>NC_140504.1:164538416-167418416 GCF_964339955.1 Pipistrellus hanaki | reverse complement strand
GATTGCTTTTCAGGTGACATTCAGCGGCAGCTTGAGTAGAGTGTCCTTTTATAGTTCCTGTAATTCAGAAAATGATAACAGCTTTTTGCTGCTTAGAAGAGAAGTCTGTGGACTGCTCCCGGTGGGATTTTGGTTTGCTGTGCTACTTCATACCAACACCAGCCTGATAAAGTTCTTATTATTGTGGAGATTTCAAAGTGCAAGAGGACTGAATTAATTATGACAGGTTAGGAAATACAGGACTGATACTACAAATAAAACTTTAAAGAACCAATAGATGTTCTCCAACTATATGTTACAAATTAACCGGGACATTTTAAGCTATTAGTAATGATATACTTAGGCAGTTGCTTAATAAATAAATGCACCTGACTTGTACATTGCTTGTTAACCATGCTAGCTGTTCTATTTCAAAGTTTAGAAGTTATCTTTCATTTCTGTGTATCATTTTCTCATTTGAAACTATTGCTCCAACATTTTATTGTTTGGATATAGATAGATTTGGAGACTTTCTTACTCAGGGTTATTATTATTTTTTTCATTATTCTCAGCAGTGGGATAATAAAAAAATGAATTTTTATAAGCAGCTTATTCAAATTCAGAAGAAAACACTTGTTATGGTAGAGAATGGTTGGAGATGGGGCAAAGGTAGTTCAAGAGATAACTGGACAAAATAGAATTTTACCTGGGAAAAAATTGATGTCCTAAGAAGCCATGTTTCCCCCCTAGACTGCTAAAGCTTGGAGAGTTAATAGTCTTAATTCTGGAAGAACTCCAGTAACAAAGGGTATGTTTGGGAAACATTGAGAGCCAGAAACCATTGTTTGTGTAATTGATGATTGTTGGAAAGAGGCAAGAAAAAGCGGGAATACTAATCCAAATTACACCATGCAAATCTGAAGGGAGGTATGAAGCACTTAAATATCTTAGCCCTAAAATTTAAATGTAATTCACAGTTAAACAAGAGATAGGTCAAATGAACTGAATAGAGAAGTAACTTGAGAACCTGAAAAGATGGAAAATTTCAAAGTTGCTGGTGAACTGTGCTAGATGAACAGGCATATGGTTAGCATACGAATAAAGGGTCAGAAGAGAAATCTGGCCTAAAAAAATAGAATTGGTTATCTTGGATTGGATGTGCAATTGAAAAGCTGGAGATCTGATTTGTGTTACTTATTTCTAACCTTTTATTCTCATTTAGAGCAGTTGTAAACTCAACTTGCATAAAATTCAAATATTTGTAATTCAGACAAAAAAGGGTAACCTAGTAACAAACAAGTATGACATTTTCAAATGATATTTAATAGACCTTTATTAATTCTGTGTTACCCTATGGTGTTCATTGCTTTTTTACTTCTTGCGGTTAACTTAATAATTAACCATCAGCTTTGATTTACTAAACAAGAGAAAAAAGAGAGAAGATAAATTTGTAAGAATTGTATTATTATATGATGTGCTTTTCTGTGCTGCGATTATCCACTTAGGAGTCTTTCTCAAAATTTAGTCATCCACTGAGAAGGTCTTAAGACCATGTCACCCATGTACCATAGGGTCATGGGTTCCATCTCTGGTCAAGGGCACATGCATGGGTAGCAGGTTATCCCCATGCCTGAGACAATGGGAGCCAACCAACCAATGTTTCTCTTTCTCCACTCCTTCCCTCCCCTCCCTCTAAAATCAATAAACATGTCATCCAGTGAGGATTTTAAAAATGCCATAGTTTAAGAATGAATGAATATAAACTAGCAGTCTGCAAGTGCTCTTTACTTGGTATGAGCTGATTCAAACTTGGTGCATCTATTGGGCTAGTTGACACTGAGGCTCTGAGATGAAACTTGATACAGACAAGGTTCAGTATAGTTGGGAGATGGTAAGAGCAGCAGGGTCATGGTGTAGGAGATGATATTAAAGAGCTTAGGGAGTGGAAACTAGGGCACAATATGGAGTTCCCAAGTAAGTCTAGGGCAGTGGTTGGCAAACTCATTAGTCAACAGAGCCAAATATCAACAGTACAATGATTGAAATTTCTTTTGAGAGCCAAATTTTTAAAACTTAAACTTCTTCTAATGCCACTTCTTCAAAATAGACTCACCCAGGCTGTGGTATTTTATGGAAGAGCCACACTCAAGAGGTCAAAGAGCCACATGTGACTCTCGAGCCTGTTTTCTGACCATAGGTCTAGGATGATTAGGGAAAGAACCAGGTTCTAGAGCAGGATTGGAGGAATAATGATAGAGTTAGAAGAAACTCTAGGCTACCTCCCCATTGTGCCCAATTATGACCACCATTGTACCCATATAGACACAGTTATATTGTCAAAGGCTCTGCAGGGGAGCCAGATCCTCTTTTCCTCACAGTATCCCCAAGGACATCCCACTATAATAGGGTATAGATCACTGCCATTTGCCACTTAGCTGCCTATATATGTTTACAATGACAGCCTACTGGTTCTTAAGCCCCAAGAAACCAACCTTGGTCAATGCCTCTTGAATTGGCAAAGCAAGAGGATTTTTTCATTATCCTCCTTTCCCAGAAGACTTCACCCAAGCCTGGCTTTAGCATGATATTTCTCTTCTTCTCCCCCCCCCCCCCCCCATAATTGAATAAATGTTTTAGTGTTAGAAAATTGAAGAAGGTCAAGATTAGGTAATATTAAGTTGGTCTGGTCAAATGGGCTTGAATTTCATTTTAGGGGGGAAAGAGTTTCTATAACATCATTTAGGAGGCTTTTGAATTAAGTGGTAGTAATATATGTGAGTCTCTTGAATGACGAATGTGGAAAAAGAATGTGGTACATTGAAACCTATAGGCCGAGCTCAGAATCTCCCCTCTAACATGTCACATCTTTGACCTTGTGTAAGTCACATAAGTCCTCTGGACTTTGGTTTTCTTAGCAGACAAATAAGTTATATTAGAAAATAGGCATCTGACTCTGTAATAAAAGATCTTAAATTAGCTATATATAGATTTACTAATTTTTTAAGCCTGTTTTCTTATCTGTTGTATGGGAATGTTAACTTTGGGATTAAATAGGTTAATGAATATGGATTGCCTATCTGAATAAAAGTTAGTTTCTCTCATATAGGTGAGCATATACAGATAACAAACTTGAATTAATATAAAATTTCAATTTTAATGGGAGCAAATAGCTTCTTAAGACTCTTCCTGAAACCACATGCTCTTTGGCCCCTTGAATGTTCTAACACTACTTCTTTAAAATAGACTTGCCCAGGTCGAAAACTGACTTATGCGCATGGGTCATGAAGTTTCAATCGCACTGTACGTGCACACCTGCACGTGGTGTTTTGTGGAAGAGCCACACACACTCAAGGGGCCAAAGAGCCACATGTGGCTCATGAGCCAAGGTTTGCCAACCACTGCACTAACCAAACCAGCCATGGCTCTACAAATTTTTTTTGTTTAACTAGAGGCCCAGTGCACAAAATTCAGGGAGCAAGCCTAAGCGATTAGTCTGACATCCTTAGCTCTGCCACAGAGGCCAGAGAAGCTCCCACCACCACTGTTGTGCTTGCCAGCTGTGAGCCTGGCTTATGGCTGAAGGACACTCCCCCTGTGGAAGCACACTGACCACCAAGGGGCAGCTCCTGCATTGAGTGGGATTGGGCCAAAACTGGCTCTTTGACCTCCCTTGAGGTGTACCGGATTTTAAGAGGGTGCAGGCTAGGCTGAGTGACCCCACAGATGCATGATAGGGGTGGGGAGGGACGCAGGGGGTTGACCAGGTGGGAGGGACCCTGGAGGGCTCGAGGGTGTGTCCGATCTGCTCTCTCAGTCCTGCCGGACTGGACCCCAGAAGCAATCTAACCTACTGGTTGGAGGGTCGGCCCCTTGGTGGTCAGTGCACATCATAGTGAGTGCTTGAGTGTCCTTAGCATATCATTAGCATATTACACTTTGATTGTTTGGATGACTGGACACTTAGCATATTAGGCTTTTATTATATAGGATGTTATGTGCAAATTATAAATCCTATTTTTCTTTTTTTTTTTTTTATTAAATTGTTATCTGTGTACATATTTTAACATTGCCCCCCCCCATACATACCCTCCCTCCCCAGAGTTTTGTGTCCATTGGTTGTACTTATATGCATGTATACAAGTCCTTTGGTTGATCTCTTATAATTAATTAAAAATGAAAATATATAACTTAGAATTATGTTGATGTTGAATTTGAGTGGTCTGTATTTTGCTTATTTTGACTGTTGGTCTCAAAGTCATCAGTGACTGCCAAATTAAACACCCATTCTTACGGCAGAATTCTTTTGAGCCTTACACTTTTCACTCAGACAAAAGGTCAGTTAGACAATACTGTAAGGATCATTGTTAGTACGTCTTATTTGACTTTGGAGTTGTTGCTAGGTTTTTTTCCTAGGTAGATTTTTATTTCTCTAGAAAATGACTATCTTAAAAGATATCTTGGCAAGGAAAGTACTGATTTAATTTCAAGCAATAGACATTTATTATATGGCTGGACTTCAACCTACTAAGTTCTACTAGGGGCTAAAATATGTGAGAATATAAGATCCAGGCTGTGTCCTCAAGGACCTTAGGGTCCAATATGTAAACATAGGCACAGGCAAAGTTAAAAGAACCACATACCAAGAATTCTAGAGATTCACATTAAGGCTATGATTGTTGAGCCGGAGAAAAAGCACTTTGCTGGGATGGGCTAGACGTGGATTAAGCAGCAAGATAAAGTTCTCTTTTCTCGTTTCTAGATTACACCCATTAAGCTGCTGTGCCTAACTTGATATAGTTGATTCAGTCTCTGTTTTCCCTGGGAGCAAAAGCCATGACGAGATGCCTGGAAGCACTGTGTCCATGTGTTGAGACCAAAGCTGTTAGTAGCATAACTGCCTCAGTTTTGCCAAGAAATTAGATGCTGTTGGAAAAATATCCAGAGCTCCTATGTTTGCTGTCCAAAGAGTTCCACAGTGTTGTGGGGTAAATGGCATACCACTATTGACTAGACATGTGCCAAATAGCTGGCTGGTACTCTCTATGCATACAAAGCAGGCTTAAGATGGATCCTTGTATATTTGAAGGTTCTGTGGTTATGTTGAGCTGAAGTCTCCACTGATTAATACAATAGCTCTAAAATAATGATTTTTTCCCCACTAACAGAACCTCTTTATCAAACTTAAATTGAGGAACCAGCTTGAGGTAAACACACCTTTCTAACCTAAGATTTTGTCTTGATTCTCTGTTACTATGCTTTGATTGTGGAATAAGGTAAGGGTTTTGTTTTGATAAGGTCCTGGATTCATATAATCAGTTTTTCATGTGTTGACTTTATATGGTTTTGTTAATAATGACTTTCTAAATGCAAGAAAAATGAAGGGAAATAACTTGAGGAGTGGTTTTTTTTGTTTGTTTGTTTTTGCATGAAATACTCCTGTATTTTGCCTTGAAACAGTTCTGCATTTCTATTACACTGTTCATGTATACGATGGTTTTAAAATTTGTAGAACTGTTAAGGTACTGAAATTGTTGTCATGCCAAAATTACCATGGATTTGCCAATGTATATGATTTCCTGCAAATAAGCAATTCGTTTTTTTCTGTTGAAATTCTGCTCAGCATAATTATTTTGTCCTTTACTTTTCATAAGTGTTAAGCACTAGGTTCTGTTTCAGAATTAGTCTCTGCAATCTGTGGCTTGCATCCTCAAGTCAGGTTTCTGTGTGTGTGTGTGTCTGTGTGCACTTGTGGCATGAAACTACATTGAATTCCTTTTAACTCTGACCAGGTAATGGACATTGGCATTTGTGAATCAGGTTGTGCATGCTGTGGCAAACACAGATCCATTCACTGTTATTTTGTTACTGTACATTAGCACTGATTATGAAGTGGACATATTTATTTCCCAGGCTTTCAGGATTGTAATCTAAATAACAGCAGCAAATATCGAAGTTTCCAGAGTTTAGCCATCATCATTTGGTGTTTTCCTGAGTCCAAATGGAACTAGAAATGGTGTAAAAGACCATTTAATTTGCTTTTTGAGTTCCCTATCTGGAGAGAGTAATTAACTCAGGATCCACAATTAGCCTCACAGCAGTTCATATTAACCACCCCAGCTATCGCAGGTCTTTCAGAGGTGGCATAATTCTGAGATTATTTTGCATTTGAAACAGAGAGCCTTACAATATGTAGCCTGAAACACATTTAAGAATATGAGGTTTTTCCTTTTCCTCTTTTTGTGCCAATGTCTGCTTTCTCTAATGATAATTTTCTGGTTTGCAAATGGACTAAAAAATATTAGTAGAGAATGCTTCCTTCCTACCTAGTCATCAAGCTGCCTTTATAACTGATTTGCTCAGCTGGAAATTTTGTTACTGAATTAGTTACCTAACACCAAAGAATTAAAATGAATCAAATATTCAAGCTTTCGAGAGAATCGTGAAGAAAACTTGGGCCCACTCATCACCATTGACTCCTAGTAAAATACAATTACCAGCTTTTTCTTGTTTATCTTTTGGTTTTTGGTTTTGTTTTAAAGGAAATGGTCAGTTGCAGAGCGTTCCTACATAATTCAGATATGACAAAGCTCAACCCTGGGAACCTACTCTGTGGTTCTCTGAACATCTTTTATGCAACCTGCTTTTACAGGTTTAAATTACATTCTGTGACACTGTTTTTGTGGTTGAATTAGAAACTTTTTTTTTTTTTTTAAGTTAAACCTGTGATAAGTAATTGTCACAGTTAACGCCCTGGTGCAATGCTAATTTGAAGTGACATGTCCATACTGGCCCTTCGTAACATGAAGAAGCCTAACAGGTGTGAGGGGTGTGGCTTCCCATGGGCTCTGTTGAACTTCTAACCAGAGAAAAATAGCAGAAAAAGTGAAATGAACCTTGAATAAAGCTGTCAGCAGTAATTATCTCAGCAACACTTTGTGCGGAGATAAAATAAGCACTGGTGCTTTTATAACCTGAACGCACTGCACCCAGGACAGATTTTTTACCCATTTAACATAAACTGCTGAGTACCTTTCAAGAGATATTTTCCTAGAGCCTAATTAAATAATAACAATTATCATTAAATATGGATTGTTGGAGGACATGCATTTGTTTTTATTTTAACACATGGTTTCTTTTGTGTGTTTGTTTAAGTAGTTTTGGTAGCAGAAACTCTCCCCCTGCCCCATGCTTCTGGTTTTGATAAGTATTATGGTGTGAAATGTCAATATAGAAAATTACATTATCTTTTGGGAAAGGATAGTTTCACAGTTAGAAAAAAGCTTCAAAGTTTGGCTTTTAGTTACTTTGAGACGTGTTCAGTATATTGGCCTGACCTATATGAAACAGGATAATAACGTATGTTAATGAGATGAATGAACTTCAAGTCCTCATACCACCACCGCTGCCTGCACTCCCTCGGAGCAGTGGTATGCATGCACTATACTTCTTGAGTGGAGTAGGAAGAACCCAGGGAAGATTTGTTAAATCTTTTTCAGTCTGTTCACCCCAAGCACCATTATTGATGTTTTCTGTGAAAGCAGTATTTTTAAAGTATACTTTAGTACACTTATAAAATAATTCAAATGACATAATGACTATGTTTGCCTGGCTTGAATGGAAATATAAAAAAGTTAAAGTGTGATTTTTCCCCCCCTCTCCTCTAACAAATATCCAGGTGTAGAAGCTCTCTGAGCAAAAAGACAGATGAGATTTTGCAACATAAATAACTCTCTTTATTTCTTTCAGCACCTTTCTGTGCCTTAAAATAGAGTATGGTTTCAGATAATCTAATGACATCTAGAGACCAATTTTTATATATTCAATATATATATAAAATTTAACTTTACAGTGTTTCTGCACCCAACAAATCAGAGGCTTAGCAAGCTCACATTTAAAGTGGAAGTGATCTCATTAAAAAAAAAAAAAAAACACAACCAACTAGGAGTCTACATATTTTTCTCCTGACTCTTATTTGCTCTGTGATCTGGGGTGAAAATAAGAACCTCATTTTTCTTTTCTGTGGAATGGGTCCGGGCAGACTATACCAGGTGCATTCTTACTAAGGGGATAACAAGGATTAGATGTAGCACAATAAAATAGAGGTAATATGGTCTACACTGTATTCACAAACCTATAGCTTAGAAAACTATTAACTTCATCAAAGCATTTCTACTTACCACTGGCTGTATCCCCAGCACTCAGCTGAGTTCTTGGCACATAATGGATGCTCAGTGACTATTTAACTAAATGAATGAAAAATAGTACTTTGCACTTTACTTAAAACAAATTTAGTACTACCTGTCTGTTCCCCAGATTTATGTAGCTGAATTTTTACCATCAATCATATATAATTGGTAGTAGAAATTTAGCTATATGTAAAATATATTTCCCATAATCCTCACAATAATCTTATGACTTAGAAACTTTACAGAGGAGGGGATTGAGGCACTGAGAAGACAGGAAACTAAGTCATTAGACTATTAGAATTTTAACCCAGGTCCTTTTTTTAAAATGCAGTGTTTTTGTACTAGCCCAACAATATTTTGTACACACATGGAATCACATCACAGGCAGCATTGATGGGACAAAGTCGGAAAATGGCACCTTACAGCTTTAAGACAGAAAAGAATAATAGTTATTTTGCTTTAATAGTGGTGACAGAAGAGAAGTGAGCTTCCAGGCTGAATAAAAGTGTTTAAACTGGAAGTTCTCAGTAGTAGGCTTAACTAATCCCCCCACTCATTGCAGCAGATAGGAACGCTCCTTCCCTCTTCCCCCAGTAGCCGGTGTTCCTCTCTTTCTTGCTTAAGTAGGAGTCAAATGGGAAACTTGTAGCAAGTTCCACGTTTGGACATCACTTGTAACATATCCTTTAAAAAATTTCAGTTGTAAGCAGGTAGTGAAGGTCAGAGATGGGCTCTTAGAAACACCCAGAGCCAGAATATATCTAAACATACTCTCCTCTGGGTGGCACTTAGAGGAATGTCATACAAGCTCTTGAGAAGAGAAAAGAAACCCCTAAATAAGCGTACTTAATGCATGTTTATTGAATGATTAGTTAAAGGCTCTGAGTAACTATATGGTTAATATTACTTATTCAGCAGCTAGCTCTAAATTATAAAGTAATTACAGGGAAGAAAGACAAGGTCAAGAGAATTCTACATGTTTCAACTTACTTTTCCCCCTCTCACCAGCCTTGTGAGTTAGAAGCGATATATTTAATGTTCTTTTTCCTCTTCTGCCCTCCACCAGAGGGTGCTCATAAGCAATTAAATGACAGAAGTAGAGAAAGGAACTGAGAAACAAGTGCCATTTTAATTCAAAGCATAGATTACTTGCCTCAGTGTAAAATAGTAGACTTTAAAATAGAACTCTTGATTCAACTGAAAATACCTTATTTGATTTAAAGCTGCCTTACAAATAACAACTTATCTGCTTGTCTGAGCTAGTATGTTTATGTAGATGAACCTGACCATTCTTGCTAAATGATTGTGAAAAAGACATGCCAGTGTTAGGGGTTCTAATAAGCAGTGTTAGGGGTTCTAATAGGACTATATTTCTTATATAATTTGATGCTCTTCCAAAGTACCCTGGTATTCTGAAGTACTTGAGAAGCTTTTCTAGTGTGCACACTAGAATAATAAAATCCAAGATTGTTATTTTCTATATAGAATATCCCCAAAAATGTGTGCATATACATTTTGATAACTCAATTGATTTTCTTTTCAGATTTAACTTATTGAAATCAATAATTATTCAAAGTGTATACATTTTTTGGGACATCCTATATATTCAGTTTATAAAAGTACATCTGCTTAGAAATGTTGCTAATTATGGTACAACTAGAGGCCCAGTGCATGAAATTTGTGCATGTGGGGGGTCCCCTCAGCCCAGCCTGCACCCTCTCTAATCCAGGACTCCTCAGGGGATGTCCAACTGCTGATTTAGGCCCAATCTACTACCAGTTTAGGCCCAGTCCCAGGGATCGGGACTAAACTGGCAATTGGACTTCCCTCTCACAATCTAGGAACGCTGGCTCCTAACTGCTCACCTGCCTGCCTGCCTGATCGCCCCTAACTGCCCCCTATTTCCCCGTCAGCCTGATCATCCCTAACCGCCTCTGCCTGCTGGCCTGATCACCCCTAACTGCTCTCCCTGCCAACCTGGTTGCCCCCAACTGCCCCCTTTGCTCTCCCCCCCACCATCCTGGTTTCCCATAACTGCAACCCGCGTGGGCCTGGTTGCCCCCTATTGCCACCCCCATTGGCCTGTTTGCCCCCAACTGCCCCTCCTGCTGGCCTGGTCACTCCACACAGCCTGCTGTTTAGTCGTTTGGTCGTCCCTCATTCACTCCACTGCCAGCCTTGTCGCCCCACTGCCAGCCTTGTCGCCCCACGTAGCCTATAGTTTGGTCTTTACTGTTACTGTGATGACGTCTTGGATAATTTACATATTCCTCTATTATTATTATAGATAGGCAATTCTTTATCTCCCTATGGTGTAATCTGGCTTACAGGCTGGGATGCAATGGAAGATTGAAAAAGAAACTTTGTGTTGAGCAACCTCTTTTTGATAGAAAAACTCAAGGTAATGTTGGACCACTGCAAGAAAGTGTGAAGGTTGGCAATTATAATGTGGAAAAGTAGCACCAGGTGATTCTCCTTGTTTTTAAGAATCCCAGCAGATTAAAAGAAACGGCAACAGAAACAAGTCAGGACAGTTTTTTAAAAATTTATTTTAGAAATTTAAGATTATTAAACCAAGTGAGTAATTTAGTATTTTGCCACAAATTATAACATCTTTAAAGGACATAGTTAAGGTTATTTAGTAGAAAGACCTAGATTCAGAGTTAAGGGAACATGCTTGTGCTGTCATTAAGCAGATGTGTGACTTTGGGCAAACAACTTTACCCCTCTATAATTCAGGTTCTAGGTCTTCTTGTGAGGAGAAACTTCCCTTTATTTGGAATCTGTTGGGGGTGGAAGAGTTACTGGCAGAAGTTTAAGAATAGGCTGCTGGTAAACTTCTCTCTGGGGGTTCTCATTTACCAGCCCGGAATGGAGTAGGGCATGCTTGAGAGGGAGGATAAGCAGAAGTATTTAACTCAGCTATGGCTTCAAGATGTGGGGCCCCCATCAATTGTAGCAGCAATTGATGAATTCTAATAACCTTTCCAACTCTGCTTGCTTCTATGATAGCATTCATATTTGTGAACATAGCAAAAGGCCCCAGAATTTGTTACTTTTGGCATTTATTTCATTAAATATTACCAACTTGCCTTCAATTGAAGACTGTAATACAGTAAGGCCAGGCAGAGGACATATTGTAGTTTTGAGCTATTTACACAGGAGTTTTGAAGATAATTGATCTTGACCTACACGTTTCTTACACTATTTCATTGGTTCTAGATTATTATTAGTCACTTCCTTTTTAGCAGTGTTCGTGGTTTTTGTTTGTTGTTTTGTTTTGTTTTATGAGGTGACTAAACTGCTCTTTAACCCTGCTATAAGAATGTGGCAGTGGGCTAGTCCAGACAAGTGGATGTGCACTTGGTAACTAACATTCTTAATAAGCTTGCTTCAACCTGCCACAGATTACTTTTCTAACATATACATGACTTTTTTTTTTTTTTTTTTTTTTTTTTTTTAAGCTTGGATTGTGAATAAATAAGCTTTTTTTGATTTGCACTCTGGTTGGCAGTAAATGAAACTTCAGCCTCATGACTTTGTTTGTCTTAAAATAACCTTAATCTGTCTAGCTGAGCAGTTAGCATCTGAAAATGTTAAAGAGGTGATCTAGCAGTCATCTTAAGGGCTCCTTACTCATAAAAGACTTTGTGTCAGTCAGACATGTGATGTAGTTGAGAACTTCATGGCCTTTGGAGTAGCCACTTAGCAGTTGATTGATCTTAGACATGTTGTTCTATCTCTCTAAGACTGTTTTGTGATAGATGCAATCATGATTTCTTTAATTGGCAGGATTGTCATGTATGGTAAATATATGGTAAGCACTTCAATCTGTAGTTCCTGGCAAATGGAGTAGCTGTTTTAATTAATCCAAAGAAAGTTATTATTGTTTATCAGACCATAGGACAATATATAGTAGGGCCTTACTAGCTGTTTGATTGGTTGCTTTATAAATGGCTCTGAGCTAAAACTTCCTGAGTTTGAATTTTGGCCAAGTACTCGGTACCTGTGTGACTTTATGCAAGCTTCTTTAAATATATATATTTGTATTGATTTTAGAGAGGGAGGAAGAGATAGAAACATCAGTGATGAGAGAGAATCATTGATTGGCTGCCTCACGCATGCCTCACACCAAGGATCAAGCCCGAACCCAGGTATGTGCCTTGACTGGGGAATTAAACTGTGACTACCTGGTTCATAGGCTGATGCTCAACCACTGAGCAACACTGGCTGGGCTTAAAGAAGCTTCTTAATTTGTGTAAGGCTTAGTATCCTCATCTTTAAAATGGAGATTAATAATATCTATCTGGCAAAGTTATTGTATTATGTGGCATAATGCATTTAAATCACTTCGCATAATACCAATACATATCAAATTCTTAATAATAGCAATTACTAAAATATTTTTTAAACTACTGAATGGTTTCATGGGTATTTGTATACCAGTAATTAGTTCAAAACTTATAAATTATACACTTCAAAATATGTGTAGTCTATTATAAACCAATTATGCCTCATTAAAGCAACATTCAGTGGTTTGTGTGTGTATGTAGTGTAGTGTAGGTGTGTATGTCCATCTATCTTCTTTGTACTGCAATAATTGTGTTTCATGCAGTACATGCTGGTGTCTAGTAACATTCGCAAATCTGGATAGAATTAATTAGCTAGTGTCTTGTCTTCATGACACACTTGAAATGCAGTTTTTGTTTTTTTTACTTTAAATATGTTTTTATTGATTTCAGAGAGAAAGGAAGAAGGAGAGAGAGAGAGAGAAACATCAGTGATGAGAGAGAATCATTGATTGGCTGTCTCCTCCACGCCCCACCCTGGGGATCAAGCCCACAACTTGGACATGTGTTCTGGCCTGGAATCCAACTGTGATCCCCTGGTTCATAGGTTGTTGACTCAACCACTGAGCCACACCAGCTAGGCTGAAACTTTTAAGAATAGTTCTTATGTTAATGTTGTTGTTTTTTAAAACACAAGGAAATTGTGTTTTACAAACTGATTTTTCAAAGATACAAATAATAAAGCTATAATTGCATTACTATGTATGTTATATGCAGGGCAAGGATCCTGCAGGTCAATGAACTGAGTCTTCTTAATGATGCATTAAGATCACTGTCCATTAGAGCTGGAAGGGATCTTAAGAGATCATTAATATGGGTTGCTCACATATTTTACAAAAGCGTATATTAAGGCTTCTAATGACTGGCCCCCTAACTTAGTCTTTTAAATTCTGGTCCAGTTCTCTTAAAATGTCTTCATGTTTGTCATCACGATAAGGAAGAAAGAAGGCTGTAAATATGTATTTGGAAGAAGGTTAAAATTTGATTAAAAAATAAAAAACTCTTTCAGCCCTGGTCAGTGTGGCTCAGTTGGTTGGAGCATCATCCCCATACATCAGAAGACTGCAGATTTGATTTCTGGTCAGGGTACATACCTAGGTTGCTGGTTCGATCCCTAGTCAGGACACATATGAAAGGCAACTGATCTCTGTTTCTCTCTCACATCAATGTTCCTTTCTCTCTCTCTCTTTATCTTTCTTTCTCTCTCTTTCTCTGTCTCTTTGTCTCTCCCTCTCCCTCTCTTTCCTCTTTCCTCTTTCTCTTTTCCTCCCTCCCTCTGTTCATCTCTCCCTCTTCCCCTCTGTCTAAAATTAATAAGCATATCCCCAGTGAGGATTCAAAATTTTTTTTTTCAAAATCTAATTCATATTTTTATTTGCCTTTTTTTTATTGTTGACTCTATTACAGATGTCCCCATTTCCCCCACTTTTCCTTCCTTCACCCTCCCCCCCTCCCTTGCAGGCATTTATCACATTATTATCTGTGTCCATGGGTTATGCATATATGCTAATTCATATTTTTAAAGAAAGCATTAAGAAAGGTCTTATGTTTAACCTGAGGCACAAACTTAAAATAATAATGATACTATCTCAATAACTTGTCAGAGATAGCCCATGATTAATTAAAATAGTTTATAGAAGTTGTCTTATGCACATTGTCCTATATTTCATTTTAATTTGTTTATAAGGAAAACATTGTATTCTTTTTTTAATTATATAAGGGGAAACATTGAGGAGATTCTAAAGCTTCACAAAACAATGTGGTGTGGTTTTTTTTTTGGCATCTCAGTTATTTCAAATTCCCATTGTTTATGAAAATTAGTTTTATCTGCACATATTCCATAGTTCAGTGAATCATAACTGTTTTTGGATTGTGAATTTGAGAAAACAAATCATCAAAAACCTCTAAAGAGCTTTTGTTTATATGGGTTATATCTATTGACATTTGTTATTCAAAATTAACATTGGAAAAAAAAAGTGTTTATTTAAGATAACAGTAAGTAAATCCACTACATATTAATATAAATAGCATTTAAAAATATATATTTTATTGATTTCAGAAAGGAAAGGAAAAGGGGAGAGAGAGAGAGAGAGAGAGAGAGAGAGAGAGAGAGAGAGAGAGAGAGAGAAAACATCAATGACAAGAGAGAATCATGGCTGCCTCCTGCACTTGTGCCCTTTATTGGAATCGAACCCTGGACCCTTCAATCCGCAGGTTGATGCTCTATCTACTAAACCAAACCAGCTAGGGCAATAATATTTTTTTATGGAAAGTAATTTTCCAGAACATAAAAGGAGTGAGTGAGTGATGTTTTACACTTTTACAAATCCCCTTATAAGGTGACCAGACGTCCAACTTTTGGCTGGACAGTTCCGATTTTTAACAATTTGTCTCCTGTCCCCCGGCGTTTTAAAAAAGTCCCGATTTTTGGAAAGATTCTTTTAAATCTTTTGGACTTTTTTAAAACGCCACGGGACACGGGACAAATTGTTAAAAATTGGGACTATCCCACCAAAAGCGGGACGTCTGGTCACCTTACCTTAATATCTTGTTTCATAGAAGACAGATTCTTGTATTTTCTCCATTTAATCTGTTGTGTTATGTTGTTTGGTTGAAATATAGGAAGAAAATCTGATCTCACAGATCTGTACTTGGACTGTAATTCTTTGACTTTCTGTCATCACACTTGTAGAGGTTAGAGATTCAAAATAGGTTCACAAATTCAAAATAAAGTTAAAGCAAGATTATCCTTTGCTTAAATGGTTTTATTGTTGAACTAGAGGCACAGTGCACAGATTTGTGAACCAGTGGGATCCCTCGGCCTGGCCTGTGAGGACTCTCTGACATCCTCCAATGGGTCCCAGATTTCAAGAGGGCAGTTCTCGAGTGATGCACCCAGGATTGGGCTCCCTTCTCTCTGGCTCCATGCATGTCACCCAAGAACTACAGCAGCTAAGTCACTGCAGCTCAGCAGCTCTTGCGTTGAGCATCTGCCCTTTGGTGGTCAGTGCACGTCATAGCTACTGGTTGGAGCGTCTGCCTTCTTGTGGTCATTGGACGTCATAGCTACTGGTTGGACGGTCACATAGGCTTTTACATATATAGAAGGTGTTGGAGACCAAGATCTATTAGTGAAATTTTAGCTGTGAAAATTCTACTTTTTTCTCAACTTCTCCTTATTCCTAAGCATCCAGAAGATTATACTCCCAAATGTGCATCATTTATTTAAGGGTGTAGAATTAAATAATAAAAGAATCTTCCTTTAACTTTATTTTTAATTTGTGAACCTGTTTTGAATCTCTAATCTCTACATGTGTGATGACAGAAAATCCAAGAATTATAATCCACATGGCCCGAAAATAGATTTTGAAAATGAGTCATAGTCTTCCATTGTATTGTTTAAAACAATCTTGTGCTTGAAAGATTATTATAATGTATAAGTTAATTAACTAATATAAAGAATGCAAATCTAAAATTTTAAAGATGGCCCTCTTCAACTATAAAGTCAAACAAACCTACAACCCTAATATTTTTTCTTCAGTGTATGTATAATAAATACCCCAATTATAACAATATTTATCTCTTACAATTACATAACCATTTGATTTCATAAACATTATCTCATTGGATCTTCTCTGAATACTAGCTCTGTGACTAGAACAGATTGTATTACTATATTTTGTAAATTAAGGACAGGTTGAAATACATCATTTTCTAAGAAAACTGAAGTATAGAAATGTCAAGTGATTTTGCCCATAGTTATTGGACATTTGAAAGATTTAGCGAGCCTGGAACCTCACTGTTCTCACTTCACTCACATCTTTTATGTAAATTGAGGTGATGAGTCCCAGTAAACATTTATCTTAGCCCAAACTTCTTGAAATCATTCTTTGAGTTACTCTTGTTCCTCTAAGGGTTCCACAGCCCTACAGAGATTGCCTGGTGGAGATAAAACCCCATCTTTACTCACTTGTATTCCTTTTTCTATACCTGTTCCTTTGTGTATCTCTTGTCTTCCCAACTAATATATATGTTCCATTGGGACAGATACTGTGCCTTATAGTTAATCAATACTGGGTATATAGTCATTCAGAAATTCTTGACCTTTTAATTTCCTTAGTGCATTGTGATTAGTAGGACCTGAAATAGCGATGCAGAGTTTCACTTGGTTAGCTGTAGACCAAGGAGAAAGTGCTAGCCACTCTCCTCAGGAATGATGAATAGCTATTGAGATGGTTAATGTTTTTATTTTATTTTAATTTTTTTTACAATCCTATTTAATAAAAGCTTTAATATGCAAATTGTTGTACTGGAAGTTCTACTGCTTGCTATGATGTGCGCTGACCACGAGGGGTGGCACGAAATATGGCAGGTGTTGGTGGTGCTGGCAGTGAAAGGCACTTCCGGCCCTGATGGGCCCTGATGAGAGCAGGACCACAGTGGGATGGTGGAGCAGGTGAGAAGGCAGCGCCAGACCAAAGCAAGTGCAAGCAGGGGCCCGATTGTCCCGCAGTCCGACCAGCTGCAGTGGCGAGGGGTGGGGCTGCCACCCAGCTCCCAGGCACTGAGGGAGAACAGTGGTGGCAGCAGGAGATGGGGTGGACGGTCACTTAGGCTTTTATATATATATAGAAGGTGTTGGAGTTTGTTTGTTGGAGGGAGCAAGGCAGGGGTCCCAGCCCTGATCAGCTGCCTAGTAGGCGGGATGGTGGAACAGATAAGGGGGCAGTGCCAGGCCACAGCGGGGTGCCAGGTGGGGCTACAGGGCTGAGAGGATGGGGGAACGAGTTGGAGGCCCAATCCCTGCAGGCCACCCTGAGGGACCTCACCTATGCATGAATTCATGCACTGGGCCTCTAGTATACAAAATAAATCTTTTACCAGCATTAATATTTCAAGAAAATTATTTTAAATATAATAATATTGCATGCAATAAAAATCAACATTTTAAGAAAAAATATTTTAAATATATTACCAAAATTGTACTAACATAGTATAATATCACAAGAGTTATAGGAAATACTAAAAAATCTGCAAATAACAGGATTACTTCTATTCTAAAACTAGAGGCCCGGTGCATGACATTCATGCACTGGGGTGGGGGTGACCATCAGCCTGGCCTGCACCCTCTAGAATTTCACAACCCCTCGGGGGATGTCTGCCTCCAGGGAGTGGGCCCAAGCCAGCAGTCAGACATCCCCGAGCAGTCCTTAGCACTGCCACAGAGTTGGGAGAGGCTCCCACCACCACTACTGTGCCGGCTAGCCATAAGCCCACGGGGCAGCTCCTGCATTGAGTGACTGCTCCTGGTGGTCAGTGTGCATCATAGCAACTGGTCGTTCTACTATTTGGTCGATTTGCACATAGGTTTTTATTATATAGGATATTTTTCCTCCTGGCTCTATTTTTGTTCATTAGTTTATGTTGTTCATTCCACAAATGACTGAGATCATGTACCCTGTTTCCCCGAAAATAAGACAGTGTCTTATATTAATTTTTTCTCCCAAAGTTGCGCTAGGTCTTATTTTCAGGGGATGTCTTATCTTTCCATGTGCTAGGTCTTATTTTCGGAGGATGTCTTATTTTCAGGGAAACACGGTACTATTTATCTTTCTCTGACTGGCTTACTTCACTTAGCATAATCCTCTCTAGGTGCATCCATGCTGTTGCAAATGGTAAGCGTTCCTTCTTTTTTACAGAAGCATAGTATTCCATTGTGTAGATGTACCATGGGTTTTTATTCCACTCATCTGCTTATTGATTCTGAGGCTGTTTCCAAATCTTAGCTATTGTAAATTGTGCTGCTATGAACATAGGGGTGCATATATCTTTTCTGATTGGTGTTTCTGATTTCTTGGCATATATTCCTAGAAGTGGAATTACTGGGTCAAATGGGAGTTCCATTTTTAATTTTTTAAGGAATGAGATGGTTAATGTAGATAACTGTAGAGACAAGCCCATTTAGGAGCCACCATTTATAGAACCATGTACTTTTAAAGAGCATTTCCTCCTGCGATTGGGCTGAATGCAAAGATAGGCTAGTCACAGTGGGAAGTTAATCACCATTTCCTTCTCCAGGTCCTAAAAATAACGACCATTGGAAAGATAACAGCTCTTCTGCCTATGTCACTATACACTGAGTGGCCAGATTATTATGATCTCGGTGCATGAAGTCATGCATGGGTGTGATCTGGCCAGCCTGGCCAGTGGGTGGGAAGATGGGCGGTTGGCCAGCCTGCCTACTGGTCGAACTCCTGGTCGAGGGGACAATTTACATATTAGCCTTATATTATATAGGCTATATGCTGAGTGGCCAGATTATTATGCGTTTAGAGATCAGAATAATTTGGCCACTCAGTGTAGTTTCAAAGCCAACTTTTACTTACCTCATTACACTTAACCCTTTCCAAAGTCCTTTGAGATAGTCAGGGCAGGGATTGCTCACCTCCGTTAGTAAATGAGGAAACTCTGGCTTAGAATAGAGAAGTGACTTTCCCAAGATCAGGAGTCTAAGTAGTACTTGAATAGAGATTTTCTGGTACTTGGTCCAAGTCTCTTTACACTATATTGCTTCTGATTGTCAGGGAAGTTTGCCATCATCATTATTTGATCACCAGAGGATTTCATGGTAGGGGTGGAGGACTCTTTTCAAATGAAAAATATTGTGAAGGTAATGTGGCTTGAAATTTAACCTGTGCTTCTTGACCATCTTAGCTTTGATTTTATTCTGAAATGAAACAAATTGAGCTAATTATGACAGTTATGTTGATGAATATGATTGAATAGAAAGGACAAAAATCAATGCATTTTTCCATTAAAAAAAAAATCAATCAGGTTGGCCAGTGTGGCTTAGTGGTTAAGCATTGACCTATGAACCAGGAGGTCATGGTTTGATTCCTGGTCAGGGCACATGCATGGGTTGTGGGCTTGATTCCCAAGAGGGGGTGTGCGGGAGGCAGCTGAAAGATGATTTTCTCTCACCATTGCTGTTTCTATCTCTCCCTTTCCCTTCCTGTCTGAAATCAATTTTAAAACATTGTTTTAAAAAAAATCAATCAGGTCTTCTAGAATTTTTAAAGTAGAATTCCAGAACATCTAGATGCAAGGACAAACAAGACCTCTAACCAGATGAATTTACAGATATTTGGGTTTTCTTGGTTTAATCCACACCTTCTCAAAAGTTACTGATGGATGTTTTTAGTATGCTTATTGGATATTTTTTTTTTATTTCTAATAATAATAAGAGAAACTTCACCTTATATAATTGCTACATTAAATACACATGTTTCTTTTCATGAAAAACACCTCTGTTGGCTATTTAATGTTTTAATTCTTCTGTGTAGACAGCAGTAACATGCACTTATATTTCCTCATATTTGCCTAAATTTAATCTAAACTTCAAAATAGTTATTTAATATGTGACCAACTGTGAACTTCAATAGAAGTAAATATATATTACTTTGGGCTAAACTAGGCAAATTCTTTGGGTAGTGTTTTAAATCACAATGGTAATAAGAACAGTAAACGGAACATGTGCTAGGTGCTTTACATACATTATAGATTCATAAGCTGTAATAATGATCTAAAATTGTGAATTAATAATGATTAAAGCACAAACAACATAGTTGTGATGTGTGGAAACCTTTTTTAAAAAAATCCATCACTAACCTCCAAAAAAGATTTATAGAGTACCTCTCTCAGAATTAGGAAACTGATATATTATTCTGCTAATTAGAAAGGTAACAGACATGTTGGGGGGGGCGGGGGGGAGTGATATGTATATTTTAGGCTTGTTACAGTTTCCTGGAGCCCAAGTCTATTGTCTAATGAATAGTAAATAGCCTCAACTATTGTAACATTAGTATACGGAAACATTTCTAATGTAACTTCAGAAATATAATAATAAAAAAAAGTATCCCAGAAGTAAATACCTTTTGTAAAACATGGCCACATTTTGTTTACAAATGATGGCTTCTACTTTTTGCAGATGTGTCTTGCTGAATCGGGGCTCTCTTATCCCTGCCATCGACTGACAGTGGGAAGGAAATCTTCACCTACACAGACCCGGGAGCAGTCCGAGGAGGTAAGCCTGTTAGCCAGCTTTTCAGTGAACATAAGGCCTATCCACACACCTGCCCACTTCCTATTCTTTTTTATCTGCCACAGCAATGAATAGATAAAGTTAATGTAGCGTGAATAAAGTCTCAGTAAATCCCCCCGCCATAAACTCTTTAAAGCAGAAACTTTCCATGCAAGGTTATGGCTAATGTGGTCTTTCTTGTTCTTTAAGTTTCATGTTTCAGCAGACAGAATTTGGGTGGATTGGTTAAAATGATTTTTATGTAGAACTGTCAGGTTAACAGGCATTTTCTTTGCTGCTATTTATTAGGATTGAGTACATTTATTAGGATTGATTCTGAAGGTTCTTTAACTCATTCAGTTGGTGCACCTTCTGTGAGCCAGGCATTGTGCAAAGATGAATAACAATGTACCTATACCAAGATGCTCAGAGTCAAAGGTGATATATTAGTAAACTAATAATAATGACATCCTATATAATAAAGAGGTAATATGAAATTGACCGTCACTCCAACACATAACAGGGCTGCCCCCATGTGCACACAAGATGGCTGCCACAAGATGGCCAGCAGGGGAGGGCATTTGGGAGGGGCCTGGCCTGCAAGGGAGGGCAGTTGGGGGCGATCAGGCTGGCAGGGTAGGACAGTTAGGAGTGACAGGGCCGGCAGAGGAGGGCAGTTGGGAGTAATTAGGCCAGCAGCGGGGAGCAGTTATGGGTGACCAGGCTGGCAGGGGAAGGCAGTGGGGGGTGGGAACCAGGCCTATGGGGGAGGGCAGTTGGGGGGAACCAGGCCTGCAAGGGAGGGCAGTTGAAGGTGGGGACAGGCTTGCAGGGGACGCAGTTGGGAGGGACAAGGTCTGCAGGGGAGGAAAGTTGGGGGAAAGGGGGACACCAAGCCAGCAGGGGAGGGCAATTAGGGGTGATCAGGTTGGCAGAGGAGGGCAGTTAGGGGCAACCAGGCTGGTGAAGGAAGTTAGGGGTGACCAGGCCAGCAGGGGAGGGCAGTTAGGGGCAAGCAGGCCTGTAGGGGAAGGCGTTTGGGGGCAACAAAGCCAGCAAGGGAGGGCAGTTGGAGGCGATCAGGCTTGCAGGGGAGGACAGCTAGGGGTGACCAGGACAACAGAGGAGAGTAGCTAGGGGCAATCGGGCTGGCACGGAAGTGGTTAGGGGGTGATTAGGCTGGCAGGCATAAGCGGTTAGGGGCAATCAGGAGGGCAGTCAGGCGAGTAATTGTCAGCCAGCAGTCCCGGATTGTGAGAGGAATGTCCGACTTACCTAGTTGGATCGGGCCTAAATGGGCAGTTGGACATCCCTTGAGGGGTCCCAGATTGGAGAGGGTGCAGGCTGGGCTGAGGGACATATCCCCTTCTTCCCCATGCACGAATTTCGTGTGCTGGACCTCTAGTATTACAATAAATACAGTGAGCCGAAACCAGTTTGGCTCAGTGGATAGAGCATCAGTCTGTGGACTAAAAGGTCCCAGGTTTGATTCCGGTCAAGGGCATGTACATTGGTTGCAGGTACATCCCCAGTAGGGGGTGTGCAGGAGGCAGCTGGTCGATGTTTCTCTCTCATCGATGTTTCTAGCTCTCTATCCCTCTTCCTTCCTCTCTGTGAAAAATCAATAAAATATATATTATTTTTAAAAAAAAACACACACACAATAAATGCAGTGAGAACAATCAGTGTACATAGGTGCTATGGAAACAAAGTAGAGGGCCAGATAAGATTGAAGATGTTTATGTGTGTGTGTCTTTGTGGGGCTGAGTGATATTAAAAGGCAGTACCTTTTCCATGGCTACAAATAACACTCTGTCCAACTATGACTTTGGTTATAAGGCAATGGGAAAATGGGCCTGAACATTATAGCTTATCAGTTTAAGGAGTATTTATTGAGCTCCTGTTATGTTCTAGGAAATATCATTACCATGATTTAAAAAATGTACATCACAGAGGTCATAACTAAATAGCACAGAAAAAGTTTGTTTATACCTATCTGTTTTAGGCTAAAGCCTGAAAGTATTTGAAAAGTTTAGGCTAGTTCAATAAAATTATTTTGCACTTACTTTCTATATAAAAAATGGCTGCAAATTTTTATTTAAACTGACTATATGATTTTTAACATTTCAGAAATCCACATAGAAATAAGGTTTTCCTCTTGCTATAAATACTACTATACTGTTTTCTTGAGCCTCAAAAAATGTTCATTTCCTTTATAGAATCCACATCCTTTTTTTTTTAGCATTTCATTTCACTAATTCTCATGAAAGAAAAAATGATAATGAATTTCATGTTTGGCAGAAATAATTTATTGAAATATTTGTTTTTAATATTTCTGAATATATTTTAAATGACTAAAGTAGATATGTTTCAACTCTTTAATGGATAAATCCACTAACATTAAAAAGTGACCAACAAGAGATCCAAGATGGCTGCACCCAGGTGAACACCTAGCCGCAGCCGCACACAGCAATTTCAATAAAATACAACTAAAATATAAAATGGACATTGCCCAGAACTACAGGAAGGTTGACTCACTGGAAATTTTACAGCGAGAAGCAAGGAGAAAACCAGAAGGAGGCTTGGAGGAGCTGGAAAAGTCCAAGGTACGGAGACGCGGCGCGCGGAAAGGATGGAGCCAGAGAAGAGGGGGAGGCGGAGTGCCTGGCGAGCGTTCCCTAGCGGAAAGGAGATAAAACTCTGACTGTGCTGGGCCCCCGACTGCTCTGAACCCCAGTTCTAGCCCAGACCCCGGGGACCCAGGCTCATCCATAGGGAGCCGGGCTGTAAGGCGGGACCCTGGGGAAGCCGAGAAAGGAGGTCCCGGAGGTGCACACACTGCGCGCAGAGAAGGGACGGTCGGCTGTGCTGCGGGATTGCCCTGGCCGGAAGGAGACTGGGGCTCCAGACTGCTCTGAACGCCACCTCCAACTCCACTTCCAACTGAACTGAACCCCAATACCAGGCTCATTGGGGGAGAGCATAGACTGTTTGGCAGCAGGCGAAAATCAAGGGCACCTTTCTCTCAGAGGCGCCGGCAGCAAGCACTGAAGGACCCGCATAGGATGGGGCTGACGGAAGTCAAAGCTGCAGGCTCCACCCTGAAACCCCGTCCCATCTGTAACTGCGAAATGCGACAACAAAATAGATCACAAACGAAAGAAATGGAGGACAAAAAGCGTCTGGATATAGAGTTCAAATCTACGCTTATAAGGTTTTTCAAGAATTTCTTAGAAAAGATGGATAAGACCTATGAGGATATGAAAAGAGATCAACTAGAATTAATAAGGAGTCAACAAGAAATGATAAAGGATCAAGAAGAAATGATGAGGGATCAACAAGAAATAAAGAATACATTGTTTGAAATAAAAAATATTATACAGAGTCCTAAAAACAGAATAGAAGATTGCAAGAATCAAGTCAAAGATTTGGAACATAAAGAGCCAGAAGACACTCCTCCACAGAAGCTAGAAGGCAAGAGAATACAGAAAATTGAAAATAATGTAAGAAACCTCTGGGCAACTTCAAGCGGACCAACATCAGAATTATGGGGGTCCCAGAAGATGAGAGAGAGCAAGATATCGAAAACATACTGAAAGAATAGTGACAGAAAACTTCCCCCACCTGGTGAAAGAATTAGACTTACAAGTCCAGGAAGCACACAGAACTCCAAACAAAAGGAATCCAAAGAGGACCACACCAAGACACCTCATAATTAAAATTCCAAGAGCAAAAGACAAAGAGAGAATATTAAAAGAAGCAAGAGCAAAGAAGGTAGTTACCTATAAAGGAGCACCTATATGATTGTCAGCTGACTTCTCAACAGAAACCATGCAGGCCAGAAGGGAATGGCAAGAAATATTCAAGGTGATGTAAGAACCTACAGCCAAAGATAATCTATCCAGCAAAGCTATCACTCAGAATCGAAGGTCAGATAAAGAGCTTCACTAATAAAAAAAAAAGCTAAAGGAGTTCATCACCACCAAACCAGAATTATATGAATTGCTGAAGGGGATTCTTTCAGAAGAGAAAGTAAACAAAGATAAAAATTATGAACAACAAATACGTAACTATCAACAAGTGAATCTAAAAACCAAGGAAATTAAAAAAAAAAATCTGATGAACAATAGTAACTGTTGAATATAATAGAATCAGAGGTATGGAAGGGGAGTGAACTGATGATTCTTGGGGGAAAGGGGAGAGGGGGACGTGGGAAGAGACTGAACATAAACTGTGCACCTATGGATGAGGACAATGGGGAGTGGGGAAAGGGCAGAGGGTGGGGTGGGAACCTGGTGGAGGAGAGCAATGGGGGGGAAAAAAGGAACATTTGTAATAATATGAACAATAAAAACTTATAAAAAAAAAAAGTGACCAACAAGCTACATCCAAAATTCTTAATTGTTACAGTATCTGAGAGGGGACAGATACCTATTTCACTTCATTTTATTTCTTCTCGTACCCATGCCATTATGTGTGAGAAGTCAGTATCACAGAGTGAGGAGTGGTGTTTGTGAAACTGACATACTTTTTAGATTAATTAGAAAAGGGAGAGTAGGCTTAGGAAGCTTTGCCAAACTAAAGTAGTCACATCCTTGGGAATATCTTAAAATCTGATTGTCTGAGATGAATCCATTATTCTTCCCTAGCTAACTATAAATACTACCGTGTTTCCCCGAAAATAAGACATCCTCTGAAAATAAGACCTACTTACAGGTTTCCTTCTGAGTGAAATATAAGGTTGGGTTGTTATGATGATGTTACAGAAGCTGATGACATGATTGTCATTGAATAAATGAGTAAATTCTTGATACTGTAGGTTTCACAGTTTGTCTGGTTTGTGTTGACAACTACTGTACTACCGTACCATATACAGGTAATAAATTTCCTTTATTTTCATTTAACAATAAATGTATACCGTATTCTTCTTCATGGAAAAATAAGACATCCCCTTAAAATAAGACCTAGCGCATCTTTGGGAGCAAAAATTAATATAAGACACTGTCTTATTTTCGGGGAAACAGGGTACCTCCTCCAGGGAGCTGGTGAGAAATGGAAAGAAGCTGTGGTTTTTATGTTGTCATAGAGTTATAAAAACAAAGGGATTTTTAATTCAGTGTTTACTCTTCCATCCATTCATCCCTCATTCATTTAAACATCACTTAATGTCTTCTAGGTTCTAGACGTTAGGACCACAGTTCGTATGCTGAAAGAGTTCACTCAAAGTATCCCCTCAAAATATACCTTTGTTTTACCTTTAATTATAGGGTTCTGTCTTCATGAGGCACCAGTTCCATTGTTGAGCAGCTGTCTGTTGATAGTTTTCTTATATTAAACTGAAACCCATGTCTTGGTAGCTTCCACCCAGTAGTTTTACTTATTTTTTCTGGTTTTTAACTCTTCTTCTATATGACTTAACATATTTCAAGACAATTTTGCTATTAGTAAGTCTTAAGTTAGGAAGGAGATATTTTAGATAAGTAGTTAAATTTAAATTTAATTTTTGAATTCATGGATTGCTATTATAAATTTTAATGGCAATCCATAAATTGGGAAAATTTTATCATAAATTGGGAAAATTTTATTCCTTATATTCTCCTTTTGGACCTGCAAATACATTTTATATATGACTAGAGGCTCACTGCAGGAAGATTCCTGCAACAGGGCTTCCTGCTGGGGTCGCTGCCCCGCCTGCCTCCCTTCTTTCTCCCCCCAAGCACGCACTTCTCCACAGCTTCACTCCCTTCTGCAGCGCTTGGCTTCTTTCTATGCTGTCTTCAGCCTTTGCTGTGGTCTGGATATGCAAATTGGCCACCATCTTGGTTGGATTGATTTGCATACTTGCCCTGATTGGCTGGTGGGGGTAGAGAAGGTATAATCAATTTGCATGTTTCTCTTTCATTAGGTAGGATAGTTCCACATTTTTCTCTCCTTCCCACCTACTAATTGCTCTTGATTCCCCTTTAAATGATTTTTCCATATCTTTGGGTGCCTAGGTAGGTACCTATCACTCCTCTTCCCAAATCCTTGGGTGGGACAGTATAGGGATCCCTTGGACCAATCTCCTTGGGGAATTGTCCATTCTTCAGTGGACAGTATAGGAGTAGCTCAAGAATAATAAAAACCAAGTTCTAAATATAGTTAATGTTAAAACCATTATTTTATAACTTCTTGTCATAATACAATAGTTATCTCTTTCTTAATTACAATCCTATTGAACCTGTTTACAGTTATTGTCCATTGAAATTTTCTCAGACCTTGCTTCTAAGATTCTTTCAATTGACTTTTCTTATTTTTGACAGCTTATCGACTTTTCTTATTTTTGACAGCTTATCTATCTATTCTTTTACTGTTTCTCTTCCTTCACCAATTGAAATATTTATATATTCTATAAACTCTTATCTTTTTCACTCTTATTTCTTTATTTTTTTAACTGATTGATCTTATTCATTTTCATAATCTCAACTGTTATTTATATACTGATGGCTTCCAAATTTAAATCTTTTCTGAGCCTCTCTCCTGAGCTGGTCAGATTTTTTTTTCCCCCAGCTGCAAACTAGATGTTTTTACCTAGATGTCCTACAGCTTCCTCAAATTCTGAGAACTGGTCTCAGCATACTCCCTCCCAGGACCTAACCATCTCTAACCACTAAGTTACCCAAATCTTGGTGTCATATTCACCTCTTTCTTTCTTTCTTTCTTTCTTTCTTTCTTTAAATCCTTATTTTTTTTCTTGATCCTTAAGTCTAGCTGGTCAACATTTCCTGTCAGTTCTGCTGAAATATATTATTTTAAGTCCCCTTCATTCAGTTCCTACTGCTATGGCTCAAATATAGGTTCTTAAGTTCTCTCACTTGCAACTCTGATATAAGTCACCTTTCTCATGTCCTCAAGTCTAATCTACCATATGCTACCATACCACCCCAAACACACAAACACACACAGCCATCAGTTATTCCCTCGAACAGTTGCTGCCTAAAAACCTTTAGTACTTTCCCTATCGCCATCCGAGTAAAGTCCTTAGTGTGCTGATTTTAGGACTGCATCTAGACCCATCAAACCTTTTGTCCTATCTGCCAGTCCACATTCCTCTTCCATGCATAGAGCTAATGATTCCATTTGCTTTGCTGGGTTCTTTATTGATTTTTTGAAATATTCAGTTTCTTGCTTGAGTTTTTTGTCTGCTTAGACTACAACTCCCTCCCCATCAAATTTCCATTACTCACGCTCCACAATATTGGTATCTTTTCTTAAGGCAAGGGTTAAATAGTAGCACTTATTACACAATCTTCCTCACCGGTCCTAAAGTAACTAATCACTGTCTTCTTTATTTTCCAATAGCCTTTGCTTAATCTTTTGTTATATCTCTGATCACACTGAAAAAGACATTTGCAACTAAATATGCCTTCCTTTAGAATAGGAGTTTCTTGAAGGCTGGAACTATGTTTTATCTCTATTTCCTAAACTTTTTAACTTGGTGTTTTGATATAAGTACAATAGTTGGTGAAAGGAATATCTGCTTCAGTTTTAAGCTTGCCTCAGTGCCAAGTATATATGAGTCCTACATTTTTATCTCAAACAGTTTGGTGGTTATCTCCTCTAGGAAGTTTGCCCTAATCCCTCCAGTGCATTAAATGCTGTCCTCTGAACTTATCTGTCTTAATATCAATACTTATCACTAGGTATTATAATTATCTTTATATTTTATATAGTATTCCTTGAGAGACCATAATCTTTTGATATATCTTTCACATGGGTCCAAGCAGTGTAGCACTTAGTAGGGGCTTATAAATACTTGTTAAATGAAAAAAGGAATAAATTAATAAATAGCTAAATAGAATCACATTTTTTAAAGCTATTTTTAAAATTCTGAATAAATAGCTTATTTGTATTTAAAGAATTTTAGGGCAGCCATCACTGAACCAAGAGATTATTATTTGCATCAGCAAACATTAATGATAAAAAGGTTGTTTATCTCATTTTTTAGAAGAAGCTTTTCCTAACCTGTTAGATGGCTGATAAGAAAATGTAAGGAGATTGGGAGTTCCTTATACATAATTAAGTAGCTCATTCTTGCAGATACTTCAATAATTCATATTTGAAATATACTTTTTCAACAAAATCGGCTTTTAGATACCTCCCTTTGAAGATGTTATCGTTGTAGGATTTCATTTTCTTGGGCTCTTCAGAGATTTGGGAATGCTATACTTTATGAAGACAAAATGAATAATGGGTTACATAGGCACAAAATTAAAATCACCATCCTAGTATGAGGTTAAGTACTATTGCTATGGAAAGGGACTGCTATTTGATTGAAAACTGAAATCAGAGAAAGAGGATAGATAGGGGGACTAAAGTAAAGGGGGTGAGAAATAAAGATGATACATAGAATAATCCCTTTCTTTTCATCTGTGTTCTCCAACCCTCCTATTTAACCTGATGCCTCTTAAAGAAGGGGTGAATACTAGGCAAGACTAATAGAAGGCTAAGATGATAGCTTAGCTAATAAGAATTTGAGGAAGTTTGTCATACTGGCCTTTTGTTTATTTCCTCTTGCCTGTGAGCCTGGGTGAGCATCCTAAAGGAACATGTAGTGTATCTTTAAGGGTTTGAGCCTTTACCTGTTTAAGACTGAGCCTCGAAGTTCAAGGGAACTTCATACTCCAGATATTTGCCTGCCTGAAATACAGAGGGAATTCAAGCACAGTTGTGGTCTTAGTAAATGTGTTATTTTGTGGAGGAGGCTCCCTCACTGCCTTGAAATGAGGAGGGTTTTTAAATATTTAAGCCGTTGAACTGTTAAAATCAGGAAGAGGTCTTAGCTCTACAAAGCAAAACACTAAAGTAGGATTATGATCACAAATATAACCAAGGCTTCTGTGAGAAATAATGATAGTCAGGATAGCAGATAGACTGCTTAGGGCCAGGACCTATCATTTTTACTTATCCAATAAGTATATGTTCATTACCTTCTCTATTCAAACCATTGAGAAGCCTGTCTTTAAAATAAGAGGGAAAGTCTCACAATTCTGGGCATTAATGCTTGGTTATTCCCAAGGAAGAAATGCTAAACCCACTGAGTCAAATGGGGTAAATATTTTGGCTTCCTCATTTGGAGCTGTTAGACTCACTGGGCCATTGGTCGGCAAACTGAGGCTCACGAGCCACATGCGGTTCTTTGGCCCCTTGAGTGTGGCTTTTCCACAAAATACTACGTGCTGGCACGCATGGATAGTGCGATTGAAACTTCGTGGCCCATGCACAGAAGTCAGTTTTTGGCTCTCAAAAGAAATTTCAATTGTTGTACTGTTGATATTTGGCTCTGTTGACTAATGAGTTTGCCGACCACTGCCCTAGGCCAGTGGTTTTTAAAATTGTCCCATAGTGTCCTGAGAGCCATTGGAGGTAACCCAGCTGTCAAAGGGATATGAGGAGGAAGAAGCCAAACGCCAAGACCATTAGGCTCCCTAATGCCCTCTCCCTGCATCAGTCAGAGTGGCCTTTTCAAATATTATATGCATTGTAATTTTGCATAATGTTTTGCTTGGGGCTGGAGGAAGGAGGTAACCCTGTGAAAAGAAACTTGAAAATCACTGATGAGAGATCTTTAAAATCCCTTCTAGCTTTAACATCTGTTTCTGTAAGTGGCTGACCTCTAATATCCCGTCTAGCTAAGTTTTTGAGTCTTTGATTCTAAATTTCTCTTAATGCTTTTCTGGCAAATATTTATCTCTAAGTTAGGGTCTTCTGCATTGACTAAAGGATCAAATTAGTTTCCTCATTTTTATAACTGAAGTACACAGCACACCATGTTTTAAAAGATAGAAGTGTATTTTATGTTATCTTCCAATAATACTGTGAGGATAGTGTGCCATATTTTACTAATGAAAATTTTGAGAACCATTGCAGTAAAGAAGTGCCAAGTTTGAAAATGCTATCCTTGCTTTTCAAACATACCCCTGACAAACATAGATTAGTGTGAGCTTTGTAAAAGTCTCATATAGCTTACCTTGTCTCTGACCTTTCCCAGTTGTACCTGTTACCTCACTTTTTGAGCAATTATTTTTGAGCACTAAGTTGTGTTACTATAGGCCAGGGATCAAATAAACAAAAAGCCTGCCTTCGTTAATTTTGTAAGCACCTTTTATTTTCCCTCCGTCTCCAATCTCTATTCTGGGGATATCACAGCAAGTTTAGAAACATATGCAAGCCTTAAACTGAAAAATATTGAGCTTTGCTCTAAGAAATGGTTCCTTATTTAATAGAGCTTTTATAATGCTAAATGTGATGGCATAACTTATATTTTGAAATTTGATTTCCTTAAATAGCAAAGCACCGATGTTCATATGGTTAGTGATAGTGATGGAGATGACTTCGAAGATGCTCCTGAATTTGGGGTAGATGATGGAGAAGTATTCGGCATGGCGTCAACTGCCCTGAGAAAATCTCCAATGAGTGAGTATTAATAGTTCTTTGGGTCCGGCATTATAATTCTCCCTTTTATTGCAAAAACTTATGAAGAGTTGTGAACTTAAAAGTTTCTTACTGACTTTCGGGTTTGGAAAGAAAATATAACAAATAAGCACTATTCATTAGAATTAGAGCCTCTTGAGTTTTTATTTTATTAAGCCTAGTGATTCCCAGTGCTTTAGTAAAATTCATTAAAATGCAAGGAAATGTAACTTGTTTCACATGTGTAATTAGCTATGAATCTGTTCCTTTACTTTAAACCTAGAGTTTGTCAACAAACTTTGTGACAAACTTTTGTTTCCCCAAATCTTATTAGAAATACCAAAATTTTTACTATTTAAATATTTTAATGAATTAAGCACTAAGTGGTATTTTTTAAAATCTTCTAATTAAATTGACCATATCTCTAAAAACAAAAAACAAACCAATATTAGTATTACTTTTCCATTCACTGATCTTTGAGTATCTTTGGAAGAAAAATAAAAATAAATAAATAAATAAATAAATGTACCATCTCCCTCACTTACACCTTACAAGATGCATACTGTAGAATCATAAGTGGTTGCTATATGAAAAATGATCCTTAAAAGAAGTCCTTAAATGGATCATTTGTTCTGAAATTAGGGAATTCCTGGGAGAAGAAATAGGTATAATTGCATTAAATTGACTATTTTCCTGATTAATAGGTCTTTAAAATAAATTGAGATTCTTTTTATATAATTTAATCACAAGATGTCATTTCAAGAAAACATTGACATTCTGAGTGATGCCTGGCACACGTTTTAAATGTCTATTACCAAGATTGTGTCAGTTGCTTTTCCAAAATTTATGAGCTTGGAATTTTTTTAAGTTACTTTTTTAAGATTTCATGAATTCTCCTAATGTATATCAAGATAAAATGTCTCCTCAGATATATCACAGAAACTAAAACTTAATCTTATTTTCTCTTTATTGATTAAATATATTTCTTATATGTGGGATTAGATGTTATGTGGTTTGTTTTTTGTGTCTATTTGTTTTGTTTTTTTTGTTTTTGTTTTTTCTTTTGTTTGTTTTTTAGTGCCAGAAAACGCAGAAAATGAAGGAGATGCCTTATTACAATTTACAGCAGAGTTTTCCTCAAGGTAGGGTTAGGATATTAACTCTATAAAGTTGATGTTCTTTTAATGCCACTGTATTTTTCTGGAGCAGTTTTAATCATAAATTGATTATTTTTTAATTTCTCCTTAAAGTATTCAAAGATTATATTTGTCAACTTATATAGTCCTGATAGTGAAACATGTAGTATTCAATGTCAAATAACCAGTTAACCATTTATGCCACTTCAGAGATGTAGTCATCTTATCTCTGTAGCCCTTCTTCTTCTTCTTCTTCTTCTTCTTCTTCTTCTTCTTCTTCTTCTTCTTCTTCTTCTCCTTCTCCTTCTCCTTCTCCTTCTCCTTCTCCTTCTCCTTCTCCTTCTCCTTCTCCTTCTCCTTCTCCTTCTCCTTCTCCTTCTCCTTCTCCTTCTCCTTCTCCTTCTCCTTCTCCTTCTCCTTCTCCTTCTCCTTCTCCTTCTCCTTCTCCTTCTCCTTCTCCTTCTCCTTCTCCTTCTCCTTCTCCTTCTCCTTCTCCTTCTCCTTCTCCTTCTCCTTCTCCTTCTCCTTCTCCTTCTCCTTCTCCTTCTCCTTCTCCTTCTCCTTCTCCTTCTCCTTCTCCTTCTCCTTCTCCTTCTCCTTCTCCTTCTCCTTCTCCTTCTCCTTCTCCTTCTCCTTCTCCTTCTCCTTCTCCTTCTCCTTCTCCTTCTCCTTCTCCTTCTCCTTCTCCTTCTCCTTCTCCTTCTCCTTCTCCTTCTCCTTCTCCTTCTCCTTCTCCTTCTCCTTCTCCTTCTCCTTCTCCTTCTCCTTCTCCTTCTCCTTCTCCTTCTCCTTCTCCTTCTCCTTCTCCTTCTCCTTCTCCTTCTCCTTCTCCTTCTCCTTCTCCTTCTCCTTCTCCTTCTCCTTCTCCTTCTCCTTCTCCTTCTCCTTCTCCTTCTCCTTCTCCTTCTCCTTCTCCTTCTCCTTCTCCTTCTCCTTCTCCTTCTCCTTCTCCTTCTCCTTCTCCTTCTCCTTCTCCTTCTCCTTCTCCTTCTCCTTCTCCTTCTCCTTCTCCTTCTCCTTCTCCTTCTCCTTCTCCTTCTCCTTCTCCTTCTCCTTCTCCTTCTCCTTCTCCTTCTCCTTCTCCTTCTCCTTCTCCTTCTCCTTCTCCTTCTCCTTCTCCTTCTCCTTCTCCTTCTCCTTCTCCTTCTCCTTCTCCTTCTCCTTCTCCTTCTCCTTCTCCTTCTCCTTCTCCTTCTCCTTCTCCTTCTCCTTCTCCTTCTCCTTCTCCTTCTCCTTCTCCTTCTCCTTCTCCTTCTCCTTCTCCTTCTCCTTCTCCTTCTCCTTCTCCTTCTCCTTCTCCTTCTCCTTCTCCTTCTCCTTCTCCTTCTCCTTCTCCTTCTCCTTCTCCTTCTCCTTCTCCTTCTCCTTCTCCTTCTCCTTCTCCTTCTCCTTCTCCTTCTCCTTCTCCTTCTCCTTCTCCTTCTCCTTCTCCTTCTCCTTCTCCTTCTCCTTCTCCTTCTCCTTCTCCTTCTCCTTCTCCTTCTCCTTCTCCTTCTCCTTCTCCTTCTCCTTCTCCTTCTCCTTCTCCTTCTCCTTCTCCTTCTCCTTCTCCTTCTCCTTCTCCTTCTCCTTCTCCTTCTCCTTCTCCTTCTCCTTCTCCTTCTCCTTCTCCTTCTCCTTCTCCTTCTCCTTCTCCTTCTCCTTCTCCTTCTCCTTCTCCTTCTCCTTCTCCTTCTCCTTCTCCTTCTCCTTCTCCTTCTCCTTCTCCTTCTCCTTCTCCTTCTCCTTCTCCTTCTCCTTCTCCTTCTCCTTCTCCTTCTCCTTCTCCTTCTCCTTCTCCTTCTCCTTCTCCTTCTCCTTCTCCTTCTCCTTCTCCTTCTCCTTCTCCTTCTCCTTCTCCTTCTCCTTCTCCTTCTCCTTCTCCTTCTCCTTCTCCTTCTCCTTCTCCTTCTCCTTCTCCTTCTCCTTCTCCTTCTCCTTCTCCTTCTCCTTCTCCTTCTCCTTCTCCTTCTCCTTCTCCTTCTCCTTCTCCTTCTCCTTCTCCTTCTCCTTCTCCTTCTCCTTCTCCTTCTCCTTCTCCTTCTCCTTCTCCTTCTCCTTCTCCTTCTCCTTCTCCTTCTCCTTCTCCTTCTCCTTCTCCTTCTCCTTCTCCTTCTCCTTCTCCTTCTCCTTCTCCTTCTCCTTCTCCTTCTCCTTCTCCTTCTCCTTCTCCTTCTCCTTCTCCTTCTCCTTCTCCTTCTCCTTCTCCTTCTCCTTCTCCTTCTCCTTCTCCTTCTCCTTCTCCTTCTCCTTCTCCTTCTCCTTCTCCTTCTCCTTCTCCTTCTCCTTCTCCTTCTCCTTCTCCTTCTCCTTCTCCTTCTCCTTCTCCTTCTCCTTCTCCTTCTCCTTCTCCTTCTCCTTCTCCTTCTCCTTCTCCTTCTCCTTCTCCTTCTCCTTCTCCTTCTCCTTCTCCTTCTCCTTCTCCTTCTTCTCCTTCTTCTCCTTCTTCTCCTTCTTCTCCTTCTTCTCCTTCTTCTCCTTCATTGATTTCAAAGAGGAAAGGAAAGGGAGAGAGAAATAGGAACATCAATGATCAGAGAGAATCATTGATCAGCTGCATCCTGCACTGTCCCTACTGGGAATCGATCCTGCAATCCAGGCATGTGCCCTGACTGGAAAACTAACTGTTATTTTCTGGTTCATGGGTCATTGCTCAACCACTGAGCCACACCGGCCGGGCTTTGTATCTTTCTTTATTGAAGCACAAGTAATGGATCACTAATTTAATATTTTGACTATCGTCGCAAAGGACTAGGTTATAAAATACTACTTTTTAGTGTATCTAGGGCAAACAAAATATGCTTCAAAATAACATTACATAAAAAGATAATTTTATTTCTTACTTATTTTTAAAATATATTTTTATTTATTTCAGAGAGGAAGGGAGAGGGAGATAGAAACATCAATGATGAGAGAAAATTATTGATTAGCTGCCTTCTGCACACCCCCCGCTGGGGATTGAGCCCACAATTTGGGCATGTGCCCTTGACCGAAATTGAACCCGGTATCCATTGAGCCAAACTGGCTAGGACTAAAAAGATAATTTTAAATGGAAGTGAATTTTTAATTTTTGTTTGGAATCATTTAGCATCTTTTCTTTTAAGAGTCTAATATAGCATGTTTTCTGTGCATTTGAGATTCTCCAAAGGTGTTTAAGTAAAGAGGATTTAAATATTTAACCATAAATTTTCATGTAAATGACATTTCTCTTTAGTTCTATTTTCCAATGTAATAGTATAGTTTGAAAACTTTGCAGGATACCATTTTCCCCCTCTTTCTTAGACTTCCAGAATAAATGAACTAAAATGCAAAGTTAAGGCGACAGTAGCTAGCAAAATTTTATAACCGTGGGTAACCAGGAACTGCTATTTATAAATGTCATGGTTTTGTGGCACTTAATTAAATACATTTGCTAGATGTGCTTAAAATTGTACTGTTCTAGTATATCAGTATAGGGCAAGGAGAACTCTAAGAACTAATGAAGCTCATTCCCAAGCCTTTAAGGAAATGTTTTAACATTAGCCTTGAATTTACATAAGTCATTGTTTAGACTTGTGTAACTTTGAAGTTAATTTGAAATGTATTTTAATTAATACGGATACTTTTTCCTATAGATATGGAGACTGCCATCCTGTATTTTTTATTGGCTCATTAGAAGCTGCTTTTCAAGAGGCCTTCTATGTGAAAGCCCGAGATGTAAGTGCAATCTAACTTTTTCTGGTTAAAAGGTACATCCCATAGGTTTACCCCAGGCTAGGGGCAATGCTTAATGTTTTCTGTTTTTTTCAGGTTGAAGACTTGATTTTGATTCTGGTTCATCTACCAACATAATCATCACCAAAATGCCCATTTTAGAGGGGCAGTAGTGTGATAGGGTACTGCTTGCTCTTGCAGAAGGCCTTGATACAGGGTGGTTTTTTTGTAAGGAAATAAAAAAGAGTATACATGCTTAGAAGGTACCAGGCTATTTGTTTGTATTCTTTTCAGTTACGTGATTGACAGGTTCTTGCTAAGGGATTTGTCCTTCAGTCTTTTCCCAAGATGATTATTCCCATCTGGTGGTATATATCTAATAGCTGCAATATATTTTCCCCAAAAGTCACTTTAGACAACAAAAAGATTCTTCCTTAAACTCAGAAATGGGCTTTGTGATCTTGAAATCAAGTAGATTGACATTTATAAGGAGAGTCAGAGGGTACATTTGGAGCAAGAAGGTTCTATGTCATCACTCTGTTGACACAGCAGTCAAGAACTGGCATAAATCAGTAATCTGGTTTCTGCTTATTTGTACAGCTTCAGCTTTTCCCATTCCCTGCCTTACACCTGTTTCCCCGAAAATAAGACAGTGTCTTATATTAATTTTTGCTCCCAAAGATGCGCTAGATCTTATTTTCATGGGATGTCTTATGTTTCCATGAAGAAGAATACAGTACACATTTATTGTTAAATTAAAATAAAGGAAATTTATTACCTGTATACGGTACGGTAGTACGGTAGTTGTCAACACAAACCAGACAAACTGTGAATCCTACAGTATCAAGAATTTACTCATTTATTCAATGACAATCATGTCATCATATTCTGGAACATCATCATAACAATCCAATTCCTGAATTTCCTGGTGAATTTCTTGTGACTCCATTTCTTTCAGAATCAGTGGACCAAATCTCTCATGTTTAGCCTGTGTGTGTGTGTGGGGGTGGGGGTCTTATTTTGGGGGGGATGCCTTATATTTCACTCAGAAGGAAACCTGTAAGTAGGTCTTATTTTCGGAGGATGTCTTATTTTCAGGGAAACATAGTAGTAGATCAAGCAGTAGTATACCATTTGTATTTTCCCATAATCTTACTCTTTTTTTTTTTTTTTTAATATATTTTATTGATTTTGTACAGAGAGGAAGGGAGAGAGACAGAGAGCTAAAAACATCGATGAGAGAGAGTCATCGACCAGCTGCCTCTTGCACACCCCCCACTGGGGACATGCCCGCAACCAAGGTACATGCCCTTGACCGGAATCGAACCCGAGACCCTTCAGTCTCCAAGCCGACGCTCTATCCATTGAGCCAAACCGGTCTCAGCCAAATCTTACTCTTTTTTTAAAATTTAATAAATCATTATTGCTCAGATTATTACAATTGTTTCTCCTTTTCCCCCCATAGCTCCCTTCCACCCGGTTCCCACCCCACCCTCTGTCCTTACTCCACCCCCCATTGTCCTCATCCATAGGTGTACGATTTTAGTCTAGTCTCTTCCTGCATCCCCCACACCCCTTATCCCCTGATAATTATCAATCAACTCCCTTTCTTTGTCCCTGATTCTATTATATTCACCAGTTTATTCTGTTCCCCAGATTTTTATTTCACTTGATTTTTAGATTCACTTGTTGGTAGGTATGTATTTGTTGATCATAATTTTTATCTCTTTCTTCTTCCTCTTCTTAAAGAATACTTTTCAGCATTTCATATGATCCTGGTTTGGTGGTGATGAACTCCTTTAGCTTTTTCTTATCTGTTAAGCTGTTCATCTGCCCTTCAATTCTGAATGGTAACTTTGCTGGGTAGAGTAATCTTGGTTGTAGGTTCTTGCTATTCATCACTTTGAATATTTCTTGCCACTCCCATCTGGCCTGCATAGTTTCTGTTGAGAAATCAGCTGATAGTTGTTTGGGTGCTCCCTTGTAGGTAACTAACTCTTTTTCTCTTGCTGCTTTCAAGATTCTCTCTTTGTCTTTTGCCCTTGGCATTTTAATTATGATGTGTCTTGGTGTGGTCCTCTTTGGATTCCTTTTGTTTGGGGTTCTGTTTGCTTCCTGGGCTTGTAAGTCTAGTTCTTTCCCCAGGTGGGGGAAGTTTTCAGTCATTATTTCTTCAAATAGGTTTTCAGTATCTTGCTCTCTCTCTTCTTCTGGCACCCCCCTTAATTCTGATGTTGGTACGCTTGAAGTTGTCCCAGAGGCTCCTTACACTGTCTTCAACTTTCTGGATTCTCTTCTCTTCTTGCATCTCTGGAGGAGTGTCTTTTGCCTCTTTGTATTCCAAATCTTTGACTTGATTCTTGCGCTCCTCTAATCTGCTGTTGGGTCTCTGTATAATATTTTTTATTTCAGTCAGTGTGTGTTTAATTTCTAGTTGGTCCTTTTTCATATCCTGGAGGGTCTCGTTATATTTATCAGCCTTTTCTAGGAAATTCTTGAAAAACCTTATCATCGTGGTTTTGAACTCTATATCCAGTCTTTTGTTCTCCTCCATTTCTTTCGTTTGAGATCTGTTTCCTTGTCTCCCCATTTTCACTGCTTCCCTGAGTTGGTAGGGTGGCTTTGTGTGTTTTGTGTCTTATATGGGCCAGTGGGTCAGCCTCCCCAGTTACCTGAGGTAGACACTCTTTGTGCTCCCCTTTGTTAACTGTGTGTACAGCCTTGTTGTAGTTAAGTCTTGATTGTTGTTGGTATCACTGGGAATAATTGACCTCCAGGCCAATTGGATGTGAGTATCAACTGTGTCTACTCCAGGATACCTTCTGTATTGGAGACAGTCTTATAGTATCAGACTTTCAAAATTGCAATAGCCTCTGTGCTCAGCTTGGATGGGGCAGTCTCAGGGCTGAGCCGGCAGTCTTGGCTTCCTGTCAGCTCTGCCCTTGTGTGTGTGCCTCAGAACTCTGCCTTCCACGGATCCCCTGAGTTTCCACCTGACAGTACAGATTCCCCTTGTAAGAGCATGGGTGCTCTAGGGCAGGGGTCCTCAAACTTTTTAAAGTGGGGGCCAGATCACGGTCCCTCAGAGAGCTGGAGGGCCGGAATATATGAACTACTAATTCCTACTGTAACACCTCGGCTGCGCTCACTGCCCAAAAAACCTGGCGGGCTGGATCAGACTCCTCTGCGGGCCGCATGTGGCCCGCGGGCCGTAGTTTGAAGACCCCTGCTCTAGGGGCTTGCCCTGAACTGGGTTTCAGTGCTCAGTGCAGTCTGAATTGGGGTTCAGTGCAGTCAGTAGCTTCCGACTCCTTCTGCTATGGAGCAGCTGCGGCAATCCGCGGTCAGACTTCTCTGCACGCACTCACTGGTACTCGACTCTAGACCCTGCCTGCTGCAGCTCCCGGCTCCCCCGAGTCTCCCAGTCTCTGAGTCTCGGGGTGCCTTTCTCTACAGTCCAGACTCCACCTCGACGAGCCTGGGTCCACGGGATTTCGGCCGAGGTTGGGGTTTAGTGCAGTCCTTTCCCTTCCCGCCAGCCAGGCACTTGGCCATCCTTCCTCTCTCAGCGCTTTGTGGCTCCCCTGATCCATGAGCCTCTCTCCTTTCTAGTTGTAGATTTCCCACTCAGCCAGCTTTCCTGTGGTTTTGGATGATGTCCATTCTGTCTTTTAGTTGTTGTTTTGAAATTGTTGTGTGAGGCGGTAGTGTAGGTGCTTACCTAGGCCACCATCTTGGTTTTCCTAATCTTACTCTTTTTTGTGTGTATGTTTCCCTACTGTCAGGAATGGCTTCCTCCTGCTGTTTACCTGGTTGACTCTACACTCCTTTGAAACTTAACCTTTCCTGACTTTTCCACTACTCACTCTAACATTAATCGCAGCCACTCCTTTAATACTTTGCAATGATACCCTCTGCTCTTATTGTTACACTTAACACATTGCTTATAATTATTCTTTCTCTCTGTCCATACACACACACACACACACACACACACACACACACACACACACACATATATATATATATATATATATATATATATATATATATATATCTTCTTGAGTTTTTTTTTTCTTTTTAGCTGTGACTGTGTAACCTTTACATTCTTATACATAGGAAATACTCTATTCTATATAATAAAGAGGTAATATGCAAATTGACCATCACTCCAACACACAAGATGGCCACCCCCATGTGGACATAAGATGGCCGCCACAAGATGGCCAGCAGGGGAGGGCAGTTGAGGGGATCCCGGCTGGCAGGGGAGGACAGTTGTGGGCAATCATGCCAGCACAGGAGAGAAGTTAAGGGCAACCAGGCCAGCAGAGAATGGAAGTTGGGGGCAATCAGGCTGGCAAGGGAGGGCAGTTGCAAGGGACAAGGCCTGCAGGGGAGTACAGTTAGGGGCAACCAGGCATCAGGGGAGAGTAGTTGGGAGTGACCAGGCCTGCAGGGGTGTGCAGTTGGGAGTGACGAGGCTTGCAGGGGAGGGCAATTTGGGGCAATTGGGCCAGCAGGGAAGGGCAGTTGGAAGGGACCAGGCCAACAGGGGATGGCAGTTAGGGGTGACCAGTCTGGCAAGGGAGGGCAGTTAGGTGTGACTGGGCAGGCAGGGGGCAATAGGGCCGGCAGGAGAGCCATTAGGCGTCATTCAGGCTGACAAGGGAGTAGTTAGAAGGTGATCAGGCTGGCAGGCAGAGGCAGTTAGGGGCAATCAGGCAGGCAGGCAGGCAAGTGGATTGTGAGAGGGGTCCTAGATTGGAGAGGGTGCTGGCTGGGCTGAGGGCTGAGGGACACACACACACACACACACACAGTGAATTTTGTGCACGGGGCCTCTTGTATGTTTAATGAATGAAGAAAAAAGACAGAGAGGAAGGAATAGTGTGTAGATCGATTAGAGCACACATGTCAAACACAAGGCCCGCGGGCCAAATCCGGCCGGCCAGGCCTTGCAATGTGGCCCACACCGCGCTGTCATCACTGTACTCCGCTGTCAGTTTATGACATTGTCAGTTTATGACTGTTCAGTAAACCATTCGGCCCGCGATTTAGGCTGGATTTTAGATTTTGGCCCCTTCTCTGATTGAGTTCGACACCCCTAGATTAGAGGGAAAGTTATTGGAATTAAAGAGGGCACAGAATTTTTAGAATAGAGTTCAAGGATGCCTCTGAAATTCTAGTTTCTAGTGTATGTTAAACTCTGACTTAAAGAAAAATTTATTTAAACAAATTTTAAAAATGGAATTGCAAGACAATAATTAGTGATCAAACTTAGAGCTATCATTGAGTTTAATGAGATAGATTAGACATCCAGTGTTTTTTTACCCTAAAAATAGTAGAATATCTCATCATACAGGCTGTTTTAAGCATTTATTTCTAACACTTAAATCTATATTAAATGAATATTATTTTTGATGAATTACTTCTTTATAATACATGTTTGTATTTTCCATAAATACAGGTTTGTTGGAAATACTGAAAAGCAAAAAGAAAATATTCTAACACAGATTTATGGTTAACTTTATGACATATGTTTTTTTTTTTCAATAATTTTTATTATATATTTCAATGAGTATATTTGTGACTAATATAAAATAGAGTCATGTTAAAAGTTTTTTTAGTCTTAATATTATATGATTTTTTTTCTTAATTATATTTTAACTTTTTATTAAATGATTTAATATAGAAAAAGTAAAACAGAATAGTACAATAAACACCCCAAATTCTCTATACTTTTATTTATTTTTTTCACTTTTTTTTATTAAATTATTATCTGTGTACATATTTTAAAATTGCCCCCCCCATACATACCCTCCCTCCTCAGAGTTTTGTGTCCATTGGTTGAAGTATACAAGTCCTTCAGTTGATCTCTTATCTCCCTAACCTCCCCACTGTAATTTGACAGTCTGCTTGTTGCTTTACTGTCTCTATATCTGTCTTTTGGTTCATCAGTTTATAATGTTCTTTAATATCCATAAATGAGTGAGGTCATGTGGTATTTCTCTTTCATTGACTGGCTTATTTCACTCAGCATGATGTTCTCTAATTCTATCCAGGTTGCTGCAAATGATGAGAATTCCTTCTTTTTTATGGCAGCATAGTATTCCATTGTGTAGATGTACCATAGTTTTTTGATCCAATCATGTGCTGACGGGCACCTAGGCTGTTTCCAAATTCTAGCTATTGTAGATTGTGCTGCTATGAACATAGGGGTGCATATATCCTTTCTGATAAATTCTCTATACTTTTAATAATTACTATAATTTTGCCATGTTTGCTTCTTCTGTTGTATATACAGAACATTTAAAAGTTTTAATGGAATTTTGAGGTTTAAAGCTTCAGAAGTTGAACTGCTACTCACTGATAAAAGAGCATAATTTGAAATTTAATCATTTACATTTTTATACTTATTTAAGGATTTTGATGAATAGTTTTTTTGATAAATTTTTGTTTTATTTCTTCTCTGAAAATTGCAAATATTTACTAGAACAGAAAATAAATTTAAAATTTATTATTGAATATTCACAAAAACAAATGTAGAAGAAAAATAAATTTTTAAAAATGATTTTTTTAGTTTATAGACATTAAATGATTGAAATTATTAAAACTTAAAACTGTTCAAAAACATTTCATATACCATTATATATTCATTATTTTTTACTAAACCATTTTAAAATATATTACAGACATCAGATTTTATCCCGAAAATCTTCTGCATGCATTTTCCAAAAATAACCATAACCCTAACCCTACATCACCACAGTACCATGTAACAAAATTAACAGCAGTTCTCTAATGTCTATTTTTTTAACTTTTTTTTTTTTTTTTTTTTTTTGCGGGTTGAGGACACAATTCACTCAAGAATCATGAATTATATTTGGTTGTTCGATATCTTAAATCTCTTTTAAGCAAGCACTGTCTCCTTTTTTGTTTGTTTGTTTGTTTTTTCATGACATGTGCTTTGTGAAGGAATTATACTAGATAACTTATATTGTTCCAAATTCTGGATTTGTGTGTTTTTTTCTTTGTGATATTATTTTACTTGTTCTTCTATCTGTGTATTTCCTGAAAAAATGGATATTAGGTCTAAAAAGATTGTTCGATTCAGGTTGAAACTTTTTTTTTTTTTTTGCAAGAATGCTTTGTAAGTAATGCTGAATACTTTTTCTAAAACAGGATTTTTAATAGTTGTAGACTCATTGTATGACCATGTCATTATATTTAAACATTTATTGTTGGACATAAACATGTTTGAAAGAATATCTAATTATAGCTTTGAAATAATTTACTTTGCAATTCACTCTTTGATAGGAATGTGTTTGTAATATATCTGTCTCTGCTTTCCAGCAAGATTGCTAAACAGTTGAAGTAACTAAAAGATGCCGGGGCTTTTTGTAACTTAAACTATAGCTCCAAAAATGGGGATAGACTTCTTTTAAATTCCATTTTAAAAAGCTACTGTAAGATATACTATGAGTACCTTCAACATTATAACTTTCAATGAAGATACTTATTTAAATATATAGTACATAACAGACAAAATAACTTTTAATAAGCAACTTATACAGTAAATTGGTATTTGGGTTTATTTAAACTGATGATCCCCAGAGAAACATAAAGTCTTATTAATTTTGGGGTAATTTTAATGAACCAGTGGATTGTTTTTTATTAGTACCTTGCTGTTTCCAAACGGTGAAAATCATTGGTTCATGTAATCAAATGTTTTGTGTCATATTAGATTTCTACTAAAGTCAACTGACCTCTTTGGATTCCTAAGCTGCCCTTATCTTTCTCCCCTTGTCCAGGGTTTTTTTCTCTTCTTAATTTTCTTTAAAGCTCAACAGTTTATGCATTGCTTACTATGTTACTCTAAAATGAAGTGTTTTATCCACATGACAGGTAAATTTTTAAAAATTAAATCTAAGCACATACATTTATTATGCTCATCAACCAAATTATACACATATTAGAGGCCTGGTGCACATAATTCATGCAAGGGACTCCGCTGTCGCACTGCCACCACAGTGGCCAGGGGTCTCTGCCTCCTCTGCTTCTGCCTTGACCCCTGCCTACCATGGCAGTGGGGGGGGGGGGGTGTCTCTGTCTCACCCCTGTCGCTGCCCCTTCATCCAGAAGGACGTCCGTTCTAATTAGCATATTACACTTTTGTTATTGTAGCTAATATCAACATTAATATTGTAGTGCTGAGGAAGCTCAGAAAAGCTCAACAACTGGCCCAAAGACACATAAATAGTAAGTTGTATGACCCAAAAAGGTCTCCGGTGTGGGAAGTAATGGTTTTTACTATTCTACCAAACTTGTTTTCACTGGCAACTGCTATACTGCAGAATTCAGTTATCATACTTTGTATCTCCTTTTCAGAGTTCACATTTGAGAATTAAAAACTATTTTAAGGCAAGTGTGACGGATACTGTGGCATTCTTACTAAATTTCTTTCATCTTAAATATCACATGTTTAATTTAAGCTGAGGGAGGCACATTAATTTTACCAGGGCAACAGATGAACTTCAAGCACCAGCATTCTTCACTTGAAGTGAGAAATTGAGTTCGAAGAGTAAATAAAAACAAGATTGAAGGTTTAAATCCTCTGCTAGGCTTTTTGAACTTATATACTCATTAAATGTTTATTGGAGTGGTGGGATTACAGAGGATTTGGGGAGCTTCATCAGCTCGTATATAGCTAATCACTAAGTAAAACACTATATTTGATAAAGTGTTTCTCACAATGCCACATTCAGTCCGTCTTAATGAAAACTGCTTCAAACTGATTTTATTTGAGAGCACTTGTTGGTGAGAGTGCTCATAGTGCTTTCTGCCTTTTTCGTGAGGAATTTACATGGAAGATAAATCAAAGCAGAGCTCCAACTTAGTAAAACAGGTGTTCTAAGTTTTTGTGTTTAAGTTTATTGTGACAAAATTTGACATTTGACAATGGGTTGATAAGTTTTATGACCTCCCCCTTTCTCTTAACTATCAGGATGTTCTTTCAGTTGACGGCTATAAATATTTATCGCATACCAAACGTGTTATAGAGATTACGTGCCCTTGAGATGCTCAAAGTCTAGTGGGGAAGATAAGACGATATAAACAGGTCTATATAGTATAACATTTTATAGAGGCAAAGAGGAGAGGCACTTCATCTACCCTAAAAATTCAGGGAGATTTCTTGAGCTGCTTCTGATGACTAATACTTAGGCAAAGACCAGAATTATTAAAAATAAATAAAAGAAAAGAGGTCTAAAACAAAGGCAAGAAGTTTAAAATAAGGAAAATACAAACCAAAAATCAAGACAGGTAGTTGGATTGCAAGGTGCCAGTCTGGGAAGATGAGCAAGGGCCACGCCTGGGGGACATTGTGATTCCCAGCATTACCTAGCATTTTAAAGGTATTTGTTGAATGAGGCTTATATTTTAGCTTCAAATAAGTGAACAATGGTCAGCTTCCTTAATTAACGTTGTAGAAGAGTCACCATTGGCCACATCATGAGTTTCTCAAAAGAAGGTTCTTTTCCTCCTTAAAGCCTTTCCACCTCTCATTTTTGCTACCTCCAAATTCCCTTCACAACAAAAAGTACCCTAGAGAAAATCAACAGCAATAAAAACCCCAGTGCTAGGATTTATCTCTTATGTGAAGGATTGTTCCTTTTCCAGCATCCCCTTGGGAGACTGCACTTTGATATATCAATAATGCTCTTACATCTCCTTAGATCTTGACTTCATACCAGTGCCGGTTCCAAATATGACACATAAATTAAGGAAACCAGTGCTCAATTTTGTATTTCCCCCTTAGTAACTCTGTGGCCCCAAATAAACAATGAGCAAGATATGGAATGATATCCTTATCATACCATAAGGGATGCTACCCATAAATGCACTCACCACTGTGGCTATGGTGCTATTAAGCAGTTTTAGACAAATTTGAGAAAATTTTGCACAGTGACAAAACAGATTTTCTTATATAATTCATGAACTAGTTCTAAGAATAGTTCCAGAAAGGAATTTTGAGAATCCCCGTGAGCATTTGCAGCAGTAAAATTAGTATTATGCTTTAACTGTGCCTGTTATCAAGTTTTATTTCCTTTTTTTTTTAAATCAGACTATTTTAAAGTAGTTATTTCTACTTCCTTTTTGTTAAATTTAAATATCATACTGATCAGTGTTTTTTAAGAAAAATAAGTCCTACGGTAATCTAAAGCCATCACTATAGTTGATGAGTTTCCAGCATTATATCATCCAGAAAAACAAGGCAAACAAACTTATTTGTACTTTGGGAAATATACACAGAAGTATATTTCATTATGCAAATAAAATGTGTGTTGTAAAATAGTATATGGGTACGTTTAAAGTAGAAAATGAGTTACCACATAATCCCAATCTGAAAATAGCCACTATTAAAATTTTTTTACTTTGAAATGTGATATTTTTTAAAAGTCCGCAAGCATGTATATAAGTAAAAAAGTTACTTTATATAAATGCAACTGTATCAAATCTGCTGTTCTATAATTAGATGTGAACACTAAACAGTACATTGTTAGCACCTTATTTAGAATTTGCCCCTAATTCTCCAGCTGAGTTATCATATTTACTGGCACACATTATGGGTACATATTCATACACATTCTTCTATTTAGCAGGCCTGTGGTTAACTAGGGGTAGTTATTCTTCTCAGAAGAGAAGAGGATCAGAAAAATCTTGCCTGCTCTTTTATGTGACTACTTTTCTGGTTGTTGTTACTGCTCCTACCTGTTCACCTGGAAAACCAATGAGATGAGATATTTGGTCTGGCCTGAAACTGCCTGCATGTTTTCTTATCTCCATACTCTGTCTCCCACCCTCCCCACAGAGCCTGGCGGCCTCTCCACAGTTTGCCATAGGAGCCAATCACTTGAGCTTCTAATTTCCGTAGTCATAAGAACTTCAGTCACATGTTCTCCTTCCTCAAAGATATGTCATGATCTGAGTATTACAGTCTAAACAATGAAAACTGATAAAGCTTTATACCCAGTGAACATTTGTCAGCTTATTTTGTGAAGAGAATTTGATTTTACTTTTGGCTTTTTGATTGTTTTTTCTTAACTTATGACTTCCATGTGAGAGTTCTTCCTATGTGAGACTCAAATACATCACTCAATTTCAGAGTGCTACCATAGCATCTCCTTTAGCAAGTAGGAGGAAAAAGACACCAGCTAGGCGTCTCTGTACCTTCAGTAGCTCCAGTTCATTGCTGCCCGTTGGTCCCCAAGCTCAGCTTTGGGAACCAAAAAACGCAGTGTCATGATTTTCCCCCAAAATCAGTCCACACTCTGGGTCTTTTTTCTTCAAAAATTACTACTTTGAATTCTATGAACACATCAGGCCATTGACTTCACTGGAATTTTTTCCAAATTTTTCTCTTTGGTTTTTCTCTTTTTCACTTTTTTTCCACTCCCAGCAACCTAAATTTCAAATTCAGCTCAAGTCACAGAGAAGTTAGTAACTATAACCTGCTTTAAAAATTTAGCTCAACTATAACTTTCATGAAGAAGCAAGCAGTCTGAGTTCATGCATAGACCTTGGAACTTCCTTTGTTACAATATTCATATCACCACTCTTATTTAAATAATGTATTGGACTTCTCACCTCCAGAGCTATATGGCTCCCAGGGCACAGAATAGTGAAGTATCTTTCCCAAGGTCACAGAGCTGGGAGCTGGCAAAGCAGGAATTTCAAACCAAACAGTATGGTTTCTGTTGCCCTGTCTTTATTTACTTGAGTCACCATGCTGGATTAGACCTACAAACATCCATATACAGTGTACTGGAACAGTGTACTAGAATGCCCCTAATTAGAGCCTAGATTTAAAACAATAAAACAGCTACAGAAGACAAGTTGAGGTACTTGGTTATATAAAGGAATGTCTTTGTTTCTTAAGAAACAGAACTTAAAATATTTAGGGTTGCAGAGTCATGATGTTCATGATATATGCAACTTTAAATGTTTCAGGAAGAAGCATGAAAAGAATGATAGAGCAAATATAGCAAAATGCTAATAATTAATCTAGGGAAAGGATAAATGGGTGTTTATTGTTGTATCAGTGTATCAGTTGTTTGTATCTACAGATCATCCCCAAACTTAAAACAAGCAAATAATAGTGATGATGACTTGGAATCTTTTGGTAATAATAATGATAGAAAAGAAGGGAAATGGAAGAGAAGCAGCAAGTCAGGTCTCAATAATTTTATTTTCATTTTAAAAAAAACTGACCTATTATTTCTAGAAATTATTTATTTCAACTTTTAAATCATTGAACGTTCAGGTTATGAATGTTCTGATACTCAAAAGAAACTAGACAACATTCTTTTCAGTTCAGCAGCAAATATTTTGAGTGTCTGCTCTGTGCCTGGCTTATTTTGGGATATAGCCAGCTTGTTTATTCCAGCTCTACTATCCTTTGGTTCTGTGATGCTAAGTGCCTAAATACAATAGCTACTGTAGCTCAAGGACAAGTCACATTGGTTGTCCTCAGCTTGGCATTTTCTAAGCAGAAACTTAAACCTTAGTTCCTCAATTTGAATGTGAAGATTGGTGAGGCCCTAATGGCAGAGCACAGTTAAGCATCCCACACACTGTTGCCAGTAGGAGAAATGAAGGAGCTGCATTATCTTTAATACATTGTATGGCTTTCATTTCTCTTGGAATTGCATTCAAATCCTTTATTTTGCATTGATAGTTCTAGACTCTTCACCCTAACAGCTATATTTTATTCAGTACCTACTATGGGGTCAAACATTTTAAATAGGCATTATACCTACTTTATCCATAATTCTTACCACACCCCAAATTCACACAGCTGGTAAGTGGCAAAACTGGGTTTAGCACAGAACATTTTGTTACTTTAAAACTAGGAGACTTTCCTTTACACTGTCTTACCTAAACCTCAGTCATAGAGGGAGTCTGAGGAGAATGTAGCTGGGCAGCTTGCTTTTGTCATCTACCAGACTTACGCCCTCTCAGCCAAATTAGAAAGTACAAATAAAATATAGGTTGTTGTTTTTTTAAAAAATTTCCCAGTCTTATCACTTATCATATGGTACTGTGATGAAATCTTTGCTTCCCCAATGTGGGTTTTTCTCCAACTGTTTGAGGGCAAGAGAACTTTGTTTTATTCATCTTTATATTTTCAATACCTAACACGTAGGTACTCCACAAATGTTAGTGAACTAAATTATTAATGGGTCAAAGAAAAAATGTTATAGTAATGGAAAACAAAACATTTTCTTATGCTTTTTCTTATGTACCAGATGCCCTTTCTTCACAAAAGCAATTTTCTGATATGCTCAGTTTTCACTGTTTTGGCCTGTGGTTTGGTTGAGCTCAAGAAAAAGAAAAAAAATCAGAAATCTGACTCGAGGGTTTATTTACTAGTTGTTCTGCCTATAATTTAATGAGATTTATGTAGCCCAAATTTGCTAGCATTTGCATATTAGTAAGAGTCTTTATATTTTTCTTATTACTATCATAACAGAAAAGTTTTTTTGAAAGTTTTTACATTAGAGAAAAGAGATTATTTTAAGATTATTCTATCTCCCTTTCTGAAAGCTACCCTGGGAGTACCCCTAGCCTGAAGATCCTCTTCGGATACTCTTTTTATTGTCTCCTTTTTCTCACAGTTGAGAGCTTAAAGTGAGGTGTTTTTTTTTTAAGTGTGTTTTACTGGCATCTCATGTTTAACAGTGTCCAGGGTTTGTGTCCCTGGACGAAAACTGTTTCTCCAGAGCCTTTTTTCTCTCAGCTGCCAGTGAAAAGAGGGGCGAGGCGAGCCAGTAGCTTACCACAAAGCAATGCCACCACAAAGGAAAGATTAAGGGTTTAGAGAGAGGTCAATGTGGGTTTTTCTCTAACTAAACACTTTCCTAAAGTTTCCTTGTGGAAAAATAATGAAGTCATCTCAGAGTTTTTAAAGAATTTTTATTTCTTTTTCACCGTCTGCATTCGCTTGTCTTCTCAGCATGGATGTTTAATCTTCCTAGGCTTTGTGAATTGGCCCAAATGAATAAGTGGTGAGCTGTCTCTCTAGGAGCTAGAGGCTTATTCTAAGGGCCTAATCACTGTGTAAACACATCTTTGCCCTCCCTCTCACAACTGCGATATAATAGTGGAGATTCTAGCACAGTAACCTGGATATTGCAGGGACCAGTGCTTTGAAATGCAGAATGGTTGATCCTCCAAAACAGACAGTGCCTGATCTTCGCCTGCCTCTTTCTTCTTTTGTAAATTAAATATTGCCAAAGAGATGCTGTTTTATTGCTTGATATTGTGCATTAGTGCCCTGGATTTCCAAGTTTAGTTTCAGTCAACACTGTTGGTTGCACTTATAGGGAACTCTGCATGTTGGGTTTCTTGGTAGCCTCTTCGGCACATGTGTGTTTGGTTTTGGAAGAGCATTTAAATTAAATCAATGAGATAGCAATGTAAATCGCTAATCTCTTTCCCAAAGTTTAAATGTTCCATTGCAGTGTTCTTGAGAAATAGGCATTTTAATGATTTTAAGTATTGCCATTGTTTGATTAGAAATATGCTGATTTAAAAGTGCACGGCTCTTGTTCCCACTAGCTCATTAAATATAGTTGCTGAGATACGACTGAGTAGAATTAGAGGTTGACATCCCTCTGTCTATTCAGCTAGAGAGCTTTAGGAGGAACCCCGAGTTTGCTAGTGCTGCCAGGTTCAGTTCCTTTCCCCAAAGCAGCAGATTTCTAGATTCATTTACTAAAAGCAATTAGGCATTGCTGCTGCCATTTGGTGTCTTTTTTCTGCCTGGAGGGGCTGTTTGAAATCAGCATTCAAATTTCTTTCAACAAACATGCTGAGATGTATGCCAGCTTAGGGATGCAAAGAAGACTGAAAGAGACCCAGTCCTTACACTGGAGAGACTTTGTCTAGAGGGGATACTGGTAAACAATCAGAATACTAAAGGGAGGAGATAGAGGTCCTGAAGAAGAAGCTCAGAACTCTGCTAAGGGGATTGGGAGGTTTCACAGAGGAATTTGCTTTGAGCCTTAAAAGATGAGTAGGAATTTATCAGATAAGTGTCTCTTCAACAATGTATATGATTACAATCTTCCTAGAAGCCTCTACTGTTTTCTGCAAACTCAACATAGATGAACCCCGAATCTTTTTTTATTCACCGTTTTATCACCACTGCTTCCTGCTGGGCCTAACACAAAGTATTTCAACAAATGCTTGTTGAATGAATGAATGAATGACATGAAACATGGAAGCATCTATTGTTGGAGTAGCTGAGCTACTTAGGAATCCTGCCCTCAGTCTCCTCACATGCTGTCTGAGGCTCCAGAACCACGGCTGTCTGAGCCGGGACCAGTCTGGCATCTTATATTGTATAAGCACTTTAAGCCTTACCTAAAATGTTGGCAATTCCCCTGCTATTATCAAAGAAAAAAACAGTAGGTTTGGAGTCAGTCAATCCGGGTTTTATACTGCTTACTTAACTGGTTATGGAATTTAGGACAAGTCAGCTTTTAAATGTCCTCATATACTAATGAAGTTAACACTATTTTGCAGGTTTATTCTGGGATAAAATAGGTAATAATATATAACTGCCTCCTCTTCATAGTAGATGCTTTTTGGAATTTTAATCTACCTTCATCTATTATAAAGTTTAACTTTGAAAAAGATACTTTAATGATTTGTTTTTTATGATAATTTGGTTTATTTATTGGGATAATTCCATCAGATGATAAGTTGATCAGACTTCATTAACTTTCAACATGAGCCTTGTATTTTTCTATAAATGTTCTTTGATTTAGTATCTCACACAAGTTTTTCTTTATCATCATCACATCTTTATTTAATATGCAGGGAAAGACCCTGAACTTCCTTGAAATTTTCCTTTGCTAGAATTTCAGATTGTCTTTACCATAAAATTTTACCTTTCCATTTCCTAATAATTGACTGTTTTTTAAAGTCAGCTTTTCTACAAGAAGTCAGTTAACGGCAATTTAGGCTCTTTTATTGTCCTTGTTATTGTTAAAGCTGTTATGTTGAAAATTATGTTGCTCAATTTTAATTTTTAGTTTCAATGACCTTACTGAATGTCCAACTATGATGGGACACTTTTAAGAGACCAAATATCATTTCTTGAAAGCAAGTTTTAACAGATAGAAGGGAAAGAATAATTTTCCATATGAGAAACTACATTATTGGGCATTTTCGGAAATATAAACCAGAAAGAATTCATGTGAAGTGAACATTTTTCTATCCTTTCAAGTGGCAATTAGAAGTTACCTGCTCTTGAATTAGAACTTTAATATGGGGACACATTAAGCACTTTAAAATTACCTGTAGAATTAAAGCAAACTGCATTTTAGTCATTTTCCTTTTAGGTAGAAGAGACTACTCAGTGTTTAGATTAAAAACATTAAAAATATATTTTAAAAAATTTGACATTCACTCTTTTAAAAATTTCTTTATTGATTAAGGCGTTACATATGTGTCCTTATTCCCCCATTACCCCTTCCATCACCCCCATTCATGCCCTCATCCCTCTGTTGTTTTGTTTCTTTGTATAGTTGAAGAGTTCAAAGTAAAATTTTTCTTTACACATAAATTATTAAATATGAAGAATGGTAAATCCATTTTATTTAAAGAAAATGCAATTCTTTTGCAATTTCTGCTTGAGATAGGCTTGCACATGTTAACAGGAGTCTATGACAGCAGTCTGTAAAGTCTTTGCTGCTTATATTGATTGAATCTGATGCCCTTCTAAAATTTAAGAAATCTTACATTATTAGATATTTTAACTCATCAGTTTTTTCTTTTCTTTTCAGAGAAAGCTTCTTGCTATCTACCTCCACCATGATGAAAGTGTATTAACCAACGTGTTCTGCTCACAGATGCTATGTGCTGAATCTGTTGTCTCTTATCTGAGTCAAAATTATATAACTTGGGCTTGGGATCTGACAAAGGACGCCAACAGAGCAAGGTAATATTGTTCACAGCTTATAGTTGGGCTTCTATTCTTTTTTTGTAAAGCCATCATTGTATTTGGTTTTTATCATCATAAACATTTTCATCCTCAGCATTAAATTCTGTCATTATATTTAATTATAAGCCACTTATTCTAGCTAAAATATGCAATTAATCTCAATTATGAATTTCTTAACTTTTAAAGATTTCTTAAACTCAAGAATAACTAGAAAACTAAAACACATTGTTCTCATCTTTTTTGCAATAAGAGATATAGTACATTTCTTTTTATTGTATGTTCTAATGTTGTAATATGTCGTTGAACATTTAGAGAAGAATTTGTTTTTAAATAATGTTTAGAAAGGGAAGGCAAGTCTAACATAATCCTAGTAGCAAGTTTATTTTTTAATAATTCCAGTGAAGAAGACATTCTGGATCAGTCCGGTGGAATTGGTAATAGCTTAACTCTAGCATATGCTAATTGATGTAATCGCTTTATTGCACATATTCTTTTGCACACATCCATAATCTCAATAGGAAAAAAATCCTTTTTCTAGTTTCCAGGGTAAATTTACTTAGTTTGTTAATCATAACTGTAAGTGATGAATAATTCTTCATGCATTTCCCATCTGAAATATATTTCATGGTGTTTAATTACACATGTGGCCACAACATCCCGTGATGTTACTTTGGGTGTGTTAACACAATCATAATCACAGGCTATTGGTTTATGAACAAGGAGATTAAATTAATTCATTTTAAGGCAAGTCTATTGTAGCTACCTATTTTAAGTGATTATAGAACAATTAGAAATTAAATAATCTGATTTGTCTTTATATTGTTTTGCGGCATACTGAATTTTTGCTCATCATTCAGACTTTGTTTTATATAAGCTAATTCTAAAAAGAAAAATGATCTTCCTTTAAATGTGAAGCAAAAGAATGTAGAAGCAATTCCTTCATCTAATACTTCATTTCTTTAAGCAAATGGTTATGAAATTTCATAGGATGACTTGGAAATGTTCTGCCTTGGAAATGTCCCGTGTTATACATAAATAAAGAACCCTTAGCACCTGTATTTGTTTAAATTAAATCAGGCTATTATGCACACTCAGTTAAAGGTGATGAAAAGCAGTGCCAAAAACAGATAAAAATGCAGCATCGAAGGTCTTTCATGAGGCAAAATACATAGACTGGAGACTTGGCTAAATCTTTTCCTATTCACTGGCAGTAAGGAATCTCCTCCTTTCCTTTTATCCACAACTTGATGGAGAAGGAAACACTATTTCTAAACCATCTGTAGTTGCTAAGTTCAGCGGGCTACCTGCTGTTATTTTGTTCTATCCTCCATTTAATTCCTTAGTTCCTTTTATTTTACAATGACAAAAAATTGCAGTGTAGTTTCTTTTGAAAAACAGTGTTTGAGGGTTTTTTTTTTATGACTGGCAATCAACAGCCATGTAATTGCTTTGTTATGTTTTACTAAAGAAGTCTGTTAAGTAGCACAACTTTGATACACTAGTAATAAGAGTTTGCAGGTTACAGAGACACCTGTGGTGACCAAAGCGACAGAAGCTGCTTATTAGAAAGAGCCAGTACAGCTGTGTCCTATTAACTCCTTATGACACTTTTTTAAAACACAAAATAAAGGCCTTGTTTAAGGCTTTAGAGCTATTTCTCAATGAATTGAAGGATGGGCTATGAAGTATGATAGGATATTTCAATCTACATTTTTTAAAATGTGGCATCTTATTAATTTTCTGTAAACAAAATAGTGATATTAAAGACTGAAAATAGAAATATCTAAGAATTCAATTTAATAAAGAATGTAACGATTTCTGGAATTTAAAATACTTGGCATCCTTATTTAAAATCAAATTCTATCTGTATTATAAATTGAAAACTATTTTAAGGTAAATTATTACATTTCTCTCTACAAAGTAATATAGTTATGTAGCTACTTTTCATATGCAGTTCATCATTATTACTGTTAAGGCAAATAGGAAAATATACATTTCACAAATAAGATGAAAATTCATTGGACTGACATATTCCTAATAGAGAATAAAAGTGGATTTCCTTTTGACATATGAAACTGTATGAGAATTAGTTATTTAGGCTGATATTAATATCCCCAGAAAGGGTCTACTTTAGCCACAAGTCTCTTACCACCTGTCATAGATTCATCTAAATAAAATTGTCTAATTGAGTCTCATCTCTGTGGTCTCTCTTGGATTTTATCACCACATTTACCCAAAGGTGTTTGTCATGAAAATTAATTGCACCATCCATTTGATGCTATTACCATTGCGTAACAAGACTTCAAACTTTCAATTCAGTAGAAGACTGCTGCATTAATTTATTGATTAGTGGGCCTCATATGGAAAGTTGTTATGCCATCATTTGTCTATTACTAGGGAGTTAAAATAGGACAGATTTACATGTGGAAATATAGAAGAGATTTCCAGGCATCAGAAATAAGTTTGTTGCTGTAGGTATCCTTTTACCTATGGGGTGCTTGTTTGTTTTATGACAAAATGTAAAAGTTTAGAAATGAATGTCTGGTGGATGGCTTGTCTGGTCCCATACGTGGCTATTTTAGTTGAGGCTAGTCATATAAATTTAGAGAATCCTGAACGCATAAGCTATTTAACCTGGATGCTTCCTTAGTGGTTTTCTGGAACTATCCCTAATTTAATAGCTAGGGGAAATTGATGCCCAAGATGGGTAGAGATTTGCCCAGCAAATTTACTTTTGCTTACAAAATACTCTGATTAAGCCTATAGAAGCATTGGTCCTCCTCAATTTACTATGAATCTCTCATGTCTGCAGAATATAAGTGAAGGATATCGAACCAAGTGAATGCTTTGATAGGGTTACTAGAATGTCAGTTGCTATTTCCTCATTTCACTAATAAACTAGAGTAAAAAATAAACAGATTTCTACAGAATTTCACTGTTATACATCCCTGTGATGTTGATGATTTTGGATTTTTCACCTCCAAAAATAATTCTAATAACTTTATTTATAAGTTGAATACTTAAGTTAACAAACCTATATCTGTATAAAGTAGATTAGAATAATTCCTAGATTAATCTTAGAATATTCCACATATGAACTAAGACATCAAACTTTAGCCGGGACCGGTTTGGCTCAATGGATAGAGCGTCGGCTTGGGGACTGAAAGGTCCCAGGTCCAATTCCGGTCAAGGGCATGTACCTTGGTTGCAGGCATATCCCCACTAGGGGGTGTGCAAGAGGCAGCTGATCGATGACTCTCTCTCATTGATGTTTCTAGCTCTCTATCCCTCTCCCTTCCTCTCTGTACAAAAATCAATAAAATATATTTAAAAAAATAAGACATCAAACTTTAGCTGTAATGAGTATTACAGTGTACATGCTCATTGAATTATTGTATAGAACAGCGGTCATCGACCTTTCGGACCTCATGGACCACCAGAGGTCTGTGGATCACCGGTTGGCTGGCGACCGCTGGTATAGAAGGCTTATTCATTTTATTTGTTTCATTAAACAAGGAACTGTACAAAATTTTAGGGGAAAGAAACTCAATAACCATTTGACAAATTAATGTATTATATCCAATTCCACCTGAGAATATTGCTTATAATTTCAGTATTGTATATTGACGTGGAGGTTTCTTTCTTAGAAAACTCGGAACAACCTGGTTGGCTGTCATGTCTAGTTAGATTTCAGGGCCTCTGTTTCTTAAATAGTAGGCAGAAAGCCTTTGTCAGTCTTGAGAGGTGCTAGAAGATATAATTTTCTAAATATCCATTTAAACAATAGCACTAATAGAAACAGTGAGCTATGCCTATAAATGAAAGACATGAAAGAGCTAAAAACAGATAGTAAATAAGGAGAGCCTACAAATCCCTTCTGGAAGCAGCTAAAATATATTTCAAGAAAGATATATTTCCTTTATGTTTATTCATTGAATAACCATTTAGTGTAATATGAACCAGGGGTGCTGCTATACAGTGAAGATGAAAAGTTGAAAAGATATAGTGCTAATGTTCAAACACTCATAGTCTAGCAGGCAAGACAGACATAGAGCTAATATGTAATACTAGAGGCCCTGTACACAGAATTTATGCACGGGGGGTGGGTCCCTCAGCCCGACCTGCACCCTCTCCGCTCTGGGAGCCCCCAGGGGAGCCCTCTCCAATCCAGGAGTCCTGATGGCTTAGGCCCACTCCCCAACATTCTCTACACTCTGTGGTGCCTGGCTACTCCATGCCCGCTGTCCAGAGGCTCTCCATGGCTGAGGCAGGACGTTTGCTTCAACAAAGCAAGCATTTCGCCAGGCTGCTCACACTGCTCACTCTCAGTGGCCGCCCCCAAGGACTGGGGGACTTGCGGGTTTGAGGGGATTGGGCGCCACCATCTTGTGGCTATGGGCGATTCCATATTAACCCTGGATGAATTAATCCAGTGGTTCCAGAGTTTCTTCCCTAGACTCACCAAGTTGCTTCGTCAGAAAAAGTCATGTGGCATTGTGGCTGTGGGCAATGCCATATTTGTGACAGAGTGATGGTTAATTTGCATACTACCTTTTATTAGATAGAATGAAGTATGTACAAGGTGCTTTGAGAGTATAAACAAACGTCCTAATGAGTTATTCTATCTAAGGGGGCCAGGACTTGAAAGAGAATACACACAAAAAGATGACATTAGAATTTTATTTTTTCTGTTCAGAAATTTTTATATTAGCAACATTCCTAGTTAATTAAGTTGCAGATATTGGTTATTGTTACAAGAGGATATTGGTATTTTAAACTTCACCATTAGGTGTCTGAAATGAAGAGTCAATGGTTTACAAACATGACTGTGAAAGAGAGGAAAAAGTAGAAGGATATGGCCAGCTAATATTATTCCTATTATGGTCTGAACCAGATTGAGGATTAGGTTCACCCAACTGGGATGGACAGATCTCAAGAAGTTGTTTTCTTAATGATTGATCTAGTTGTGGCATATGCTTACAGGCAAATAATGGAGCAGAGATCAGATACCCTTTTTGGATTCTAGCATGTAGACACCATCATGGACTTAACTAATACAATAAAAGTACTTGTAGCACACTATATTTATAGTGAATAAGTTCCTGAGCTATAAAATAGTAATTTCTTAAAATTCAGGACTGATATCACCTCTAGGAAGCTTCGTCTCTCTCTATCCCTTCTCTTGACTCATTTTGGGTTAAAATGCACATTCTATATGTTCCCAAATATCCCTATACTAATTGTATCAATGGTACTCATTACATTGGATGGTGGTTCACCAGCTCCCTGCCAGGTTGTCAGCTCCCCAAGGGAGATATGTCTAATCTCAATGTGTGACACAGCACCTTTTTAAAAGTAAGTGTGATAGTGATTTAAACACACACACACACACACACACACACACACACACAGTCTAATAGGCTTATTGAAACATTGGAGATGCCAGCTTGGGTAGTGGAAAAAGCTTTAGAAATGCTGCTGTATCCCTCTCAATGTGTGATCTTCCCTCAGAGTCCTTAATGGGACTAATAAAGCAAAAACTTATTCTTCTTGCAGAATGAACTAAAATGTGCACACTGGGTACCATGTCTTCTGCTAGGCCTACAGCATCCAAGAATATTGCTCATGAGTTCTCAGTACCCATGGGCCATCTAGAAAGAGGCTAGATGTCCACCCTGGATGAGTTACTCCAGTGGTTCCAGAGCTTCTTCCCCAGACTCACCAAATTGCTTCGTCAGAAAAAGTCACATGACATTGTGGTACAGTAAGCCTCCAGTAATAAATGAGTTAATGGGTATCTCTTGTTCTGACAAGGAGGGCCCACAAGGCACATGTCTCCATTAGTCCATCCAGTATAGGTACTTGTGTAGATTATCTAATTCTAAAAAGCTTTGAATTGGATAGTGCCAACTGGGTAAGCAATCAGCTATGAGTACTGAAGAATGAGCTGCTTATATGTGAATAAGTTCCTGAGGTGAAAATGTTTTGCACATCAGTGTACATGCTAATAGTGTTAAATCAGTCATTGCATACCATTTCTAAGCAATGTTCAGAATAGCTGCAAACTATTCCTGAGGAATTGCTGACAATGCTGAGTTACACAGTTTACTTGTAACATGTATATAGCGTTGTATTAAGTTTTGCATAGACAGTACCAGTGTTCACAGACAGATTTCTATTGCCTGTCAATATTAGCTTTTAACTTAATGCCTTTGGGTGCAGTATTTCAGGTAACTGTAAACTTCTGCTGTTGTGCTGACAGGTACTTGTTAGCCTTAATATTCAATGATAGTTTTCTGCATTACTTAATCTCTGGCAAGAGTTAATTGATTTAAAGTTCTCATTATTAGCAGCTATCTTCACCTGCACTTACCATCTCAGTAATTAGCCATATTCACAGTGGCTTACCCTTAATTCTAAACTAGTCAGCGGTTCATGTCCAGTTGAAGCCTAGCTGGCCATGTTACTCTAACCCTACACTCCCATTTGATCTAAACAACAGCCAGGTGTGGGGTCTGCATGGGAGACCCAGGAGTGTTAGTTTACAGCTGCTACCCTAGGAGCAGATATGGATTCTACAGAAGTAGCTGAGAAAGCAGATAAACATGTTGCGGTCAGGGAACTAAGACTTCCACAGAGCCTTCAGTGCCAGGCTTCTATATGATTTTCCCCAAACTCCTTCCCTTTGTGCTACGTTTTCCTTCCAGTACTTTTAAAGGAAATGTATTGCCATCCTAAACATCCCAGGTCAGGGGCTTAATTAATGCTTTAAAATAAAGATTCCAAAACACCAGGAGAGTGTGTCATTTTCTCCCTGGTTTGTTTTGTGAAGAGGGAGGAGAGAAGGTGAGGAGGAACCCCTCCTGTTCCATGATTACACCCTACCCACTCATTTTCTCCTTTTCTCCTCTGCTTTTGATTTTTAGTGGCAGTCTTAACAGAATGTCAAGATCAATTTGCAGCATGGTTTAACTCAAGGTTTGCGTTCTGCCAGCAGCAATTGTCCCTGCAAACAATGCTGTGTGTTCGTGTAACTTCAGAAGCTTTCAGAAGGATCATGACAAGGGCAGGATCTGATGACTTTATTAGTGTAGGATTTCAATGGGCTCAGTAATTGTTCATATCTCTTTGTCAGCAAGTCATAATTACTGCTCAGCATTGTCCAAGGGTACACTTATGAATAGTTTCCTAATAGTACTGAAAGGAAAGGAAAGAGGGAAATGATAAAAGGTGATGGCCTCATGATTGAGAACAAGTCAGTCTATATACAGATGATGGCCAAACTGTTTATGATACATTCTTTACTCTTTTTAAAATAGAAGGTCGTTCTTTTAAAAATGTTCTTTGAAGTAACTTTAAACGACCAGTTTATAAGCCTTTTTTATTCTGATTTAGATACTTCCCACACTACTACTACCTAGTACTATACCCATAACTGCCCGATGGTATATGCATTATGTTAGAATCAATCATTTGTGTAAAAGTAGATATTTTTTTCTCAACATTAATTACTGCTATTCAGGAAATATACATTTAACTCAAATACAATAGTTGATGTGTTTTCAGTCTTTGTGGAAACTATTGTTAGACAAGAACAGTACAAAGGTGATACTGTTGACAAGATAGTTCAAAAGAACAGGATTGTAAATTTTTATCAAATCTTATTTTTATCATGAACTAGATCTTTCTTAGTACTTCATTGATACCAGTTTGTAATGATTTGGTCAGAGTGGCCTTACTGGGGTGTAGCTAAGGAATCATTTTCTGCCACTTTCACCAATAATGGCAGCTTCTTTACCCTTAGAACTGTATTTCAAGCTCATGCCACTTATGACAGGAGTTTCTCTGAGGAAATCATTAGCTAAAAGCTTTTTTAAAAACCAAACACAGCCAAAACCGGTTTGGCTCAGTGGATAGAGCGTCGGCCTGTGGACTGAAAGGTCCCAGGTTTGATTCCGGTCAAGGGCATGTATTATACATTGGTTGTGGGTACATCCCCAGTAGGGGGTGTGCAAGAGGCAGCTGATCAATGATTCTCTCTCATTGATGTTTCTAACTTTCTATCCCTCTCTTTCTCTCTGTAAAAAATTAATAAAATATATTTAAAAAATAAAAAATAAATAAAAACCAAACACATAGTAACAACTGAACCATTAATTAAGCACCTTCTATGTGCCATACACTATATGTATGAGCTCATTTAATCCTCACTCTATACATTACCTCATTTAACCGTAATTCTGAAAAGTAAGTTGCAAAGGTACAGTTTCACATATGAAGAAACTATATTTGGCTCAGAGAGGTTCTGTAACTTACCCAAGGTCATGCAACGGCTGTACCATATGTAAACTCCAATCTACCTATGCTTTTTGGCTACATAATGCTTTATTTCCCATGACCTTGCCAGGCTGGATTATTCAACAACAATAATATACTGAATAACTGTGCAAAGCTGTGTGTGTGGGGGGGGGGGGGGGGAAGATAAGAAAAGTATAAGGCATGGACTTTTTGCTCAGGTAACAAATAAACCTGAGATTCACCAAATGTTTGAGTTAGGGATTAGAATCATTCTTAGTGTCCAATTTGTAGCCATGCATGCATTTTTCCCTATACAGGCAGGCATACCTTGTTTTATTTCTCCTTGCTTTATTACATGGCATAGATTTGCCTTTTTACAAACTGAAGGCCAGGCCCTTCACCAGCAAAAAGACCACAACTTGCTTTATTACAATATTTTCTTTATTTTTTTAAAAAATATTTTATTGATTTTTTACAGAGAGGAAGGGAGAGAGATAGAGAGCTAGAAACATCAATGGGAGAGAAACATCGACCAGCTGCCTCTTGCACACCCCCTACGGGGGATGTGCCCGCAACCAATGTACATGCCCTTGACCGGAATCGGACCTGGGACCTTTCAGTCCGCAGACCGAAGCTCTACCACTGAGCCAAACCGGTTTCAGCACAATATTTACTTTATTGAAATGGTCTGGAATCGAACCTGCAATATCTCTGTTGTTACTACAATCTCTACCTGAATATTGCTAGGGAGAGCAAAAATGAAAGCTTCAAAAGATAATATGTTTTTTATCTGCTGTAAAAGCTAAATATGTTTTTGCTATAGTTCTTCCTATAGAGAGCTTCTGCAACCTTCTCCCTTTGGTTCTAGTTTTGGCCTTGGAATTACCTGGAATAAGCCTAACTTCTCTTCTGCATTATCAATTTAACTACAGCTATTTTGTTTGCCCTAATTTTCTTGCCTTTTCTTACCAAGTATGTTTATTCTTTCCGTTGTTCTCCACATGGCAGGGTGTTCTTGGCTCAGCCCATTCTAAAGGTGCCCACAATCTAGCATAGTGCTCCAGGGGATGGTCTTCTGGTGCTGTGCTCACTTATATTCTGAATTTTATAATTGGCTCATATTGAATTGGGGGTCAGTTAAAACCCTTTACCAGTTTTTCAGGTTTGGGGTTGCCCAGAATGAGCTGGATATAAGTTGTTATTAAACTATTGTAGATCTCTTTTTTCTACTAATATAATTGATTAGCATGACCTTTTGAAATTCGGATTCTATTAACTCTCCCAAGTTTTATCACTCATAAATTATACCTTGATTCCTTATCTCTTATCATTCTTGATAATCCTCTTAGTTTCTAGATATGTCCAACTCCAGAAAATGTTTATTTTTCTTTCATTTACCACAATTAATGTGGTTATCAACAGAAAATAAATCACCATATATATTTTGATTTCAAACATCTGGCTCTGACCAACATTTCCTATTGTATATACCTACTCAAGTATCAGCAGTTCTAAAGTTTTTGATCTCATAATGCCATATAATCTATTAAACCATACTACTTGACTTAATTCATGTCTCCAATCTTCATTTCTCATCCTATTTAGATTTCAAGGTTCACCATTATCACTTCCTTGTATACTTTAAATTTCCTCATTGCTGTCTCCCTCTGTTGTACTCACTGTGTTAAACCAAATTATTCACCTTCCGTGTGCCTATGCACGTGCAGTTGAACTTGGTGGAGAAAATTGCACTGACTGGTTTTAAAAAAATTAACACAAACTTTAAATGAATACACAATAATGGAGAGATTTTATTTCATATCACCTCTCATTCATGAAAGAAATATCTCATGTCCCTCTTTATTCCCCTTCCCGGCTGCTCATCACATATGTCAAACACAAGGCCTGCTGGCCAAATCCAGCCTGCCAGGCCTTGCAATGTGGCCCGCACCGCGCTGTCATCACTGCACTCCGCTGTCAGTTTATGACATTGTCAGTTTATGACTGTTCAGTAAACCATTCGGCCCGCGATTTAGGCTGGATTTTAGATTTTGGCCCCTTCTCTGATTGAGTTTGACACCCCTACGAGAAAATGGATGTCATCAGACAAAAATGACCATAATATTCTGTTCTTCAGGTATCCATTTAAATGTCTCCTCTTCACCAAAACCAGTTTGGCTCAATGGATAGAACGTCAGCCTGCAGACTACTTTCTCTAATATGTTAACACTAGAGGCCCGGTACACAAAATTCATGAACTCTGGGAGGGCCTAGCTTGTGCCCTCTCACAGTCCGGGAGCCCTTGGGGAGCAGGCCTAAGCCATCAGTCAGACATCCTTAGTGCTGCTGCGGAGGCTGGAGAGCCTCCCGCCCCTACTGCTGTGCTCGCCAGCTGTGAGCCCGGCTTCTGACTGAGTGGCTCTCCCCCTTTAGGAACGCACTGACCACTAGGGGACAGCTCCTGCATTAAACATCTGTCCCCTGGTGGTCAGTGCACATCATAGCGACCGGTTGTTCTACCATCGGGCCAAACCTGGCTCTCAGACATCCCCCAAGGGGTCCCAGATTGCAAGAAGGTGCAGGCCAGGCCAAGGGACTCCACTGGTGCACAATCAGGGTTGGAGAGGGACGTGAGAGGTTGGCCAGCCAGGGAGGGACCATGGGAGGGCTCCAGACTGTGTCTGGCCCATCTCACTCAGTCCTGATTGGCTGGACCCCAGCAGCAAGCTAACTTACCGGTTGGAGCACCTGTCCCCTGGTGGTCAGTGCACATCATAGCAGCTGGTCAACCAGTCGGCTGTCTGCCCCCTGATGGTCAGTGCACGTCATAATGAGCATTTGAGTGGCCTTAGCATATCATTAGGATATTACACTTTGATTGGCTGAACGGCCAACTGGATGACCAGACACTTCACATATTAGGCTTTTATTATAAAGGATTTGAATATTTTGAACCTCTTTAACTCACATTTTCAGTCACTGGATGGTGACAGAATGAAATTATGTAAAAATTGCAGTATGCTGAAACTCAAGAAGGAAGCTTAGAATCATGAACTTGTGGACCGGTACATGTTTGCTTTGTGTGTCCACATGACCTATGGAGGTGGAAGCACAGTAATAGAAGCCTTGGAGATCATGATGATTCCTGCCAACTGTCTTATTAAACTTATTCAGAAGTAGTTGGGAGAGGAAAAGGAAAGTACTACGGTAACATTGTCATTGTGAAGATAAAGGTCGTTGAAGCGTGACTTGGCCCATTGATGCAACAAATATATGTTACTCACTAGGTGCTGGGAAGCAGTGATGATTCATCTCCTCCTGAGAGCTGCCCAGGAGCACCATCTTGGAACACAAAGTTCTCCCTGACTTCTACACACCCATTCCCTTCTCTGATTCCCCCCAACACTTACTCTGAACCTCTACACCTAGGCACAGGTTATATACCATATATGTTTCCTTTTTGGGGTCCTTGACTTAGCAAACCCAAAAAATCCTTAGTGTATTAAGAACAGAAACCCCAACTGGTTTAGCTTAGTGGATAGAGCGTCAGCTTGTAGACTGAAGGGTCCCTGGTTCGATTCCAGTCAAGGGCATTTAGCTTGGTTGTGGGCACATCCCCAGTAGAGGGTGTGCAGGAGGTAGCTGATTGATGTTTCTCTCTCATCAATGTTTCTAGCTCTCTATCCCTTCCTCTCTGTAAAAAAATCAATAAAATATATTTTTAATTAAAAAAAAAAAGAAGCCGTGTCTTGTCATATATTTAGTGGGTCCTCATAACTATTGATGTTTGGTTAAAGAACACAGAAGAAATATCTGGCATTTAGTAAAAATTTGCTTTTAAAAAAAAAATTATTTCAGAGAGACAGAGATAGAAACATCAATGATGAGAGAAAATCGTTGATGGGCTGCCTCCTGCATGACCCCTACTGGGATCAAGTTTGCAACCCCAGGCATGTGCCCTGATGGGAATCAAACCATGACCTACTACTTCATATGTTGATGTTCAAACAATGAACCACACAAGCTGAGCTAATTTGCTTTTTTATTCAGCCCAGGAAAAACGAATCTTCTTCCATTTCCAAAGAAGGAATTTCTGTATTTGATAAGAGATTGGATTAGATGTTTTCTCTTATTTTTCCCAACAATGATTTATATGAGCTGTTTCAAGTAAATGTTTAAGACAGCCAATTATCTATATATTTACTAGAGGCCGGATGCACGAAATTTGTGCAAGAGTAGGCCTTCCTTCCCCCTGCTGCTGGCAGGCACCCAGGACCCAGGCTTCCCTCGAAGCCCTGGCTTCGTCCGGTCTAATAGGCATACGTTTATTATTATAGATTATTGTTTCTCGAAAAATTAGTATAAATTAGTCCCTATAGATTAGATATAGTCCTGTCATTAAACTGTCAGTGCCTCAAAGCCTTTCCACTTGAGTGATTTATAGACGGCAATAAGGAGCTAGATTAAAGTTATTTAGTTCTTGTGTTGGTTTTTAATTCTCACCCAAGGGTATGTTTATTGATTTTTAGACAGAGCAGAAGGGGGGAGCGGGGGAGAGAGATAGAGATGAAAGAGACATTGACCAATTGCCTCCTCTACACACCCTGTCTGGGATCAAACCCACGCCCAGGTATGTGCCCTGACCAGGAATCCAACCCATAACTTTTTGGTATATGGGATGACACACCGACCCACTGAGCCACCCTGCCAGGCTAGTTTTTTGTTTGTTGGTTGGTTTTAGACAGAGACATTTTAAAGAGAGACATCGGTTTGTTCCACTTTTTTATGCATTCATTGGATGCTTCCTGTATGTGCCCTAACTGGGGATGAAACCCTCAACCTGGCATATCAAGAGGATGCTCTGATCAACTGAGCTACCTGACCAGGGCAGAAGTTACTTTGTTTTTTAAAACTGTCCACTGGCCTGCGCCTTTCATATGAAGATTGACGCTGAGCCGCTCTGTTGCTATGCCTTCAATTAAGTTGCAGAGTTCTGATGGAGAGATATTTGAAGTTGATGCTGAAATTTCCTAATAATCTGTGACTATCAAGACCATATTAGAAGATTTGGGAATGAATGATGAAGGTGATGATGACCCAGTTCCTCTACCAAATGTTAATACAGCAATATTTAAAAAGGTCATTCAGTAGTGTGCCCACCACAAGGATGACCCTCCTTCTCCTGAGGATGATGAGAACAAAGAAGAGAACAGATGATATCCTTGTTTGGGACCAAGAATTCTTCAAATTTGTCCAAGGAACACTTTTTAAACTTATTCTGGCTGTAAATTATTTAGACATCAAAGGTTTGCTTGATGTTACATGTAAGATTATTGCCAGTCTGATCAAGGAAAAAACCCCTGAAGAGATTTGCAGGACCTTCAATATAAAAAATGACTTTACTGAAAAAGAAGGCCAGGTATGCAAAGAGAAGCAGTGGTGTAAAGAGATGTAAAAAGTTGTGCCTGATACTGTAACACTGTAAGGATTGTTCCAAATACTAGTTGCACTGCTGTTTATAATTGTTACTATTAAGCAAATAGTAGACAAATGCAGAAGCAAATCAACTGTATTAGCAGAATATTGTTATTGCATGTGTAATTTTGGGTACAGATTCCAAACTATGGCTGAGTTTCTTCCAGTATGATCAAAAGTATCTTTTGATCTAAATAAAACTGAATTGTGGGTTATCTATTAAAAACAAACAAACCCTATCCACTAATATATTGAAACAATTTAGCAGTTTACTGTTACTGGAAAGTCTTAAGTCTCAGACAGGAGATGCTTTTGAAATTAAATCTACCCAACTTCTTATTCTGTGTTTTCTTAAAATTGTCTTTAGTTTTGTTGTGTTCTCTAACATGCATACACTGTTTGCATTTGCATGGAGAGGCATTATGCCATACTTTTAGAATTTAATAACATGTATCAGTAGCCATTAGGTGATTCTACCTTTTTACCTTATAATTCCACTTCACAGCTTTTTTTCCCCTGAGGATATAATTAAGAATGTTTACTCCAGTATTTTTTCTAATGGGGGGGAAAAAAAAAAAACCTAAAAAATCTTATTCTATGTGAAAAGTTATAAATATGGCTGTGTGTGTGTGTGTGTGTGTGTGTGTGTGTGTGTTTAATGGAATATTGTTAGCCAATTAAAATGCAGGTTTGCCCTGGCTGGCTTGGATAGATTGTCAGCTGAAAACCAAAGGGTCCTGTGTTCAATTCCAGTCAAGGGCACGTACCTTGTTGCAGGTTTCTCCCAGGTCCGAGCCCTGGTTGGGCCTTGTACAGGAAGTAACCAGTTGATGTGTTTCTCTCACCTCAATATTTCTCTCTGTCTTTCCCTCTCTCTTCCACTCTCTAAAAATCAATGGGAAAATATCCTTGGGTGGGGATCTACACTAATAAAAGAGAAAGACGCAAATTGACCATTCTTTCATGATGCCCACCAGCCGATCAGGAGTGAGTATGCAAATTAACCCAACAAAGATGGTGGATTAATTTGCATAAGGCACCAAGCACCTGATTTGTGATTAACTGTTTTCTTTAATTCATTTTCTTAACCCTTTTCCTTCTTCTACTTCCTTTTTCTCTCCCTCATTTTACCCCCTATTGAGGGTATTTGTTCTTTGTCTTTACATATTTGTCACTTTAGCTTTTTGTTTGAGGGGTTGATTAATCAACTTGTTTTTCCCTAAATAGGTCTGTGATACGTAGGCTGCTTTGATTTATTAAAATATAACTAAAAAAAAAAAAAGCCATTTTTTTTGCCACAGAACAGTTGCTTTTTCTCCCCCTTTGAGTTTGACATTGCAGGAGTCCAATTACTATAGACACATTTATCCCTTCATGGCATCTCACCCTGATGAATGCCATATGCAATTAGTTAGGTTGACAGCTTTGGTATTGCCACTAAATGCACTGGTATACTTAACTCTTCTAAAGGAGAAGAACCACATTATTTTCTCTTAAAACAACTTATATTTTCTGAGTCTGTTTGTGCTACTGGTAATGTGCTGTAAATGCTGACTTTGTGCCATGAATGATCTTTACAATAAGCAGAGCCTCCGAGGCATGAGAAAGATTTGATATCTGTGTTGTGAAGTACTTGTAAATTGTAGTGGAAGGAATTGACAAGAAAGAATTTTATAATTTGTGGTTGTCCATCGCCCCTACGGGCTGTCAATGATTACAATTTGAAAATTTCAAAGTACACATGGTTAGTATATCTTAGGAAGATTAATTGCATTAATTTTAACAGTCTCCTTTTTATTAGAACAAAATGCTAGTTAAGACCACTAAAAAATATCAATTGGCTGTATGATCCCTGTATTTCTCAATTACCTCCAAAATTAGAATGATCTACTAATACCTGGTAGAAAACTGACCACTTTGTTGTTGTTTTATGGTTAATTGAACAGTTGTGTCTTTGAAGTCTGCACCTCTCTCAAGTATGTTTTGTATAGCTTTGGAATTTGTGTTACATATTATTTTAAACCCAATAAAATAACTATATTTTCATAATTATTTTAGCTCATTTTCACAAAAAGAGAATTTGGCAATTACACAGTTTTCAGGCAAAATTGTCTTAAAATTGAATTCATAAAACCACTAAGCCTTCCTTCCTTCCTTCTTTCCTTTTTAGCTAGTATTTGGTATCATTTGTGAGGCTAGTTCTGTGTTGGGCATTTACTGCATGATATCCATTTAATACCTTATTTTCAACAAGACCTTATTTTCTCCCTTTTGTAGGAAATGACATTCTGTTTTTGACATCTTTAATTTCAGAGTTTGCCAATGGTCAGATCAAGATTGACTTCAAATATTATGGAAAGAAAAATAAGATCTTAACTTTCTAGTCTCCTAAACTACACATCATTGAGAAACTTAAGCTATATGGGTGTGAAATTTGGGATAGAGGCTTATTAGGCTGCTTGAGCGCCTTTTATCCCATAATAGTTGTAGAATATGAAAATCTGAATTTTCATAAGGGCACTGATACTAGTAATTTCATGGCAAACAATGGTTTTTTGTTGTTGCTGTTTTTTAAAATATGTTTTTATTTATTTCAGAGAGGAAGGGAGAGAGAGAAACATCAATGATGAGAAAGAATCATTGATCGGTTGCCTTCTGCACGCCCCCTTTTGGGGATTGAGCCTGCAACCCTGGGCATGTGCCCTGACCGAAAATTGAACTATGACTTCCTCGTTCATAGGTTGATGCTCAACCACTGAACTACACTGGTTGGGTAACAATGGGTTTCTTAAGGCCTTGTCATTTTAAATTGGCTTAAGGTCTGGTTATTGCTGCTCTAAATGTGTATACTCGCCTACCTTCAAATGAATTTATTTGCAGTAGTGGTAACTTGAATTGACATTCTTGCCGACAATTCTAATGGACCTTAAACAGTCTACTTTATGTAGTCACATCACAGATTTTGGGAAGGATTCAGCCCAAATTTTGGTGATAAATTTCTATACACAAGAAATATATGAGCTTTAAAAATTAAGAGGTTTGATTCTATTTTGAATTTGGATATCAAATGAATCTAAGCACATGACATTTTAATGCTGTTTGTCTTTTCAAATAGATTTACCTTCTAATGCATGTGACAATAGGACTTTGCTCATCAGCTAGAACATACATTTCAGAGTAGTTGTTACCTAAAATATTATCATACGGCATAAGAAAACACACGATTTAAGTTGCCTTTCATGAACATAATTAAGAATTAATAAGCTAGTACCAGTGGCTAGTCCCCAGAATTTCCACTGTTTTGCCTTTTGTGACCTGTGTTATTAAAAGTCCATTATTTTTACAGACTTTATTAAATTGGATCTTATTAAAGCATTCTATATTTGCATTTGGTCTTTCATAATTCATTATTATTATGACATTTACTTTTTACCATCAGATCTGAAAACATATCATAAGCTACCCTTTTCTCTTGAAAGAAATGCTAATTTCAAACAGTCCTCTAATAGAAGAGAAAAGCTTTATCAGTTTTTTCATTTATTCCAGATCGTGTTAAGAATACTAATGCTAGACTTCAGTATGCTAATATCTGAGCTTTTTTTGGTCAAAAGCTTAGAATTATTATTTTTATCCCATACTAAGTATGAAACTAAAAGACCTGCTACTTTTGGAGAAAACATGATTCTGAAGTACAATTCTTAATTCTAAAAACTTGTGAAAATGTTGCTAAATTCTCTTTATATTAGGATAATGGTAGTCAATTAACTTTGTAACTTGAAATATTTGTCCTATTTAAGAAATTGTTTTCTGTTAAAATTCATTTTGTTTTCTCATAGTTTGGGTAGTATAGCTTACAGTGTTTAAGACTAAGAATCCTGTGCTGTCAGCCCCATAAGGCATTTAGGGTGTGTTGCCTGCTTTTCTAAATGATAATCATTTCTGTATTTATTATGTAGTGGAAAATTCAATATAGGAAGACTTTACATAGTGATATCAAACAAGCGGTCTAATTTTAACATAACAGATTCAGCAAGTTTTATGTTGGGATACTACTAAATTTATTAAACTCTAAAATGAAACTTACTTTGCATTTTATCTTATTTTAGATTCCTGACCATGTGTAATAGACACTTTGGCAGCGTTGTTGCACAAACTATTCGGACTCAAAAAACAGACCAGTTTCCACTTTTTCTGATTATTATGGGAAAGCGATCATCTAATGAAGTATTAAATGTGATACAAGGTAAAAAGTACATGTTACAAGGGGAGTGCACTGTCTGTATATAATATCCTTACAATATTTACTGTTAGAGCTGACAGCCATCTTTTATATTGGTGAATATTTTTGTACTTTAAAATATAGAACTTCTTGAAGAAGAAAAACTTCAAAAAGTATAGGTACTATGGAAAATTAAATACTCTATGAAAATCCAACAGAAATGCCTTAATAAAGTTACACAGCCCTTGAGACATAGGATAATCATGTTGAATCTTCAGTATTGCTTAATTCCCTAAACTAGCAATTAAGTCATAACCAGTTGTCAAATATGACATTTCATATATGTATATATACATAGAGATTTGCTGAATGTATGATTAGTTGAAAGAAATGCTTATCTTTACTTATCTAGAAAACTCAATGACTTGATACTGCAAATGGAATTATTTACAGTGTGAATCTGTGTCTAAGATGCAACTCTGAGGCATGAAGTTATTAGGATACCTATGAATTTAAACTTTCCCAAAAAATTAATCTTTACATTCTTTACCAAAAAAAAAAATAAGTGAATGATTTTTTATTGATTAGCATAAAATATTACCTTATCGTGGCAAAACTTAAATTGAAAATAGTATCTCCTATGCCACAAAGTAAAAAGATGTTTCAGGTGCACCACACTAAATAAAACCTTCAGTATTTTATGTTTTCTCTATAACTAAAACAATCAGTTTCATTAATAATGTTGAAGAACTGCTCAGCTGCCCTGGCCAATTTGCTCAGGAGCATTGGCCTGTGGACAGAGTGTTGTGGATTTGATTCCCGGTCAGGGCACATGCCCAGGTTTTGGGCTCGGTCCCCAGTAGGGGGCTCATAGGAGGCAGCCAATCAATGTTTTTCTCTCTCCCTTTCCCTTTCTCTAAAATCAATAAAAACATATTTTTAAAAATACTCACTTTTTAGTCTTCATATCTCTGTGAGGTCAGATTACTTCATAAATTTAAACTAAGACAATATTATAATTGGTTTACTGTAGAAGTAGATATGAGAATCCAATTTGCTCTGTTAAGCCACACATTAAAGAGATTTTTTTTTAATGTTAGTCAATGCCATTCTTTTCACTAAACTTTTTCTATTTGAATACAGTTATTTTTCATAAAATTGTAACATTAACACATCACTTTATTATTGTCATTTCTAAAAGATTTGATATGTTTTAAATATTTCAGTTTTAATTTCTATCACAGTAAATGTTTATAACCCACATACAATTCTTTAGGGATCTCAAGAGTATAAAGGGATTCTGAAGCCAAAAAGTTTGAAAACCACTGCAGTAAGCTATAAAGAAGAAATTTGCCCTGAACTGCATTAACTGGTATCTTTTCTCCCATCTTGGATCATTAAGGGCTTAAGTATAAAGTACCCATAAGATCAGTTTGGCAGTGAGTCCTTACAATTAGGGTTGAAGCATAGTTTATAAGCAGTGGCTTAAGTCTGAAAATTAATGGTCAGTATGTAGTCAGTTTTACCACTAATGAATGGTATTGTCCCATTGATGATTCTAGTACCCTTCATAAAATATTCATGCCTTGTACTCTGAGTCATATGCACTACAGTTTACAAATAAGAAATGAAAACTCAAGGATTTGCTAAGGAACAAAATTTGCATTAAACTTGATCCTAAACTTTTTGCCATTTATCATGTCTGTTCATAACTACCAGGGATTATGCGTGTAGTATGTACTAGGCACTTTACATTATCTCTACTCCTTCTAAGAACCCTACAGAGATAGTGTTACCTTTATTTTGCAGATAAGAATATTGATCCTTAAAGAGCTACAATCAATCACTCATTCATTTATTTGTTTATTAAGTAAATATTTGTTAAACTCTTATCATGTGCTAGATAATTTCTAGGTACTAGATCATCGTGGTGAAACTAAGGTTATAACTGTGACTACAAAACCAGTTTTTACTAGATAAGAGCATATTAGTTTGTACATTTTTTAGATTATACTTATTATGATTAATTCTAGAATGACTTCCCGTTTTATAATAATTAAATATGACAATCTCCATGTGTTGCTAGGTAACACAACAGTGGATGAATTAATGATGAGACTCATAGCAGCAATGGAGATCTTTTCAGCCCAACAACAGGAGGATATAAAGGATGAGGTAAGGTGAAAGCTTAAGTAGACCTTTATTAGAATTTTGATTTGTTGAATGGTGATGCTTGCCTATGTCATGATTGGTAAGTAAGCATTATAAAGATGCATTGCCAGATTAAACAGGACTTTATGTCATTGAGTTTACCTTGCAGTTCATTCTTTTTATGACCCCATAACCCAACAATATGGACATTTATGCTTTGCTAGATTTGGTGTAATGGTAGGAGGTGAATTTGCAGGAAGTGAATTCCAAAGCATATTTACAGAAGAAACTACAGTCCAGAAAATCTCTGTGGCTGTAGCCATCTTATTTGGGGTTAATTTGCATACTTGCTCTGACTGGCTGGTGGGCGTGGCTTGTCTACTTATGGGTTTTTTACTCACTTTTAAGGTCCTTTTACTCTTTTTAAATATGAGATTGACTAGCAATAAACATGGTTTACATTTGATCATATTTTTGAAGCACTGTGAGGATTAGCAAAAGATCTCCAAAATTCTGAATTTCATTCTCTTGAATATTTTCATGTGGTATAGAGAACATGAGCATGAAACCTCAAGTAAAATACTAATAGCAGCAATATTGATACTAACAAAGGTAGTCAACACTTAATGAATATTTATCATGTGCTTTTCAAAACACCCCATGCGGTTATATAGGATCAGACAGTCTGGCAGGAAACAGGTAGCACTTTCAAACTGGGTGAGTTGAAAAGAGTATAATAAGGGAACTGTATAAAGGTATGGACAGGGTTAATGGAAGTCAACAATGAATAATACAGAATCTAGGGCTTAAGGGAGATATTACCATCCCTATGGTTTAAGTCTAGGATGGTGTATGGAGAGGACTGCTTCTGATAGAGGGATATAACCAATCTTTGGTGACCTGGTAGGGAATAAACTGCTAGTACCTCCTATTCATCTAACCCAACTAGAACCTTCCTGGGCAAAAAGCAAGGTAGAGCATGGATACTGAGGAGCAATGGAAGATAATCTAGCACAGATAGGTACTATTTTCTCTATTTTTCAGATGAGAAAACTAGAGGGTCAAAAGGTTAATTTACCCAAGGTCGTACAGCTGGTGGAACCTATAATAATCTTAAGTAATCATTAGTGCTTTATCGGTTAAGAAATTTCTAGATTTAAAAAATAGCTTTAAGACAAAATAGGAAACAAATATTAACATTTGTTAGTTTGAGATGCTAAGTTCACACCTATTAATAAAATCGTCTTTAATTTTGTTTGTTAATTAAATTACGAAAATATTTCTATAGAACAAATAAGGAAGAGTTTTATTTCTGAGCAATGATGAAAAATTTCTAGGTATAGTGAATGTTTTCAATAGAATAACCTTTATTGCAAACTGAACATGTAGACAGCTCTATCTAATAGAAGAGTAATATGCAAATTAACCATCACTCCACTACACTGACAAGCCACATCCACCAGCCAGTCAGAGTGAATATGCAAATTAACCCCAACTAAGATGGCTACAGCCAAAGAGAGCAGGAGGGAGGCTTGGGTTTCCCTGACAATGGAGGAAGCCATGCTTTCCACACACCCTGGTGGGCCCAGGCCTCCACTCACAGGTACAAAGTTTCAGTTATAGAAGGTAAATAAATTCCAATAGAAATGGCGGCAGCCACGGAGCTGAAAGATCAGGATGCTAGGGTTGCCCCAAGCGATGAAGGAAGCCAAGCTTCTGTAGTCCTGGCCAACCTAGGCCTCTACTCCAGGCTACAAAATTTCAATTATAGAAGACACATAAATTCCAACAGAAATGGCTGCCTCCACCGAGTGAGCAGGAGGCTTGGCTCCATTCCAGGCTACAAAGTTTCAATTGTAAAAGATAAATAAATTCCAGATACCAGGGCCTCCGCTTGGGTCACCGGAGGTTGTGTCTGGCCTGCAAACCACCACAGGCCCGTCGCCCAGACTGTCCCATGCCCCAAGGGAGCCCCCACCTTGATCTGGGACACCCTTCAGGGCAAACCAGCTGGCCCCCACCCATGCACCAGGCCTCTATCCTATCTAATAAAAGAGTAATATGCAGATTGACTATCACTCCAAAACACAAGATGGCTGCCCTCATGTGGTCAAGATCCTGCCCCCATGTGGACACAAGATGGCCAGCAGGGAAGGGCAGTTGGGAGGGACCAGGCCTGCCAGGGAGGACAGTTGTGTGCAATCAGGCAAGCAGGGGAGGGCAGTTGGGGGCAATCAACTCTGCAGGGAAAGACAGGGGTGACCAGGCTGGCAGAGGAGGGAAGTTGGGGCAAACAGGCTGGCAGGGGAACAGTTAGACATCAATCAGGCTTGCATGGGAGTGGTTAAGTGTTGATCAAGCTGGCAGGCAGAAGCAGTAGGGGCAATCAGGAAGGCAGGCATGCAGGTAAGTAGTTGGGAGCCAGCAGCCCTGGATTGTGAGAGGGATGTCCAACTGCCCATCAGGATTGGGTCTAAATGGGCAGTCGGACATCCCTTGAGGGGTCCCAGATTGGAGAGGGTGCAGGCTGGGCTGAGGGACACACACACACCTCCTGTGCATGAATTTCATGCACCGGGCCTCTAGTTTTAATATAATCTTGTATATTTTATTTTATTTACTTGTCTGTCTTTCAAAAGCCTGAGTTTGTTTAAAGAGCAAGGTTGTGAGGACTTGGGACAGTGGGTAGGAGAGGCTGGGGGTTGGTCAATGGGGGGGGGGGGGGGGAAACGAGGAGATATATGTACTACTATATGTAATACTTTAAACAATAAAATAAATAAACAAATAAATAAATAAATAAAATGCCAAGTGGCTGAAACCAGTTTGGCTCAGTGGATAGAGCGTCGCCCTGCAGACTGAAAGGTCCCAGGTTCAGTTCCAGTCAAGGGTATGTACCTTGGTTGCGGGCACATCCCCAGTAGGGGGTGTGCAGGAGACAGCTGATCAATGTTTCTCAATGTTTCTAACTCTCTATCCCTCTCCCTTCTTTTCTGTAAAAAAAACAATAAAACATATTTTTAAAAAATAAAATGAAATGTCAAATGATTGGATAAATGAATAATTGGAAGAATTTCCATGAAATAATATTTAAAAATAATATTTCAATGATTCTGCTAACAGAATCATTCATGAATTTAATTTTAACTGGAAGCTTAAGATGTCTTATTTGAAATGTTTAAAAAGTAAAGGCAGTCCCACCCAACCTGTGTTGCTCAGTGGTTGGATATCAACCCAGGAACCTGTAGATCAGGATTGGATTCTCTGTCAGGGCACATGCTCAGGTTGTGGGCTTGATCCCCAGAAGAGGGCCTGTTGGAGGCAGGTGATTGATGATGTTTCTCTATCATTGATATTTCTCTCTAACGCTTCCCCTTCCTCTCTAAAAATCAATAAAAGCATACTAAGAAGAAAGTGAAGGTAAATTCACAATGGCAAGGAACAGTGTTTTTTGTCACATACACTCAGCAGATAGGAAATCATTATGATCTATGCATAGTCCGTCCAAAAGAAGTCTTTAAACTTAGAAAAGCTTTTCTTAGGAACTCTACTTCTGACCCGAATAATAATTTTCAAGAAGGCACTCTAAAAACAGAGAAATCCCTACCGCTTGCAGTTAAATTTCAATAAAACTTTCAATTATATGGAGCCTTGGATTTTTCCTGTAACCCTCATATTCAATTTTATGCTAAGTATTAAAGGAATTAAAGTCAATTTCTTTACCAATGAATTATGAGGAACACAAAATAAGATAAAAGAATGAACTGGGAATATGCATGCAGATATTGTGCTTTCCTATTATACAGCATAATCTGTAAATCTAGTACTAATGAGACACAAGATTTAAATGTCTGAAGAATGTATTTAGTAAATTATTGTCAATCAATGCCTCTATTCTAGGATACACATAATCTTAAAGACAACACACCTATTATTACAAATTCCTAACTAAGTACAGTAGTTCATTATTTTGAAATGTCATTGTCAATTTATAGAGTAACAGATAAACATCTTTCCACCATATACCTAATTACCTTACCTTCAAAGTAAATGAAACACTGACTATTAAGAAAAATTACAAACGACAGTTTACAACAATAAAAGAAACCTAATGAGCATTAAAACTGTAAACTAGTTATAACATTGTAAACTAGCTATAACAAGGCTAAAAGCAAAAATTGCCTGTGGCTATTGTCGTACAGTGATAATTGCTTTCCTCCTTTTTGTTGCCAATAGCCCCTCATTGGAGCAAACTACCTCTCCATCCCCAGGATCTAGCCAAGTGCTATATACTTAATACTAGGTGTACAGTTAATAATGTAGATTTTATAATCAAAGAAAACCCGATAATTTCAAGAGAAACATCAAAAGTGCTTTATTCAAAGTAATGTCCATCACTAGCTACAGATTTCCCCCATCTTTTAGGTAATTTGTGGATACCATCTCATTAGAACTTTTCTTGTTTTGAGGCAACCATTCAGAGGCCCAGTTTTCCACTTTTTATGTTTTGAAGTGCTGCTCAGAAAGTGCTTGTGCCATTGATCAGAGCAAGTGGTAATCTGAAGGAGCAAGGTCTGGTGAATATGGCAGGTGGATTAATACTTTCCAGGCAAGATCTTTTAACATGTCCTTAACTGGTTTTGAAGTGTGTGGTGGTGCTTCATCATACTTTGCCATGTCTTCTGGCCCATTCTGGTCGTTTCTCTATCAAAGCGTGGTTCATATAGATTATTGTTGTCAGTAGCGATCAGTATTAATGGTTTCACCTGGTTTAAGAAGCTCATAATACACCACACCTTCCTGATCCCACCAAATGCAGAGCATGGTCTTCTTTCCAATTTGGCCTTGCAGTTGATGTTGATGGTTGGCCTGGATCAACCCATGATTTTGTGCATTTGGAATTCTCAAAATAAATCCTCTTTTCATCGCCAGTCACAATTCGATGCAAAAAAGACTTTCTTTTGTGCCGTTTAAGCAACACTTTACTGATGACTTTTCGGTTTTCCATTTGTCTTTTGTTCAGTTGATGTGGCACCCATTTTTCTTCCTTTAACATCTTTGCCATTGCTTGTAAATGATCAGAAATTGTTTGCTGAGCAACGTTTAAACTTTCTGCAAGTTGTTTTTGAGTTTGACACCCATCTTAATCCAATAATGCTTGTAATTGTTCTTTTGGCTCTTCTGATTGGATGTTTGTGCTTCTTCATATTCCAAATTGTTGATTTGATGTTTGGAATTCTCTACTCTATTGTTGAATCCCTATAAATTATTTATTTTAATTAGTGTATACTTATTTTCTGACTGGTCCTTTTTTTTTTTACATTTTTGACAGTCTCACTAAGATCCTTGAAAGTCTCACTAAGTTCCTTGAAGCTCTCATTAAGGCCCTTGAGTAATCTTATAACCATTGTTTTGAATTCTGTACCCAGTAGCTTGCTTCCTTTCATTTCTTTTATTTGTAACATGTTTCTTTGTCTCCACCTTTTGGCACTTTCCCTGTGTTTGCATCTTTGCATTAGTCAGAGCTGTTATGTTTCCTGGAATTGGTAGAATGGCCTTGTGTATTAGGTGTCCTATAGGGCCCAGTGGCTCAGCCTCCCCAGTCACCTGAGCTGGACACTCTAGGTGCCTCCCCTGTGTGGGTTGTGTACACACTTTTATTGTAATTGACCCTTGATTGCTGTTGGCATCACTGCAAGGAAATGACTTTCAAGCCAATTGGCTGTTAAGACCAATTGTGTCTACAATGGAAGAGCCTGAAGTTACAGGAACTTCTCTTCCCAACTCTGGAACACCCTGGGCTAGGGGCCTGGTGTGCAGCTGGGACCCCCCCTGCTTCTCACAAGAGGCCTTGAAGATATCCCTCCCAATTAAAAAAATACTCCACGTATGGGTGTCAGACCAGCTTGTTCCATGACTCCACCCCTCCTACCAGTGCTTTCTTCTTTACTTCTCTAGTTGTAGGACTTCATTCAGCCAGATTTCAGGTGGTTCTGAATGATGGTTTTTCAGTATTTTAGTGGTAGTTTTGATATGGTTGTGGGAGGCAGTGAGTACAGGCACTTACCTATATATACTGCCATCTTGGTTCCCCTAATTTTATTTTCTTGAAGGATCCTTCTCTAGTTTTGGTATCAGGGTAATGCTGGCCTTGTATCATGAGTTTGGAAGAGTTCACTCCTCTCATTACTAGTAATTCTTTAAATGTTAGAATTCACCAGTGAAACCATTTGGGCCTCAACTTTAGTTTGTTGAGAAGTATTTATTACTGATTCATTCTTCTTACTTTAGTAATGTGTCTATTCAGATTTTCTATTTCAACCTGATTCAGTCATGGTAGGTTGTATATTTTTAGGAATTCATCCACTACTTCTAGGTGATCTCATTTGTTGATATACAATTGTCCATAGCCATCTCATATGATCCTTTGTATTTCTGTGGTATCATCTTGTAACATCTCTTTCATTTCTGTTTTTTGTATTTCAGTTCTCTTTTTTCTCAGTGGTTTGTCAATTTTTTTATCTTTAAAAAAAAACAGCTGTTATTTTCATTTATCTTTTTATTATCTTTTTAGACTTATATTATTTCATTTATTTCTGCTCTGATCTTTGTTTTATCTTCCCTTCTTCTAAAATTGGGCTTTGTTTGATTTTTTTTATTCCCTCTAACTGTAAAGTTAGATTGTTTATTTACGATCCCTCTTGTTTCTTGATATATGCATTTATCTCTATGAACTATTTTCTTAAAACTTTTTTTGCTGCATCCCATATGTTTTAGTATGTTGTATTTCCATTTTCACTTGTCTTAGGCATTTTTTATTAATCTTTTGATTTCTTCTTTGACACATTTTGTTTGTTTGGTAGCATGCTGTTTAATCTCCATATATTTGTGAATTTTTCAGTTTTCTTCTTGAACTGATTTCCAGTTTTATGCCATTGGGTGAGGAAAGATGATTGATATGACATCAGTCTTCTTAAATGTTTTAAGATTTGTTTTGTGACCTAACATATATGATCTGTTCTGAAGAATGTTCCATATATGGACTTGAGAAGAATGTGTATTCTGTTGCTTTTCCATGAAATGTTCTGTATATGTCTATAAATGTCTAAAATGTTTAAGTACCATGTTTCCTTATTAATTTTATATCTGGATGAAAAGAGTATTAATATCTCCACTATTGATGAGTGGATTAAAAATTGTGGTACATCTACACAATGAATACTATGCCATTATAAAAAAAAAAGAATGAACTTTTACCATTTGCAACAGCATGGATGAACTGGAGAGCATTATGCTAAGCAAAATAAGTCAGTCAGAGAAAGATAAATATCACATGATCTCACTTATACCTGGGCTACAATGATCAACATAATTTGATGAACAGAATAGATCCAGAAACAAATGGTAGTGGAGGGGGCGGTTAGAGAGCCACCAAAGGACTTGTATGCATGCATATTAGCATGACCAATGGACACAGACACTGGGGCAGTGGGGGCTTGCCCAGGGTGGGAATGGCTGTGGAGAGCAGGGGTTCAATTGAGGGAAAAGGAGACATATGCAGAACTTTAGACAATTATAAAAAAAAAATACACTGAAAAAAAATCTCTTGTTATTACTTTATTGCTGTCTATTTTTCTCTTTAGGTCTACTAATATTTGCTTTATAGTTTTAGAGCTCCTATATTGGGTGCATAAGTATTTTGAGAGGGTTTTTTGCCCCGTGTGATATCTGTGAAGTGATCAGGTGGATGAAGCCCCAGGAGCACCATCTGGGTAGCAGGACATGCTGTGTAAGCAGGGAGCTCGCTTGAATGGAGCACACAAAAGGGTTCTTGCATTCACCGAGAGCAAGCTATAAGGCAGATAGAGTAGGTGAGAATCAATATAATAATAACCACTCTTCAGGATCCGGCTACATGCCAGGCATACTTCTGGTCTCAAGGGCAGTATTTCTCAGTGTAATTCCTAGACTACTGGAAGATTCAGCTATCTACCAAGAATTCCAAGCAGCTAGATATGAAAAAGCAATGTAATCAGTTTTGTTTATATTTATTTCACATTTTGAAATATAAAGTAAATTACAATATCCCTCCAGATTTTAGTTCATTTATGTTACAATTAGACTGCTCATATATAACAAGGGTTGTATTGGTTGCTTTGATTAACAAACATTCATTTAACTGGGGGAGTTGACTTTGGCTTTTGTGTTTCCATATTGTTCACATTTTAGTTAAGTTTACATTGATTTCCTTGCTTAAATTAGTTAATATTCTTAATTTCCCAAAATTGATTAGGGCTTGAATGTGGTTCATTGAAGCATAAAGCTGAAAATAATATAATAAATATTGTAAATCAGTATAACATAGTTCAGGCTAGTTCAAAATTAGGGTAAACATAATTAAGAGAATTCCAAAGTTAGGGTAGAGGATTAGGAGAAAATCTTTGGAAATCATATATCTATTTTCTTCTCAGACAAGTATACTGGTTGTCTGAGTCAGAGTAAGTGTCAGCAGGTCCCACCCCAGACCTGCTGAATTAGGATTATGAGAGTGGGATCCAGCAATGCTGTGTTTTAACAAACCCACCTATTTCTTCCGCTACACACTGAAGTTTGTGATCTTCTGTTCTAAGGGAAAGGTCTGAGCATGAGTTTTAATAATGAAGTATAAGGTAAAAACTTTTTATGACATTGATAATAAAAGTAAAAATGCAATAGCCTTGTTCAAATTTTATATCTCAGCAATATATTCTTGAGTATCCTAAACCTCTTTTTTGAAAGCTAAAAATATCATAGTTTTTAATTTAGGATTTATTAAGAAAAAATTAACTGTGGTGCACATGGCTTTAATCATAATGAGTTTGACTTATTTCTAAAAAAAAAAAACTTGATAATTTTCCTCATCCTTCATTGAAAGAAAAGGATTGTATACAGTTGATGATATTTCAAATTCCCAAATAAAGCTTTAAAAGAATATGAAAATAAACATTTTAGAGCAAGAACAACCAAAGAATGAATTAGGATTCTACTTACCACTATCTCCCAAGGTTAAATAGTCAACCTTTCATCTTTGAGTGTGGCAAACTTGTTTACTTAAGTCTGACAGAAATTTAGCACTTAATAAGAAATCTCTACATAATTTGAGTCTTTGTTTGATCCAAATATTCAGACATAACTGAAAGAACCAACAAGCATATGCTTCTTTTTTATTCCCTTAGAAGAGTTGTTTTTTCTTTAATTTATCATTTGCTTCTATTTTTAATGATCTATCAATTGGAATTTCCTAAGTTGTTAGAAACAAAGAAAAGAAATCGAATCTGAAAGCTACACTGATGCTAAATCTAGGAGTCATTAAACTGGATATAGATAGCCTTTGTAAAATATTACAAACAATATTAATTACCTTCTAATAGTTTATAAACAATTATTAGTATGAATTAAATATTATGGAATATTTTTATTATCTTAGAATTATTACCTTAGGAATTTTCCTAAAGTTGGTGGTTTGCACATGGGCCAGTATCTTATGCTCGGTACTTAAGTTCACTTCTTTTTTAAAAAAAAATATATTTTTATTGATTTTAGAGAGAGGAATGGCAAGGATAGAAAGATAGAAACATCGATAAGAGACAAACATCCATTGGCTGTCTTCAGCATGGCCCCTACACTGGGGATTGTGCCTGAAAACCAGCCTGTTCCCTGACTGGAGATCGAATTGTGACCTCCTGGTTCATGGGTCAGTGCTCACCCACTGAATCACACCAGCTGGGCTAAAGTCCACTTTTTTACCAATAAATTACAGAAAACACTATGGGAGCACACTGACCACCAGGAGGCAGCTCCTGCATTGAGCCTCTGCCCCCTGATAGTCAGTGCATCGTCATAGTGACTGTAGTTGGTTGACTCGTCATAACAGTTGCTTAGGCTTTTATATATATAGATAATTTATAAATCTGGTATTAGTAAGATTCAATGATGAAATAAAAGTATAAAATCTAATACCCTTTTATAATGAAGCCACATAATACACTAGGAATGTAAGGGAACTTCCTCTACCTAATAAAGGCAATGTATAAGAAACCCACAGCTAACATTTATACTCAATGATAAAACACTGGAAAGTTTTCCCCCTAATACAAGGATGGCTATTACCACTGGTATGCAACATAGTAGTGGAAGTTCTATACAGAGCAGTTAGACAAGAAAATAAATAAGAGGCATCCAAATTGTAAAGTTTTCTGTCTCCACAGATGAAATGATCATATATGTGAGAAACCTAAAGATTATGAACACATACACACCTGTTAAAGCTAATAAACAAATTTGGCAAAGTTGCAAGATCTAAAATAAAAAATTGTTGTATTTCTATAAATATATACACTAGCAACGAAAACTCTGAAAAGAAAATTTAGAAAACAATTCCATTTACAATAGCATCAGTAATCATAAAATATTTAGAATTAAATTTAGTCAAGGAGGCCCAAATTTTGTACACTGAAACTATAAAATATTGCTGAAAGAAATTAAAAATACCTAAATAAGTGGGAATACTTCCCAAGTTTTGGGGATTCAGATACTTAATGTTTAGATGACAACACTATTCAAACCAATCTGCAGATGCAATGTAATCCTTATCAAAATTCCAAGAGTATTTTTTGCAAAAATCTATTCTAAAATTCATACAGAATTTCAAGGAATCCAGAATAACCAAGACAATCTTAAAACAACAACAACAACACACAAACAAACAAACAAAAAAAACAAATAAGAGGGTTGACACTTTTTGGTTTTAAAATTTACTATAACCTTGCCCTGACCAAGTTACTCAGTGGTTAGATCAGGGGTACTCAAACTTTTTAAAGTGGGGGCCAGATCACGGTCCCTCAGAGAGCTGGAGGGCCGGACTATATGAACTACTAATTCCTACTGTAACACCTTGGCTGCGCTCACTGCCCAAAAAACCTGGCGGGCAGGATCAGACTCCCCTGGGGGCTGCATGTGGCCCGCAGGCCGTAGTTTGAAGACCCCTGGGTAAGATCATCAGCCTGCATACCAGAGGGTCTCAGGTCTTATTCCAGGTCAAGGGCATGTACCTGGGTTGCCGGTCCTTTTCCCACCGCTATACCTCTGGTCAGGACCGGTGGGAGGCAGCCATTTGATGTGTCTCTGTCACAGGGATGTTTCTCTTTCCCTCGCACACACACTCCCCCGTCCTTTCCATTCTCGAAAGAAAGAAAGAAAGAAAGAAAGAAAGAAAGAAAGAAAGAAAGAAAGAAAGAAAGAAAGAAAGAAAGAAAGAAAGAAAGAAAGAAAGAAGGGAGGGAGGGAGGGAGGGAGGGAGGGAGGGAGGGAGGGAGGGAGGGAGGGAGGGAGGGAGGGAGGGAGGGAGGGAGGGAATCAATGGAAGGGAGGGAGGGAATCAATGGAAGGGAGGGAGGGAGGGAGGGAGGGAGGGAGGGAGGGAGGAAGGAAGGAAGGAAGGAAGGAAGGAAGGAAGGAAGGAAGGAAGGAAGGAAGGAAGGAAGGAAGGAAATAAATCAATGGAAAAAATGTCCTCACTCTTTGGGTGAGAATTTTAAAAAATAACAACTTGCTATTGCTCTCGCTGGTTTGGCTCAGTGGATAGAGCGTCAGTCTGCGGACTGAAGGGCCTCGGGTTCAATTCCAGTCAAGATCACATACGTACCTAGGTTGTGGGCTCGAGCCCCAAGAGAGAGCGTGCAAGAGGCAGCCAAACAATGATTCCCTCTCTTCTTCTCCCTTCCTCTCTGAAATCAATCAAAAAATATTTTTTAAGAAAAAGTGATGATGGTTTGAATGACATTATAAATGTGCTTAATATCACTAAATGGTATATTATGTATATTTTATCATAATTTAACAAAAGAAACCACAACAATATACATGGATATCCAATACTTTTAAATGCAGAGAAGTGAGAGATTGCTGTGGGCTGGCAATATCAGAAGTAGTTGATTCTTGGGCTCACTACTTGCTCAGACACTACTGGGAACTGACAGAGTGGAAAAAATTCACACTCTGCTCCCATGAACTTTAAACCCAAGCATTTTATTACTCTGTATTTAAAAGTATTTCAAACTTTTACCTCTTAGGGAATTAAGGATGTTAGTTCAAATACATTAATGAAGGGAACAAGCAAATATGTGAATATCTGCTAGTGCCAATCACTATGCTAGATGCTTTCTGTAACTAATCTCTTTTAGTTTTCACGATAAACTTAGGGGATAGTTGTTGTCCCATTTTATTGAGGAGGAAACTAAGGCTTTTCAGAAGTTAAATACAATTGTGTCATACAATTGTGTCAAAGCCAGAATACATACTTATGTGCTTTGCATACATCATGATCCCTTATAAAGCTATAATGTTACATTTACATTAAAAATTCGTGGGATAAACTGAAGCAGTGCTCTTACCAAGATTAGGTAGAATCAGAGTGGAAAGACCTGAAGAGCAGGTCAGACATACCAGATTCCCAGATATCATACTCACTTGAGTAGAATAAGAAAGTTTGTCATAACTGTCTACTCTTGTGCATGGAATAAATGCTCACTGATAAAAAGATATATCCACACCCTGTTTATTTACACTTGCTGCTCTTAAAGTGCCTGCTGATGGATCTGTTCATCCATGCTTGACACCTCAGAGTAGAAGTTAATAACTTATCATGTATGAAACTAATGTAAAGAGATTTATAACTCAACTTTGTCATTACAATTTGACACACCTGTTCAGGGCCAGCCCTTCACATTTTTTCTTCCTTTACCTGAGGTGGGAATCTCTTCATGGATTACAGTAACACTTTTTGACAAGCTTAGACTGGGTGCAGCTGCCTTGTAATGACAGAACACAATTGATAGTATCTCAGTAATGCATTCTTTTTTTCTTGGACTGTCAATGTTTATTACTGTAAAGGCACTCATTGTTAAATAGCTGGTCTAATCTGTCCACGTTTTGTTTTCAGTAACAGTAGAATATAACAAAGTAAGCTTACTTTCTAGCTATGCAATATTTGCTAGCTTTGAGGAAAATATAACTAGTTATTGTATTTTCTTTTATGTACCGTTGTTTTAAAAGCAGCTATCTTAGTATTCTCCAAATAAAAATTAAAACCTCTGCTGTAGCCAGTTTGGCTCAGTGAATAGAGCGTCAGCCCTCGGACTGAAGGGTCCCAGGTTCGATTCCGGTCAAGGGCGTGTTCCTGGGTTGCAGGCTCAATCTGCAGCCTTGGGGGCCCATGCAGGAGGCAACCAATCAATGTGTCTCTCTCACATCAATATCTCTGTGTCTCTTCTCCCTTTCACTCTCTAAAATTCAATGGAAAAATATCCTTGGGTTAGTATTGACAAAAAACAAACCCCTCTACTTCTAAAGTCTTCTCAAGTGACAGTTGAGACCTTCCCAAGGTCCTAAACCTCACAAGCACCTAAAGAAATGGTTAACTGAAACTTTCTTCAGGCAAATTCTTTCAAAAGAATCTGAAGAAACTGTTCATGCCTTAAATATTATATACATAAAACTCTACCTTTGGAGACAGTCATATCCTACATGAAAATTTTTTCCCCTACTAGGCAATACATGACTGTGTTTGTAAGAAGGAATTTGGTTGTTGAAAGTACATGTGCATTCTACCTTTACCTTGAATTTGTTACCAGATTGAGGGCCTTCCATTGGTTGTTTATGGAGAGGCTTAAAGAAAAAAGTCTGAGGACAGTACTTTCCTATAAGGAACTTACTTTCTACAGTGAAAAAGCTAAAGTATATCCTTACAAAAATAGTTTGTTATATGACCTAGAAGACTTCAGAAAGAGTAATCCTTATAATCAGGAGACACTTCTCTGAAGAGATATAATCTGAGCTAGTACTGGAAAGGACAGAACAATTGTGCGTGCAGAGATTAGAGGAAACAGCATTCACATGTGCAGAAAGTATGAGCAAAAGAATGAAGAAGTTGAAGTTATGTTGGTCCAACATATAGGAAGCAGAAAATTTATATAGAAGAAATTCAATTGCCTACCATTAGTATTTTTAACAAGTCACTTTGCCTTTCCAAATTACTTTTCTCTGATTTCTTATGCTTCTCCTGAGGGGATCCTGAGAAATTTTGGGCATTTTTCTTCTACTTATAAATTTGTCTTAATTCCAGTTATCCTATCCAATTACCTATCATGCCAGCAGACAGGTAATTACAAAATAGTATGAGAATACAGCAATGGCTACAGTACAAAGTACAGAAATGGCACAAAGAAGACTTTGAGAAGGAAACATTGAGTCTTGAAGGATGATATACTAGTATAACCATTCACCAGGTTAACCACCATTGATTCATTTCTTTGCCCCTAAAACCAACACATTTGTAGTGTTTTCATTATTTTCAGATTAATACCGAGAAATGGATTTGCTGGATGATATGTTCTAATTTTTTAAATTTTTTTATTATCCTCCATATTGCACCAATTTACACATTTTCCTTTTAAAAAGTTATCCTATTTATTATTGCTAGAAAGAAATGCTTCCTTAAATTATGTTTTTTATAACACTTTTATATCATATGCATGTGTCTATAATTGATTTATTACTTTAGCAGTTTTAAGAGTTTACCCTGAAGGGAAAAAATGGATTAGTATAACTATGTAAAATGCAAACAATATAGTTCTTTCCCATCTTGCAAGATGGTGGGTGAAAAGAGAACTGAGAAGCCGGATACTGAGGAGAAGAAGCCTTATACTGAGGAGAAGAAACCTAAAGCCAAGAAGAAGGCTGATGCCAGGGGCAAGGTGAAGGCGCCTAAGAAGGGGAAGCTCCACTGCAGCCAAAACTCCATTCTCGTCAGAGGAATTGGCAGATATTCCCGGTCGGCTATGTATTTGCAGAAGGCCGTGTATAAGAGGAAGTATTCGGCCCCTAAGTCCAAGATTGAAAAGAAAAAGAAGGAGAAAGTTCTTGTTACTGTCACAAAACCAGTTGGTGGTGACAAGAATGGTGGTACCCGAGTTGATAAAGTATGCAAAATTCCTAGATATTATCCTGCTGAAGATGTGCCTCGAAAGCTGTTGAGCCATGGCAAGAAACCCTTCAGTCAGCATGTGAGGAGATTGCGGGCCAGCATCACTCCTGGGACCATTCTGATTATCCTCACTGGGTGCCACAGAGGCAAGAGGGTGATTTTCTTGAAGCAGCTGAGCAGTGGCTTGTGCAAGCCCAGGCATCAGGAGGGTGAGATCTTCAACACAGAGAAAGAGAAATACAAGATTACAGAACAGCATAAGGTTAACCAGAGAGCTGTGGACTCACAAATTCTGCCAAAAATCAAAGCTGTTCCTCAGCTCCAGGGTTACCTCCACTCTCTGTTCGCTCTCATCAATGGGCTTTATCCTCATAAACTGGTGTTCTGAATTTCTTATAAGAACCCAATTAAATAACAAAAAAACACAACAAAATTTGCAATCAATATAGCCTGTGAAATCTATTCACTGCAAATATTCCAAGGGTAACTGAGACAAAGAACATGTACTTTGCTGTCCTGAACTAGTTGATTCATGCAAACAATAGAACTATTCAGCATTGCAGCCAACCCAAAGTGTTTATACACATCTCTTAACCTGGGAAGGGTGTTAAACCTATACAGCTTTTTAATCCAAATAATAATTTCAATGGATAGCTATAGCTATCCAATTATTATTTACTAGGAGACTGAACTACAGAATTTCACTTTGACAGGACCAGTCAGCCTTAGAGAACAATCTTCCATATACTTACCAACCATCCCTTTCATATTCACTTCTCAGAATGACAGCCTTCTATCAAAGAAGGAACTATCTAATCTAACAAATATCAATACTTGCCCACTCATTCCTTCATTCCACGTTGGAAGAACTATCCATTCCCCTTCTATGTGCTTTCTCTTTAATAACCACTGAACACAGTTTAGCTGGTAAAATGCTTACTCTGAATTTCAGTCCAACAAAAATTCTTTCAGTGCCTTTCATGTGTCATGCTATACTGGGTTTCTACCCTCAGGGAGCTTGCCACTTATTTCTAACAATGAAACCTCCTTACATGAAGCAATCTATATATTTATATAAAAGGCTAATATGCTAAGTGTCCAACTGTCCATCCAGTCGCTATGATGCTCACTGACCACCAGGGGGCAGAAGATCAATGCAGGAGCTGCCATGACATGCACTGGCCATTTACAGAGGAACGGCACCGTGGGCCTGGCACCCACAAAGCAACACTCGGCTTCTCCCAAGTGGAACACAGGCCCCATCACCTCCCTGGAGCAACAGTTCACCAAATTGCAGCCGAGATCCCATGGTGCCCACAGCCCAGTTCAGCCCGGAAACATCATGTAGCAACACCTGGCTTCCTCTCCCTAGTGACAACTAGTCTCTTTGAAATTTCTTTAGGAACTCGACTTGCTTTATGTTAGGAGCAAACATTTAACAATTCAATCAAATGTCTGCGAAGCCTTTTCCTGTGCCTCATCTCATTTGATTTTCACAGAAGTCATGGAGTAGGTAGATAGGAGACCCAGTAGAATCCTATTTTCCTTTCATTACCTGGAAAACAGAGATTTAGAAAGCTTAGAAACTTGATCCAACTGAAAAGAAGTAAGAAATGGTGGACCTTGAAAATGACTTCAGGTTTTCTCCCTGCATGATCTACAATAATAATCTGCTTCGTGCTGGTATTTACTGCTGTGTTACTGACAATTACCTTAAAGAAAAGTTGGGGTGCTTCACTGAGTTGGAAAAAGTTTAGCTAAATCAGAAAGCATGTCTAATTAAGCAAGTTTATCTATATATATATAAAGCTCTTGCTGGTGCCGATTGCATGTTTTGATCTGTCATTGTGGATCGTGAATTTGCTTGACACTTCTATTATAGAGAAAGGACGAATAGCGATATTAAAATATTTCTTCTAATTAATTTCCTTTCAATATGCACAAATTTGTGCACCAGGCTACTAGTTATTGAATAATTAGGTTCAAATCAGGGATATGTAGTCCATGTACAAATGGAGAAGGAAGTTAGTGAAGAAGACTAAGATGAGAGTAGGCGAGAGCAATCTGAAGAAGCTATGGTTTGGAGTAGGCCCTGGTCACTGGAAGAATCCTTAATTAAGAGTATCTCATTGTCTCATAAGAGTCAACTAAAAGTTAATGGTTAAGAGCTATGAAAACAACAAGAATGCACAACTGCATGGAAGAACATATTTGCCAATGTTATCTCTGATAAGGGTTTAATCTCCAACATTTACAGGGAACTCATACAACTTAACAAAAGGAAGATAATCCAATCAAAAATGGGCAAAGGACCTAAATAGACACTTTTTGAAAGAGGACATTCAGAAAGCCAAGAGACATGAAAACATGCTCAAAGTCACTAATCATCAGAGAGATGCAAATCAAAACAACAATGAGATACTGTCTCATACCTGTCAGAATGGCTATCAACAAATGACAAGTGCTATATAGGATTCTGAGAAAAAGGAACCCTCGTGCACTGCTGGTGGGAATGCAGATTGGTGCAGCCACTGTGGAGAACAGTATGGCATTTCCTTAAAAAATTAAAAGTGGAACTGCCAATTGACCCAGTAATACCACTTCTAGGAACATGAATCAGAAAGAATATATTCACCCCTGTGTTCACAGCAGCACAATTTACAATAGCTAAGATTTGGAAACAGCCTAAGTTCCCATCAGCAGATGAGTGGATTAGAAAACTGTGATACACCTATACAATGGAATACTATGCAGCTGTAAAAAAAAAAGAAAGAATTCTTAACCATTTGCAACAGCATGGATGGAACTGGAAAGCATTATGCTAAGTGAAATAAGCCAGTCAGAGAAAGATAAATACTACATAATCTCACTCATTTGTGAAATAGAAAGAACATTATAAGTTGTTGAACAAAAATAGATAGAAGCAAAGAAACATCAAAATTATTGTCAAACTACAACTGGAAGGTAGGGGTGGGGTGGGGGGTAAGAGATCAACCAAAGGACTTGTATGCATGCATATAAGCACAACCCATAGATACAAGATACTGGTGGGTGAGCGGGGGCGGAGGAGGGAGGGCAAGTGCTGGGGGGAGGGGGGGAAGGGGAGGCCGGGAAGAGGTCAATGTGCGGGGCAGGGAGGGAGGGGAAGAGACACATGTACTACTATATGTAATACCTTAAACAATAAATCATTTTTAAAAAGAGCTTATGATGTCATATTGCCTGAATTCAAATCCTAGCTCTGCTACTTAACAGCTGTATAACCTTAATCTCTCTGTGCCTCACTTTCTTCAATTAGAAGTTATTCAGTAGGATTTTTTTACAGTTGACACAAGTAAGTGCTTAGATTGGTATCTAGCATCTAATAAGTACTTACAAAGTATTTTCAATAATAATAATATAAACTGAGTTTGGGAGAAAGTGCATTGGAAAAGTGTGGAAATGTGATAACATAGATGTAAAAGTCTTGGGACTTGTGGACAATGAGAAGTAATTCAACAAGGCAAGAAGGAAGTGTTGGGAGAGGGAAGAGAGGAGAGAAGAGGCTGAAAATATACATGAGAGCCACATCTGTGCTCTGATACAGAGTTTGAACCTTAAACTGTGAGTAGCCATCACTTCTTTTAAGCAGGAAATGACATGATTAGATTTGTAATTTAGGAATTAATTCTGTTGACTATAATACTTGCCTATTACTTTGTTCTTATCTTTATCTTAGTGACTGTAATTTACTCTTATTTGTTTTCTGTTTGAGGTACAGTGTTTTTCGAAGTGTGGTCCATTCACACAAATTTACAAAATATAGATTTTTGAGTTTCCGTGCTAGAATTACTGAATCAGAATCTGCAGATGCCCTAGATAATCTGTTTTCACAAATTTTCTATATAACAAGTGTTTCCTATGTACCTTAAAATGTGAGAACGATTGGTTTAGTGAAAAAGACATAGGCTTTTGAAATAGATAGGCATAAATATAAAACCTGATCCAGTTCCTGATAAGCTATACACTACAGGCAAATTTTGTAGCCTCAAGTTCAAGACTCAGTTTCCCCTTATGTCAAATGGAAATAATAATATCCTATTGCAGTATTGTGGAAATAAAAAGAAGCAGCATATATAAAATGACTAATCCATAATAGAACCTCATACATATTGCCTTTCTTTCCAAGCTGATACATTAATCGCCTACATCCTAGTGAGAAAAGGAAACTATGTCCTTCTTATCTTATTGTTTCCAGTTTTTATCACAGCCTAACATAGAGTAGTTATGCATAAATGTTTTATAAATGTGTAAATGAATGAATTTATGGGGATCAGAATTTGAGACCTATTGTAAGATTAATCCTATATAGTCTTAAGCAGGAGTTGGCAAGGGTCTGAACCAGAGGCATCATGCTTGAAAAAAAAAGTGGAGGTTTTATCCGAGGTTACCAGGCAATAAGATTTTTCTCTGGACTGGTTTAGCCATAATATAAACTCTCACAAGCCAGCCTACTTCCTCTAAAGCAGACACTGAGACTGTAGTTCCATCGTGTGAAATTGCCACTAAAGAAATTAGCAAACCAGTCTTAAATCCAGCTTTTCAACTCACTCCACATACCACTTCCATCCAGATGAAAAAGAATCTTTTCTAAACATCTCCACCGGAAATTCCAGAGACTTACATCTTAGCAAAGCAAGATAGTCTCAGGACTTGTTACATGTGAATTCATCTCTCTGTTTTTAAAGTCCTACAATGGGCCAACTTGAAATTTCTCTGTTTAAAACTTTTGATATGACTAGAATTTAAAATATAACCGGTTAGTCTAGCACTTAGGCTCAATCTTTGATATAGTAGGTATCAAACCTATTTTTTCAGGTTTGTAACCTGAAAGAATGTGCAGTGTTGTTTGCCATAATCCTTATTTAACAGTTTTTGGATAGTTCATTAATGATTTCACAGGTAAATCAGTTTAATAGATATAAGCTTATAATGCAAATACCTTGGAGTCAAATACTCACCCACTGTTCAATTTCTAAGGATCTACAAAGTATCAAGCACTGATTGGGACTCAGGATACAGAGTTAACAAGGAAAAGTTTCTTCATTTTTGCTTAGGATCTGAAAAAAAGAAGTAACCATGTGAATAGATGACAACTCTACAGAATAATACAAGGCTAGAGGTACAGATCCACTCCTTACCATCTTGCTCTTCTCTATGGAGAGTCCAATGGTAATGAAATAACCTAAACCGCCAAAACCGGTTTGGCTCAGTGGATAGAGCGTCAGCCTGCGAACTGAAGGGTCCTCGGTTCGATTCCGGTCAAAGGCATGTACCTTGGTTGCAGGCACGTCCCCAGAAGGGGGTGTGCAAGAGGCAGCTGATTGATGATTCTCTCTCATCGATGTTTCTAACTCTCTATCCCTCTCTCTTCCTCTCTGTAAAAAAAATCAATAAAATATATTTTTTTAAAAAGAAGAAAAGAAATAACCTAAATCTATATTTGTTTTTCCTATTCAGTTCTTGCAACAAGTGAAAATAGTATGTTCCTTGCAGCAAATGGAAACAGTTTATTGAGTAAAATCATTCCATAATATCTCCTACACTGTGTTTGGAAGGAAGAAAATTTAGAAGGGAAAAAACACAATGAGCATGCTTGTTGAAGAGAAGTGAAATGGTAGAAAGCTCTAGATGAGGTACCAGGTAACCTGCCTTCTCACAAACTGTGACCATGGGGAAATCGTTTTAACTTTCTGAGTCTCAGTTTCCTCATCTCTAAGTGGGAATAAAAGTCCTTTTCTGCCCAACTTAATTATTGTATCACATGTGCAAGTGCTTTGTAAACTTTGAAATGTAAGACCTTAAAGGATTAAAAGTCTTAGGTAAAAGTATAGGTTTGGGGCTATTCATTAATACTACATTTTCCTCTGCGAATACTTAGTTAATGGTAGCTTTGATTAACAAGAATACGATCTTTTTACATAATACTGTAGTGATAAATTAGGCCTAGGACCATGGAATTCATTGTTACCATTGAGTGGATGAGGCCTTCTAAGTCATTCCTGATCTCATTAACAAAATAATTATTTCACTCTGGAACCTTAGTACATTTCAAAGCACAGTTCTACCATGTGTTCCTCTACTTAATTCTCACAGCCTGAAAGTATAGCAAACTTAGGGGCTGCCCTGGACTCTCGTTCTAAAGAGCCTTCCTACAATTAGCCCCCACAACCTGCAACTTAGAATTTGATTATCTAAAGGCAGATGAATTACTTTAGAATAAACAGAGTAGGTTCACCAAATAAACAGAGAGAAAGAGAAAAATATACCTTTTTGGAATTTGATACTCCAGAAAAATCAAAGTACTCATGAGAAAAATCAGAATTTTGTCAGACTTCTGAGACTTATTTTACAGTGCAGCATAACTTTATTTCTAAATTACATTTGGTGCATAATATGTGCTTAGGACCTCTAATGTTCTTACTTTTGGCCCTCAGAGCTCTGGTACATAAACAGTGATTTGGGTAGAGAACAGCAGTCAATCAGGGAACAGTGGGAAGATGCTTCCTATAATTGTTCATACCTTCCTCTGCTTCCCCTCCTCTACCAACGCCAATTTACCTCCAGAAAAGTGCTGCTATTAATGAGTGATGATTTGCCTCAGTCCCTCCCAGGCAGTTTTTAAAAGAAATCCAGAGAAATTCAACTCTTTGGCCTGAGGTTACACATTGAGTTATTAGAAGGAAGAAAACTATCAATACTATTATTAGGATGATGATGGCGATGGTTAGGATAAAATTTATCAAATACCTACTTCAGTCCCATATGCTATGCTAGGTGATATGTATTCGTCATTCATTTTATCCTTCCAATAATCCAGCAAGAAAGTATTTTTTCGGATGTGAGGGCGATCTGGCTGCGACATCTGTCACCCCATTGATCGCCAGGGTTGATTCGGCTGATCTGGCTGGCTAGGCAGGTGTCCCCCTCCTCCCTCACCGATCCATGTGCCTCCCTCCCGAAGCTGCACGCTGGGTCGAAGAGGACGACTTTCCCCCAAGAGGAGAGGACCAGTCTTCGGTCGAGGGTATACGAGTAGCTGCGCTCCCCTGCTAGAACCTCTAAACAAGCTCTCAAGAAAGTATTTTTTCTATTTTAGAGATAAAATTGATCAGTGATGAAAGAGGTGAAGAAACTTCAAGGACACAAATCCCAGATTGCAAGAAGAATGTCCAACTGCCAGTTTAGGCCCCATCCCTGTGGGGGGCCGAAATTCATGCATGGGAAGGGGGGTCCTCAGCCTGACCTGCACCCTCTCCAATCTGGGACCCCTCAGGGGATGTCCAACTGCCGGTTTAGGCCGGGCTGAGGAACGCACACCCCCGCCCCCCGCCTTGCACGAATTTCATGCCTCTAGTAAGAAATATACTCACATAGATTGGCTGGTGTGGCTCCGTGGTTGAGCATCAACCTATGAACCCATTTGATTCCTGATCAGGGAACATGCCCAGATTTTGGGCTTGATCTCCATTAAGGGGGCATGCAGGAGGCAGCCCATCAATGATTCTCATCATTGATGTTTCTCTCTCTCTTCCTCTCTGAAATTAATAAAAATATTTTGTTTTTAAAAAAGAAATATACTCACATCAAAATTGCTAATCTGCAGAATACTCGGAACTTCAGATGTGTAACTGTTGAGCACTGATAATTCCACTATTTCATCTATCAAATATGTAATGAATGCCTGTCATGTGTAAATAGTATTCTAGATGTTATCGGAGAATACAGAATTCTTCCTATGGGATCTCACAGCTCAAGGAGGGAGCAGTCAGTTAAATATACAAACAAGTGAGTACAAAGCTGTATAGAGCAGTTACAGTTATGCTACAGATGAAAAGCTCCATTGGAGGCTATTAGTTCCAAGCAGTCCAGCTTCTCACTTTAGTGTGACAAAGGGTGTTTTCATATTAGGCAGCCAACCCAGAGCCCAGGCAGCACCCGAGACCCATTCCTGAACCTGATTATTCAGCTGTGCTACCTCTACATAATCAACCACGTTATTTCTAGTTACTTTGTCTGATGTGTCCTCTCAGATTTAGCAAGAGGGTCCTTCACAAAGACATTCTTTGTAGGACGCAGCACACGTTCCAGGAGGCACATCTACAAGTTACGGGAACACAGTTAGACATGAAATGATAATCACAGCACTTGGGGTTTCTAAAAGTTTAATCATATAGAACAATGCAGGGATGTTATCCAAGCAGTGTTCTCTAAATCCAAAAATTATAGATGGCTGTGAGCAGGACAGTTGGGGAGACAAGACAGAAAAGAAGAGCCCTGGCTGATTTGGCTCAGTGGATAGAATGTCGGTCCAAGGACTGAAGGGTCCTGGGTTCAATTCTGGTTAAGGGCATGTACCTCGGTTGCAGGCTGGATTCTGGCCCTGGTCAGGGAGCATTCAAAAGGCAACCAATAGATGTGTCTCTCTCACATCGATGTTTTTCTCTCTCTGTGTCTCTCACTTCCCTTCCACTCTTTCTAAATATCAATGGAAAAATATCCTAGGGTGAAGATTAAGCAAAACAAAACAAAAGACATTAAAGAAAAAATAATAATTCCTTATATTTTGTTCCAACATATATTTTCCCTAGCATATTTTTTCATTATGGATAGTATAGCAATTAGCTTCAACATTTAAATCTTCTTACTTTTTTACTTGAAAGATTTGGAATTAATGAAATATTACTATTCATATCAGAGTTTGTGAAATTAATTGAATCATTGAAACTATAAGGTGTATGAAACTTCAGGGAGAAGTTCAGACTCGAATTAGAAAGAGCACCTAAGACAGTGCTGAGCATATACTCAACCTTGAGTGAGCATATAATGAATAGGGGAGACAAAAAGTTACAAAGTATTAAGTTAAACCATATGAAATTTCATTTTTAATGTTAAAATAGCTAAACATTTGTGACTTTGTTATTCAGCCTATTAAACAAAATGATCAAAAAGGTCATCTATAGTCTGATGTCAACATGTATTTATTAAATTTAAGTACATATATATTGACTATACTCTAGAATTGAATAAATGAGAAGTTCTGACAATTGAATTAACTTTTAATTTTGTATGAAATTGCAATTTAAATATAGGCAGGTGGCAAAATTATTTCAGAAACTAAAAATATTCTAAAAGATCTAGAGAACTTCTCAGTTATTCACAATTCATGATTGTGATGGTATTGAGGAAATACTTATTTGGTAACCAAGCTTTAGTGGTGTGGTATGGACTGAAGTTAACTAGGACTTTGCTTTCAGACTCTCCCTATGCTGACCAGGGTATTACTGCCAAGTCCTTTATTTCTTTCCCCGTCCTTAGTCCTAATGCTGACACTCTCCAAGTTTATCTTAGAAAAATCAGGTGGAAAAACAAAGGGAACTAATCATTGTAAAAATTAACTGTCAGGTTCTTTACTAGACAGTTTATATATTATTGCATTTAATTTTCACAATAACCCTATGGGACAAATATTATTTTTATTTTATAGTTGGAAAAACTAAGACCTAGAAAGGTTAAATAACTTGTCCAAGGTCCCACACAGTTTGTTAATGGTAGAGAGCTAGTCTTCAAACATTCTTATTTTCACTATATACCATGCTGCTCATCTTATTGTTTGCTTATTTATATTTTATGCATCTTAAAAGTGTCTTGTTTACTTATAATAAATTCACACATGAGTAAAACAATGAGATTGCTGTTTTTTTTCTTTTAAAAATGTAATATGGTAAAATACATTTAAATCTTTTTCTTTCTTTTAAGGATGAACGTGAAGCAAGAGAAAATGTGAAGAGAGAGCAAGATGAGGCCTATCGCCTTTCACTCGAGGCTGACAGAGCAAAGGTAGGTTTGGTCAATGGACTTCTGGGATAAAGAACTCAAACCTAAATATTTTTTTCATTACTTAAGTGCCAGCCCTTTTATCACTTAGATCCCCCAAAAAATGTTGGGTTTGCAATGGAGAAAGCTAGATTCAATTAACAGAAAGAACATAATTTTACCCCCTGGTCCTTGAAGTATGGTATGGTTCATTTTGACAAGATAAAGTTTGTTGAGAATCATAAAAATAAAAACAAAATGGGCATATTATTTGTTTTATTTTTAGTGAGTCTAGGGTACAACCTAACAATTTTTAAAAAGCTTTGAGGTGATTCTAATGTGCAGTCAGGGCTGAGCACCACTGATTTATTTAATGCTTTTTGAGTACCTGCTTCTGCACTGGGCATCGAAGAAAGGTAAAATGAATGAGACAGTTTCTGCCCTCAAAAATGTGGCAAAGAATAGATTAAGTCAAGAGCACAGATATCTATAACACTTAGGCAAGGATTCTAAATGTCATAAGGAAAGCACTAAGTTCTGTGAGAATTCAGTGAACAGTTCAATAGAAAGGTTGTTGGTGTGTTTTTGTTTTGTTTTGTTTTGTTTTGTTTTGTTTTGTTTTTTAGCTTTTCTGAAAAGCCAAGAAGTGAGAATGGACTGGGGAGGGATGCATAGAAGAGGCTGTATATGTGAACTGGATGAGGAGGGTTGGGAGAGAAAAAGTAATATTTGCTAACAGCAAAGGGTACGTGGTAGAGGCTGACATGAATAAAGCCTGATATTTGGGTAAAGGAAACATAGCCAAAAAGACTAGAAAGGAAGATGAGACAACAGTTTTAATGAATGTGACATTACTCAGAGCTACCTAGGTATTGAAATAGGAACCCAACATGAACAGAGAGATATGCTTTGTTGTTGCTTTCATTTTTATTCTTATTCCAGAGAGAAATACTTCTATTACCACAGTGCACCTCTGGTCATGCAGGGACTTCGCTCTTTTTTTTTTTTTTTCTTTTCTTTTCTTTTCTTTCTTTCCTTTCCTTTTTATTTTTTAAATTTTTTTAGAAGTGTTTATTGTGTGCTGGCTCCCTTTCTCTTTTATCAACAGAGGGAAGCTCATGAGAGAGAGATGGCAGAACAGTCTCGTTTGGAGCAGATTCGAAAAGAACAAGAAGAGGAACGTGAGGTATGGCACAGTTTGAAAATGTTATTCAAAAGCTAGGTTTGTGTCCTCTGCATTTTGATACTGTTAATAGTTCTTAGAACTTCTTTCCACATTTCCCAGACTCATTTTATTATGGTCAATCTTATCTTTTCCTAATCTGTTGTATAGAACTCTTCAAAAACTTGATCTTAGACTTGATTCACAGGTTTCTATTCCTTTCCCTTCTTCTTGCCTGACAAATACTCCCATTCTTTCTGGATATTATCTCACCCAAAAAATACAGAGATTCTATTGTCAGCCTTTTCTTTTTTTAGTTTTGTTTTTTTTTCCATCTTTATTGTTGAGAGTATTACAAATGTCCCGTTTTTATTCCCCCTTTGCTTCCCTCCATCCAGTTCCCACCCTGTCCCCGACCTTCACCACTCTATTGTTGTCTTTGTCCATAGATAATGCATATATGCATGTAAGATCTCTTGGTTAATCCCTTCCTGCTCCCACTCCTCCTTCCCTCTGAGATATTTTATTCATCAGATTACTTTGTTTATTATATTTTTTATTTGTTTATTTTCATTTTTAGATTCACTTGTTGATAGATATGTATTTATTGCCATTTTATTGTTCATATTTTTTTCTTCTCCTCCTCCTCCTCCTCCCTTCAACATTTCATTTAATATTGGTTTGGTGATGATTGAACTCCTTTAGCTTTTTCTTGTCTATGAAGCTCTTTATCTAACCTTCAATTTTAAATGATAGCTTTGCCAGGTAGAGTAATCTGTAGGTCTTTTCTATTCATCACTTTGAGTATGTCTTACCACTCTCTCTGGCCTGTAAAGTTTCTGTTGAGAAATCAGCTGACAGTTGTATGGGTGCTCTCTTGCAGGTAGCTAACTGCTTTTCTCTTGCTGATTTTAAGATTCTTTCTTTGTCTTTAATCTTTGTATTTTAACTAGAAGCCTGGTGCATGAAATTCTTGTGCGGAAGGGGGGCGGTCCCCTCAGCCTGGCCTGCAATGACAACACCAGGGTCCTGCCATCCAGGAGTTCATAGTCTTGCAAAAATAGAATTACAATACCACATGTAAAGTTTATTATAGAGGTCTGCCTTAGTGTAGCGAAAACAAAGAGAAGGGTGTTAAATGACTTTCTATGGCGGCTTCACAGAAAATAACTTTCTTGTAGACATGAGATTAGTAGCAAGATTCACTTATGAAAAGAGGAAGCCTGGAGAGCCCTAACTGGAACTGAGGAAACCTCCACTAGTCATCATTCTCAGTCAGAGAATGTCACCTCCTACTTACTCAACTAATGCTTTCTTAACAAGAACTGGGCTGAGCACTGAAGGATAAACAAGGAAAATAAAACATTTTCTGCCTGCCAAAAGAGATTACATCTTGTAGAGAAGATGCAAAATGTGTACAAGTAATAGGAAGTCAAGGAAAAATGGGCAAAATAACATGAGAAGTAAAAGCGAAATACTTAAGGAGTTTAAGTGCAAAGTAAAAATCAGTTACAGCTTTGAGAATCAGACAACATATCAGAAGAAGTGATATTTGAGCCCAGTGTTCAAATATGTGTGATATTTTACTGTTTGGAAATCAACGTTTACTCGTGTTTAAACACTTATTGAGTGCCTATCATATATGTACAGGTCTCTATGCCTGACAAACCCCAGTCTCCCTTCTCAGTTATGGAAGGTAGAAAATACTTTGCTGAGTATCATCTGTATCGCAAGTGTTCTGCTAGCTGCTTTATATTGCTTACTCATTGACCATTAAAACAAGCTTACAAGGCTAGAGATTACTCTCCAAGTGAGAAATACTGGAGCTCATTGAGAAGTCACACATAGCCAGCACACAATAAGTGCCTAGCATCAAACCTCAAATCATTGTTCCCTACTTTAAATCAGAACTTAATGTGATATTTCCTGGTTTCTCCTCCTGTTCCCCCTTAATCCACCTGTCTGCTTGCTTTCTGTTTTGACATTTCCATGCACAATATAACAACAGATGCTACCTGAACCCAACCAATTTTATTTCAGGGAAAAAAACAAAGCAAAACAGTAGCTCATTACCCCATTCATTGTACAGACATTGTCTGCTCCTCAGTGTATCTAGTCTCCAAGGCTTTTCCCCAGAATGAAAACTGACCTCAGATATCCCACACCATGGATTCAGTGTGGGAAACAATGAAGAGATATTAGATAAAAGTCAGCAATATTGATCTAAATACTCAAGTTTTATTGGCAAGAAAGAAAAAAAAAAAACTAGATCAGTAGCTCAGTTTGAAATCTACTGGCTAAAAGCAAAAGCTTCATGTAAGTAAACATTGTTGAAAAACAGTGATATAAAGGACACTTCCCTAGCCAGTTTGGCTCAGTGGTTGAGCATTGGCCCATGGACTGGAAGGAAGGAAGGAAGGAAGGAAGGAAGGAAGGAAGGAAGGAAGGAAGGAAGGAAAAGAAATCAATGGAAAAAATAGCCTTGGGTGCGGATTAACAAAAACAAAAAAGACATCTATACTCAAATAGCAGCCTTAGTAAACATTACTGTTCAACTTCAATTTGGTTTGCTCATCAAGTATAATTTTTATCTGCATGTTAGGTCTGTAAGAAAGCAAGGAAACCTGCTATAAGTTGAAAATATGAACTGATCTTGTACTTCAGTCAGTGGTTGCTTGGGGTTGCACTAGTTAAAAAGTCCTACTCTCTCAGTTTTTACATGGAAAAGCTGATACTCAGAAATGAGGACATAAGAAATGTAATCTAGCCCTGGCCAGTGTGGCTCAGTTAGCTGGGCATCATTCCGTGCATCAGGAGGTTGCCAGTTCAATTCCTAGTCAGAGTGCATGCCCAGGTGCTGGAACATGCAGGAGGCAGCTGATTGATGTATAAATCTCACATGATGTTTCTCTCTCTTTCCCTCTCCCTTTCTCTAAAATTCAATAAAAAAATCTTTTTTTTTAAAAACAAAGACCATATAACTAGAATTCAATTTTGATATATATAGCATCATATATTCACTGGGTTATTAATATATGACAGCATTACTAGAATAGTTTAATACTTGAAACTATTCAGCTGAAACTCATTGTTGACTCAAGACACCAATCCTATATAATAAAACCCTAATATGCAAATTGACCAAATGGTGGACCGGCTATGATGTGCACTGACCACCAGGGGGTCAGTTGCCTCTCATTTGCACACTGACTGGGAATGGAACCTGCAACCCAGGTGTGTGCCCTGAGCGGAATTGAACTTGCAATCTTTTGGTGTATGGGACAATACTCAACTAACTGATCCACCTGGCCAGGGCCCATTCCATTTAATGTTAACTTATCCAATATTCTACAAACTTTTAAGTCATTTCTACATAGGAAATGTATATATTTCAAATGTGAATAGTTGTGTGTAGGTGTGTTTTGTAAATGCTATTAATAACCTTAATTTTTAACCTAGAAAGGAACCAACTGGGTTGTGTAATATCTCTTTCCTCAATCTCAAATACCCTAACCCTTCAGTAAAAAGGGAGAAAAAAAGGAAAAAATTAAATTACCTTTTTTTTCTATGAAGTTATTTATCACTTTAACCTGTTAACCGGGGAGTTCCCTTTTCAATTATGCAACTTAAAACGGGCACATGCTCTTTCACTAGGACTTGTCAGAACGTCACGCCCGGTGGACGTAATTTCATATTATTTTTTTTTATACTGGAAATACTATGAAATATTTATTTTTTCGTTTATTTATATATAAAACACAAAGGAAAATAAAAAATTACAAACAAATAGAAAAGAATACCAACAAAAAAATGGAAACATCGAATTAAAAAATTATAAATTTTTCAAACAATTATAAAGATTACAAAAAATATATTTTTTTATTTCGATACACAATAAAAAATATTAAAAAGTTAACAATTACAGAACAATAAACAAAAGCACACAAATAAAATAGAAATATTGAGTTAAAAAAATTAAAATATAGATGTAAAAATTCAAAACTCAACTTCCGTGTGATATATTTTAAAACAATTGTTGATACATAGTGCTACCTTACAATCCGGACACCAGTATGTAGATTCTTTCCTAACACCTTTTTTGTATCAAACTCGACATTTCCTGGATTTATAATAGTTTTCCCTATATCGCTTTACATTTGTTCTGGAAAATGCCTTTCAACTAAGCGTGATGGTTTAGATGTAGAGCTGCTTGTTGATGTCTTTGAGTGGGTTTTCACTATGTTGTTATCTACCAATTTCTCTACACACTCTATCAAAAAGTGTAATCGATCCAAATGACCTTTATATTTTTTGTATATAATATATGCATTGAAGCAGCATATAGCAATTATATATAAAAATTTTTTACCCTAATTCGGGCAGCCGTGTAGGCCACCATAACTCCATCTCCCAAATCTACGCCGCCCATATTCTTGTTATAATCCAGGACAACTTCGGTTTTTCTTGCCTTCTTCCTCTCTTTTCAATTATTGTCTTTTCATCATTATGAATAGAACTGAGCATCAATACATCTTTTTTATCCTTCCATTTTAAAACCATAAGTTTGTCTTTGAATCTTACTATATGTTCATTTTTCTGTAATTTTTTTGTTTTTATTTCACTGGGGATTCCGACTTTGTTTATCCTCATTGTTCCAACAATGTCTGGATTGTTTTGACACAAGAGTTCAGCCAAATGAATTGACGTATAGAAATTATCTAAGTAAATCCTATACCCTTTATTCAGTAAGTCATGTGTTAACTCCAAAACAATTCTTGTTGAACACGTCCACCACTCTCACTAGCGAAATTATACTGATTCCCTCCGTGTCTTAAATTCATGTCGAGACATGTATGGATGACTAATACCTTTGTTGTTCGGAAATATACGTCCCGCCTGTTTCAGGGCACAACATATATTTCAAGGACGTATATATATGTTCTAACCGTACCCGATATTGTTTACGTTTGACGTATTTATACATCCTGTTCCGTTAACAGGTTAATAATTTGTGTCACCCTGGCCAGTGTGGTTCAGTGGTTGGAGCGTTGGCACACATACTCAAGGCTCACAAGTTTGATTCCAGGTCAAGGGCACATACCTGGGTTGTAGGTTCTCTCCAGCCAGGTCAGGGTGCATACAGGAGGCAATGTGTCTCTCTCACATTGATGTTTCTCTCTCTCTCTCTCTCTCTCTCTCTCTCTCTCTCTCTCTCTCTCTCTCTTCCTCTCTTTTCCTCTCCCTCACTCCTTCTCTTCCACTCCCTCTTAAAATTAATGGAAAAAATATCCTTGGATAAGGATTAAAAAGTAATAAAACAAGATGGAATTTATTTTAATTAATTGCCCCTTGGGCTAATACAGGGGCGTGCAGGAGACAGCTGATCAATGATTCTCTCTAATCATTGATGTTTCTATCTTGCTCTCCCACTTTTCTCTGAAATCAATAATAATATATTTTTTGAAAAGTCACTTTGGAGCAAAAAGTTAGGTAATTACTATATATATATATATATATATATATATATATATATATATATATATAGTAAACCAATCAAAATTATACCTGTGCGTGTGTGTGTGTGTGTGTGTGTGATCAGTAAAAAATATACTTTTTGGTGTGCCACAGAATTTTAGTAGTTGATGTGTGCTGTGAGATGAAAAAGTCTGAAAATCGCTGGGCTAATATTAAGAAAGTGAAAAACACATGAGTTTGTTATTCAAGCGTTAGGCTTGGTTAATAAGTGGGAAATAGCTTTTTTATGAGTTTCTAGAAAGCAGCGGCTTTTTTTCTAATCTCTCCCCCACTCCCCACAGTCTCACCCATTACATAGTTTAACACCTGGTTCTTGCTCTCCTTAGGCCATTCGGCTCTCCTTAGAGCAGGCCCTGCCTCCAGAGCCAAAAGAAGATGCGGAGCCCGTGAGCAAACTGCGGATTCGTACCCCCAGCGGAGAGTTCCTCGAGAGGCGTTTTCTGGCCAGCAATAAGCTCCAGATTGTCTTTGATTTTGTAACTTCCAAAGGATTTCCATGGAATGAGTTCAAGTTACTGAGTACCTTTCCTAGGAGAGACGTAAGTTCCTATGCCTTTCTTGAAAAGTGTGTCCAGATGGGAGATGTACCATCATTAGGGCTGGATAAAGTAGTCCAAGAAAAGTCCAATGGTACAGCCTTTGGGGAAGGTATGGCCTCTCAGGGCAGCAGACATATGCCCAATAGCCTACGTTAGAATTTAGGTGCTAGTGTGGCATTTTTTCCTAGCTATTTCCCCTGTTCCAGCATTCATACAGGCTTTCCCCAGATGTCATCTCTCTAAACCTCAGAATAGATCTGAAAATTGTGTGCTTAACAGTCTAACAGAGTTAGATCAAGGTCAATGATTATATAGGTTTAGTAAGAACGAGTCTTGTTAGAACGAGAGTATTTTGTGATTTGATGGTTCTTATTAGCCTGGGAAGTCAAGGAGAGTAACCTATATTCACTGTGTATCTGCATTTCAGCAAGATTCTTAATAGTCTCTGTTAGTATTCTGAGGCAAAGTAGAGAGATAAATCTACAGTTAGGTGAATTCATTGCTAATTAAACAGTGGTGACCACGAAGTGTTGACTAAGAGACTGCCCTCTTCCTGGAGGGAACCAACAAGTTTTATATATAACCCTTTATTACTCACTGTGCTTACTAGCAACTTAAATGAAGACTGTCAGGTTTTTGGATTATGGAACAGAAGATTCAATAAAACCTTGAAATATTAAAGCAATAGACAAAAATGAACCTGGAGAAATATTATAGAAATGTAGAGAGATTTATGCATTAAGTTTAGAAAATCATTTGCTCATTTGGAATGGAAATATCATGCTTTAGCAGAGATTATAGTTGAATTAAGCTGACTACCTAAGTGTCTATTCGTCTGACCGGTAGCTATGACACACACTGACCACTGGGGGCAGGCGCTCAACATGGGAGCTGACACGGGAGGCACTGGCCATTTAAAAATAAATGGCACCACGGACCTGTTACTGACATAACAACACTCGGCTTCCCCCAAGTGGGACACAGGCCCTACCACCACCCAAGAGCCACTCCCCAACCCACCAAGTCACAGCCAATGCTGCCAAGATCCCCTGGCGCAAAATTTGGCACCCAGCCCAGAAACAGTCACTGTGGGTGCCAGGTAATGATATCACATAGCTATGCCCAGCTTCCTCTCCCTAGCTACTAGCCTCCTTGGAGTTTCTTCAGCCCAGGAACCAACTTGCTTTATAGCCAGGTGCAAACATTTTACAGTTTAACCAAATGTCTGTGAAGCATTTTCCGTGCCTTATCTCATTTGATCCTCACAGAAGTCCTGGAGTAGGTAGATAGGAGATTCAGTAGAATCCTATCTTCTTTTCATTAGCAAGATGCGAATAGTGATATTAAAATATTTCTTCTAATTTATTTCCCTTCAATATGCATGAGTCCATGCATTGGGACACTAGGACATAAATAATGTGTTTTGGCTGCCAACAAAAAGCTAACTATAATTTTAGAGATGTAATCTTATAATTCCAACAAAAGAGTCACTTGATGGTCCTATTCAGCTCTCTACTAAGATTAAACTACCTCTGAAAGAGTCCTTATTCTATGCTGAAGCATTTCTTTCTTTCTTTGTTTTTTATCCTCACCTGAGGATATGTTTCCATTGACTTTTAGAGAATGTGGAAGAGAAAGGGAAAGACAGAGAGAAGCATCAAAGTGAGAGGAACACTTTGATTGGTTGCCTCCTGCATGAGCCCTGATCTGGGCCCCATCCAGGGAGGAGCCTGAACCTAGGTACATGCTTGATCAGAATCAAACCCAGACCCTGCTGTTGGCAGGCCAAGGCATTATCCACTGAGTCAAATCTGCTAGGGCAGGATATGACATTTCTTAGCCCTCGAGCAAAAGACCTTCATTATTTTCTCCAGGAGTTTTGTGGAAAATTAAGAATATTACCAGTGGCATACAGGAAGCTTAGCCAATGTGCAATCAGAAAAGGTGTTTCCTCTATAGTTCACACCAATCATGGGCTGGGCCGAAGCTTTAGGCCTGGGCAGGGGCCCTCCAACTCCCTCTGATCGCCGGCTCTGCCCCTGTCCAGGCCTCTGCTAAATGCTTTCGGCCTTGGGCAGGGGACTCCAGGCTCCCTGTGATCACAGGCTCCACCCCTGTCCAGGCCTGCCCAGACCTAAAACCTCTGGCTGAGGCTTTTGGCCTTGGGCAGGGGACCCCAGCTCCCTGTGATTGCAGGCTTCATTCCTGCCCCCTCGTTCTGATTGCAGGCTTGGCCCTGCCCAGAAGCCCCCTGGCCCAGGCCCTTCCCAGGCTGCTCTGGGCCCAGGTGGCCTTTCCTCACAGTGACCTGGGTGCCAGGATGTTCCTGGGACACAGGCTCTGGACGCTTATGTATGCAAATTAACCACCATCTTTTTTTTGTTAATTTGCATACTCATTCTGATTGGCCATTTGCGTAGCAAAGATATGGTCAGTTTACATGTTTGTCTGTTATTAGGTAAGATTGTACCTGCACAAACATGCCCAAGGGAACAGATGTGTGCAAATGCTGTGTGAACCACATGTCCAAATACCTTAAATTCTGTCAGTGTAATTAAACTCTAAATGTGTGAAGCTTGGAAAAGAACTACTGTTAAGGGATTCAAAATTAGCCTTAAGTTTTACATCTCACCTTGGAGAACTTAACAAAACTTAGGAGTTAAATTAAACCCTTGTTTTGTTTTGTTTTTTAATTGAGGTACAATTGACATATAACTTTATATTAGTTACAGGTGTACAACATAATGATTCGATATTGGTGTACATTGCAAAATGATCACCACAACAAGTCTAATTAACATCCATCGCCATACAGTTACAAAACTTTTTTTTCTCATGATGAGAACTTTAAGATCCCAGCCCTTAGTTATTTTTACTCCTCCTCTGGGTCTCATTTGTAAAATGGAAGTGCTAGAAAAGATGGAGTCCAAGGACCTTCTGACTCCTAAAGTTAAACTTCCTTTCAAATTAATTTTTAAAATTGACTATTGGGGATAGGGTAAGGGAAGCAGTCTCTTAAACGGATCTGTGTTTATTATGATCAGTGTTAATGACATCTTCCCACAGGGTAAAAATGTGGACTGTGGGAAGTAGGGGAACTGTGAAGTGAAATGTAGAGGATTGTTGGGCTGCTACCTGCTTGCCTTGAACTCTACAGACCAAGAATGAGGTCTCTTTAGGGCAGACTGTTAAATGTCAATAGAGGATCAATCACATAGTCTTAGAGAAACTTTACTCTTGATTTAGATCTTTATCATGCATGCATTGTTTTACACTGTTTTTACTCGTCTCATCTCCCATTATTCCTTTCCCGCCTGACCCCATTTCTACCTCCATCCCAAGGGCAACCTCCATCCTCATCCTAAGGGCAGTTTAGATTAAGTTTGCCCCAGTTACCCAGAGAAAAAGTCTAAGCAAATTTTTCTTCTTATAGGAGAAATCAAGAGCTTCCCAGTATACAGCATAGCTCTATTTTATGGTTTTTGGTCAACCTGAAATTACCCACTACCCAGTGGTTTGTTTTTTTTAATCCCACTCTGATCATTCCCTTTCTTACTTAAATTTGGTAGCTCCCTACTGCCCTAGATAAGTATAGACTTAGAATGTTTTCAAAAATTCTTCACAATCTGGTTCATACCTACCTCTCCCAACTTTAACCCTGCCTCTCATTACTTACTTCCATTACGAGGAGATAAGAGATTGCTCAGTATTCACTAAAGACACAAGAGACTCTCATGCTTCTGTTTGTTCTTTCTTGGATATCCACCCTTCCTGCTTTTGCTGGCCTATTGGAACTCATTTTTTTAATGTGCAGTTGAAATGTCATCCTCTCTGGGAAGCCCTTCCCTTCTCCCTAGCTCTTCCCTATGTACTCATTGCTGTTTGTACGTTCTCTCTCGTAGTACTTGTCCTGTTTTTCTGTAATTATTTAGAGAGACTGTCCATATCATCTTCATATCTGTTCCCATTGGTCCTACATGGTGCCTCACCCACAAACATTCAGTTACTGTTGTTGAATGTTAATGACCTCAGGTCTGATCCTAAAGCTCTGATTCCAGGGTGAACTAGAGAGGTTGATTCAAATAAGAAGAGATGCCCTAGGCCCACCCAGATTCCAGACCCAGACCTAAACCCATAAAGCCCACCCAGGACTCATTAGACCTCCTAGAGCCAGGGGTGGGGTGAAAGTTAATGGCCCTTCATCCTTCTCTGAATGCTTTTTCAAGTCAAATGACTAGTGTTTTTGCAAGGCTATTCTGTAACAGCCATCTGTGTCTGCAAGGATTAGGATCTAATTTGTAAAAGTCATCTTAAATTACCACCAAACTAAAGACTGTTAAAAAGCACATCTTAAGACCTTACCTCTTTAATAACAAATAACATAAGACTTAGCTCTAGGAGTCTTATTGTGTCTTCAGCCTTTTCTCCATAAAGCAGAGCCTGGCTTCCCACAAAAGGACTTGCTAAATGCTCTTCTGTGCCTCCACCCCCAACCAGAACAACACTTCATGCTAAGATTTCCCAGCTGTCCAACTACTTACTAAACCGAGCACTGGGGAACAACCAGCATGGCCTATGGCAGACACGGGCCTTCCCTAGAAAATCTGATGGTCAGGATGCTGGGAACATTGAGCTGTTTGTTTGTTTTTGTTATTTTCTCCATTTTGCTAATAACTGTTACCAAGAGAAGTGTAGCATTCACTTCCAGAGTTTGGTCATTCAGCTCTACCTCTTGGATATGTTAGAGCCATGTGAACATCAGTGGCCTATCTGCCTTCCCCAGGCATTATAAGGGAGTTGGTAGTGAAGCAGCTGAGTCCTAAACACTGAGGAATGGCGCTGACCCCACTACTCACCATGCCTAGGAGCCAGAGTAAGAGGCCCCTGCTGGCCCCCCAGTTGCCCTCTAGACATATATTGGTCCGGGGCCATTCAGTGTGGGTTTGTCAGTATCCCCCAACCAACTCCTTTCCCACCCCTTCCCTTCATCTTTCCAATCCTGTTTTGCCCTTTTTATACTCTTCTTCATTCCACTCTTTGCTCCTCGTTTTTCTAACCCACGATTCTTTCCCTCCCTGCCTTCTCTTGGTTTTTTTCTTTCCTCTATTCTTATCTGTCACTCAGAGACGCCCCACCTGCATGGAAAGTGAGATCTTTGTGTATAAAATGCAGATAAATGGGAAAGGAGGGTGGTGATGGCAGGATGCTTCGGATCTGTGGCCTGTGCACCTTGTGACCCATGTAATTACACAGCCCCTGTTTTTGTCTCAAAAACATTCTTCCTTTAGATCTACTAGTATAGCTATGAAGCCAAGTAGAAAAACATATACTCAGAAATGTGATACTCGGCATTTTAGGTGTATTCTAAAATAAAGAACTGAATGTACTGGTATTTATTTTTTCCCAAGCTTTCTAAGGAAACTATAACACGTAGGTGTTTTCTTTCTCCCTCTCAGGAGAGTACGTATAAATAAGCTTCTGGCAGGGTTTTCACAGAGTAGACCCTCAGTAAGGATTGTTTAAATGAATTGGGGAAAGCCTTACAAACTTATGGTATACATCTGCCTTTATTACACTAAGCACTAACCTCAATATGGGGAACACGGTGCTGAAAATACATGGTTCTTACCCTTGTAGAACTTATAGTCTGTATCTAGAAGCTACTGCGGATGGCATTTTACTTCACTGATAATACAAGGATATTTTATTTGCTACCATAGAATATATAAATAGTTTAATTTACATTTCATTCATGTATTTGTTCTTTTATATATATAGCAAGGCATTTGCTGAGTAACCACTCTGCCAGCCTCCATACCAGACACTAATGGTAAAGAAATAAAAGAAATTGTTACTGACCTTGAAGAGTTCACATTCTGGTTAAAACACACATCTGAAATAAACACATTCCAAATTGTACTCAGAAGAATAGGTAATTTCAGCCTGCAGTGACAAGGGAAGGCATTACAAAGGAAATGAAGCCTTGCACAGAGAGATGGTGATTAGGTTGAAACACAAACGCATAGTTAAAAGTTTGGGTCATGCTCTGGCCAGTGTGACTCGGTTGGTTGAGCGGTGTCCCAAGCACCCAAAGGTTGCCAGTTAGGTTTGGTGATTCCCTAGCAAAACTTACAGTATTCGACATATAATACTACTCACAGCTATGATTTATTATAGCAAAAGGATACAACACAAAATTAGCACAGAGAAAAGGCACATGAGGTAAAGACCAGGGGAAACAAGCTTCCAAGAGTCCTCTCCCAGTGGAATCACACCGGATGAGCTTAATTCCCCCAGCAACGATTTGAGACAATACATGTGAAATATTGCCAAGCAAGGAAGTTTATTAGGGACTCAGTACCCAAGATTTTTATTGGAAGCTGATCATGAAGGTACCCTTTGCCTGGCACATACCAAAATTCCAGAATTCCAGAAGGAAATCAGTTGTTAAGCAGAAACTATAAATACTTTAAAAACAAAAACAAAAAAGACATGAAATGACATGAAATGTTATTAAGTGAAAATCAGTTTAGGCTTAATGAGCCACTCTTACCAGTTCTGGGAAAGGTAGAACCCCTCCCCGCCCTCCAAACCCAAGTTCACAAATGCCAGCCAAGGACCAACAAGCAAGCCTTTCAAGAGAATGGCTGTTAGGCATACTATTTTGACACATATAGTTTTATTTTTTAAGATATTCACATCTCAGATTCACTTCTGGGATTTACTACTGGAAATGTAAATGGAACTCTGTAAACTGGGGAACTTCTAAGCATTTGATTTTGCCTCTCACCCTGGCTCATAACATAACTGAGTTCTGTAATGAAAGGTAAATGTACCTTCAGAAAAATATTAAAAAGCACCCATTAACCTTGTATTCTCAAAGGAGGCTTTCAAGAGATCCTGAGGGAAACACAATCCCTGGATATGGCCATTTCTTAGTTTCTAAAGTGCCAACATCTTCTATGTAAATTTGCCCCGAATCTGCTTTGTTCTGCTCAGATTTCCTGCAGTTGTCCTTGAGACCACAGCCACTTTTCCTCACAGAGAGAGAATGCTTTCTTAGACTGACTACTTAAAATAAAGGGGAAGTTGTTGGTATTTATTTTTCCTTGCTTGTCTTAAGCAAATATAAATCAATACTGTAAGAATGATTTATTTAATACTACCTGCTCTTTTCGATCACATTTCTTAGGCATTGTAGCCTGAAACAATATCAAACGTAGGCTATGGAATCCAATGGACCTGACTTTGAATTCTGGATCAGCTCTTCATAGAGTGATCTTAGAGAAATTACTTAATCTCTCAGTAAAATGAAAGTAACAATACCTACTTCAAAAGCTTGTGAACATTAAATGAAAGAATGAATGTGAGTGGAGAATCCAAGATGGCTGCTCGGGTAGGCACCTAGCCGCAGCCGCATGCAACAATTTCAATAAAATACAACTAAAATATAAAATGGACATTACCCAGAACTACAGGAAAGTCGACTGACTGGAAATTCTACAACGAGAAGCAAGGAGAAAACCAGAAGGAAGCGCGGAGGAGCTGTAAAAGCCTAAGGTACGGAGACACGCGGCGCGCGCGGAGAGGACAGAGCCGGAAAGGAGGGGGAGGCGGAGTGCCTGGCTGGCGTTCCCTAGCGGGAAGGAGATAAAACTCCGACTGGGCTGGGCCTCCGACTGCTCTGAACCCCCGTTCTAGCCCAGACCCCGGGGACCCAGGCTCATCCAGAGGGAGCTGGGCTGTAAGGCGGAACCCCGGGGAAGTGGCGAAAGGAGGTCCCGGCGGCGAGCACACTGCGTGCGCGCAGAGAAGGGACAGCCGGCTGTGCCCTAGGACTACCCTGGCGGGAAGGAGACAGGGGCTCCAGACTGCTCTGAACGCCATCTCCAACTCCACTTCCAACTGAACTGAACCCCAGTTTCGGGCCCATTGCGGGAGAGCCTACAGTTTGGTAGCAGGCGAAAATCGAGGGCACCTTTCTCTCAGAGGTGCTTGCAACAAGTACTGAAGGACCCTGAGTCTCAGGAGTCGCATAGGGCGGGGCTGACGGAAGCCAAGGCTGTAGGCTCCATCCTGAAACCCCGCCCCATCAGGAAAGCTGCCTGCGAAAATGCCTAAACCAAATAGATCACAAACGAAAGAAATGGAGGACAAAAAGCGACTGGATATAGAGTTCAAAACCACACTTATAAGGTTTTTCAAGAGTATCCTAGAAAAGGCTGATAAAATAAATGAGACCTATGTGGATATGAAAAGGGATCAACAAGAAATAAAGAATACATTGTCTGAAATAAAAAATATTATACAGAGTCCTAAAAACAGAATAGAAGATTGCAAGAATCAAGTCAAAGATTTGGAACATAAAGAGCCAGAAGACATTCCTCTGCAGAAGCTAGAAGGCAAGAGAATCCAGAAAATTGAAGATGATGTAAGAAACCTCTGGGACAACTTCAAACGATCCAACATCAGAATCATGGGGGTCCCAGAAGATGAGAGAGAGCAAGATATCCAAAACATACTGAAAGAAATAGTGACAGAAAACTTCCCCCACCTGGGGAAAGAATTGGACTTACAAGTCCAGGAAGCACACAGAACTCCAAATAAGAGGAATCCAAAGAGGACCACACCAAGACAAATCATAATTAAGATTCCAAGAGCAAAGGACAAAGAGAGAATATTAAAAGCAGCAAGAGCTAAGCAGGTGGTTACCTATAAAGGAGCTCCTATACGATTGTCAGCTGATTTCTCAACAGAAACCATGCAGGCCAGACGGGAATGGCAAGAAATATTCAAGGTGATGAATAGCAAGAACCTACAGCCAAAAATACTCTACCCAGCAAAGCTATCACTCAGAATCGAAGGTCAGATAAAGAGCTTCACTAATAAAAAAAAGCTAAAGGAGTTCATCACCACCAAACCAGAATTATATGAATTGCTGAAGGGGGTTCTTTCAGAAGAGAAAGTAAATAAAGATAAAAATTATGAACAACAAATACGTAACTATCAACAAGTAAATCTAAAAACCAAGGAAATTAAAAAAAAAATCTGATGAACAATATTAACTGTTGAATATAATAGAATCAGAGGTATGGAAGGGGAGTAAACTAATGATTCTTGGGGAAAAGGGGACAGGGGAATGTGGGAAGAGACTGAACATAAACTGTGCACCTATGGATGAGGACAATGGGGATTGGGGAAAGGGCAGAGGGTGGGGTGGGAAGGGGGGGGGGGGAAGGAACACTTGTAATAATATAAACAATAAAAATTTATTTAAAAAAAAAAAGAATGAATGTGAAATGTTTAATACATACAACATTTAGCATAGTAAGAATTTAATAATTGTAACTGGTATGATGGCAATGGTGATTATTTCTCTCCCCATCCCCACTTCCTCCTTCCTCTCCTGTTTTGTTTTGTTTTGTTTTGTTTTGTTTTGTTTTAAGAGGACAAAGAAATCAAATATTAACTGTTTAGAAACTACCACCTTTCAAGTAAGGATATCAAACAGTGTACCTTACATGCCTGAAAACAAAAGGTTCAGGGTGGTTTTCAACTAGAAATATTAAAAGTTTTTTAGCAACTTGGAAACCAGTAAAGCTTCACAGAAGAAACAGAGTTTGAACTATTTTTTTTAAAGGAATAGTGAAAAACTACTCAGCAATAAAAAGGAATGAACTCAACACATGAAACAACTTGGGATCTCAAGGGCATTATGCTAAGTGAGAAAAGGCAATCTCAAAAGGTTGCTCACTGTATGATTACATTTATATATCATTCTGTAATTGACATAAAGATGGTGCAGTTGTAAGGGGTGGGTGTGACTCTACATTTTAGGGTTTTATTCTGTGTCTCGATTGTGGTAGTGGTTACACAAATGTGAACAAAATAAAATCACAAAGAAATATGCACAGACATATACTCAACTGAATACACATAAAAATTGATGAAATGTGAATTAAGGCCTATAATCTAGTAAACAGTATCATACCAGTGTCATTTTCAAGGTTTGATATTATACTACTAGAGGCCCAGTGCAAGGATTTGTGCACCTATGGGGCCCCTCTGCCTGGCCTGTGGGGATCGGGTCATAACCCAGCTCTCCGACATCCCCTAAGGGGGTCCTGGATTGCGAGAGGGTGGATCTCAGATGCACCCCAGAATTGGGCTCCTTCCTCTCTGGTTCTGGGTGTGTTACCCAAAAACTGTAGCTGCCAAGTCACCACAGCTTGGCAGCTCCTGCATTGAGCATCTTCCCCCGGTGGTCATTGTGCAGCGTCTGCCCTCTGGTGGTCATTGTGCGTTATAGCTATTGGCCAGTCACTTAGGCTTTTATATATAGAGGTAGTCATATTTAAAGGAATGGCCATTTGTCAAACAGAAGTATAAATAAAACCATAGGAATATAAGCCAATGTATGTCTGGGAAATTGCACACAGTTTGCTATACTGGAATTTAGGATGTGAAGTCAGACATAGAGGGAAATGAGATAGGAATTGAAAAAATAACTGAAGGACTTTCTATGCATTAATACAGTAATTTTCAACCTTTTTTCATCTCATGGCACACATAAACTAATTACTAAAATTCTGCAGCACACACACAAAAATATATTTTTGCTAATCTGACTAAAAAATAGGTGTAATTTTGATTCATTCACATTGGATGGCTATTGTTGTGTTGGCTATTATCATTTTTTTATTTTTCAATCTAAAGGAAAAGAAATTCTCTTATAGCACACCAATTGAAAAAAATCATTGCATTAATCCAGCAAATATTATTTGAGCACCTGTTGTGCTCAAGACATTGGGGATACAGTAGTGACTAGGCTAGGCAAGGTTCTTGGCCTCACAAAACCAATTCTGGTGGAAATTTGAACTAGTAGTTAAGGTAGGTATTAACCCTTGTAGTAGGAGAAATTTATACTTAGAACTGCCAAATAGCTAATGCAAATTGACTTAGCTAATAAATAAGTTACAGAGCAGTGGCTCCACCTAAGTCTTTTGATTCCACATTTTTGCCTTTTTTCTACTGCCTCAAACTTACTGATTATTTTCATTAGGAAGGATTAGAGAAGGAAAACCCTAGCAAAGGGATACCAAATAGGACTATTGCAGTAGACAAGAAGGTGATTGTGAGCATCTAAACTAAGATGGCGATGATGGGGTTAAAAAGAAGGCAGCCGAATCAGGAGGAAGAATCCATGGGATTTGGTGATTTTTAGCTATATCAGGAACAAGGAGTTGTTAGAGGTGACTTAGAGGTCCCAACCTGAATGACTAGAGAGATCGTAGTTCATGTGCAGAAATTAAGGAAGATAGATGAGGAGTTAGATTCGCTTGAGGATTTGTTGAGCCTGAGATGCCAGGAGGAAGTCTAGGTGGTGCTTTCTAACAGAGGATAAGGAGATTTAAAGTGTGAGAGTGGCCATCACCAGAAAATGCCCCTGGAAGTGACTGGGGCGGATTTGAAGGAGATAAGTAATGGAGCGACAGTACAGACTAGTGGTTAAATGAGTGGGTTCTGGAGTCTAGACTGAATCTCAACTCTGCCATTTCCTAGCTCTTGCTACAGAGGTATTGAGAGAAAGGTGGTATTATGTAAGAAAACCCATTATTGTATGCTCCTGACCACATCAAAGGAATACATAAAGGAGTTTTAAAGTGTATTTGAGGTGATTAGAGCCATTTCATGGAAGCTGCATAGAATTCAGAGTTAATAAAATTATCCTCTGCCCCTTTCTACCTTATTTACAAAGAACTTGGTGTGATAGAGATTGATGACAATGAATACAGCCATTTATTTTTGTGCCTATTATATGCATAATCAAGTATATTAGTTCTCTGGAAATAGGTATTATCCCCACTTTACAGTTGAGGACACAGAAGCTTAGGAGAGCTTACATTGAGAGGTTGCACAATAAATATCAGTAATAGTATTTGATTCCCAAAACATAGGAGCTTTCCCCATACCATGCTGAATATAAGATGTGACCCATTATGGATAGGTTTGTTGATGTGTTTAAGTCTTTATAAACCTACTTATTTTGCTTCAGAACTTAATTTTATAAGGTGTTTATAAAGCACTATACCATTCAGAATGCTATATCAGAAATCAAATAAACTTTTGAAGGCTGCATGTACAATCCCATCTGCCTCCATTCAGCCATAAATAAAAAATCATTAGTTCTGTGCTCAGTATGCCAGGTGCTTCTGCAGACTAGCTTTGCTCACTTAAATTTAAGTCTGTATAATAACCCCACTGTAAATACAAACAATTGTATATGTGCAGATTAACCTTTTTTCCACACCCCTTGTAATTTTCAAAGCCAGTGGAGTTCCAGAGTGCATTAGCACATGCAACAGCCTGCCCCAGCCCCAGCCCAGCCCACTTCACCCACACCACACCTGCTCTTCCCCCAGAACCTGGACCTCAGGCTTTAGGTTTAATGTCTACTCTTGAATCCCAAACGTGAAGATTCTTTTGGCATTTCCAAATTTATTTCACTTTCCTTCCTCTAGTTGGCTATATGTGAGAGCCTTGTGTGAACAGGCCTTCCTCATGCATGGATATTAGACTGTGAGAACTAGAAAAGACCCCTGTTTTATAGATTTAAAAATCCAAGGTGCAGATAAGGAAAGTAACCTGATCAAGGAAAATCAAAAGACGCCAGAACTAGAAATGGCCCAAATTTACAAATAGTCACAAAATGAAGGTAAGATATACATTTTGTAAACAAACGAATTGTAACATCAAATCCAAATTATTGTGGGTCATATCTAATTCACCTGAATACAGAGCCTGCCACATAGGAAGCAATAATATTGGTTTATTGTTTGTGAAAGTGTACGTCAGTAAAATAGATATAGGAAAGACTTGTACACATTAGAATGAGACACAGAGGAAAAGAGGAACGTAGAGACCGTAGGACTGAGGTAGGTGTTTCCCTTCCTCATGCTCTCCATTGTAGTCCTTTACTTTTCTGAATTGCAGTGGGTCGATTTCCTGTCTGCATCCAGCCCTGGAATCTACATTCCTTGAGGCCAGAGATATTGCCTGTTCACTGTTGTATCTAATGTCTGACACAGTTTCTGATATCATAGTGAACATTAAGGAAATACTTGTTTAGTAAATAAATGAGAGGGGGGGGAAACATTCCTACCTATTCATGCATTCACTGTTTTTGTTTTTGTATTTTCGGGGTTTTTTTGTGTTTTTTTTTGTTTTGTTTTTGTATTTTCATCTCACCAGGCAGAAGCTCATGGTATCCTCATGACCTGAGGACAGGCAAGAGAGGGACCACATAATATAATAACTTATTCCTGGTATTTTCCCTTCCTCGCCCATTTTCTCCCCCTCCCCCAGTCCCGTAGTCATGAGAAGAAAACTACAAAGTCAGAGCGTGTGGGGGCCATGGAGTCTGGAATCTGAGCTCTAGAAGTCTCCTGGCTGGCTAAGATTTTTAACAAACAGTTGTCAGTCTCATGTTGACGTCTCCAGTGGACATTCTCAGAGGGATGTGTCGCGGTGGGAAGGGGACTACGGTGAGAGCCAGGCACCCTGGGGAAGAATTTTTATTCTTCCAGCCATTTTGTTGTGTGATTTCATGCAGGGTACATACTTTCCTGGGTCTTATTTTCCTCTTCTGAAATATGAAGAGATTAAAGTGAGTGCTTTCTAAATCCTCCCTCAGCTCCGATACTATGTGATTCTATGATTAAATGACCTGAATAGAGAAAATCCTTGCCCTACTGACAACTCTCTTCTGGACGCTGGAACAAAACCATTGGCTTCCTGGTCCTTCTGGCTTTATTTAATATCGTCTTCTCCTACTCCTTTTATATGAAAATGTCTCTGCCCCAGGCAGTTTACGGAGACTTAAGCTTTATTTACTGTAGCTGGAGGCTCCTATAAGCCGGGGCTTTGACAATATTTCACATTTATTTATCTGAGCCAGAGCTTAGGATCAGGTGGCAGCTAAGTCACTTAAGGTTATTCAAATGCATTGAAAATGTTGCTTAATAATTCAGAACCAGTTTTCTCTGTTTAGAGTATTAAGATTTTTTAAAGCCTTCTAATTAGCCAATTCCAACAGCAGTTTAGGGAAAAATCTGTCCCTTCTGAAAGGGCTACTGATGCAAGCTTACTGTCATTCCCTATGTCTGTGCTGCAGGACTGGCTAAGGCAAGGGCCAGAGAGAGCCCAGAGCTGGAGGACCTGCTAATAGTGGCAGGTTCGGCCTGTTTTAGGGGTGAGGCTAGGGAAAGAGGCCTAAGGATACAGCTCCTCTTCACTCCCTTCCTTTGACTTGGTGGAGGGTCTAGCAAGGAGTGGGGAGCCTCCACTCAGTCACTCAGTAGGTCATCTTCCAGCAGATATCTATTGAATTCACACTTTTTCAGCCATGGACTGGTCTCTGGGGATAGAGAGAGCCAGTGAGACCTCATTATAGGCCCTCAGAATTCAACCTGAGAGACAAGTTGCACAATAACCTGAGAGGCATAACAGACGGGTAACTCCATGTGAAACTGTAGCTGACCTTTGAATGAGATCCTCCAGAAATGGGTTGCCTTGCTGGTCAAAGTACAGGTGAAGTGCTGGTGAAGCAGAGGACATTGCCAGTGCCTACACTGCAGTTAAACACTGACCTTGAATCTGCCAGCAGACCTTGGCAGCCACCTTGTCGGAGGATCCTAAGGTGAAACAGAGGCATTAGTGCAGCAAATGTGAATTGACCACATTCAGGGCAGTGAGGCAGAGGCCACGATGAATGTACATAGCGCCTGTTGTTCCAGGAGCCCCTGGCCCACTGAGTGGGAGAAGATACCACTTACGATTACTTCTCTGACACAAGGAAGAGGAGAAAGAGTTTAATTTAGGCTCTGTCACTTCAGCTTGGTTTTGTGGATGAAGTAGTATCTGAGCCTTGAGGATATATAAATTTTCAACAGAGGATGAAGGACAGTCCAGTAGGGGAAACAACAAAAGCAAGGTTTGGTGAGAAAAGCATCAGGCATATTTAGGGAATAGCAAATGGCTCTAATTGACTGGAGATAAGGTCTGTGAGGGGATAGTATTTAGAGAAAGAATGTAGGGACCCTTTATGACCAAAAAGAAAAAGAAAAAAGAATGTAGGGACCAAGCCATGATGACCCTTTCAAAAAGTTTAGGCCCCGGTATAACTTATAGGACATGTATTTTTCAATATAAAATAGAATAAACACAAATCTTGCCACTTCTAAAATGTTAATAAAGGCTTGCTCTGTATTTTTCAATGTTCAATAATGACCAAACATTCTCTGGTCTGACTTATTCAATAAGCATTAATAGAGAGTACATAATGCACCAGGTTCTTTACTAGAAGCTGGAAATATAGAAGCAGGAAACATAGTTTTTGTCTTTAAATTGCTCGAAAGTGACTTGTCCAAGATCACACAGGTAGTCCAAAGAAGAATGGTAAGTTTAGGGCCAGGTTTGCAGTCTCTCAGAGCGTGTGTGTTCCCTTCTCTCCTCTACTCTGAGCCCTGACCCTGTGTGGACACAGGGACCAAACTGATAGAAAATGAACACGCAGAAAGTCTGGCCAGATGAAACACGTATCTCCAGCTACCTCAAGTACCGCTTCCTTAACAATTTCTCTCCTGAGTGCTTTTGTTTCTCATGGCACTTTTTCTTAAATCCAAGGGAGAGTTTGGAAGTTCCCGGTATGAGTTTGGTATTGTACAGGTGCCTGTTGGACAAGCCTTCAAAGAAAACACCTGCTCTGTTCGAGATTCTTGCCTTCCACTTTCATAAGCTTTTGGGCAGATGAGATGTAATATGAAAATAGCTCAGAGAGAGCCTTGGTAACACTTAAGATATTGAACATGCTGCATCTGGTAACTAGAAAATTTAATGATCTCCTGCTGTTTTGGTAATTGGATAAGTAAATACATCAGAATAAATCACACCGTCAAGTCTTTTGTGTGCCGTTAGGGACTCAACTCTTTTAACTCCTGTTCAAAGCTCCAGCTCCTGAGCGGAGTTTGCGTGCAGAGCTATGCATGCACCCGCTCGGTGGCCCTGCTCGGATATTAAAATGCATTCAAAATGCTCACTTCCTCCCGAGCCACTCTGCCTGGAGAGCACCACGAGCACGCCGCTCCAGATCTCTCTGAAGCCTGGGAGTTTACGTTTAATAAGACATGCAAGCCCTTCATTATCTATCTCCAAACTGTCTTTTCAGCCTTATCGTCCATTGTGGGTGTGCTATGAGCCTTGCCAGAAACACACCCATTCACAAATTGGGAAAACGAGGCCAAAGCAAAAGGGGCCTCTCCCCTAAACCATTTAAGAATTTTAAGTAGGAGAGAGACACGATCAGATATTTTGTTCAACTCTCAAGTGTCAGTGTGGAAGGGACCCAGAGAGAAATGGTCTGTTAGAGCCTATGAGTCGCTGGGTAATGTCCTCCGCAGCTTACAGATGAGAAATTTGGGTCTTTTGGAGATTAATGACCTGCTCAAGAGCATGCATGCAGAATGGGGTTTCAGAATCCACCAGTGCTCTTTCTTTTTCTTTTTCTTTTTTCTTCTTTTCTTTTTCTTTTTCTTTTTCTTTTTCTTTTTCTGTTTCCCAGTGTTCTTTCTTACTGCCTCCTAGTCAGGACATAACCCTTGCCTAGTGATGAAGCTCTGGGCACACAATTCCCAGGGTTTCTCAGATATTTAAGCTGAGGTAGCAGTTCCGCACCTAACCAGCTAACAGGTTTCTCTCCAAACATAGTGGCTAGTGCGTGGCCGGGTCTTCTGCCAGAGGCATCCTGGGAACCTTTTATACAGAGCCTGGCAGCCGTCCATGATATCTGCCTCTGAAGTGAGGCGTGACCCCTAAATCAGTGCTTCCCTGCCTTTTTTAAATCACTGCACACGTAGAAAATGTTTGTGTGCCTCACTGGGGTGCCCGTACTAGGTTGTTCAGGGTGAGGGCCACCCCAGCCCTGAGGTTCTGGCTGCCCTGAGGGGTGGAGGCCAGCATGTTGCCACACTGTGTAATCCTCATTCACAAAGTGCCAACCATATGCCCTATTTATTGGGCTTCCAGGGACAGTGAGCTCCAAAGCAGGACTTTGTTTTATTTACTTGAAATAGTTTCTTTCAGAGCCCAGGAGGGACTGCTCTTGGGAACTGGCTTCCCAGGATGAGGAGACATACCTGTTTTCATTCTTTATATGTTCACTCTGCAGCAGGCATGTCAAACTCAAAGGTTAACATAGGCCAAATAAGCAAGGTATAAGTTTATGTGAGCCACAAAAAAACAAAAGTTTCAATTTTCATAGAAATGCAGATTTATTTCGATAGAGACATGCTGAATACAAAGGGCTGAAATAAATGCGTAATCGTTAACATAAAATAATAGGACATTCTTGAACATTAACTTACCAAACACTGAATAACTGCACAAATTAATAAGCATAACACAAATAAACCTATTTTTTCTTACTCTCCAAACGCGAAATATTTCCTCTTGTGCACACCAAACAAGTCAGTCCAAGACTAATGATGTGGCAATCGGCTGCTAAACGATTCGCTGCTAGTATTAGTGGAGAGAAATGGTGCATCGGCGCATAAGGGAAATGAATGTAACACAATTATAGCAATCAGTCATTAGTGAGCATTGAAGTTAGTTATTAATAATTAATGCATAATGATATAGTAAAACTTAAGTTACAAAATTTTTATTAAAACATTTCTTACATACCGTTACATTGGTTGGGCCACAAAAACATTCGTTGTGGGCCTGCCGCGAGTTTGAATGATTGTTCTAAAGACTTGGATCTCTTCCTGTTTCCAGACTAAAGAGACTTTTCCCTTCCCACCTCACTCTACCCTCTTGTTAGAAGCCCCTCTGTTCCCTCTGGACCTTCCCCATTAACATTGCAGTTTAATAGCAGAGTGACCAGAGTCCCCATCACTGATACCAGTGCAAGAAGAAGGTCACATTTTTTATTTAGTGTTTAGGGTCTCCCTAACAGTATGCCAACTGTGAGGCCATTTGGCACTAGTAACACTTTAGAATTGGTATCTTCATTAAACAGTCTATCTGAAGTCACAGCTGAGAATGAAGACTCCAGATTTGGTCCCAGATCTGCCATGAATGCTCAGTAACCTTGGGTATATTTTTTCCACTGACAGCTTTTCTGTCCCCTTCTGTTGCAGAGATGACCTCTAAAGACCCCTCCAGCTCTAACACTCACTAGAACTGTGATAACTGTTGAGTGAAATATGCCCACATGCCTAAGGTAGTAATATATTTTATTATAGGAAGATTTGTAACAGTTACATGAAGGAGATCATCCTTTCAATCAGGAGACTTAGAATAAATAGGCCAGTGTATGACTACAATGCTAAAATTATCTAGTATGATGATTAAGAACACTTTGGAGCACTGGTTGGGTAACTCAATTGGTCAGAGCATTATCCTGACATGCCAAAGTTGTGGGTTCAATCCCTGGTCAGGGCATATATAAGAAACAACCAATAAATGCATAAATAAGTAGAATAACAAATTTCTTCCTCTCTCTCTCTCTCTCTCTCTCTCTCTCTCTCTCTCTCTCTCTCTCTCTCTCTCTCTCTCTCCTTCCCTCCCTCCTTCCCTCCCCTCTTCCTCCCTCTCACTCCTGCCCACCCCCCTTTCTCAAATCAATAAATAAAAAAGAACACTTTGGAGCCAGACCTAGTTTTAAATCCTTGCTCTGTCACGTCCTGCCTGTGCAACCTGAGACAGGTTATATAAACTTCCTGAGCTTTTATTCCTCATTTTTAAAGTAGAGGTAGTAGTGCCTCCCTCATTCGATTGTGTAGTGCTTATAAAGCACTTAGAACAGTTAGCACCTAGTACACTCCAATGAATGTTAACTGTTACCATTATTATAATGTGATTAAAAAAAAAACAAACAGATAGGGCAGCCTATTAGATATAATTTTCATCCCTTCGTCGCCTTAGTCTTCTCTTCCTTGTTCTTCCTTTAACTTTTCATTCATTTCTGCCTTCTTCCCACCTGAAAACAAAGTCATGGGGGGAAAAGTCCTGTGGGTACCCTGTGCTTTGCAGTCCCAGAAGCCCACTCAGCCTCACTCTCCAGAACCCCCGTTATTCTACCACAGTTTAGCAATGGAGCATCGTCACCGTTCTAGGAAGCCCTCACCTCAGTGCCACTTTCCTCCTGTGATCCGATGAGACGTTGATCCAGAAACTACACAGGAAGCTGGGATGGGAATAGCCATAGAGTAGTCCCATAGTGGACCCTTCCAAACCAGAAGTTCCTTTGGGGGTTGCATGACTGCCTTCAGCAAAGGTAGAGGAGAATTTGCTAGGAGCCACAGCTGGCATTGTGGGTGATGACAATGATGACCATGATGATGGGGGTGATGACTAGTAATCCCTTATGTTTACAAAGGACTTTACAGTTACAAAAGCCTTTCACACCCTGATCAGCACATGACTAGCAGTTCAACTCTGAAATTCTCCCTCTGATACTTTGTGGTTGTAACTTCCCTCTTCAGGGATTCCCACTTCATCAAAAGGTGTTTACAGAAAATGGGCAATTAGCAATTAGGACCAAGGTGACAGTAACAAAGGATAACCTATGGGGAACAACAGAGTCCATATCACAACCGGGCCAGGAGCCACAGCACAGCTGCAGAGTGCCTGCTTTCGTATGCCGAGGAAAAGCCAGCCAGTCATTAACTGCCTCCGTTTGGAAAGAGAGTCAGAGGTGAAGGGAAATGCTGGAATACAGGCTGGAAGCTCTCGAACCTGGGTGCAAATCCTGGCCTCGTCTTTCCTAGCTATGTAACCTTGGGCAAGTCCCTTAATCATTTTTTGTCTCAGAGAATTCATCTAGGTATAACATGGGAATAATAGAGGAATAATTATCTCAGAGAAGTGTTGTGACCATTTAATTAGACACTAAATATAGAACAGGAAGTACAGTGCTTGGCACTTATAAAATGTGAAATGGTAACTTTTTTGGTCGTATGACATTAACAGTTATTTTTTAAACTTGTGATATTTAATATGCGTGTTTTTCTAATGCAGTACTAACAGAATAGTTTACTATAAGGTACCAGAAAGATTAGTTCCCTCAAGTTCAGCTTAACTGCTAATTTTGAACAAAACCAAAAGCAGATAAGCTTCAGTTCACTGTAGTCTGGGAATTTGCCCAGGTAGCCTTTGTGCTGCCTCATAGAATAGACGGAGCTCAGCACTTGAAGTGAAAAGACCTGAGTTCAGATGGGCGATCCACCAATTTCTACTTGTATGACCATATGTAAGTAATGTTCTGATTTGAGCTTTGTTGTTCTCATTGTAAAAATGACGACAAATCAGTCCAATCTCCTCAGATAGCTCTGAAGTTTAGGTACTATATGGGAAAGTGCTTTGAAGGCTGTAAAATAGTAGTCATAATGTACACATTCTTCAGAAAGAAGATTATTAGCACATTCATTTTGGATTTAAAGAAGCATCTCTTTAAGAATAAGCTTTGTGCCGAAACCGGTTTGGCTCAGTGGATAGAGCGTCAGCCTGAGGACTGAAAGGTCCCAGGTTCGATTCCGGTCAGGGGCATGTACCTTGGTTTCGGGCACATCCCCAGTGGGGGGCGTGCAGGAGGCAGCTGGTTGATGATTCTCTCTCATCGATGTTTCTAGCTCTCTATCCCTCTCCCTTCCTCTCTGTAAAAAAATCAATAAAATATATTTTTAAAAAATAAAGAATAAGCTTTGTTATAGATTTATGTTACATGGGAAATGTATTTTTGAACTTACTTTTGTCCTTACTGGGGGTCTCTCTCATCTTCTAATCAGGACCAAACGGACTTTGAGAAAAATAGAGCTGTAGCCCTTGTATCCGATTACATCAAATTATCATTGTTCAGTCCTTGCTTAGTACTTTGTGGGACTTGGGGTTTTCAGGGTCATTAAATAATATATTTTCACTTTAACTAGTTCAAGACTAATTGAAAAATAAACATAGGACTTGGGTAGGGAATAAAAACAATATTTCTGTTACTGAAAAGATTGATCATAGATTGTGGCTTGGGATCTGTAGCCAAGGAACTTGCTGATACATTCTTTGCCCCTAAATTAGAGACTTGCCCATGCAATCCTTGGCACAGCTGACACTGCAGGCCTTATCTACTTTAGGAGGGCAGCTTGGCTCCAGAAAGGGTTTGGACAAATGTGCAATGACATATATCATATAGTATCATAGAGAGTGTTTTCACTGCCCTAAAGATCCTCTGCTCTGCCTATTCATCTACCTCCTCCCAAAAAATAATCCCTAACAACTAGTGATGTCTTCTTTGCTATTCCCCTAGTTTTACCTAGTCCAAAATATCAAATAGTTAGAATCATATATTATAGTATGTAGCCCTCTTAGATTGGCTTTCTTCACTTAGCAATGTGCATTTTAGATTCCTCCATGTCTTTTCATGACTTAATAGCTCATTTCTTTTAGCACATCTTGGCTGCTTTCAGGTTTTGGCAGTATGAGTAAAAGTGCTATAAACATCTGTGTGCAGATTTTTGTGTTTTTTTGTGAACGTACATTTTCAGCTCTTTAGGGTAAATAACAAGGAGTATGATTACTGGATTGTCTAATAAAAATATGGTGTGTGTGTTTTTTTAAGAAACCAACAAACTCTCTCCCAAAGTAGCTATGCCATTTTGCATTCCCAGCAGCAATGAATGAGAGTCCATGTTGTTCCATATCCTTGCCAGCATTTGTCTGTGTTCTGGTTTTCGGCCATTTTACAGGTGTGTAGTGGTAGCTCAGTTTTAATTTGCGTTTCCCAGTGGTAGATGATATGGAGCATCTTTCCATGCTTATTTTCCATTAGTATATCTTCTTGGGTAAAGTGTCTTTCAGGTTTTTGGCCCACTTTGTAATTGGGTTGATTGAGTTATAAGAGCTCTTTATATTTTTTGGATAATATTTCTGTATCAGATGTACCTTTTGCAAATATTTTACCATAGTACATTGACAGTGTCTCCTTCTCTTGATGGTGTCTTTGCAGAGCAGAAATTTTTAATTTTAATGAAGTTTAGTTTATCAGTTATTTATTTTATGAATTGTGTCTTTGGTGTATCAAAAGTCATTTAGATTTTTTTCTATATTCTAGGATTTTTATAGTTTTGTGTTTTACATTTTTGTAAAACACAAAACTAAAATTTTTGTAACCGGTGTAAAGACTGCATATAGATACACTTATTTGCATGTGAATATTCAGTTATTTCAGCATCATTTCTTGAATCTAGCATTTTTTCTAAATGTGAAGATATTAGATCCAGACTTTCCTTTATTCAAATTCAAACTGAGAGCATTTCCTACCCCGGCAGCTGTGGTTCGATTGGCTGGAGCACCCTCCCATGTATCAGGAGATCTTGAGTTCAATTCCTGGTCGAGGCACACATGGGGACAACCCAATTGATGTTTTTCTTTCTCTCTCTCTCTTTCTCTCTCTCTCTCTCTCTCTCCTCACCACCTTCCCCCCATCAATCCTCCCTCCTTCTCTAAAATTAATTAAAAGTAATTAAAAAATAAATAAAAGCATTTCCTTAGCAAAATTAAATAAAAAGGATTGATAATACCTACCCTACATGAGTGTGAATTAATGGTTACGTAAACATCTTGCAAACTATACAGTATTATGCATATATCAGACACCCCGTTGCACAAAGAGATTCGTGCAATAGGCCTTCCTTCCTTGGCTTCCAGCACCGGTTTTTCTCCAGCACCTGGGACCCAGGCCTTTGCTCTTGCCAGAGTCTGCCACCTTTGTCTTTGCTACAGCCAGAGTGCCGCTCCTGTAGATCCCTTCACCCCCTGCCCTCCCTCTCATAGCAGGTGTCCTGCCCACCCAGCCACTCCACCTGGAGCAGCTGGATGGCCACCATCTTTCTCCTTCTAATTTGCATATTTCTTCCTGATTGGCTGGTGGGTGTAGCGGAGTGATGGTTAATTTGCATGTTTCTCTTTTATTAGTGTAGATTATTGCTACTGTTATTTTTAGTATTACTCAGCTCTTGGCCTCAAGTAGCTCTGCCCTGCTAGAGGTCCCTCTTGGCATGCTCCATCTCTTCTTGAATGGGCCCAGAGCACGGTAGTGTGGTTTCACAGCATGGCCACTGTTGTGCTGGAATGAAGCATGGTACCCTATGTCCACACCAGTCAAATGAGAATGGAAACAGAGGCTATCTTGTTCACTTTAAAACTCTTGTCTGAAGTGACCTTTAGAAAAAAGAAATTGCTTATGATCTGGGCTGCTAGATCACACAGCCCCAGCACAATCATGTCTGCTTGAAGCAGTCCATTGTGGCCCAGCCCCACCACAGCCATAAAAGGAGGTCTCTAGATATTGAGGCATCGCCCTATCAAGGAAAAGGGAGCACTTCTGCTGGACACTGGATAGAAACAAGAAAGGCGGCCAGGTGCAGGCTGAGCTCCAGGAAGTTTTGGAGGAAAAGCTCCAACATTGAGGTCAGACAGACCAGGTCCTTTACCCAGGGCAGCACTCCAACTAGTGATGGCTGCCATCCACTGAGCACTTCCTGGCTCGGGCACTGTGCCAACCCCAACATTATTCCAGCTAGCTGTCACAACACCTATAAAGGAGAAACCAATTATTCCCATCATACAGGTGAGAAAACTGAGACTCTCTGGTTGTGTAACTTCTTTAAGGTCATATTAGGTAGTAAGTGACAGCTGGGATTTGAATCTAAGTCTGCCTCGCTCTTTTTAACCATTGTGCACTATGGACTTACCCTTACTAGCCTTAAACAAGTGCCAACCCTCCTGAGCCTTAATTTTGTCATTTTCACCTACGCCGCATAGTTGGTCTAGGGGATTGAATGGAATGACATATTTACAGTGTCTGTTATGTAGTAGATGTTCAAGAAATTTTAGTTTCCCTCCTTATGTCCCAGCTTTCCCACTAAAGTGACAGGGAAAACCACTTAACTTTTTCTGGACACAGTTTTCTCATGTAAAAACTGGGTGTGTTTTCTTAACCTCTGACCTTGCACGTTGACAACCCAGGCAGGGTTCTGCTTGGACCCGAGACTCCAGCCTCCCAACCTCTTTTGCTCTGCAGCGGATCTTTCTGGCAGCATGAACCGCTCTGGCACAGTTATGATTATGGTTTCTCCCAGCAAACATTATATTTACAAACCACAAATAACAACATAGAAGGTGCCGGAAGAGCTCTGGCATGTTAATTAAGAACAATAGCGGAAGCAGCTGGGCAGAAAATGCCAGTGAGTCGGAAGCAGCGGCAGCACAGCTCTGCTTGTTGACAGAAGCCAGCACGGTGTTGTACATTAATTGGGGAAGTGGGTAAACATTTGCCAGCAGCTTGCCCCCAGTGCATTGGAAGACGGACAGCAGGCTGGGCCCTCCCCACCACCTTGCCTGCCCGTGGGCCCAGAGTCCCAGAGATACCGGCAGAGCAGCTTTGCTCTAGGCTCCTTATAAGCAGAGAGGATACTAGAAGATGTGTCTCCTTAATGACCCTCCTGGGCATACCAGGTTTCTGCTAGATACAGTGGAAGATAGTGTTCCTCCTTCAGCTCACCAGCCGGCCTATGACCCTCAGCCTCCAGGACCCCCTCCCAGTGGCTAGGAGAAAACAGCGGAGCCGTCTTATTGGGTGTGGCTTGAGTTGAGTAAAGAACAAGATTGCCTGCCTGGGGTGCTGCAGTCTCTGCCCACAGGCCCAGAGCCCCTGTGTCTGACAGCACACTGCCCAGCCTCTCATCACGCACAGGACGGACGCAGGTAAAGCTGCCCAGCTACCTGTATTCATCCTCACAGGTGCTCACACACACCGCAGCCGTCACTGAGACTGGCTCTGGGCCAGACACTGCTAATATATATATTTTTTTTTTATTTTTTTTTTTCATTTAATCCTCACATCAGTCCTGTACAATTGATACTAACTCCAAAGCCACAAAGCTAATAGCCAAAACAGCTGCGATTTATACCGGAATCTTTCTGACTCAAAACCTATTGTCTTTTACTAAACCAGTATTTCTCAGCATTTTAACATTTGTGATCCCTTTCGTTAAGCAGGAAGTTTTTGTTTTCCTCTCATTCTCCCATTCAGAAAATGTCCACCGTCCCATCCCTGTCCCCATCCTAGGAGGTTAGAAGCCTAACTTAGGATCCCTGTGTGATTAGCATATCCCAACTGAGCCAAGAGGATTTTGTCCAGCTCTAGTCTCTATGGTTCACATTATAAAGTAATGCTTTTTATGTTCTATAACATAGTCATGGTATGACATTGACTTATTTTTTCAAACACACACACACACACACACACACACACAACAGGGAGGTTGTGATATGCCTCCCTAAGCAGCCTCTCCTTGCAGGGGAGATACTCCTCTCTGGGCGCGGCCGAGTGGTGTCTGCAGTTTATTATAGGTACGGTTAGCAGCCAGATGAGCCACAAAGGCTTAGCTCCTTCCCAGCGCAGAAAAGGCCTCCCTGCTGTCCGGAGCTAACCAGGGAGAGGGCCCAGGAGTGCCATCAGTCGTTTAACCAGATCCTTTCCTCAGGGCCGCCTGCTCTGTGGCCACGCCGAGCTGTGCAGGGAGGCAAGGAGCCTCCACCTGCCCGGGAAGAGGTCCAGTCCCCCTCCCTAAGCCCTAGCTTCCTCGATTATAAACTAGGAAGAACAATACAGGGCTGTTTTGAGGATCAAATAAGAGAAGAGTTATACAAATGCTCGTGTCAGTACATAGCAGGCTCAAAATCAATGTGCATGCAGGACCTGAGTGCCATGTGGAGAAAACTGCTTTTCCAGTCTTTTGAATGTATGCTTTTTTTTTTTCTTTTTAGATAACCCAGCTGGACCCAAACAAATCATTGTTGGAGGTAAAATTGTTCCCTCAAGAAACCCTTTTTCTTGAAGCGAAAGAGTAAACACGCCCAGCGGTGGAACCAGCCGTTCCTTGACTTGCCCGAGGCCTGCGTCAAGAGAAGGGCTCTTTGCCAACCCACCTACACGCTCGTCTCATCGAATTTAGTGTCACACTCTGCCTCTTGCAAGATTGCTGGAAAAAAGTAATAATAAACATAGCTACTTAACACGTCCCCTCCACGAGTATGTGTTCCCAACCCAGAGTTACAGCCCTGCTGCCCCCTACCCCCTCCGCCCTGCCCGGCCAGCGACAATGCGCTGTCCCAGTGTGCGTGCCCACCAAGCAGGACCGATGCTCCCCAGTGCCCTCTGCCCCCGGCGTCCACACAGTCCTGTCTGTCCTGGGACGCCAGGCCGATGTATGTCGGATCTGTCTCATTGAGCCAAGGCTCTCACACACACCTCTGCCTTTTTATTTTCATAACTGGATTCCTACTTTGTCTCCTGATGTTAAGAGGCAAGGGGAGGAAATCGGTGGAACTTCTTGGCCTGGAGATAAAACAGTATTGCAGGCGAAAACGCATATCATTTTTGATGGTACTTTCTGACCTCTTTTACTAAGATGTAAGGATGTGTTTGAGGAATTTGCAAGGTATTTATTTACTGCTGCTGCCTCGGGGCTCCAGATTCCGTGTGGAGGTATTCACTGTTCCCCTGCAGCACGGGAAGCGGTCTGAGCGCAGTGTGAGTGTTAGGTAGTGTGAAGAGGGCGGTGCCAGGACGCGGGTACCGGCCCAGCTGCAGGAAGCTGCTGTTAGGTTTGCATTCGGGTCCCAGCTCCCAGGCTGCCCTGTTAGTGTACAGTGAATGCAGTTCCCTCCTACTTTTCTCTCCTCTTTCCTTCACTAGTTTGGACTTGTCACTTGGTGTGTTAAGCCCCTTGTCTGTCACCAAAAATCTGATCAGCCGCCCCTTGGACTCAGCCCAGATGTAATAAGGAATTTGTTCCACTTTTTATTATTTGAATGTTTCGATATTAGATATTGGGCTCCCATCTCAAATGAAAAGGATCTCATCTGGTAGCTGAGAATTCTGATGTCATATATTTAAGGAGCAGACTTGGGGGCTCAGCTCAGAAGATGTGTGTGGCCTGAACCCACGTGTAGTAGTTTTGGGGTGATTTTAGTATATGTGGACTTTTGTTAATCTATGGATTTGGGGTTTAGAGTCCAATTCACTGTTTATACCTTCACCGACAGTGATTTCTTTTCCATCTTGGAATGTTTCTGTCCATTTGTGTGTCCCCTGTGGTCTCCGTCTAGGGGGTTGGTATCCTGACTTGACATGCTGTACTTGTCCAAAAGAGAGTCTAAGTCCTGGGTTTTTCTCCCTGACCCAAGCCAAGGGGTTATCAGGAGACTCTAACCGAAGCCTGAGAAATGCCTGGTCATTCTCCCTCTGCCCAGAAGTGGGCGTTGGCCAAGAAAATTCCATCTCTGTCTTTTCTCTGATGCTCCAACCAGGGACCTCTCCTGGTCACTCTCTTAAAAAAGAGATGTGTTCCTAATAGACTAGTGCTACATCTGCCGAGGGCAGGCCTCCTCTGGCCCCAGTGGTCTCTCGGGGAAGCTGAAGGGAAGAGACGAGACCCACAGGGCACGTCCTCTCCAGCTCCACACCACCCTCTTAGCCTCGTGGCCCCACCTACAGGTGCACTAGGGCGCCAGCTCTTCTTCTCCAGGTGGACTTGCTCTGTAGCGGCCATGGAGAAGCTATAGCCCTGAACTCGGGCCACACTCAGGAACAGCAGCAAGTGTGGGGGTGGGGGGTGGACGTACCGGACTCTGAATTCACTTTCATGTTTAACCTGTTCCTCTGATTGGGTTTTATATCATCATATTGTTCCCCACTATCATCTTCACTTCTGTATTCCATAATTATAGACTTTACTCTGAAACTGATTTTGTGAAAGTTATTAAATGCTACTTGAATGTGTATGGAGTTTACACCCCCTTTTTCTACCCTGACTCGGGAGGTCCTCCTTGCTCAGCCCCGCGAAATCCTTTCCTCTGGGCCCCACTGCTGGGAACGGCCTCCGCTGAGTCTCACTGTTCACTCGTGTCATTCTGGTCTGCTAAGCCCAGAGCAGAGGCCAAAGCAGTTTTGTGCCTTTTCCTGTAAACACAGCGTTAAAGTGACTACAGACACATGGAGTGACCTGTGTCACCACAGAAATGGCAGTGGCCTTGGCAGCTCTTCCTCCTACCCTTACACTTCCCTGGGCTTCACCTCCCGCCTCCAGACACAAAGTCAGCCAGCATCTTGCTTGGTGTTCTTGCATAACAATTGGAAAACATTCATTATACTGAAATGTATGCATCCTACTATTTTTTTTAAAAAAAAAAGGTAGCAAATTTGCTGGTGCCATAATTTAACTTGTCTCACTGGGATTAGCTCAACACCACTTGGTATGATTTTAAGTTTGATGAGCTTTTAGCTTTTTTACCCCACTTCTAAAACCCTCATGGAAATTCAAAATAACATATAGCATTGAGTGACATTTGTTGTTCCATCAATCTTGAGACTCAATAATGTGCTTGGTGTTCTTACTAGTAAGCCCAACTGTTTGTTTACGCAGGGGTCCTCAAACTTTTTAAAGTGGGGGCCAGATCACGGTCCCTCAGAGAGCTGGAGGGCCGGACTATATGAACTACTAATTCCTACTGTAACACCTCGGCTGCGCTCACTGCCCAAAAAACCTGGCGGGCCGGATCAGACTCCTCTGCGGGCCTCATGTGGCCCGCGGGCCGTAGTTTAGTGTCGGTCCAGGATTCCTCACCATCCCCACCCCATTCTAGTTCACGCCTCTGGGTTTCTTGGAGTGCCAGCTACACATCTAGAGCGTTAGTTTGAAGGATTAAGGAGGCATTGCCAACTTCCCACCACCTCTCAGGAGGTGCATTCTGGGGGAGTTTCTGGCCTGTGGCGTTACCTGCTCTGGCACAGCTGGTTTTATTGGTTACACAGGTGTTCTCTAAAGTGTAAGCATCCAAAGTCTGAGTTGGAGGAGAGCATCTTTTATATTATAGACGAATAGACCTTGGGCTTTACGGATTTTGCTTGGTGATATTAAAAACATAAGTGTTTGCAGTTTTATTAAAATTGCTACTTCCAAAACCAGACTTGCCAGCCTGACTGCTGGTTCATGGGATGGATCTTAAAGATGCTGCAGAATTCTGGCAGATTTCCCAAAAGCAGGGGAGACGCGGGTCTTCAGTGTCTCCAGGAGCAGCATCACCCATCAGCACTCTTCCACCAGCTCCTCACTGCCCAGTCCCGGGTCCCACAGGGAATGGGATATGGAATCCTAAGTCCAGCCCAGGCGTAACTCACATGAGCCTTTCACATGCTTTGTCTCATTTGATTCTTTATGAAATTCTGGCTGGAGAGCACACACATACTCCAGAGACTTCGTGTCTTCCAGTGTGAGCCTTGGTTCTGCCACTTAATAGCTATGTCACCTTAAGGTGAGTTACCTCTCTAAACCTCAGCGTCCTGGTAACATCCAGATGGCACTCTGCAATCCCCCACACCTCCCACCCGGCACAGCCCCCGACAGTGAGGGAGGCAGGGCAGATGATTGTGCCATTTCTGCACGAGGGCTAAAGGGCAGTGGCTGCCTAATACCGCACAGAATGCCAGCAGAACAGTCAGGACGCAGGCCCTGGGCTCTGGTGCTCAGGTCCACAGCTCCTCCGTGAAGAACTTCTAAATTTCACATCCAAGAAATTGTAGGATTCCCCCGAGATTGTGTACAAAAGGTTGTGTGACTTGTCCCGAAGGGGAATTTGTATTCAGGTCCTCAGTGGGCTCCACTGGTGCCCAAAACATAAGAACCACCATTTACATCATGCAAACACCAGGCCATTTGCGAAGTTGAAACTATCCATTCTCACCAAGCCATATTTTTATCTAAAGGAGAGCCACAACCCCAGAGAAGGTGAGATGCGGGCAAGTAGGCTTTGGTGCCCAGACTTCCTATCTGCATTTAGTGCTTCTCCCTTGTCTCAAATCTGCTTTGGAAGGTGACCCTAGCAGCCCCAACTGCTCAGACAGCTCCTCGCTGTGTTTTGAAAGGATGGTCTGCAAGGAAATACCAATAAGAGACCAAGTGCTCTCCAGTCTTCAGTCTGTTCACTCTTAATCTCTACACTGTTAGTTGTGGTTCTCAGTAGAGCAGCCTCGGGGGCCATGTTGCCTGCGTCCAAGCCACTCCACTCACTGGCCGTGTGCCTGTGGGCAGTCACGTTACCTTCCTGTGCCTCAGCTGTTTAGCCATAAAGTGGAGAAACCAATGAAGATTAAATGAACCAACAGTTAACATGTAAAACAGAACAGCTATTACCTGGTCTGCAAACTCATCCTACATAATAAAAGGCTAATATGCAAATTGACCAAAAGCAGAACGACCGGTTGCTATGACACGCACTGACCACCAAGGGGCAGATGCTCAAGGCAGGAGCTGCCCCTTGGTGGTCAGGGCGCTCCCACAGGGGGAGCACCACTCAGCCAGAACCCTGAGCCGGGCTCACGCTGGCAAGCTCAGCGGCGATGGCAGGCCTAAGCTGGCAGTCGGACATCTCCCACGGTCTCACGGACTGCCAGAACACGCAGGCTGGGCTGAGGTACTCCACATCCCACCCTCAAGTGCACAAATCTCGTGCACCAGGCCTCTAGTAGGATTATAAAAAGGAAGTGTGATGACAGCAATGAGAAGTGGCAGCTTATGGGCTGAAACAGAAAATGAGAAAAGCAGACCCGTGATGCCCAGGACACTGCTCCAGATCCCTTCAGGGGGGTCCCAGTCCTGCCCCCAGTGCCACTGGTACTGGTGTCCACATGGACAAGCCCGGTGTCATGGGAGGGAGGGAGGAGGAGGACTAACTTGCTGAGCACTTAGGCTGTGCCCAGGACTGTGCTGGGAACATTACACACATTACCTCCTGTAACCCACAACAGCCCAGCCGGGGGGTGATCCTGACCCCGTTTTGAAGCGTGGAGAGGGGAAGTGGCCTGCGTAGCCCCACTGCTAATGCAGAGCAGAGCGGAGCGGGCCCAGGCCCGACTCCAGAGCTGCCGTGTTTATGATGAAGGGCCCTGGCCACCTCCAAGGCAAGTGTGCACATTACGGAGGCATTTCAAATAACTATCACAATAATATGACGTTTTAAATATGCTGGTGGGTGCAAAAACAGCTAACGCCACCATTTTTTTTGTAGAAAACTCGGCTCCCCAAAGTGACTCATCCCCAGTGTGTCAGGAGCCGGAATTTCAGCAGAACCTTTTTTTAGCACATGCTGTGGTTGCCTGTGACATCTCCAGAACCTGTTGTGCTGCTGACATGCCTTCCCTTCAACCCTTACTATCTCTCAGCTGGGTTATAAAGCCACACCTAACTGCTCGCCCTTTCTCCCAGACCAGCCACCAGGAAGAGGCTTCCAAAGAGCTGCCTCCACACCACAGCCCTGCTCCAGCCCCTCAAAGGCTCCCAGTGCCCTTCGAATAAACCAAACTCTCCGCTGAGATTTAAAACTCTTGTCATCTGGTCCTTTCCTCCCTCTCTCCCTCCCCATCTCTATCACTAACCTTGCCCTCGGCTCCACACAGCCACACTATCTGTAATTTCCCCAGAAAGCATTCACTTCCGTCACCTCTGGCCTGGCACACCATTCCCTTTGCCCGGGGGACCTCCATCACCACTAGATGTCTACAACTCACTCCCTCTTCACCTTCCTCCTAGACTCTGCTTCCTCGGGGATGGTGTGCCCCACCCTCACCACACCCTCCAAGGGAGGTGGCTGTGCTGTGACTCTCAGCCCTGTGCTGCCCTTCTCATAGCACTGCTCCCTCGGAGCTCTGTCGGGCTTGTCCTCCCCTCACATTGCACCTCCAGATTGTGAGCCCCCCCCCCCCCCCAAGGGTCTGAGTCACTTCAGATCCTCAAGGCCTGCCAAAATGACTAGTGCGTAGTAAGCACACTGTAAATGGGGTTACTAACTGAATTTAAACAGAGAATGATGTCCATGTGCTTATGAGCTGGTCACTTCCTTGATTAACATACAGCTCATCTGGGAGCATTGTGAGGGCAGAGACCAGATCGTAATTATCTGTTTATTTCCCCAGCCAGCCCAGGGTTTGGCGCACAACAGTCGTGCACCCAGCGGTTACTGAAGCAGTTAGTTCATCGGCGCTGGAGCAAAACCAACTGGAGCTTCTGAGAAGAGAGGAATAAAGGAATTGGTTGAGTACTAGCTGAGTCCTGCACCATGCTAGGGGCTCTAGGCTCTGTCCCATTCCCCTCCCCCCCCCCACCCCCATCCTCTGAATTACTCTGAGGTCACTACTGTTAGCACCCTTATTTCACAGTTAGGAAAGCTGAGGCTCAGAGAAATTGCATCACTGTCCCGGAGACACACAGCTGGCGGGAGAGAAGCTGAGCTTCGGCTCTGGATCTGAGCCCACAGCTCTCACATGCTCTCCTGGACCAGGCGCCCCTCTGATGTGCTTCCGTGGCTTCTAACCCACACACCCCTCCCCTCGCCTCCCAAGGGACTGCACTTCAATTGCTCTCCTGCCTCTCTGGAAGGTTCCTCTCAGAGTTTTCCTGGTCTGCTTGCCTGTGGAATATCAACAGCCCCTGAGTTCCTTGCACTGCCCTCTGCTCTTCACAAAATCTCCTTGGATAAGAGAAAACTCGGCACTAACCGGTTTGGCTCGGTGGATAGAGCATCGACTTGCAGACTCAAGGGTCCCAGGTTTGATTGCAGTCAAGGGCATGTACCTGGTTGCGGGCACATCCCCTGTAGGGAGTGTGCAGGAGGCAGCTGGTCGGTGTTTCTAACTCTGATGTTCATAACTCTCTATACCTCTCCCTTCCTCTCAAAAAAAAAAAAAAAAAAAATCAATAAAATGTGTGTGTTTAAAAAAATAAAGAAAATTTGTATTTCTAAGGCTCAGTTCAGACTTTGCCTAAGGTATAAACTGATATGGGTGGGGTCCATATCAATCTGGTTGTTTATCTCTCAGCACCCGTCTGGCACTGTGTAGGGACTTGATAAATAGCTGTTGATAATATAATGAACGTTTACATCACATCTATTACATGCCAGGCACTAAGTGCTTTACTTGTTTCAACTCATTTACTCCCCACAACAACCCTATGAAGTAGGAGCTGTTACTAACCCTGCTTCATGGGAGAGCGAATTGAGGCTCAGGAGATTATCTGCCCAGGCTCACACAGCTGCTGGTAAACCAGTGAGCCAGGATTCAAACGCAGGCAGCTGGGCCACAGAGTTCAGGCTGTTACCACTCCACGCCTCCTCCAGGAAGTCCCATGGAATCCACAGGACAAGTTAGGGGCCTCTTCTTGTCCCTGTGTTTGCCTCTCGCAGAGCACTTATCCCGTTATTGTGATTATTTACACAAAAATCCCCCCCGGGAACCACGACAGGTCTATCGCCACTGCGCCTGGCACAGGGCACAGACAATAATTGTTATGTGAATGAATGAGTTAATGAAACTACACTATGAGGTGGAACATATTCTCCCTGTTACATACATTAATATATGGAGGCTTGGAGAGGCGAAATCATTTGCCCAGCGTCTCATAGTTACTATGTAACACACTCTATCTCCACTGTTAAATTTTTTTTTTCCCGACATGCATTTTCATCAGGCCAGGATTTAACGTAAGTACAATTTAAGCGTTCTTTGCCTGATAATGATCGGGCCAGTTTTGACTCATCCATTCATCACGTAGACTTTTTGCTAAACATTCAATTATCAGCCTCCACCCTGGGCCCGGAACTCCCAGTCTGGGATGGAGCCACCTATGCCAGGGCAGTGTGGTCAATGCCAGAGGAGTTCCAGTCCAGTCAGTCCGAAAGGCTTCTAGGGGAGAGATGAACCCCATCTAGGAGCTCTGTCCAGGGTCCACTGGCCCTGCCTGAGGGTCGGAGATGCCAGGGTTAAAAAGTGCAGGCATCCTAGCGGATCAGAATGGAGCCTGCCCCTCTGGGCTCGGGTCCCCAGCCCCTGGCAATGTGCTCTGCCTTCCCTGGGCACACACTGGCGACATTGGCATGAGGCTTTTCTGAGGAGTTAGCAACAAGGAGAAAGTGAAACTCTTCTCTGTGCTTTTTGAGGGAGGGCCAGGTGGAAGCACGTGAAGGGGAGCCAGGCGTGGAGGCAGGAACTTTGCTGAGGTGGGAGCACCCCACATGGGAATCGCCGTCTTCCTGCTGGGTCTGCGTCATCCTTGTCACCCTTCAGAGCTCTTCCAGGTACAGCAGCTCTGCAGTTCCTCATTCTATAGATGGCGAAACGGAGGCCCAGAGCAGTGACGGGACCTGACCAAGGCCCCCATTTCTGGCATGCCTTCAACCACTCTGAGCTTCAGCGAGGAACTGGTTTGCACAGATATTGCCAAATGCCTTAGTTCCTTCATGTAAGAGATGAGGTGCATTTTATGAGTTTTGTACAGGGTGGCGGTCATGGACGCAGCGGGAAGAACGTGTTCTCTGGAATACAAGGGGTACAGAAGCCTGGAGTGGTACTGCACCACCCAGCCTCTGGGGGCACCCTGGCCTGCCCCCAGAGGCTGGGGAGCCCCACTGGGAACCAGCACTGCCACAGTGTGGCCCAAATAGCAGCGGTCCTGAGAGGGCAGGCCAGGGTGCCCCCAGAGGCCGGGTGGTGCAGTACCACTTAGTGTTTCATGGCAGATGCCTGGCTAATGGATCCCTGCGGTGTCAGGGGGGGAAGGGGGAGTGCCTAGGGAAGGAGATGGCCCAGAGTCCCCTTGGGCCTGGCAGAAGGTCTCTGAGCCATGAATCCTGATTCTGGAGGGTGTTCAGATGATGGTTCAGAAGCAGAGCACCTCCCCTTGCCAGTCCCAGCTTCCCGGTCTTCTCTCTAATGGAGGCAAACAGGTGCTGGGAAGGGAACGGCTTTTCTCTCCCGCATGAAGGCAGAGAGAACCTGTTCATTCAAAACTGCCCGGCACAGACTGAAACCCAGTCCGCCTGGACTGTTTCCTGCGGGCCAGGCACCGAGCAGGACTTCACACGAGCTGTGTTGTTGAATCCTCACAATGACCACATGACAGCTTTGTTTTCCCTCCCCTCTGACACAGGAGGAAATGGACAGATGCAGGCCGCCGGCCCAGGTTAGCCAGGCTCTGTGAGCAAAGATGCTGAGGAACTAATGTCAACAGCAAAGAACAGTTTCATCTCTCTCCGACCCAGCTGTCTGACCCTGGGGGAGTTAGGTCCTCTCTGTGCCTCAGTTTCCTCTGATATGAATTGGAAATGAAGACGGATAGCTGTGTGGCTTCAGAGGGCGGGATGCAGAGGCACGTGGGGAGCTTACAGGGTCAGCATTTGCCTATTATGCCTCTGACAAGAGACAGTGGGGCAGCCTGGGCATTGGGTCTTTAAGGGAGAGTAGAAGTTTTCCAGGCAACTGGCTGGCCTGGAGCTGGGGACCTGGAGGAGGCATCTTTGATCAGGGCCAGCTCAAGCCTGGAATCTAAACCACCGATTGGGGGGGGGGGGGGGGCAAGGGAGAGCGACTGTGAGCCAGCTTCCCCACCCCTCCCCAGACCCAAACTGCCAGGAAGGAGATTTCACATGTTGGACTCCAAACCAATCAGTAAGGGTGCCCTGAGCCAGCCACACAGCTTAGAATCTGCCCACCATACACAGTCTGGAAGGAGACTATGCAGTCCCAGTGGGAAATGGGGTGAGGGAGTGGGAGGTGGGTGGTGGGGGTGGTGTTGGAAGTAAAAGAAGGAGAACTCTCTGAGGGAAAGAGGCCAAGGTGAGCCTGTGAGTGTGGCCTGAGGAGCGGGGAGGGGTGGGGGGAGAGGGTGGATTGGGTCTCTACCTCCTGGCTCCATTCCTCCCTCATATGTTTTTTTAAATATATTTTATTGACTTTTTACAGGTAGGAAGGGAGAGGGATAGAGATTAGAAACATCGATGAGAGAGAAACATAGATCAGCTGCCTCCTGCACACCTCCTACTGGGGATGTGCCTTCAACCAAAGTACATACCCTTGACCGAAATCGAACCTGGGACCCTTGAGTGTGCAGGCAGATGCTCTATCCACTGAGCCAAACCGGTTAGGATGCTCCTTCCTCATAGGTTCATTTTGGTCTTGACCTGGAGGTGACAGGACTTCGGAGGAGGAGTGTGGACTCAAATGCCAGCTGATCCTGCCCGAGAACCTAGCCCTAAGGTCCTTCCTCTTCACGTCTCAGCCCCCACATGCTGTGGCCTGGCTGCTGAGGCAATCCATTCCAGGCTGGTGGGGAGGCAGCCCAGAGAGGGCTGGCTGCCCCCTGCCTGCGCTTACACAGCCCTGCACAGGCTCTGAGTCCCAGAATCCCTGTTTCCAAAACCCCTCTTGGGAGATGGAGGCCAGGAAGATGGAGGTCCAAAGAGGACCACCCTGGGGTCACATCGTTCCCAAAACTCCAGGAGGGCCTGCAGATCCCTGGACCTTCGCATGGCTCTTCTGAGCAGAGTCACCTCTCCATCACTTCCTCTGCTTGGTCAATGCTGGTCCTTCCAAACTCAGCTCTGACTAATTTTAAGTGGGGGAGGGGTCCGAAAGGAGGCGGGTTTAGAGATGAATAGACTATAATCAGTAACTTAGGTTCCTGTCCTAACCAGTTAGACATTGTCACCAGTGAAAATATGATGTGGCTACATCACACACCGAGGAATGAGCTTAGGAAAGAAAGAGACCTCAGGAACAAACGGCCAAGGGACAAGATGTCATGAAAAACAAAAATTGTCCCTGGCCCTGGATGGAAATATCACATATTGTAAAGATGCAAAATCTCCTTCAAGTAAATTCATAAAAAGCTTTGAAGTCTAATTTTCAGAGGGTTCGGTTTTTTAATTTTCTTTTAAAAATACTAAAATATTTATTCAAAACACTATCTTTCCAAAATACCCATGAGAATTTTGAAGAAAAAGAAGTCAGGAATTAGAGGGTAACTTGCCCTCACAAGTATGGCAGAACTACAATAATTAAAAGAGTGAGTCAACAGTTCTCTAGAAGTTACCGAGGCCACCTGGGAATTTAGGAAACAGCTATGGGCAGTGCAGGACTGGGAGGATCGTTAAGCAGTGACGTGATCACTGGCTAATCACGTGGGAAAAATGCAACTTTATGTCACACTTTCCACCAAAAGTAATTTCAAGTGAATTAAAGATATAGATGCAAATAATGAAAAAGTGCTAATATAAAACATAGAGAAACACTTTTATTTTATTATTTTTTGGGGGGAACTCTTTTAGAAAGTTGTATTTGGAAAAAACCCTTAAGTATGATACGACAAATAGAGTCTATAAAGAAGAAATGACAGATTTGGCTACATTGAAATTTTAACTTTAGTATAATAACAAAACGGATGAAGAAAAAAATGGAGAAATGCAATATCTGTTATAGATAAGAGAATACTAATATCTTTAATATATAAGTAGCTATTACAAATTCAATAAAAGGAAAATATGGTAGAAAAAATAAGCAAACGACATAAACAGAATTTTTTAAAAACACTAGTGACTAACATATAGGAAAAAAATGAAGGAATAACTAAGTGTGTGTAAACTACAATGATAAAATATTGATGTTTACTTTTGCTCTAATTGTGAATGGTTCAAAAGATCAGCAAGTTGGGTATGTTTGTCCACGCAACCTTGCCTGAGGGCTATTTGATGGGTAGCTATCAAAAACCTAAAAGAAGCCACGCTTCTGAACAATAACAATAAAGTCTAGGAATTTATCCGAAGGAAATAATAAGGCAACTTCACAAAGAATGTTCATGGTAGCAATGTCTACTCCAACAAAACTGGAAACACACTAAATATCTACTAATATCAATAGGAAAATGGTTAAATAAATTAAGGTACATCCATAAAATGAAATATTAAGCAATGCCTTTAAAAGATTGTGTAGACATATCATTAGGAAACCTGTTTATCACTTATAAGTAAAAAGCAAGTTATGTAAATATAGGTAGACAGAAAAAAATATATTCCAAATGTACTTTGCTGAATTGTCCAAAATGCTTTATATTTTGCTTTATCAGAACAAGCAATAATAATATCTCCATTTGGGAAACCTAAGGTCCCCAGGTCCGGGGTCCCTTTCTTCACTGTGTCTTCCCTGACCCTCCTCACCCCACTCCCACCTCAGCTCAGTTCTGTGAGGGGGTGACTGTGTCCCCAGAGCCAGCTCTGATTTCTCTCCCTCTGGTCCTGGGGCCGAGCGCTCACTGTGCTCGGCTTGCACGGGAACCAGTGAAGGAATGCGTGGCCCCGTTTTCTCAGGTTTCCCTGCGTGGCCTGTGCATTGGATGGAACCGAGCCGCCTAAAAGGCCCTGGGTCTGATCCTACGCGGCCAGAACTGAAGGTGAGGAGGAAAAAGCCTACGAGGAGGAGTCGGATCTGGGTTCCCATCTCCCTGGAGGCCCAGTGGCAGTGTGACCCCCGGTAAACTGCGTGTGGCTGAGCCCTAGCCGCCGGACCGCCACCCGCACTCCCCAGGGGCCGCGCACAAGCTCCGGCGGAGGCGGGTACACAGTAGGCGCTCTCACAGTCAGGAGCCGGGAGCTGGGCGGCGGACAGCGCTCCCGGCGCCTTCATCTGGGGCTCGGACGGCCCGGCCCGGAGGCTGTGGAGGGGGACAGCCTGGCCGCCCCGCCGGCGGCCTCGGGCGCGCGCTGCGGGCGCCGGGCCGCATCCCAAGAACCGCTGAAGCCGCCGGAGACGGCGCTGGGGGTTCGGGCCGCGCCCTCGGAGCCGGAGCCTTCGCTCTCAGGCCCCCGGCTGCAGCCTGCCCACCCCTCCGGTGGGAGAGGGGGTGGGAGACTCCAGGCCCGGGAAGAGGCTGAGCACCGAGGGTCCCGCGGTCCCGAGGGTGAGCGCGCGGAGAGGGGCCGCAGGGCGCGCTGGAACCGGCGGAACGCGGGCCTCGGGTCGGGGTCTCTCCCGGGTTCGAATGCTTTCTGCTCCCCGCGAGTTGTAAGGTGCGGGGCAAATCTCCCTTTCTGAGTCCGTTCCTCACCTGGCAGGTGAGACGGTGGGACCGAGAGCCGCCCTGGCAGAGGAGGCGCCGGGCGCAGGGCCCTCCGGACGGCGCCCCCGAGGCACCCGCCGCGCGGGAGGCTCTTCTGGCCGCGGAATGGCGTCCGGCCCTTGGCCCTGGCCCGGCCGCGCCCGTGGCTTTGGCCACGCAAAGGGCCCGATGTTTGTGTTGTTTGTTTTGTTTTGCGGGCTCGGGGACAGCAAACCAGGCTGCGCTTCTGTCCGCCCAGAGGTGCCCAGGCTGAGACTGAGTGGACGTCGCTCTAAGTGGATCCGGAGGAAGCGGCGGTGGGTGTCTGTCGGTGCAGGTGTGCGCGCACCCACCCGCGTGTCCGCGAGTACGAAGGCGTCTGTGGTTGTCAGAGGCTGCGGGTGGGGCGGCCCGCGTAGACCCTTCTCCATGGGCCCCCTTCCCCCTGCCCGCTGCCACCCTTGTCCCCTGCCCCCTGCCCGCCGCCACCCCTGCCCCCTGTCCCCTGCCCGCGGCCACCCCTGCCCCCTTCCCCCTGCCCCCTGCCCGCCGCCACCCCTGCCCGGAGAAGAGCGTCAGCCAAACTGACGGAATCTGGCGTGTCCCAGGGAGGGGCGGGAGAGGGAGGGGCGGTTTCGTCCCCGCAGCCACTGGTTTGGGAATAATTACTTTTAATGTCAGAAAGATTTAGTTTAATATCATCTCTATTAGGCTGCCGGGAGGGTAATTAAACGGGGCGCGCTGCAGCCGGCAAACAGATGGCGTCTGCGAGCTCGGCGGCCGCGGACAAACAGCGCAAAAGTCAAGGCCGCGCGGGTACCCAGCAGTGAGCGCCCCAACTCCTACTCCGGGCCAGGCACCCGCCGCAGGCTCCTGCCGCCCCTCTCCCCGCAGCCTCCACCAAGGTCTTCCCTTTGAGCCCACCACGGCCTGGGGGAGGGGGCGTGGGCTTGGGGCCGGGCAGAGTGCGTGGGTGGAGGTGGGTAGTCCTGGCTGGGAGCACTCGCGGGGGCCGGCCCCTGGCACAGCAAGGGCCTCAGCAAACGATCCTGAGCTGAGAGGACACGTGCGAGTGAGCTTGTGCGTGTGCCCTCAGCTCCCTGGTTTGTCTGGGGAGGTCTGACCTCTCTACCTGGAGGACAGCCACCTGCAGAGCCCTGGAAGCAGGTTAGGTCAGCGGAGGAGCGGAGTGAGGGCAGAGTGTGAGCATACGCTCCTGTCTGGGTGTTCGGTCCCCAGGTGGGCGTCTGCGGGTGAGAGGGCGCATACCCAGGGGCTGTCCCACAATGTGGGCTCGCTATGAAAGTGCTGGGAATTCCATGGGACTTGCACAAGTGTCCTCATGGGTGGGAGGGCAGCCTCCAAGGTGAGTGCTCCCCATGGGCGGCAGGTAATGGCATGCAGGTATGAGGGGGTTCGGCAAGGCCTTGCAGAATGAGGTCACAGGTGCAGGTGGTCCGTCCAGACGTGAAGCCACGCTCTGCTCTAAGTAGAGGGGGAGCCCCCGCTGCCTCAGCCTGGGCATGCTGACCACACCTTCCAGTCTGCTCCCCTCTTCCCGCCTGGAGTCCAAACGGACACCGGCCCCAGAGTGGCACTGTGACCTCGATGCAGGACAGCACTCCGTCTCTCTCTAAGACACAGTCACTCACCTGAGCACCCCACCCTCGGGCGCACCCGAAGAAAGGCTGTGGGTCTCGCACCTGTGGGTCTGTGAACAGGAGGAGAGAGGACGGAGAGGCACCTGCTGTCGGGGTGGGCAGACTCCCTCAGGTTGGGCTGGTTTCCAGGATGTGCCCTCACCCACTTCCCCCCCTAAGAAAACGAGGCTCCTTAACACCAGTGAGAGAGCCTGAGGTTCCCAAGTCTGAATCCTCGGCTGGACCCTGGGCTCCGCAGGTTTACTCGTTGAACTGGAGTGGGGGATCTCACCGCGGCTTGGCTGTCCCAGGACGTGGTGTGTCTGGGCTGCTGACCTCTGAAAGCTAGGCTGGGTTCTATTGTTCATTTCGTTTGAGGCTAAACATAATTTCTGACCCTGGCTGGGGTGACTCTGTTGGTTGGAGTCAGCAGCTCTGACCTTGCCCTGGAAGGTCGCAGGTTCCATTCCAGTCACGACACTGCGGTTGGGGTTGGATCCTTGGTTGGGGCACCTACAGGAGGCAACCAACTGTGTATCTCTCTCACATCGATATTTCTCTCTCTCTCCCTTCCTCTCTAAAACAAATATTTTAAGAATTTAAACAATAATGATTTCTGGAAAACAGCCCAAGGGAACTCTGAAAGCTCCTGCTCAGGCTCTGGATTTCATCTTCCCACCCACTCCCCACCCTGCAACTCCAGGACGGCAGTTCAGGCAGAGATTCCCTTGACCCGGAAGGAAAGCTGTTGGCAGGTGGGGCCAGGGTCCTATGCTCCTGGAGAACATATTATCCCAGACTCATGCCCTCACCCTCACTGCATGCGGGAGACCCTATGGGGAAGCTCATAAAGGCATTCCTAAAGGCATCTCCTAAAGGCATTCTCAGGCTCCAGCGAGTGGGATTTGCCAGGAGCCAATGGCCTGCTTTCTACCCCTGTCTTAGAATCTGTAGGGGTCAGAGTGCACCCTTGCGCAGGCCAACTCAACTTTCTGGAAGCTCTCTTCCCCACTCTTGCGCACACTACCTTCTCTCCCCTCTCCCCCTCCAGTGTGGTCCTGGGGTTTGAACTCGCCAGCGGCTCCTGGGTCTCAGTGGTGCCAGCTCCTCGCGCCTTTCTCTGAGATCCCCAGCCCCAGCCCTCAGAGGTGGCTGGGCAGGTAGGGCATGGAAGTGGCTGCCTCCGGAGGCTCCGGGCCCCAGTGTGCGCACCCAGTAGGTCCACGCTTCAGCCAGAACCGCAAGGCCCTGTGAGTTGGAAAGCACAGCGGGAAATGCACTGTCTGGAGTGGAGGGAGGACAACGGGAAAACGCTCTTGTCTGGCTAATTGAGCGAATTTTCATTACTCTGAACGAAAGAGAAAAGTAGATAATAATCATGAAAGTGGAAGACCATTAGAACAAGGAAAAGGAAAAGGGTTTTGTTCCCCCCCACACACACACACACAGAATCACAGAGAAACCCCAGGCGATCTCACCCAAGGAGCGCAGCGTTAATTCCAAATATTGCCTTACAAAAGAGAAACAAAATGCGAAACCTGTTACCTCTGCAGGCTGAGCTGGGACTCAGGGCCCTGACATAAGGACGCGAGAGTGAGGCGAAAGTTAAAGCTACTCCTGGGGGCTGCGGAGACCTGGTCTCTGGGCCTGAAGGACGGACACGGATGCGCGCGCGTCTGTTTTCCAAGAGGATCTGAGGAGACAGGGAGACCGCTTTTTACTTGCGTTAAAAAAACAAAATTAAACTATGTATTTATTTAAAACAACTACAAAAATAACCCCACCACCATGGAAAAGAAACCTAGATGCCGCAAAGCGAGGGAAGGAAAGAGCACACGAGAGGGGCAGAGGGATGGGGTCAGGGAGGGGCGGGGCGGGAAAGGCGCAATCCCATTTCTTCTTCTCCGCAGGCTCCACTTTAAAAACAAAAATCCTATTAAACCACACTCACCTTGGGGATGCCTTATCGTATCAGAACACTTTAAACAATTTGCAGCAGAAACATGAAAACAGGCTCCTGACTACCCAACGGTCATCGGATTGGGGGCGCGGACACAGCCGGAAGGAAGGCAGCAACGGGTCTTGGCATCGCGGTACCCACCGCCCTTCTTCACCCCCGCTTCCACCCCCAACCCGGACCGAGCGCGGTAATTGAATTGTCACCTGCCCCCACCTCGCCCGGGGCCGCCGGGGCCACTTGGGGAAAGACAGCCTTGCCAGGCGCCCCGGGCCAGCGGGAGCGGCGGGCGGAGCCCGCACCCCAGCAGCGGAGGGGTGACCCAGGTCCGCGCAGAGGCGCCCCCGCACCCGGTAATTAGGCGCAATTCACACGCTCTCCAGCGCACGGAAGCCACTGGTCACGATATTTGCACCGCTCCTTCTGGCCCACTTTTTTCCACCCCTTCCCCGGCGCGCCCTCCCCTCCCCTCCCTCCCTCCCCTCCCGGAGGCGCCCGGCGCAGCCTTCGGAGTTTCGAATCTTTCGGACACTGTAGACCGCGGGGCTCCCCTGGCGCGGGCCCGGCCAATCAGAGCGCCGCCTGCCTCCCTGGCCAATGGCAGGCGCCACATTGTTGTCCGATCCTGCCTAATGGAGCCCCGAGGAGCCACAATAGAGCGGGCGGGGGCTCATTGAGGACCTGGCGGCGCCCGGCGACTGCGGCCCGGCTGTGCGCGGCGGCCGGGCGCTCCGCGAGGGGACGCGCGGCGCGGCGAGGAGAGCGGGGCCGTGGGTTCCTGCCAACCGGTCCCCAAGCTCCAATTCCCGACGGAAGGGTTCGACTCCGCAGCGTCCAGAGGGCTCCGGAAGTTGGGACATGGTGACCGAAAGAGGGTGACGTGGTCAGAGAAGGAGCCCGGGGGCAAGGAGAAGAGGCCGAGGGCGCCCGCGTCGGGAGCGGAGCTGGGAGGCGCGCGCGGCGCCGGCGGAGGAGGTGGAGAAGGAGGAGGTGCCCGGAGTCCGAGGCAAGTAGTTGGGGGCCACGGGGAGGGCAGAGGAGGCGGCCGGGTCTGCGCCCCCGTGAACGAGGCCGGGCCGTGCTGGCCTCCGGGCGTGCGCTGCTCCAGGGGCCCGAAGGTAGAGGCAGCGCGGGTTGTAGAGGGAAGGGGAGGAGGGGGGGGGGTCTAGGATTGTGGGACGGCGACACCGGTATTCGGTCCCGGGTTCGGGAGGGGATCGGGGGACCCAGAGGAAGCCGTGGAGGAGCTGGGCCCGCTTGGGCCTTCAGGGGCCGTGGCGCAGGTGGGACTCCTGTGTTCTCTCTGAGTCCGTTCCAGAGGCCATTCCCCTGCCTTGGCGCAGCCCGAGAAACCAAATCCCAGGAACCCAACTCTGAGACCGGAATGCAGCAATCTGCGCCCCAGCGGGGTCCCGAGAGGCCCCAGGATGGGGGGCGGGGGGGGGCGTGTCTGACTTGTAGCCTTAAACCGGGAGGGGTGTCGAAGGCAGTGTAGGGTGGTCAGGACCTCCGCCCTGGGACTCCCAACTTTTGCAGGATACTTTCCCCTCCCTGATCACGCCCCCCCCCCCCCCCCGACTATAATTGTGTCACAGGTTTCACTCAGTCCCACCCAGCCCACGCTGCGGGTTTTTCCCCCTAGCCGCCCCTCTGCCAGGGCCACTGGGAGAGTGGGTCTTGCCAAGCCCCGGGGCAGTGAGAGCGGCGCAGCAGCATCGGGAGACCCAGACACGCCTGCCAGCTGCTTCTGGTGACTCTCAAGCTAGCTGGTCTTTGGGCTGGGTTTGCCTAGCCAGTTTCTTCAGCTGAATTTTCTCTTCTTTGACCCTCCTCTCCAGGCCTCCTAAACTCCGCTCCACACCCATGTTTCCCTCCCACCCTATGAATGACCGCACCACGGAGTTGGTAGCTTCCACCACTGCAGGGTCTCTGGGCCCCTGGGCCTACCTTGGTCCCTGCGTGGTCTCCTAACCCTCACCCCACTTCCTAGCGCTATTCCTCCTATTCCTGATTTTCCCACTGAACTCTCCTTCTCCCACCAGCAAGACAAAGCAAAAGGAAAACAAAATAAAACAAACAAACAAACAAAGCCCCAGCCCAACCAGCTGGACTCTCCTTTTCTCTCCTCTTCTCTCTTCCACAAAACCCGCATGTCACCTCAGATGTTTCTGTTTTGTCTTAGCATCAATCTGTTGGGTCAAAATCTTCCCTCAAAATCAAATCCCACCAAACAAACATTTCGATCGTCTTACCCCAATGGAACTAAACTTTGGGGGATACTATTGTGTTTTTTTTCCTCCACCAAATTCTCCTTATATCCACATGAACCAGTGACCTTTCAAACTTTGTTTTTATTTTTCCAGCAGAACCACTGCTTCAGACGAAATCTTACACCCAGCCCACACATCAGATATAAGAAGAGCTCAGAACCAGTGTGTGTGTGTGTGTGTGTGTGTGTGTGTGTGGTGGTGGTGGTGGGGGCTCAGCCTTACAAGGGGGCTCCAAAGGCACCTCCTCCCAACAATGTGACAACCAGGAGCCAAACTTCAGAGTCTGAATCTCCCCCCTCTCAGCCTGGGTCTCTCCAGGCTGTGCTTTAGCTTCGCGCACGGTGTGCCCTCCTCACCCCAAGCCTCTCCCCGCTCCCCACTGTCTCCCACGCCAGGTCCTGACATGGAGCTTCGCTCGGAGCTGCCCAGCGTGCCCGGCGCCGCGACGGCGGCGACCACGGCGACGGGGCCGCCCGTGGCGTCCGTGGCGTCGGTGGCGGCGGCGGCGGCGGCGGCGGCGTCGCTGCCGGTGAGCGTGGCGGGCGGGCTGCTGCGGGCGCCCCCGCTGCTGCTGCGCGCGGCGGAGAAGTACCCGCGGACGCCCAAGTGCGCGCGCTGCCGCAACCACGGCGTCGTGTCCGCGCTCAAGGGCCACAAGCGCTACTGCCGCTGGAAGGACTGCCTGTGCGCCAAGTGCACGCTCATCGCCGAGCGCCAGCGCGTCATGGCGGCGCAGGTGGCGCTGCGCAGGCAGCAGGCGCAGGAGGAGAACGAGGCGCGCGAGCTGCAGCTGCTGTACGGCACGGCCGAGGGCCTGGCGCTGGCCGCAGCCAACGGCATCCTCCCGCCGCGGCCCGCCTACGAGGTCTTCGGCTCGGTGTGCGCCGCCGACGGCGGGGGCCCGGGGGCCGGGGCGCCCGCGGGGACCGGCGGAGGCGCGGCGGGCGCCGGGAGCTCAGGTGAGGGCGCGGCCTGGCCGGAGGGAGGAGTGGCGGGGAGAGAGGGGAGCGGTCACAGGGTCCGGGGACTTGATTGGGTACCAAAGAGTGGTCTCCCCTTCTCCAAATGTCCCTTCGGCTAGAATTCACCGCGCACCCAGCCCCGATTGATTTGGGGCTTAAGTACATACACGCTCTTTTCTCCCCTTTCTGCAGACATTTTACTTTTCTCTCGCCGCGAGCCCAATAGTGAAGGTCTTATTTCCTCTAAACGGACAGGTTCCCGCATCCCCGCTCGCTTCCCGGGGCCTGCTCCCCAGCGCGGAAACCTGCGCGCCTTCTCCCCGGTTCTGTGCGTCTCCACCCGCCGCAGTGGCCCCTCTACTTCCCAGCTCCCTGCGGAAACCCGACCCCGCCAGGCCCCCACCCCGCCCCGCCCCTCCTTCTCTAGGTGTCGGAGACGACTCGTTCCCTTTCCACTTGTGACGCCGGTAATCCCGTTCCCATTGCTCCTTGTTCAACCTGCTCCTCTCCCCGCTGGTCCCAGCTTCTCAAGTGCGCGCTCTCGCTTCCCTGGATGCCCTTTCCTTTGCCCCTCTGCTCCCGGCCTGGCCCCACCCTCCTCTCCAAAACTCCTAGTTTTTTTTTTTGTTTTTCCGGGGAGGGAGGAGACCCTGTGGGCGCCGTTGGGGCTCTCTCAGGTCTCAGCTTGGGAGACAAGAACTTCTTAGGTCTTAATTTAGGAAAGGGTGGCTTATTATTATTATTATTATTATTATTTTTGCATGTAGAGAAGTTTGGGATCTTGTCGATGTCCCAGGCGCTTTCCTACACAGGCTGTGCTGCCCAGGGCCAGAGGGCACCGGCCTGGGCTGGCTCCTGAAAGCACAGAGGCGGAGTGGGCTTTTCTATATGGTGTCGGTGTCGCTGGAAGTTATGTTGGCTCCTGTTTGAACCCAGGGCCAGGCCACTCTTCCAGGGCAGGGCAGGGCTAGGAAGGGGGATAGCTGGTGGAGGGGTTAGGGCACAGGTATGGGAAGAAGGATACTGACTATTGAGTTTTCAGGGTGCAGGTGGTTGGGGTTCTGGGTGCAGAGAGGGGACGGCTCCCTGGGGCCAGGGGAGGAAAGACAGGGCTGTAGGGACCCAGAGGAGGGAATGGCGGAGCAAAGAGCAAGGCGCACTGGAGCCCAGTGAGTGAAGATCGCAGCGGGGCTCCCTGGGAAAGGAAACTGGGATGCCAAGGGCTGGGGCGCTGTGGGTGTGGTCGCCTCCCCACTGCTAACTGTTCTTCACACCCCCATCTCTCCCCTCCCAGAGGCCAAGTTACAGAAGTTTGACCTGTTCCCCAAGGCGCTGCTTCAGGCAGGCCGACCGGGCAGCCCGCCCCCGCCGCCTGGGAAGCCCTTATCACCCGACGACGGCGCGGACTCCGGTCCGGGGACCTCATCCCCGGAGGTGCGGCCAGGCTCGGGCTCCGAGAACGGCGACGGCGAGTCCTTTTCGGGGTCGCCCCTGACCCGGGCCTCCAAGGAGGCAGGTGGCAGCTGCCCAGGCAGCGCCGGCCCCGGAGGCGGCGGCGAGGAGGACAGCCCAGGCTCCGCCAGCTCTCTGGGCTCTGAATCCGGCTCGGAGGCTGACCGAGAAGAGGCAGAGGCCCCTCCGGCCCAGGGGCTGGGCGGGGGCCCGAGCCCGAGGCAGCGGACGCCGCTGGACATTCTGACGCGCGTCTTCCCGGGCCACCGGCGCAGCGTCCTGGAGCTGGTGCTGCAGGGCTGCGGCGGCGACGTGGTGCAGGCCATCGAGCAGGTGCTGAACCACCACCGCGGGGGCCTGGCGGCCAGCCTGGGCCCCGCCGCGCCCTCGGATAAGGCCGCCGCGGGCGCAGCAGCAGCAGCGGAGGATGGTTGGCTGAGCCGGGTGGACGCCGCCGCCGGGGGCCCCGGGCTGCCAGCGCCGCTGCAGGCCGGCCCCGCCGCACCCCCGCACCACAGACCTTTGCTAGCCGGCGCCATGGCTCCGGGGACGCTGGGCTCGCTGAGCAGCCGATCGGCCTTCTCGCCTTTGCAGCCCAACGCCAGCCACTTCGGCGCCGCCGCCGCCGACGCCGGTGCAGCCTACCCGCTGGGCGCGCCGCTCGGCCTCAGCCCCCTGCGCCTGGCCTACTCGGCGGCGGCCGCGCACAGCCGCGGCCTGGCCTTCATGGCGCCTTACTCCACCGCCGGCCTGGTGCCCACGCTCGGCTTCCGCCCGCCCATGGACTACGCCTTCAGCGACCTCATGCGCGACCGTTCCGCCGCCGCCGCGGCCGCCGTGCACAAGGAGCCGTCCTACAGCGGCGGCCTGTACGGGCCGATGGTCAACGGCGCCCCTGAGAAGCAGTAATTGGGGAAGTCCTGGCCGCTGGGCGCTGGGCGGCCCCCACACAGGGACCCCAGTCTTGTCCCAGGGGGCTGCCGGTCCCCCTTCGCCCAGGGCGCGCTCTGCGTCCCGGAGGGGGTCCCCTCTCTCTCCAAGGGGGTTGGTTCTCAGTTTTGTTTTGAAGGGTGGGGAGGGAAGAACCAAGTAAAGCGGAGCAGCTACAGATGCAGTTGTTCTGGGAGGAGGTGTGAGGCCCTGATCCTCATCCCCCCAGTCCCCTCCCTAAGGGTCCCCAGCCCTTGCAAAAGCGACAATTCTTGCGCATTCCAAGTCTGCCTCGGTAGCGCACGCTCCCGCCTCTCCTGTAAGCTACGCCCATCCCGCCCTGCGCTTGAATGGATGGCAGGATGGTCCGAGAGTGTCTTCTGTGTCTCCCCTCCCTCTAAATAATTTTAAATATGTGCTCTAACAAATATAAATTTAGGATGTATAAATCTCTTGGCACTGAGTCGAGTCTTTGGGACACACACATATATATCGATATCATTGTGTTTTGGTTTTTTTTTAAAAAAAGGAAACAAGTTCTGCGGTGCACTTTCCTCCTCATTGCGGTATTTGTCGCTCTCTTTGTCGCTTATGCCGGTCAGCATGGGTTTCCTTGGTGCAGTGTGAGTTTTTATATATGTATAAATCTATATTTAACCTACACATATATATATACAAGCCAGTGTATAATGTTATAAACATGGAATTCTCTAAGTTATTAATTGTAATCTGTAGGTGACCTCGGTATTAACGTGAACAAAAAAAAAAAAAAAAACAAGCAAAAAAAAAAAAAAGGACAACATGGAAAAATTAGACTCTGCGCGCATTGTTACTTATCAGGTTTTATAAACTAAATATATTGTAAACTCCAGACGGATCTCGCTCACCTGCTCACCTGACTGGGCCGGTCTCTCCCTAAGGAGCGGCCAAGGTGAGCGCTGCAGCCAGAGCAGCGACTGGTGACTAAGCCAGACTTGTCCTCCTGCAGGCCCTCCCCTCCCCTCCCCTCTACCCTCCCCTCCCGCCGGGACCGCCGAACCCCCAGCCCAGGGCGGCCTGGGGAAACGCTGCTGCAGAGAACGGCTCACTGTGTGCTTTCTTTTGCATAGACCTGAGCTAGAAATAAATGTTATTTTCTAAGAAAACAACACCGAATCCCGTCCAGCTCATCGGGCAGGGCAGCGGGATTGGAACGATCTTCATTTCCTGCTGGGGCCGTGGTTCCAGGGAGAAGCCTGACCGCAGTCCGCGCTGGGCCCTGACCCTCGGGAGTGCGGGAGGGACCTTCCCGCGGCGCCTAGAGGGCCGGCGGCGGAGGACTCCGGGAGGAACAGCGCCTGGTGCGCGCCTCCGGGGTTGCGCCTCTGCATTGGTCCTCGCTCCCGGCTCCGGCGCCGGCCTTGGCGGGGTCGCCTGGCCAGTGCTCGGAGTCCCGGATCGCGAGCCTCTCTCCGGGGTCCCGCGAGGCTGGCAACCAGGTTCTGGTTCCCCCCGGAGCGCAGATTTGGGCTCAGCCGGGTTGCACCCAGCACGCCTCCCTTCTCAGAGAAATTGGGGACCAGGGGCTGCCGAGGCGGCAGCTGCCCAGGGAGGGCTGCAAAGGAAGAGGATCTTCCACTCCTGTTTTTGGAATAACTCTGGTATTCCGGTTATCTTGGTGGTGGGGTGCTGCTCCCGCCCGCGGTGAGGACCCCACTTTGCACCCCTTTTACTTCCCTCCTCAAGCGGAGCGGAGCAAATTAGCGGCTCTAGGGCCGACCCCTCCACCCGCTGCCCATCCAGGGTGCCCCCTCCCCAAGGCTGGCCCGGCCGGCGACATCCCAAGATAAACTTCTGGGGCCGGCTCGAGTTCCGCCAGGCGGTGAAACTTAATAGCAGGACAAGAAAAACGGTTTAATAAAGAAGGGCTTTAATAGGGAACTAATTTGATTGAGTTGCCTAATTCCACTTTAATTGGAAAGGGGTTTGGCTGTTTGGTTATAAAGTGCGAGGGTGACAGCGAGATGGAAGTGGTGGTGGGGGGGGGGGGGAGAAGGAGCGAAAGAAGAAAGATGGGGACAAGAGATGGGGGGGGGGGGTGAGAAAGAGAGAGAAAGTCTGAAGAAAGGAACCGGGAAGTGTTACTCAAGCGGAGGCTGCGGCAGAAAGCGGGGAGCGGCCAGAAGTGTGAACTCCTGCCTTCACCGCTGCGCTCCGGCCCCTCGCCCTCCTCCCTCTCCAGCCGCGCCCGGAGCTCTCGTCCCACCCGCGGTGAGCCCAGGAAGGGGCTGGGTTCTGAATTTCAGGAGGGACCTGCCCTGCGGCTCCAGGGGCCCCAGATTCAAGCCAGACCCCGGGGAGGCATCCCTGGGCCCAGGCGCCCCACTCCCAAGAACATCTGCAGCTTCTTAGATGTCGAATTTTCGTTCATTCTCACAGCAAACAGGAAAGAATCCCTCGAGCTGTTTATTATCGGTTAGATCTACATAGAATCCCGCGAGCTGTTTATTATCGGTTAGATCTACATAGAATCCCGCGAGCTGTTTATTATCGGTTAAATCTATAACCTATGAGCTGTTTATTATCGGTTAAATCTATACATAACCTATGAGCTGTTTATTATCGGCTCCACATCACAGAGGAAAACTGAGGTCCAGAGTGGTTTGGGGACTTGTCCTACCATTCCGGTATTCTGGGTCCCCTCTCTGCACTGTTGCAGTGAGCGGAACATTTTCTCCTCTCGAGAAGAGCTTTCTTCTGGCCCCAAATGGGGCCTCTGCAGAAACCCCCCCCCACCACCACCACCAGTCCCGCTCCCCAGGCAGCCCCCAGAGCCCAGAGAAGCTGTGGTCTCTGACTGTGAGCGTCTGGGATGGAGGTCAGAATGGTTCCAGGGAAGCCCAGCGGGTAGAGCAGTGGGGTTTTCAGGTTCCTCTCTTCCCGCCCAGTGCATCTCTGTGGTGGAGGCCCTGGGATGGAAACCCATGTCGGTCAGTCACAGCCTTGACGCCTGGCAAAGTCCTGCATTCACGCGAGCCCCTGACCTCCCTGCCCACAGCGCTGTCGGGAATAGCGAGGCTCAGAGAATGCTGGTGACCAGCCCAGGGCCACACATTCATGCTCCGAGGAGCCAGAATCAGAACCCAGGACTGGCAAGCCAGATTGCTAAGTAGCAGTGTGTAGTGTGTGTGTGTGTGTGTGTGTGTGTGTGTGTGTGTGTGAGCTGGGTGGGTGGTGAGTAGGTGCCTCTGGTTGGGGAGCTCCCTGGGGGAGGGGAGTTTAGGGGACTGGGGCCTGAACTGGTTCCGCTGTGGAGGTTGCAGGCAGTGCCTACACCCCTGATGGTGAGGATAGGGGCAGGGACACCAACTCTTTTCTGCTGGGAGTGGGAGATGAGATGGGGCATCTACTGTCCATGTTTATTCCCTAAACCCCCTGCCTGCTGGACCCAATCTGGCCTGGGCACTGGGCGGACCTGGGCCTGAATGGAGTGGGAGAGCTCTGACAATTGGGGAAACAGACTCACTGGGTGGTACTTATTTTACAATTATTTTCCTCCTCCTCCTTCTCTTCCTCCTCTTTCTTCATCACAACAGCAGCAGCTGCACACCATTGAGTGCCTACTGTGTGCCAGGTCTGGTACTAAGCAGTTCTACACAAGATCCTGCTCAGCAGGCAAGAAAAAGCTAAGAGCTGTGATCCTGGTTCTGTCACTGGCTGGGTCTGTTCATTCATGGGTTACTTCAGTCAGTAAATATTTACTACGTACTTACTCGGTGCCAAACTCAATTCTAGGAGCTTGGGATGCACTAGTGTGTAAAAGAGGCATCATTTTTGCCCTCTCAACATTCGCAGGGTGGTGGGGCTGCAGAGCTGATGACACAGGGAAGGGGGATGCACTGATATGGCCCCAGGGGGCAGGGAGGTCTGCCCATGGAAAGGCGAGCGAGGCAGGGAGCTTCACCTCAATTCCAGGGGCTCATGGCAGTGTCTGCCGCTCTGGGTGCTGTGAGGATTAAACCAGATAATGTGCAAAAACCTCTTGGCTCACTGCTTCCTAACTAGGTGTTCATTCTCATGATCAGATCCTTTGGAGTGGCTGTTTCCCATTTCACAGGGGAGTAAACACCTCAGAGGGATTGAGTGGCCGGAGCAATTCTCCTTATAAATCCTCTGAAGTGTCATCAGATGGCAGAGTGTAGGTTCTGGAGATGCTTGTGAGAGAAGGCGAGTCCTGGGGGCAGAGGTGAGGGGCAGCACTGTGACCTGCCGCAGGAAGTGGTGAAGGGTCTTTGTGGGGGAACAGGTGGAGAGCGACAGGCTCTGATGTAGGACATGAGTCAGAGGTCAGATCATGGAGGACCTGGGAGCACTGTCAGGGTAAGGGGCTGGGGTTTCAGAGTGAGGGGGCCGCTGACAGTATGGCTGGTGACATGTGCATTTGGATTGGATAGATTGTTAGGGGGAAGGCTGCACCCCTCCGAGGAGGAGCCGTGAGAAACGGCAGCACCAAAAAGTGATCAGTGGAAGCGGGCACAGGGAGAGAAGAGGTTGGCTTCAAGAACTGCCAGGAGCCAGACTCTCCACTATTGATCCAATGTGAGGTGTAAGCCAGGAGGAGGACTCACCCCTGAATCTTAGGTATGTCTGGGCTGGGTGACTCATTGCTGGAGACACTCAGAGTTGTGAGCCCCTGAAGCAGAGACAAGAGTCAAGGGTGAAGAAAAAAGTTTGGTGTCCAACATCTAGAGTTTGAGGGGCATATGGGGTCTTTAGGTGTGGGTACCAAATAGCTGAAAGAGTCAGCAGGGGGTGGCCACAGGGCCGTGGGAGGGATGAAGTGGCCCAGCACTTGGCCTTCCTGCCCATAGGACAGACACAAGACTCCCTCAGTGGAGGCTACAGGGTGTGTGAGTGTGTGTGTGTGTGTGTATGTATTGAGACGTGTGTGTGTTGAGATGTGTGTGTGTGTGTGTGTGTATTGAGACGTGTGTGTGTGTGTGTGTGTGTGTGTGTGTGTGTGTGTCTTGAGATCCCAGACACTGGAGTTCTGCCTCTCCATTTCTGTTCATGCCAAGAAGGCTAGTCTCTTAAAATCATTCTCTTAAAATTTTGCACCTTGTAAAGATCACTGTCCTGGGGCAGGACCTGAGCAGCCTGTCGTGACAACTTCAGGGTTCCCCATCTGCACAGGTCGGTCCCTATCAACCTGTCCATGCCTTCTACTTCCGGAAGCTTTAGGTTCAGCAGCTCATTGTTCTCTGACTTGTCCATCCCCACCTCCCATGTTTCTGCACTCTGGCCACACTGAGCTCCTTAGAGTCACCTAAAAGACAATGCACTTTCCTGCTCCTTTACCGGGCAGGCCCCTCTGCCCGCAAAGCCCTTTCCTTCTCCTCCACTTTGAGGATCATGCTCACCTCTCCCAAGGCCCAGTGATGCCAGTGGAGCTTAAAGTCCAAGCCTCATCATCTGTAAGGTCCCTTTCAAGGTCTTGCACTTTGTGCACTTGGACAAGTGACGTCTTTTTCTTAAAGATTCAGGCCCCAGTAAAAACTGCATCTGCTACAGCCTAGCTTAGGCTATACCTCTGGCTTCCTGATACTGGTACGATTGCTGCATAACAAATAACTCCAAAATTTAGTGATTTAAAAAAATTTTATCTCATGATTTTGTGGGTCAAACATTTGGCATGGCTGGGTCATTCTTTTGTTCCATGGTGGTATGGCGATCTCTCGGTGGTACTCAGCAGGTAGGTTTGTTGGTCTGGAGGGTGATAACTGCAGACATATGTCTGGTGCCTTTGCATAGAGGCCTGGAAAGCTGGGGGATGCTGGACCACTGACTGGAGCACTACAAGTAGCCCTTCCATTATGGTGGCCTCAGGGATTCAGACCTCTAACATGTTGACTTGGGCTTCCAAGAGCAGATGCTCCAGTGAATACTTGAAAGCTACATGGCCCTTTATGACCTTGCCTTACAGTGACAAGACTCTGCATGTTGCAGGTGACTGATACCCATGTTATACGGATTCAAAAAAAGGGAATTGGCACCCTCTCTGCAGCCTGTCCTCAGGCTTCTGCAGTGAGTAGGACCTGCCTGCTGGACAACCAAGCTCTCAGGACAGCTGAATGCTTGCTCATGTCAGCCCTACATGATCTTTGTTTTAGCATTTTAGGGTGGAAAAGCATGTTACTTGCATTTCTATTTTTTTTCCCAAGGGACAAGAATTTGGGATCCTCTGAGCTTTGATTCAAATTCATCTTGGGATGTACCATAATAGAGCCATGGGATTTTATTGGAGTGAGGGTTCACTGGTTCTGGCACTAAGAGACTCAATGTTTCTGATCCTTTCTTAATTTTCGAAAACCTTTTATTATGAAAAATTTCAAGCATATAAGAAAGCAGAGAGAACAATATAATAAATCTTTATATACTCATCACAGAACCAGTAATTATTAACCTTGGCCATATTTGCTTCACCTAAATGTTTCTTTGAGGAATTAAAAGTCAGTTATAGGTATTGTGAAATTCCACTGTGAAATACCTCAGGATGCATCTCCAAAGTAGGAGACATTTTCTAACTAAACCACAATATCATTAATACACTATCAATATTACTGTCAGAGGGGAGGGGGGTGGAGAGACTGGATGAAAGAAGGTGAAGGGAATTAGCCAAAGGACATATATGCATGAGCCATAGACACAGACAACAGTGTGGTGTTGGCCAGAAAAGAGGTGGGGGCAGAGGGAGGGTGAAGGTGAGGAAATGAAGATATCTGTAATAGGGTAAACAATAAAGAAAAACAATTCCTTTATATTATCTGATATCCAAAACATTATTAAGATTTACCCAATTGCCCCGATTAAAGTCTTATTCATTCATTCATTCATTCATTCATTCATTCATTCAATAGAGGCCAGGTGCATGAATTCATGCACAGTGAGGTCCCTTGGCCTGGCCTGTGGGATCAGCCTGAAACTGGCTCTCTGACATCCCCTGAGGGGGTCCCAGATTGCGAGAGGGTGCAGACTAGGCCCAGGGACCCCACCAATGCACAATTGGGTCTCTGGAGGTTGGCCAGCCAGGGAGGGACCATAGGAGGGCTCCAGGGCATGCCCACCCATCTCATTCAGTCCCAATTGGCCGGACCCCAGTATCAAGCTAACCTATTGGTCAGAGCATCTGACCCCTGGTAGTCAGTGCATGTCATAGTGAGCAGTTGAGCAGACTTAGCATATCATTAGCATATTATACTTTGGTTGGTTGAATGGACTACTGAATGACCAGACACTTAGCATATTAGGCTTTTATTATTGTATATAGGATACATGCATACATACAAATCAGAGTTTGGGGGTCCATAGCAGACACTGTCAAAGTCCCACTTACATCCCTTGGACCTTACAGTCCACTGAGTTTAAGCTTCTAGGGTCAGTTTCTCTATGCCTAATGGCTTTTATTCCAGAACCACAGGAGAGAGTGACATACCAGAGTTGGGGCCACATGAGCCGTCCTTCTCAGAGTAGGCAATGAGAGGGTGAGTTGTTTGTAGAGAATTTAAAACAATAATACTGACTACAAGTTGGTCTGCTTTTGACATTATCACCATAGCTCAGCAATTCTAAATAATCCCAGAGATAAAATGTTACTCAGTTAAAAAAAAACTCCTGTTGGTGGTCAAAGTTCGAAACAATCTTGATTGATGAATTTAAATTATGTGCTCGTGTGTGTATGTGTGTGTGTGTGTGTGTGTGAGACGCATATACAGATATATACACATATAAAATCTACTTTTATATTTATTTATATGCTGTCGGAAGTGATTATATTTTACATTTACATACATCAAAATTGACTTTTTTCATAGCACATTTCTAAAAGTTTGAACACATGTATACGATTTGTGTAACTAAAATCAGAAAACTTCCATCACCCTAGAAAACTTCCTTGTGCTGCTCCTTTAGAATCAAAACTGCTCCCCGACTCCTAATCCCTGGCAACCACTGACTTGTTCTGTCTTTACAGTTCCTTCTTTTTGAGAATGTTATATAAACAGAATCATACAGTATGTAGCCATTTGAGACTGGCTTCTTTCACTTAGCATAATGCCTTTGAGGTTCATTGAATTTATTGTATGTGTCAGTAGTTCACTCATACTTATTATTGCATAGTATTCAATTGTCTAGCTGTTCCACCATTTGTTTGTTACTCCATTCACTGTTGAAAGACATTTGGGTTGTTTTTCATCTTTGGTGATTATGAATGAAACTGCTATAAATGTTCATGAACAGGTTTTTGTGGCATAAGTTTCATTTGTCCAGGGCAAACACTTGAGCGTGGTAAATAAACATTAAACTTTAAAAGATATTGCTAAACTGTTTTGCATTCTCAGCAGCAACATATGAGAGTTGCCACATTAGTGCACGTGGTTTGACTCACACTTTTATTTTTTTTCAAGCCATTCTAAAGGTGGTGCCATGGTATCTTATTGTGTTTTTGATTCACATTTCCCTAATGGATAATCACCTTTTCAGGTATTTATTTTTCATCCAAATATCATCTTTGCTGAACTGTATGTTCAAATATATATTGCCCATTTTAAAATAATTGTTTTTAATACTGAGTATTTAAAAATAATAGCTTTATTGATATATATGTTAGATACTATACAATTTACCTATTTAAAGTGTTTAATTCAGTGACTTCTAATATATTCCCAAAGTTGTGAAACCATCATCATAATCATTTTTAGAAACTTTTTATCACCCTCAATATAAATTCTGTACCCATTAGCAAACACTATGCATTTGCCTCAAACTCTACAATCCCATATAACTATTAATTTACTTTCTGTCTCTACTTTGTCTGTTCTAAAAAATTTATATAAATAGAATCAGACAAGATGTGGTCTTTTTTTCCCCCTGACTTCTTTCACTTAGCAATGTTTTTAAGGTTCATCCATGTTGTGCATGGATCAGTAATTTATTCCTTTTTATTGCTGAATAATACCCATGGCATAGATATACCACATTTTGTTTATCTATTTATTTATTGATGAACATTTGAGCTGTTTCTGCATTGTGGCTATTATAAATAATACTGCTATGAACATATGTGTACAAGTTTTTGTGTGAACATATGTTTTCATATTTCTTGGATATTTACCTACAAGCAGCATTGCTGGATCACTTTATAATTTTATGTTTAACATTTTGGGAAATGCCAAACTGTTTTCAACTGCAGCTGCAACCATTTTACAATCCTACCAGCAGTATAATAGGGTTCTAATTTCTCCACGTCATTGTTATTATCTGTCTTTTGGAGGTTTGTATCTCCTTGTGGTTTTGATTTGCATGTTCCTGATGGCTAATGAAATAGAGCATATTGTCATGTGCTTTTTGACCACTTGTGCATCTTTGTAGAAAAAATGTCTCTTTAAGTCCTTGGCCCGGCCCATTTTAAATTAAGTTAGCTGTCTTTTTGTTATTGAGTTATAAAAATTCTTTATATATAAGCTCCTTATTATATAATTTACAAATATTTTCTTCCATTCTAGGGTTGTCTTTTCACTTTCTTGGTGGTTTTTTTTTGCAGCACGAGTTTTTAATTTTGGTAAAGTACAATTATCTGTTTTTTCCCCTTTATTGTTAATATTTTAAAAATATTCTTTATTGTTGAAAGTATTACATACGTATTCCTCCTCCCCACCCATTGACCTCCTTCAGCCTTCCCCCTCCTGTTGTTTGTATTTTTGATGCTATATCTAAGAAACCACTGTCTAAGCTAAGATCATAAAAATTTACACCAGTATTTTTTCATGAATTTTATAGTTTTAGCTCTTACATTGAATCTTTGATTCATTTTGAGTTGATTTTTGTATATTGTAAGGTAGTGGTCCTAACTCATTCTTTTGCCTGTGGATACCTAAATGTCCCAGTACTATAAATATTTCTCTCTTTTCCGTGCCCATCGAGGCTAGGGAGCGGTCTGGCTCCTGAGTAGGGGTGACTGGGGATTGAGAAAATGAAAGAAAGAGACAGACACAGAGATAGAAAGAAAAAGCTGGGGCCGGATGGGGCAGCTGTCCTCTGATGGAGAGACAGTGACCCAGAGAGATACAGAGCATTTATTTTATACAGTCTGATTAAAACAAGGATGGAGTAACAAGTATACGAAGGTTCTTGTTTTGGCAATACTTGCTGCACCTCCCACAGCTCTTTAGCTACTTAGGAAGGAATTAGGGAAGGCTACAAGGTCAGGCTTAACAATGCTAGGAGAGCTCTTCCCTCAAGGCTAGGACTTGTTTGTGGCCCTGCCACAGGTCAGCCCAAGGCTTGACCCTAGAACCACTCCCTACACAGTACCGTTGGTAAAAAAGACTATTCTTTCCCCTATGGAATTGTTTTTTTTTTTTTGTTTGTTTGTTTTTTTGTTTTTTTTTATGAGTCCTCATTAAGATAGCTTAGATATTTTTACTAGCATTTATTAATGCTACAAAATAAGAAAATATGGTTTACATTTGATCTATTAATATTTTTATTTCAAATCCAAGTTTATACACATTTCTATAGATTCAGCTTAGACACTAAGGGAAGCAGTGGCATGATTTGAGAAGTGATCAAAATAGCATTTCACATCATCTCAGAGAACATCATTAACCTTGATATTCATTATTTGTTATAGGAAGCAAAAATTGAAGGGTTAAAATAGCAGGAGAGGGAATCTTTCCTCTCCTTGTTTATTTTTGTGCTTGTATATTATTATTTATGTTTCATTAAGTAATGTTAAACTGTTTTTTAAAAAATATGTTTTTATTGATGTGTTATTGTGTTTTAAAGAGAGAGAGGAAGGGAGAGAGAGGAAGACAGAGAGAAACTTTGATAGGAGAAAAATGGATCAGTTGCCTCCCATATGCATTCTTTTTTTTTTTTTGTATTTATTTATTTATTTATTTTTTACATATTTTATTGATTTCCCCCCCTCCCTCACTCCCACACATCCCCTCCCTCCCCCGAGTTCCATGTCCATTGGTTGTACTTATATGCATGTATACAAGTCCTTCAGTTGATCTATTATCTCCCCCAGATCCTCCTCCCCTCCCCGCTGAAATTTGACAATCTGCTTGTTGCTTTACTGTCTCTGTATCTATCTTTTGGTTCATCAGTTTATAATGATCTTTATTATCCACAAATGAGTGAGGTCATGTGGTGTTTCTCTTTCATTGATTGGCTTATTTCACTCAGCATGATGTTCTCCAATTCCATCCAGGTTGCTGCAAATGATGAGAATTCCTTCTTTTTTATGGCAGCATAGTATTCCATTGTGTAGATGTACCATAGTTTTTTGGATCCAATCATTTGCTGACGGGCACCTAGGCTGTTTCCAAATTCTGGCTATTGTAGATTGTGCTGCTATGAACATAGGGGTGCATATATCCTTTCTGATTGGTGTTTCTAATTTCTTGGGATATATTCCTAGGAGTGGGATTATTGGATCAAATGGGAGTTCCATTTTCAGTTTTTTGAGGAAATTCCACACTGTTCTCCACAGTGGTTGCACCAGTCTGCATTCCCACCAGCAGTGCACGAGGGTTCTTTTTTCTCCTCAACCTCACCAACACTTGTCGTTTGTTGATTTGTTGATGTTGGCCATTCTGACAGGTGTGAGATGGTAGTGCATTGTTGTTTTGATTTGCATCTCTCGGATAATTAGTGACTTTGAGCATGTTTTCATGTGCCTTTTGGCCTTCCTTCTGTCTTCTTTTGAAAATATTCTATTTAGGTCCATTGCCCATTTCTTAATTGGATCATTCACCTTCCTTTTATTTAGTTGTATCAGCTGTCTGTAGATGTTGGAGATTAAACCTTTATCAGTGGTGTTATTTGAAAATATGTTCTCCCACACCGTGGGCTTTCTTGTTGTTTTGTTGATGGTTTCTTTTGCTGTAAAAAAGCTTTTTATTTTGATGTAGTCCCATATGTTTATTTTCTCTTTAGCTTCCATTGCCCTAGGGGTAGTATCAGTGAAGAAGTTCTTTTGGCATACGTCTGAGATTTTGCTGCCTGTGGATGCTTCTAGTATTTTTATGATTTCCCGTCTGATGTTTAAGTCCTGCATCCATTTTGAGTTTATTTTTGTGTATGGTGTAAGTTGGTGATCTAGTTTCATTCTTTTGCATGTGTCTGCCCAATTTTCCCAACACCATTTATTGAAGAAACTGTCTTGACTCCATTGTATATTTGTGCCTCCTTTGTCAAATATTAATTGAGCATAGTGATTTGGGTTGATATCTGGGTTCTTAATTCTATTCCATTGATCTATATGTCTGTTCTTGTGCCAGTACCAGGCTGTTTTGAGAACAGTGGCTTTGTAATACAGTTTGAAGTCTGGTATTGAGATCCCTCCTACTTTACCCTTCTTTCTCAGGATTGCTGTGGCTATTCGGAGTCTTTTATTGTCCCAAATGAACTTTTGGAGAGTTCTTTCTAGGTCAGTGAAATATGCCGTTGGTATTTTAATGGGGAGTGCATTGAACCTATAGATTGCTTTAGGAAGTATGGACATTTTGATGATGTTGATTCTACCAATCCATGAACATGGTACGTTCTTCCATCTCCTTACATCTTCCTCTATCTCTTTTTTCAGTGTCGTGTAGTTTTCTGCATATAGGTCCTTTACTTCCTTAGTTAAATTTATTCCTAGGTATCTTAATTTTTTTGGTGCGATGGTAAATGGAATTGCTTTTTTAATCTCTGTTTCTGTAGTTTCACTGTTGGTGTATAGAAATGCCATGGATTTCTTGGCATTAATTTTGTATCCTGCTACATTGCCAAATTCATTTATTAAGTCAATTAGTTTTTTAATGGAGTCTTTTGAGTTTTTTATGTACAATATCATGTCATCTGCAAATAAGGATAACTTTACTTCTTCTTTTCCAATTTGGATGCCTTTTATTTCCTCCTCTTGTCTAATTGCAATGGCTAGTACTTCCAGTACTATGTCAAACAGGAGTGGCGAGAGTGGGCATCCCTGTCTTGTTCCTGTTCTTAGAGGGAATGGTTTTAGTTTTTGCCCATTGAGTATAATGTTGGCTGTGGGTTTATCATATATGGCTTTTATTATGTTGAGGTATGATCCTTGTACTCCCACCTTGTTAAGAGTTTTTATCAGGAAAGGGTGTTGGATTTTATCAAATGCTTTTTCTGCATCAACTGATATGACTATATGATTTTTATCTTTCAATTTGTTTATGTGATGTATCACATTTATTGATTTGCGGATATTGTACCATCCTTGCATTCCTGGAATAAATCCTACTTGGTCATGGTGTATGATCTTTGTGATGTTCTTCTGGAGTCGATTTGCTAGAATTTTGTTGAGGATTTTGGCATCTATGTTCATGAGGGATATTGGCCTGTAATTCTCTTTCATTGAGTTGTCTTTATCTGGTTTTGGTATTAGGGTGATGCTGGCTTCATAGAAGGAGTTTGGAAGTGTTCCTTTCTCTTGGATTTTTTGGAATAGTCTGAGGAGGATAGGTTTTAGTTCTTCCTTGAATGTTTGGTAAAACTCTCCTGTGAAGCCATCTGGCCCTGGGCTTTTGTTTGCTGGAAGCTTTTTGATGACTGTTTCAATTTCTTCCCAAGACACTGGTCTATTGAGATTTTTAGATTCTTCCTGATTGAGTTTTGGAAGTTTGTATTTTTCTAGGAATATGTCCATTTCCTCCAGGTTGTTCAGTTTGTTGGAATAGAAGTTGTTCATAGTATTTTGTAACAATCCTTTGTATTTCGGTGGGGTCTGTTGTTATTTCACCTCTTTCATCTCTGATTTTGTTTATTTGGATCCTCTCTCTTTGTTTCTTGGTTAGCCTGGCTAGAGGTCCATCTATCTTGTTTATTCAAAGAATCAGCTCTTGGTTTTGTTGATCTTATGTATTGTTTTTTTGGTCTCTATGTCGTTTATCTGTGCTCTGATTTTTGTTATTTCCTTCCTTCTGCTTACACTGGGCTTTTCTTGTTGTGCCTTTTCTAACTCTTTGAGTTGTAGAGTTAGATCATCTGTTACCCTTTTTTCTAGTTTTTTGCAATAGGCTTGTAAGGATATGAACTTCCCTCTCAAAACTGCTTTTGCTGTGTCCCATAGATTTTGGATTGTTGTGTTTTCATTGTCATTTGTTGCCAGGATGTTTTTAATTTCTTCCTTGATTTCTCTGGTAACCCAGTCCTTGTTTAATAGCATGCTGTTTAGTCTCCATGTGTTTGATTTCTTTGGATTATTTTTATTGTAGTTAATTTCCAGTTTTATGCCATTATGGTCTGAGAAGATAGTTGATATGATTTCTATCTTCTTGAATTTGAAGAGACTTTGCCTATATCCCAAAATGTGGTCTATCTTTGAGAATGTCCCATGTGCACTTGAGAAGAATGTATATTCTGTGGCTTTGGGGTGCAGTGTTCTGAAGATGTCAATTAATTCCATCTGGTCTAGTGAGTCATTTAGGATTGATATTTCTTTGCTGATTTTTTGTTTAGATGATTTGTCGAAGGGTGACAGTGGGGTATTAAAATCTCCTACTATGATTGTATTGCTATTAATCTCTCTCTTAATGTCCTCCAGCAGTTTTTTAAATGTATTTTGTTGCTCCTGTATTGGGTGCATATATATTTACCAGGGTTATTTCTTCTTGTTGGATTGTTCCCGTTAGTATTATGAAGTGGCCTTCATTATCTCTTATTATGTCCTTCACTCTGAGATCTAATTTGTCAGATATAAGTATTGCTACCCCAGATTTTTTTTCATTTCCATTTGCCTGGAAAACTTTTTTCCATCCCTTCACCCTCAGTCTGTGTGCATCTCTTTTTCTGAGGTGGGTTTCTTGTAGACAACAGATGTATGGGTCTTGTTTTCTTATCCAATCTGTTACCCTATGTCTTTTTATTGGAGCATTTAATCCATTTACATTTAAGGTTATTATTGATAGGTACTCATTTGATGCCATTTTTATTCTATACCCGTGTTCCTTCTTCACTTCTTATTTCTTTATTTTTACAGTAGACCCTTTAGCATTTCTTGCATTGCTGGTTTGGTGGAGATAAATTCCTTCAGTCTTTTTTTTGTCTGTGAAGCTCCTGATTTCCCCTTCAATTTTGATTGATAGCCTTGCTGGGTACAGTATTCTTGGATTCAGACCCTTCCTTTACATGACTTTGTATATTTCATCCCATTCCCTTCTGGCCTGATAAGTTTCTGTTGAGAAATCAGTTGCTAGTCTGATGGGGGTTCCTTTGTATGTAACTTTCTGTCTCTCTCTGGCTGCTTTTAAGATTCTTACTTTGTCGATGTTGTTTGCCAATTTAATTATAACGTGCCTTGGAGTCTGTCTTCTGGGATTCATTTTGCTTGGGACTCTGCGAGCATCTTGGATTTGTGTGGTTTTTTTCTTCTCTATTTCAGGAAAGTTTTCTGTCATTATTTCTTGAAATACTTTTTCCATGTCTACCTCAGTTTCCTTCCCTTCTGGAACCCCTATTATTCGAATATTATTTTGTTTTGTATTGTCCCAAAGCTCCCATAGGCTCTCCTCCTGCTTTTTAATCTTTTTTTCTAGAAGTTGCTCTACTTGGGTATTTTTTTCCATCTTATCTTCTAGCTCACTGATGCGGTCCTCTGCTTCATCTAGTCTACTCTTGATGCTTTCTATTGAGTTCTTCATGGTAGCGATGTCATTTTTCATTTCTTCTTGGTTCTTCTTCAGTTCCTCATGGCTCTTCTTCAGTTCCTCATGGTTCTTTCTCATTTCTATTGTCAAATTTCTCTTCCATTCTTTTTAGCCATCCTATGATCATTACTCTGAATTCTTGCTCTGGTAGGCTGCTTGCCTCTGACTCGTTTACTTCCTTTTCTGGTGATGCCTGCTTTTCTTTCACGTGCGGACTATGTTTTTGTCTCCCCATGGCCTCTCTTTTCAGGATGTCTGGTTATGTGGTGTTCCTTCTTCTGCGTTGATTTAAAGGTACAAAATACAACACTGCCAGATACAACACAAGAGGCACTTAACAGGAATGTATTTACAATATTAATAACCTCTAATAAAGGTGACCACTAGAGAAAGGCAACTTAGGGGATAGGAGAGAAGGAAGAAAGGTAAAAATAAAATAAAGAGAAATTTTTTTAAAAAATTAAAATTAAAAAAATTTTTTAAAAAATTAAGTAAATAAAAAAAAAGAGGGATAAAGAGATAGAAAAAGAAGAAAAAAAGTAATGACAAAATGAAGTTGGAAAACAGGGAAAAAAAGAAGAGAGAGAGAGAGAGAGAGAGAGAGAGAGAGAGAGAGAGAAAGAGAAAGAGAGAGAAGAAGCAAACTAAAAGAGAAATGGGAAACAAACTATATATATGTGGAGAAAATTGCCATAGAACAACCTCTGAACCCAGCCAATGCCAGTAACAATACTTGGAGATTAATACAAACCACAATATCCACTATTATTAAGGAAGGCTATGATATACAGAAGTAAAAGAAACAAACAAAAACAGAGGATTTAAAAAAAATACAAAGCAACAATAACAATACAGGAATAAGCATAACAATTTCACTAAAAAGCATAAAAATTCACAATAATCAACGTTCACACAAACAATGCAAAAAGGATAGAGGGGAGAACAGTTTTTTTTTTTTTTTTTTTTTTTTTTTTTTTTTTAACTAGTTAATATAGTGCAGAGATTGGTATTTACCGTATACACTTGGATCAGGGGTTGGAACTTAGGTCTATAAGTATAGTGAGAGCTTTAGCAGGGGGTATACAGAAAGAATAGAGGAAAAACTAAAGCCGAAAAGGGACAGGATAAACTGTAGACTAATGGGTAAAGTTTAGTAAGAGAGTGATGGTGTAAAGGTTGAGTTGAGATAGGGTTGAACGATGCTATAGTAGAGATTAAAATAGAATGAAGGTTACTCCCAATGTAAAATAAAGAAAAAATAAAATGGTACTGGAGAGAAAAAAAAAAAAAAAAAGAAACAAAAATTGCAAAATAGCAGTAGTAATAGTGATGATAGAGATTGAAAAATGTAATAATTGAAAAGGTAAAATCAAATAAGGAAAAAAAATTGTTTCTTAAGTAAAAGATATGAAAAATGAAAATTAAATAAAAGATGTAAAAAATGAAAATAAAATAAAGAATAGTAAAATTATCATAAAAATGTCCAGTAGTGGTCATTCACTTCCTCAGTTAATGTATTTGGCACTCCTGATTCTCGGACCAGACAGTCTTGCAGTTCCCAGCATTCCACTGCACCTCAGTTTTGTAAGGTAATCCTTAATTTTAAGTAGGCTATATCTTAGTTATTTGTGTCCATTTATTTTTGATTAATTAAAAGAAAAAAGAAAAGAAAAGAAAAAAAAAAGGCAGTTTGTAATTCAGCTCTTAGGTGTCAGTGTTTCCGGTTTGACCTCCCAGTCTTTTTGGTTGCTCTGGCCTTCTTTCTCTATGGCTCTAGCTGGCAGGGTGCCAGCTGGCTCCCAGACTATCTCTTCTGGCTCTGATCCCTTGTTTCCAGGAAGGCAATTTCCCCCTGCAATTTCCCCGGATATGCCCAACTAGGCAGTCCTTCCCTAGCATTCCGAAGCTAGGGGGTGAAGGGGATCAGGCGCTGAGGTGTCCAGATGTTCCGCCCTTGGCGGGACAGCCGCGATTCTTAACACTCTGTCCTGTGTCCCCTGGCGTTTTTTTAAAAAAGAATTCCCGCTTCTGGGGAAGCTTACGTCAAACCCAGCACTAGGTGTCGCTGCAGCCTTCTTTGGGCTCAGCTCAGCGGGTGCTCCCCCCTACAGTGGAGGCGGGGCCTCACCGGAGCTCCGGCTATGGCTGCCTGCGCCGTGGGACCAGGAACCCTCAGGCTATCCCCGCAAACTCTGACCTTTCCGTGGGTGACTGAGGACCTCCCTTGAATCCACGTGTTTGCGCCGATTCGGGCTTCTCAGCTGCTCGATGGACCTCTCTGCTGTGGGATTTCCAGGCCTCAGAGAAGCTACTCCTTTCCCTCCGAGCCACAGCCCGCAGCTCGCCGCCGCCGCCGCTGCCGCCTCCGCCACCGCCGCGGCCGCGGCCACTGGAGTGCTGGCCACCTGGCCAGGAAATCCTGTCCAGAGGACCGCTCCCTACCTTCCTTGAGAACTCCGCTGCCCCTCAGCTGCCAATCAACATTCCCTGAGCGATTCAGACGCTACTTTTATCTGTTCTGGGACCAGAGTCAGAACAAGTCCGACTGTTTGGTCACCATCTTCAGGCTCCGCCTGAAATTGTTTTGACAATTGTCAAAACAACCATAAATGTGAAGGCTTAAGTTTGGACTCAGTTCTATCTATTGATCTATGTCTATTATTATTATTATTATTATTATTTTGCCAGTACTACACTCTCTTGATTACTATAGCTTTAATGTAAGTTTTGAAATGGCATAGTGTGAGTCCTTCAATTTCATCTTTTCTAAGATTGTTTTTGGCTATTTTGTGTCTCTTGACTTTCCATATAAATTTTAGGATTAGATTGTCAGTTTCTATGAAGAAGTCAGAAAGTTGATGTAGATTATGTTGCATCTGAAGATTAATTTGAGAAATATTCCCATAATAAAAGAGTCTTCTGATCAATGAACATGGTATACCTCTCTATTTATTTGGGTCTTTTAAATTTCTTTCAACAAAGATTTGTAGTTTCCAGAGTAGAAGTCTTTTATTTCTTTTTTAATTGTTTTTAGAAAGAAAGGAAGGAAGAGGGAGAGAGAAACATCTATGTGAGAGTAAAATGTGAAAGCAAACATGATTGGCTGCCTCTTGCAAGCTCCCTACTGGGGCTCAAATTTAAAACCCCAGCTTATACCCTGACCAGAATTGAACCAACCAGAATTGAACCAGCCATGCATGGGATGAATCACAACCAACTGAGCCACACGGGCTAGGGCTGTACTTCTTTTAAAAAAATGTTATTCCTAAATATTTTATTCTTTTTGATGCTATTCTTATTGTAAAACAATTGTTTTCTTAATTTAATTTTTGGATTGTTCATTGTAAGTGTATAGAAATACAATTGATTTTTGTATGTTGATCTTGTATTCTGTACTCTTGCTAAACTCATTTTATTAGCTCCAATAGTTTTTTTCAGTGGATTTCATAAGATTATATAATCTATAAACATATATTTTATTTCTTCATTTTTATTCTGGATGCCTCTTCTTTCACTTTATTGCCTAAATTTCCTGGCTAGAATTGCCTCTAAAATTCCCGTATTGTGAATCAGCAAGCTAGATACAAGACGCCTTAACAAGCCAATTAATTAGGAGTCATTTATTGTGAGCAGGTTCAGAGCAGAATACCTCTGTCAAATTCTGAACACCCAAAGGAGGAAGCATTCTCTTTTTATAGCTTTTCAGGTTCTTGTGTAAGTTATTTTTACAGACAATTTGTAACCCTGACTATATATCATATCTAACAAACACCTGTCATATCTATACAGACAACTTGTAACCTTGAGTACATATCATATCTATACAGACACCTATAACCTTGAGTACATATCATATCTATACAGACACCTGGCATTAGTATCAGAGTATCAGCCCCTTATGATAGATGGCTAGCTTGCAAGGTCAGACAGTTAAGTTTATCTTTTCTATTATTCAAGCTAAAAAACAAAGTTATATTTTACAGAATAAGAGACTGTCTACAAATAACAGAGTTGATTTCCAGAATAAGAGACTGTCTAAGAATAACAGAGTAGTTCAAACAGCAGTTTCAAACTGCAGTTTTCCAAAGGAGGGACCACCATGTTTCATTCCCCACTGGTTTTATGTAAATGTGTCAAATCATTGACTCTTGTGGGTTACTGTTGGGTAGGAGGTCATACTAGCTCCTGAGGACCATAAGCTTAATGGAATGAATTCTCTGTTGAATAAAGTTAATAAACCAGTTTATAAGACAGGGGCCCAGAATGAGGGCCAGGAACATACAAGAGAGTCTCAGCTTTAGTGGGTTTGATGAAGAGTCCTAGATTCTCTATTCTGCTGGTGCTGCCTTAAGCTGGGTGTGTTGAAGCCATGTGGGGATCCCGTCGATCTTGACTGCTGAGTTAGTGGTCCAGATGACGGTGTGTGGTCCCTTCTAGGTAGGAGTTAGTCCTTGGGTGGTAAATTTCTTTACCCAGAGTCACCAGGATGGAAGGGATGAATCAGACCAGAAGTTGGTACAGGCAGAGCATCTCAGATGTGCTTCTGGACTGCTCTTTGGGTGGCTTGTAAAGTCTGTAAGGACTTGAGTAAAGATTGTTTATGGATTTCGGCTTTTCTAGATTGGGTATGTAGCACTTACCTCTTAGAAGCTTTGCAAGCTTAGCATGGTTCCATGTAAGCTGGTGAGGTGAGTAGGTCAGGGTCTGGAAGAATCACTAGAATCTGTAAGGGTCACACTGGTTTTAGGACAGCCTCCCAAGCCGTTTCGTCTGCGGCCCAGCTCCTTCTTGCTTCTGGGGAGTCCCCTTTCTGGTGTCCCTTACAGTGGACCAATGACACTTCTTTGGGTAGCCAAATGGCTTCTAGTAGAGCCAAAATCTCTTCTTTATTTTTAATGTCCTTCCCAGCTGAAGTCAAAGTCCCCATTCCTGTAAATAGCACTGTGTATGTGTGCTGTTGCAAACGCATACCTACTATCAGTATAAATTGTTACTGATTTGTCTTTTGTCCACCAGAGAGCCTGAATAAGGGCAATTAATCTGGCCTTTTGTGCTGACATCCTGTGAGTGAGTGTCTGAGACCAGATGATTTCATCTAAGCCCCTTTTTTCATATACGTCGAGGTGGAAAGTCTTAGTTACATCTGGTAGTGCCAGTTGGCCCATCGCCTTTACTCTGCACATGCATGTCTAACTGCCTAATATATTACCTCAAGGATCCTGGTTCTGAATTCTTTCAGGGAAACTGGACATTGGTGGGGCTCCTCTGGCTACTTCCATGCTGAAGAAGGATGGAGTTTTCTTTCAGAGCCAGGAGATCCTTGCAGTCTGTCAGAGGAACAATGAGGCGAGGGTTTGTGACCTGGCAGAGACAAACTGTATTATAAAATTTAGTATTATTGAGCAATTAGAACACCAAGAGTAATAACAAATGGTCTGGTGGAAGGGAAAGAAAACATTTCGGTTCTAATAGCTTCTATTGAAACAGAATGTTTCTCCTTAAAATTACCCTCATATTTATTAAAAGAGCTAAACTAAGACTAATTTATCTTATTGTATTCAATTTGCCTGATTGTTTACATAAACACAACAAGAATGGTAACTGACTACCTTTGCTGGAATTTCACGATTGAATCTTAATGTGCCCCATAGGGCTAGGAAGCCATGCCATCCAGCTGCCATCAGACCTGCCTGCGGTATCTGCTGAGTTAGGTGAATTCCTCACCTGCAGTGGCTCTACCCAGGCCTGTGCCCTAGGCTTTAAGGCCCATCTCATTAGCCCTCTTACTCCTTGTGACCTAGAGTGTGTGGGGTTCTGCAGGGACGCAGAGGTGCCCTTATTGCCACTCTTCTACTCTGACCAACCGCCAGCCATGGCAGGGTATGGGGCCGATGCTCTAGCGCCAGCTATTTTCAGGGCTGCCAAGCAGGATACCAGGCTTCCTCTGTGACACTCTTATTGTCTTCAGTCTTCAGAGTTCAGACAGGGCTCTTTAAACATGACACTCCAGTCAAAGTTTTCAGTTAATAAAACCACTATTGGAAACCAGTTTTATTGAATTTATGCCAAGAAATGTATTGCCATGATTTATTAAGCATTGCCAAATTTCAGAGGAATTATATAAATACTGATCTGCTTTAAAATCTTCTGATTTTCCTTGTCAGTCCTTTTTATGGATTCTTCAGAGTAATATTTTTCTAAATGTATTATAATAAAACAGTAACTGTCTTCAAATGGCAAGAAGAAATGTAAAATGTGTCTACACTCAAATATAGTCACAGCTGTCCCTGTAGTAGGGTTCCCGCTACTTGTCCTTAAACTACATGTGGTCTCTGGGAGGGGTGACACGCCCTCTCAGAAAGGACTAAGGGAGCTTTATCCCTTCACAGGGTCTCACATGTCACAGGACCTCACAGGGTCTGTAATTCCTGTGACAGAGGGCTGGTACTCACTACTTCCCTCTGTTCCAAATAGCCCTCCACCCCCCACTTTCCTAGAGTTGAAGTTTGTGCCACCCCTGACATAGGCCTGCAAGGCACTACAAAGGCTGCCAACTGTCTCTCAACAGAGACCAAAATCTGATGGGTATTTTTCTTTGCCCATTATGGCACCTGCCCTTTTGGCAACTGCACTCAAATCTGAAAGAGAATTAAAGGTTGATATAATATATTTACATACTGAAGTATAACACTGGCACTGCGACCGCTTCTGGCAGCTAAATCTTCTGCTACCAAACATGACACACGGTAGGGCTATACAAATATTTTAGGGAGGTGACTAAAGTCCATATTGACCTTCCCACACAAAGCAAAACTGTCCTGTCTCTGTGGAGTCATGTTCATGAAGACGCAGCCATCATCTAAGTCTATTATACAGTTTTCTGCAGGCCACTGTCAGGGCTGTGCATGGTGACCGGTTCTTCTTTCTAGCCACAAACACAGCCTGTCCAATTTCCCTAAAATGTATTCTGGCACCGGAGAACGTTGTGTTGCTATACACAGGCAGCTTAACCTCTATACAACTGGGCTAGGACCTCTGCCTAGCAAATTGCAGTCTATAAGTTCAATATGCAGCCTCCAGTCCTCCTAACCTAGGGTCTCTCAGTCCCTCAGTCAGGCTCCTCCTCTCTAGGAGCGTCTGAAAATCCTGAAGGCTCTCCAGTCCATGGGAAGTGTTTTCTCTTGACCCCCTCCTGTTAACCCTGTTTATCAGTTACAAGGCCTTGCCATCCCTGTCTCTCACCACTGCTTGGTTCCTAGTGGCGAGCCAAACCCAGCTGGGGCTGCAGGGAGAGACAAGTCTGCACATAGCAAAGCACTCCAGGGACGGCTTGGGCATCAGGCCCCTGCCTTCCCACCTGTCCTCTTTCCTGGCAGGGACCTTGGCCTTTCCCACTGGCTTCTCTGTAAGTAAAACAGGGCATCTGGCCTCCGCCCTACCCAGGGGTCTTGGCCCACCCCTTAGTCTAAGGGGTTAAATCTTTCAGCTTCTCTGGGAGAGTTCAAGGCACTGGAAGCCCTCTAACTCAAAGGGAATGTTTTCTCTTTTTATATTTTTATTAATTTATTCCTGTTTTAACTTTTTAATTAGTAAGCCAAACACTTAAATTCTTTAATTTATTCAGCAGCTTGGGTGCCAGGTCACTGCCTGGCATTCCCCACTTTCTCACAGCTGTTGCTTCTTCCAGCCGCTGCAGGCTGGGTATCTAGCCTGCTCGCCCACCCATTCACCTTCTTTCACCTGGCTCTTTTTTTTTTTTTTAAATGTATTTTATTGATTTTTTACAGAGAGGAAGAGAGAGGGATAGAGAGTTAGAAACATCGATGAGAGAGAATCATCAATCAGCTGCCTCTTACATACCCCCTACTGGGGATGTGCCTGCAACCAAGGTACATGTCCTTGACCAGAATCAAACCCTGGACCTTTTAGTCTGCAGTCCGACGCTCTATCCACTGAGCCAAACCGGTTTCGGCTCACCTGGCTCTTGGGGGCTGAGTCTTCAATCTGCCTAGTAACCAGCTTTAAGTCACGAGGGCAGCTGAGGACTTTAGCTCCTTCTCTTCTTTGCCTGGCTCCCGTTTTGACTGCTTCTTTTCTGCCTGCTACTGAAACCTTACTCTGTCCCTTCTTATTACATAAATAACCTTTATAAACTTTACATTTTAAATTAACCTTTAAATTTTTTATGTCCTTTAAAAATGCATAACTGTGCCTTAGACCTTCTATTAAGTATTTTTAAAAAAATATATTTTATTGATTCTTTACAGAGAGGAAGAGAGAGGGATAGAGAGCTAGAAACATCGATGAGAGAGAAACATTGATCAGCTGCCTCTGGCACACACCCCACCCGGTATGTGCCCGCAACCAAGGTACATGCCTTGACTGGAATCGAACCTGGAACCCTTGAGTCCGTAGACCGACGCTCTCTCCACTGAGCCAAACCCGTTAGAGCTAAGTATTTTTATTTTAATATATTTTAAAAGTGTATTAGCATTCTTTATTCTTACAAACCTTAATTCCTTAATGATTACCAAAAAGTAAACAGCCAGCATTTTTTTTAGATTAACATTTATGAACATACTTTAAATGTACTTTTACTTTCAAGAAAATATACCTTTAATACAGTATAAGAGTCCTTCCTCCTGTAATAAAACTAAGAGCAGGTAAATTGAAACTTGTCTAGCAGTTAATATTTCAGTGTTGGGTTTTTGGTGTTTTTTTTTGTGTTTTTTTTTTTTAATGTTTAGATGTTTACCATTTAACCCAGCAATGCTCCAAAGCCTTCAAGTTAATTAAGAAAATTATTATAGGAGCAGGCTTGGATTTAAACTGCTCCATTCCTCCTTAGAGATACATCTAAGGTCACTGCAGCTTCCGTTTCTGGCCCTCCAGGCCAGCCCTTCCCTAGGCTGCTTGTTCTACAATTGTGACATCATGGTTAATGTTCTGTTTTGCCTTTCTTATTTTATGTACTTAGATATTCTGAGCTCCTTTTAACAGCTTTTCTGTACTTCTATCAATATATTACCTGGGTGCGGGTGGGCTGAGTCCAAGGGGGGCGTCGGCAAAGAGAGTAGGGAGAGACAGGTTTTCATTGATTTTTGCTGATTTCTCTGAAAATCCCCTTTGTCTGTCTATTCGCTCCACTCCCCCACTGCACCCTCCCTCTCCAGGTGGCAGAATTCAGCTTCTTTCTTTCTTTCTTTCTTTCTTTCTTTCTTTCTTTCTTTCTTTCTTTCTTTCTTTCTTTCTTTTTTTTAAAAATCTTTCCCCCTTTCCCCTTCTTCTGGCAGGACAAGATAAGAGCCGGTAATTAACAGGCTAACAGTAAATTAGCCCTTTGCTTTAAACTTCTCTTTGAGATTTTCATGACTTTACACTCCCCCCCCCCCCCCCCCCCATATAGTTAACTTTAGAATTTACTCTTTTTTTCTTGCTTTTCCTTCCAAGTAGTAAACTTGTCTGGGTTGTAATCTTTACAAATTTTGTACCTTTAAATCAACCTTAGAATTTTAAAATTTAACGCAACACAGCAAAATCATAGATCAGGGAAGAGCAAATTAAAGTCTCTACTTTACAGGTAGAAACCTCTCTACTAAGAGTTCTCTGAAGAGCTAATACTTAAAAAAGAAAGAGAAAGACGGTTAATGTCACCCTGCAATCTCTTTTACAGTTCAGCCCTACTGGGATCCCCCTTAAAACAGGGCTGGCTTGCCCCAAACAAATTAAACAAAGAGACAAAAATATCAACAAATACTCATATGGTTTTATCCAGACATCTCTCTCAGTTGACAAAAGCATAGGACAATACAAAATAGTTCTCACACATACATTTATAGACCAGTTAATGAACAGATAATTATACCGACACAGACAGACAAACATCCGTACTCACACTCTTTCAGCAGACAAGCAGATAACCGGAACACTGCCCAGCTCCCCTGATGGACTTGGGGGCACTCCTGGCACCCATGCCCCAGGACAGAATTCTCAACCAACCTCTCGGTGAGAACCTCTCTGGAGAAGTTATGACTGCGTCCAGTCCTTCTCCCAGTACAAGAAGAATAGTCTAACAGACAGAAAAGTGAACTCAAAATTCCTTAATTGAATTTAAATTCACTCATCTCCAGAAGCTTTCTTTCTGATGACTCCAAAAGAATGTAGGGGCATGTCAGGTGTCCCTTGTCTGGCTGTCAAGACCACTGAGAAGCGTCGCTGGGGTGTGGAAAGCTTCATCAGGTGGTACCTCCCCCTAGAGATCCTCAGGGCCTGGCAGCCAGGCCAGGGAGCCATCTGTCCCAGGTGTCTGAGACTAGGTACTGGCAGGCACCTCTCTCTTATCTCACTGGTGCCTCCAAATGTTGTATCGTCAACCAGCAAGCTAGATACAAGACACCTTAACAAGCCAATTAATTAGGAGTTGTTTATTTCACGCAGGTTCAGAGCAGAATACCTCTGTCAAATTCTGAACACCCAAAGGAGGAAGCATTCTTTTTTTTTTTTTTTAAATACCTTTTCAGGCCCTTGTGTAAGTTATTTTTACAGACAATTTGTAACCCTGAGTATATATATATTATATCTAACAAACACCTGTCATATCAATACAGACAACTTGTAACCTTGAGTACATAGCATATCTACAGACACCTCTAACCTTCAGTACATATCTATACAGACACCTGGCATTGGTATCAGCATATCAGCCCCTTATGTTAGATGGCTAGCTTGCAAGGCCAGACAGTTAAGTTTATCTTTTCTATTATTAAAGCTAAACACAAAACTATATTTTATAGAATAAGAGACTATCTACAAATAGCAGAGTTGATTTACAGAATAAGAGACTGTTTAAGAGTAACAGAATAGTTCAAACAGCAGTTTTCCAAGGGAGGGACCACCAAATGCTTCAAAATGTTGACTAGGGAGGTAAGACTGAACATCCTTGTTTTGTTCCTGATCTTAGGGAGAAATCACTCAGTCTCTTGCCATTAAATGTAATGTTAGCTGTGCATGTTTTTTGTAGATACCCTTTATTTGGCTGAGAAAATTTCCTTCTATTACTAGTTTGTTGGGTGTTTTTATCTTGAAGCGATGTTGAATTTTGTCAAACGCTTTTCCTGAATCAATTGATGTGATCGTATGGTTTTATTCTTTATTCTTTTGATATGGTGTATTATATTAATTAATTTTTGGATATTATACCAACATATTCTTGGAGCAAATCTTACTTGGTCATGATGTATCATACTCTTTGTATGTTGATGGATTTGGTTTGCAAATACTTTGTTGAGAATTTTTGTGTCTATATTCATAATAGATATTGGTCTGTAGTTTTCTTGTGATGTCTTTGTCTGCTTCTGGTAACATGGTAATACTTCTTTTGTAGAATGAGTTGGGAAGTAGTTTCCCCTCTTTTATGTTTTTTAAAAAAAAAATATATATATATTATTGATTTTTTTTTACAGAGAGGAAGAGAGAGGGATAGAGAGTTAGAAACATCAATGAGAAAGAAACATTAATCAGCTGTCTCCTGCACACTTCCTACTGGGGATGTGCCCACAACCAAGGTACATGCCTGTGACCAAAATTGAACCTGGGACCCTTGAGTCCGCAGGCCGATGCTCTATCCACTGAGTCAAACCGGTCAGGGCCTGTTCTATGTTTTGAAAGAGTTTATAAAGCATTGGTATTGATTCTTCCTTACATTCTTGGTAGAATTCACCAGTGAAACCTTTTGGGCCTGGATTTTTCTTTGGGAGTAGTTTCTTGATTACTAATTAAATCTCTTAATTTATAATAGATCTATTCAGATTTTCTGTTGCTTCTTGAGTCAGTTCCTGTAGTTTGCACCTTTCTAAGAATTTGTCCATTTCATCTAAATTATCTAATTTTTTGGCATATAGTTGTTCATAATATTCTTCCATAATCCTTAAAAAAAATTCTGTAAGGCCAGTCATAATGTCTCCTCTTTCATACCTGGTCTTAGTAATTTGAGTCTTTAGTATTTTTTCTTGATCAGTTTAGCTAAAGGTTTGTCAATTTTGCTTATCTTTTTCATATTTTTAATTTTTATTATTTTTTAAAATCCTCATCCAAGGATTTTTTTTTTTTTTTTTTTTTTTTTGCATTGATTTTTAGGGAGAGTGAAAGAAAGAAATAGCGATGTAAGAGAAACACATCTGATTGGTTGCCTCCTGCACACACCCCAACCAAGACCCAGGAGGAGCCTGAAAACTACCTACATGCCCTTGACAGGAATCTAACCTGGGACTCTCACAGATCCACAGGTAGAAGCTCTATCCACTGATCCAAAACGGGCAGGGCTGTTAATCTTTACAAGAAACCAACTTCCTTTTTGTTTTCTCTATTGTTTTTCTATGTTCTATTCCATTAATTTATACTCTATACTTTATTGTTTCCTTCTTTCTATTTGCCTTGAGTTTAGTTTGTTCTTTTTATTGTTGAGTGTTGAGCATTCTTTATATATTCTGGATACAAGTTCTTTGTGGTTTGCAAACATTTTCTTCCACTCTTTAGCTTGTCTTTTCATTCTCTTAATGGTATTTTTCACAGACTAAAAGTTTTAAATTTTCATAAAGTCCGATTTATCAATTTTTAATAGATTGTGCTTTGGTATCATATCTGAAACACTTTGCCTAACAAAGATTTTTCTCCCATATATTCTTTTAAAAATTTAATAGCTTTACATTTTACCTTTAGATCTATGATTCATGTTGAGTTAATATTTGTATAAGGCATGAACTTTAAATTGAAATTCATTCTTTTGCATATGGATGACCAAATGTTCCAATACTATTTGTTGAAAAGACTATCCTTCCTCTATTGAATTGTATTTGCATTTTTGTCAGAGGATTAATTGCCACGTCTGCATGCATCTATTTCTGGACTCTGTTTTCTTCCAATGATTTATTCCTTTGCTAATACCATACTGTCTTCAATACTATAGATTTATAGTAAATATTAAAACTGGGTACCATGACAGAGGACCTGAATAGACACTTCTCCAAAGAGGCTATACAGATGCCCAATAGACATATAAAAAGCTGCTCAATGTTGCTAATCACCAGAGAGATGCAAATTAAAACCACAATGTGATATCACCTCACACCTGTCAGAATGGCTATCATCAATAAATCAATAAACAAGTGTTGGCAAGGATGTGGAGAAAAGGGAAGCCTTGTGCACTATTGATGGGAATGCAGATTGGTGCAGCCACTATGGAAAACAATATGGAGGGGCCCCCCCAAATTAAAAATGCAACTGCCTTGCCGAAACTGGTTTGGCTCAGTGAATAGAGCATCGGCCTGTAGACTGAGGAGTCCCAGATTTGATTCCGGTCAAGGGCATGTACCTTGGTTGTGGGCACATCCCCAGTGGGGGCTGTGCAAGAGACAGCTGATTGATGATTCTCTCTCATCGATTTTCTGACTCTCTATCCCTCTCTGTTCCTCTCTGTAAAAAAATCAATAAAATATATTTTTTAAAAATGCAACTGCCTTGTGATCCAGTGATTCCCATTCTGGGAATTTATTTGAAGAAAACCAAAACATTAATTTGAAAGAATATATGCACCCCTATGTTCATTGCAGTATTATTTACAATAGCCAAAATACGGAGGCAACCCAAATGCCCATAAGTAGACAAGTGGATAAAAAGCTGTGGTATATGTATACAATGGGATATTACTTGGCTCTTGGCTATAAATAAAATAAAATCTTGCCCTAGCCCATTTGGCCCAGTGGATAGAGCATCGACCTGTGGACCAAAGGGCCCTGAGTTCGATTCTGGTCAAGGGCATGTACCTGGGTTGCAAGCTCCTTCCCTGCTCAGGCCCTAGTTGGAATGCTTAGAAGGCAACCTATGTGTTTCTCCCACATCAGTGTTTCTCTCTGTCTTTCCCTCTCTCTTCCACTCTCTCTAAAAATCAATGGAAAAATATCCTCAGGTGAGAATTAAAAAAAAAAGAAAAGAATGAAATCTTACCATTTGTGACAGCATGTATGGACCTAGAAGATGTTATGCTCAGTAAAATAAGTCAGTCAGAGAAAGACAAATATCATATGATCTCACTTATATGTGGAATCTAAAGAACAAAATAAATGAATAAGCAAAATTGAAACCGACTCATAGACACAGAGAGCAGACTGGTGATTTCCAGAGAAGAGGGATCTGGGTGAAAGAGCTGAAGGGATTTAGAAGTACACATTTGTAGCTACAAAATAGTCACATAAAATAGAGCATGTACTTCATAGTCAATATAGTTAATAACATTATAATAACTATGTTTGGTGCCAGGTGGGTATTGGAAATATCAGAGAGAACACTTTGTAACTTATAGGATTGTCTAACCACTATGCTGTGCACCTGAAAATAATATTGGAATATTAAAAAATAAAATAAAATTGGGTGCCATGAATCCTCCAACTTTATACTTATTTTAAAAAATATAGTTTTATTGATTTTAGAGAGGCTGGGAGAGGGAGAAAGAAAACATCAATGGTGATAGAGAATCATGGATCTGCTGCCTCCTGCACGCCCCCCATTGGGGATTGAGCCCACCACCAGAGCATGTACCCTTGACCAGGATCTAACCTTGAACTCCTCAATCCCCAGGCCAACGCTCTATCCACTGAGCCAAACCAGCCAGGGCAAACTTTATACTTTTTTTTTTTAAATTGTTTTAACTATTCTAGTTCCTTTGACTCACCAGATAAATTTTGAAATGTGTTTGTCTATATCTGCAAAAACTCCTACTGCAATTTTGATTGGAAATGTGTTAAATCTATAGAACAGTTTCAATTTCAAGGGAGAAATGAAATTTTAGCCTTATTGAGTATTGCAACCCCTGAACGTGATATGTCTCTCCTTCCATTTAGATCTTCTTCCCTTTCTTTCATCAGCACGTCATAGTTTTCAGCATACAGAGTCTGAACATGTGCTGAACTTATACCTAAATACAGTATTTCATTTTTTTCTGGGGGGTGGGGAGAGGGGAGACACAATTGTAAGTGCTATTTTTAAAATTTGATATTTGTTGCAGACATTGTATCTTGCAACTTTGCTAAACTGACTTATTAGTTACAGGAGCCTTTTTATTTCTTTTGTATATTGGGGTTTTCTGTATAAATAATTGTGTCATTTATAAGCAAGGATAGTTTGCTTCTACTACCATGTTGAATGGGAGAGGTGAGAGTAGAGATTCGTGCCTTGTCTCTGTCTTACGGGGGGAGACTCAGTCTTTCGCCATTACAGTGATGTAGCTCTGGGTTTGCTGTTCTGGCTTCAGGCTGCCTTTAGGTTTGGGGTGGGAGATATTGGAGGAATTAAAAACAAGAAAACTCACTCCTGGATTAGTAGTTCTTCAATTTCTGGTTTCTTTTTCCCACCCTCCTGCTATTATTTACTTTTTAGGGTCCTCAGGTAACTGTTCTTCCAGGCGTTCTTTCTGGAACTTTCTGTTGCATACAGTGGGAGATGGATGGAATGTGCTTACTCCATCTGAACTGGAACCAGAACCCAATGATCACTGTCTAATTACTTAACCCTTAAAAAGCCTGTATTCTACATGGACATTGGATTCAGAGGAAACCAAGCTATACAGCCAGCCGCGCCCTCTCCCCCTCTCCCTCCCCTCAACATATGCAGACTCAGCTACATGCATCTCTTTCAAGAGTACACTTGCATAGGTTTAGAATCACTGGAGCTTGCTTAAGACACAGGTCATTATCACTCCATCCTCTGTGGAACTACATACGCCTGTATTTAAACAGCAGGTTTGAAATCAATGACAACAGAGCAGTGAATGCAAAGATAAAGAATCAGTTAATTCTGTTACTGTCTGTGACCTCTTGGAGTTTTATTTGTTTAAAGTTTAAAACAGTAAAACAAAGTGTGAAATTTGACTCATAGTATTTTTGTTTGGTTAGCATGGTGCATTTTAGGTAAAAACCAAAGATATTAAAACCAATTTTTTTTTTGTGCCTTGTACATTTTATTTTCTGAACTTTTATAAGTTCACACTTTTGGAAGTGTTTATTAATATGTGATTTTTTTAAACCTTGGAAAAAATTATCCATTCTTTCCAATATCATCTTATCTGTTAAAAATTCTACAGAAGGTAGGTATATTAGTGAAACAGAGTCTGAGGCACATGAAGCTGTGTGCATAGTATGGACAAATTTTGAAAGTTAATGAAGTTTTGCAATCTAAAAGCAAGCATGGACATAAGATCAATTCATCATTTGTTCTTTGTGCCACATGATTTATTTTTCATTATTTGGTATAAAGTTTTAGGTGAAGTTAAAAAGACACAAAAATATTTTCAAAGAGCCCAAATAAGCCTTGGACAATGTACAGTAAAGCTCATGCTAGAAAATTGGTGCATAAAAATTGTGGAGAAGGCCATTGACTTTATAACATGAAATTAAAGGAATGGGAATTTATAAGAAAAAAAATTACATTTTGAAGAATGCCAGTAAAAATGGCAAAAGATGCCAGAAGAAATAAAAGGACAATGTCTGAGTGCTTTGATCATTTCTACCAAGAACTGGACACTCATTCTAAAAATATGATGCAAATAATGTCAGTAGTTGCTACCATTCAGCCACTTTATCTCATTTTGCAGAGTAAAATTGGAGGTCTTTACCAAGCATAATGAATGGTAAAGATACTCCAATGGAAATTTTCAACTCTGGAGACTACTGAATTTATCCCCGAAGTAATATACAGTAGCATCATTTCTGAAATTTATTGTGAAATGGGTTTTTAAGAATCTCTGCCAATCATTTATAGGTTGCTTCATGAAAATGGGACTATTCAAAATCAAAATAGAAAGGAGTAAAGATGAATTTATAAGCTACTGTACACTCTATTAGTATTTAGTCTATTTAACACAAATGTGAAGAAGATAATTTTGATGAAGTTACTAGCAAATTCGCAAAATATTGTTATTATTCACTATTGCAATAGATCAACAAAGAGGGTATGTTTTCCTCCTTTTTTCAAAAATTATATTAATGTGTTTAGAAAGCTTTTGTCTCTTCATTTTTCTTCTTGGTATTGTAATATTTCTTTTCATTTTTATTTTAATGGCATGATTATACATAGAAAGTTCAACAAAAAGAAACTTTTTTTCTGTATGTGTTAATTTTTTATCTATGATTACTTTTCATCTTATTTTATATAAATTGTTGGAAATAATTTCTGTACATAAAGCAGCTGTTAAAATGTGACCAATTGCAGGTTTTTCATCTTCCCATCAACTGATTCTTGTAAATATCCTAAGAAGCTACAGGGGAGGCTGATGGAGAGGCTGCAATGCAACAGAGGTAGGAGACACTGGATTTGGATCATTGATTTGTACTTTCTGGGACTTCTCAAGCCCAATATGAAACGTACTACTTACATGATAGAATTGTTGTTGGATCTGATGTTCTAGGTCAGGAGCTCAGGTGCAATAGCATAGCAGGAGCTTGTCTTTGAATAATGAATTCTTCTCTGTGGCAGAAATATGAATAACATTCCTCCAGAATCCCAGAAGTCTACACCAAAACCTTTATGTGGGGCTTGCCACAGGTTCCACACTGGTCTCCTATCTACTATGGACAAGTCTAACACCATTGGGTTATATGCTCGAAGGCAGCTTTTATAGGAACCTGAACCAGCCCTTTCAAAATAGGTAAACTTCTAAGTCACCCGATAAATGGATTAGAACACATATGTACTTAAATAAACATGTAAGTGTACTTAAGTGTGGGCTGTCTCCAAAATGCAAGGGGTCTACCAAGGGCTGTGCCTCTTTCTTAGCTGTAGGAGATGAAAGGTACGATAATTTAGCCTTTACTTTGGGGTGATGGGATATCTTAGAATGCCTATGCCATTGTATGACTGAAAGTGTTATTGATGTGGCAGGGCCCTCAGCCTTTGTGGGGTTAATCTCCTATTCTGGCACAGTTGCTTCTTTCAAGGCACCCAGAGTACTTCCACTCATGAGATCTGATTAACATGATGCAATCAGTCCAGTGGACAGGATGATGTCCTGTGGAAATGTCAAAATGATCGATGTTCCTTTGACTGACATTGAGACAGAAAGGAGGATTACCATAGCCCTTGGGCAAGAAGGCAATGGTACTGCTGTTCATCGCAGGTAAATGGGAAATGAGAACTTGGAACTGCTTTTTGGTCTTTCCTTTTTTGACTGGGATTGAAAAGAATCATTTGCTCCATACCAAGTGTTGAATGAATCCAGTAGAGATACCATATCTGGCACAATGACTGTGAATGGATCTACCAGTTGGTTAAGTTTCTGGTATTCCACTGTTTTTTCACCATTATCTATTAAAAAAAAAAAAAAAAAAAAAATATATATATATATATATATATATATATATATATATATATATTATTGATTTTGTCCTGAGAGGAAGGGAGAGAGATACAGAGTTAGAAACATCGATGAGAGAGAGAGAGTCATCGATCAGCTGCCTCTTGCACACTCCCTACTGGAGATATGCCCACAACCAAGGTACATGCCCTTGACCGTAATCGAACCTGGGACCCTTCAGTCCCCAAGCCGACGCTCTATCCATTGAGTTTTGGCACCATGATCAATTTAAAAAATATATATTTTATTAATTTTTTACAGAGAGGAAGAAAGAGGGATAGAAAGTTAGAAACATCAATGAGAGAGAAACATCGACCAACTGCCTCCTGCACATCCCCTACCAATGATGTGCCCACAACTAAGGTACATGCCCTTGACTGGAATCAAATCTGGGAACTTTCAGTCGGCACGCTCTATTCACTGAACCAAACCGGTTTCAGCAATGATCTATTTTTTTGCAGTGCATATATCAGAGAGGAATAGGTAAAAATAGAATATCAGAGAGGAATAGGAAAAAAATTACCACCTCTCTACTAATTTCTTCTATTCTACCCAAAAAGCAGCACTGCTTCTATTCCTTCTCAGGGCCAGAGCTGGGGACAATTTCAGGTGCTTTCACTTGACCTTTTCTCACAGTAAGGGTTCCACTGTAGGACAGACTTGGGGCAGGAATTCCTGTGTCATCTGGCCTTCATATCACCCAATCCAACCAAGGAGCCAGGATGGCATGCGGGGTTTCCTGGACCCCCAGGAAAATGCCAGTTCAGGCATTTTATTTAATAGCTCCCTTCAGGCCTGGGTGTTCCCCTTCCTCCAGCACATAATTCGTTTTGGAGAAAGGAGATAATATGTATTGTACATGCTTGTTATGGCAGTGCTGGGTCCTTCTTCAAGAGGATCTGACTTCTCCTTCAATGAATAGACTCTGGATCTGAGAACTGGTTCTCATCTACAGCCTGGGCAGGAATCATGGTTTTTCATTGTGGCAATGATTATTTGTCTTCTGTTTCCATGCTCTTAATAATTTTTGGTTTATAAATCAATACTCTAAATCGTCCATCTGTCTCATTTTTGGAAACAAAGTTGAGATGGTCTATTAGCCATCACCATATTTCCTTGTGGGTCAGAGTCTCTGGTCACCATTCTAGTTTTGTTGCTCATAACACCCACCTTGCTTCTGATGTTTAAGAGCCAGTAGCTGGCCTCTGATAGTTCAGAATTCTATCTTCCCATTGACACCAGGTAGCCCAATTCTGTAGATGAATCTTTACCATCAGCTTGGTTTACATAGGGAAGTCACCACTGAGTATCTTATAGCAGTAATTTATTATTCCATAGTGCACATCCAATTAGTAAAATCAGTGTCTTCTTTTAAAAAAATATTTTATTGATATTTTACAGAGAGGAAGGGAGAAGGATAGAGAGTTAGAAACTTCGTTGAGAGAGAAACATTGATCAGCTGCCTCCTGCATACTCCCTACTGGGTATGTGCCCGCAACCAAGGTACATGCCCTTAACCAGAATTGAACCTGAGACCCGTGAGTCCCCAGGCTGACGCTCTATCTATTGACCCAAACCGGTTAGGGCAGTCAGTGTCTTCTTGAGCTTTTACAGAACTTAGTCATTTGGTGGCTGACTGGTCTTACTTACATCATAAATCCATTCTAGCATGCCTACTTCTCTGAGCCTTCTGGCCTCTTCCATAATACTCTGCCAAGGCAGTTATGTTATTTATACCTCATTTATTATAGGTCATCTCCAAGCTTCAAAGAACCATTCTAGGAATGTGTTAAGAGTTGCTTTGACTATGAACATCCTTTTCAGGATGTGAACAGGAGCACCCACTATATACTCTCAGATACACTCTTCCGGTTCCACCTGGTGTATATTAGTTTCTGTAGCTCTGCTGAATGATCTGTTACCAACTGCTTAGTTTGGGTTTCTCCCAAAGTTGATCTTGAGTCAGTAAGTAGTTTATTTGGGGGATGACCCTAAAGAGACATGGTGAAGGAGTGTGGAAGCAAGACAGGAAGTGGAGAAAAGCTAATAAAAGGCTAATGAGTGGGTTACCTCTGGCCTCAGGTGGAGTAAACTTAACTAGGAATCCTCTAAGAATTGTCTCAGTGAGGGATGGGAAGCAGGAGGTCTTATCCACCAACTCCCAACCTTCTTGGGTGAGGGTTGCTTGTGGACACTAATTCCTCAGAATTTTGGGCCTGCCCTCCATGTGGCCGGGAAGTCTGGCAGTACAGAAAGTTCTCATGCAGAGAGACAAGAAGATGCTGGCATGCTCACATGCTATGCAAGTGACCTGCAGGGTAGGTGTGGACTACAGGCAGCCACCATCTCCCTTCTGATCACAGCGACCTCCTCTCTGGTGTCTCCCAATGCTCTAGGCTGACCTTGCCACTGCGATGTTTAAATACTGAATTGACTTCCTATGGTTCTCAGGATAAACTAGCTACAGTTCCCTGAGGGCCAGCGTAATGCCAGATGTTATGTAAGTCCATTAGTACATTTTCTCTTTACAAGAGACTCATCACAGTCATTCCGCTGAGGAGAAAACTGAGTTCCAAGGTGTGAATGCCTCAGATTGGCATGGAGCTCCTTCATGATCCCCGCCCCCTCATTTCTGAGCCTTCTCCTTTGTCTCAGCCACACCAAGCCACTTGCAGCTCCCCAGACAGACCTACCTTCACACCTTCCTACCATTCTATGCACATTGTCCTTCGTTTAGTATGCTTTTCCCTTTCTAGGTCTTGCAAATGCCTTCCTGCAAGTCAAGACTCAGCTTGGTAACACCTCCTCCAGGGAGTCCTCTGGGCCCTGACAGGCTGAGTTAACCTCTCCTCCGTGCTGCCACATTCTCTGTGCTATCAGAACACGGACCTCCTGGCATCCTGTTTGCCTGTTGGCCAGAATGGTGAAGGATGCTGGCAACTGGTGAAGGGGGAAGCTGGGGCATCATTTGATTGGGGGCCACAGCTGATTGTGAGGCAGCGTCCGGAGTCATCAGCCAAGAATGAGGGCATGGGGGGTGATGGCAGTGTATAAGGAGAGAAGGCCATTTGGCCCCCAGTTGGCAAACAAGGGCTGGCCAGGAGGTCTCAAAGCTCACTTTTCTATGAGGGCCTTGCATTCTTCTTCAGGTACATAGTGTGTGTGTGTATGTGTGTGTGTGTGGTGGGTAGTGTTGGTGGGGGCCTTTGTCCCCAAGTTATCATTGGCTGAAAAGACCTACCTTTTTGGGTTGTGTCATTCCCGGGGGGGGGGGGGGGTAGCAGCAGATCTAGAGTAAGGCTCGTTTGTTGAGTATCTGCTGGGTCTGAGACACTGGAACATCCATCCCTTCTTCTACTCTTTAAAAGGAGCCCGTGAGAGTATTATTAAACCTCTTTTGGAAATAATGACATGCCTCCTTTTTTGCAGCATCCTGTGCACCAGGCTGGCCCTTTGGGTTAGTCACCTCTTTCCCTTCCCCCTCCCACCCTGTTATGTCCATTTTGCAAAGAAGGAGGATGGGGCAGGGAGAGATGGTAAATACTTGACTGAGGGGCACCCACAGGCCGGGAGGCCAGGTTTTGGAGACCAGGTGCAGCCCTCCTCCCGTGCCAGTGTGTGCCTCTTCTGTGCCATCTGTTTGGTGTGCTCATGGTCCAGATGTCCCTGAAAGGCTGGAAATTGGTATGTGGGGAGCAAGCAGGACCCAAACCTCCTCTCCTGGTCCCTAACAGGGGCAGCGAGCACGTTCTGCAGACCTCTCACCGCTGTCCATCTCTGTCCTTCGATTCCTGTCAGTAAACTGCTTGGGTGCAAAAAACCGTGCCGACCGCCACTGAGCCCCAGCCCAGGGCCCGGCACCATGCTTGGCAGGGGTGAGGGTGGAAGAAAGACCTGACTTTGAATCCTGGCTCTGGTATTCCCTGACTCTAGAAGCATGTGCTATGTTATGCCATCTTTCTGAGCCTCCGTTTCCCCAATTATTATGTTGGGGAATATTTTCAGCAGTTCCTCAGAAACTTGGAAACCAAAGGTCCCTCTCCAGGATTTAGCAGCAAAAAACATAGTAATATTAGTTGGTGTTTATTGAGTGCTTACTATGTGCTGAGTGCTAGACTGGGGCTTTACATACGTTATTTGATCCTCTCCTCAACCGTGTGAAGTAGGTAAAGAAATCAAGGCACAGAGAAGTTAAATAACCCAGCTAGTAAACAATCTAGTGCCAGTTTTATGACTTACCTCTGACCTTGTCATCTCTCATCATTTCTTCATCTGAAATGGGCTCATAATAGTACATCACAGCGTGAGCCCGCAGCACCTGGCACATGTGGAGAATCTGTTACCATGAGAAGGGCTTCCACCTTCTATCGCTCTAGGGCAGTGGTGGGCAAACTCATTAGTCAACAGAGCCAATTATCAACAGTACAACGATTGAAATTTCTTTTGAGAGCCAAATTTTTAAAACTTAAACTTCTTCTAATGCCACTTCTTCAAAATGGACTCGCCCAGACTGTGGTATTTTGTGGAAGAGCCACACTTAAGGGGCCAAAGAGCCTCTTGTGGCTCGCGAGCCGCAGTTTGCCGACCATGGCTCTAGGGCTTCCAGGCTCATCCTTACTGAGTCTGTCAGTCCCCTCCAACCACCTTCATTTTCCCACCATCTCTTTTTTGTGTGTGTATTATCTATTCCTCTAGCCCTGTGGTCGGCAAACTGTGTCTTGTGAGCCACACACGGCTCTTTGGCCCCTTGAATGTGGCTCTTCCACAAAATACCACAGTGGTGAGTCTATTTTGAAGAAGTGGTTTTAGAAGAAGTTTAAGTTTAAAAATTTGACTATCAAAATAGATTTCTATCGTTGTACTGCTGATATTTGGCTCTGTTGACTAATGAGTTTGCCGACCACTGCCCTAGGTCTTTCTCCCAGTCCTCTGCCCTCTGCCACCCCATCCTCAAGGCCCTCTGGCTTTCTCCGTCTGTCCTCTGCTGCCCCCGTGTGGCCAGAGACGGAAAGGCCGCTCCTCACGGACCGGTCCCTCCTTGGGCTGCGGCGCTGGAGGACGCAGCTGGGGGAGACAGCAGGTGCTTCCAGATGTGGTGCGTGCTGGAGGCTCTCTCTTTGCGTTCATCAGGCCGAGGGTTTGGCGCTGAGCCTTCATCCTGACTCAGCCCGGCTCTATTCTGACCTCATCGAGGCTGTAACTTTGGTCTGCGTAACACTCTCAAGAGCCTCTAGAATTCCGTGACATTTGAACTCGAGAAGCAAGATGTCCTTTTGCTAGCCTCCTTTACCGTGCAGGCCCTCTCCCACACATCCCGCTATCTCCCCCTTTTAACAGCTGTAGAGGAATTTGTCCGCATTCACCGCCCAGGGCCAATGAGTGGCAGCGCAGACTCGAACCCGGGGCCTCCACATACTTTTCTTATACCCCGCAGCCCCTTCTCAGAACTTAGCTATCCTCTCATCAGAAACGTGATGAGCATCCTTTTCTTAACTATGGCTTCACAATATTGAACTCTTTCATGTGTTAACACATTTTAAAATTGCACGAGAAATGTGTGGTCATTGTAGAAGGATGAGAAAACCCAGCAGAGGCCTTCCAACGAAAGCTGACAGGTGGACACACACGCTCTTTCCTGAAACGGCAGCACACAGATTTTATGAAAATATTAGGCCACGGGGACCAAGAGGACAGGCGAGGAGAGGGCGGCTGCGGCGCTTGGGAAGCTGGGGCGGAGAGCAGACATTGCCTCATGGCGGTGGGAGAGCCGCATCTGACCCCGCGCTGGTCTATGCCAGCACCCGGATCTCAGGGGGGATCCCAAAAGGCTCAGGCACTTCTAAAGTGAGTGGGGCCGAGCAGAGAGAGCAGTCAGACCCCCTGATTCCTTCCCCCTGAGACTGAATGAACACCCTCCCTCCGTTTCTCCCACCTTGGGCAGAAGACTAGAGCTTTATTCCTTGGGAAGGTCTCTGGCCTGGGGGAGGGGGCTTGCGAGTGGGGAAACAGGAACATACGTGAATGCTTGCATCCTGAATGTTGAGCCCCCAGCACAGCACCCCTTTCCCTGCCCCACCCAGCTCCTGGCACCTGGCCACCAGGCGCACACCTCTGGGCGGGAGATTGGAAGAAGATGCTGGGGAAGAGGGCAGCAGCTGGTGAAATGGCCCAGCCAGACCGCCCCCCCCCCCCAGGCTCACTGTCAACCGGCAGGACCCCTGTGCACACAGCTTTCCATCAGCTTTAAAATATCTTCTTTTAACTGTTTCTCTCCCCGCTATCTAAATTCAGACAAATAAAATACCAAGAATTTTTGTCTACTCTTCACCAAATTCACCTAATCTGTACATATTTTTTTTTACTGAACACAATGTCACTTTATCTCTGACTAATTCAGTGTGTGTTTCTCAAAACCAAAGACATTCTTGTTAACACTGAAATGAACATTGATTCAGGGCTATTATATCTGCAGACCTTATTCAGATTTCACCAGCTGTGCCAATAATGTGCTTTAGAGCAGAAAATCCAGATCATGGGCTGCACTTAGTTGTCACGTGTCTTTAGTCCCCCTTCATCTGAAGCACTTTCTCAGTCTTTCTTTGCCTTCATGACATTGACATTTTTTCAAGAGTGCAGGGCCGGTTCTTTGCAGAATGCCCCTCTCCGTGTGGGTGTCTCTGGTGTTGCCTCCTGGTGTGTGCACTGCTGGCAGGAACGTCACAGAGGTGCTGCTGCCTCAGGTCCGAGGAGGAATTCAGTGCATCGTATCAGGAGGCACACGGCGTCTGCTTATCCCGCGGCCCCTGATGTTAACTGTAAACACCTGGTGAAGGGGTGTCTGCCGGGCTTCTCCAGTGTGAGCCGACTGTTTCCCCCTTTATACTCAGTAAATGTCTGCCATTCACTAGTTTTAGCATCACCGATGATTCTTGACCGAATCATTGTTTTTAAAAATGTTTTAATGAATCAATTGTTATCATGATGTTACCTGGTGGTAATTTTCTGATTTCACCCTTCCTTTTAGATCTGTTAGTTTTCTGCTGCTATAAGGAAGAACTTTCTCTTCTTCCCATACACTTATTTATAAAGTTATATCAATGTGAACGCATGGGTTTTATCTCAGTCAATGAGTTACAGTCTGTTACTATTGAGTGTCTATCTAATCTCCTCAATTTGTCCTGCGTTTATTCTAGCTGGTCCCCGTGTCCTTCTTCGTTGTGTCACATCTTGGAGCTCGTTCTGTCACAAAGAGTTATCTGAGCTCATCTACTACTTTCTTTGCCCTAGTCCAGGAATCAGCCATTTCTTTAAGAAGCGTTGGTTCTTTTAGTAATGCTTCACATGAAGATAAGAAAGGGTCACCAGAGAGCCAAGGAAAGAATCTAGTAGAAAAGACAGAGACAAGACAAAAAAAAAATACACAAACAAACAAATACAGGCTACTTGGCAGAAACAGACTCTGTAGGGAGAGAAAAAGCTAAAAATCCAACACACTGTCATGACAATTTTCAGCCAAGAGAAGCTATTGCATCTGTTAAAGAGGAACAGGATGCTACAAAAAGAGCAATCAGGGAAGAAAAACTCTTGGATCCTAAATATTTGAAAGCATAAGCAAAAAACTCAATTGAAAGGTTATGAGATAAAGCTGAGGAGACATCCTGCAAGGTGAAGCAGAAAGACAGAGATGGAAAATGTAGGGGAAAAATTAAAACAGATCCAAATTCTGAAGGGCAGATGTTCTAGAAAAAGGGAAGAGAGCAAACAGACACAGGTCCATGGTAAAGGGGGGCTAGGTGTTGGTAGACATGGGCAAACCAGCCTTTTACAGAAAGAGGGATAGAGCAGCTGTTTCGAGGTATTTGAAGGCTGCTAGGTGTGCTGGCAAATTTTTAACAACCAGCTCTCCAAAAATATATGCATATTCGGGGCAGGCAAAAGTAGGTTTACAGTTGTGAGTACATGTGACAGTTTATTTTTGTATTATTAATCTGTATTATTTATTTGTATTACACTAGTAAACCTACTTTTGCCCAGCCATGTATATGCATCCATGAGTTTACTATACATTTTACTGATGTGAGTAACACAAAATTCACAAGAATTAAATATAAAATGTTCTTTATTGTAAATTCTATTAGCCAATTGATTCTCACAGAATACTTTCACTGATTTTTGCCAAATGCTTATGTTTACAGCTAACAGTGGTTGCCATTTAATCACAATTTGACAATGGGTTTCAATTCCAGTCTGATTTTTTTCATATAAATTTATTGCCATTAAATCTGATAGATGTTCTTTGTAAAACTGTCTCCCAAACCTCACACAAATTATAGTTGTAAAATTGAAACCTCTTTTAGATTCAGCTCTACATATTTTGAAACTTCACCTGTTTGTCAATGGTGTGAAGGACTTTTTTCTGCATTAGATAAAATGCATTAGTTTTCAAATGTTGGAGAAATAGTTCCTCAATATTTTACATGATTTACGATATAACAGCTGCAGACCTTATATGTTAACAATCTGCATTACTAACATTTTCTACATCACTTTCATATGTCTAGAGGAGGGGTCAGCAAACTCTGTAAAGGGTGAGATAGTAAATATTTTACACATTATGGTCTCTATTATATATTCTTCTTGGTCACTTTCCCCCCAGCATTTAAAAATGCGAAAATCACCGAAACCGGTTTGGCTCAGTGGATAGAGCGTCGGCCTGCAGACTGAAAGGTCCCAGGTTCGATTTCCATCAAGGGCATGTACCTTGGTTGCAGGCACATCCCCAGTGGGGGGTGTGCAGGAGGCAGCTGATCGATGTTTCTCTCTCATCGATGTTTCTAACTATCCCTCTTTCTCTTTGTAAAAAAATCAATAAAAATATATTTAAAAAGTAAAAATAAAAATGCGAAAATTATTTTTAGGTCTCTCTCTCTCTCTCTCTCTCTCTCTCTCTCTCTCACACACACACACACACACACACACACACACATATTTATATATATTAACATATCTAAACTGATTCCTGATTCTAGACAATCAACAAAACAGTAGCTCAAGCCTGACTGTCATGTTTGCCAATTTCTGTGGTGTAAATACTCTCACCATGGCTGATTTCAAGTTACTAATGTGATGTCCCTGAATACAGAGTTAGGGAGAGAGGTGCAGTAGCACGCCATTATGTAGTATCTATGACATAGAGCTATGGTAGATTAAATAACCTCAAGAACATAGAGAGTAGTGAAATGTAAGAATAATCAGCAAGTAATACATTTTGAGTATGCATCACCTTTGTTTATCTACACAGCTTTATATAATTGTGAATGTATTGAATTTAATTTTCAATAGTGGTGGAATTATTTCAGTGCAAGGAAAACAGGTGGGGGGAATGGAAGAAGGCTGGGGGTGGTCTAGGGGTGAGTTCAGTCTCTAATCAAGGTCAGAACTCAGTCTATGGGTAGGGCCAGGCTCATGCTATGACCTTCATTATGGCTCAGTCTAGGGAAAATCTTGGGGCTCTATATATGACCTGGTGAAGCAGAATGACCCAGCACAACTGGAGCCTCAAACCCAAGGCCCTCTGTTTATAGTCCTGGGAATCAATTCATGGACTTCAGGCAAAGCAGAGGCTGAGTTATTGTGGATTTCCCCACGTTCTGAGCGAAGCATCTCCTCCGTCATCTCTGTATTTGCCACTAGAGGGCAGAAGAGACTTGACTAAAAAGGAAAATGTCAGTGAACCTTCATCCAGGACAGAGACTGAAACCTGAGCCAGGCTTGCCACGGGGATCTGAGGGAGGGAGAAAATTTTCACCTCTCTGCTTGGAGGACCCTCATGGCTCCAGGATAGCCTTCTGGCTGAGGCTCAGCTCAGAGGTTCAGAGGCCAGACTCTGGACGTCTAACTGACCCTAACCCCCACCCCTCACCCCACCTCAGCCTTGGCTCTGCCTCTCTGAACAAATCATACATTCCTGGAGGCCGAGAGTGGGGTTGATTGCCTTTGTACTCCCAGTGCCTGGCACAGAGACCAGGATTGAGTGGGGGCTTAGGAAATATTTACAGAATCAGTATCTGGAGGGTGGGGCAGTGCAGTATGTGGGAAAGAGCCTGGCTTTAGAATGAGACATGATTGAAAGTCTAGCTCTAGCTGAGTGACCTTAAGTAAGTCACTTAGCCTCTCTGCGCCTCTGATTGTCCATCTGTAAGAGGACATCCAGTACCTAGCTTGAAGGGCTGTTGTGAAGATTAAATGAAATGACAAGGGAATGGACCCAGTACACATTAACTGCTTAATAAAGGGGGCAATTATTATGATGAAGTTTTGAGGACGGTGAGCAATCCGGTGTGCATGAAGGAATAGATGGGAGATGAAAGATGTGACTGTCAGAGAAGGAGGCGAAAGGTCACGAAGGAGCCTGAAGGCCAGGCTGAGGACATGTGGTTTTCTTCTGTCTACAATGGGGAGCCCCTGAGGAACTCTTGGTCTATTTGGTGAGATGGGCCCAAGTACACAGGAAGCGCCTTATCTTAGCTCTTTGATTGAGAATCTAGCACACACACACACACACACACACACACACACAAACACACACTTAATCTGGGAATTATTTCAAATTTGCAGAAAAGTTGCAAGTAGAGGAGGAAGAATACCATCTCCCTTTGACCCATAATCACTTACTGTAAATGGTCACATTTGCCTCGTCATTTCCCCCTCCCTTCCTCTCTGTATATTATTTCTTTTTAAAAATATATATTTTATTGATTTTTTACAGAGAGGAGGAGAGAGGGATAGAGAGCTAGAAACGTCAATGAGAGAGAAACATCGACCAGCTGCCTCTTGCACACCCCCACCGGGGATGTGCCCGCAACCAATGCACATGTCCTTGACCGGAATCGAACTGGGACCTTTCAGTCTGCAGACCGACGCTCTACCACTGAGCCAAACCGGTTTCGGCTGTATATTATTTCTTATTCTTGAACCACTTGAGAGTAAGTAGCCTTTGTCGTGACCCTTTGCCTATAAATACTTCAGTATGTACTTTGGAAGGATAAGAAATTTTCTTATGTAAACACAAGGCAGTTATCAACTTCAGTAAATTTATCATTGATGAACTTTAATCAATTATGGACTGTATAGCCAGAATAATGTCCTCCAAAGATGTTCATGTCCTAAATAAATCTGTGTTGTTCTAAGCTACTAAATTTGTGATCATTTGTTATAGCTGCAATAGAAAACCAATACTAATATTTTCATTAATTATGACCATATTCTAATGCTGTCAATTGTAGCAATGTTCTTTTAAAAATATATTTTTAATATTTTTATTAAATACTAGAGGCCTGGTGCACAAAATTGTGCATGGGGGGGGGTTTTTCCCTCAGCCCAGCCTGCACCCTCTCACAATCTGGGACCGCTGGCTCCTAACTGCTCACCTGTCTGCCTGCCTGATTACCCCTAACTGCTTCCCCCTGCTGGCCTGGTTACCCCCAACTGCTCCCCCCCTGCCAGCCTGGTCATCCCATGCAACCTGCTGTTCAGTCATTTGGTTGTCCCTTACTAACCTCCCTGCCGGCCTTGTCACCCCATGCAGCCTGTGTTCGGTCATCTGTCTGGCTGTTTTGATTGTGACGGCCACTGGCTTTTTATATATTAGGATTTTAAAAATATATTTTTAATATTTTTGCATTGATTTCAGAGAGGAAGGGAGTCTGAGAGAGAGATAGAAACTATCAAAGATGAGAGAGAATCATTGATTTGCTGCCTCTTACATGCCCCCCACTAGGGGTTGAGTCTGCAACCCGAGCATGTGCCCTTGACCAGAATCAAACCTGGGATCCTTCAGTCCACAGGCCGATGCTCTATCCACTCACCAAGCCAGCTAGGGCCCTAGCAATGTTCTTTATAGCATTTCCCCCCTCTAGTACACAACCACACATTGTATTTAGTTGTTGTATCTCTTTCATTTTCTATAACTTGAACTAGCTCCTTAGCATTTCCTCATATTTGAGGACAAGGACAGTTTTGAAGATACAGCCTGCCCCCTCCCCCGGACCTTTTTCACACTGAGTTTGTCTGATGCTGTGATTAGATTCAGGTGCTGCACCAGTGGCTGGAATACTGCATAAGTGATGTGTCCTTTCCAGGGTGACATTGGGAGACCCTCAGTGTCCATCTGCCTCTCATTGGTGTTGTTAATTTTGGTCCCATGGTGAAGGCGTTTTTAATGCTGGGAGCCATGTGGTGGGTAGTGGTACAATTTCCATCAAGGTTGTCACTGCTCTGCTGGGAACTGGGCCTCAGGAGATAAGTGATACCCAATGCCTGCCTTTGAGGACTACACAGCTTCCCAAGATGCTCCCAGACAAGTAGACATTCATTCATTCATGCATCATTCTACACCTACTTACAGAGCACCTACAGGGGCCTGGGCTAGGATACAAAGGTGAGCAGGAGAGCTGGTGCTTACCCTCATGATGCTTACCATGCAGTGAAGGGGATGGTTGAATAAGATTGCTGTGTCCCCAGCTTGTCACACAATGGCTGCTCAGTAAATAGGGGTTGGCTAAATGAATTGCCGAACATGGGAGCAGTGTCAGTCTTCCCCTAAAGGCAATGTTTTGCTCCTCCTCCCTTAGCAGGTGGGAAACTTGGGCTGAGAGAGGGGAAAACAGCCCTCTGTGGCCCAACCAGGTGGCCTTGGGGATGGTAAGTCCTGGCCCCCACAAGCAGAATAGGCCAGTAGGTTAGAGTTTCCTGTCCATGAGCAGCTGGAGGGAGGCTCATCCCAGAAGGAGCTGTCTCCCCTGCCTTCCTGCCGGGCTGCCTCCAGATCCTGCTTTGGGGCCTGGGCCCCCTGATTGGGCCTGCGATTATTTAGTCAGCGATAATATTAGATTTACTTTCATCTCTGAATTGCATCAAACGTCGCCAGTGACATTTAGCTGACACACAAGGAGGAGGCTGGCATTTTTAGATTGTTAGCGTGTTACAGATGTGGAAGTGGATTGTGTTGGGGCATCTGGTTTATGGTTAATTAGATGGAGCCGGCGAGGCCTCCTCAGTGAGTGGGTGGATAAACCCTTCCATAGCTCCCTCTTCAGACCGCCTTCAAACCCCCTCCCAGACATTAATGAGGCCCTGCCAGTTTCCCCATTGTGGTGGGAATTCATTTCAGAAGTTTGGGGAGCAAATGACAAAGTGAATTGTTCTCCATCTGTGGTTCTCTTTTATATTTCAATTATGCCCTGACAACTTACTGTCTTTCTTCTTTGCAACTAAGAGATAAAGTGAAAGGAAGACAGTCAGATTGAGATAACAATTCACTTTAGTTCAACATTTACATTTCAACAAATATTTATTGAATGTTTATTAGCTAAATCCAGGTGAATTCCTTATCCTCTCTGCCTCATCTGTTAATTGGGGGGTAATAATAGTCCTACCTCAAAGGGTTGTTTGTTGTAAGAAGTAAATAAATTTAAATATTCAAAGTGCTCAGGATAGTGCTTGGCACCTAGTAGGCACTATGTCCTGTTCTGTGCCCCCTACTAATATTGCTCTGCTTATGATCAGTGTGGTGGATACTAAGGAGATACAAAGTTGTGGATGATTCTCCTCACACCTCAGGTAACTTACAATCTCATGGAGGAGATGAACATACCCATAACCAACTCTTCAGAGTCTATGATTGCATTTTTTCAAGACTCTATGATTATAGGACTTGAAAGTTCTACGATTTAGTATTTTTAGGATTCTCTGAATTCAGGGCCCTAACATTCTATGAGTCTATGATTCTAAGGTTCTGTGATTTTAAGTGCTAAGAGATGATCTGAAGTGTCAAACACTGACTGGTTGGTCATCAAACCCATTCCCTTCTCCTCCTGGGCACACAGTCTGCTTTCCAGCCTCCTTGTAGTTAGATGTGGCTATGGAGCTGAGTTCTGGCCAAGGGAAATGGGTAGAAGTGATGTAGGCCATTTCTTGTCTGGCCCATGAAGCCTCCCATGGGATCCTACACGCCTTTTCCTTTCCCATCTCCTGACTGAATGGAGAGCACACTAAGGACCCATTGGTGGGAAGAGCTACAATATTTAAGGAGCCTGGGTTCCTGAATGAGCTTGTGGATGGTTGTCTAGCCAGGAATGTGAGCAGGAACTGAACTTCGATTGTGTTAAGCCACCAAGATTTCAGGATTTATCTAATTTGGTGGCAAAACTTCAGTACATTCAGGGTCTTGTTAGAAGAGATAAGGGGTCAGAGGTCACAGAAGTTTGGAAGAGAAGGCAGGTGGGGACCTTTCCTGGTAGAACCTCCTTCTCCTTCTTTCCCTGTTATCTCCTACCTGCATCAGTTCCCTCTGCCCTCCAGCTGGCTTATAAACATCACCAACATGCAGGTCCAGGCCTACCCCTTTCTGAGCCCGAAGCTCAGCTTTTAGTGGCCGGGGCATAGAACTGTCTGCCTTGGTCATGCCCTGTAGCTGAGGTCCCTGCCTCTCCTCACCATGCTATAAGTTAATGTTGTCATTGCTCTGACCATTAGGCCAGTGACCCCATCCTGTGGGCAGGCCCTGGCCTCTCATGAGAGCCCCCTCCCCTTTCTCTGTTGTAATAAGCTGGGTGTAGCTCTTTCTCTGGACGGGCAGGAAGCAGGCCTCTCTCTGCTATTGCCTGCACCTACACAGTCCTCCCCTTTCCCTGGGCCACAGGCTGTTTCTCCCTCTCCGATAAAGCAGCTCCTGGCTCAGCCAGAACTGTGGCCTGAGAACCCGGGGCACCTCGTTGACAGTCTATTCCTTGTCAAAGGAAACCGTGTATAATATACTAGAGGCCGGTGCACAAAATCCATGCATGGGTGGGGTCCCTAGGCCTGGCCTGCGATCAGGGCCTATCGGGGCCATCTTGCCCATTCTCAATCGGGCCGGGCCAGCCAGGGCCTGCTGGCTGTCAGATGGGGCCTGCCAGATGTGGGGAGGGACAAGGGACATATCTTGGCTGTGAGAGGTTGGCTGTGGGAGGTTGGCTGTGGGAGTGCACTGACCACCAGGGGGAAGCTTCTGTGTTGAGCGTCAGTGTGAATCCTAGTGACCAGTCGACCTGTCATTCCAGTCATTCTGGTCATTTGGATGTAACAGTTGCTTAGGCTTTTATATGCTATATAGATGGTTCACCTTCACTGGGAGGGATTGTGTTTTCAACTTACACTAGCTCAGTAAGTGAATGGGCACACAGATAGGAATCTTTGCTTCTGCCAGGGCCAGGCTCACAACCTGGGATTTGAACTTTAGCAACAATCTTATCAACCTCTAGGCTACAAAGGTAGTGAGGGTCAGCGGGGAGGGGCATGTGGAACCCTGTCCTCTCTGCATAGAAGACCCTCTCCTTCTGTTCTGTTTGGCAAGCTGGAGCTCCTGAGGCACCTCGTCCAGAATGCCTTCCTTCATTCCGCCAGAGTTAGCTGCTACTTTCTCTATGTCTCAGTTTCCTCGTCTGAAAAAGGCAGATGCCTATTCACAGGGCCACACTGAGGATTAATGAGATGCTTCCCATACATACCATACTTGGCCTGGGGCCCAGCCCTGGTGACCACCCAGTTCTATGAGCTGTGCTGTTGGGTGGGTGTTGGTGTTGGGCTGGGACGGCTTGCTAGGATTTCAGTCTTCATGCTGATGCGCTGACCTTCTGAGGAAAAGACCACGAAAGAAAACTTTATTTAGCTCCAGGAACCCACATTAGGAACTGGACCAACGGGCGACCTGGACTGTCCCTGCACTCTGGGAAGGGTGTCCAGGAGCGGCAGGGGGTGGGCTCAGTCACCTGTCTTCAGTGGAGAGAAGCACTTTAAAAAAGTATAATGCCCATCTTATTTCCCAGAGTACGTTCCTCAGTCCTTAAGGACTTGGCTCTTTACGTGGGTAGGGTTTGGTGGCTGTCGTGGGGCAGCACCCACAGGTCTAAATCGGGGCAGGGGTGTTGGGGCCTCCTGGGCGGTCACAGAAATGATCCCTGATCCCTGATTCCTCGCTGTGAGTGGCACAGCTTGCACAGTAAGTGGGTTCACGTATAGCTTGGAAGCACCTAAGTGTTAAAGACACTTTGGAAATGTCTCTCATGGCTGAGGTCTCTACTATGTTTTGAATGACAACCTTCTTCTTAAAAATATTTTTATTGATTTTAGAGAGGAAGGGAGAGGGATAGAGAGAGATAGAAACATCAATGATGAGAGAGAGTCATTTATCAGCTGCCCCCTGCATGCCCCCTACTGGAGATCAAGCCCACAACCCAGGCATGTGCCCTTGTCTGGAGCCTTCACTGCACAGGCTTAGGCTCTATCCACTGAGCCAAACCGGCTAGGGCACAACCTTCTTAATGGCCTTGTCCTTGGGCACACATTGGGTGCGGTTGGTGCAGCAAATAGGCTGCAAAAACATGTGAACTTTTTTGGCATGACCATGGTTCCTTCTTTTCTTGGTCATCTTGGAATCAAGGAACTGAGAGGGAAACACATCTGAACAGGGACCCTGACATATCTTCCAACCCAGCCCTCCAGCAAACATGTGTCCCAGGGTCCTAAAGAGAACGGCACATGTGTGCAGTGGAACCTGTAAATGGGGACTAGGGCAATTGGGGGCCCAGATAGTTCACACCTCAAGAAGCTGAAATTGAGAGAGGGTTAGTTTCCTCCCCAAGGCCACACAGCCATTGACTGTCAGAGCTGAGGTGGGACTGGCAGTCTCCTGGCCTTTCCCTTAGTCTGGCCCAGGGCCTACCTAGATGAGGCAGCAGCTACAGAGGCAGAGGATTGGAGTGGTCTCCTCGCTGGCAGGGGTGGTGAGGGCAGCTAGACAGCTGGATGCCCCTGAACAGAAATCATAGCCTCCCCAGGGACCATGAGAAGGAGGCCGGGGTCTCACAGACTCACCATTGCCCTGCTCCCTGATGGCTGTCCCTCCAGCTGGCTGGCAGGGAAGTCAGCAACAGCACACGTGATGTCTACTCCCTGGAGATTAGCACTTGTTTGCAAGGCCCTGTGCACCCTGCATCCACTCTACGTAAATAACAAAACAAAAAGGCAGGCTCTTCACCGTGCAAATCTGAAGTCCCGGTGCAATTCCTCTGAACCTCAGAGCAGGAGGCTTTTAACTGAAAGATAATTTAGATACTAGTGGATTCTGAGTTGCCATCTAAATAGCAAACATCTTTGCAGCTGCATAAAATCTTCCCCATGTCAGGTGGGTGGCCAGGGAGAGGAAGCAAGCTGGGCGGAGGTGGGCTTTACGTGCTGTAATTATTAGGACATGGGGAAGACTTCAGGAACCGGAGAGAGTTTCTCAGGTTGAATATAATCTCAAAGAATAGAAAGGGGCTGAAAGAGGTGATGATTCTTTAACGACAGAGCCTGAGGTAAAGGGCTAAATGGTTTATCACCTTTCTAACCTGAGTTTTATAGGGTTGACATTTAGTGTCCGTCTTGGTGTCACCCTTATGGCCGCCTCCGGGAACGGAGCTCACAAGAGTCCTCACTGGAGTTTCACTGAATCCCTGGCCAGCGAGTCTGTGGTAATTCTCTAGAACACCTGTGTATTAGAGGTGGCCTAAGTGTCACAGAGCTGGGAATATATGGGAGTTATTTCCTTGTGGCTGCTGCAAGGTCAGAAGACATGGACAGCTGATCTTTGATTACTGCTGAGCTCATAAATAACCCTAGGATATGAACGTGTCCTGAGACAGGGAAGGAGTCTCAGGAGGAAGCCCAGTCAAGAGGAGGGAGGAGAGGTTGTGGGGTAGTTCCCTGTCACAAGATGAGAGGCAGCCAGGCAGCGAGAAAGGCACCTGTTTTCCTCTGAGACACAATGGGACTGGTCTCACATCTGCCACTGTTGACTGTGAGGCTGGGAGAATCATTTCACCACTCTGAGCTTCGGTTCTTATCGGGGAGCAGGTAAAAGTCCCTGCCAAATAGGCATGCCATGAAATAAGGAAAGGAAAGTTCCAGCAACCAATCAATGCTCAATAAATGCTGTTTTTATCCTCTCTGGTGACAGCTTGGTTTAACCTAGCTTTGGTTTGCTGTATTTCTGTGTTTTCTTTCTCTTTGTGTGTCTTAGAAGCTAGTCTGAGCAGAACAAAGATATTCTGGGAATAAGGATATGGTGAGTCTGTTTTCTACCAAACATCTGACAATTTTGAGTCTGGAATGTTGTGGTGCATACTTTCTCTTGACACAGTAATTCTTCAGCTATGGATTAAAACTTGAAGGACTTGGTCCCTGCTATTGGTTCTTGGCTCACAGTGGGCCCTTTGTAATGACCTGTGGTGGAATGTTGGCCAAGGGATAGACAATCCGTGCCCATCCTCCCACAGGGACTTCATATCTGAGCTCCATGCAGGCAACATGTATTGACCTCCAACCCTTGGAAGTGGCTGAACAGACACTGAACCACTTAGACATGGAATGCCCTTCGGTTTCTTCAAGTAAAGGTTCTGCTAAACGTACTAGGGGAACACCTAGCAGAGAGGGACTAATGGTCTGGGAGTTGGGAAGGCTTCACAGAGGGGGTGACATTTGAGTTGGGTCTTGAAGACACATAGGAGTACTCCAAAAGGTGCTGGGAGCCAATTCCAGCATGCCATAACTGCAAGAGTTTCATCAAATGGTTGATGAAAGGGGGGGGGGGGGGGGCTCAACAAAGGATTGAAAAGGCACTTCCCCCAAACCTGAATAGGATGATTGTTTCTGCCAAACAGCTCAGGGCATCTCAATCTACATGTTATTGACTCCTGTTGGCCAAACACCTGGACAGCTGTAGGCTATTCCCCAATCTGACAATGCTTCTCTACCCTACTCTTTGAAGTGTATTATCTCCGCTTTGCCTTAGGACAAATTGTGTTCATCAAAAGCAGGGGTCCTGAGACAAGGAGAACAAAGAACTTAGAACTTCAGCTCCTTTAGCTGAAGCTCCTCTGACTCCCAATGTCTTTCAAAATTATCTTTTGTCTTTGGACTCTTACTTAATAGCCTTTCTCCAGATTGCCAAGCCCTTCTTAATGCTGGAACAAGAACCCCGGCAAAAAGGAGAAAGAGAAAAAGAGTGCTCCTGGCAAACAGTGCATGTAAAGTCCAAAAGCATCCAAGATGAGCTTCAGTCACCACCGAAGTGACACCTGAGAGTGTTGGACAGCAGCTCTGTGGCCCGGCCCCTGGGGCAGCTGGTGCTTCTCATGGACAGAGTCCTGTCAGGGAGCTGCACCTGGGGATGCTGCACCTCCTGATTATATTAACTAACATTTATTGAGCCCTTAGTGGGTGCCTGACACTAGAGAGGCTTTACACATAGTCACTCCTCTCATCTCCATCAAGCTTATGAGGCAGCTACTATTTATCCCCACGTTAGAGACGAGGACACTGATGCCCACAGAGGCCAAAGAACGCATTAAAGGTCCTGTAGCCAAAGGTGGCCAGCACCCCTCATCCCTGTCCTCTGTTTCAGTGCACTGTCATTTGGTGTCTCCCATGGGAGAGGTGTGCTGCCCACAGATTTATTCTATGAGAAGGTCAGGATGAGCCAGTATTTTGAAAACCATTGTTCCGCTGGAGATAGGGAGGAGAAGGGAGAAGAAATTGCAGGCGATGACGAGATGGAAAATTAGAGGTGGCTAAAATTAAGTGATATTACTCACACACCACAGACCTACTCCCCCACACCTGCTTTTCATCCCGCCTCCTTCCTTTCCCCTCCCCTCTGCGGTTGAGTAGGGCCGGAACAGGTCGCTGGTGATAAGAAACCGAGAGAATTACGGTGTCCAGAGTGGTGTCCCTGCTGGCACTGATCTGGGAGACAACTCCCTGGCACTTTAATTTCCGCCTTTCTCCTTTGTCATTCTCTTCTGAGGCATGACTTTAAATTAAAAATGTCCCCTTACTTGTTGAAGGCACAGGGAGTTTGTCCATAGAGGGGTGGCTGTAGAACGGAGAGGGAGAAAAGGAGGAGAAAGTGGAAAGAAGAGGGAGGGGGAGCGAATGAAGTGGAGGAGGGGGAGAGAGGAGAAGGGAAGGTGGGGCCAGAGAAGGGAATGGAGGCCGGGGAAGGGGAGGAAGAGTAAATAGAAAGGAAGAGGGGAAGAGTGGAGAGGGAAGGAGATGTCAGATGGTGCCCTGGGACCCTCTTCTCCCTGCCTCTCTGCCTACTTCTGTGGTTAAGAAGGTGGGGACTGTCCTTCTGGTCCACAAACCTCAATGCCCAGGGGAAGACCTGGTGAGGGGCCCTGGGAATCCACTCATGTGGTCTGAGCAAAGTAGGTGCTCAGCGACTGTGCTGGAGTGAACTGAATGGGCTGAGGTAGCCATCGGTGACTGTGGGTGAGGCTCACTCTCAGATTCTAGAGGAGGGGTGGCTCCAGGGTGGGTTGGGGGTGCTGGGTGGTAGACTCCAATAGACATGTGTTCAGATCCCAGCTTTTGCAACTCACCAGCTGTGAGACCTGGGTAGGTTACCAAACCATTCTGGGCCTCAATTTCCTTTAGGAAACCCCAACTGCCTTGGGGTTTACATGACATAAACTATACAAAGTACTTGGCTCATACAAGTTCCATCCTTTGTCTCTACTGACTATTAACTAGCTGTGTGACTCTGAACATATCATGCCACTTCTACAAACCTCAGTGTCTTGATCTGTAAAATGGGAGAAATAGTGAACTGCCTCTTGTGCCTACTTCACCAGGTCAAGGATGAGAGGCTGCAGGAGTACTTTTAACATCTATAAAAACTAGGAAGACCTGAGCTGATGGGAGAAATCACTGGGGTATTGGTTGTGGTGCTTTTATATGAGGCTGGTTTTGCAGAGCTGAAGGGCTGGCCTGAATCTTGCATGACTGTCTTTGAAGAAAGTGGGGTTACTCTGTGGCAAGGAAGGCTTATGGGGTGCTGCCATATTCTGTATTTTGATCTGGGAGCTGGTAACACAGGTGTAACAATTCGTCAAGCTATATATTTTTGATTGGTGCACTTTCTAGATGTATTTTTGAATTTACATCTTTATTGTTGAAAGTATTACAGATGTAATTGCCCACATCTACCCAGTTCCCACCCTGCCTCAGGCCTTCACCACCCTGTTGTCTGTGTCCATAGGTAACGCATATACATTCTTTGGTTAATATCTTCCTGGGGTCAGTTCTGGCTTTGCCTGGGCATAACCTTGGGCAAGATACTGATCCTCTCTAGGTGCCTCTCTAGTCTGAGACACTACAGACTGGGGATGCTAAGGCTTAGGACCTGCAAGTCAATACCCCCCCCCCCCCCCCCCCACTTACCATGCCCCCGACTGCGCTTCTCTGAAGGGAGGCAGTGACTCTACACTGTTCCTCATATCACTGGCTCAAGGGCCGAGGCAAGAGAAGCAGGTTGAGGAGGGGAAGAAAACAAATAATATTTATGAGACCTACTGTTTCCTATTTATTCATTTATTCAATAAGAATTTAACTGCGCACCTATCACACACTAGGGGGCGCTCTCATCGCAAACAAGACAGGAGGCCCTCAGGAGCCTTCGTCTTATGGGAAAGACAGACAATAGACAAGTGCAGATGAACAGGTAACTTCAGACTGTGGCTTCACCCTGGAGATGAGCGGGATGCTAAGATGAAGGAACTGGAGCACCTCCTTGAGTAGTAAGGAAAGGCACCCCGGAGAGGGTCACATCTGAGCTCTGAAGGGCACAAGCAGAAACCAGCCATGTGAAGGTCTGGGGCCTCGGACTTGCTTACATTATTTCATGTAATCTCCATAATAGCCCCAGCTATGATCATTCCTCTTAAATAGATAATGAAACTGAGGCTGCAACTCCCAGAGGAGATGGTAGAGATAGATTGAGCCCACGTCATTAGACACAAAGTATCCTTTGGGTAGTGTTTTTGTGAAAATAAAATAAAGGTACAAGACCGCCATTTTTATTTCATAAAAATAAAAAATTAAATTGACTGTGAATGATGCAGTCTTAAAAAAAAATCCTCACCCGATGATGTTCTTATTGATTTAAGAGAGAGGGGAAAGGAGAGAGGGGTGGGGTGAGAGAAAGAAACAGTATTGATTGCCTCCCATACTCACCCCAACTGGGAATTGAACCCTTGCCTTTTCAGTATGCATGATGACTCTCCAATCAACGGAGCCATTGGCCATGGCAAATGATGTAGTCTTAAACACAGCTCTCTCCTTAGGACAGTGGTGGGCAAACTCACTAGTCAACAGAGCCAAATATCAACAGTACAACGACTGAAATTTCTTTTGAGAGCCAATTTTTTTTTAAAAAAACTTCTTCTAATGCCACTTCTTCAAAATAGATTCTCACAGGCCATGGTATTTTGTGGAAGAACCACACTCAAGGGGCCAAAGAGCTGCATGTGGCTCAAGAGCCGCAGTTTGCCGACCACTGCCTTAGGAGGATCCTCAAGGCAGATTTCTCCCTCCCACATCAGCACCTGGGCCAGCTCCTCAGTCTGGAACATCTTTTGTGTCTGTGCTCATCCATATCTGCCCATCTCTCAGGGCCCAGCTCCAGCGTCACTCCACAGGAAACCTCTCAGGAGGACTCCAGGCCTGCCCTGACCCCCCTATCCAGGGAACACCTTCCAGAGAGGGAAAGAGTTTTGCCTGGGGTAACCAGCTGCAAAGGGTGTCACTATCAGGGGGCTGGTCTCAAACCCAGTTCTCCTCGTGGCCCCCTTCTCTCTCCTGCACGGGCACACCCCCGCCCTGGCTCCCCTCACCCCGCGCCCCATGGGCAGCCGTGTCCTGCCTTCTGCAGGCTGTGCCTCCCGCCCCTCCCTCACCCTGCTGCTCAGATTCCCTTCTGGGAGGAAAGGGTATTCTTTCCTCGCAGAGATGACTCCATTCCTGCGGCCATAGATTATTCCTGACACCTAATTACTGTATATCATCGTGCCATAAGATGATGATTAGAGGTGTCACTGTCCCAAATTTGTGCTCATAAAATAACTGTTCTCTTTGTTTTCCTCCTCTGCATATATCTGGGAGAAAAGACAGGCACATTTATTCCAGCTTCTCAGAGGAACTTAAAAGCACAGGAACAGAAGAGTTTTAGAGGTGGGTGGTTTTAAAAATACCCTGCAGAGGCAGGAGGCCCCAGGCCTGCTGATGTTGCATGGCCTGGGAAGAAAACGAAGACCTCGGTGACAATGTTGACTCCCAACCTGCATTTTTTTCTGCCTCGGTTGTCCTCCTCCTCCATCCTTTCTTCCCTCTCTGTCTCCTTATCCCATCCCCGCTCTCCTAGTGGGCTTCTCCAAGGAAGCATTGGAATGTGGTGGAAACGGTTCCCATTCTAATGTCACTCAGACTCAGGTTCAAATCCTGCTTCCTCAGCTCCCCAGGCCTGTGAGCTTGGGTTAGCTACGCCATCTCCGTAGTCTTGACTCCATCACATGTAAAATGGGGAAACAGAAATTCTACCTCTACTTCACCCAGCAGCTAGGAGGTTAAGAATGAAACCAATTAGAGGGAAAGCACCTACTAGGACTAAGGGGCCTGACTCAAAGGAGGGGCTAGGCGAATGCTTTCTGTCTGCTCTTCCTGCCCTCGGAAAGTCCTCCTGCCTGTTTGCTCTAAGGTGGCCCTGGAGTCCCAGAACCACTCCTTTCCCAGTTAACATTCCCCTCACAAGCTCAGGCTGCAATCAGGAGCCGGTAGGAAAGCAATTGGATTGAACTGGTTGGCACCAGGGGAGAGGCACTGGTATCCATTCAGCTCTCCGACGGCAGGGAAAAGGACATTTGGAAAGAGCAATCCTATTTATCTGTGGGAGGAGCCTGTCCCCCACCTCCCTGCACACAAGCTCTCTGCTAGAGCCTTCCCAGGCCCTGTCCACCTCTGATGGGGGTGCATTGTCTGCCTCCTGAGGTTCCTCTTTAGAGTTTCCTCCTTGAGGCCTCATGCTGGGCCCCAGCTCTCATACAATATTTCCTCTGAACTATAGGGTTGGTGTTTTTGGTTTTTGGTTTTGTTTTTTCCCCAACCAAGATAACTTGTTTTATGAATCCAAACCAACCTGCAGGGGATTCCCAGCCTTGGACGGGGGAGCTGAGGAATTCTAGGTGGGGATAAAGAGGACAGCTGTCATCAGAGGGTGGCTTTCCCCATATCACCTCTGCCTGGCTAACACCTCACCTCTCAGGCTCAGCCCAGAAGCTGCCTCATCTAGGTGCCTTCCGCAGCCCTGGCCTGAGCTACTTCTTTCCTACTCTGAGACCTCTGTGTTCTGAACTCCTGCCTCCACGTAGCACTTTCCTCAGCTGGCACCGGGTCAGTGGCTGTGTATAGGTCTGGGCCACCCTCTGGCCTGGGATCCTGACTCTTAGGGCACCCTGCACACTCTTCAGGCTTGTTCAGTGTCAGTCCCTCTAGGCCACTGGTTCTCAACCTTTCTAATGCCTCAACCCTTTAATACAGTTCCTCATGTTGTGGTGACCCCCAACCATAAAATTATTTTCGTTGCTACTTCATAACTGTAATTTTGCTACTGTCATGAATCGTAATGTAAATATCCATGTTTTCTGATGGTCTATCAGAAAAGACAGATATTTATGTGTTTTCTGATGGTCTTAGGCGACCCTGCTAGCGGTTCTCAACCTGTGGGTCGAGAACCGCTGCTCTAGAGCCTAAGACCATCGGAAAACACAGATATTTACATTATGATTCATAACAGTAGCAAAATTACAGTTATGAAGTAGCAACGAAAATAATTTTATGGTTGGGGGGTCACCACAACATGAGGAACTGCATTAAAAGGTTGAGGCACCAGAAAGGTTGAGAACCACTGCTCTAGGCAATGGCTGTGTCAGCCTGCTCACTGCTGTATCCAAAGCACCTTGTACAGAGCCTGACACACAGTAGGTGCTCAGGAAACAAACCTAGTAACCCTGACAAGAGGGCTTACTCTTGTCAGGCACTGTTCAACTCACAAAATCGTCACAGCAGTCTTATGATAGGGGTACTGTTATCCCAGGAGAGCCTGGTGATGAAGAGCAGATTGGCTGGGTTTTGGCCCTAGCCCCACCACTAATTTCCAGTGTGACTTGGGTTAAATTAGTTAACCTTTCTGTGCCTCATTGTTAAATGGGGAGAATAACTATCTACTTGGTAATAGGGTTGCTCTGTGGTTAGATGAGTTCACATATAACACCTATATATTCGATATTGTCCCCATTTTGTGGTGGCAAAAACTGAGAGTTTTAGTAACCTGCCCAAGGTCACACAGCTGGGAAGGGACAGGGGTATAATCAAGGCTCTTAGTCACCAACTGCGCTGCTCATATTGAAGACGGATTGGAAGACCTGGCTGCCTTGTGGAGACCCAAGTAAAGGTCCCACTTTTTTTTTTATTTTTAAAAATATATTTTATTGATTTTTTACAGAGAGGAAGGGAAAGAGATAGAGAGTTAGAAACATGGATGAGAGAGAATCATCTATCAGCTGCCTCTTGCACACCCCCTACTGGGGATGTGCCCGCAACCAAGGTACATGCCCTTGACCGGAATCAAACCTGGGACCTTTCAGTCCGCAGGCCGGCGCTCTATCCACTGAGCCAAACCGGTTTTGGCTAAAGGTCCCTCTTGATTGGAAACCTGCAGCTGAGAAGGGTGTTTAGGCTTCTCAGGCCTGTCCTGGCCCCTATCCGAGCCTGTTTTCTCCGTATGAGCGCAGCGCGAGGCACTTCTGCCAGCAGGCTGCGCTGGAGGATCTCACCCTTTCACAGTGGGTCGGTCAGTGGGGTTGGGTGGGGGGTGTCCCGGCGCAGCCGGGAGGAAGGGGAGAAGGGGGAGGCTCCCCCAAACCCCCGCCCCCGCCCAGAGACTCTTCCTTGGGCCAGCAGGGGGCAGCCGCTGCCGCTGTGGTTGCCTTAGGTGGGCGCTGCGAAGCGCGGAGCACAGCTCAGAACTCGGTGGGGAAAGATCCTTGGAGGTCATTGCGCCCCCCGCTGGGCTGAGAGCCCGGAGTTGGGGGAAGTTCTGCCCGAGATCATCACTCAGGGATCCATTCGGAGGGGCTGGATCCCAACTCCCTCCCATGTGCCTGGCTCTTCCCCAAAACCCAAAGGCCAGTTCGAGGTGCTCTGGACACCAGGAGGCTTAGGCTCCCTGGAAGCTTCCACGGGAGACATGGGTCCCGGTCCCGGCGGTACCACGGACGTTTTGCATGACCTTGGGCAGGTCATCCATCACCTGGTCTACACCCATTGTCCGTCCAAGGCGGGGCCCCAGCGGCTGTCGCGGACAGTGATTCCAGAGAGGGTTCCTCTGGCATTACAGTGTCCCCCTGCCTAGGGAGGTCCAGAGCCGTCCCAGCCCCGGTCGGAGCCTGCCCTTACACCCCGCGAGCGAACGGGGTCCTAACCCCTTAACCCAGCACAGCCAGGGACTGGCGGGCGGGCTGCTGGGAGCGGAGCGCCCGGCGTCCTGCAGGGGGCGCTGCCGCACCGCGCGCGGCCTCCCCGCGTGTCCTTCCAAGGACAGTGTGGGAGCGGCGGGCGGCGCAGGGGCCGTAGCTGGCTGAGTCCCGCCGCGCCCACATGGCCAGTGCGGAGCGGGTTTCGGAGACCTGGTCTGGGGGGGGGGGTCCGGGTGGAGGGTCATCGGATTTCCGGAGCTTGATGTGTGCATGAGAGTGGGGGTGAGAGAAGGGGCCAAAGGAGACCAGGCAGGCCTCTTTGTGTGACCTTGAGAGGTCCCTGTTCTGGGCCTCAGTTTCCCGTTCCTGCAAGTGAGTTTATTGAAGGAGCCAGTGAGACATTGCATGTCAAAATGCTTCAGAAAATCCGAGTCCCAAGGCCGGATGCAAATCAAAAAGCTTTTTATTGAAAAAGCTTTGCTCAAACCATCTTTCTACTTCCGCAGCCTGGTGGCAACCATTTTAGCCATTCTTTCCGGTGTTTCTGATGTTTACACCTATATATTTCGAAGACATATGCTCATACAGCTATTTCTGAATTGACCAATTTCAGACATTATCTATTGTCTTCCGGTTGTAACAAATAAGGATTTTAGCTGTTTCCCAACCCATGCCTGCCGAGTATATATTGTATATCTGGAGCACTATTTTTAGGTAACTCAGTGATCAGCATTGCTATTAAGAAAACGTGGCTCTTCATTTCCCCCAAATCTTCCCCAGAACTGCCCTCCACACCTCATCCTATATTTTACCCCTAGAAGCTGTGTCGGTTCCATATTCTGTCCTAGGCTCCCTTTCCCTGCCGACTGCACTGCTCAGCTGTCTGCAGCGATTTCCTTCCGGGCCTGATTCTTGGTCCTCTGACTCTGCTGGTTTAGACTCTTCCTTTGGAAACTCCAGCTGCTTCCGAAGAAATTGAGCAGGGGTGGGAAATTTTCGTGGATGTGAACTTAATCTGTATTCTATCTCTGCCCTTGATTGATAATTCATCTAAGCATAGAATTCTGTGCTGGAAATTCTTCTCCACATTATTCACGCTCTGCCCCACTCTGTCTTTTGCACCTAGCGTGACTGTTCAGAAACATCGTGCCTTCTGACTCCCTTTGTATGTAACTTTCTCTCTCTCTCTCTTTTTGGATTTTTAAAAATGATTTTCTCATTTATCCTTGGAATTCTGGAACTTCACAATACATGTGGCATGTTGGTGACTTCGTCATTCATTGTGTTTGGTCCCGGGTGGCCCTTTTTAGTCTGGATTTCAGTGTCTTTCAGTTCAGTGGAACTTTTATCTTTAATAATTTCCTTTCTAGAACTGCTATGAGTTGGATCCTGGACCCCAGGACTGACCTTCCAGGTCTCTTTTCTCATATTTTCCTTGTCCTTGTCTGTCTGTTCTACCCTCTAGATTATTTCCTTGAGTTGATGTCCCAATCCTTCTGTTGAATTTTTTTATGTCAGCTGTCATATTTTTAATTTCCAAGAGTTCTTATTAAGTCTGTTTCCTCTCTCCTCCCCCCAATAACATAGATACAGCCTCTTTATTCCTCTGATAATATCACTTAGATATTTTCCCCTCCTGTTCCCTTACTTGGCTCTGTTTCCTCCAGTTTCCCTATTTTGTTTGTTTGGTTTATTGTGGTCTCTCTCTGGCTCATTGTCACTCCTCATGTTGGAGATTTCTCTAATGCTTTGTGGTTCTAGGCTTTTGCCTGTAGTTAAGGATAAGGGTCCAAGAATAAGGTGACCAGACGTCCCACTTTTGGGACTGTTTTAAAACGCCCCAGGATGTGGGACAAATTATTAAAAATTAGGACTGTCCAGCCAAAAGCGGGATGTTGGCTCACCTTATCCAAGAAGCTGACTGGCACTGGGTGTCCTATTAGGTGCACCAGGCCAGGCTGGCCTTTTGGTTGGGGAACATATAAGTATCAACAAGAGGAATTCTTTTCTCGGGAACTGCTTTGTTTCCCTGATAAGGCAGGATGATGCGGTTAAGAGCATGGATTCTGCAGCCAGACTAAAATGAAATACACATTGTAAGCATTTTGTTTTAATCCAAAACATACAAATGCCTATTTCCTTTTCTTTGAGTATGGTCTATTGACTAGAATTCTATAAGGTCTTTCTTGCACAAACCTCAATGTACACAGCATCATCTACCATTTCTTGGTTTGGCTTCCTTGCAGTGCAGCTAAAGCTCAAATGAATTTATGAAACAATCTGAATGTAGGTTCCTTCTGGATTTATATAATTTCCTCCCAATCTGTTACAATTGCCTATCTGTAACTCATCTGAACATTTTTAAAAAAATAGCAATCTGCCTTCCTTGAGTCAAGGCAATCTTCTTAGTTCATAAAACAACCCCCCCTTCACAATCATATTTTATTGGTTTATTAATATTAACTTGCATCACGTAATTACAAAAGCAAGTATAATGGGCATAAATAGGTTTGGGAATAAGCGATTGTTTCTGGGAAAGCAGATGAAGTAACTGGAAGAGGTGTGTGTGGGCATTCAGGGGGCATCCCACCAGACAGGGTCTTCAGCCCTTGAACAGTGGAGAGAAGGGTGAGTGTGGCTATTCCAAGAATGTTCCTTTGTTGGTGGTGGAACGTGAGAGCTTAGGTTGTGTTGTGGTTTCCCCTACTCTGCAAAATAAGTACCGTTCACTCCTCCATCCTCTTTCAATCTTGTAGAAATCTGTTGAACTCTCTCATCCACTATTGACTCCTCTTCCTCCTTTCCTGTCCTCTGGGTTTATATCTTCTCTTCCCCCTGCTATCATTTTAAGGGAGGAGCTTAAAATGGCAGTAGAGAAGGAGAAAAGATAAGCATTAAAGTTCAAGTCACCATTTTTATACACACAGTTCTCTCCTATTGAAGACTGTGACATCCAGTGAGCCGCAGAGCCCATCATTATGTCCACAAAGGTCAGGCAGATGTAAGTGACAGAAGCCAGTTTCACATCAGATATACCAGAGGCTATAGTGGATACTGTGGTGCTTTGCCTAGATCCCCTCTCCAGGGTTGATACACTGTCTCCCAGATGCTGGGCATATTGGTTGTGGGTGGTGTGCTGGACATTGCCCGTGGCTGTAGGAACTGCCTCACCCCACGGTAGGCTTCATCTTGGAGGATCACAGTGGCCAATGATTGGCTCATGCAGTGATATAAAAACCCCACTGTCTCCCCTCATTTAGAATAATTCTGAGGAGCCATCCCAGCTCTAAAAGCTCCTTGTGGGATTAACTGAGACATCAGTTGCAATTCATTGTGGGTCAGCTTGTCCCTTTGCTTAGTTACAGGTGTGACTCCAGGGAGCACACTCCAATAAGCCTTTTGCACACAACCCCTTCCTTCAGAGTCTGTTTCTAGGAAACCCAAAATAAGGCAGAGGCCACTGTCACTCGTCTTTTGTCACCTCTTCAGGTCGTGGACACCCTGAGCTCCTACGTTATAGTGGGGCAGGATTCATCAGCAGGGAAAGGAAAACTGGGCTGAGATGGTTGTTACAGAATTCAGGACCTAGCAGGGGCTGGCATTGGGCAGGAGTGGCAGGGGTGGTCTTTGTTCTTTACAAAAAGTTGTAGTGTGGAAAATTCACACCCATACACAAGTAGAATGTGAGAGGGTAATGAATTCTCATGTGCCCATCACCCAGCTTCAACAATGATCAGCTCCTGGCCTATTTTGTTTCATCTACTCCTGCCCACTCTCTTCACCTTATCCTGCCTCTAGATTATTTGAAGCAAAGATCAGATAGCATATCATCAAATCTATATAAAGATGTATTAAGATAGATAACTATAGAAATAAGCCAATAACAAAAAGACAAATATTCTATGATTCCAGTTATATGAGATACTTAGAGTAGTCAAAAGCATGGGGACTGAAAAAATGCTGGTTGCCAGGGGCTGAGGGAAGGGGACAAAGGAATTATTATTGAATATGTACGGCATTACACTTTTACAAGATGGAAAGAGTTATGGAGATGGATAGTGGGGATGGTTACATAATATTATGAATGCATTCAATACCAATGAAGTGTGAAAAATGGTTAAGATGGTAAATTTTATGTTATGTGTATTTTGCCACAAGAAAAAAATGTGAAAATCAAATAACTATAGTCATGACCTACCCAAGAAACTAACAAAAATTTCCCTAATATCATCAAACTAGTAGCCCATTGTGCGGTATCACACACAGTAGGCTGGCCGCAGAGGCTGTGGGCTGGCCCCCTTGTCTCCTAGTGATGCCAGCGGGCCGGGGCATCACTGTGGCAATGACGCAAGCATTCCTCCAGGATGCTCACACTGCCCGCTCTCAGCAACAGCCCGCCAGAACTGGGGGACTCTAGTAAGGCTGAGGGGACTTGGTGCCACCATCTTGTGGCTATGGGTGCCACCATCTTTGTGGTGGAGTGATGGTTTATTTGCATATTACCCTTTTATTAAATAGGATAGACAGTTGGTGCTCAAATTTCCTAGGTTAACTCACAATTTTATTTCTTCTATAATTTGATTCAGGATCCAAATAATTTTCATATGTTGCAATTGGCTGATAATATCTTTTAAGTCTCTTTAGTCTGTAGGCTTCTCCTTTTCTTATTTTCCTCTAGCTATTTATTCTTTTATTTTTATTTTTAAAATATATATTATTGATTTTTTACAGAGAGGAAGGGAGAGGGATAGAGAGCTAGAAACATCGATGAGAGAGAATCATCGATCAGCTAACTCTTGCACAACCCTTACTGGGGATGTGCCCACAACCAAGGTATATGCCCTTGACCGGAATTGAACCCGGGACCCTTCAGTCCGCAGGCCGACGCTCTATCCACTGAGCCAAACCGGTTTCAGCCCAGCTATTTATTTGTTGAAGGAATTAGGTTGTTCATCCTTCCCACACGCGGACTTTGCTGATTGTATCCCATGGTGCCCTTTGCTATGCTTCTTGTCTATCAGGAGTTACATCTAGATTCTATAGGCTTCATGAGATTTGATATTGGGGCAAGAATACCTCACAGATGGTGGGAGAACATTCGTCAGGAGACACAAAAATGTCTAATTGCCATGTCTCTTTTTGTTTTAGCAGTCATTGGTGATCATTGCCTAGATCCATTACTTTTCCAGAGTTTGAACAATAGTGATATTCTAATTCTAACTTCCCCCCCCCCCCCCACCTCATTAGTTGGACTCCTGGAAAGACTAAAATCCTCTCATGAACTATTTGGATACCCTGAAGTACTGCTGACATAAGAAAGGCAGGATTTTTTTCAGTTTTTATTTTTATTATTTTATTTTTAATATACTTTTATTGATTCCAGAGAGGAAGGGAGGAAAGCCAGAAACATCAGTGATGAGAAAGAATCATTGACCGGTTGCCTTCTGCACGCCCCACACTAGGGATCGAGCCCACCATCCGGGTATGTGCCCTGACTGGGAATCAAACCATGACCTCCTGGATCATAGGGTGATGTGCTCAACCACTGAACCATGCTGGCCAGGCTACTCTTAGTTTTTAAAGTGAGTTGGTTCTCTAGCATTCTCTAAAGGTGACCAATGAGATCATTTTGTATCATTATGAACTCAAGGATTTAAGTAAATGTAATGTGTTTCAATCCATTTTTTTCTTTATTGCTACTTCCATGGTCCTATCTTTGGTTAATGGGAGCCTTTTGAACTTGGCTCCTGAGCCCTGTTGGTTATGACCTCAGAAGCCTCTCTTAGCTTCCTTGCTTTCTAAGATGACAAGATGGTCCATTTTGTACATTTCCTGCCGCAGATCTGCAATCAGCCATTCCTCCAAGGGCTTGGGGTGAAGAGGGGCTTCAATAGGTTTCTAGTTTAAAGTGCTACTTATCTATTGCCTCCCTTTCTTTTTACAGGGAAAAGCTTTTTAGAGGCCACCGACTGGGTATTAAGGGTTTCGTTATTTTTAATATTATATTTGATACACACAAAAGACTGTATGTACCGTGCATATAATTATGAAGATCATAGTAAAATGTGTACCCACCAGCGACCACCCAACTTAAGAATTTGAGTTTAAGAAATTTGTCCATGCCGAAACCGGTTTGGCTCAGGGGATATAGAGCGTCGGCCTGCAGACTGAAGGGTCCCAGGTTCGATTCCGGTCAAGGGCACATCCCCAGTAGGGGGTGTGCAAGAGGCAGCTGATCGATTTTCTCTCTTCGATGTTTCTAACTCTCCCTCTCTCTTCCTCTCTGTAAAAAATCAATAAAAAATGTATTTTTTATTTTTTAAAAAATATATTTTATTGATATTTTACAGAGAGGAAGGGAGAAGGATAGAGAGCTAGAAACGTCGATGAGAGAGAAACATCGACCAGCTGCCTCCTGCACACCCCCTACCAGGGATGTGCCTGCAACCAATGTACCTGCCCTTGACCGGAATCGAACCCGGGACCCTTGAGTCCGCAGACCGATGCTCTACCACTGAGCCAAACCGGTTTCGGCAAAAAATGTATTTTTTAAAACAAACAAAAAAAATCTTTCAGTCTTAAAAAAAAAAAAAAAGAAAAAGAAAAAAAGAAAAGAAAAAGAGATTTGTCCATGACAGTTCATCTTGAATGTGCTCCTCCTTTATCTCAGTCCTCCCTCAGCCTCCATCCTACAGGATCAGTATAAGTGTATTTATCATTCTCCTGCTTAAAAAGAAGTGTTATTATATACTAGAGGCCCGATGCACAAAATTTATGCAAGGGGCTTGGCCCCAGCTGCCGTGGCTTTGTCTGGAAGGTTGTCCGGAAAGACATCTGGAAGGATGTCTGGTCTAATTAGCATATTACGCTTTTATTATTATAGGTGTAGATGTCCTTACAGCTAAATACGTTTAGTTTAAAGAGGAGTCGGGAGAGGACAAAGAGGATAAAGAGAGTCAAGTACAAGGTGAAGGGGAGACTAGCCTGGGTGGTGAGCACACAATAGAGTACAGTTATAAAGCTGTACACCTGAAATTTATATAATGTAACCAGTCACTGTTATCCCAATAAATTTGATTAAACATATTTAGCTTAATTTGTTTTTGAGCTTTATAAGGATGATATCCCGATGAATGTTGTCTTCTGTGACCTGGCTTGATTTTACCCAATGTATTTCTAAGATTTATTCTGTCAGGTTTTTTTTTTTTTTTTTTTTTTTTTTTTTTTTTTTTTTTTTTTTTTTTGCTATAGTTTATTTTCAATGCTGCATAATATTCCACTGTGCAATTGTACCATAATTTATTTTATCCATTCTGCTTGTGGACATCTGAATTGTCTCCAGTTTTTTGTTTTTTTGTTTTTAAAGAAATATTTTATTGATTTTTCACAGAGAGGAAGAGAGAGGGATAGAGAGTTAGAAACATCAATGAGAGAGAATCATTGATCAGCTGCCTCTTGCACACCCCCTACTGGGGATGCACCCGCAACCAAGGTACATCGATGCCCTTGATGGGAATCGAACCCTGGACCTTTCAGTCCCCAGGCCGACGCTCTATCCACTGAGCCAAACCGGTCCCGGCTGTCTCCAGTTTTTGCTATGACAAATATTTTGCTAAGATAATGCTATTAGGGGTATTCTCTTTTTTGTCTCTTGTACACATGTGCAGGAGTTTGTCTAGGGCCGTGGTTGGCAAACCATGGCTTGCTAGCCGCATGTGGCTCTTTGGCCCCTTGAGTGTAGCTCTTCCACAAAATAACACAGCCTGGGTGAGTCTATTTTGAAGAAGTGGAATTAAAAGAAGTTTAAGTTTAAAAAATTTGGCTCTCAAAAGCAATTTCGATCGTTGTACAGTTGATATTTGGCTCTGTTGACTAATGATTTTGCCGACCACTAGTGGTTTGGCCCCAAACCAGTGCTGGGAACTGTGCTGGACCATAGGGAGGGTTCCTCCACCCAAGTGAGCTGGGCCCCTCGGTCCTCAAGCATTTAAATCTCAGGATCTCAAATAACTTTCATTTATGTGAGTTACAGCTATTGACATTTATCACATTAGAAATGAAAACTAAGAAAAATATCAACATTTTACTTATTAATTCATTTTCAATGACATAATGAACCCATGTTAACACAAATCATAAATTTTAAATGCTACACTCCTCTAGTCATTGAGCAGCCTCTCTCCTCCACGCTGGGTCTCCTCCCTGTTCACCTAGGTACAGAGGGGCTCTGCCAACAAAACCTGGGATTTGAGCTGGGACACGGGCTGGAATAGTCTGGGGCCTGCTTAGAGTCTGACCAGAGGGGCCCAGCTCACTTAGGTGGAGGAACCCTTCCTATGGTCCAGCATAATTCTCAGCACTGGTTTGGGGCCAAAGCTTCATTTAGAAATCAGTATAAGTGAGCCATCACTCCTACAATTATTGTCTTCAGTTCTTTCTTCACTAGGGACTTGAAGGAGTGAGGTGAAGGCAGGTGAGGGTGTGGGGACAATAACATCCAGTGACACTTAAATTCACCCTGGTTTCTAATAGTGTCCCCTGACCCATCAAAATAAACACGCCCAGTGCTTAACCAGGTGGGCCCCAAATCTCCCAAGGCCTTGGTCCTGCCCTGCTGTGAAAGGTTTTATATCATCACCAGCCCCCCATTACCATCGTCATCATCAAACAGCGATCAGGTCCTGTGTCCCATTTGGTGGCTCTTCTTCTTCTTCTTCTTCTTCTTCTTCTTCTTCTTCTTCTTCTTCTTCTTCTTCTTCTTCTTCTTCTTCATTTTATTTTATTTTATTTTTAAATTATTTTTAAAATTTATTGAGTAAGTTATTCCATTTGGTTCTTCAAGTACAATAGCTCTCTGGATCCTTGGGGATTTTGCATGGCAGGTATTATTATCCCTGAAGAGAAAAATGGAGGCTCAGAGAAGGAAAGTGACCTTCTCCAAGCCACACACCTGCTGACCGTGGAGTAGAAGTAGTGCCCAGTGCTCCCACCTCTTGGCACAGGACTGTTAGTGGCCAGAGCAGGGGTTACCAACTCCATGGCTAATGTGGTCTTGGGATTTTTGAGAGAAATTGAAGCAAAGGGTATGGTCTAAGAGTGTAGACTTAGCTGGCTCATGCAAGCCCTTGATCATGCTCCCCTCAGGGCACTGTACAGAGGGGCCCACTGGGTGCTGAAGCAGAGGGGAGTTCATAAGGTCTATAGGGCCTGTGTGTTCCAGGGTTCACCACCTAGGCTCCCTGCACCTCAGTTTCCTCTTCTGTAAACAAATCCCAGGACCATCTCTGCTTTTTCTCAGGACTTTTGGGAGGAAGCAACATTGATAAACAACTACCATCTATTTAACACCTATATGTCAGGTGTGATGCCAGGCTCTTTACATTATCTCATTTATTCTTCACAACCACCCTGTGCACTAGGTATTGTGGAAGGATGGAGATAATTGTTTCAGTGGGGAGAAAGACGTTAACAGCCAGGTAGTTTTAGATTCACTGTAACAAAGTTACTTTCCCTTCAGGAATGTCAATAATAAAGGTGTGTGTGTGTGTGTGTGTGTGTGTGTGTGTGTATGTGTGTGTGTGTGTGTGTGTCCCCACCTCAGCTCTAGGCATATGGCTGTAAAACCTGAACATCACAGAACAAATACAGCCTGAGATGTCCCCCAGCACAGCCACTAGGGCAGACTTCTCTCACCTTCCATTCGCCTTGACCATCCACCACTGGAGTAGCAGAGTGTCCAAGCCCTCTAAGGCAGCGTCCTAAAGACACTGGACACTGCTGTCCCCATCCCCCATTTCCTCCACTAGTTCCCCTGCAGCAGGTTCTTCTTCTCCACTGCGTGATAACCAGCCATAATCTGCTCAGTGTTAAGTGTGCTCTCTAATTAAAAGATCATATTATTTTTAATTTTCACTTAAAAATCACTGGGAGAAATTCTTACTGAGTGTAAGAACAGTGTAGAGGAAGTGCCATGTCATAGTGAAGAGTGGGGCCTCCGTGCATTGGAACCCTAATGTTGCCCCTCACCAGCTGGGTAACTTTCAGCAACTCACTGAATCGCTTGGGCTTCATCTCTAAAATAGGGGGAATGGCAGCAACCATTTCCAGTGGTTGTGAGGATTCCAAGAGATAATGATGGCAAAGCCTTAGCACAGAGCCTGACATATACTCAGTGCTTAATAAATGTTAGCTATTCTACTGCACAGAGAGAGGAGGACCCACTTAGCCCGGGGTGTGGGGTGTGGGGTGCGGGGTGTGGGATTGCAAGGGGTGAGGGGAGTCACTGTGGAGGGAGACACTGGATCTGGACTGGAAGGGTGAGTGGGATTGGACAGGATGATGAGGCAGAGGGAACAGAGAGACACAGAAAGTCTCTTTTGAGGTCTCCAAAGGGGTCTGGAACGACCAAGGTCATGATGTCTGGTTAACACTGGCTGCAGGAACATATAAAACTCATAAAAAGTCAATAGCTTCACATAACTGATGGTAAGTTCAGTCAGTGGCAGTGGGCGAGGAGGGGTACTCTGCATCTCCCCAATGTTCAGTACCCCAGGCTAACAGAGCCTCCACAACCTTCCATGTGGCTTCCAAGGTCAGCCTGGGCATTGACTCCAGCTGGCAAACGAGTAACAAAAGCAACGAGGATCATGCAGGAAGCTGCTATGGGCCAGGCTTGGAACTGGCACACATCACTTCCTCCTCCATGTTATTGGCTAGAACTTAACCTTTGGACACAGCGAACCGCGAGGGCTCAGGTTTTCACGTTGGAAGCTGCATGGACCCACATTTGGCTTTGTCCTTTCTGAACTAATTTTGAGTAAGCCACGTAACAACTCTGAGTTTCAAATTCCTCCCCCATAAAATAGGAGTGAAAATAGTATCTTCAGGGCAGTTGGAATTAAATGTAATAATTTATCTTAAGGGCCTGGCACTTAGTAAATGGCAGCTATTACCATTTTGTTTTGTTTTGTTTTGTTTATCCATTTGCTCATCAAATGTGTGACTCGGAGTCAGAGGATGTGAGGTCTAGTTCAGCCCTGGAGTCTGGCCTCGTGCCCTTCGGCCCCACTTAGCCTTTTTCAGCCTCGGTGTTTTTATCTTCAAAACTTTTTTTATCCACTGTTTTATATTTTTCGTTAGATGCGATGAGTCAAAAAGGATGTATCCTTTTGAATAAGACCAAAAGCTGTACAGTATTCACAAATTTGAGAGTTATTTATGCCTTTGACACTCAAATCCAGAACTGGAGTTGAAAGCAAGGACTTCAACTTCAAACAGGGAAGAAAACCTCTTTTACGACTCCCAATCATGATTGTTTTGAAGACCAAATAAAAAAAAAAAGTAACGGTGTAAAGTTGACTATACTGTGCTCTATAATGGGAAGCACTCTTAGACTTTTTTTTTTTTGTCCTAGTCACCAATAGGAGTAACTGCCTGATCCTGCCCTAGGAAGAGTCTCTGTGCTATATAATCCCACCCACCTGCCAGGAGTGTGCCCTAACTCCACTGGACCAGTCGGGGGGTTGCATGGAACTCCTCAAACTGGAATGAAGGCAAGGAAGGAAATCCTACATCCTTTCTGAGAGAGGAGATGTTGGGTGTGAAGCTGGGGAGGTGTAGGGCTCACATTTTAGGCAATGTGGGGAAAGCTTTGTTTTTCTTGGATGGAATGGCGCTAATGTGCAGAGAGAGGCCGAGGTGGTGACACAGAGGCCTGGGGGCATTTAAGGCCCTGGCTTCTTGGTTCCCGAGGCCCAGCTGGACTTCAGTCATAAGATACGCCACAGTATCCTTTCCCTTTCCATCTAGGCAAGTTTCAGCTGGGTTTCTGACACTTGTAATCCTGACAAATACGTTATTCACTCAACAAGTGTTGATTGAACACCTGAGCTATATGCTAGTCCAATGATAGAACAGATGGGCCAGGCTTTATTTACGACCCCCAGGCCCATCTGCCTGCTTCCTCTTCACTCCATAGCAGGAACCGGCAGAGTCCACCTCTGCTAATGGGAGCTTTCTGCTGATGGCCTCAGTGGGCAGAGACGGTCAGTGCTCCCTGCCTCCTTCTTGTTCCTCTTATTATTTGACTTCTCCTTAGATCTCTCTCACAGTAGAGCCATACTTGCTTCATTCTACATATGGGGCCACTGATGCCCACAGAGGGAAAAGGCTCAGCCTGCGGGTAGGAGAGTGGGTGTAATAGACTGAGCGCTGTACGTGGGTCAGACAGACTGATCCCTTTCACCAGAGGCAGCACAGGTGACTTTAACCTCTCCGAGCCTCAGTTTGCTTATTTTAAAAGTGTGGATCCAGTTGGATCCAGAGCCTCTGCCTATATCAAAATCCACGGATGCTGGTTTTCTACATAAAATGACGTAGAACAATGCATACTCACTCAGTACTCCGCATCTGTGGATTCCCAACCATGGATCGAGAATACGTTTCAACCCATGGTTGGTTGAACTTGTGGATATGGAACCTGTGGATACAGAGGTTGACTGTTGTAATGATTTCCACCCCATATCGTTGCCATGAGGATTAAATGAAGAAATGAATGCACCTTGTCCAGCATGGTGCCTGGCAAGAGTAGATGTTAAAAAATGAAGGTTTGTTTCTTTGATCTCTGGCTCCTGCCTCCTCCTCCCCCACCACCCCAACTGCCTCAACTCTCTTTCCACTCACCATTCCTTGTTTCTCAGGCTTTTTATACCGTGGTGTCGGCATGTGCTTCTGCTTCATAGTTTTTTAAGAAGCAAGTGAGGGAGAAAGAGTTCAGTGGACAGCTAACTCCACAGAATCCATCTTAAAGGACTCAGTGGATTGACCCACAAAAGAGTGACCTGCATGTGGTTACTGACTACACTTGGAGTATGCATGGGCCAATGGGAAGAGAAGTGAATGGGGAGATGGGAGACTGGGAATTCAAGTCCCAGATCTACCACCGCGTGGCTGTGGGACCCTACGCCGGTCCCTTCCCCTCGCTGCATCTCAGTTTCCCCACCTGACAATAAGGGGGCAGGCCAAGGGAATTTCTGATTTTATTCGGTGGGCCCTGCATTGGATGTGATGAATGAATATTCCTAATGAGAAGTAGAAATAATTTGTGGTTGAGAGCTGTGCCTCAGATCAGAGTGACAAGATACATGGCCAAGCTATAGTTTCTCATTAGATTAAATTAAAACCTGTGGCCCGAGACTCTCACATATGAAGAAAAAAAGAAGACAATGGGGTATCTCAGCTTAGGATCAGGACTAGGACACGGCCAGTTGCCTAGGGTGCAGCATGTAGAAAGACACTTGCACAGTCCTGAGGGTGGGCACCTCCTTTCTTATCTCATCCTTGCCCAGCCCAGTCTGGCCACCTTGTTCCTGGTGACCCCCACTTCTCTATAATCTTCTCGGCAGCAGAGGTAACAAGCTGCAGCAACTGCTCCTGGGCATGGCTTTTCTCCTAACCCAGTGGGAGGCATTAAGTTAATGGCCCTATAGGTGAAATCACTCTAGTTAAAATTATTGCCAGCGCCTTTCCTTGCCCACTTGAGAAGCCAGCCATGCAGCATTATCTGCTCTCCCTCGTCTTCTCAGTTCGTGTGTCCTCTAGGTTCACCTTTAACCACTGGGGTGCCTGGCACAAGACTGAGGTGGGGCTTGCAGAAAATGGCGAGGCCAGCTGTTGTCAGAGGCCAGGAACTCCTCGGGATTCATCGCTGAAACCTTGAGTTTAAGTCCTAGCTCTGTTACCTCCTGATTGTGTGACCTGGGCAATTCTTTGGGCCTCCCTGAGTCTCCTTGTCTCCTCTGTGAGGTGGGTAAAATAATTTTGCCCTATCACCTCCCAGGCCACAATGAGAGGTTGATGTGAAAATTCTTTTTTTTTTTTAAATATATATTTTATTGTTTTTTTTTTTTTTTTTTCAGAGAGGAAGAGAGAGGGATAGAGAGTTAGAAACATCGATGAGAGAGAGAGACATCGATCAGCTGCCTCCTGCACACCCCCTACTGGGGATGCACTCGCAACGAAGGTACATGCCCTTGAATTGCACCTGGGATCTTTCAGTCCACAGGCCGATGCTCTATCCACTGAGCCAAACTGGTTTCGTCGTGAAAATTCTTTAAAGGCTAAACAGCAGTGAAGTTAAATGGGAAATAATCACTATCACTTACAAAGCACTTACTGTGTGCATCTCTAACCCACCATCATCCCCATTTGGAAGGAAACCAAGGCTCCAGTTTTAAGTAGCCTAAGGGCACACAGCTCAAAACTAGGAAAGCTAGTCAGACCCTGGCACTCCAGCTCTAGACTTGTGATCTTATCCACAATGCTAGTTTTTCTTCTGAGACCTTCCCCACTTATTCTAAAATGTTAACTAAGAATGATCAGGTGCTGATTCATTGCTGACAGGTGTGAGGTGATCACTCCATGTGGTTTTAATGATTAGTGACCTTGAGCATCTTTTCACATGTCTATTGGCCATCTGTATGTCCACTTTGGAGAAGTGTCTATTCAGGCCCTTTTCCCATTTTTAACTGTTTTTTTTGAGTTGAGTTTTATAAGTTCTTTATAAATCATCCCAATAAATGCAATAAAAATCTATATATAAAGATTTTTTTAAATGGAATATCAGTTGCTTACTAAAAGCCAGGCACTTTACACATAGTTCTTTCATTTGATCTTCCTGAGATGATAGAAATTATTCACATATTTTGCATATAAGAAAATTAAGACTAACCCTAACTGGTTTGGCTCAGTGTATGAAGCGTCGGCCTGCGGACCAAAGGGTCCCAGGTTCTATTCCGGTCAAGGGCATGTACCTTTGTTGCAAGAGACAGCTGATCGATGTTTCTCTTTCATCGATGTTTCTAACTCTCTAGCCCTTTCCCTTCCTCTCTGTAAAAATCAATAAAATATATATATATAAAAGAAAATTAAGACTTAATTATCTAGCCACTATGCTGTACACCTAAAACCCATACAAAATAATATTGACTGTAAACTGTAATGAACAAAATTAAAAAAACAAAAACAAAAATGGGATTGAAACTTAAGTCTAATTGTTTTAAAATGATAACTATAGTGATGACAATATGGTACTAATCATATAATAACAGTTATCAACTAGACATGGCTATCAGGGTCAAGATAAAATTCTCATCCTGGCCCTCCTCCGATCTCTTTATGACCTTTTGCAAGTGCCTCCTCCACTTGGACCTCATGTTGCATTTCAGTCTCCGGTTCTCAGGTCCCTCCAGCCCTGGCAGGCAGAGAGTCACAGGGTTGGCAGTATCAGGGAAGCTGACTCCCTCAGATGAAAGCATTTGTTATCTGTACATTGGAAATATTTATGTGTCTCAAACTAATTAGTGAACAAGAATAATTATTTTAAAAGCTACCCTGGAAAGGGAATTGCTGTTGGAAACAATTGTTTAGACAAAACACCATTTGTTCCCAGATCTTGCTCCCTGATGGAATGGCGGGCACTTGTTTTGGTGACAGATGCCTTTTGACTGGAGTTTTGGAGCGTGAGCAGCTGCGTGCAGCAGGGGTGGGGGATTGATCTGACCTGCTCTCAGCAGGCCTCTGAGGGAATTCCCAAGTCTCCTGGAGGTCAGGCACTCTCTGACCACCCTTCAACCAGTGGGGCCCAACCCCTGGACAAAGCTAACCCCTTAGTCCTGATGTTACCCTATAAAGTTTGATGCAGAACTGCAGTCCTGAGATACCTAGTGAGCTGCCCAAGGTAACTCAGCAAAATGGCGGCAGAGCCAGCACTAGAGTTCTTTCCGTGGTGGTGACATGTGGTCTTCTGAACCAGTGATGCTATCACCTCACCTGGCTTTGGTGTCTGTTATCTGGTCTGCCTGCCCGTGCATAAGCCTTGTCAGGAATGATTAACTCTTTGTGTCCTGCCAGTGACCCTGAAATTACTAGCACCTTCTGGCCTGGACAGATACTAGGGGGAATATGTGCTCAGCAAAACAAGTGTGAGGGATCCAGCAGCCTAATAGGGGTTTGAGTCAAGTATAATGGTTTGGTCTTGGTCATGTGATTTTTCTCACCTGTGTATGATCAATGGGTACCTATTCACCAGCATGGTCCCATCTCAGATTCCTCATTTATAGGTCACAGCAGTAATCTCTGTTCTCCATCTTCCATTCACAAGGGCACTGTGAGGATCAATTATACGAAGAAACAAAAAGTGCATGTAGCCGGGACCGGTTTGGCTCAGTGGATAGAGCATTGGCCTGCGGACTGAAAGGTCCCGGGTTCGATTCTGGGCAAGGGCATGTACCTTGGTTGTGGGCACATCCCCAGTAGGGGGTTTGCAAGAGGCAGCTGATCGATGATTCTCTCTCATCGATGTTTCTAACTCTCTATCCCTCTCTCTTCCTCTCTGTGAAAAATCAATAAAATATATTTAAAAAAAAGTGCATGTAAACCGAAAAGTGTTATAAAATACTGTTAATAATAATGGCCAGCATTTGCCAAGCACGTTCTATGTATGTGTTATTAAGGTTGTTACACTTGCTGCTGGAACTCACAAGCTGCAAGTCTCAGTGGATTAAACAACAAGAGTTTACTTCTTGCTCACCGCAGTCAGAAGTGAGCCAGGTGGACACTGGGAGCAGCTCTTTTCTAACTTTCTTTTCCTGGAGTCTTTCCCTTTCAGCCTCACAAACAGGGACGAGAGAGGCATGGAAGATGCAAGGTAGTCTAGGGTCAAGGCTGGAATCAGTGTGCTTTACTTTGTCCACATTCCATTGGCTAGAATTCAGTCCTGTGGTTCCTCAGGAGGACTGGGAAGTGAAGGTAAGCTGTGTGCCCAGGCATTGTCTCAGCTGCAGTGTGCAGTGTGCCTTGTTAATTCTCATAAAAGTCCTCTAAATGGCTTTATTATCTTTTTTTTTCCAGATGAGGAAATAGAGACTCAGAGACGTCCAATGACTTTCTGAAGATGTGAAAATCATGTGAGGGTGGTGATCTAGATTCAGTCTGTCTGGCTGCACAGTCCCTGCAATTTTATTTTCCCCCCAAGAGAACTTGCAGCTGCCGGTAGACCAATTCACTTCAGGCTGCTTATTCGGTACCCACTGCAGACTGAGCGCTGTGCTATGGCCTGTAAAGTGCTGCAGCCATTCCCCTTTCTCTTCCCTGTGCCCGGGCTACCATCATTTCCCAGCAACGCTGATTCTGCCCAGTCTTCAACGTTCACCTTTAGGAAGTGTCCCTGATTGCCCCTGGGAATTACTGTTTTCTGAACCTCTATCAGGCTCGCCTCAGTTCTAGGAAACAGTGTACAGGAGAGAGTGATGTACAAAGTGGGTCCTATTATTTTTTTTTCCAGGAATTGGCAACTAAATTTGATGGCTTAGAAAAAAGACACCGAGTCCTCGCCTTTTAGAGAGACTGACTGGGGTGGCCACTGCTGGCTGAGAGAACCTGCCCCACTCTGACTCTCCCTCTAGAAGAGGAGGGATGGAAGAGGGAAAGCTGTTAACCTCCCTTCCCATCCCCTTGGAGAAGAGGATTCCCCTCAACTGAGATAGGGCCCCAAGGAAAAAGTAGGCTTTCATTTTGCTTTTCTGTTTAACTACCTGGCCTGGCTTAGGCATAGCAGTGGGAGAATAGAGGAGAGGTAGGTGGTTTGGCCAGACAAAGGGGGCAAGGACAGCCTCCCCACCAAAGTCAGGCCTAGAACATGCTCACAGGCCTCTGAGTGGAGGCCCACAGAGATTAGATGAGATTAGGGACTTGTGCAGTAAGGGACATGGCATTCAATTGTAAGACCATGATGGGGGTGTCAGGCAATGAGGGGCAAATCTCAGTAAGGAGTGCCAGAAGCTGTTCGGGGAGAGTCCTCATCAGTAGAGTGTATGGGCACCTCCCCCCTGCCCATAAGGATCCCAGAGACAGCAAAGCAGCTCTCAGTGTCAGCTGCCACATTAGGAGTCTGCCACTTCCTCCCTCTCTCCTTGCACCCCAATACCCAAGCAGTGAACGAGGGCTCAGGTGAGTAACCTGCCCCTTCCAAGCAGCTTGAGTGGGTTAGAGATGGGGGTTGGGTGAGGGTCAGGAAATGATATGGGTGGGACAGGAAGAGCTTTGAACAAAATATAAGAATTAAAAAAAATAAGTAAATAGGATTGAGACCTAAAGAACCCAAATGAGACTGTTCTAATCACTGAAAGTGACTGAAAATTTGGCCTCAGACAGAGTTTGTTAAGGCAGCCTGCTAGCAGGAAAAGGGAGGGTTCAACAGAGCACAGTTGGTAGCAGTTATTGGAAAAATAAAACTATTCTAGGTTTATACCCCAATGAACTACAACTCCACAGTAAATCAGTTTCATAGTTATCCAATTACCTACTATTTGTAGGCCTTCTAGTCTTTGCCAGACAATGCTCTTGGTACTGGCAATTCAAAGAAGTTTACCCTGGTGGGGAGACAAGCAAACACACACAAAAAAGGAACTTTTCAGTGTGAAAACTGCTATGAGATAGGATGTTAGAGCGCAGTGGGGCATGGAGCAGAGAGGGGCTTACTTATGGTTGGGTGGCCAGGGCAGGGTGTAGGAAGATTTTCTGGCATCTTTTTAAAAATTAAATGAATTTTTTTTTATTTTTTTAAAAATGGTTTTTCTTTATTGATTAAGGTATTATATATGTGTCTTTATTGCCCCATTGCCCCCCTCCCCCCCACTCATGCCCTCACACCCCTGGTGTCTATGTCTATTGGTTTGGCTTATATGCATGCATACAGTCCTTTGGTTGATCTCTCTCCCTTACTTCTACGCTCTCATACATTCCCTCTAAGGTTTGATAGTCTGATCAATGCTTCTCTGTCTCTGGATCTGTTTTTGTTAATCAGTTTATGTTGTTCATTATATTCCATAAATGAGTGAGATCATGTGATATTTATTATATCTTTCTCCGACTGGCTTATTTCGCTTAGCACAATGCTCTCCAGTTCTATCCATGCTGTTGCAAATGGTAAGAATTCCTTCTTTTTTACCTCAGCATAGTATTCCATTGTTTAGTTGTAACACAGTTTTTTAATCCACTCATCTGCTGATGGGCACTTAGGCTGTTTCCAAATCTTAGCTGTGGTGAATTGTGCTGCTATGAACATAGGGGTGCATATATCTTTTCTGATTCGTGTTTCTAGTTTCTTTGGATATATTCCTAGAAGTGGGATCACTAGGTCAAATGGGAGTTCCATTTTTAGTTTTTTTTGAGGAAACTCCATAATGTTCTCCACAGTGGCTGCACCAGTCTACATTCCCACCAACAGTGCACAAGAGTTCCTTTTGCTCCGCATCCTCACCAGCACTTGTTGTTTGTTGATGATAGCGATTCTGACAGGTGTGAGATGGTACTGCATTGTCATTTTGATTTGCATTATTTTCTGGGGTCTTGAAGGATTAGCAGGAGTTGACTAGCCCGCTGCATTGGGGAAGGATATCAATGTACAAAGGCAGAAAACAAAACCAAAACAAAAACACATGAAATACTAGTAATGGGACCCATTAGAAGAACTGCAAAGAATGTGTTTGAGCAATGCACAAGGAGTTTTCATTACTACCATTTTGCTTATTATTTTCATTTTATCTCTGTTGCTGAACTGGACTGAAGCCCCTTCAAGGAAGGGCAATGCCAAATCTCAAGTCTATCCCCTCACTACAACTGCATGGTGAATTAATGCAACATTGAGCTGCTTTTCACTGTAGGTAATCCAGAAGAAGGTACATGAATTCTCAGGATTTAGGGAGTCCTGCAGTGGGAGGGAGGTACATAGACCTGTATGTGGCTTAGAGCAAACCATGCCCCTATCTAGGTCCTTAGCATTCCCTTCTGTATGTAAGAAAGTTGAACAGATTGTCTATAGAGTTAGTTTGAAATTAGCCTGAATTTAGAACTTGGTAGACAAGAGTAGTGAATCAGAAGTCAGGAGACTTGGTCCCTAGTTCCAGTTCTGCCATTAGCTTAGTGTATGACTTACCTTACCCCTCCAGGCCTCAGTTTCCCTATTTGTAAAACGCAGGAGTAGCTCATCGTATATCTAAAGTCTCTTTTATCTTCAACCTTTTGAATTTAATTGACCTTATCCTGGCCTGGTGTGCTTGCTCAGGAAGGCCTCACTTCCTTCAATATTCTTCAGACGCATTTCCAAACTCTGTGGGGTAAGGGAGGTAGATTAGGGCCAGGAGAGGGTATTTGTGTGAAGCAATGAATATTTATAACAGACGCTCCCACCAGAGGACACATTAAGTCTTGCAGCATAACAAAACTGAATTACCATGAAATAAACTTTCTTAATTAAACAAATTAAATTTCTTCCCAGTATGTAATTTAGAAACTCTGATAAACCCTGGTTGAAAAGGTTTGTTTTAGCCTTAAGCTGGCTGAGGAAGCAGGAACATCTGGTTGGTGGTGAAAAGGCTTGTTTAGGCTCGGGGCCACAGGCCCCCCCCCCCCCCCCCCCCCGCACCATGGCGCTATCCACGGTGCTGAAACAGCCTCTGCCTTGCGGCCTCAATAAAGGACACAGGCAGGCCAGGGCCATGGTGCTTGAGATGCAGTATTTGAGGATAGGTCTCCCACTGTATGCTCAGTGTACCTTTCTCTTCCTATGTTTGACAGCTCAGAAGTTAACCACGTATTCTCCCCATCTCCAGAAATTCACTAGATTTTTAAGAGATGCCATGAATTTTTTTGTTTATGGAATCCTAGACTGTCAGAGCTGGGAGGCATGGCCTGGCCCAACTTCTTTATGAAAAATAAAGGAATTGGTCTTAAAAAAGTTAAAATTACTTGATCCAATGTCACACTTGTCCAAAGTGACAGAACGGAGATTCAAGCACAAGTTTCTGGCACTAAATTCAGTGTTCTTTTTTAGTAGGATGTTCCTGTAGTCAGAGAAGCCTTTGAGAGTAGGGGCCATGTCATGTGCACCTTTATTTTCATCTGGAATCTATCTTAGTGTCTGGAAAACTTTTTGAACAAATGCATAGGTGCATGGTCTTTCTATTCCCCCATAGTCAAATACATTCAATTGCAACCATACCAGATACTAATTATATTAACACAACTCTTTACATTTGTAAGATTATTACAGTTAACAAAGTGCTTTTTCCCTTTGTTATCTAATTTGATTATCACAATAATTCTGGAGGCAATAATATTAGTCCCAATTTATACCAAAGGAAACTGAGGACTGGGGAGGTCTAGTGGCTTGTTTATGGGCATATGGAGAGTCAGTTGGGAGTAGGATCCAGCTCTCCAGTATAGAAACAGGACACAGGTCACAGGAAACAAGTAATGGATGAAGTTATTTAGACTATGGGCTGGTGAGTGGTCCAGAGAGTGGCTGCTTTGGTATTTTAGGACAGGAATTAGTCCCAAAGGCCTATGGGAGATTAGGATAAATTCTCAGAGAGCAGGAATGAGCCAAATTGGGATTAGAATTTGAGTGTTATTCTAATAGGTGAAGGGAACACCATTCTCATGAAAATAAACAATTTTAATGTTGGAAAAAACTTAGAGGTGATCACCTCCTACCCCTTCATTTTATAGATAGGAAAACTGGAAGAGAAAAAAAATAAGGGACTTGTTCAATGTTCTAAAGTCATTTATGACAGACTTTTATGTGTAGACACTGGGGACACAGGACAGGTAGATGGAATCCCTGCCTTCCGAAGTTTCCTAGGCTAGTAGAAAGAGGGCACAGAAATGAGTAGGTGCATTCAAGCATCACAGAGGTTGTGATAGTGTCTATGTGGGGCCTAGTGCACCTGCAAAGGAGGGGTGCTCATAAAGTAGCACACTCAAAGTTCGAAAGACAAGGTCAATCAAGGTCAGGCACAAAAATGCTGAAATTCATCTCCCAACTTCTGAAACCACTGACTAGAATGAATTTCTGACTAGGAGTGGCTTAAGTTGGAACAGTGACGAGAATCAGACACTGAATTATAAGGGCTGAGGTCAGGTTTTTGTTCTGCTTCTTCCTGGCTGTGTGGCATTGGGCTTGCTACTCCCACTTCTAGGAGCATCACCTGCTTCATGATAAAATCAGTTGTTTCATTATAAAAACAAAGGAGCTACTTTGCCCCTTTTTTTCAGGGTCGTGGGAATGATCAGAGGAAACATCTAAGAGTAAGTGCTTAGTTAATTATAAAGTGCTCAAGCAATATATATGTTGTTATTATTTCTTCTGTATAGAGTTTGATGAGGAAGAAAAAAGGCCTGGATTATAGCTGAGTCACCTCTCTGGGCCCCTGCTTTCTTGTCTATGGAATAAGATGGTAACTATCCCATCAACCTTACAGAAATTGTGTGAACTGAAAAGTACTCATGGTAATAAAATGATAGGTGCAAGCAAAAGGCATGACTGTATTACTGAATGGGGATCAGTGATTGAGTAGAAGGCAAACCAGGATTGTTACTGTAAACTCACATTTGTACCTGAATCCATTTACAAAGAGCATTCACAGCTATTATCCCATCTAATTCCATCAACAGCTCTGTGAGATGAGCCTGGAGGGATGAGCCTATCACAGATGATTAGTCTCCTTTCACAGATGAGAAAACTGAGACTCAGAGGAAGTGATGAGTTTAGAGGCTGAATCTCAGGGTAGCCTCCCTGAGGCCTACAGTTTCCTGGTGCCCAGAACTCTCTTCAAGCAAGTCAGTTTGTAAAACAGTCCAAAGTCACGTTCTCTTAAACTTTCCCCTTGCCTTAGGGAGCAGTACTGTCTGTCCCTCCATTCTGATCCCAACCCTGGGGGTACTTGATAAAATCTCTTTCTCAGAAATGGGTTGGAGGTCTCTATGTTATGCCCAGACTTCATGATCCCCAAGGACCACCAGGGAGCCGAGTCTGATGCAATAAACAAAAGAGCCTTTTCCATGCTAGCATGGGCTCTGTCCCACTCATGCCGGCAGCATGGCGGAAGAGAGAGAGTGAATTTCGCCCAGTCCAGGGGTTTTACTCCGGTTGGTGGTGATGTCACTGCCTCAGCTAACCCTGATTGGGCTGAGTCCAGTTACAAAATGGAGGATAACTCCGCCCTGCCCCACAGTGGAGTCAGGAGCTCATCCTCACCCCGCCCTGCCCTCTCACTCACCTATATCAGGTGCCTCTTCAAACTAATAAACAAAGCCATCTCTGCTATTTTCTTTATTCAAAGGATTCCAGATGGGAGATCAGCTCAGCTGGCATACTCTTCGGGATGCTTCCAGATGCTCAGGCTGTCTCAGCAAAAATATGCTCACCTTTGTTCCCAATCCAGTTGAGGCAGGAACCTAGGGGTTATTGTCCACTTCTCTGTTCAAGCCCTTTCTTTGCCAAAACCCTCCAGTGGCTGGATTAAGCCAGTTCCCATGTGTGTTCCTTTCCCCATAAAGATCCTAAAGTAGAGAGAATTATATTTTGGGGTTTGGGGACATAATTGTATCATGTTTTGTTAGAACGTTTACTGCAAAGACTCTTTTCCTCACTTAGGCCATGGAAATTTGGGATACTCTTCTACAGGGCCTGAAATACACAGAATCTAGGAATTGGGCTTGTCGGGGTCTTCATTCATTAGGGGCAGGATCTGGGTGTGAAAAGTACTCAGAGGAAACATCCAATTAGGAGGGGAAGGGATTATCAGGACCAGAGCTGGTCCAAGAACAGGAAATGCTAATGCCTGCCTCCTGGGGAGCAATTATTGACAGATGATTATCTTCCTAGGGTAGCCCAGGCACCCATTCTTTCTGGAGCTTCCTTGATCTCCAGGCTGTGTTGGGAGTGGGTCTTCTCTGGTCTCCCAGATCCCTGAGCTTCTCTCTGTCCCTTATCACACTGTGCTGTTTTCTGTGTTGGTGACTACCTCCCTCCACTAGATTCTGAGCTCCCCTGACACTGGTTTTGGTTCATCTTTGTATCCAGTTCCCAGCACAGGGTTTGGCACACAGTGGATTTAGCACTGTGGTTAGGATCCTGGGCCAGACTGCCTGTGTTTGATTCCCAGCTTGGCCACTCTTAGCCTGAAGACTCAGGGCCAGTCACTTAACCTCTCTGGATCTTCATTTCCTCATCTGTAAAGTGGGAGAAATAATGGTAATTATCTCATAGGGTTGTCACAAGGGTTAAAAATGTAAAGCATTTCTAACAGTGCCTAGCACAGAGTAAGTGCTATATAAGGGTTGGATAGCATTATTTAAATCCCGATTCTGAATTTTAGGTCTTCACTTTATGTAAAACACTGCAATAGGAGGTATAATTCCATGCCTCCTCCCATCCCCCCTCCAGCCTAGCTCTGGGAATGAGTTCCAAGCTTCTGGGGCTGGAGGGCAGACCAAGGAAGATTGCATAGGAGAAGTTATAATGTTTTGCAAAATTTGACCCTTGATGACCTCTTGGGTGAGTGCAATTAGACTCACTCCCCCTTTCTCTACCCCTAATCTGTCATATGACACTCATCACCTGGGCCTAGCAGATGCTGAGAGGCATTAATGCAGCAACAGAAGACCTTCTTCAGGCTGATCCAAACTGGCCTTGGCTGGTCTGTGTTGTGTGGCCTGAGGAAAAGTGGAGGGCAGTGAAGAAGGGTGAACAGAAAGTTCCAGAATGCTTCCTTCCTCCTGAGAAGGCTATGGGTACAATAGTCCTATGGCTATATCTAAGGGTCACGGTATCTAGCACTACATAGGTATTTGTTTAGTAAAATAAAATATACTCAAATTAATCTGGTGAGGGAGGATCCAGAATGGCCTTTGGAGTCTGGCAGTCGTGGCTCTGCCACTTAATGGTTGTGTGACCTTCGGGAAATTGATTTGCCATTTAGACCTCAGTTTCCACTTCTGGAAAATGAGGGTTGGAAAATCAATGTTCTCAAACAAAACTACAATCAGCATTCTTAAACTAAAGCAGATTTTTGGGCCTCACCTCAGAGAGTTTGATTAGTTGGGCCTGGAATGGGGCCCTGGAATCTGTATTTCTAATAACAACCAGGGAGTAGTGACTTTTGGGCCACACTCCATGGGAAAAATTGGTTCTTCCTGGATTTCATATGTTATGGGTTTATAATTTCTTAAGATTAAATTACAGATCTGATCATATTGAGCCACAAAGGCCCATCACAATTTACCTGGGAGGCTGGGATTATGATCTTCTTCATTTTACAGATTAAAAATTTGAGACTCTTAGGAGTTGAGGAAATTCTTTGAGGTCACATAGCTTGTTAGTGGCAGAGGCCAGGCTTGAACTCTGTTCTTGTGGCTCTCAATTCCATGCCTTTCACCTTTTTCCAAAAACAAGAAGACAGAGCCCTGTCCTTAAAACGTGGCTGGCTCAGAGGAATATAAGAATATCAAGAAAAGCCTATAATCCTATGAACTTCATAAAGTGATTCATAACAAAGGGAATTCAGAGAGCTGAGCCAGAGAGGGCAGAAGCAGTCAGGAAAGTCTTCCTGGAGGAGGTGTAGCTTGGGTAGCTTAGCTTTGGAGGTTGGGAACAGCTGGGGCAGGCAGAGGTGAGACAGTTATATCTGTGTCCCCCTTCCTAGCTCCCTAGGAAAACACTGGGAAGATTTGAACTATGGAGAGAAAACTTAGGAGGTCTGGACATAGCCAGGATGGCTGGGAAAGGTCTCCAGTTTGGGAAGAGGAGGCAGCAAGAAGGGCATCAGCCACATATGGGCAGAAAGGAAGTAGAAGAGTATCCTTAGAGCCTTCCAAATGGTCAGCCTCTCAGCATCGCCAAAATGGCCAGCAGGTCTCCCCATTCAGCCAGGCCAGGCACCAAATCCTGCTGTCCCAGCGTCTCCAGATGTGGCCTAGGGGCTTCTGGGTATTAATCATCCCCCCACCCCCAATCCTGACCCTACCTCCACCTGGGACCAGGCCACACTTCTGGGCACCCAAGAGACCTGGTGGCTCCAGCAGCTGGTGCAGGATTAATAATTGAGGCTCTCTCCTGAGCCTTGCATCCACCAGGGACTAGTCCTCCCACTGCCTGCTATTATTGCTCTCTGATCAATTAGTGGGGAAGAAATGAGGTCAGAGAGAGCAGGTGTGGGCTTGGCTTTGTTTCCGGGGAAGGGTTAGGCTTGGCTGGGGCTGAGGGGGGTGGTGATGAGGAGAGAGTTCTTAGGGCTTCAGGCCATAGGCAGTAGAGAGGAGAGTGGGCCACAGCAAGTACAGGGCTTTTAGCTCAGAGGGTTTGGTTTGGCCTCACTGTTGCCAAGAGATAAAAACAGCATTTGGAAAACATTTGTGCTCCAGGCTGCACAGGGCACGGGGATGGGCCCATTAGCCACTTAATGTCCTGGATAATGACCATCGGCTTCCGAGAATGTCAGCTGGAAACCCAGACTCTACCAACGCCGTGGAAACAGGCCAGCATCTTTAGCTTCATGTTCAAAGCCCTTCCCATCTAGCCAACCAATCTCACTCACTTCTTCTATAATCTTCCTCTAATGTGGTTCTATGCTCCAGCAATCTGAGCATGTCCTGGGCTCTCTTATTTCCCTTCCTTTGCTGAAAATGTTGCTCCTTTCTGCCCCTCTCTGTTCCATCTCTATCTGGTGAAATCCCCTTCATCCTTTGTGTACCATGTCATAAGCTACCTTCGTTTTTTTATTTTTTTTAATCTTCACCCGAATATATTTTTCCATTTTTTTTTTAAAGGGAGAGTGGAAGAGAGATGGAAAGAGAGAAACATCAATGCAAAAGAAACACAGGATTGGTTGCCTGACCAGGTCCCAGGTTGGGGAGGAGCTTGCAACCGAGGTACATGCCCTTGACTGGAATCAAACCCAGAACCCTTTGGTCCACAGACTGATGCTCTATCCACTGAGCCAAACTGGCTAGGGCATAGCTAGCTTCTTTATGCAGCCCTCTCTTCTAGCCCCCATCAGAAGCTATTTCTTGTCTCCGACCTCCAGGATGCTGACATCTTACCTTATAGTAAGAAAATCTGAACTTGTTCTCATCTTTCCCTACCTGAGAGCACTAGAATCACTGAAGAACATGACTTGTCCAGCATGCTTTCTGGCACATACTAGGTCCGAGGAACTGTTTGTTAAATCTAATACCCACCTTTACATTGCAATCTATTTTGTTATATTACTCTAAACACCTACTAAGTGTAGGTGTTTATCCATCCATGACTTTGCATTTGCTGTTCCCTTTGGCTTAAGTACCCTTCCTTGCTTTTCTCTCTGGCAAGATTCAGCTCCAAGTCAGGTTCATCTGTGCTCTCTCTGTATCTTTTATTCTTGTCTCTGATGGTGTGATTCATATTGTGCCGTGAATAAGACAGCTTTCTCAGGGCTCAGGGTGTGGCTGCCCCTGACCCAGGGTCTCTAGTCTTTCTTGACTTGAAGGACCAACCTCCCCTAACCCTTAAAGTGGCATCAGCAAAAGGAGACCTGCAGATGTCTTATAAGTCTGTGCTCAATTTTTATCTTCTCTTACAGTATTAATCCAGCTTTGATTTTACAGCTAACTATCCATGTTCTTGACTTTCTGCCCATTTGAAAGTTCATCATCAAGATGACTCAAATGATTGAAGAAGTGGTGGGGAACTTGGGCTCACAGGACAGATGTGGCTGCTAAAGACAATCTCCTGGTCACTTTCCACAAAAGAATACTTTCCTCCCTCTTTGAACAGGCAAGGGTATCCCATTCAAATCAGAAGGGTTGAGTATAAAGAGCCGATGAAGAGCTGGGAACAATGCATCATTGAGTTAAAAGGATAATGACCATTGAAATCAGCCTTTCCAGAAGTCACTGACAAAGTCTTAGAATCACTGTTACCTGAATCACAAGGATTATGTGCCAATGACAGCTCAACACGGACCATTGTCCAGATGAAAGCAGAGATAAAGAGCAAGCTTAGTTTAGAAAGGTCTGTGGTAGTAATTGTTCTGACTTTTAGAACACAGCAGTCTGTGACATCCTCTGAATGTTTTAAGATTCATGTAAACTACAGTGAAGCCGAGAAGAGAGAAGGGAGAAGAAGGAGAGCAGAGGTCAGAGAATGAAGAGCAAGTGATTAGGAACAGAGACGGAAAGGAAGAAATGGACTAGGTTCCTGTGCATAGGAGGTGCTGCTGAGCTCTTTACTGTGCCAGGAACTCCACACCCATGACTCATTTATGCCTCGTAATAACTCAGGAGAGTGGGTAGTGTCATCATCACTTTATGCACTAGGAAACTGCAGTTCAGGGAGGGTGAATCACTTGTGCAAAATCTCCCAGAAAATAAGTGACAGAAGTGGGGCTTGAATCCAGGAGTACCTGACTTCCTAACCTGTGCTCTTTCTTCTGTGCTCTAAGAGGCTGAGAGTGGGTTAAGGGTAGACTAGGACAGAAGGAAGAGAATTTGGGATGGCAACAGGGCTGGAGGAGGCTCACAGAATCCAAGTGCTTGCCAAGCCCAACCACTCATGCCTGAGCAGCCGGCTGATTTTTCATAAAATAAAAGAAACCCTTGAATTGAGAAATATGTGTGTCTCCTAGATTGGATTGTGCAGTGAACAGTAGCCAGAGCGAGCAGTAATCCATCACGGCCTTGGCGTTGGCGGGTGGAACTGTCGTGAAGGTGACCTTGGGTGGAAAGCCAGGGTCCAACCTCTAGCTGCCTCTGGGGAGTCTGGGTGTGGGGTGGAAGGGAATGGCGACAAGTTCCCTCCTCCCTATTGCTGAGCTGTTCTCCTCCATTTTCTTTCCAGTGTTTTACGTGCTGCACTGATGCTGGTCTGGCAGCAGCCGGCCAGGTCCTGGGAGCTGAAGATGAGGCTGAGCCTGGAGAGATGGATTGAGTCAGCAAAACACTGAGACTCAACTTATCCACCTTTGTGACCCCAGACCTAACTGTTCTCCCTTGTTGGCTGTGGGTCCTGGTGTGGGGCTAATCAGCCTGAGATGTTCCCAGAAGGGTATCCCCTTACCAGGGAAGGCTAATGGTTAGGCTCTGTAGTCAATCAGATCTGAGTTCAAGACCTGGCTTGGCTACCTATTACTACCTGTGTGATTTTATTGTTCTTAGAATTTAGTAGGTTTATAGTTTAGGCTTTGGTCTCATTCAGATCTGTCCCTTACTAGCTGTGTGGCTTTGGGCAGGTTACTTAACTCCTCTGGGCTTTGAGTTCCTCATAAAGCGAGGTTGATGATAGTCATCTCCTTGTAGTTTTGTACTGTAGTTCATCCATGTGGAGCATCTAGCTCTGAGCCTGACCCATGATACTGCTCAGTAATTATATTTTCATTTCCCACCGGGAGTAGAAAGATTTATTTTTAAGGCTGAGAGGGTGAACGGTCAGTGTGTCATTTCAGGTGGTTTGTGTATGTTTAAGAGAGGGAGAGCAAACCCCGAGGGAGTGGAAGGGCCCTCCAGTTTGCTGAATGTGACAAAGACTTTTGAGTCTCATTTGCATTCTTATACCCAGGAGCCTAAATGGCCTTGCAGAAAACTTGCGCATGTTAGCATCCAACACAGTCATGTTTAAATCCCAGATTTGCCCTGGATCTTGAACAAGACTGAACCTCTGTGAGTCTTATTTTCTTAAGAAGGTGGTGAAGGCCTGAAGTGGGGGACAGAAGTAGGCTGGTGGACATACATAATACTTTTAACAATAAAGAATTGTTAAAAAATAAATAAAATGGTGATAATAGTGTCTGTCTGCATTGTAGATGTGTGTGTGTGTGGGTGTGTGTGTGTGGTGTCCTTTACAGAGTCTGGCACAGAGTAGGTGCTTAATAAACGGTTGTCTTGTGTGCCAGCTGAAAGGTTGTGCAGCTGGTTTGTTATCACAAAGCAGAAGATGGGCAGAGAGCATGGGTGCCATCCTCAGGTGAAGTGCAGAACGGTCCTTTTCTGAAGATGATGAAACAGAGGCTAAGGAGTGAGGGACAGATTGTCCCAAGGTCACACAGCCAATTATTGACAGCAGCAGGACTCCTGGTCCAGAAATCATTCCACAACTCAGCCTACAACACTACTCAGTCTTTTAACTCCATGCTTTGTGCTCTTCTCTGGTGGGCTGAAAACAGGGGCCCCAAGAACCGCTCTGACCCATAGAGTACCTTGTTGAAAGATAGTGACTGAACCTTCTGCAGTGAGCTGGACTACTTCTCCCTTTCTTTTTCAAGGGGGTTATAGCGAGTGACTTAGATAGGCAGCCATGGCCTTGGAGCTACACTGTGGGGACTCTCCAACAATCTTCCTCTGTTTGTTGGCTAACTGCATGAGGAATAAACGCCTCACCTATCAAGCTTCCCTTGTCTCTCAGATGCCTTTGAGGTCCCCTCATTGAGAAGCTGAATTGTTCCTGTTGGCCGAGTCTGGCCTAAGTAGCTGATGCTCTTCTGAGACGGCACTGCCCACTCACATCCCTCCTCTTTCCTACTCTCTATCTCAATGGGAAGTCCACACCCTGGCCCAGCCCTCTTCCTCTCTGTCTGGGGCCCTGCGGCCACCTCTGCTTGGCCTCCCTGTCACCTTCCTGGTCCCCTCTAACTCACTCTCCATACTCAAGCCAGAATTGGTTTTCTTGTCATTGACTCACCTCTACAAAACACTTTTGGCCTTTCTCTGCCAACTGAATAAAACTCCAAATATGTTTGCTGGGCCTATTGTTTTCACCCTTCTCAGTCTGATCCCTTCCTGTCCCTCCATCATCTCCCAGATTTCCTGCTGGCCCCATTTCCTCAACGTGCTTTACACATTCCAGGTTCCAGGCCTCTGCCCTTGCTGTTCTCCCTGCCTGATGTGTCAGCTCCCCCTCATCTACCTGGCCAGGGCTCTGAGGCCTAAACAACCCTGCCTCCCCTGCCCCTAAACAGCTCAGAACTTCTTTCACTGGACTCCCAACACACTTTGCTTGCATTTCTTTTATAGCATTGTCTCATTGGGTGGTAAGTGCTGTTTACCCTTCTGCCTGGCCCCTTGGATTCCCACTGGGCAGTAAACTCCTGGAAGGCAAGACCTTGGGTCTCCTTCATTGGCATGTCCAAGTCTAATGGCTGGGCTATACCAATAGAGACCAGCTGATTGCCAAAGTATTGAGGTATTTTTATACTTGTTGGCAATAACTGTCTTAGCCTTTCATCCCGGACCATTATACCTCCTACAGTCCAGCAAGTGAAGAGTTAGTAATACTGGGCATAGCAGGGGGCTCCTGATTGGTCAAGCTGGTTGTTACCTCCCAGATAAACCTTTCATAGGGAATGGTCCTGCTCCATCCTTCTCTACCAAACACTCAGGTTCCTTCCATGTCTTGGACTTCCAGCTTATGAGTAGACTCCGTAGCTATAGAGGCCTTGTTCTCTGGAAAGTAACAGAAGCTTTCTGTCGAAGATGCCCAGTTCTGAGGACATGGGAAAGTGTGGCCCTTCCCTGGGGTATTGGCTTGGAGGCAGGCACTAAAAGCTTTACTTTTCAGGCCCCAGGCTGCAGCTGAGAGGGCTGGATCACTTCACTCATATATCTGACCCCTGCTGCCTGCTTGGCACCAAGTGAGGCCCAGAGTAGACCCTGCTGTTTGGAGTTCACAGCCTAGATGTGGGGACAGGCATGTAAATAGGGACAACATCCGGTCATAAGGGAGGTAGCAGTGGCCCAGAGTCAGGTTGTCTGGAGCTGAGTTCTCCTGGACTGCACAGAGGAGCCCTGCCCTGGGCCCAGGACCACCCTACTATAGGCCACCACCCTCGTGGGGGAGCAATGCCCGGTCAATAACTAAACAATAACTAAAACTTAAATAGTGCTTACTGTGTTTTAAGTTCTTTATATATAACTAGAGGCCTGGTGCATGAAATTTGTGCACTGAAGGGGGGTGTCCCTAAGCCCAATATGCACCCTCTCCAATCTGGGACCCCTTGTGGGATGTCTGACTGCCTGTTTAGGCCTGATCCCACAGGGCTCTGATGCAGAGATAAAGACCCTAGGTCCTGAGGGGAGGGAAGAACCTGAAGCCACAGGAGGGGGTGGACCCCCCCCCCCCAACCCTGCCCCAGGGAAAGTGTCGTGGCACCAGGAAGGAGGACCAAAGACTGGACCTTGAGGGAGGCTAGCAGTTCAGGGGCAGGCTGCAGAGATGCTATCTTTGAAATGCAGGGTGTAATTTGTTCATTCAACAAACAGAGCACCTTCTCTGAGCCAGTTTCTGCTCTTCTTGTGCGAATGCAGCAGAAAACAAGACAGGAAAAACCCTGCCTCATGGAAGTAAGTCTAGTGGAGAAGGGTGGACATAAACAAAGGAACATATGCACTAGGACAGGTGGTGTGGGAAGTACTCGGGAGGCTAATTAAGCAAACAGGGCTGGCAGGGTCAGGTGGAGCCATAGCTGTGATTGTGAAAGGTCTCACGGAACAGATGACATTTGAATGAATGTCACCTCCTTCATTTTTAAGGAGGTGAATGAAGTAGATTTTAAGGGGGAAGACTGTTTTAGGAGGAATTAATAGCAAGTACAAAGGCTCTGAGGCACAAGTGTGCCTGGCCTATGGGAAGAAGAATAGCTAGGAAGTCATGTGGCTGTCACCCAAAAATGTGTAAGTATTATAATATAACTGCTATGTGGCTTTGGTATTGACCCTTGCTTTGTATTGCAATGATTTTTATAGAGGTGATCTTGGGCAGGTCCCTTAACCTCTCTATGCCTCAATGGCAAAATGGGGATAATAATAGTATCTACTGTTGGTTGGATCAAATGAATTAGTATATATAAAGCACCTTGGGGGACAGGTGTGGGGTGGCGGGGGTCAATGGGGGAAAGAAAAGGGAACATCTGTAATACTTTCAACAATAAATTTTAAAAATAAAGTACCTTGCAGAGCCCCTGGTACAGAGTAGGTGTTTGCTGCTATTATGTATTATTATTATTATTATTATTATTATTATTATTATTATTATTACTAGAGGTCCAGCATGCGATTGAAATTGCGTGAGGAGGAGCTCCGCCTCCCGCCATGCAAGGAGGCACCCCGAAGGCCGCCACAGGAGCCAGGCCTGACTGGTGCTGTGGGTGACCAGAACCTGTGCCTGACTTCCACCCCAGGCCCTCCCAGCACCCCTGCTTGTGTCTGCTCTGTGCAGGCCCCTGGGTCTCTGTCTCTGTCTCTGTCTCCGCTCTGGGCCTCACCTGCACGCACAACCTCCACCTGTCCAGTCATGACCTGTTATGGTGTCCCTCCTAATTTGCATATTATCTCTTTCCATATATAGATTATCATCACTATTATTGTTTTTAGCATCAGCATCTCTCCTCTTTAGATTGCAAACTCTTTGAGGACAATGGCTCTGTGTGTGGTTCTTCCTTGCAGCCAGGGCCAACCTAAGGCAAGGCGCACAATGTGAGCTCCATAAGGGGAGCTTTTGGATAGAACAAATGACAAAATAAATGGAAGGACAAGGAAGAAGCAAGGTCCCTGCTGGCCCCTCCCCAACTCCCCAGGCCCTATAGAGCCGGCTGGAGCCTAGGTGGATGGGGCTTGAAGCAGGCCCAAACTCAGCTATTGGTTGCTCAGAGCCTCCGGGCCTGACAATCTATTTGTTATTAGGGTAATAAATAAACAAGTTGCTTGTCAGCACGGGGACTGGCACGAGAGCCTTGGAAGATAAATGCTGCTTCCAAAATAGACAAATATTTACCATCCTCCAGACAAAGCTGTCAGTCCTGCTAAAGGCCTCCGGGGCTTAAGAATTAAAGTGAACGTTAAGATTTTTTCACCCTAATGGGACTATGTCAGTGCGCTTCTTCACACCGAAGAATCCAAAATTGCCTGTGTTTGAGCACCTACTATGGAGCTTTCTGTTTCCTTTGGAGTAGGGATAGCGATCACCGGGCTACAGTGAGACTCAGTTGAGTGAAGTGACTTGCTAAAGGCCACACTCTAGTGGTGATTGTGCTGGGATTGGAGCCTGACCCCCTAGCCCAGGCTCTGGGTGGGAGTTTCCAGTGGCCAGTATGTCAGATCTTTAGCTCAGTGGGAGGAGTGGAAGGCAGGAAGACAAGCTCCTCTTCCCTGAGGACCCTGGGGTCCCTTTTGTTCCATGGAATAGACAAAAGGGGCCCACGTGGGACTGAGCACCTAAGTGAGGTGGTCACAAGAGGATGGAGGAAATAGTTGGAGTTACAAGACAGCAGAGCATCAGAGCTGGGAGAGGCCTGAGAGTTCCTTGTGATTTGGAGGCCAAGGTCTGGCCCAGTCCTCATCCCATGAGCGTTTGCTCTGTGTGTAGGAATGAAGTAATGTGGTCCCTATTTTACAGATTGGGAAACTAAGGTTTGGAATACTGGCAGCTTGTCCAAGACAACATGGCTATGCAATGGCAGTTCCAGGGTTCCTAGGCAGAGCGCCCTCAACTTGTATAGCAAAGCCCACTTTGCTTTTGAATTCCTGAGCTGGAACTCTCCTCCCAACATTCTAAACCCCGAGGCTCCTCTAGTTTTCTCAGGGAGACTCTTGCATTTAAACTTTCTCTTATCACAGATGAGCTTCCATTTTACTTCTCCATCCTGGGTTTAGATAGCCTTTATCTCCTCTTCTAGTTTGAGACTCATATGAGCATCAGTCCCAAAGTTCCCTTCATCATGTTCCAAGATGAGCCCCACTATAGAAAGTCTCTGATATCCCAGGATTCCAAGGTGGATATGCAAGGTAGGTTTCCATGGTGATACCCACCCAGTGAAAGGTGGCATAACTTAGAGATGGAGCTTACAGGCTTTATCCTTTGAGAGATATTGGTTTGAATCTGAATCTACCATTTCTTTGCCTTCTGACCTTACACAACCTATTAACCTCTCTGAGTTTCAGTCTCCTCTTGTGTAAAATGGAGACATAATAACTTATCTCACAACAATAAGAAACAAACTTCATAAAAGGGTAAGCTCAGTGCCTCTCAGAAAGGCAGGAGGAAAAGGTGACCTCATGGTTCCTGTCGACACACAGATAGCTATCCACCCATGGCCTGGAACCCTCCCTGCAGAGCTGGGACACTCCATTCCATCCATTTTATTTATTTGCTGTCTTTTCCATCCAGACTCTGAGATCTGTGATCAACTCAAAATCTATTATCTGATTCATTTTATCCTCATGATATGAGATGGGCCCAGAGAAGTGGAGTGAAGGTCACAGGGTCACACAGCCAGGCAATGTCTGAACAGATCCTTTGATCTGGATCTGGGTGAACCAATGCTGCTGTTCTGATTAGTTGATTTCTTAGAGCCTGGAGATGCAGACATTCTAAATCTGCTGACTATTTCATTCAATGAATATGGTTCCAATCTCAACTTCTTTCTACTAGCCAATTCACAATTTGTGAGCTGGCCTGAAAAATTTACCTTTGCATTTTCCATGAAAAGTCTTAGCAAAGGTAAATATTTCTGAAAAAAATATGTAGATACTTAATTGATACAAATGTATTGACAGAAAGTTCCTATTGCAAACAGTCATACTCATTCAAACAAAGTGAGTTACTATAAGCATAGCTTTGTGGGGCACGGCACACTTCCTTGCTTTCATCCTGTAATTAATGCATTTATTTGTCAGAGTCTCTAAGCCCCTGTCCCACAGCCAGCCACACTAATTCTGATTATTTCTTTTTCATGTGCTTTTACAACGGGACAGACTGCTGCCCCTGACAATCACTGTGCCATTACTCAGGTTGAAGATGAAGGCAAAGTAGTGAAGGGGAAGAGTCCCGAAGTCCAGTCTCAGATTCCCCGTTGACGCTGTGTGTTCTCAAACAAGTTATTTCATCTCTCTGGGTATTTAACTGGCAGTCAAGCCTCTCTTTACTTTGGTCCAATGTACTTTCATAACCTCAGCTCCCACGTACATTCTACATAGGCCTTAAACCCTTCAGTCAAGCAGGCTACTTTCCATTCTAGGAACATGCCTCATGCTCTCTTGCTTCCTCCTTCATCAAAATGTTCTTACTTCTTTGCCACTAAAATCCAATGCACCTTTCAAGACTCAGATGAGAGGCTGTTTTCTCCACCAACCTTTCTTCCCAGTTGGCTGTGAGCCTCCTATCATCTCCTTGGGGGACTTTAATCACATTCTATCTGGTGTTAGAGTTCTCATAGACATGTCCTTTTACTATTTTTAGGTTGCAAGGTCCTTAAAGGCAAAGCTAATATCTTCTATATCCTTGCAAATCCATTCTGTAGACTCAGGGTACACAGCTGTGAGTGGAGGGGCTGGAGTTCATATTTGGTAGTTTTGACTGAAAGCCTCTGCTGCTGCATCCCCATGGAATGGATGAGAGAACCTCAATTTCCCTGGCTTTCAAATGCAGATACTATTCTATGCTTTGTGTTACTTGTAAGGATGAATCATAAATTCTGAAATTCTGTTATTCCTAGGAAATTATAGGATGGCTCTGGCTTTTTAGATAAATAGGCTGGAAATTCAGCAGGAATCCAGTAGCAGGTCTAGATCAGGACTTCACCATGGAGCCCAAGGCTGGATCTTGGAGCTGTCCAGGACTGAGACTGACCATCTCTCATGACTGGGCTCAGGAATTGGGTGGGGCTCTGAGTCTGTGTGGAGTTCTGAGCTATTATAATTCGCAGTCAGCCTCCTTATACCTCAATACCCACTTCCCCAGTGTCTTCAGTTCAGTTTCCATTCAAGACATGTTGGCTGCCTCTTCTTTGCATCATGCATTGAACCAGGCCTTGGGAGTACAAAGATTAACCAGATACTACATTTGCCTTTTAGGGAAAGATAGGAACATGACCAGAGAATGACAACCCAAGAAAACATATGTTATGGTAGAGGTCAGCTCAGAGGTCATGGTGGTTAAGAACAGGAGCCCAGAGGATCAGAGATCACACTTCCTGCCTCTCATTCTCTCTGGGATTTGGAGGACATTAACTCACTGTGAGATCTTAGGTCACCTCTGGCCTTGGTTGTCATTCTCCACATAGCAAGGCATCTGGAATTAGTGGCTTCCCTGGACCTTATCCCACAGTACTCATCTCTTGGTGATTCTGTGCTTATGCTGTTGGGCACCATGCCAGTCCTCATCTTACCTTCCATGCTTCCCAAGGGGGCAGAGGCCCCCTCAGAGGTCCATACCCCAGCAGGCAGACATTCTGGCATGGAGAGTTGACTTTGTGACTTCCAGAGAGGTCCAGGCCTTCTGTTGGTGTTCCAGTCAGTGCTGGACATGGCTAGGCCTGTTCTGGGCACATTGCCTGCCTTCCTAGTATTTCATGGGGAGGTTGCTCCATGTGAACATCATGCCAGGATCTGGAAGTGCAATAATGAGCAAAAAAGATGCAATATATAACCTTATGGAGTCCACAGACTAGTTGATGAGTAAGTATTCATAAAACAGTCACACAAATAAATGCATGATTACATCATGAGATAAGTGCTCAAGAGCAAGAAACATGGCCCTAGGAGAGCAAGTATAATAAGTATTGAAAAATGCCAATAGCTTTAGCAGCATAAGGTCATTACTGAAAGTTGTTTTGTCAGAGTGATGGGTCCAGAAGCCACATGGGAGCAGGCTGAGGAGCAATTTAGAGGTAAGAAAGCGGAAGGTGGTCAGTGTAGACAGACATCGGCTGTGGTCACTAGATCAGTGAGCACTGAAATGGGAGGAAATGTCAACATCTTCCAGGGCAGGCACTTTATAAAAAAACTTACCAAAAACAATCTTCTGACACAGGAATGTCAGATTGTGTTCCCGTTTGACAGATGAGAAAGATGGAGATCCAGAAATGCTTTGTGTCTTGAACAGAGTATCCACAGCAGAGCCAGAACTGGAACTTAGGTCCCCAGGATTCCTGTCCTCATCTGCTCTGAAAAGGCTGGCTGTTCAGAGGTGATCTGGAAGGATGTGGATTGTTTTCACCACATGAGGGTTCTTGACTCTTTCTTCTCTCCTCAGTGCTTGTATATTCAGGACCATGGCCAGCACCCGGACAGCCTACTATAAACAACGAAATAAGCCCAGAGCCTTTGTAAGCTGGTTTTCTCAACAAACATCAACTAAGTATTAGGTGCTGCGAGAGGTGCCCAGGACACGGAACTTGAAAACTCCCCTTACAGAGCCCCCTGTCAGGATGGAGAAGGCAGAGATACAGATAATCACAATCAAGTGTGGGATGTGCACAGGGGTCATGCGGTCAAAGAAGTTTCTGAATCTTAAAGAGAGCCAATGAGGGGTTCTAGGCAGGGGACATAACAAGTTCTCAGATATGTTTTTGAAAGATTCCACTGTTGAACTGTGAGAATAGAGGAGAGAGTGAGAAGAGACAGAGGATGACTCAGGAGACTGGAAAAGAAGGAGTCTCTTCAAGCACATCCTAAAAGGGAGAGCAGGTTTTTAATCTCACTCGCAGGAGGAGATGGAAACACTCTAGGTTTTGCATGTTTTCTTTTCACATGGGAAAGTTTCACCACCTTGATACTGACAACGTGAGAGAATTGTGTTGCTGGTGGACAAAAGGGAATTGAAATTCAGAGAAAGGGAGGGTGGGAGGAGAATTTGATTTGTTGAGCAGCCAGGGTGCATCAGCACAAGGCTAGGTGCTTTTCACATTCTTATTTAATTATCCCGACAACACGTGAAGTAATGAGGTCTCAAGTGTTTGTAAAGAGAAATCAAGGATCAGAGAGGTTAATAAACCATGGCCCGTGGCCACACAAAATAAAAAGAAGAGCCAGGACTTGAACCCAGGTTGGCATGGCCCCAAATCCCTCACCTCCCCTCATCATACACATGCTGTTTCAGTGGAGACCCAGCTGACAGAGGAGCAGAATAATGGCTCCAGGGCACCTACTTCTGCAGCCCCTGGTTCATACATAAAGAAATAATAACATGAAGCATTCTTTTCTCAACCCCTACATCTAGGAACTTCGGAAGGCCACCCGTGGACCCAGGATCTGTGACACAGTCCCTCCTGGGATAGATGAGTTTTGCTTGCTCCTTACCGCTCCACAGTACCCCATCTTGCTCAAAAGAGTGCTCCTGTGTTCAGGGGCAAGAAGCTGAGGGGTTTCATATTGGTGTCAGTTACCTGCTTTGGCACCCTGAGGTGCCCTTGGTGCCCAAATCTTGGAGGCTGCGCCATTCTCTCTGGGCCTTTTGCAGCGGCTGTGGTGGCGTCTGCCGCAGAGCCTGAGGAAGCTTTATGGAGATGGTCACACTCCAGCACCCAGCCAACTTGTTGGAACTTTCCAGAAATATTGCACTGCAGACATTTTCCACGCCGTTATGCTAATGGAATCAGGAAAAATCAATTGTCCTTAAGGAACAGGGGAATGAGACGTGCTGTAAATGCCACGGGATGAGTGATTGGTTGATTGCTTGCCGGCGATCGGAGCGCGTCTCATCTCTACATTATTCTGATGAATTTTTATGGCATGCCTCCTCTCCGGCTTGCTCCCTCCCCCGCCCCCACCCTTCCGAGCTGGGGAAGAAGGTTTATGGCTTGCAGCTTTTCAGTTGATTGAATGCAGCTGGCATTGTTGCAGCAGAGGACAAATAGGTACATTTGCTTTACAGGCTGAGAAAAGTGGGTTTGGAGAAATTGCACCGCCACGTCCCTCTGCAACAAAGGCGCCCTTAAAAATGCAGATATTTTTTTATAAAATGACTTTACTCTCCTTCGTGGCTGTCCCTAATCTTCCTATCAGAGGAAAGGGCAAGGAAAAAAATGCTTGGGGGAAAGGAAAGGAAAGAAATACATGGCTTGCAATTCTGCGGAAATCCGATTTTTCATTCTTATCACAAAGGAAGCTAACGAAGGCATTTCATTAGTATTCATTTTAGGCCCATGTGATTTTCTCCTCTTTGCTAGCATAAAAATAAATAAATAAACAGTCGAACCATGTCTGGGAAACTGCCGACAAGGCGGCTTGAGGCAGAGGTCAGCATTTTCTGAAACGAGTGTGCACCGCATTCAGCAAGGTGGCCAAGAAAATGGATTTGGCTCCAACAAGGCCATCTGGGGCAGGGAAAAGACAAGATTTAGGTGGACACGTCCCTTGGGTGGTGTCCAGGCTGGCCAGCCCAGTTTATGATGGGGGGAGGCAAACAGGCAGTGACCATTGTTTCCCACAGGGAGTTTGCTGAGGGTCTGGCTGCTGGTCTGGAGGCAGGGAGGGGTGTCTTTCACAGCTGGTTGCTACACCAGGGAACTCCTGCTATTGTTTGTTCTTTCTTGCTTCCTCAAGGGCAGCTTGCCCCTGTTGATGGCTGGGAAATCATATTGGGTGAAGATATGGGGGTGTTTGGCTGGGAAGATGAGATTTGGGGACACAGCTGTTGCCTGCATCCCTCCAAAGGGGCATTGTGGGTAGAGGAGAAAGAAGGCTTAGTGCATTGGGCTCCCAAGGGTGTAATCAGGATATGTGGTGGGAGTGACAGAGAGGCGGAGGGACCCGACAGATTTGAGATCAAATTTCAGATCCAGCATTTTCTGGGTATAAGCATTGGTAAATTAGAAGAAAACCCAATTACTTTACTGTTTTCAAACTGTTGTCAGGAACAGCAACGTGCAATGCTGGGAAGTGGGGATCAGTGGTCCCTTTGCAGGGAAGGGGAAACCCAGATTCAAAGATGTGGTCAATCGCACCAGCTCGGGAAGTTGGACTCTGGTCTCTGAGGCCACAGCTTTTTTCCTCCCATAGCCAAGGGCCTCCTTGTCCAGCAGCCAAGGGCTTCCTTCTCTGCTGCTGTGAGGAGGAGGTGAGATGCACCAGCAGAAAGCTCTTTGTTCTTGGGTAAAAATTCTTACCCAGTTTGTCTCAAATACCAATTCATGTGACTCTCCATCCCAAGCGCACACACACACACACACACACACACACCTTCTCCTGGGTGGTGCACGCCAGAGGGCAGAGTCCCTTTGCACCCTCTGGGCTTAAATCAGGTGTTTTGGCAATTCCTGACTCGCCTTCACGTGACATGCCCTTTGATACTCCCTGGCCCTGCCCCGTGCGTTGCTCTTCATGGGACATTCTCCCCTGCTTTGTTCATTTGACCAAGTCCCTCCCATCTTTCAACTCGGATGCTGAAGCTTTTGGGGAAGCTTCCTGGAGACCCTCACAGGTCTTTATTGTCTTTGGGCTCCTGTTGGTCACTGTGTGGTTGTTTGCAGAACTATAATGATAACAAAAAAGCAGTGGGAATTAAAGTCGGGTTGATCTGAATTCAAATTCTGCCACTGTAATCATGATTCCCTGAGCCTCACTTTCTTCATTGGTCAGTGGGAACAGCAATCATAATTCAGGCTGTTTGAAGGAGTCAGTAAGGCCTGTTTGCAAAATACTTTGCTCAGTGCCCGGCACATAAGCAACATTAACCAATCAAAAATGAATGAATGAACAAATGAACGAACGAATGAACGAATGAATGAATGATAAAGTTTCCACTTGGCTAGAAATCTTGACGGAGAAGACTGAGGACATAGTGCCCTCACGCCTCTCCATTTGCCCTTAGTCTTGGTCCTCGCTGCCTGTGCTATGAATAATAATAAACTCTACAAAGTGCCAGGCAGTTAGAGGCGGGCCCAGGATAGGACGAGGGACCCCAGTCTAGGGCTGTTTTTTATGGTCCCCCTCCTAATCTGGACTGATAGCTGGTAAAGAGCAGGGCACCCAATCCTCCTCACTTCTCTCCCCCGCCATGCCTCCCACAGGTCAGGCCCCTCTGTGGGTGGTCCATCAGGTGTGACAGGAGGGTCATGGGCCCACGGACAGGAAAATCCGGACTCAGTTCAACCCCTGCCTGCCACAGTGACTGCCGGCCATTAGTGCTCTCATCCATCATGGGGATGCTACTTCCTGCCAGACCCCTGCACCGAGCTACTGCTACTGAGGGCGAAGGGTGCTTCACCAACCCTTATGCACCTAGGAGTTGAAGTGATTGCTGCCATTGCTGTTGTTGTTATTGCCTCTCGACATAAAGAAGTCCTGGTCCTGGGGCCAGTCTGTTAGAGGAGATGGCTCTGCCCTTGAAAGCCACTCTCTCAGTCTGGTGTTTCCTGTGGGTAATTTGAAACTGGGGCTCAGAGAACTGAACTCCAGTTAATGGTTTTCAATAAAGAATTAAGTGCTGCTCGTCAGACTGGCGCTAGGGTCCTGCTTCCTGGAAGGCGGGGTGGGGGGGGTGGGGGGGTGGGGGGGGGAGGGGTGTGTGTGTGGAAAGCTGGGAGGGGGGCAGTTGTGTGCATTTAGGGATGCGTTTGCATTTTCTGGTCAGTTAGGCAGCCTGATGAAAAAGGGATCAGATCGGACCACAACAGCCAGAGGGCAGGCTTTGGCGGGGGTGGGGGGGGGTGGGGGGAGGAAGTGGCGCGGGAAGAGCAGAAAGATCGAAACCAGGCACTGCGCAGGCCACAGGGGAGAGTAATGGCCACCACATTAGACCTAGATCAGCTGTTTCCATAAAAAGTCTGTCTGCTGGGCACCTGGCTAGTGGCCCCTTGTCTTGTGGCAGCCCCTGTGCTACCTCCCACATCAGACATTACCGTTATAACAACCACAGCTCCTGCTGGATGTTTTTTGCATAAAATAATTCCCTAAAACCTCATCTATAGCCCTAAGGGGTTGCTGTTATTTTCATCACTTTTGTTTTGCAGGGAGAAAACAGAGGCACAGAGACACTAAGTAACTTGCCCAGAGTCACCCAGCTTCTGAGTGTCAGATCTGGGCTTCAAAACCATGTAGTTTGGCACCAAAGGGTAAGCTGTATCACCCCTTTGCTATATTACAACATAAGTTACTATGCTCCACTGAGTTCTCTCCAGCCCATGAGGTTGTCAGGGATGGGTCATTAGCTCCATCTCACAGGTAAGGAGTCTGAGGGTCAGGGAGGTTTGGCTGGGCAGAGGGAGAGGTGAGAAGGCCTCCAGACGTGGGCAGTGAAGTAGAAAGGCCCCATGGGAAAGGTAGCAGAGTAGCAAGAGCCCTAAAATGTTCATCTCTTCTGACCTCATAGTTCTCTTCCTGGGAGTCTGTCCTCTGAGAACAATCCTGCTAAAAAATTATTCTAAATTAGAGAAAAGACTGATTATTTATAACATCAAATCACTGGAAGAAATTTAAGTAGAGAAATAGGTAAAGTGTGGTGTTTACACCTGATATGATAGTCTGAAGCCATAAAAAATAATGAGTTTGAAGGCAACAGAGCAACCTGGAAAATGCTTATGATATAATGTTAAATAAGGAAAATTAAGACAAACTTTCTGAATAATAAAATCTCAAGTGTATACCAAGCATACTGAAGCTATGCAAAATAATAGCAGCAGTTTTGGAATGGTCATATTACAGGCACTTTTCTTGCTTTTCCAACTTTAGTTATAGATAAATTAGTGGGTTGTTTTAGTTATAGATAAATTAGTGGGGTTGGTCTAAGATATCATTGGATGACCTAGGAAAGGTTCCATCAGTTTCCTAATTGGTAAAGTGTGACTAAAACTCCCTTATTTTCAAGATTGCTCTATTTAATGAGATAATATATATAATATATTTAGCACAGTGCCTGTGAGTAATAGATGACAAAGTGATGTCAATTACTCTCCTGAGGTGTCTTCGTTCCTCACATGGGCTTTCTGATCTATCCAGGCTTGCACAGTGAGGATGAGACAGCCAGGTCTGGCCCGGTATCCCAGAAATGGGACTCCTCAGAGTCAGGTATAGACATGTCACCATCGCCTGAAACAAGTGTGCACCGCATTCAGCAAGATGGCCAAGAAAATGGATTTGGTTCCAACAAGGCCACCTGGGGCACGAGAAAGACAAGATTTAGGCTAAACCCTCCAGGAAGGGTCAGCTGGGTCCCCAGCCCTAAGGCAGCCCCGAGATTTACTCTTCCCCAGGGCCTCTCCAAGCAGCCACACATACAACTAGGCTCCCCAGAACTTCTGACAGACCACAGAGCCTTGTGTGGTTCTGATGTTGCTTGCTGGGGGCCCACAGATTATCAATTCCCTCATCCATTTGTTCATTCATTACTCATACACTTATCCACTTACTGAGTCACGTAGAGACTCTGCCACAGTAGATCCTTATTGAGCGTTGTCTCAATGTTTACTGGGTGTGGGGGCACAGGTGTCTGTTCCAGAGGCGTTCACCTACCCCAGCTTAGGGAATCCTTTCAGCTTATTGACTATCTGCTTGGCAGAAGAGGGTCACTTTACAAAGAGCCTGATATGAGTGTCTCCCCCCAGAGCCCGTCAGCTGGGCCCCTCACCCTGCCAAATCTGCCTCCTTCGTGCCTTTTGAATCTAATCTTTCTGCTCCAGACCTCAGCTTCAGCCACTCTCTCTGCCAGCATCATCTTTAGAAAAAACAAACCTGACCTGAGAGAGCATTCCAGTTCTTCTGCCTGGCAAACTGGCCTCTAGTGGTCTGATCCCCAAACATGTACTTCAACACACACCACCGCTTTCCCCTTCTTCTCAATGCCCCTTTAAGGCTTTATGCTTTATGCACTCTTCTTGCTTCCTAGAATGCCCTTCCCTGAACTGCAAACTTTCACCCATCCTTGAATACCTAGTGCAAACTCCCTCTCCTCTATGGTTCCCATATAAGATTGCTGCTTCCCCTCTATGCCCACCTCCCACTGAGCTGCCATCATTCTCCACTCTGTTCCCCTCTGGCTACCTTATCCCCAGGACTGTGCATCTCTCAAGAGCAGGGACTGTGCATTTTTATTTCTGTGCCCCTGGAGCTTAGTTCAGAGCCTGGCACGGGCAGCAGGCCAGGGAGTGTTTGCTGAGTGAATTATGGATGACAGTGCAATCTCAGGGTCTCTACCAAGCAGGAGCAACAGGGCCCCCATGACCTCTTGGGAATGGGAAGTGTTTTCAGCTGAATTCTCCTGGCAGACACTTTTCAGCATCACCAGCTGCTTACTCCCCAGAGGCCCTGTCTCTGCTCAGCTCCCCGGCGGCTATAAGAACATTTGGCCATAAACCCACCTAGCTGTGGGATTGCAGCCACCAGCTTGCAGGGAGCTCACACTGACAAAGCCTCCTCCTGGACAGCTGGGCGCCCTGACTCAGCTCACCCCCTTGCCATGCCTCTCTGCACCCTCCTGCCCCAGGCTATATAGCCAGACTGAAATGTTTTCTGGAGGCATCTAGTGATTTATCTTTTCTTTATGGTTCCTTCTGTCTGGAGTAGTCTTCCCCTGCCCTCTCTCTTTGCCTGGAGAATTCCTCCTGCTTCTTCTGCTTGGGTCAGGTGTCACCTATCTCCTGGGCCAGGCGCCTGCCCCAGATCCTTCCAGCCCCTGTGGCACTTCCATCATTGCACTGTTCACACTGTAGTCATTATCAGTTTATTTTCCTAACAAACCCGTGAGCTCCCTGAGGGCTGGGGCTTCATCTGATTCACTTCGGAGTCCCTAGTGCCTGGTTTGTGATAGGTGCCAAACGGCTATGTGGGTACATTGTGCTAGGACCTTCCCCATTGCTCCGAATCCAACCTCACAGTTCCCAGGTACAGCATATAGAGTTACAGTGTCTAGGAAGACTCACCCAACTCTCAGGCTCTCAGGGTGAATAAAACACACTATCGGTGAAGGAGAGCTGAGCATACCCCCCAGGGCAGCCATGAGCTAGACAGAGAGTGGGCTTCTGGACCAGCCTTGCTTCACACTGGCTCGGATCTCTCTCCTCACCTGGTCAAACAAGGCCCTGATCTCTGAGATGAAAATCACAACGTCTGCTCAGCCTACTCTACTGAGTCACTGTGAAGATCAAGTGCTGCAATGCCTCTGAAAGTACTGCATAAACTGTGAAGTGCTGGGCCAGTATTTTCGTTCTTGGGAGGTGGGGGGAGTTCCATGCTGTAACATGGCAATGCCTACTAGAGGGGGTGTCAGAGCAGGTCAGGCCCTCCAGGTTAGGGCCCTGTGGATAGGAGGTGCCAGCCCTGGGATGGACTCCAGGCTGGCCAGAAAGAGGGGGACACAGGGTCTAAGACATTCCATGATTAGGCTCCAGGCTCCCCTTTCCTCAGCATTTCTTTCCAGATTCAAACGACTCTGGGATATGTTCTGAATGATAGAAAATAAAATAATAATAATAATAATAATAATAATAATAATAATATAATAATAATAAAAAAAAACAGAACCCTTCCTCCCCCCATGACACAGGAGGCAGCCCTAACTTCCTGCCTTATCAATGGGAGTGGCTATGGGAAGGTGAAAATACAGGACCTCAGGTTTTGCTTTTCAGCACTGTTCATTTCTGTTAGCTCAGGAGCCTGGATTCTAGGACTCTGAGGCCATTGTCTGGCTGGTATAAGGCCTGTCTACTGGCGTTTGGAATCCCACCTTTTGGAACAGGGCTGAGGTCCGTGCAGACCTCCCTCCACGGATGCCAAAAACCTGCAGGCTCAGCCTCATGGTTGATTAGCTCCCTCTTTGCTGGGGGCGGGTGGGACCAGACAAGGAGGCCAGCTGGAGGAGAACTCTGTAACCCAATTTGCTGTGCAGAGAAGCCAGTCTGTCTGGCAAAAGCTAATTGGAAAGCTGCTTCCTCTAAGCCTGGACCCAGGAGGGTGCTGGGCCTGGCTGGGCGGGGCCCCCTTGGCTAGGCCCACAGCACTTAGTGCTTTGTGGGAGCTGCTCCCAGCGGGAGAGCACTTAGTACTGGTAATTGGCCAGGCAGGCTCATCATTAATTCATGACAAATTGTATTTCTTCTTTTGAGAGAGAGAAAGAGAGAAGGGTGGGGGTATGTGGGGATAAATGAGTTTCTGAAGGGAGGAGTCTGTTGTAGGGCTTGGTTGAAGCAGCTTGGACTTGGGACAAAGGAGATCAGGGATTCATTTGCTAACTTGCTGTTGACCTGAGCAACTTACCTTCCTATAGGAGGTCTTACTTTCCTAGTCCATGATAGGAGATTTATAACTGATCTACCTAACTCAGAGATAGCTTTGAGGATTAAATGCAGATATGAGAGATGAACACTCTTCGGATGATTTCCACAGGCCCAGGGAGGCAGGGAGCTATTTACATTTCATGAAATTCTAGATGTAGAGTGGGGTAGGTTAATGTTGTCATCTTTTGAATGAGAGTATTTTTTTTAAATGACTTCATTTTATCTCTCTTGTTGGCTTATTAACTCTTTGGTGCATCATTTTAGTGGTTGCTTTAGGGTTTAATGTATACATCTTTAACATCTCAGGTGACCTTCAAGTGGTACTGGAACACTTCACATAGAATTTATAATAGTATACTTCCATTTCCTCTCTCCTGACATTTATGCTAGGGTTGTCACACATTTTACTTACAAACTGCACAATCCAGTGTCATTACTTTTGTTTAAACAGTCAATTATCTTAAAATTTTTTTATTGTGGTAACATACACATCACATGAAATTAACAATCTTAACCATATTTAACTGTACTTATAGCTCAGTGGTATTAAATACATTCATAATGCTGTGTAATCATCACCACCACTTTGTCCATAACCCTTTATCTTGTAAAATTGAAACTCTATACCCATTAGTGTCAATAATCTTTTAGAGAGATTTAAACAATAATTTAGAAATCTTACCCATTTATTAATGCAGTTGCCATTTCTGTATTATGAAGATCCATGTTTCCATTTCCTTCTGACTAAACTTTTCTTATGGTGCTGCTGTTCTGCTGATGGTAAATTCTTTCAACCTTTGTATGTCTGAAAAAAGATTTATTTTGCTTTCTGGTTGGAAAGATTATTTTTACTAGGTATAGAATTCTAGGTTGACAAATTTCTTTTTGTATTTTAAAAGTACTGCTCCACTATTGTTCATTGTACATTGTTTTCACCTTATCTTTGTTCCTCCACATATAACTTTTCTCCCTGTGATTGTTTTTTAATTTTTATTTATTTATTACTAGTTTTGAGATATCTTGATATGTCTTGATATTATGATATGTCCTCATGTAGTTTACTTTTCTTGTGAACTTATAGTTTTCATCAAATTTGGAATAAGTTTCAGTCATTATTTCTTCAAATAATTTTTCAATACCCCCTCCTCTGACATGAACTCTAATTATACATATTTTAGCTTGCTTGACATTGTCCTACTAGTCACTGATAATCTTCTCAAGCACCCCTATATTCATAGCAGCATTATTTACAATAGCTAAGATCTGGAAACAGCCAAAGTACCCATCAGTAGATGAATAGATTAAATAACTGTGGCCTATTTATACAATGGAATACTATGCAGCAGTAAAAAAAGAAGAATCTCTTACCTTTTGAGACAGTATGAAGGGACCTGGAGAGCATTATGATAAGTAGAATACACCACTCAGAGAAATACAATTATCAGATGATCTCACTTAAGTGTAAAATCTAATGAACAAGATAAACTGATGAGCAAAAAAGATCCAGAGACATTGAAGCATGCAACAGACTGACATATTTCAGGGAAGTGGGGGAGAAATTAACCAATAACTTATATGCATATATGCATAGTCAACAGACATATAGTCCAGGGAAAGCCTGGGGATGGAGGGTCAATGGAGGAAAAAGGAGACATCTGTAATACTTTCAACAATAAAGGTAAATTGAAAAAATAAATTCCTTTATTTTTCTGTTTTATTTTAAATAGTTTCCATTGTCTATTTATTCAAGTTCACTAATTTTTTTAAGTCTAATCTGTCTGTAATCCAAATTTATCCAATGTATTTTTCACCTTAAACATTTTAATTTTCACCTCTAGAAGTTTAATTTGGGTCTTTTTAAATATATTTCATAACTCTATTTAACACTTCGAATTCAGGGAATATAATCATAATATGTTTCATGTTTTTGTTTCCTAATTCTAATATCTGTGTCAGCTTTGGGTAAGTTCTGATTGATGTTCTCCATATGGGTCATATTTTTCTGCCTTTTTGATTGGATTCCAGATACTGTAAATTTTTACCTTGGGGGTTGGATATATTTTTCATTTCTTTAAGTATCCCTAAGCATCATTCTGAAGTCCAATTAAGTTACATGGAAATAGTTTGATCCTTTTGGGTTTTGACTTTAAGCTTTTTTTTAAAGGCTGGACCAAAGGAACTTCTAGTCTAAAGCTAATTATTCACCATTATTGAGACAAAGCCTTTCTGAATGCTCTAGCAGCCAATGCCCTGTGAATTATGAGATGTTTTTTAAGTTGGCTGGTGGGAACAGGCACTATTTCCAAACTTGTGTGAGTGCTGGCCACTGGTGGGTTTTCCCCAACCTTTTGTGATTTCCACACACATATGCACCCAAGAATTAAGGGGAAAACCTTCAAAGATGTTTGGCTTTCTCTCTATGTAGAATTCTCTCTTTTTCTCCCGTACTCTATCTTGTGAACTTGGCTCCTTCTGGACTGTCAGCTCTGATCCCTCAACTCAGGGAGTACATCAGATTCACCTTGGCTTTTCCATCCACCAGAGTGTTGTCTATCATTTGGTAATTAATTTAATCGTTCAATTTTTTTATTGTCTACCTACTATGTGCTAGGCACTTCTTAGTTGCTGGGGAGAAATTAGTGGGTAGACAATAATCTCTGGCCCCATGGGCCTTATATTCTAGTGGTAGAGGAAAGATAATAAAAAACAAATACAATTAATCAATAAACAAAACTATGTAGTATATTAGCATGTAATAAGTGATATTGCTTATATAACCATCACCACAGTGCTTAATACATAGTAAATCTCTAAGAACTCTGAGATTGCCACTGTGACTTCTTCAAATTGGAAAGCCAATGGGAGCCAAAAGTAACTTGGAGGGGAATATCTGGCTTAGGGAAAAACACAATTAGATGTTGGAGATGGGGAACATGCATGGGAAATGAGTGAGGTGTCATCCCTAACAAATCTATGTAGTGCCTATATGGGGAGACTGCAGCACACTTTCAAGGCTGGCAGATGGAATTCATGTCAGTACCACGGACAGCTCCAAGGGAGACCTATCTCTGAAGAAACCTGTGGAAGCAAGGGAGCGGCCTGGCTGCTGACCAGCTTAATTTGTCTGACCAATTCAAGTCCAAGACAGAGTAACCATCCTAAATTCAGGCCAGGCTGCTATCTGAGGCTGAGTTTCAGAATTGGAAGCTAGTCTACCCAAGCCTTACATCCCTTGCTGTTGGAGTAGTTGGCAGAATCTTGGAGCAATAAAATCTCTGGGATTGTCATTTAAAGACCCAGGGGTGAATCCTAGTTCTACCAAAAAGTACCTGCATGGCTTTTGATGGGTTAGTTAGTTAGTGTCTCATTTATAAAGTGAGGGTGTTGTATGTTTGTGGTGTTGTAAGGACTAAATAGGATAGGGCTAGAAAAGTAGTACCTGGAACTAGCTTGGAACAATCTGCTGAAGGTAAGTAAAAAGGCCCTTATAATATTGAGGCCTTTCTGGAGGTGATGTGTAGGATATCAGGTGTGGATAAGGGGGAAAAATATTCTAGGCAGAGAGACTAGCTGGAGCAAATACAGAGAGACATGAGAGTGGATGGGTTAGCCAGGAAATGGAGAGCAGTTTAATAAGATTGAAGCTATTCAGCTGCCGCCTTTATTCTGAGACCTCCCGAACCACTATTTTCGGCTCAGAGCACTCTGTTGAACCTCTAGACTTTCTTTTCAGCTAGCCTATTGTGTATCTCAGTGGAAAGGTCTGTATGCATCTCTGACCCACCTTTCCAAAACAAAATTGATCATTTTCCTCCAATGTGCTCTCCTCAGGTGGCATGTTAGAAGGAAGAAGTGTGTCTTATGAATAGTCTTAAACTGGGTGAATGTTTTCTTAAAGGATATGGTGACCTTATTCTCCATTCCAAATGAGAGCAGAAAATGAGAAAGGCTCAACAAAAGCATGAGATAATTGGATTAGAAAAGGAAGAACTTCCAATATCATGGATTGTAAGGCACTCAAGGGATGTGATCAAAGGAAGCCATGCAACTCTCTTCCCCAAAGAAGGGGAGATGCTATCATCTAGTTGGCAGAGCTTCTTCATCACTATTTAGTAGTCTCTATTATAACAATTGAATTATTAATATCCACTTAATAGTTTACATTTGTATAGAGCTTTACAGCTTGTAAAAGATCTAACTTGATCTTAATCACCACACTATGATGTGATCAGGACAAGGACTATTAATTTATTCCCCCTCTGCCCTCATTTTACACATAGAGAAGCTGAAACTGCAAGCCACACCAGTGATGCAACTGGCAAGAAATCAAGTGGTACAGTCAGGAACAAAGCTATGTCTCCCCTCCCCAAGAAGATCTATGTCGTCCCTCCTCCCCACCCCCGCCAATCCCCAAGAAGCACTTTGACTATCAATTGAAGACAACAAGAATAACAGTTAAAAATGTGACTAAAGATCCATAGAGTGAGCTTCCTGGTGTAGCTGCTTCAAGGAGTCAGAGAACAAAGGCCTTTCCTTAAGGAATTCAGGAGTTCAGGTTCAAAGTCCCAGCACCAAATTATGAGAAAGAGGGGGCCCTGATGCCATGTAATCTTTAACCAGGGGAATTAGCAAAAATCTATTTTGATCACGGCCTAGGACTTGACCATTTACAGAGCATGTCTGTATTCCCTATCTCATTCGACACACTCCCACCACCCTGAGAAGAATGTGTCATTGCTATCATCCCTTTTCCAGACATGGATGAGGAAGCTCAGAGAGTGAATGGATTTGCCTGAGGCCCCTGAGGTCAGTGACTGAGCTGGCATCTGAATTGCCTTCTCTGGCCTCTTGGTTTGAACTCTTTGTCTCACCCTTTCTGCCGCATCCCAGCTGCCTCTGGCCAGACCCGAAAAACAAATCCTGTAATTGAGTTGGAATGTGGGTGCTGGGACCTGGGAGACAATGTTTCCTGCCTTTCAATCTGTTCTTAATTTATTAAAGTGATGAAATAAGGAAGAGGCCCAGAAGGGGTGGATGTTTTCCATCAGTGAGTCACGGGAACTTGTAGAGGCAGAAGGTCAGAGGGAAGGCGCTGTTGCTCTGGCAGCTCCCCTCCCCTGGCAGAGCCCACACAGACGGCTTGGAGGGAAGGGGGGTCTGCTTAGAGTGAAATAATCCAGGAAGGAGCATCCCAAAGAGGTCTCCCTCTCTCCCTGCTCATAATGTTACCCCTGACCACCTGAGCCCCTTCCCTCTCATCTGACAATCATCCAGTGTCCCAGGGAAGGCAGGAGGGGGCCTAGCCCAGCCTGAAGGGCATCAGTTATGGCTTCCTAGAGGAGGTGACATTAAAGCCAAGACTTAGAAGGTAAAGAGATGGTACCTGGCAAAGGAGCAGGTGAGAAGGAGAAAGCATTTCCCAGACAGAGGAAGCAGCAGGTGAAAGTCCTGGAGGTAAGAGAGAGAAAGGCTCCAGCCACCAGGATGGAGAGGAAGAGTGATTGGCAGCACAGAAGGGCCTTCTGGGTCAGGTTGGGAAGTTAGATTTCCTTCTGAGGAAGGGTTTTGTTGTTAGCTCAATTTCTTTGGCATGTACAGAGAATGGATTGCAGGGGTCAGGAGAGGCAACCCGAGGCAGGGAGAGCTGGTGGGGCCTGAGCTGGGACAGTGGGAAGGGGGATAGAGAAGGCAGAGAGGATGGAGGGATGGGACAGAATCTCATTAGACCATAGGCCGCTCTGATGGATGATGATTGAATGGGGTTGGGAAGGGAGATGATAGAGCAGGCTTGGCGTGGGTGGGCACTATTAACATTTGTATCTGTAACATGGATTTTAGGGCCACACTGTCTAATCATTTTCCTCACTTGGATTGCTTTCCATCCATCAGGCAAAACTTTTCTGTGCCTGGCTCTTTGCTGGGCACTGGATATTCAGCGATGATTCAGAAGCAGGCCTTTCCCTCCAAGTGAGAAGACAGGAATATAAACAGAGATGACCACTTCGTGTGATGAGGCTGGGTCAGAGATCTTGCAGGAGACTAGAGAGGGCACTAGAAGGAGGTTGGGAATCAGGGCAGGCTTCCTAGAAGAGGCAACTTTAGAACTAGTTTTTGAAGCCTGGGTAGGAGTTGGGTGATTGAGGGAGAACAGATTATTTTGAGGACTGAAAGGGGGTGTGAGAGAGCATGATGTGTTCAAGGAGGTCTATGGGTGGAACCAGGTGTGGGAGGAGGAGACAGGCAGGGCAGAGCTTTCCTGGCCTGGCTATTTGTGCACTCTGCTTTTTCAACTTAAGATGCTTCTTTCTTTGGTCTACCTCACATCACCTTTCAAGGTCCACTTTAAATTCAAACTCTCTCTAGAAGCTCTCTTTGATACCCTCTTTGGTTACAAGTAATTTATTGAGAACCTACTATATTTTATTTCATTTATTCATTATAACATCCTTATAAAGTCAGCAATTCAGTTCAGTTTAACATCGATCTAGTCCCTAATATGTGCCATGCCCTGAAAATACAATCATAAATCATTGTGCTTGCCCTCAGGTAGCTCACATTCTAATGAGAAGACAGACCTATTAACAGGCTTGTTTGTTTTTTAATCCTCACCCAAGGATATTTTTTCATTGATTTTTAGAGAGAATGGAAGAGAGAGAGGGAAAGACAGAGAGAAATATCGATGTGAGAGAAACACATTGATTGGTTGCCTCCTGCATGAACCCCGACCAGGGACCAGGCCAGGGAGGAGCCTGCAACTGAGGTACACACTCTTGACCAGAATTGAACCCCAGGGCCCTTTGATCCAAAAGCTGATGCTCTATCTACTGAGCCAAACCTGCTAGGGCAACAGGTATTTTAAATAAAAGTAATATTTAATGCTGTTATCTTAGGTTTGCCAATGAGGAACTCTGATTCATATTTTTTATTTATTTAAAAATCTTTATTGTTGAAAGTATTATAAATGTCCCCCTTTCCTCCCCATTAACTCCCTCCAGCCTGCCCCCGCCCCCCCTCCAGGCTTTCACCCCCTAATTGCCCATGACAATGGGTTATGTGTTTCATATTTTTTTTTATAAACTAAATTGTCCAGGGGCATAAGGATGGTAAGTGGAATCCCACCCTGGGTGGTGTTGAAGTCCAGGCTCTATCTCCTGCTCCAGTCAACTCCTATGACACTATGGTCTGTTTGCCTTGAGGAAAGGGTATATAAATAAAGAGATACTGGTAGAGTTAACTTAGCCTCAGAGTTGGTTTTTAGCTCATTGAAGGCAGAATCCAGGGTTACAAAGGGGTCCTGCAGAGACAGACCTTGAGAAGGGGATGGGAACTAGCATTTGAGAAGTATCTACTGTCAGCCCCGGGGTTATGATGTCAGTCCCACTTCCTGTGCATGTGCCCCTTCCTCTGTGCTTCCAGCACCCTCCCGCCCTCATCTACTCAGGCTCTAATCTCATGGTGAATGACTCTTGGTCCTTGCCCATTCTTTTGTCTCTCTCCTACTGGATCAGTTTGGAATCTCCAGAGTCCAGCACAGTGTGTGGGCTGTTGTCAGAATCTGGGAATCTTGAATTGGATTGACTCGAATTCTCCTTAGTGATTTCAACATGCTCTTAGAGAGTTTGCATGTGTGTCTGTATTTGTGTGTGTTGAGTCTGTGCATTTCTGTGTGGACGCACCCATAGTTTGCATCGTGTGCATAAAGCTCCTGGTGGGGCCTTGCATTGACTCTGCATGTTTATTACAAGGGCATCCATACCTTCTGAACCCTATGCCACTTCACCTCATTGGTAGCTTATCCTGACCGGCCCTCAATGTCCTTCTCTTCCGGAAATAGATGACAGGGTAACTGTGTCTCCTAGCCCTGATTGAAAATACTTCTGAACACCCTGGGGTTTGAAGCTGGCCTCTTCATGCATATCAAGAGCCTGCATTTGCCAGCTGAGCTCCTCAGCTCTTTGCTGACAAGGAGAACGGGCCTGCTTGGTTTTGAAGGGGAAGTGGGCAGTAAATGATAAAACTACACTCAACCCCTTGTACTGATCACAGCTCCCAAAGCACCCCAGCTGGTTTACAGCTTCTCAAAGGAACTGAGTTTTTTTGGGGGAGGGATGAAATTGTAGGAATTTGGAAGTAACCCCCACCCCCAGCTGATCATGGTGTTTTAATGACTAAAAATCATGAATATTAAACCAGAGAAAGTTGACAGTATTTAAATGAGCATCATTAAGAGACACATAAATTAACAGGGTTTTTAGTTCTTGTGGAACTGCCGTTTCAATGTTAATTAAACAACCGGAGTGCTCGGGTGCTTTTGCAGCAAACTGTCCCCAAAGTGTGCTACAGAATATCATTATGGGTGGCTGCCTTGCTGTTTAATTATTTCCAAGTTGATTTTTGTTGTTGTTCATTGCTGCAGTAGTTTTGTGCTTGGCTTGCATTTGGAAAAGGTGATGAGACTGAACCTCCAAGGAAACTGGGGTGTGATCGGTGGCCCCATGGTGGAGACCTAAGCTGAACAATGCTTGTCCTTTCACACTGACCCTCTGAGAAGAAAGCCCCGATGATCCTTTGGGCTTCCTGATGAACTGGCCCATGGCTGAATCTAGGAGACACCTGGGTCCTTACTTGCAGACAATGTTGCTCTTAGAAAGTTGAGGGCCTGAGTTTGAATGAAGCTCCGAGATGGGGAAGGAAAGGCAAGGAGAGTGAGGGGGGAGGTATACAGGCCTCATGGCTATATTTTAGGCTGTATGGAGTAGAGGAGCCAGGAGCTCTGGGATCTGCTCTTAACTCCATGGGTCTGACCTAAGTGACCTTGAGGTAGTCCCTTGCCCTCTCTGGCATCAGTTCCTTAAACTGTAAAATGAAAAGGTTAGACTAGATTCCGTTTTTTCAAAGGAGGAAATATGACCCCCAAGAGGACAAAAAGTAGCTGTTGGGGCTTGAAAAAAGGTTGAATCTTTCTTTAAATGTATAAAACATAGACATACACAGAATACATAAACAGTTACACAGTATATTGTGGTATTAAAATTTCATGAGAAGGGGGAAAATTAAGAGAAAACATATTTTAGAAGACTTCCTAGGCAGACAATAATGGAGAAATGATTGAGAAACAGTGGATTGGATATTGCCACATGCCCTGAATACAGAAATGGTCTCCCTGTTACCTGGTAAACTTGGCTAGGCTGTCAAACTTTACCTCTCCTGGGTGTCAGGGACCTAGGCTGTCAAATGAGGACATTCATATCTTACCAGGGGCTGGACCAAGTGATCTTTGCCCTTTAGAAACCAGAGAAGCAGCAGGTGGAGTAGAAGGATGCAGTTCTGGATTCTGAGCAGGCTGCAAAGACCAGTGTAGCTTCTGGAACCAGCCCACTGGCATCAAAGCTCATCTCTACCACTTATAAGCTGTGCAGTCTTGAGTGATTTTTTGACCCCCATTAGCAAGATGGGGTTAAGAACAGTACCTACTTCATGGGGTTGTGAGGATTAAGGTAATCAACACAAAAAAAATTTAACAGGACCTGACACACAGTAAGAGCTCACTAAGTGTTGACTCTACTCACCACTTTTAACCTTAATTTTTTAATTGTTATTACTAAGTGGCCACGAGTGAGTCACTGAGCCCTTAGGATCTGGTTTCCATGTTTCAACCTAAATCATGTTTCATGGCTTCATGATGAGTTTGCACACACATTTTTCTCTGCTAGAATGCCCTTCCACAGCTGCCTAGGCAAACTCCTGCTGACCACTAAGTCCCCTCTCAGCCATCATCTTCCTGGGAAACCTTCCCTGGCCTCCTCAGATAAGCTTAGGTGTTAAGCTCCTGCTCAGTGTACTTCCCCTGGTGAGGGCTACCTCCTTCATTTCTTCTGTTTATTCTGTGTTACCCCTACACTCTCCCCTCCTTCACCTACAAGTCTTTGCTCAACTGTCATTTTCTCTATAAGACTTTCTTTCATGACCATGTTTAAAACTACTTTTCCTGAGACATAGCTCATCTCCTCATCTTTATTTGTCTTCTTATTTATTTCCTCTATTGTCTCTCCCTCACCAGAATGTTTGCTTCCTAAGGGCATGGATTCAGGTCTGTACTTCTCACTGCTATAACCCTGGGTTAGCACATAGGAGACAATATTTATTGGACAAATTAATGAATGAAGTGGGCCTTCTTCTTATAGCATTCCAGGCTGTGTGTTGAGACCAGCTTGCTACTATGATGGAGCTGAACCCTACCATGCTGAACCGACCTGGTTGCAATAGGGTGTTGGGAGTAGAGAGACCCTCCAAGGAGAGGAGCTTGAAAAACTACTCTTAATGATCTAGATATATAAAACCAAGTGACCAGAGCGCTAGAAAGACTGGCCACTGTAACACGTACTGCGGTGGCCAACCAACCCAATTGACCCTGATCAACCCTCCCCCTCAACCTCCTGTGATCCCTCCCACCACCACCTGGCCTCGATTGGCCCCCCCGCATCCTCTCCCCACTATCGGCCCAGCCCAGTAGGCCCCCATTGGGCTGGGCCAGCCAGACTCCACCCATGCACAAATTAGTGGACTGGGCCTCTAGTATTTTAATATTCATTTATTAATTCTATATCTCCACAGGGTAGATTTATTTAACAGCATATGGCAATTTTTCTAATACATTATTAAATGTAAAAATGTATAAATCTATTTATTAATCTATATATAAATTTGAATGAAACCCAGTGAAATGCTACTGAGAGATCCAATTATCCATCAGGTTATACATTAAAACACCTGTGAGAGAAACCCAAAGGGGGATCTGGTAATAGAAAATGGACAGAGTTGGAATGCCCTGAGTCTAGTGATGAACTTGGGTTTCCCCTCTTTTTGGTCTTGGCCTTCTGGCTAGGGCCAGGTTTGTTTATTGAGGACCCAAGTTAAGTGGGCCTACAGCCAGGGTTCACCTTCATTCTTTCAAAAAGTCTATGGGACAAGTAAATATTTATTTAATTTTGGGCCTATGGAAGGCTTTAAAAATCAAGGCTCCAAAGACAAAAATCATAAAAAGGGCGAATAAAGCTGTAAAATTTTAGGCATAATATTTATCAAATTGTTATAGTTACTTGTTTAAGCTGTTTTCCTTATTAGACTCTAAACTCCATAGGAACAAGTAATGTGTATGCTTTTCCTACTATTATTTGACTGATCTCTGGCACATAGGATGTACCCAATAAATAGTAGTAATTTATAATAATAAATAAACACAAGGGAGTTCATCATGTTCTCAGTATATGTTATGATTATCAGGAATAATTTAATAAACAATAATAACAAAAACTTGTTTAGGAATGTCCTCCACTTTTTCTTCCTTGCATATGCCAGGATTAATAGAAAAAAGTTCATAAACCTTAAGGTAGATTGCAAAAACTATCACAATATTCTGCAAATTCTCCCGTCAAGAGATGAAGTGCATTTCAGACTGGCTTTGTGTCTTGCTTTGGCCCATAGAATAAGTGACTTTGGGAGAATTCTAAGTGTAGGCCTCAAGAGGCATTGCAGGCTTCTCTTGCTGTTCTTAGAACACTAGACTACCACATGTGACCAAACCCAGGCTAGCCTGCTAGATAATGAAAGACACGAGGCTCAGTTGACCCCAAATACCCTCAGTTGACAGCCAGCTAACTCCTAGAAACAGAGATTTCTAGCTGACCTAGAGCTATACACAGACAAATGAATAAGCCTAGCCAAAACCAGCAGGAGAACCACCCACTTGAGAATAGCCCAAATTGCCAATCTACAGAATCATGAGCTAAATAAATGGTTGTGTTAAGCCACTAAGTTTTGGATGGTTTGTTACACAGCAATAGATAACTGGTAAAGACCTCTTCAGGGGGATATTCAGGAATAATTAGAAGGTGTTTCATCTTACATCCTGCCAATAGAAAGTAAAATAACAAATCTTATTGGGAACTATTGTGTAATGACTGTCATGATATAGAAGCAGCATTTTCAAGAAGAACCATGCTAAGCAGGCATTTCCATAACAGATAGTTGTCTAAGGGGAGAGTACCAAAGCTTGATGGTGGTCAAGGTGGTGGTGTGGTTGTGTGTTGGTGATAATCATTGTGAAAGTCCAGAAGTTTCTTTAATTCTTAAGGTCCACGTTTCCACAACTCTGTTTTCTGGGCCCCAAATAGTCTTTGCTCATCTACTCCTCTCATCTCAGCGTCATTGGAACTCTCATCCAAAGAACGTATCCATTACCTTTAGAAAGTTGTTTAAACTACCTCTATATTATTTGACCTTTACAGACTTACCCATTCCCTCTCGTGTCCCAACACCATCCCTTATACACTATGCCATCCAGACCAGTCCTGATGGTCTAAACATATTTGTTTTTTATACCTTTGTGTCTTCATATATGTTCCTTCAAGCTAGACCCCTTCTTCAACTGGCAAAATCCCCACTTATCCTTCACGGCCCAATTATACAAATCTTACCTTCTTTGGGAAACTGTCCTCATTAGGTAACAATCAGTGGAGCTGTCTCTATGCTCCTAGATCTTGATTACAGCATCTTGTCTCATTATGACCTAAGCTTTTCTCCTCTCCTTGTCCCCCTGTCTCCTCTCCTAAACTTGTCTCTTCTCCACCTGCAAGTAGAGTTTCCATCTAATTCTTATTTGTAGGTCAATTTCCAGCACGTGACCTGGCATAGCTTAGGAATTTAAAAACATCCTTGGAATGAATGAATAAAAAACAAATATTTGAACAGAGTTTTGTGGCACACAGAATAATTTTACATCCATCATCTCAGATGTTCTCATTAGCTTCATTTTCTAAGTGAGGAAACTGAGGCTCAAAGTGGTTAAATGACTTGGATATTTCTCAGTGAGTAAGCAGAGAAGACAGGAATCAAGGCTTTTGAATCCCAGGCTGTGTAATGCCTATATAGCCATTCATTTATTAATTAATTTTACAGATATTTAATTTGTTAATTGTAGCAACTCTCTCCTGCCCATTTTCCTACCTTCCCCCAATGCTGCAAATCCTGCTAGGATCATTCTTTTCTCTACTTTCCTGTTTATATCCTTCATATTCTTCCCCTTGGAAGTCTTCATTGAACCTAGGCTGGTTATATACCTTGTCTTTATTCCCACAAACTCCTGGATTTTATTGTACCCCTGTCTTCCCTATTGTCTATGGGAGTTTGAGGGCTCCCCATTCTCAACAAACTCTTGACTGGGGTAGAGTGAGGGGGCTCTGTGAGGGATAAGGGTTGTGATGGTCAGTAGAGAACAGATCATGAAGGGGCTTTTTAATCATGTGAAGACTCAGAGTTCATTAATCAGGCAGTTAGGATCCAGGGAAGGGTTTTAAGCAGCTGAAATGCCATCATTTAAAAGATAGAAAAATTGGAGCTCTTACACGAAAATAAGAAAGAATAGTCAGAGAAGCTGGGAAACGAACACACAGGCCTGGGAAAACAAATAGGAAATCTCGCAGATAATGTTGGTGCTCTGTGCCCTTCGGTTGGGTCCTCACCCCCTCACTTCCTGTGCTTTCAACAGCACCTGAGGCTTTTCTTTAATGGACTGCCCTCAGCTGATTGGATGCTGTCACTAGCCAACTTTGACAGGTAGCCAGAGTATCTGGGAGTTGGCCAATGATTGTCTGGTTGTCAGCTTCACTCTCAAGTTGGGACAACTTACACTCCAGAGTTCCCCTGAACTTTGGACTTTTACCTGAGATCACACTCTGTTTGGCTCCTTCCTCTTCCTGTCCAGCTTTCCCCATTTTCTTAATGGTTTCTCCTGGGAGCTTTTCCTTAACAAATCACTTACATGTGAATCCCCATCTTATGGTCTCCTCTGAAAAAGACAACCTAAGACACATACGTGGGTGCATACATTGATATACCAATGGGCATACAAACTATGGTTATGCCCCAAAAATGTGGCTCAGAAACCCATACTATCCCCTCCCCACATCTATAGGCTCTGAACACACATAGGGGACCATGGACCTTACCTCCTAGGACTCCAGTGAGTATCAACCAATCCCATGAAGCTGAAATGTACGTCTGCCTCCTTCATCTTTGAGAGTTGTATTGTCGTCCTCTCTATCTCAGAGCTCTTTTATATCAGTTCTTTCATCGCACATACAAAACATTCTGCACATACAAGCAAGGCATATTTCAGCCTCATTGAACAGGTGAGAAAACTGACATTCAGAGGGATTGGATGACTTGTACAAGGCCACAACACCTCCTTGGTTTCCTTAATTTCTCTGGTTTTCTTCACCATTTGGTTCCTCTGAGGGCTACTGGATTTACACCTTTGTGCTACAAGATTAAGATGAGCAGCACAAGGAATAAGTGATTCACTGCATAGAAATCCAGTGCATCTAAACAAACCAAAGAGACAAAGGTGTCTGGGAGTTAGCATCAGTGCTAGACAGAGCAGCTGAATGGTGGACAGGTAATAGTAGGAAGTATGGAGGTTGAAAAAGACTGCATTCTTTAGGACCTTGCTGGCGAGAGGAAATACAAGTGTATCCCAAAACAAACATTGTACACAACACAGTGCTGGGAGCAATTGGAAAACCACAAGGTGAAGGATACCACCTGCTCAAAACAATGATACAGAAAAGGACATTGCAATGAGCTGCTCAGGTTCTTCTGGCATCACAGGTGTAGCATCACCTTTGTTAGAAGGCATTTCCTGTCTCCCAGACTGGATGCCCAGTTCTTCTCTTTTAGACTTATTATTTCCTATTATCTCATTCAAAACTCTTAATAGTTGACAGAGTCATTTTAATTTACTGTCTCCCTGACTAGACTATGGAATCCAGGAGTAGATACTAGGTTAAATCATTTATGAATCACATTGACATATCACAAACTGGGCCATGATCCTGACAAGAATTTAGCCTGGCTCTAGCCAGAGACTTGCTATAGACCTCAGTTTTATATGGAGCCCTAATCTTGGCTATAGACTGAATCCTAATCCTGGCCACAGAAACTGAGCCCTAATCCTGGTTATAATCTGAGCCTTAATCTTGGTCACGACCTGAGCCCTGACCTTGGTCCCAGCCTGAGGAATGGCTATATATTGAGCTATAAACATGGCCCCAGACTGAGTTCTGATCTTGATCATAGACTAGACCCTGGATCTGTTTAGTAGGCCCATCATTTCACAAGGGACTCAGTCCAGGCAATGCTTTTGGCATTTAAGCAATCTTTTGCGTACATGTTGGTTCTCTTTATTTAACCTGCTTCAGCCTCACCTCTCTATCAGACCTTGAGCTGTTTTCCCCTTCTCCCTGCAACCCAGGCAAGTCTGCCGCACAGGCTGGCACAGGAGAGCCTCTGCAGGCTGCTGACCAGGGCTGGTTTGCTGAGTGACCAAACCCTAATGAAAATGTGTTTATCGTGGCTGAGCAAGAAACAGGTATGTGTGAGGCAGATCATAAAGGAACATCTTGACTTCCTCTACCCTGGCCATCTCTGTTATCAAAAGACATTTGAAAAAAGATTTATCATGTTATATGCAACAGAACCCCAGGTAACAGAATCTGCTTTTGCTTAACTAAGGGTCTACCAGAAGTAGGAGAACAATCAGGAACTTGAGGGAAAAGAAATCAGGAAGGAGAACTTATGCCTTCCCAGGCAGAAAATCAATTATAAAATCAGATTGTGCTACCATAATTGTTTATATCTGTGCTTAAGGAATTTGCCATCTTCTGAATCTAATAGATGGAGCAGTCAGAGCTTGACTGCTACAACAGTTTTTAATTTGTTTAGAAATTAGTCCAAATAATGAAGAAATGCTTTTCAATACAACTCAAAGGCAATACTTTTAAACAATAACAATGACAACACAGTTCTCAACATTGAATAATTAAAGAGGCACGCAGATCAGAAACAGGTTGTAAATCCCTGGTTTGGAGAAATGCCAGTAAGGGGACACTAATACCTGACAAGATTTCATAGTTTAGCACTTTGGGGGCTGTATCGTTTTTTGCCCTGCAGAATAGACATTTGAGGAGGGTGTGCAGTTAACAGTACTTCCCATTCAGAGAGGAAACTCAGGCTCAGAGGAATGAAGTCATTCACCTGGGGGCACACAGCTGAGCCAGCAGTGTTCTCTGCACCTCCACGCTGTCTCTTCCTGAGTTTGGCAAAGGCTTTGCACGGACAGGAAATAGGTAAATGGCTTTCCCTGGTAATTTGTAGGCTTTAAAAATGGGCACATCAGTCTAAAGTGTTAACGATGATTGGCGATACAGACAAAGTCCATATATTACAGACTCACAGCTCATTTTCATGTAGAACTGTGCACCTGCCCCAGTTTTACCATCACCAACCTGCTGTGTGCCCTTGCACATGCCACTTCTCCTCTCTGAGCCTCCATCTCCTCCTCAGCAACTGGGGGCAATAGCTACCTCACTGATTTGTGAGAAAAATGAGAGTATTGTTAGCATGTTTACAAATAGTTGTTAAGTAGGTGATTAGTGGTTGTGAAGTGTTAAACATCGGTCATGAGTAAGATGTTTGGCACCTAAAACCATGTCTGGTCAGTATGTCCCTGAGCTGTGCTTTCTAAGGTTGCCTCCATCCTCAGGGTGAGATGTAGCCCTAAGTTTTCAGGAGCCTAGAATGGCATTTCTCACCAGGTGACTGAGCTTTGCGAGATCTGGCCATAAAATTTGGGAAAGCTTCTCAAACTCTCCACGGGGTGTATGTCACTTTTTGGTTCCCTTGCTCCTTCTTTCACTGGGAAATTTCAATGGATAAGGGAAATGGTTTGGTGGGGCAGGCTTGTCTATTAGAGTTAAATTTTATTTTATTTTTAGATTTCAAAAAGCAAACAGCTGGGGCAAGGGTTTGCTTCATCAATGAGCAGAGATGAAGGGAGAAGAAAGGAAGAGGCTGGAGAGGTGGGTGATGCAGGTCGGGGCTAAGAAAGCAGAGTTGTTCCTCCAACAACTGAGAGACATTGAAGAATTTTGGGGAAGAGTGGCATAGACTGATTTTCTGCTAGGCACTTTGCATATATCAGCTGTTTAACTCTGGAGGTAGGTATCCTCATGCCCATTTTACCAGATTGGAAAACTGAAATTCAAAACACAGAAGTAACTTCCTGCACACAGTAACATAGTTCGGAAAGGCGAGAGCCAGGATTTGAGGATTTGAGGCCGGTTCTAATTCATTCCAAAGCCCTCGCTCTTTCTGGCACAACATGCTGCCTCCCAGTGCAAAAGGGTGTCTACTCAAGTGGAAATTGTCAAGTTCCTGGGGGGTGGGGGCCATGAGGGGCTGGGCAGAAGGGGAGACCAGAGCGGCCAGCTTCTAATTTCTTCTGTTTCTCCCATCAGGAGGCTCAGAGGCCTCCAATACTACCCGTGTTTCCCCCAAAATAAGACATCCTCCGAAAATAAGATCTAGCGCATCTTTGGGAGCAAAAATTAATATAAGACACTGTCCTATTTCCGGGGAAACAGGGTAGGTATCCTCTCCTTCTTCTTCTCATCTTCTCACCCTTGCTGCTCTAAGGGCCTCCCTCCCCCTCCAGCTCCTTACCCAGCCTTTTATCATTCTGCGAGATGTGTGAAGGCAGTCTGTCTCAGAGGCTGGGTCTCAGTCCTGATGGATGATTTGCATGCATATCACACAGCTGAGAAATGGTTGAGCTGGGCTGGAATCCAGGGAGCTAGAGCTCTTTGCATTGTACACTTCTCACCATGCCTAGCACATAGTAAGCGCTCAATGAATAGTGGCTCTTCCCCCTCCCGGCAGGAGCCAGTGTCTGTCCCACTAGAGCTTCAGAATTTTAGAGCCTGAAGGCCCTTGGCCCTTCTTTTCCCTTTGGAGGTGGCTCTTGTCACCCGCCAGATTTCAGCCTTTCCTGGAGGAGTAGGAGCACCAGTGTCCGCAGCTGCAGCCAGGGGGGCTGTGGTCCAGAAGTCTGGGCCTGGATAGAAAGAGAGGGGATCGGGGAGGCCCTGGCTGTTTTGCATGCGGGATGAGAGCTCCTCTGGTCAATTTGCTTTCACTAATGTCAGGCCCCCGCGGCGCCTTCGTTGGTTGCGTAGCAACTGACCGAGCTGCACGGCAGAGGTGGCCATGCATAAAAGATGACACATGATGGTGGGGCGTGGGGTGACGATTTGCAAATTTAGATACAGTTGCAGCGGAAATATGAACTGGGCACTAGACAGGCATGGGGGAGGGTGGCTCTCTTTGTCTCCCCCTACCTCACTCAGAAAGCTAGGTTCCCACTGTATTTATAGGTCTGGGGGAAAGGAGCAGAAGGGGAAAAGGGTAGCTTGACTTCAACCCCCCCTAAAGCCAGGGGCTGGGTTATGGGGGGCTGAGAAGAGACAATGGAAGGAAACAGGTGAGCAGCAATGCTAGCAAGACAGAGGCTCTGGACACCCCGAAGACCCTTCTTAGGCAGCCTGGCTCCTGCAGACCATTCCTTCCCCAGACATTCTCTCTCACCCGCCCCCTCCCCCCCACCCCCACCTCAGTGGTGAAAGCAGCTGGTCTGGACACCCCTGACAGTGGCAGAGAGATGACATGTGCTGGACTTGGCATCCCCAGATCTGGGTTCCAGTCCTAGTCCTGCCATTAGTGGGAACTTTAGCAGATGACTTTAAATCATGTTTAATTTAATCCATCCAATACCCACTGAGCACCTGCCAGGGGCCATGCACTGACCTAGGGCCTGGGGAAACAATTTCATAAAGTACAATCCCTGCCCTTGAGGAGCTCTCAGTGTGGTGGGGGAACAGATGTTCAAATCAATAAATTATACTCTAGTGCCCTGAGGGTAAAAATAGATGGACTGGGGAGGAGGCCACTCTGCTCTGAGTTTCACAGGTAACGTAGGGACTGGCCAGGAAGGCCAGGGATGGCGGGGTGCTCCCAGGCAGAGGAAGCAGGGTGTGATCTCAGCAGGGTGTGACGGGTACTGGAAGGTGTTTGACGTTGCTAGGGAGGGAAACTTTAGTGCTCAGCTCCCTGCCCACCTGCTACCTCATTATTCAAGGGAGAAAATTGGAGCAGGAACTTATCCAAAATCACACAGAGTGTCAGATGTTGACCTCGAGTTATCTTACAGCTCTGCATGCCCTGTGTCTCAACCTAGGACCTCTGTTCTGGAATGAATTGCTGGCCGTTATGACAATGGCAACAGATGTTGGGAGTTTGGCCCAGAAAGCTGGCAGTGGGGCCATAACTGAGGAATAAAATTGTCCAGGAAAAAAGATATTTTGCTAAAAATTTTGCTTAGGCCTTCTCGGTAGGACCAGGCCTAAACAGGCAATTGGACATTTCTCTCACAAATCAGGACTGCTGGCCCCCAACTGCTCGCCTGCCTACCTGCCCGATTGCCCCTAACCTGTATTGGCCTGACAGCCTAATCACCCTAACCACTTCCCTGCCAGCCTGATTGATGCCTAACTGCTCCCCTGCCAGCCCAATTGCCCCTAACTGCCCTCCCTGCTGGCCTGGACACCCCTAACTGCCCTCTCCTGCAGGCCTGGTCTCTCCCAACTGCCCTCCCCTATAGGCCTGGTCTCCCAAACTGCCCTCTGCTGTAGGCCTGGTCACTCCGGACTGCCATCCCCTGCTGGCCATCATGTGTCCACATGGGGGCGGTCATCTTGTGTGTTGGAGTGACAGTCAATTTGCATATTACCTCTTTATTACATAGAATATAATAAAAGTGAAATATACAATTTCTCTCCTCTACTGGGAGTTATTTGGGGAGTTCTACTAGGGGGCGGGGCCAGCTGGGGGAAGGGAGGGAGTACCTGGCAGGTGGCTGGCAGCAGCTAGGGACCCTACCAGAGCATGAATTTTGTGCACTGGGCCTCTAGTATAAGATAACGATGCAGGGCTCCCATCTCCCTCTGTAGGCTGTGGTTAGGTTGAAGCCCATTTTACACCCCGAGGTCAGAACCAGGATGGACTCTCCAGGGTGGAACTGCTGAGTGGGCCCTTCAGGGGACCTGGCTGCACTTGCAGAAGCAGCTGGTCACAGATGCCCTGGGCAGATGACCCCTCATCTCTGCACAGGCCCCATCTGCATCCATCAGTGCTGCTCCCTGTGCCAAGGGAACCCACCACCTCCTCAGATCCTGCCACCTGATCTCCAAGAAGCACCTGGAGTGGTCCTTAGTGACTTCTTTCAAGAATAGTTAACAGAGAAAAGAATCAACTCCTAATTTCTATATTTCTTCACTAAACAAATAAACAAATAAAAGAAACCCCACTCCCTTCTCTCCTCCTGAAAACTCTTCTCTGGATTGGCATCCAACTGTCACACACCAGAGTTGAATCCAACTCTCAGTGTGATGGAACACATCAGAGGGTCCTGAAGGAGTGGCCTGATGGGGGCCACCCACAGATGCCACCTCTGGCTTGGGCTGGGGCCTAAGGATCCAGTCTGCAGTTGCCCAGAACGTAGTGTCTGACCAGTTCCCTGTGCCATGGGTCTGCAGCTCTGGCCCGGACAGTGGTGGGAGGAGTGCCAGGCCACCAAAGCACACATGGTTGTTGCTGATATGTAAGGTGGTTTGAGGTGACCTTTAGCAAGTTACTGAACCTCTCTGTGCCTCAGTTTCCATTCTCTAGAATGGGAATAATGCTATACTATATAGGGACATAATACAAATTAAATGAAATGAATGAGTTAATTTCTTTAAAAGCTTTTAGAACAGCCTCTGATACCCAGTCCATGCTAAATGTTTGTCAAACAAATTAACTGCAAAGAGTATAGCACTGAACAGCACTGACTCATGCAGGGAGAACGTAGATTCCACCCCACTCCTCTTTCAGTCTGTCTGATTGCAGCGAGAGGTGCACACGCCTGGGCGTGGCACTGGTCTGGAGCATCCCTGTAACACTTGATTTTTCCCAAAGAGGGGGCAGGCTTCAGACTCAGAACTCTGGCAGGCCAGGGCCTCTCTAGAATTTAATGATTTGTTTTGTTTTCAATATAATTAGCTTTACATTTACTTTCTTTTCCTGGTAATGAATATTGGTTTTTCATTTATGACAGCGATATAAAAATTGTGACTTTTGGACATGGCAAAAATAGTGATACTAGGAAGTAAATTCTGTGAGTTAGGGGCATATAGTAATGAAAAGTCTGTCTATCTATGATTCTCTCTTTATATATAACATTATCTTATATAATAAAAAGGTAATATGCAAATTGACACTCACACCCTCACACAAAATGGCCACTCCCATGTGGTCAAAGATAGCTGCCACAAGATGGCTGGCAGGGGAGGGTAATTATGGGCCATCAGGCCTGCAGGGAAGGGAGCACAGTTGGGGGGGACCAAGTCTGTAGGGGAGGGCAGTTAGAGGTGACCAGGCTGGCAAGGGAGGGCAATTAGGGATGACCGGGCCAGCAGGGGAGCAGTTAGGCATCGATAAGGCTAGCAGGGGAGTGATTAGGGGGTGATCAGGCTGGCAGGCAGGCATCCAGCAGTCCTGGATTGTGAGAGGGATGTCCAACTGCTGGTTTAGGCCCGAACTCACAGGGAAGAGAAGCGGGGTTAGGACATTAACTTTCAGATCTGCTTGGAGCAGTGGCTTTGCCTGTGTCTCACATAGGCCCAGCCTGACAGAAGCCACCCTGCTGTACAGTGTGTTGGCTCATTCTTCAGGCATGTCCCAGGCTGGTGTCTCTTAAGGCTCTGACACAGCAGGTTTCTCTCCCCTCACTTCTCTCTCCCTCGGTTGATCTTCTTGCCTGGCAGAGTGGCTGTAAATTGCCACATTAATTTCCAAACCAAACCAAGTTCCATAGTAATGGAATGGCTTCCATCCAGACCTGAAAAGATTCATTAGGAAGTTGATTTGCTAAGCACCCTCAACGTGTTCCTTCCAAAGAACAGCTGCATTTACCCAATTCTGATAGCTTTCCCGTGGCTGGGCCTCCAAGTAGCTGTGAGCCTGACACCAGGCTGCCAGAGTGAGTCCTTGAGCCTGTGGGGTGGAAAAGTTGGGGGTTATTCAGGGACAGTGGAGTGGTAGCTTCAGTGGACATCAGCAGTTTGGGTACACCAGCGAAGGGGATGCTGATCTGCTGCCCCCTCTGAGCCCTCCTGGCTGTCCCCAAGTACTGTTTGTGGACAGACTTGCTAATCTCGCTGGGACAGGTGCCTGGGGAATGCTTTAGGTTGGACAGATCCCAGGAGACTGGGATTGCGACTTTAGGACAAAAGTGGGGGCACAGGACATCCCAACCTCTTTATGTCAGGGGAGGGATTGAATAGCCAGGGCACATATTTCATGATTAAAAAGGGCTGGTAAAATATTTTCTAAGGTTCAAGTCAATTTTGATGTAAATTGTCCCAAATAGGCTATTGCTTGGAAGACTCCATATTCTTATCTCTAAAATAATGCTTTTTCACCAGGTTGCTGCAAAGCCTGAATGGGACCACATATGTGGAGCACTTAGTACAGCACCAGGCATGAAATTACTTCTCTCTCTATCCATGACGACGACGACGATGATGAAGGTGATGATTGACTTCCACATTACTGAACAGCACCACTATTTACCTATCCATTCATCCTTTTCTCTCAGCCCTCCCTCCATCAATAAGTGAGCAGATCCCAAAGATGCCCCTCCCTAAGCATCTCGGCATCTCACCACTTGCTCTCCTCCCCATCTGAGGCTGTGGTCACCTTTCATTTAGATGCTGGGAACAGCTCCCAACCAAAGTCTCCACCCAGTTGAAGCTGAGAGGGACAAGTGAAGCAATTTCTGATCCTTTTCTCCTCCCTCTTTCCCTCCCTTCTTCCTTCCCTCCCTGTCCTCTGAGCAGTAGTGGTTAGGGTTAGCCTCTGGAGGGGTTAAAGTTCTGGAGATACAGAGTCTGCCGGGGTTCACCACTCACCAGAAGTGTGACTTTGGGAAAAGGATTTGACTCCCCTGAGCCTATGCAAACCGAGTGATGCTTCTTACCTTGTGAAGTTCTGTGAGATTCAATGACATTGTTCTTGTGAGTTGATCAGCCCAGAGCCTGGCTCGGAGCAAATGCCTGGTAAATGCTTGCTCCTCTGTTCATTTCCTGGGCTGGGCCTGTAGTAGTCCCTGGGGCCCAGAGCTGGGTAAGACACAGGCCCTGCCCTCCAGATGCTCACTTTTAGGTGGAGGAGATGGACATCTGCAGGAACAACCATATTCAAGGTACCAGTGGTGGCTGTAGGGGTCATTTCAGGAAGGCTTCCTGGAGGAGGCACCATGGAGAGATGGGCAGGGTTCACCATGTGGCATTGCGGGATGAGCATTGCACACATGAGCAGAGATACTTAAACCAAACACACCCTCATGCCAAGGCTCCCAGCCCCAGGTTCTTGCAGAAATCTGAAGAGAGAATGCAGGCAGAGGTCAGCTGGCCCAGCCACTGTAGCTGTGCCGTCTTCTCGGTGGTGGGGGGTGATGGTGGTGGGGGCAGAGTGATTTTAGAGTTTGTATTTTTTAAACACTTGAGAAAATATTTTGAAGAGACATTGCATTTACTGCTTCCACATTCTTTATGTGATTTCATTTAAGTGTGAGAGGCAATAACAATAGCAGAAGATCTGCTTTGTAGCCAAGCTCTGACTAAGTGCTTTTCATGTATTATCTTACTTGATCCTCAGACAATCCCAGGGGGTTTACTGGCATATGACTGTGCTTGCCCCTTTAACCGGTGCCGTGAAGGCTCAGAGGTTACACTACGCAGGATCACTCAGCCAGAACATGGTGTCTGCCTGACTCGTCTCAGCTCTTCACTGCCATTCAAAGCCTCCTGGCACCAGGGAGTTCAGTGTGTAGATGGGAAAACCAAGGCGCAGGGGGTGACAGTAATTTGGAATGAGGCTGTCGGGCAGTTGTGCCATGTGAACTGGCTGTAGGGGGGAAGTGAGGGAATGGCAGGTTGGGAGGAACCCCCTTCCAGTAAGAGAACCAAGGTGCTGCCCCTCTCGACAGAGCTCCCCTCTGAAGGCGCTGGATTTGGGACCAGCCATTTCCACTCTGTGCTGAAACCGCGTCAGGCCGGTGTGCAGGCTCTGCCAGCGAAGTCTTCCTAATGGCATTCGTATTTGCATTACACATTTGTGGCCTGCGGTGGGGAGGGTGTCCTCCTCTTAATTTGGCAGAAATTAATAAGTCTGAACAGAGAAACATCACACATCGGGGTGAACATGGCATCGTCACCCCCTTTAATTTGCTAGACAATACAGCCCAACTGCAGCTCCCGCTGTTGAGGAGGAAAAATAAACACATGTATATTAATGGCTTTAAAGGATTCTGTTTATCCAAGCATGTCTCTTTATTTTTATTCAGCATATCAGCAGATCAATAATTAGTCCCCATACATTTTTAATAACTGGAGTTTTCATGTAGGATTGTTTTTCATAATTTAGCATTGAGGTTTGAGGTTAAGTTCAGGAACCTGTCCAGTTTGAAAAGAGAGAAAGGAAGTCCGGAATGGTTCATTCTTGCGCTGTGGTGACCCAAACCCAAACCTGCAGTGGAGATGTGACCTGAGGGGCTCACCGAAATCTGGTCAATCTCACGGCCTGGTTGTGTTCGGGGTGGTTGTGTGTGTGTTGGCATGGGGGTGGGGATTGGACTCTTCATTAGTCATGATGTTTTTGTGATGTAATTAGCAATAAGCCCTGCTCAGAAAGGGGACCCGTTGGGGAAGGGGAGGAGCGGTTCCACATGCAGAAGCCAGCACAGCGTCTTCTAGAGGTGTCTCGTCCCCACACCCTCCTAATTTTGGACTCCTATCTTTTCCAGGCAAGACACTGTCACCATGGTGGTGGGAGGGACCTGATATCCACTGACTCCTATTACGCCAGGCCCTTTCTGAATGGCCATCAAACTTATGACAAACTTGCCCAGCAGGTATTATTCCCCCATTGTACCAGAGGATGCTGAGTTCCACCCAGGGTTTCCGGGTCATTCTGGGCTGCACAGCTGAACCGCAGCCTGCCTGATCCTTACTGTCTTCCCATTCCTGCCCTCCCATGTCGCTCCTTTTCACTCTTGTGTTGACCCCACACATGAGTATGTCCTTACAGACACCCCCTCTGTGGCCTCCACACCATGGTGCTCCCCTCCGACAGCTCTGGTCTCTGCTGTGGGCATGTACAGCAATGCCCCATGCATGCAGCTGTGGGTTGTGGACATCTGCCCACACGCTGTCTCCCCATTGGAATCTTGACTCCAAAGATAAGGACTATACTTTATTTACCCTTGTGTTTCTGGGCTTGGAAAATAAGTATGTGTGGGAGAAAGGAAGGGAGGGAAGAAAGGAGAAAGGTAGGGAAAGAAGAATGAATTATGTATACTAATAAATAGGTAATATGCTAATTAGACCGGGAGCCTTCCAGACATCCTTCTGGACAAAGCCATGGTGACAGGGCCAAGGCAGAAGTGGTTAGAGGTGATAAGACCAAGAAGGAAGGGCAGTTGGGGATGATCAGGCCAGCAGGCAGAGTGATTAGGGGTGATCAGGCAGGCAGGCAGGTGAGCAGTTAGAAGCCAGCAATCCTGGGTTTTGAGAAGGATGTCTTAAAGTTGGACATCCCCTAGGAGTCCCAGATGGGAGAGGGTGCAGGCTGGGCTGAGGGACACCCCCTGTGCACAAATTTCATTCACTAGGCCACTAGTACTAAAATAAATTGAACAGATTCTAAAGTTTCAGTCTTAATGTGCTATATTCAGGCTGAATGAAGAAGCCTCATTTATTTTTGTCCATCTTCTTTTTATGTTTTATAAATGTGAAGGTTTATTTATTATTATTTAAAAAATATATTTTTATTGACTTTAGAGAGAAGGTAGAGGGAGAGAGAGATAGAAGCATCAATGATGAGAGAGAATCATTGATTGGCTGCCTCCTGCACACAACCTGGGCATGTGTCCTGACTGGAATCAAACTGTGATCTCCTAATTCAGAGGTTGACACTCAACCACTGAGCAACATGAGCTGGGCAGGTTTCTTTATTATTAAAGGCATATTATTATTTTTAAATAAACTAGGTACTCTGAATTAAAGCAGAGAACACTATGACATGATCTTTATTTTCCCACAGCTTATAATGGAGTTTGAGAGACACACATACAGGATGTGTTAAATGCCTAAATAAGAGAGCTTAATCTTCAGGAGGGGTGGGGCAGGGATGCACAGTTATTAAGTGTCTGCAACAGGCCAGGAGCTGAGCTACATACATGATCTCACTCAATACTCACACTTATGCACTGGGCAAGACAGCCCCCATTTTATAAACAAGGGTGGTGGGAGCTAGATTAACAGAACTAGCTGGGTAGGAAAGGTGAAATTTCCAAAGCTTGCTGGTCAAGTTCCCAAATGAAAAGAATAGACAATACAAAGTCCATGGGCTTCTAGGGGAGTGGAGGCAGGGAGGTGATATTGTTGGCTTTGCATCTCCAAGGCAGCTTGGCTGACAGTCCCAAGTCTCTCTTGCATCACTCAAGCCCTGGGCCATCCTGATGTTGATGGATGGCTTTGGGCCTCAACCTTAATAGTGGGTGGGTTCTGAAATTAGGCTCACAGACTGATCCTAGCATGTTGGATACTCGCTGCTCTGACCTGCACCCCCTTTTCTTGATGTTAACTCAGTTTCCCTGGTAGAGCTCTAGTGTCTAGCAAAGACCTCAGCCCTGCCCTCAGCCTATTTGACTGACATCTTGATCCTATGACTGGCTATTTCTTCTGATGGAAAAAAGTAGGAAGAAAAATACTGTGTTAGCCAGTGTCTCCAAGCAGAGACACATTACAGAGCTATTGGATAGGCTGGAGAGCAAAAGGGGGAAGAAAGAGGGTGTTCCCCAGAAATCAGTTACTGAAAGGAAGCTACTACTGCTCCTTAGTCTGGAGAAGTAAAAGGGGGAAATGGAGGCTGTACTCCAGAGACATTTTTGGAACCGATGTCAGTGAGTTCCTGCAACCCAAGAGTCCTCTCACAGGTGACCAGAACCTGAAATGGCTTCACTTTTCTTCCTGCCTTCTTATGGCCCAGGTGTGCCTTCCCACTGCAGAACCAGAATGGAACCAGGTGGCAGAGGAGTCTGAACAATGTAGTTCTCGAGTTTCCAGCCCTAGTGCTGCTCAGAAGAGTATAGAACAGTAGGCATAGGGCTGAAGACCAATGACAACAGGATGGAAAGAACAAGGCTTTGGAATCATTACCTTTGAGTTCAAATCCTCGCTCTGCATTAATAAATCCTTGGGCAATTACTTAATTCCCTTTGACTTAGTTATCTCATCTGTAAAGTGGGACACATGTAAGAATATTTTCCCATTGCACTATTTTGAGGTTTAAATAAGATTACTATACAAATAAAGCACTTAACACAGTTCCTATTCATAGTAAGTGCTCTCTATACGTGTTAGCTGTTGCTGGCAGTGATATATGTCAGTTCAATCCCCCTCCAAATACACACAGTCCTATGTTTCCTGACCTGCTTATCTCTGCTTGCTAACCATTATAAATCAGTGTCCAGGTTCACCACTCACGGGGGCTTTTGAAAACAAGCCAAATCTTCAGAAGGTATTGTACATTTGAAGAGATCTTCCCATATACATGGCATAGAAGTAGGATCCTTCCCAACATTGTGCTTTTCCTCACTCTCTTCACCTAAGTGTCCCTGGTGATGCCAAGAAAACCATCAGGAGTTGAACAGGAGTAGGAAGTGCTTACTATGTGCCCACATCTGTGATCTCCTTGACTCCCCCTGACAACCATGAAGGGGTTATTGACCCCATTTCATTCAGGAGGAGCCTGTGTTCCAGGGACTGTAGATTCAGGTCACCCACCTTCTGCTTGTCACCTACTCCTGTCTCCAACACCCCAGCATAGAAGTTGGAGGGCTGCAGTGCTTGGGTGGTGCTCAGCTCCTTCCAGCAAGTGTTTCCTGGGCGCCCACGGGTGGTGGGCACCCAGCCAGGCAGTCACTGCCAAGCCCATCCAATCTGGAGTCGACGCACAAGACTCACGAGGCTAGGAGGGGGTTGGCAGCAGGAAGGGGACGGTGTGAGAAAAGAACATCTCCTGATCCCCTGGCCCACGCACGAGCCTCCCCTGGAGGAGTTGGATCCAGTCACTTTATTCTGCTTTCTGGCTCTTAAAATGCAATATTGGGCTGGTTCTAATTCAATCCCGTTTCCTATGGGTTTATTGAGCATCTGCACAGGTGGGTCAGGCCCAGCGTCTGCCCTGGAGGAGCTCAGAATCTGAGCAGCAGATATGTGTGATAACACCACGTGGTCAGGTAGGCACAGGGCTCATGGAAAAGGGGACTCAATTCTGCCTGGGGAGGCAGGGACAGCATCTTAGAAAGAGTGACTACTGAGCTGGACTGAAGGAGGCAGAGGAGCTGATTTGACGAAGCAGTAGGGGATGGTGACCCAAGTAGAGGAATCAGAATATGCAAAAGCCATTTGGGGGACTGGGAAAGGCTCATGTGGCTGACACCTGGAGGGCTAAGGCAGATGCTGAGACTGTGACAGGTACAAAAGGGCTGAATCATGAAGGGCCTGTGACTTCTGTCTGAGAACTTGGACTTCATTCTGGGGACAATGGGAGCCACTGATAGGTGAAAGTGACATGGCCAGATGCATGGTTCAGAAAGAGCATTCTGGGGCCAGAGTGGCATAAGGGATGACCCAACAAAAAACAGGGAGGACCATGGGTAGGAGGAGGCTGTTGCTGTGTTTGGGAGAAATCGTGGTGGCCTGGACCAGGGCAGTGCACAAGCAATGGAGAGAGAAGCACATTGGTTCAGGAGATACTGGAACTTAGGAAGTAGAAGCAACCAATATAGTAGAAGTAACTATAACAGTGAACACAGAATTCCCTCCACATGCCAAGAACCAGTGTAACTGCTTGACATATAACTCATTTAGTTCTCGAAATAACCCAAATAATTAAGTCCAAAGGAGTATATTTCATATTCAAGGTTATATAACTGGTAAATGGTGAAAGTAGGATTTGAACTTAGGAAGTCTAGATCCAGAATCTATGTTCTCAAACCCACACTATACTGCCTCTTGAGATCACAAGGCTTGGTGAGGAGCTGAGGATATGAGGAGCCCATCAGGACTCCCAGTTTCCATCCCACGTTCACACTAACCTGTGCCTTCAAGCAGACCAAGGCAAAGCTGGAGGGCGATGGAGAAGGAAGCAGAGTTGGACTCTTTTGTGGCTCATGGCCACCTAGGTTCAGACACGATTTCCTTCTGGACCCAGCTTTTTGTCCTTATTTTTTTTTGCTATAGATTGAATGTTTGTTTTCCCCACAACTCATAATTTGAAAACTATTCCTAACGTGATGGTATTGGGGGGCGGGGCCTGTCGGAGCTGATCAGGTCCCAGAGGGAGAGCCTTCATACATTAACCTGCAGAGGCACACCCAGATTGAAGTACACACACACACACACACACACACACACACACACACCCCTACACAAGAACATGGCCGCAGCCCACCAGCCAGTATGTGTCTGGTGAGAGAAATGAGCAGTAACACACAGACAAGCAAGCATAGCCCCCCTGATAAGCACACATCTCTCATGTGATCAATGGGAGTCCCATTAAAAGTCAGATAAAAACTGGCTCGGGATTCAGAGCCTTCCCAGGAGAGGGGAATAAACGGGCCTCAGTAGCAGGTCCCAGAGCATAGAGAACAAAAAACCCCCAAGTCTCACTTAAGTGATTTTTGGCAGAAATCAAATTAACGGCGAGACTATGAACTGTTGACAAGGTGCTCCATCATGCTCTGTGGTGCGAACGTGTTTCTTCTACATGTTGTTTTCATTAGCACTTCATTTGATAATGATAAATGGCATTTTCATTTGAAAGGAAAATATTAAAAAGTTTTGATTTGCAAGAGCAAGTTAGAATATATGATATTATTATGTCCTGTCACTTGTGCGGCTCAGAGAAAAAAAAAATAATGATAATAAAAAACAAAAAACCCCAACAGCATTTTATTTCTCCAGTGGGCCATTTGCTTGCCATCAAATCTGTCCTTGGCGCAGCACCTGCAGAAAGGCGAGCATTTACAAGGGTGGAGGAGAAATGCTAGCAACATCAAAGGCTATCAGGACAGGGTGACCTTGGGAAGTCCTGGGTCCCTTACAGGCTAGTGGGGGAGGGGTTGCTCACTGGCTGAGGATCTGTGGAGCCTGGGATGCACATTCTTGTCTTTGGGTCAGATTTCAGCTTTCTCTTCACCAGTTTGTAAAAGCCTGGCCTCTTCTGAATTTACTTCAGGGACCCAGAGTCATTATGATGGAGCTTACAACCTAGGAAGGACCTCCCATCACTGCAGGACAGCCCCTTTCCCTGGCATCCACGACCCTTGGCCACGTTGACTCTGCCCCCAGTTTCAACACCTGCATTCCCCTACATTCATGTTATACTCTAGTGACATTGAACTCTGTACCATTCCCTACATGTGCTATCTTTCCTACCCACATGCCACACACAGCCCCTGGACAGTTCCTTGGGTGAGTTCCTACTCATTCCAAGAGCCAGCTCAAGCATTTCCTTATGAGACCTTGTCTGAATTCTCTTCCAGGACAGGAGTTTCACTCTTATTTTTACATACCTCATCAGGAGTGTGAAGGCATGAAATGGCCTGGTGCAGAGAAAGGCTGCTGCATCTCTGGCAGATGGTGCAGATGGTGTGAGATGTGGTGAAGGGAGCTGTGGACTGGAGCTGGGCTCAGCCTATAGAGGGCTTGATATCCTCAAAGTCTCTATGGTTTTGCCCATCTCCAGCTAATGAGTGTTTCCTTCTCTTGCTCCCACAACATTCTGGGCTTCCTGAGTCTATGACCCATCAATGCTTAACGTCTACAGTTGTCCGGGCCCCTGGTTCTGCCCTTTTCTTAGCCCTAGATCAGCAGCTTCTTTAGCACAGGGTCTGCTCTGTGTTCTCCTGGTGCCTCCTGGGCCCAGCTCAGAGTCTGCTCAAAGTGAGCATTTGATAGATAATTGAGTGAGTGGATGATGGCATGATGGCCTAAGAGGGAATGTCACCTGACCTTACATAGAAGTTGTGAAAGTTGAAGCCTGGGGATAATTGTTGTTGTTTGGATAACTTTGTTCTTACTATTTCTTCATATCAATAATATAACCTTTCTTTTTTCCAGAGATGAATCAGAGTTAAATAAGCTTGTGTGAAAATCCAGCACATCTCAGCAAGGGTAAATGGCATTAGCATGCACTAGGAGATTTCCGATGTCTGGCATCAGCCTGGACGATTGATGAATTTACCTCCTGTCTCCTTTGCAGCAGAGGGAGCCTGGTGTGCTGGAAGAGGGCTGAGAGCCTGCTGCTTCCAGAAGGAGTGAGAGCTGCTCAAGGTCAGTGACCACGGTAATAATTCAGGACTTTGTGTCTGTCTTTGGTCTTTCTTTCTAATCACTTGACCATCTACCATCTCATTTGATGCCCCCAGAAGCCAAATTTAACTAACACGAGATGAGCTTCCACTAAATGCCAAACACTCTATTGGGTACTACTGGCAGGAAAAGTATGATTATTCCCATTTTATAGATGAAGAGACAGAGATCCAGAAAGAGGAAGAGTCCTACACACAGCTGGGTAATGAATCCAAGTCTACCTTGCTTTTACCTAGGTTAAAGGCCTCCCTCTCCCAAATCACCCATAGGTATTCATCCCTGGAATAGGTGAATAAGAGAAAGGATTGGATGAGTTATGCAAATTGGGACAGAGAGGGGAGTTTGTATTCTGGATGACACTGAAGGTCTCCATTACCAGGCCCTACTTCTGTTTTCTGCCTCCTTCCTGCTCATCCCACATCTCAATATTTGTCTCAAATGGTGCTTTCCAACCAACCTCGAGTAACCTTCTCCTTTGAGAATCTGCTCTGGGAGTCCCATGTCCCCCTATTACAAATGCACAAAGACAGGAGTCACATCTTATGCAGGGGTTGGATTCTAAAGACAATTTGTGAGACAAAAATCAAAGTAATCAAATTACCATGGAAAATACCTTGGATAGCTCCTCAAGTCCAGAGTACATAGTCTAACCAGTAGTTAGTTGGATTACATTTGGGAGCCATGTTGTATGAAAAAGCTTTCTTTACATAATAGAATTACCATCCACATATCAAGATGCTTACCTATAAAAGAGGAATGAAGAGAATCAGCTTTGTGTGTGTGTGTGTGTGTGTGTGTGTGTGTGTGTGTGTTATCTCCCAACCTACACACACACATGTGTGTATGTGTGTGTGTAGGTTGGGAGATAACAGATCTATGCACATACCTACAAATTTTAGCATCATCTTGAAAGGGTTTCTGGACCTCAAAGCTCAAACATGATGTCCAGACTAAGAACTTTTGGTATACAGTTTGAAAATGTACAAACTCCTTATCATACAGCAGCTTATTTTAACCCTTAAAACCATATTTTGGAATGGATATTATTAATGTTATTCCTACTTCATAGATGAAGTCATTGAGACTCAGAGAGGCAAAATGACTTTTGGTCCAGAGACCTGGTCTTTTGTCCAATGATTTTGCCCAAAGACTTCTCCATTCCACAGCCTGGGTGGCTACCTTGAGGGGTTGTGCTGATTCTTGATCTATTTGTTGATAGATTAGGAGAATGTGTGATCTTAGATTAGTTACCTAACTTCTCTGAAACTCAGAAGCTCTGTTTGCAAAATAAAGATAATATCCACTGAATGGTGTCCTTGTAGGATTAAATGAGCCATTAGAAGTGAAATTGCCTGGCGGGGATCCTAGAATATGGCAGGAACTGCTTAAGGGTTACCTTTTCTTTTCCATCTTTGCTGGCTCTCCTGAGAAATCAGAGAAAAGCCTTCCTCTGCAGTGTCATCTGAACCCCCTGACCTCCAAAGATCTTTCAAGAGTTGGAAACTTTGGCAAAAATGCTTAAGTATATGCAAATACCTTTTCTTGTCTTTGTAATGTTTGGGTCCTTAATGCCATTTATTGAGCCCTGAGTGGAGAACAGAGGGGCAGGGACAGAAGTCTGTTTCATCACACATTTTGTGTGACTTCCATGCAACAAACACTTATGGAAACACAAATGCCTCATCTAGGTTTTCAAGGCCCTTCACAAACCTCTGCTTGAACCCACCAATGGCTGCCCATTTCCCTCAGAGTAAAAGCTTGTCTTACAGGGGCCTATGGAACTCATATCCATCAGAGTCCAGTTGGGAAAACACAACCTACCCCAGGTAGTTTAGCTATCCTTTAATACATGGAGTTAGTTACAAAGGCATTTGAAGAGTTGAGAGAACAACCAAGGGGAGGAGAGGAAGCTCTGAGATCAGCAAGTGCAGGGGGATGCCACTCTCCCCGGGGATGCAGGAATAAAGGGAGGAAGCCATGTTACTAGAGCCCCAGGGCTGGAGCTGCCTCACCAGCATCAGAACCATGGTTGGTCTGTCTGGTGGGAGATGAAGCCATGGGAACCCGTTACCCCTGAGGGATATACCAATTGAAATGGAGAGTGTGGGAAGGGGAAGTCCTGGGTCCCTTACAGGCTAGCGGGGGAGGAATGCCTGACTTTTACTCCTTCCCTCTCTCTCCTGCCAGTGCCTCCCATTGGCCAAGCCTAGCCAGAAGCCAAAGATCTAGGGAGCAGTGCATAGAAGAGTAAATATGAGAGGAAACTAGCCACTGATGGTGCAGAACCTTCATGATTTGGTGGTCCCGTCCCCTGCCCACCCCCCCTCCCCCATTATCTCTCTGGATTCCCGTCTAAAATCTTGCACTTCACTCACTATGCTCCAGCCACGTGGGCCTCCTCAGTGTTCTTTGGACACACCAGGCCTTTACAAATTCTTTCACTCTGGATTTTGTCCACCGGGTATCCACATGGCTCCCTTCCTTGCTTCTATCACTTTCTAAGTGAGACCTCCCCTGATCATTCAATTTAAATTCCCAACCCCCTCCACCACTGACCCTCCTTATCTTCTTCCTGCTTTATCTTTCTTTCTAACTTTTATGACCACTTAACAGTCTATGCAGTTTATGCACGTATGAATATATTTTTTAGAGTCCACCTCCTCTCTCTAGAATGTACTAGTAAGCTCCATTAGGGCAGAGATTTCTGTCTTCTTTATTTACTGATGTATCCCCAGTGCCTAGAACAGAGCCTGGCAAATGGTCAATAGTCAGTAAATATTCGTTCAGTAAATGAATGGACAAATCAAGATCCAAACTCCCGTCAGTTTTATTCATTTGTGTATTCAATAAACTTTAGTGTGGAGGAGGGTGAGGAGTGGGGAGGGTGAGGAGGCAGTCTGAATGATTAGGATGCACTTCAGATTTCTGGGCCTCTATTTCCCCATCTATAAGGCCAACGGGAGACCTCAAAGAACCTTTCCAGTTGCACTATTCTACGAACCCAAGAGTATTTCTCTGGCAGAAATACTGGGGAGATAAAATTAATCCTGTTTTTAATCAGCAGTTCTCATCTCTGCACGTGACTTGTCAGGGGAACTTTTCTCTGATGCTCACACGATGCGGGAACTTGTCACATCTCCCGTCTCTGGGAACATCCTCACCTGCAATTGAAAGGTAAATATTTCAATTGTGAGTCTCTCTGTCATGACTCAAATAATTTTAAAATTGCTTAGATGTCTTTGCCTAACAATGTTCAGATTGTTCTAATGCAGGGGAAAATGGTAGTTTTAGACACAGTAATATTGATAGCAGCTAGTAATTTCCATGTATTTCTCACGGTTGCTGGCTCGGTGAGGATTACCAAGGAGAACTTTTTACTTATTAAAAAAGATGATTTATGTCAAGGGGCTAGCACAGTGCTTGGCAATAGAAGGTGTTCACTAGATAATGACTTTTTCAGTAATTATTGTCATGGAGTTGGGTTGGAGAGCAGCCATTCTAATTTCTAGGACATTATAATGTCATCAGGGATCTCCGCTCAAAGGAATTTGATTCCCAATAGAATCTCCCCACCCCTTTAGAAACCAGGACAGGCCCACTGTAAAGAGTCGGAGAAACTTTTTAGGGAAGAAAATCATTGAAGGATTGAGAAGGGTTTAGAACTAGGGGTCAGTGGACTAAGAGCCCAGAATTGGCACAAGTCTTCATTCATTCAGCTGATGGTTTCTAGCACCTTGATGAGAATCAAACTGTCCTTACCCTCAAAAAGCTCCCTATCTAGTCGGAAGGACAATATATGCTGTAAATTATCAGTTAATGGATCTCAGTGCAATGGTAGGGGTACTGTAAAGGGCATTTCCTTGGGCCCCAATTCTGTGGTTAATGGGACAGAATTCCAGGCTCCAGGTACTTTCTGTCAGAAGGTTACTTCTCATTTTGCCTTCTGAAATGCCAGGCACTTAGCCAGAATTCTGGCTGGAAACTCTTGGGCTTTGCTAGGAAATGCCTTCTAACTTGCACCACAGCAAAACAAACCTTGCTGATTTTAACCATATTTAAACTCTTTAAAAATATTTTTTTACTGATACCAGACAGAAAGAGAGGAGAGATAGAAATATTAATGATGAGAGAGAATCATTAATCAGCTACCTTCTGCACGCTTCACACGGATAGAGCCCCAAACCCAGACATATGCCCTGACTAATAATAAAATCGTGACCTCCTGGTTCATGGGCTGATGTAACACCCATGAGTAACACCACTGAGTAACACCAGCCAGGCATATTTAACCTCTTCAAATGCAAACCATTTCTACCTTTTCCTTGTATTTGGTGCATGTCTTTAACAATCTGGTTAAAATGTCCTTCAAGCTCTGGCAACGACACCTCTAAATATCCCTTGGCTGCTCTCACTTGAACCTGAAGACAATGGTACATGCATGTCAGAAATGGTTATCCCTAGATTATAGATGTAGGGTTCAGAGAGGGAGAGACACTTACTAGAAGTCACGGAGCATAAGCCTGGCAGAACAAGGATCCAAATCCTCAGATCTTAACATTACTCCACACTCTTAATTTAAAAACTCAGGGACCTTAAAATAAAGCCCACATTCCTTTCCAGCATCTCTAAGAGCCTGCAGGACCTGGCCAGCTCTCCCATGTCTACTGGCACCTCTGTCTCTTTTCTCATCTGCTGCCACTCTGGCCATTGTCGTTTCCTAGAACCCATTAGGCTCTTTTCCACCTCTGGGTCTTTGTATTGAAGTTCTTTGCCTGCTTCTTCTCCTTGAGGTCTTATTTCCAGAGCATTTTCTCAGGAAAAAGGTTGTTACCCTGTTAAAGTAGATCTCCCCTGTTATTTTCTTCATTAGCACTTCCCTTCCAAGCCCTTATCATGATCTGTAATTACAGTTACAAAGTGGGGATACCCTGTGCCAAGGAAATTTCACTTATAACCTTTGACTCCCCCTAAAGTTAACTATAGTCCCTCAGTTTTCATGGGGGAATAGTTCCAGGATCCCTGCAGGTACCAAAATCTAAAGATGCTCAAGTCCCTTATGTAAAATGGCACAGAACAATACAGACAGCCGCTCCCCTCCCTGCATCCTGTCTCCACATCCATGATTTCCAACAGAGAATCAAAAATAATGTTTTCATTTTCAATCTGTGGTTGGTTGAATCCATGGATATGAAGCCTAGGGCTGACTCTATGTTTATTAAAAAAAAAATCTGCATATTAGTGGACCCATATAGTTCAAACCCATGTTGTTTAAGGGTCAACTATATTTTACCTTTTGAATGAACAGAAATTAATGTAATTACTCATTTATTTAACAAGTACAGACAGTCCTCAGGTTACGTTGGACTCGGCTTAACGTCATTTCATGGTTATGTCACCATCTCCCATTTACAGTATTTATAAAAAAATTCTCTCATTTCGAAGTTTGTACATATGTGCTTTATGCTTTTTATTATTTATTTACCACAAATAAAGGTCAGGAATTGTTATCTTCCTTAAATTTTTTTTTTTACTGTTTAATTTTGTAGGTGCTTATGTAGGTGGGTTCCCATTTACAGCGAAAATTGCGTTACATTGTGCCATAGGAACGGGCCTCCGACGTAACCTGAGGACTGCCTATATTTATTGACTACCTACTACTAAGGGCCATTTTTTTTCCCAGGAGCTGAGGTATTAATTGTGAACAAAACAGATACAAATCTGTGTGTGATGGGGAGGCTTGTAGTGGGTAGAAGAAGCACAAATGGAGTAAAGTGTTACTGCAAGGGTTTGGGCTTGAGAGACTGGAATGATGGTGCTGCTATTTGCTGAAATGGGAAAGAGCAGGTTGGGTAGGTGGGAGGGTAAAAGGAATATTTTTTTACATTAAGTTTGAGATGCTCTTTAGACAGGTGGAGCTGTCAGTTCAGTAACAGTATATGTCTCAAAGTTCAGGGCAGACGTCTGAGCTGGGACTATATTTGAGAATCATCTGAGCACTGATTATATTAAAAGCCATACTAGAGATGAGTGATAATACTAAGAGAAAAGGTCCAAGAACACACACTCCCACATGTAGAGGTCACAGAGTTAAGGAAGACACTGAGAAATGATGAGAAAGGTAGGACTAGGAAGCAGAGTCTTTGCTTGAGAATGAAATGGAGAGGAGACATTGGAGGTGTGAAGAAAGAGAAAGCAAGAAAACAGAAAATGTCATCTATTGTAGAAAGAGTGAATGAACCAGAGAAATACAGTGTGACTTTCTGGCAGTTAAGGCCCATGTGCGGCTGGTGGTCACTAATTTAAAGGGAGCCCGGTTAGTGTTACTAGGTATTTTTCTCTCACCATGTTCAGCTGTGAAGGTGCATGCGCAGAGTTGACGGAGAGCGTTAGTTGAGTCAAAAGAGTACCACAAAACAAGGGAAGAAAAGGAAAACGAGGATGGATGCAATGGCAGGGTTATATGAGTGAGCATGGAATTCAAGTTGGATAGAAAGGAAAGTAGAGATATGGAAGGATTAGGAGAGGAAGGGACAGTAAAAAGTAGCTGAAGGTTCCAGGGAGTTGAGGGTTATTTTGAGTTTGGTACTAAAGGATCGGGAGTGGGCTTTGAAAAGAGATGCTTGAAATTGAAATTAAGGTGTTAAAGTCTCAGGTATGAGCAGGGAGGGGATAATGAGGTGGAAGGAGAAGCAGAGGTTGGGGAATTGAGAAGCCAGGATATTGGAAGAATCATCTGTGTGCATATTGAAATTTTCAAGAATTACCACAGATTAGTTGTGGAGAGTCTTAACGAGGGCCGTGGGAGTAATTAAGATAAGGTATGTATACGCCTGGCACAGGGTGGGTTCTCAATCAATGAAGTCTAATTATTTATTTGCTCAATATTTGTTCAGGACACTGGGCTTCTCCATAAGTTGTTTCCAAAGCAGAGCTTCCCGCCCAGCCAGCGTGGCTCAGTGGTTGAGCATCATCCTATGAACCAGGAGGTCATGGTTCGATTCCCAGTTAGGGCATGTGCCTGGGTTGCAGGTATGATCCCCAGTGTGGGGCATGCAGGAGGCAGCTGATCAAGAATTCTCTCTCATCATTGATGTTTCTATTAAAGACAAAACAAAACAAAATACAAAGCAGAGCTTCGCAGAAGGTTGTGGCACTGCATTGAGGGTGGGATGAGGGTTGAGGAACACAGTTGTGAGCCTGGCCTCAAGGGAACATCCTGTGTCCCTGGTGCTGAGGCTGCCCCATAGTCTAGGGTCCAGGTCCTTCTGCTGGCTGCAGGCTGGACTCCCACCAGAGCCTCATGCCTTTGGCTCAGCAGCAGCAGCAGCAGATGGTGAGAAGTGGGTGGGTTGGGGGTATCTGCAACTGATCCTACAGTTGCCAGATTAATGAGGCCTCATGCCCGCCTTCTTTTCTGCTGTGTGCCAGCTGACAGTAGCTTCCTTTGCCGGGGTGGGTTTGTTTGTGGGAAATTTTTTTTGGCAGTGAAAGCTCAGCACCTGATTGAAAACTCCCTCTGCCCCTCATACCTCTCCTCCACTGTCTCCTAGACTGGTTCTGTTTTCTGGGGCCTCATGCTTGTCCCTGGGGTTCCTCCTGGTGTCAGACTGATGAAGCTGAGATCGGTAATCCTGTTCCTGCATTTACAAATGGGGAAACTGAGGCTTTATCAATCATTGAAAGTTTCATCAATCATTCTGTGGCAGGAGTCTCAAGACTCTACACACATTCCATGATCTCTTAGTGTCTAGTTTACATCACTGAGTAAAGATCTTGGGTTATTCATACTTGAGGTTGAGACTTATATAAGCAGGTCCAATGGGCAGTGAGGTCATGGGGAGAGGGGAGCACTGGGAGCCAGATTACAATGAAGACAATGGGGTCCTGAGAGAAGACATCACTGCAAGTGAGGAGGGAGTCTGGTACACAGGACCAGGCTAGCAAACAGTCCCTAAGATAATGAGCACTAGTTGTGAGCATTGGGTAAAGCTCTTCTTAGCTCACTCTGACCAGGTCCCCCTGGCAAATCCAAGAAAATGATCTCACTACATTAGGAGGCCCAACAACTCTGTAGTGGGATGGTTCTTTCCCCAGCAAAGTGGGATAAGAGGGAAGGTACAGCCTAAAGATGAGTGAGAAAGAGCAAGCAAGAGAGATGAGCCCTGGAGATGAGCAAAGATGTTGAGATCTTCTCGTCAGTGGGGTGGCAGGAATTGAAGCTCCAAGGAGCAGTAGAGGTCAAAGATAGGTCCGTGCCTCTGGATGGGTAGCCCAAGAGGAGCCTTAGATGCATGGCAGCCTGGGCAGGGGCACAGCAATGACAATCTGGAGGTTGGTGGGGATAGAGCTCCCAGCAGTGGGGACAGCAGGTATTTGAAGGGGCATTGGTCATCCAGAGTGTGTCTGGTAGACCAATATGAGACTCATCAATATGGTCACACTGAGGACTCCATTGCATTATCATTAGGCAAGTGGGGCAAAGTTATAATCAAACTTTAAAAGAAGTTCTCTTTTTCACATAGTATCGATAGCATACAGACAAAAATATTCATTTATTTCCATAGTGGAGAGAAAAAGGATCAAGGGGGCCATATCTGAATGGCTGGCGGGTCTAACATCCCAGGGGCTGGCTGCTCAGAGGGTTGAGGACATAGAATGAATACATTGATAAGAATGTGGGGAGTTCTTAAGGAAGGAGTGTATTTTTCTCAGGTAATAAGAAGTCCAGAGGACACAATCCAGGGCTGCTGTAATAGCTTAGAGATGCCATTGAGAACCTAGAAGCCTCATGTGTTTCTAATCCACATGCTTTTTGGTGGCAACCTTCATGATCGCAACATGGCATCTGTAGCCCCAGACATCACATCAGCATTCCAAATGGGGAGAAAAGAAGAGGGCGAGGAGGGCAATGACAAAGGGAAAGCAGTGTCAGCTGAGTTTGCTCTCTTTTAAAGAGCTTTCCTAGAAGCATCGTTGCTGCCTCTCATTGGCCAGAGCTGTGTGATGTGGCCACCTCTCACTATAAGGAAAATTAAAAGATGTTTTGCGGGTAGATGTTTTATTTGTTGTCCTAATAAAACCAGAGTTCTGTTGGGGAAGAAGAAGAGGTTTAATACGGCTAGGTCTGTGACAAGCCTTGTCCCATATTTACGGAGCAGTTAGTGGTTTTGTGTAGCTTGACCACAAGTTGTGATGCAGGAGGAGGAGAGAGATGAGGCTAGTTAAGCAGTCTTGATGCAAGGCCTTAGAGGTCATGCTCAGGTGTCGGGACTATATCACCTGGGTGATGGCATTTAGGCAAGGGAGTAGTTTGGTCAGATTAGTGTTTTTTTGCAAATTATTCTGAGGGGATGGGAGGTGGCTGTAGAAAGTGAAGAGGGCATCTCCTATGAGGTGAGTGCCAGAATCTATGAATGTAGAAGGTGTCCAGTTAATAGTCAGTGAGATTATAAGACAAACTAGGATAACAGCTATGAGGAAGGCATGAATTTGAAAAATTTTCAGGAGGTAAAATTGGCAGGGTTTGGTAATTGATTGACCGATTGGGGAAGGGGTTTGGAGTTCAGGAATACGCCTGGGTTTTTCATAAATAACTGGCACATGGGCCACAAGAAAAGGAGTGGGCCTGAAGTATATCATTTGTTCACAAATATGTAAGAAATCGGTGGCAGAGCTGGAATTTGAACCCAGATCTCCAACCACTATCCTCTGGAGCCCAGAAAAGATATCCAATGAAGTCTATGGATCATTTCCCCCACAAGTCATGAGAACTCATGGATAATATGGTAGAGGCACCTTGTTCCTGAAGGGCCTAGTTTGATGAGGGTATACTAAGGGGTGGGCAGAGGGGCCACCATAAACAACATCCTTACTGTAACTGATGCTAAGGAGTTGGGGAGGACCTGGCCTGAGCATTAGCTTTTCCCCATAACTATATGCACTAAGTCCTGCTTCATCCTTGGCTGGCACATGAATTTTCTATTGCTGCTGTAGCAAATGACCACAAATTTTATGGTTTAAAACAACACAGATGTATTTTCTTATTGTTCTAGAAGTCAGAATTCTAAAATCAAGGTATTGGCAGGGCTGTAATCTTTCTGGAGGCTACAGGGGGGAATCCATTTCCTCACCTTCTTCAGCTTCTTCAGCTTCTAGAAGGTGCTGGCATTCTTTGATTCGTGGGTCCTTCCTCATATCACCCCAACCTTTCACTTCCAACATCACATCTACTACTAATGGATCCTTTTTCCATCCTCTTATACAGATCCTATGATCACATTGGGCCCTACCAGCAGGGGAGGGCAGTTGGGGTGGGGCGGGGTGGGGCGGGGCGGGGGGGGGGTAAGGGGGGGAGACCAGGCCTGCAAGGGAGGGCAGTTGGGGGCAATTGGGCTCGCAGGTGAGTAGTTAGGCATCAATCAGGCTGGCAGGGAAGCGGTTAGGGGGTGATCAGGCTAGCAGGCAGAAGCAGTTAGTTGCTTTGGGGCAATCAGATCCCCTGCTGCTGTGAGGCTGGAGTTGTTGTGTTTCAGAAGCAGCTCAGGTCCCATGAGGCCGAATGAGATTTCCAAGAGCTTATTCCCACATGCATCCCCTGACTATTCCTCCCTCCCTTCAGAGATGTTCTTTGCATCCAGAGAAACCCACTCCCTTATGCTGAGGGCCCCACCCAAGCTCTTTACCTTTGGGAAGTCTTTTGGGCTACTGATTAATTCCTACTACTCTTCATCCAGTGCTAGGAGCTTGACGTATTTTCATCACTGATCCGTCCTTCTCTGATGAGGCATCTCAGAGACATGAAAAGATTTATCCAAAGCTCATTCTTTTCCCACCAGGCCACTGCCTTTCCTTTCTGGGCCCAGATACTCCTCTAACTCCCCATAGAGTTTCAACATTTCCCGTAATTCTCCTCTAGCACAGAAATTATCTGGTGTGGCTAGATAATTGTTGCATAAGTTTCGTCTTTGTAACAAAACTCTAAATTTATATTCCTGTTTTTTGTTTTGTTTTGTTTTGTTTTCTATCACAACCCACCGCACAGTGCATGCAGAAAATAGGTGGAAGTAAAAAAAGGCTGTGTTTATTCATCGTTGGGTTCCTTGCTCAGTGCTTGGCATATGGCAGATGTTCAGAGAGGGGATTCTTGGGTAGACAAAACTTAGGCTGGTTCCCCCTCCCACACCCTGCCTACCTCACAGGTAGGTGGGTCCAACAAATGGTGGTATCGCATTGAAAGGTCATGGTGTGGTGCAGTAGACAGATATTGGGTTGGAGCTAGATGATATGGGAGTACGTTCCAATTCTGCTACCATGCTGTACAACCGTGGGCAAGTACTTAACGTCTCCGAGCCTGTTTTTGTCAGATGTGAAATGGAGATTATATTATGTGTCTCCCAGGATTGTTCTGAGGACTCAAGGCCCACACAGTGAGAGGAGTGCAAACCAAGGTGCTCCTGATTCACCCAGGCCTCACCTCTTAGGGAGACCCAGAGGGCAGTGCCAAGGGCACCAAGTTGGCTTTGAAATCTTCTCGACTTCCAGTCCTGTCCTTAACTCCTTCCCATCTTGCTGACTTTTGGTGGTTTCAATGGATCTGTCAACAAATAATTTCATTTTCAAACACTGATGAACAACAGTGTTTAAAACTATAATTTTTAGTTTTTCTTTGTCAATTTGCCTACAAACAAATGCCTTGGATCTGCTTTTCCAGTAAAGATTTGGGGAGGGGTTAGCTCCAGACACATTGCATTCATGTAATTTCCCTTGTTCCCGACAAAGGGGACTCACCTGCACCTTTAATTGCGGGGAGGACTGCCTGGTAACTGTTTTGCTCTTAGGATGACAGATTGGCTCATAGCCAGGGTGGTATAACTGGGGGCTTGAATTCTGTTTTCACCGCCTACTCACTTGCGCAAGATACCGAATCTCTCTGAGTGTCTTTTTGCTCAATGTGAAAGGATGCAACCCCTCAAGGAGCTGGCAGGACCAAATGCATGTATAGTGCCTAGCTTATCTGAGAGACTTAATAAACACGAGTGCCCTTACTAGAAACAATTTCTTAAACCCCAAGAACTTTGCTGGAAACCATTTAAGATAATTACATGGCATCCTGGAATGGTATGTGAGTCCACTTTGCGTCTGAACCACGACTAGATTAAGCTAGACTTGCCTAGGAAAGCCTTCTGGGAACTAACCTGGGGTTGGGTGATTTTAAGCCACTTTTCATTCTGCTGCAGAAACAAAAAAAGATGAGACTGGAGAGATGCTATTCCTTTAATTGAAGGAACACTTTTATGTTCTCAGGTCTATTTTAATCTTAAGTGCCGATTATGCATCATTCTCTCCTGTTAACAGACACTTCTGTAAGTGATCTGCACAGAGAGAAATATGATTCTTACATAAATACTGCACCATGAGAAATTATCTTATTACCCAATATGCCAAAAAACTAATAAGATAAAGGAACGGTGTGTGTCATTTTTGGATAATATTAAAACTTGATTTTAGCTCCTAGAAATAAAACGTAATTTCCTTTTATGATTCTCTTTCCCAGGTAGAACAAAGGCAGTGAAGGGTGTAAGGATATTATATAGCTGTGTTCTGTGGAACGGATCCAGGCAGAATGGCCTCACATTAAGATTTTAATGACTTTTCTGTTCGGAAAACACACTCTTGCCATTAATACTGTCTGGCCAGGTTTGATTTTCAAATTTGCAGATGAAAGCAAGAACCCCATCTCCTATTTAATTGTACAAATGCTTGCCTCAGTGTGTGTGTATGTGAGTGTGTTAAGGAACGCGTGTGCAGTATCTACAGAGAGGAAGGCCAAACAACAATGAGAACAGGAAGTTTCCTGAGTCCCCTATGGCAAAGACGATTAAGTGCTGAATTTTGACAAGGTTAGCCAGACCCTGAGTAGAGGCCTCACAAGACTAGTTACATGCAAACAAATAATGATTGATGCTGATTAAAGAAATGTAAACAGGACCTAGCTCAGCCAGCATTGGTTGAGCGTTGACCTATGAACAAGGAGATCAAGGATTCATTCCCAGTCAGGGCACATGCCTGGGTTGCAGGCTCAATCCCCAGTGTGGGGCGTGCAGGAAGCAGCCAATCAATGATTCTATCTCATCATCGGTGTTTTTTTTTCTCTCTCTTCCTTGTTGAAATCAATAAAAATATATTTTAAGAAAACAAACAGGACCTGAATTAGTGAAAATTTCTGGCTGTACACATCACCCTGTCAGTGTTTGATCCTTAGTGACCTATGTGAGCAGTTCTGATGCTGACATTGATGATGTGGGATGGTTACAGATGCAATCACGTGCTTTTGATGATCTTCCCTGCCTATCTTTTTGACAGAAATAACACTAACTAAATGCCTTCAGCCTTCTCTGGCATGCAATTTTTCATCCCTGCACAATATCATGTACTGAGGACCTAAAAGAAATTTAATAATCCCTGCATTCTTGTGATTTGTTAGACCTTTCCAACAAACATATAATATTTGCTTGGAGATTGAAGGTAACAGGCTTACACTCACAGCAAGATGAATGTTTCATTAGCTGGTAGGCAGACACGTTGTGCTGGTGTTGGGAAGTGTTGCCAAGAGAATATAAGCAAAATGTCCTTCTTTGGATATTTTAAAGACCTACTTACATACTCACAGTTTTTTGTGTAACTTTCAGGATAGATCTGTTGGAGGCTGGGGAATGAATTGTATGGAACTGGTAAGATTCCACCAACTTTCAATATTCTGAAGTAGTGTATCCACTCAAGTGCCCTCAATATTTTTAGATACCACACACGTTTGTGAAGCTCTGTTGTTCCTGTGCGCAATCATTAGTTTGAATGCTCAGTTTTCTTCAGAAAAGAAACATAAGGCCTTTAAGGTAAAACTAAAATAAAAACCTTTAAGTTCGACTATGAAGTTCAGGTTGATGGAGTTTTAATATTTAGCTTGGCTAATTAAGTACCATTCTTTGCCCTGAAATTAATTATCCCAACCATTGAGGTAATTTAATATAATAATAATAAAGGGGCTAATGAGAAAGGGAAGAGAACCTGACTATTCCTTCATCTGCTTCATTGCGGGTATTTCTGCTTCAAGTGTCAGTTTATGGATGGTGATGTTTTACGGGGATTATGAATTTTCAATTAGTGAGAAAATGAAAGTGAAAGACAGACAGTAGATCCTCAGTGAGTGATTGTATCAGGAAACCACTAAAAAGCTCATCTGTAAAGTTCAAGGCATATTTCAATATGACTTCATGATACCTTAGGCAGCTCTTCCTCCCTAGGTTGAGTTTCAATCATGTTCTTTATTCACTGTCTGAATAAGTCCTTGGTCAGGGTTTCTATTCAAAGGTAAGAAAGTAAAATATATGCTGTTTCTAAGCAAAATTGAATGCGAGAATAAAAAAGTGACCTTTCTTGTTTAGCTGTCACTCTGAGTACAAATGGTGCGTTCCCTTAATTACACTCAAGCTCTGCCTCTCACACTGTAGGCACTGTGTGGGAGAATCCATTGGATTCAGACAGACCCCAGCGGGAAACTGAGCCTCAGTATTACCGCCTGTGAAATGAGGGCAGTGCTATCTCCTCCCAGATTGCTGGAGGAGAAAGTGAGAGAATGCAGAGGCCACCACACAGCCCATAATAATCAGTGATCTGCAAATGGTGACTCCCTTTCATCTGAACAAGTCACAAGTATGCTTATAAATGAGGAACAGGCATGAACGAACGTAGCATAATGCCAAACATAATGGCCAATGTGCCAGCTTCTAAATAACCAAGGCCGTGTTCCTCACACTGTAAAGTATCGGCGATTCACCTGGGATTCCAGTTAAATATAGATTCGCATTTGGCCCAAGAGTCTGCATTTTAACAACTCCTAGACGCTGCGGATACTGCCGCTTGAAGATCATACTTTTAGTGCCACGGAACTAGGGCAATGACTTTTGAATACTGAGTTGACTTTTGCAACTTAGTGAAACAGAGTTTTACTCTACCCTTTTTGTTTAATGACAAAAATACTTGGGGAAAGCTGAAGATGCTACAGGAAAAAAAAGTTTGAATGAACACATTTAAAAATCTGGGAAGCTCAGATCCATTCTACACACTTTCATTTATTGTCTGGACAGATAAAGTACAAATAATTCAAACACAACAAGATTATGGAAAAAGAACCAGTTACAATACTTCCCCTCAGAAATCGTCTAAACTAGCAAGATTAACATGAAGCCATTCATTATAACTAAAGTATACAACTGCCTGGTCCTCAGATTTCTTCCCCCCGCCGCTACTGTGAACACATTATAGAGGAGAGGTTTTGACATGCCTTTCCCACTATGCTTACTTAGCAAATGCATCAAAACGTTGCCAGCAAACTGCGTTCATTCATAGCAGATGACGTAAAAAGGTTTCCCTGAATGTCGAATGAGTGTTCTCTGAACTGAAATCTGCTTTTTTTTTTTTTTTTTCAAAATCAAAAACAGGAAAAAGAAAAAAGATGTAAAGGAGGAGTCTACGATGCAGCCTTGGTTTTCGGTACTCTCTACACTACCACGACTACTACAAAGTTCGCCTCTTCAGTGTGAAGACAGCAGTCTGCCTGCATGCACTTAGTGGGTTCAGCATGGGAAAAAAACGCACGAAATAAGCACAAGTTATAAATAACCATAACATTTTATTACCATTAAGACTAAACTTGTATTGAAAAGGTTTTATATAACAAGACAAGAAAAGCAATAGCAAATTTAACTATCAACTAGATTATGCATAGCGAGTAACTGTTTCTATTACCCAGGGAAGAGCATGAACCCTTGTATTTTTTTTGTTTTATTTTTGTTTTAAATATAGAACCGTACAAAGCACAAACGTACTAAAATGATCAGTGCACTGGACGTGGGAGAATGCTCCCTCAGTCATTTTGTTCCCTTAGCTCTGTTTTGTTTCCCCCAAATCTGAATTACATTAAAATAAAGACCCAGTTGTTTTCTTATTTTTCTACTGTGCAGTAAGAAAAAATATTCACAACAAACATGACAATATACCAAACAATAGTTCTACACAAGTTACCTTGTTACCTCTTTAACTGTCACTTAAATAGCATAAGAAAACATCTTAAGACATTACAAACAAAACTAGCCAAGTGTTACAACTTATAATAAATTAACCCAAAGAAAAATAACTTTATATATATATTTATATCGTATATACACATACACACACAACAGAATGACACAATAATATGCTTCTTCCCATAGTTTAAGTAAACAAATAAGTAGTCTAGCCAATCTAGCTATATTTGATCTCGGCCATAGGCATCATCACATCAGCGATTAAATAAATAAATGTTTCAAGCAACATAAACAGTGTCTCAAATGTACCAACACAGCCCAGTTCTATCAGCACGGGCTACAAAGTGAATTTGAAAATTCCTTAATGAATTGAAAGCAAATGTATCTTTTGTTTTCCTTTCCTAAACACATTACATTGAACTATGATACTAAGATATGTAAATAATTTCGTAGCACCTACTGCTCAAACTAAGAAAGTTTTAGATCAAAAGGAAAAGTAATATTTTTAATTTTTTATTCTGCTGACTTCCCATACTGATGACTTAAAGAAAAACTGTCTTTCAACTCATCTCCTTGCTTTTGGGTTTTGACTGTGGGGGACTGTGGTACCCTGGGTAGAATGAACACTCCTTTCCCCTAGTAATTAATAATTTTTTAATTATTATTACATGCTATGAAAAGATATGAAGATCATCTGTTTATAGCCCATCCTTCAAAAAACAGTCTACGAATCCAGTTTAAAACACACATCTTGATCTCTAAAAAGTTACCAGTGCAGTATGAACGCGACAAAGTTGTCAATTTCCCCTAAATTAGCCAGTCAAAATATTTTTTCTCAAATCCAGATTCTCTTGTAAAAATTCTTTATATTTTATAAAAATAGATTTTTCTTGAAACCCATTTTCAGCAAAGAGACCACCTCTTTGGCAACAATGTTAATGTTATTAAATTGTTAATGTCATCAGGTATCCCCCTGGCCCCCATCCCCTAACAGAAGACTGTTTTAGTTCACATGATAGAAAAGAAAAAAGGAAAAATAAAAAAATTTGCAAAAGTTTTTTTTTCATTTTTGCAATTTTTATTATTCCTCTTTAATTTGTGTGGGTATTTTTTTGTTTGTTTTTTACCAATCTGAATGGATCAACATTTTGACGAAAAAGAAAAATCTTTTTTTTTCCCTTCTTTGAATCCCATTACTTTGTAAAAATTGTTTTATTTTTATTATTTTTTTTGTTTTTTATTTTTCTTCTTCAAATGAGCGAATGGTCATCTTAAAAAGACCCACCTTCAAGGAAGGTAGTAAAGTTAGCTGGCTGGGTAAAAATCCCTGCACATCGCTATCTATGTATAGTATATTCAACAACGACAGCTATGAAAGAACATTCAATGCATCAAAGGTATTTTTTTTTTTTTTTTGTATTTTTTTTTTTCTAAGTGTTATAAAATCCTTTCCTGGTACACCTCAGGATAATCCAATGTTTTAATACTTAGGCAACACTGGCTTATAAAGTCCATGGTTGAATATAAGCCTTGAAAGGTTTGTTTCTCTCTCTTGTTTGTGTGTACGTACGTGTGTGTGTGTGTGTGTGTGTGTGTATGCGTGTGTGTGTGTGTGTGTGCGCGCACGTGCGCGCACATGTGTTTTGTTCGTATATACTTATATATATATATATATATTTATATTTTTTAATAATTAAGGATGGGAAATTCAGGACTTGTGGGCTTTGTTGGTTTTAAAGGAAACTTGCAAGACTCGGTCTCCCAGGCGGTACCCGTTGAGGCTGGCGATGGCCATGGCGGCCTCGTCATAGTTGGTCATGGTGACAAAGCCGAATCCCTTGCACTTGTTGGTGTTGAAGTCGCGGATGACTTTGACGTTGTTCACTGCGCCAAAGGGGCCAAAGAGCTGCCAGAGGACGCTCTCATCGGAATCAGGGGAGAGGTTGTAGACAAAGATGCACCAGCCTGTTCCTGTGTGACCAGGGATGTTCATTCCCACAAGACTTGTCATCCCATCAATGGTGATTGGGGAGAACCTGGGGGGACAAGCAGAAGGGGGGACTGGTCCAGACATCAGTCTGACCAAGGATAACACAGAGATGCACAGACACAGACACAGGGCAAAGGGCTGAGTGAGTGTTTGCATTCAAAAACTCAAGTCTGTGGCATTTCCTCTGATTGGAATGGCTAGATTGGCTGAGGCACATATATGCCAAGAGAAAGGCCTACGAAAGTTCCTAAAAACCACAAGGAACTCTCATAGCAAGGCTCTACCACAGTTCTAGCACAGAATATGTTCATAGGGTATCCCACTCTGACCCATATCCTCCCCCACAGGAGACAGTGAGTTCTTGGGGAAGGGGCTTGAGTTCATTCATTCTGCTGCTCCACTTATTTATTCAGTGAAGCACATATAGGAATCTCACAGACATAGTGACATGTAGAAACTCAATAAATGTTTATTGATTGAATAAGTGAATAACATTGGTGGAAGTCAGTGCTTGGGAAATTTTATTTAATATTTAAGGTAGATTAGAGTATGGCTCTGGAAGTGCTCAAGTCTGCCATCTTTGCAGTCCCTTGTTTTATACAAAACTCTTATAGGGATTTTGACCCTATATAATATACTGATTAGTGTCTTGCTTTTCATTTGGTTGTTTTTCTCTGGAAGGCAGGAATAGGAGAAGAGAACTGTTTGAAAAAATAAGTAAATGTTCTTAGAGATTTGAAAGTCCTACGAAAGAAAAGTTCTATATCTAAAATTTAGACAATCCAATGGCTGCTGAAGGATATACTAAACATAACAGCTGAATAGATATTATTTGCTTTTAATCACTAAGTAAATCTTCCCTCTTGCTTAAAAACAAATAACAAGACAAAACCAAAAGTATCATCGTATAGATTCTTAGAAGGGCAAATCCATGTCTAAGTGTTATTTGCATTATTTCTGAAGACTGTCTTCACCTTTTCTCCTCCAACCGAATGAACTGACCTCGCTCAAGTTCATAGGTAGAGAACAGTTAAGTGTTTATGTTAAGGCCAAAGTCAGGGTCAGCAAGGAGGTTTCAACTCTAGTTGGTTATGGCTGCCTAGAGCTCTTTGGTAGAAAGAATTCTGGGTCCAAATTCAGGTTAACAGGACAAGAGAATGAATGCTCTTATCAACCAGTGATGTTTACCGTGGATGGGGACCTGGATGAGGCGGCAGCCATGCATGCTGCCGCTGTGTCTTCCCTGGCCCCATTTATGTATAGGCATCTCTCTCTCATCATGTTGTCTGCTAAAGGGGAGCAAAAGTCAGGGACAAAGAGCTGGGGAAAATGTAAAACGCGTGGGAACAGACAAGCAGTGTGCTAGGCTCCTGGAGACCATCCTCCCCCTGGTACCAGGACTGAGATCAGAGAGAGCAGAGCTCGGATAGCGGAGTCTGTTGTCAGTTAACAGCTTGCACTGTGTACCTGTCCCCACGGCTGGGATGCTTACGATGCATGGCCCAGGGAAAGAACTGCCTTGTGCAGCGGGTGTGATGCAGACTATTAAAGACACATCTCCTTTCCTTGACTGTAGGAAGGGGAATTACAGTGTGCAGCTCTACTGAGCAGGATGATGAAGATGCTATGTCCCTCGCAGCTCAGTGGGGCTTATCAAAGGCACATTTGGGAATATCATGGACACAGTGACACAATGCACTCGACTTCCTGAGATTCAGCTTTCAGACTAGGTCTGGAGCACCCATGTGACGGCATTCAAGAGATCCCCAAAAGCTTCCACTCTATTTCAGCCCCCCGACCTCACAAACAGGCTTTAAGTGAACAAAACAGCAAATTTAAAACACACATACATATATAATCACGGGAGGAATGATAATAACTGTTAAAACCTGTAACAAAAAACACACACAAAACCCTGGCTGAGGTGCACACAGATACAACGAGGGAAGGCGTGGGGGCGGGAGGCGGAAGGTGGTCCATGCATTTATGCATGCTTTGGCCAGGGGCTGGAAGTCCAAAATCTAACTTTTCCACTGACAATCATAAGATTGTCAGCCATGATTAACAAAACGTTCTAATTCTGATTTGCTGGAATTTGCCCTCTTAACGGAACCTTGGCATTGCTAATGCAAAACAGTTTGCTCTGCAAGTTTGCAAAATCAGCTGGCAGAGTTGGAGCCTTTCCCCTGAGGGAAGCCGCCCGGGAGGACCCAACTATCAAGGGCTCGGGAGCTGTGGCACCTGAACCTTAGCATGCCCGCCTGCAAATCAAAGAAAAAATGAAACACAAAAATACACGCCGTGTGCCCTAAAAGAAACAAACCAACGGAAGTCCGAAATGAAAATGAAGAATTGGACATGCTGGTGGAAGAAAAAAGGAAGAATTAAAAAAAAAAAAAGAAAAAGAAAAAAAAAAGTAAAGTTAGTGAATTAAAAAAAAAAAAAAAATTCTAGCCCCAGTCTGTGCCAACACGGACATCTGGCAATCTGTGGAGTTTTAATTACCTCTTTACGCCATAGGCCATATTAAGCAAATTGTCCAGCCTGCAAAGAGAAGGAGGGTCTCTGGGTTAATGCCTCACAGATGGCAAGATCGCTCAATGGAACTATTAATAAGAATGCTCCATTTTCTAAGAAGAAAAGCTCAACCACTTGCCCCAGTGCTCAGGAGCCTATCCACCAGTGGTTCCCCGCTTTCCTGCCTCCATTTCAAGTAATTCATGTGCAGGTCAATGCTGGAGTTTAAAGCAAGTGTCTAATGAATCTCCCTTTCTTTCAAGGCCATGAATTAATCCCATCCCCCCCACCTTTCAGAACATTCGCAGTGTACTTTATTTTACATTGTGTGTGAAATTGTTAAAAAGAGGCGGCTTCTTAGGTTGTTCACATTTTATTATAATGAAACTTGTGAATAAAGGTCTCATGTTAACAATTCATGCACACACACAATGCGTATCAGCACGGATCTTTTCTCCTTGTCTAGCAACATTAACTAAATCTTCTTATTACACACTTTTGGGGGATGGGGTAGGAAGAATTTTGAGGTTAAGATTTTTAAAAAAGCAGCTTACTATTTGCAACCGGAAACCACCTCCCAGTACACAGCTATTCTGTTATAATCTATTATCTCTCATGCTCAGCACCTTTTGGGGACAAGCTATTCACACCATGGGGCAGTAGTAACCATAGTTTCCGCCATTAGAAGCCTGCTGGAAAGGCTTTTTACATAAACACTGCATGTGCTCTCGCACAAAATAAAAATTAGATGACTTGGACTCTTCGTGAAATCATTAACCATTTCCCATTCAAGGGCACGGGAGGACACTGCGGAGGCTGATTTTTCTTCTCATGGTGGCCAGATGGAAGGGCGGGCTCTCTCCATGTGATGTTTGAAAAGGAGAAGAACCTTTCATTAAAAGGAAGTTGGGACATGGGTGGAATAAAATAATTATTTAGAATTATTATGGGAAGGTCAAGAATATTCTTATCACTTGCACAGTGGAGGCCGTTCCCGCGCGAACTACCTTCCTGGAGAGAAACCTGCCTTTCCGAAATGCCCCGGGAAAAGGGAATGCCCCATTGCACCGGGAGCTCCCCAGGGGTGGGGTTCCTACAGGAAACACTGATAAGGCTTGGACACATCTTCCTCTTTTCCCCAGAGGCTGCTGACATAATAGTCAGAGCAAAGTGAACACAAACGGGAGCGCCCCTGCGCACCTCACCCAGCAGTTACCTGCAGAAGAAAGAGGAGGACGGGCCAACCCATTCTCTCTGGCCAGGATCTGCCTCCTGACCTGCTCTTTTCATTGACTATATTAAATCCACTGCCTTACCCCTAAGTCTACGCTGCCAAATCCAGTCACCTCTGTGATGAACTCCTGTTGAACCTGAACCTCATTTGGTTAAATACAGACATTTGTTTGTAAGCCAAGGAATCTGCAGTTTAGCCACAGTCATGGTGGTACCCTGACAGGGGGATTAGAAGATCCTATCATCTCATTTGATGGGAGTGAAAACTGAGGCTGTGGGTAGGGGATTTCTGCACAGTGATTCCAGGGGATGGAGGTTCTTACCCTTGCCCCATCCTTCAGGGCCCCGGGCTTCCCTCGCCCTCACCCAGCTCTGTACCCAGGTAGCAAGGTGAATGGGCACGTGGGCACCCCTACCTGAACCTCTGGGCCTGGTGGTGAAGCGGGCCGGGGTAGCGCCGGTTGGGGGACTGGTAGAGCTGGGAGAGCAGGGCCTGGCTGGACTTCTGGCTGGGGTTGTTGGCAAACTTCACAGTAATCGGTTCTGTAGCACCGCTGGGCTTCTGGCCATTCAGCCCTTTGATGGCTTCTTCTGCCTCGATCCTTTTATCAAAGCGGATGAATCCCACCCCTCTGGACACTCCTGGGGGAAAGAGAAACAACCTTAATAAAAAGTGAACAAACCAAAGTGGTAAAAAAACAAAAACAAACAAACAAAAAAACCCTCCAGGAAGAAATGGGCTGGGCCCCAAGGACATTCTGTGGGGAATCAGCCCAGCGGTGGGGCTGGGCTGAGCCTGGCTCCCTGAATATCACACCCACCAAACGCATCTGCCTGCATTTCTGCCATAATGGCTTCGGACTGGTAACTCCCACCCACAGAACACAGGCACCTCTCACATCTGCCACTTCCAGCCCTCCTACACCTCCCTGCTCAGTCTTCATCTCCCCTTAGTTGCTGTGACTGATCACCCACTGTCCAATTTCTCACCCTCCAGTGGATCCTCCACCCCTAGCAACTAAGTAATCCATTTGAAGAGCAAACTCTGGTCACATTACATCCTTTAATATCATATTCTATACCTTTTTTTGTACCTTTTCAAGTTTTTACCTTGTGCATGGTCTCTGTTCCTCACTGCTTCTCATTCCAAACACAGAACAACAAACAAATAGCCCCCCCAAAACAACAACAACAACAAAAACCCCAAAAAACAAAACTTTCCTTCCATGGCTCCATGTTGCAAACAGATAAAGTTCAGTCTTCTTGGGGTGGCATGTAATATCCCTGATGATCCTACCCCCAAATCCCTGTTGGGCCTAGCCCTGCTGAGCTGCCAGATGTTCCTAGGACAGGTGGAGTTCTTCCTCGACTTCATGCCTAGAACTGCGCCCTCCTTGCCTATGCTATAGGATGCATCCTATCTGCCTGCCAGATAACTGCGAGTCACCCTAGAAATCCCTGTTCAAACTTCGCATCCTCAATGGAGCCTTCCCAATAATTTCCAGCAGGCATAGCGTGCCTTCTCCTGAGCTTTCACAGTGCACTGAACAGCCTCTAGCGGTGCTCATCACATGGGAGTCCAGTAAGGACTGTGCCTCCTCCACCCTGGACCCCGGTGTTTGTCTCTGGACCCTGGTGTCCCTCTGCACAGTGTTTGGGGCACAGCAGCTTCAATGAAGGTTTGTTGCATGACTTGAAGGAGAAGCACATGCTGAACTACTTCTAGGGGATGTTTTAAATTGAGAGCAAGTTGGGAGCAGGTGAAAACATTTTGCCATTAAAAATGAAACCTGGGGGTGTCTTGCATTTCTTACTGAGAGGTGGTGGTTGCCATTCTTTAGTGTGGACAAGTTCCTCAGTGCTGGGCGCTGGATTCGTATCTCTGCACTGCCATTGACTAGCTGGACTAAAGTCAGATCCCCTGCTTTGGACCTCTGTTTCCTCCTGTGTGAAATGGGCCAGTATGAAGTTCCCTCTCACACTATAATGCTAACATCGGGGCTAGAGTGAATCCTGGCTCCCTGGTTCTTTTCACACACACAAGTGTAATGTTACCTGGTTGAGTGCTGAAAGAGACTTTGAAGGTCATATAATTCCAGTCTCAACCCAATGCCTGAATCATCCTCAAAGCTCTGCCAAGCAGATCAGCTGCTGCTGGACCGATTCCCACGATGGAGGGCTCCTGCCTCCTGAGATGGCCCACTTTCAATGTGGGGAGTTGATTGAGAAGAAGTCTTTCTCTTACAATAAAAATCTGTCCACTCATGACCCATATCTACTACCCTACGTAACCATTACCCTTCTGCGCCTATGGATCACAGGGCTCTGACTAGTGACACTGAGACACAAGGAAAAAAACAACAAAAGAAACACTTAACCTGTGACTTGATCAACCAGGATCCGTGAGGTGATGATACGGCCATATTGCGAGAAAAGCTGCTCCAGTTCCTTCTGGGTCATGGTTTTGGGAAGGCCGCTAACGTAGAGGTTAGCATCCCTGATTGAGGCAGAGCTCGGGCGGGCATAGGAGACCTAGGTAAAAACAAGAGGAGCTAAATCCATTAGAGGCAACACCTTCCGAGTAGTAAGACCAATCAACCACCAAGATGAGAACACCTCATCTATCTTTCTAACTCATGGTGTCCATTTAAATAATTCAGGAGCTCAGATTTTAGCTCCCTTTGTAATAGTAGCGAGAACCAGGAGAATAGCAATAGAGGAACAAAAGGAGAGTTGACGATAACTTAAAACAAATGCACAGATAAAGGTCGCTAAATGCAGAGTAAAATAGCTACTGTATGGCAGCTGTTAAATGCAGAACTACCCACGCTTAGAGTTCTGGAGATTTACCTCCTGGGTGTGGGTGTATAGATGATTTACTGTGTCCAACACATAATAATCTTTGAATAAATAATAAAAAAAATCACCCATAAAATTTTGCTCTGCGGATTTCTCTCCTTGGCACCCTCCCCACACCATCCCCGTCTTCCTGAGCACATAAACGCGATCAGGTTCTCTGCGAGATTCTTTATGTTCCATCCTTTGTGCTGCTCCAATCTGTTCCCACAAGGTCTGCTCTCGCTGAATGACAAAGCACTGGTGAAATGGGGCTGAATGAACATCTGCTTGCAAAACTGGATATGTGACCTTGTCAGAACATCTGCAAGAACCAGTTGCCTTCGAACTTGGAGGTGGAGCAGATGAAACCACAATAAACAAAAATGAGGGCGAGGTGGAGAGGGGGGAGGGCAAGGGCAGCAGGAGAGAGACGCGAGCCTCACCGATGCTTATAATAAGTTCCACTTTGTAAATTTGTCCTCCCAGATCTCTCAACTGCTCCCCCCCAAAGCTAACACAGAAGTGTAAACAGATCTGAAATTCCATCTGCAAGAAGCCAAATCTGTAGCAGTACACACAAGCAAAGCAAACCCCAGCAGTCATTAATTTTAGACTTTCATTTACTTATTTATTTATTTTTTAAAGAAAACAACATCAGACGTTTGAAATATAATTTACAGCTAGTCTAACAAAGCACTTTCCTGCTGAAGCTATTTCTGGGGCGGTTATGGCTCAGAATAGATGATGAAAACAGTCATTTCAGAGCACATCTGACAATGTCGGACAGGAAGGGACCTATTTGCTTTAGCATTGTTCAGTTGGGAGTTTTATTTCATCTATAACCAATTTATAAGACCTGCTAAGACTCTAGGTGTGTGTGTGTGTGTGTGTGTGTGTGTGTGTGTGTGAGAGAGAGAGAGAGAGAGAGAGAGAGAGAGAGAGAGAGAATGTGTGTGTGTGTGTGTGTGTGTGCGCGCGCGTGCGCGCGCGCGCGCGCGTGCGTGCATTTGTGCAAAAGAAATGATCTAGGTTAAACTGGACTTCTGGCATTAAGAACTAAAGCTCCAGTAGCAAGGTGGACCTTGTGTTGAGACAGGGTCTAGCAAAGAGGAATGAGGCATGAGCAGACCCCTCACCATGGCACTCTCTGTTTCCCTGACAGAGATGCCAGGACCCTCTATGGGTTCCACTCTTACAATAGATGTTAACCGGTTAATGATATGAAGGACTAACTTATCTTGCTGATGGAGCAAAGCAGCTCTCACCTGCAGTGTCTTCACCTTCTAGAAGCTCATGGCTGGCTTCTCCAAGCTCCTCCTCAGGACATGGCTGACAGGCAGAGGGACCTTTACATGGAGGGTCCCGTGTCTGCATTTTTGGGGGTTGGAGGATGAAAAACCAAGAACCCTATGAGATTGTCTGGCCAGGGTGCCACTCCACATGGGGCTCTTCCCTGCTTTCTTTTAAGGGACAAAGTATCTCTGATTAACCTTGCAAAACTTGTCTTTAGGCATGAGGAGGGAGCAGTAGGGAGAAAGAAACAGAAACTTCATGATATGTCCGTGGTAATAAGAGGCACTCTTGTCTGACCCCTGCCAATTACTGACAAATTATCTGGATGACCTTTGTGTTTCCGTAAAACATACCCTCCTCCCTCTTTGGATTTGCTCAAGTGGAAAAATTTTCCCACCTACTTCCTTAGCTGCAAATCCTACTCCTCTTTCAGGCTCAGCTCACATGCCACCTCCTCTAATTAGCATTCCCTGATCTCCCAACTGGGCTCACAAAGAGCCACACCCACAGTACTTAACCTGTCCCGACTTTGATTCACCATCTCTCCATCTAGTCTGCGGATTTCCTTGAAGCCATGGTTGTAAACATGTCTCTTATTCATCTCTGTGGCTCTAGTTCCCAGCACAGAGCCTGATACCCACAGGGTACTCAACACCCAGAGGAAGACTGAGTGAACACCACAGCCCACACTGAATGATGCTAACATTAATGGCTCTTTGGGGTTAATTGTAGCTTGGTTTTCTGAGAATTAAGGGGGAATCACTGAGAGTTAAGTATCCAGAACTAAGCTAAGAACTAAGAGATATGCTTCCCATTCTCCAGTGTCTGTGGTTGGAAGGACTGAAACAGTGTTGAAGGGCTAGACATCATTTAAAGGTCTTCCCAACAAACATTTCCTGAAGGTCCACTCTGAGGAGATATACAACACACAGGAACAAGGCATGGTTTCTTGCCCTAAAGGACCTCCAAGTGCAATGGATGCAACTCAGGAGGTACTCAATAAATGAGTTAAATGGAAGAATGACTAGTATGCATATGGACCAATCGGTGCAATGCTATAAATGTGTACTACTCCAGGGTGATGCATAGATGCAACTGGAACATAAAGAAGGGAAAGACTAATCTTCCTTTTCTTAAAGGTTTAAAAGGGCCAGGAAGGAGGCAGAGCTGAGGTGAGACTGATGGAGAAACAGGTGGTGTGACAGTGTCAGGGTCAGGGAATAGTGGCCTGATGATATCACTCCTCTACTTGAGGACCAACAGGAAGATGAAGGTCAAGGGCTTAGTGTAGGGCCTGCCTGATATCCACAGGGTACATATATGGATTCCCATTAGCTCTGGGCACCCAGTACAGAGCGGAACAGGCTGGGACAGACCTGCTGGGAAAAGGAGCTGGCACTGGGAAGCGAGTGACACAACCAGCATCATCTCCTCAGAAGATGGTTCTGACAGGGAGATTCTCAGTCAAGGACAGGTCCCAGCCACAGAGCAGCAGCACATCTCTAAGGCAAGTGGCACCCTGCTTATCCTCTGCCAAGCCAGTTCCTGCTGCTTAGTTGTTCTCCTCTATGTGGAACCTTAAGTCTATTGTTCTCTTAGTTCCCTGTCCAGGAAACATGTAGAAATAGGAGTGGATAAAAATGACAGAAAAAATGATCTTCCCACAATTCAATATCCAAAACACTCCTTCCAGTATCTTAAACTTTTCAAATCCCCTCATCCATTTATTAAATCCTCACTGAGTGACTACAGATGGCGGCCCTTTGTTTGGGTGAAACATTTTTAAAGATCTCCAATTTTCAGCTCCTGCAGAATCAGGCATTGCTGGCTTGTTAACCCCACTGAGCCTAGAGCCTGGGGCTTCAATGCTGGAGGTAGCGCCCTGCAGAAGCCTGTGCCTAAGACCATGGGGATCCAGCTTGCTTCATTCATCCATGATCTCTGAAGACAAGACTGGCATTTCTAGGCCAGCACTGATCTTGTTCTGGAGCTTGGAAAAAGCTGAAAGGAGGGAGCTTACTCCTCTCTCTCGGGATAAGAGTGGTCCACAGGGAGGGGAAGGTAAATGGCTGACTTTACAAATGATCTTGAGGGAAGATTTGCAGTCCCTCCAAATTCCCATCCCTATCCATCCCTGCAGGCTCACAGCAGCCCTATCCCTCCAAGAGTGAGAGTACAGCATGAGCTATGCATCCTGACTGTGGGCAAGTACAATAGTTGACCTTTGGCAAGTAATTATATGTTGATAAGTCTCAGTTTCTTTACTGGTATAAAGGAGGACAATTCTTTGATGGGTTATTATAAAGCATTGAGATGATATGAATGTATCTAGCACATACCTAGAATTTAGTTGATACTTAGTATGATTACTGATGAGTTATACAGATGTTTGTGGGCCATCCTGGGACTCCAACCCTCATTGGGACACATCTTTTAATTTTATCATAAGCAAACATTTGGAACATTGCCAGTGAGTTCCTATGGAGGCACTGTCCTCGGTCACCCTGGTGGGGTCTGGATCGTCCTTGACCAGTCCACAGCCATGAATTAGCCCTAGCACACCCTACAGATTCCACTGCTTCCCATCCTCACAGCGTTTTCCATTTTTCCAGGTGATTTCACAAGACAGCTCTCAGTGATTCGCGCCAAGGTGGCAAGGCAGGCATTGCCATTCCTCAAGGGCTGGGGCTGCCCCTTCCCATGCAATACTCACAGGCACCTTCATCTGTGCGCTGCCTGGGCAGGGTGGGAGGAAGAGCATGGCCTGGGGAAAACTGTTTCCTGAGTCATCTGGCAACCCCTGGGCCTTCTCTGACCCGCCATGGTATAGGAAAGGGAGAGGTCTTGGAAAACATGATAAAGGCATCATCTTGGGTGTTACTGGGAATATAAGATGAGAGGGAAAGCCATCTTCTCTGCCCTGGAAAGGTGCTCCTTCAGGAAAACACTGGCATTAGAAGATTAAAGTTCATTCATTCCACCCCTTCCTCAACACTTCCAGTGTGTCAGGCCTTGTGCTAGGGCTGAGAGCGTCTCTGTTTCAAGGGCCCCACAGGCCGCTGAGGGAAGTAAGCAAACAAGTGAAGAGTGAGACACAGAGGCTTGTTCTTGATGGGGATCCTCTCATTTCATACCCCCTGTGCTTCCTTCCATGTGGAGGAAGCCCCCAGAGGAGCAGTGCAGGCCAGGGGAGAGGCCTCAGTGAAGGAAATGGGCACCTGAGCCTCAGCCGCTGCCTGCCTCCTCCCTCTGGGAGTCAGATGCCAGCTGGAAGCACACCTTCTGCTCCAGGCTCTCAGGTCCCATGGGAGCATGTTGTGCTCTGATACAAGGAGGCCTGTGGGGACCAGATCACCTGCGATGGGGCATGTCAGTCTGTGCAAGTGGGGGGTTCTGTGTCAGGAAGCCTATTGTGCCCATGGAATTCATCTGGGACTTAACAGCATTAAGATGATCTTAGGATTCCATATCTTTTACTCTTCTACCTCATTTCTCAATGAGTTTAGAACTTGGAGGCATCATTTGTTGGGCACTTTGAGTTACAAGAAGGACTTCTATCGTTGACTGAATGTTTTTATAAGCTCAGCATTCTATTTACAAAACTGCCAATTTCTACAAAAACAGCTCATGGTTAAGTGGAAATAAAGGGGACAGGTGACAATGGAAATAAAGCACCATCCTTGAAACCTGCTTTCAAAAACTTGATGCTATAAGTGGCCTCAAATGTTCAAGGCAGGCAGGGCCAGAGTTATCTCAATGGTTGAGTGCCAACCTATGAACCAGGAGGTCATGGTTCAATTCCTGGTCAGGGTACATGCCCGGATTGTGGGCTCGATCCCCAGTGTAAGCTTGCAGGAGATGTCCAATCAATGATTCTCTCTCATCATTGATGTTTCTATCTCTCACTCCCTTTCCCTCTCTAAAATCAATTATATATATATAATTGGTACAGAAAAGGGAGAGGACTTGGAAAACATGATAAAGGCATCATCTTGGGTGTTACTGGGAATATAAGATGAGAGGAAAAGCCATCTTCTCTGCCCTGGAAAGGTGCTCCTTCAGGAAAACACTGGCATTAGAAGATTAAAGTTCATTCATTCCACTGGGAATATAAGATATATATATATATATATATATATATATATATATATATATACAATATATATATATATAAAATTTATTTATTTATCTATTTATCTATTTATTTATTTATTTATTTATAGTTCAAGGCAGGATCCAAACAGCAGGCCACTCACCTTACACATTTCCAAGGACAGGAAGCTCACTCTTCATGAGGCATCCTATACCATCACTGGTTACTAGACAATTATTTCTACTACTGAGTTAAAAGCTGTCTTCCCCAGAGTTTCTACCCTTCTTCTATTTCTATTCTAGCTCCACACACTAGGAGCATCCTTGCTGTCTTCATCACCCCTTATCTTGTGAGTCTCACTAGTAGGTATTGGTTAGAATATCAGGCAACTGTATTTTTAGACAGGTCACTTCAAGGAAGTTCTCATTTATCTGACCTTAACTGAAACTGAGCATCTATTATGGAATGGAAAGGCAACAGAGTAGCCTCATTAAGAGCAAGAACTTTGAGGTTGAAGAGATGTGAGTTTAAATCCAGACCACTTACCGACTATGTGTGGTTGGGGTAAGTCACTTAACCTTTCTGAGCTGCATTCTTTGAATAACGTAGTTTAGAAGCTTTCTAATAGAGATGTTTGAGGGTTAAACAAGCATGCATGTAGGATTCCTGGGCACAATGCCTGGCACACAGTAAGTGCTCAATAAATAGTGGCTTTGATATGATTGCTATGCAATCAGACCTTACGCTAGACACTGAGGGTGCAGAGATGAATGCAATAGTTCCTGACATAATAATAGGATTATTCGTCTAGCAGAGGACACACACACAAAGATAGCTGATTCCAGAATATCAGGCTGCAGATTTCCCCCAATCTGTTGTAACACCCCACTCTCTGTTCAAGCACAACATCCCTAGAGCATACAGATCCCGGGGGACATTCACTTCAAAGAGCCCAGGAGAAGAGTAGCAGCAGAGAACAGACTCTGATCCTGCCAGGGCCTTCTAGGAGCAACCCTTTCGAGGACCTCCAAACCTACTCCAAGAGCTGGGAGTGAAGAAATAAGCCAGCTGGCTCCTGGAAACTAGTTTTGACTGTGAGGACCGCAGGCAGGACAGGTGTCAGTATGAGGACTCAGGCCACACACTTCCCCCTCCCGCCACCTGATACATGGTATTCTGTTATCTGGGGCAAAACCTGATGCTAACATTTCCAAGGGAGTTCTGAATGTGCCACTTATCCCTGCTCAAACACTTTCAAGGGTTCTCTAGCACCTTGTCACGGTTCTGATCCTTTACCTGATCGTTCAAGTCCGACCTCTCCTCCTACTAATCTCTCCATGCACCTTCCACCTCAATTCAAACAAAAAAAGTGAATGTGCACTGAAAGTTTCTGCTTCTACGTCTTTGTTCTTGCTGTTTGTTCATCATCATGGCAAAAGAGACTCCTGCCCATCCTTCCAGGCTCAGCCTGAATTCTGCCTCCTCCATGAAGCACAGGCACAAATGACTGCTCTCTCCTTGGACTCCAAAGATGGTACACATTTCAATGGCAGCAGCTATCACACCCTGCCTCCCATCATAGCCATCGGGGTCTACACTGAATCTGCCCTCATAGTCTGAGCATTCTGATGGTGGTTTGTACAGACTTCCTGTGGCATCTAGTTGCAAAGCATTACATTGTGAAGGTACTGAATAAATGCTCTCTGAATTGAAATGGAAATTTGAAATATACTGTATGCAAGGACTTTTAGCTCCCAGGAGCTGACTCTGGTGTGGAGAAGAAACGAAAAGGAGTCATGAAGTTGACGAGTATCCAAGAATATCATGAGAGGCTCTGGCACACAGTAGGCCAAATAAATATGTGTTTTGAAACAAAGATATGGTGATGGATTCGTGTGCTTTACAACTTCTTTTTAAAAGTCCATCAAATTATGGAGGAGGCTTACTATGTACAAGAATTTTGCTGTCTGGTGGCCCTAGAAGGGAGAGATGTGCTAATTAATGGTTTAATAGCCTGACTAGTGGAAAAGCTGGTCTCAGACTCAGTGCTTCAGACTAAGTCATTCTCCTCAAACTGCAACTCCTGACTCTTGCTTTTTGAAAACCTGGTAAGGTTACTGTGGCCACCTGAAAGCTCCATAATACTTTCCACTAAACAAAGCCTTTATGTATGCTGCCCAAGATTCAACAAGACTCAGGCTCTGAAACAGGTAGATGAAAAAATTCTTCCCCTCTCCTCATGTAATTTTCACCTTAGAAGTCAACTGCATTTTCACCTTAGAAGTCAACTTAGAAGTCATTCTGGGGAACATTACTTGAACACCCACTGTATGCCATGGTGAGATATTATTAGTTCTATTTTCCCGATGACAAACTCTAGCTCAGTGAGATGAAGTACTTATCCAAGGTCACAAAGCTGAACTAAGACAAAGCCAGATAATGACTTCAAGTTTGAGGATCTTTCCCCTATGGTAGGCTGAAGTGGACGGGCAGTGAAATAAAAACCGTGTACTTGGCACATACTGCTCTAGCCCTGAAATGTTACCAAGCTGGAAAGATGGCGCTATAATATCTTAGTTATACTGTTAGAGCTGGAGGAACCTTCTGCAGATGGGGAAATAAGTCCAGAGAAGTACAGTAAGTTCCCCAGGTCATCCTGGGAGTGTTTGACAGAGCTGGGTCTTGTCTCTCCATCTCAATATGGAGCTCTTTTGACTGAATAATGAGGGGGGAAGGGAAGAGGGAAAAGCTCTATGACCTTTGATAGGCCACTGATTTGTCCTAGGGCTTTGTGAGAAGAGATTATTTCCGGGGGGCCACTGAGGTTTTAGGCTAGCACTGCCCAATAGAACATTCCAGGACCATGAAAATGGTCTAGATCACATGTGTCAAACACAAGGCCCGCGGGCCAAATCCAGCCCGCCAGGCCTTGCAATGTGGCCCGCACCGCGCTGTCATCACTGCACTCCGCTGTCAGTTTATGACATTGTCAGTTTCTGACTGTTCAGTAAACCATTCGGCCCGCGATTTAGGCTGGATTTTAGATTTTGGCCCCTTCTCTGATTGAGTTCGACACCCCTAGTCTAGATCTATACAGTTGAATATGGTAGCTACTAGCTACATGTGGCTACCGAGTACTTCCAAAATACTTAGTGTGACTGAGGAAATGAACTTTTCATTTTATTTAATCTTGCTTAATTTAAATTCAAATTATAATCATATATGGCTAATGGGCACTCTCCTGGGAAGAACAGCTCAAGGCCTAGAAGCAACATGAAGTTACAGTAGCTCAGACTGCAAGGGACCTTTAGGATCATTTAGTTAGACTCCGGTCTGCTACAGAAATCCTTTCTTCATCATCCTTAGTGACTCCATTTGAATGCCTTTGACAATCAGGGACTCACTATCACCCAAGGCTAATGTGCTACCCTCATAACTTCATAAATTCTCTTCGCAGATTCTTGAAATATAGGATTGAGCTTTAGAGTCACTTCAGACCCTCTCCCCCACCCCTGCTTTCCCCCTGCCCCAGGGTAATGGAAAAGCAATCACTGTGGAGTGAATGTGTGACTGGAGAAATCCCTTTGCTATCTTTGTCATTTGCCTCTGGACAACCCTTAGGGTGTCAGCTCTTTTAAAATCAGGAAGCTGAGAATGAGATAAAAGACAGCAGGCCAGTGTGGCCAAGAAAGGATCACTATTTCCTGTGATTTAGACTCCACAGTTCTCCTAACATGGCCAAGGTCTGCCAAGTTGCTTTTTTTTACGCAGCTTGCATCACACTGTTGATTGATTTTACATTTGTAGGCTGATAAAGCCCACGCCCCATTCCATGCACTTCTAAAAACCTACATGTCCTCACAACCTGGACCTATCAATTTTCTTTTGTAATCCAGACCCCCACTGTGGATGGCCTCTAAGATGCTGGATCATATCAACCTCACTGGGCAGGGACAGTAGGGAAACTATTTCTCACACTCCTATCCCTGTATCTGAAATTATTCTCTCAAAGGAAGTGAGCAGGGTATTGGGTAGCACAGCAGCCAAACAGAATCTCTCATGGAGACGGCAGCTTGGTGTGACTGGGTAAGTGGGGCTCCGGTTTCCACTGGCCTTGCCTGTGTGCCCTCTTCTTGCTCCTTGGGGATTCAGTGATCCAGGTGCCCTTGCTGACCTTGGCAGGGGAAGTGCTCCTGCACTGCCTCTGCCTCTAGCTATAATGGGGGAGGAGAAAAAGGCCTTTTTATTATTAAGAGGACTGAGGGAGGCAGTCTATTATTCCTGGGTGGGGTGATATCCATCAGCAAAAAATGATCTGCTAACTCTCCGGAAGCATTAAGAGCAGTGATAGGAGAAATAATTGCTTATGCCAAGTGCGAAGAAGAGATGCCTCAGCGGAATGAAGGCCTTTAGCAAGGCAGGTGGATGCTGGGGGAGGGAGGGAGGCCCGGATGACCCCTGGCGAGAGCAAGAAGCGGGAGGGGCAAACTGGAAGCAGTGGGAAGATTCCCCTGGAGGCACCGTCAGTGCCATTAGAAGAATGAAGTGAAAATGGAGAAATGGCTAAGCCGTATCACAGCCCAGAGAGGCTGGAATAAAGAGCACGCTCTCCCTCTTCTTCCTGGAGAAGGGAGATGTTTCCTTTTGAAAAGCCTTCCCCTTCACTAGTCCTGCTCCCCCCTTGACTGGGGCTCCTGTCTCACAATAAAGCGTCTTCTTACTCTCTCACCCCATTTCCCATCTGAGTGCCAACCCTCCTGGGTTCACTGAGTGGCAGAAACAGCCCTTTTCTCGCCTCATCCCTGAAATCGCTCACACCTCCGGTTTGGACAAGAGCTGTGCTCTGTGAATGTTTTCCTTAGAGTCAAAATTTTATAATTTGAGTAATAGCTTAATGCAATTATTAGAAAAAGACAAGACATAAAACCATCTGCAAACATGCAACTCAATGAAAAAAGGAAGGAAATACATAAAGATGGTAACTGCGTTGAGTTGGGAATGGCTGATAATGCCTTCATTATAAGATAATACACTTTCCAAATAATTCTTCAATATGCATGTCTTGCTTTTAAAGTGAGTAAAAAAGCTCCCAAGTGAGCTTATGAAAACCAATGTCTAATGCTGACAAAACCTACCACAACAGTCTGCAAGCTGCTGGTTTCATTCAACAAACACCCCCAGTGAACCTTCTTAGAACTTTACTTTGACTAGCTCCCTCTCTTGCTCAGCAACCTACTTCCTTGTACAGCTCCCTACTTCCCACAGCCCCTCCAAGCCAAATGGGAAGCCTGTAGCCGCATGACCACTACAGGTCTCGCTACATTAGAGTCGGTCCTTTGCATGCCTGTGTTCTCCATAAGACAAGAGCTTCCAGCGGCAGCAGCGAACACTTCTCTCATCCTGCTCCTCAAACATGGGTTAACATCCAAACAGGGGTCCTATTACTGTGAAAGTTTTAGTGGGAGGAATTCCAAACCCTCAAATCCAATTTGGAACTACTTTTTGCTGAAGGGTCTCGGTGTAACTTGAACATGTATCCAAACTTTGTATAAACATTTCCCTCTTTTGAAGTACGACAGAGCCATCTGATTGTCTTTGTTCCTAATTAACATGAGACCTGGGGCACTGGCCTCGGATTCAATAGCGCGTGCTTCTTAACGAGAGGCAGGATTTCCAGTGCAAATTCAGAGGCTGCTCTTTGGAGCCGATGGAGAGGTCGAGGACGGGGACAGGCATCGGTGTGGGGTCCAGGAGTACTGGACATCATTTTCTAGAACCCAGAGGCATTTCACCCAATGCTTTCTAGAGTCTAAAGTGATCTATGTTGGAGCCAAGTTGGGGGTGGGGTGCGAAGGGGAACTGAACAAACAGCATCTCCAAAGCCCTAAGTGCAACAAATGATTTTCACTGGGCTCAGGGTTAAAATGTTGAGAAAAGACTCCGTTTCTCCACTAAGGTGTGCCAGGCTGCCCTGGTGGGCTAGGAAAAGTAATCCCATGCCTATCTGGCATGCAGCAATGGGAGACTCGGGAAGCAGGGGTCTGAGAAGGAATGAGCTGAAGTCAGGTCAGCGCTCAGGTTGATGGCAGAAGCCCTGAATCACGAGTCTGTTTACTCAAGAGCCTAGAAGAGCCACACAATCCACTTGTTTGCTTTTTAGGTCTCCTCCCCATGCTAGGGAGTATAAATCATTTGTGTGCAAGGCCAGATGCACACCCACACTCTCACAGAAGGCACGTGCCACTGAAAAACAGGCAGGTGACATTCCTACATGTACGATTTTCTGCCAAAGCCCCTTTAAAACATTTTTATGTTGTTGTTACTCTCAATATCACTACCAATGGTGTGAGCCTCAGTAAGTCTCTTAACCTCTTTGGGCCTCAGTTTTCTCATTTGTATAGAGAGCACCTCCCTACAGGGCTATTTTAAGAATTCGAGTTGATCTACACAAAGCACCTAGCCCCAGCGTGTTTCAAGGTTTGAATGCGATCGAACATGTGAAGGAGTTAGACCAGAGTGAATATTCAATATAAGGTAGCATTACTGTTATTATTTCCTTTCAAGCTCATGGTCACATATGAAGCAGCTTTTCTTCCGACAGAGCGCTTCACAGAACAGCTGGATGCTAACTCAGCTCCATGCTGGCCATGTGTGTGGCTTTGGATAAGTCACTCCGTCTCTTTGAGCCTGATCTCCAAGATGAGGGCTGGGAATCTGGCCACTGTCACCCCCTAACGAGGTTACAATCCAAAGAACAATTCCTCTGCAGTCCTATGTCTGCAAACGTGTTCTAGATGGTTCTGAGGAGATCTCTGTAATCCAGGCTTGTTTTTCCAGGTAGGCAAGCTACCTGCAGTCATCCATGCTGGTCATTGTGGCTGACTTAGGAGTCACACTCTTTCTCTGTTTTGATGCTGTGTCTGCGTCATTGTATTTTCCTTGAGGACACCTGCCTGGCCTTGCCTTTCACACACCCTCAGGATTCACACAGTCACATTGCATCCCCTTAATAAATGGGAAACAAATATTTGGGGAACCATCATTTGTGGACACCTTCTCCTAGCAGCCCAGTAATGAGTCATTCACTCGCAATCAGCAAAGCAGAGCTTGTGTATTTAAATTTGAGTCCAGAGGCTTCCGACTGCTCTGGCCCACCTACAAAATGCTTCAAAATGTTTTGAGTTGGTATCCAATGTCTAGAAATTGAGAGACTTTTCATAAAAACAAATCTAGATTTCAGTTTCTATTGAAGAATCGGAAGATCTGGCAGCAATAGAGGCTTAGACAATCAGCAGCAGCTAAAGAAAAGCTGCCCTTTCTCCTGCGCTACAGCTCACTACAGCCTCCACTTCCCACTTTCCAGAACTATCTCTGACTCTAGCTGTTAGTCATTAATCCTCCAGGCTTAAGATTGGACTTGGTTTGCCTGCATCTAGGTTGTGCATTACATTTAAAGTAGTGTGTTTTCCACAAAGCACTCCGAATATACTCCGAATATGCTCCATAAATGTGAGGAGGGACTAACTTGACAAAAGTTTGCAAACATGTCCTAGATCACATGTGTCAAACACAAGGCCCGAAGGCCAAATCCAGCCCGCCAGGCCTTGCAATGTGGCCTGCACCGCGCTGTCATCACTGCACTCCGCTGTCAGTTTATGACATTGTCAGTTTATGACTGTTCAGTAAACCATTCGGCCCACGATTTAGGCTGGATTTTAGATTTTGGCCCCTTCTCTGATTGAGTTCGACACCACTAGACTAGATGGTTCCAAGGAGATCTCTGTAATGCATATTTAAACATAGTATTTCCCCCCTTTCCCCCACCACCTTCCTAGATAGACAAGCTTTCTACTCCTTCATGGAGTCAGAGTAGAGAGATAAATCTCATGTCACTTATCAAAGCAAACTGAAGCACAAGAAGTAAACAGAGGCCCAAAAGGCAGAAAAGCAATTTTTAAAAATTAATAAATGATGAGACTATTAACAGCACATGAAAAAGGTTTGCTTTCCCTCTCCCCTTTAATATGATTTTCACCTTAAACATTGTGTCCCTTTAGGAAAGGGAGGGAAAGTTAATAAAGGAACCTATCACTCAAACTTAATTTTTAGTATGGCAAATAAACTGCTTTAATGAAAGGGCTGAAATCCCCAGGTTTGCGCATTAAACTTTCATTCGTTGTGGAGAATGGAAATTATCGATTCAGCCGTGGCATCATGCATTTTGAATCCCACAGTGGCTCGGAAGCCCGCGTTACTGCTGGGTGCAAATGTGTTGGCAGCGTTTTGATACGGGGCGAGCAGAGGGTGGGTGAGGGGCAGGGAAAGGAACACAGAGAAGGGAAGGAGGCAGACTGGCTCTTCACAGAAAGAGAATGATCAATATTTCTTGTTGCCAAGATCCACTTAAACAAAGCACTGCTTCTGACAGCATGATGGGCCAGGGGTGCGTTCTGAGATCAAAAAAGCTGGGTTCACTCGGCCTTTTGGGAAATGCCTACAGCTTCAGGGATCACTTAACAAAAAAAAAACCACACAGAACGGATGGCTGATGATTTGATCCTAAGCTCTTGGGGAAGTTTGGATTTCAAGAAAAACTGTAGGGAAGGAAAATATCTCGCTTCAAGGTCAGGGTGTCCATCAGGGGAACAGTCAATGTCTGACATTCTAATACGGAATTGGATAGCACAGGAAAATCAATCCAAACCACAAATACAGCTCTCAACCTGGTGTGGCCTCATCAGAGAGTCAGGTGACAGGAGCATACCATCTTTACTTAAAGCACAGACATAGGTTTGTTTTTCTTTTGAAAGAAATTAATTATTCTACCTCTCAGAGGACCACCCCGTATTTAAGCAATGCTCAATTATTTCACCCTTAGAGAACTCATAGGGATTGATTCTAGGCCGAGACTGAGGCAACCTGAATCAGGCCTATTTTGGGGTCTTTGTGTCTTGGGGTCTATGAGATCAGGAAAGATGATTTCTAATCATCTTTAGAAATAAGCTAAACTCAATTGGAAAAGTAAAGGAAGGAAGGAAGAAAGGAAGAAAGAAAGGAAGGAGGAAGGAAGGAAGGAGGAAGGAAGGAAGGAAAGGAGGAAGGAGGGAGGGAGGGGGAAGGGAAGAGAGAGAGAGAGAGGGAGGGAGGGATGGAGGACAAAAAAAAAAAAAAAAAAGGAAGAAAGTCATAATATATTCCCCAAAGAGAAGGTTTTGCTTTGCTTTGTGTTTGTGTTTGTTTTGGTTGCCTCCCAGCTAAGATGCTCTTACACCACTGGTCTCCCCTGCCAGTCTGGCTGTGGGACGAGCAGCTCTGTTGAACTAAGAAGTTCTGGTTGTACGTTTTCAGACATAGATCCGGTGCCATCTATAGATTTCCATTCTGGGAGAGGTTTCTCTTTTGTCCTACTTTGTGTCAGACTTGCCGTTGTGAGGATGAGAGTGCCCAGGAGACACCTCCCCCTGGTTGAATAGGCTATGAAGAATGGGGCTCATTAATCGGCTGGCAGCCGCCCCCCAACAGGATGCTAGGTGGGGCATCCGGGAAAGGGAGGCGGAGGAGGCACGCTCCATTCAGGAGCTCACCACTGGCTGTCAGCGGGGGCCTCAAAGCCAATGGCACCGCCTCCTGAAGAACCCCATCAGGTAAAGTCTGAACTGAGAGTGACAATCCAGACGCAGAAGCCTTGGTCTGGAGGAGCAGGCTCTGGGCCACCGTTATTTTTCACCTTAACCCTTGCATAGATATGATTTACTGGTCTGATTATTTTCAGATGCCTGGAATGTTCCTTTTTTCAGTCATTCCTTTGTTCCCGTAGATTTTGTACATTAGTTCACTCGTGTATTGATTCTATAACTGATTTTTCCTTTTCAAGTCTCAGGAGGGTCCTCTCCACCTTTAGGTAAAGCCAAGCTGCTCAGTCTGGCACATAAGGCCCCTGTCTTCCCCCTCACTGCATCCAAATGTAGGCCACACCATTCCCTATGCTGTTCCCCACTCACAATATTTATGTACATTTTCAAAGCATTGCATGTGCTGTTCCCTCTGCCTGGAACAGCTTTTTATCTCAGCCTCTTCTCGTAGCTCAATTCTGGGCATCTCTGCAGACTCAGCTTCACAGGCCTTCCATGTGGGGTAGTCATCCCTGACATCCGCAGCTCGTGTTCCCTTCCTGTGCTCAGCCCTCACCTCACTCCTCTGTAGCGATCTGCGTCCCCAGGAAATGTCCTTTGAATAAATAAAGAGCACCACTTCCAGCTCCCTCATGGCCTTTATGTATCAGAACAAAGGGATGAAATCAACCAGCGCCTCCCCAGTCAGGAGCCAGAATATCACCTCTTACCTTTATGGTTTTGGTCTGGAGTCTGAGTCCATTTAAAGTGTTGATGGCTTTCTCTGCATCCTTTGGATCAATATAGTTAACGAATCCATACCCTAAACTCTGTCCTGTGGAAACATTTTTTAAAAAAGAGAGAGAAAGAGAGAGAGACAGAGAGAGAGAGAGAGAGAGAGAGAGAGAGAGAGAGAGAGAGAGAGAGAGAGAAAGCTCAATATCTTTATAGAGGAAATATTTCCCATTGCAGTGAATCCAAACCCTCCTAGTACAATATATGGTTCCTGTTATACCAAGATTTACCCACAGGCTGAGAAATTTCAAATTCTTTCATGTTTCATTTTGGTTAGTTTTTGAGCTCACGAAGCTGCCTAAGCTGGGAATGGGTAAGCACTCCTGCATACCCACACCATACTACCCTGTTTCCCCGAAAATAAGACAGTGTCTTATATTATTTTTTCTCCCAAAGTTGCGCTAGGTTTTATTTTCAGGGGATGTCTTATCTTTCCACGCGCTAGGTCTTATTTTCGGAGGATGTCTTATTTTCGGGGAAACACGGTAATATATACGCCAATGTCCTCTTAATGGAAAAGAGGCAGGACAGGGTAGTGTCATTTGTTAGAGAGAACTGAACTGGAGTCCCAGGAATTTCTCTGTAAACTGTGTGACATCTCAGAAATGTGAGGGAGATAGGAGATTAAATGACTTGATTAAATGATAAGAGAGGGTCGATGAGATACTGTATATAAAATGTCTACCAAATACATTGCCTAGAACATAATAGCTGCTCAACAGACAGCTCTGCTATGCTTAGTCCTTTAAAATTGGGGCAAGTGCTAGATGTGGGAGCTGTGTCTGCTGCCTCAGTCACGCCAACCACACCCACACCCGGAGGAATGCAGCAGGATCTGAGCAGCAGAGATGGGAGGAGACATTATAGTGAAGGCATGGCCAGACTTTAAAGCAGTTGCTGCAAACAATTCGTTGCCTCCATCATTCCCCTAGCCCAATAATCATAAAAGAGGGGTGGGTCCTATTGGAAAGGACCGAGGAACTCCTAACTCAAAGGAGTGGTGTGCAGGCATTCTTCAAAGAGAATTTAGCTCCTTTGGCGGAGACGGCACCCACTTGTCTGCAAAGAGAGGTGGCAAGTGACAGGGCTCCCCCCTAAGTGAAATAAAAATAATGTGTTTGCGATCGTGCCACTGATTATAAATAGTCCATCAGCTCTGCCATGTGTCATCAGCCAGAAATATCATTAGGAAACTTTACATTTACTGACATACCCTTTAAGAAACACTGAGCTCAGGGTGGCTGCAAACCCAGATGAAACTTCTCAGGCAATGCTATTGATTTGTGGGCGGCAGCAGAGCGGAAGGGGAGGAAAATGACAGGACATCACATGTCAGGGAGGACTGATTACATAAAGCTCCCTTTGGAGTACAGGGGCCGGGGCCAGGAGACAATACAACAAAAAGCCTGCCATGTCCTGGTGACAGGAGCCCATTTCAGCAGCCAAAAAAATCTTTCCAACAGCTTCTGTTTTGCTGGTAAATGTCTGTGTTTGTGTCTGTTGTAGGAGGGAACCTGGGAAAACAAGTTGGGTTCTGGATCAGAAAGTGGGTGACTTTGTTATCCTTTATAGGAAGGAAATAAAGAGAATCATAAGGAAACTCAAATGCATTTTTTTTTTGGTCACGCAAATGACAATTCTCTCCATTAGCACATTCCTTTGTGATTTGGAATAACAACAGAGTTAGAATAGGAAAAAAACAGGGGAAGGGGCAAACTTTTCCAGATATGCCCTCCACCAGCCAGAATTAGTAACTGGAAAAGCAGGAGAGAATGCTGAGCAGCCTCCAGACACTGGGACCCTTCTCTTCCCATTTCACTGTGATTGTGGTGTGCGTCCGTCTGTGAGTATGTACACAGAAGAGTAAGTGTGAGAGAGAGGTGTGTGTGAATTACAAGACCTTGCTACATGTCCCACAAAATTTTCTGCAAATCAAAAGAGTAAAAGACTAATTTCATTGGTTTCAAAACATCATTTGTCTTAAATTTGTCTTCACCTCAACAAGGCTAACTAAATTTACCTAATTAAATTCATTTTCAATCACGCAAATTTCCATTTTCACCATGCAAATTTATTAGTCCTATTTATCTTGTATATAAGAGAAGCCTTAAAAATGACTGAACTAAAATATTTTTACAGTTATTTATTTTAAACAGTCTTGCACCAGATGGGCTGCTTCAAAGGGCATTTAAAAAAGCAATAATCTCTATGATAAACCTCAGGTATGAGTTCTAGGAAATGAGTCAGACAGTCAGCCTATCCCACTAAATATTTTGTGTAAAACTAAAATGAAAAAATATAGACAAAATGCTCACCACTTAACTGCAAACATTGAACCTAAATCCAAACAGTTCATAATTCATCACAGTGATGGAATATCTGTGGAGGAATTTATCATGCCTATCAGTGATGCATGTTCCCTGATAGGCTATCTTTCTTTCTAATTATTCATATGTTTACGGAAATCTGAAATAAATAGTAGAGCGGCTATGATTGTTATACATTCTACATTTTACCTTTACTAGAGGCCCGATGCACGAAATTCATGCAAGGGGCTTGGCCCTTGCAGCCCCGGCTGCCTCGGCCCATCGCAGCCCTGGCTTCATCCGGAAGGTCGTTTGGCTGTCTGGTCAAATTAGCATATTATGCTTTTATTATTATAGATTGTGGACCATTGTTTCAGGGAAGAAACACTCTCACGTCTTGGGGAGATTCTGAAGATCAAGTGAAGGAAAGGAATCCTGAGTCATAGCTCCCCTCCCCCCCCCCCCACCTGTATCAATCCCAAACCCACCATCACCTTAGTACTTGACTACAGTATTATCATTATGCGCTCTAGCTTTAGAGAGAGACTGTGCTTAATATCAAGAAAGAGGGTGCTCTAGGGAAAGTAAAAACCAGATGAACATCCTTTTAGAAAGCAAGGGGAAAAATGATTGGAGATACTCCTTGATATGAAATAATGAATTGCAAACTCTAAGCAGAACGCTGCATTGAACAAGAGGAGGGCAGAAGTGGAAAGCTTGCCTGTGAATTGAAAGCTATGAGTTAAGCTGGCAGCCCAGGGAAACCACCTGTGGTTAACCTACTTCCCAAACAGGCTTCTTCACGGGCCTCTTGTCATCGCAGGAGTCCTGCTAAGTCTAATAAAAAGTGCTCTATGGAACTAAACACCCTCTTCACAACAGCCTATAGAGGATTAAATCCCTAGGCAGAAAAGAGAAAATCCAGAGACCCATTTATTTCAAAATTCTTTTAGTAGTGGGGGAGAGTAAAATAAGAAGAATTTTGTGTTTTGGTGGCCATATGCTGGTGATAGGTTATGGATTTGCAGTTTTGTATTTAAATGTACATAGAGAAATATATAGATGAAACACAGTCACAAAAAATACCAACATTATATCCATGGGGACCAAAAGAGCCACCATGCTGGAAAGGCCCAAGGGACCCAATCAAGAGCCTATTTCTTTCTTGATTAGCTATAGCAAGATTTGACGATATAGGTATGGCAGCAGTATTTTCAGAACAGAAAATTAAACTTCATTTTTGTTCTCAATTAATAAATTAATCTTGATAGCAAGTTGAATAAAAAAATTAAATTACTGAAGTTAATGTTTGCTGAATTAGCAATAAAGAAAAAACATCAATGAAGAGGTAAGATATTATGAAATAAAACTGCCTCCAAAATTTAGAAACTATGGTGAGAACCTGGCTTTTTGAAGCCCAGGTGATCTACAGCCCTTACATGTGACCAGTCCTTGATAGTCCCGTCCATGGGCACAGTGGAGGGGTCTCCAATGACCACCCAGGAGGAGGACATGCATTCTTGTAAGTTTGGGCTAGCAACTTAAAATTAAAATGTAGTTTCCAAGGAAAACTTTCACACATAATGCCTACATTTTAAGGCATTTCAGTTGGGTTTTGGATTAAACAGGTTCTTAACAAGGTTTTCTTAAATCTGAACCTGAGTATTTATTTATGTTTTTGTAAATCACACATGCACAACACAAACACATGCCGTGTCCTCCTAGTATGACATGGCAAAATCTATTCTGCTATAATAATTTCTAACTTCTCCCCTTAGAAATCAACCACTTCTCTCCCCCAAAACTAGCTTATAAAGGTTTGCATCTTCAAACATAGAGGGTACTCAACAAATACTGGCCAAGTGAAAGAATAGATAAACACATTTGTACTACTTCTTCATTACTACGTTCTTCAGACGTTTTTATGTTTGGGGGAAGAAGAAGTAAAGGGCAGGTCCCTGGGGAAAGGAGAGAACACGACAAAAAACTAAATCAGGAATGACTGGAAAACAAAACACAGACAAAAAATGTCCTAGGTGGCTTCTGCAGCATCGTTCAGGTGGATGATAAAACCCATCCCTGCCCACTTTCCACAGAGACTCTGGGTTTCCAACGCGTTCCCTCCACCACACCCCCCATTCTGTTGCATTCAATTTCCACAACAGCCTGTGGGAGAGAAAAATCATCATTTTACAGATGTGAAAACTGAAGTGCAGGGAAAACACTGTTTTTTCCTACGCTACAGAGCTGGATCTTAGTCTAGATCAGGGGATGGGAAAATTGTTTTATACATAGGGTGATTTGGCAAATAGTTTAGCATTGGTGGGTCCTCTAGTCCCTGTCATGACTACTCTGCCATTGTAGCATGAAAGCAGCCACAGATGATATGTAAACAAATGAGTATGTCTGTGTTTCAATAAAACTTTATTTAGAAAAACAGGCAGGGGCTCAATTTGTCTTTTGGGCCATAGTCTGCCCTGGTCTAGATCTTTTGACTCCAAATGTGGTATTCTTTGGGATAACTACAGTTACTCCATTTGAACTAAAATATTTTTTTTTTTTTAAATATATATTTTATTGATTTTTTACAGAGAGAAAGGGAGAGGAATAAAGAGTTAGAAACATTGATAAGAGGGAAACATCCATCAGCTGCCTCCTGCAACCACCCCTACAGGGGATGTGCCCACAACTAAGGTACATGTCCTTGACTGGAATCGAACCTGGGACCCTCCAGTCCGCAGGCAGATGCTCTATCTACTGAGCCAAATCGGTTAGGGCTGAACTACAATATTATTGACAACTATTTTGAGGCCCTGACATACCTCTGAGGCTTTTTTGAATCACCAAAGAAAAAGCAGATTATTGTTGATAGTTTGCTTTAAGCATTTTTAATTTGTACTTAAATTCTAGGAAGTGTGACCATCATAGCTGATTATAGCCCCTCATTGTTTTAGTCATTCTCAACAGAAGTTGTTGTCCCTTGCCTTTGAGGTCATGGGGTTATGACAGCAGGACTCCGAATGTGACATCCTCATGGCTGATGGCAGCAGCGGAGTTGTCTGTCCCCTTGCAGGGCTGGCCAGAAGGAACCTCAGCATTTCTGCACTGCTAACCTGCACAGCTTGCTCTTTCTGTCTCCAGAAACCTCACAGTTACTTCCCTCATCTTCAAAACCCCCTCGGGGGCTGCCAGATGGGTAGCTGCTGTTGATGAAAACTTCTGAGTTGAGTAAGGAATTTTTGTGGATGTTAGAACCCCTAGCTCAGGCTGAAATTTTGTTCTCAAAGCACATGATAAAATCCCCAGTCACCTCAAGATCACCTGTGCAGCAGTAATCCACATGCTGGGCTAACCAAAGCCAACTCCACACCCCAGAACTCCCTCCCTGCCAGTCCTGAGGGCTTTCCTGGCTGTCAGCTGCATTGAAATCTACTTGAACTCACCCAAAAGAGGGCAGAGAGCTTTTGCGGCTGTTACTGCATACATGTGTGTGCGAGGAGTAGGGTGGGGACTCAAAACCATATTTTCTGTAAAATGTTGGTTAAGTCATTTAAGCTTCATCATCCTGTTCCCTTATCTGGAAAACAGGGATAATCCCTTATCCTCACAATCAAAGGATCACTGTGAGGATTAACTATATTAGCATGTGGACGAAGAACTGCTATAATTTATTCAGTGCCTACTTTATGCCAGGCACTATGCTAAATGGTCTAGTAAGAGGACCTAATACCGTGTTTCCCCGAAAATAAGACATCCTCCAAAAATAAGACCTACTTACAGGTTTCCTTCTGAGTGAAATGTAAGGCATCCCCCAAAAATAAGGCCCTCCCCCTTAAGCTAAACATGAGAGATTTGGTCCACTGATTCTAAAGAAATGGAGTCACAAGAAATTCACCAGGAAATTCAGGAATTGGATTGTTATGATGATGTTCCAGAAGATGATGACATGATTGTCATTGAATAAATGAGTAAATTCTTGATACTGTAGGATTCACAGTTTGTCTGGTTTGTGTTGACAACTACCGTACTACCGTACCGTATACAGGTAATAAATTTCCTTTATTTTCATTTAACAATAAATGTGTACCGTATTCTTCTTCATGGAAAAATAAGACATCCCCTGAGAATAAGATCTAGCACATCTTTGGGAGCACTTATTTTCGGGGAAACAGAGTAGAAGCCTGTGTGAAGTGCGTAGATTGTGCAGATAAGGGAAGGGAGGCTAAGAAGTATTAAATAACCTGCCCAAAGTCAACCAGGAAGTAGGCTCTAGGGCTAGGACTTGCATGAACCCAGGTCTGTGTGACTTCCCAGCTCATGTCTTCTCTCCATGGGATTGGACCTCTGTGCTAAGGCACAACAGAGTGTTGGGCATCAGGTAAGAACTCAAGGGGAGGCACAAACCCTGTGTTGGGGTCTCTTTCCCTCCTTCACACTGACAGGGGCTGCTTTGAGATTCTGGTGCATCCATGGGTCTACCCTATGCCATCCCTTTTCTGTGAGTGTTTGCATCTGTTTGGCTGAGTCTTGACTTTTCTCCTGCAAACTCAGTGTTGATAAAGCCAACTAGTCAGAAGATTGATTTTCTTTTAGTAGTTCACATAGTTGTTGCTTAAAGTCTTACTGCTCTAAGTGTACCCCTATATCAGCAGCTGGGGACTTGTAAGAACTGCAGCTTCAGCCTATTGCAGTGCGACCCTGGCAATGCTAAATGAACCTCCCTGAACCTACTCATCTTACCCAGAGTCACAGGTAAGGGAAGCACTGATGTGAAAGCTCTCAGAAATTTTTAATATTTGCTATTTCTTTTCATCCCCAAATTTTGCTTTCATACCTTGCCCCTTTCTGTTGCAGTAATCTCATCTGTAAAATAGACTTAATATTATTTTTATGCAGTTATTAGAAGGATTAAAAGTGGTAATGCAGGTAAAGTACCTGGTTTATAACAGATGCTCAGTAGATGGTTCCTTTTCTTCCTTCTCCCAGCCCCTTACACTATTGTCTGAGAGGATGCTATCTCCTCAACGAGGCCCAGCCTCCTTGAAGGTGAAGAATGTTTCTGATTTTTTTTTTAACCTTGGAGCACATATAACTGGTATCTCCTACATGGTAGATACTATGAGTAGGTATAAAACCAGATCCCAGGAGACATAGCTGAAAGACTCGTGGGCTGTAGAGTGAAAGACAGAAGACTCTCAAGGTGCTCAAGGTCCCTTCCAATATTTGAGAGGCTGACATAAAAAGGCAGGGGTAGATTTACTCTGTGGGGGCCTCAGGGAGAAGGCAAGAATCAGGCAATAGAAGAGGAAGTAGATTTTGCTTTGACAAAAGTATGAATTTTTTAATAATGATTTTATGAGGGTGTGGGGTGCTACGTGAGGCTACCCCATGACTAGAATTATGGCAAATGTGAAGGCAGACCTACATTTTATCAGGAGATGCTACAGCAGATAGCAAGATGGGCCCATAGATCCCTTCTAATGCTAAAATTCAAAGATTCTAAATTTCATTTATTTAGACCCATGCTCACAATTGGTTTCAGTATATTCTGATTTTTAATTAAGAAAATAAGAATAATAGAGGATATTTACCAAGCACTTTACATACATCATATTTAAATCTTTGCAACCTCTAAAGCAAGCCTTTCTACAGAAGGGGAAATTGAGTCCCAGGAAGGAGAAGTAACGAACCCAAGGTTATTTGGCTAGAGAATAATAGCCAGACGCATATGCCTGCCCTCCCAGGACAGCCTTTCAGCTATGCTCCAGTTTTCAGTGCTCATCTGTGTGCTAAACACCTGCCCTGACAGAGCACAGTGTGCCTGAGACTTTGAGAGAGTATATTCTAGAGAGGCTCAACATAGTCTAGTACTGTCTCCAAGTTCTTATTCTTTCCATTTAATTCCAATATATACCCAAAATTATCCCATTCCTATCTTCTAACTTGGTGTGTCTGTCAGACTATACCTGTTACATCACAGAATTGCAGTCTTGAAAAGGACTTAAGTATCAATCATCTTCTTCCACAGATTTGGAAAGTGAGGACCAAAGAAGAAGCAAGGAATTCATGGTCTAGTAGGAATCAACAATGATAGTCTTAAAGTAGTGGTTAGGTGTTATGACAGTGAGAAGGAGAGAGGGTTTCTGGAGGATATACCTGAGCTGAGGCTAATTTGAAAAGACTGGTAGGAGGTAGCAGGCAAAAGACCGAGAACACTCCAGGTGGAGGGGACAGCATGAACAGTTATCCCTTCAGGAAAGTGGACTGCCACTGAGTTTACAGCCATCACTTCCAGGAGGCCAAGGATTGTTGATATCAACATGGACTGTCAATGCTGTTTCTAAGCAGAATCTGTGCTCAGCTGCATAGATGAGATCTCCTCATACCTCTGGCAGGGCCTCAGGAGTCATTAGACATCTGAAATTTTGAGTGTGTCTGTTCTCTGCCAACAACAAACACTATTAAAAAAGACAGGACCTAGCCTTACTTATTCTGAATTCCCAAAGTGTTTAAAATTATATTGAGCCAGTACTTGGTTATTTCCAGAGGCTACATCCTGGCTTCCTAAGTAGATGTGATTTCCCAGAGGTTGAGAACTCATCATGTGGCAGCAAGATGGCAACAAGCAAAGCACTTGGCCCACAGTGGGCATTCGATACAAGCTCACTGAACCAAATGCATTTCTCAATGGGCCCTAAGTTCTTTAGGGCAGGCTCAGGGTCTTTATCAATCTGGTATGACCAATGTCTGACACATAGTAGGCTTTCAATAAATTTATGTTGAATGGATTTATGAACAAATTCAATAATCAAATGAACAGTATCAAGAATAGTTATCATTTTTTTTAGTGCTTACTGTGTGCCAGTTACTGTACTGAGTGCTTAATTTCTCTCCCACCCCAACTTTATTGAGGTATAAAGGACAGATAGAATTGTGAGATATTTCAAGTATACATCCTGATGACTTGATATACATATACATTGTGAAAGGATTCCTACCATCTAGTTAATACTACATATTTCTCTTTTTGTTGTTGTTATACCTGAGTGCTTTACTTCTATCTTCTCATCTACTCCTCCAAACAATTTTACAGGTAAGCATTATCTCTGCCATTTATAATCAAGGACACTGATGTCCAGAGGTCTCGGATCACAAGACCATCTGGCTCCAAAGCCCACACAGGCTTTTATAGTATCTTCTGATTTCAGAGACAGTATTATCGAATTGTTCAAGTGACGTGAAACAATGCCTCAGTTAGCGGGTGAGGCACATGGGAATTCACAAAGTGTACACAGGGATTCCAGCAGTCCGCAAAGCAGGAAGGATCAGTGACAAAGCTACCCTCTTTCATAAAGAAAACCAACCAATTCTCAAAGGAGTGTGCTTTTTTTTTTTTTTTTAACTTATTTTGGTTTGTCCTATAAAATAAATTGTTACAAATGACAGTTCTTATACATTTCAATAATAAACTTCAATAAATGAAAAAAGCGGAACGAATTTGAGTCTTACTTTTTTTATGTCTTTCCAAGAAAGAAAGGTGAGTCACAAGATACAAAGTAACTATCAAGTATTGCTTAAAAAGAAACAGAAAGAAGAATATATTTTAGGTAATGTACCAGGGACAATAGAAGCTTCCTGACAACTATCTCACCTTCAGCATTTGCCCCACAAAAAGAAGTGTTCCGATGGATAACCCTGGGGGCAATGAAAGATTCTTAATCAAAACAACATGAAATCAAATTATGTTCACAAGATTTTATTGATAGGAAAGAATAGTCACACAATTAAAAATATTTTTTACAAGGGTTGAAATAAAAAGAGGGGGGATTTGGCAAATTCCCAGCTAGCCAGGAAATGAACCAGCACTCTTACTTCTTGGTTGGTTTACTCTCACATGAAACAAAGATCTGATGACAAATAGCCAAGACGCCACCCAGAATGGATGTGAACCCACAGGTGATTCCTGAAAGGCAGCTGATGTTAGATGAGGGTTTAGTATCAAAGGAAGGAGAGGTAGAAAAAGTTATCAGTTGAATGCTAATTACTTACGCTGTAATTAGCCTTTGGACAAAATGCAGGTGAAAGGAACTATTGAATTTAGGCACTAAGACAATGGCTCCAAATCTCTCATCAGACACTCTTTTTTAAAAAAAATATATTTTTAAAAAAATTATTAATCCTTTAGAGAGAAAGGGAGAGGGATAAAGAGTTAGAAACATTGATGAGAGAGAAGCATTGATCAGCTGCCTCCTGCATCTCCGAGTTTCCTCCCCCCCCCCCCCCCCCACCCCCACACACACATACACACACACACACTGGAGATGTACCCGCAACCAAGGTATATGCCCCTGACCGGAATTGAACCTGGGACCCTTCAGTCCCTAGGCTGACGCTCTATCCAGTGAGCCAAACCGGCCAGGTCCAGACACTATTCTTAAAAAGGGCAGGTGAAGGGGTCTGATATCATGTTGGGATTTAGATTATAGGAGATAAGTTATGTGAGAGGAGTTGGCACAAGGAAGATGCTTTCACAAATATTAACTGAATATAAATCTGTGAAAACTGCCTTTATTCAAAGTAAAAGGAAACCCATGGCTTTCTATGAGGGAAAAGAAGTAAATAATATGTCTTTGTAGAGATAAGTCAGGATGTCAAATATGAGCTGGAGAAGGACTTTGTCTGAAAATCTCTGTCAAAGTGTCATTTCTGAACAAAGGGTTTGGGCTCTCTGGCCATGGACTTATACTAAGAGCTGTGTGAAATGCAGAGATGAATACCCCCGTCCCTGTTGTCAAGAACGTCATTGATAGTACAGTATGAGATGTGAAGCTCACATTCATGGCCTGACAGCTCAGTTCAGTTCCAACAAATGTTTAAAAAGACAGAATTCCCCAGATCCAGGAAAAGGAAGAGAAACAAGAAGCAAAGTATGTCTTCCCTTTTCATCACCATTCAGCTTGCAGGTAAGAAATAAAAAAAATATAATAATAATAAAGGAAAACCCAAGCACAAAGTAACTCATGCAGAAATGAGTCCATAGAGTAGGAATTGGGGAGGGAAGCCATTTCTTTTCTTTTCTTTTCTTTTTTTTCTTTTTCTTTTCTTTCCTTTTTTAAAGCTAAGGGTGATCAGCCTCACTACACTGAGTCAAGTACCTGGGGAGGTAACGATGAAGGAGTGTCCAGGAATGCATGAGAGACTAACAAAATGTGAACACCTTCTAATGGGTCAGTTCTTTTGGGCAATGGAAAATGAAATGTCATCTGATGATCAGGAAACAGAATAAATCCATAATTTAAATCATGCCCAGTACATGCTCAGTACTCCGTAATTTTCAATAAGAATGCCTATAGTATGTGACAGGGCTGTGCTGGTGGCAGAGAGGGGGATTTACATGGTACCCCTTTTCTGTCCATCTTGAGAGTCGTTAAGACTTTCTAAGGCCTCCACTTGCCCACTCACATGCAGAAGAGGATGCTACCTCTTTCTTAACAAAAGGGATGAGGCCATGATGGGAATTGTCCCAAACTGCCTCCTTCCCTTCCACCCACAAATTTACCCCTAATGCAGCTCCACTCTTTCCTCCTGGTTTAGGATGTACAGTCCACAAAATGCTGAAGAAGAAAAAAAAACTTCCTTGGGTAATTAATGCTACGTGTTATATATTAAAATTTATAATGCACATTAACATAGACTCAGAGAAGGAGTGATAAAAAACACACCCTTTTTAGGTTGGTTCACTTCAGTTTCCCAAACTCATTTGGTCACAGAATTCCTTTTATAAAACATATTACCTATTACACATCTTTGGGAAAGACTTTTAGACGGGATTCCCAAATAAACATTACTCTTTGAAACAGGACTGACTACTGTCTCAAGATTGATTACCCTAAGGTGGGGGAGGGGTCCTGGCCCCAACTCTGAGCTAGGATTTCTGAGATACCGAGGGGCCAGCAGGAAATAAGGAGACCAAGCCAGAGAATACTCCTAAGGTCTCTTTTCACTGTGACACTCCATGATTCTGTTTCTCAGAAGACATCATATAGACATGCTTCTGGGATAATATAGTCACAGGGCAGAGATATATAGTGGGGAGGGTGTCAGACATCTGAGGACATATTTTCATATCAGTGTAAGTTGTACAAGTTTGGTTCTAGCTCATCTGTGTTAGTAATCAGCATGCAGGGAGCTCAAGGAGTTTCACTAGAAGAATCAAAGACCCAAGGAACAAACAAACAAAATTATGTGTCGCTGTATGGACCCCCAAGCAGGAGCACACACATATAGGTGCATACATACAGGCACACACACGCACATGAGCTATAGTTAACTAACTAGGCATATAGCAATGGAAGGCAGTGTATAGTGTTGCAGATAAAAATAGAGGCTTTGGAGTCAAACAAACATGCATTCAACTTTGCTCTGCCCCTTAGAAGCTGTGTGACTTTGAACAAGTTACTTAACCTTTCTGAGCCTGTATCCTCACCTGTAAATAAGGCTAATAGTAACTGATCCTTACAGAGCTGCTGTATGAATTTTATTACTCTACGTCAGGTGCTGATCTGAATGTTTTAAATATATAGATGCCAATAATAGTCCTATCAATATCCCTATTTTAAAAATGAGAAAATGGAGGCACACAGAGAGTAAGAACTTGCCTGCTATATGGCCAGTACGTGGTGAAGCCGGGTTACAAATGCAGGCAGTCTAGCTCTTAATCACTAGGCTACCCTGCATACCACAGCCCTGGGTTAGAGTAGGTCCATGATATTCCCATGGACGACATAGACACAAATAAACAAACACCTACACCTCCCTGTCATCTCTGGCTTTTAAAATGTGCTGTTTTTATCACTGGTTTATTACATGATACAGTTCAAATGGAAAGCGTGCAGACACCAGCTTCCCAAACATCCTATCTGGCTGCTCAAGAAACGCAGGAACGAACATATTCCTGAGAAATGTGGTTCATTCCGAACGATGACTCAGCCACTATCTTCACAAACAGCCTGCTAATTAAACTTCCTTATGAACTCTGCTAACTAATTTTTCCAATGCATGGAGGAAAAATCATTCATTATAGACCGGAATCCAAAATCTAATAGTAATGGCACAAGTAGGATCTGTGGCATTGTAATTTGATCAGCTTGAGCATTAATAACAGACACTGATGTCTGAGAGAGTTAATCAGCTTCTGTTGATTTTGCGCACAGATAACTGAACAAAACATCTGGAAGGCAGACCATAAAGCAAAGCTAGCTTATCACAGGGTTAGGGGCAGGGCAGTTAGTATTTGCTTTAACCTCATAAATCCCCTGCTTACAATGTCCTATCTTCTGGGTGACCACTGTAACATGCTGAATTGGTATAGCACTTAGCGACTTACCAACACATTAGCACAGGGGTCCTCAAACTTTTTAAAGTGGGGGCCAGATCACGGTCCCTCAGAGAGCTGGAGGGCCGGACTATATGAACTACTAATCCCTACTGTAACACCTTGGCTGCGCTCACTGCCCAAAAAACCTGGCGGGCAGGATCAGACTCCCCTGGGGGCTGCATGTGGCCCGCGGGCCGTAGTTTGAAGACCCCTGCTAGCAGCTCATCTAATGTCACAGCACAGTAAGGTGGAAGAAGCCTGTGTTATTATCCCCATATTATACACAACCATCTGAAGCACAGAATTGTTTGGTCCACTTAAAGTCCCCCAGCTACGGCCAGAATGAGAAATTGGTGGATCCTTCCATTTTATCATGTTGCCACTCCTAAATGTGGCCTGATTTTAAAAACAATCTCAGAAACCATCCTGACATTTTCAAATATTGAACCAAAGGCTTTCTTTCATTTACAATCTTCCAGAACCACTAAAGCGGTTGTTCGCTATCCCTGTAGCTATTTCTGAGGCTTACTGGAATGCATCCTACACAGCCACACTCATGACTCAGGATGAAACAGCAAGAATGCGGGGGACACTCCAGGAACGTCTCTTGTCCCAATTGGCAGCAGCATGTGGTCAGACAGCCATGGATGGGCACGCAGGCAGAATGGCCATTTGCCAGCTGTGTGACCTTGGGCCAGTCAATTGAAACTCCAGGGGCCTAACTTTTCTTGGCTAAAGAATGGGCCATCCTTACCTCTTGGAATGAAATGAGATAAACAGATGGCATCTAGCAGTGCTTAATAAATGTGAGTTCTCATTCCACTTCCCTGCTTTCTCATATGCTGTCTCCTATTTCCGGCTTGGAATCCCATAATGGAGGACTGAATCAGGAAAAGCTATTCCATTTCCCTTTCCTCTCTTTATCCATTTGTTGGCCCAAAGGTAGGATTGTTGGTGAGAGGGGGGAAAAAAGTTATGAGACAGAATCTTCCACTTATAGGTTGCTTTAATTTACAAGTGCCCTCACAAATACCACCCCGTGAAGGTAAGGCAATGTTTTATCTTCTTACTGAATATTGAGAGAATGGAAGTCTAAGGGGATAAAGTGACTTGGGCAAAACCACCAGTTAAGTGTATCTGAGTGAAGGCTGAAGGATGGGCTGGAATTCATTAAAGTCTCTCACTTCCGGTTGGTTCATTGCACTGTGTCTGGTATTTCTGTCAAGGAAGGATTTGGATGGAATATGTTTTCAGGGTGAGGAGCATGCTGGGAAAAGAAAAAATGGCTGAGGATGAGTTCCAGTTTCCAAGGTGAGGACTAGGAAGTAAGAGGAACATTCAATTTTCCTGTGTGTTGTCAGGCTCAGGGTCCTGGGCAGTGGGGAACCTGCCAGAACTCACTGGAGCCAGCAGGAACCTTCACCAGGAAGGCAGAGGCAGAGGACTGAAGTTCCAGGGTGCCCAACCTCGGGGTTTGAGAACTGAAGAGATTTGGAGCCAGGAACACCTCAGCAAGAAAGCCCCTTCAAAACACCTCTGGCCCCTGCTGACACATGTGTCCATGAGACAGGAACTCCGCCAAGGCAGCTTGTCTGTGTCTGCCTGCTCTGGCCACGAAAAACAAGTAAATCAAATCAATAGGAGTTCAAGCAAGAAAACGAGCAAAGGAAAACACTATGTATGTGATCTCAGGCTTCACATCTCATCTGTATATAGCTGGCAACTCTCTCCACAGTTGTGGGTGTTATGGGAACAGGGGTGGGGCCAGGATCCTGGTTTCTGCTTGAGAATGGGCTCGAGTTGTCAGCATCCAGTTTTCTTTAATATAAAGAAACTCAGGTTAGGTGGTCTGTTACTTCTCAGAGAAGTTACCTCACCACATTTAGTTCCCAAATTTTCCTTCTCATCTGTTACCATTCTACACCCATTTCCTAGTTTTGCCTGGCTTTGAAAAAAAAAATCTATGAGTATTTTAGTTTTAGCTCTTTTCCATATTATCTTATAAGCCATTACAAATCCTTTTTGGATCAAATGGCATATAAATAAGTAAGAAGATGGAAAGAGAGGGCAGGATGGAAAAGAAGCAAAGCGAGGAAAAAGAGAAGGACAAGGAAAATTAGAAGCCACTGGCTCTTGACTTAAGCCTTCTTTGGGCTGCACTGGCCTCATTTTTAAAGTGAGACAGATATTGCCTCTATTGGCTATTTCAACAGGGTCAGAGGAAGTACTAAGTCTAAAAGCCTTTGAAAATAAACAGGAAGGAAAATACTGAGGGTTAATGAGAATACATTTTATGCTCAGACCACCAATAAATGATTTAATTTGATTCACAATGTTTGTGAGGAGAAGTTTCTTAGTGGCCATAGAAATTAGAGTAATTAACCCTACTACCATGTTTCCCCAAAAATAAGACATCCTCCGAAAATAAGACCTACTTACAGGTTTCCTTCTGAGTGAAATATAAGGCACCCCCCCAAAAAATAAGGCCTCCCTAGGCTAAACATGAGAGATTTGGCCCACTGATTCTGAAAGAAATGGAATCACAAGAAATTCACCAGGAAATTCAGGAATTGGATTGTTATGATGATGTTCCAGAAGATGATGACATGATTGTCATTGAATAAATGAGTAAGTTCTTGATACTATAGGATTCACAGTTTGTCTGGTTTGTGTTGACAACTACCGTACTACTGTACCGTATACAGGTAATAATTTTCCTTTATTTTCATTTAACAATAAATGTGTACTGTATTCTTCTTCATGGAAAAATAAGACATCCCCTGAAAATAAGATCTAGCGCATCTTTGGGAGCAAAAATTAATATAAGACACTGTCTTATTTTCGGGGAAACAGGGTAGCTAGTTGTGTCCACTTAATGTTGATGGGGCCTTGCCTCTCACCAGATATCCAACAACAAAACAAGGGCCAAGCAGAAAACCACACTTATAAGGCAGTGAGAAACTGAAATAGGTGGGAAGTCACTGAGAGAACATGTACCTGACCTCAGTGAGATAGACAATGATTCTCAACTCACAGATGCCAGGAGAAGTCTGAATATTAACCAGCTCCTTCTGTGTTAGGTCACGTTATTTATTTAGCAAATTTATTTATGCTGTGTTAGCACAGGTTATCTGGAGACTTGGGTTCAAATCTCTGCCCCACCACTTATTAGTTGTGACCTTAGATAAACACTTGACCTCTCTGAGTTACAGATATTTCAACATAAAGAGAGTACTTACCCACAGAGTAGTCCTGACTGTTCTATTCACTATCCCTTACGGATGTCTCTGAAGCTTGGCTCAGCTACTTCCTCTACATGGACCTGTCTCCTACAATCTACTCTTTACCAAGTTCAAGGCTCACTCCTATCTGACACTTGTCCCGAGAACCCCAGCCCACGGCCATCTTTTTCTCCTTTGAACACGTATAGCTGATGTCTTCATCTTCATTCAGCAGAAGCAGAGTGGTAAAGTAACAGAAACAGCAAGACCATGGCTTTGCAGTCAGACAGATCTAGTCCCACTGTCTAGCTGATTCTAAGCCCTGGCTTCTTTATCTGTAAAATGGGGATGATACTACTGATCATGCATAACTGATATAAAGCTACAGTGAGGTAACATATATAGCTGACACATAATAGACATTCCATCAAACCTCCAACTTTGCAGTATTGTTAGAGCACATTTGTGCTATCTTTCCAATGAAATATAAGAGCCAGGGTCAGGAAGAGTGAGTTTGGGCCGAGGTGAAAAACAAAACAAAAATGCCCATAAAACAGCAAAGTGGATGTGTACATGGTATGCATTATGAGAAGGCTCCCTGCCCCTTCCAGGCTGCAGGCTGTGGTAGGGCCCGTTTGGTCCTGGCTTCCCTGACTCATTGCCTCTTTAGCAGCAACACGTGGGCACAAACTATGTCTTAACCTCTTCTTGGCTTCCTTACAGACCCAGAAACAGAATTTCAGAGAAGAGAAGGGAAGACACAAAATAAATTCTGTTGGCTGATTGAAAATGTTCTACAAAGGTAAAAGCCTTAGACCAATATATGGTCTCAATCTGAATTTTATCTTCTCTCCAAACTAGAAAAATCTTCTTCTATCAAAGCTCCATTTGGGGACTGTAGAGAAAATGAAAAGGCAACTAAAGATCTTTAGTTCTTATAAGGAATAGAGACATACAGAGCTCATCAGCTAAGAGCACTAAGAGATGTGGAATGGGGGTGGGGGAGCAGATTGAAAAAGGAAACCACCACTACCACGCCTCCCAGAGGACAAGAGAAATGTGAATTTCCCATTAACACATCTCAGAAAGGCTTTCTTCCTACCCTGAAGCTGGTGACTTACATTTTTAGATAATGTGTGGAAATTTCAGTTTGACATCACCTTCCTGCTTAGTTCCTCGTCTCAATCAACCAGGTCATTTTACAGAGAAGAGGGGAGTGAGCAAGTGAGCATGTGTGGGAGTGTGTGTGTATATATGTGTGGGGGGAAGGAAGGGAGGCTGGTGAACAGGGAATTGGGCTTACGAACCAAACAGTCAGCTAAAGTACAGAAATAGAAAAGCCTTAAAATACCCAGGCCTGATTCACATCCTAGGTAAAAATCCTTTGAGACATCTCTCCTGGTTATCCGAGTTTGGAAGCAGGGCAGAATCCTCTGATTTGGAAGGGAAGATGAAGAGGACGATAGCCAGGGGGCAAAAGGAAACCATACCTGACTACCACCATCCTTGGGGGTGGGGTGAGGGAATTGTCAATAGAAGCAGATTGTATCTATGTAAACTCTAAACTTCAAAGCTACACTCAATTTCCAACCTGTCCTAATTAGAAAGGATAGGGGGTCATTGATTACCCTTGATGGGTGAGTAAGAGACAGGATGATTATGGTTTGCTGGTTGCACTTAACCTTCTGACATTCTCCAAATTCCCCTTAATAAGGCAGACTTCTATTCCTCCATTTTGTAATCCCATTTGGCTGCCAAATCCTCTCCATACTTAAAAAATTTTCCATTCACCCTCAACAATATATCTCCCCAAGTCAACAAATTGAAATTATTTTACTCTTCTTTGTGAAATACATATAAGATGACTGGAGAGAGGTGATAGATAAAATGACAAATGCAAATATGCCTGATTTTCCTCTGAATTTGGGAGACACATTGCACTGTATCAAACATATTTGTAAAATCAGTAGCAAAATGTACTTATAATGCCACTATTTCCTCTATCCTTCCTAACACTAATGAATATCCCTCTGATGTGCAGGAATCTGCTTCGGTTTTGTTTTGTTCATTTGCTTTGTTTTTTAGGTTCCCATGTAAGTGAAATCATGTGATATTTGTCTTTCTTTGTGTGACTTATTTCACTTAGTATAATACCCTCCAAGTTGATCTATGCTGTTGCAAATGGTAAGATTTCCTTTTCTTTATGGCTGAGCAATATTCCATTGTATATATGTACCCTAGATTTTTTTTTAACCATTAATCTATCAGTGGAGTCTTAAATGAAGATGGGTTGCTTCCATATCTCAGCTATTGTAAATAATGCTGGAATGAACATAGGGTAGCATATAGTTTTTTGACTTAGTTTTTTTTCATTTTCTTCATATATATATATACCCAGAAGTGGAAGAGTCATACGGTAGTTCCATTTTTTGAGGAAACTCCATTCTATTGTATTTTCCATTGTGGCTGTACCAATCTGCATCCTAGCAAAGTGCACAGGGGTTCCCCTTCTCCACATCTTCACCAATACTTATTACTTTTTGTCTGTTTTTTATACTGTCCATTCTGACAGGTGTGAGGTGGTATCTTATTGTGATTTTGATTTGCATTTCCCTGATGATCAGTGATGTTGAACATCTTTTCATGTGTCTGTTGTCTATCTATCTATATGTCTTCTTTGGAAAAATGTCTATTTGAGGTCCTCTGGTTTTAAAAAATATTGAGTTGTATGAATTCCTTGTATATTTTAGATATCAACTTCTTATTGAATATATTGTTTGCACCAACATAATTATTTAAATTACCTACTCTTTTTAAAGCATTTAATAGTGCTCAGAACACCCATAAGGCACGCAAAAACATACAAAAGTTGCTGTTGTCATTTTTCTTTTTCTTTGTTATGTGCATAAGAAATTATGCCAATAAACTCACCTTAGGGCTGAATGAACATTTCAGGAGTGAATTCAAAGCACCTACGTATTTCAGGAGTTTTCAGAGCCTTTTATTGTTTATAAAGTTATCTCAGAAGTAAAACTCAATCACATTCCCATAATGTCCCTATTTAACAGTGAATGAGGTAACATAAAGCAATTCACAGCCCTCACTCTCCTGTCCCTCTTCAGCCCGAGAGAGACTGAATTCCATATGCCTCTTGGCCTCAATGATGTAACAGACTCCTCTCCTCCCATCCTCCCATCCCATTGCTGTTGCCCATGTCCCACATCTCATCTTCTGAGAGGAACACACAGAATTATTAGCACTTTCCAAAAAAGAACAGAAGTTACCCAGTGTCACCGACTCAAAGCTGACTTGGTTCCTTTAATTAGAGATGTGATTCCTGATACAAAGGCAGTGACTACATATTCACTGTCCCCAGCAGTGAAGTTTTTTTTTGCCTTATTCTACCTTTTCCACAGAGTGAGAACATTAACTAAGCCAAAGATGTGTTATAAAGGAAGAAATGAGGAGATGGATTAGAGGTGGGGTTTAGAAAATGTTATCTTTTTTAGTTGGGCTGCAACTTCGGACCAACTTAATTCTGCGGTATGCTTAACTTCACCTGGCGATGCTGCTTCATGTTAGACTGCTGCTTCCAAAGCATGCCCTTGCTTCACTTCCTTTGTCCAAATTGCAGGAGAATAAAAAGGCTGCTGTTCTTAGACTGGAGTTTTAGCTCAATTCCTTTGCTTCCCCTTCTCTACCTAAATCTGAATTATATCTTTCAAAGCTTCCCCAACAGCTCCAGCTAACACAGACCTCACCCTTTCTCAACCATTCACAGCCCTGATAGTCTGCTTCATATTCCAGCCACTACATGTATTCAGTTTTGAAATCAATAATGATCAGTTTCATCCACCCTGTCAGAACTCTCACTTGCCTGAAATGGATAGAAAACTACTCTTAAAAATGATACTTCATGGGTACATGAAGACATTAAGTAAAAATAGAATTATTTTTTTTTTTATCACTGTGATGCTAAAAAATATAAACTCTGATGGGTAGATCAAAACTGTTTGTTATTGTACACTAATTTATAGCTAGGGATTTTTCTGTTTCCTTTTTTCTCCTTTCTCTATTGGTTTTGGAGTGAGGTGATAATAAGATAAACGATTATCAAAATGCAATTCAGCATTCAGATCTGCTGGCTTTGAGACATACCCTTACCACCTAACTCTATCCTGCCTAAGCCATATGTTTCCTTCCCTAAAACACTGATTGTCTAGGAACCTGGATTCAGTAACATAATCTTAAAGCTTGTAGAAACAAAAAGATATCCAAATGAAAAATAAGAAACGAATTCAATTCTCTGCAGTCCAAGGGAATAGTATAATTCCACTGAGGATTTTGGTGTTCTCCGCCTGAGTTTCTAGGTTGCACTAGTCCTTGCTGACCACAGTCCACCTCCCTTTCTCTCCAGCAGCAGAGGCTGCAAGTGGATGAAGGGGGAAAAAGAAAGGACACAGCTTCCAGGGTTATCGTACGTCCATGGCTGCACACAAAAGCAACTTGAGACATACGTTTTCTCTCCCTGGTATCTAGATTATCTTGATAAGTGTCCTTTCCCAATTGGAAAAAGAAGAAAATCTAGTATCTCTGAGAAGATAAATATCAGAGATGTCCAAAAGCACTGTAAGGAAATCTTAAACCTGGCACTTTCAGTAAATTTGGCTTTACTCTGAAGACTGACGTGTATTCTCAGAGGAAGATAAATATTATTATCTTTGCCTCCTGTTATACACAAGAATCTTATTATTATTATTATTTTTTAAAGGACTTAAAGCCACAGTGCATACTAGGTAGACTCTCCAGAGGGTGGCCAGCAACACTATTCAGAGGAACCCAACACTTCACTGGGTCAGGGGAATGAGCATTGGGCAGAGATCTTCACTTAGCATAGGCAGGAGAACCCTGCACATGCTTCCAGATGAGATCATGCTTTTGGAAACTGGGGGTGACTCCCAGCTCCACCATCTGCTAATAACTGGGATGCCTGATTCCGTTACTTACCCTCATTAAGTTTCAGTATCCTCATGTAAGGATATGGAGGCTGTTCACAGTGTTAAATGAAATAAGGTCTGTCCAGGCCTTAGTAAGTATCTGGACTAGAGTAAGTACCTGATGAATGAAAGCAATTATGTTCTCAGTATCACAACACTTAAGTCTATGCCCAGACTTCCCTTCTGTGTTCTCAAATGGAAAATACATTGATAACCACAGCCAGGAGTGAATCCAGCTTGCTGGAAATACCATCAAAAAGGTTCACTCTCTCTCTCTGTCCTGTCTCTGTGTGTGTGTCTCTCTCTCCTCTTCCAATAACTATTCTTCCTATATCTCTATATCTATCTATCTATCTATTTATCTATCTATCTATCTATCTATCTATCTATCATCTATCATCATATCTACCTATCTTAGAACCTTCTAAGGAGGAATCTATTATAGTCTCTTAGAGAGTGGTTTGGGCTTGAAATACTTAATCTTGAATTCTTACCTCTTTGTCACCTCCCATCCCCCAATCCTCTCACTGGATATTTAGAACTCCTTATAAAATTCACAGGATTGAGATGCATTGAGATCTGTAGGAGGTGTTGAAGGAAAAGGGGGGACTGGGATGTTAAAAATCAGGGCAACAAAAATACCTATGATGTCATTTCCCCTGACTTCTGAACCAACAGCAGCAGCCTTTTTACTCGCCTGATATGGTCCCTCACCTCTCCCAGCCTGTGTAGTCACTCACCCCCAATTGTAGGCTCAGAGGGTCTTCGATTAGAGCGATTCCCACTCCTTCTCCATCTCTCCACAGCCCCATCTCTCCCTCCTCCTCTGACTTTGAGCGTAGCCAATTAAACCTGAACAACGGGTGGATGGAGGAAATATGCTGCATCTATGGAATGGTACAGCAGGGACCAATTTCACTGTTAATTTAAAATGCTAGAATTAATTAGGTAGTGTAAATGAAGAATTTAATAAGCACTCTTTACAACCACAAGTTCTACTTTTATTAAACACTGCTACCAAATGAGGGCAAATATCTACAGTCTCTCTTCATTTCCTTGCCTCATTCCCATAAGTTCTCTGCAAATAAAATTCTCTTTTCTGGCCTGCATTAAAAATTGCATAATGATAAATTCATGCCTGAATTGTATTTATACTTTCAACCCATAAGCTTCTTCCTTAAGCTCAGATGCTATTGTATGTCTCTGCTTGGGCTGGGGAGGGAGCTAAACAAACCAAAGTTGACAATTTTGGTTTTGTATACCAAATTAAAGGCTGTCTTGGAAGCTGTCACTCTTATTCAAATGCACTCGGTGAACTACCAAATTAGCATTCTTTCAGTAAAGGAATCTGCTTGTTTAAATGTGCGTCTTTAGAAAACAAGGAAAAACACCATGAATCAGTACTTCACAAAAACCTCACTACGTTTTAAGAGAACTCTTTTGAAAGGTGATTAATAATATTCACTAATATAGCTGGCAGAGTCCCTATTTAGAAGGCAAAGCTACACCAAAAACACACTTTCTATACAGGAGTGGGAGGAAGAATCATATGGTTAACTGGTTTGAATTATCATCCTATTATATAAAAATTATTCTGGAATCTAAACATTGGCTTTCAGAGAGCACAGGCAATTCTGTCTATTTATTTAAAAAAAATTTTATTTAATAAATATTTATTGTTCAGATCATTACAATTGTTCCTCTTTCCCCCCATAGCTCCCCTCCACCCATTCCCACCCCACCTTCTGCCCTTCTCCGCCTTCCCACTGTCCTCATCCATAAGTGTATGATTTTTGTCCAGTCTCTTCCCTTACCCCCAATGTCCCTTTCCCCTGAGAATTGTCAGTCCATTCCCTTTCTATGCCTCTGATTCTATTATATTCATCAGTTAATTCTGTTCATCAGATTTTTTTATTCACTTGATTTTTAGATTCACTTGTTGATGGATATATATTTATTGTTCATAATTTTTATCTTTACCTTTTTATCTTCTTTGTCTTAATGAATACCGTTCAGCATTTCATAAAATACTGGTTTGGTGGTGATGAACCCCTTTAGCTTTTTCTTATCTGTGAAGCTCTTTATCTGACGATCAATTCTGAGTGATAGCTTTGCTGGGTAGAGTAATCTTGGTTGTAGGTTCTTGCTATCCATCACTTTCAATATTTCTTGCCACTCCTGTCTGGCCTGTATAGTTTTTGTTGAGAAACCAGCTGACAGTCGTATGGGTGCTCCCTTGTAGGTAACTGTTTTTCTCTTGCTGCTTTTAATATCCTCTCTTTGTCTTTTGCTCTTGGCATTTTAATCATGATGTGTCTTGGTGTGGTCCTCTTTGCATTCCTTTTGTTTGGGGTTCTGTGCACTTCCTGGACTTGTAAGTCTATTTTTTTCACCAGGTGGGAAAAGTTTTCTGTCATTATTTCTTCAAATAGGTTTTCAGTATCTTGCTCTCTCTCTTCTTCTGGAACCTCCATAATTTGGATGTTGGTATGCTTGAAGTTGTCCCAGCAGCTCCTTACACTATCTTCATATTTTTGGATTCTTTTCTGGTTGAGTGTTTTTTGCTTCTTTGTACTTCAAATCTTTGACTTGATTCTTACAATACTCTAGTGTGCTGTTAGATCTCTCTATAATATTTTTTATTTCAGTCAGTGTATGCTTAATTTCTAGTTGGTCCTTTTTATATCCTCTAGGATTTCGCTAAATTTACTGGCCTTTTCTAGAAAATTCTTGAAAAACCTTATAACAGTGGTTTTAAACTCTATATCCAGTTGTTTGTTTTCCTCCATTTCTTTCATTTGTGACCTGTTTATTTGTCTCTGTATTTTGGCTGCTTCCCTGTGTTGATAGAGTGGCTTTGTGTGGTAGGTGTCCTACAGGGCCCAGTGGCTCAGCCTCCCCAGTTACCTGTGGTGGACATTCTTGGTGCTCTCCTTTGTGGGCTGTGTGCACAGTCTTGTTGTAGGTAAGCCTTGATTGTTGTAGGTATCATTGGGAGGAATTGACTTCCAGGCCAATTGGCTGTGAGGATCAGCTGTGTCTATGCTGGGAGAACTTCTGTGCTGGAGACATCCTTATGAAACAACATCTGCAAAAGCCTTGTGCTTAGCTTGGATGGGGCAGAGTCTCAGGGCAGAGCAGACAGCATTGGTTTCCCGTCAGCCCTGCCTTAGTAGACCCTTGTGTCTCAGTATCCCTTGGTAATCACTGCAAGCACCTCTGAGAGAAAGCTGCTCTTGAGTTCTGCCCGCTGCCAGACAGTCCAGTTTCTCTTGAATGAGTCTGATTCTCCAGATTCTCACCCAGAACTGGAGTTCAGTGCAGTCAGGACCTTTTCTCTCCCTCTTATTTGAGAAAGCCAGCCATGCACTCAGTTGCCTGCCCTCTCTGCACGCATGCCTCGATACCTCTGCCTCCTGCAGTTGCTCTGAGTCTCAGTGTGCTTTTCTCTTTCCTGACAGTCCAGTTTCACCCTGTATGAGTCTGGGTCCCCAGAGTCTTGCCCAGAACTGGAGTTCAGTGCAGTTGGGAGTTTTTATCTCTCTCCTGCTTGAGAAAGCCAGCCACACACTCAGTTGCCAGTCCTCTCTGTCCTCGCATCTCAGTACCTCTGCCTCCTGCAGCTCCTGTGAGTCTCAGTGTGTTTTTCTCTTTCCTTCTAGTTGTAGAATTTCCAATCAGCCAGCCTTCCTGTGGTTCTGGATGTTATCTGTTTTGTCTTTTAGTTGTAGTTTTGAAATTGTGTGAGGCAGCAGTTTAGGTATTTACCTATGCCACCATCTTGGTTTCTCCCTGCAATTCTGTTTAAGAATGGATGATCCAATGTTCTGGGGCAAGATCATAAAAGCCCTTGTCTTATTTAGAGACCTTGATAAAAATCTCTTTGTTCTAGCCACTCCCTTGAAACATATGAACTGTATCTATAATAAGAACATCTCCCTTTAATGAGTGACTGCTCTGCAATAGGCTTGGTGCTGGGTAGCATACATCCATTCTCTCATTTAATCCTCACAATGAACCTGTTGAGATAACTATTATTTTCCAATTTTACGATGAGAAAATTATGCTTGAAGGATTATGTGACTTTTTTTTTTTTACAACTATTTTAGTTTTGTGGTTTTGAAAAGTACTTAATTTAAATGAGGTACAGATTTACATGGGAATTAGAAAATTAAAGAATACACATATACACACAAATACACACACACACATACATTGAGTTCTCTGATTTAAGACCAAGATGACATAGCTTCCTATTTTAATGAGAGAGTTTCCTTTTTCTTATGTAGGCTAGTTGCTCATCAATTAAACTGTTCAGAGAAAGGAAATAAAAGTCAACACTCAAAAAAAAAAAAAAAAAAGAAAGAAAGAAAGAAAGAAAGAAAGAAAAATGCTTACAGGTGTGTATGAATGATTTTAGGAGTGGAGTACCAAGAACAGCTATCTCACTGCTGTCATGTAGCCCAATGTTTTTCTAAAAACTTTTTTTCACTTCCAAAAAGATTGTATGGAAATTCCCCAATAATTAGTGTCATTAGGTCCTCAATGAATGCTGTGGGAAAAAATCAGAACCTAAAAATCTCAAGTACTGAAGTTATTATAAGGTATTATTTCACTTTCAAGTAAAAAGTCTCTGACTTCTTAAAGAGTATTTCCAAAACAAACAAATAAAATAAAATACCTCAAATGCAGATCTTCATTGAGCATCTCCCTCCTACTGCAGAGTAGTTTCACTCCAGAGTAATCTGCTATTCTCAGGGTTTATTTCTCCCCACCCCAGGCACATGGGCAGTTGTGACCTCCTTCCACAAGTCCACCTAACACTGTTTCACACATAGAAGAATATCAACACACACAAACCAAATGTTTGAGAGGAAAGGGATAAGTAGATAAAAACTAACATGGAGCATATGGAGGGCAGAGAGCAGAACAGAGAATTAAAGAACAAAGGGAAGGGGTGGTTGATTAAGAATAAAAGGGGATAAAACCAAAGTATTATTTCACAGAAAGTTGAGGAAGCTCCAAATTCTTCATCTTCTCAGTCCTACCAATCCTCAGTGTGGTTTTCTACAGTGCACACACGTATGAGTTTATGACTGTGTGCCCATGCTATCCTTGAATGCAGGATCCACACTGTAGACAGATACATCACCATGCATTTCTACTAAGGTTTGAACATCTAATGGAACATCACAGCAGCAGATTCCAAGCCTAGAATGTTGACGAAAAACATACCTGTAATTTTGTCTCTCACGAGTTTGCAGGATTCTATTTCACCAATGCTTCCAAAGAGACTCCTGAATTCCTCTTGGGTCATATTCTGGGGTAAGTAGTTGACTATGAGGTTGGTTTTGCTGTCATCTGTGGCTGCCCCTGTCTGCATGGGAGAAGGACAGTTTCTATTGTTGCTGGAGGGTCCATTGCTTGTATTGGATGTCGGGCCATTTGACACCTGAGGCTCCATGGTGCTAATTATCTAAACAAAATAAAAATAACAAAAATAAGCCTTCTGAAATAACTAAAGTATTTTTCAAGATTTAATTTAATTTTTTGAAAAGAAAAAGAGAACAAGATAGAACAAGATGGAGCACAAGAGACTGGGTTGTGAACGTAGCCAATTTAGAAGCATGTTTTAAACCAAAATGTTAAACTCCCCTTGCTATTTTTAGGCCAGCCCATAGATTTTGAACACAGACTAGCATGCAGTGGAAACTCTCCCATTATTTTGCTAATGAAAAGCTAATTCCTGTTTTCATTACACAATCACTCTCAGAAATGTATACTTAAGCCACACCAAATTATAATTAAAATGTAAAGTAATAATCATGATTAAAATTATAGTTCCATTAAAGCTGAAAAAGCTAAATATAGAGGGCTACACTCATAAGATCAAATGCAGTACCTGTTTATTAACTATCTCCTAATGTGAAATGACATCGAATTAAGTAGAGCTGTTTCATATAGAAAGGGTTTAGATTTTCACTGATGCTTAATCACTGATCAAATTTCAGATTTCATGAGTGCATACTGGGGAACTACAAAGTCTATCTACTGCTATTTTGACCTAGCCACTCTGTCACTATTTCTCCTGGACCTCTATTAAAATAAAACACTAGGAAGGAAAAGCTCACTCTAGGTTTCCACCTTAGGTCCCACACATCCCGAGGTTGTCCTTCCACACATTACTCAAAAAGAACTTTCTCTGCATTTAAATAGTTAATTAAAGATTTCCACAAATGTCTCTACCTTCAAGGAATTTGCTGTCTATAGAGGACACAGATAGGCAAGCAGATTGCAGAAGGACAATAGACTTGTAGTGGAGGAGTAATTAACCCTGATAACAGGATAGTGGGGTTCAGGGAAAAGTATTAAGAAGATAATGCTAGGATGAAGTTTTTATGAAAAATGGGTTTAATTTCATAGAAATAGGTCATGAAGATGCCCCATACCATATGATAAACATGGAGAATCACAAAATTTCAGAGCTGGAAGACACTGAATGGAATAAAATCTAGTTCAGAACACTAAAGTTTGAGATGGATTCCAGTGACTTCTTTGTCATCACGAGAAAGTGGGGCAGAGTCTGGGCCTGCACCCAATTTTCCTGGCCTCAAATGCAGCCCATCAGTTCCATTTTTCCATTCTGTCCTACTACCATCTCTTACTCATCCTTCATGATAGGGCTTCCATCTCCTCTGAAATTGATCATCAACTCCTTGGAAATAGAATCATGGCTTGCCATTGACTGGCTGTGTGATCTTGGGGGAAAAACTTGCATCGTAGGAGACTTAGATTTAGAGACTGCTTTTTGTTTTTGTTTTGTTTTTCACTTATTTTCTCATCTGAAGCACAGTGGTAGAGTAAAACAGAAGTGAGTTTTTAATTGCGCAGCTGACTTAAAATTCTAGTCCTAGCACTTATTAGCTGTGTGATCTAAGGCAGGAGGCCTCAATACCCATAGCCTCTGTTTCCTCTTTGTAAATTGGAATAAAGCCTATTGTGCAGGGCTATATTCAGGATGACAGATCACATATGTATTTATTAAGTGCCTAGACAAACTGCCTGGAGGCATTATAACTATTATTACACATTATACCCTAGGTAGGTGAGGGTTATTGAAATTGTTTCCTCTTCTAATGATCACGAATGGAAAATAGAAAAACAACAACAACAAAAATAAGACAAGAGGAGTAGTCAGGGAAAGTAGGCAGATTGAGGATGGTGAGGAACTTCTAAGATTCTTTAGCATCATGTAAGTAACTTTTAAAAATATATAATTTTATTGATTTCAAAGAGGAAGAGAGAGAGAGAGAGAAAGAGAGAGAGAGAGAGAGAGAGAGAGAGAGAGAGAGAGAGAGAGAGAGAGAGAGAGGAACATCAACTATGAGAGAGAATCATTGGTTGGCTGCCTTCTTCACACCCCCCTCTGAGGATAGAGCCCACAACGCGGGCATGTGCCCTGACTGGGAATCGAACCTTGACCTCCTGGGTCATAGATTGATGTTCAACCACTGAGGCATGCCACCTGGCCATGTAAGTAGCTTGAATCACATCACAAGAATTTTCTTCTTGGCTTCTGGTCAACTATGAGATTCTGGAAGTCTGGTCAAGACACTAAGTGGAAAACAAAGAGTTTCTGAAAAGAATCCTAAGTCAAGCACTCCTCTGCAGTGATAGAAACTGCACCCAAAAGCCTATTCAGCTGCTCTGCCCTTGAGGGAAGGGTCCAGGAGAAATGAGGAAGCTGGGCCCAGGGGAGGGGGCCATGCTAATGGAGATGATGTTGCAGAGCATCAGCACAGCTCCTTGCTGGGAGGCAGGTGTCTGCTCGCCATGCCGTCCAGCCTCCTGGGTCTCTGCAGTGCTTCCATTTGCTGTGTAGTCTCACTGCTTCAGTGAGTCAGGTGTCCAGGCAACAAACACACGGAGTGCTGCCAACTCGATAAAGAACTTGAAAAACAGAGTTTATCCAATTTAGAAAGCTTTGCTAGCAGAATCACAGAACTGCCCAACTATGGAATTTTTATTTCATGGCAAAAAAGCCAATTCCATAATCTATAGAACACCTTCTCTGCTCTCCACCTTCCTCAGGTCACCCTTCTTAAAGTTCTCCCAGATACCTACACAATCGCCTATGCTTTTGTGGCATCTTTTGGGGGATGTTATAGCGGAATATGAAGAGTAATGCCAGCCATACCTAAGCATGCTGAGATTCTGTGGGACTCAGAATGTTAAAGGTCACCTGACAGCTGGGTTCATCTTTTGTTCACTGGATGCTCACCTCACAGACACATGTGGATGGAAGCCAACTTGCCCATGTGAACATCTCACAGGTCTGGGAAGTGACAAGTCTGCAGCAAAGTAATTTCAGTTCCTCAATCAGCTTTCTGATCTGCTTACATCCTATGTGGATTTCCTAATGTATGCTGACTCATGGAGCTGAGCCCCATCTGTAGATCAGACAATCCTAACTGGGCTCAGACCTTCAAAAAAGTCATAAGACACAATGTTCTGCATTGAGCTACTAGACAGTAAGCCAAGTCATTCTCATCTGATGGAGATGGAGCTCGCTTTGCTCTGCACACGCTGCAGTTATCATTCTGTATATTTGGAAAGAACTGATGGGAATACACACACGCACACACAGACTTTTCCCAAGAAAAATGTGCAGTTCTAAAGTTGAGAAACATTTGCAAATGCATTGCTATAAGATCTCTCGCGTTATAAGATCCTTCACTGGTCTTAATGATGTATCCCAAGAAGCAAAACAGGCTTACAAAAAGAATCAGAAATGTAAAATGTCAGAATCAAATCTGACATATAAGTCAACCAAGATGATCTAAAACCATAACTTGGAAAATAAGAGAAGTTCCTAAGATATAAAGATAACAAACCCAACGATATGATATGACAACATTTTAAGTTTACATGATAGATCTTAGGGAGAGGACACCTGTAATTTCTACCTGGGAAACAGACCAGGGATTACATATATATATATATGTTAGTGGGAAGCATATCCTCTGCAAAATCAGAACACTTGCTTCCTTAGCCTATGGCCTTTGCTATTCTAACTGCACCAGTTTCATTGCCAATAAATATATCAGTTATTCAAGTGTGCAAATGTATTTTAATAAAACATTCTGTGTGGGTCTCGCAGCCAACCTTGCAGCTGACCAGATTCCAAACTCCTGACTCTTCCTCCTTCCCTCTTCTGAATGGCAATTAAGAAGGAGAATTAGAGTCAGCATCCAGGATAGAGCACTGAGGAGGTTCAGTTGACTTCAAACTCTAATGGTTGTACAAAGCGCTGCATTAAATCTTTTATGCTCCTGTGATATATTTTAAGAAACATTATACAGGCAGAAAATTTCAGGGATAAACTATTAGAGCAGTGCACAATAACATAGGCACTCAAATCCTGTCATTGTAAATGTCAATGGTTTGAATGACTAATTACTCACACTCAACGCATTAACTTCACCCCTCCCATCACTCTTTTTTTGCAAAATATACAACAAAAGCAAGAGAGAAGCCTCAGACTTGCAGCTGCTGGATCATCACTCAGGGTTGCTTGTCTCTGTGGAGGGGAGGTAAGAAGCAGAGACCAGGCCAGCCTCTTTCTCAGGGTGCTCCTGAATAAAAAACCAACCTTCCCTGCCCTTCATGACATCCCACTCACCACAATCATGGGTCCATCCTAATGGTCCTAATTACCTGTTCAATCACTTCTCTCGCTATTATTCACTCAAGGTATCTGTCATACTACAATACTTTCTGGACACGCAAGGTCATATGGCTAGATCTGGGTATGTTAGATGAACAGAGATAGTGCCCCAGTGTGCTAGGCACTGTGCTAAGATACAGAGATAACAAATACAAGGAGCTGGCCCTCCCGGAGTTCACAGTGTGAATGCATGAGACATCAGAGAACAGTAGGGACTACAGGGCCCAGCCCCAGACTTTTAATGATGAGGAAACTGAGGACAAAAAAGGGTAAATAGCTTGTTAGTTAGAGACAGAGATTGGAGTTGAGCCCAGGTCTACAGACTATCTCACGTGAGTACTCTTGTGACAATGCAAACATGGATAAGGGTTTACTTTTCTTTTCTTTTTTTTTTTTTTAAGGAAGGAGGTGAGGGGTAGCCATATTACAGGAATGCATTTGAACAGCAGTGTGGAAACATATCTACCTTCATACTTTTCTGACTGTAGCATTTTATAGTTCTCAAAGAATGAGACTGAACTCTGAGCTCTATGGCCGGAGACCGAATCTGTTATGTTTATTACAGTACCTCCTGCATGTAGAACAAAGCCTAATAATTAGTAGGTTCTGAATAAAGGACTATTGAATGAATAAAAGTCCTTACATGGCCTAGAGTTCACTATCTCTCAAACAACTCTGTGAAATACTATAAGCTAATAAGGTATTAATGTCATCCCATTTTACACATAACAAAAGAAGACAGAACAGTTATTGAGTACCTATTATATGCCAGGCATATATTTGAATATTATTTTAAATGCAGACTTTAAGAGGCATTCATTCAAGCTGGAGGGCTGAAACTTTGGCTGAAGTGGGTCCCTTAGGGAACTTGTTGAATGCCTTTTCTCTTTCTCGCCAGAAATATATATATGCATGTAACATTTTACACACAGGAAAGCCAATCCTTTGTCTCTAGATTGAAAACTCCAAATAGATTTTTCCCCACTTAGGCTTGTGACGTTTTTGGAGCACCTCTATGTAGACTAACATTATTCTTACTTCTTGATAAGAAAGTTTAGAACCCCACTTCTCCACCTTCCACTCACCTACCCTCACCCCACTCCCCATACAAGGTGGACAAGAATGGTCAGTTGAGCAAGCTGAAAGCATTTAGTCCATTTCAAAATTCTAAAACTGTGTTGTGTACTAAAGTACTAAAAATATACGGAAAGCCCCTTTCAACATTTCTTCCATCAGCTCATGAATCTCTTACATTTCCCTTCTTCGCACATCTTCACCAGGCTTTTATTTACTCAAGTTTGGGGAAGGCTAGAGTTACAACTGAAGACAGAGTCATTGTCCTGGGCCCCAGAAAGCCACCTCCCATGTGCTACCACAGGACCCTCACCAAGCCTGTCAGCCATACAATATCCTGTCCTTGCTCCAACATTTTCCATAACCATGGCAAAATGATGAAAAACTGTCTAGTCTTGCATTTATGTATCTTAATATAGTTGACACTTTCAGAATTCACTTCATGAAGCAAATAAGAGGTTACAATTTTACATGAAAGGAACCTGTTCTACTGTAGAATTCACTTACGACATTCATCATCTAAGAGCCCAGTGCTGGGACCTTGACACAGTGCTCTTGTCAGTCCTCGACTTCTATTGTTTTGGTGGAGAGGTGGTTTCGATGCTTAGTTCAGGCAAAGAAACAACAACAACAAAAAGAATCTGAAAGGTCATAGGAATATGATGTTTCTTTTCCAAATACTGTCCCCTCTACTTTGAGCACCCTCTAACTGAGAAAGATGCTAAAGGAATGTACTGATTGCACACATGTCTCAGGTGAACATTTGAGGCACACATATACATACACACACATATTTTATTAAGTATTTTAATGCATATTTAAAGGTGTTTTCTTTTTCCATGAGGAAGGACTTTTCAAAAGTTAGGTATGGAGGCTAATCCTTGTGTAATAGAACGAGCACTCCCAAGAGTCCCAAGAGCACGAAGAATAATGCTTACCGAGGGCAGTCACTAAATCAAACCATTACAGAAATTGATTTAAATTATTCATGAGAACAAAAATAAAAGTCCTAATTCTCTTTGTAGGCCTTTCCCACTTAACCCGTACACAATTCTGATACTCAGTATGCTGAACTCTGGTGGAGTGGCCCAGACTACTGCATCCCCTCCACCTTTCAAAAGTCTGAAAAACAAACCCCCCAGAGTTAGACATTTACACAGCAGGTTCCTGAAGACAGATCTTATTTTTAGTGACAATTCCTCACTTTTCTTTTTGCTTCTTAAAAGATACTAAAAATGAACTTACAACTCCAATTTCACTTTTCTTTAAAGTTTTGTCCATCAGCTCCTAAGTTCATACTCTCTCCTCCTTCTTTTCAAGAGGCTTTAATTTGCTTGAGCCCCTTCAGGTTAGTATTTCTTTTCCTGGTTTTAATTCAACTGGGAAGGAGACACTGTTATTAATGGGGTCCAAAAGGAGGGGCTGAGACTGCTGATCTGATCACACCAGGAAAAGGGAACTTGGAAATATAAACTCCCCTCCAACCAAATTACAGACGATGACTCACAGAGACCCCTGGACCAGGGGAATGTGGCCGCAAACTAAACTCATGCCCTCCAAAACCATTTGTTCCGAGTTTCTGTAGATTCTGCTGAAAGGTAACTAGTAAACGAAAAAAAAAAAAAATTAATTCCAACTGGGGAAAACATGCTGACAGCTTAATAATACCTTTGGGCAGATGCACAAATAACCTGAAAGACCTATTTACTCTAGGAGGTTATGTGGTAATAAATTCTCAGCATATCCTTAAAACAAGTGTATTAGGTTCAACACAAGTGTATTGAATGCTATTATAGACCAAGGTATTATTCTAGGAGTTGAGGAAACAAAGATAATTTGGTTCCTGCCCTCGAGGGTTCAAGTTGGGAGGATGGGAGAGGAGGACAGGTAAACAAATAATCAATTAAAATCAATTGTATACACACCTTCCTCGTAAGCAACCTACTGCAGTTTCTCTAATGACTCTCCCTCCTCACCAAAAAAAGCACGTAACTGAAATACACACAGCCCAGTCCTACTCCTTTCTGACACTTCCGTTTCCAGTCTAAATGCCCACGTTCTAAACAATGACTATTTGTAACATGAGGTAAGCTGGAGGCACTCCTCCTTTGAAATAGCATCTTCTTCTTTGGAGATGGCCACCAGGCGCTGGAAGTACTCTTATCAGTGGTAGCCAGGGCTTTTACAAAATCAGTAGCCGCTGGGAAGAACAAGAGGCATTAATACTTAAAATAGCAGGGCCAGCCTGGATATGAAACGCATAATCAAAATTTCATTTCTCTTAGGCTTTAGTCCCAAATTTTACAGAAAGCCAAGATTTTTTGTTTTTGTTTTTGTTTTGTTTTGTTTTTTATCTTCTTCCCCAGACACATCACACACATTTCTCTTCCAGAATAAATACTGACCTTCTTTATATTTTACAGTTTCTTTAGGGCTTCAGTTTGGGCCTAAAATGATTTCCTGGTGTACCCAGCCTGGGGCAGTCCTGGTAAAACCTCTGGGTGTTTGTTTTTAACAGACTTTTACAGGAAAATCTCCCGAGTTTAGGGATGGCTTGATAAACTGGTTCATTGCAAAGATGAGCAACCTTTCCTTCACCACCCCACTCCCAATTCAACCCTCTTTCCCAACCTGGCCACTAAATAAGTACAATTTCTAACTTTCAATAAGCTTTCTTTATTAAAGGCATATTTGAAAAAGACAAATGTTTTCATTTTAGTATAAATACAATTTCGTGGGCAAGCTCTCAGGCTTCCTGCAAAAAATATTAACTTGAACACAAAAAAATCACATCCTACCCTTTGGCCCCCAAACTCTGAATGTTTAATGTGGGCAAAATAATCAAACGCATAAAAATAAATTATCAGTACCTGTTGGGATAGGAACTAGCTGTGATGGTAAATATTATCTTCATCTTCCATACGAAGAACATTAATGAATTATTTGTAAAACTGCCCACGGACTGATTAAGTTGGACTTGTCTTCTGATTAAATGCATAAACAATAGCCAGTGGCACGATTCATGTAAACATAAATATTGTGTATTTATAAAATGCTTGGCTAGTGGTTCAGAGTGTGAGCAAACTCACTGAAATTCAATTATAAAAAGCAATGTGTTATTCTGTACATCTTTAACATGATCTAAAGATTCGGGTCATGTCTCTGAACTTAAGTTTTATGCACATTCATTAAATTTTTCAGAAATCTACGTAACACAATTTTTATTTTAAAAATTAGTACTCATTTTTTTAAAACACAGCTGGGGAGGAGAGTAGAGGGGAATTGAGGGAGCTATTATCTTAAAAAATCTGCACACAGCAACCTTTCCTTTATTGAGAGGAATTGTAAGCCTACTGCTCTTCCAATGGTGCAATTTGGGGGCATTCTGCCGCTAAGCCGATAGGTGAAATAAGACAGCTTTCGGCACCTCAATGTATGTATAACCGGGCATGCTAAATTCAACCCACGGACAGTTCACACAGCCCCTGAGTATATCTGCATGTTCATTAGTGAAAAGATCCCGAACATTGTTCTGACAGGGTAGCTTTAAATTTGAAAACTACTTTATTGCACGTGAAAAATTATTTTTTTATTTCATCCTTCACTTACTTCCCTTATTTATATGTATTAGAAAAAAGGACCTTTTTTGACCCAATAGAAGAACTTTATCCCTCCAACTATCTCAGAGAGTAGTTGGGTTACCACTCTCCTAGACACCCTCTGGGAAGGCAGATGGGTACTAGTAAAACCATATCAGTGTTGGTGAGAAGGCAGACCTGAGATGGCAGAACTGTCTTTGAATTATCTGTGGACCACATGTTTACAGAGAACGTAGAAATTCAGGGTTTGCAACTGTCAAGTTTTAAGGTGCTATGAAAGAATCTCTCTCATTGTTATTGGTGAACTATATATTGACACAAACTTTCTGAACATTATGTTCATATTTCTGGACCCAGTGATCCACTCTTAAGCTCAGAAAAGAATCCAAAATTCTGTAGACCCACAGTATGCACAATAAGATATATTAAGAAAACTGTATCTAGAAAAGTAAATAAAATAAAAATACAAACAATCTAAGGGCCCAACAAGGGGAATGACTAAGTAAGTTATTGTATACTTTTATGATACAGTATTCTGCAATTGTTAAGATTATGTTTATAGTGGTTCTTAATAACATAAGAGAATGTGTATGGCCAATGTAGAAGGTGAAAATTTGATTATCTCAATTATATAAATATGCACAGAGTGGAAAGGAAAAATAAAATGCTAACAATAAGTGGTAGAATTTTAGGTGATAATTCTATCAATTACTTGCCTCCATCTTTATTTTCCAAATTTTTGTGTATTTGTTTTACAATGAAAATACAGTCCTTTAATAATCTGGAAGGAAGTTCTTTTTTAGAAAGAAAGAAAATAAATCCTTCAAACCAGTTTGGGGGCCACAATATTAAAAGTGATTCCATCTCCTCCCAAGAGTCTTCCTGCAGGATCTCTCCTTGGCCACGCTGTTTGCTCCCACATTAGAGAAAACACAGGAGCCAGAATGAATAAAAACCACATTTCCTGAAACAGTCTTTGGTCTGGTCTCCCCTTCACCTAACTCACAGTGCGAGGTTACAGTCTGAGTTGGCCTTATCGCCTGGCAGCAACCTTCCTGAGGACAGCAAGGGGAGGAGATGATTTATAAGAAAACCATTCCCTGGATCAGGGAGTGAAAAGCACTGATCCATTCTAAAAGCTCCCGCTGACAAACTCTGATATTATGAACATTCTGCGCGTGGACAAAAGCTCCCACTTTTCTTAATTACATGGTTTGAGCAGGAGCCTGCTTTCAGGATCTACCCAATCGCATAACAGCCATTTATTTTCCCAACTGCAGCTGCCAAAATTTCCTTGATCTCTGTTCTGTGCTCCATCTTCAAGGACATCTTGTGAATGCATGACACTGTCAAGCAGCATTCCATGCCATGCGTTTAAGCTTCTCTTTCTTTCCTACATATGGAGATCCTCCTAATACACATTTATTAAAAATCTCATGAATAAGAAGCAAATACCAAAGTATCATTATAGTTTGGTCTGCTTTGAGGCAAATAATCTATTATGACAACGAGCCACTAATATTCTCTGTCCTTCGTGTGATGGGTTTGCTTTTGGTTGAGGGACTCTGCCTCCTGTGATTCACTGGGTCTCCTCCTGGTAACAGTGCTAGGAAAATGATGCCAGATCTGTAGCTCTCCGTGTGTGAAGCAAGAGCAAAGGACCTCACCGCAAACTTCTGATGTGTTTTGTTGTTTTTAACACAAACTTTACCTTTATATTTATCTTATTTTACAATTCTCATAATTTTTCTTCACCTCAATTTCCTCATTGTTCTATTTTTAAAAAATCTTCCATTATATGTGTTTTTATGATTTGTCTTATAACAACAGAAGATGTTATACTTAGAACAGAGAAGAGTCACTATTTCTGTCTTCACAATCTTGTCTTTTTCAAAATAAACTTTTGAAACCTCACTAATTCATACTAATTGGGCAAGAGTCAAATCGGCATTTTGAAATTCAGAAATAATGATTTTTAAAACACCAATTTCAAAATTATTATTACACCGAAATTCAAAACTACATAATACATAATTCTCAAGCCCTTTCAGGACTAATTTAATATGTCTCTAAGGATAATTTGGAAATGATACCTGTATATACAGGAAGGTATGGTAAATAGTTTACTTCTTTGAGTAAGGTATCCAGGTCCTTAGAAATCACAGATAAAAGTAAATTTGCTTGGCAAACTCTTCCATCTCTTGATATATTCTTTTTATCCCAGAAATTTACCTTTTTTTTTTTTTTTTTAAGTCAGTGCTAACAAATATTCAGAACCATTGTTGTCAAATTAGCGTAACCTAAAATTTCTTTAGTACAGGTACAAGTTAAAGCAAGCTAATGAAATCACAATTTAATGATGATAATATAGTGCTTCCTTTAAACAGCCCCTTCCCACAACTGAAGTTAGCTCTTAAAGAAAAGCAGCACAAAGGAACAAAAGCCATGCTAAGTTCCTTAACATTAATGAGTTCCTTTGATGGGCCAGAAGCCATTATGTTAAGTGCCAAGGATACAAAGAGAGAAAAGAGGTTCTTGCCTGCAAGGAAGTAAATAAATAAGTAAATAAGTAATTACTATATAAAGTTATAAATGTGGTAATGAAGAGGTATATACAAAGGAGCCTAGCAAAGTCCCTGCTCAGAACATGGCAAAGGCTCAGGAAATGGAGATCCTGCATAAAGCTGATTAAGAAGTGCTTTGGGTAACACAAAATAATGTTTTGGCACGCAACTGCCATTGACTCCTTCCAATACTACCAACAGTTAGCACATAAGAAATGGTGACAGGTGTCTTCACCTATATTCCTTCATTTAATTCTCCCATAATTTTGCAAAATAGGCCATTGTCATTCTCCCATTTACTGATGAGGGGGGCTTGAAGACATGAAGTCACTCAGCATGATGGAGAAATGAGACTTCAGGCAGTATCCACTGTCACTCAGTCAGAAAACTTGAACTCAAGTCTGAAACCAAATTCTGCGCCCTTCTCCATTTCCTAATCCAATGGCTGCCAACCGGTGGTCCCTGAGATCTGAAAGGTTGGCGACTGCTGTTAGAGTCTGAGGAAATGTTCCTATCACCACAACAAGCAACCCAGCCATCTTAGAGAAAGCAAGTGATCTAATAATTTGAAGCCATTCTAAACTGTGTCTGCTATTAATCAGAAAATATTGATAAATAAATGGATCTTACAGGAAAGATCTTGATTGAAAATTCTACACGGTGTAATGGAAAGACCATGAGGTTTGAAGCTGATCTGATCTGGGTTTGAAAACCAGCTCTAACCTTGACCTTGGGTTAGCCACATAAAGACTCTCCAAAGTACACTTGAAATTTCCTCACCTGAAAAATTTGAACAATTCTATCTGCTTTGCTGTAAAGATTAAAAATAACAAATTGAAGGTATCTGGCTCAGAGCTTGACACCGATAAACACTCAATAGGTATTCATTCCCCTTATGCAAAATGTAATATTCTGAAAATATGTGCTCATTAATAAAGTGTTGCAGGTGGCAAAGCTAACTAATCTATGAGTCGGTAAAATCAACACTTAGGATTTAATTTCTGAAGTAGAAAAGAACACTTAAAAAGGTTACTACTCATCATCTATATCAATAGCTATTTCCTTCATCTTCTAAAGGCTTCACAAACATTAACTAACAAGGTCTCACAATAATACCAGCCAGGAAAATACAGAGCAAAGGGGGATTAAGCAAACTTTTAATAAAAAGCACCCCTTTTAACACTCACAAACAATTTCTGGTACACTCTGCCTTTTAGAAAAAGCCTTCCACTGTGAATGGGTGAAAGTTAGATACTTTCAAATGTAGGTAATAAGCTCAGTCATTAGGATTTCTGATTTCCAGAAAAGAAACTCCTCTTGTTTTCATGAAAGATTTCAGTAAATTGCCAGTGCACTCTGTATACTGAAAGCAGAAGGCATCTCTGGCCTTTACATGGACCTACCCGGGGTGGAAGAGCAGGGGCTGTTCGTGGTCCACCCTCCATCTGGACCGCTCCTTCCTTTCTGTGGACCCGGGAGCAGGCACATTGACCAAACGCACTTCAAGGGGATTTTCCAGGGCCCCTTCAGAAAGGTGCGGCAGGAAGTGCAGAGCTAACACAGCAAGTGTGATCTCCCTGGAGAAATGAGATGAACTTTACAAAGCCACTAAAAAGAATTCATTAAATCACATGCTAGACTTAGGAAACTGTGTAAGCACATTTACGCCCAGCACCCCATATCATCTTTATGAAGATACTGAGAGGTGGGTGGGATTCTGGCCCACCCCTCTGCCCTTACCATTTGCATTTTATAGGTGAGAAAACGAAAAGTTAAGAAGCAAAAGGAGGATAGAGTGACTAGCCCCTGTTCACGTGTACAGCTGGATCTGAACTGAAGTCTCCCCATCACTGACTTCCGTCTTCCTCCTTATCCACCACAACCTCCATAAGCCCTGGGAAGCAGTATGGACTACATTTTTCTTCAGCCAGCAATGACAGACAGAACACACTGGGTTCTCTCTCATGCTCCACCCTGCACAAGCACTGCTACTGGCCTGGAAGGCTCTCCTCTCTCACCTTCAGGCCCAATGGCCTTCCCAAACACCCCACCATGACAACGCCTGTGTTCCTATACATGCTTCCATCACGGACATTTATCACACGGCACCGAGACTCTCTCCACCTTCCTGTCTCTACCATTGGACTGTGAGCTCCTTGAGGACAGGGGCTGTGTGTGATTCATTTGTGACCCTGGGGACCATTGCATAGCTCCAGATATTGTTGGTACAATTAATGAATAAATAGATGGCTCTCCAGGCGCTCACCTGCTCTCCACAACTAAATCTACTTTCCTTGCTTTGTTCCCACCACTGTGCTCACATCATAAACCTCTCACATCTTTTATCTTCAAAATCAATTTAAAAACAAGAGCATCTTCATGTTTTTTTAAAAAAATATATATTTTGTTGATGTTTTACAGAGAGGAAGGGAGAGGGATAGAGAGCTAGAAACATCAATGAGAGAGAAACATCGACCAGCTGCCTCCTGCACACCCCCTATTGGGGATGTGCCTGCAACCAATGTACATGCCCTTGACCGGAATCGAACCTGGGACCTTTCAGTCCGCAGACCGACGCCCTATCCACTGAGCCAAACTAGTTGTGGCAGCATCTTCATCTTTTAAAGCTATATTGCTCTTATATTATTTCCCCCAACTTCTAAACTGTCCCCAAAGAGTGTATTTTTAAGGCCAGGTATTTTCCATTTTCTGGATAAGGCCATCTTTACAGTGACTATATCTTCACTCCCACATTCCTTATACCTCTGATTGCCTCTGTTTCAGGCCTACACTCATATTTCATTTTTGCTTTGGGTCTGAATCTGGCTGAGTCCCATAGAACATTTCCACCTGTGAGAATTTCTACAAGTAACACAAGCCAAAGCCAGAGCCAATAGGGGCTCAATATTTTGCTGTTATGAGTGTCAGAGTTGGGCATGCCTGGCATCTTTTTAAGATGAAATCTTTGAAAAAAAAATTATTGATCTCAGAGAGGAACAGAGCAGGAGACAAACATCAATGATGAGAGAGAATCATTGATTGGCTGTCTCCTGTATGCCCCCTACTGTGATTGAGCCCGCCACCTGGGCTCTATGTGCCCTGACCAGGAATTGAACTGAGACCTTCAGGTTCATAGGTCAATGCTCAACCACTAGGCCACACTGATGAGGATGGCATTATTTTTTTTAAATAGACACAAATGAGTGAATAAATAATCATGTAATTACTTCCACATCCATTCAATCCAAATGAGGTCAAATACCCGCTAAACACCTACTGTGCTCTGTACAAAAGGTGTGCTGTCAAATGCTTGGAAAATTATTCTTGTACTCTTAAAAATGTTTAGTGGAGAATTTGTTTGTTTTAAGTAATTTTAAGTTTGCAGATTGCTAATGAAAACAAAGGAGCTTTGGGATAAAAATAAACTGTATTTTTCACTTTCATCTTTTAGTCTTAAGATTTTAATGTAAGTTTATGCAATATTATACACAATGAAAAGAGGAAAAATACATAAAGGTTTTTATAGATATTTAAAAATTAATGTTTCCCAGTTGTTGACACTTGATCATCAAATAGGTTTATATATAAACCAGTTAGTATAGGAGCCTGAATTCTTTGACCTATGAAAATACACATTCCACATTAAGTACAAAAAAGTGCAAAACAAAAAAGGAGCAAACTCAAGAACTGAGCTCAGAATTACAGATCCCAAAGCCCTTTTTATCAAGTGCCTTTCTTCACTGAATCTTGGGCCTCTAAGGGCTTATGATTCCAGGAGGATGGAGCCAACACAGTTCTGTGACAGAGGCTGGCTGATCTAGTCTCTACTATATTGATTTGAAGCAAATTAAATCTTAATTTTTCTCTGGCATTCCACAATCCTTCCTGGGATAGTATGTCCTCAGTTTTAAGATTATCTGCTTTCCTACTTGAAGGCTATGCAATGGGAAGTAACTCACACATTTTAGCCTAAATCTTCTCTGTGAACCTTGTAATAAATGACAAATATTTAAAATGTGTACCCTAATGCAATGATGGTTCAACATACACAAATCAATGTGATATATCACATTATATAACATTAACAGAACAAAGGAAAAAATCATATAACCATCCAATAGATTCAGAAAAAGTATTTAACAAATTTCAACATCCATTTGTGATAAGAACTCTTAATGAATTAGGCATAGAAGAAACATATCTCAACATAATAAAGGACCTATACAATAAGCCCATAGCTAACATCATACTCAATGGTAAAGAATTGAAAGCTTTTCCTCTAAAATTAGGAATAAGACAAGGATGCCCACGCTTACCACTCTTATTTCACATCATACTTGAAGTCCTAGCTAGAGCAATCAGGCAAGAAAAAAGAAATAGAAGGTATCAGAATTAGAAAGGAAGAAGTAAAATTATCTCTATTTGCAGACAACATAATTGTACATATAAAAATCCTAAAAATCAACAAAAAATCATTAAATCTAATAAAAGAATTCAGTAAAATTGCAGTATACAAAATTAACATACAAAAATTAGTAGTGTTTCTGTATACTAAGAACAAGAAATAAAGAAATTAATACCATTTATTATGGTGTCAAAACAACAAAATACTTAGGAGAATAAATTTAATCAAGGAGGTAACAGTTCTCTACACTGAAAAATACAAGAAATTGATGAAAGAAATCAAAGAAAACACAAATAAATAAAAAAGTATTTCTTGCTCATAGATTTGAAGTATTACAATTGTTAAAATGTTAATACTACCAAAAGCCATCTATAGATTCACTGCAATCACTATCAAGATTCCCATGGCTTTTTTTTTTTTTTTTTTTTTTTTTTTTTTACAAAACTAGGAAAACACTTCTAAAATTTATTTGGAACCAAAAAAGACAGCAAATATCTAAAAAAAATCCTGAGACACAAGAACAAAATAGGGATATCACACTTCCTGATTTCAAACTATACTAATCCAAACCCTATGGTACCAACATAAAAACAAGATAGGCCAATGGGACAAAATCCAGAGCCTAGAAACAAACCCAAGCATATGTGGTCAACTAATATTTGACAAAGGAGCCAAGACTTCTCAATGAAGAAAGGCACTGTATTCAATAAATGGTGTTGGGATAGTTGGATATTCACATGTAAAATAATGAAACTGGTGTTTCAAAATGGATTAAAGACTTAAATGTAAGACCTGGAACTATGAAACTCCTAAAAAAACATATAGGAACGAAAAAGCACCTTGACATGGTTCTTGGTAATGATTTTTTGTATATGACATCTAAAACATAAGCAATAAAATAAAAAATAAGTGGAACTACATTATATTAAAAAGCTTCTGCACAGCAAAATATCATAAACCATAAATAAAGTGAAAAGACAACCTATTAAATGGGAAGAAAACATTTGCAAACTATATATTTGATAAGGGGTTAATATACAAAGCATATAAAGAACTCATACAATTCGATAACAAGAAACAAATAACCCAATCTAAAATGGGCAAAGGACCTAGAGAGACATTTATTCAAAGAGGATATAGAAAAGGGCAACAGGTCCATGAAAAGATACTCAACATCACTAGTCATTAGAAACATCACTAGTCTCAACATCGCATGCCCATCAGAATAGCTATCCTCAAAAAGACAAAAGTGATAACTGGTGTGGATGTGGAGAAAAGGGAATACTTGTGCATTGCGGATGAAAATGCAAATTAGTGCAGCCACTATAGAAAACAATATGGCAGATCTTTAAAAAATTACAAATAAAACTATCATACAATTCAACAATTCCACTTCTGGGACTATATCTAAAGGTAACAAAAACTAACTCAAAGAGATATCTCTATCCCATGTTCATAGCAGCATTATTACAATAGCCATGGAAACAATCTAAAATCCATCTTTAGATTAATGGATAAATAAGATGTGGTGCATACATAGAATAGACAGTTATTCGGCCATAAAAATGATGAAATCCTACCATTTGCAACTACATGGATGAACCTTGAAGGTATCGTGCTAAATGGAATAAGTCAGACAGAGGAATATAAACACTGAATGATCTCATGTATATGTAGGATCTAAAATTTAAAAATCTAAACTCATAGAAAAAGAGGTCAGACTTGCAGTTACCAGACATAGAGGTGGAGGAGGGAGTGAAAGTTGGAGGGAGGTTTTCAAAAGGTATAAACTTCCAATTATAAGATAAGTGCTAGAGATATAATGTACAACATGATGACTAGCTAATACTGCTTTTTAATATGTAGGAAAGTTTAAAAATAAATTCTAAGAGTTCTCATCATAAGGGAAAAAAGACCTCCCTTTTATTCTTTTCTTCTTTCTCTTATTTTTATTGTATCTACTAGAGGCCTGGTGCAAGCTTGCACTGCGGGGGAGGGGGGAGAGGGAGGAAGGAGGAGTGGGGTGTCTCTCAGCCCAGCCTGCACCCTCTCCAATTTGGGACCCCTGGAAGTATGTCCTACTGCTGGTTTACAGGGATCAGGCCTAAACCAGGAGTCAGAGATCCCTCTCGCAATCTGGAACTACCAGCTCCTAACTGCTTATCTGGCTGCCTGATTGCCCCTAACCACTCTGCCTGTTCGCTCCCAACTACCCCCCCACCACTGGCCTGCTCACCCCCAAATGCCCCCCTCAACCCCCCGCAGGCATGATCATCCCCAACTGCCCCCTGTGCCAGTGTGCTCTCCCCCAACTGCTCCCCCCTCCCTCCGCTGTTCTGCTCACTCAACCCTCCCTCCTCACTGGCCTGCTGGCCCCCAACTGCCCCCCTGCTGTCCTGATCATCTCCAAGTGACCTCCACTTAAGGGGTGAGGGACTGAGGGCTGTTTTTAGGCTGGCCATACCCCCTTCAGGGTGGGGGTCCTCACTGTGGGTCTTGCCCAGCCTGGGAGAGGAGCTGAGGGCTGTTTTCAGACTGGCCACACCCCCCGGTGATCCAGGCTCCCAGCCCCTCCTTTTTTTCTTTTCTTTCTTTCTTTTTTTTTTTTTTTTAGTACCTCCTTGAGCACAGGGCAGGGCTGGCTGGAAGCAGGTATCTGGGATTTATTTATCTTCTACAATGGAAACTTTGTAGCCTTGAGTAGAGGCCAGGGCTGGCCAGGATAGGCAGGAAGCTTGGCTTCCTCCATTGTGGGGGCCAACCCAAGCCTCCTGCTTGCTCTAGCTCTGTGGCTGCCACCATTTTGGTTGGGCTAATTTGCATACTCACTCCTGATTGGCTGTGGGTGTAGTGGAGTGACGGTCAATTTGTATGTTTCTCTTTTGTTAGTGTAGATGTGAAAAGATGGGTGTGAGCTGAACCTATTGTGGTAATCGTTTCACAATATATGTTCAGACAACTTAGTGACTTTACCAAGACCCCATCACAGGCAAGTGGAGAAGGAAAAACCCCACAAAAAAACCTTGGTTTCTCTGACTCCAAAGCCCATGCTCTTACCCATGAGAATACTCATGGAAATGAAGATCCTATGACAATGCCAGTAACTACTGCACTTCTTAGTTCCACAAAAAGCAATGGGGTGATCCTACATTATTTGACAAAACATCCTGGTGGACCCTATCCTTAGCTGATTGATTGACTAAACTTTCCTTCTGACTTCCTCAGAGCCTTTATCCCATTTCATTGTCTCAACTATAAAGAAAACAGAATGAAGCCTCTCCCTCAGAGACTGAGGACCTACTTATCAATTCTCCATGTTGGGTTTTCCTGCAACCCAACCATTTAATTTCCTGCTACTCCAGGGCTGACCACCCCACACCGAGTGCAGATCAGGCAAGCCCGACATCCCATAAGTCAGCAGCCGGATGTATGAAGCCTAGCCTTGCATCTCACAAGGTAGAAGCAAGACACTGGCTGAACATTAAGTTAATGAGATAACTTAAGCATACACAGTGGTGGTGTCACTGTGTATCCACAAACAAGTACTCAATAGTTCCACTCTTCAACCCATTATTTTAATGCATTTTTAAAATAGCACTTCATTATGTGAGTTACAGAATATCACACAATAGATAATGTCTACTAAAATTTACTTATGCTATTATCTATCTTCCCCCTTTAAAACAAAAGCTTCATGAGGGCAGGGGCTTGTCTTAATCACTGCTGTATCTCCAGCACCTACAACGGTACCTGGCACATAACAGACATTCAACAAACACTTGGAGAATGGGACACGAGTTAACATTGTATGACGACAATGATGATCACTGGCACTTTATATGCCAAGCACCATTCTAAGTCCTTAGTATTCATTGGCCCATCAAATCCTCATGACCACCCTAGTTTACAGATGAAGAAATTGAGACATAGGGAGAGTAAGTGATTTGTTCAAGGTCACAACTGGTAAAGCCAGGATTTGAATTGAAGTCTGGCGTTCTTGATAGGAAGTCCCTATTAACCACTAAGCTAAATGCCTTATTTAGTCTTTTAGGCCCTACCTTTTAAGAGATGAATTATACAAAATGGAAGTCAGAACACAGGCTTTAGAATGAAACAGACTAGGCTTGGAATCTCAAGTCTGATTTTTCCTATTCATGTGACCTTGTACAAGTTATATAAACTACATGGTTCTCTTTCTTCTCAAAATGGGAGTAAAAATACCTGCTTCCTAGAGTTGTTATGAGGTTTAATGAGATAACTTAAGTAAAATTATTTTGGAAAAGCTTGACTATACACTACAAAGTGTCACTATTATTGTGGATTATCATTGTTAATAGCGTGGTGCAGACAGCAAGTGATAAAAAGTAGTCTATAATAGCAATTTTTAAAACCAGTGGCTATAAGAATTTTTAAAACATACAATATGTGATTATTTAGTCAGAGGAACTGACCTCTTTTCCTCCTTTAGATTGTCCAAGAAAAAAATCACAATAGCCAACATAACAATAGTCATCCGGTGTGAATGGATCAAAATTATACATTTTTTTTTGTCAGAGGCAAAAAATATATTTTTTTGGTGTGCCGCAGAATTTTAGTAACTAGTTTATGTGTGCCATGAGATGAAAAAGATTGAAAGTTGTTGGTCTAGAAGACAGAAGAATTACTGGGGAATTATAGGTGAGTCATGGTGATGAGGAAAAGGTTCATGTACATAGACACACTTAAGATTTTTAACTCAAAGTTTCAGAACTGTGTTTGGTGAGCAACAATAGGGTTAAAGTCAGCCTACATGACAAGGGGGCTTTGGGTCCAATGTTCCTCTCCTAAGCCCGAGGTTAACAGGGCACTTGATGGGAAACTATTACGGACAACTTAAGCAATAGCCAACTACATCATTCAGTTAACAATGAATTACTAAGCACCTCTTAGGTGCCACACACAGAGATAAACCCAGTTCTGAATGTTGAGGTGGTGATGAAACAGACAAATAAATTATTGAGTATGCTATATGGAAGACCAATGACGGAAGGAGATTGGCAGGGCTAACTGAGGTGGCCCTAACCCAGCTTTCCTGGGCGAGAAGAGCCTCCTATTTGTCTCATGGTGAAGAAAAGCAGAGGATGTTTGAGACCACGGGATCTTTTTGAGCACAGGTGTGGAACAGTGTGTTGCAGCTCCACAGTGGAAGATAAATGGAAGGCAGAAAGGTGCGGGATGGGAGGCAGGAAAGGAGGGCAGAAGTAGGCCACAGAGGATCTCCTGGGCCTGGTGAAGGCGGCTGAGCTTGGTCCTGATCCACACATCAATTAAGTAGCCATCTCTGAGATCACATCTCAACTGTGTTCTTATAGCAAATACATTGGTTTCCCATGAAATACAAACAAAACAGCACTGAGAGAGAGAGAGAGAGAAAGAATACAATATTTTTTTAGGCTCACTGCCGAATTTTCTTTGGGGCCCTATTTTTCTTCCTGAATAGATCATGGGCATTTTTAGCACAAGTATAGTTCATCACCACCTCATGATACTGTTCCCCTTTTGTACTTTAAGGTCATTTTCAACTCAACTCTGTTCAGCAAATGTTATTCTCCCTCCCCCAGTGCCCTGAACAACTTGGTAAATATTTGCTGAATTGGGCTGGATTCATTGAGCAATGGCTATGTAGGTAGCATTGTGCCAACAGCAAAGAGTGGGGCCCCAAAATAGGGGGAGATAAAAAGATGATTATCACAGCACCTTCACCTCAATAAATTTGAATTTCTAAAGATGCAAATGAGACATGCATGGCAATCATATGCATACCACCAGGCAGACTGCAGGGAGTTGCATTTGTTCAGTAGTAGTCCTTGCCTGTGGGGGGAATCTAAATCCAACTTTCCCAGCACTTTCACCAGACATTCAACTCCTTGAGAGCAGGGGGCTATATCTCCTTTCCTTCTAAATCTTCAGAGACCACCAAATAGTAAGGGATTAGTAAGTATTATCAAATGAATCTATTTAATCCCCACAACAACCCTGAGAGGTATAAATCATTTTGTAAATGTGGAAACGGAGAAATCATGTCACTTGCTAAAGGTTATAAAGGTTAGCAAGTGGTACGGTAAAAATAACAATAATAATGATAACAATAGTAATTATTATTTTTCAATGTAAGGAAGACTGCCCTCCATTTATTATTCTCTATATGTCTCTACCACAGGACTCTCTTCCCATACGAAGATGATAAACGTTCTCTCTCCCTGAAAGAAAGTTGAAGTTTATAATTTGAGATATTGAGCTCTGGTTGGCTTTTTTTCTGCTGCCAGTTTTAGTTGTTACGAAAGACACTGAGTGGCTTTGGGACAGGTGGATCTGCCACATTGCAGGGAATGACATTTTTTACACAAAGTTCTCCCAATACTCTCCCATTCCCTCCCCAGTCTCCAAGTGAGAATTAATCCAATTTCAATTTAATTTAATAAAACTTTATTGAATACCTACTATGTGCTAGGCACCTTTCTCAGTACTTCCAAAATAAAATAAATAAGTCTTTGAGCCTGTCCTTTTTTACTAAATCGTATCTTACCCATTTTCATATGAAGTAAAACCTCAAGGGCAGCTAGGAAACCCTCTAGGACAGAGGCCAACTGAACCACCTATCTTTGTAAATTGAACCACTCATTTCTATAAATCAGTACAATGCTAACACATAGTAGGCATTTTAATAAATTTTCATGGAATGAAAAAAAATCTTTTAAATTTTGCTGTGTAATTAGACAGACCTGGGTTCAAATCAAATCCTGCCCTAATCAATTACTGGCTGTGTAACTTTAATTTACCTTTCAAAACTTCAGTTAGATTATTTATAACATAGAACAATTAACACTTATTTTTAAGATTGTTTTAAAAATTAAAGGTGATGGTGTGTGTATAAGGCACAGTGCCTGACTCATAATTAGAGCTCAAGAAATCAAAGCTAATTTTATTATTTTCCATTTACCTCTAGGTCACCTCCACTACTTATTGTTTTCATCATTATTATTACTTTGTAGCTTCAACTGGGTAGCAGGAACAAAGAATGAGGTTTTGCTGGTTAAATATTTTGATTAAGAGCAAACCCCAACATATGCCATACAGACATCAATTTGTCAAAGACTTAGGATACAATGTTCCACATCAAATTTAAAATAATCAGAAGTTATCCTTTCTTTAATAATGTAATAATCTGGGAAGATACTAGAGATTTTATATTGTATAGCTCTGAAAAAATTTGACTTTTTCTCCCTTGGGATAACACAGAGCTCACTATCATCTAGAACAAGGTTTCTCAAATTTTACTGACCATGATCCAACAAAGCAGTATATATATTTGAACTTCACATCACAATTCAGAACACAGATAACTGAAGCCAAAGTTTTATGCTATAGTACTTACCCTTATTAAGTATCAGCCATTGATATTTTCTTTTCTACTTTATTCTATTCTAGTATGCTATTGTTCTAATTTCTTTAAATTCTGGTCAAGATCTAGTAAAATAATTGGCAAAACTAGAAACTAATAATTTACCAATACTATTATCCATCTGTTAGAATATATCGAGGATATAGTTTAACTGACCCTCCCTTTAAGCTCTGAAGTTGTATTAATTCTATTATATATATATTAAGAAACTGAAGGTTAGGTGACTGGTACTAAATAGACTCCAACAAGCTGATGACAGACCCAAGACTCACAAGTCTTCTAACTGTGGTTCAGTATCTTAAAAAAAAAAAAACACAACTAAATTCAACATTTATTGAATACCTACTATGTGCCCAGCACTGAAATAAGAGAGCACTTGATATGATCTCTGCCCCACAGGGCTCACAGACTACCAAGGAGTGACAAGCTTAACTTGGTACATGTATTTAGAAGTCTAAATTGGTACTTTTCTATTCTAGAGGAAATAGGCTTATACCCAAACCACTGCCTACCTGGGCACACATTATCCCACAAAATAAGCACTGGTACCTGTTGGTGAGAGAATGCAGTGTACTCCTCCAATGGCATACTTCTTTACAATCTGAAATAAAGTTGATATTTTCCTCCTACTGCTTTTGGCACTGTAACCCTAAAAACAATCCGCAATGTGACTTCACCAATGAGCATCATCATCATCATCACATCACCCTATGATTAGAATAGTTCTTTAATGACGATTCCCTCTGAATAACCAATATCTACTTTAGAAATATCTTTAGGGTGACTTCAATTTCTGAGAAATCATGACTCAATAAAGACAGCTCTTGACCCTGCAAAACAATCAGTTCTCTGACCTAAGACATTCCCCATTGCTATCAGTTCAAATAAGTAAAACCAATTCAAAACACCCTAAGAGTTCTAAATCATAACTTCTACTTGTCTCTCTGGCTTTATGTTACACATCCTAAGCTGCATTCGCAGCAGACTATTTGTCATTCGTTAAACAAGTCCCCATCTCGGTGTCTTCATTCTTACTCTTCCTTCCACACAGAACTCTCCTTTCTTCTAAATTTTTCTGTCTATCTAGCCTTCCTGGCTCCACTCAAGGCCCCCCCTGAAGCTTTGTTTCCTTCCCCCAACAAGAATAAAGGTCTCTCTCTGCTGTCCATTATACCTCCTCTGCCAGGACACATTTTGCATTCTGCCTGTCATTGTCCTTATCTACTACATTGGAATATATATTAAATGCTGCCACATTCCAAGAGGCACCTAGAATGTGGTTTATATGCAATAGACATGCAATTGTGTTGGCTGATTCCACACCGAAAAAGTTGATCTAGAAAATGAATTGCTTCCCCCTCCTGTCATCTTCCCTCTCCCCCCGAAGTAAACTTTGACCAAGCAAGATGTATTCCCAAACACACCGGAGCTAGAGCTTCCGATATTGCTAAACATATAACCTAAGGCAGGTGGCTGAGCTTTATTTTCTATAAAAAGTGGTTAATGGTATCTGTCCTAACTACATTAAAGACATCAAACTGACACCATAGGACACAAATTAAACAGTGTTAAGTGGATGTGAGAAATGATCTCCACGGACACAGGCCCACTTTAGTAGAACTGTGCTGGGAACAGCTGAAGTCCTAGAAATGCAAACTTGCTCCTCTGTTCTTGGAATATTCACACAAGCAAATGGTTTAGGAAGAATACCGGTTAGGAAGAATACTCCCAACTGTGAGTCCATACCTCCAAAATTCACTAATTAGAGACCTTTTCAAGAGATTTTACTAAAGCTCTTCTAAGCTCAACGGCTATTTTTCTTCTTGCAGATAACCTTAAGCGAAAGGTATAAAGCAGGAAGGGATTGAGGTTCAAGTGTTGGTTTAAATATGGATGAACTTTCAATTTTTAATAATACAAACACTTATCTAGCAAGAATATACTAAGGACATCCACCTGCCGCTTTCCCTGCCCATTCATCTGCTCAAATCTCTCACGTATTTCTTTTTGGCCTTTTCATTAATAAGTGTGAGATTTTTCGAGGCTAACCTATACAGAAACATCTCTTATACTACCATTTCTTCAAAGTCAAGACTCTTTCTTCCACAAATATATTTCTGCCCATACAAACACATTCTAAAAATCAATCACAATTCCTCCAGAGACCTTGTGCACCATATAGAGGCTGCTTACAAATCCCTAGGAGAACCATGGTGAAGCTTTGAAATAGATTCACATAGAAAGAGAAAAGTTCTATTGTCTGTCTGTTTCACAGTAAAGGTCTTTCTTATAAAAGCATAGAGCCTGCAAAATAACACTTGGAGGATCAGTTCAATTTAGAGCCCCTCCCCCTAGTTTTAAAAGTGAAATTGAAGGAAAGAAAATGACTCCCCTTAATATCCTTACCATGATGGTATGGAGTGTAATTCAAAATCCATGACATTAAAACCATGTTCTAAGGCTATGTTTTTAGTTTAAGTCTTGAACCCCTTTAGGGACTCTTTGTATTATTTCCTCACCCTTACTGGTCACAGCAACAGGTCCCAATTTAAAACAGTTTGTGAATTTATTTAATGTGCCTATTTATTCACCCTTAAGAACCTTGGGAAAAAGGTACAAAATTAGGCTTGGCCTGACACCACCCACTATCCCTTCCCCAGTGTGTGTGATCAACAGCTACGTCAAGGCCTTGGTGGTGATTTTCCTCCTTTCTCTTTCCCCCACTTCAAAGGGGAGGCTAATAAATCGAGGGCCAGCCTTCTGCTCACATCTCCAACACCTCTTCAGTCAATCTGATCACTTCTGGAGCTATTTGCACTGCCAAAGCCATCCGTCACCCTGTCTCACCAAGCGGGAGAAGGAAAACTGATGGCAAGTTAGAAAAATCTCATTAAGCCACTTTTTTGCTTCAACCTCTTCACCACTCCTTGAGAGAGAACTTCAAAATTCACCCTATTAGGAAAACAAGAAAGAAAAACAAAGCTGATGTAGTTAAGAGGAAAAAATAGCTCCAAAGTAAGTTGGTTTTTGGGCCAAAGTCACATAATTCACAGGTTATATTATATATATCTATATCTATAGATACATGTATATACACATATACATATATAGATAGATAGATATATCTATAGGTATATATCTATGTCTAGATAGATAGAGAGATATAGATAGCTATAGAAATGGCAAACATGAGACCATATCAATTAGCCTTAACCCATTTTTCTTTCTGGTTGACTTCTGAATTTCCCAACAGACTCTTTCATGAAACTAAAAAAAAAAATAAAAAAAAATAAAAAAAAATAGCACTGATTAAAATTAATTTTATGTTCACTTTTTTTCTCTTTTAATGACTATATCCCATGTTAATTCTAATTTTGAAGGAAATCATAGATATAACTTCCATAATCCTAGGATAATGCAGAAAACAAAGCCACACAATCCCAGAGAAAAACTGAGGGCTTGTCTATGTTTAAAAGCCACCATGAGTCACACGAGTTCTGGGGAGAAGAGGGAGACTATGAGGGTAACATGTGATTTCACTTCTCCCCAGGACATCTGGCCTGAGGAGAAAGACTTATATACTGAAGGGATCTCTAATGCCCTCTAAGCACCTTTTATTTTCAGGTTCTGTGTATGCCTGGTGCCTCCCAATACCGTTTCCCAACTGATCCTCACAGAAACTCCATGGATCAGGCATTACCATACCCATCTTAAAGATGAGACATTGAGGCTCAGAAAGCTGAAATACCTCTTTCAAGATCACCCAATTACTAATTGGAAAAGTCAGGATTCCGACCCAAATCCACCTGATGTTAAAGTCCTTTGAACTTCCCGGTTTCTTAAATCAAAGAGCCATCTCTCCAGAGGGTTGCCTGTGCACACACACCACGAAGGTCCCTTGGGTCCAGAGACAGACTCATGGTTCCTCGGCCTCTGAGCTGGCCCTGCCAACAAAGACATGGGAATAACGGTACCTAGTAGAAACAAATCTAATTTTTCTACACGTGTACAAGTTGATGCAATGTGTTTTTAGGCCCATCCGCAGACTGGCCCTCTGGGTCCTAGTCACAATAACCAGGTTGTTTTCAGGATTAGAACCTTTTCCATTACAGAGGTGATTAAAATATAATCAAGCTAGAAAGTTATCCTTCCCCAAAGCCACCTAAAACAGAGAAACTCCAAAATAAAACCAATTTACATATTTTAGCCCAAATTAAAAAGCAAAAGCTAAGGAATCCCTTTTAATATCCTGAATAATAAATGCACATTTCTGTAAAGCTCCCTTTGGGGAATGGTTACTACGAGGACAACTTTTCCAGTATTATTAATAAATATCACTTTTGTTTTTGGTGTTACAGTAAGAATCTGGACTTGTGGGAATTGTACTGTCTGCACCGAATGCATCAACAGAGATAAATAATATTGAAGATATGTACAAAATCCAGGACTTTATTTGTGTGGTTGACTGCATTACAAAGTAACATAGAAACGATGAGTTGAATCTGGTCAACATCACAAATTGCAGAGACTTAGTAGTTTATTCCATTTCAAGTGAGCACTTTCCAAATGAAAGTTTCATTAGGCAAGATTGCAAGTTCTTAGGCTTTCCACTACAGACTTTTAAATAGCATTTAGAGCTAAAGTTTATCATGAAAGTTTATTTACTACTACTGCATCTTCAAAGGGGGCACTCGAAAAAATGTTCAACGGAGCCTGTTGTTTTTCATTTACAAATTAGAAAGCAAAACTCTAAAGGGTTTATATTGGCAGCTTAGGAAAACACAGACTACTTGAGATGCCATTATTGGTATATCCTAGGGTGCAGTGAGGGCCATAGCTGTCATTCTATTACTCCCCCTACCACACACACACACACACACACACACACACACATACACACACACATACTCACTCACTCCACATACACTAATGCAGTATCTAAGTGTCTAAGACAAAAAGATTATGATTTCTGCTCCACTAACAAACTTACAGTTTGCACAGAGGCATGCCAAGAGGGTCACTATCTTCTCGGGTCCTCCTTAGAAGCTAACATGGGGAAAGGCATTCACAGAGTCATTTCTGTTAGAAGCGAAGCATTCCTATTTCTATAAAATGAACAGGGTCTACCCAAACACCACAGCCAGCTGATGGAAAACAAGTTCCTTCCAACTGTCCAAACTGTACTTTTTCCTGAGGGTGAAATCTGGATACACGGATCCGTATAGACAAAAATGTCCAGGAGATCTTTTACTTTTATCTTTTGCAGTCATACCTAGACACTTACAAATATGAAAGGAAAAACATTTCTGTACTTGAATGTTCCAACAGATCTTTTCTCATAATTCGACATAAACCTCATTGTGTAACATCCAACCTTAAAATCCCTCACCCCAACTTTATCCCCAATCGCAGGGATGTAGCCTCTAATTATGTCTTTTGATCAGTGTCAGAAAAAAAAAAAAAAGTGACTTTGAATTGTACGTTCCAAAGAAAGGCACATGAGTTAGCCCTCAACAAATACATCTTCATCCAACAAAAATGATAGCTAGCCTCTACTGTGAACACTGCTGACAAAACAATTTCAAGGGCTAGCTGTTAGAGAAGAGCAGACAGTCAAAGGCAGCTGATTCACAGAACAAGCAGGAGTGGATTCAATCCCACAAAATTCCAAGAGAGAGGAAACTTTGCTCTAGTGTGTTTTTCAGAATTCACCATCTTGGCTGGAATTGTTTCCCTGGTTCCTCATATCCTTAAAAAAACAACTATCACATACTTCTTATAGAAAAAAATCAATGCTTACAGTACATTTTGATAATTTTAAATCGAGTAATTAAAAATTAAATTTTAAATGTTATTTCTAAACCAAGAGTCCAAGAGAATTTATTTTCAGGAGAAACCTATATAACTTGTGATTCATTTCCATTAAAAAAATATAACCCTGGCCTGGTAGTTCAGTTGACTGAAGCATCATCCCATACACCTAGAGGCTGCGGGTTCGATTCCCAGTCAGGGCACATGCCTAGATGGCAGGTTCGATCCCGGTTGCGGCGCATACAGGAGACAACCGATCATTGTTTCTTTCTCACATCAATGTTACTGTCTCTCCTCTTTTTTTCTATTTTTATCTCTATCCATTCCTCTCTCTCAAATCACTAAAAATATCCTCAGGTGAGGATAAAAAATTATACGTGCTAGTTTCATATTTTACTTTTATGGTTAAAAATAAGGCTTTCCCCAAACAATAACAAAACCCCAAGCACAACAACAGCACTGACCTTATATCTCCAACATTTTCACTGCTTTCCCAACCAATTATTTAAAAATTCCATTATGGCATTCAGCATTTCTTGATTCTTGCAGAGGGAGGATCTGTCATGAAGGGGTAGAAATATCTCTGATATTAGATACAACAAGGATCTGAATAATTATCTTCCCCAAAGCAAAAATGGTCAGTTCTAAAATGGTCCGGCAAAAGGCAAACTTTCAGTGGTGGAGGGAGAGCATGGGCAAAAGAGAAGGCGATGAAGAGAAAGCTGCCAGCCTGTTATAGAAGCACTGACACTACATAAGTTATTTCTTAATGAACGTACAAGAAACACCATAGATATTACCATTGAGCTGAGTGGATGTGAACATCCAAAGCAAGCTGGCTGGCTGGCTGACTTCTTTTTTCATTTTTTATTCTTTTGTAACAATTCCATTTCCAAAGTGTTTGATTCCTAACACTGATGCTCCGAAGCTATTGTGAGCACACTGCCTGAATACTTAATGAGATAAACAACAAACAAAATGGCTCATCTCTGGTGGCCCCAGCTAGCATCCCAAACTGGATATAATTAAAGGTGTGAACAAGCAAGCAAGCAAGTAATGAACCTGCAAAGTCAAGGTTCTGAGAAATTATCTGGCATCTGGAACAACACCAGTTCAAATTTATCACTCATTAGCTCTTAAAACGGCAAGGTGCAGACCCTCATGTTGGTACCCCTCTCCACTCTTGTCCTCCAGCCTTATTTTCTTTCCATTTCTAGATGGCTAATTTATGACAATTACTGCTGTGACAACTCCAACCCACTCAACCACCCACAGATCACCTTTCATTTTACCCTTAGAAAGCTGCTGACCTATAAAAGCCCTATACCCTTAAAATACGCTGAGATTTTAAAAATACAAAGATGTCCCCAGCACACACACACACACACACACACACACACACACACACACACCACAAACTCACAAAACAAAGCATGAGATGCTAACACAGCCACTCATCTTCTCCTTGTTTTTACCAAATGGCGAAAGATTAGGCTCAAATGCTCCAAAGCAAAAACAACTCTCCTTCCATATACTCATATGTTTTCATTCAAATCCAAACCCGTGATTAAAAGGGCATTTTATAGCTCTCAAATATAATGATAGATTTGAATATTTATAGTTTTCAAGTGGCAACAATAGAAAAATGTTTGGTTATTAATAGAAGTCTACAGGGTCTGGATATACCTTTTTGAGAAAGTTTTGCCTTTTTCTAATAAGATAAACTCTTAGAGTTTGTGAGGAGAAGAAGCCTCTTCGTAAGGGGAGCCAGCCCACTTAGGTTTACATTCCATTTTTGGATGTACATATACTTGCATGTATGTATATACACATTTGGTGATACCAAATAAGAAAAGCTTAAGACAGGTGCAGGATTCTAGAAACATACATGCTTACACTGATACACACACCCAGTCTCCCTCTCTCACATACATACTTTATGCATAGCTCTCAAACGGATGGAGGAATGGATAGTGGCAATAAAATGTTGACCGATTTCAAAAGGGGAATAGGCCAATTCTGTATGATATGGCCCATCGACTGGGAAACAGTAAGATAAAAGCCTGAGAATGTTTATGTCCTTTCATACCCCCAAAATTCCTAATGACATTGGGGAAAAATACTGCATTGCAGCATTTGCCAGCGTACAATCATTATGCTTAGCATCCACCGGCCAGGTCACCAACAAATGTACATATTAAGTGTCCAGGCACATAAATTAAGTGTTTGGTGGCCACAGATCATTGGACCCGAGAAAGAAATTTGTCAAGGCCAAAGTATTTCTGTTCATGCACAATGATCTCTATCAAGACCACCATTCCTTACTGGCGGTACACACAGATAATTTATTTTCATTTTTTAAAATTAAAATAAAGCATTAAGATGCAAAGGACTAATTGAAGTAGCATTATCTCCTTAGGGGAGGAATAGCATTTAGTTTTCATATAGGCAGAGAATCCACCCACAATAAGGAAATAGTGCAAAGGGAAGAAATAAAAACCAAAGAAAAAAACTTGCCTGGAAGAACCCTTTCATTGTTCATAGTAACTCTTAACTGATAAAAAAACCTTAATTCATCCTCAAATTCTTTCAGAGATACTGAACACACACACAAAACAATGTTCTGCAATGACTTCTAGATTTGAAATTTCAAATAGATTATCCCCAATAGAAATGCTAAGTTTAAAATATCTGAAGTCTAACATGTACCAAACCCTTTTACAAAACTGAGTTTAGAAATAAAAGGCAAATACGTAGCTTATTTTCTCTCTTTTTCTTTAACAAAATATACTATTGTTATTACTTCACAACAATCTGGCCTTCCTCTCATAACAAAATCCTTGAATATTCTAAGGACCAAAGAAGTGTTATAGGGAGAGAAAAAAGTTTGAAGGTTTTGGAAAACTGTCAAACAAAAACAAGCTCATCTGTATTTGGTCAGGAGGATGACTTGAATGAATGGCAGTTAGGAATGAATGGGACTGAGATCAGAAATGAATGACTAAATTTTTTTTTTTTTTAATTTTAGTTGTTTTTATTTTTTAATTAAAATTGCTTTGTGAATTAATAATTCTCAAAGGAAATTTTCCGCTATTTTCCCACCTATATTCATTTCACCCTTTCAAAATTTAAATATAAAATGACTTAGTCATTATATTGCAATGAGATATACGGACATTCTGACCATTAAAACTGTGAAGAAAAGGTTTTTTTTGCAGAAATATTTCCAATCAGATTTTCATTTCTTAATAAATGCACACTCATTGAAGTAAAGGCACACCTCCACATGCAGGTAGTAGGCGTTAATATTTTTAAGACAAAGAAGTGAAAAAGGTCAGCAGTAGAACCATGTGTCTTTTTGACAACCCAGGCCCAGGTGACAGTGCCGATTGTTTTAGTCTAACTAAAAAAATGCAGAAAAATTCTCAGGAAAAAAAAATCTGTATTAGAGATGATAAAAACAATTCTATTTTTAACAGCGACATGATTACACATTCAAAAAAATGAGAGCAAGGTTCAAGTATATGACAAAAATATTTTTATTTATATTCACCCCAAGAATCAAAGCAAATTTTTAAAAAATCTCCCACTAAGAAGATAAAACAAAAAGGAGCATTGGCCAGGAATGAAGAATTGGGGTTGGGAGAGTGTGCGGAGATTTGCAATGGGGAGAGTAAAAAAATTAAGACTACTTTCAATAAAGCCAATTATATTTCTTAATCTTTTACTACATTTCACTATTTTTTTAATCTCTCATTTTTGGACTTAAAATTAGCTACCTGATCCTGTATCAAATTTGTCTCCCAGGAAGAAATCGTGACAGAACATGGTTTCAGTTGCTTTTACGTTACATCCTACGAGTACTATGTCTTTCTGTCCTTCTGCTACCCACCATCATGAGAAGAAGAGACTACTAGTAAAGCACACTTGGAGAAAAAGCGAGAGATGCCTGTCACCACCGCACACATGGGTCCCAGACATTCAGAGACACAGAAAAAAAAAATCAGCTTTTCACTTAGTTTATGCCAAGACTAGAACCGCGACCAAATGCCCAACACAAGGCAGTGGTTGCAAGGGCAGCTTATGGATCTGTGGCTGGAGATACGAGAGGGAGGCACTGCAAAAGGCTAGAATACAGTTTTTCATTTATTATTTTTTAAAGTAAAATGAGAGATACAATGAACTCCTTGGAACTGTAGTATCAATATCTGTTTTAGTCAAAATACCACTATCACCTAGCACAGAATCATTGTTTAGAATAAATCTATTCTACCTACGTTCTGCCTATGGATGGATATTTACTGAAAAATTTTAAGAAATAATTTTCAGAACCTATCAGCGGTGGGAGTTTATTATGCTTCTGTCAACTTCATTCAATATAATTTACATTATTTTTCAAATAGCCTCATAGGATTCCTTGCGATTTTTTGCACGTACAGTTTCACAGCAGGGAAAAGGAGAGAGAGAGAAAGAGAAAGAGAGAGAGAGAGAGAGCAAGATTCCCTACCCTCCCTTCCCCCTCTCCTTCTCTCTCTGTTTTTTAAACCAAAAAAAAAAAAAAAAAAAAAAAAGAAGAAGAAGAAGAAGAAGAAGTAGTAAAAACAGGGGAGGCAGAACAGATGCTTAAAAATAGATTTCTAAAAATCACTGTAAGCCAAAGTTAGAAATGTAATTAACACCTATTTATAAAGAATAATTAAAGTTGGGCTGGCCACAAAGAACAGCAAAGATAATCGAGGTCCTGTGCCCCCTCCCTTTTTACACTGTTTGCAGTGTGTTCTCATGATAGCCACCTGCTCCCTACTCGGCTTTTCCTCTGTTCGTTTCCCCGGCAACCTTTCATTGGGTTTTCCTCCCAGCTATCGCTTTCAGTTGGGCTGCTCGGTCTAATCTTATTTGTTTTACACCCATCAAAACAAGCAGCCAGACAAAGGCAATCCTCCACGAATGGGGAAAAGACCACAGCTTTGTTATAACATCTATGCAGAGTGAAAAGTCCTCCCCAGGCTTTGCTAGTGAGAAATAAGTGAGATGGATATGAATTTACAGCCTCTCTCCACACCCAGTTTTGAAACCACATGAAGGACGCTGCTGGTAAAAATTCAAAGTCAAAGTGAGCACTCGCGGCATCTGATCTTGCCATTTTGTGCCCATATCTTCAGGGTCAACATCAGGCGAGAGGAGTGACACGCAAGGAGTTTCCTTGCTGCTTCTCCTTCCTTTTTTTTTTTCCCCTCCTTCAGAAAAAGATGCTAAAAATAGATTTTACTACTTTGGCAGAAAGGTTTTCCATTTCCCCTTCCACATCCAAAAGTCCGGTTTCACAAAGCATCTGCTGGTACGGGAACCTCACCTCCTCTACCCCTCATCCCCAGCCTCCCCTGTCACTCCCAGCCGGAGGCTGGAAAAGAAATGTGCCTTTAACTTTAACGGTCGTGCAATTCCATTGAAAGCTCACAGAGGCAGTGGACCCGCCAGCCAACAGCAGCCGTGACACTGTGATTGTCAAAAAAGGCACCAACCTCGTTTGGCTAAAATGTGTGTTCTGTGGAAGAGGCGGCATGAGTGCGTGGTGTGCATGCAGTGCCATCACACTTGGAGATAGATTCTGGTTTTCGGAGAAGAGAAATACTAATAAACGCGCGGGCACACACACATACATACACACACACACACACACACACACACGATCTGCACAGTGATTTACGATGCACAGCCCTCCATCCTTACACACACACACACACACACACACACACGCGCACGCACACACAATCGGGTGGAATCTCCACGCTGCCTTCCTCTTTTCACTTACCATCTTCAAGCCATTCCACTCCATCTGTGATCAGAAGAAGATGGACCCTCACACAGTGTGTCAAAAGCGGAAAGAAACGTTATGTAAAAGCTGACATTCCTTCTTACAGAGCTGCTGCCCAGAGAAGGAAGCAACAACTCAACACGCCAGGCACCGCTACACACACAAGCCGCCTCCTCTTTTTTATGAGGTCATGACAGGAAACTCTTTGAAATACAAGATGTAGCATTTACCGAAGCCCAAATAAATCACTCTCTTTGCCGTTCTGACTGCGCAGCCCCCCTGAAACACAACTGCCCGTCTCAGCGCTCAGCATCCAGGAGCTGCCTCTCCAGGTTTAAATTCCCAGCACGGAAATGGAAAGACTCCTAGCCCGGCTGCATCCACCTCCTGCCCCACAGAATCCAGGCACGTAGACAAACCCCCTCTCCCTTTACAAAGAGAAACCCTTTCTTTTTGCCATTTCTGGTCTCATGTAATAGAACCTCTTTCAACAAAGCAGCAATTATTTCAGCCCACCTTCACCCCACCCATGCCTTTATGTTGAAGGGAAAACTGATGATGACCTGCTAAAAATGACAATCTATTTCCCCACGGCGTTTCAATAAAAGGACCTACCCGCACTCTCTACACAAAGAGATAGTAAATGTAGGCATCAAATAGCAGCAGAGGACTAAACTCTTGGTCAAGGTGTAGATGCTTTTCTTCCCTCCAGCAGCACAAACCACAGATTATAAATCTAGTCATACCTACCATAACCATTCTTATTGGCAAATATTGGGTCTCGCAGAGCTTCAACTCTTCTCTTAAAATTTGCAAAGGTTTCAGAATATTGTTTAGATGACTACTATTGTTTTATATTTTTTAAAGATCCACAAAGCACAATGTGGATGATTGCAAAGCAAATCAATTATTTTAGGGGGGTGGGGGAGAGAAACAAAAACAAAACAAAAAAAAGAAAAAAAAAAAGAAAAAGAAAAGGAGCAGTGAGCCGAAACCCCTGATTCTAGGATGTAGATAAGAACAACTGAACAGAGCCTTGCTGAAATTGGCTCCAAGCTTCCCCTTTTTACATCCATTTATGGGACCATCTGTCAGCCGAAGGCATGATCTGATTGGCTGGGGAGACGCAGGGAGGCGTTGCAACATCAGGTGCTATTTAAATTAGCTACTGCCAGATTGACGATGTTAATGATTTGGTGACCTCTACAACAACAGAGACCAGATTTCTGAACTGCTTCTTGTGTCTGGTAATTAAGGCTGGGATGAAGCAACAACAGCCATACTTGCATTTTTACCTTTTCCCTCCGCCCAGCTCAAAAGTACTGTAACAACTGCAGGTCATTGGCGGCTTGTAAACCTTAACAGTGGGCGTGCCCTCCCCTCCCCTGTCCCGAGGCTGCACCACCCCACCCCTCTGACGGAGGGCTTTTCCCGCGTGGAACATTTTCTACCACCTTATCTTTCTCGACAGTTGCTTTCTAGCGAAATGCATATTTAATGATCTGCCTCTAGGCTTAAGGATACAACAAAAGCACTTTAATGTGCTAATACGTCTACATTTTAACTTTATTTCCCAGCTCTGCTGATTTTCAGTAAGCAATGCTCCTTCTGCAACTAACATGGCCAGTGTTTCAAAGGAACGCAGGTTTGAGAGTGTGCTTGCTCCATGAACTAGGCTCACAAAAGTTTGCTTCAGAAAACTCTTTTCTAATAAATGAAAAAAGAGAAAAGCTAGGGGGAAGGGGGCAGCTGCCAGCCTCCACCTTTCTGCCTGCTGTCTGAGCTTTTCAAAACAGAGAATGATGAATGATTTATTTAAATGAATTTATTTCTCAACTTGGATAGAGGCATGATCTGAATTTTTAAGAACCCATCCACACACACCTTCTCTTTGCTTTACTGACTGCTATAGAGAAAGTTGAAACGTGCTTTTGACAACCATCTCATTTCATAACTGGTGCAAGTGCTCATCTTGCTTAATCAAACATGTGATGTTGCTTTTCTCCTTCAGACAATGTCTTTTATTTTTCCTGTGGCCTCTTAAAAGACTCGCAGAGAGACATTTACCACGTGTGTGGGGATGCATACAGTTTGTCTATCTTATACAATTCATAACCTCTACTTTACCAAGCCTCGGGCAGCATAGTATTTTGTTCTGGTTTGGGGTTTTTAAGTGGCTTACCTGAGGAGTTTGTACTCTACTTCTATCCAAAAGACTAACTTATCCCTGTTTATTTAATTCATAACTTAATCATATTGTTCCTCAATAAATACACAGAGGTAACAAATATTACTAAGGACAGAATTCAACATAATCTTTGGCTGGAGTTGACAGTGTGTTGAGATTGAGCAGAGTGAAAATACAGGTCAAAAATCATGCTTCAAAGTCCAAAAATAAATGGGTCTGTGAAAATTTGTTAAAAAGAACTAACTTACACATTTTTTAAAATGAAAGCTATTCTCTACAAGCTAGTGTGTCACACACACACACACACACACACACACTCAAATATATGCACGCACTTTTAAAAATACAGATACACCATAGAACAATATGTAGGGTACACTATATAAACTATTAGATTTGAATATAAATAAATTCAGTTATTAGAAATAAAACTACATGAAAGAAAAAAGTGGAAATATTAAAACATAATCCCTTTAAGTGGAACAATACTAGATTTAGTAAACTTAAAATAATTTCTTTAGCAAATGTATAGAGTCCAATAAGTCACAATGGTACTACCATATCTACTGAACTGTGGACTAAGGATGATTCATACGTTAAGTCTTTTAAAGAGCTCAACATACATACACAGGGCAGGTACAGGCGCCCAAATCAACAACAGGAACTCTGAGCGGGATTTCACCAACATCAAAATATTGTGAAAAGCAAACACGAACACCATGCTCACAAACACAAATAAAAACAGCTCGCTTCAAACAAAATATTTACTTTGTATTTCTCTGCAGGTTATAAAACTCGCAATTTCTTAAAACCCTTTTCATCCTATCCATCCTAATCTCGGCACACTCAGTGACCCATAAATTAACATTAGGTATACCAAAAGAGACACTGGCCACTTTTCCGAAATAGGAACTATATGGTACAAGTATAAATAATTAGTTGGCTTTGCTAGGCTAAAATATCCATGCACTTTGTATATTGATCACTTCTCCCAAAACCTCCACTCTAGAATCTTTTAACAGAATCCTCAAACAAATGCACAAATGTCCTCAGAGGCCTTTTCTCTAAAGACAAAGGCAGAATCCTATTGTTGGGAAAAGTCAACCTTATTATTGCATTTCCAATAGTACCATTCATCTTTCAGGGTGAGGGGCTGACCGCTACATCAGTGGTGTGACATTTGCAAAGCAACAGATTCTCAATATATTATCTCAAGAATCAGGCAGGCGAGTCTCCCAGTCATGCATGATTTTTTTTTTTTTTCCGCCACAATCCACCACCACCACAGAAAGAAACTTGTCTCACTCAAGCGGCTAAGGCAACCTAAAAATGATATATCCCAGAGCTGTGGGGCTGCGTCCCTCTTACCATAAAGGAGCAGTTTCTTGACTCATTAATAACAGTTTCCCTTAAAAGAGGTAATCTCATATCAGGCAGCCCCTCGCCACCATGCACACATCCCAAAGGTTGCAGATATCTCAGCATCAGTCTCCGGCAGCCAGCTTTCCCACACAGAGTCCAGATGGACTGTACCAGAAGCCAATTCAGCGTTAATAACTACCTACTCCGCACAGTGGAGGAGCCTTACGTGGCACAATGGGCTAGAAAACAGCAGCCGGCCGAAACTGCACATAAAAAAGACAACCAAATTCTCCAAAAGCACCAAAAGGGAGGAACAGAAATGGAAGCATGAATTCTATTTCCTTGACTTCCATGAGAAAAAATAAAAGAGAGAGAGAGAGAAAGAAAGAAAAAGAATTCTTCAGAAACCTGGGGGGGTGGGGGGGGAGGAGAAGAACACGGGGGCGGGGGGGGGGGGGATGAAGTAAGGGGAAAAACAAAACAAAACAAAACCCCCAAACAGATGCTGCCCAGAAAAAAAGTGACAAAATATTACCTCATTATTTAACAAAGCAGCATTAAGCGTCCTGCTGATTTCAAACATCTTGCCACAGATTTTGTTTTAAGAGAAACAGATAGAATCCTTTGCAAAGCACTCCGTCTGCAAAGGGTTCTTCAATTTTCTTGCGCGCCACGGAACAGTCAATATATTATTTCCCTGGAGTTTGCACATTAAAACCTCTAGTCAGTGAGCTGCATTTTCCCCTTATCTCACACACGGTAGACTCCTGTTATATGTACTGCTCTCTTTGCAAGAGCAGCCTGCCCCAAACATGGCTGGTGTTTAAACTACTCTTTAAAGTAACAGTTCACTATATAACCACCAGGTGGGTAGAGTGCACGGATTCAAATGAACCATCCTGAAAGACGTGATTTTTTTTTTTCCCCTTTGGAATAGCTTTTGGGTATAGGATGTGACATGAGAAATGCCAGCATTCTAATAGGCATCTTGTTTTCTCTCTCTCTCTCTCTGTATCTTGCCAAAATAAAATAATAAAATCCCATCTCCAGACTTATATTAACAAAACAAAATACCCTCACCAATTCTAAAGAGAACTATGAAGAATGAGGCACATACAAGCTTTGTTTCATTCAGCAAAGGATGAACAAGGAAAATCCAACCAAGACAGAGCAAGGGGGGAAAATCAAACACTCCATGGAAATACTTTCCTTTAGCAAAAAAGAGAAAAATATTGATTCATGTGATAAAAACCCGATTCAAAAATATGCATATTGACAAAGCAATACAAGATGGAGACAAGAGTTTAAGGGAAAACTTTCTTCTGAATAAACCACTAGGTTTATTTGATATGGTCTTTCATGATGGCAAATCACCAAAAGCTTCAAAGTAAAGACAGTGTAAAAAACAAAAACAAAAATCATAAGCATCTCTTTTAAAAACAGTTACACCAATAGTGATAAACAACCACAAGAGCAAACTAATCACATCTCTCTCCCCACTGCTGTTCTTTTCCCCTCAGATCAGCCTCCAAGTGGAACATTTCTGTGGTGAACTATTTTGGATGTATAGCTAACTTGGTGTCTCCTTTGTACATTTCTATTCCAATTAATCTGCTCCTCTGCCAGGAACAAATAGAATGTCCCAGGTTGAAAGCCCCAGATGATGGAGGGGGATGCTGAAAAGATAAAGAAACACCTGAACAAAAATAAATCTCATCACTTGTATTGTTACAGGGCCTGATTTTAAGGAGGATGATTTTATTACATACAGAGCATGCAAGCATCATTCATTGTACGTTTCAGCATATCCAAAAGAGAAACGCACGCACACAGATACCTGAGATTTTGTTTTCTTGGCTGGACAAAATTAAAGCCTTGGAACTTTCACATCCTCTTGCAAACACGAATGTTGATACCAGTCTTTTCCCAGCCCATCCAAGCAACATTTAGCCTCACCCAACGGTGACTGTCTCCTTCATCTTTGAGTCAAGGCTGCATCACCTAATACCATTTAACCTCCTCGCATATATTGAGTTTCAAATGACAGTTTTTAACTGGGGAGTGAGGAGTTGCTCTCATCAAATTCTGGTTGTATGGAATAAGCTAATTTGTACACTCACCATATGTCTTAAACACTAATTAAAAAATGTCACTTGCTTCAAACGCTAAAATGTAATCAGCCTAGTAAATAAAAAATTCTCGAGTTTTCTTGCCTTGGTTATAATTCATCTCAAGGTAACCTCTCTATTTTGATTACCAGGGAAGGCTTAAAAAGAGGAAAAGATCGTGGGGGCTGTGAGAGTGAGAAAAGAAAACCACAACTGTACGGAGCTGCACAAAGGAAAATAAGATGAAGCAGGTTTTTCAGGACCCATAGTCTTGTTACCCTGAGGCAAATCCAGCCAATCAATACCACCCATTGACGGTCTACCATCTGCCATGCTAACCAGTGATGTGGCTAAACAGACCTGTTCCATATGACCGTAGCCGGCTCATTTTCAGTCGATTAGGGCAGTTCCAGAGCATTCACGTGCATAGCACAAAACTCCAAGTCAGACTGAGCCTCTCTCTCTTCACACCAGTCCCTGCGAGCACAGCTGCGGACCTTTTCCTCCTGTTCTTGCCCCTCAATTGAATTAGCAAAATGGGGTGGGAAGATAAAGCAAACAGACACTCACAAATACACACACACACACACACACACACACACACACACACACACACTGCCAGTCTTTCTCAGTGTCCTACAGAGATCAGGAATTTCATGAGCTCTGCCCTAATATGATTACGGCAGGCCATTTAAACAGCATCATCAGTGACTAGGACCTGACATTTCCCTGTGGCTCAATTTCTTTTTATCCTCTCCTTCTTCCTTCGAACACCTTCTTCCTTCGAACAATAAATCTAAACTGCTGGCATGTCTTCCCATAGGGAAGATACTTTTTAGTGTGCCCAGACAGTGCTATATTATATTCAAAGGCTTTTGATAGCATTTAAAGCATAATTTTCCTTTGATGAATTGTGGTGCTGTTTGTGTGTGTGTGTGTGTGTGTGTGTGTGTGTGTGTGTGTTTCCTGTAGAAACATTATATCAACTTTTATAGGAAAATGCAAACATACCGCAGAGATAAGATGCACCTGACATGGAGTTCACGTGTAGAGTCAGGAATCCACTGTGGATGGTCTCTTAGAAATAAATGACCTGACGGTGTGATGCCTTCCTCTTTCTATGTAGTCTGTCTACTGCCGATTGTGGGAAAGAGCTAGAAGAGTGCTAGGGTGTGGGAAATATAGACAAATGGCTATTTAATCCACTTAAATTGCCAAGAATTCACCTGGGCAGGTAACCTAACCGAAGGTCAATTCACATGTGATCTTCCCATCTTCTTCCCATGCTACTAAGCCTTCTGCTAAAAGCTGAAAGGATTCTTCCCAGAACCACTGTGACTTTGACCGCACCCTTCAAGCACTAGGGTGTTTTTTTTTCAGGGAAAGAAAATGTAAAGGACAGGAAAACTGCCTTACTTACAAAATTCTGAAAAAGGTGAAAACACATTTGAAATCTAAGTTAGGTGGAGTCCCTGCCTGAAGTTTTCACTGCTCTATCTTTCAAAATAGTCCAAGAAAACTCAGCAGGATCAACATGTGAATACACAGATTTCTGAAGATCCATGCAAGAAAGAATTTTAGGGAACTTTTCATTGCAGTTCAGATGAGCTTTACTGGGGGAAAAACAAAACAAAACAAACAAACAAACAAAAAAAAACGAGCAAAAAAAATTTTACTCTAAATATAAATCTTTAAAAAATATATATTTTATTGATTTTTTACAGAGAGGAAAGGAGAGAGATAGAGAGTTAGAAACATGGATGAGAGAGAAACATCTATCAGCTGCCTCCTGCACACCCCCTCCTGGGGATGTGCCTGCAACCAAGGTACATGCCCTTGACCGGAATCAAATCTGGGACGCTTCAGTCCGCAGGCCGATGCTCTATCCACTGAGTCAAACCGGTTTTGGCTTTAAGTATAAATCTTTACCAATCAAAGGCCACTGAGCAGATGAAGTATGTAGTAGCTACCTTACCATTGAAGGGTATAGTGTTTAACCAGATTATATTCTTCTTTAAAAATTTTATTGTTTAAAGTATTACAAATAATAGTACATATGTCTCCTTTTTTCCTCATTGACCTCCCCGCAGCTTCCCCTATCCTCTCTCCTATCTCCTGGCACATGCCCTCCCCCTCCCCCAGTGTCTTGCATCCATTGGTTATGCTTATAAGCATGCACATAAGTCCTTTGGTTGATCTCTTACCTTCCCCTTGCCCAGCCCTTCCAGTGTTCCCGCTGTAGTTTGACAGTCTGTTTGATGCTTCTCTGCCTCTGTACATATTTTTGTTCATCAGTTTATAAAGTTCTTTATTATCCATAAATGAGTGAGATCATGAGGTATTTTTCTTTCATTGACTGGCTTATTTCACTTAGCATAATGCTCTCCAGGTCCATCCATGCTGTTGCAAATGGTAAGAATTCCTTCTTTTTTATAGTAGCGTAGTATTCTATTGTGTAGATGTGCCACAATTTTCTAACCCCTTCATCCACTGATGGGCATTTAGACTGTTTCCAAATCTTAGCTATTGTAAATTGTGCTGCTAGGAACACAGGGGCACATATATCCTTTCTGACTGGTGTTTCTGTTTTCTTATGACATATTCCTAGAAGTGGTATTACTGGGTCATATTCTTTTGATAATAATTCAATAAAGAATTGTTTAAAATATGGACTCACTTATAAATCTGTAACCACAAATTAAGAAATAGCTATAATAATAAAAGCATAATATGCTAATTAGACTGGACAGCTGAACAACCTTTTGGATGTCATTCTGGACATCCTTCCAGACAAAGCCACGGCAGTGGGGCCGAGACAAAGGCAGTCAGGGGCAATCAGGCAGGCGAGTGGATAGGGAAGATCAGGCAGGCAGGCAGGTGAGCAGTTAGGGCAATCAGGCAGAAAGGCAGGGGGTTAGGGGCGACCAGGCAGGCATCACCAGCCACTATACCCACCAGCCAATCAGGAGTGAGTATGCAAATTAATCCAACAAAGATGGCGGCAGCCACAGAGCTGGAGTGAGCAGGAGGCTTGGGTTGCCCCCGGCGATGGAGGAAGCTTCCCACCCACCCTGGCTGGCCCTGGCTTCTGCTCAAGGCTACAAATTTTCAATTGTAGAGGATAAATAAATCCCAGATACCTGCTTCCAGCTGGCCCTAGCCTCTGCTCAAGGAGCCGCTGAGAAAAAAGGAAAAAAAAAAAAAAAGGAGGGGTTGGGAGCCTGTATCACTGGGGGATGTGGCCAGCCTGCAAATTGCCATCAGCTCCTCATCCAGGCTGGCCAGGCACCCCAGCAGGACCCCCCCACCCTTAAGGGGGTGTGACCAGCCTGGGTGAGAGGCTGAGGGATGTTTTCAGGCTGGTCAAGCCCCGTGGGGTTAGAGTCCCCACTGGAAGGCTTGACCAGTCTGAAAACAGCCATCAGCCCTTCACCCAGGCTCACCACACCCCCATGGGGTGAGGTTCCCCACTGGGAGGCTTGGTCAGTTTTGCAAATAAACATCAGCCCCTCACGCAGGCTGGCCAGGCACCCCAGTGGGGACTCCCACCCTGAAGAAGGTGTGGCCAGCCTGAAAAGAGCCCTCAGCTCCTCACTAAGGCTGGCCAGGCACCCCAGCAGGACCCCCACCCTGATCCGGGACACCCTTCAGGGCAAACCAGCCAGCCCCCAACCGTGCACCAGGTCTCTATCTATACTAATAAAAAGGTAATATGCTAATTAGACTGGGAGACCTTCGGGATGTTCTTCTTGACAAAGCCATGGTGTTGGGGCTGAGGTAGAGGTGGTTAGAGGCCAAGAGGGAAGGGCAGTTGTGGGTGATCAGGCTAGGCTAAATCAATTCTAGTAGTGTAAGGAAGAATCTTAAAAGAATAGTATCGGAACAAAGTGCTGAAGTTTATTCAGATTAGATTTCACAGATAAATGAAATAATATGGCATTTGTCTTTCTCTGATTGACTTATTTTACATAGCATAATATCCTCTAGGACCTCTTATTGTCAGGGATGGTAAGATTTCATTCTTTTTTTATGGCTGAGTAACATTCCATTGATATAAATGTCTAATCAATATATCGCCGAAGCCGGTTTGGCTCAGTGGAAGAGCGTCGGTCTGCGGACTGAAAGGTCCCAGGTTCGATTCCGGTCAAGGGCATGTACATTGGTTGTGGGCACATCCCCAGGAGGGGGCGTGCAAGAGGCAGCTGGTCGATGTTTCTCTCCCATCGACGTTTCTAGCTCTCTATCCCTCTCTCCTCCTCTCTGTAAAAAATCAATAAAATATATTAAAAAAATATATTGTACACCTGAAACTAATATAACATTGTATGCCAACTGTAATTGAAAAATAAAAATGATTAAGAATAGTCAGTGGTACTGATGCCATCTGGAGTGATGGGAGAAGGCTTCATGGGAGAAGCTGTAACTGAGGCTCAAGTTAAAGGATGATAGGATTTGTCTAGGAAAATAAGTATATTTCATATAAAACAAAGGTGGGAGAGGAGGGCAGTAAGGGAATAATGGCAGTCAGTTCATTAGAGCTAGACCCCTCCAAGATTTCCTCTGAATCTATTCTAAACTCTTCCATTTTAAAAATTATAAATAGAGGAATGTTATTGAGTAAGTACTTTTCTAAAGGAACAGGAATTAGTATTTTTGAGCCTCCACTATGTGTCACACATTGCATTATGTAATTTGCCTATAAATCTCATTTAATCTCACAACTCTGAGACTTCAGAAAAGGAAACTAAAAATTAGAGAATTTAAGTGATTTTCTGAAGATCATATGGCTAGAAAGAGGCAAATTTAGGTTTCAAACTTATATATGTCCAAACTTTGTCCACACTTTTCACTATAAATACTACCTTATGTAGAAAATTGTAGATCTAAAGAAATCTCAGTCTTATTCTGTTTTATTCTATACTCAGAAACCAATATTCAGAGTAATGTTGACATCTGCTGGCATGGAAAACAATAATTAAAAAGACAAAACACATAACAAAATAAAACTAAACTATGCTTGTAATTTCAGTATTCTGACACCAGGTGATGATAAGAATCCTGGTCCTCTGAGACTTACAAGGGACATGCTTTTGCTTGCTATTATTGTGTGCTATTCCCTTCTTCATCTCCATAAGTAGAGAAAACAGTGCCTGATCTTTATATGGAATCACCTACTAAAGCCCCAAGACATCAATCTTTTCGAATTTTATTTATCGGACATTTAACTGTGGGTATAACACTAAACTTCAACAATTTTTAAACAATTCTGTTACAGACTGTATTCAATGAATTACAGTCCTTTGTTACTTTCACACTGTTCTGTGAGCTTGCAGTGTAGAAATTGTAGGTTATTTGCCTATAACCCCAGCACATAGAATACCATTGCCTGCAACATAGTGGGCATTCAATAAAAGAACATAAATAATTGATTCTAAATATTTTTGAAAAATTTTTGAACCAAATACTTAGGGCACATTACTTGATTCTTTATTCATTAATACATAACTTTCTTTATCAAGTCACACTTAATGCCGAGTTATTATAAAAATCGTTTCTTGAGGTTGTTCATCAGCAGAAACAATTTTCTCCGTGCTCAGATGCTTCTTTTCTGCCTTAGCCATGGACGGTCTATATTCATGATAAGCTCTGCCCTTCTCAATAGACTAGTTTACCTTTTCAACCTATTATGCACAGAAAGGTTGCTTCCTTTCTGTATGGGAGGTAAAGAAAAAACACGAAAAACAAGAAAGGCATGCTATATAACTAACTGTCAGAAAGAGGCAACTCTCCACTTGACCCTTTTTAGTTCTCTCCCTCTTTGACTCTGAAGCTGGAGGGGTGATGATTTAACTACTTTTAAGTAGAAGAGTAAAGTTACACATCAGTGCTGAGTAGCTCATTTCCCTTAGCAACCGCTTAGCAACGGCAGCTTCAAGTTCAAAATACCTCCTTGAAAAGGATAACATCTTTAACAAAGATGAGTATTTTTTTAATGTAAGATTTTTGAACAGAAGTTTTAATATTACAACCTCCAAAGCCTTGTAGACCACAAATACCTATTTAATGCTAACCTTCTTGTAAAATAATATTATGTGGTAACCATAATGATGCTGGGCTCCTGTAAAATTTCAGTCCCTGGAAAAGCTCTGGTCCTACTCTGAAATTATTCACAAATATACAACTTTTATTTTACAGAGTCACCATTAATCCTAGGTCATTATAGAAATTACACTAAAGCTCTCTTAAAAGGGTTATTGATACTGACCTCACTATTCAGTTTGCTCCCTTACTGAGAAGAGCGAAGAACAGGTTTTAAAGCCTAAATTATGGTTTTACAAACTAAATTACATGCAACCCAAGGTTCTCTGAATGTCTGAAAAAAATATAAAAAATAATTCCAACTTTATCCCAAATGTTATGAACCTTGCCAGCTTCATAATCCATAAAATGGATCATCTGATAATCAGATAATCATCACATTTAACTGTTTTTACATTGTTAGTGAAATAAGAATGCCTGCAAAAGGCTTTCTAGCCTTCTATAATGCTCAGTGCTAGGGATGAAAAATGTGTGTGTCATACATGTTTAGCATATCATTAAAACTTCCATCTTGTTCAAGAATTTTAAAACTTGTTTTTTGTCTTGAAGGTTCTACAATTAAAATAATATATAAACTTCTGCTTGAATTTTGTTCTTTATTTTCTATTAGCACATGGGCACCTCAGGACACAAGGAAACAAAATGCATAAGGGTTCAGAACAGTAATTTCAATGGATTTCTTCACTGCTAAAAACTTATTATAATGTAAGCCCACATAATCTATTTGTGCCAATTCCAAGCTATGGAACCAAAAGACAGATTTTTCTGCCTATATCTTTTACTTGGTATCAGCAGAAAGCCAAACTATTCCATCCACCTGACATGAAGTTTTACACGTTCCCATGTAAAAGAGGATGTTCTGAAGAAAATGTCTAGAACAGTGGCTCTTATGCACAATAAGTGTTCAGTGTGTGTTCCTGAAAGTAAATTCCTTTTTAAATCACTAAGGAACATATCAAGAGAAGTCAGGAGACCTCAAGGCCAATTCTATCTGTACTGCTAATAGTTCTGTGACCTTGAGCAAATCACTTCTCCCTCTTTGAACCAGAATCTTCCTGAGTAAATAAGAAATGAAAATAGATGACTTCTGAAGTCTCCACCAACTATATTATGTCAAAGTCTATAAATAAATAGTTTTAAATTAGTAAACAATTTTTTTGGTAAGATTAACTCCAATTTTCAATTGATTTCACAGTATAAAAATGCTGGCTAAAGGGAAATCAAGCTTCTGAAGGAGATTAAAAAATCTGTCTCAAATTAAGAGCCAGGTTACCATCATGTTCCACTATCTAGTCTGGTCACCAGTGTTATTGTAATAAAATACAAAAGAACTGGAGGTGGTTGGTTAAAAGCATTAGAACCAAGGGCTTTGACCAGGATCCTGACTAAGTATAGCTATTCACTGAACTTCAGTGTTATCCTATTTAAAATGTGGACAATAATAATGCGATGGTTGTGAGCCTTAAATCACATATTACAGAGTATGTAATATTCTGTTAAGTACTCAAAATGTTAACAGGTTTTTATAAAACACATGGTTTAACCTATGCTCTGGTACTCTTTTAACCTTCCATTATCCTCAATCCTTATATCAAGTCCAATTATTCATCAGGACAAGTCCAATTATTCATCAAGGCTCTATATGACCTGACCTTCACTTAAGCTGCCTGACTCATCTGGAACATTCCCTTCCACATATTCAGTTCTAGACATGCCAGTCTACTCTCCCATATCGGTTGGTCCTTCTACCCATGCCTTTGTTCCTGCTGTTCATTTCATTGGGAATGCCTTCTCTCCCTGGAAAATTATACTCATCCTTCAAGGTTTCAACCTCACTAAGCAAAATGAGCTGTTTCATTATCAGAGCTTTAACAGCATTTTCTTCTTCCTGCCTCCATAGACCTCATGCCAGAGTAGCACCACAGTTGTTCACAGGTCTCTGTCTCCTTGATCTGTTTTCAAGATACTCCAGGGCAAGAACTGTCCTTAGATGTCTTGTTCTTCTCCAGCTGAGTACCTGGCTGTCTCAGAGTCCACCCCAGTTAATATGTGTTAAAGTAAAATATGTGTTAAATAAATTAATATATTCACATGATGGGCTAAGCAGTGGTCGGCAAACTGCAGCTCGCGAGCCACATGCGACTCGTGAGCCACGGTTTGCTGCTATGTTGACTAATGAGTTTGCTGACCACTGCCTTAGGGAAAACACTTAAAAACATTTTAATAATGTACTAATGTCTTTAATCTGAAGTCAAAACTTCTAGGTAAGGGTAATAACTTATTCAGTGGTCGGGCTAAGATATGACTTCTATTAGAAATCAATGAAAAATAGATGAATCCCGAAGATAAATCCCCCCCACTATCACCACCAAATGAGCTTTTAGAATCTACCCCTCCACAGAATCATTTTTCTGATAAGAGAAATCTCTGCCAAATATATTTTTGTTCTTTAGAAATGTTCATGCAACTAAAATCAGAAACTCTAAACTGGAAGTCACTCTCTAGGACAAATTCATTGAGCTAAAACGAGTTTTCTCAAAAGATACATTGTTTTATGTGAAGTGATGGCAATGTTCTGGCTGCAACCTTGCTTACTGAATACGACGTGAGGGTTTACACACAGAATTTGTGCTTCTACAGCAAGAGGAGTCTTCACCCACAGAGAACTCCAATAAGGCTTGGATGGTGTGAAAGATATAGAAAACAGAAGTGTACTGCCCATGGTGCAGCCTGAAGTATGAATTTATCATCTACCCACATTCCATATTCTATGCAACCAGGATGCTGGAAAAATTTTATAAAGTACGAATGCCTAAGAGAATCAATAGCATATACTAGATATTATTTAACTAATGCTATTGCTTATATAGACAGTAAAATTAGGTGATATTTAATATGTGTATTTTTTGTATATGTGTATAAAATAATATCATTATGTGATTATATTATATATGAAATTAGTTTAAGGAGAGTAAGTATTTATTCACTGTAGGAGCACGAGGCAGTTTAGCCAGTTTGTAACTCCAGAGGATTTACTTTCAATCTTTTTCCAGTAAGTACTTTTTCTTATAAATAAAGGAGAGACCAGATGCATGAAATTCGTGCAAGAGTAGGCCTTCGCAGCCCGACTGCCTCAGCCCTCGCAGCCCCAGCTTCGTCTGAAGGTCGCCTGGTCAGTTGTTCCCCTGTTCGGCCATTTGGCTGATTTGCATATTATGCCTTTGTTATTATAGATGTTTATGAAAATCCTAATATATAAACAAATAAAATGGTGCTGTTCTCTTGGTTGGAAAAAGAGTGGGATCCCTTAAACATTTATCCACACCCACACACTTCCTGGGGCACTCTGAGAAACTCAGCATCCAGTGAAAAAAAACAGTCTAGTCTAGTCTAAATGAGACTACAGTGGGAAAAAGAGTGAATTGGGAATCAAACTTGGGTTCTAGTATCAATGCTATCCCCAAGCCCAAGCTTCCTTGTCTAGTGCATCTAATCCAAAGCATTTGATAATTGCTCTCCCAGATTCCAAATGTGATGTCTGTTTCTGAGACTTCAAAAACACCTAGGATAATAGTGCTTGTTCCTCTTATGTTTTCTACGGTCTTAAAGCTTCACAATTAATCTACCTCCCAAATATTCTTCACTTACAGAAACCAAAGTACAACCATTAACAGTGGGGACACTCACTGTTAACAAACACAGGTTTCACAGGAACCCAGAGAGGACTTGGTGTTTTGACCTTGTCCTTCAAGATCTACCTCTCTCCAATCAAGAAAAGTTGTCTGTAAGCTTCATAGGAGTCCTGCCAACCACCTAACTGTGTATATTCTATTTCCTTAATGTTCTTATATCCACCATCACTGCCTTGTTTCAAGTCTCTGCATCTCTCTCCTGGGTTATTATCATCAACATATCCTTACCTCCAGTTTTGACTGAACACCACTTACCAGTCACAGTGATCTTTCTAAAATTCCAGTCTAATCACATTGTTTCTTTGATTAACACTGATCAATGCCCATATCCTCTTCTGATGAAATTTTCAATGAGTGGTCTGTGAAGGGTAACCAGCAGACCTCTAACACACTCCATAAGCTTATAGGATGTTGTTTCATGACACAAATGTATGTAGGCTTTTGCATGTCTGTTTCTCCTACCAGGCTTGAGCTCCTGTCTGGTTTATAATAAGCAATGGTTGAATAAATTAAAAAATTCAGTCCTCTCTAAACAAAGCTTCCAAATATCTGCTTTTCTCACTTTTAAGCTTCAGAAAGCTATAGGTAGCTCTATTTCATTCACAAAGTACTTTCAAAAAGTAACTACTATCTATGGAGCATTCACTGTGTCAGGCACTAGTCATAGCTCTTTATATGTATTAACTCATTTAGTATCACAACCATCCTATAAGGTAGGCACTATTCTTGTTACCTCTGCACTGACAGATGAGGCTATCTATGGCAGGGGGGTTAAGTATCATACATTGACTCATTATAATCATTCAATAAACACAGAGTGCTTACTGTACTGTTCTTACAGCCAACTGTGAGAAAGACAGGATATGTACAATCACGTCTTATTCATCCTTAGGGATCCCTGGAGTATCCTGAACAAAATCACATTCAATAAATATCTGCTGAAGAAGAGTTGAACTGGTGCTCCTGAAATCTGGTACCACTTTTCTTGACTAATGCTTGAGAGAAGAGACCCTTCCTTCCTTCTGTGGGTCAAACCCAAATACTTTTGAGAGAGTAAGGAGGCTCTGTCAAAATAATAGAGACAATAGGCACAAACCAGCATTATCTAAGGCAAATCAGTTTACATGGTCAAATTGCTTATGACCAACTTAACCTAATACCTACTTCTGGGTATTGACAAAGTCCTTGGCTAATATGTGCTGGTGTGATCAACCTTCTTGCTAAGATACTTGGCACAGCAATGTATGAGGGGCATTTGGCAAAAAAAGAGAGAAAAAAAAAGAAGAAAAAAAAAAGAAAAAGAAAAAGAAAAAGGCCATTATCCAGAAAGCCCATGGACACTGACACTACAGGGACACCCTCTGGAATTACATTTGGAGAAACAACAGTTAGGCAAATACAAATGTACAAGCTATTTTCTCTGCCTGGAACACAATTTCCCCTGCTTCTTCTGCTTAGTGAGTACATACTTATCCTTCAAAATCAAGTTAAAGTGTTAATGTCCATGAGTTCATTCAGGAAATATTTATTGAACACCTACTATGTGCCAGACACCAGGGATTCAACACTAAACAAGGCACACAAATCCCCTGCCTTGGGAGTTTACAACGGCCTGGGAGCAGAAGGTAAAGCCTCCCAATTTCCCCCAGACAGAATTAGCAGTTCCCTATTTGACCTCTCACAGAACTTGTTCTTCAGATTACTCCATTCCTCTGGGAATTGCAATTACTGCTTTCCACATCCACCCACATCCACCTTCCACTCAAAACTGTGAGCTCTTTGAGGGCAAGAACCCATCTTCATCTGTCACCCATGACTGATATAGTGCTGGGTTACCTAATTGAACTGAAGGCCACGGTGCTTTCTCACAATGCCACACCCTGATATCATCCTCCTGAGCTCACTGCTTGACTTCTGAGTATTTTATTTTACTTACTTATTTTTAAAATATGTTTTATTGATTTTTTTACAGAGAGGAAGGGAGAGGGATAGAGTTAGAAACATTGATCAGCTGCCTCCTGCACCCCTCCCCCCACTGGGGATGTACCCACAACCACGGTACATGCCCTTGACTGTAATTGGACCTGGGACCCTGCAATCTGCAGGCTGAGGCTCTATCCACTGAACCATACTGGTTAGGGTGACTTCTAAGTATTTAAAAATCACCACCCATTTCCTTGGCACCCACTCAATACTGTTATTAGTGCTGGGATAGGGCATGTAGCAAGAATGTGACATGGTTCAGGACCTTTGAGCAACTCCAGTTAGGTTTACTGATTGAAAACAAGAACAGAATATAATCTAGGACTAGACTGAGTGGATCAGACCCAAAACATACCCTATGAGAAATGAGGTGTCACTATGCTCTTAGGAACAAGGATGAACACAAGCATCACAAGACTACCATGCTTCACTTTTAGTCTTGCCATACTTCCAGGGTTCCCCCGGGGTTCACCAGTCCCCAAAACATCCCCAAGTATACAGGATATCCTTATGTGGGCATATTCTCTCAAGCTGCTATGCTGTTGCACAAGCTGGTGCCCTGCCTGGGATGTCCCTATACCCCTTGAGTGTCTAACGATCATTAAAATTCAGCTTAAATGTCACTTCCTTTGTGAAACCATCTCTGACTTTCCCAGGAAGAACTGACCATGCTTTCACTCTGCTCAGTCCTGCTTCTTCCCCATGTGCATGCCCATTGTACCCTGTCTTTACATATAATTGTACCCATCATTTGTTTATCTACATATCCATCTCTCCTACTAAACTGGGAACTTCTTGAAGGCAAAGATTTTTATTCATCTCTGTATCTTAAGCACATGCCTAATAGAGTTTGTGGATGGGAAGTTGGAAGAATGGATCAATATGTGGACAGAATCAGTTATAATGACCTGTAGTGCCCCCCAAAAAACAAAACAAAAACAAAAACAACACATTAGTGGATTATAATGTGTCTAGTGAAAGATTTTGGAAGTGTAGAGATCTGGGTACTAATCCTGAATCCATGTCTTAAATGACCTTTAGAAAGTCATTTAATCTCTCTGGACTTCTTGTTTATTAAATGGGGATAAAGCATAAAATCTCAACCTCAGGCAATAATGACTGGAAGTTTAAAGTGGATGATAGAAAATGTTGTTTCAATATAATATGATTTCATGGGGGCAAAGCACTAGCCACAGTAATGTTATCTGGAGATATTTTTAATGGAGGCCAATAGTTTTCTTCCTTCCAAACTGACACAGGGCTATGCTTTTTCTAGATCTGTTAACAAAACAAATAGGTGACAAATCTCTGTGCTGAGGGACTCTGGGATGAGTTTCTTTTTCTCTTGCTAGATAGGAGAAAGAGGATTTGTTCTCTTTATGGGTCTGGGGTTTCAACTCTCGAGGTCTAAACATTTTTGATGGCCTTGAATTAATTTCGGCCACCATCGACAGAATGGGAGTGGAAAAATCCCCACCACATCTGCCTTGTCAGGGGGTGGAGGAAAGAACTTTCTAAATAGCCTCATTATTGGTCCCAGCTGAATTCTGCTCCTGTTCCATGATGCCAGCAAAACCATTTTAGTAAGATGCTGCCAGCATCAAAAGCGGATCCACTTACGGTTTCCTGTAAGCGTATCTGCAATGGCAGAAGGTGGCGGGCAGCCAGGTGTGAGTGTGCGTGCTCACAATCTCCAATATGTCAAACTGGAAGAACAATTTACGAAATAAAATTCAACGTTCTATTTCTACTCCAAGAACTCAATTTAAGGCACCAGAAATTCGGCTCCTAGTTTCTGCTGTTTTTACTGAATCAGACAACCTCAGAGAGAAGGGTCATCTGCATTCCCCTGGCTTGAATGTCCCCACCTTGCCCCAACAGAACATTCCAAATCCGTGCTTGTGGACTCTATTTACATAGCGCCAGGGAAAGGAGCTTATTCACTACTTTCCCAATAGTTTGCCCAACTTGGGGTTAGCTCTGGCCATGGCCATTTCTGCCTGGCCACCCAGCTAGACCATAGTGGGGCTGAGAAACTGAGTTTTGGTGATTGGAGGGTGGGCGGAAGTGATCGCCTCTAAGTCTGATCCCTACAACTTCTGGATGGTGCTCCATTTTCGGTCTTCCCTTGCTTACCAAGCATATGCAGAGGGTACAAGAGGGGCCTGGGAGGCTTAAAGGAGAGCAGAGCCACTAGCTGAGATGGGGCTGAGTCCCTGAATGACTGTGTGGAGCACAGCCCCCTGCAGACCCATGTTGAACTGTGATATGAGTAAGAAATAACCTTGACTATTTTAAGCATCTGAGATCTGAGGGTTGCTTGCTACAGTAATTCACCTATTCTGACTAATATAGACTGTTGCTTCCATTTTTTTTTCAAAGGACCGTATCAGACTAAGTGTCTTAGAAATTATTGTATCACCATCTCCCTTAGAAGCCTTAGTGAATATTCTTGGTATAGAATATTTTAGTATATTTCTGTGTACTACTAGCTCCTAAAAGGTGAAATGGAGCAGTATAAGAAGGAAGGAGGGGGAGGGGTATTAGAAAAAAGATGGGGGGGAAAGTGGAAAGGCCACATTTTCTCAAGTACTTGTGTTTTCATGTGAGTTTCATTTACCTCATATAACAACCCCATGAGATTGATAGAATCACCATCATTTTAAACAGGAGGAAACAGACTCAGGTAGGCTGGTTACCAGAACCTCTGGTTGAGCCTGATTGGCCTCTGGCATTTCCCACTGATCTCAGTACCAGAACTTTTCAACAGCTTCTGGTGGACAGACCTCACAACCTTCACCTGTCTCTCCACCTGCCCAAACACCAACCTCAGAATCCCTGTTGCTATGCTTTCCATGCTGGGGCCCCAAATGCCAGGTTTCCTGACTCTTAAAACAAACAACTGAGTCCCTTGGACACTGGGATTTCCACCTGGCTGTTCCTCTGCAGGTGGCTTAGCCAGCAGCTGTGTGCTCCTGCGCCTGGCCTCATCCTTCCCATCCCTGGTGACATCTAAAAAATCCACCCACCCCTCCCGCTCATTCTAACCACAGAAAGGGTAAAAAAGATGATCATAAGAAACCAACACTTGAGAGAATGTTGAAATTAAATCAAAGTCTCTAAAAACATCTCTCTATACATTTTTAATCACAATAAGAAACTATTGCTAATATCTTGTAATATAAAAGAAAAACCTCCCAAAGTAACAATGGTTTCTCTCTTCAACTTAATTTGGCCAGTTTTTAAGAATCTGTATAAGGTACCCCCTCTGTGCTCCTATAGCCTCCTTTGTTTCCTTGCCTCTATTACAGAACTTCTCACACTATAATGATCAGTTTATGGATCTATCTTTTTTCTACATTGACAGCTCACCATGGCCAGGGAACATGTCTGATTCTCTCCTCTTTATCCTGGTGCCCAGTAGGGTGCCAGATAATCCCTGGGGAGCTGGTTCATTTTCAAGGTGGCTCATAGTCGGAGAGCTACTCAATTCATTAGCTGTGGAACCCTCAAGCCTTGCTTTGGGTCAGCATCATCAGCTGTGAAATGGGCTATGGCTGCACTTAGCCTGCTTCACAGAATTAACTGCCAACCCTGGACAGGGACCAAATACAGTCGTTTGAATGGCTCTGAAGCATCCCTGACGCTCGCCGAGGTTTAACTGGTTATCCTACTGTCTAGCTTTTGGAGAACAGGGTCTGTGGGAAGATGTGAGAGGTGCTGGCTGGCTATGTGTGTGGGTGCCCTTTCTTGTTTCCTAGTTTCTAGTGCCCTGAGTGATCCATGGAGCCTGTCTTTCCTCAGAAGTGGGGGACATTTGGTGGTTAACATTATGGAAGTAGCATTACCATTCTGCTAAGACCTGCAGACCAGCAGTTGGCCGTCTTTTATTTCAAGTTCTTTATGAGGCATGAGGCCATCCACACATTTTTAGATCTCATACTTTGCCTAAGGTTGCATTGTTAAATATTTGTTTCCCATTTTGACATCAGCTGGATCCCTCAGTGCAAGGGCACCAGCTGTGTGGTGGGGAACATGAGAGGTTCAGAATTTTGTTAGAGATGCTTTCGGAAGAGTTGGTCTGCAGAGAGGAAGGATGAGCTGGATGACCTTCTAAAAGGAGGTTATGATTCAAAAATGTTTTACACAAATGTTAATGAATAACTCAGCATAGCAGGGAAGACAAAACCAGCACAGTAATGCTGTTCAGGTATTATGTGTGTTTGCCTTTAATTAAGTGATTTAAGGAGCCAGGAGTGAGCGCCCAGCCCAGCAGAGACCTCTGGCCTCAGTAACATCACAATGCTAATGCATTTGCACTCCTGGTTCAGCCAAGGACAGGCCAGCTCCCATCCACCAGTCCCATTTGTGAGCCAGGCTATTTCCAGTCAACAATAAGCCATTTCTTACAAGTGAAGCAAGTGCTCTGAAGAGCTCACAAACTTAAATGCACTCAAGGTACCCAGACCATCAAGGAAACAACCACCAGAATGATTTTTTAAAAACATAGATCATCCTCTATGATCTTGTAATTTGAATATCTACTGGGTCTAGAAACCAGAATTTAATAACACAATAAAACTTTTGTATTAGTCAACCCGATTGCCATAATAACATACCACAGACTGCATAGTTTAAAATCAGAGTCATGGATTTTCTCACATTTGTGGAGGCTGGAAGTCCAAGATTAGGGTGCCATGGGTTTTAATGGGGACCCTCTTTCAAGCGATTGCAGCTACAATCACTTTCATGCCAACCATGTGCTCTCGTGGCAAAGAGAGAAAAACCTCCCCCTTCTTAAAAGGTCAGCAATCCTATTGGATTAGGACTTCATCCTATGACCTCATTTAATCCTACCTACCTCCTAAAAGCCCTATATCCCAAACCAGAGTCATATTAGAGGTTAGAGTTTCAACATAATGAATGTTAGAGGGACACAATTCAGTCCATAGTAACTTTCAGCTAGAAAGTTCAGGGTCATCAGGTGGTTACAATTTAAGTCTCATCACTAGGGTGAATGTCACAAAAATAAAAATATACTTATTTTGGGGATATTTTAACGCAGAGCTTTTTGAAAAATACAATTTAGGAGATGTACACTGTTGTCCATAGCAAAAATTGTAAAAATACACTTCCCTGGACTGTGAGAAAAGGCAATTAGAAGTACTGGAGTGGAAGGCATGAATACCAATCACTTTTACCCTGTAACTAACCAGCTGTATCATCTTGGCTAAATCCCAGCCCTCTCTGTGCTACTGCTTCCTTATTATACCTGGCTGGTTTAAGTAGGAAAACACATTCATTTTTTTTTCAGAATCCCATTTCTGACTGGCTGTTTGGGGGATCCAAATAAGTATAGTGATTAGGAAAAGAATCTCCTTCCCAAAAAGGGTCTATATAAGGAAAATAACTAATGATAAAATAAACATTCTTTAAAAAATTATTATTTTTAACTCTCACCCAAGTATATATATTTTTTATTGATTTCAGACAGAGAGGAAGAAGAGGAAGGAAAGAAGGGAGAAGAGAGAAACATGGATTGAGGGAGAAATGTTGGTCGGTTCCTTTGGTATACACTCTGACCAGGGATTAAACCCCAACCGAGGCATGTGCCCTGACCCGAAACTGAACCCCACAGCCTTTTTGTGTATAGGATGATGCTCCACCCAGCCAGAGCGAATGATAAAATAAATTCTTAAACTTTGAGTGCATTTTCTTTAGTTTTAATCCCACAGATAACTGATTGCTCCTCCATGCCCACCCTCTTCCTTGGTAATAGCATTTTCCTTTAGAAAAACAGATGGGACAATAAGCATTTGGGATTCTCTCCCGTGAGCGGAAGAACAGCCAAGGCCAAGGAGTGACTTGAGGGGCCCACAATGCAGAGCTGGCCTTGGATCTGCAGAGCCCCCAGAGACAATGGTCTCGTGCTATGGCAGCCCCCACCCTTCCCAGAATATAATACACAACCTCCCTCTTTGAAAAGCAAACAGCAAAGAAATTCTGGCCCCAATCCAATTATCAGGGTGGGGGAGGGTTAGAGTTGCAGCACTCCCAGGACTTTAGGAGGGAGGCCTTTGGAGAGCTCACAGCAAGAAGAGCTCTGAAAATGTATCCCTTACCCAGAATGCAGGCTTCTGGCTTAAAAACATTAATTCTGTTGCAGAGAGTCACTGAACAATTTCCCAAGGATTCCCAAGATCTCTTTAAGCCATAAAAAGCATCCTTATTATATTAGTATGCTAAAGGGTTCCTCTGCATACTATTCCAGGAGATAGCAGGGAGAGCATAAATTAAAAAAAAAAAAGGAGCTAAACAAAGAAATACCTTTAAAGCTCATCTAGTTATGCCTTATTTTGAAATCCTTTTTTTTTCTTTCTCAAAACTAAATTGGCAAAAAAGTTCACACCAATTTGAGGGAAGGTACTTCAGAACCAGGTTTATAAAACTCAATTTTAACATTCCTTTATTCAATTAAAAGGAAACTTCTAAACAAGATATGGTAATCAAACATAAACTAAGAAAAAATATGAGTAACCATTTATCCAATCTTGGACTTTTCTAGGCATAAAAGCAATTAACAGGGAAAATATTGATATAACTTAATACATGTAAATTAAAAGCTTCAGTAAGTCTAATATAGGGCAGAAACACATTTACCATAGATATAAAACAAAGGAATTACTACTTTTGTATTTAAAGCACTCATATATATGTATTACAAAAGACATCCATATAGACACAGACAAGACAAAAACACATGAACAGTTACACAAAAAAGGACCTACAACAGGTTGGAAAATATCTAACCTCACAAATATTTTTAAAAACATGTACATGAAAACCATACTGAGAAAGACTAGGTCTTGGTATCTGTCTTCCCTCCAATGCGTATCTAATAAGGAAGCTTGTACGTATTCATCCAATCAGGTTCAAAAGCTTTTTATTGGATCATGGCCTCAGAGGACAAAGTTGTTTACTATGACACACTTTAAATATTGTCAAATATAAATTCTTTGTTCAGTTAATATATGTGAATAAAAAAATTGTGCCTCATCTGTCCAGGAGATAATACTGGATAGGTCTATACCAGCAATGATAAGGCAAATAGTCTTCTTTTGCTCTGAACAGGTCTTTCTTCACCATTTCGATGCAGATGTAGGGGAAAAAGGATAAGGGGCAACACTGATTTTATGCTCTGGGCACCCTCAGCCCCAGGAAAGAAATTCTTTGCAAGATCCAGGCCAGATGATAAGGGCTAAGGGTGGAATTCATCTGGGTGCTTCTGCTTGCCATTGTTCTCTGCACTTACCTTTCTCTGTGTGGCCTGACAGAAAGGGGGTCAGAAAAGGATTTGGATGTTCTTAGAACCCCAGCCAAATGTCAACTTTATATCATCCACTTATCAAACGAGATTCCTTTTTCATTCAACAAAAATATCCTGGGCACCTACAATGAGCAGGCATCATTTGCATTACTGATCAAAATAGCTAACCCTTTTCTTTTTTGTCCATTTAATGAATTTATTCACTTTTTAAAAATGATTTTATGTTTTTCTTTTGTTCTTTTCTATCATATATATATATATATATATATATATATATATATATATATATATATATATATATTCTTTTCATTTATTTCATGGAGGAAGAGAGAGATAGAAACATCAATGAGGGAGTCATTGATCAGCTATCTCTTACACACCCCCTACTAGGGATCAAGCCCACAACCTGGACTTGTGCCCTGACAGGGAATCTAACAGTGACCTCTTGGTTCATAGGTTGATGCTCAACCAGTGAGCAACATCAGATGGGCGAATTCATTCATTTTTAAACTACTTTATTGAGGTGATGGATTCATGAATGTAACCTTAGCTAGGCCTTTTAAAACTAATCAAGCTGGCAAGGGGGCAGAAAGACCTGCAAGAGCCTTACAATTTTTCTTATAGTTTAACCAAGTATTTGAACTCCTGCAAAACAATCATCATAATGAAATAAGTATTCTCCTCAGGCAAGGGTAACAAAATAAATAATAAACCAATGGGACATCATCAAACTAAAAAGATTTTTCACAGCAAAGGAAACCCTCAACAAAATGAAAATGAATGGGTGAACATATTTACCAATGACACATCTGATAAAGAATTAATATCTAAAACTTATAAAGGACTCATACAGATCAACATAAAAAACATAATCCAATTGAAAATGGGCAGAGGACCTGAATAGACACTTATCCAAAGAGGACATACAAATGACCAATAGACACATGAAGAAATGCATGTAATTAATCATTAGATAAATGAAAAATCAAAACCACAATGAGATATCACCTCACACCTGTCAGAATGTCTATCATCAATAAATCAACAAATAACAAGTATTGGTGAGGAGGTGGAGAAAAATGAACCCTTGTCCACTGTTGGTGAGAATGCACCCACCATGAAAACCAGTATGGAGGTTCCTAAAAAAATTAAAAAAGGATCTGCCTTAAGACCCCAAAATTCCACTTGTGAGTATATATCCAAAGAAACCCAAGACACTACTTCAAAAAGATATATGTACCCCTGTGTTCACTGCAGCATTATTTACAATAGGCAAGATATGTAAGCAACCCGAGTGCCCATCAATAGACAAGTGGATAAAGAAGTGGAATATTACTCAGGCATAAATAACAGCAGACAGAAAAGACAAATGCCATATGATTTCACTTATATGTGGAATCTAAATAAAAAAAACACACACAAAAAAAACACACCGATTTGGGGGAAACAGATTCATAATTATAGAGAACAAACTAATGGTTGCCAGATGAGAGGCAGGATTGGGTGGCGGGGTGAAAAAGGTGAAGGGATTAAGAAGTACAAATTTTAGTTACAAAATAGTAATGGGAATGTAAAGTACAGCATAGGCAATACAGTCAGTAATCTATATATCTATATGTATAAAAGCCAATCGACCAGAACAACAGAACGACCGAAATGCCTAGAATGACCAGTCGCTATGACATGCACTGTGGTGGCCAACTGGCCGGATTGGGGGCCAAATTGGCCCCTACAACCTACCCGGCCTCTCTCTCCAGCTGGTCCCACCCCTGATTGGGGATGGGGCCAGTCGACTTCCCAAGCCCTGGGGGAGGCTGACCTCCCTCTTCCCCTCCCTCCCTGCAACCGGCCTGGCTCAATTGGCTCCCACTGGAGCAGGCCAGCTGGACCCCACCCATGCGAGAATTCACACAGGGCCTCTAATATTGTAATAACTATGTATGGTGCCCGGTGAGCACTTGAATTATTAGGGGGCTCACTTATAAATTATATAATTGTCTAATCACTATGATATACACCTAAAACTAATGTAAGGTGATATTAAATGTCAATTGTTATTGAAAAACAAAATTTAAGAAAACAATAATAAACTGTTTTATATACAAAAATGTTCAGAAAGTACAGAATTATGTATAGACATAGGCTAGACCTACAAAAATAAAGGTGACACAAAGATACAGTAAGAAGGCAAATAAAATAAACGAATGTTCTTACAACTTGTAAGTTGTAATGAATGACATGAAGGTAGCTCATGGGAATGTAAGAAAAAGAGTAGGACCTACTTGAGACAGATTTTTAGGGAAAGCCTGTACATATGAGCTGAGGCCCAAAGGATGGGAAAGTACTAATTATTTAAGAGTTGAGACAAGAATGGTTGAAGCAGTGGCCAGTGCAAAGATCCCAGGCAAGAACATTTTTAGCTTGATCCAGTGTGACTAGAGTATAGCATGTAAGGTGGGAGGACATATGAGATGAATTCAGAAAGGGGGACAGAGCCCGATCATACAAGAAAAGTGCTTATCCCATGATGTTAAGGGAAAACGAAAGAGTCACAAGTTGTGTTCACTGTATGATGTCAGCCATGAAAAAAAATGCATAAAAAAAGACGTGAAGGAAACATACTAGAATGTTAACAGTGATTATGTGGGAGAAGCACAAAAAGAATACTGGCTTTGGAACTAGGAAAGAACACAATGCTATAACCAGGCTTCACTACTTACCACTTAAGAGGACAATTATTTAACCTTCCTAAGTCTTAGTTACCAAATCTATAAAGTTAGAAATGTGTCACCTATCTTACCAACAGTGGCTGACACCTAGTAGGCATGCCTTACAAAAAGAACATTTAAAAATTATTACTACCATTACTCACGGATAAGAAAATTATGGGTGATTTATCTTATTTTAAAAAAATATATTTTTATTTCAGAGAGGAAGAGAAAGGGAGAGAGAGATAGAAACATCAATGATGAAAGAGAATCATTGATCGGCTGCCTCCTGCACACCCCCCACTGGGGAATGAGCCCACAATCTGGGCATGTGCCCTTGACTGGAATCGAACCCGGGATCCTTCATTCCACAGGCCGATGATCTATCCACTGAGCAAACCATTTAGGCTGATTTATATTGTTTTATATTTTTAACGCTTTATCAAATTTCTTTTATAATCAGAAAATTAAAAAATTTTATTTTCAGAACATTCTGATGGCTACAGGAAAATGAGCTATACTGTGCTAAATCAAATGTCTTTTCACTGCAACAAATGCATTTCCACTGTCATACCAGGCATTCGAGGCAGCCCCAAACACTGAAGGCAATGCAACATTTATAAGGGACCTTTAGCAATAAAGGTTCAGCTATGCAAACATGCAGAGACTCACAATTAACTTGAAATATCAAACAAGTTGTTATTGACCTTTCAGGAGTGTCAACAATGCAGCAGGTTCCCTATAAAATACAAAATTAAAATACATGGCTGCCCAGTTTGGTCTTAAAATAACCTTCAGAAATCTCTTTAAAAAAATCACAGTAAGCATTCTTTTTACTTCAATACAATTGATTTTTAGATTTCCCAGAAACTTGAAAGATGTTAGTAGCAGAGCCCAGGAGAAATTCCTGATTTACTAACTTGCTTTCTTGAAAATGGAGTTTTCTCCTAACATTCTATTTTTAGTGAGAAACTGAGTGGTGGACCTAGAAAAGTCTGATGAGCTTTGGTGCCCATCTGCAGGTAGCTAGAGACATGTTCATCCAGAGAGAGGGAGCAGGGAGTGTGGGAGTGAGACACACCTGGATCCTGGGTTCAAGTTATTGTTCAACCTCAATGGCTCTGGATGACTTATGTGGTGACATCATCTCTTTCAGTTTCCAGTTTCCTCACCTGTGAACTACTTTGTTGTCTTAGTAACAATGTACCTAAGAAGCCTTGTAGAGTGCCTGCCACCTGGTAGGTGCTCAAAAAATCATAGTTGGTATTATTCTCCAGGTTATGTTACCTCCTGGCCAGTGCCTTTTACCTTTCCCATAAAAATGCCAAAGTTCCAGGGTAACCACTGTTTCAACAGGGTGGCTCTTCCTGTGGTTCATGTTGGCTGACTAGGCACAAGGCACAGTGCATAGACTGATTCATAAATATAAGAGGGTCGGTACAGCAGTACACCTAGGTAGACAGCCAGGGTAACACAGAATGGGAGGGAGGGAGGAAAAGAGAAAAGGAAGTCTGGTCCATAGTTACAGATGGAATGCTAATTCTAAACTCCAATCCCATGTACAAAAATGAAGACCATGTCTTTTGAGCCAAAAATCAGGACATGAGGTTTAAAAAGAATGTTCTCGTGGGACAGTGCATCAGAATATCGGAATCAGAATTGCCCTAGTCATAAAAAAGTGTGCAAATGGCTCTATAATACTCATTGTAATGTGTGTGAGGGCCACATCCTTTAGAATCCCCCTCTGGTGCCTATTAAAATGCAGATTCCTGAGTTCCAGCCCTGACCCATTGGATCAGAACCTGGATGAGAGGCTCAGAAATCAGCTTTTTAATATAACTCAGCTGGTGATTCCTGGAAATGGCAGGAATCACTGTCTTGGGCAAACAGAAGTTCAAGTATTTTGCCTTAATAGTGCTCTCTTCAGTTTGTGAAGACATAGTAGTTAGAGCTGGTGAGCATCTATCACTTCATCCAGCAGAGACCTCTCTTAACTACAGGTGACCTTTCTCCGTGTGCCATTCATAACCTTCTCTCTGGGTAACAGAGCATTCTCAAACTGTCTGATTCTCCAGAAACAAACTGAATTCAGTTTGGGGCGTGTCTTGCTATACCGTATTTCTTAAAAAATCTGAAATTATTTACATATGGTAGGTTGATTAAAGAGACCAAGGGGCAACCATCCAGGACACTGCTCTCTCAACCTGGACAATGAAGTTTATGATGTTTTGTCTATCATTTCTGGGCTCTTTCAGCACCTCCACCAGAGGGCAGTCAGGGGAAAGTTTTATTCTTGTGAGAAAGCCTCTCCATAAAAGCTCTTCTAATCCTTGGAGCAAAAAAGGTGGTCTTGGTTCCTCTTAAAAAATGAAGAACAAAATCAAATATCAGATACATCAAGTCACACTTTTAGAGATACATATACATGAGTATTGATTCTACAGGATATGAGTTTTTAATGAAAGGGGGCTTACATATAACTTCTCCCACTCTCTCTCCACCCTGACCCTCTCACCTCTCCAGCAGATCCAGGAGTTCATTTTCCTCCCATCCGGCAGCTCACTGTCTTGGTGGAAAGGCAGTAAAGAGTGGGAAGGGTCATTGTGGCATTGTGGGGAAGCCAAGGAAGGCTGCCTGGTTGAAGTGACATTTGAACTGAAACCTGAAGGATGCTTGGGAATGAGAAGGCTTTTTGGGAAAAGGAAACAGCAGGCACAAGACAAGCAGCATAAAATATCCTAGTATATTTAGGGAACTAAAAGAGCTTTGTTAAGACTAAATTTTTATGGTGGAGATGTTAGGCGGGGACTACAGAAGACATTTAGGCAGGAAAGTGACACAAAGTTTATAAGTAAAAAAATATATGCATATGCATATATGCTTGAGAGAAATCATATGATGAATTCACAGAATAACTGAGTGCATCAGTGTGAGTGTGTGTGTATGTGTGTGTGCATGTGTGTGAAATCAACAACATATTACACCTTTGAACTCCCATGCACACTTCTTTGTATAAGCAGCTGTTCCCCAGAATTGACCCACAGTTGCTCAATATTCTTGATCCCATCTTTCACACTGATGGCTTTCGCCAAGGTGTTCTCATGTCTGAACCCTACAGGCTGACAGAACTGACTCCAGGGTTAGTACGAAGTCAGGCATGCCAGGGCTGGCCCTCAATTATGTTTAATTAACCTCACCGATAGGAATAATTAATGTACCAGTGGTTAAAAACTGCACTAGGACTCAGGATTTCTCTGAGCCTTACATGGAATATAAAGTGTGAAGATGGATAGATAGTCAAGAAAGTGCTTCCAGCTGCTTTAACCATCCCGGATTAAGGTCAGAGTTCAGAACAGTCATTTCAGTGGAAAGGAAATAAAATCAAACCAACCCTAGAGGTTTTAAAATAGGATGGCCTCAGCACTTTTAAGACAAGATTAATAACCAAAGAGCAAGGGGAAAGGGTGTCTTTGGGGAAGTGAGAGGAATAAAAACAAGAGCATATTCTAACTTTATGATCCTTACTACAGACCTGTTCTAAGAAAATAGACTCAGCTCTGTTAAAGAAGTATTTACTAAGCACCACTAATGTTACTAATGTTACTGTTAATATTAACAGCAACTAAAACCTTACATTTAGCGCTTTACAGTGTGCTTTTGCATGTGTCCCTTCCCAATAACTCCGTGAAGGTGCTGCTGCCGTAGAAGCTATGATGAGCCATCCAGATCCTCCTTCAGGACTGAAGGACTGAGTGCTCTGGACAGTCAGTCCTCAGATGACTGAAGAGTGCTCTCTCCCCCAAGGTCATTTCCCCTTCTTGGGGCATCCCACATCCAGAGCCTGGTCCCTATACAGCAGAAAGACCTGGCACCCTTACTCCAACTCAGAACACTTCTCAAGGGCTATCTCAGCTTCAGCTCCACTCAGGTTGGCAGAGGCCTCCACTGAGACTGTACTGCAGCCGACTTCCTCCCCTGCCTGATCCTGCTTCCTCCCCTCCCCTCTTCTTCTTTCCCTCTCCTCTTTGCCACTCCCCTGATGGAGATCCCAAGGGCACTCCATCCTGCATTCTGGATCACATCCGAGTCTGCTTCCCCATAAACTAAAGAAGTCTAGCCCAGCTAGGCCTGCTGCATGCACAGCCATGGCCACAAAACCTTTGATCTTGAGTGTTACCAATACAACCTCTCAATGTGAGTTACCTGGACTGAAGGCCACCAAACTCACTCATCTCTCCCTCCTACCATGCTAGTGACCCAGGATGCCTTGCAGCCACAACTAGCCAAATACCATTTCATTCATGTGGTCCACTAAAGATGTCCAGAAGGCATCTGAAAGTACAGGAGTCTTACCTGGGAAGTCTAGAGTCAAACCCCATGTTACAGCTCTACTTTTCTAAGCACTTTAGGCCTTTGGTGCACGTGACCTGTCTGGTTTGGTCATGGCCACCATTAGATTCAGATGAGGCTCTTGATATTTCCCTCATTTACAAAGCCACTACATCTCAAAGCCCAGAGGATAACTGAAGTTAACATTGGATGTTAATGTTTCCTCTGTGTGTGTATTCACTAAAAGGTAAATTGTTTTATCCTTAATTCATCTTTTCATAAATTTTTCATGTATATTATTGATTCTGCATTGAAATAGTTTTGCAAAGCATTTTAGCTAGAATCTTTATTTAGCATCTTGTAGACCACAACACCTAATAATGATTTTTCACAAAAAGAGGGACATAGGTTTTTGTTATTTTGCTTTAAAAAAATCAATAGAGCATTTGAGTCTTATTAGAGATTAAAATAGCTTTGTGTGTGTGTGTGTGTGTGTGTGTGTGTGTGTGTGTGTGTGTTTTGGGGGGATCTCACAATTTTAATTAACAAAAAGAGAATTTGTCAAATATCCTTCCTTACTCCCACCCACAAAATTTCTAAGTTTCTAAAATGTTTAAAGATACAGAGGATGGGAAATTACCAAATATGAAGTAAGGTCCCTGAGTTGACATTCCAATTTGATTTTTTTTCCTCTGTAAAGATGGAATAATACCCTCCACCCCCAGGTCTTGTGAGTCTTGAGGGAGACTAGGTGTCAAAGAAAAGGGCTGTAGTCACCTTCTATCTTGCCTGGCAAAGTAGGGGCAGCCAATATACCATTCCAGCCTGGTCCAGCTTTCCCTGTAACAATTATGTACTTAGCAAATTCATCTAAGAAAAAACAGAAATCACAAAACTTCATAGAAGATACCTTTATTATACAAACCTCTTGACGAAACCAGTTTGGCTCAGTGGATAGAGCGTCGACCTATGGACTGAAAGGTCCCAGGTTCGATTCTGGTCAAGGGCATGTACCTTGGTTGCGGGCACATCCCCAGTAGGGGGTGTGCAAGAGGCAGCTGATCTATGATTCTCTCTTATCGATGTTCCTAACTTTCTATCCCTCTCTTTTCCCCTCTGTAATATATTAAAAAACAAAAACAAAAACAAAAAACAACAACAACACAAAAAACCCTTTGCCCTAATGGTGTCATGCCATAAAGACCAGAGGCACATGCAGGGCAAGGCACACGCAGGTGGGCGGGGCAGCAGGTCTGGGTCTTGCGCGCAATATCGCACATTGGGCCTCTAGTTAATTAATAACAGCGCTAATACGAAAATAGAAAGGACTTATAAATGTTTGAAATACTTGGGTGAAGAAGTAAGTAATGTCACTAAAAAGAATGCTGCCAAACAGAGATGCCAAGAACAAACTGCAACAGTGTACAGAAACCAAGGCCACGTAGCCAAAACATTTATTGAGCACCTACTCTGGGCCGGATACTGGTGGCTAGGAAATCAAATGCTTTTGATAATATGATCCCTGTCCTGAAAAAATTCTTTGTAACTTTCCTTTCACTCATGAGTGATTAAGAATCAAGAAAGCAGTTCATAAGCACCCATGGAGTTCCTGGTTGGAAACATAGCTCTTGGGTTAGAAGAACATGCAACCATTTAAGGAGACAAGACTCAAGCGGAAGAAACAATAAGAAAACAAGCTGAGTGCGAGAAGGTGTGGGGTCAGGGTGTAATGCTATAAGCCAACCAGAGACAAGAGAGAAGAATGGGGCCCAGAGAGGTCCAGGAGGGCTTCGTTAAGCAGGGGACAGAGAGTAAGGTGTCCTCATTAGCACAGTGACTAGGTCTTCATCAGCAGCAGGCAGTCCTCTTAGCTGGTAAAATGCCGCTGCTGCTAAAGGAATTGAACTGTCACAGAAATCCATAAATAGAGCTGGCATGAAATGAAATCTGTTTCGTGTAAGACAGCAGGATGTGGTAGAAAGAGCCTGGTCTTAGAGACACAAGGCCTCAGTGATTACTATCTGTGAAACCCTGGGTAAATGACTCTCTCTGAAATAAGCAAATGCTTGCGAGGCAGTGAAATAAATAGAAATTAGATTACCATGCCCTGTTTAAATCAGGTACAGCTCTATGAGCAACAAAACCACTCTTGATCCTAGAAAGAAAAAAAATGCATGTAAACGAAAAAGAGGATGCTGAAAACAGAACAGGCCATCCTTTTCAGGAAGACTTAGTGTAGACCTCCATTTAGATTCAGAGCCATCTTAATGGAATACTTGCAAAAAGATCCAGAGATTTCACACAACCACATGTGTGATATTCAGGAATACAATTCAAAAATCAACTCTTGATCATGAGACAGGCAACAAGGATATGGAGATGAAAAAGACAACATTCCTGCACCCCTGTGAAGTTCCCAGGCACTTGACCATGTTATTCTAACAGAGTGCCAGAAGCCTTCTGTCTACTACTAGACAACACAGATGTTAACCCTGAAACCTCCAGCCATTGGTCCCAGACTCATCCTGCTTTCTCCCACTTGAGAACTCTTCAAAAATACTAGGTCAAGTTCACCAATTACCCTGAGCCTTATTACCCCATTTTACCCACCTGGGACTGTTCTTCCCCAAACATCCTCTCTACCTGAACCAACACCCACCTTTAACCCATTTTATTTTCGGCATAGCATTTACTGGTGATCTGAAACTGCAGTATTTTATTTAGTAGTTTACTAGAATGTAAGCTATGTCCCCTACTAAAGTGCCTAGATGCAGGAGGTACTGAATTTTTATCAGATAAATAAATGGCAGAACATACAAACTCCATGTCACTCTCTTTCTGATGATACCTGTTCCTTTCAACATGGTAATATTTATATGCATACTCATATGCAAAGATATGTTTTCTCTACATGGTAGGAAACTCCCTGAGAATCTATGTCCGTTTTACCTTTGTATCCTCTGGATACGCAAGGTAGAGTGTTTCCTTGGTTAATGCCTGTTAAATGAATAGATGATGCGATTATTGGTTAAGACCTGTTGATTAAATAAATAACGTGGTCACTTCCTCGTCAGGCTTCTTAATCTTGTCTTTGTCAAGACTCTACCTCAATGCTCAGAAATATGAACATACTTGGTTGGTCAAATGGAAAAATACAAAGCCTTGATAAACACATTTTTTGCTGCTCCTTTTTAACAACTAATTACTTGATCACCATTTTTAAAGGTTATCCCCCAGCCCTTCCCTCTTTCATCAAACCTTTACTTGTTAGCACTTTTGCAAACAACTATCAATTTCTTGGGGGTAAAACAGTGAATAAAACCTTTTAAAAACATGCACTCTTCTAAAGTGCACCAATCTCTGCTTGCTGTGGGTTCAGGCTATTTTTATCAGGTGATACTGTGATATTCCTTTTCAACACATGATATTCACTCTTTCAAGCTGTTGGGCACTGTTCTATTTGGTTTCATGTTACATCAATGAGACAGTTTGAGGGAAAAGGAAAAATGGGACATACTATATTTAGTAGCACCACTAAAACCCTAAAAAAAAAAACCCCAAATTTCCTAACCTAATTGGCTACCCAATCTATATCAAGGACCCTACGTAACAACCCAAGATTAAAGCCAAATAAAAAATGCTTTTGTCCAGAGATTATTTCTCAGAATGTTAATTACAGTGTCTTTTAATTTTAAGGGATTAAAAGTAATACATAAAGGTCATAGAAGGGCCAAACAATTACTACATGTATTTTGTATTTTCATAGCATTTTTATTGGGAATTATCAGCATAATCATATTTTAAAAGAGCACATCTGGTTGGTTACACATCTGGGCATGCTGAGTTTGAAGTGGTCATATGACAACTATGAAACTTTAGCTGACAAGTAACTAGACATAGAAAAACAGAGCTCTGGGAGGTTTAAGCTGGAGTAACAATGTCCCTACATCAAAGTGGAACATAGAAATCATGAAAGTAAATAACATGACCCTTGAAGAGTCAGGAGACAAGTAAGATGAGGAGGAAACCTTACTGCTCAAATGTTAGCAATCAATGTGTGCTGGAAAGGTAATAAAATGTAAAATAGAAGTATGTGCCTAAGATAGTACCTAGCATCTACTAAAGTCTCAAGAATACTTAACTCACAGTCACCTTGTATGACTCAATGGTTATAAGCAAAAGATCTTTGTAATCTGCAAACCATGGTACAAGTATTTGTTTCTATGATTTCAGAAGAAATGTAAGAATGGTATGGTAGAGCAATTGCTAAACTGGCCATAATCCATCCATCCCTTCTTCTCTTCCTCCCTCCCTCCCTCCCTCCCTCCCTCCCTCCCTCCCTCCCTCCCTCCCTCCCTCCCTCCCTCCCTTTCTTCCTTCCTTCTTTCCTTCCTTCCTTCCTTCCAAAATATTTTTTTATTGATTCAGAGCGGAAGGGACAGGGAAAGAGAGACAGAGGCATCAATGATGACAATCATTGATCAATTGCCTCCTGCATTCCCCACAATGGGGATTGAGCCTGCAACCTGGGCATATGCCCTCACCAGGAATCAAACCATGACCTCCTGGTTCATAGGCTGATGCTCAACCACTGAGCCATGATAACTGGGCCTGGCCCCAAAATCTTTACACCTCCTTGTATTCATGCCCTTTCAATGTGACTTTGTAGATCTTCTTATCAAGAGATGCAATCCATTTCCCCTATATTTGGGCTGGCCTTCTGACTTATTTTGGCCAATAGCACACAGTGGGTATCCCACTGTATCAGTTCTTGCTTACTTTGACTTGTTTTCTCTTGGAATCCTGCCCAACTGTCCTGTGAATAAGTCCTGATTGTCCTTCTAGATGAAGATCATATGGAAAACAGCCCTTTAAGCCCAGTCAAGGTCATTCTAGAACAGCCTATAGCCTGTCAACCCCACACATGGGAGAGAGCCCCACCAAGATCAGCAAAGTTGCCTGTCTGCCCCAGAGCTGACTGCAAATGTATGGATGATCCCAACTGATTTCAAAAGAACTGTCCAGCTGACTTATATATTCATGAACAGTAATAAACACTATTTTAAATCACTGAGTTTTAGAGTGATTAGTTATACTATATATAGTTATAGGTAACTGATACAAATAGCAACAAATAAACCAGCTACCAGGAACCTTACTATATGCCTGGTACTGTGTTAATAAGCACTTTATAGAGGTTATTTCACTTCCTCCTTATAATAATGTTATGCAGTAAATATTATTTTCGTTTTATAGATTATAAAATTGTGGTGCACAGAATTTAAGTTGACTTGCCCAATGTTGCACAGCAAACAGTGGTGGCCAAAATTCAAATCAGGCAACCTAATTCCAGAGTAGCACTCAAACCAAAAGGATATTTTATTTAATTCAACAAATAAGAAACATATCCACTCTTCTCCAGGATAAAAGTCTGCTCTAATCTTACTCTGCACTTCTGATTGTTCCAAGTCAGAGGGTCATTTCTATGGAGAATAACAATAAGGACAGTGACTTCATTTGTTGATATCTATCTATCTCACATGATCCTCACAACAACCTGTAAAGATTGTGTCATCACCTTGTTTTACAGAGTAGAGGGGGAAAAAGGTAAAGGAGGAGGCTCAGAGAGACTAAGCCACCTCCCTAAGTCACAGAGCCTGTGGGCAGCCTCGCAGGACTGTAACTCTGCAGTCCATGCCCATGCTGCCTGGCTGTTCTCTGGAACCACCTCCAGGCACTCCATGCCTTTCTGCAGCTCAATTGCCAGTCAATTGTTTCACTTAGCAAACATATGCCAAATATCTCCTATGTTTCCAGCCATAAGACTGGCTCTTGAGAAGGCTTCACAGCAGTTAAATCAATGTTCACTGCCCTCAAGGAACTTACAATTCGTTGGAGACACAGGCTGAAATACACAAAAAGTTAACTGACATAATAAAGATGAAATGTAAAAAGGTATTACTAATTGTCAAATGAATGGAACAAACAGATTTCAGAGTTCAAAGGAGAGTGAGAGAAACATGGGCTAGATCTGTTTGACAAGGCTTCACATGGGAGAAACATGAAGGATGAAGGATAGGAGATTCCCTGTGGGAATATAGTCTCCTGTTGCTGTAGGTGTATAATTTTTATTGTAGGGTTTTTATAATGATTGCATCTTCAAGATATCCATGTAGCTAGAACACAAATTGCTGACATTTTGCATGCATTATTCATTGCTTGTATTTCTTCCTGGTCCTTCTATCCATCTTTTTCTACCCCATGGGACCTCTAACCTTTCAGACCTCCTGGACCACCAGTGGTCCCCGGACCACTGGTTGGTGAACGCTGGTCTAGACAATAAGTCTTAGGCTTACTACATCTATATTCATCAGAGATATTGGTCAGTAGTTGTTTTGTGTGTGTTGTCTTTGTCAGGTCTAGGTATCAGGGTTATATTGGCCTCATAAAATATATTAGAAAGTATTGCCACTTCTTCAGTTTTTACAGAGAGTTTGAGAAGGATAGAAATCAAATCTTTTTTGAATGTTTGGTAGAATTCACTAATGAAATCATTTGGTCCTGAACTTTTATTTTTTGGGGGAGTGTATGATGATTGTTTCAATTTTCTCACTATTGATCAGTCTACTTAGATTTTTCAGTACTTCATGATTCAGTCTAGAAAGGTTATATATTTCTAGGAACTTATCTATTCCTTCTAGGTTAATTGATTTGGTGGCGTATAGTCTTTTATATTCTAGTATGATCATTGGTATATCTGTGATAATTTCTCCTCTTTCATTTCTGATTTTGTTTGTATAAGTCTTATCTCTTTTTTCCTTAGTGAGTATAGCCAGGGGATGTCAATTTTATTAATATCTTTCATGAACCAGATTTTTGTTGTATTAATTTTTGGATGGAATACTACTCAGCCATAGAAAAGATAAAATACTGCCATTTGTGACAACATGGATGAACCTTGAGAATATTATGATAAGCAAAATTAGTCAGTCAGAAAAAGATAAGAACCATATGATTTCACTCATGAATAGGATATAAAACTGAAATTCATAGACAGAGATATTATTAGTATGTTGGTTACCAGAGGGAAGGGGGGCAGTAAAGAAAGAGAAAAGGGGGCCAAATATATAATGACAGAAAACAATTTGACTGTGGGTGATGGGCACACAATGCAATATTAGATCATGTATCATAGAATTGTACACTTAAAACCTTTGTGACCTTATTAACCAATGTCACACGACAATATTTAATAAAAAAGAACTTATCTCAGAATTATTACTATTAATTCAGAGTTCCATTTTTTACTTTTTATTCTTTAATTTTCGTACTCCTTTTATACAACCCTATGTAAAAAAATATGAGAAAAATGATGGGGTGGGTGCTCTACAAACATAAGGTAATAATGCTGCTACTCACAAACACTTCTGTGGTTTGGTTTTTCTTCTTATATGCCCTATCCTGTCCTCATCACTGCAGAATATCAATTCATCTCATATATGTTCAATTTTCCATAGTTATTTGAAAATTATAGTACTGGCTATTCCAATTTTATTTGGAAATTTATGTCTGTTCTCTACCTTATGGATTAGAGAGTATCTCTCATAGAACAGAACTTATCTAGAAAAGCAAACCATAGTCCACTGTGACTATATATGGCACCATTTTATAGCTCAAGGACAGATCACTAAATTTTAGTTTATTTTGATCAGTTCCCCCATGTAGACTGTGACTCTTCCATAACAAAAGTCAGACAATACAATTCAAGCTTACTTTAATTTGGTAAAAAATGTTTTGGTACCACTTTGTCACTTGAAATTATTTTATTATAAGAATACTAGAGGCTCAGTGCACAAAATTCGTAGCAACAAAAAAAATACTTATTATAAGAATCTTTTTTCTTTTGCTTTCAGATATTCTACAAGTGCCAGCATTGGCTGAATCCTTCCAGAAGCAAGAGCTCACTGATGCAGTCAATAAATGTCAGCTTCCAAGTCATAGAAAGGATGAGCAAAAAAGTAGAGTAGATCTAGAGGTGAAATGGAAGTTACCTTGTCCAAAATGTAATAATGGTTGTCTACCTCTCACGTAGATTTTTGGTGAGGGTCAAATGAGGTATTATATGCAAAAATACTTTAAAAATTGTAAACAAAATACACAAATATAATAATTATGAGGTCCATTCTATAAGAAGTAAACAAACATAATGCCAGTATATTGTATAAGTCTCATGAGATTGACAGACCTCAAACTTTCAAAACAAGAGTATCCCGTACACTAGAATTTTTTCTTCCTGGTAAAAAGTTCAAGTCATGAAGATAAAAATCAAACCGAAAAAATTTTTTTCAGTACCAAATGGTTAAGTCTAAGTGAGAAATTAATTCCTAGTTAAGTTGATGTGACAATGGTTAGGCAGTACTTAGACACCTATACACCAACATCTCTGTTAGTTTCCCGCCCTTCTCCTTTCTCAACTCTACATCTAACCTTTGTCACTAGCAGAATTAACAAAAATTCTAGAAGCCTATTCCATTTTCTATTGTGGCTCAGGACCAGTTTTTATAAGTACCAATTCATTTGCCAAAGAACATTCAACAAACATTTACAAACATAAAAGTCAAGTGTTTACCTACTCATTGGTGGATAATGAGCCATGACAATATTTCTTCACCATACAAATCTTATAATCTCATTTATAATCTTTTCTCTTTCTTTTTCACTCCTTTCTAGCCATACTGATATTCTTGCTATTCCGTGAACCCTTGCCTTTGGGCCTTTCCTCTGCTTATTCTCCAGGTAGACACATGGCTAGCTTCTTCACCTCCATTAAGTTTGTGCAAATACCACCTTCTCAATGCTCACCCTATTAAAGATTGCAACCCCCAAACAAGTTCCTAAGCCCATTTATCCTACTCTACTTTTCCCCTTATAGCACTTATAACCTTCTAACATGCTATATAATGCACCCATCCATTATGGCTATTTTAAAAATATTTTTTATTGATTTCAGATACGAAGGGAGAGGGATAGAAAGATAGAAACATCAATGATGAGAATCACTGATCAGCTGCCTCCTGCATTCCCCATACTGGGGATCGAGCCTGTAACCTGGGCATGTGCCCTGACTGGGAATTGAACCATGACCTCCTGTCTCATAGGTCAACACTCAACCACTGAGCCACACTGGCTGGGCTGTTATGGCTATTTTTAATGTATACCTTTCCTTGTGCCCCCATGGACAGAGATTTTTTGTTGTTGTTGTTGTTCACTGATGTAGCCCAAGCATCTACAACTTACACTGGCCCATATTGGACACTCAACAAATTATTATTTGACTGAATGAACCAATCAATCATTTAACCACTCACAGTGAAATCACTTCAGTAGTCTCAATGACATTAGCAAGTTTAGTTAATGGAAAATTTAAAAGTTAAAAAAGAAAGCTATGTAGGCGTATTTTAAATCTAATAGCTTTATCTCAACTATAATTTGTTCCAAATGTTTTGCTTGTAGGTGAAAACTCATATAAGTGATGATTAATCCCCATTATAATTAAATGTAAAAGCTGTAACATTTCAGTGAAAGAAAATATAAGATCAAGCATCAAGCTGGTACTATAGATAATAAGTGTTTGTAATTAACATACTGTGGATAACTGTAAACTCTGTCATTACACTAATAAAATGTAAAAATTCCTAAAGCAACTGGGGACTCCGTGGTAGCTGCAATGTCAACACTAGCCACTTTGCCAGTTGTTTAGAGGCTGCAGCAAATGAGCACAAACTGGTAGTAACACAGAGAATGCATTTGGGAACCATTTTTTTGCACAACATACGTTTAGAGATTATTTTCCTCTTCTTTAGATAAAATTTCACATCCTGATGTATAAACAGGTGGAGCTGAGATGAACTTCAAACTGGTAAGGGAAATAAACCCTGAAATAGGCAGTTTAAGCACACACCTCTGAGTAAACTATCACCAGGGTCTGATTTGAGTGAACAAAGGTTGCCTGTGTAGCAAATTTGGATCCAAAAATTCATGGCTTGAATATATAGAAAATATGCCTTGAGGGATTAGTGTAATTATTTTGTTGCACAGATACCTGGAAAGGCAAACAAAGAGCTCAAATGACATAACTAGGTATGAGGGAATTAAAGAGGTAAATGGTTTCTTTCCAGAAAGTCAAACCTTCCTACCTCCATCACCAAAAGTACTATACAGTCAGAAGCTTTACGAAGCCACTGTACGGCCATTTTTCTTAATCAGTGAAGGATAAGATTTTTAGTGGATTCAGTCACACATTAACTCAGTTTAGACAATGACCTTAACTCTGTTTCAGTGGTAATCAGCCTCGCACATAAAATGTGTGTGTGTGTTTCTGTGTGTGTGTGTGTGTGTGTGTGTGTGTGTGTGTGTGTTGGTACCTGATGAATATGTTTGGGTTTCTCACTGCAACAAAGAACTACATTTAGATCCAAATTGAATTGCACCAAATCAAGAATTAAAATCTGACTTGTTAGCTTTTTACTAGATACCATGTGTTGTGAGCTGAACTGTATCTCCACAAAATTCATATGCTGAGGTTTTAACTTCCAGTACAGTACCTCAGAATATGACTGTATTTGGAGATAGGGCCTTTGGAGAAACAGTAATTAAGGAAAAGTGAAGTCATATGAGTGGGCACTAATCCAGTAGGCCTGATGTCTTTATATGAATAGGAGATTAGAACACAGAAACACACAAGAGAAAAGACCTGGTGAAGACAGATAGAGAAGTTAGCCACCTACCTGCCAAGGACAGAGGCCCCCAAAAAACTCTGCCAATACCTTGATCTTGGACTTCTAGCCTCCAGGACTTTGCAGAAAAAGATTTCTATTGTTTAAGCCATCCAGTCTGTGGTATTTGTTATGGAGGCACTAGCACACTAATACATCATGTATGATTTGTCTCATATCGTAGCAACAAAAGAACAATACAATTTTTTAAATTCAGTTTCCAATGACAATGGATTCTTCATTTGTGCAGTATCACGAGGGAATAAATCCTTCCATATTAAGTACACTTTCCAGATAACTGAAGCTTGCCTCTTAACAAGCCAATATTTATATTCTGATTATATCAAATGGAAAGGTTTCTAAAATGCATCATTATATGCTATTCCCCTTGTAAAGCAGAGAATACCTTAATGGAACCATTTTAAATAATAAAAATCAAAATTTCCAACAAAATAGATAATTCTTAAGTACTATATTTCAATTATTGCTTCTATCTAATAGTAAGACTAATTCTCATGTCTTGCTTCTTGGTATTTATTCAAAGAAACCCAAATGCTAATTAAAAAGGAATTCCTAAGTTCACTGCAGCATTATTTACAATAGCCAAGATATGGAAGCAAACTAAGTATCCACTGATGGATGGATAAAGAAGATGTGGTACCTATATATAATGGAATATTACTCAGCTATAAAAAGACTGAAAATTTAACATTTGGGACAACATGGATGGACCTAGAGGACATTATGCTAAGTAAAATAAGTCAGACAGGGACAGAAAAATACCATGATTTCATTCATATGTGGAGTCTAAAAAAATAAATAAATAAACCAACAAACGAAATAGAAACAAACTTACTTTTGTAATTTGCTTGAACCTCACTTCCAGCTAACCTTTACTGAAACTTCTAGTACATCTCCTATCCACCAAACCTTCTAATCTGAGAAATTAGGGAACTAACCATATGTTAGAACTATGTCTCAAGTAGGAATCAAAAGGCTTGGGGGAAAGTTCAGGAACTAGCCTATGAGTAAACAAGTTCAGATACTCTTTGTGGCACATATTTTTTGCTTATCATTAAAGTTTTGTTTCCACTGTTATTTTTGCTTGTCTTTCTAAAAGTTAACATTGAAAAGTTTATGAATACTGTTTGAATAAGAGAGATTTTATTTTTATAATATTTTATTAGTCACTTATCTCCACTTCATAGACTTTTACGCCAACTTTATTGATATAAAAATCTGTACAGTGTTGATTTCTGACCTTCAAATGAAAGATGTTTATGAACATATCAACTTTAATAGTAACAGGTAGCACGTAAGCATTTATATGTGCCTGGTAAAAGCTCTCTGGGTAGCTCACTTAACTACCAACAATGCAAAGAATTTATTGAAAGCAAGGAAAGGAATATAAAATTACTATGACCTTTCAGAAACTGCTTACTAGGTGACATACATGGCAGGTCAAAAGTAGGATTATAGTTGTGAATACACAAAACACAATTTATTTTTATGTTTTTATTGATTAATTGCATTATTTTCCATATGAACAACTGTAAAATTATTTTTATCCCACCCTATCAATATATTATTCAAATGAGTATACCTGATCAAATAAAACATTTTAATCTAGTTTTTTAAATGCTGCTAATAAGGAGGAGACAAAATGGCAGCGATATAGATAGATGGCTGTGTCCCGAACCTTGTCCTGGAGCAGATAGAATAAGCAAATGAATCGAATAACATCCACCTCGAATTGGCGAGGTACAAACAGCTGCCCAGGGCACCGTGACCACAGTCAGGTGAGCAGCCTGGCCCCTTCTGAGGAGCAGCAGCGGCACACTGCCGGCACCCATCCTAGGAACAGCAGCCACATGAGCAGCCCATCCCCATCTGAGGAACAGCAGCCCTGCAAGTAGCCTGCCCCCATCAGAGGAGCGAGCAGCCCTGTGAGCTGCCCACCCCTGTGAGAGCAGCCCACCCCTGTCTGAGGAGCAGCAGCTTGCAAGCAGCCTGCCCCACCACGAGAGGAGCCACTACTGCTGCGAGTAGCACCCAACTGAGGAGCAGCTGCTGCCCGAGAAGCAACCCCTACACAACTTGACACCTAGATTCTTCAGTGAGAGCAAAAGTGGGGAGACAAAAAAAAAACCCAAAGATAAAAAGAACAGGAATGAAACAGGGATGCCCACTTTCACCACTCCTGTTTGATATAGTTCTGGAAGTGCTAACCATAGCAATTAGACAAGAAGAAATAAAAGGTATCCAAATTGGAAAAGAAGATATAAAACTGTCATTATTCACAGATGATATGATACAGTACATAGAAAACCCTAAAGACTCCATCAAAAAAATATTACACTTAATAAATGAATTAGGCAATGAAGCAGGATACAAAATTAACACCAAGAAATCTATGGCATTTTTATACACCAATAGTGAACTTACAGAAAGAGAGACAACAAAAACAATACCCTTTACCATTGTAACAAAAAAATTAAGAGATCTAAGAATAAACTTAACTAAGGAGGTAAAAGACCTGTACTTGGAAAACTATAAGAAAGTGGAAAAAGAAATAGAGGGACACATAAACAGATGGAAGAACATAACGTGTTCATGGATTGGTAGAATCAACATCAGTAAAATGTCCATACTACTCAAAGCAATCTATAGATTCAATGAACTCCCCATTAAAATTCCAATGGCATATTTCACAGACCTAGAACAAACTCTCCAAAAATTTATCTGGAATAAAAAAAGACCCCAAATAGCTGCAGCAATCATGAGAAAGAAGAACAAAGTAGGAGGGATCTCCATACTAGATATCAAGCTATATTACAAAGCCACTATTCTCAAAACAGCCTTGTACTGGCACAAGAACAGACATATAGATCAATGGAATAGAATAGAGAACTCAGAAATCTACCCAAACCACTATGCTCAATTAATATTTGACAAAGGAGGTAAGAACATACAATGGAGTCAAGACGGTCTCTTCAATAAATGGTGCTGGGAAAATTGGACAGACACTTGCAAAAACAATGAAACTAGACCACCAACTTACACCATACACAAAAATAAACTCAAAATAGATAAAGGACTTAAACATAAGACAGGAAACCATAAAAATACTAGAGAAATCCATAGGTAGCAAAATCTCAGACATATGCTGAAGCAATTTCTTCACTGATACCACTCCTAGGGCAATGGAAACTAAAGAGAAAATAAACAAATGGGACTGCATCAAAATAAAAAGCTTCTGCACAGCAAAGGAAACCACCAACAAAACAATAAGAAAGTGCACTGCATGGGAGAACATATTTGCCAACATATTAAACCAATAAGGGTTTATTCCCAACATTTACAGAGAACTCATACAACTTAACAAAAGGAAGATAAACAACCCAATCAAAAAATCGGCAATGGACCTAAATAGATACCTTTCGAAAGAGGACATAAGGAAGGCCAACAGACATATGAAAACCTGCTTAAAGTCACTAATCATCTGAGAGATGCAAATCAAAACAACAATGTGGTACCATCTCACACCTGTCAGAATGGCGTTCATCAACAAATCAATAAATGACAAATGCTGGTGAGGATGTGGAGAAAAAGGAACCCTCGTGCACTGCTGCTGGGAATACAGACTGGTGCAGTCACTGTGGAGAACAGTATGGAGTTTCATCAAAAAACTAAAAATGGAACTCCCATTTAACCCAGTGATCCCACTTATAGGAATATGTCCCAAGAAACTAGAAATATCAATCAAAAAGGATATATACACGCCTGTGTTCATAGCAGCACAATTTACCATAGCTAAGATTTGGAAACAGCTTAAGTGCCCATCAGCAATGAGTGGATTAAAAAACTGTGGTACATCTACACAACGGAATACTATGCTGTGGTAAAAAAAAAAAAAAAAAAAAAAAAAAAAGAAGGAACTCTTACCATTTGCAACAACACGGATGGAATTGGAGAGCATTATGCTAAGCGAAATAAGCCAGTCAGAGAAAAATAAATATCACGTAATCTCACTCATTTGTGGAATATAATGAACAACACAAACTGATGAACAAAAATAGATCCAGAGAGAGCAAAGCATCAATCAGACTGTCAAACCTCACAGGGATGGTAGGGGAGGGTGGGAGTAAGGGGAGAGATCAAATAAAGGACTTGTATGCATGAATATAAGCCTAACCAATGGATACAGACATCAGGGGGGTGAGGGCATGAGTGGGGTGGAAGGCAATAAGGGAATAAGGACACAAATATAATACCTTAATCAATAAAGAAAAAAGAAAAAAGAAAATGTTAAAATCAGAAAAAAAGCTACTAGTAAAAACTAATATAACATGCAAGTTCCAAATTAAATATAATCCAGGCACAAGTCAATCATTCTTCTCCATGGACCTTCACTCCTGAAAACTACCTGAAAAATTAGTGCTCCTTCTCTCTACCTTTCCTATAACCCAACATAAATTTATAAAGATATGCATACATGTGGAGGAATCTCTGGAAGTGTATCACTGGAATATGCAGCATTAGGCTGTTATATCAGCTTCCACTTTCCAAAAGACCATATTTTCTGGCGTATAAGACGACTTTTGAAATGAAAAAAAGTCAACCGAAAATCGGGGGCAAAAGACCAAAATTGCACAAAAATTACCTGCAGATCTTGACGGCAAAGTAAGTCTTTTCTTTGAAGTGGGGGGTAGTCTTATACAGCGAATATAGGCCTAAACCTATGTTTTAACTGTAAAAATTAGGGGGTCGTCTTATACACCGGAAAATACGGGTATCTACTTAACACATTTGAGGCTCTTTTTAAAAAATTAATTTTGAGCCGGGACCGGTTTGGCTCAATGGATAGAGCGTCGGCTTGGGGACTGAAGGGTCCTGGGTTCGATTCCGGTCAAGGGCATGTACCTTGGTTGCGGGCATATCCCCAGTAGGGGGTGTGCAAGAGGCAGCTGATCAATGACTCTCATGGATGTTTCTAACTCTCTATCTCTCTCCCTTCCTCTCTGTATAAAAATCAATAAAGTATATTTAAAAAAATTAATTTTGAGAAGTAATTAAATGTACAGATCTTAATTGTTTATTTGATGAGTTTTGACAAGGGATGTACCCATATAGTCAACACAACAATCAAAATATAGCATATTTCCACCATTCCAGAGTTCCTTTGTGCCCTACTGGCAGCCAATCTCTCTTCCCAACTATAGGTACTCAGATATAACAGCAGCAATAATAATAGCTACTGTTATGGATGATTAACAATAGGAGTATTTACTGAGTGCCCACATGCCAGGCACTGTACCCATGATATTTCATTTAATTCACATGTCAAATGTTGGTATTATCCCCCTTGGTCTATTTGAAATAAAAGGGGTTGGGGAGTAGATGAGGACTAAGACATTAATAATGCATGGATGGAGTAGATGAGGACTAAGACATTAATAAATACAACAACTGAGTGGTGGGATCAGACCTGGACCAAGAATACAGTGGTGCCTCGCATAACGAACGCCTCGCACAGCGAGCTTTGGACAGGTTTTTCATGAAACCATCGGCCAAAAAGCAGAAAATGGATGAAGATGTGCAAGATTCGGTAGACTCTACTTAGTCTGTCTTAAAATTAAAAAAATGTGTGTTTTTTTTTTTAAAAAAAATTATGTTTTTAGATGTATCTAAATAAAAATATGTCATCTTAGCATATTTTTTTATGTCATCTTAGCATATTTTATACTACAGAACGAATTATTTTTTTTAACATGTATTGTTATGGGAAAACGCATTTCACATAATGAACTTTTCGCATAACAAGCTTGCTCCTGGAACGAATTAAGTTCGTTGTGTGAGGCACCACTGTATCTGAATTAGAATCCCTCATGCGAAACTGTATCACTTCTACTAGTACACAAATGGTAAGGAGTTTTCTGTTAATTCGAGACACACACTAAGTAGTAGTATTAGTGAAGCCACTAATTCAAACTCACAACCCCACCTCTATTACAAGCATCCCCAAGTATCTTAACAAGCAAGCAAAGGTTTCCAAGGCGAATACTACTGATAATCAAAGAGGATGACTTACAAATTCTTCAACTGCATGGAAATCCTTCATGCATTTTTAGAGTAGTTAAGAGAGGGGGGAAATCCTCTGTTTAGGCATGCGGGTCACAACCCCATCGACCCCACAATAGGGTGAGTGCTTTGTAAAATGAACAAAAGGAATCCAACCACCCCTTGCTCTTGGTCAACTGCAGTCCCATGGTCCACTCTGCGGAAGAGCCACAGGCTCTGTACGGCATGGCATCATTAATTTCTTAGAGAAGCCAGGAGGCAAACACCTTGGATTGAACTCTTTGATTCCTTGTTACATTAATTTTATTCAGTGTTTTAAACTCAACCCACTCACGTTTACAAAACACTTCACACGGATGACTTCCCTCATGAATGGAGCTCCATTCACTTCTCACTTAAACCATCAAACTTATTCTGGAATGACTGAGCTTAAAGCTTGTTCAGTGTCAATTTGCAATTATTATAAAAGCTAGGTGCGCAAATGCAGAAGGGGTTCTACTAAAAATAAAGCAGCTAGGTAAGGGGCGCGGGTAGGCTTTCAGGAACCCACAGGACTGGTGCTAACCTGTTGGGGAGGTGGGTCTTTGATTCTCCAGAGAAAAGATATTATGAGAATTATGAGTTTTGACAAGGGATGCACCCTTGAGAATTACCGGCTTACACCTTGGGAGTCAATATGACTCATTCCCCCCCTCCAAACTGGGGTTGTTTTCTAGAAGGCCCTCCCCTTCGTTTCCCTGTGGTCTCTCTAAAGCCCTTAACAGATGTTGGGGGAGAGGGGCTCTCTCCCTTATAGACCGAACTAATTTTTGGCAGGTTCAAGACTTTTAGGAGCACGTTTACTAAACCCCAAACAACCTCTTGCCCAAAGAGAGACAACAAAATACAACAACAAATATACCCCTCTTCTCCCCTCTCCTCTCCCCCTCTCCCCCAGCACCTGAGCCTCCTTTTCCCTCTGCTAAACAAGAGCACCGCTTCAATACAACAAAAACACCCTGTGGATGTCACCTAGAAACACCCCAAGTCCCAGGTCCACAGCGGGCTCTCATGGGGAAAAGCATCGGAGGGTGCCGCTTCTCTACAAAGAGCTGGGATCGCGAGGAGGGGTCCTCCGAGGATCCGCGTGCACTCGCCCAGCACCCTGGGGTCCTGCTCACGCGGAGCCTCCAGGACTTTTTGGCGCCACCAGACAGTTCAGCAAACCCGCCCGGAGGAGGAGGAGGAGGAGGAGAAGGACACTGCTCAGGGAGAGATGCAAAGGGGCGTGGCGCGGGGCGCTGGCTCCCCGGGCTGCAGGGCCGGGCGGTGCACGTGCTGCTGCCCCGCGTTTCGGTTGTCCCCTCCGGGGCCCCGGAAGTCTGGGAGGCGGAGGCGGAGTGACCTGGGCCACAGCTGCCCAACGGGCAGCGGAGAGGGTCCTTGGGAGTCCCCCCCGCGGCCAGAGGAGCCGGGGATGGGGATGGGGGTTTGGGGGGACTCCCTCCTACCAGGACCCACTCCAGAGAGGGGAGGTGGCCGGGCTGGGGGACCAGAGCAGCCCAGTGGCCGCCACGTGGCCGCGCGGCCGCCAACGCCCGGACGGCAGGTGGGTGGGGCGTGTGGGGCGCCCAGCAGGCCCGGGGAGCCGCTACCTGGTTCTTGAGGCGCATCTTCTCGGAGGGAGGCGAGTCCCGATTCGAGCTGGCGGAGGCTGGGCGGGGCGCGGGCGGCGGGACGAGGTCGGCCGAGGGGCGCCGCGCTCGCTGCCTCGCTCCCGGCGGTCTGGCCGGCTCAGCGCAGCGCAGCCGCTTCGCTAGCCCAGCCGTTGTCGCCACCCTCCGCCTCGCTGCCACCTCCAGGGGGCGCCTGGCGCGGGCGACCGAGGCCTGATCCCTGGGAGTCGTCCTAGTGCTGGGCTTGGCATCAAGGCTGTGCTCAAAAAAATGAAAGGAATACATCTCCCTTTTTTCTCCCTGTGCTTACATTTCAAGGGAAGGAACATTCCCTACAGTTCAAGTCCACCAGTACTGCAACAGCCTTTGGACAAAAACACTGAGGTCCTGAGGTTTTACAAACGTGACCAGTTTGGAACCCTTAGAATAAATAAAACGTACCCCCTTGGGGCAAAGACGCATGAGAAAAGGTGGTCTTTCCCTGGGCAGGGAGTGTGGGCACCTTAAAGTGGGTCGTTGAGCCATAGCTGGCCAGTTGGTTGGTGTCTAAGATGGGTCTGAAATGAAAAATGGAGACAGAGATTGACATCACTGAGCCCCGAACAAAATGGCCATGACTTTTGTGCGATGTGATTTTGGGTAAAAAATGTTTTAGTTACTTTGTAGCCTCCTCAACCACAGATATGTTAGTCCCATGCTAGAGAATGTGATCATTAAAAGTAGGAAAGGAGCTTCTTTGGCCTTCACTGATAAAACTTCCACTCTAGGGGCTCAGAGACTTGAAGACCTTTGGGTTGTTGAGAATGCCATTACTGCCTAAAGAAAATCTATCTTCATTAAAAATACGGGAAATGAAGTTTGTTTGTTTGTTTGTTTGTTTGTGTTTTTTTTTGTTTTTTTGTTTTTAGGTGAAGTAAACTTACTTAGCATTATAGTGCTAGAAGGGAGATATTGAAGCAGTCATTTTATCTGGTGCCTCTTTCTAGGTAAAGGCTTTAGGGTCCAGAGAAGACATGTCCCAGGTATCAAGAGAATCAGGAGGTAAAATTGACCCTTGGGATATTGCTTTATTTTACGGTTCTCTGGACTCTGAAGTTTTCCCCTGTTTTGGGAAGTTCTTCCATTCAGACCTCCAAACTGACCCAAATAAACTAAAGAGGAAGCCTAGGTAGTTTAAAGGACTTGGAATGACAAAAGACACAAACATAAAAGGAGCTATTAGTTATTGAGCACTTATTATGTGCACTTTCCATGGGTTATCTCATTTAAATCAATTTTTAGTTGATTTCATTCTTAGCACAGTCTTAAAATGGAATAATCCCCAAAGGCTTAAAGGGCTGTTTCCCCCACTATGCCCTTTGACCATGTAATATAAAAGAGTTTTGTTCCTGGGCACATGGAGATATACTAACTCAAAATTCTGCTAATTCTGAGTCTTTGACTCAGCAGTTCCACTTTTATAAATTTACCTTAAGGAAATAATCATTAACATGTTCAAAGACTTGACTATATTTGTTTACTACAGCCTTCGTTGAAATATGGAAAAACTGTAGTCTTTAATGATCAACAAAGGAGACTGATCATCTATACAAGGCAGTATTCTGAAGACATTGAGAATAATGTAGTCGATGAATATTTATTTAGCGTGGAAATATATTCGCAATATATTTCAAAGTGAGAAAAGCAGTTAACACTGCTGTATGCTCAGTATGATCCTATTTTTGAAAGGGAAACAGTGATTATTTTGGAAAGTGGGATTATGAGTGATTTTTATTTTTTCCTTTTTTGCTTTTCTGTATTTTTAAAAATGTTAATAGTAAATATTTGTTATTTTGGAATAAAAATATTTTAATGTATCACTATTTCTGATTGTTGTCAAAGTACCTACAATGAGTGAAACACTGTGACAAGGGCTAGCAAGCAAGAATTCAGTGCAATTTAGCACAGTACAGAACATAGTCTTAACCACTGTAGTTTGGGTATTAATCAGACCTAGGTTCCAAATCTTAGCCCTGCCTTTTTTAAGGTATGTCATCTTGAACAAGTTATTTGGGTTTTCCAAGCCTAAAAACAGTAATGATAATAATAACTTTTATTGAGAGTTTACTTTGTTCTGGGCACTATACTAAGTACTCTGTATACAGTATCATACCCACAACTGATGAGGAAATTGAGGCTTAAATTAAAGGAAGTTCAATAACTTGCCCACGTTTACACAGCTAGGTGAATATATCACATCATAATGTGATTATGAGGATTAAATGCAAGGGTGGGGGTGCTTACGCACTTAGACTAACACACTACTAGATTAGATGATGGTAGATAGATAGGTGATAGGTAGACAGATATACATACTTGATATGCCATTTTTAATAATGTAGACACAACCCTTGTAGCAAGTTTTGCTTTATTTTATTACTCAAATCACCTCTCTAAGCAACCTAATTTGGCTATTTTAGTAAGAGCATGTGCTCTAAAGCCTGTTTGGGCTTGAATCTCAGCACTGCCACTTACTAGCTCTATGATTCTGGGTAAGTTATTTAACCTTTTTGTGCCTCAGGTTTTTTTTGTTTTGTTTTGTTTTGTCTGTGAAATGGGCATAATATCAGAACTGATTTCACGGAGATTTCTCTGAGTATCAAATGAGTTATCACAGAAAGCAATAAAAATAGTGCCCAGTATACTTAGCGTTTTTAAAACTGATTACACATTTTATGAATTTTAAGTTCTATTTTACACTATTATAAAGATTTTAGTACACATCCCTTATATTGAGATCTGAACATACTGTTATTAATGCCAAAAGGTTATGTAAATGCACAATCTGTCAGAATTTATAGTAGGAAGTTGCCTCCATTTAAAAGAAACCCATGTAGCATTTACATGTGCTTATATTACTAAAACAGACGTCAAACCCAGACACACGATATAAAAAAATGCCAATTCTTTCTGTCTTAACTTTAGCAAGATCAATTCATGTATGAATTCTTTAAAGAAAAGAATCTGGCATATTTAGGATTTTACTTTCTCATATATTCTCTGGATTTATAAGATCTTTTGAAAACAATTGAAAAAATCTAAACAAAGATAAACAATATATCTTCAGTTTTATAATCAAATATGGCAAGGTAATACTACTTATGAAAAATCTCATAAAGAAAGCATATTACCTAGAATTAACAACCATGCAACCTGCAAAAACAAACAAACACCTGTTTCTTACCAATTGAAAATATATTTTTAGACACATACATACATACAAGTGTTTTGGGGTTATGTTAAATTCTCCAAAGTATAATATTAATCACTTTCCTTCCCTATACAAACCATAAATAAAAATCTGTGATAATTTTACAATTACAAGTCATATTGTGGCTCTAAGATAGCCAATGTCATGTAGCAAAGTGATTAGTAAGAGTGTAGAAACTTACTTTCTTCCTTGGAAAGAGTTCCTGTTTTAAGTAATATTATTTTTCCTTTGAAGTCCTGAATCTTCACACAAAGGCATTACAAGCTCATTATGCACCTTAATTATAAGGGCACCTGTGTTTCTTTGTTCATCTGGTTGGTTGGACCTGAGGATTTGATTTGTCACCCTACTCCTCTGTCCCTCCCTATTTCTCTCTTAATGAGAAACAACTTAACAATAGCATCTGTGCAACCTTCAAGGCTCAAATAATGATTGGGAAGGGAGGGGGGTAGTAGTTACATTGGGGAGCACGTGTTGCTTAACCTTCAGGTAAAGGGCTAAAATTCAGGGTTATTACAGTAAGCGTAAGACCCCAACCCTACCTCCTACTCACTCGTGCTTCTTCCCCATTCCCCACCACCCCTTCTCCTTCCTAGGGGTGGGGAGGACAGGGTGGTATTAGGTGGAGTCAGATTAAGCTCTCCTCTGTCTTTCAGGAGCCCTGTGGTCTTTGTCAGGTTTCTTTAATTCTCTGAGCCTTAGTTTCTGAATAATAGAGATACTAGTACTTACCGCATAGGTTGTGCTGAAGATGATTTTTTAGTGTTAATGGAAAAGTGTGTAAAGGAATCACTTAATACAAGTTGCTTCTCTTTCCCCCTTTTCCCTCTGCATTGGGACCATTAAAGATTCCAATTAGCCGAAACCGGTTTGGCTCAGTGGATAGAGCATCGGCTTGGGGACTGAAGGGTCCTGGGTTCGATTCCGGTCAAGGGCATGTACCTTGGTTGCGGGCATATCCCCAGTAGGGGGTGTGCAAGGGGCACTGATCGATGACTCTCTCTCATCGATGTTTCTAACTCTCTATCCCTCTCCCTTTCTCTCTGTACAAAATCAATAAAATATATTTAAAAAAAAAAGATTCCAATTATGCACATCAATAAGAATAGGCATGTGTGAAGGTATGGATATTTGGGAAATTTTGGAATTTGATGTAAGATAGAAAGTGCATCTGGAGTCTTCATCATCAACATCTCCTGAAAGGGAAAGGGACTCATTCATTCTGCAGGTATTCACTGAGCACCTCCTAGGCCTAGGGCTCATGCCAACCACTGGCAATAGAGTTGTCTTCTATTCTCGAGAAGACAACAGCCTGAGCAGACAGAGATGAAGAAAAGACAGAGAGTGACAGTACTTTGTAACACAGTGTAACAAGTGCTAAAACAGAGAAGCACCTGGGACTGTGAGAGCACAGAGTAAGGGCAGCAAAACCAGCCTCAGAGAAAAGGAGTAGGTAGGAAGGAGGGAGGGCCTGGGAAGTTCTTGGAAAAAATTACTCTGAAATTGGGTTTTGAAGAGCAATTAGGAGTCAGAAGGTAAAAGACTGAACATCAAAGCTTGTTAGAGGTGCATTTTACTTAAATCTTTATTGTTGTAAGTATTACATATGTCTCCCCCCACATTGAACTCTTTTAGCCTGCTCCTCCCCTCACACACAACCCTCCCTCCCACCCCAGGCATTCACCACCCTATTGTCTATGTGCACATACATGCATACAAGTTCCTTGGCTGATCTCTTCCCACCCACTCACCCTCCTCCGCCTTCCTCTGAACTTCTACAGTCTGTTCCATGCTTCTATGTCTCTGGATCTTAGAGGTCCTTTTTTTTAAATTTTTTTTTTTTGTTAAAAAAAAAATTACCTACTATACATATCCATGAAATAAATGGTGTATTCCATTGTCAGAATGAGGCTACACTGTAATACCATTGACTATTATGAATGTAATAGAATTTGTACATCTTCTGATGCTTTAATCACATGAGATTTTAATGAGAACAATGAATAAGCGCTGTTTTCAAGTAGGCCCATGAGCATATGTTCAAAAACATTTGATTAGAGCCTTTGCTCTAACAGTTTCAACTATTCTTAGTTGCTCTTTAACAGTTACAGTTAACATTTAATAGATTCAATAATTAATTGCTTAATGGCAGAAAATAACTCAGTGTTTCATGACATGCAAGAAATGACAGAAAAAGAGTCCTCAGTCTTCATTAAGTTTTAGTGCTGCAAGAGATCTTAGAGATCCTCCTCCTCATTTTACTGGCAAGGAGTAAAAGTCAGGTCCAGAGAAGCTCAGTGATCTGCCCAGGTTCACACAGCTGGTGAGAAGCAGAGTCAGGAATAACAGTTCTCGGGGCTCTCTGCCCATTGCTCTTACCAATGGCAATGGCTACCATTCACTGGTCATTTCCCAGGTGCTAACTGAAATCTCTATTATTTCATTTTATGGACATATCTACTCCAACACTTATGCCTGAAACCTTTTAGAATGGAACAGTGAATAAATAACTTTAAGAAGTAAATATATGTTGTGCAGATACTAGTGAATAAAGAAATATTCACATAGATAGAGCTTATTTCATTAGCTAATTTATGTGTTTCTATCAAAGGTAACTTTAGTTTTATACACATCTTTCAGATTCTCCTCTAGTAGTTTGATTTAATTCAGTTCAATTTGACAAATGTTTATTGAATCCTTGTGATAGCAAAGGTGACTCTCTCTTTTCTCTTGCATTCTTCCTGGATGTCATGAGAGGCTCTGCCTTGCCAGGAAAGAGCACAAGCTTGGGAGTCAAAAAGGCATAGGTTCAAATCCCAGCTCCACAATGAATTGTTTCGGGGATCTTGGGGAGGTTACCTACTTCCCTTATCTGTAAAACAATAAAATTAAATCTACCTTACAGGGTTGTTCTAAAGATTAAAATGAATAAAATAAGTAAATAGAATCCATTTTATTCAAGGCCATTTGTTCTGCTGATTACTCACATCCATTAACCTGAGCAACATTCTGTTCAAGGACATGTATTATAACATGTGGTAGATTATATTATCCAAATGTGGCTAAACAATATCTCCCACCACACTTGCTCTTCTGCAGTGTGACCTCACTACTCCCAAGAGGTTAATCTAATTGCCTTCCTCTTTTTTTTTTTTTTAAAATATATTTTGATTTTTTACAAAGAGGAAGGGAGAGGAATAGAGAGTTAGAAATATAGATGAGAGAAATATCGATCAGCTGCCTCCTGCACACCCCCTACTAGGGATGTACCCATAACCAAAGTACATACCCTTGATTGGAATCGAACCTGGGACCCTTGAGTTCGCAGGCTGATGCTCTATCCACTGAGGCTTCCTCTTGAATCTTGAGCACTCTTAGTGACTCTGGGCCATGCTATCCATTGAATCTTTCTTCTAACTGATAGGGATACAGATGTTACACTGGGAGCTAAGGTGTAAATTGGCAGGAGAATTAAACAGAAAGTCCCTGGCACCTGGATGATTATGTGCATTGTCATTTTGGCCATGGACTACCAACTCAGATTTACAGGGCCGAGGAATAAACCTTCATCTAATGTAGGCCGCTTATTCCGGACCTTCCTGTCACAGCAACCAAACCAATATCCTAACCAACACAATTAGAGACTCTATAATGAATCTAAAGCAGTTGCTCAATGTTAAGTATATAGGACATTTCAAATACTTAAATCATCTACTGCCCTCCAGAACACAATCACACCTTTCTGGAAGTTTTTTTATGCCTGACTCATTGACCTCTTTCATCTCCTTCACATCGTCTTTTTTTCTATCTCTTCCCTCAGAGTAATCGACAGACAATAGTAATCTTTTAAATCATTTAATCTCACCAATCCTTGAACATCTCATCTCCAATGACTCACTTTCCCACCATTTCAGCCACCAGTTTCACAGCCAACCCCAGGCTTCCTCATGACACTAAATGGCACCACCTGTAAATTTTAGAATCATGCCGTTTTTCTCTCTGATTCCTGCTCCTGGCCACCTCTCTTACTCTTTCTGCTACAAACCCAGTGTTTGTTTTCATCATGTTCTTCACTCCTAAGTTCTATCCTACGTGTGGAGTATGATTTTCTCTGACTGGCAATTTTACTGCTATGGGCCATACAGTTAGCATTTTCTCTGCTGCCCTAGGATCTTGCCCTAACCTCTTCACCTTCTACCATTACCACCTGGTCAGCCCTAGCTTGGGGCCTCCACTGGACCCCCATAGCCCCTGCACAGAGCTGTCACTCTGCTCTGTCAATTTCAGTTTGTGTGTCAGTCTCCCCACTAGACTGTGAGCTCTTTAAGGTTGGAGACTGACTTATTCATCTATGAGGTGTACCTGTTAAATAATGCTGGACTTTGTACTCAAAGAAAATACGATGATTTAAAAAAAATATATCAAAAGTGCTTAAAGTAATGTCCATCGCTAGCCTCACATTTCTCCCATCTTTCAGGTAATTTGTGGATACAGTCCCAATAGAACTTTTCTTGTTTTGAGACCCAATTTTCCACTTCTTCGTATTTTTTGAGGTACTGCTCAGAAAGTGCATGTGCCATTCATTGGAACAAGTGGTAATCTGAAGGAGCAAGGTTTGGTGAATACAGTGAGTGGGTTAATACTTCCCAGGCAAGACCTTTTAACGTGTCTTTAACTGGTTTTGAGGTTTGTGATGGTGTGTCATCATGAAGCAAAATTACTTTGCCATGTCTTCTGGCAAATTCTGGTGGTTTCACGATCAAAGCATGGTTCAAATTGATTATTTGTTGTCCATAGCTATCAGTATTAATGTTTTCACCTGGTTTTAGAAGCTCATAATATACCACACCAAACAAAGAGCATTGTCCTCTTTCCAAAGGGATTTGACCTTGCAATTGATGTTGATGGTTGACCTGGATCAACCCATGATTTTGCGCATTTGGGATTCTCAAAATAAATCTACTTTTCATTGCCAGTCACAATTCCATGCAAAGAAGACTTTCATGCCATTGAAGCAACATTTTAATGATGACTTCTCAGTTTTCCATTTGTATTTCATTCAGTTGACGTGGCACGAATTTTCCTTCCAAATCTTTTCCATTGTTTGTAAACTATCAGAAATTGTTTGTTGAGCAATGTTTAATCTTTCTGCAAGTTGTTTTTGAGCTTAACACGTGTCTTCTTCATTCAATAATGATTGTAATTGTTTAATTGTTGCTCTTCAAACTTTTTTAGTTGACCTGGACATTCTTTGTCTTTCACATCGAAATATTCACTTTTAAAGCATTTAAACCAGCGTTCACAAGTATCTTGAGATGGAGCATGTTCACCATAAGCTTCCCAAAGTATTCAACAGCATTTGTCTTAACAATAAAGTAATGAATTAAAACTTCCCGCAAATGCTTTTTTTTTGGCACGAAAATCGACATTTTTAAGTGTAAAAGTATCTATGATGTTAACACCTTCAGCAAATTTGACATATGAAGTTTCAAAGCTTATTGTCAATACAATAAAATAGCATACATATCAAATCATATATATATCAACATACGTGTAACTCCATCAATTGAAAAAAATCGGCATCATAACACATCTATTAGTTGGAATGCCTAAGTTGTTTCTGCCTCCATGCCTTTGCTTATGCCATTCCTCCCTCAAAATATATTCCCCTACTACATTAGCTCCTTTGAAAGTCAGACAAGTCCTTTCCTGAGGCTCTGTAGTATTTCATTGGTAGTCACTTTGGTTTTGTAGTCAGTTAAATTATTGAGCACCTACTAGTCACTTAGTGATATGCAACCCATTTCACTCCTGGCTGTTATTTACTCCTCATAAGTATCCAATCATCTTGACTTTAAAGATAAGGAAACTGAAGCTCTAAAAGGTTAGGTGACTTTGCCTAAAGTCGCACAGCCAGAAAGTGACATGACCAAGATTCACTCTAAGTTTGCTATTCTTGTGCTGAATTTTGTTGCCCCCCATATGCTCTGAGCTTCTGTCCCTTGTGTAAATGTCTTATCCATCTGTGTAAGGTCTTGAGGCAAGAGCTGTGTCTCTCACCTTTATGTCTCCTCTAACATCTAGCCCTGCCTCTTGCACAGGGTGGGTGCAACAGAATAAACAGAAAATAAAATACTGATTCAGGGACTCTCAGAAAACACCTACAAGGCAGCATATAGATTCCTCCCTCCACTCCCGTTTCCCCCTCACTGACTCAGGGGGCCTGGCTGCCAATGTGCTCACACCAGACTCTTCCAGGAGCAGGTGCTAATTCAAACAGCCTCATTAACAATCTGTGGGGCCCCTGTACTCATTATATGGGGTTTTAACTATATCCAGTTTCCACAACTCAACAGCTTCTATTTTTAACACATAATGGCAGTATCTACAGGAGAAAGAATGAACAGGATCTAGTATTCTCCCATATCCCCTCCTAGTGTTCCAGAGGAAAAGAACCTGTCAAAAAAACAAGAAAATACATTAGATCAGCTACATATATTGTGATTAATATCTCACTGTTTCCCTGTTTCCTGTCCATGTAAATGTTATCGTTTGTTAATCAAGGTAAATCTAAAAACTAAGACAATTTACCAAGCTATCACCAACCATGACAGTTTACCTGTTCCCATCCATATAGTTTCCATGTTACTACAGCAATCACAAACCTCCCTTCCCTCCTAAACATCACTTTTCTCATAGGAAGTGAGGCCAAGGCCTCATAAGGTTCAGTTTGGTTTTGTTTAGTCTCAGTTTTCCCCATTTTTTTTTTTTGCTGGAATACTATTAACTATTTCTTGTGAATTATTTCTTGACAGAATGCTTAGCACAAATTACACATAGTGAATGTTTGCTGAATGAATGAATAATTTAGCTTGGTGCTATTCAAGCCTTTTAAAAAACTGTGCAAAGTAAAAATATAATGTATATTCTCCTTATCTTCCTCTGAAACAAAAATTTTCTGAAGCAATGCTTAACTTTATACCGATGTTTTCCATTCACTCCTATACTATCCTATTATCTCACTTATTTAAAATGCTGGTTGTAATTCAATAAACTCATGCATGATCACACCAAGGGGTTCCAAACCTGCACCATGCCAGCACAGCCAAGGGTGAACCTGAGATTAAAGAAGACAGATAAGAGAATACAGCTGGGGCTTGGAGGATCTCCCATGCCAGGATGAGGACACAGAAAGACCCAGCCTGCAAGCCAAAGCTTTATTTTATAGTCAGATCACACAAAGCAAAACAAAGGAAGTGGTCAACATATTTACAATGTTCTTGTGAGTTTCACCTTGTTTTGGCAGCATTTGCTGCACCTCCCATAGTCCACTAGCTACTTAGGTAGGAGCAAGGGAGGACTATAAGGTCAAGCTTAATTATGTTAAGAGGGCTCTGCCCTCCAAGCTGGGATTGTTTGTGGCCCTGACACCAGTCAGTCCAAGGCTTAACCTATAGCTGCTCCCTACACAAACCTAATTTGGATCAAATTGGATTAGGGATAAGAACTATATTTTATTTTGTATATAGGTTTTTTTATTTACCATCACCATGTATTTTTTCTATTTTTACATGTTTAGTGAGGACATAATCTATTTGTATAAAAGGCTAAACACACTGTCCCCTTGGGAGTTCGACTGGAAGACCGGAGTTCAATCACTCGCTATGACGTGTGCTGACCACCAGGGAGTGTCACAGAATTAAGGAAGGCCCTGTCCAGTTCTGATTGCCCACCAGGCCTAGGGACCTTACCCGTGCATTAATTTTATGCATCAGGCCTCTAGTTAAAAATATCTGGGGATAAGTTCTTCACACAGAACAGACAATAGCTAACCTCTTCAGGGTCTCCTAGGGTTTAAAGTTTGCCTCTTTGCCTTGGAAACACCAAGAAAACTTGGTGTCAGACCAAGTCATTCTTGCCAAAGAATATTTCTCAAAATGTATGTGTCCATTCTTCCTTGGGCCACCAACTCATAATAATATCTAACATTTACTGAGCACTTACTACATTTGAGGTATTGTTTTTATAATCATTATATATATATATATATATATATATATATATATATATATATATATATTCTCAGTTAATCCTCACAAAAGACATTTAGGTAAAAACTATTAGTTTTGCCATTTTATAGGGGAGAAAACACAGGTACAGAGAGACTAAGACTGCTGGAAAAGAGCAAAGCCAGTTGAACCAGATATTCTAAGAGGATATGTGCATCACAGCTAGACTACTACATTCAAATCTTGTCTCTGCCTCTAGGTAACTATGAGGTCTTGAGAAAGTTTCTTAAGATCTCGGTGCCTGTGATTTCTCAACTATAAAATGATAGTTAACGATGATATTAATAATTCCTACTCACAAAATTTGGGAAGATTAAGGCAGTTTATATGTAATACTTAGAACTACATCTGGCACATGGTAAGCACTTACTAAGTGTGTGCTCTTATGATGACATGAAAAACTGCACCCTAATCCACTGAAATAAACTGTCTTTATAGTTCTTATATGTCTTCCACAGTGAAAGGAACATTTGTGCTGAAAAGAACCCTAGAGGTCATCTAGTTCCACTTGACCATTTCACAGTTGGGGATGGTCTAAAGAGAAGAAAGGGCCTTGTTTGTCCAAATGGAAGAGGCAGAACTGGGAGTAGAACTTGGATATCCAGTTTCCCAGTGGTTGTCCTTCCCACCACAGTACCTCTTGCTTCCTCATGTGTCTTATGAATGCTGCTTTCTTATTAACTCATTTTCTCCATGTCATTATGTTACTGGGAATAAACCTAAGTGCTGAGTGCTGGGGAAATTCTTACTCAACAAGCTATGCCACAGGCATCCTGCTTTCTATATGTATTCATTGCAGGTATTTAGTATTTTATTATAACACTTAGAGGCCCACTGGACAAATTCATGCACATTGAAAGGAAATTAATTAGAAGAAATATTTGAATATTACTATTTTCCCTTTCTCTATAATAGAAGTGTCAACCAAATTCACGATCGACAGTGACAGATCGAAACACATGCGTGTGATTGGTGCCAGCAAGAGCTTTATATGCATCGTGCAAGTGTGAGTCAACTTAGCCAAATATATATATATTAAACTTTCTTAATTAGACCTGCTTTCTGATTTAGCTAAACTTTTTCCAGCCCAGTGAAGTACCCCAACTTCTCTTCTCTTTCAGGTAATTGTCAGCAACCCAGCAGTAAATATGAACATGAAGCACATCATTATTGTAGATCATGCAGGGAGAACAAAAGGTAAAATATTTAACTGCAGCAGTGTTTGACTATATTCTGTGAAGTGAGAAAACCTGAAGTCATTTTCAAGATCCACCATTTCTTACTTCTTTTCAGTTGGGTCAAATTTGGGTTCAAGTCTTTCCAGTTCCAAAATCAGTATCCTTCCCTTTACACTGTGACTAAGAAAACTTTAATTTTTTGTTGTTGTTGTTGTTTTGTTAAAAAAGAGATTGTCTTAATACCAAATTTCTGAATGCCAAATTTCTTTCCTGGATATGTGTATATTTTTGAGAGGGAAAATGGCGAGATTGTGTATCCACATGATTATCTTTAGAAAAATGTTACCTGTCTTCATATAGTTTTAAAACAAATATTATTGACTTAGTTTAGTCCATTTAAATTCCTTGTGTCAATTTTAATTGTAATAGTATGTAATTGTATGTTCACTGTGTTTTTATTCTGCCACAGAAGCTAGCATTTGAGAAATGAAATTTGCCCAGGAAAGGCTGAATCAGACCTTGGAGATTTGGATACTTTGGCTTCCCTGCATCGTTAAGGTTCAGGGATATGCAGAAGTAAAGCAAGTAACTTTTATTCATGACTTCCTCATGTTTTCTTCATTTCTACTCATTACAGCATGTTTATTATCAGTTTGAAACAGATTTTTCCTTTTGTATCTTGTTAGTTTTATCTTTTGAGAATTTGTTGTAAGGAAGTAAATTGTAGATTTCACTTTGATTCTGTTGCCTCCCTGAACTTCAAAGGTAATATTCCCTCAGAAAGAAGATTGAATTCTAATTTTTTATCTCAGAAAATTATACAGGCAACATATTTGAAGTAGCATGATGGAAAAAATCTAAAATAGAAATGAATGCATGAGCTCTCCTTTTAAAGAAAGTGCAGACAAGAAAGTAGAAAAAAAAAAATAGGACTATATAACGAGGACAGGCTCCCTCAAGCTTTCAATGGCCAATCTAACAAAGTAAACACATTTTTTCCCCTTCAGTTAAAAAATAGGAAATGACTGATTTTCAAGGCACAGAGAGAAAACTATTCTTACTATAGTTTTCTTCCAAAAAAGCGTGAGCTCATTTCAATTCTTTTGAAATATCTTTGAGCCCCGACAATCCTTATTGCGAGTGGCCAAGCTCTGTGCCATTGGAAATACTGTGCGCTTTTTTTTTTTTTTTTTTGCGGGGGTGGGGGTGGGGGGTGATAAAAAATAAAACCAAAGAGGGGAAGTGTAACTCCTCACTTCTTAAGTGTGGACTGTATCTGGTGACTTCCTCCATAGAATAAAGAACAGAAAGAGGGAAAGAGAGTAATTTTACAGTAGAGAAATCTGGCAAATACTGTCCATATTCAAGGACAACATTAATATCATAATCATATTGATAGTATGTACCTTTGATATGATGTGATGTAAATAGCACTTTACCTCTGTGATCATCTTCTCCCAAACCCATAAACACTGTGCAATCATGAGAAAAACATCAGGCAAATTGCGATAGAGGGGCATCCTCCAAAATACTTGAGCAATATTCCCCAAGCTATGAAGATCATCAAAAACAAGGAAAGTCTAAGAAGATGTCAAAGTGAAGACTAATGTAAGTAGATATGTCAACTAAGTGTAATGTGGTATATTGCATGGGATATTGGACATTAGGGAAAACTAAGGAAATTTGAGTAAAATTTGGATTTTAGTTCATAATATTGGTTCATTAATTGTAACAAGTGTACCATACTAATATAAGATGTTAATATTAGGGGTAACTGGGTACAGGTATATGGGAAGTCTCTATACTATCTTCTCAATTTTTCTGTAAATCTAAAACAGTTATAGATAAAATCTATTAAAAACAACAAATAAAAATGCTTGTGGAGTCATTTGAAGAGTTTTCATGGGAATTTAGGAGAAGCAATGAATGCTATATAACAAGATCTAACATTGGTCTGATGCTTGCTGGTTTAGGAAATGTCTTAATGTCTACTATCTCATTTAATTTCTAAACAGTCTAGTGAAGTAGATACAATTAATTACTCCCATTTTACTGTTAAGAAAAGTTTGGAAAGATGAGGTGACTTTTTAGGAATCAAAAGCTGATCTGACTCTAATCCCAATGATTTTTCCATCACATCACAATTACCTCTATATTTACAATCCCCAAATGTTAGCAACAAAGCAGTCAGACATAGCACTAGGGTGTTATTGGTAGATGAACATAGCCAAATGAATAATTCCTAAAGTCTTTTCTTCTTGCCATCAAATGATGCTACCTAAGATCTTTATTTAAGCATTGGTTAGTAGCATCTTATCAGAACAAGTCAACTAATTGTATTTGCCTCGGACAATAAGGTTCTGGAATGTGTTACCCTTGAGGGGAGAGTGTGATATGCATAGACAGTAGTTTGCTTCCTGTCAGATAACTTTATTTTTTAAGTCTGCACACTTTTGGAATATGACCTTTACTCAAGGCTACTTTAAACATCTCATTGGGCTTTTCAGAGTTTAGTGATAATAGATGGTGTTCTATACTTTGAACCGGGGAAGTGTTCAAAGACCAGCAATGTTTTGGGGATAGTTTACAAAAAATTCCAGTTGTGTTGGCCATATGATGCTCCATCTGCCTGTATTGTGTGGGTACTGTTCTGCAGTGTTCCATAGCATGCCCATTCTTGCTTTTGGATTACAAACTATTTGTAGTATGATGTGGTTTTTGTTTGTACCATTTTACCTGCTGCAAAGCAACATGTATCCTTTCTCCCTCCAAATACAGAAGACACGTGGCTCTTAAAATGGTAATTGTCGGAGCCATGAAAAAATATACATGTGAAAGTGTATCTTTTGCAATCAGTTATTGTGAGGCAGGTGGAAGTGGGGGAACTACCAGTTAAAACATCTTCCAAGGTACACATAGCAACAATAGCAGTTATTGGATATTTTTAATATAGCTATGTAAGATGAACTCACCATATAAATATCTGTCTCTAATCCCATCAGAGAATCTGGTTTATAATCATGGATCTCATTAGATGTTCTGATAGGTAGCTGGCTTGAGTCTCTGTCAGATCTTAGTTGGAGAGTAGGTGTGGCAGGTAGGTGCAGGGCACAGAGAATTTTAAAAAAAGAGAACTCCCTAATAAATGTTGTTTTTAATTTTTCATCTTGCTGAAAATTATCCTGGAAGGAAATTCTAGATTATTTTGATCACCTTTTGGTGCATTTACCAAGAGGATGTTTTTATTGATTTTTAATTTAAAAATATTTTTATTAATTTCAGAGAGGAAGGGTGAAACATCAATGATGAGAGAGAATCATTGATCAACCGCCTCCTTCATGCCCCACACTGGGGATCCAGCCTGCAACCCAGGAATGTCCTTGACCGGAATTGAACCTGGTTCATAGGTTGATGCTCAGCCACTGAGCCATGGGGGCTGGGCAAGAAAGGATGGTTTTAGCACCTTTGGGCTCAAATCTTTTATAGAGCTTCAGAGTCTATACCCAACTCATTCAACCATATAGAAACCACTTTCTGCCAAAACTGGTTTGGCTCAGTGGATAGAGCCGAAAGGTCCCAGGTTCGATTCCAGTCAAGGGCATGTACCTTGGTTGCGGTAGCAACCCCTGTGGGGGGTGTGCAGGAGGCAGCTGATTGATGTTTCTCTCTCACAGATGTTTCTACCAGTAACTATCCCTTTCCCTTCCTCTCTGTAAAAAATCAATAAAATGTATTAAAAAAAAAAAAAGAAACCACTTTCTGCTGTTATTGTTGAGTCATTCCAGATTATCTGCAATTTCCCAAGTGTTCAAGCTGTGTCTATTTTACCTTCTGCTCCTCACATTTCTGTTTCCTTTCCCTAAGATCCTTCTCTTCTTCCCTATGTGTCCTTCAAAACTCAATTCACATTTGACCTTACTCTAGAAAATCTCCTTTGATCATGCTCCAATTCAGCTGAAAGTTTAGGTTAGGTGTACTTTTTGTGTACTCCCCAAGTATTTGTATAGAGAGTTAGCATAGCTTTCATTTGTTCATTCATTTATTCAATTGTTCATTCAACTTATTTATTAAATACCAACTTAGTGCCAGAAGGCTCTTGCTGTCATATAGCTTACTGGGGAGGGGAGAGGGATAAATAAATAAGTAGGCAAATAATTAAGTATGATTTTAGATAGTAATGAAAAAAGTAGGGTTGTATGATAATGAGTGAATGAAAGTGGGAGCTGTTTTGATTTAGAGGTCAGGGAAGTTTTCTCTGAGGAGGTGACATTTGAAAAAGAGACGTGAATGAAGTGAGAGAGCAAATGATGTGAAGATACCAGGAAGAGCAGTTTAAGCAAAGGGAACAATGAAGGCTGGAAAAGGAAAACAGGCTTGAGGTTCTGGAGGAACCTGGGTGGCTGGAGCACAGCAAGTCAGGTGAAATTGGAAGGTCAGGCCTAGCTAGCTCATGTTGGACAGTAAAGGCCAAGAAAAAAAAAACTATGGACTGATGGAGCCAGGATTTGTACCTAGACATATTACACTTCGAAGTTTATGTATATCATAGTACATCACCTCTACATATCACATTCTATAATATAATGGACAGTAAAAACTTTAGGTTGTTCAAAAATATGTAACTAAGATGCATTAAAATATAAATATTTAAAAAAATTAATCATATTTATTAATTAGGAAAGAAATATATATACTTTTAGGCCCAGTTAATATTAGCCATTGATCTATTTTGATGAACTCAGTGAAAATATAAGTTTTTATCAGACTGCACTATTCTTGAAAACAGTGCTGTGTATAAATCAGAGAACATTGCAATTCTAATTACAGATTTATATTAATGACTATGATATTCAGCTTTCTTTTTGCATATTTTATGAAAAAAGATATAATCTAGTGTTTTATTACATAGCCATAAATTTCCAGATAGTTCTGGATTTATACATTTGCATCCACAATTTTACTATGACTTTTTATTGGACACAGTTAACTTTCCATATCAATAACTTCCTCCTAAAACTAATAGAAGAGATGCTTATTAATTTGGACACCCTCTATGATATGCATCCTAACAGCAATTCTGAAAATTTAGGTCCATTGGCATCATAATCTGTGAATCTCTTCTGAAACTGTCACACCATTCCTATCATGTAACTCTAGATCGCTAACACTTTTTATTCGTTTGAGTCCTGGAAAATGATGTTCTAGGACTTTTGTTCAACATAAACATCTTCCTTGAAGAAGTCAGAAACAGCCTGACTACAGTTTCAAGCTCAGTATGTTTAAGTATTTGTCAGATCACTAAGAAAGTCTAATCTTAATGACACTGGGGGACTTAGCAAAATGGTTGTTTTAGGGTCTTTTAGCTCCAAGTCTTTTGTTTTAGTTCTTAAGAAGTTTAAACCATCAAGTCATCTAATATCATTAAAATGAACTAGTTGTTCATACCTTACTTTGTCTTCTTCCAAAATATCCCATAAATAAGTACCAGTTAAGGGCATGGAAATTGGAGATCTTGATCTGTTCCTCCATTAAACCACAGAAAACTCAGTACAGGTGGTTCCTACTACATACTCTCTTGCAAGAGACATGAAGTCTGAGATATATAACCCTTTTCTCCTGATATAAATAAAGTGTTGAAAACAACCTCCCCTCCCTTGCCTGCAGGTGCCCCATTTGTGACAAGTGCAATCAGGTTTGCCACGCTTAAACCAAACTTCTCAAATTTCTTCTTGGCAGATGGTTAAGCTCTATCACTTCATGTGTTCTGGCTAATTGGTAAAATTTCCTCCCCGCCTCCTTATTCCCCCCTATAAAGATCACAGCCAGAAAGTTGTCAAGGGTATTATGTAGCAGGCACTTGCACACTCTACTGGTGGGAGCATAAAGGAATGAGATCTTTGGGGGAAAACAAATTGTCAACATGTTTCAAGAGTCTTGAAAAGTTCATCCCCTTTGACTCAGAGACTTAATATCTAGAAGTTCAAACCAAAGATAAGATCAGAGCTGATGAGCAAAGGCATATATTAAAGGATGTTCACTGCAGCATTATTTATAATATTAAAAAATGTAGGCCCAGCTTGTGTAGCTCAGTGGTTGAGCATCACCCCAGGAACCAAGAGTTCATAGGCTGGATTCCTGGTCAGCACACATACCTGGGTTGTGGATTCAATCCCCAGTAGGGGGCATGCAGGAGGCAGCTGATCAAAGATTCTCTTTTATCATTGATGTTTCTAACTCTCTCCCTTCCTCTCTGATATAAATAAAAATATATTTTAAAAAATGGGACTTGTTTGACTAAAATAGCCAAGAAGAAGGGAATGGTTTAATTAGTTATGATGCATCCCTAAAATCTAATATATTTTGCAGCAACAGGAATAATATTTTCAAAGAATACCTTATGGCATGAGAAAATTCTCATGAAATGACATTAAGTGGAGAAACTATGGCATAAAAATGCATGGTGTTGCCAAAGCTGGTTTGGCTCAGTGGATGGAGCGTCTGTCTGTGGACCGAGAGGTCTCAGATTCAATTCCGGTCAAGGGCATGTATATTGGTTGCAGGCACATCCCTGGTGGGGGGCAGGGTGCAGGAGGCATCTGTTCAATGTTTCTCTCTAATCGATGTTTCTAGCTCTCTATCCTTCTCCCTTCCTCTCTGTAAAAAAAAAAAAAAAAATATATATATATATATATATATATATATATATATATATATATATATATTTTTTTTTTAAATGCATGGTGCTATATCTGAATTAAAAAATAAATTTATATATAGTTATAATGAATTCTCCACTGCAGTCACTAAATATCAAGGGCTTGGTAAAGAATGACCCTTTTTGGAGTCCCTAACCCTATTAATCTCACCCCAATGAGAAACTACACAAAAAATAGAAAGTTTCTTATGGGGATAGCTTTTCACAAGGAGTGGGAGAAATAGAGACTAGAACCCAGCATCTTTAGCAGTCCCTTTTATAGGAAAAGTGAAACTTTTCAATGAGCCTTCAAAAGAGGGTGGCCTATGTAGGAATTTCCATCCTTGGGACCGTTTCCCCTTCTTAGTTTCCCTGACCTTTCCTCTTAACCCCATCTTTTTCCAAATCCCTGAGGCCTATGCTCTCATTCCCTGCTTTGGGAATCTACTCTTTCTTTATATTCAAAGAAAGAAAACCTACCTCTCTGAACTTTGTGTATAATTGGTTTGGGCCAGTTTTCCCTCAGCTCCTACTCTTCTCAGTCATTGCCTATTCCTAAGAGAAGGATATCACTATTAACTTCCTCATTAGTTCACCTAAGAAGTAATTACACCTCACCAAAGATGAGGTGTGTGATGCTCATATTTCTTGGACACAATAAAAATTTTCCTTCTATTGCCATGTATTTATCTTTGCTCCTTTCAGAACAGTACCCCTTGGAATGACTGTGCTAAGAAAGCATTGGTTTGCATTTCTTTTTTTTTTAATTTTTAAATTATATTTTATTTATTTTTTTTACAGAGAGGAAGGGAGAAGGATAATAAGCCAGAAACATTGATGAGAAACATTGATCAGCTGACTCCTCCACACTTCCCACTGGGGATGTTCCCACAACCAAGGTACATGCCCTTGACCGGAATCGAACCTGGGACTTTTCAGGTTGACACTCTATCTACTGAGCCAAACTGGTTTCGGCTGGTTTGTATTTCATATCCATCCACCAGACCAGCTGTCAAATGCTCTTCCTCTTTGCTACCCAGAGTAGTGTCCATGCCAATTACATTTTCTGTAATAACATGACTTACCCTGATTAGGAGCTAATAATGGGACAGGTTTTTCAGTTTAAATTGCAGCAATGTCTTTTCCACTAGACTGAGTTTCCTCAAGCCAATACCAACTCTGACTCCTCCAGATACATCCCTACCCCCCCCCCCACTATCATTGATACACTACTCTGTCCATGTGCCTTTATGTTATCGATATGATTTGAGAATTCAATATGGAAAAGTCTGGGAACTAATGGAATATATTAATGAAGAGCATGATCTTTGGAGTAAATCAGAAGGAAACTAGAAGGGAAAAAAATAAAGGCAGAAATGATTAAATTAAATAATTAGGCATAGACTTTGGAGTATGATTTGTTTTGAATCTTACCTCTTCTACTTATTAGCTGTGTTACATCAGGCAACTTACGTACATGACTTCTCTCTGTTTCTTGGTTAGTAAAGTAGGGATAAAGTCTGTTTCAGGGAACTATTGTGAGATTGAAATAAGAATAAAACTTATTAAATAGTGACAATTGTTATAATACATTATTGGCAGTCTTAAACCTGGAATATGAAGAAAAATCGTTAAGATGGTGGTGTGATTTTTAAACAGAAAAACATTTCTTTTACTGTAAAATAAAATAAAAAATGTATAGCTTCATGAGTTCTTATAAAGCATACATCTTTATAACACCAAGCAGATCAACAGAACTTTTCTAGGCACTATACAGTAAAAATCCCTCCATGTGCCCTATCCTAATCACAATTTCCTACCTACCTAATTTTACAATGATCACTTCTGTGTGTTTCTGTATGGTTGTATCACCCAAGCCTATATCTCTAAAAACTATAGTTTAGACTTGAACATTTTTAATTTAATAAAAGTTTTCACAATTGGAAAGAGAAATCTAAGAAAGTAAGTTATAACTCAGTGACAGGTGTAATTAAAATGTATACACAATGTAGCGTGATAGTACATTGTACTAATAGTTAAAAACATGGCATTTAGAGACAAGCTGCTTGGGCTCGTGCCCCAACTGTGTCAATTATTAACTCTTTGAGCTTGACTTTGTTATTCAACTTCTTTGCCCTTATTCTTCTCATTTGTAAAATGGCAATAATACTTATTTAAGTACATGGAAGGAAATATGCAACACATTTTTTTCAAAAAGTAGGAAACCAATTAACTAAATGTTCAATTCAGGAACTAAAAACTAGGGACAGAGTAAACTTTAAGAAACCAGAAGAAAAAAAAACAAAGGCAGAATGATTAAATTAAATAATGAGGCATAGACTTCCAGCTGTTCCTCTGTAGAATTTGTTTTTCTCCTCCTCTTCATTAAATTGAGAATCCCAATGTTTAGAGCGCCTGAGGCTAGGATCAGTTTCATGGGTCTGTGACCTGTGCAGTGCCCAGACACTCCTGAGATTAATTTAATGCTCTGAAGTTGCCACCTTGAAATTCTAAATGATGTTTGAACAAGAGGCCCCACATTTTCATTTTGCTCTGGACCCTGCCAATTATGTACCCAGCCCTAATCTGGCTATACAACTGCCCATAACAGAGATTCATTTTCCATCTTTTCTTTAGCTAAGAATCCTTTTGTGAGCAAATTCTCAATGGGATGTAACATGTATGTACTCTTAGAAGACATTCCTGAAATACAACCAGCAAGAAGTAATGGCCAGAACTTCAGTAGTCATCTTGGACAAAGATGGAAACCATGCAAGCTAGAGTACCAAGACACACCTAGTTCGATTCCTGACACTTAGGGCATCATAACAGCCTTGAAGTATCTCCAGACTCCTTCAACTTAAGAAAAAATAAATATTTTATTTTGTTTAAGCCACTGTATATTTTTCTCATGTGGACTTATACTGTTGATTTTGAAATTGAAATTCAAAATGGAAAAAAAAAGGAAATATATACAGACACAAAAGTGATTTTAAAAAGAGTAACATAAAAACGTAAAACATACATGAGATTGATATACTTCTGAAAAATACAAAGTGCCAAAATTGGCTCAAGGAAAATACAAATATAAGATAGTAACCATTAAAGAACTTGAAATAAGAAAAAAATGTTCTCCGTAGGATTCTTTCAGCTTAGATGGCCTATCTTATTTTATAACACATATATTAGTATTTTAAATAAAATAACTAAGTGAATTCAATAATACATTAAGAAAGTAAACTGTGATAGAATAGTATTTATTCCAGAAATGCAAATATGCTTTAATATCAGAAAGTCTATCCATTTGTTTCACTACATTAAAGAAGAAAAAGACACATGATTATCTTAGTAGATGCAAACAAAAGTTTTAATTTAAAATTTAATATCAATTTTTAATTGAAAAATTCCTTAAAACTTTCCTCAATTTGACCAATACTTTCTTTCAAAATCTACTTTTAATGGAAAAACTTTACATGCAGTTTCTTTAATATCAGAAAAAGGCAAGAATCCCAGTGGTAAACTACTTTTTAACACAATACTAAAGGCTCTGGCCAAAGCAATAATTCAGGAAACATTAAAAGTATAGCTACCATTTTGCTGTTGATTTTTCTTAGGGGTTAAAGGAAATCTGAAACAATAAAAAAAAAAACTATACTATATAATAAAAGGCTCATATGCAAATTAACCAAACAGTGGAACAACTAGTTGCTATGACACACACTGACCACCAGGGGGCAGACTCTCAATGCAGGAGCTGCTCCCTAGTGGTCAGTATGCTTCCACGGGGGGAGTGCCACTCAGCCAGAAGCCCTGAGCTAGGCTCATGGTGAACTCAGCAGCTGGCAGGAGCTTCTCCTGACTCTGCAGCAGTGCTAAGGATGTCTGACTGCTGGCTTAGGATATCCCCTGAGGGCTCTTGGACTGCCAGAGTGAATAGGCCGGGCTGAGGGACCCCTGCAAGTGCATAAATTTCATGCACCGGGCCTCTGGTGTGATATGAAAGTTCAGTATATTTTACAATTATAACTTATGAAATCAATAGCATTTGTCTACATGAGCAAAGCAAGTATAAAAAAATTATCGAACATAAGATACCATTCACAATACTATAAAAACTATGAAATATTTAAACAGTGTTGCCAGGGAAGACATCTCCAATAATGAAACATTTGTGATGAGACCTGAATGAAATCAGTCAGTGAGGGAGATATCTGAAGAAAGATCATTCTGGTCAGAGTGACTTTGCATCATTTGATTCTCTTCTTTTCAACATGAGAATATTTATCTTTGAGTTCAGTAATGTTTTAACATTTCAATACTTTATCCAGGTCAAGAAAAAATCTTCAGATAATTCTTTGATAGCCGTGGCATAAGGCAGGACATTTTCCCCCTTTTATTTTTTTTTTTAAATATATTTTTTATTAATTTCAGAGAAGAAGGGAGAGAAGGAGAGAGATAGAAAGAGAATCATTGATCGGCTGCCTCCTGCAAGCCCCTACTAGGGATCAAGTTGGCAACCTGGGCATGTGCCCTTGACCTGAATCGAACCTGGGACCTTTCAGTCTACAGGCCAATGATCTATTCTCGGAGCCAAACCAGCTAGGGCGACCCCTTTTTATTTTTTAACAATCTTATAAGCCAAATAATAAAAAACTGATAACTTTTCTAGAATGCCAAACCAATATCAGCACAGTAGAAATACAAATGAGAAGCTTTATTAAAGAGTAAGTATTTTCACCTCTCTTTTCCTCACCCTATACCTCATCTGGCTAACCAACAGCCTCTCCCGCTTTCCTTCTGCCTCACCCTTTAATACTCAGCTCAAGGGTCAATATTCCCACAAAACCTTCCCTGGTGCCCAGCAATGGCATCCCTCTTTGATGTACCTACACATTTCTGAGCATATCTGCATCATTGTTCTTACCATAATGTTTGGAAATTAATTGTAAACTGGATTTGTATGTGTTAATCTTTTCTTCCCAATTAATTTGTAAACATCAAAGGCAAGGTTTTGATGTGAATGACATGAGATAACATAGATGAATTTCTTAAGCATCATTCCAGACTTCCCTGGGTCTGCTACTTTCTCACCGAGGGACTTTGTGTACATTTCTTAAATTCATTCCAATTTCACCTTTTGTATAGGATGATAACATTAATACCAATTTTACAATGTAGCTCTGAGAATTGAATGAGTTAGTACATTTAAGAAATGCGATTATAACTTGAATGTTTTATTCCATACTGCATCTAACTCAATGCATAAAAGTAACATGAAAGGTGTTACTTTAGTGTTTACATAGGGAATGATTGAATCCTACAGGGACTATTTTGTCAGAAGGAAGGCACCCTGGCTCTGTGGCAGTGGGGAGGCTGTCTATGGAGACAAAAACCATAGGAGATCATTGGGGAAGGCAGACCACCCAGGGACATTCTGAATGATAGCATGGGAAAACCAACTTGCGTGGCCCACGTGGGGGCAGGCATTTTTATCTCACTTCCCAGGCTGTGCTATTTCACACAACAAAATGGAGGTCTCTGAGGACTCCTGCAGGAGTGAAGTCTACCCTCTCTTCTGCACTACTCCCTGAAGAGGAGTTGATGCAGAACTAAACCTAGTTCTTTCAGGGTTTGATTTTCCCAAGCATTCCATTTCCGATACCAAGGTGGCATTTATCTATCCATGTTGTCTAACAGAACCTTCTGCAGTGTCCATCTCTGTATTCAGGGTGGGACAAAAGTAGGTTTACAGTTTTGAGGATGCAAATCAAAGAGTTTATTCTTGTATTATCATTTATTAATTATTGTATTAGTTTCCACTCAAACAATAGTAAGCCTACCTTTGCCCTGCCTTGTATATGCTGTCCAATGCAGTAGCCACTAGCTGCATGTGGCTATTGAGTACTAGTCACATGGCTAATCTGACTTAGTAACTGATTTTTAAAATTTATTTAAGATACATTGAACAGTGCAGTTTTATACAAAAATATTTGTTGACTTTTCAAATTATCATTTGATGAGAACCTTTAGGTGATGCATACACTTGTACAGAGAGTATTTAATACATAGCCTCCCAATTTTCCTGGCTCTAATCTACTCTCTAACATAGCACTCAGAGCAGCTGACCAGCTCCTTGACCTGCTTAAACACCTGTCAATGGGTTTCTGTCACTTTCAGGATCAAGTACCCCATACACATTTTCTCCTTTCTCCCTGTACCTCTATTTTCTTTGCCCAGCTTCATCCTATGTGGCCTTGAAAATCAAATGCCCTCCCCTCCAGGAAGCTTTCCTTGACCATCCCTTTACCTACCCCCATCCCCCTCGACCAGGCTGATTGTGTGCTCTTCCTTTGTGCTCCCACAGGCACCCATGCTTTTCCTCTACCAGAACACTAATCATAGTAGGGTATAATTACCGATTAAATCTCATTTCCCTTTTGGACTGTGAGGTCCTAAGAACCATGGACAGTGTTATATTCACCTCTTTATCTTCAGAATCTTCACACTGTCTGTCTCAGAAGAGAGATCAAGGAATGTTTAAGCAAATCATTCTAAAATGTGTTGGCTTCTGTATTTACTGGAATTATACTTGTCAAATCCTTTTTAACCTATCACCCCATTTATGACTTAGAGCACACTTTGTGGTTTCATGTGTTTACCTTCCAAACACATTGCCAGCACCCAAGCCCTTCCCCAGCTGCTCCTCCTCTTCTTTGCCTGGCTGACAGCTATTCATTCCTCAAGTCTCAGCTAGGGAATCCATTCCTCTCATACGTCTTCACTGATTACTCCCAACCTCCAATTTAGTTTCATCTCTATGATCCTGTAGCACCTGGAATACTACTTAACCTCTATCAAAGCCATTATCTCTTTTCCTTTCTCCGTGAACCCTTGAGGAGTGGGGGCCTAACTAGCAAGGCACTTGTTGAAAAATTAAGTGCTCAGTAAAACCGGTAGGAATGTGCAGTAGTGAACTTAGGAATCGTTTTCCGTTCCACAAACATTGAGCACTTAATGTTGAGGTCTGAGTTCGAATAGAAACCTGGCTCTTCAGACTCCCTTTGTCCATCTTCCTGTATTCAATGAAGTTAATTCCTACAGCTTGTTGGAGAGTCAGAATTTTTGAGCATGCTTCCAGAGAGGCCATGGACTATGCCCCAGAAAGAGTTATCAGTGCTGACACCAGGCCAGGCCTTGAGATACGGTCTCATGGCCCCTTCCCAGCATGTAGGCCTTCTTTCAAGAACAGAGCAGGACTCCTCATACTGTGGGTGCAATTCCCGAGAGGGAGAGTAAAGTGGTGACAGCACTATGCTGAGTACAAAGATGAAGAGATGGACCCAGGCATCAGGGGAGCTCACCATCAGCTGAGAAAAAGAGAAGTGAATACTGCATAAAACACCCATAAGTGTCAGGACAGTGATGCCCAAGGAACATTGGACCTCTGAGTGTTTGGGCACAGAATCACTGATTCTTAGGGGGCGTTTCAGCTGAAGGCATTACCAGGCCAGGCACCTTGTGGGTCAGGTGGAAAAGAGCCTGGGAATCAAGAAGCCTTTCCCAAGCTCCCAAAGTTGAGTAGCGCCCGGAGAAAAGCCAGCCCACCCAGTCCTGTGGTCAGCACCAGGAAGCCTAGAAGGCCATGCCAGCACTTCAGGTCCTCGTGCCCCTGAGGGGGCGGCGGCGCATGCTCAGTAGCCAGGGTGCATGGCCTAGGGAAGAACAGGAGCGGAATTCCAGCCCCTAGGACACCGGGCCTCGAGGGGGCGGGGCTTGGGGACTAGGGGGCGGGACCTAGGGGATTGGGGGCGGGACCTCGGGTGAGCGCCGCCCCCTCCCGCCCTGCCGTTCCCCTGTCAGTCCCCCATTCCCCTCCGTCCGCCCCCCCCCCCACCCCCGCCCGCCTCGCCACGCGCCCGTCACCCTGCAGTCGGAAGCCCGTTGCCCTGGCAACCGCTGCGCCGCGTCTTCCCGAGCGGAGCTGCCTTTGGCCCGCAGATACTACCGCCCGCTCCCCACTGCCCCGCGGTTTTCGGGTGGGCTCAGAGGCGGAGGGACGGCAAAAAATGGCGGAGCGGAGCCAGACGGCGCTAGAGGCAGGTCTGTGGGGGCGTTCGGCCAGGGGAAGCACCGAGGCTGCACCTCAGTCCTGGGCCCTGAGGGGACCGGGGACTTGCGTGTGGCCCTGCGCCTGAGGAGGCGCCGCCGCCCTGTATGTGCTCCATGGGGCTCTGACCTCGGGGTCAGGGGTCAAGGGAGGAGCCTGCCCCTGGAGCGGCCAGCGGGGGACCTCGGGGTCCTGGTGGCGCTGGGCTGTACGGAGGAGTGTGCACACCCCTGAGTGAACACGGACCTAGGCAGGGCTGGGACCTCAGGGAGGGCACAGGACCGCTGGGGGCTCATCCTTGGGGTAGGCTGTGTCATGGGGAAAGGATATATATAGGACCCTGTGGGGAAATGTGAGGGCCCTCCAAAGGGGCATGGTTTGGGGAGAGTGGCTCTGATTCTGAGGAGGCAGGTGTACCTAAGAGGAGTGTTCCTTAATAACCAAGCAGTGCCATGGAAGGGGGCATACACACCACCGGGTATTGGTGTTTTGAGGAAGTCTAGTGCCTTAGGGTCGCCCCTGGTCACAGAGAAAAGTAACCTCATGTGGGTACATACAAGGACAAGAGCTCCAGTCCTTCGGAACCCTCCCAGAGGAGGCTGGAGCCCCCCGAGTGTGTATGGGGATCAGTGAGCTTGAAGGTCATTCAGAATCCAAGGGGGTCATTCAGAATCCTATGGGTGGAAGAGAAGTGTTTAAGAGGCGAGAATACTCACAAGAAGAGAGACCCAGGATCCTATTCCTGAGGTGACCCCCTTGTAGATAGGGCTGCTCTTGGAGAGATAGTGACCTAAGTCTTACAGGATTATAGAAGACAGCAAGTCCTGTGTGTATGTGAGAAGGAGTTTGTCCCTAAAATGGGTGGGGGATGGAAGAACTGGATCCTCAATACAAGGGATAACTGGGTGTGTGTAGAAAAGCAGTGGCTTGGGGGAAATGAGTGGTGGTGGGTGATAGAAGTGGTATACATGATCTTGTATATGTGTCCTGATTAGGTATTTTGGTTACAAGAGTGACCCATTTGAATTATCCAGTCCTTAGGGGTTGGGGAGAGAGGTTTTGGTAAGACCATTCAGTGATTGGAACTAGAAACTATGAAACTATCAAGAATGCTTCAAGCGACCATTATCTCCCAAGACCCGCATGCTTTCCCTTTCTTTTGTGGCATCTTTGTTTCTTCCAAAAAGTAGTTCCTCTACTCATTTCATAGTTTAAGTTCTCTCATAACTTGAACACGCTGAGTATTCCTTTATTCATTCATTTACTCAATAAATTCATTCATTTACTCAATAAATAGTGAGTGCTAACTCTATGCTAGGAAACAAGTTAGGCACTGGAAACTCCCTGCTTGTAATTTTGTTATCTTGTTCTTCCTCTAACCCTCCCATAGACTTACTGCCTTCAAATATATTATTTAATCTACCTACTATTTTTATTGCTTATTGCTTGTCTTCTTCCGCCAGAATGTAAGATCCATGAAGTCAAGTGTCTTTGCTGTTTTTACCAATTCCACATGTCCAGAACTGTACCTGGTATAGAGTAGGTTATTAATAAGTATTATTAAGTGAATAACTAAATGATCTGATATTATCTAGAGGCTTAACAAGCTTTCTCTGAAGAAATGGCATTTTAGTGGGGTTATAATCATGACTGAGTAAATAAAGAGAAGGGCAAAGAGTGGGCCAGGAGAGGAAAGCCATGTACAAAAACCCTAAGGTAGCAGGAAACATGATGAGTTGTTATTTAAGGAACTAAAAGGACAGAGGGCAGTAGGAGGAAAAAAGAGGTAAACTGAAGCAGATCTTGCAGGGTCTTACAAGCTATGATATAAATTTTGATTAAGAAATTCTAAGACTAGGGAGGGGGGCAAAAAAAAATCAATAAAATATATTGAAAAAATAATAAAATAAAATAAAAAAAAAGAAATTCTAAGACTAATAGGAAGCCATAGACAGTTTTTAAGTGGGTGCCTTGACATGATTAGAAAAAATATATAAAACTCTGGCTACAGTGTGGAAAGCACAGAATATACAAGAGTGGACATACGGAGAATTGTTAGAAGGTAGCAGTGGAGATGGAGAGAAGGAATTGAGAAATGTTGAAGAGATAAAATTAATAGGACTTAATGAAAAATGGAGGTGAAGAAGAAGGAAGTATCAGGCATACTTCTAATTTTCTAATTTGTGCCGCTGGATAGCTGGTGGTACTATTATGGAGATAGGGAGCATTGGAAGGAACCTGGCCTAGGTCTGAGAGGGAAGATCCTGAGTTTGGTTTTGGACATATTGAGTCAGTTATCTTTGAGATATCCAAATAAGTGGAGAGATTGACAAGGCAGTTGAATGAACACGAAAAGTCTGAGCTGGCATAGAAATAATTACTGAACTCATAGTGTGGGTGAAATAAATAATCAGGTATTATAGTGATTTAAATTAAAGTTAGTTATTTCAGTAAGCTAATATTTTGCCATTTGTTTCTTTCAGACTCTTTATATATATATCTTGTTTAATTCTCACAAAATTCTCGCAAGGGGATATAATTATTGAAGTTTTACATCTGAGAAAATTAGGGTTCAGAAAGATTAAGTGGTGTAGCTAAGATTTCACAACCAATAATAACCCAAGTACTCCTGGCTCTAACTTCCATACTGATAGGACTACTCTACTCTGTCTCCTGGCTTTAGTTCCTGGATATAAAATCTCATTAATGATAGGAGGGGATGACACACCTCAGAACTTAAAATAACACCAATATTCATATGTAGAGGAAGAGGTAATACATACCTTAGTTTTCAGACAAATGTATTAATAAGTGCTCATTTGTTTCTAATTACTCTAATATGGGGTTAATGAAGTTTCTCATCTTAGACATCTCTATATACTGATGGAGTAAATTAGTGATAGGTAGTAGAGACAAAATAATAGCAGTTAACGTAGGCTTGCTGCATAGTAGGCATTTGATAACTATTTGTGGTCCAAATGAATGAAACATTTTTTTATCTATACATTTTTATGATTCAAATATTTGAATTTAGGCTATTGGAAGCTGAGGATGTTGACACAAATGTAGGGGAATATGGAAAAAATTTTGATATTTTACAAAACAAAATTTCCTAAATTGAATACAATACAAACAGAATTGGTGAACTGATGATAGAATAAGCTCATTTAAAACTTCATTTGGTGGTATCCGACTCTTTAGGAAATATGGCAAAATAAATGTGACATGGGTTTTAGAATTAAACAGATAAGATTTAAAATTACAACTTTATCACTTACTGGGTAATAGTGCTTCTCTGAGCCTCAGTTTTATTCATCTTTAAAATGGTGATACTAAATCTTTACTCCGTAAGGTTCTGAAGATGTACATAATTTACGTGTACAGTTAGTTATAATTTCTAACTAACTCACTGGATTAATTAATACTTTCTATTCCTTGAGACATGCAGCTTCATAAATGTTTAAAGAGCTTATCTGATCATGTAACTACCCTAGGTAGTGGGGGAAAGCAACTTTATAAATGTGTATGGTTGGGACTTGCGTTCTAATGTCATAAATACATTAAGAACTTAAAATACTTTTAATTAAAATTGGAAATATTATCCAAAGCAGTATTATTCTAACTTTCTGTTTTACTAATGTCATTACCAGTGTCCACCACAAGAATAGCAATGATTATGAGAGATGCAAGTAAAATGTTTGCAGCTTGATAAAAATGGTTGAAAATGTTTTGAACTTTCCTATAAAAGACTGAAAGGCATTATCTCAGTTTAGGTATATCAGTTTTGTGGTGTCTTTGATATGAAGTTTAGTGTCACTCTTATTATAGAACTGGATGCAGAATCAAGTGGTTTAATGTTTATTCTTTTCTCTGAAGAAAGTGGGTCTTTTAATTTAATATAAAAGTAGTCTAAGATTTAACTTTGTAAAAACAACTTTCCCCTATATTTTGAGGAGGGAATTATGATCTAAGTTACTCTTTTTATTAATTCCTATAGGCTTATTTAATAAGGTCCTAAGAAAGAGATATTTTTCTTTGTTTTACATAAACATTTGCAGAGTTAGGACTATTTTTAAATTGAGTTACACTGATTATATCTTTTCTGTCACTGGGAGCTATGTGTTTTGTGACTAGATCAGTAGTTTTTTTAACTGGCTAAATTTTTTCAATTAAGGATCTCAATAGAAATCGAAGTTTTACATTTATTTTTTTAAAATCTGAAGTGTTAGGTCCTCAGACAATGAGTGTTTTAACCAATTAGTGAACCAGAATATCTTCTCAAGCAAGGAGAGAATGAGTGAGAAATTTTTCTTTACTATTTGTACATCTGTACTTTCAAAGAAACGGGACTACATCAAATTAAAACACTTGCACAGCAAAACAAAACAAAACAAAAAAACAAACTATCGACAAAATGAAAAGGCAATCCCCTGCATGGGAGAACATATTTGCTAATAATACATTTGATAAGGGGTTAATTTTCAAAATACATAAGGAAGAACTAATAAAACAACACTGAGAAGACAACCCAATTAAAAAATGGGTAAAGAATCTAAATAGACACTTCTCCAAAGAGGACATTCTGATGGCCAATAGGCATGAAAAGATGTTCAGTGTCACTCATCAAAGAGATGCAAATTAAAACCAGAAGGGTGTATGACCTCATGCCCACCACGAGTGCTGAAGAGGATGTGCACTGTTGGTGGGAATTCATACTGGTGCAGCCAATGTGGAAAATAGTATGGAATTTCCTCAAATTAAAAATGGAACTGCCTTTGACCCAGTGATCCTACTTCTGGGATCCTAAGAATCTAGAAACATTAATCAGAAAGAATATGTGTACCTCTGTGTTCTATTTACAATAGCTAAGATCTGGAAACAGTACAAGTGCCTATCAGTAGAGGAGTGGATCAAAGAGTTGTGGTACATTTACACAAAGGAATACTACGTGACTGTATAAAAGAAGGAAATCTTTTCTTTGCAACAACATGGATGGATCTGGAGATTATTATGCTAAGCAAAACAACCCACTCAGAGAAAGACAAATATCACACAATCACACTTGTAAGTATAATTTGAAGAACAAAATAAAATTAGGAACAAAATAGTACCAGAGGCATGGATCTATGGAACACATTGATAGATCTCAGAGGGGAGGAGGATGGGAAGGATGGGAAGAGATCGACCAATGAATATATATTCATATGTGCATAGCCCATAGACACAGACAATAATGGGGTGAAGGCCTGGGGCATCAGGTGCGGGTTGGAGGGAGGCAGGGGTAGGAATGTGAGACATTAGTAATATTTTAAAAGGAGGAATTAAAAAACTTTGCCAACCACCCTTGAAAACACTATCTCTGCACTTAAAACAGTGAGAATGAATTTTCTTATTGGAGTAACAAAAGCACCCTTATCCTGTCCGTATCTGCTTTGAACAATACATACCGTACTTTGGAACTTTAGAAGTTTCAATAAAATTGGTTTTCAAAAAGAGGGTTAAGTATTGTCAGAATAGATAAATTCCTTTGCTTCTGCTCTAGCAAGATAAATGCTCTTATATTGGTGATTTTAATTTTTTCAAGCTCTTTATCTTTTTATGTATCAATCCAGTCTCTAAAAGAAATTAGAAATTAGTAAAGTCTGTAAACTTTTAATCTCTAGCTTTCTGGATTTTTTTTTTTTCCTGCTCTAGACTTTGTCTATCCTTTCATTACTGTGGTTAGAAGAGATCGGCCTATAGAATAAATTCTAGATCTTTGGTTCCTTCTGCCTTCCATTTAAAAAAACACACACACCATTTTCCCTCCTTTTATTACTCAGGTGTTACCTGTTTGGTAGGCCAATAGAAATCTCTGGTTCTTAAGTATTTCAGGTCTAAAGTGGATATGCTGCTTACTACTACTGCCAGCTATCTTGAGTATTATAAATATTTAATGATAAAGAGAAGAAATAGTCTAGGAAATATAATTTAAAAAATACCTATGTATATGGAATTTTCTAAAAATCAAGTTTGACTTTTAAATACCTCAGGGTTTTAAAAATGATAAATAAGGGCTTAAAATCCATCCCCCCCCCCCCCCCATATTAGTTTTCTAAATGTAAGAAAACTGCTTCTGATGAAAAATAAAGTAATCATGGATGGGAATCACCAAGTTTCTTAATTCTGATGCTATATTTATAAAGCAAGTTTTATAAAGTTTTAATTTGTCATAAATATAAATAATTATGTGTGGCATTTAAATAAATATTTCAAACTGTTTAAGATTTATTTGAACCATACTTATCAAATTCTTACATATATTCAAGTTTCAATCACATTTCTAATGTACAGCTTTTCTAATTTTGCACATTTACCATTAGAAGTTTATAAGTACAGCCAGTCCCACAGTTGTCAAGCCATGCCAGGCAGGGGACGTAGCCTCAGGTTCCCTGTCTTGGCACCAGGATGGGGGGCTGGCCTGAGGTCTACCAGCCCAGACTGGGGCAGGGCATGTGCCTTGTGGGGGACACAGTCTAAGATCCTCTGTCAAGCCCCACTAGGTCAGGGGCATGGTCTGAGGTCCCCTGTCAAGCCCTGCCAGATGGCGGGGGGGGGTGGGGGTGGGGGGGGGTGCAGCCTCAGGTCCCCCGTCAAGCCCTGTTTTGTGTGTGGGGGGTATATGTAGCCTGAGCTCCCCTGACCCAGCACTGGTGGTGCACCTTGAGGTCCCCTGTCAAGCCCTGCCGGGTGGGGGCGGGGGGGGGGGGGATGTGAGGCATGAAATCCCTTTTTAAGCCCTAAGCGGGCAGGGGAGGGCATAGCCTCAGGTTCCTGCTAATTGCTCCTTAAGGCTCCTTTTGGGAACTTGGCCTCAGCTGTGGGTGCAGCCATCTTTGTGATGGATTGATGGTCAATTAGCATAATCCCTCTTTATTAGATAGGATTAATTTCAAGTATACAGCATATTGGTTAGACCAGTGGCTCGCCAGCAACATGTGGCTCTTTGGCCCCTACAGTGTGGCTCCTCCATAAAACACCATGTGTGGGCGTGCACGTACAATGTGATTGAAACTTCATGGCACTGTGTAGAAGTCAGTTTTTGGCCTGGGCGAGTCTATTTTGAAGAAGTGGTGTTAGAACACTAAAGGGGCCAAAGAGCCACACGTGCCTTGCGAGCTGTGGCTTGCTGACCACTGGGTTAGACAATCATATACTTTATAAAGTGTTCCCCCATTATTTTCAGTATCTACCTGGCATATATAGTTATTACCATATTATTAACTATATACCCTATGCCGAACTTTACTTCCCCATGACTGTTTTGCAACTACCAATTTGTATTTCTTTTTAAAAAAATCTTTATTGTTGAGATTATTACGGATATCCCTCTTTTTTCCTCCCATTGTCCCTCTCCACACAGTTCCCACCCCACCCCATGGGGTGGCCTTCGCCACCCTATTGTCTGGGTCCATAGGTAATGTATATATGCATATAAGATATTTGTTTAATCTTCATATTTTAGGATTTTTTTTTCTCTTTTTCCTTTTCTGGATGAGTGTGTTTTGCTTCCTCATATTTCAAATTATTGATTAGATTCTCAGAATCCTCTACAGTTGAATCCCTGTATGCTATTCTTTATTTCAGTCAGTGAATGCTTAATTTTTATTTTTTTTGTTGTTGAGATTTCTAGAAGATTCTTGAGTAACCTTATAAACACGGTTTTGAACTCTATGTCCAGTAGTTTGCTTTCTTCCATTTCTTTCATTTGTGACATGTTTCTTTGTCTCCACATTTTGGCTGCCTCCTTGTGTTTGTTTTTATGTATTGGGTAGAGTTGCTATGTTTCTTTGAGTTGGTAGAGTGGCCTTGTGTAGGGCCTAGTGGCTCAGCTTCCCCAGTGATCTGAGCTGGGAGCTCTAGGTGCACCCCTTTGTGGGCTGTGAGCACAGTCTTGTAGTTAAGACTTGATTGCTGTTAGTATCACTGAGATGAATTGACCTCTAGGCCCTTTGGCTGTGAGAACCAGTTATGACTACAGTGGGAGAGCTGCCGTGCAGAAGATACCCCTATGGAGCAGGACTTGCTTCAGTGGGGCTTTGGTGCTCACTGACTCTGCCCCTTGAGTGTGTTGCTCATGGATGTGTAGATTGTAATCTGCTATGTTCTGACACTGACCACTGGGTACACTGGCTCTTTGGTCTCCAGGGAGGTGCAAAGTCAGCTACTGCCTGGGGCCACCCAGCTGGAGCTATAGAGAGATTTGCAAATTCCTCCTTTTTGTATTGGGTATGGAAGTGCACAGGTGAGGCCCAGCTATGAAGCAAGGCAGGCTAGTGCTGGTGCTGGGTCTTGGGCCTTTTATTGATAGGTTTGGGGCTCCCTGACCCAGCTGCAGTTGGTTTGAGAGATTTTAGCCTGAGCAGGGACAGGCCATCCATATGCAAAAGTGGCTATACACAGCTAAGGTGGGGCTGTAAATTGGATGAGCCAGAGTCTTAGGGAATCACCAGGGCATAACAAACAGAAATGGCTGGCAGTCAGCCCTGCGACTGCGGAGGTCCTGTCATCAGAACAATGATTCCTGTGATCACCCCTGTCTGTGAGAAAGCTGTCCCCAAATTCCTGCTCTGATGCCATACAATCCATTTTCTCATGATGTGTGTTTGTGTCCCCTAGAGCCTTGCCCTGGTGCTGGAGCTCAGAGGAAGCAGAACCTTGTAAGTTCAGTTTGTGGTATAGGTCTTTTAAGAGGAATAGCTGGGTCTCCAGCAGCCTCTATGTTACAGAGCTCCTATCTGCATTGGGTTTTATAGCCTGTAATCCTTACTTCTCATAGGGACTTCGTTTCCTAGCTTTGGGGTCTGGTGTGGGGCTGGGGACCCCTTGCTCCTCTGGGCAACCTCTGCAGAGAGGTTCTCCCTCCTGATTAAAAAAGTGGCACATGTGGGTACCTGACCAGCTGATTCCATACCTCTGCACCTCCTATCAGTCTCAGTGTGCTTTCTTCCTTACTTCTCTAGTTGTAGGACTTCATTCAGCCAGTTTTCCAGCGGTACTGGATGATGGTTGTTCTGTATCTATGCCACTAACTTCCTTCTCCCTGAATTTTTTCATTTTTTTAAAAAAATTTTTATCCTCCCTGGAGGATTACATTGATATTTAGAGAAAGTGGAAGAGAGTGGGAAAGACAGAGAGAAACACTGATGTGAGAGAGACACATCCATTGATTGCCTTCTGTGCGAGCCCCGATCAGGGCCCAGGCTGAGGAGAACCCTGCAACTGAGGTACATGTCCTTGACTGGATTCGGCCATGGGACCCTTTTGTTCACTGGCCGAGGCTCTATCTACTGAGCTAAACCAGCTAAGGCATCCATGAACTTATTTTTAAAGAGCAAAATTATGGACATATAGCTTTTTTATTTTTATTTTTAAATCAGCAAAGCAACATCTCTTGATTTAAAACAAAGGGGAATTCATCAGATAAATACCCAGAAATGGAATTGCTAAGTCATAGGGTAGTTCTATTTTTAGTTTTTTGAGGAACCTTCATACTGTATTCCATAAAGGATCACTTTATAATCCTATCAGTGGTACATGAGGGTTCCCTTTTCTCCACATCTGGCCATCACTTGTTTGTTGACTTATGGACAGTATCCATTCTTACAGATGTGAGGTGATTTCTCATTGTGATTTTAATTTACATCTTCCTGATGATTAGTGATATTGAGCATCTTTTCATATATCTATTGGTCATCTATTTGTTGTCTTTGGAGAAATGTCTATTCATGTCCTCTGCCCATTTTTAAATCTGATTGTTTGAATTTTTTTGGCATTAAGTTATATGAACTCTTTATTTATTTTGGATAATTAACCCCTTATCAGATTTATCATTGGTGAGTATGTTCTCTCAGTAAGTTGTCTTTTCATTTTGTTGATGGTTTTCTTTACTTGGACAAAAATGGTTTGGTTTCATATAGTCCATTTAAAAAAAAATTTTTTTTTCTTTTGCTTCCCTTGCCTGAGGAGACAAAAAATATTGCTAAGAGTGATGTCAAAAGAGTTTTGGATATTTATCCAAAGAAATCTAGAACACTAATTTGAAAACATTTATGCACCTCTATATTAATAGTAGCCTTATTTACAGTAGCCAATATATGAAAACAACCTAAGTTGCTTTCATAAAGAAGATGTGGTGCATATGTATAATGGAATATGACTTAGCTATGAAGAAGAATCAAATCTTCTCATTTGTGACATGGATAGACCTAAAGAATATTATGCTAAGTGAAATAAGGAAGTGATAAATACTACTTGATTTCACTTATATGTGGAATCTAAAAAATAAACAAATTAAACAGAAACAAACTAATAGATACAGAAAACAAATTGATGGTTACCAGATGGGAGGGGTTGGGAACTTGGGTGAAAAAGATGAAAGGGGATAGGAAGCACAAATTGCCAGTTATAAAAATTGTCATGGGAATGTAAAGTACTGCATAGGGAATATAGTCAATAATATTGTAATAACTGTGTGTGGTGCCAGGTGGGTACTAGACTTATCAAGGCAATAAGTTCATAAGGTACATAAATGTCTCATTGCTATGTTGTACGCCTGAAACTAATATAATGTCAGCAGTAACTGAAAAATACATTTAACAAGATGACAGAAATACCAGTATAGGCCTAGATTAAGCTGTGAAAACCACTTATCTGTGTGACATACCTGTCTGGGCCTTGTCCCCTCATTGCTCCTGATTGCCCTGATAATACTCTAATAGTGATATCCCATCAGAGCCTTTTCTCCCTGGGCAGGGCATCAAGATGCAGATCAGCCTTCTTTACATTTAAAATGAGCATATGTTGCCTCCTCTTTTCTTAATGCTCTGCCACATACTGGTTTTTGAGAAATTAATCCATTAGTTTATGTAGATATAAAATCATCTATTATTTCTTTCAGCCTACTTGGGAACTGAGGCAGTGCATTTACACTAGACTCAGTTGAGGATTTGAGTGGTAGCAGTCAGGCTGTGTGATCTTGGGCATATATGGAAGTTCTCTGAGTCTCATTTTTTCTTACAATATATGATATACATACTAGTTTATTTCTATCATTAATTGTGTGGCACTATATGTATATAAGGTATTAAGGCATTTTTTTGTGATGTTATTTGGGTACTTAACAGCTTACTCTGCTGTCTTTCTGGAGAAAGAAACATCTTTAAGTACATAGCACAAAATACAGTCAGGTACTAATACCAATTTCTCTTATAGTTACTACTCCTACTGCTTTTAAAGTACTTTTAAGAACTGAGATTGAGTTTAGAAAAAACTGTGATTGAAGTGATTTTTATATCTGTAGACACAACATTTTTTTCTCAAATGTTCCTTGAGTTGTTCTGGTAATGTATGATGATCTTAGATGTATTTGATTTAGAACTACTTATGTTAGTGAAACTAGTCAGAGGAAGCAAAGCCATTATGAGTGGAATTCTAGCAAAGACTTGGATCATTTTTCCTTTTGCTTCATACAGGCAGGCTTTTCTATTTTAAAATTAACTTAAGTGATATAATGTATAGAATATTGAGCATAGTTAACAATATTGTATCATATATTTGAAAGTTACTAAGAGAATAGATCTTAAAACTTCTCATCATAAGGAAAACATTTTGTAACTTTGTGTGGTGATGGGTGTTAATCAAACATATGATAGTCATTTCACAGTATATACACATATGTCAAATCATTTTGTTGTACACCTAAACTAATACGATGTTAAAGGCCAGTTATATATCAATTAAAATAAAACTCCAAACAAAATAGTAACATCAACATATTTTCATTTTGCCAGGAAAGCTCTATATCATTGAGGGATAAAGGTTTATGCTAGTGAGGACTTTTCTCTGTTGTAGCTCTGCAAAGTTCTGGGAAAGGGAAAATGCCTAAGGAGAAAATTGACTAAATGGCCTTTCATTTCTATTATTTCCTCTTTCCCTTCAGAGTAATACAATGAAACTTGCCTGTGGTTGTCTCAGATAGTATGCTTAGAAAAGACTAGATAAATGGGAAGATAAAAACTTGATTCAATTGCATTCTTAATTAAAGAGTAATTAGAAAACAAGCCCAAGCTATTTTTATTTTCTCTGGGTTTTATAGTTCTAAACTGTTTAAAATAAGCTTCAAGTTGTTCAAAGGTAGACATATTTTTGTATTTTCTCTAAATATATTTATAAAATTGGTGACGTACTGTTTTAAATAAGTTAAATATGCATATAGCAAAGGACTATATTTCTTTCCTGTGAGTCTTCATATATACTTTTATTACCTTAAATAAATGGCCAAAAATTACTTCCATGAAATAAAGGATTAAAAGCCTAAATATAGCTCAATTTTATTATTTTTTTAAAAAAGGTTAATTATTTTGATTATATGTATACATGTATTTTTTAGTTATTTGTATGGTAAAAAGCATGAACTTGAGATAGTTTGCCTGAGTTCAAATTCTGACTATTTACCTATGATTATTTAACAACTAACTGAGTTAATATTTGCAAAGTACTTAGTATAGTGCTAAAGATATAGTACAGGTTATGAGTATTTGTTAAACACATTTAAAAAGTTGTATTGTGCCCTAACCAGTTTGGCTCAGTGGATTGAGGCCTGCGGACTCAAGGGTCCCAGGTTAGTTTCCTGTTAAGGGCATGTACCTTAGTTTCAGGCACATACCCAGTTTCTCTCTCATTGGTGTTTCTAACTCTGTCCCTCTCTCTTCCTCTCTGTAAAAAATCAATAAAACATATTTTAAAAAAGTTGTATTGTGAGAAATTAGATGACTTTCAAGTTCATAGTACTTGCATAGTATTTGAACAGGGTATGAGCTCAATGAACATTTTTGGATTTGTGGTTACCTTACACAGTATATGTGTATGGCATATTTTAGATGAATAACTCCAAACACAAAAATGCATACCATTATTTTATTTGTTATATTGCTATTTTAGATAGCTTCTTACATTTTCTAGAAGCATTGAAAAATATATCGGGTCTAGTAATAATTAATGTCGTTTTTAAACATTCGTTTAAAATCTTGCTTGGCGTTGACTTGTATTGACATAACCTTCAAACACGTGGTATCAACAGAACGTGTGAAGTGTAATTAACAAGTTTTGCTTGAAAAAGTTTGTGTTTGGTTTGGTTTTTGTTGCAAAACTAGGGCTAAGAAGATGGCGGATGAAGAGCATATTCGGCACTGCATGCTTTACGAGTTCCAATTAGGAAGAAAAGCAAGTGAGGCTGCAAAAACATCTGTAGTGCTCTTGGTCAAGATGCAATTAGCGCCAGAAAATGCCAGCTTTGGTTTGAGAAATTTCGCGAGGGAAATTTTTCGTTAGATGACAAGAGTGGTCGAGGCCGTGTGTCCAATTTTGATCAAGAAGCTCTTCAAGCTCTTTTGGTGCAAAATCCTCAAATTACCCAACAAGAGCTTGCGACAACTTTAAATTGTTCACAAAAAACAATTTCCAATCAATTGCGTGCACTTGGCAAAGTCCAAAAGTTTGGAAAATGGGTTCCTCATGAGTTGACTGACAACAACCGTAATCAAAGAGTCACAATTTGCAGTTCGCTCCTCTCTCGTCAAAACCGTTTGCCGTTTTTAGAGCAAATTGTTACCGGAGATGAAAAATGGGTGCTGTATGTTAATCTGAAAAGGCGGCCTCAATGGTTGGACAAAAATGAGGCTCCGCAGCCCACGCCAAAACCTGACTTGCATGCGAAAAAAGTGATGTTGTGTGTTTGGTGGAATTTTAAAGGAATTCTTCATTATGAACTTTTACCATCTAACCAAACCATTACAAGTGCAGTGTATAGTGCCCAATTGGAAAGGTTAGCCCAAGCTTTAAGAGAAAAAGAACCTGCGCTGATTAATCAGAAGGGCGTAATTCTTCACCACGATAATGCATGACCGCATACTGCAAGAATCACTGCTGAAAAGCTGCGCCAGTTGGAATGGGAAATTCTCCCTCAACCTGCATATTCTCCTGATATTGCCCCTTCCGATTACCATTTGTTTCGTTCTTTGCAAAACTTTCTTCTTGGAAAAAAATTTAATAATGAAGAATGCCTCAAAAATGCATTGACCGAATTTTTTGCATCAAAATCACAAGAATTTTACAACAGAGGGATTAAAATGCTTCCTGAGCGTTGGGCACAAGTAGTAGAAAACAACGGCAACTATATTGTTGATTAAATTTTGTTGTATTGTTTAAATAAATTCGATTTAAAAAAAAAGTATTAGAAAACGACATTAATTATTACTAGACCTAATATTTGATTTGTTTTCTGAATACTGATAACAGATCACTTGAATCTCTTCTCTAAAGATATGTCAGCGCGGCCACCTAATTATTAAAAACTGTTGAATTGATTTGTCTTTAGGAAGAACTATTTTAGATAGTTCAGCTCTTATTATCATAATGCTAATATATTAATAAAAGTGTTAATAATACCAAAGATCTTTGGCTTATTTCTTAGAAAATGACATAAATAATTTCAAAACTCTTATGATTGAAACTGTTTTTCTGCCTCTTTTTGACATTTGTGGATAAATTAGCGTTACTCTAATAACTTGGCATGTAGTACTAATAAAGCACTGCAAAGTGATAAATATAGTTGACAATCATAGTTAGTATGTGCCAATATGTTTTATAAATCTGTTTTTCCTCCTAGGGAACATAGATCATTTCCTTCAGCAGCAGGGAAGTGGTTTCCTAAAGGAATACATGACTCACCCATCAAATCTTTTGTAGACTTTGGGGGATAGATGATATTAGATAGGCATTCCAGGTATCACACAAACATTTTCTTACAAAGAGAGATGAGAAGAAAAAGGAAGGTTATAATTTGGAATAATAGATAACTGATGGTATGAGATATGTTAGTATTTAGAGTAGTATATAAAGAATATAGGTATTTTTTTTTGTTTACTATAGGTGTTAGTACCTCAGAAGTAAGTTATTTCATTAAGTTTAGTAAAAAATTTCTGTAACTTTAGACATCAATAAGAAAGATTAGCAAAATTCTTGGTTTTAAAGGAATGTAGTATTAAATAAAAATGTGACAAATTGATGCGAAACATTTTCAAAATGAACCTACCACACAAGACCTGGACCTATCTAAACTCTCATACACTGCTGGTAGTAGTACAAACTTTACAACCACTTGGAAAAGCAGTTGGCAGCATCTATTTAAATTGGGTATATACAGGCACACCCTATAACACACTGTTAGGAACATGCCCTTCCCTCAAATGTTTATGTTTGTGCACCAAAAGACACGTTCAAGAATGATGATAGCGCCGAAACCGGTTTGGCTAAGTGGTAGAGCATCGGTCTGTGGACTGAAAGGCCCCAGATTCGATTCCAGTCAAGGGCATGTACATTGGTTGCGGGCACATCCTCGGTAGCGGGTGTGCAAGAGGCAGCTGGTCGATGTTTCTCTCTCATCTAGCTCTTTATCTCTCTCCCTTCCTCCTCTCTGTAAAATATCAATAAAATATATTTTTAAAAAAAGAATGATGATAGCAATATTATTTGTAATAGCTGAAAATTATAGCAACTCAAATGTCCATCAACAATAGAATTGTTGGGTAAATTGTTATTTATTACTACAATTGAATAATCTACAGCCATGAGAATAAATGGACCACAGCAGCATGTGAAAGAAATCAATATAAAATATGTCATATGATTTTATTAATATAAAGTCCAGTAACAGTAAAAGTTTCTTTATAGTGTTAGAAGTCAAGACAGAATTTATTTTGGGGGAAGAGTAGGAGATAATGATTGGGAAGGGGCAGTCTGATGACTTTGGGGTTCTGGAAATGTTCTGTTTTCTGATGTGGGTAGTAGTTATGCAAGTGTGTTCATTGTGATAATATATTGGTCTTCAGACTTATGATTTGTGTACTTTTCTGTATGTATGTTATACTAGAAAAAAATAATTAAAAAAATTAATCTGTCCCAAGATTATTCTGATCTGTAATAGTAGCTGGAACCTATAATAATAAAAGTGTAATATGCTGACAACCTTCTGGTTGAAGCTTGGACTGTGGGGGAAGCCCAGGTCAAGCCCAGGTCCTGGGTGCCAGAGGGAAACTGGTGCTGGCAGCTGGGGGAAAGGAAGGCCTAGTTTTGCACAAATTTCTTGCATCGGGCCTCTAGTATCCTTAATAAAAGAATAGTACAATATAATTTAAAAGACATTATAATAGGAGAAATTAGTCTCTCTCTCTCTCTCTCTTTTTCTCTCTCTCTTAATAAGAACCTTGCTACTTTCTAGTTTGGGAAAAATTTTTTTTTTCTCTTTAAACTTTAGATACTTAACTATAAATAGAGAAATAGTATTTCTGAGGATCAACAACAGCATAGTTGACTTTAAAGTGTTACAAAATACTAGAGGCCTGTTGCATGATATTTGTGCAAGAATAGATCTTCCTTCCCCTGTCTTTACTCACAGCTGTCCTGAAGCCGTCAAGTCCCAGCTCCTGGTCCCCCTGGGAACTGGCAAGTCCCTGCTCCCAGCCCGCCCAGTAGCTGGCAAGTCCTCGCTTCTGTTCAGAGCACTGTTCCTGTAGCTCCCTCCCCTGCCCCCTCTCTACCTCATAGCAGGCATTTCACCCATCTCGGGCACTTCATGCCTGTATATGCAAATTAACCCACCACCTTTGTTGGATTAATTTGCATACTCACTCTGATTGGCTGTGGGCATAGCAGAGGTATGGTCAGTTTACATGTTTTGTCTATTATTAGGTAGGATGGTATAATTGCTACTGTTCTTATTAAATGAATCAAAGAAGTCATTATAGGGTCATTACATTCAAAGAGCTAAACAGCTATAGGTAAGAAGAGATACTTGGAGCAAGCCATCACATGTGGAAAGCTGAGCAGCAAACCCTAAGTTGTTAAAGGGTATGCTGAAAGACCTCTCTCTACTACTGGCTCCTTCCTTAGGGTATGTAAGCATTCTTATAAATGTCTGTCATCTATAGAACCACAAATTCATTCCTCAAACAAGTATTCCCTTTAGCTGTTGCTTCATAGTGAAACAGTTTATACAGCATCCCCTTTATCCACTGGGGATATGTTCTAAAATTCCCAGTGAATGCCAGAAACCGCAGATAGTACCAAATCTTCTATATACTATGTTTTTCCTAGACATACATACCTATGATAAAATTTAATTTACAAATGAAGCACACTGAGAGATTAGCAACAATAATGAATAATAAAGTAGAACAATTATATCAACATACTGATAAAACTTACGTTAATGTGTTCTCTGTCTTTCTAAATATCTAATAACTAATCTGTAACTGAGAGGCCTACTGAGTGACTAATGGGTGGGTAGTGTATACAGCATGGATAGACTGGACCAAGGGATGATTCACATCCTGGTGGGATGGAGGGGTACCATGTGAGATTTCATCATGCTACTCAGGATGGTGCACAATTTAAAACTTACTTAGTGTTTATTTCTGGAATTTTTCATTTAATAGTTTCAGACTGCAGTTGACTGTGGTTAACTGAAACCATGGAAATCAAACCATGTACAAGGGGGGAACTACTGTATTTGTGATTTCTTTTTATCACTTCACTTCCTCAACTCACCATCCAAGTTCCTCCCCATCACTGTAAGGAAAATGGACTCTCTAAGGCCAGTAATTGCATCCTAATTGCTAAACTCCAAGTTTCTTAGGCCCTTTCTATTCTATCTTTTAATAATTTTCTTTTGGCTTCAATAACATGTCTTTTCTAAGCACATAGGACTCTAGGTGGGCAAGAAATGCTAGTTGAAAGATAGAATGAGTGATTTTAGGTGACATTTATTTTCATGTGTTTTCTTAGTCTTATTGACTCCTATTTATTTATCATTGTGTTGCCAGGATTCTACTGCTAACTATATATATATATATATATATATATATATATATATATATATATATATATATGATATATCTCCCCTTCTTTCTTTTAAAAATTATATTTTTATTGATTTCAGAAAGGAGGAGGAGGAGGAGGAGAGAGAGAAAGAGATAGATAGATAGATAAATAGATAGATAGATAGAGAAAGAGAGAGAGAGAAACATAAATGATGAGTGAGAATCATTGATTGTCTGCTTCCTACATGCCCCACACTGGGGATGGAGCTCGCAACCCTGGGTTTGTGCTCTGACCACAACCTCCTGATTCATATGTTGATGCACAACCATTGAACCACACTGTCTGGGCTATGACCTCTTCTTGCATAATCTTATCAAACCCATAGTTTTAATCTTATGTTTTTATCTGCACAGTAATTATTCCATCCTAGACTTTCTTCTGAGCCCTATACTCATATCCAAATGGGCTTTGTCTTTTGACTGGTCTGTTTTTATCATGTCCTTCTCTTGTTTCATTTATGCAATATCCTGTTATAGCTGTGATGGTCTCATTACACACAAAAATGGGTGTATACAAGTATATACAGGGTGTCCCCAAAACATGTATACACACTTTAACAGCTGATAACTCACTCAATTTTCACCCCTTTTCGGGTTTAACTGATTTGAAATAACGGGTGAAGCCAGACTTAGCATTAAACAATGCAAATTTATCCTAAAGTGCCACTAGACTTTTTTTATGGTGCTACATAAAACATAAAGTTTACAGGACAAAACCGGAAACAGTTGATGAATTGAGCACAAATATTAAATGAAATGATTCTTGATGTTTGTGATCCATTGTTTCACGTTATCAGCAGTGCCTGGACCCATACCGTGATAAGTTTGAAAACAGGCATTGACAAAACAAATTATTCATTTCTGTAGATTCTTTTAAAATTTGAAAATGAACTGTGTATTAATAAACACTGACTTTACAATCATTCAAAGTATGTATACATTTTTTTGGGACACCCTATATGTATAATGAGCATTTCTGTAATTACTGTATTGTTTTTATTTCTCTGTATTCTTCTTTCTCCCTTTTATTTATTTTTATTTTATTTATTTATTTATTTATTTATTTATTTATTTTTTAAAAAAAATATATTTTATTTATTTTGTACAGAGAGGAAGGGAGAGAGATAGAGAGTTAGAAACATCGATGAAAGAGAGTCATCGATCAGCTGCCTCTTGCACACCCCCTACTGTGGATCTGCCCGCAACCAAGGTACATGCCCTTGACCAGAATCGAACCCAGGACCCGTCAGTCCCCAAGCTGATGCTCTATCCATTGAGCCAAACTGGTCCCGGCTATTTATTTTTATTTTTGTGTGAGAGATTTCCCAGTAATGTCTGGTAGTGATCTTTGACTGACGGCACTAAAAAGCTGATTGGAACTTTTGTGTTTGTAAAACTTATTTGACTGAAGAAAGGATGATTAGGCTGGGCCATTCTCTGGAGACCTTCTACTATTAGTATTCATAGATTCTCTTTGACAAGTAGTTTTTTTCTTCGAAAAGAATGATTTAATTTTCCTCCTGATAGAGAAGAGCTGGGCTGCAAGAATTCTTGTTAGTGGGTGAGGGAAGAGGGCCAGAAAACTTAAGATTTAGTGGATAGACTTTCACTTAATCTTCTCAATTTCAATTAAGTTTCCCCACTTTTAGTATCAGCTGGTGTTTAATTCCAAAGTCCTCTTGTAGTAAACATTAATGTGTCTCAAATATTTCTAGTTCTCCTCCTATCTTAGAAGTTAAATGTGTCCATGTGATATGCTTTGGCTAATGAGAAGCAAGTAGAGTTGATGTGAATCACTTCTGAGCAGAAGCATTTCATTGGTGTGTGGGATTCACTCTTACCATGGCAATTATGTGATGTGTGCCTGGTGAAATGACCAGCATGTGGAGGATAGCTTCCCTATCTGATAAAGAGGGAATATGCTAATTGACTGCCACACCCTCACAAGATGGTGGTGCCCACAGCCACAAGATTGCGGTGCCCAGTCCCCTCAAGCCTGCCTCATCCGGCTGGAGTCCCCCAGTCCCCTCAGCCCCATGGCGGGGTGGGGGTGAGGTGAGGGGGTGAGGGGCGTGGCAGGTGCCTTGTGCTTCATCCAGCCAGAGTCTCCCAGTCCCTTCAGCCTAACCTCATCCAGCCTCAGGCCCCTAGTCCTCTCATTCTTGCCTCATCCAGCCAGAGTCTCCCAGTCCCCTCAGCCCCACCTCACCCAGTCCACCCTCATCCAGCCTCAGTCCCCCAGTAGTTGGGGGTGATCGGGCTGGCAGGGGAGGGAAGTTGGAGGCAATTGGGCTGGCAGGGGAGCAATTAGGCATCAATCAGGCCGGCAGGGTAGCGGTTAGGGGGATATCAGGTTGGCAGGCAGAGTGGTTAGGGGCAATAAGGCAGGCAGCCAGGCGAGTGGTTAGTTCCTGGATTGCGAGAGGGATGTCCTATAGGATTGGGCCTAATCTGCAGTTGAACATCCCCTGAGAGGTCCCAGATTGGAGACGGTGCAGGCTGGTCTGAGGGACCCTCCCTTCTTCCCCCGTCCATGCATGGATTTTGTGCACCAAGCCTCTAGTCTAAATAAGAATAAAATGTACCAATTTACTGAGGTTTGGTGATTGTGTAGTATGCCCTGGCAAATGTATTAAAGCTTTAGAAAGCTTAAATAATCATTTGCCAAGATGGGAGAAGGGCAGTTTCCTGACTGTGTGGGGGTGAGGGAGTTGTTCTGAAGAATAAAATTTTCTCAGTTTATCAATCAGCCCCCCTGCTTTTAGCTTCACCTGCACTTCCATTTTCAGAGGGATTCTGTATTTTTACAGTGAGAATCAGTATGCTCTGGGCTTTGCTCTACTGCCACCATAGATTTGAGCTTTCTTTGTTCTTTTTAGTTGCCATTTGTCTGTTAACTTTTCAGCTTCCAAAATTTTATTACTGTTACCTCCTCTCCCAACCCTTTTTTAATATAATTTTTAATTTTTTTTCATTCCTGTCATTTTAGTGAGGTTTTCAGAAGGGAGCTGTGATAAATAACAGTGTTTAATATAACACATTTAACAAAAGGATGGATTAATGTTAACTTGGTCAGGTTATTTCATATCTGTGGTCTTTATGATCTTTAGTTTGCTTATTTGTGATTAATAAATTATTTAGATGATCAACAGGTTCTCTTTTACTTTAAAAATTGCAGTGTTCTTGTTTTTATTCTTTAGTAGAGTATGGGCAATAAACGAAACAAAACAACTATTTAATATTTTGAGTACCCTAGACATTTTATGCATTATCACAAATAAAACTTCCCTCATTAACGATAAACATTGTTTATGATAGTTTACAAATCCCTTGAAGTACAGAACATGATATTTATTTTATTCATTTATTCAGTAATATTTGCTTCTTATATGTATTCTTTTACACTAAATAAATACTTAATATGGTGTCATATTGACTGATTTAGGAATTTTCTCCCTAATCCTCTGATAGTTAGTATATGACTTTCAAGTTTTCAGTAGAACATGGCATTAGAGTCTTGTTGTTGACATATTCCTAGTAATTTGTTTACAATGAGACTTATGTTCTCATCAAGTTTTAAAACAGGATTTTTTGAGATTCAAAATATTGCTCATTTAAAATTTGATATCTACTTATATTTAATGTAAAAGCACCATCAAGGACTCTATTGAAAGTACAGTTTTTATGAGTTTAGAAGTATTTGAATTTGATTTTCTGTTCATTTGCTTTAGAATAATTCTTGTGATTCAAGGAATGGGAGTACTGATGATATGCATACTGCAAAACCAAGTTCCATAAATGATCTGTGGTTATACTGCAACATTTAAAAGCATCTTCTTTGTCAATTTCTATAAATATCAAAATATTTGAAAAATATTCATTATCAAAGTAGGTGTTTAAAGTATTAGTAAATTTTAATTTTACTAAGTTTTATGTAGTTTTTTGGGAACTACTTAATCTTGAATATATCTTATGATTTACTATTTTTTAGATTCTTTTCTCTTTAAAAATTATAATATTAAAGAACATCTAAGTAGTTTATATAACACTTAATAAAAATACTTACAATTACAAGTACACCTGACATAAGTAGTCTTGGTATCAGGTAAAAATGAGTTCTTAGAAACATTACAACTTGACCTGACAGGAGAAGTATAGGGCACACTTGAGAACAGCCTCTTAGCCTTGAGCTGTTAATGTGTCTTGGAATCAGACAGTGTTTTATAGAGGGTATGGAGAGTATCAGTATATTTGGTAGGCTAGTTAAGAGAAGAGCAGTTTTTATAAAGCTTGTATTTATATTTGCAAAAGAATTGAAAGCAGGATCTTGGATATTTTCATGTCCATCTTCACAGCAGCCTTATTCACAATAGCCAAGAAGTAAAATCAGCCTAAATGTCTTTCAGTGGATGAACGGATAAACAAAATGTGGTGAATATATACAATAGAATATTATTCAGTCTTGAAAAAGGAGTCATGTCACATGCTATAGCATGGATGAACCTTGAGTAATTATTTTAAGTGAAAAAGCAAGTTACAGAAAGACTAATCATTTAGGATGCATCACATACATTATGTAAAAATTCAGATAATATAGAAAATATGAAAGAAAACCACCTGTAAATAAATTTTCTTTAATATAACTACTATTGATATTTTGGTATATATACTTTACCCAAGCATCTGGTGTGTATGTGTGTTTGTGTATAAACAGTGTATATTTTATTTATGACTTACCTAAAATGAGGCATGCGTAATCTCTTATAACCAGTTATAAGAAAACACAGCTGTTTATTATGGAAATCTTTCCATATTTTCACATTATCATTATGTTTTATGATTGAGTACAATATAGATACACTGTAATTTATTTAATTTCCTCCTGTTGATGGGCATTTAGATTTTAGTTGTGCCCATTATAAATAATACTGAAATAAAATTATTTTTGCTCATCTTTGACAAGAAAATAGTGGAATAGTATCTTTGAAGTTCTGGAAGAAAATATTTTCAACCTGCAATTCTCTGTCCAGATAAACTTTCAGTTAATGTAAGGATACCTAGATTAAGGTCTGTTCAGAGATGTAGTAAGTCAGAATTTGTATCTCTGAGGCTTCCTATCTCAACAAGTTACTTGGGGACATATACAAGCAAAATTAAGAACCCTGTGAAGATAGAGAAAAGTGGATCAAATCCCAGAAGATTGTGAAGGAAAATCAGAAGTTGATGACTAAGCAGCAGGCCTAGAAAATTAATGAGTTCAGGTGAGAATAGGAAGATAGATTTTTGAAAAAATACCTCTGAAGAAAAAGGTTTTTTTTATGTTATAGACTAGTGGCCTGGTGCATGGATTCATGTACATTAAAAAGAAATTAGTTAGAAGAAATATTATTTATTTGAAGAAATATTTTAATATTGATCGTTCTTTGCCCTTTCTCTATAATAGAAGTCTCAACCAAATTTATGATTGACAATGACAGATCAAAACACATGCTTGTGATTGGCGCCAGCAAAAGCTTTATATTTATTGCAAATGTGTGAGTCAACTTAGCCTTTTATAGATATAGAATAAATTTGCTTAAGTAGACCTGCTTTCTGATTTAGCTAAACTTTTTCCAGCCCAATGTAGCACCCCTACTTCTCTTTCAGGTAATTGTCAGCAACACAGCAGTAAATATGAACATGAAGTACATTATTATTATAGATCACACAGGGAGAGCAAAGGGTAACGTATTTAATGGCAGCAGTGTTTGACTATATTCTGCACAGTGAGAAAACCTCAAGTCATTATCAAGATCCATCATTTCTTACCTCTTTTCAGTCGGGTCAAGTTTCTAAACTTTCCAAATCTCAATTTTCTGGCTAATGAAAAGAAAACAGGATTTTATCAAGTCTCATATCTATCTACTCCAGGACTTCTGTGAGGATCAAATAAGATGAAGCATGGGGAAAGGCTTCACAGACATTTGATTAAAGTGTAAAATGTTTGCACCTGGCTATAAAGCAAGTCGTGTTCCTGGGCTGAAGAAACTCCAAGGTGGTTAGTCACTAGGGAAAGGAAGCCAGATGTTGGTACGTGATGTCATTACCAGGTGCCACAGCGACTGTTTCAGGGTTGGGCTGGGCTTTGGGCTGCATTTTCTGCCAAGGGGTCTTGGCTGCATAGGCTGCAGTTTGGTGGGGTGTTGCTCTGGGGTGGTGGCGGGGCCTGTTTCCCTCTTGGGGGAAGTTGAGTGTTGCTTTGTTGGCACCAGGTCCGCGGTGCCATTTCTTTGTAAGTGGCCAGTGTGCATCATGGCAGTGCCTGTGTTGAGCATCTGCTCCCTGGTGGTCAGTGTGTGTCATAGTGACAAGTTGGATGGCCAGAGGGACATTTAGCATGTTAGCTATATATATATATTAGAGGCTTCAGTGCATGAAATTCGTGCACAGGTAGGGTCCCTAGGCCTGGCCAGCAATCAGGGCTGATTGGGGCCTTCTGACTGCTGGCTAGGGCCTTCCTTTATTCCACTCTGCCCCCTGGTAGTCAGCACATGTCATACTTAGTGATTAAACTCCCGTCTCCTGGTCAAACTCCTGAGGGGATACTTTGCATATTAGCCTTTTATATATATAGATAGATGGCCACGAATGGGGGCAATAATACAATCAGCCTGCCACAATACAAAATACCTTGAGAAAAGTGCTATGCATATGCATATGCTCATATAGAAAGATTATATATGGTCATGGAAGTCCTGTCTGAAGAAACAATGAGTGAATAATAATTCTCCAATTCAAATTTAAAAAGCTAATTAAATAGTGAGTAATTCTAGGTGTTAGTTGGCTCTACTTTGGGGTGTTATTCCAGAATGAAGTATCTGACAAAGGAGCTGGTGAGTTAAGCAGGGGATTGAGATAAACCTAAGAAGGTCAGCTCCATAGTCAGATTATAGCCAGTTCTATTAAACAGCCACAATTGGCACCCCTTACCCTGCCTTTCAGTTCATCCATCAGGAAGACTGTACAGACCTGTTAAAAAAAAAGCTTGGCATGGCTTTGCTTTGTTGTTGTTGTACTTGCATCAGCAATAATAGTAATATAATTGTCATAGTGGTAATAGGAATAATATTAAAAACCGTCAGGCAGTGAACACCAGATATGTACAGAAACCATGCTAGGCTTTGTACACAAAATATTATTAATTACTAGTGCCCTAGTGCACTGATTCATGCACATTAAAAGGAAATTAATTACAAGGTGGTTGGTGGGATGGGATTGGGCAATACGGGCCAACCTCTCGTGGTCCTTATCTGGCTGGCTGCACCTGGGGCGGCACTGTGGCTTGAAGGGCATCTGTGAAGTGAGTGGGGTCCCTAGCATGGCCTGCAGGGATCAGGCTGAAACAGGCTTTCCAAATTCCCCAAGGAGTCCTGGATTGCGAGAGAGTGGTTCTTGGATGACACACCTCAGAATCGGACTCACTCCTCTCTGGTTCTGGGTGTGTCATGGCAGTTTGGCAGTTCCTGGTAGTCAGAGTGTGTCATACCTACCTGCCTGTCAGCTGGTCAGATGATTGCTTAGCCTTTTATTTATATAGATTGCATCACTCCTGTAAGGCAAGTATTATCGTTATTTTACAGGTTTAGAGAGGTTAGTCTTGCTCAGCATGTAGCTTATAAATGTTAGAGCTAGGATTTGAATCTAGGTCAGTTTGATTTCAAAGCCCATGATATTCCACTATGGAAATGATAATACAGGAGTGTTCAATCCTTGGGAGTCTTGACCTTGGCTCTGCATACCAGGAGAAAATGCTAGGTAAGCAGAACATTTCTTCTTCATTATGTCAAGTCACCTGCAGAGGAATTTCAGTGGTTACTTGCTGGTCATTTTCTTTCACTTTTTCTTTTTTTTTTCTTTTCTTTTTTTCTTTCTTTCTTTCTTTCTTTCTTTCTTTCTTTCTTTCTTTCTTTCTTTCTTTTTCTTTTTTTTTTTTTTTTTAATTCTCTCCTGAGGATATTTTTAGAGAGAGGAAGAAAAAGAGGGAGGGAGAGAGGGGGAAGAGAGTGAGAGAGGGAGAAACATCAATGTGAGAGAAACAGATGTGAGAGAGAAACATCAATTGGTTGCCTCCTATATGTGCTCTGACCAGGGATCAAATCTGCAAGCTAGGTATATGCCCTTACTGAGAATCAGACCTGCAACCTTTAGGTATATGGGATGATGCTCCAACCAGGTGAACAACTGGCTAGGGTGCTGATCAATTTTTTAATGTTGATCTGATTAGTACAAACCTTCAGGGAATCTTTTATACTTGCCCTGAGTTTACACCATTTATGCAAGATGATAAATTCACTGTATGCAAATTAGCATTCTTCCAAGTAGCAGTAGAATGGTACAGAGAATGTATGAGTTTTTGTTGTAAAATAGAATTTTATCATACCCAATACTATTGTATTTACTAGTAAGGGCAGAGTTAGAATTAAATTTGTAATTGCCATGGATTTTGGACATGTAAAAGGTATTCTTAATATTTTATTTTATGTAATCATTATAAAATCAAATATGTAAATATGCTTTAGAATAGTAATTGCATTTTCAAATTTGAATTTGTTTTATGCATTTATTTAATCTGAGTTTCATTAAAAGAGAATAGTTTCTATAGCAACTACCACATCGTTAGATATCTTTGGAATCTTTGAGATATGAAACACTTTCATTAAAAAGCAGGGTATCATGGAGACTTCTGTACAGATTTAAATGTTTCAGAAAAACATTTTGTGTGTATTTATTTTTCCTAGTTTTTATCAAGTTTATTTTCTACTACATCATTTTTTCCCTTTAAAAGTTTTCAACATATGTATCTGGAAATAAAATGTCAAAAGAATTCAATGAGGAGGTGGATATTGGAGAGAATAGTAGGAGTTAGTGTGAACTCCTTTCTGAATGAACTCCATCAGCACACATGTTATTTCCTTTTAGTAGGAAACTTGTTGATTTTTCTCTATATAGATATTCTCTTAGTTCTTAAAAATCATTTCTAGAAAAAAGATGATATATTATAACAGTATGGGGACAAAAATTAAAATAGAATATTAGGTCATTAGTACCAGACGCCTCTTTGAAGATATTTTTAGTACTTTGTTTAAAAAATAAGTCATTGCTAAGTAATGTTCACTATTTTTGCCACTTATCAGCTAAAGAAAGACTATTTTCATATTTGAAAATAAATATTGTTTTCTGAAGTCTATTCCTTAAAGTTCTCTCATTCATTGCAGTGTTGTTTATAACTAGGGGCCAGTGCATGAATTTGTGCACCTTGAAAGGAACTGTGGGCCATGAGGCTATGGTGGGCACAGGGGTGGGTGTCAGCTCATCCTCTGCATTCTCACCTGGCCCCTGACATAGAAGCCCAGGGTCCCCTCTCTGCTTGCAGCCCCTCTCCTGCCACTGCTGCTCCCACATACTGATGGGGCCAGCCCTGCTCATACCTGCTGATGATGCAGAGCGATTGGGGCCAGCATCAGCAGTGGGTGCAAGTGAGGCCAGCACCTGGCACCGGCAGTAGGTGCGAGAGGCACCTGCTTGCCTTGATCATCCCTAAGGAGCAGGGGGAGGTGGAGAAGCCCTGAGGGGTGATTTGGGGCTGGCAACTGCTGCTCGCATCTGCTGTAGGTGCCAAGCAAATGGGGACAGCGGTAGGCACCTGCAGTGGGTGCAAGTGGGACTGGCCTTGGCTGCAGGTGTGAGCACCAGGCGGGACCGCAGCTCATAGGAGCAAAGAATTTTCAGTAACTACAGAGGCTCGCCCTGATGACAGTGACTGGCACCCTGCCTTGGTCTGATGCTTTCTGCTCATCTGCTCTACCATCCTGCTGCTGACAATGCCCACCATGTTCTGTGGTCTGGGGCCTGGTGCTGATGCCTGCCATGTTTCACACAGACCCCCTCCCCTGGTGGTCAGCGCATGTCATAGTGACTGGTTGTTCGGTTGTTTAATTGTTCAGGCAGAGGGAAGACATATTTAAGATTTAAGCATATGTATAAAACTGCCTCTGTTCTACTGTTTGTTTAGTTATTAAAATTTTGAATTATGAAAATAACTCAGGTAGATATGATCAACCATATATATTTTTAAAATGTTATGTTATACTGTATTGTTGAAGATGTGATATGATTCCTTGCTTGAAAATATTTTTTTGTATAAATATTGTAATAAATGATGTTAAACTTGGTTTGCAAAATCTATATTTTGTTTAGCATAGAAAAATCTCTCATAGATATTAGTTCTCTTTGCTGTTCTGGAAATTTAATTTTCCAAAGGCTAACACCTCCCCCTTCAGTTGCTAATTTAATAATTTCTTCAGTTTCTCTGTTGATGACTTGGAATATTGCAGTCATGCTTGTCTTCTGCTTAATGTGGCGTGTGCATAGATAGCCTCTGGCAGCTCACTTGGTAGAAACACAGGTTTTTTCACAGCTGGAAGTAGACTGACTGTTGACCTTCTCCATAAGAGATTAGCTTTTTCTATAGAAATGCAACTTTCTTCAAAATCTTAGCTACTTTGAGAACTAGAACATATGCCTTTAGAATGCTGTACATAGATACAACCATTTATTTTGATTACTGCTGTAGTTACCATTGAAGTAGCCTGGGTTGGAGACAAAAGACATTAGAAGTTTCCAACTAATTCTTTTTAAAAGAACTAATTTCTTACAGAAGAGTCTCTGTAATTGTCTTTCATTTTGATGAAAAATTTAAGATGAAGGGATTTGGGGCTGAGAGCAGAGATTATTTTTCTCAGTTGATATGTTGTACTGAAGTTGAATTTTGAAGACTTATGAAGTATTCATCACATGTATTGTATACATGACATGGCCTGAGTGTTGGAAATTCCAGTGCACCGGGAGAGATTTAAAGTGTATTTTTTTTTTTTTTAAGTGTATTTAGATATCTCCTAACCTCTCTGGGGCGTCCATTTCATCACTATAACATTGTAGAGGTATTCATTGGCTAAATAAGCACTAAGGCCCTTTTAGCTCTAATAGTGTATGATTGTGATTTTAAGGATAAGGTTATAAAAACAAGTTCAATTTATATTTTTTAAGGCTAAAACATATGGATAAATTTATTATTATTTAGTGGAAGAGTAGAAGCCCTTGAAATCAGATGTAAGTTCAATTTAATAGCTATGTGATATTGGCCTAGGTATTTAAATTTCAGATTTTTCATTTGTAAAATGGGGATGTGAAGATTAAATGAAATGGGGATGTGAAGATTAAATGAAATAATGTATAAAAGCTCTTATACATCCCTAGCCAGTTTTGCTCAGTGGTTAGAGTGTCAGCCTGTGGACCGAAAGGTCCTGGGTTCCATTCTCGTCAGGGGAACATACCTGGGTTGTGTGCTTGACCCCCAGTGGGGGACATTCAGGAAGCAGCCAATCAGTGATTCTCTTTCATCATTGATCTTTCTACCTCTCTCTCCCTCTCCCTTCCTCTCTGGAAAAAAAAAAAAAAAAGACACACACATATATATATATATATATATATATATATATATATATATATATATATGTCTTTTTTTTTTCAAAGCTCTTATAAAAGTGTTTGGCATAAATTAAGCACTCAAATAATGTGTTTTTTTTTCATTTCATTTTCTCTTTCAGTTTCTTTCTTTCTTTTTATAAAAATCTTTATTGTTGAAAGTATTACAGATATCCCCCTCCTCCCTCCATTGCCCTCCTCTAATTGTATCCCCCCCTGCCCCAGACCTTCACCACCCTAATGTCTATGTCCATGGATAATGCATATATGCTTATACATTCTTTGGTTAGTTTCTTCTGGTCCCTCCTTTCCCATTGCCTCTGAGATTCATCAGTCTGTTCTATGTTTTCATGTCTCTGGTTCTATTTTATTCATCTGTTTATTTTGTTCATTGATTCCTTGTTTATTTTGACTTTTAGATTCAATTGTTGACAGATATGTACTTATTGCCATTTTTGTTCCTCCTCCTCCTCCTCCTCCTCTTCCTCCTCCTCCTCCTCCTCCTCCTCCTCCTCCTCCTCCTCCTCCTCCTCCTCCTCCTCCTCCTTCAATTAGACTGGGATTGCAATCTAAATTTGTAATTAGACTTGTTTCCTCCCTTGCTGGCCAACTTTCCACACCCCTCCTCGGCCCCAATGGTGCACTTATGGGGTCCCTTGGCCTAGGCTGTGCCCTCTCACAATCTGGGACCCTTTGGGGGATGTTGGAGAAGCGGTTTCAGCCTGATCCCGCAGGCGAGGCCGAGGTACCCCACTGGTGTATGAATTTGTGCATCGGGCCTCTAGTATTATTACAATAACTGTGTATGGTGCCTGGTGGGTTCTAGAAATATTGGGGGGATTACTCTGTAAACTATATGAGTGTGTAACTATTGTGTTGTACACCTGAAACTAATACAAAATAATATTGAATATAAACTGTAAATGAAAAAGAAAGAATAAAAGTATTTCTCAAACACCAAATATGATTAGTTATTTGCCAGCATCTGTTATAGGTATTTCATCTATTATTTAATTCTTTTTAAAAATGTATGATATAGGTAATATTAATCCCTATTTTACAGTAGGCAGAAACTGGCTAGAATCGCCTTGGACAGTGTTTCCCAAAGTGTGGTACACGTACCTCCAGGGGTACGGGAAGAGTTTGGTGGGGGTACGCGTTGCACCGGAGTTTGGTGGGGATATGCACTGCACCGTGCTTAGCTGCGCCTAATTCTACGTTCTCATGAGTACGAGGGATACTCAGCATTACGAAAATTATAGAAGGGGTACACATATGTCAAAAGTTTGGGAAACACTGGCTTAGGAAATATTCTAAAGGTGACACAATTAGTGGTAAAAGTAGGAAGTTGAAACATAGCTTACTTTGATACAAAACCATTTTTATAGCTATTTCCCATAAATGCTAGCTATAAAAAAGGGCAGAAGTAAAATTTTTAAATAAAGGTATCTGTAAAATCCAAGGCTTCTTCATCTTTGCACTTCAGCTGAAGACTCTACAGAAGGTTACCTATTTGCATGTGTGTTTAAAGAGCAGCTGTCAGCTTTTAGTAGTTTGTTTGAGAGCAATGTCTCTGTGAAGTAGAATGATATTCTTAGCTTGTTAAATTGGAAGAATTTCCCAGGAGACCACAAGTACATTCTGACATGAGCTTTTAGGTCCCCTGTTTCATCCTCTGGATCTGCTCTGCTCTGTTCTCTGGGAATCAAAATGTGGCTTTAGGCATCAGTGTGATGTTTGCTACATGTCAGGTATAGAAATGGTGTTGGAAATATGAAGAACTCTGCCATCTCATTCCTTGATTTTCTTTCCTTAAAATTTATTATTTTAAAGTGGAATTGGTTGGATTTACATTGGTTAATAAAATTGTATAGATTTAAGGTGTACAATTCGGTAACGCATCCTTAGTATATTGTATTGTGTATTCACCATTCTAAGTCATTATCTCTTTCTGTCACCAATTATTCCCTCTTTACCTTCTCCTGCCTCCCATTTCTCTCTGGTAATTAAAACGTTTTTGCACAGTGAAGAAAACTATTAGCAAAAGGAGAAGACAACCCACTGAATAGGAGAACATATTTGCTTATATGTCCAATAAGGAGTTAATATCCAAAATTTATAAAGAGCTCATAGAACTCAACACCAAAAGGAACAAACAATCCAATGAAAAAATGGGCAGAGGACCTGAATAGACACTTCAGCAAAGGAGTCATACAGATGGCCAATAGACATATGAAAAGATGCTCAACATCACTTTTCATCAGAGAAATGCAAATTAAAACCACAATGAGATATCACCTCACACCAAACAAGTGGAGAAAAGGGATCTCTCTTGCTCTATTGGAAGGAATGCAGACTGATGGAGCCATTGTGGAAAGCACTATGGAGTTACCTAAAAAAAAAATTAAAAATGAAACTGCCGTATGACCCAGCAATTCCACTTCTGGGAATTTATCCAAAGGAGCCCAAAACACTGATTAGAAAGCATACATGTACCCTTATGTTCATTGTAGCATTATTTAGAATAGCCAAGATTTGGATGCAGTTCAAGTGCCCATCAGTAGATGAGTGGATAAAAAAGCTGTGGTACATTTACACAATGGAGTACTACTGAGCTGTAAAATGGAAGAAAATCTTACCGTTTGAGACACCATGGATGAACCTGAAGAGTATTATGCTAAGTGAAATAAGCCAGTCAGAGTAAGACAAACATCATATGATTTTACTTATATGTGGAATCTAATGAACAAAATAAAATAACAAAATAGAAATAGACTCATAACTGTCAGAGGGGTGAGGGTAGAGAGGTTAGGTGAAAAAAGTAAAGGGATTAAGCAAAAACCTAAACTCCAAACACTAATCTAAAACCTTTATATTAGCAGATGTCCGATTTTGTAGTTAGAGCAAATATGTGAACAATTCACCAAAATACCAAGAGTACTTAACATTACTCTACTAGATCTTGGCAGAATTGTTGGTTATTTATCAAACCCATCCCCTGTCCCCAGTTATTGAACATTTATTATACATCATCTTATGTACCAAACGAATTAAGTAGTCAGGATGTATAATATCCTATGTTACTCAAATATTTAAAAAAATATTTTAAAATTAGTTAACCATTGTGATTTTATAGGTAAAAGTTATTGAAAGGTCATTTAGTTCCATGTCCTTTATTTTATAGATAAAGAAACTTATGTCTATGTAGATGGAATGGCTTTCTTTAAGATCAGACAATAAGTAACTCTGAAGGGACATGAACCTAAGTTTTATTTCTAGAGCATATTTCCAGTATGCTTCGTTAACTCTAAGCTATATATTCAAAGACACAGTTGATCATAACAATGGAAAGAAAGACATAATGCCATGCATTTTTGTACCTGCTTCTTCATATTAGTAGAATTTTATTCTCTCCACCCCACCCCCCCCCTTTTTTTTTTCATTGGTGGAACTTTTCCTCAGGTAGCTCTACACTGGAATGCTTCTGGTATATTCCATTAAGGTTTTTCTGGATAGGTTCCTATTTATGGTTTTTTGAGACTGAGAACTTAGAATTGTGAAGTATTTCGTAAAGAGAAGGAAACAGGGACTGGGATGAATCAAAGAAGAGTTATAGAAGCAGACTAGCATGTATAATTGAGTGAACTGGGGAAATGAGGTAGAGAAGGAAAGAGCAAAATCATTTAAGTTGAAGGTAAGAGGGAAGTTTGAAGCAAAAATTTGAGGTATAGGTGATATCTAATCTTGTCATCTACAAAATATAAATACACTTGTTATGCCTGTGTTACAGTATTTTTCTAAGGATTTCAGGGAAAAAGGATTTAGATAACTCCAAGGTAAAGTGTACTATTTAAGACGATGATGCTTGATAAAGTTGATAGTGGTTAAGTATGTGGTAGAAAGGAAAGAGAAGACAAAGAGGTAAAGTATTGAAAGCATAGTAATTTGTAAAAAGCATTGAGATTATATGATAGAGCTTAAGAAATAAAAGAGAAAATTGAATATAGATTAGATAAGAGTTAAAGGAACACCTCAAAGGAATGAATAATTTGGGTATGCAAATTTAGCATACTGGTTAGTAAGTAGAATAATTTAAATTAAGGAGGAACTTTATATCAACCATTTGAAAGCTACTTAGTATATATTTTTTCAGCTTTAGCAAGTCAAAAAAAGCAGATTTACACTGAGTGGCCAGCTTAGTATGATCTCTGAACACATAATAATCGGGCCACCCAGTGTGTATCCTGTATAATAAAAGATAATAAAAGGCTAATATGCAAATTGTCCCCTCGACCAGGAGTTCCACCAGCAGGCAGGCCAGCCAACCTCCCATGTCCCCTCCCCCTGGTCAGGCTGGCTGGACCCCACCCATGCATGAATTCATGCACTGGGCTATATATATATATATATATATATATATATATATATATATACACAATATATATATATATATATATATATGTGTGTGTGTGTGTGTGTGTGTTTAGGAATTTTTGTTTATTCTCATTAAACAATAGGAATAGTTACTGTTGTGTGAATGTGAGACAAATTGGTTACTGACACTTATTTTTTTTATCTTGTCATTGGATATGGTTTTCATTGGATATATATATATATTGAATGGCCAGATTATTATGCATTCAGAGATCATAACAATCTGGCCACTCAATGTCTTTTATAGTGGATGTGGCTAGAAAAAGTGATAGTGCTTCTATAGATTTTTAATACAGTTATTAAAAAATCCTCAAGTTATTCTTGCCAATATTGAATTGCTTCTCTCATTAAATTAGATAATACATATTATCAAATATATAATATTTTAAATAATATTTATTAACCAAAACTTTGAGGGTTTTTTTTTTCACATTTCCTTCTACTAGTCTGGGTCTACATTTGTGCAGTTTATTTTTCACATGCTAAGTGCAGTGCTGATTTTTTTTTTTTTTGTATCATTGTTAATTTTGGCCTAATATCTTTACTCATGAAGATTAACTCCTGAGTCTGACATCAATAGCTAGTCCTTCTGGTTTTGAAACATTTGAAAAATTATGTAATGATCATTTATTTTCTCTAAGTCTTGAATAAAATTTTTGAACCTCTTTGAGTGATCACTTATTTTAGGGAAATATGGGGATTTAATATGGTCATGTTTGAAAGTTGCTGTTTCTTGATTTTTATCATCTTTATTCTTATATTCACTTATTATCATTTATCCATTGATCCATTTATAAGGGAAATGTACTTCTAAAAATGGGATTCAAGCATCAGGGGAATAACAACATCTAATTTATCAGCAAGCCTTTTGGGTAGCTCTCATTTTCATCCTACTCTTCATCTCTATTGCTTTTACCTTAGTTCAGACCTTCATCATCTCTCATCTGAACTATTGCTTCAGCCTCTAACTGTATTTTCTGTACAATCTCATCTCTTTCCAATTCAATTCAGTGCTATTGCCAGATGTGTCTTTCTATTGTACAAATCACATATCTTAATTTTACTACTTAAGATTAATAATTTAAATACTCCGAGATAAAGTAGACATTTAAAAATAAACATGTCTGGTCCTCAATAGTCTGATTTTTTAATGTAACGTTCTATCTAGCTTGTTCTCTTAAATCTCTTGGCCTTTTATTTAAGAGTGATCATCTATTCTTTCTAGAATCGCAGCTTCTTCATGTTAGTTGCCTAGGTGGGCACCTACTCAAGACTCAAACTATCACCTGCTACTTTTTCTTTAGAAAAAATCCTGGATTCTTCCCTTAACTTTCCTCCAAACAGGGGATTTATTACTTCTTTAAGTTTTCATTTGTACAATGGGCATTTAAGAGAATGTAAAAACACTTTTTTGTTTACTTTTTCCATTTCCAATGCCTACACTCCTAAGTCAAACTCTTCTCTGGATCTTCAGCACCTAGCACAGTGCCTGGCACAGAGTGGATATCCAGTGAATCCTGAGGGAAATTAATGAGACCTGTGATGGGCCATGGTTTGGAGAACACTGTGCTGGAACTCTTTGAATATTCAATCTTATAGAAATATATCAGGAAAACCAGCCAGATGTTGTTTTTAAGGATTCAGTTTTTAGCATGTAAATTAAAATTTCATTTTGAATTACAAGTCTAATTTGGGAACCAAAATTCAGTAGTAGAGCTTGACAAGATTACATATGTAAATTCTCCAAAGGCTGATCCATCTTCATGCCTTTCGGGGTGCAGTTTGTGTAGAAGTAGAATGGGCTCCAAGTCTGCATCCCAGAGTCCTTGCTCCTCTGGTCTTCATGCCTACCTCATTCAGTTACCACCACTTGACCTATTGTGCTCAAGTCATCACCATAGAAGAAACTTTTTCCTTTTCTGTCTGAAAATGCTGTAGGCTATACTATACCCTGTCCTTCAAATCTTTCAGGGGCAGATTTTTACTGCTTTCAGGATAAAATATAACCTTAGCATGTCTTAGATTCTAGAAGACTTAGAAGGTCTTCCATTATCTAGTTCCTATCTTTCTCTACTTGCTACCATCTTGTTCCTTCCTAGAACTTTTCATAATTCTTTACTTGGCTATTTTTAAAAATTAATTTCTTTATTGATTAAGGTATCACATATTTGTACTCAACCCCCCATTCCAATCCCCCACCCCCCACTCATGCCCCAGCCCCTTATTGTCCTTGACCACTGGTTAGGCTCATATGTGTGCACATAAGTCTTTTGGTTGATCTCTCCCTTTTATCCCCGCCCTCCCTTTGAGGTCCAACAGTCTGACCCATAGCTCCTTATCTCTGGGTCTGTTCTTGTTCATCAGTCTATAGTTTTCATCATTTCCCCTAGATGAGTGAGATCATGTCCTAGTGGAAATATAAGAATCAAAAATGAGACAAGCAATAATCGTTATGCTGAAAGGCTTATGAATCAGTCTGTAGTGAGCTTTTTGGGCCACCAGTTCTTTTGAGACCCAATTTCAATGTCAAACAGTTCCTTTTGTGTACATGTCAGCAATTATATTTCAGTTCTGGATGGTGGACAAATGGTGGTACTTGGCTAATTTTTGCACACATTTTAAAGGTTCAGAAAGTTTTTTGTAGAAGCATTTAGATGTTGCTACTCAGTGCTCTCTTGTAGAGTACCTTGAACTTACCTTACATATCTAGTATTTTTCACATTATACTAGTGCTATAATATGGTGGTTTATTGAATTGCTTCTCTCATTAATGTCTTCGATGGACAGGAACTTTTAAGATATATATTTATATTACTGGAACCTATTATAGGGGGTGCATTATAGTCACAAATAAATATTTTGTTAAATGAATTAATAACTCTATACTCAGAGCTGAGGAGGAAATTTTAAAAATTGGTCCCATTTGGTATGGAATAGAAAAATATACTTTTAAGAAATAGTTTTTCAATTAAATTTTCAGTTCAACAGCTATTTATTGATATTGCTCTAAAGCTGGCATTTTTTAGTTCTACAGTGAATACAAGTGTTCCTATCAATAGTAATCAATGAATATATGGTTCCCCATACTATTACTAGCTCATAAGTGGAAAGTGAGTGTTTACTAGGTGGGAAGAGAGCATTAAAGCATATGCAGTTGGCTGTAATACAAAATAGAACAGGTATAAGTAGAATCTTGGTAAGATCAAGGAAGCGTGATCATTCATTGCAGTGTTGGGAATGGGATGCAAACTATTCTTTCAGGAAAAAATGGGCCAACAATTTCCTCTGAAAGGGTGTAAAGATGTCCTTTCTTACAGAAATATAATTTTTTTCAATCAATTTCCTCTGAAAGGGTATAAAGATGTCCTTTCTTACAGAAATATAATTTTTTTCAATATACATTTTATTTTCAGTATAGTCCTTATCTAGATGATCAGCTTTTTGAGTGTATATTAGTATATCATTAGTTTTATTGATAGATTGATTTATAGCTTATTTTTCTTATATATTCTCCTTAGTTCTGAACACAAGATAGGGTAGGTGCAAAAGTAGATCTTCAATATATTTTTGTAATTGAAACATCCTGTGATTGATTGTAGCTTAACACATCTAGACATTCTATTTATATTTTAGATACATATGCCTAGAAAGAAATAGCACAGTGTATATGTGTATTTAGGAAATTGTTTTGCTTTTTTAAGTTTTAGTTTTCTGAGTTCTTGTATTATATGTTGTAAATATATTTGTAATGTGAACAAATATGGTACAATTTTATAAAATGCTAGGAAAAAAATGTATAGTGGGTACTAGTTGATTGAGATTAAAGCCCACAAATAAGTAGATTCTCTTTCCTAAAACATCTTCTGGTAGGAATTTTAGATTTGCTTTTTTGGGAGAAAATTTGTGGTTAATCTTCAATGTAATTTTATGTCAAAATTATGAAGCCTTGGAAATATGGCTTTATAATGGATCTTTTGACATATTCCTTTAACTGTGTATTACTTATGCATAGAGGTAATTTGTTACTTCTTCCAAGATGTTTTGGCTGAAGAGGTGGAATACATGCTTCATATAAAGGTCAATTTTAGTTAATAAGCTATTTTTCTTGTTTTTGTAATAATTGCTTGTAACTTTTGTGTAAAGTGGTTTTCCATGTAAAAGTAAAAAAGTTGAGATTTTGTCACATCCATCATCAGCATAACCCACTTAAGTGTCAAAACTATTTGTAACCTTAAAGTCTATTTCTAGATGCCTTAGCAGACCTGTTTATCAAAATAAAGTAAGATATAATATCATAATTTTACACTAGTTACATCTATAAATACACATAATTTTTTGTTTTCTCTCCACATAATTATTGCTCAATATGTAGTATTTTATAAAATGTAAGTAATAATAATAACATTAATTAATAACATTAATAGGGTTATATATTTATTTATTTAAAGATAAACCTCAATTGTTTTATTTTCTCTTTTGTCTCTAACTTCTTTAAATTGAAAGATTTCATTGTGTTACTCTGTCTCTATGTTTGGAGACAAAAATTTTACATTCTATAATAAAGGTATTTTATAATGTGTAATTTAACTGATTTTGCAGTATTCAGTGTTTACTTTAAAGACTTCCACTAAATGAATTTCAATTTAAAATATTCCCTTTCTTTTTTTGAATTTCATGTTGACCATCACTCCAACACACAAGATGGCCACCCCTATGTGGACACAAGATGACTACCACAAGATGGCCAGCAGGGGAAGGCAGTTGTGGGGGACCAGACCTGCAGGGGAAGACAGTTAGGGATGACCAGAGCTGCAGGGGAGGGCAGTTGGGGGTGACCAGGCCTGCAGGGGAGGACAGATAGGGGTGACCAGGCCTGTAGGGGGATGGCAGTTAAGGGTGACCAGGCTGGCAGGAGAAGGCAGTTAGGGGAAATTGGGCTGGCAAGGGAGCAATTAGGTGTCAGTCAGGCTGGCAGGGGAGTGGTTAGGGGGTGATCAGGCAGGCAGGCAGGCAGGCAGGCAAGCTGTTGAGAACCATCAGTCCTGGATTGTGAGAGGGATGTCCAACTGCCTGTTTAGGCCCTATCCCACTGGGGGTGACCGGGCCCAGATTGGAGAGGGTGCAGGCTGGGCTGATGGACACACTCCCCCTCCACCCCCCATGTACGAATTTCATGTACCGGGCCTCTAGTAGTTTATATAATTGAATATTGTATTCTTTTGTTAAATATGCTCTTTCAAAGTAACAGGTGTCTTGATGATGATGCTAATGATAATGGTGACAATAATAATAACTAACTACTTATTGAATAAATACTGTATTATAATTTACTTACATATATTTTCTATAATCTTCAGGACAATATAAGCAATCAGACTGAAAGAACTTTAGGTTAAATTTAACAAAGATTATACCACATATATATTTTAGTTATATATAAATAATCTCAGATCTATGTTGACTTTGAAATTCAAATTCTTACTATTAATTTTATTATTCAGTGTTTACTTCAAAGAAAAGACTTCCTAAAGTCTTCCTACTAGTATTTTAATGATGCCTTGAGTAAATGGGGTATTTTAAAATAAGAGTAAAGAATTTGGGTTCAAAAATCTGTGTGAAACAACTATATGGTTGAACATTAAAATGCACAGAAGTTAAGAAATTAAAAGATCTTATTCTGTAACAACCATTATTCCATTATTCTATGTTACCTTGTATTATTTTATACTACTGGAAATGCCATAATTTTTAATGGTTTTATATTCATGTGTAATGGAATTGAGATATGATTGCTCTGAAAAAAATAACATCTCTTTTCCTATAATATGCATTTAAATGCTCAACCATTATATGACATTAATATTAAAGGCTATATTCTACCTCTTTCTATCTTTATGTCAGTATTATGTGTGTTTTGTGGTATAATGCTTTCTTTTATTATTTGGTCTCATATCAAAATTGTTTATCTTAATAAGCTATAAATGTGCTATTTGTTTTTTTGATAAATTTAAAATATATCACATTCATTATCCTCTCAAAAGACAAAAAAAAATCAATATTGAAATGAAATTTAGCTCCTAAAAACCCTTTATTTAAAATTTTATTAAACCTACAAATATTTATAGATTACTGTCATTGTGCCAAGAATTGTGTTATATCTGGCACTGAGAGAAATAAAATATGATAAAAAGATAAGATATTAGATACTTCTGATGAGAAACCACAATCACTAGGAGGATAAAATGACACCCATAATGAATAATTAAAAGGTAACAATGTTGTAATAAAGTTAGAAACAAAATGCTGTGGCAATGTAGAGGAACATGACTATCATTGCTTATGAACAAAATTTCTTCACAATGTAAAATGGATAAATGAATATTTCTAGGATTTGAAAACTTAATAAAAAGTTCCAGTGTTTTCATTTGTGTATAGAATCACTGCAATCACAACTGTTAGAAATATTAATTCATTTAGGAATGTTGTATTAGTAAATGGAATACAGTGATGGATAATGCTTTTGGTGATACTTCTAAAGTGTTGATACTTCTGGATAAAATTGTGAACAAATCAATTATAATGTTTCCTTAATATCTATATTACTTGAATTCTTGAAAAAACAAAACAAAACACCCAGTGTTTATTAAAATCATGCAGAATACTTTGTATGTGTTAGGCTCTAAGCTCACATAAGTATAAGTAGAATTTTTACTTTCAGGAATATTTGTTAGGACATTTGAAAGTTGTACTTGACTTTTCTATACTTTGCAGTACATCTAGCATCCCTGGTCTTCAAAAACAAAATACTATCAATGCTTTTCCATCATTATGAAAACAAAATAATGCTTCAGCATTTTTTTGTGAGATGCCCCCTAGGGATACTGTTGACATTTATAACTGCCTCAACAGAATAATTAAAATAATAATAGAACTAATAAAATTGTCAGAAAGAAAGGTAGAAAATAATGTATAGAATCTATTTTCTTTTCTTTCCTAGTAGAGTGTCAGTAGAGATAATTTGATGTTGATAAATGAAGATATAGATGTATAAAGATATTATGTAGAATAATACCTGAGAAACTAAAACCAGACATGTTTAAGAATATATTTGCATCTAGGGAATGAACAGGGTTGGAGGGGATGAGCCTTGGGATAATTTTACTTTTAAATATACATACACACAGGATCAATTTTGTGACTTGAAAATTATTCTTGCTCTTTTACTTTTAAACATTTAAAAATCAAGTTTATTGGGTATAGTTCCCATGTAATAAAATGTATCAATTGTAACTGTACAATTTAATGAGTTTGGCAAATATATATAACAAATATATAATATACACTAGTGTAACCTCCACCACCATCACATGCGCGCGCGCACACACACACACACACACACACACACACACGTTCATATTATTTATAAAGATGTCTAGTTCTTCAAACAGCATTTGTTTTATTTTTTTATTTAATACTCACCTGAGGATATTTTTTTCCATTGATTTTTAGAGAGTGTGAAAGGGAGAAGAAGAGAGAGAAAATCCGAGAAAAATCAATTCGAGGGAGACACATTTATTGGTTGCCCCCCACATACAACCCACCAGGGCTGGAGCCTTCAATTTAGGTATGTGCCCTTGACCAGAATCAAACCTGGGACCCTTCAGTCCACAGGCTGATGCTTTATCTACTGACCCAGACTGGGTAGGGCCAAACAGCATTTGTTATAAAGACTATTCTTTCCATATTAAATTACCATTGTACCTTTATGGAAACTTAATTCTCCATATGTATGTAATATGTATGGATGTATTTCTGCACTCTCTATTCTGATTCATTGATTTCTGTGCTTGTCTGATATTAATATTACTCATGTCTTGGTTACTGTCAGTTTAAAGTAAGTCTTGTTATCATGCAATGTAAGTTCTCTAACTTTTTTTCTTATTTTTTAAAATTATATTGGATATTTAAGATCCTTTGAGTTTCCATATAAATTTTATAATCAGCTTGTTGACTTCACATATAATGTAGAGATGAAATTTTGAAAGGTTGTCACCGAAGCAATAATGAATTTTCTAATTCACGAACACGATATTCCATTGTATGGATGTAGCAGAGATGGTTTATACATTCACCAGTTGAAACCGTTTGCATTGTTTCCAGTTTTTAGGTGTTTATGGATAAAGCTGCTATAAACATTTATGTGTGTTTTTTTGTAGGTGTGTGAACATGCTTTCACATATCTTGGGTAAATAACTAAGAGTGGAATTCATGGGTTGTATGTTGTGTATATTTAATTGTATAACAAAGTGTCAAACTGTTTTTTAAAGTGGTTGTACCATTTTTCATTTCTGCCTGAAATGCATGAAAGTTTTCATTGAATCATCATTCATCCATGGTTCAGTAAGTTTCTTTGATTTTAGCCTTTTAATAGGCGTAAGGTAATATCTCATTGTAGTTTCAACTTACATTTCCCTATTGATTAATGAGGTTGAACATCTTTTCATGAACTTAATTGACACCCATATATCTGCTTTAATGAAGTGTCTAATAAAATCTTTTATGTATACTCGATATAATTCTTAATCACATAGGTGTTTTTACAAGGATTTTCTTAGTCTGTAGCTTGAATTAAAGTACCTTTCTAAGAGCAGCAATTTTTAATTTTATCAAATTCAGTTCATAACATTTTTCTTTTATGGATTGTGATTTTTATGTCTTATCTAGGGAAACTTTGCTAACATAAGGATACACATATATTTTCTTATGTATATTTTTATTTGTTCATTAAAACTTTCCATTGATTTCATGTTGTAGGGTGTCTTAGAGTGATCTTTGTTTTTGTTATGGTCAACTATGCATAATGTAATAGTTATCATTTTAACAATTTTTAGGTGTACAATTCACTTCCATTAAGTACACCCACAATATGATGCAACTTCCACCATTTCAGTTTATGTCTGGTATCATTTTTCCCTCAACCTGAAAAACTTTCTTTAATATTTCTTATAATAGTGATTGTTGATAATGGACTCTTTTAATTTTTGTTTTTCTCTAAATACTTATATTGTAGCCTTAAGTTTTAAAGATATTTTCATAGGGTCTAAACTTTTATGTTGGCAGGTTTTCCCCCCAATAATTTAAAGATAGCATTCCCTTGACTTACAGTCTGCATAGTTTCTTATGAGTAATCCACTGTAATTTTTTTTTATCTTAGTTCCTGTGTATGTGATTTGTATTTTAAAATATGAAAATCCATTAAAATATTCTGCTTAGTGCTTCTTGGGCCTGTAGCTACATATCTTTCATTATTGTGGAAAATTCTCAGGTATTATTTCTTCAGATATTTCTTCTGCCCCATTCTCTGTCATCCCCTTCTGGAATTTCAGTTATACATGTTAAATCATTTGATATTATTCAGGGTTGTTAGGTGCTGTGTTCTTTTCTTTTTCTTTCTTTTTTGTCTTTTTGTTCAGCTATTTCTATTGATCTGCAGTTCACTAATTACTTATCTGTGTCAAGTTTACTGGTGAGTATATTGAAGACATTAATCTCTGTTACCATGTTTTTCAGTTTTAGCATTTCCTTTAGACTCATTGCTGTAATTTCCATCTCTCTTGGAAATTCCTCACTTGTTCATGCATTTTGTCCTTTTTTATTAAAGGCTTTAACATATCAATTTAGTTTAAGTTCATTGTCTAATAATTCCAATATCTGGTTATTTCTGAGTCTAGTTCTGTCTATATTTTTCTCACCTAGAGAGTAGGTTTTTCTTCCCTTGAAGTTCTTTTATGTTCCACAGTCTTTTATTGAATACTATATACCTAGTGTAGAACAATAGAGAATGATAGAAATCCTATTTGTCACTGGAAATGGATACACTTCTTTTTCTAGGTCATTTGTATGAAGGCTTATGTTCATTTATTCAGGAGTTAAGCTGGGCTGAGTCTCATTGTTGCCATGGTTACCTTCAGTTTGTCCTGGGCTTCAAATTCTCTAGTGTTACTTTATTTGTGAGGGAGAGGGTTAGGGTGGTTAAGGGTATTTTCATCAATGTTATGCTCTACCCTGAACTTTCCCTGGGTACTGCTACCACAGTGGCTTCTCTTGATGCTTTTGTCCCTACTCTAGAAGTAGATTTCTGCTGTTTGTAATCCAGAGGTTGGTATCTGGTGTTGAGGGAGCAAGACTATTTTTATTGTATTGATCTAACCTCACTCTTAGGCAGACCCGGTATGTTATGGTTTTGGAGTGGAGTTTTAAAAAATGATGCCATCTTTCTTTACTCTTTAATCTTTGCTTTTAATTTTTATTTTTTAGAAAGAGAGAGAAACATCAATGAGAAGGGGAAACACTGATTCGTGCCTCCCATATGTACTCCCATATGAGGGGATCTAACCCACAACATAGGTATGTGCCTTGACACTCCAATTAACTTAGCCACCCAGCAAGGCTCAACTCTGTCTTGAATCATTGATTTGTCTTTTATGCGACAGTTTCCTACCCCTTTGGTAGGGATAGGAGCCCTCTAATAAAGAGATGTAGTCTTAGGCCATGACTGTTTTCTGCCTCTCACCCAGGTATAAAAGATTTTTTCCCCCCTTTCCTCCTCCTACAATGGTCTCACTTGGTTACAAATTTTGTTATTCCTCACCCAGTGGCTTAAGACCTTTATTTCTATGGGGTACAGATATTGTTGGGGCTTCATGTGTTTTCTATGACAGAAGCTACTTTCCTTCTCCAGGTTTGCAGCACAAAGAAAGCATTTTCTAGTCTTCTGCTCTGCTCCTAATCTTTCTCCAAAACACCTGACGGAGACCTGTACAGGAGTCTGCCACTGGGTTTGAATTCCCTTTTGTGTTTGTGACTCTCAGAGATTCTACATGCTCATATTTTCTCTACACTGGATCTTTAATCATTTAAAAAATTTGTCTTAAATTATTTTTAATCACTTGTATGACACCCAGCATTTCTTCTTTTGGTGCCCTGTCATAGAGGAGTCAGAGCTTCTTTCCCAACTTCTTTTGATGGGACCCAACTGTCCTTGGATGCTGGATTATTGGTTGCCCTATAGTCCCAGTTTTCTGATAGATTTTGCTCTTTATTTGTTCTTGTTAAGGCAGACGCCAAGATCTTCCCAGCTTTCTAAATCCTATGTGGAAATGAAACTTAACATACCTTTTAAAAGTTAAAGTTCCTGAGAAGAACCAAGATGGTGGCATAGGGCAGACACCCGAATGCAGCCTACCACAACAAGTTTGAATTTAGAACTGAAAAACAGGGAAAACATCACCCTGAAGTACCAGATGGCTGGCCGAGGGGAGGCTCTACCATCTGGGAAGGAGAGAGAAGGCTCGCTGAACCTCAGGAACTGTGAAGGTACTGAAAACTGTGCGCGAAAAAGCGGCTGCAGAGTTCGCTGCCAGCTTGCTTGTGGAGCGCAGAGAAGGCAACGGAGTTTGCTACTGTCTTACTCCCTGCTCAGAGAAGGAGGACAGCTAATGCAAGGCTGGCTTTCCTGTTCGGGAGGAAAACAGAACCACCCTATTGCGCTGATAGAAGGCCCCAGACAGGGAGAGGCCAGACTGTCGGGCAGTGGGCGGGGATGTCGGAGGTGTGTGAAGCCAGCAGCCATTACTGCGGGACTCAGAAACCAGACCCTCGTAGGGAGGGGCTGAATAAAACTTGTCTGCACCACCCGAGACTAAATCCCATCCAAGCAGAGCACAGAGGCCCTTCCAGTGGCTAGCTTCCTCATTTGCTGCCAATAGGACTCTCCTAGGAAGGGGCAGAAGGAATCTAAAGCTTGTCTGCTCCTATACCAAAGAGGTGTGCGCTCCTGCAACCAATTGTGTGGGATTCAACAAAGCTTGTCTGTGCCACACCGAGTCTCCGCCCATCCAAGTGGAATACAGAAGTCCTTCTAGCTGAGACACTTCTGATCCTCATAGCCAATTGGCTTGGAGATCAAGGCTTCCCAGTGATACCAACAACAAGCAAGGCTTAACAACAAGACTGCACACACAGCCCACAAAGGGCTACACCAAGACTGTCCACCTCAGGTAACTGGGAGGCTGATTCACTGAACCATATAGGACACCTTAGCACACAAAGCCACCCTACCAACTCAGGGAAGCTGTGAAAATGCCAAGACAAGGAAATAGATCACAAACTAAAGAAATGGAGGAAAAGAAGAGACTGAATATAGAGTTCAAAACCACGCTTATAAGGTTTTTCCAAGAATTTCCTAGAAAAGGTCGATAAGACCTATGAGGAGATGAAAAGGAATCAACAAGAACTAATAAGGGATCAACAAGAAATAATAAGGGATCAACAAGAAATAAAGAATACATTGTCTGAAATAAAAAATATTATACAGAGTCCTAAAAACAAAATGGAAGATCGCAAGAATCAAGTCAAAGATTTGGAACATAAAGAGCCAGAAGACACTCCTCCGCAGAAGCAAGAAAACAAGAGAATCCAGAAAGTTGAAGATAATGTAAGAAACCTCTGGGACAACTTCAAGCGAACCAACATCAGAATTATGGGGGTCCCAGAAGATGAGAGAGAGCAAGATATCGAAAACATACTGAAAGAAATAGTGGCAGAAAAGTTCCCCCACCTGGTGAAAGAATTAGACTTATAAGTCCAGGAAGTCTACAGAACTCCAAACAAAAGGAATCCAAAGAAGACCACACCAAGACACATCATAATTAAAATTCCAAGAGCAAAAGACAAAGAGAGAATATTAGAAGCAGCAAGAGAAAAGCAGGTAGTTACCTACAAAGGAGCACCCATATGATTGTCAGCTGATTTCTCAACAGAAACCATGCAGGCCAGACGGGAATGGCAAGAAATATTCAAGGTGATGAATAGCAAGAACCTACAGCCAAAAAATAATCTACCCAGCAAAGCTATCACTCAGAATTGAAGGCCAGATAAAGAGCTTCACTAATAAAAAAAAGCTAAAGGAGTTCATCACTGCCAAACCAGAATTATATGAATTGCTGAAGGGGGTTCTTTCGGAAGAGAAAGTAAATAAAGAAAAAACTATGAACAACAAATACCTAACTATCAAGAAGTGAATCTAAAAACCAAGGGAATTAAAAAAAAAATCTGATGAACAATATTAACTGTTGAATATAATAGAATCAGAGGTATGGAAGGGGAGTGGACTGACGATTCTTGGGGAAAAGGGGAGAGGGAGGTGTGGGAAGAGACTGAACATAAACTGTGCACCTATGGATGAGGACAATGGGGGGTGGGGAAAGGGCAGAGGGTGGGGTGGGAACCTGGTGGAGGGAAGCAATGGAGGGGGGAGGGGAATGAGGAACACTTGTAATAATATAAACAATAAAGATTTATTAAAAAAAAATAAAAGTTAAAGTTCCTGGTAAGAAATATAACTTCTGTGCTAATTTAGTGGTTCTCAAGTTATTTCTATTGGTGAAACATTAGTTATGATGATAGTTACAGAACTATTGTTTTTTCCAAATTAAAGTAATTATATATTTGTGACAATATATACATATGTAATTAGTATTACTAATAATTGATGTAATTTACTGAACTTTCTTTGGATTTTGGTAGTTATACTAGATATTTTTCATATAATTCTCAGTAAAATGTTGATACATGGTTTACAGTGCCCTTTTTTATGGATGAGAGAAACTGAGGCTAAATGGATTAAATTGATTGCTTTGCATCACAGAGAATTAGTATGTAGTACAGATGAGATTTGAGCCCGTATTGTTCTAGTTTCAAAATGCATTCTCTTTGTACTCTGCAGTAGAGTTTTCTGCAGTAGTTAATTTCTTGTTGCTGGGATTAACACAAAAGGACAGGGGAGGGAGCAAATTAATGATAAAAATCTAATTAGACTTCTATTACTAAATACATTTTTATGTCTGTTTAACATGGGTCAATTTTTTGAAAAATAGGCAATGATTTTGGAAAGGACGATGCCATCGGAGGGAATGTGAACAAATTTATGGTGCTTCCAACTGGATACTGTGGACAGCCCAAGAAAGGACATCTTGTCTTTGATGCTTGCTTTGAGAGTGGTGAGTGTATTAAAGGCCTTTGCTCTTGATCTTTTCTGATGAGGGTTTTTTTTAGAATCTATTCCCACCTAAATGTGATTCAGTCCATTTAATGTTTCACCAGAATGAAACAAGCTGTCAGAGGAAAATCAGTTTTGATGGGATTAACTTGGAAATACTTAAAATGAGATACAATATTTTTGTTGCTATAAATTATTAGAAGTATACTGGTAATAATGGTGAACATTTGTATAGTATTTTATATTTTATAAAGTACTTACCTAAATCTTATTTGTCTGGGAAAAACTAATATAATTCAACTAACTATATGGTAAATCAATTATTGAATGTTTATTGTATATATGGTTTTGTTTGACATTCTCACAGAACTTAATCATTGTGATTCAGGAGGCTTTCTATAAAGAAATGATGAGAGAACAGATTCCATTGAACACAAGCAAAACAGCAAAAGTAATAATGCTTCATAATCAACAAATGCTTGTAGGTATTCTAAAAGGGGACATCAGGACTTGATTTTGAATTCCCATCCAGTAGGTATTTGATCTTGTTAAAATCTTTATGCCCTGAACTTCATATTCTACTATGAATAGCAAACATTATGTATTCAGAATATGTTGAAAATATTAGTGAGAAAAGTAACATAATTTCCTTTTTAAAATAATTAATTTTATTGATTGCAGAGAGGAAGGGAGAGGAAAGGGAGAAAGAGATAGAAACATCAATAATGTGAGAGGATCATTGATTGACTGCCTCCTGTCTGCCCCACACTGGGAAACAAGCCTGCAATCTAGGCATGTACTCTGGCCAGGAATCCAACTGTGACCTCCTGGTTCTTAGGTTGACACTCAACCGCTGAGCCGTGCTGGCCAGGAATTTTTGTTTTTGAATAGTGTGTGTGCGTGTGCGTGTGTGTGTGTGTGTGTGTGTGTGTGTATGTGTGTTGTGTGTGAGTGGATATGCCAGCTCTCTGAATCCTAAGAACATTGGTTATTTGTACCAACTATTGAAAACTTGTTTATCCAGAGTTTTGCTCTTAGTTTATTCCATGTTGTCTTAGTTTCCTAGGGCTACCTTAACAAAGAGCCACACACTGAATGGCTTAAACAATAAAAATTTATTGTCTCACAGTTCTGAGATCAAGGTATTGTCAGGCTTGGTTCATTCTAGGGGTTTGGGGAAGAATCTGTTCTATGCCTCTTCTCTAGCTTCTGGTGGTTTGCCAGCAATTTTTGTTGTCATTTGGTTTGTAGAAGTATCACCTTAATTTATGTCTTCATTTTCACATGGTGTTTTCTCTGTGTGTATGTCTGTCTCTAATATTTACCCCCCCCCCTTTTTTTTTAAGGACACAGGTCATTGATTTAGGGCCCATAATAATGGCCCTATTTTAATTAGATTACTTCTGTAGAGGTCTTTTCTCATAGTAAAGTCTCATTATGAGGTTCTGGGGGGTTGGGACTGAAACATATGAAGTTTTATGGGGACACAATTCAACTCATAACACAGAATTGTAGTGTTGTCCTTCCAGTCAGATATGAGCATTGTCCACACTGTTAGGATCAATGTTTCCTTTTTTTTTTTTTTTTTAAATCTATTATTGTTGTCTTGTCCAGGAATTCATTTGGTGCCTAGAAAATACCTTTTGAATTCTTTTTACTTTCTGTTTACTTTTATATTATACTTAAGGTATGATGGGTTTTTACAATAATTCTATGAGTAGGAATTATTTTATTCCTGCAGTATGGAATAATCCAGATTCCTTTTCTAGAACACCTTTTCCTTAACTAGACTCATATTTTTCCATCCCTTTCCGAAAAGCTCAGTACAAGAAATTGCCTATCTGACCACAAAGTAACTAATTGAATAATACATATTCTCCTCAAATGTATGAACAGTTGTTTATATCAACTGTATTTGTCCTTGCAGTATAGTAGAGTGACTAAATGACATCATTTAGAGTCAGGGTGCAGATCATGGTTTCCTCATTTGTTAATGGTGAATGATGCCTACCTTATATCTTAATTGAAGAAAAAAATATTTCATTGTTTAAAAAATTAAGCCCATTTTACTAAAATATATACATACCAATAAAATATTTAAAAATAGATAAATGAGGAGATCACATAAAGGGAAAATAGCAAAAGAAAATTCAGCTGGATGAGTACATAAAATGTATGCTATGAGACCCATAAATTTGCTATAGATAGATGACAAGTTTTACTGACTTTTCTGGCAGCCAGGTAATAAGATAAAAACAAATCAGGTACTGAAATCTGATAGGAACCCTTCCTAATGAGCTTCCCAAAGCATATACTGAAATATGATGAATAGCATCTTCAACAATATCCTTGTGTTCTTTACAACAGTATGTTTCATAGAGGTGTATTTTGTAACATCCTTCAATGTAGGATGAGGGCACAATGCTAAAGGGCATTTTAGTGAAAACAATTCAGTTACCATTTAAAACAATTTGTTTGTTATATATAGCCTTCATTTTATCTATTTATTTTTCCTTTTTATTGAATTTATTGAGGTAAGACTGGTTAATTCAAGAATGTATTTGAGATTATTTAAAACAGGGACATCAGAGGGGTTTTGTATTATGTGCTAACTCTGAGCTACTGGCTGTGGTTTCCTGGTATGCTGTGTTGAAAAGGATTCTGTAAGTGTATCTGGATTTACTGTTTAGGAGTTAGGTGATTAATAGATTCAGCGAATTGAGAGTATTGACTCATATAGATTAAGTATATTCCCTTCAGACAAGCCTCCATAAGTTTTTTTTCCCTCCTTTCAGAGCTATTAGATTTGTAAAGGGCCCAATACATTTCCTGACCCTGAGTTAGTGGATAATTGATGTTTTTCTTATGAGAAATAAGGTCTTTGGGTCAAATATGAATTTCCTATGAATCCCTGATCTGTTTTTTTTTTCATATATACCTCCCTATAAGTATATTTCCCTTGAGAAAACAGCCATACTACTCTAATTTTATTTCTCCAGATATATTTGACACTTTTTATGATTTTTAAACACTTACTTTGTTCTCTTCTGTTAGTAATCAGCTTTAGGACAGAATGTGAGTCTGATTAATCCCTGTTCTTCCACCGAACCAAGCAGAGTACTTACAAAATTAACCACTACGTTAATACTGTATTTATTTATTGAATGAAAGATGGGGAAAGATTAACTTTCCAATAGCTTTGATGAAAAAATCATATTTAATTGCTGCTTATTTCCTAGTGCACCAACTTTTCTGAAGTTTTCATACCTTTGCAGATGCTGTTTTCTCTACCTGGTAAAATGTTAATTCAGACTCAGTCCAGCATTTCTTTTTGAGAGAAACAGTACATCTCAGGCAGGTTTGGCTGTCTGTATCCCTGTATTTACAACCATTTCATAAGCTATTCTATAATATGCCTTATTACATTGCAGTCATTTAGTCGTGTTTTATTTTTTTTTCCTTATCAATAAAAGTGCCTTGAAGTCAGGAATGGTTTCTTATTAATTTTTTCTCCCAGCACCTAGTATACTATCAGTCATTTAATAAGGAACTCAAAAATATATGAATAAATGAGGGATGACAGATAATCAACAAAATAATCTTCATAAAGTGAAATTTTAAGATTGATTAAAAAATATTTTACACTTATATAAAAAAATAACATTAATAGTAAAAAGAATATTAAGGAAAAAAATAAAATGATCACTTATTTATTGCTTACCAGATACTATCATAAATGAAATATACATAGTTTATCTCATTTAATACTCACAAAACCTTCTGAGGTGTTAAATCTCTATAAGTTTGGAAACTAATGCTCAGGAATGTAAATCTGTTTACCTTAACGTACATGACTGACAAGTGGTGTAGCTGAATATGAAACTGAGAATTTTGTAGCTCCAAAGGCCATACTTTTAACCATTATCTCTCCCTATATATAAAAGCCTAAGCAACCCAATGACTGGTCAACTGGTTGCTATGATGCACAATGACTACCAGAGAGCAGACGCTCAATGCAGTAGGACATCCCTCTCACAATCCAGGACTGCTGGTTCCCAACTGTTTGCCTACCTGCCTTCCTGATGGCCCCTAACTGCTTCTGCCAGCCTGATCACCCCCTAACCACTCCTATGTCAGTCTGATTGATGTCTAACTGCTCCCCTGCCAGCCTGTTTGCCCCCAACTTCCCTCCTCTGCCGGCCTGGTTATCTTTAACTTCTTTCCCTTGCAGCATTGATCGCCTCCAACTGCCCTCCCTTGCAGACCTGGTCCCTCTCAACTGCCCTCCCTTGCAGGCCTGGTGCTTCCCAACTGCCCTCCCCTGCTGGCCATCTTTTGGTGGCTATCTTGAGTCTACATAGGGGCAAGATCTTTGAACACATGGGGGAAGCCATCTTGTGTGTTGGAGTTATGGTCAATCTGTATATTACTCTTTTATTAGATAGGATAGAGGCCTGGTGCATGGGTAGGGGCTGGCTGGTTTGCCCTGAAAGGTGTCCTGGATCAGGGTGGGTGTTTCCTTGGGGTGTATGGTGGCCTGGGTGAGGGGCCTGTGGTTGTTTGCAGGCCAGCCATGCCCCCTGGGTACCCAAGCAGAGGCCCTAGTATCGAATTTATTTACCTTGTACAATTGAAACTTTGTAGCCTGGACTGGAGCCAAGTCTTCTGCTCACTCCCTGGCCAGCAGCCATTTCTGTTTGGATTTGTTTACCATCTATAATTGAAACTTTATATCCTTGAGTGGAGGCCTAGGCTGGCCAGGGCAGGTGGAAAGCTTGGCTTCCTCCATTGCCAGGGGCAACCCTAGCTTTTTCTCTCTGGCTCAGTGGCTGCCACCATTTTTCTTGGGATTTGGGATTTATCTTATTCTTTTTTAAAAAAAATATATTTTATTGATTTTTTTTTTACAGAGAGGAAGAGAGAGGGATAGAGAGTTAGAAACATGGATGCAAGAGAAACATTGATCAGCTGCCTCTTGCACACCTCCTACAGGGGATTAGCCCGCAAACAAGGTACATGCCCCTGACCAGAATCGAACTTTCAGTCTGCAGGCCAGCCCTCTATCCACTGAGCCAAACCGGTTTCGGAGATTTATCTTCTATAATTGAAACTTTGTATCCTTGAGTGGAGGCCTAGGCCAGCCAGGGTGTGTGGAAAGCTTGGCTTCCTCTATTGCCAGGGAAACCCAAGCCTTTCAACTACTCTCTCTGGCTATAACCATCTTGGTTGGGGTTAATTTGCATATACACTCTGATTGGCTGGTGGGCATGGCTTGTTGGTATAGCAGAGTGATGTTTAATTTGCATATTACTCTTTTATTAGGTATGTCTAGAGGCCCAGTGCATGAAATTTGTGCACTGGGAAGGGCGGTGTCCCTCAGCCCAGTCTGCACCCTCTTGCAGGCTGGGAGCCTTCAGTTGGACATCCTTAGCACTGCTGAGGAGGTGGGAGAGGCTCCTGTCACTACCACTGTGCTCACCAGCCCTGAGCTTGGCTTCTGGCTGAGTGGCAATCTCCCTGTGGGACCTCACTGACCACCAGAGGGAAGCTCCTGTGTTGAGTGTCTGCCTCCTGGTGTTCAGTGTGCATTATAGTAACCAGTTGTTCTGCTGTTAGGCTGAAACTGGTTCTTGGACATCCCCTGAGGGGTCCCGGATTGTGAGAGGGCATGGGCCAGGCTGAGGAACCCACTGGTTCATGATTGAGGCCAGGGAGGGACATGAGAGGTTGGCCAGCCAGGGAAGGATTGTGGGAGGGCTGCTGGGTATGTCTGGCCTGTCTCACTCAGTCCCTGACCTCAGCAGCAAGCTAACCTACCAGTCAGACCACCTGCCCCCCTGGTGGTCAGTGCACATCATAGAAACTTAGCTCTTGATTCGTCTGCAACATATGACATTTATAATAATTACCCTTATTTTTGAAATGGTTTTCCCCTGGCAGCATTGACTACCATCCTCATTCTCCACTCCCTTGACTGACCTGTCTTGTTTTCATTTACTCATGACCCTTAAGACATTCTCTAAGTGCAGCTCACCGATCTTTTATCTTTATACATCTTGAGTATCACATCTAATAATTCACCATCCATCCATCCATGCATCCATTGAGAATTATTATTATGCTCATTAAGTCTCCTGAATCCATTAATTTTTTTTCTGTCTTCCTCATTCAAATCATTATCTGTCATTGTGAACTACTGTTTCTCTTACTTCCTTTCACACATGTTCCTCTTCTCCATATCCATTCTCACCATAGCATCTAGAGATATTTTTAAATTCAAATCAGATTCTATTTTAGTTCTATTTAAAACATTCCATTGTCTTGCTGGGCCAAGTATGGCTAAGTGGCTGAGCATCAACCTATGAATCAGGAGGTCACGATTCGACTCAGGGTTGCGGGCTTGATGCCCAGTGTGAGGGCATGCAGGAGGTGGCCGATCAATGATTCTCTATCATCACTGATGTTTCTATTTCATTTTATTCCTTCCTTTCTAAAAAAAAAAAAAAAAAAAAAAAAAAAGTTGCAGCATTCTGTTATCTTCCTATCAATTAGGGTAAAATCCTGATTCTGTACCCTGACTACAATGATCTGGCCCTTGCCTACTTTTCTGACTTCATCTTATGCAATTCTCACTCTCCCCAATAATGTTTTAGCCACAGTGACTTTCTGCATGCTCATAGAGCAGGCTAAATTTGTTTCCACTCTAGCCAGTTTGATCCAGCCAGTTCTTCTTGGAAACTGATACCCCCCTCCCACCCTCCCTCTACCACTATCTTTGCATCTTGGCATTCAGATCTCAGCTTATATATTGCTTCCTCAGAGAAGCCTTCTCTGATTAGCCAGTCTAAAGTAGCCACCCAATCATTTTATCAAATTTTTGTTTTTATTCTCTGCCTATTCATTTACTTGTTTTATTTATCTGACTCCCCTACATCAAAAACAGCCACTTTATCTATTTGCTTTGTCACCGGAGCCTGACATCTAGTAGGCTTTCATTAACTATTTGTTAAAAGGATGAATGAAGTCTGTGGCAGGTACTGTGGGTACAAAGATAACAGTAGTAAGTAATTTGTACTACAATGGTTATTAGCCTTTCCTAGGTCACAGACATTTTTGAGAATCTAATGAAAACTATGAATTCTCTTTCAGTAAAAATGCCTTATTGTGCCTATTATAAAGATTTGATTAAAAATTAGAATCCTTGGTTTTTTGGTTAGCCATCTTACTATTTGTCCATCCCCTCTTAGAAATTTTGGAATGTAATTTTATTAAGTCATAACTTTATATGATTATTGACACATAATTAATGTACTGATACAATGCTTCTCAAGAATTATAGGTGCTCAAGAACTTTTTTTTTTTTTTAATTTCCTGTGGCATGGCTCTGTAAATGGTCTTGCTGTGCATGACTTATATAAAGCTTATGCCACATGCAACCTACCACATGAATTTGCCAAAGTCTAAACTAGTTTGTACCCTGTTCAGCTGATTAAGTACATCAGTTGTGAATTTGGTTGCCAAGTGATAATTGAAAGTATCTTACTGTACCTGTTTTATATTAGATCTATAATAAATAATTTGTAACCCAGCATCAATCTATAGACCAAGTTTTGAATAAGCACTGCCTTGAAAAGTATCATCAGTCTTAAACTCTTTTCAAGGCACCAACCCCATATCTTAATCTACCTGATTGTGCCTTTAGCTAGATGTTCTGTTGGTGGACATCTCTTCAAACCAAAGTTATCATGTTCTAATTTCAAAAAAAGCAAAAAAAAAAAAAAAAAGCCCCCTTTACTTCTTTTTAAATTTAAAAAATTCCAACAGTTTCTTTGTTATTCATAGTCATCTTAAGCTTTTCTTTGCCTCTACCCAATCACTCATTAAATCCTGTTACTCTACCCAATCTATTTTTTCTTAACCTATTTGTAATTATCACTCTAATAAGGACCTTTTTTAGACATTTTATTTTTCTAATTTCTCCAACCACACAAAATTTCAATGCCACAGATATACTGCATGTCTTAGTAGCCCTTCAGAGGGCCACAGATCATTGTAATAGCTAAAATTTCTTTGTCTCTCCAGATACCCCCTGTTGAGAATGCATACTGTACCTGTATGCTCCTCCTCATGAATGCATTTTCATTTTCTTTCTACTACCCAGAATCAATCCTTATTATATTGATTTTGATTATGATATTCTCTTTGGGAGTTCTTTCCCACATTTTTAAAAAAATTAAAATCAGATCCATCCTCAAGGCCTATACCCGGTTACTTTTTCATGAAGTTAATTTTATGATTCTCCAGCTATATATGACTTTTCACTCTTCTAATGAATGACAATTGCTTAAAGTATTTGTTAAGTTTCTATTCAATTGAAAAATCCTTATTCTCTCTTGTATGAGAGATATTTTTCTAAAGTCTCTGTTTGTCTATTCTATCTCTGACATTGCTGTGTATTTAGGAATAGAGCTATTATAAAAAAATGAGATAATGGAAAACTGGTATGGTTCCTTGCTTTGCCTGAAGGAGCTTAGGGTAGATGGATTAACCTGATTCAATGCCTTCATCTTAATATTTAATTTGTCATTCTATTCATAATTTATACATCAATCACAGAACATTTGTATTTGAAATGTCTCAAATATTGTAGAGCATACTTAAAAAAATATATATATTTTATTGATTTTTTTTTTTTTTACAGAGATGAAGAGAGAGGGATAATTAGAAAAATTGATGAGAGAGAAACATCGATCAGCTGCCTCTTGCACATCTCCTACTGGGGATGTGCCCACAACCAAGGTACATGCCCTTGACAGGAATCGAACCCAGGACCTTTCAGTCCACAGGCCGACGCTCTATCCACTGAGCCAAACCGGTTTTGGCTAGAGCATACTTTTTTGGAAATATGTTGGAAGAAATATCTTATAAGGAAGATTTCATTGCAACATTTAGAAGGAAATGCTAATATCCATATCTACTTGTTAATTCCTTCCCAATATGTTTTGTGTGTTTTTTTAAAAAAAACTTTCCTGTATGGTAAACTTAAATTACAGACAGTTTTTATCATTTATCACTTTTTATAGTTACTCCTGAAGAGAGTGACAATATAAGAAAGAAATGGCACAAAGAGATATTGAAACAGTTTTAAAATGTTATGAAAGTATAGGTTTAATTTTTAATACATTAATGCTTAAATATTTAATTATCATTATTTAAAAAACTTTTAAATCCTTACCTATGAAAAAATTTTAATTGACTTTATTTTATAATATGTAGAATAATAAACTGTCTTATAGAGGTTATGAAGATCATATAAGGTAATATATAAAATGCTTAAGACATGTAAAACACTCTATAAATGTCAGCAATATTAATATCCTTCTTCTCCTTTTACTCCTAGTCCCCATCTTCCTCTTCTTCCTTTTTCTGTTGTCATTCAATAAAAACCGTAACAATTCCTAATATTTATATATCATTTTATGCTTTACAAAGTGTTTTTACATCTATTATGGTCTCATAAATTCTGGATAAAAACTAGGGCAAGCATTTTATTTCTATTTTTGGAAAAGGAAATTGAATAAATCGAAGTTTAGAGAAATTATGTGACTTGCTTAACTGCATATCATAATAATAAAAGGCCAAGAGGCATCATGACCAAAATGACCTAATGACCAGTAGCTATGATGCCCACTGTGGCCAGCGAACCCAGCCCAATTTGGGGGGTGGGGCCGGCTGACCAACCACCCCTGTGGCCTCTCACCCAGGCCTACCTGCCCCCAGTGGGGAACCCCCCCACCTCGATCATGGACATGGCTGGCCTGTAAACCGCAAGAGATCCCAAGCTCAGGTGGGCCCCGCCCCCCAGTCTTGATCCCCACCCCAATCCCGGATGTGGTTGGCCTGCAAACCACCTGTGGCCCCAAGTTCAGGCAGGCCCCTCCCCCCAGGGAGACCTCCACCCCGGTCAGGGCAGGCCCCCAACTTTGCACCAGTCCTCTATAGAAATATAAAACCCTACCCCAATACCACTCCAACCCAAACCAACAAAAATTCCTGAAACCACAAAATTAGATCACTGATTCAGGCTAGCAGTTTAAAGTGTAAAGCCTCATTCACATGTGAGGAATTCACATTTTTCTCCTTCCCCTTGGACTCTGTGTCTCAGAGGAGGCATGCATGATATGGACACACAAATGTAAGCTCAGAAAAGTCACTCTTTTGGGGATCTATGACACAGGCAGAGACAAACTGGTCACCAAAAGCTAAGCATCATATTCTGTTCCTTCCTCATCCTGTGGCCTCAGCTCCAGACAGGCAGTTTCTGTGGCAGGATACAAGGAGAGCCTCGTCTCAAATCTTCACAAAGACGGGAATGCTCAGGAGGATAAGATAATAGAAACCTAAGGACTCAAATATTGGGACCCATGTGCCAAGGCCTGCTCAGCACAAGGCCAATGGGAGCTTGGACCAAGTTCTGATCCAATTCCTAAACCAGTTGCGATCTGCCATCTTGGGGTCACAGCAAGCACTGGAGTGTATAATTGTGGGGGGCACTCTGGAGGCGGAGGGCTCACCTCAACCCCTGGGCCCTGGGGGCTCTCTGTCTACATGCCCTTCTACCAGGCGCTCAGCCCCATCTATGCCAGCAAAGCCCCTTTGCTGGGGCAGGATCACAGGGGGAAGCCTGGGGGAGGGGTGGCCGACCCATTGCCTCCAGTGAGGCTGTTTGGACACATGTAATTAGCTCTAATTATCCAGGGCTTTCGATTCGCAGACTCCCTGGGGCCTGGAAGCTGTGCCCCCGGGGTGAATGCACCAACAGAGCTGCTGCACCAGCCAGTGAGCCCTGTGAGCCCTCTCACTGGGCGGGGAAGCTCAATCCCAGTCTACAGCACCCTGTGTCTTGTGTCTGTCTTGCCCAGTGCATCTCTTTCCCTGTTCCTTGCTCTCTGATCCTGTTTACTCACTCCCCATGTTTTGCCAGGCCTTTTGTCTCTGTTTCTCATAGGATCTCTGCCTATGGAGAACATTTCTGCCACCCCGCAAAGGAGCACACCAGCAGAATCTGCCTTTTCAATAAAAAAATGAAAAGTGGGAAAAAGAGTGAATTAAAAAGCATTAACTTAAAAACAATCCATGTGTCTGCAAATGCATTCCAAATGGCAGCCGGCCAGGCCTATGGATCCTACTCATGCATGAATTTTGTGCACTGGGCCTCTAGTACTATCCTATATAATAAAAGCCCAGTGATTAAACATCGGAATGACCAGAACAGCTGTCCAATCACTAAGATGTGCACTGACCACCAGGGGGCAGACGCTCAACACAGGAGCTATCCCCCCTGGTCGTCAGTGAGCTCCCACAATGGGTGTGCTGCTTGGCTGACTGGGATGTGTGGCTGTTCCAACAGCAGGCCATGCTCTCCCACCAGCGCACAACTCCCTTGCACCTGGTCTCTAGTCTATCTATATAAAAAAGCCTAAATGTTATGACTGAAAACCAGAACTATTGGAACAACCACTTGACCAGCTGCTATGAAATGCACTGAACTCTAGGGAGCAGATGCTCAATGCAGGAGCTGCCCCTGGTAGTCAGCGTGCTCCCATAGCCAACCTCCCATGGCCTCTCCCCTCTCACCCCCCAACTGGCCAACCTCCCACATAGGCCCTGATTGGTAGCCCAGCCAGCCAACTTCCTGGGGTCCCTCACCATGGCTGTCCAACACCCCTACCTCCCAATAGGCCTCGATCACCAGCCAAGCTGAGGGATCCCACTTGTGCACAAATTCATGCACTGGGCCTCTAGTGTAATGTAAGGACTTTTGGTGTGTAAATCTGTGGTTGGAGAGAAATTTCTCAGTAAATTTTTAAGTCAATAAAACCAAGTTATTTTAAAATAACATAGAAATTCTTTGAAATTATTACAAATGATATTCACTCACATTGTATTGAAGGAAATGTCATATGGCCATGTTTATTTTCAGAAAGGAAAAAGGAAGAATTCTTTCATGGGTTCTGAAAATGAATAAGTGAGGCTGATTAAGGAAATATTAATTATCTATTAAGTGCCAAGCTCTACAAAAGAAATGTTCTATAACTTGTCTCTAATTTTCCACAGAATTCTACAGAATAAACACTATTTTCCTTATATCAGGTGTAAAACTGTGGGTCAGAGTTTAAATAATGGTTAGTAAATGATAGAACCAGGATTTGACCTTGTCTGATTCAGAGGCCTCGGTTCTTTCTACTGGGTCACATGCTTTCTTTTCTCTGCAGTTTTGTTAGCTGTGGATTACTTGGAATGAGAGATTTAAGTTTAGGACAGTGACTTTCAACCTTTTTTATCTCATGGCACACATAATTACTAAAATTCTTTGGCACATCTAAATATATTTTTGTCAATCTGAGAAAAAATAGGTATAATTTAGATACATATACACAGGATGGTTATTGTGTTGGCTGTTGTCATAAAATATATATAATATAAAATTTATTAACTTCAGAGAGGAAGGGAGAGAGAGAGGTAGATAGATAGAAGTATCAATGATGAGAATCATTGATTGGCTACTTCCTGCATGCCACACATTGGGGATTGAGCCTGCAATTTGGGCATATGCCCTGACTGGGAATTGAACCCATGATTTCATGGTTCATAGATTGACTCTCAACCACGGAGCCATGCAGGCTGGGCTGCCATTTTTTAAAATTTTACAATCTAAGGCAGTGTTTCCCATATGTGTACCCCTTCTATAATTTTCGTAACGGTGAATATCCCTCGTACTCATGAGAATGTAAAATTAGGCACAGCTAAGCATGCTGCAGTGCATATCCCCCCCCCCAAAAAAAACTTTGGTGCAACACGTACCCCCACCAAACTCTTCTCGTACCCCTGGGGGTATGCGTACTATACTTTGGGAAACACTGAACTAAGGGAAAAGAAGTCCGTGCTCCTGATTAAATAGGTATTGCTCTTTTTAAAAATTCTGTGACACACCAGTGTGCTTTTTTGGGAACACCAGTTGAAAATCACTGGATAGGGTAATAATTTTCAACTGGTCAAAACCAACTATTTACTGGTCATAAGGATCTCTAAACTCATATATCTGAGTCTTATTTTTCTCATCCCGTATAATGAAAAAATTTGGGGCTGTGTTTTTGGGTTTGATAGATGATTTCTAAGTTACCTGAGATAATTAATTTTATGTGTCAACTTAACTGGTTCATGGATTGCCCAGACATTTGGTGAAACATTATTCTGGATGTGTCTGTAAAGTTATTTCTCAATGAGATTAATGTTTGAATTGGTAGACTGAATAAAGCAGGTTGCCCTCCCTAAAATGGGTGGGCCTCCTGTGATCAGTTGAAAGCCTGAATAGAACAAAAAGGCTGACCCTCCCTTCTATAAGGGGAAACATTTCCTGCCTGAGTGCCTTGATCTGGGACATCAATTTTTCCTACCTCCAACTAAACCAAAACAATGGTTTGTTCTGGATTTTGAGCCCACTGCATTTGGACTATAATGACATCATCCTGGGTTCCTAGTTTGCCAACTGAAGATCTTGAGATCTGTCAGCCTCCATAATAATATGAGCCAATTGCTTATAATAAATTTCTTTGCGCACACACACACACACACACACACACACACTATTGATTCTATTTTTCTGGAGAATGTTAATATAGATACAAACAACTCTGAGATTGTGTGATTATGAAAATCAACAGTAACAATGAAGAGTTGCTAGTTCAGGAGAGGTTCAGACTCATTTCTTCTTTCAGTCAGCACTTTATTGAGGATCTTTAATGGAATATTTACATGTTGTCTTATCACATGGGTATATAGTAGTTGTTATCACTGGGAAGATAATTGACTAAATGTTTTTTTCCCCCCCTGAAAATGCTGACTGCTAGTATTGATTAATGCCATTGCATTTCTGGCTTCGTTCGGTTTACCTTACCTAAAATAAGTCACAAAAAATTAAGAACAGAGAGATTGATTCTTTTCCAAGTTTTATATTTCCTCCTGACAACTATTCTGCAACCCCAGGCATAGATTAATGAATGGAGTATGCACAAGGTGATATCAGCTCACATATATGACATTACTCAGATGTCTCAAACTCCGGAACAAGCATGTGAATGATTTATGGAATTGATATTAATCTCTTTCCAGTAAATGCATTACTTTAGGTACATGGGAAATTGATGTTATTACTCTAATGCCAAATTAATTTCTTTCTTGCTGGATCAGCATTATAAATGGAATTAGATGTTAACCTTTTATACATCTAAACAGAGTAAAATATGGGAAGCAATTTAATAAGTAAAATTTGGATGCCCATTGCTGAAGGAAAGGGTATGTATTATTATTATTTTTTGTATGTGTATTTTCTTCCTGATATTTGTGGATCCTGGGATATTGGATGATATTTATTTTTTTAAAATATATTTTTATTGATTTCAGAAAGGAAGGGAGAGGGAGAGAGAGAGAGAAACATCTATGATGAGAGAGAATCATTGATCAGTTGCCTCCTGCATGCCCCCTACTGGGGATTGAGCCCGCAACTTGAGAATGTGTCCTTGACTGGAATTGAACCTGGGATCTTCCAGTCTGCATGCAGACGCTCTGTCCACTGAGCCAAACCAGCAAGGGCTTGGATAATATTTAAAGTATAACTTAATAGCATTTAAGAATAAAATGATAATAATTGAATCTAAACATTTAACACAGGACTATAAATAATGCATAGCAAATGAGAATTATAAGTTATTAAAAATCCCTAAAATTCTTGAGAAAAGATTCTTTTTAAGAGAAACTTTAAGAATTCTCAGTCACTAATAAACAACATTTTTAACCCATGCACGTAGGGCATAAAGGAAATTAGAAACTTGTCAGGCAGCCTCTTCCTCTTCCCATATATGCCTGGGCCTGCATGCTCTTATCTGTTTTCTGTGTTTCCAGCTTGCTGTGGCTTTCAGTTGCCACGGTGTTGATTTTGGCCTGGATGGCATAATCTATTAAACTTAGTCTTATATATCAATTGTGATTATCAGAAGGAAAATATTACTGGCTCAGCTTGGGTGTGGTCAGTTGTGGCAAATGAGGGAGGTCATTGGTTATATACGGCTGCCTTTTCAGTGCAGTGGGTATGACAGAGTCTCTAATACGGGGCTGTAGGTAGTGGGGAATGATGGACATCTCTAAAGCAGCCGGGCTTACAGGTCTGCTATGGTTCTTCCAGCTTGACAGATCTCTGATTTTGTGGAACAGCTGCTACCCATACCTTTACCTTTCTTTTCCTGGCTTCCAACAGTTAGATATACTGCGGATGGTCTTTGTGTTCACTCCAGTATGTCTTATCCCTGAGCCAGTCTTGAACAGAGTATTATCAGAGTTGCTGTCAACTAGCCTTGTTATCTTATGTACAAGGAACAAACCCTGGTTGTTAGTCTATAATTGTAGCATTTCCAGCATTGGTGTAGTCTGCAGAACTGGGTTCTTTCTTGATACCTTCTTTCTGTGGCATAGTCTTACTATTCACTTAGCTTTGTCTCTTCCTCTCTAGTTTTTTTTTTTTTTTAATATTGGTTTTTGGTATTTATTTTATTTTAAAGGTGTTAGGTTTAATTTTGTTATTAAAATTGAAATGCTTATTTCACAATCCATTCAAACACAACACTGATTTTAAAAAAAATCATCGTTGAGAGTATTACAGATGTCCCCTTTCTCCCCCATTGCCCTCCTCTACCCAGTTCCCACCCCAACCCCAGGCCTTCACCACCCATAGGTAATATATATATATATATATATATATATATATATATATATGCACATAAGATGTTTGTAACTCTTTAAGCCTGGGGTATTGCCTTGTACCCTGGCCCTCTACCCAGTTCCCACCCCAACCCCAGGCCTTCACCACCCATAGGTAATATATATATATATATATATATATATATATATATGCACATAAGATCTCTGTAACTCTTTAAGCCTGGGGTATTGCCTTGTACCCTGACCCTCTTGATGGAAATCGAAGACTTTATTTTTTTACCATGTCTATATTCAAATTTACTTCTCCGCATTGGCTGAGATCCATCTGTGAATAGATAGATTTCCCTGGAGCACTAAATAGCAAATATGCTTGGTCTGCAATACTGCCCAAAGTCTGGACCTTTTGGAACCTCTTTCAGCTGAAATTATACCTCAACATCCTATGCTTTTTGGGCACTGTGCATCAAACCTCCTGACTGCTCTTGCTGGGATTACTCTCTTCTGACACAGCTCTGGATTCCGAAAGCGCAATTTTTGACAGTATGACTCTAGTTGTATTTGTAGAGTGGTTCAAGTGAGGGTTAAGGATGGTAGTGATAGAGATTAGCTTTGTTATCTTATGTACAAGAGATTAGGTGTTTGCCTTTCCCTAAGAAATAGTGACTTTTCCTCCCCACCCACTGGCCCTCCCCTGTCTTCCCTCTGAGGTTCCAAATGCTTATATGTCTCTGGATCTATTTTGTTTGTCAGTTACTTTTTCTGTCATATTCCACATATGAATGAGAACATGTGGTACTTATTGTTCCATGATTGGCTTATTTCGTTTAGCAGAATGCTCTCCAGGTCCATCCATGCTATTGTAAATAATAAGAGTTCTTTCTTTTTTACAGCTTCATTGTGTAAATATAACATAGATTTTTTTTATCTACTCATCTGCGGATGGGTACTTGAGCTGTTTCCAAATCTTATTCTTGCTCTTAAGGAGGCCATGGTCTGCTTGGGGTTCAAGTAAGTTCACTAAAAAGCTACAAGGGCTGATAGTGTTCAAGTCACCACCATCTGACAGTCCCTTAAATATACACTGTGCAAACTCTCACACCCAGCCCTTTGCACTTCTTCTGCCTAGAATGCTCTGCCACCAAGATACTGACATGGTACATCTCTCACTTCATTCAGGTTTCCACTAAAATGTCGTCCTAGGGAGGACTGTGCTGGATGCACAGCTATTTTAGTACCTTCTTTTCATCTCTCTTATCCCTCTTAACCCAAGTTATTTTTGTTCTTAGCACTTATCACCAACCTTGTTATATATTTATGATTTTTTTTGTTTATTATGTCATCTCTAGTATGTAAGCTGCATGAGAACAGGGTTGTTTCTGTATTGTTGAGTGCTTTATTTCCCCAATACCAGCATCTTTTACATAATGGATGATCAAAAAATATTTTTTGATTAAGTAACAAAATGAATAAGTTAATGAATCAAGTTCAGATGAGTAGAGTCTGGATAAGGTATGAGGTAGTTACCAAAGAGGGCATGGTTATTTTTACCTTGGGAGGGGGGGGGCAAAGTATGGTGTCAGGAAGTGTGGTCTGAGAGTGGAGGGGTAGGGGATGAGACTAAGGTTTTGTCATGTGCTGGTCACACAAACATTTCCAGAGACATAGTGATGATAGAATATTCCAGAGTTTGTAGCAGGGCAAGTGTGTCTTAAGCAAGAACTGTTTTTAAATCTTATCCTAGTGATGTGGCATTCTAAATTAACAAAATTTTCAAAATTTATTATATATTCATATTCTTTCCTTCTGTTTACTAATGAGCAATCATGAATTTTTCTACTGGGTTGTGGATTTCTTGAGGTGGGTGGGGACCAGGGTTTGTTTAGATAACCTCAGAGCCTGACATAGTGACTGCTCCGGAAATAGTGCTTTTTAAACATATAAATGATTGTTCCTTTGGAGCTGGAACATTCTAGAAATCTGTGATTCTTCCTTAGCCTGACATTTCCACAGCTATTGTTTAAGATTCTTGCAGATGGTGCACTTTTGGTCCATTAAATCTTATAGCTGGCTTCTTTCCCATATCTTTCATCTGGGAGATTCATATATCTTCTTCTTTCATTGCACTATAATGATTTATTTATATGTAGGTTCCTTATATTAGGCTTTGAGCTTTTGGAAGGCAAGGACTTCTTTTAGACTATTTTCTATGCTGTAGCTTGGTATAGTATCTGGCACAGGGTAGCTCTGCAGTAAATGTGGGATGAATGAATAGAAAATTAATGAGACTAAGTGTATAAAATGAACATTTATCAAGGAAATGCATGAGAAAGAGAAAGGATGATTTGTGTAACAGGATAAGTGATAGATTTTAAACACTCTAATGACTCTCCCATGCTAAGGCATTCAACGGTTCTCCTAAAGACAATTCCTAAAATAACCAGCCTGTCTCCTAATGTCAGTGCTCGTGGATTATGTGGGGACACCTATCAATGAATTTGCACTCTTATCCTAGCCTTGCACCTTCATGTCAGTGTTCCTTAGGTGGGTAAAATGTTGATGAATGCATCTATCTCAATGCATGTAGGTAGATCTAGTGTACTATTATATTATTGAAGCATCACAGCTGTCTGTCTCCAAGTGTACAAGTCAAGGCATATAGCAGTCCCAGAGTATAGGTGCTAGAAGGAGTCATGCTTAGAGAGACTCCTATGGATATTTCTCTTTTCCATTCTACCTTAGATGTACTACTCTGCCCAAACAATCAGAGTTTAGCAAATGTAGTTATGACTGTTTTATATGACTATTTTAGGATAAAGCCAGAAGGAGAATGATTGTATACATGATCAGCACAAAGAATGTACTCCTTCAATGTCTCTGTCGGTAGGCTCTAATTATTTTAAGAGTTTCAGTTTCCTCTTTGAGCATTCACTAAACAAATATACATTGACTATTAATTATATGCAATGACTGTTTATGCACAAGATTTAAAATACTTAATAATAACAACAAAAAGCCAACAAATGTTTGTTTTTTCTTATTTTTTAATTTTTTAAAAAATATATATTTCATTGATTTTTTTACAGAGAGGAAGGGAGAAGGATAGAGAGTTAGAAACATCAATGAGAGAGAAACACTGATCAGCTGTCTCCTATACACCCCCTACTGGGAATGTGCATGCAACCAAGGTACATATCCTTGACTGGAATCGAACCTGGGACCCTTCAGTCTGCAGGCTGACACTCTATCCACTGAGCCAAACTGGTTAGGAACCAACAAATGTTTTTTTGAACATGTACTTTTATGCCCAACTGCCCATTTAGAGCTGATCCCACCAGTGGGACATCCCTCGAGGGGAGAGGGCTGCAGGCTGGGCTGAGGGACACCCTCCCACCCTGTGCATGAATTTCATGTACTGGGTCTCTAGTAATATATAATGGGATTTCATATCCTAGCAATCTTCTAAAGAGTGCTAATTTGAATCATTCCCATATTCAAATTATTTTTCCACTATGATATCATAAACATAAATTAGCTTTTCCCATATTAGAAACACAAAATTTTTCTGATATATTAAACATGCTTTTTCTTTAATATTTATAAATATTTAGAAATAATGTTCCTTATGCAAGATGAGTGACATTCTTTTACATTAACATTTTTTTAAATTACAGCTCACATTCAATATTATTTTATATTAGAATAGGGAATATAGTCAATAATATTGTAATAACTATATAGTAACTGTTTCTGCTCTTATTGGAATTTATTCTTTCCACTTAAACATTAGATCTCATTTTTTTCATGCACGCAAAGATATCACTTCAGTACCAGGTGAGTACTTGAAATATCCAGGAGGAGGAAAATCACTTTGCAAAGTATATGAGTGACATTCTTAAACTAACAATTTATTGCTTGAATTTTAAGTCTCAGTGGAAAGACTATAGAAAGAATGATAGACATATGTATATAATTTTAAATTATTTTAATAGTAATAGAAAAGGACTTGGGGTGTTGTAACAATATTTTATTTATCAACAGTCTTGAGATTATAACTAAATTTAGCTCTGTGCAAAGTTATGAAGGAGGCTTTCTGAGTGGCACCACAGATTCAGTGTCCCCCAAACTTAATGATCTCTTCAACCTTGATCCTCGTCCTGTCTTTTCTTCTGTCTGAGTCTATGGGCAATCCTATCTATCTGTCACTCAAACAAGCAATTTCTTTAAGGCTGGGACCATGCCTTTTGTTGACTTTGTGTTCCTATGGCCTAGCACAGATACTGATAGGTAATATACAATCAATAAATAGAGAAGTTAGGAGCAATTAGAAGAACAGTCTGCCAATTTCCAGCACTTTATCCATCACTCACTTAAATCTGTGCTCTATACTTTCTTTCCTTACCGCTCTCACCAGAGTTTAACCTTTCCACTTGTACATTAGATCTCATTTCTTCTCATGCATGCAGATATCACTCCAGTAATTCCTCCCTCTATCTTCATTATTATTTTTGTCTGTATTGTATTATTTCCATCAGAATAAAAATATACTGTCATTTCTCCTATCTTTAAAAAAACTGCAGTTTGGCTCACAACTCTTTATCAGTTTCTACTTTCTTTTTCTGCTCCTTTTTATAGAAAAAATCCTATTGAAAGAGTTGCCTGCCTTTAGTTTCGTTTTCCCTAGAGCCCATTCAATCAGGTTTTCATGAGCCATACTGCTCCTTCAAAATTGCTTTTCTCATGGTCATGAATGACCCCCAGCTTGTTAATTTGAATTAAAACAGTATTCTTATAGTTTTATTGGCTGGATTGACCCATTTGGGCTAGTCCCATGCCTTCCTCTTTGATATATATATTTTTTGGCTTCAAAGATGCGTACCAACTCCCTAATTTTCTTTCCTTAGTGTCCATTACTTTTTTACATTTATTGACTCCACTTAATTTCTCTACCTTCTAAACACTGGAATATTCAGGGCTCAGTTCTTGCACCTTTTCTTCTTCTCTGTTTACAGTTAAGTACTCCTTTTGGTTGTTTCATCTGATCACTTGACTTTAAATATCAACTTGACTTTGCATACACACTGATTTCTATCTCCAGTACCGACTTCTCTCCTGTACTCTATTCTCATATATTTATTAAGAGTGAGCCCACAGGAATCACTGGCCAACCCACAAAATTGGCCGAAATAATAAATATGCTGTTGTTTTAAGCTACAAAGTTTTGTTGTGATTTGTTATGCAGCTGTGGATACAATAATATAAGGGTTGATTTCACCATCCTGAAAGCAAATGTAATGCATGATTTTCAAATTGTTTTAATTTATTTGCAAAATCTATTGGATAGATTCTGTTGTTACCAGCAAATATAAGTACTAATTGATTCATGAAAAGGCAAATTATTTATCATTTTCCCTTAAAAGAAGTTATTACCGATAATAATAAGAAATCAAAACAACGATATGTTGTCTCAATGCAGACAGATAAGAAAGTTACTCTAGTTAGTCCAATATTACAATTCATGAATAGGGTGGAATCCATTTTTATGAATCACTCAGTAAGTTCAGGCTTTGGTAATTTATCAAAAGTATCTAAGTGTATTCTAAAATAATAATGAATTGAATACATGTGACTCCCTCTTCCCCGCCCCCGCCGTCATGAATCTGGGCCATTATGGCATGAATTATTTGCATATACTGGTGGTTAAAATTGTATTTCAAATAAATATTGAATATGCTTAAGTAAGTAATTTTAATTTATTCATTGACCTTTTATATTAATCTCATGTCTTGTGTACTATATTTAGAGGGATGCTTATGGTAACACATTGAGAGAGCAAATAATGCTTTAAAAATTAGAGAGAACAAATAATGCTTTTAAAATTACACTTTAACATAAAAGACTATGTATATGTTCCATATTTGAAGGTATCTGTTGTGAGAAGTTGTAAGTAAACTGCCAAACTTTAAATGTTAATTTAAAAAAAATCCCAACTATGTAAAGCTTATCAACACAGTACTTTTAGAGGTTAGCAGCAAATTTTAGTTGAAGAGCAATTCAAAGATGCAATTTTCTAGCATGAATTTAAACCACATATCTTAGAATAGGCAGTCAGTACTTTGTTTTAACTTTTTGTTGTTAATCCTCACCTGAGGGTATTTTTTCCATTGCTTTTTTTTTTTTTTTTTTTTTTTTTGTAGAGTAGAAGGGAGGGGGAGAGGCAGAGAGAAAGAAAACATCAATGTGAGAGAGATATTGATTAGTTGCCTCCCACATCCCTAACCACAGTATGTGCCCTTGACTGGAATCAAATCCAGTACCCTTCAGTCCACAGGCTGACACTCTATCCACTGAATCAAATTGACCAGGGCACTTTAACTTCTTTTTAATAGCAGTACCTATTGTTTTGTACAAGTAATAATCAAGCAAATGCAATATTGGAAATATTAATTATCAAATATTTTGGTTGACATGAGATATAAAAATTGGGTTAATTTAGATGTACAATTATTGATACCTGGTTGATAATTATTATAATTATAACAATTGTACATATTTATAAAATACAATAATCTCATTTTTCCAAATTTTGTCAGATTCATTACCTGATTTTTTGTCAATTACACTTTGAGGAAAATGTTAGAGTATGATCATTATCACCATTTTCACCTCCATTTTAGACAGGAGGACACTGCAGTTCAGAGAGGTAGAGTGAATTTTCCAAGGTCATTTGGCAGGTGCGTAGCTAGTCTAGGAATAGGTTTCCAGTCTTATAAACATCTGTTTAACTAATACAATAAATACTCAATGCATTTAAAGTGTTACAAAAATTGAAATACCAGAAATTTCATTGACAAGAAATGGAGAATGTTATTTAGACTTTCTTATTTCAAGTGATGGGTTAGTAGTCCTTTCTGAAACAGTAGAGGCAAAAGTGGAGAGAGCATAGGGTTCATACTCTGAAGACCTGGGTATAAGTTTTAACTCTGTTATTAAACTAGATTTGTGATCTTTAACAAGTCATTTAGGTTCTACTACTTAGTATCATCATTTTTAAAAAAATGGGATTGGCATTTCTGCTTTCTTGGGATATATTTCTAGAAGTGGGATCACTGTGTCAAATGGCAGTTTCATATTTAATTTTTTGAGGAAACACCATACTGTTTTCCACAGTGGATGCATCAGTCTGCATTCCTACCAGCAGTGAAGGAGGGTTCCTTTTTTCTCCACATCCTCTCCAGCACTTGTCCTTTGTTGATGATAGTTGTCTTGCAGGTATGAGATAGTACCTCATTGTTGTTTTGGTTTGCATCTTTCTGATGATAAGTGACTTTGAGCATGTTTTCATATGTCTCTTGGTTTTCTGAATGTCCTCTTTCAAAAAGTATCTATTTATGTCCTTTGCCCATTTTCTTTTAATTGGATTGTTTATCTTCCTTTTGTTAAGTTGTATGAGTTCCCTGTAAATGTTGGAGATTAAACCCTTTTGGTGATAACATTTGCAAATATGTTCTCCCATACAGTGGGCTTTCTTGTTGTTTTGTTGATGGTTTCTTTTGCTGTGCAGAAGCTTTTTATTTTGATGTAGTCCCATTTGTTTATTTTCTCCTTAGTTTCCTTTGCCCTAGAGGAGCTGTACTTGTAAAGATATTGCTTCGACAAATATCTGCTATTTTGGTGTCTATGGCTTATTCTAAGATTTTTATGGTTTCCCATCTAATGTTTAAGTCCTTTATACATTTTGAGTTTATTTTCATATATGGTGTATGTTGGCGGTATAGTTTCATTTTTGTTGCAAGTATCTATCCAATTTTTCCAATGCCATTTATTGAAGAGACTGTCTTGACTCCATTGTATGCTCTTGCCTCCTTTGTCAAATATTAATTAAGCAAAATGGCTAAGGTCGACTTCGGGGTTCTCTGTCTGTATGTCTGTTCTTATGCCAATACCAGGCAGATTTGAAAACAATGGCTTTGTAATACAGCTTGATATCTGGTATTGTAATCCCTTCATATTGTTCTTCTTTCTCAAGATGGTTGCCGCTATTCGGGGTCTTATTTTTATTTCAGATGAATTTTTGGAGAGTTTGTTCTAAGTGTTTTAAGTTTGCTGCTTTATAAAAAAGGAAGAAGGTATTTTAATGGGGATTGCATTGAATTTATATATTGCTTTTGTAGTATGGACATTTTAATGATGTTGATTCTACCAATCCATGAACATGGTACATGATTTAATCAGAAAGGATATATGTACTGCTATGTTCATAGCAGCACAATTTACAATAGCTAAGACTTGGAAACAGCCTAAATGCCCATCAGCAGATGAATGGATTAGAAAACTGTGGTACCTCTACACAATGGAATACTACGCTGCTGTGAAAAAAAAAAAAAAAAAGGAATTCTCACCATTTGCAACAGCATGGATGGAACTGGAGATCATTATGCTAAATGAAATAAGCCAGTTACTGAAAGATAAATACTGCATCATCTCACTCATTTGTGGAATATAAAGAACATTATAAACTGATGAACAAAAATAGATACAGAGGCAAAGAAGCATTGAACAGACTACTAAACTACATGAAAATTTCCTCAAGGCTATGCTAGGGCAATGACTATATGGTAAATTAAATAAGTAAAATATTTGTTGAGGATAATGATCTAATGAATTATTCTTCATTGGGTTACTTTCTTTCTCAAAGAATATCTCTAACATAGCTTTATTTTCAGAAGAATAACTCTATAATGAAAGTATTTCAAACACTGTGACAAACTCTTTTTGGTGATTTTATTTCCCACTATATTTATTGTGATTTTATGATATCTTTCAGATATGACTTTCTAAAGTATGATCTATAAATCTTGTGAATCAAAAGTGGTCCCAGAACAGATTTTTGTGTGCATCTGTCCTTGGTGCTGAAATTACTTGCCTTTCCAACAAGACTAATCATGGAGCTTTGAACTATAGACAAAAAATCGGAAGGATATTATTGATGTCAGGCACAGGATTCCTCTGAGATGATTTCAACTACTGTATTCAAATTCTTAAATTTATGTATTTCTGAATGTCTCCCAAAGCTGAGTCTGGATTTTTCTATTTGATTTACAACCTTGGCTTCTAAAGCTTCTGATCACATTTTATTTTCGCATAGTATAGAAAGGCTAATTATTAGAGTGACAAAGGAAGTCATATATTTTAAAGCAGTCTGTGTGGCCAAAGGATGCTTTTAAAAAAATATGTATTTTATTGATTTTTTACAGAGAGGAAGGAAGAGGGATAGAGAGCTAGAAACATCGATGAGAGAGAAACATCGACCAGCCGCCTCTTGCACACCCCCTACCGGGGATGTGCCCGCAACCGACGTACATGCCCCTGACCAGAATCGAACCTGGGACCTTTCAGTCCGCAGACCAATGCTCTACCACTGAGCCAACCCGGTTTTGGCCAACATTATTATTATTAATTTACCTTAAGTTAATGGAGAGTGAATGATATACTAGAGAATTCTTTAATTTCAGAACTATTTTTTGACATTTTTCTTAGCCGCCAAAGTAAAAATAAGTAGATGTGATTTTGAAGGATTAATATGTATTATCACTTTATCTGCAACCTAACTTTTAAGTGGGAGATAAAATACATTTTTTTTTTGTGGGAGATTAACATTTAATTTACAAAAATACCTGGACATCTTTGAAATAAAATGCTTTCTGAATTTTTAAAAGATATACATATTTAGTGCAAAGACCTTTGAGTATAATATTATATAATAATTGTCATATATAAAAAGTTCTTCGGTTGCATTTAAAATGTTAGTATTGAATTATCAGTCTAACCCACATTAAGAAAATAATAAAAACTTAAATAAAAAGTGCTTAACCATTAAATATATCAGTGAACAGATTAATAGTTGCACAATAGAGAAATAATCGGAATGCAGATTAAATGATAAAGTGACATATTATGTTATATCTGTAAAAAGAAACTTCTAAGGCTAAAATTTTAAATTATGTTAAAGATATACAATTAGAGAAATTTAAATTCACATATTTTTGGAGTAATTAATTATTTAATGGTGAATAATTTTATATTGCTGTGAAAAGTATCAAGACAACTATTTCTATTATTATCACTGTTCATTTTGTAGAACACTTACAATGTGCCAAGCATTGTTTTGGTGTTTTACATTGCTTAACTCAGTAGATCTTTAAACAGCCCTTTGAGGCAGTTTTTTGTTATTTTCATTTTTAAAGATAAAGAGTGAAATAACATTTTCTCTTTATAGCGTAATGTAAGTATAATCAAACAGTCATTGTCCATTTCCTAATTACTTAATTTGGTCATTCATATATCGGATTCTATTTTCTCTCTCGTTCTCTTTTTTGGCAACATGAACTTTTGCTGTTTTGTTGATGAAAAGCACCACTAGGAATGAGGAGGGACAGGATTAAAAAAAAAAAAAAATAATTAAATGCCCAGTCGGTGTAACTCAGTGGCGGAGTGTCGATCCACTAGCCAAGAGGTAATAAGCCCAGGTTGCGGCCTCGATCCCCAGTGCAGGGCGTGCAGGAGGTGTGATTCTCTCTCATTATTGATGTTTATATCTCTTTCTCCCTCTCCCTTTCCTTCTGAAATCAATAAAAATATATTAGAAAAAATATCATTAATTATATGCCTTCCATTTTTCCTCTTGATAATGACTCATAAGATAATTAACATAATCTTTTAATTATACCAGAAACAATTGCAATTTTGTCTCATAAAAAATTAATCTTTGAGGTTCAGAAAAATTTTAATATCAGAAGAGAAGCAAATGAATGTTAAAGGATATTACAATTGTATCATCATTTTGTGTAACTTTAATAGTAGGCTGGTTTAGGAACTTTCTTTTTCAAAGCTCAGTATATAATAAGGGCATAGCACAAGTACCAACTAATTTTAAACCATATATTTAAAATTTTAAAAGTCTCTTTAAAATATTAAAAACAGTAATATATACTCACTATTGGAAATGTGTAAGATTTAGTGAAGCAAATGAGAAATCTGTAATTTAAAAATATAATTCTACTACTTAGAAATAAATTCTATTAACCTGTGCATTTCCTTTCGATTTATAAAAAAGCTCAGAAACACAATATTTTGAAAACATGGTTGAGATTATAGAGTGAAAAAGTTTTTTGTGCTTTTCACTTCCCACTATAGCAGGATTATTTTTATTAAGTCACTAAATATTTAAAAAAATAATTTAAATAACCTATATTTCAATATTATTCAGTGGTTGACTTATTTAGTGGTTCCCCTATTATTGAACATTTAATAGCTAATGTTGCTATTATGAATAATGTTGCACTTAACATTGTTGTACATAAATTTTTGTCTTTATTTTTCCTCATTTCCTGAGGATACTGTACTTAGAAGTGAAATTACAATTTCAAAGGATCTGAATATTTTTTCAGAGCCTTTAAAGTCTACTGCTAAATTGCCTTTCAGAATGATAGTATCAACTTAAGCTTCTACACACGTTGTGTGAAAGTTATTACAAGCTCACCAGAATTGAGAATAATCACCATTGGAACTTTCCCTTATTTCACAGGCAAAACAATGGCCTTTCTTTGTTTTAATATGTATTTCTTTGATCATTGGTAAGGTTGATCATATTTCATATATTTATTAACATTTGCTTTTCTGCGTCTGTGAATTGTTCCTGTTGTTTTAAAGTTGGAGTTTCAGCATTTTTCTAGTGGTATATCTGAGCTCTTCATGTTAAGAATATGAAGCCTTAGTTATCTCCATGGCCAATATTTTTTTTAGCTTGATATATTTTTATTTTCTGATCATATTTTTGACATAAGAGAATGTATGTATTTTAGTAGTCAAATATATGAATTCTTTTTAATATTTTCTTCCTTGTTTTTGTGTTTAATCTTTCCAAGTCAAAGAAATATATACTTAAGTTTGCTTCTAGCCTTTTTATGGTTTTGTTCTATAGGTTTAATTCTTTAATCCTTACTAATGTAAGTGTATGTTGTAAACTGAGGCTTTAACTTAAAATTCTCTCAATAGTATTTTCATCATTATTTTTTGAATAAGCCATATCTTCTACTGAGATTTTTCTGATGCCTTCTTTATTAAATAACTATATATGGTCTGTGGTTTACAAAATTTTGGCCATAGACCTCCTAATCAGAATAATCTAGGGTTCTTACTATAATGCATATTTGTGGGCCTCAAGTCTGAGATACTAAATTAGAAACTCTGCAGATGTACTTCACAAATACATAGAACATTACTAATTTTTACCCCCTTTTCAAAAATTTTACACCCCTCTCACTTATTTGGCTTTCTAGACAAATTTTTGAGTTAATTTATGTAAAAAATTCTATCTTCAGATAGGAATTGCATTATTTTTTGAAGTAATAGCAACTTTATGTCTTACTACCTAGATATATAATGTCTTCCTTTTTATCTTTTGGGAAAACTTAAAAGATTTAAATTTAAATGAAATTTTTCATATACTTTAAGATGACACATCTATCTTAAAAAAATAATCTCAGTTTAAGCTTATGTTTGACACAGCCCATATGATTATACCTAATATTTACTGTTCAATTAAAGCCTCATTTCAATTGTTTTTAATACCAGTATCTTTCTCCTTCTCAATGTGTTTATCATATTTTACCTATTTCTATTTTTCTATTTTTATACTAAAGGCAGAAGTTTCGTTTTATTTTCTGAATTTAGTTTCTTACCTTTCAATATCTAGTGCAATTTCTAACATACAAGTGTCCACCAAATATTTGGTGAATTATATTAAATTCCCAGTACCAATCTGAACCTCAAATTGAAATCGTCATGAGTGAATTAATATTTATGTTCCTGGGACAATAGAAGATATCCTCCACTGAAGTTCTCATATGTATTCTTTCAGTCACCATTTATTTCACCTAATACTTATTGAATTTCTAGGTTGAATCATGTATTAGGATACAAATGTAAGTAAGGTAATTTTTATCATCAAGATTTTTGCTAGTTACTGAGAAGAAACATATCTATAAATGAATAATTGAATTTCAAAGTTTTAAAATATAGATGGTTTAAAATGCTATGAGAATATTCCGCAAACTGTGGCAGTTCATTTGTAGTATTATATAGTAGAAACTTTAGCTTTTTTTTTTGGTAAGAATTAGAATCTGGCTTTCTTAATAGCACCTAATGTATAACTTTGAGCAAGTTACTACCTGTATGAAAATCACTTTCTCACCTAAAATAAGGAAAATCATATTTACCTCAAAGATATAACCATATCATTAGCCATTATTTAGTGACTAAAGATCTGGTGCACGAAAATTTGTGCACTAAGGGGGGTGTCCCTCAGCTCGGCATGTGCCCTCTCACAAGGGTAAAGGGCCTAAGCCACAGTTTGGCCTTCCTCTGCAGGAGGCGACCAGTGGGGTGACCGGGGGATGGTGCTGGCTTGTGAGTGGCCTTTCCCGCTGTCCCCCGATCTCCATCCCCTCCATCACCTGCCTTGGCTGGTCTGGCGCTGCCCGTTTGCTGACTCTGCCCCTCACCAGTCATTTTGCAGTTTGGTCTATTTGCATATTAGGCTTTTATTATATAAGATTTCCAAATATCAATTTTCTATCTGGACCTTCTCTCTTGACTAGCTATATGTTCACTTTCTATGGACATCTTTATTTGGATTCATACTAACATTTAAAAAAAATAATGAAATCTGAAATAGAATTCTAGATATTCTCTGTTGAACCCATTCCTTCCTCTGTTCACAGTTTCTCAAACCAGAAATATGGGTGTCTACTAGTCTCCTCTTTCCCTCATGCATAATATTCAATCTATTTGCAGTTTCCATTATTTTACCTTCAAAGCATTTCATCATTCTGTATGCTTCTGATCTCCATTTCTATCACCCCCTATTCCTAATTCAAGAAGTATCATCTCTCTTGGACTACTCCAGTATATTTTTTGTTTAATGAAGCAAATGAGTACCTTGGTGTACGTAAAGACTGAGAGCCATGGAGGACCATGGTCAGAGATGTTGGAAAATCATTTAGTGTTAATAAATGATACCTTTTATGCCATGGTACTGTGTTTAGACTTGATCCTGTAGTTGATGAATATTATTTGAAGAAATTAAAGCCAGGAATTTTGATTACCAGCTATATGTCAGATAGTGTTCTAGGCTCTGAGGATATAGCTGTGAAAATGGATAAAGTTCTTGTTTTCATAGTCCTGATATTTTGTAGGGGGAGATAATATATATCTATGCCTAAGCAATGGTTATGACCAAATGACCGAATGACCAGTTGCTATGATGTGCACTGACCACCATGGGGCAGACTCTCAAGGCAGGACTTGCCCCCTGGTGGTCAGTGTGCTCCCACAGCCAACCTCCTGTAGCGGATCAACTTCCTGTTGTCCCCCTTCCCCCTTGGCCGGCAGGCCTTGATCACCCCAATAGGGACTGGGCTAGACAGCCCAATCGACCCCCATCACTGGCCAGGCTGAGGGACCCCACCCATGTGCAAATTCATGTATTGGGCCTCTAGTATATTAATAATATAATGTATAATGTACTTTTAGACCATAAATATATGTTTAAATATGCTATACACATGTTTATATTTTATATAGTTAAATATAATATATGTCATATATAACTACAATCTATATTTAAATAAATATAACAAATATTTAAATTTTAGATAATAAGTGCTCTGGATAAAATTAAGGGGCTAGAGATTAATGGACTTCTGTTATTTGATTGGATTATGTTCACTCATGCAACCAATAATGATAGAGTGCTTTAAGGTGATTAAGGATTTTACATATACTCTATGTTCAGGTGAAGCATGATAAAGAACCTGGGTAAGGAAAAAGGAATTGGTATGTATACCAAACAAATACAAACAGGTCTGATATAATGCTTGCCACTGACGTTTGTGAAGCATCTACTTTTTCCCTCCAGTGGTTTTCTACTCATTTCTATGAGTGATTTACAATAATTAGGGGGCCATAACTATTGTGTTTGTTTTCATCTCCACAAACTGCCATTTGGCTACTCTTTAAAGTTTAATTACTTTTGTTCTTATATGTGTCTATGTTTTGATCCCATTTTAAGCATGTACATTTTTATTTTTCTGGTAACCACCAATTTTGGCTTGTTGATTTTGTGTAGTTGCTGGTTTTTACTTTATTTTATTCTCTATCAAGAAACCGTGTAATTGTTTTTCCCCCCCTCTATTATACATATAAATGGTCAGCTTTTCCACATTACAAATCTATGAGAGCTATTACTAATGCTTAAACATGGCTCCGCTGAATATATGTCTTCTGCTGAAGGAATCCTCTCCAACTGTGCTCTTGCTGTTTTAGATGTGATACTTGCATGTTATGAAAAGGAAGACAAATGATGAAAGTTATTCAGGAGAACATATCCATGATGCCTCTGGTCATGTAAATTTTATCAGCACTGTAGTAATTTCATAAAGAGAAAATTTACTGGGATCCTTTTGTGTTGTAGGTATTTACATATACCACTTATTTAACACATATCAATTGAGTACATTCTATGTTTCATACATAATGGCAATCAGGTAATATACATGAGTGAACAAAAAAGATATGTTTTCTACTTTTAAGGAGCTTTATCTGGTGGGAAAAAGTCAATAAGAAGTTAATAAACACGTACAATTACAAGATGTGAGAAGGACCATGAAGGAAGAGAGAATTCAGTGATAGAAATTTTATGGAAACTTTTAGGGTAGTTAGGAAAGACTTCTGTGATGAGATAACTTTTAAACTGAGATCTGAAAGATAAGGAGGCATCCATGAGAAGGCAAGAATGTAGCCAGTGTGGAAAAGGGTCTTTTAAAAAATGGTTTTTCCATTTTAGTTTACATTCAATATAATTTTGTATTAGTTTCAATTGTGCAGCATAGTGGTTAGACAGACATATTCTTTACAAAGCATTCCCCCTGACAGTTTCAGTACTCAGAAGACGTTTGTATACTAAGTGAAAAGAGGAGAATACTTTAATAGAGGAAAGCGTGGCAAAAGAGGAAACCAGAAAAGTAGACAGGTGCTAGGTCATGCAGGATGGAGAGTAGTAAAGACTTTGTGTTTCATTTTATGTGCATTGGGAAACTATTGAGGAGATTTAGGTAGGAGACTGACATGATTTGATTTCTGGGAAATTAATGGTATAATGGAGGTAGAGGTTTTAGCTGAATTTGTAATGGGCTTTTAAAATTGAACTAGCCCATCCAGGTGTGGCTTAGTGCAGTGTTTCCCAACCTTCTCTCATGATGAGAATCACCTGGTGGAGTTGTTAAAATACAGATTCCTGAATCCCAACTAAGAAGTGCTAACCTAGAATTTTTGGGAACATATAGGTAAAATTGCATACCTAACTTAGTGCTCTGTATATAACATCTGTGTTAGAGCACTAGTTAGGTATACAATTTTACCTATATGTTCCCAAAAATTCTAGTTTAGCACTTCTTAGTTGGGATTCAGGAATCTGTGTTTTAACAACTCCACCAGGTGATTCTCATCATGAGAGAAGGTTGGGAAACACTGGCTTAGTGGTTGAGCATCCACCCAGGAACCAAGAGATCACTGGCTGGATTCCCAGTCAGGGCACATGCTTGGGTTGCAGGCTCAATCCCCAGTGTGGGTGTGCAGGAGACAGCCAATCAATGATTCTCTCTCATCATTGATGTTTTTATCTCTCTCTCACTCTCCCTTCTTTTCTGAAATCATTAAAAATATATTTACAAAAACAAAATTGAACTAAACTAGGACAGAAATTTTCTTTAATTTCATAGTAGACATTTGACATGTATACACATACATCTTAATATATATACATTAAGTATATAAATACATGTTAATGTATATATACACATGTTAATGTGTATATTTATCATTCCATTTTATTTTCTCTATTAGCTTCTTTGCCATATTTATTTTTAGGTTTGCTCTAAATTTGGCTATCTTAGTGTTGTTCTCTGTTGACTGCATTTCTTTTTGTGTTACTTTGTATGTTTTATTGTAAGCTGGACATTGTGAATGATGTAATATAGAAACTTTTGGTTTTGATTTTATCATCCAAAGAGATGATTTTTGAACCAGTATCAGTTGAAATACTGATTAAATATCTTGACCTTACATGAACCTAGTTACATGCTTTGTAACTAGGTTGCAATACCGATTAAATATCTTGACCTTACATGAACCTAGTTACATGCTCTTAACTTAGTTAAGAGCAGACTTTTGGAAAGCCTAAGGTATTTACCAAGCCCCTCTAACTTGGGACTTGTGCAAGAAAGAATTAACTCAGTTAGCATGAGTTTCCTAAACCTTGCATATTTCCAAGAAGGACCTGTTTTTGTGACTGCCTCTTGGTTAGCTCTGAGAATTCTCTTGGCCTATTCTGGTAAGAATGTTTTACATGCTTGGTACCAGCAGAGAAAACAGCACTAGCTTGTCTAGATAGTTTGTGGTGAAAATTTTCTTTCCTTCTAGGGATCTGGAGGTTCAATGATTAACCACCCCCCAAAACCCTAGGTTCCTAGGCTTAGATGAGCTTCTGTGGTAGATAAATTTCTGTTGTTTTCATAATTCACCAGTGAAAGAATTGTTTCCTGTGTGACATCATTGTGAGACCACAGTTGGAAGCTTGTGTTTGTTTTTCTCAAGACTTCATTCCATGTGCCATTTTTTCCCCTTTGCTAATTTTGCTTTGTTTTTCTGTGCAATAAACTGTAACTGTAAGTTTAAGTCCTGAGTCCCCTGCATCCTTCTAGTGAACTATCAAACCTGGGGGTGATGTTGGGAATCCTGACAGAGGACTCAACCTCCAAATGCTGTCTTTCCTCATGTTTTTATTTGGGCTTCACTTTAGTCTTTATTAAGGTGAGTCTGGGTTAGATTATATTTTATGACTTGATATTTACTCCTTTCTCTTTATTCAGCTGAATTCTTTGAGCATTAATGAAGTGTTGGAAAACATTTATATACTCATGCTGGCCTGGACCTCTTCATCCCCTCTCTTCTACTCTTACAGTATTTTAGCTAAGTGTCAGTGCATCTTGTATAGATAGCACTGAAGAAACTGTGGAAACAAGTCTACCTTTTAGAGGAATTCAGTTGAAAGCATAAAGGAAAGTGAAAATAATCTTACTGGAAACTAGAGGAAAGAGGATTCTTTTCACGTAGTGATGGAACATTTAGCAAAACTGTCATTGCAGTCATGTGAAAAGTAGAAGATGCACTAAGTGAAACTGAATTGTAGCTAAGGAAATTCTGGGCAGAATGTTGAAGGTGCTGCCTGGTTACTTCTTGCTGCTTATAGTAAAATGTGAGGAGAGAGAGAGAAACTAAAGGAAGAACAGTTAGACACGAAAGAGCCAGGACCCAATGGTTTAAAATTTCTCAGCCTTTCCAGGTGACAAGTGATTCTAAAATTAATTCTTCCAGGTAAAGAGAAAAGCTAAGGTATTCTCAGAAAATCCAGGGTATCCCTGAGATGAAACTGAGGATGTGACTGTAAAATCCTTTGTTCAGACCTAAGAAAGATTGAATATCAGAGTGCTAAATTAGACAATAGGCCCTCTGAGGATTTTAAGGGCGTGTTTCACTAATCCTCTCATTGAAAGAACTGGGCCTGAAAGGAGGTAAAAAATAATGTCACTTAGCAGGAACCCAAGGTAGAAAGGGTTTATCTCAGAAACTCATAGAAGCTGTGGGGCAATAAATATTTTTTGTTAGAAGCAGCTAAGTTTTGAGTTAATTTATTGTGCAGCAACAGACAGTGTTTGTTCTATTAACGTATTATTTTCCATATGAACAACTGAAAACCTATTTTTACCCCACCCTGTATGAAGCTAAATCAGCTATGACACTTTATACATAGTTTGACCTCAAACATGTAAAAATATGAATATTCATAGAAAAATGTATGAAGAGGGTACCCCAAGATATTAGCAAAAAATTTGTCTCTGTATGATTGATTTGGGGGATTTATTTATTTAATTTATTGTATTTATATGTTGTTATACTTCTAATTAGAAATATGTTTACCTATGGTAAAGGTTTATATAATATTAGGTAAAGGTTTATATAATATTTTGTTTTTATTTTTATTATTTTTATTTTATTTTTATTTTAATTTCTTTATTGGTTAAGGTATCACATATTTGTCCTCATCCCCCCCCCCATTCCCATCGCAAACCCCTCCCCATGCATTCTCCCCCCCCCCCCCCCCCCCCCCCCCCCGTTGTCCTTGACCACTGGTTAGGCTCATATGCATGCACACAAGTCCTTTGGTTGATCTCTCCTCCTTATCCCCACCCTTCCTTACCTTCCCTCTGAGGTCCAACAGTCTGATCTATGCTTCCTTGTCTCCAGGTCTATTCTTGTTTATCAGTCTATGTTGTTCATCATTTCCCCTAGATGAGCGAGATCATTTGCTACTAGAAATACACTTATAAGAACTGAAAATGAGACAAGCAGTAATGATTATGCTGAGAGGCAAATGAATCAGTCTGTAGTGAGCTTCTTTCTGGGCCAACAGTTCTTTTGAATCCCAATTTCAATGTCCAACATCTCCTTATGTGTACATGTCAGCAATGATATTTCAGTTCTGGATGGTTGACAAATGGTGGTAATGCAGATCCCACCCTCTCTGGTTTGGTCCTGGGAAACCTGCATTGACGCACAGCTGCTGACTGCTAGTATGGCAAGCCGTTGTCAGCGTCTTCCATCTTTCCATCTCTGGACTGTTTCTTTTCTGTCTTCATGGCTGGAGTAGTCCTGTCAACTCCTCTCTGTTGCAGGAATCCACATGGTCTTGGAGTTTGTTTTCTGAAAATATACAAACATATTCTCAACCATTCACATTTGACAATCTTTCTGAGACTGACTAATGAACTGTTATATCGAAAGGATGGCCCTTCTTTATTCCTGTTACCTTTTGTCAGAACTTATGTGAATATAACCTAAGAAAATATGTTTGTTTGTTTTTTTCCTGGCATTTCTCATGTGCTCTGGAATTATACTTGTTGATTTTTAGTGATTCTGAGAGGTATGTTAAGGCGATACTCATTTTTGTGACATTTCTTTCTAGCTTGTTGTTTTGGCATTCTTCCTAATGAGATGCTACAGAGGGGGCTGAATTTGTGAGCAGGTGGTATATGGGATTTTAAAAAACACACCAACTTGCAAATAGTTTTTAAAAGTTGTTAGCTGAAGTTCAATTTAGGTTGCATGATTTGCAGTAAGAATAGAATTCTCATTGTACATAATCTTAGAGTACATTGGTATCATCTCCATCCTGAAACAGGATATTAATATTATAGCTGGGTAATTAGTAGTATTCAGCAAAGTTCTGAATGTAATAACAATAATAAGTGCTTTGATTTGTTGAATTTCTCCTTTGCATAAGGACCAGTGCTAGAAGCTTTACATATATTCTTTCAAAGTCTCTATGAAAATTATGTTTGTTTTTATTTTATAGATGAATAAAATGAGGCCATAGTCTTTGTAAAAAAATATATATTTTATTGATTTTTTACAGAGAGGAAGGGAGATAGAGAGCTAGAAACATTGATGAGAGAGAAACATCGACCAGCTGCCTCTTGCACACCCCTACCGGGGATGTACCCACAACCAATGTACAAGCCCTTGACCGGAATCGAAACTGGGACCTTTCAGTCCGCAGACCGAGGCTCTACCACTGAGCCAAACTGGTTTCGGCGAGGCCATAGTCTTAATGCAAGTACTTGGAAGAGTGGGGAATTAGACCTGGTTCTAACTACAAAGCCATGATATTTCAGTATTAGAGGGCTCCCCTTAACCCTCATAAAGGCCAAGAGTACAATAGTTTAGCACAATTCTGGACTGTAGATCTGGATTAGAGAGGTTCCTATCTTCCTAGCTCTAGCATATGTGTTATACTATGGAGTATTTTTTCAGTTTTCTGTCTGACTTGTCATTTCCTTAGAAACGTTATTTTTTAAATTTTTATTTTAACAGATTTATTCAGATATAATTCACATCCATGAAATTCATTCATACAAATAGTACAGTTTAATAATTTTTATCATTTTAATAGAGTTGTGCAACCATCACCATAGTATAATTTTAAGACATTTGTGTAATCCACTCAAAGAAACACTGTACGAATTATCAGTCACTCTCCATTCTTCCCCACACCTCTAAGCCTTAGGCAGTCACTAATTTATTTTCCATTTATGTGTATTTCCTTATTGTGGATATTTTATATAAGTGGATTCATACAGTATGTGGTCTTTTGTGACTGATTTCTTTTCACTTTGCATAATATTTCAAGCTTCATTCATTTTATAGCAGGTATCAGTATTCCATTCCTTTTTCTCTCCAGCTTTATTGTAGTGGGATTGATAAATAACAATTTTATATATTTAAGGTCTACATATGCATTGTGAAATGATTACCACAATCAGGTTAGTTAACATATCTCTTATATGTGGAATCTAATGAACAAAATAAATTGATAAATAAAATAGAACCAGAGACATGGAAACATGGAACAGACTGACAAATCTCAGAGGGAAGAGTGGAGTGAAGTAGGAAGAGATTAACCAAAGTAATTATATGCATATACGTACTGCTCAGGGACAGAGATCATAGGGTAGTGAGGGCCTGGGGTAGGGTGAGGACTGGGTGGAGCAGGGCAGAAGGGGATACATCTGTAATACTCTCAACAATAAAGATTTTTTTTTAAAAAAACTTTTAAAATATGTTTTTATTGATTTTAGAGAGAAAGGAAGGGAGACGGCTAGAGAGATAGAAAGAAACAATGAAAGAGAAACATTGATGGGCTGTCTCCTGCATGCCTTCTACTGGGGATCGAGTCTTGACCTCTTGGTTCATAGGTCTTCCCCAACCATAGAGCCATATGGCTGGGCTTAAAAAAATTAAAAATAACATTTTAAAAAGGGCCACATTTTGGTTTAATTGATTTTATTGTTTTTTAATTTAATTAATTTTTTCTAATCTTTATTTTCTTCTGTATATTTTGTTTTTTGTTTGCTCTTATTTTTCTAATTTCTTTAAAGCAGATTATCACATTATTGATTTCAAAACTATTGTCTGATATTAGAATTTAGAACTTATAAATAGACTTAACTTTTATATTTTTTTCATTTTCTTCATACTTTCTGCTTCTCATTATTATTTCTTTTTTGATCCTTTAGTTATATAAAATATATATTTTATAATTGTTGAGCTATTTCTCAGATTTCATTTTGTTGATTTTAATTCTGTTATCAGAGAACATCCTTCTTATGATTTTAGGAGTTTAGACCAGAGACTTCTGACATCAAATTATTTCCCATCTCTCTCCACACAAACTTATATTTTTTAGAAATAGAAGAACTGAAGATTCTTTCTTTGTTTGTTTGCTTTGTTAATATCAAGTGTGAAGTTGGAAAAAAGCCTTTTCCTAATTTTCAGCTCTTGAAATTCACATGTAGGTTTTTACTCCATCTTCTCATCTGGATTTTCATTTTTCAAAATTTAAATACCTGTCAACAAATTTCAATGGAAATATAAAATTTGTTTTTTTAATTATCTTGAAGTTGAGGTCCAAATGTTCCAATAATTTTGCTAGGCCAGGCAAATTATATGTATAGATTGAAATGCAGCTGCAAGTGTATTAGAGATTTTCTGTTGCTTACTTGTCAAGATTTTTATCGTTTGGACAAAAAATAGTATTTCAAAACCTGCAGCATATTGACAATAACAGAGGAGCACTTTGTGTAATTCTTTTTTTGAAAAACTACCTCTTTAAAAAACAAAGATTATCTCTGCTACTTCGATTCACATATATTTCCAACAATAGATTTATTGACAGTTTTTGGATAAAGTTTAATTCTCTACCCTCCTCATTTATCATAGTATGCACTTTTATGCACTAAGAGATAGAATAGGCTTTTGGAAATGAGCACACTATATGTAGGTGTCCTAGTTGTGTAGGTCAGCACTTGACCTTTGTTGCTAATCTGTGAGAGTACAAGTCCACTCCCTGGAAACAAGCATTTTATGGAGTTGCCTTAGAATAAGGCCTTTGAGCTAGGAACAGATAGCTGGGGTGGGTAATCTCTAATTTTTCCAAATTATGCCTGTAAACTTGTAACTCAGTCTTCTGCAGGGTCTTGAGCCTCCACCCCCAATTGATTTTCAGAGAGAGAGAGAGAGAGAGAGAGAGAGAGAGAGAGAGAGAGAGAGAGAGAGAGAGAGAGAGAGAGAGAGAGAAAGCGTGGGGGAGAGCCACAGATTGAGAAACAGCAATATGAGAGTCACTTCAGTTGGTTCCTTCCTGGGGATCAAGCCTGCAATCAAGGTATGTGTCTGATACTGATAGAGAACCCACGACCCTCCAGTCCACCTGTGGATGCTCTAATCCCTGAGTCAAACCGGCTGGGGCTGAAGGTGGCTTTTTATTGTTAGGCCACCTTTCTTCTCTTTCCATTTTTTTCTCCCTCTCCATTGTGTCCCATCTCCCTCTTCTTCCTTACCAGAAGAAAAAGTATTTGCTAAAATTTCTGAGCTGTGAATGGCACACAGTTACAAATTTGTTTTCTGTATCATTCCTGGCAAACTCATTACAAAGTAATCGTGGCATACACTCAAGTGCACTTCCTTTGGGACCAATAGCTGTAAATAAGGAGGCTCTGCAAACTGGCTGATAAGTTGTTGTTCTGAAGATAGCAGTGCCTTTTAGCAGAATATTTGACCTTTTTTTTTATTATTGCCTCAGGCCTATCTAAGATCTTAAGGTCTATTTCTCATCTTAAAAATCCTCTGTAGGAAAATGCAGCGTGTGGCTTAAGAAAACCTTAAATTGCTTAACCACTCTCTCTCTTTCTGTGCCTTTCTCCCCACTCCCTAGCCCTGATGATTATAGTTTTGCTGGGTAATCTCCCTATCATTTTGCAAAATGGATTTTCCTTCTTCCAGTAACAGATACATTTTATTGACATTGATAGCAACATGTTGAATATTTTATGAAAACTGAATGTATAGGGAAGGAAAGTAAAAGTACTTTCATATATATAGAAATAGAGTATTTTATGCAACTTGAAAATTACTTTGGGACTAATAAAATCTTTAAGCCTTATTATTTACTAGAAGTCCGGTGCAATGAATTCGTGCACGGGGATGGGTGTGGGGTTCCTCAGCCTAGCCTGCACCCTCTCCAATCTGGGACATCCCTCTCACAATCCAGGACTGCTGGCTTCCAACCACTCACCTGCCAGCCTTCCAAATTGCCCCTAACTGCTCCAGCCTGTCAGCCTGATCACCCCCTTTTCACTCCCCTGCCACCTAATTGATGTCTGACTGCTTCCCTGTCAGCCTGTTTGCAGTGGGCCAGCCAGCTCTGCCCCTGATCAACATTGAGGGGTTGATTTGGGGTGGGGCCAGGCAGGGGAGGTGCTGCAGGAGGTTGGCCAACTGGCCCCGCTCCCTATTTGCTCCCTATTTGGGTAGGGTGGTGATCAGGGGTGGGGCAGGCTGGAGGGAGGGGTTGTGGGCCAATTGGATGGTGGGGTCCCATCAGGAGTGGGGCCAGCTGGGGGGAGGGGCTGCAGGAGCTTGGCCAGCAGGTCCCACACCCCCATTGGGCCAGCAGTGGGCATCATAGCAACTGTTTGTTCTGGTCATTATGGTGTTCTGGTAGCCGGCTTTTTATATATACACATTGTCTCCTCAGCTGTGTCTAATTTGTTAATTCAGGGTGGATGTTCTCTGATTTAGTTGCTTTTCTGGCCTGGCTCTAGGAGGAGGTACACAACACTGTTGCCTATTCAGCCACCATTTTTTTTTCCTCTCTGGCTACTTTTTTCTATATATTCTATGTACTAGCCCAGTGGTCGGCAAACTCATTAGTCAACAGAGCCAAATATCAACAGTGCTACAATTGAAATTTCTTTGAGAGCCAATTTTTTAAACTTAAACTTCTTCTAACAACATTTCTTCAAAATAGACTCACCCAGGCTGTGGTATTTTGTGGAAGAGCCACACGCAAGGCGCCAAAGAACCGCATGTGTCTTGTGAGCTGAAATTTGCCAACTATGGCACTAGCCAAACAAATAAATTGCCACTTTTTATTTTTATTTTTTGTTAAATCTCATCCTACGATATTTTTTTCCATTGATTTTTACAGAGTGAAAGAGAGGGGAAGAGACATAAGAAAAAATCATTGATGTGGGAGAGATACATCGATTAGTTGCCTCCTATACATGCCCTAATGGGCACCAGGGATTGAGATTGCAATCAAGGTACGTGCCCTTGACTGGAATAGAACATGTAACCCTGCAGTTGGGCTGATACTCTCACCACTGAACAAAACTGGCTAGGAAAAAATTGCCACTTTTTAATTATGCCAGGCTATTTCACATATCTGTGACTTTGTACATATTTTCCCCTTTGCCTTCCCTGAACTCCAACTGTATCAATCTGATAAAGTCTACTCTCCTTTAAGGCTTAGATGTTTTTTGCATGGAATTAATAATTTTCACATTGGTATTATTATACTTACTTCATTTTATTTAGAGTAATTTCCTTACATGTCTTTCTTGATTTTTTAATAATTCTTTATTGTTGAAAGTATTACATATGAACCCCTTTCCCCCCCATTAACTCCCTCCTGCATGCTTCCTGCTCCATGCTCTCACTGCCACATATATGCATGGCCTCATCTGTGTCCATGGGCCATACATATATGTATACAAGGTCCTTGGTTGATTACCTCTCATCTACTACTCACCCCTGCCTTCCCTCCAAAATTCCACAAACTGTTTCATGCTTCCATGTCTCTGGATCCACTTTGTTCATCAGTTTATATTGTTATTTAGATTCCACATATGAGTGAGATCATGTGATACTTTTCTCTGACTGACTTATTTCACTCAGCATGATATTCTCCAGGTCTCTCCATGCTATCTCCAAGGGTAAGATATTCTTCTTATTACTGCTGCATAGTATTCCATGTTATAAATGTACCATAGCTTTTAAAATATATGTATATATTTTATTGATTTTTTTTTTTTTTTACAGAGAGGAAGGGAGAGGGATAGAGAGTTAGAAACATCAATGAGAGAGAAACATTGATCAGCTGCCTCTTGAACACCCCACACTGGGTATGTGCCTGTAACCAAGGTACATGCCCTAGATCAGAATTGAACCTTGGACCCTTCAGTCCACAGGTTGATGCTGTATCCACTGAGTTAGGGCTGTACCAGAGCTTTTTTATCCACTCATCTAGTGATGGGCTTGTGGATTGTTTCCAGATCTTACCTATTGTAAATTGTGCTGCTATGAACATAGGGGTACAGACATTCTTTCCAATTCGTATTTCAGGTTTCTTAGGATATATTTCTGGAAGTGGGATCACTGGGTCAAATGGCAGTTTTATATTTAATTTTTTTATGGAAACTTCATACTGTTTCCCATAATGGCCGCACAAGTCTGCATTCCCATCTGCATTCCCATAGTATACTAGGGTTCCCTTTACTCCATATCCTTGCCAGCACTTGTTATTTGTTGATGGTAGCCATTCTGATAGGTGTGAGATGATGCCTTATTGTCATTTTAATTTGCATTTCTCAGAACTTTGAGCATATTTTTTATGTCTCTTGACCATCTGTATGTCCACTTTGGAGAAGTGTCTATTTATGTCCTTTGCCCATTTTTAAAGTTCGATTGTTTATCTTCCTTTTAAGTTGTATGAGTAATTTGTATATTTTGGTTATTAACCCTTTATCAGATGTATCATTGCCAAATATGTTCTCCCATACAGTGGACTCCCTTTTCGCATTGTTGATAGTTTCTTTTGCTGTGCAGAAGCTTTTTATTTTGATGGAGTCCCATTTGTTAATTTTTTCCTTAGTTTTCTTTTGCGCTAGGAGATGTATCTCTGAACATTGCTATGAGAGATGTCTGAGACATTGCTGCCTATGATTTCTTCTAGGATTTTTTGGTTTCACAACTCACATTTAAGTCTTTTATCCATTGTGAGTTTATTCTTGTGTCTAAGTTTGGTGGTCTAGTTTCATTTTTTTTTTTGCATGTTATCTGTCCAGTTTTCCCAACACTATTTATTTAAGAGACTCTATTAACTCTATTGTATGCTCTTCCCTCATTTTGTCAATTATTCACCTCTATTTTTATTCATTAATTGAGCGTAATGGCTTGGGTTGATCTTGGGGTTTTCTGATGTTCCATTGATCTATATGCCAGTTCATGTGCCAGTACCAGGCTGTTTGGATTGCAGTGGTTTTGTAGTTTAACTTGAAATCTGGTATTGTGATTTCTCCAACTTTGTTCTTTCTCAAGATTGCTGTGGCTATTTGGGGTCTTTTTTGGTTCCATATAAAATTTTGGAGTACGGTATTTGTTCTAGATCTGTGAGATTTGCTGCTGGTATTTTACTAGGGATTTCATTGAGTCTGTAGATTACCTTGGGTAGTTGAAGGCTCAATCCCCAGTAGGAGGCCCACAGGAGGCAGTAGATCATTCTCTCTTATCATTGATGTTTTTATCTCTTCCTCTCTGGGGGAAAAGAAAAAAACTATATATATATATATATATATATATATATATATATATATATATATATATATTAGAAAAGGGTTGCATGTTCCATCCCCAGTCATGGAGCATTTCGGAGGCAGCTGATCAATGTTTCTCTCACATCAGTGTTTCTCTTTTTCTCTAAAAATCAATTTAAAAAAGCCCCATATCCCCTTGTGTGAGGATTAAAAAAATAAAAAAGATAGCTTACCTTTATCCTATAAACTAGATTAATTTCTTCTATTGTATGCTTTTATGATACCAGGAATGTATCTTTTCTTCATAACCCTCATTATACTTCAAATGATTAAATTTATGTTGATATTCTCTATGACAGCATAAGAACCGAAAGATAGAGACTTAGTAAATGAAAGCTGAATTTCAAGGAGGTTAAATAACTTTCCCAAAGTTATACAACTTAGTGAGTAGTAGAGCAAAGACTTGAGAGCAGGACTGTCTCATTCACTGCTAAAGTCCTCAACCACTTTACCATTTGATGGCATTATAAATGAATAATAAAGAAAGTGATTGGAAAAAATCTGAGAAGATGATGGGGAAAGATTAATTTTTGAAAATAGCTTGGAACATACCTTCAATGAAAAGCATAGATGATGAGAGGACTCCAAACTACGAGAATAGCTTAAGTAAATGTGCCAAGATAGTATTGGTTTTTTTTTTTGTTTTGTTTTGTTTTTTAATATATTTTATTGATTTTATACAGAGAGGAGAGAGATAGAAACATCAATGAGAGAGAGTCATCAATCAGCTGCCTCTTGCACACCCCCTACTGGGGATATGCCCGCAACCAAGGTACATGCCCTTGACCGGAATCGAACCCGGGACCCTTCAGTCCCCAAGCCGACGCTCTATCCATTGAGCCAAACCGGTCCCGGCGATAGTATTGTTTTATAACAGTGAATAAATTTGTGTTACCAATCCCCCCTTGCCAAGAACTCAAATGATAGCTGAATTTGCACAAGTATATAAGGGCCTAGTTATAGAGTCTTTTTATGACAGGCTCTGTGGAAATCATATGATATGAGAGGAGAGGTCTTGCTATGGGCATGAAGATCAGTTAAGAATTTGTTTCTACAGACTGAGTAAGAGAAGATTAATTGAGAAGTTGATGTGAGAACCAGAGTTACAGAAGAGGTAATCCTATCAAAAGCCCAAGGTCACAAAGGTAATAAATTATAGACCCAGAGCTATAACCAGGTCTTCTGACTGCAATTCTAATCAATAGTCCATCCACTTAAAAATATGTACCCAGAAAGCATTATTAACTTTTGAAGAAGAATGACTTTGAAAATGTCACTCAACTTTCACATCTCTATTTTTATTCATCATTGGATGGCGAGATATAAAGCATTAATTATTCATCATGTATTCAATGTTTAATTGCTAGTTAATAGCTCCTAATATATTTTAAGGAAATCAACTTGTTTGTTTACTTGGAAAATCAGTTTCTGTAGATGAAGATGAAAATATGCCCTCAACTCTGTGAGTCATACTATAACTCTGTTTCTTAATGCTACAGAAACTCAGGAAGCAAGGACCATTCTAAGTTTTGTACAGCTTGATGCTTATATAATTTCAGAGGGTGGTCTTTAAGAAAAATTCACAAAATTATTAATATAAAATTATATCTTTACAGTAAGAAATATCACAATAAGTTATTGTTTTTTTAGGGATTTTCTGCTGAAATCTCTTATTTACAGGATATGCTTCAAACAAGTGCAGCCTTGATTTTTCTTTGTATTATACTCTCTGCAACTCTCAGCCTGCATAAGGGCCTTTGTATGTGAGAAACCTTAAACCTTAAGCTTCATTTGATTCACAGTAAACCCACCTCTGGTTAGAAGGAACCTTTGATTATTCTAGTCCAAACATGCTAAATCATAATTCAATCCTTCAAGAATTTATATCTAAGATGACCTCACTATTGTTTTTTGCTGAAAGGAAATTTCACTATTACTTTTTGCGATAATTGTGACTGTTTTGCTTCGTCTTTCCCATGAAAGTTAACGCATTAATATATACCAGTGAATTCTTCTCACTGTTTTACGTGATCTCTCATTAATTCTTTTTTGACCCATTGCAATATACACTGAGTGACCAGATTATTATGACCATCTGATGTTTGTAGGCAAATTAGCTATAATTTCACAGTTACCGAGATAAAATGTCTCCAATTCTCACAGGAACACAAGGATTGGACAGTTGAACATTGGGAAAAAGTCATGTGGTCCAATGAATCACATTTCCAGTTGCATCATGCAGATGGCCGAGTGAGAATTTGGCAGAAACAACATGAAAGCATACACCCCCACATGCATGAGTACATGCATGTTTGGTGCAGTGTTATGATTTGGAGCATGTTTTCCTGACATGATTTGGGCCCTTTAATTTGTGTGGAACAACATCGGAATAGGACAACATACCTAAGTATTGTTGCTGATCAAGTTCATCCTATCATGTTGATGGTGTATCCCAATGGAGATGGCTTCTTCCAACAAGACAATGCGCCATGCCACAGTGCTCGTATTTTGCAGGAGTGGTTTCAAGAACATGAGGGAGACTTTGACTTGTTTAGATGGCCCCCACAATCACCAGATCTCAATCCAATTGAGCATTTGTGGGACGAAGTTAAAAGAGCCATCAGGCAGCTGGTTCCACAACCATCAAATCTCACAGAACTGGACATCACGCATGGTGTCAGATTCCTCACATCACTTTTAAACATCTCATGGAATCAATGCCAAGAAGAATCACTGCAGTATTAAAAGGCAAAAGGTGGCCCAATGAAGTACTGATGGGTTGGTCATAATAATCTGGCCACTCAGTGTATTTCTTTGTATTAATACTGCTTCTATCTCAAGCTTTATACAATGTATGTCATTGTTTAAATGTCATTGTTTAAACAGTCAATTGCCTTTTAAAAAATTCTGAGACAAAGGCTTTTGCATTTAAATGCTATTTAATATTTTATGGTGTTCATTTATTCTTATAGACATGCATTCCATCTAATATCTTTTGGCTTTGCTTGTAATGCAGGTCTGCTGGAAATGAATTCCCTCAGTTTTGTTTATCTGAAAATGATTTAGTTCACCCTCATTTTTAAGGATATTTTCACTGGATATTGAATATTGAGAGTTTTGTTCTCTCATCACTTTAAATATTTCATTACTATCCCCCATGATTTCTGAGAAAAAGTCAATGATCATTCTTATTGTTGTTCTTTTGTATGTGTCATGGCTACTTTTCCTTTTTTGCTTTAAATATTTTCTATTTATGTTTGGTTAAAGTTTAATTCTGAGTTGTTTTGGTATTTTTTCTTTTGACCAAGGACTCTAGAGCTCATTTTAAAGCAACATATTGCCGTTCTCTTCATATGCAATACAGCACTAGATTCTCAGTCAATTGCTTTGTTGATGTCTATAGTCATCTTTACTCTTCTTTAACTGTTGATGATCTGATTTGGGAATTCCACCAAACTCTTTTTTATTTTATTTTATCTTACTATTAACATTTTGGGCAATTCACTATTTGTTTGAATATCTGAGAGAGGAAAGTCAAAGAATGGAACTCAAACTTAACACATTGTGCACCAGTAGTTTTACTGCTAGCTTTACCCAGTGGCTAGATAAGTTTCTATTGAATGAGTACAGAAAACATTTTACAAAGTATCATACTTTAAAACAATATTAGCTTCTAAGAACATGTAATAAATAACTTCAAAATGCAATGGGTATTTAATTTTAAGGCTTGCCTTTAACATTTATATAAAGCACTCTGTAATATGAAACATGAGAATGCTCGTGATCTGCCTGCAATGTGTTGTTTGTACATTTTTAATATAACTGTTCTGTTGTTGGAGAAAATGGAAAATAACTTCATGGTTGTTTGTAAGTTTATCATAGTTATTCTTACAGAGTAACTACTTCTAATTTTTTGTTTAAAACCTTTAACATGTTCTGATAGAAGTTGGAAGATACACCAAACACAGTACAAATGCATAGCCCTATTGCACTTGAGAGTTAAATAAGATCAAATACAATATGTTAAAAGTAGCTTATATACCATAAAGCTTTATTCAAAATATTAAGGTGTTATCATCATTGTTTTTTGAACTAGGAAACTAAAGTTTGATTGTAATTATTTTTAAAATATATTTTACTGATTTTTTTTATAGAGAGGAGGGTAGAGGGATAGAGAGTTAGAAACATCCATCAGTTGCCTCCTGCACACTCCCTACTGAGTATGTGCCGGCAACTAAGGTACATGCCCTTGACTGGAATCAAACCTGGGACTCTTGAGTCCACATGCTGACGCTCTATCTACTGAGCCAAACCGGTGAGGGCAGGTTGTAATTCTTAATTGATTTATTGGACCTTGATACATGCTCCATACAGTGTCCCAATCTAAAACACAAAAAGATCTGCTAGATGATAAGGATTGAAAAAGCTGCTTGCATCACAGCCTGGCTTAGCTCAAAGCCTCTGGTCTGCATTTGGAGTCAGCAGCCTTAGAAATTGTGAATACTGTACCTACAAGTACTGAATGATGACAAATGTCACTGTAGTAACTCTTAATATTTAAAACTGTATGTACCCTTAAAATGCATGAACTTCTATTAAAATCCAGTTCTCTTAATTTTTATTCCCAGGTAACCTTGGACGAGTGGACCAGGTCTCTGAGTTTGAATATGATTTGTTCATTAGGCCGGATACCTGTAATCCACGTTTCCGAGTCTGGTTCAACTTTACTGTTGAAAATGTGAAAGAATCACAGGTGAGGGAAATAGTGGATGCCTTCAGTTTGGTTTGGTAAGAAGATTATGTTTTTGTTTCAGATTAGGAATATTAAAAAAGTCATGACCATGTTGTGCATATATAACAGTGAGACAGTTTTGTTTCAAGAGACATAGATAAATAGGTATAATATGTTGTCTTTTGTTATCCAAAGATTATTAAATAATAAAAATAGATAACTGAGAACAAAAAGTAAGCTTTAGAAATTGAAGCATTAACTTAATATGGTAGGCTTCCTTGAGGAATACAGTCAGAAACTATAGGAGGTGACTTGTATTATGTTTATCATGGTATGTTCTCTATATCATTTCTTCTATAAAAACCTGTAAATCATTATACAATTCTCACAGGTCCTCAGTTTCAGGAAAAGCTTTTCTTCTCCTATACAATAAGATGTTTATATCATAAAAACAATATGATTCTTGCAACTCAATTCTATTTTCCCTTTGCTTATCTGTTGGAAAACTCAGTCAATTTTATAGCCCTCTCTCATGATTTTAGAAAACTTTTTTGCTTGTGTTTCTGTGTACTGACTTTTCAAAAAATTCAGATCATAATAATTTGTCTTTAATTATGATTTCATTTACATTTTCTAACTGTATATGATTTCATAATCCTGTTCAAGTCTTCTTTGAATGGGAGAGTGTATTGATGAAGAGAGAACTAAATACACATGCTTGGAACAAGCATGAAAATATAATCTTAAGAAATCAGTTATCATTCTGTTATACTGAGACAGCTAATCACGAAAGGCTTTGCATAAACTTTGTATACATAGTGATATGACGTTTTTAAGGAGATGAATGCCGTTTTCATTCAGGGTCATCTAGTTTTTAGTATATTTCGGAGAATGTGAGGAGGTTGTTTAATTTCCTCGTTCAAGTCAATCTCTCCTGTTTGCTCTTTCACCTTCTTCCTTGCTTCTCTCTATTCTTTTCAACTGCAACTTGAATTGTGTGTCAGACAGTGGTCAATATCTGGAATTTAGGGACTCAGAGTCCTCCTTGACTCAGTGCTGTTATCCTGGCCCACTGGCTCTAGCGGAAGAGGGAGGGGTCAGGAACAGCCATGTAACTTTACCGCTGTTTCTCCCAATTCCCCACAACATCACTGACACAGGACTTCCTGTGTGTAATGTTACTGAAGTTTGGGGTTTAACTGGAAGGAATTAAATTTATGGGAGAACTCTAAACATTGTTAGCTACATATGATTTATCTCAGCATTTTAGGAGAACTGGGGGGAAATTACACCCTACACAGAGAGCTGCTCAAGGATAAACTTGAGTTCCTACCTTTTTTTCTGGGTTTTACTTCTCTTTCATGAGAAAAATCCGTTTTGGTATTTTTTTTTTCCCTTTCATAGTAAGAGGAACAATATTTCTCTCTCTACCAACCTTAGGAAAACCTATACTTTACCTACAGGCACTCACCTGAACCTAGGATTGTCCAGCTTATTCCATCAAGATAATTGATAATTCCAAAGTGCATTTACCAGTCTATGTTACTGAATCTTGAGAATATAACTTACAGCAGAGGCTTTAATCAGATGTACTAATCTGAGTCTTAGCACTCTAAGTTTGGGTTTCCTATGAAGATCTCTACTATCATGAGATAAACACACAACCTCTTACTCTTCTGTGGTTTTCCTGTATCATGTCAGTTGGTGACTTACAGTTGGCACATACACACGCTACTAATAATTGTGAGACAATATAGTCAATTTATATGAATTTTATTAAAAGTGTTATAAGCCAGAATTCCTAAATTCATAAAGGAGATTAGTCTTTTCTTCTTTTTGCACAGCATATGTGCATCCTTCAGCTTGCCTACTGGAAACAAGAATCCACGAACTCCTTCAAAATGAGACCTATTTCTTTCCTAAAAAAAAAAACATTGTCTATCCTCATTATATCCTTGCTAAATAAAGACTTTGTGGAAACCCTGAAATTATAGTGCTTTTTAATTTTGGGCCATATTAAATTCTAACCCTAATTTTATAGTTATGTTTTTGTTGTTATTGTTTAAAATATCTCTTCCAGAGTTATAAAATATTCATATTACATGTTAAAGTCATGCAGTCTATTTTTGTAGTCTTGTTTACCAGTTCAATAAGCAAATAACATGAATATGCCCCGAAATAAGACAGTTAGAGCTTATTTTTAAAGTTGGAGGAACCAATATTTTCCCAGTTTTTTGGATTCTATCTTCATACCCAGTACTATTCTACCTTTGTTACAGTTAGAAATCATGAACATGTTTATCTGGTTTCCTGGAACCTGATGCTTTATCAGCCTTTCGGTGGGCCATTGCTTCATCAACTATAATCACATTATATAGTTATGGAAATCTGTCTCAAGAAAGCATAAAGATCTGCTGGAAAGATACAGTATATATCTCTAGCTCACAGGATATTTGTTTTCATGGTTATCTACATGAAATAGAATGATTTTACTATTAATTTTGACTTGTGAGGTCTGTTTTCATAATGTCTCTTCTTGTAATCTTTTTCCATCTCTCCAATTTCCGTTAAAATGTGACCTGCATGAGTGTATTCTAGTCAGGAACCTTATTTCAGGTTTGGTACTAGCAGGCAAAGCAATATTAGTCATCAAAGACTGACTTCATTAAATGAATGTTAAAAATCACAGCATCAAATATACTGTATAAACAGGTCTAGCTTTTGGGTTACTTTGTTTTTAGGAAGTGATAAAAACTTGGAGCATGCAGTGCTCTATTGCAGGACTGGTATATAAACCTCCAAAAAATAGTGGCTAACTAAGTGTATTTGCAAGAGACTCTGAAAACTAAACATCCTTGTACCATTTTCTCTCTGAAAAACCTGTATTAAATGTTCTTATGTGGAAATTTACTACTGATGCAGCAGAACACACATTCAATGTGCAAGCAAATCATCCTATTTAAATACTAGATGTCTGGTGCTTGGAATTGGTGCATTTGGGAGGGGGGCACTCCCTCAACCCAGCCTGTACTCTCTCGCAGTCTGGGAGCCCTTGGGGGATATCTGATTGATGGCTTAGGCCTGTTCCCCCAGGGAGTGGGCCTAAGCCATTAGTTGGACTTCCTTAGCACTGCCATGGAGGCAGGAGATGCTCCTGCCACTGATGCTGCACTCGCCAGCTCTGAGCCTGGTTTCTGGCTGAGCAGCACTCACCCTGTGGGAGTGCAGTGATCACCAGGGAGCAACTCTGTGTTGAGTGTCAGCCCCCTGGTGGTCAGCATGCGTCATAGCGACCTGTCATTCTGCCTTTTGGTCTATTTGCCTATTAGCCTTTTATTATATAGGACTAGAGGCCCTGTTGCACAAAATTTGTCCCTTGGGGGCATCGTCCCTCAGCCTGGCCTGCACCCTCTCACAATCCAGGACCCTTCGCTTTTTACCACCTGCCTGCTCACTGCTTCTTACCACTCGGCTAACTGCTCTTTAGTACTGCCACGGAGATGGGAGAGGCTCCTGCCACCACTGCTGCACTTGCCAAACATGAGCTGGCTTCTGGCTGAGCTGCACTCCCCCTATGGGAGCGCACTGAGCACCACGGGGCAGCTCCTGCATTGAGTGTCTGCCCCCTGGTGGTCAGTGTGCATCATAGTGACCAGTCGTTCTGGCCATTCTGCCATAAAGGTTGCTTAGGCTTTTATTATACAGATTCACAAAAGCTTCAGCCAGTAAGAGGAAATAAAATGGTCTGCCTTGACTATTTAAACTTTGTTTTATTTCCTTGATATTCTTTACATTTCTTTAAATTTATTTTCTCCTTACTGATTATTAAAGTAGTCAATGTTTAATGTAGTAAATTTAAAAAGTATAGATAATTATTAGAAGCAGAGGAAAACACATTCATCCACCCACCCATAATCTTACTACCAAAAGTGCAAATACTATTAATCTTTTGTCATATTTACTTCTAGGTTTATTTATTTTCTATTTTTGAAGCATAATTTAAGTTAGTACCATATATACTTTTCATGTCTTGCTTTTAAAGAACCAGAACAGCACCACAAAGCAATTTATATCACTAAAAATATCATAAATATGGCTGTACAATAGCTATTTACTACTGGATCATTTTCTAACTCTTGAGCATTAATTGTTGTTATAAATAACACTGTAGCGAACATCTTTATGCATGGAATGTTACCCACATTTTATTTTGCTTCTTCAGGATAAATTCCTATGAGAGGAATTGATGGCCAAAGGAAATTAGTATTTTAAAAATGCATGATACATGTTTCTAAATAACCACCAGAAAATGTATACTGTTTTAGCAGTGTATAAGATGCTTTTCATTGAATTTCCTGCTTTGTTTTATGAACTCAGATGGTCATACATTTAGAACAAATTGATTCTTTTTCTCATTTACTTTGAAACTTCACACAAACAAATGGGATATGAGCAATGTTTCAGGTCTTTAGTAATAAAGGAATTAATTGTGTTCAAGCATAACATGAGACAACAAAACAGATCTACTTTTTATTTTCACCCTTTTCTTCATCAAATCCTTTTATATGGGTGTGCCAACAGTTTGTTCTCTGAGGTATGTTCTGGGAAATTAAAATTCCAAGAGAATAGAAGAATAGGATGAATAAACAAAATTGAAGGGATTGAAGTCATTGCAATTATTGGTAATATAAAGGGGTAGAATTGACTATGGGAATAGCTCAATGAAGTATAATGGAAGGAAAGATATTGGAGAAGTGGAGCTCCAAGTAGTTTGAATGTTGTTGAAAAATTGTCTCTATAGATCTTGGAAAAATATCAGCGAGGCCTAAACAAAAGTCATTGAGAAATGAGGAGGAAGGAAGGAGTAGCGAGATGACACCAATAATGAGAGGTAGTGGAGAGATAATATGATGAAATTAGATTTCAAAGCTATGTTCATGTAAGTGAAGGATCAATATTATAAAGATATGGTTATCCCCAAATCAACTTAATTTTAATACAATTCTAATAAAAATTCACCTAAATTCATTTCATAAAACTTAACAAGCTAATTTTAACATTTATGTAGAAAAACAAAGGTCCAAAAATAGTCAGGCCCACATTGAAGAATAATAATGAATGGGTATACATTTATTTTATGGAAATTTGTATTTCAGCTAGTAACAATTTTTATTTATAGCAATAGTGATTAAAATAGTTTGGCATTGGCAAAGGAATGGGCAAATAATCTAAATGAGCAGACTGGAACTCAGAAACAAAGCTATTTATAAAAGGGAACTTGCTATCTGACAGAAGATACATTGCAAAATAATAGCAATATAGAGTCTATTCAGTCAACAGAATTATATGGTAAACAATACTCCAATCTCATACTATTTCAGAGCAGACCACAGTGAAGGGGTAAAAGAACTTGCATGGAAATAAATAGATCTGGGAAATAAGCTCAGTTCTATCAGAAACTAATTGTTCATTGCTAGTATATAATAATATGACACTAAAAATATAGAAAGTCCTCACTGTTATTTTTATTATCACTAATATCTAATAAATATTTATTGTGTACCTGTGATATGTCAGTCACTGTTCTGAGTACTCAGGATTCAGCATAGAATAAGACAGACAAAGTCCTGCTCTTCTAGAGAAGCTAATGCTCATTATGAGAAGAAAAACAATAAATAGGAGCAAATAAAAAAGTGGCAAATCCTACCAAATTTGATTTATTCAGTTAAGGGTTTTAACCATATATTCAATTTTTAGCAATTATCAATTAAGCAACATATGCTTTTATATATACAGACAGTCCTCAGGTTACGTTGGGACTTGACATACATTGTTCCCTACTTACATCGCCATCTCCCATTTATTTATATAAAAAAAAAGTTCTGTCATTTCGACAATGTACATATGTGCTTTATGTTTTTTAGTATTTACTGCATTTACCACAGGTAAAGGTCAGTAATTGTTATATTTCTTTTAAATTTTTTTTTTTACTGTTTCACTTCACTACTGTGTGCTCCATGTAAATGATATAGGTTTTTATGTAGTAAGTGGGTTCCAACTTACAGCGAAAATCGCGCCGAAGTCTCCGACATAACCCGAGGACCTACTGTATATAGGTGTACTGGTTAATAATGCGGATTTTGTAATAAAAGAAAACATTGAAATCATTACTTTTAAAGTGTTTAAACCAGTGTTCACAAGCATCTTGAGACGGAGCATGTTCACCATAAGCTTCCCGAAGAATACGATAACCTTTTCTTCAAAATAATGAATTAAAACTTCCCGTGTAAAAATATCTATTGACATTCAGAAAATTTGACATATGAAGTTTTGAAGCTTGTTGTCAATACAAAAAGATAGCATACACATCAAATCACATATATATCAACATATGTGTAACTCCATCTATTGAAAAAAATCCGTATTATTAACTGGTACACTTAGTATTGTCAGTGTCATGTTACTGTACGCCAAGTGGCCCGATTACTATGGTCTCTGAATGCATAATAATCAGGCCACTCAATGTATATTCTATATAATAAAAGGCTAATATGAAAATTGTCCTCTTGACCAGGAGTTCGACCAGCAGGGAGGCTAGCCAACTGCCCGGGCCCCCTCCCCCTGGTCAGACAGGTCCTGGGTGCTGTAGGGAAGCTGGTGCCAGCAGCTGGGGGAAGGAAGGCCTACTCTTGCACCAGTTTTCATGCATTGGGCATCTAGTGTATAAAATAATAAGTTAAGTACTAGAGATACAAATAACTTATGGTGAAAATTTATCACTTTAGTTGGGCTAGAGGGTCAAGGAATAATAAAAGAAGACAACAAAGAGAAGATATAGTACTTAACCTGGTCCTCAAAGCCAGTCTTAAATAGAAAAAACTCATCTTATTCAAATAAGTATTATAAACCTGATTTGATAGCCAAAAGCTTCAATTTAATAGTGAAAAAAGTGGTTAAAAAAAAGCAATCAAATCATGTCATGATCTCAATTTATATAAAGCAAAACATATCCTAGTATTTTTTTTTATTAAGATAATAAAGTTGGTTGTAGAGTAGGGTAGTCATAGTTCACCATTCACTGTGTTTATAGTATCAACATTATATGATGTGATATAACATATTTACTTGTTTATGTGGAAAGTTCTGATTTGAGGAATTTCATGCAGGATTTTTTCCCCTTCTTTGTGTGTGGTTTTTAACTGCTGAACAATTAAGAAAGACCCAAATTTAGACTGGAAACTTATTGTGACATAAACTTATAAATATTGCTGTTGCAATATAAATAAAACACAGATGTAGAAAGTGAAAAAGATCTTTATGCAAATAAAACTCTGGGTACCAGAAACAGAACATCTTAGACTGGATGAGTCTTATAGCTATGGGTTTTTTTGCTGATCTACTGCCAAAGAAACGAGAGATTGATATTTAAATTTTATGCAAAGTTTCAAGGATAGTCTAAGCCTTGCTTTGGCAGAACAAAAGCAATAAAATCTGAGGAAAAGGCATTGGAACTTTTATAGGCTTTGATTTGCTAAATGTATGGGAAAAGCTTTGGAGTCTAAGCAGATGAGCTCTCAGAATAACTTACTCTTCTTCCTTGTGAATCTGGAATGGCCCACACTGCTTAGAACTAGACTTACTTTTTAATTTTAATTTTAATTTTTGTGGTTACCTTTGAATTTCAGTTAGCTTGCTTATAGCATTCTGTGGAGTGACTAACTAAATGCTGATCACTCTTTGATCTTGAACTCTAGTTTTACTCTGATCTCTTCTTCCAGCTGCCTGCCCTAAATCTTCCACATCAATACTGAACAGAAGTCTGTACTTCCCCCAAAGTCTGTATCCCTTTTTAGTATTTTCTTAGTTTTATTGTACCACTGTCTACTTGATTACCCAAACTGGAAACTTGCAGTTTGTTCTTGACGATTCATTTATTATTTATGCTGTCCTCTCTATATGAAAGACTTTTCCCTAATTCTCAATCTGCGAGGCTATCAAATCCTTTAAGATAGAGATAAAATCTCCTCTCTTTTGAGAGGCTTCCTCTCACTTCCAGACTGTGGTCCTAATAGCTTTTATTGCTGATGCTAACAAAGCATGGTTACCACATAATGTAATTGATAGTTTGTATGCCACTTCCCCTCCTGGGTTTTTAGCTATTTTATTATTACTATTATTTTTATTACTACTTTTATCTTGGTTTCTTCAATACTTGATATGTCTGCCTTTAAAAAATGGATATGTTGATGAAATGAATGTGTTTACCTATTGCAATAGTGACACCCTTGTATTGACTTCTGTCTTGCATCAAGACTTGGGTCTTTTGGGGTAATCGTACTTATATATTTCCATTTATTTGTGTCTTCAATTTATTTTATTAATGTCATGTAGTTTTCAATATATAGGCCTTTTCTTTGAGCTAAATGTATACTCATGGGGTGAACATATCACTATTTTCTGAAATAATTAAAATTTAAGTTAAAATTTTTTAAAATGATTATGTCAAATGGCTCATAAAAGCTGTCAACAATGTGGTCTCTTTTCCAGTGCAGCTGGGTTCCAGTTATACACTCTTCTAGGTAGGAATGGTCTACATGAGCTTGTCCTGTCCCTTTGGTGAAAACAGAATGAAAATCATTAGATTATGGACTTCCTTGTGTCATAGGGACTTCCATCCTCCACACCTCAGGCCTGAAACTGAAAATGTTTGACACATTTAAAAGAACTTTAGTTACCAATAATTTTTAATTCTAGTTTCAATAGTGTCATTGCTTAAGAATAACTAAGACCCAGCTGTTCTAATTTCTTACCTTGGTGTAGTTGTCACTCAAATGTCAAAAGCTCATTATAAATGTCATAAACAAAATCAGTATTGAGTAAGGAAGATCATGATATTAACTAAATGTGTTGCATTTTTTTGTGTGTGTGTGTGTGTGTGTGTGTGTGTGTGTGTGTGTGTGACTTGGCATTGTGTTTGGTTACTGCTTGATATATTTTATTATAAAAATTGTGACTCCTCACTATCTCTCAGAGTATAATTGTAGCATTTAATTGTTATTTAGTTGTTGTTTTTTTTAATAGTAGTCTGCAGATATAGGTAGATAGGCCATTATGAAGTATTGAGGTTTCCCCTTTTGCCTCATCAGTCATTACCACTTTCTAGCTTTTAACCAGCCCTCACAATACAGCCCAAGTCCCTCCAGATAACATACCACATCCTTTATGAGTTGGCTTCTCTGTACCTTTTTATTCTCAGTTGTCCTTACTCCACTAGGTGTTAGTCATACTATAACAGCTTTATTGTTTTGGTTATGCCAGGCTTTCAATTCTGCCATTGCCTCTGCTCATCTAGTTTCTTCTGTATTAGGTTCCATCCTTATTCACCTGATCATTTTCTATTATCTTTCAGCTATGTATCTATCTGCTCAGCACACTGTGTTGTAAAGATCATTGGACATCTGTCTGTTCCATTACAATGAAAGCTACTTGAGAGCAAAAGCAATATCTTATTTAATATTTGTATCTCCATTGCTTTGATCATGGTTTTCCAATGCAAATGAGGGAACTTAGCCCCGCATTACTTGATAAAACAAATAAAAAGGATGGATGATGTAACAGCGCCAAGCATCCCAATATAGCCCTGAATTTTGACACAATTATAATTTCCTAAAGTCCTAACTTTTTCATACCTGAAAAAAAAATCCCACCCAGCTTTGTTTAACAAATTAAACTGTGTTCCTCCACTCCTTCTAGGGGAGTTAGGAAAATAATGTCTTGGCTGTTATTGTGGCAAGATTGAAGTTCAGATATGGGGGTTCCTATAATATGAGGACTGATAATTGTGTTTCTAATGAGCACAGGAGTGGGATTTTAGTTAAGAGCATCCCATTTTCCTATCAGAGCCATTTCAGTGCTCTGTCCCTCATTTTGTTAAACTTGCTGACAATTGCTGATGGGATTACAGACAGTAGCTTTCTTTAAAGGATATATTAGGCAGTTACAGGTAGATTTTTGACACACCATTACAAAATGTTTCCTGTTAGCAGGTAGTGGGAAGAGAGATGGATGTGAATCTATTCGTATCAGAATTACATGTCAAAAAGCTGGAGCAGAGTTCAATTTATTTCTGTAATAATAAACAAGTCAGAGGTTGACTTGACAATTATTTCTACTTCAACTACTTGTTTTTTTTCTGAGATGAACATTCCAATATAAAATCAACTTGTATGAATGCCTTTTAGTAAATAACAGCCTATGTGAATTAGATTATCCCATAGGAGCTAAAATTGAACCATTTCACAGGTGGGAATGAATATTTTATAGTTCTCCCTGATAAAGAATATAAAGTTACATAATTTTTGATGAAATAATAAAATGTCGGATGAAGATTTAGAGGGTATAAATAAATTCTCCTATTTTTCCTTTATACTAATTATGTGACTTTGAACAAGTTATAATTACTTGAGTTTTCAATTTACTCAATTGTATAAACTAATGATGATAACCACTAATTTATTGAATCTCTAAAATGGGCTTTATCTACAATGTGTTCATCAATATGTCATTGCATCTTCACACTAATCACTAACTTTATTCCCATTTAACAGGTAAGAAAAATGATGTTCAGAAAGCTTAACTAACTTGCTCAAGCCCACATAGAATATAAAACGCAGAGAAGAACAAAATCCCACATCTTTTGGCCTTCCATGTCTTTATTCTTTTTTTCTTCCCTCCTCTCTTTTTATTTAATCTCACTGTTATCTTGCAGAGTTACAGAAATGAACTGATGAATTTAAAAGAGATTTTGTCACATACAAATTTTAGGCATTGTTACTTTTACTTATACACCTTGGTATTACTAAGTTAGAATGGAGTTGTTTTCTGTTAATGTTGAGTGGAAAAACACTACAAAACTTTTTGAAGGCTTATACAGATTTAAAAATTAATTTTTAATTTTTCCTGGATGGTAATTTTTTTTCCTACTAAGGCTACCGAGTTATATTCGATACTGTTATTTCTTTATAATATTTATACTTTCTCTACATCTAATTTTCACATATTTTCAGGATAAATCTGAATATGTTAAGGAGAATAGAAGGCTTCCTTAGTAATATCTGAATATATAGTTTGTAAAGTGCTTTTGCATGCGTTATATTATTTGTTTTTCAGATATAGTTTCTTGTTTTGATAGTTGTGGAATAAGTATCTTTACTTCTGTCTCACAAGTAACAGAACTGAAGTGTAGAGAGGCTTGCCTAAGTTCACAAAGCATGTTTGTGGTAGAGGTCAAGAACTCAGGGCATATTATTACAAGTATGGGGTGCTACCTAATGTATCAAAAATGAGTTTTTGAGGCAGCTATAATATTGTGGTTACTCCTACAGACTTTTGAGTTAAGCATCCTGAGTTCAGATTCTGACTCATTTGTATATCCTTAGACAAATTAAAGAATTGGCCCAATAATTGGGGCAATTAAATACCAAATCTGGTAACTCCAGTTTCACACCTATAAAATGAGGATAATAATATTTATTTTGTAGGGTTGTTATGAGTTTTGAATAAGTGAAACATTAGCATAGTAGCTAATATATAACAAGCAGTCAATAAACTTTAGCTATTTTTTTGCTCACTGGTTTAGTATTATAAGTTGTGCTCACATGATTACTTATATAGATCATTTTTGTAAGTCATTTAAAGTTTTAATTTATTAATTCAATGAACATCCAAGAAATGCTTCTGATGTGCTGTATATTTTCTAGGCATGAACTCTATATAATAGAGTTCCTACTCTCAGGGAGCTAATTTTGTTTTTTCAAGAAGAAAATTAAGATACACATGAATGAAAAGGCAAATTTTATTGACTTCTATAGATACCTGATTTTACAAAAGTATGTGTTAATTTAACTTGCTTTTAAACTTTGGGTTTTTATTGTCATTGTTAAAAATATTGTACTTAAAGAATTATACATTTATGGGAGAGTATCTTTTTTAGAAATCGTATAATAAAGGATGCAAATGAAATTCATTGTTTAGTAGATTGGGATCTATTTAAAAATGGAAACAGATTTCCTTGGTCTGTTTTTAGAAAAATGCAAAAGAGAGAATCTTTTCAATTGTAATACATACATTATTGATTATAACGATATCTGGAAATTTATTAAGTGTTTACCATGTGCCAAGCATTATACTAGGTGCTTTATAGATACTATAAAATCTCACAAACACTATAAGTACTACTATTCCTCTTTAGTAAATGTAGCAACTGAGGCTCAAAGAAGTGACATAACTTTATGGTATTGGGCTTCATGCCCAGTGCTGTTTGTCTCCAAAATCTGTTAGACTTGGAAAAAATTGGAACAATTGAATCTCATTTTTAAGCTTGAATTTTGCTTTATTGTATTTAATTATAGTAGTTTTTCCCCTTATTATCTACTATATTGTTACCATAATGCTGTGTGGTAACCCTAATGCTTACATGTAACAACCTTTATTTATATTAGTCTCTTAAGTTGATAACATCTTAAATTTAAACACATTCTACATTTTTACTCTCCCTACACATGTTTGGTTTTTGATGACACATTTAACATATTTTTTATGTTGTGTATTTCTTAGTTAATTGTTATATTGTTCTTTTTACTAATTTTGTCTTTTAACCTTTCCTATATAATAAAAGGCTAATATCCAAAGAAAGCGAATGGCAGAACAATTGGTTGTTATGAGGCACAGTGACCACCAGGGGGCAGATGCTCTATACAGGAGCTGCCCTTGGTGGTCAGTGCACTCCCTCAGGGGGAGCGCTGCTCAGCCACAAGCTGGGCTCATGCCTGGTGAGCCCAGCAGTGGTGGTGGGAGCCTCTCCCGCCTCTGCAGCAGCCCTAAGTATGTCTGACTGCTGGTTTAAGCCTCCTCCCCGCGGGAAGTGGTACTAAATCATCAGTTAGATATTCCCTAAGGACATCCCCGGACTGTGAGAGGGCACAGGCCGGGCTGATGGACCCTCCCAAACCCCACCAGAGTGCATGAATTTCTTTTTTTTTCTTTTTTTCTTTTTTTTCTTTTTAAAATATATTTTATTGACTTTGTACAGAGAGGAAGGGAGAGAGACAGAGAGCCAGAAACATCGATGAGAGAGAGTCATTGATCAGCTACCTCTTGCACACCCCCTACTGGGGATATGCCCGCAACCAAGGTACCCATGACCGGAATCGAACCCGGGACCTTTCAGTCCCCAAGCCGATGCTCTATCCATTGAGCCAAACTGGATTTGGCAGAGTGCATGAATTTCATGCACGAGGCCTCTAGTTAACTTTATAAATTATTAGTTCACTATCTTTACTATGTATTTATCTGGAGAGATTTATACTTTCAAATATTTTCTTGTTATTAATTAGCACCCTTTCTTTTTAGCTTAAAGAAGACCCTTTAATGTTTCTTGTAAGGCTACTTTAGTGGTAATGAACTCCTTTAGCTTCTGCTTGTCTGGAAGAGCCTTTATCTCTCCTTCAGTTCTGAATAATTTTGCCTGATAGAATATTTGTGTTTAGAACTTTTTTTTTTATTTTAGCACTTCGAATATATGATGCTACTTCCTTCTGGCCTGCAAAATTTTTTCTGAAACATAATCTGACAGTCATATGAGGGTTCCCTTGAACCCAACAAGTTGTTTTTCTCTTGCTGCTTTTTAGATTCTCACTTTGTCTTTAAATTTTGACATTTAAATAAATGTATCTTGATATGGTTTTTCTTGATTCATCTTATTTGTAACTCTAGGCTTCCTCAACCTTGTTGTCTGTTTCCTTCCCTAGTTTTGATGTAAAAATGTCCAAAATGTAGATAATTTTTACAGAACTTTATTGAGCCAAACAAAGAATATACCTGGGAGCAGTATCTTAACAGAAAGAGAAAAATGCTTTTCAGAATGGCAGTTTTCAGCTTCTTTTATGCATTTTGAATTAGAAAAGAAGGATAAGGAAGATTATATGAGAGAGCAAAGCAGGGATTGGATTTCAGGATAGTTAACAGGATTATGTATCTCTTTAGGGTGATTTTGTTTCTTCAAAGAAACATTTCAGAGGTGTGTTAATGTAGATACACAGGAAAACTGGGCAGGGCTTATTTAAGGTAAAGGTAAAACTTTTCCTGAAGAGTATATTCCTGGGGTGTGACTGCCTATCATAATCTGCCCAGTTAGTAATTTATGGTCAGATCACCTTGTATCAAGACTAAATTAAGAATTTTTCTCAACATGACTAACCATCAAGGAAATGCAAATCAAAACCACAATGAGATATCACCTCACACTTTTTTAGAATGGCTATTATCAAAAAGGTAAGTAATAAGAATTATTGATGAGAATATACAGAAAAGGGATTTTGATAGGCAGCATCTTATTTTTTAAATTTAATTTGATGTTTTTATTTAATATTGATGTACTTGGGTTAAAAAGTACACTTTTGTTATTTGTTTTTTTTATTTATGCTTATTAGATCTAGTCCTCAATTTTGCCTCTTTTTATGCCTCCTTTTGAAAAACTGATTAATTTTTACGATTTCATTTTTATCTCCTTTGCTGAATTATTAGCTGTAACTCTTTGTTTTATTATTTTAGTGGTTGCTTTATGTTTTACACTATACATTTTAATTATCACAGCCTGTCTTCCAATAATACTATATACCTTCATGTATATTATAAGAACCTTATAATACTAAGGTTGTACCTGTCTCTCCTGACTTTGTGGACGTTGTTATACATTTTATTTCTACATTTTTTAATATCTTCAATGCATTGTTATGAGTTTTGCTTTAAACACAATAATCTTTTAAAGAAATTTAATAAGAAAATGTCTTTTATACTTACCCGTATATTTACCACTTTCAGTGTTCTTCATTCTTTCATTTAGTTCCAGATTTTTATCTATTATAAATTTTCTTCTTCCTGAAGAACTTTCTTTTATATTTTGTGTAGTACAGGTCTGTTGGCGCTGACGTATTTCATCATGCATATGTCTGATAAAGTATTTTAGAAAGACAATTAGAAATGTACAGGGTGGGCAAAAAGTAGATTTACAGTTATGAGTACATGAAACATAGAGTTTATTCTTATAATATTATTTATTAAATGTATTATTTTCCATCTGAACAACTATAAACCTATTTTTGCCCACCATGGATATAGAATTCTAGGTTGAAGTTTTTTAAACTTCTTAGATTTGTAGATTTATTCTTTTATCACAATTGTATGATGATCTCAGGCAATATTTCTTTAAATATTTCTTCTATTTCCCTTCCATTTCCTTTGTGGTCTCTATTTACCTGTGTATTAGGTCAATTAAAGTTGTTCCATAGTTCACTAATACTCTATTCCTTTTTTTTCAGTCTTTATTTTTTCTGTGTAATTTGTGTTATTTCTCTAATTCTTTAAGACCATTAATCTTTCCAACTGCATTATATAATCTGCATTAACACTATCTAGTGCACTTTTTAAGAATCTCAAACATTGTATATTTTATTTTTAACATTCTGACTTAGTTTATTGTTTTTAAATCATTCATACCACCTCTTAATGTGCACAATCTTTCCTCTAGTTTCTTGAGCACATGGAATGCATTTAACTTTTAATATCTTTATGATTATTATCATCTGCATCATTTCAGTTTTAACCAACTGATTTCTTTTCCTCCTCATTGTGGGACATATTCTCTTGCTTCTTTGTATACCTGGTACTTTTTTTAAATCTAATACCAGGCTTTTTGAATTCCATTTTTTGGGTGCTAGATGTTTTTGCATTCTTATAGATATTTTTGAGCTTTGTTCTGGGATGCGGTGACTTGAAAATAAACATTTGTCATTTCAGACCTTTCTTATAAACTTTTACGTTTTATCAGCGCATTCTTGAACTCTTTCTCATTATTGAGATAAAACTTTTCTGAACACTCCAATATGCCATGAATTATGAGGTTTTCTGCTAGGCTTATGAGGATAGGAACTATTCCTTGCCCTGTGAAAACACAAAATTTTATTCCATTTAATACTTTTGTTTGTCCCTTCTGGGTAGTTTCAGATGAAAATCAAGAGAAACCGTCTGCAGATAGCGAAAGCTCTATTTCTCTGTATCTCTCTGCTTTCCTGTACTCTCCCTGTGAATTCTAGCTATCTTGGCTTTCCTGAGCATTCACCTTCCTTTCAATTAATGAGATTATTGGGATATTCCAGGGCTTTCTCCTTCTGCTGCTGTATATTGGAAACTTTAGGCTGCAGAATGGGACAATTGTAGAGTTTATTTTACTTGTTTTTTTGTTGGTTCAGAGTGCTGTCCTTTGTTGTCTAATTTTCAATGCCTTTAAAACTGTTGTTTCATATATTTTGCCTTTTAATGTTGTTTCAAGCAATGAGGTAAAATCTAGTCCCTCCTCTTCTGTCTTTATTGGCGGAAGATATCCTCCCAACTCTTAAATTTTAAAGCTTTTTTTTCTCTAAGACATAATCATATATTACTAGCTAATATGGTTGATATTGTGGTAAACCACATTATAAGGCAAATCATACTCCACTTGCTTTTTACTATTTTTCTTTCTTAAAAAATTCTAGTAATTTATATGATAAAGTAAAAAAGGACAGTTAATTTTTGTTGATCTTGTTTATCATTGAAAATGCATCTGTGGCAGAAATGTTCTAATACATCCTAGAAGCATCTAAGTAGAAAGAATAAGTACGGTGATGGACATTTAGGTTCCATTACAGTTGGAAACATTATGAGAAAGAAGTGTTTTGGGCTCTTGTGATAAGGTTTTGTTTTTATATTTTGACTACCAAACATTTACTGATAGCTTATTTGATTTTGTGGTGATAAAGTTAAGAATGCTCATATAGACCCCAACTTATTTAGCAATATGGATTCATGGTAATCGAAGGCTATTATAATAGTCTGCACAGAATAACATTCTAAAAGTGAAAAATAAGATGTGAAGACATTAACTTGATTCAACAATTATTTTCACTTAAGTATCTCCCCCCCCTTTCCCCCCCTAGTCTGATTAAACTTTTCTATCCAGAAATCTCTGGATTTTTTTTTTATTTTTTACTGGCAGTCAAAAGGAAATTATTTATATAATAATAATAGCAATATCAACAACCAGCAAAATTAGTGCAATTTATTGAGTAGTACCTCAAGGATTGTCCTAAGGGCACTTTGTAACATGCTATATAATTTAATTCTCACATAAAGTTCTAAAATACATCTTATTTGTTATATGAGGGAACAAGTTCAGAGGCTTGTCATTTGTCTATTTAGGTTACCTGTTTAGAGTTAGAATCAGACCTGAAAAGGGGGCTAGAGTATATGATTACAAAGCACTTATTTTCTTATGATGTTACACTGGGTTTTAATATTAATTATAGTTACAGATACTTTTTAATGTATATGAAATTGAAGCAATTATTTAAGGCTATCTGAAGCCAAATAGTAGTTTTTAGATCATCTACATTTGTGCTCCATGACTCTTACTTTTATCATTCATAAAATGGTGGCTGTGCTAAAATAATACCTGCATTGCAGGTTGATAAAAAGATTGCATAAGGCAGTGTATACAAAAGAACTTGGCAAACTCTAATGCAATGTAGAAAATGCAAAGCAGTGCTGCTGTTATTATGTCCTGCAATATGCACTGGAATATACACAAAGATTATTAAATCTTCCCCTCAGAAAAAGGGGAGTGTGAAAAATTCTCTCCAAAAAAAGAAGTTATATGTAAGAGGTGAATGTAAAGGTTTTAATCTTCCTTCTCATTATGAAAACACATCTCTCTTAAGCCTTCCTTGGAGATCTCCTTTGGGCAATAGGCAAGTCCTGGGAGTAAATTCATGGAAGGAGACCACGTAGTAGAACATGATACTGTATGTTCCTTTCGGAAGCAGTCTGCTTTTCCATCTTTACAATGCCAGCTGTTTTAAGTTTCTGCTACATAAAAAAAGGACATTTTCATAAACAGGATAGCAGGTACAATAGCAAGAACTGCATACAAAACTGCTAAGAAGCACTAAGTAAAGCAACTTGCTGAGGCAGAAAGATCTGAAGATCATACATGCTCTCAGCTGTGGTGTGATAGCTCCTGCTTTCCTTAAAGAGACTGTTCAGCTGTCTCAACTGCCCCGAGTTTCTTCTGAGAGGGAACTTGCAGTTGGTGCTGTCTTTTAAGAACATGTTTATTGCAATTGTGTTTATTTCATTGTTTAAGTTTCTATCACCTTGGCAACAGTGTTCTATTATAAGAATAACACCTGAATCTTAACAAAAGCTACATTGAAGTGAGTTACCTAATGAGTAAAGCTTCATTCTGTTGTTTTGCTAAAAGTATAGTGTGTTGGGGTTTTAAATAAATGAGTATATCTTCTTGTGTGCTTCTGTGAGACCTTGGAAAGATTAGGCTCAACAGGGTGGTTATTTGAATGGCAATAGCCTCATTGGTGTTGCTGGAGAGATACTGGCCTTTCTTATGCTTTCTTATGCTACTTTTCCTCATGGTCTCAGTTCTGAAATTATGCAAAACTGACATGTTTTCATGGTGTATTTCATACATATATGTACTTCCATATCTTTGTTCATATTGAACCTGCTGCCTGAAATGCCTTTACATCCTTTTCAAGATGCCTTTATTGTTTCAAAGCTCAATTCAAATGCTATTGATGAAAACTTTTTTCTTTCCTTTTCAAATATGTTTTTATTTATTTTAGTGAGAGAGGAATAGAGAGATAGAAACATCAATGAGGCCACTTCCTGCAAGCTTCCTACTAGGGTTGAGCTTACAACCTGGACATCTGCCCTAGTGTGAAATCAAACCAGTGACCTCTTGGTTCATGGGTTGATGCTCAACCACTGAGCTATACTAGTGAAAACTTCCTTGATCTCCTCAAATTTCTGGAACCTCTAAGCCAATTCCTCTGTTTTAGTATTTACCATGTTGTTTTATTCATCCACTCTTCTATTTTGCTACTATGAAGGCAGTGGCTCTCTTATTCATCTTTCTGTCTATAGTACCTATCCCAGTGGCTGGCATTTAGTAAGTTTGCAGTAATGTCTGTTTTACAAATGAGTAAATAGAAATTCCTGGAGCAAATCAGGCTTCCTGGGTATGGATCCAAGCTCTACCACTTGCTAGCTCTATGGCCTTTGGCAAATCCATAAATTCTTTGTGTTTCTCATTTCTAAAATAAAATAATATGATAACTTTCTTATAGGTTGTTGTGAGGATTTAATATATGTCAAGTATATAGAATAGGGCCACTCATACAATTAATGTTTGCTTTCATTATTTTCTTTTTCTATTGAATTTATTTGGGTGACATTGATTAATAAAACTATATAGGTTTCAGTTATATAATCATCTGTATATTATATTGTTATTTTACCACCCCAAGTCAAGTTTCCTTCCATCACCACTTACCCCTCTTTATCTTCTTCTATCTACCCTCCCTACTCTCTGGCAATCATGGCAATTATCATACTGTTTTCTGTGTCCATGAATATTTTTTTTCTTTTCTTTCTTTGCTTAATCCCTTAACGCTTCTCATGCAGTCCCTAACACCATCCCCTCTGATAGCTGTTAGTCTGTTTTCGGTATCCATTAGTCTGTCTCCTCTTTGTTACTTTATTTTGCTCATTAGATTCCACATATAAATGAAATTATACGACACTTGTCTTTCTCTGTTTGCTTTATTTAACTTAACACAATACTCTCCAGATCCATCCATGCTATCAAGAAAGTAAGATTTCCTTCTTTTTTTATGTCTGAGCCGTAGTCCATTGTGTAAATGTGCCACGCCTTTTTGTCCACTCATCTATGTACAGACACTTGGGCTGCATCCAAATCTTGCTATTGTAAGTAATGCTACAATGAACATAGGGGTACATATTAGTGTTTTTTTGGGGGGAGGTATATTCCCAGAAGTAGAATTGCTGAATTATTAGACAGTTCCATTTTTAAATTTTTTTTGTGGTAACTCCATACTGTTGTCTACAGTGGCTGCACCAATTTGCATTTCTACAATAAATGCACAGGGGTTCCCTTTTCTCCACATCCTCACCAGCACTTGTTGTTCGTTGACTTATTATGATCAAACCAAATAAAGACAAGGCTTGAAGGTAAACAGAGTGATCTATTGTGCCAAATGCTACTATTAAGGCATGTAAATTTAGGATTGAGAATTGATTATAAGATCTAGCAATGTGGAAGATATCAAGTATCTTGAGAATAGTATTTTCAGTGAAATGATGGGGTCAAAACCTGACAAGTGCAAGAGACTTGGTGTGAAGAAAGAGCAGGATCAAAGGTAGTGAAATAGGATATCAAGAGTTATGTAAACCAGTAATAAGGATTTAATGTTGGACAGATAACAGGCTATTTAAATGATTGGGAATCTGCTGAAGTCAATACATTGAGTGTCCAACTGAACAGTGGGAGCTTTTCTTTTCATGCTAAGATTTGAGATCAGGAAAATGTTGTTATAAAAACTTCTGTATTTCTTAATATCCACCTAAGACTTTGCACACAGGCAGCACTGAAAAGGATTGGTTGATTAAAATTGTTTTGGTCTAAAGTATTTATTTAGTTTTGGTCTAAATAATTTACAAAAGGATCTTAGATGGTCCCAAAGAGAAGCCAGATGATACAAGTGCCCTCTCCTTTCAAATTGTGCTTATCTTCTGTGTTCATTCTGCTACTTATGGCTTTAGTCTTTCCCTTTCTCAGTGTATTTGCTTTGATGCTTTATGAAATTCAACATAAATTTCAATACTAGAATATTATTTGGCAGATTTCTCTAACAGCAGGTCATAACTACAAACTGTCAAGGCAAATCTGGCAGCTGTCTCTTCTCTTCCTGTCTCCTTTATAATCCTTTAAAATCAGATACTGCCCCATCCGATAATTCAGAATATTTTATGGGTTTATAAATGCAGACCTTTGCCAACATTTTGGAATATATGGATCTATGGATTTAAGAGATTTTTTTCCCCAGATGTCACAGCATATAGACAAGTTCCATAACCTTATCATCAGCTGTCAGGAGATTTTTACTGCCTCTTTTGCCTTCTCCTTTGAGAGAGAGAAGTGTAGCCAAACTTTGTTAAAGGCTTATTGTGAGAATAAGATTTTTATGGAAGCAGGATAATGTAGTGGAAAGAGCAGTGGATTAGGAGACATGAGACCCAGACTCTACCTCCAAATATGCCACTGTACTAGTGATGTATTGGCTGACTTCTCCTCAGGTACTTAACTTTTCTAGGTTTTAATTTTCTTATAGAAAAAACAAGTAAGATTAAATAATCTATGACATTCATTTATTCAGCGAATATTCTCTGAGTGCTCATTCTGAGTGAGGCTCTATTAGGAGAGCTAATATAAATAAGATATACTTTCTGTCCTTAAGGCACTTATAGGTGAAGACAGAAAAACAAACAAACACAAATCAGTTATATAAAATAAATATGCAAAAATGGAGTGTAGTGTAGCAACATAGGTGAAGGACAACTAAAGGATTGGTGTGATCAGAAGATACTTTCAAAAGGAAATAACTAGGATTAATCTGAATCATTAAAAACAATTTGGACTAGCCTGGCCAGCGTCGCTCAGTGGTTGAGCATTGATCTATGAACCATGGTTTGATTCCTGGTCAGGGCACAGTGTGGGGCCTGTATCAGAAAGCCCATCAATGATTATCTTTCATCATTAATGTTCTTTTCTCTTGATCTCCTTGCCTCTCTGAAATCAATAAAAATACATATTTAGCCCAAACCGGTTTGGCTCAGTGGTAGAGCGTCGGTCTGCGGACTGAAAGGTCCCGGGTTCGATTCCGGTCGAGGGCATGTACATTGGTTGTGGGCACATCCCCGGTAGGGGGGGGTGCAAGAGGCAGCTGGTCGATGTTTCTTTCTCATCAACGTTTCTAGCTTTCTATCCCTCTCTCCTCCTCTCTGTAAAAAAATCAATAATATATATATGTATATTTAAAAAAATAAAACAAACCCTTCCCCCAAAAAACAACAACACAATTTGGACTACATACCGTCGATGGAAGTGTAAATTGGTCAAACACTTGTGGAAAAATATTATAAAAGTACTACCAGAACTACCATACTTATACCTTTTGCTCTAAAAGATAATGTCAGTTTTTCAGTACCAGAAATGTTTACATTATCCAAAAAGGCATATAAAATATCCCATGTGGCATAAATTGTAATAATCAAGCTTTGCGCATTACTCAAATGATTATAAATAGTAGAATTGATAAATTAGGTTATAGTAATACCTTTTATTTTGAAATACCATATAGCGTTGAGAACGAGTGAACTATAACTACATGCAACAACATGGAAAAATCTCACAAAAATAATGTCGAGAAAGGATATAGACAAAAAGAGTACACACTGTATGATCCCATTCATGTAAACTTAAAAGCAGATTAAACTAACCTATAGTATAAAAGTCAGAATGCTCATTACCATTGGAATGTGGGTAGTGCTTGGAAAGGGTTAAATATATAAGTGTTCTAAAAATTTACCGAGATATGCATTTGTAATTTGTAATTTCTCTATATGTAATATTTACAAAGGTTACTTAGCAAAATAAGTGAGAGTTAGTCAAGATCATAGCAAAGAAAAGTGATTTAAATAGAAGGAAAAAAAAGAGCACAAAAGAAGGGAAGCATCCTTAAACAATATGGCAATATTTTCCATTTATCACCTATTGTGATTCTAAAATCCATTTTCCACTTATTCAATAAAAAAGTCATTGTTTTTTATTCACCTACTATGTGATGTGAATTTCTTCAACTCATAAACATCATGAAAATAACAATAGAAATTAACTTTAGTTCTTTTCCTTCACAATTCAGTATTTTACTATTGGGGACAAGACAAAAAGCAACTTTAGCCAAAACCGGTTTGGCTCAGTGGTAGAGCATTGGTCTGCAGACTGAAAGGTCCCAGGTTCTATTCCGGTCAGGGGCATGTGCATTGATTGTGGGCACATCCCTGGTAGGGGGTGTGCAAGAGGCAGCTGGTCGATGTTTCTCTCTCATCGACGTTTCTAGCTCTCTCTCTCCTTTCCTCTCTGTAAAAAATCAATGAAATATATTAAAAAAAAACAAAAACAACAACAACAAAAAAACAACTTTAGCTTGGCTGTGACATTCTTGCAGAGACTATATTTTTAATATCTTTATCTCACCATTACCAAGAACAGAGCATTTTTAACAGGTGTAAACTAAATGAATACATTTGATAGTATACAAAGACATACTATAGATTTGCATGATTTCCAAAGGTGTTCAGAAAATTGAAGTGAGTTTGCCTAGTGATAAAATATTATTTTGCACAGCATTTTAACTTTGTAAGGTCCTTTACTTTCTAAGAAATAATGCTTCTTCTGATATCTTTCTCCATTGTAATAGTAATGAAAAATCACTTATAAAATATTGTAAAGTAATTGGCAAAATGACCAATACATTGGACAATTTAGATTGTCCAATGTATTGTATTTTAAAAAGTATTTTCCGGGAAATTAGGTCAAAAAGCAAGGTTAAGTTCCAGACTTTGGAGGTGGAGCATACTTCCTCTTTCTACTTGAAATCCCACATCTCCTTATCCAGATTTATTGATCTTCATATTAAGTATTCTGTTCTGCAGTCATAGTCTTTAGTAATAACAAGAGTCTACCTCTAATATGGCTGATACATGAAAACCCATTGGGTCATTTCTCTAGTATTCTGGATGTTTTTCATCTGCTCCTTCAGATTCACTTTTTTCCACCCTGCTTAGAATCCTAAGAGGCTGACCTTTATGGACTTAATCACCATCTCTCCTTATGCAGATTTTGGTGTAGAAAATAATCCTTGTTTCTCCTTGAGTCTTGTGCATGGCTCTTATCCTTGAATGTGGAGCTCTGGTTACATATGGACCTATTCCAGATTAAGAATGTAGGAACCCTTCATGAGAAGCAAAACAGTATAGTAGATACGACAATAGCATTAGTACTACCTAGGCCTGGGCTCAGATCCTGGGTCTGCCACTTAATAACTGTGTGGCCTTGGACAAGTTGAAGTTAAACTTGTCTTTAAAATTCAGATTCCTTATTTGTAAAATGGTGAAGGTTGTAGAGTTGTGTATGTACTAAGGATTACCTGCCTTGCAGAGTTCTTGTGATAATTAGATGTGAGAATTTATATAAATAACATATTATAGATTTTCAATAAATAGTAGTTTTGATTATCATTATTACCATTATTTTTATTAGAACACACACAAAAAAACCCCCTATTTTTTGAATTCTTTTTCAGGCCCACTAGCTGCATTTAGTGATGAATAGGATAATCACTAGATTTGGAATTCAGCCAGGCCATTGACAAACAGATGTCAAAAGGCACAGCATTTTAGAGGTGCCTAGTGTGAAAAATCTCCCTTGTTTTTGTTGGGCTCCCTTTATGATCCATAATGCCTTCTGCTTTGGTGGTGCCATTGCCTGGGTATTTTAAGGCAATTTGTAGGAGGAAGCCTATCAGGGTACCATAGCAGGTTGAGCCTAGTTGGGTCTAGGAACAATGCAACCTTTTCCCTATGGAGTTTGAGACTTACCTAACAACCTCTCCAGGCCTTTCTCTCCCCTCCATTACAAAGAATACTACTAAATACTTATAAAAAGGCTTGTTTTGAATGAACAGTTTCTGGTGCCAGTGGCATTCTAATTAATTTCTTTTATGTGATTAAAACAAAAAAATTCAGAATAGGGTCAGAAAATATGTAGTAAGAAGATTTTTTTTTTAATATTCTGTACTTAAGAATATGATCAGTATATTAGAATGGATAATGCTCTCCCACCCTCCATATCTGTATTCATATTGATTCCTCCTATTTTTTTCACTAACTAGTGAACTCGAACTCCTACTCCTCTTTTAAGAACTAGCCCCTATATTCCTTTTGAAGCTTTCTCATTAGACTGGGATCCCCTTGAGAGGTGGGAATACTTTTTTCATCTTTGTATCTGCTTCACTGCCTAACACTGGAGCTGGCATATAAAAGGCATTTGGCAAATGAGTAAGTCTAACCTAGATATTTTCAAAATATTTTTGAGGGCAGGTAGTCTCCTTTCTTTCATGTAATTCAACCACAATGACTACTGGTTCCCATAAGGACCATTCTAAAGATAGCTGGTTAAATTGGTCTCTTGTTCAAAATGCTAGTACAGCCATAAAAGATCAGGCTAAATTTTCAAAGTGCGAAGGAGTTTAGAAAAGAGAAATGGTCAGCTGGTCTGAAAAAGTCAAATTAAGTGATATCTTAATGTAAATAAACATGACACAGTTTCTGGCACTTTTGTAACCTTAGAGATGAGTGAGACCCAGCTAATCTTAGCTTTAAGGGGATCATAGTTTTGCTGTAGACCATCAATTTTCAACCTTTTTTATCTCATGGCATATATAAACTAATTACTAAAATTCACTGGCACCACAACAAATATATATTTTGCCAATCTAACAAAGAAAAGGTATAATTTACACACATTCACACCGGGTAGATATTGTGTTGGCTGTTGTCATTTTTTAATTTGACAACCTAAGGGAAAAGAGGTTAGTTCCTCTTACTAAATAGTCAGGTACTGCATGTTTTAAAAATTCTTGCAGCATACTTCTTGAAATTTGCTGCTATAGACTAATGACACACTGAAAAGTAGAGTGTATTTAACTCAGAGTATAATTAAGGGCTGAAAGTAATATAGTAGACTTACAGGAGGGATAGTGATTATCAAAGCCAGAAAAGACTAGAAAATGCCTTGTAGAAGCGGTAAATCTCCAACAAAGTTTTAAAGAAAGACTCATTGACACAGACAACATCTTGGTGATTGCCAGAGGGAAAGGGTTGAAATGGGGAAAGATAGAAGAGAGTATCCTATCTCATAAAAGAGTAATATGCAAATTAACCATCACCCTGCTACACTCACAAATCACAGCCACCAGCTACACCCACCAGCCAATCTGTAGCGATTATGGAAATTAACCCAACCAAGATGGCTGCGGCCATGGAGAGAGCAGGAAGGAGTCTTGGGTTTCCATGGCGATAGAGAAAGCCAAGCTTGCCACACCCTGGCCGGCCCAGGCCTCTGCTTAAGGCTACAAAGTTTCAATTATAGAAGATAAGTCCCAAGAAACAGGGTTTATATGGGAAATCTCTGTTCCTCTTAGATTTTCTGTGAACCTGCTTCAAAAATGTCTATTAAAGCAATAATAAAGTACTTTAAAATAGAAAAAAAAAATGTAAAGGAAAGCTGAGGCTTGAATTCTGCCCCAGGAGCTTTGGCTTTATCCTAAATATTAATAGCAGTCATTGAAAAACAAATCAGTAAGTTGGCAAAATAAAGCTGCTTCTTGGGTTTCAGATTGGGAGAAGTTGGGAAAGCTGCACAGCAAGAACGCTATAATTCTTCAGCCTCTCTCAAGGGCATGGTGGCTGTCAAGGATAGGGAGTGTTGCCATATTAGGAAAAGTTAATAATCTTAATGACCTATTTATATGAATACCATAGAGTAAAATTTTAAACTGTATTTTGAAATATGGATAGGCTAAGGAATTTTGCACTTAACATACAGGGAAATAGATGAGAAGAAGAGAGTGTAAAATGAATCAAAAGGGCCAGCAACAAGAGCCCTAGCCTGGGCCTGCACAGAGCCCTCCTTGCCTGCTGTGATGCCATGAACGTGGTAGATTTACTAGGTGTAGTTAAATCTCTTTAAACGAAGGCATATAGGAAGTATAATAAGGCCCTGTGGGGTAAGGAAACTTGCTTTCTGAATTTGGGAGGTGAAGCTTTTGTCTGAGAAATACCTGGGTTAGAATCCTGATTGTTCTTACTTTTTGTGTGATGTTGAATATCTCACTTTACTTCTTTGAATTTTATTTCCTTTATAATAATTATGATAGTAATAATAATACTTGATATACAGGGCTTTTATGAGAAATGCATACCTTTGTAAGGAATCTGTCATTCAAATGTTTATTCCCTTGAGAAGTGTGGGGAGCAAAGAAGGAACTTGGACAGGTCTTGTCAAGGGGAATATTCAAGACAGAGGCAGTTTCAGGGCATATCCCTGTGACTACTACCATCGAAGCACTATTAAGAGGATAAGAGTGATCATAAATAGGACCCTGTAAATATAGATCAAAACATCCTCATTCACTATCAAAAATAAGATCGCAGCAGCAGTAAGGCACCCAGATGAAACCCAGTAGCACTTATCCACAGAGAAATCTATAAAGTGCTTTCGATTGCTTGGGGGATCTTTAGATATAGCATCATTTTCTCTATCTTATGGATGACTTGGCCACTTCCACGATGAATTTTTCATGATTCCCTTGACCCAGCAGCTCTTGCCTATGGAGACAGTAATACAGTATTGATTTCGGAGTTAGGTTTCTGCCTTTTACGCCAGGACAGGATTTTTGTAGCCTAGAAACCTCAATCCACTATTACTCATTAGAGGCTAGGGCAACTTTTCTTAGATCTGGAATTCAGAATGTGAACCATTTAGCTGCTGGTGACCAAGATAGCCCTTCTAGTGGAATTTTAACTGATCTCAGTAATGAGAGCAGCTATTATTAAAAACTTCCTAATTGAACCAGCAGAAGTAGGATTACAGAGAATGCCATGAAGACAGTAGTCTCCTTTGTTTCTCTCACAGTTAGATTGTTTTCCTTGGCATTGCTTCCTGAAAGAACCTATTAAAAATATATCATAGGCTAAAAATAAAGAAAATCAAACAGGGAAATCCAGTTCATCTTTTAGTATTTTTTTTTTTGTATAATTTTTGGAATAGTTTTCCAGGTGCTTCTTATTTTCAGTGGCCCTTGGTAATATAAGAGAAATGGAAAGATGCCATGCTGTTGGTACTTTTTATTTAAACTGCTTTTAAAAAATCAAAAAATCCATATCTCACATCCTGTGAAATGCATTCTTGGCATTGCCATGGTAACAAGACTTTTAAAAGGGAGTTAACTGAAATTTAGCTGCATATATTATTTCTTTGTGATTCATACTTCATAAAAATGCAAATGTCACACTAATACATGTCTTACCTTAATGTTTTATACCACCATTTAGTCGTAATTGATTTAATGTTTTCCTTAATTAAATTTTGTGCTTCTGTGAATGGTTTTTCTTTTCCCCTCCCCCACAATCACCATTTCTGTGGACCCATCAAACTATACATTTCAACTGGGTGACATGCAATTTAGGAAACTGTCACACAGGAGATCAATCATCCCAACCTAAGACCTCAACAAAAGATTTTTGGAAAACTACTTGTCCTGCCTAGAAATTTAGCTTATTCTCCTTCTTTGGTAGAATGTTAGTATCTCCCTTTTCTGCCCTTGCCCTTCCTCTCACCATTTGAGCCTGTCTTTCTAAGACTGAGAAGCAGACTTTGCTGGTGGAGAAAAAAGGCTTCACTATTCCCTAGCTTTGTGACCTGGTGTAGGTTATTTAACTAATATTTTTAACCCACAATTTTCTCATAGATAGGTCAGAGATAAAATAATAGTTTTATCATAGTACTTTTGTGAGGATTGAATTCAATAATGCTTTTAAAGTATTTGTCACAGTACTTGGCATAAAATCTGTGCTCAATAAACAATAGAGCTACTATAATATTTAGATATCACAGACTATTAGATATTTAGATAGATGGTAATTTTGAGGATATAGAGAAAATCTTATTTACCTTAATTACTTTCACTGGAGCTTTGTATTTGTTTGGAAGATATATTTTGTAAGCTTATTGGGATCAACAGTGAAACTCCAAGAGTAATTTATTATACCTGAGCAGAGATGGCAAATGTGCTCTTTTTTTTCTAAGGGTAAAGGGGAATAAAAGTAAACAGTGAGGGGAATGGAGGAGGGATAGCAGGTTGAGCCAGTGTGATGGAAGATTCTTGCTATGACTCATTCCAGCAACTCCCAGGGATTTTGTGTTGTTGGAGAAATCCATGAAATGGTTTGTGTAAGGAAGTGTGTGTTTGTGTGTAAGAGAGAAAAGTGGTGAATGAGATGAATTTCACACTCTGATTGACATGGACACAGTCCTTAAACTATGAGGGCACCTTGAAAAATCCAGGTCTCTGAGAATTCAGAGGAGAGACATATGGACTTAGATAGTCTGAACCTGGGGGAATAAGTAAGGGGTAGGGATTTTGTCCATTTTGCCCAGAACTCTTAAGAGATAGGTATGCCTCATCCTCCTGGAGCATCTGGGTTACATAATGGTAAAGTCAGCCATTTCTTTCCCCGGCTTTATTGGGGTATAATTGGGTAGTAGAATAACATATAATTAAAGTGTACAGCCTGATGATTTAATATATGTATCAAATACATTGTGAAAAGATTAAAGTTCAGTTATCTTTTTTTTGTGACCACACTTAAGATCTACTTTCTTAGCAAATTTCAAGTATACAATATGTATTATTAAATCTAGTTACATAGCTGTACCTAACATCATCAAATCTTATTAACCTTATAACTAAAGGTTTGTATCCTTTGACCATCATCTCCCTATTTCTCACACCCCTTTCCCTAGAAACCTCCATTCTACTCTCTTTACTTGACTTTCCAGTGACTCAATCCCTTGCTAGAAAGTATTTTCCTTTATCAGTCAAGTGTGTGTTTTTTTTTCTTCTTCTCGAATATTTTAGTCCACAGCGGTCAGAACAGACTGTCCTTTTACTATAGATGGACCATCTGCAACATCTCTTACCCTGCCCCTGCCCCTCTTCTCATTTCTGTTCCTGTTCTCTTTATCTTTAGCTCATTCAGCAAGTAGCTGCTGTGACTAGGGGTTTGGAAATCAAATATTGGCTCTGCCACTGACTAACTAAATAATTTGGAAGTCATTTTCCTAATCTTTCTGATCCTCCATTGCCTCATTTATAAAATGGGCAATGATTATAGCATAAAGGGTCATTGTAAGAATTAGCTGAGTAAATGTATTTGAAACTCATGGCATATGACCCTTGTTATGCACTCAATATAAGTCCCCTCCTTTCTCCTTAATTTGGACTTTAACAATTGCCTCCAAGCTTCTTGAGGACTGATGGAGCCACCCTCTTGTCTTTGCCTTCCTTGTAACACCTGGCACCATAGCTATCCTAAAGAGAACGGGCTGGGTTCACAGGGCATGCGACCTCATCTATCTTTTCCTCTGTGTCCTCCAGTCACACTCGACTTACTCCAGTTGAATGTGCCACATTCCCTCCTTTCACTGGGTCCTCCCAAATGTAATTTCTTCTGCTGAAGATCTTTTCTCTCTTCTTTTCCTGGCAAAATCCAACTAATTTATCAAGTGTCAGCATGAGATGACTTTTTCAGAGAAGAATTTCTTGATCCTCCAAACTAAGTAAGGACCCTATTTTATATTTTCATTGCATCCTGTACTTTTCCTTTGCAGCATTTTTCACCCTTGTGATTACATGACTAATTGAAATTATTCACTTACTATTTGTATTTATTGCAAGGTTGTAGACTATTTGAGACAGAGACAATATCAATTTTGTTTAGTGTATCTTTAATGTCTAGAATAGTGCCTGGGACTTCTATATGTAATTCTTAGTTGATTGACTCAATATTATTCAGGCAAATATTGGTGCCCCTTGAATAGAGTGGTATGCATTGCTATGGCTTTCGTGGCATTAGTTGTCCAGAATAGTAATCTGTACTAAGTCTGTGTTACTAGAAAAAGCAGGAATTTGTGTACTTTGATATGCACACTTGTTTTCTATTTTTAAAAGCTGCCATTGTTTTCTGAGGGAATTATTTCCCAAATTGCTTGCTATAGAACACTATAGTCTGAGTACTTGTAATGATTATCGGAGCACTTTATACTCCCCCTTTGGGAGAGTCACAATGAATATGAGCAGTGTTTTAGGGTTTGAGAAGTCTGGTAGTAATGGAAATGGCTAACATTGCTTAATCCAACATTTCTAACATGTGTTCTGTCACTGATGCCCTATTTGCCTGAACATGTTAACATTGGGTGTGATATAAACTGTGTAGAAACACTGGCTTAAGGACTAGCACAATCCCCCCCTCCCCACTTTCATTGTAAATATAAATAATGAAATACCCAGCAGGTTATTTAAGGGTGAGAAACTTTTAACCTAACAGAAAATAGGTATCTCCTCACTAACATACTCTATAACTCTAGAATGATTAACACTATCATCTCGCAAGATCATTGAAGGTCATAAAGCTGATGTATGATGTTGTGTATGAAGGAGGACACCAATGTTTCCTGCAGGAGTCTACTATAGCGGATAAAGTCATAGCTCCTCAAGGACAATCCTGGCTCCAGCACTTATTTATTACCTACGGGATTTTGGCCAACATTCTCATCTCTTCTCTGGTTGGCTTCTGCCTTGCTGGTACAATGAGGATACAAGATAGAATTGCAGTCTGGGGGTGGAGAGGTGGGACAGAGATGAAAGGTCTTGGGCAGGCCTACACTGAGAGACTTGACGTCTGGGAAATGAGAATATAGTTTTAAGTTTGCTAGACTGAGCTGCTTTCCTGAAAATAGTTGGATTTGGAGAAGACAAACCTCACCATGTAATCCTGCAAGGACTGTGACATAGTTACAGAGATGGGGAAATCACAGATATTTTGTTACTGACAGAAGTTGTTTTAGTGTCTTTGGTTTCATTCTCAAAGTATTCATTCTAAAATGTGTTAGAGTGAATATTTCAAGATTGAAATAATTGCATTTCAAACTTGGATTTTCAATAAAAGAAGTCACCTATCATGTCCAAAAGAGAACACTATTAAAAAAAAGGAATGAGCTCCCAAATCTCAGCTTTGAATGTGTCATTCTCTTCTGAAAATTTCAGTGACTCACGTAGATTTTTAGGTGTTTCTCTCCTAAAAAAAAAAAAAAAAAAAAAAAAAAAAAAGTGTTTTTAGACAAAGAGGTTGAGAAAATACATCTTTAAACAAAGTTTAAAACTACTATAGATAATTTTAAAATAAACATATAATTTAATATTTGAAAGAAAGCACAATTGAACAATATTCAGAAGGTATGAAATGGTATATGTCATCTTCTCTGGCTAGTCAGACTCCCTGCCCTCTTCCTGGAGGCAATTACAGTTACTAGTTTCTTATATATCCTTTCAGATATATATTGATACACAAGTATGGACATAAATATATTCCTTTTTTGGAGCATTCATATTTATTATAATGCACATCTCATTTTACACCCTTACTCTTTTTTCACCTCACAAGTTATTTTGTAAAGAATAAAAATAATATTTATTTATATAATACTTAGTATGTGCCAGGTACTCTCTGAAGGTCTTTACATGTAAAAAACCCATTTAATCATCAGAGCTATTTTTGAGATATATATCATCCTATCCCCATTTCACAGATGAGGTAACAGGAACATATAGGTTATATAACTCCCATAAGTTAGTGGAAGAGCTGGCTTCCAATAATGAGTTTGATTCTAGATTCTTTGCTTTCAACCACTATACTTTTCTATCACAATATGTAAGTAAATTAGTACTGATTTTTTAAATAATATTTGCATAATAGTTCATTACAGGAATGTGTTATAATTTATCTAATCAGTTCTGTATTTCCCATTATAAAGAACTACCCTGATTCCCCGAAAATAAGACAGTGTCTTATATTAATTTTTGCTCCCAAAGATGCCCTAGGTCTTATTTTCAGGGGATGTCTTATTTTTCCATGAAGAAGAATATGGTACACATTTATTGTTAAATGAAAATAAAAGAAATTTATTACCTGTATATGGTACGATAGTATGGTAGTTGTCAACACAAACCAGACAAACTGTGAATCCTAGAGTATCAAGAATTTACTCATTTATTCAATGACAATCATGTCATCATCTTCTGGAACATCATCATAACAATCCAATTCCTGAATTTCCTGGTGAATTTCTTGTGACTCCATTTCTTTCAGAATCAGTGGACCAAATCTCTCATGTTTAGCCTGGGGGAGAGGGGCCTTATTTTCGGGGGGATGCCTTATATTTCACTCAGAAGGAAACCTGTAAGTAGGTCTTATTTTCAGAGGATGTCTTATTTTCGGGGAAACACGGTAGAAGCCTGGTGCATGAAATTCGCGGATGGGGGGAAAATGTGATGGTGTCCCTCAGCCCAGCCGGTACCTTTCCAATCTGGGACCCCTTGTGGGATGTCTGACTGTCCGTTTAGGATCCCATTGTGGGATCGGGCCTGATTGGGCAGTCGGAGAACTCTCTCACAATCCAGGACTTCTGGCTCCCAACTGCTCGCCTGCCTGCCTTCCTGATTGCCCCTAACCAACTCTGCTTGCCAGCCTGATCACCCCCTAACCACTCCCATGCCAGCCTGATTGATGTTTAACTGCTCCCCTGCCAGCCTGTTTCCCCCCAATTTTCCTCCTCTGTCGGCCTGGTCACCCCTAACTGCCCTCAAGGACCCTTCATTCTGTGGGCCTATGCTCTAATCACTGAGACAAACAGGCTAGGGTGGCAACTTCTTATTGTCACAGTAAACTGTTAGTTCTACATGAAATTAGTGACAAAATCTTCCTTCCTGCCGGTGGAGGCTGCTCCTATAACACTCCCTCATTTAGTACAAACATTGCTTCCACCTATTATGTGTGGATGTGAATTTCAGACCCACCAAAGTAAAACTTCAGTTGATTATCCATTTTGGGGGGATGTTATAAAGTTTTATTGGGAGCATACTTGTACAATATCATAAAATTCTTCCACTTAAAACGTCCAGTTCAATAAACAAAAAAATAAATAAATACAACTAGACATCCATCACCACAATTCAATTTTAGAACATTTCTACCACACAAAAGATTTTCTTATACTCATTTTCAGTTCATGAACATTTCCATGTACATTCCTAGAGAGCTGTAGATTTACTTTCTGTCTTTATAAATTTCCTTTTTACTGGATAATTTATATAAGTAAAATTACATAATATGTAGTCTTTTGTATCTAGCTTCTTTCACTTAGCATTTTTTAAAAATTTATTCATGTTGTATCATGTATCAATAATTACTCTTAGTAATGTTTGTAAGTTTCAGTATACAGATCTTGCATTTCTTTTATAACTTTATTTTGATCATTTTATTATTATTGAATAATATATGATACATAATAATATGCAAAATTAATGAATCTATTTTACCTCATTTTACTGGCTAGAATACAATAGGAATCATAAATGCATGTGTCCTATCTTGATCTGATCTTGGGAGGAAGCCTTTTACTATTTAATCATTAAATATGATGTAACCTGGGAATTTTATTTTATTCTATTTATTTTTTACAGAGAGGAACAGAGAGGGATAGAGAGTTAGAAACATTGATAAGAGAGAATCTTCGATCAGCTACCTCTTGCACACCCCCTAGTGGGGATGTGCCTGCAATCAAGGAACATGCCCTTGACTGGAATTGAACCTGGGACCTTCCAGTCTCCACGCTGAAGCTTTATCCACTGAGCCAAACTGGTTTCAGCAAACCTGGGAATTTTTTTTATAAATGTCCTTTACCAGGTTGAGAAAGTCTCCTTCAATTTCTAGTTTTTGATAATTAATGGATGTTAGATTTTGTCAAATGCTTTCTAGGGGGATCTACTTAGCTAATGTGATTTAAAAATTTTTTTATTAATATGGTACATTATTTTAATTGGTTTTTCAATTGTTAACCACCCTTAAATTCCTGAAGCAAATCCCACTTAATCATGGTGTATAGTTTTTGTTCTGTTTGCTAGATTGGGTTTGCTAATATTTTGCTTAAGATTTCTTCCTATATTTCAAGAAGAATATTGGACTGTAGGTTGGGTTGTGTTTTTTTATTTTTTTATTTTTTATTTTTTATTGTGATGTCTTAGGCTAGCTTCTGAATTACGGTAAAGATTAAAGTGTTCTTTATTTAATGAGTTTGTAAAGGAGTAATTATTATCTCTTTATGGATTTGATGGGGAAAAATAGTTATCTGGGCATGGATTTTCTTTGTGGGAAGATTTCTAATTTCTACTTACTAATTTAAGTTTTTAAATATAGGTTTATTCAGATTTTTTATTTCTTCTTGAGTTAATATATTATCCAAGGAATTTGTCAGTTTTATTTACATTGTCAAATATGTTGACAAAACGTCTTTATACCATCACCTATAATTCTTTTAATTTATTTATGTTTACTACTGATCCCTCTTTTTAGCCCTCATTTTAATAATTTGTATTTTCTTGTTTTTCACCTTGGTCAGTATTATTAAATGCTTGTCAACATTGTTGATCTCTTCAAATAATTATTTTTTTATTTCATTGATTTTTTTTCTATTGTTTCTTTTATTTGCTGTTTTCTACTTGACTCCACCCCCATTGTGATTAAAAAAATTTTTAATTGATTTTTAAAGAGATAGGAGGCATGGGAGAGAGAGAGAGAACATTGATGTCAGAGTGAAACAATCAATCGGCTGTCTCCTGTACATCCCCTGCCAAAAATTGAGCCCACAATTTGGGCATGTGCACTGACCAGGAATGGAATCAGCAATTTTTTGGTACATTGGATGATATCCAACCAACTAAGCCACACCAGCCAGAGCCTTTCTGATTTCATTAACTCAGAAGTTTAAGTTATTGATTTGAGACCATTCTTATTTTCTGATATAGTCATGTAAAGCAATAAATTTCTCTTGAAATAAATTTTCCTATAAATAGGCAGCATTTAAGTTGCATTCCATACATTTATATGTTTTGTTTTTATTGTTATTCAGTTAAAGTATTTGTTAATATCCATTGTGATTTATACTTTGATCCATATGTTATTTAGAAGCTTATTGTATTATTTTCTGGGGACTTCCAGAGTTCTTTCTGTTCATTTCTAATTTAATTCTCAGTTGATGATCTTTTTATGAATGTTCTTTATTCTAAGAGTTAAATTTTATTCATTAATTATTTAACATTTATTTCTTTAATGGAAATCCTAATTTACAGAGAGATAATTATAGCGGTGGGAAGATACTGAAATGGACTGAGGATATTAGAATGATAGGTTTGTCTTTATTACATTAATATTTTATTGTATATTAATTTTCTGTTTGCTGATTTTGATTATATGTTCTTAATATAAAAAAATCTGAGTTATAAAGAAATAGAAACAGAAAACAACCTCCCTTAATTTCTCCACCAAGAGACAACTCCTGTGGACTTTTTAGTGTCTTTTTTTCTGTTCCCTCCTCCTTTCTATTTAATGAGCAATTGAGCAAGTATTTCCCTTCTGCTAGGATCTGAACTCCTACGCATGTAATTTTGCATATAATTTTGTGTTCTTCTTTCATTAAATATTAGTTCTGAAGTTTTCCTATGTTTTAAAATATTCTTTGTGACATTATTTTAGTAATTATATTTCATTTCTGAATGTCATCATTTATATATTTACTTATTTACTTATGTATTTTTATTGTTTAAGATATTATGTATGTCTCCTTTTTCCCCCATCGGCCTCTTCCCAGCCACTCTCACCCCCCAGGACAAAACCCCAGCGTCAATGCCCTGTCCATTGGTTACGCTAATATGCATGTATACAAGTCCTGTGGTTGATCTTTTAGCCCCGTCCCCCTCTAACACCTTCCTGCTGCCTTCCCTCTGAGGTTTGACAGTCTGTATGGTGTTTCCTTGTCCCTGGATCTATTTTTGTTCTTCAGTTTATGTTATTCATTATATTGCACAAATGAGTGAGGTCATATGATATTTGTCTTTCTCCAACTGGCTAATTTCGCTTAGCATAATGCTCTCCAGGTCCATGCATGCTGTTGAAAATGATAAGAATTCCTTCTTTTTTTATAGCAGCATAGTACTTCATGGTGTCCTACCATTGTTTTTTCATCCACTCATCTGCTGATGGGCACTTAAGTTGTTTCCAAATCTTAGCTATTGAAAAGTGTACTGCTATGAACATAGGAATGCATATGTGCTTTCTGATTGGTGTTTCTGGTTTCTTGGGATATATTCCTAGAAGTGGGATTACTGAGTCAAATGGGAGTTTCATTTTTAATTTTTTGAGGAAACTCTATACTGTTTTCCACAGTGACTGCACCACTTTGCATTCCCACCAGCAATGCACCAGGGTTCCTTTTTCTCCACATTCTCGCCCACTTGTTTGTTGATGATAGCCATTCTGACAGGTGTGAGATAGTACCTCATTGTTGTTTTGATATGCATCTCTCAGATGATTGGATGATTAGTGACTGAGCATATTTGCATATGTCTCTTGGCCTTCTATATGCCTTCTTTCAAGAAATGTCTATTTAGGTCCTTTGTCCATTTTTTATTGGATTGCTTATCTTCCTTTTGTTAAGTTGTACGAGTTCCCTGTAAATGTTGGATATTAAACCCTTATTGGAGATAACATTGGCAAATTTGTTCTCCCATGCAGTGGGCTTTCTCATTGTTTTGTTGATGGTTTCTTTTGCTGTGCAGAAGCTTTTTATTTTGATATAGTTCCATTTGTTTATTTTCCCTTTAGTTTCCATTGCCCTAGGACCGGTATTGTAAACATATTGCTACAACATGTGTCTGATATTTTGCTGCCTATAGATTCTTCTAAGATATTTATGGTTTCCCATCTTACCTTTAAGTCCTTTATCCATTTTGAGTTTATTTTTGTGAATGTTATAAGTTGGTGATCTAGTTTCATTGTTTTTTGCATGTATCTGTCCAATTTTCCCAACACCATTTATTGATGAGACTGTCTTGACTCTATTGTATGCTCTTGCCTCCTTTGTCAAATATTAATTGAGCATAATCAGTTGGGTTGATTTCTGAGTTCTCTGTTCTGTTCCATTGGTCTGTATGTCTGTGCTTGTGCCAGTACCAGGCAGATTTGAGAACAATGGCTTTGTAATATAGCTTGCTATTTGGTATTGTGATCCCTACAATTTTGTTCTTCTTTCTCAGGATTGCTGCATTATTATTTTTAAAAAGGCTACTGCTTTGCTGGATCATGAGGCTGAGGGCCAGAAGCAGAAGGAAACTCTGATAGAGTTGAGATTTGCAAACAACACATTTCTGTTGTGGGAACTAATATTTTAAAATCTGGTGTTTGTGCTATTTTTCTCATTATATATACCTGTTGTGTTGCCAAGAAACTGTTTAGCAACATGTTGCAGACTTTCAATTCAGATATTTGCTCTTCACTCCCCTTGTAAATAGTGGCAAAGAACAGAGCTGTTTTCATATAGAGTTCTAGTCAGGAGATGTTTATTTCAAGGAAATATTTATGGGTGGATAGATTGATTATATATGTAAAGGCACTACTAGGTGTAAGTAAACAAAACATGAATCCTGCCCTGAAAGAGCTAGTAGTCTTCTGTGGGAATTAGACAAATAAATGGTCATTTATTCCATGGTGAGATGAGAGCAACAAAAGAGAGAAGCAGTAGGAGTTGTGGGGGCACAGAAAAGGGGCCCCTGACACAGACTAGGAAGGGAAAGGAGGTACTCAGAGCAGGTGATCTCTGAACTAAGGCTTTAAAGATGAGTAGGGATGAAATGAGCCAGTGAAGAAAGGAAGAAAGAGAACAAAAGGTGGAGAATGGATGAGAGTTTCTAGATGGGAAGAACTGAGGAAAAAAACAAAACATGGAGTTGAGGGAAATGCTGCTATATTTGTAGATGCACATGTAATTTAATGTAACTCAAATGTTTTTTCTTTTTATGTATAGAATTCTTTTTTTGTGTGATACTGGTTACTAGGGGACAAGGTACTCAGAATTGAATTCTGATTTGTTTCAGGGAGGTACTGGTATAATTGGAATAAGACGTTCATTAATTTATTTTCTAAACAATTTTTGATTATTCCTGCATGCTAAACCCTTTGTTCATGCTGAGAATATCCTCTTTTATCTAATTTATGGGCCAGACCCCTAATTTTTCTGAGCCTTAATTCCACATCTGGAAAATGGGACATTAATATCAGGTTCACAAGATTGCTTTGAGGATTAAATTAGATTTCATATATTTTTGAATATTGTTGCAAACTATCATATTCTAACATTTTTCATATTAATAATGTTACATGGGAGAAGATTATCTTGATGAACAGAAATAAAATGTTATTGAGTGAAGAACCTCACTGAGGCCAAAGTGGAATCATTGAATGGTCATTCTCTAGGCAAACCCTAACACTTTGAACCTAACCAATTAAAACAAAAATTTTTCCCAACTGTTATCTCGGTTCTTTAACAACCCTATCTCTTAAACTTTTTTTTCTGCTATAAAATGAGGATAAGAATACCTGGCTCATAAGATTTTATGGGGAAAATGAGATAATATGTTTGAAATAAATAATGTATTTGAGTGTTTGGCTCTCAGTGTGTTTTAAATAAATATTTGTGTCTTCTGAATCTGAGCAAAAATAAGAAATTTGTTTCAGGGTTGTGAATAAGCAAATGTATCATGTTAGAATTTGTGATTGATTACCAGCTTGCAAAGGTAGAGAATTGCCAAATACGGTCCCAAGATTTCAAGTATATGCACATAAATGTTCAGGAAAAAACAGATGGAGTTATTGTGGTGTCTGATTCTGAGAGATAAGATTTAGATTTCTTTATTTTGATTGTCAAAATTCTTCCATCCTTGATCCACTGTCTAGTTCCAAATCCACTCCCACGTGTTTGTTACAGCAGCACCCCACTATCATTACCAAAGTCTGTATTAGTTATCTGTTGCCGTGTAAAAATTACTGTAAATTAGTGACTTAAAATAACACATATCAGCTCAGTTTTTATGTCAGGAGTTCAGGCTTAGCTGTGTCTTCTGCTTGAGATCTCACAGGCTGTAATTTAGGCATTGCCTAGGTTGCATTTTTATCTGGAGGCTTGACCAGGGAAGAATACTCTTCTAAGCTCATCCAGATTATTAACAGAATTCACCAACTTATTTATTATGGGATATAAGGCTCTAGCTTCTTTTTTAGTTTAGTTTTGTTTTAAAATAGATTTTATTGTGTTTTTTTTGTTTGTTTTTGTTTTGTTTTTGTTTTTTACAGAGAAAAAGGGAGAGGGATAGAGAGTTAGAAACATCTATGAGAGAGAAACATCGATCAGCTGCCTCCTGCACACTTCCTACTGGGAATATGCCTGCAACCAAGGTATATGCCCTTGACTGCAATCCAACCTGGGACCCTTCAGTCTGCAGGCCAATGCTCTATCTACTTAGCCAAAAATGGTCAAGGCTCTAGCTTCTTGTTGGCTGTTTGCTGGCTGCAGGTTGTCCTAAGCCAGTAGTTGGCAAACTCATTAGTCAATAGAGCCAAATATCAGCAGTACAATGATTGAAATTTCTTTTGAGAGCCAATTTTTTAAAATTTAAACTATATGGTAGATACATTGTTATTAACTTAATTAGGGTACTTCTAAGATGGCCTTTGCTAAAAAACGCCCTCAATCTGATTGAGGCATGTGGCTTGAGAGCCACAGTTTGCCAACCACTGCCCGAGGCTATTGGAGGCCACCTGCATTTCTTTACCACCTGGATTTTTTCATAATGGCTGCTTACTTTATTAAACCAGCAAGCTCTAGAGAGAGCAAGCATGTCAAACTCGTGGCCCACAATGAATATTTTTGTGGTCCAGCCAATATAACGGTATATAAGAAATGTTTTAATAAAACTTTTGTAACTTAATTTTTACAATATCGTGTTATACATTATTATTAATAATGAACTACAATGTTTGCTAATGACTGATTACTATAATTGTGTTGCATTAATTTCCCTTACATGCCTTCTGCACAGGCATACCATTTCTCTCCACTAATACTAGCAGCGAATATTTTAGTAGCCAATTGCCACATCATTAGTCTTGTACTGACTTGTTTGGTATTCACAACAGGAAATATTTCGCTTTTGGGGAACAAGAAAAATAGGTTTATTTGCATTACGCTTATTAATTTGTGCAGTTATTCAGTGTCTGGTAAGTTAGTGTTTAAAAAAAAGTATTATTTTTTATTAAAATGTTCTAATTTTATGTTAACAATTACTCATTTATTATAGACCTTTGTATTCAGCATGTCTTTATCCAAATAAACCTACATTTCTATGAAATTGAAGCTTTTGGTTTTTTTTACAGCCCACATAAACTTAAACCTTGTTTATTTGGCCAGTGTTAACCTTTGAGTTTTACTTCCTTGCTCTAGAGCAGTGGTTCTCAACTTTTCTAATGCCGAAACCCTTCAATACAGTTCCTCATGTTGTGGTGACCCCCAACCATAAAATTATTTTCGTTGTTACTTCATAACTGTAATTTTGCTACTGTTATCAATCGTAATGTAAATATCTGTGTTTTCTGATGGTCTTAGGCAACCCTGCTGCTATAGATACTAAAACCATCAGAAAACACAGATATTTACATTACAATTGAAGTAGCAATGAAAATAATTTTATGGTTGGGGGTCACCACAACATGAGTGTATTAAAGGGTGTCGGCATTAGAAATATTGAGAACGACTGCTAGAGTAAGTCTCCTAGCATAATATATAACCCGTTATGTAACATAATCACATGCATGACATTTTACTATTCTTGTTATGTCATTTTTTTATCGTTTATTGAGGAATAATTGACAAAATTGTGATATATTTAAAGTGTGTAATGTCATGATTTGATATCTGAATATATTGTGAAAGGATTCCCCACATTGAGTTACTTACCTTTCTATTTTTGTTAGAACAGTTTTTTACTCTCAGCGAATTTCAATTAAATAATACAGTGTTACCAATTATAGTCACTACACTAAATCCTCAGATCTTATTCATCATATAACTGAAAGTTTGTATTCTTACCCTTTTAGCAATGTCCCCCTATTTTTCCCTCTCCCATTCCCTGGCAACCACTTTTCTATTCTCTCTTTCCTTATTTCTATAAGTTTGACTTTAAAAACAATTACATATAAGTGAGATCATACAGTATTTGTCTTTCTCTGTCTGCCTTATTTCACTTAGCATAGTGCCTTCCAGATTTGTTCCTCCATTTTGTCACAAATGATAGGAATTTATCATTGTTTTTTATGGCTAAATGATATTCTTCTATGTTGTGTCACATTTTCATTTTTTTTGTGTGTGTGGTAAATTTATCCACTGATAGACACGTAGGTTGTTTCCATTTCTTTGGCTATTGTGAATAGTGCTGCAGTAAACATGTAGTAAACAAGCTTATCTCTTTGAGATAATGATTTTAGATCCTTTGGATATATACCCAAAACTTGATTGCTGCATTATCTGATAATTCTATTTTAAATTTTTTCAGAAACCTCTATACTGTGTTCCATAGTTTACATTATAAACAAAATATATAAAAATTCATTTTCCTCCACATTGTTCATAGCCTTTTAAAAATATGTATATTTTTATTGATTTCAGAGAGGAATGGAAGAGAGAGAGAAATTAAAACATTAATGATGAGAGGAAATAATTGATCAGTTGCCTCCTGCTTTCTCCACACTGCAACCCAGGCATATGCACTGACCGGGAATCAAACCATGACCTTCTGGTTCATAGGTTGATGCTCAACAACTGAGTCATACTGGCTGAGGCAAGCATTTGCTGTCTTTTGTTGTTCTTGTCTCTTTAAATAACCATCCTGACAGGTGTGAGCTGGTATCTCATTGTGGTTTTGACTTTAATATCACTGATGATTAGTGATGTTGATTACTTTCTTATGGACTTATTGGCCATTTGTATGCCTTCTTTAGATAAATGTCTATTTAATTGTGGTTTTTTTGTTTTGTTTTATTTTTTGCCATTTTTTAATTGAGTTTATGTCCTAGTCACTCCCCATCGATTCAGGATGTGTTTTTGCTATTGAGTTGTATGAGTTCCTAGTATGTTTTGGATTTTAACCCCTTATCAGATATATGGTTTGCAAATATCTTTTCTCATTCCACAGGTTGCTTTTTCATCACTCCAGCCCTAAGGTAGGCACAGGACATGGGAAAATACTGGTTTGAACTATTGCAAGTTACTACAGTTAGGGGCAGATTCATGATTGAGCAAATTTTATTCTGAACAGAATTATAATTAAGTATGCACACTGGGATTTAAAAGAGCAATATTAACACAATGAACATTGGAAAAATTTACAGATTCCAAATGTTGACAAGTTTGAACAAAAAGCAGTAAGCTAGTTATCAATTTTTTTTGTATTTTTGTATGATTTTTTTCTGTATACACTCAACATTTATCTTTTTATTTAAACTGTGTGGGTATAAAATTAAAATGTTAATTATAAACATCATGGGAAGGTGGTTATAAACAGCAACTCGCATTCAAAAAATAATTATGCACACAATCAAAACTGTTTTCAAATTAAATTGAAAAGTCTTTGTACAGAGTATTTTACTTTTTCTGAGATAGATGGGGATATGTTGGCAGTGACATGTTTTTCGTATAAAATAATGTGTTCAGGGTATTTTTGCTGAAATAAAGTAGCTGGTTGTGTGCATTTACTCCCACTTCCATTGAGGTGCTGGAGGGTGGGAAGAATGTACCTTGGATGTCTGGAGAAGTGCTGGTAGGGAGTGTGGGACCGAGAAAAAAAATCAACCAAAAATACTATAGACCACTCTGGAGACTTGAGCTATCATTATTAATTAGCCACTTGCTTTTATGGAGTTTTTCTTTCTATATGTATGAAATTTGTTGTGAGAAATGCAGGGGAACATTATTCTCCTTACCCACAATATGGGGAGTTCTAGTTTATGGTGACCTAAGGATAGTTCAGTAAGACATAGGGTATCATCATGAAACTCACATTATAGGAAACTAGAGTCCCGATGCATGAAATTCGTGCATGGGGGAGGGGGGTGTCCCTCAAACCAGCCTGTACCCTCTCCAACCTGGGACCCCTTGAGGGATGTCCAACCTCCCATTTAGGCCTGATCCCACTGGACTGATTCCCCCCAACAGCCCTTCCCTGGAGGCCTGGACCCCCACAATTGTCCTCCCCTACAGGCCTGGGTCCCTCCCAACTGCCCTTCCCTGCAGGCCTGGTCATTCCTAACTTCCCACAACTGTCCTCCCCTGCAGACTATCTTGTGGCGGCCATCTTGTGTCCACATGGGGGCAGCCATCTTTCACCACATGGGGGTGGCCATCTTGTGTCTTGGTGTGATGGTCAATTTACATATTACTCTTTTATTGGATATGATAATAATAATACTAAAAGAATAGAAATGCTGATAATTTGCCCAAAGTTACACAACTGATAAGTGGTTGAACCAGGCTTTGAACCTTACAAGTTTGATTCATGATCCAATAATCTAGATTGTTATTAAATTCAATGAAACTTTATTCAGGCTCATGACTCCCTGAATGAATGCCCTGATTAAAGTACGAAATACATGGGACCAATTCATTCATTCTGTGAATAAATATTTATTGAACACTCATTGGGTATTCTATGAATATCTACTAAGTGTTTTTCCTTTCCTCTGTGTTTTCATAACCCTTCCTATGTTGACACACATTGTTTTATATTGGGAACAACAACAAAATTAATAGTAGGAAGATTAAGGTTTTATTAATCTTGTATTAATGATTCAGTAAATGTCTCATTAATAAGCAACCAATAAGAGGACTTGGCTATATGATTCTAAAAGTAGCCATATTAGAATAAGCTTATAAATAGGGAGTTTGTAGTCTAATCTATCTTTGATTTGTATTAAAGTTTTCTTGCTATAAGCTCTTTTTTCTTTCTGATGTTTCAGGTATTGTTCGAATTGTTTGACAATAAACATAGCTGTGTAACTTGAAAACAATAAAAAAAATCACAAAATGCTTATTATGTGCCAAGAATTGTGCTAATATTTTACATGTCTTATTTAATTCATTTAACAATCTTTCATGGAAGGTATTCATATAACATAAATGGTTTAGGAGTCACAGAAATCAGTTAAAATCCAAGCTTAATCACTCACTAATATGTGACATTGGACTAATTTAATATCTTTCTTGCTCTACTATGGTGATGTTAAGATTCTCATTTTACTCTTTCTAAAAATTCATCTTCATTGTTGGAAGTATTATCCCCCAGTGATGCCCCTCTACCCCACTCCCTCCTCCTCCCCATGCCTTCACTGCCCTATTGTCTGTGTCCATGGCTTGTGCATATATGCATATAACTTCTTTAGTTAATCTCTTCCTACCCCCAACCCTTCAATCCCTTCCCTCTGAAATACGTAGGTCTGTTGCATGCTTCAATGTTTCTGGTTCTATTTTGTTAGTCAGTTAATTTTGTTCATTAGATTCCACATATATATGAGATTATATGTTATTTGTCTTTCTCTACTGGCTTATTTCACCTAGCATAGTCATCTCCAGGTCCCTTCATGCTGTCTCAAAGGGTAAGAGATCCTTCTTTTATATAGCTACATAGTATTCTATTGTGTAAATGTTCTACAGCTTTTTATCCATTCATTTACTAATGGCACTTGGGCTATTAGCAGATCTTAGCTACTGTAAATAATGCTACTGTAAACATAGGGTGCATATATGCTTTCTGATTGGTGTTTTGGGATTCTTAAGATCTATTCTGAGAAGTGGGATCACTGGGTCAGTTCCATTCTTAATCATTCTGTTTTCCATAATGGCTGCAACAGTTTACATTCCCACCAGTAGTGTACTAGGGTTCCCTTTTTTCTACATCCTTGATAGCACTTTTTTGTTGATTTATTGATTGATGCAGTTCTGGCAGGTGTAAAGTAGGTACCTCATTATTGTTTTGATTTGCATCTCTCTGGTGAGTAGTGACATTGAGCATTTTTTCATATGTCTCTTGCCCATATTTATGTCCTCTTTGGATAAGTGTCTATTCCGGTCCTCTGCCAGTTTTTAAATTAGATTGTTTGTCTTTTTTCTGTTGTTGTTGTTGAGTTGCATGAGTATTTTATATATTTTGGAATGCTTTTCTTTAATTACTTGTGAGTTCTAACATTTTTGTATCTAAGTTTACATTCTCCTGGTCAGTTGTCCCTACATGATTTTCACTCATTTTGAAATTATCAGTTTGACTTCATTTTTTCTCAGGAAGAAAAAATGTTTCCAATCATTGCATATTATGCTTGATAAATGTAGCTCTTGCTCATTTTTATTTAGAGTACAAAATATAAAAAGTAAAACAAGTGCAAACCATTGTTTTAGATCACTTTGACCCTCAAAACAAAATAGGATACATGAACATAGAACTTTCAATTCTCTGCTATCTCAAGCAACACAGAAATCCTGGTAACATGCAATATAGGCACCCAGGGAGCTTGAAGAATTTATTGAAATATTATCACCATAACCACTCCTCCCATTTTGCTTAAATACTCATTGTTCTTTTATTGTTGATATTATTTTTGATAACATAATTTTCAAATTGTTTTGTAAGTTAACTCAAACATTAGAAATATTTTTAAAAGTGGAATGATGACATAAAGAAAGCTACATAGTTCACATGGTGTAATTAATAAAAAATTAATTACAGCCCCCATAAGGAATTTAAAAATTGTTCACTAAACTGTATTCTTCTAAAACTTTATTACACTGAAATGGATGAATAGCAGATAGAAGAATAAATAAAAGAAATTAGTACCAAAAGTTTAATGGTAGGGAAAAGGTAGTATGTAAATGTCATATAATCCTTTGCTATATAGTATTTTGAAAATAATTTTCTTTTTTGTTAAATGTACCTTTATTGTTGATAATATTACAGATGTACACTTTTTTCCCCCATTGATCATTTCCATTTTGCCCCCGCCCCTCCTATACTCTCACTCACTATTGTTTGTGTCCATGGGATATGCATATATGCATATAAATTCCCTAGTTAATCTCTCCCTTTCCATCCCAGGCTTCTACATCATTGGATCTGTTTTGTTCATCAGTTTATTTTGTTCATTAGATTCCACATTCTATATAATAAAAGCCTAATATGCTAAGTGTCCAGTATATAGTTAGCCATTCAACCAATCAAAGCGTAATATGCTAATGATATGCTAAGGCTGTTCAACTGCTCGCTATGATGTGCACTGAGCACTAGGGGGCAGACAGTTTACTAGTCGACCAGTTGCTATGACATGCACTGACAAGGGGGCAGATGCTCCGACCAGTAGTTTAGCTTGCTGCTGGGGTCCGGCCAATCAGAATTGAGCGAGAGGGGCTGGACACGCCCTGGAACCCTCCGACAGTCCCTCCCCAGCTGGCCAACCTCCTGTGTCCATTCCCAGTCCCAGTTGTGCACCAGTGGGGTCCCTTGGCCTGGCCTGAGCCCTCTTGCAATCTGAGCCCCCTCATGGGATGTCAGAGGGCAGTTTCAGGCCCATCCCATAGGCCAGGCCAAGGGACCTCATTGGTGCAAGAATTTGTGTACTAGTAGTAAACATTTTTCTTAGTCTTCTTGCTTTTCCACTGTTAAATTTCTTCTGCTGATGTTTAAAATATTTTTTAGTTAGAGTACTCAATAGTAACCATTTTCTTCTAGGACTTTTGTGTTAATTTAATTCTTTAATATATCTGTAATTTATATTAATGCACACAGAATGAAATTTTTTCCCCAAATGGTTAGCCAAATGTTCTTAGCCATTATTAACTAATCTATTTTTTCCCAACTGGTTTAAAATGCTATCATTTTAATGTATCAATTTCTTTTATGCACTTGCATTAGTTTATGGATTTTCTGCTCTGTTTCACTGAACTGTTTGTTTGATACATGTAATGTACTATTTTGTGTGCTGTCATTGTATAAAAAGTGTCAATATCCATAAAGGCAAGGCATCAAATGCTCTATTCTTAAAGTGTATGATTTATTCCAAATTGCTTTATTTTTTATGTTGCTAATTTCTCTAAATTAGTACCAGAGAACAAAAACAATAGCAATTTAGTCAAGATATGGCATTGGATAACTTATACCTGGGATCCTAGGCCAAAGGATTTTGCAGATAAAGAGGAATAACTTTTTTCACTATCATGCTTGAACTATTGATTTATAATCCAAACTCTGACAATTAAGAATTATATCTGTATTATAATTCCTCTTGTATCTAGCAAGAAAAACTTGGTCTATTTCAAATTTTAGTAATATTTTAAACACATAGTCTTACCATTGCCTCAATGTGTAAATATTTTTTTGATTCTCTATTTAAATAACCTTTTTTTTTCTCCCCCCATCAGCAGTACTGTCAGCTTCATGGTGTGATCTGCTGGTTCTGGTTCCTGGAAGACTGAAATGTGACATTTGCAAAAAGTAGGTTAGATCTTGCCAGATTAGGTGGAGATTCTTGCAGGGGGAGTTCAACTTCATAAACCCATGCAAGATACTCCTCCGTCTGGAAAGGTCTTCCTCTGCAAACAGGGGCTCTCATACCTGCTTGACCCAAGAGTAGTTCTCCTTTGTCTGGGAAGGTCATTCTTTGTGATCAAGTGCTACCATGCATACCCTTGACCAAAGAATAGACCTCCTCTGTTTAGAAATGTCATCCTTTTGGGGCATGTGCTTCTTGCAAACACTTGACTGAAAACTTATTCTCTCTCAGGAAAGTTTTCTTCCTTAGTAAAGTACTTGGTTTTGGCGAAAGGTATGTGTGGAGCTGGCAGCAACAAAGGCTACTGGCTCAATTGATCATATCAGTTGAATTGGTGTCAGTATAGCCTGAGGGAGAAATGCATTGTGGGGTTACAGATATCACACCTTTCTATGTCTGGATGCAAATGTTTTATATTTTTATAAGTTACCTTTCAGACTGTTCCATTTAGAGGAATATAATGAATTCTATATTAAGATCCTTTTTATCTTAGCCATGTTGTGACATTCTGACTTCTGTGCCCATAAATGGTTTCTGTGCCCTGGGTCCTTTTTTGTTTGTTTGTTTGTAAAATAGTGATGATGCCTACCTCACAGGGATGTTGTGAGGATTTAATGAATTAACAAATATAAAGCAATAGAAAAACACATTTTAGTTAATGCTCAAGAAATGATTATTACAGCTGTGGTTAAGCTTAGGGAAAGCATTATATAAATATAATGCTTTCTTTAAACACTCTGGGTCCTTGTTCTTTGGTGAAATCCCTATATCTGTAGATTCTGTGCTTCTACTTATTCCCAACTCTATGCCAAGCACATAGTGTGATTCCATGTTGTGCAGGGCTAGGGTTGAGGCTAGGCAGTTGTTAACAGGAGTTTAGAAGTATGTTTACATTTCAAAGGTGAAGGTAAAACAGAGCCAGAAACTCAGTAAACTAGCATCTGAGGGAAAGCATGGATGCTGAAGCTGGCAAACATGGTCTCAAAAATTATATAAGATCCCAGAGAAATCTAGATGATATGCTAGCCAGGTTCATAGAAATCTAATGAGATATTTATGATAGTGATAATCCTCAGGAGTTGAGGGGATTAGAGAGAAGTTGGCAAGAGAATAAATTGAAGACTATAGCACTAAGAAAATATTGGCTTTAAAATCCAAAATCTTAAAAATCTCTATATAGGAAGACATTTTAGTAGTCATCTAATCCAGCCCTTAAGGTAGTGTTCAGAGCTTCTTTATAGCTGGAGTGCTGAGAAAGGAACATGGAAACAAGATCAGGATGAGTACAAAGAGATTGAAGACCACTGGGAAAAAGGCCATCCTGTGAGTGGGGATAAAAAGTTTAGATAATCACCAAGATTAAGCATTCATGTTTGTGGCTTTCTTTTAAAACTGGCTATGTCATGGAGCAGGACTAGTTTAAAGGTGCATGCTGAGTTCAAAGGCTCCAGAGACAGACAGGACAGTGGGAACCCAGGGCCCAGATTGAAGAATAGTAGGGGCATGCATTACCTGGCTGAAGTGAAGGAGGAAGGTGAAGCACTGAGTAGAACAGGAAGGCTCAGAAGCCACTGACTTAGGAAAAAGCCAACTCATGGGCCCCGATTAACTTCTAGGATCTATACACAAATTAGGTTTGGTGGTAGGAGTTAGAGCACTAGCAGCACATTGTGGTGGAATGCCAGAAACAAGAGTGGCTGGAGAGAGGATGGATAACAGGAATAGTCTCCTTGAAAATATGAGAACTGTTTCAAAAGGGCAAAAAATCTGCAATGGGTTTTACTGTAAAGAGAAACATGAGTCCAGAAACTGTCTGAAGACTAAACCACATGCAACAGGGAAAGGGAGTAGTGAAATGGACACAGAATTGAAAATACATAGACTCAGTTTGCATATCTGTGTTATCACTTGGAAGTCATGTGACCCTGGACACAGTGAAGGTGAATTAAGATAATCTACTCAAAGCCTGCATTACAATGGGTACTCAACAGATAATGAGCCTTGATTCTCCTTCCATCATTAAGGTTTATTAAAATAAATTGAATTGAAGGTGAAGTAACATGGTCAAATGGCCCAGTAACTTTTTCTTGCCTTGTAGTGTATCACAAAGGCATAGTCCTCAATTGGAGTGGTATGTGATTAAACTCTAACTTGGAAAAGCAAGTCCCCCGATTTTGTATTTACTTGGTTGATGAAGATAAAACAAGTTGGAAAAGGGAGTGAGTAATTATTTCTGAGCAACAAGACATTTAAATTGTGCTAAGCTTTTATATATTGAAGAGTATAAGCTTTGTTATCACAAAGACCTGAATTTGAATCCCAGCCACGTGATTTAGGGCTGTGTCATAAACCAGACTATGCGGCAGCATCACATAATAAACTTTATTTCCTGAGACTGTTTTATGTGCTAGGCATTGTTTTAAATATTGATCATTCAATACTGAACAAGGCAGACATGGTCCTGTGTGCCTTCATAGAGCTTACAGACAACTTCGTTTTCAGACATGATTCGGTTAGCAGGGCTTAACATTATAAAGATGAGGGAAAGAGAAAACTGACAAGAAAATGTTGGTTTTCCTACAGTGATGGGAAAATAATGAAGGACCATATTCCATCCCACAGAGGCTGGCTTTGCCTTCATGAGCAGACCTAATGGAACTCAACTGCAGTGAAGTAGAGAGTTATACCCTTTTCCTTTCATCATAATGTGGAGTTGGCATGTTAGAGTATATGTGTAGATTTTCTTTTAGGAAATTGTGAAATCATGCTTATATCTTCTCTGATGCCTGGACTCTAAAAGTCATATGGGATGGGACAGGTAATCATCATTAACAATATGCTATCATAGGAAAACCACAGGCGTCTTAGTTACAGACACTTGGGTAAAGATCTGCCTTCTTCTCGATAGGTGTGTGATTCAGACAAATTATAAAACTTGTCATAACACCAGCTATCTTATGTGAAAAACGGGGACAACAATAACTACCTTAGAAAGTTGTTATGAGAATTAGAATATTGCCTGGCACTAAGTAGGCATATAGTGAATTGTAGTTTTATTTTTTATTTGGACAGAAAGTCCATAATAGTTGTGGACTGTCCCGCAAAAACTCTTCGGTTATTCTCATACTTTCATGTCTGGGCTTTGGAACTTAAAAGGGTTGCTAGAGAAGAGTTGGTTCCTTTTGTCGCCCTTTTAGTAGAGTCAAGGGAATGAGACTTCATAGAATGTCCAAGTAAAAAGGGATCCTAGAAATCATTAATCAAATCTCTTTGTTTTGCAGATGAAAAAACTTAAACCCAGAGAGAGAAAGTGACACATTTAATGTCACAAAACAAGTGAGCCAGATGTAAACAGCCCAGGAACGCTTGCAGAGATATGGATGCAGGGACCCCTTGTTTCTTATTTCAGTGGAGTCACTGCCCAGAGATGCAAAACTTCTTTCTCTACTAATATCCAAATTGAAAAATAAAAATTTTAGTCCATATGTAGATTAGAGGCAGACTGTGGGAATAGAGGAAGTAACACATATGAGGGAGAAATTTAAAGTCTTTGATTGAGTGCTCTGTGTCAGATATTCAGCTATATATTTACATGAATTGTTTAATTTACTCTTCAAAATTTAGGTGCTTTTATTTTGTCTGTTTTATAGATGTGACAACTGATGTACTGCAAATGTGTGTAATTTGTCTAGTCATTCTGCCAGTATAAGATAGATCCAGGATTTAAACTTGGGCAGTCTGACATCAGAGTTCATGTTCTTAATCATTTTACATTTACTCCCTTTAGGAAGATAGTAAGTGGTAGGGTGATCTACTTGTCCAGCTTTGTCTGAGACTGCATCAGCTTTATTACTGAAATTCCAGAGTCCCAGAAAACTCTCAGGCCTGTGGAAACCAGATATCTATTTGTGCTATCTATGTGTGAATCCATGTATTATCAAATAGGATGTTGCAGGTTAGTATTTTATTGATAACAAAATACTATGTGATTTTAAGAGACTAGTTCAGAGAGGAGGCAAAGTAGTATACTGATATCAGCACTGCACTGGAAGTCAGAAGATTGACTTTTGTACTTACCAGTTTTTAGCTAGCTCCTTCACCCCTCTAAGCCTTAACAGTACATCTGTAAAAGGAGTTTTTCAAAGTTCTAAATGAAACATTAACACCACATCCAAATGTAAGGATGATAATGTTAAGGATGATGATGGTTTAGGTTCTAAAATCACTACTTAGAAATGTTCAGTAGATTTTATCATATACAGAAGTAAATAGTAATCTCTTATTATTAATTCAGTAATTAAATATTTATTGAGCCCTTCTGTGTGCCAAATATCATGACACAGAAGGCCTTCATGACCTGGCTCTGTCTTCCTCTTCAATCCCATCTCTCACCTGACCCTAATTTCATTCATTTTATCAGGTTTGCATTTTCCCACAGTATAATATGCTCCTTTTATGCCTCTATGCCTTTAGCTGCTCCCTAAATACCAGTGTTCTCGAAGGCTTCTTTGTTTACCTGTGCTCTGCTAACGTGGTGCACTCTCCTTTTATGTCCTCTATGCATGAAGAGCTTCAACAAGATCCCAGAATTTGATCTCCAGCCCTTAACTGTCTGCTGAGAGCCTACCCCTATTTATATTTGCCTACTACACATGTACTCTCAGGTATTGCACATATACTTTAAGCTCAACTGATCTAAAACTGAACTTATTTCTCTACTTTTGCTCTTTTGCCTTTGTTTTTTTTGTCTTATTCAGGTGTCATCTCAGCTGGTATCCAATATGGAAACATGAGTTTTTTCAGATTCTTTCTTATATCATTCCAATATTCACATATTCATCAGGTCCCACAGATTATATTTCTCATTATCTCTTAAAAACATTTCCTACTCTCCATCCCATTACTACAGTCTTATTTCAGACTTTTCCCTCTTTTCAACTGGGTTATTTTGGTTTCTTCCTAGGCTTCCTATGTTTATGGTTTCCCCTCCTTATTATTGCATCCCCACTCAAATTTTGTAGTTTATCCTACAAATTATTCACACAATAATATTTCTAAAATAAGAATCTGATATTGTAATGTTTTAGTCCATAATTCTTCATTAGAATTATGAATAACTATAGAATTCAAAATAAAATTCAAGTTCTGGAGCTTTCTATACAAGGCTCTTTATGATGGAGATGTCTATCTCTCTAACTTCATCTTCTACCACTCTTCTCATCCCTTTATTCAGACACATGCAAAGCTCCAACCATAATGAACTACTTGTTGTTTCCTACCTCCCAACTATAAGATTTCTAACTCCCTTGTTTTGTACAATCTATTCCTCTCCTTGAAATATCATTCTTCCCACTAACTTTTCAATTTTGTCTAGAAACCTTTTACTCATCTTATAAATATAAGTTACTTTGGAATCTTTTCCCGACTAGCTAAATCTTTGGATGCCATGTAAATATTTTGTGCTCCCGTAGCGGTATGTTTGACCCTAATCATTCTGTATTATAATTGCTTAATTACCTGTATATCTTCCCCTTAGATCAATGAGTAATATGAGGTAGGGGTTATATTTTAATCATCTATCTCTATTATTTAGTGCAGTGGTCGGCAAACTATTAGTCAACAGAGCCAAATATCAACAGTACAACAATTGAAATTTCTTTTGAGAGCCAAATTTTTTAAACTTAAACTTCTTCTAATGCCACTTCTTCAAAATAGACTCACTCAGGCCCTGGTATTTTGTGGAAGAGCCACACTCAAAGGGCCAAAGAGTCACATGTTTGCTGACCATGGATCTAGTGTAATACCTGGTACATAGTGTTTTCAAAAGAGTAAGTGAATGAATGATCCAGGTTTAGATAGGTTAGTACTTAAGGGGTTGCTCATTAGGATAGAAGAGGATGCTTGGTACAGCAAGAGCCACTTGCAAGTTTGTGGGGCTAAATCATATAGAGGGGCTAAATTAATGAGAATTTGTTGCTTGAAAGTAACTGAAACCAAACTACCTTGTGAGCTAGTTTAATTTTTAAAAAAGTTTATTAAAAGATACAAAAGTATAGTTATACCTCATGAAGGGTCTTGATACTTCTTAGATACACTTTGTTCCTTAATTCAGGTGTCTTTCTTCTCTGTTTTACCCTTAAGATAGGCTTTCTCTGTTTCTTCTTCCCCATAATAGAGTGTAGTGACCCAACAAAAAACCCACAGTGCTCTCTCTATTATAATCAACCTTCTACATCATATTAGCCATCAAGCCCCAAGTATCATACTTCCTGAGCACCTCTAAGTCAATCCTTTTGTAAGGAGCTACACACCCAAAGGCTAGCTGTTCCTCCTAATATCAATTTCCTAGTGAAGAAAATATGTTTAGTCTAATTCAGTCAGTGGTGACCTAGTGGCTAGGATTACCCAGTGCAGAGTTGCTGCCACAGGTGGCCAGAAGTATAATTCTTGATAATCAAAACTTAGAGTTGCATCCCAGGTATTTTCTGTTCGCTGAGTATTAAAGTATTTCTAGGTTGGAGCAAAGCTATTTACATATTTTATGGCTAGCAGTCTTTCATTCTGGTTGCAGTTGGAGACGAGAAGGATCCTAATTAGTAAATGAAGCACAGGAAGAGTGGCAAATCCCCTAGGGAATGAGCTGACCAGGGTTATTAGAGTTGTAACCAGTTTAGTCAAATGGAATGGTATTTTAAGCAGGGCTTCATTTTTATAAGTATTCTTATTGGTATCAGAAGTGAAAACTACGAGCTTGGCATTGTATGGAATGAATTGGGCACCCATGGGGGCAGAAGAAGGAAGGCTGTAAGTAAATAGAGGACCAGGCTCCAGCATTTAATGAAAACTCATTTCATGTTTGTTGATTAATGAATGAATAAGTGGTACCTGCTTCCAGGCACTGAGCACTGAGCTCAGGACTATAAGCCTACTTCCATATCCCACTTTCTGGCAGGAACAGTGCTCTTCGTGTATATGCTTTGTGCTCATCACTTGATGACTGAGTGGGACTAAGTTACAAGGTACAAGTCTCTAGAACCAGCCACTTGGTAGGGCCAAGGCCCTTGAGAAATTACCATGGAAGAAAAGAACAGTGTTCTCCCTTAGCACTTGGAATCTTTATCTTTTTAAGGACGGAATAGACTGAGTTATAGTTACATAGAATATGTATACCCTGCAAGCTTCTGGTAGTGAGGGGCAGGTTTTATTTGTGTATTTTTTATTTTTAGCTCAGGGTTTGACACATATAATAGTTATTGCTCAACCAATGTTATTTAAATGAAAGAAAGGATAAATAATTTCCAAGTATAATATCATTAATCTAATATTTGCTTTCTTCTCAAATCATGACAAATTAAAGTACATCTGTTTTCTCAATATATCTGTCTGCTGCCCAACTTGGTTTTAGAAAATGTACTTCCACTATTGCTTTAACCTTTAAGAAGTCACTCCAGGATTATACAGTAAATGCTATTTCTGGACAGTTCAATATCATGTACAGTGTCAGACACTGAGAATAAATATTTCTCTTCTGGACGAAGTAACTGCTACCCTATTATAATTGACTAGAGGCCCAGTGCACAAAATTCGTGCATAGGGTGGGGGCTGTGTCCCTCAGCTCAGCCTACACCCTCTCTGAACTGGGAACCCTCGAGGGATGTCTGACTACCCATTTAGTCCCAATCTCTAGACCTATTTTGTTCACTAGATTCCTCATATAAGTGAAGTCATATGATGCTTGTCTTTATCTGACTAGCTTATTTCATTTAGCATAATAATCTCTAGGTCCATCCATGGTATTTCAAAGGGTAAGAGATCATTCTATTTTATGGCTGAATAGTATTCCACTGTGTAAATGTACGATAGCTTTTTTATCCACTCATCTACTGATGAGCAGTTGGGCTGTTTCCAGATCTTAGCTATTGTAAATAAAACTTCCATGAACATAGGGGTTCATATATTCTTTCTTATTTGTGTTTTGGGATTCTTAGTATACATTCCCTGAAGTGGAGTCATTGGGTCAAGTGGTAATTCCATTTTTAATTTTTTGAGGAGACTTCATACTGTTTTCCATAATGGCTGTACCAGTTTGCATTCCCACCAGCAATGTACTATGTATGTTATACAACTTTTAATGCTTTGTTCTGGTCACAGTTTTAAAGTTTTTGGTTTTATTCATGTGAAATAACTCTGAAGTTAGCATCCCAAAATACGCAAAGTGCAAATGTAAGATCAAGGACAATAGCAGGAAAATAGACCAGACTCTTTAGATTTTGTAGTTTGTTCTCTTTATATCTTTTTAGTGGTTTAACATAGAGTTTTCAGTAACATTGTTTGATCAAAGCTATCTCCCTTTACTGTGAAAGCAAGGACTTGCTTTGCAGCAAGAATCCATTTGTTCAGAAAATAGATATTTATTGAGCAGTTGCTAATCCTGAAGGCCAGGAGCCTGATATTCTTTATGTAGCCATCTACTGAGCTGCACTAGGTTTCTATGGAGTACCTCCTGGGGATACTCTGGGCCAAGAGCATGTGCTTTATTTTTTGGGAAGCTGGTTCTCCTATTTTCTGTTTGGTTTCCTTCCCGGGAGAAGAGAGGACTACTTTCCTTATTTTACCTTTAGATCTAAGAAAAGCAAAGGAGAGCTTGGCTCCCTGCTCTCTTCCTGAGGGCCCCTGTTTTTCGGTGCCCTAATGGGAGGCTACTTAAGGCCTGTTCGTCATTTCTGCTGCAGGGGAGAGAGAGAGAAGCGGTTGCATTACAAGAATAAAAGGTTCTCTGGTCCTCTCAGATATTCCATTATAGCTACTCATTTTCTCCATCAACAGGGTGGCCCTTGTTCTGAGGTCCCATTCTGATCTAAGTCAGAGGACCTCTTCTCCTTGCAGTTACAGTTAGAGAGGATGCAGTCATCTTTCCCAGATGCTGCAGTGAAGAAGTGTGTGTTTATCAGTGATCTCTGGCAGGACCTGCACAGGTTCTGTGAAGATTAAAATGAGATAACAGTATCAGTCTTTCAAGAGCTGTGGTCTTTTAGAGGAGACTTCCGTAAACAAATACTTAATAATGTAAAGTGTCGAGTGCTTTAATAAGGCACATGAAAAATAGCATGACATGCCAAGTTTTCAGTGATTAATACTGTCTGGAGAGGTTAGGGCATGCTTCATAAGGGCAATGGTGTCTGAGCTCTAGGAGAAGGCATTTGACAAGCCTTGTTTTATGTCCCTTCCTGACATAAAGCACAGAGGTGGGAAAGAAGATGGCACCTCCAGGAAAGAATAATTTCATAAGGCAGTTGGGCCCATTGGTTAAGAACATAAACTCTAGAGACAATCTATAAGGATTTTATATTAGTTCAATCACTCACTAGTTCCAGGAAGATATTCAGTGTTTGGTACCTCAATTTTCTCATCCTTAAAAGCAGGGTGCTAATACAAGGACCTACCTCACAAAGTTGTTTAGGAATAAATGAGATATAAAATGTAAAACATTTAGAATAGCATATGGTACATATCAAGCAATAATTTTATCAGGACTGTGTGGCTGGTCATTGTGACAGCTGAGCTTGCAGAGCAAAACAGGCCCAGGTCATGAAGGGTTTTGTCCAAGCCACAAATTTGGACTTTATCCTGAAGACAGTGCAAAGCCATTTTTAATAGGCAAGTGAAACTTTCAGTTGAAAGAAAGTACTTTTTAGAGGAAGATAACTCTAATTAATAATTCCTTACTTAGGAAGAAATCCTATATAATAAAAGCCTAATATGTTAAGTGTCCAGTCATCCAGTTGTCCATTTAACAATCAATCTCTATTGGGCCAGCTGGCCGGGGTGGGGGGAAAGGGTGGGGAGGGACAACTGCAAGAGCTTGACCAGCTGCAAGAGGTTGGCTGTGGGAGTGCCCTAACCACCAGGGGGCAGCTTCTGCATTGAGTGTCTGTCCCATGGTGGTCAGTGCACGTCATAGCTACCATCTGGTCGTCTGGTCATAACAGGCTTTTATATATATAGCTAGAGCATAAGTTCCAAGGAAGCAGTATCTTGTCTTTTGTTCACCCACCATATTCCTAGACCCAGAATTGTCACTGGCACAGAGTTGGGACTCAGTAAATATCAGTTAAATGAATACATACATTTTCAACAGCAACCTTGCAATGCAGTTGTTATTATATTCAGTTTATAGATGAGAAAACAAAATAATACATTACCCAGGATGATGTAATTGTAAGTTTTTTAAGCCAGGGTCAAATCAGGTTTCACTAAACCCAAAGTCCATAGACTTTTATTAGACTATTCAATCTTACCCAGGCCACTGTTGGTATCTTAGGCTGCTATTGGAGTGAATTAGGCTGGTTTCTTCCCATGATGGGCTCACAGGATAGCCAGAGAGATGAGCTAATCAGTGGTTATGAGATAGTGTCATATATACTATAATAAAAGAATGGGTAAATTGTTATGGTGTTACAAAGAAGGGATCAAGGTAAGCTTCTTGGAAAAGTGTCTTTAAAGGTGATTGGAAGTTTTCCAGGCAGAGAGGGGTACAGAGTGTGTCAAGAGAAAGACACACTAATTTGATAATAGAAAAAAATGTTCTGTGTTACTGCAGAGGACATGTGGTCTCCTGTAAGACTCTGTACTCTGTATAGGTATTCCAGGATCATGATGTGGTAGTCCATTGGCTGGATATGTAAACTTTAACTACAACTGCAACCAGAATCTTTTTAAAAAATGTTTTTCATTGATTTTTAAAGAGAGAGGAAGGGAGAGGAACAGAGAGGAAGAAACATTGATTAGAGAGAAACATCATTAATAAGCTGCCTCCTGCATGCCCCCTACTGGGGATCAAGCCTGTAACCCGGGCATGTGGTGACCTCTTGGTTCATGGGTCGATGTTCAACCACTGAGCAATCCCCACTCTGGCTGGGCTGCAATCAGGATCTTATGTCCAGGACTCCAGGTTGCTTTAGGTTGAAAGATTGCTCTCCTTTTTCCTCTCATCCTCCAGAACTTGCAGAGTAATTAAGAGTTCAAACTTAGGCTCCAGACTGCTTATGCTCAAATCCAGGCTTTTATCTTTTCTATAAAATAAGAATACTAACAATACTTATATGATATGTTGGTGTGAGGGTGAAATGAGTCAATATAATTAATGTGTGTAGAACAAAACCTGGCACGTAGCAAGTATTCACAATTATTATTATTATTACTAGAGGCCTAATGCACAAAATTTGTGCAAGGTTAGGCCTTTGCAACCCTGGTTGCCTCGTGGACACAAGACCCTGTCACCACCCCCACCCCTGAACTGGTTGTTCCAGAAGGTCGTTCTGGAAGGTCATTCCACCTTCAGGTCTAATTAGCATATTAGCTCTTTATTATATGGGATTATTATTACTACTACTAATGGTGGGGAACTGAGTGTGTATGCTTTGATTAACATAACTTGAGTCTGGAGGGAGGAAGCATGATAGGGAGGCAAGGTAGAGGTGTATAATATATTCAATCTACTTGTACCCGAGGCATTGTTGTGAGGGTTAAATGACTAATGCACACCAAGTGCCTGCTGAGCATAGTGAGCACTGAGGAAGCAGTTAGTGTTATCTTCATGTGAATGGCAATGATAATGCTTATCATCATCCCAAGCCTACCCATCTTGACTCAGCCTCTTGCTATTGGGCATTTGGCTAGCTATGCGGGTGCATAGTCATGAGAAAGAGAGACAAGAACCCACTTAGAACATCCATGTAAGTTCAGGTTGATGCAGGGAACATTCCTTATTCATTTTGTATTCAATGCCTAACTGTATGAATGCTTGATAACTATATTGAGTTGATTCGTTCATTATGAGATTAAGTTATCTGATTTTATGTTATATTAATTTGACTTGACATCAGTCAAATGGAAGGGTTGAAATTAGCTGTATGTGACAAATCAAGAATCTTCTCTGAACAAGGCCTTTTGCTTCTCTTCACTGCTCAGTTATTATATTTTTAACTTTATGGAAACTAGGCTAGGGCTAAGGGAAAGCAAGCAAATACCAGCTTTAAAAAAAAAAATTTTTTTTTTTAAATGAAGTGAAAGAATAATCAAACCAATGTTTTTAAGGTCCAGTGCTATATCAAGCACTGTGGTGATCACTTTCTGTATTTCAGCTCATTTAATCCTTACAACTCTGAGCTGTGTGATGGGAAAATTGAGCTAAGGCATAAAGGACTCCAGGGACTTGTCTTGGCCACACATGTAGTAAATAATGGAGATGTGATTAGTTCCAGTCTTTCACTGATCAATTCTATGCTTGTTCCATGGTGTCATGCTGCCTCACTAAGATCTTTTGATAACCTAAATGTCTCCCTGGTAGGCTTGCCCCTTTTATCACACTATGCAGTATATGGGTGATTCTCTATACTGATCATTGTGAAAATATAGATGAATTCAGCATCGAAAGGGTTAAAGTGGGCTTCTTAATGATGAAGAAACACCTAACTACTCCAAAGATTAAGTTTAAAGGAGGGATTTCAAATGACCAGAGTTGATTTTTGCAGTCAGTGTCATGCCATGACCCCTCCTCATACATTGCTGTGTATTTGTGCATGCTCATAATGACTCTGAGGTTAACCTACTTCTCTGTGTGAAACATTTCCAAAGGGTAGGGGCTCCTTTGCTGGGAACATGATAAAACACTGGCAATTTGGTAGAGTTGAAAGAGAGAACTTATAAAGAGGCTGAGGAGGCACACTATACCCTTGTTTTATAGTGTGAATTAAATCAAGTCATTTTTCTTCTTTGGACCTTGGTATCCTCATCTATAAAATGGGGAAGATTAGAATGAGTGAATTCTGGTTTCTTTTCCAGTCTGTGTAATGCCTCACCTGTAGTACATCTAATTTGAGGATGTGTCCTTTGTGTAGTGTCTGTAGTGCCAGCATGGACAATTCTTGCTGACTTACTGGGCTTGCTCTGACACCAGCAGATTGACCTGTCTCTGGCAAGGTCAGTATTTACTAGTATTTATATCAGTATTTACTAATATTGCCACTCATGGTGAGCAGGTGACTTGATGTGAATCTACAGTATTCTTTCTTTGCACTCTGTTAAACTTCTTGTTTTAGTCATCTGTCCAGCTAAGGAGCACCTGCTCTGTGGCCAAATAGGTCAGGCAAATGAGTGGGCCACTCTAGCTCACTGCTAATTGATGTTGTCTAATGAAGGAGAGGGAGAGAGTAAAGAGGGTAAAGCATCTGGCAGGAGAGAGGGTGCTGGATCTGTCCTCATAACTGGGAAATGGCCATTGAACTAGATTTCCAGGTTATTTCCAGAGCGTCATCTCATGGCTTTATGTTTATCCGCTGAATGCCAATCAGTTATATTAGTCTTTTTACTGCCCCCATTCCCCCAAAATATCATAGCAAATAATTTGCCACTCCTAAGCCTTTGTTTATGTCATTTCCCCTGCTAAACAATCCTCCATTTTTCCAAGTCCCATTTTCCTTCTATGTCCTGCTGATATGTCCAATAACATTTTCTTTCTTTTTTGAATTATTTTATTTTATTTTTCAATTATAGTTGACATATAATATTATATTAGTTTCAGGTATATACCCCAGTGATTAGACATTATATTACTTACTAAATTATCACCCCATAATCTCATACCCATCTGACACCATACATAGTTATTATAGCATTGACTATATTCCCTGTGCTATACTTTTACATCCTCATGATTATTCTGTAACTACCAATTTGTACTTTTTTAACCCTTCACCTTTTTCAACCAACCCCCTAAACCTCTTTCCCATCTTAAAGAAGATCATTTAACATTTCTTGTAATACTGGTTTGGTGATGATGAACTCCTTTAGCTTTTTCTTCTCTGGGAAACTGCTTATTTGTCCTTCAATTCTAAATGATAGCTGTGCTGGGTAGAGTCCTTGTCTTCATTAGTTTGAATACCTAGTATTTCTTCCAGTCCTTTCTGGTATGCAAAGTTTCTGTTGAGAAATCAGTCAACTGTCTTATAAAGCTCCCTTGTAGGTAACTATCTGCTCTCCTCACTTATATGATACTCTATCTTTAACCCTTGGCAGTTTAATTATGACGTGTCTTGGTGTGGGCCTCTGGGTTCATCTTATTTGGGACTCTTCGTCCTGGACTTGTATGTCCATTTTCTTTACCAGATGAGGGAAGTTTTCTGATCTAGGTTTTCACATTTTTCAATTCTTTGTTCTCTCTCTTCTCCAGCACCCCCATGATGTGAATGTAAGTACATTTGAAGTTATCCCAGGGGCTCCCTAAACTATTCTTTTTTTTTTTTTCTGTTATGATTGGGTGTTTTCTGCTTTATTTTACCCTCTGTTTTTGTTTTTTAAATTTACTTTCTTTATTGATTAAGGTATTGCATATGTGTCCTTATGCCCTCATAGCCACTCCTCCCCCAGCTCATGCCCTCACCCCCCTAGTGTCTGTGTCCATTGATTATGCTTACATGCATACATAGAAGTCCTTCGGTTGCTCTCTCCACCTTTTCCCCACCCTTCCCTTGCCTTGCCTTCCCTCTGAGGTTTGAAGGTCTGATGAATGCTTCTCTGTCTCTTGATCTGTTTTTGTACTCCAGTGTTAATTTTCTGTAATATATTCTTCATTTCTGACTGGTTCATTTTATGTTTCCCATCTCTTTGTTTAAGTTCTCACTGAGAATTCTTATAACCAATGTTTTGTACTCTACATCTGGTAGATTGCTTGTCTCCATCTTATTTAGTTCTTTTTTTCTGAAGTTTTGTTATGTTCTTCTTTTTGGGAGATGTTTCTTTATCTCATCATTTTGGCAGCCTCATCATAGTTGGTTTCTATGTATAGGTAGAGCTGCTATGTCTCCCGGGCTTGGTAGGTGTACTACATGTTCCTTAATGTAGTAGGTGTTCCGTAGGGTCCAGTGGCACAGCTCCTCGATCACCCAAGCTGAGCACTCCAGATGTACAACTCTTGTTGGCACTGTATAGCCTCCTCTTGTAATTGAGCCTTGATTGCTATCTTTGATGTCTTTACAGTGATCTAGAAGAGGGTGTACCTCCGTTTTCAAAAGTGGATACCCTGAGGTATAAAAACAGAAAGTGATTGCATAAGGCTTCAAAGCCATTGGTGGTGAAAACAATAATGGAATTCACATTTCCTGATTCCTATAGCACTAAATAAGTTTAGTGCTATTGGTTGGTTTTATGCTTTTTAGCCTCCAATTTTTTCCCTATAAGATCAGATGAACTCAGATATGAAGGAGAAGTACCTTGTTTTTTGAACATCATTTAATAAAGAACTATAGTTAATTATATTGACCAAAATGATATTAATATAATTTAACATCTTTGAATTGTTTTATAGGCTAAAAGAAAAACACTTTAATATGTGTTATTGTACTTCTCACCGTGAACTGGTCATGTAGCTATGCTTATTTCCATATTTTAGAAATTAGAAAGCTGAGTACCATTTAAATGATTCATCAAAGATCATAGGCATCCTGGGACTCAGGATTGGTATTCCAATGACAGATTCTGTTTTCTTTCTGCTATGGCATATCATCCTCTAATTAGGGAGTGGCTGTAAGGTAAAGACTTGGACTGACCTGTGGCAGGGCCACAAACAAGTCCCAGCTTGGAGAGCAGAGCCATCCTATTATAATTAAGCTTGATCTTCTCCTCCCTAGTTCCTTCCTAGAGAGCTAATGGGCTGTGGGAGGTGCAGCAAGAGCTGCCAAAACAAGGTGAGACTGGAAAGAACATTGTAAACATGTTGGCCACTTTCTTTGTTTTGCTTTCTGTGCTCTGACTATAAAATAAAGCTTCAGCTTGCAGGCTGTGTCACCGTTTCCTGATCCAGGCACAGTGATCCAACCTAGCCCCAGCAGTATTTACTTGTCTGTCTTCTTTACTAAATGGTAATTTATTGACCTACTAGAAAATAATACAAGTGAATTTATTTTTAAGTATGCTGTTACTCATTCTTTTACTTAAATCAGAGACTTCACTTAATCATGAAGATGACAAATTTATTGTATTTTCCCTTTCAGTTTTCAAGGTACTTTCGCATTCATTATATCATATGATCTTGAAAACAATGCTGTGAAATGAATTAGACAAATATAATTTCACTTTAGATGAGGAAACTAAGGACTAGTGAGGTGAAATGACTTGTTCAAAGTCACACAGCAAGGGTGTACAAAGTCAAGTTGTTTTCTGATATTGAGTAACACAATTTAGCAATTTTTGAAAGGCTACAACAGATTTTTTTTTGGTGACAGATTGCAAACTCATGAGAAGAGAGAACATCTCTGTTTTATTCAGTTTTGTAACCTCAGTGTCTAGAGTGGCACACAGTAGTTAGTCATTAGATATTGGTTGAGTGAGTGAAAGAAGTCTGGGGATCATGAAATCACATGACATGAGGAAAAGGTACCCATAGAAAGACTGGCTGGATGATGCAACCCTATTTGAAAAGTGTGTTGGATCTCAGACCTTGTATAGTTAGGAAGCCCTTGGATTTTTTTCTGATGTATTGGCCTTCATATTAATTCATGCTATTTGACTAGGCTATACTGCTCCCCCAACCCCACCTTGCATATCCATATATCATAGCACTTATCACTTTGTGTGCTAATTATCTGTTTAATTGTTTGGTTTTGCTTACAAACTGTGAGTTTCTTGAGAGCTAAAGAATCCCCATTGTACTCCAGTCCACAACACTGAGCTTAGCATGTGATAGTTACCAAGCAAATATCTACAGAAGAAATACATGAATAGATAAATAATAGTAGGCCCAGTGTACAACATTAAATGGGTAAATTACTGGAAAAGAACAGAGTTTCTAAGAGGGACATATTAAAATAAGTCTAATTCAACATTAGATTGGCAAGAAAGATAGTAGCAGTTTTTCATGGTATATTTGCCATTTAAAATAGTCCACCTATGTTTATAGTTTAAATGCTTCCAAAAATCATTAAAAGTTTTTATATCAAATACTTCTAATACAGTTAATTCTCCCTTTTTTAAAATAGAATAATACTTAGTGCTTATGGAAAAACTAAATATGGGTTTTCTACAAGTCTTAAACTTTACTTGCTTCAGTTTTATTATCTGCACTTTAGGGATAATAGGACTTTTTCCTATTAAATCAAACAGAACTTGTGAAAGCTTCTAGTGCCATGCCTGGCTTAGAGGAGGAGCTTTATAAGGTTTATTAAACAAATTACTGAATGGCTTTTTTTTTTTTTTTTTTTTTTTGCCTTCATGATCCTGACTCTCTCATTCTATTGTCACTGAACTCTTAATCGTTTTAACAAAAACCTGAGTGTCAACTGAAAATTCAGCTTTTAAATATTACATATGGGACCATGCTACTATTACTAGGAGGGTTGCCTATTTCAACCCTGGTGATACTCAGTTGTTGCTTTTTTCTTTTCTTTTCTTTTCTTTTCTTCTCTTTTCTTTTCTTTTCTTTTCTTTTCTTTTCTTTCTTTCTCTCTCTCATTCTCTCTCTCTCTCTCTCTCTCTCTCTCTCTCTCTCTCTCTCTCTCTCTCTCATTTTTTTATTTTTTTATTTTTGCCTTGACCTCCAAAGAGTTTTAAAATTCATATTATTTTCTTCTCTTTGGGTGTATTTTTGAGAATGGGATTTGAACCTTAGTAATAGATATGTTAGTTCAGTACTCTCATTGTCCTCAATTTAGTTTCTTCATGGTCCAAATTGTCCTTCATGCAAACCTGAGCTGCATACTTGAGGAGATGTGTACTAGTAAACGCTTTCACGGGCTTAGCTCCCATCCCAACCCAGCATGCTTGAGTTACCTTCATAACATCAAGATTAGGTGTACATGTACCATCATAAATAATGTCTTTTGCAAGGGTGATATAAATGGAATCTGTTGAAATATGGCCTATTATATTAAAATTTATGTTTTGATTATCATTTTTATTATATGAAACAAGCTTGAGCTTTATAAAGTCATTCAGAAAAGAAATCTGTGTCACTGATAGGAATGTCTGTCTACTTGGCATCTACACTAGCAAAGGGAAGGTCCTATGAACATTTCTAAAGCTATTATTTTTTCTTTCTCTCTGCTTTGAAAATCCAAATTGGGTTACTTAACACATTTTTCTTTGAAATACCTCTAATGGTGTTGTATGAAAGTTTTTGAAAGAGCATTTCCTCCACATCCTTGTCAGAATCCTATCTAATGAAGAAGGAATATGTAAATTGACTGCTATATTCTCACAAAGATGGCAGCACCCAGTCCTCTCAGCCCTGCCAGAGTCCCATAGTTCTCTTAGCCCAGCCAGAGGCTGGGGAAGGGAGGGCAGGTGCATGGTGTCACCAGAGCCACCCTCAGCCACCCAGGGCCAGCCCAAGGCATGGGAAGCCTCAGATGGTGGCTGTCCAGCCAACTATGGCTGGCCCAAGGTGCAGGCAAGCCTCGGATGGCAGCTGCCCAGCTGCCCAGGGCCACCCAAGGCTCAGGTAACCAGGTCTGGCCAAGGCTTGCGCTGCCAACCCTGGCAGCAGTAGAGGTATGATGGTGGTGTTGCCTTCCCCTGAGGGCTCCCAGACTGAAAGAGGGGGCAGGCCAGGTTGAGGGACGCCCCTCCTCCAGTGCATGAATTTTCATGCACCATGTCACTAGTAATTTTTATAATATGCAAATCTAATCACTCCTGCTTTATCTTTTTTAATGGCTCCCTATTTCCTACCTTCTATAATAAAACAAGCTCCTTAGTTTGACAGAGCCTTTACTATTTGTTCTTGATATTTCCTTTCCTTTCTCACATTATCTTCTAGGACCTAACCTCGAAGTTTTTCCAACAGCAATGTTTGTAGTTTTCCCTCATATGCAATGGTATTTCCTCTATTCTTTTTCCAAAATTGTTTGCTTTGTTTGGAGGACATCACACCCTATGTGTACCTAACAGCATTCCTTTAACATTGATTCATTGTAGGGCTCAGTTTAGTTATTATTTCGTTTGTAGAACTTCCCTTGATTTTCCAGGCTGGGTTGAAGCTCCTCTTCTGTGTTTCTTTTATAACAGCACTTATGACCCAGTAGTATAATTCCACATTTATTTGTATGGAATTACATTGTGAGATCCTTAGAGATAAGGGCACACTTAGATCCATTTCAGTATCTCAGCATCAAGGCTGTAGCTAATTCCTAATGAACCTCTGTGTGGGTTAGGTAAACATGCTCCTTCCATTGGACCTCTCTTAACCCATATCAGGAAGTCCTTGTATAAGGCAAGCCTGCATGTAGGAAACCTGCTTATGCTTGCCACAATGTATGGCCAATAAGTGCTCAGGTTAAGTGATAATGTATCATTAAAGTGATAATGTATCAGTAAAGTAGTAAATTGACACAGGATGGCAAGGAAAGTTGAAAAGCAATTGAAACACTTATTTATAAGGACACCTATAAATTAAGAAGAAAATATAAATCACTCATCATTAAGAAGATTATTGCATTGAAATATTTTTAACAAAAGGAATATATCTGGGACAATTCATTCTGTGAACATGAAAAGTTGTAGAAGTGGAAGATATTCACAATAAGTAGATTTGCTGTCTCTGGATTTCCCTTAATTTCTGCTGTCTTATTTTACTGAAGTACCTTTTCTGAGCTGCCTCTTTTATCAAAGCTATAACCAATGTATTTCAATAGCAGTGTATTAGTCTTACAGTATGGGAGAGGTGTAGAATAAACCACAGAAGTTTGAGATATTCTTTATTTTTATTTTATTTTTGTCCTTTTTAAAAAATATAACACACCTCTCACAATGTGGAATACTTTGGTAGAGAAGAATATAATATGGAAAACAGAGAATAGAAACACTGAATTCAAATCCTAACTTCACCATATCCTATCATTATGACTTTCGTAGACTTTATTAGTACTGCCTGATAACTCATTCTCCCCTCCTTCCTGGGCTTTTGGATGACCATATTGCCCATCTCTCTTGTATTTGGTGGAGCTGTAAGATTAGTTTTCCTCAGTGGACTAGGAGCGGAAGTGATATGTGTCACATTCAGTCTGAGTTAAGGGAAAACAACTGCGTGACCTTCCAGCTCTTTCTTCCCCTTTGGAAGACAGGTGTCCTATGATACAATACACTTTACAGGAGCAAGAAATGAACTTTTAATATTAGGACACTGAGATTTGGAGTGTTTGTTCATTCACATTAGCCCGATCTTGTCTGACAAATATAGTGGCCTTGTAAAAGTTTTGACCCTCCAAAAGCCTTAACTTTTTAAATTGTAAAATTGGAATAATAATACTATCTTCACAGGATTATTGTGCTAATTACATAACAGATAAGAGAGTTGTAAAGTACTGTCAAAATGCAGATATTTCTTAAAGCTCTTACATTTAGTGGGAGAAACTGAATTTTATCATTGTGGACTAGAACTTTACCTACATTTTGCTATTCCTCTCCTGTATTCTCTGATATGTGTTATCCCCATTTTATGATAAGGATACTGAAGTTTAGATGGATACAGTAAGTTGTTTATGGTCACACAGTGGTTACACAGGATACTAACTCTGGCCTTCTGGATGCAAACAATCATTCCTAGGTCGTGTTAGCATATTATTTTGTAGTTAAAAAGTTAGAACATTCTTTTTTTCCGAGTGTATATCTTCCCCTACATAATGCTTTAATCATTGCTTTTTGAACAGATGGCTCACATTAATGAGCAATATAATTCTCTTTGGATTTAATCCATGCTGGTACATAGGAGAAGGCTAAATGGTAAGAGGTTGGAAACTTGATCATTGAACTAGATGAGCATAGGCTCTTCAGATGAGTTCACTGGCATTTGATTTAGGGATCATCCCACAATATGCAATTTAGGAAGACTAGTGACAGCAAAACATCACTCACTTAGATTAATATGGGAAGAGTCTGAATAAAGGAGAAATCTCCATTCTGGAGTATTATGTAGTAAATTCAGTTTTCCACTGGAAAGAACACTGGTCTTAGACTTTGAAGGTATGCGTTCACATTCTGCTCCATGGCAGAGGTGTAGTGTGCATTTCCTAATCTGCCATCTTGGAGTTCATCTAAGGGACTCAGATCCTAATTACTCTTATGGATAGAAACTATAGGTTGGTGCTACGAAATGAGCTACTAACCCTCTTAACTGGGTTAAACATTCCTCCTGGATTCTTGCTGTTGTTGTTAACTCACAAAGCAAGCCTTGCTTTCATTGACAATGTACAATAAACCTTTCACTAACTCCTCAATGGAAGAAGGTTGAATTGTCAGATTTGATTGAAAGAATTCTGTCCTAAGAGTCTCTTATGCATCAGCAACAATAGCAATCACCACAAGTATAGCAGCTAAAATTCAATGTGTACTTATTATATGCCAGTAAGTATTCTAGGACTTTATATGTATTAATGGATGTAATCCTTTCCACAACTCTATGTAGGTACTGTCATTACCCGTGTTTGTAGGTGAGGAAACTAAGGGACAGAAAAGTTATGTAATTTGCTCCAATGCCATGTAGCTAGTAAGTGGTAGAACTAAGATTCAATACAAGGAAATTCAGCTTGAATTCTCAGCTCTTAATCATCATGCTTTATTACATTTCCTTAGGTAATAGATCTTCATTCATATTATTTTCCTGCTCAGAAACCTTCAATGGCTCTCTATTCATTTTTAAAATTTATCGATTGATTTAAGAGAGAGAGAAAGAGAAAAAGAGCGAGGAAGGATGAGGAGGAGGGGGAGAAAAATGAGGAGGAGGAGGAGAAGAGGAGAAACATTGCTTTATTGTTGTTCCACTTATTTATACATTCATTAGTTGATACTGGTATAAAAATGTAAACTTTTCATGTTGGCATTTTAAAATTTTTTTTATTTATTTTAGTTTTAAATTTTTTTATTGTTGAGACTTTTTTCCACCTTTCACCCAGTTCCCACCCCACCCCAGGCCTTCACCACTCTCTTTACTGTGCCTATAGGTAATGCATATTCTATATAATAAAGGGCTAATATGCAAATTGACCAAACAGTGGAACAACTGGTCGCTATGATACTCACTGACCACCAGGGGTCAGATGCTCAATGCAGGAGATGCCCCCTGGTGGTCAGTGCACTGCACAGGAGGAGCACAGCTCAGCCAGAAGCCAGACTCACCGCTGGTGAGTGCAGCTGTGGTGACGGAAGCTTCTCTTTCCCCTGCAGCAGCACTAAGGAGGGCACAGGCCAGGCCGAGGGACCCCCACCCACTGCACAAATGTCATGCACCAGGCCTCTAGTATGCATATAAGACCTTTGTTTAATCTCCTTGAGTGTGTCTAGTATGCATATAAGACCTTTGTTTAATCTCCTTGAGTGTGTCTAGTATGCAATATAAGACCTTTGTTTTATCTTCTTGAGTGTGCAGAGTTGTAATCTGGTTTGGTCAGACACTGACCATTAAGTACACTGACTCTTGGGTCTCCAGGGAGGTGCAAAGCCAGCTTGGGGCCACCCAGTAGGAGCTACAGAGAGAGATGCAGATTCCTCCTCTTTGTGTTGGGTTTGGAAGTGCCTAAATGATACCTAGTTATGAAGCAAGGCAGGCTGGTGCTGGTGCCAGGTCTTGGGCCTTTTATTGATAGATTTAGGCCTCCATGACCCAGTTGAAGCTTGTTTTGAGGAAATTTAGCCTGAGCATGGACAGACCATTCATATGTAAAAGCTGCTGCACACAGTTGAGATGAGGTTGTAAATTGGATGAGGTAGAGTCTTAGGGACTCACCAGGGTAGAGCAAACAGAAATGGCTGCCAGTCAACCCTGCCACAGGAGAGGTCCCAGCACAGGAACAATGATCCCTGAGAGCATCTCAGTCCAGGAGAAAGCCACCACCGAGTTCTTGTCCTGATTCCAGACAATCCAGTTCCTCCTCATAAGTGTCTGTGTTCCCCAGAGCCTCCCTCTGGTGCTGCAGCTTAGAGGAAGTTCAGTCCCTGGTGCCAGTCTTTCAAGAGGAACAACTGGGTCTCCAACAGCCTCTCTTTCACTGAGTCCCAATCCCTGCTGGTTTTTATAGCCCGTACTTTTGGGGACTTTTCTTCCCAACTCTGGGACCCTGGGCTGGGCCTCTGGTATGGGGCTCCTCTGGGCAGCCTCCATAGAGATAATCTCCCTCCCAATTAAGAAAGTGGCACATGTGGGTGCTGAACCAGCCCGTTCCTTCCTTCAGCACCTCCTGTCAGTCTCGGCGTGCTTTCTTCTTTACTTCTCTAGTTGTAGGACTTCCATTCAGACAGCTTTCCAGCGGGTCTGGATATTCTCTGTTGTAGTTATAATTTTGAGGTGGTTGTGGAGGGCTGTAAATACAGGCATTTACCTATGTCACCATCTTCAAATCTCCTCACCTTGGCATTTAGAAGGCTCCCTGGTGTCAACCCAATCCTTACATCTATTGGGTCGGCAGCTAAGTAATTGCGGGTTTCACACATATATGGCTTCAGTTGAATTTTTAGGTTTGCAGACGTAGTACAAATGTAAAACACATTTTGTTATTTGATAGTTGGCTATTCAGCTGTTAATCAGTAAAAAAAGTTTTTTGATCTGTTTTGTAGTTTTCGTTTGGCGTTCGTTGAAAAATGGAAAATCAAAAGGAACATTTTCGTCATATTTTGCTTTTTTATTTCCGCAAAGGGAAAACGCATCGCAAGCTCATAAAAAGTTATGTGCTGTTTATGGTGACGAAGCCTTAAAAGAACGGCAGTGTCAAAATTGGTTTGCCAAATTTCGTTCTGGTGATTTTTCACTCAAAGATGAAAAACGCTCTGGTCGTCCAGTTGAAGTTGATGACGCCCTAATCAAAGCAATAATCAATTCAGACTGTCACAGTACAACACGTGAGATTGCAGAGAAGCTTCATGTATCACATACATGCATTGAAAATCACTTAAAACAACTTGGCTATGTTCAAAAACTCGATACATGGGTTCCTCACGAACTGAAAGAATCACAGTTAACGCAACGCATTAGCAGCTGCGATTTGCTAAAGAAACGTAATGAAAATGATCCATTTTTAAAACGACTGATAACTGGCGATGAAAAATGGGTTGTTTACAACAATATCAAGCGGAAAAGATCGTGGAGCAGGCCAGGTGAACCAACTCAAACAACATCAAAAGCTGATATTCATCAAAAGAAGGTTTTGTTATCAGTTTGGTGGGATTACAAAGGAATTGTCTACTTTGAACTCTTACCACCCAACGGAACGATCAATTCTGATGTCTACATTGAACAACTAACGAAATTAAACAATGCAGTTGAAGAAAAGCGGCCCGAATTGACAAATCGAAAAGGTGTTGTATTCCATCATGACAATGCAAGGCCACACACATCTTTGGTCACTCGGCAAAAATTAATGGAGCTTGGTTGGGATGTTTTGCCACATCCACCATATAGTCCTGACCTTGCACCATCTGATTACTTTTTGTTTCGATCTTTACAAAACTCCTTGAATGGTAAAAATTTCAATAATGATGATGATGTCAAATCGTACCTGATTCAGTTTTTTGCTAATAAAAACCAGAAGTTTTTTGAACGTGGGATTATGATGCTGCCTGAAAGATGGCAAAAGGTCATTGATCAAAATGGGCAATACATTACAGAATAAAGTTATTTAGTTCCATGAAAAAATTGTCTTTGATTTTCTTTAAAAAATCCGCAATTACTTAGTTGCCGACCCAATAGTTGCATTTCTCATTCCTCATCTTTTAGAAATAGCATGGACTTTGAAGTTACAGATACATCCTCAAGTCTTAGTAGAAGTATTGGGTTTAGACACATGGTAACTGCTAGCTTGAGTGAATCATATCATCAGAAGCTTAAAGTTGTCTGTGATTGGTACTATAATCCCCAGAACAAGGAGAGGGAAGGATACTTTATATGCTATGCCTGCAGCTTTATATACCCAATTTCATTTAATATTCACAACAATCACATGAAATAGTCATTATTCCTATTTTACAGCTGAAGAAACTTAGATATAAGAGGCTAAGTGGCTTTGGGTTACATAATTAGGAGGTTTCAGGTGTTGTAAGAAGAATTAATGGGCCAGATTTCCCAAGTACCAGTGGGAATGAGGTTTTTGATGTACCACTGAAATAGTGTTTTCAGAAGTCTCCATGGGAGGATGGGATGTAGAAAAAGGCTTTATTGGCGTGAAGTTGCATTTCTCAGGTTTCAAAGTCCCTTGTCCCTTAAGCCAGCCCTGGAAAAGGTGGCAGTTATGGATTCAGTAAAGCCAGAGGCAAGGCCAGTGTTTACAGAGCTTTCATTCCATGTTGCCGCTGGGTAAAATTCAGCATCCAAGTTAATTAAAATCCAACAGTCCATAGTGTGGAATAGCCCCATATGTCTAGGTGTAGGGAGCGGCTATAGGATTAAGCCTCGGACTGACCTGTTGGCAAAGCCACAAACAAGTCCCAGCTTAGAGGGCACAGCCCTCTTAGCATAATTAAGCTTGACCTTGTGACGCCCCCTAGATCTTACCTGGGTGGCTAAGGAGGTATGAGAGGTGCAGCAAGAGCTGCCAAAACAAGTGAAACTCACAAGAACATTGTAACTATGTTGACCACTAACTTGTTTGCCTCTGGATATAAAGTAAAGCATCAGCTTGCCATTTGGATCTCTCTCTGTGGCCTTAGCCAGGCACAGGAGATCCACCTAGTCCTAAATCCATTTTATTCTCTTTGTCTTTTCTTCAAACCTTCACCACCCCCACTCAGGCTCACCTACCCTTGGCTATGCTGGCATGACACAGCTGTGGAACCACATGGATGCAGGGAAGCACAGCCCCGTACAACAGGAGTTAGGAATCAGATGCCCAAGAAAGAAGGGAGGGAACTTCCTTTGTTTGGAAGGTTTAAGTATTATATTAAGGTTTTCACCTGCTTGCAATAGTCATGCCCATCTTGGTCACTAATTTGTTCCCAGGTGTGATTGATAGCCAGACTAGTAGGTACCTTCCCACATTACTCAGACCTTTACTGGGCTTGTGTCTAAACTGCCTCTGTCCAGTCCCTTCCCCCATCAATCAGTGGGGAACAGACTTGGTTTGTTAAATGTAGCTTTTTGGCAATATATAAATAGCATTCCTATATTACCTAGCCTTCCCTTTCCTCCTTTCCTGTACATAATTGCTAAGTTATTACAATAGCAGCACAAGGATTTGAACCCATTTTTTTTTTTTAATCTGACTTTTTGCTCCATTGGTGTTATTTCTGTTCCATCTGATCTACGAGTTGTGGTGGAGCCATTGAAAGTCAGAGCCATAAAACATTATCTTATTAACTTCTGTATTTTACAGATGAGGAAGTCAGTCCCAGGAAAAACAAGAAGCTTATTAAGGTCACTCAATGAATAAAAGTTAAATTAGGTCTGGGTTCCAAGGCAGCTCTAAATAAGGTAACTTTCAAAGAGATCCAGATGCCTCTCTCACTATGGTCAATAAAAAGCATTTCTCTTCTGAATTTCTGGCCTTGACCTGGGCCCTCAGCCTATTACCTTCACAATATGAGCTTACCTCATTTTGGCTAATGAGGTATCACTATTAATTTTTCTATTATGAGCCACATTGGAGGTCATGGAAGCTGAGTGCAAGCTATGTTTAGTTTCTAATTGTAAAGGTTGGAGCAGAAGTACATCTGGTTATCTTTCTGAAATTACATAACAGTAAAGTTGCCACTTCTCATTTATCTTAAACTTTAAAAAAACATTCTTTCATATTTTGTGTATCTTTGAAGAAGATTGGAGGTTATATGAGATGATTCCAAAGATCTCTTAATTCTGAAGTTCAGATTCTGTGATTCTGATGATTACAATTTAATTTTACACTTTATATTATTTGTGTGTCTCTGATTAATGTTGTATTATAAATTCCATGACAATGGAAGTTTTGTCTGGTTTTGCTCACCATTGTATTACCAGAACCTTCACATAATAGGTACTCAGAGTATATTAATTGGTTAAATTAAGAATTATGTGAGATTGCTAGGAGATTATCATATTCATTTGATAGATTATTAAATCAAAGCCAAGAAGAAAAATGACTTGCTTAAGAGCAACTGTTATTTAATGGCAGAGCCATTCTGAAACCCATATCTCCTGACTCCTAGGTTGTTGGCATGAACAAATAAAATGTTAAAATTCTAAACTCTTGTAGTGTATCTCATGTCTGTTCTTAAAGTCATTACTAGCTGTGAGAATTACCTTCTTAAATACTTATCTAATAATAAAAGACTCATTTTAAGAAATAAAATACAATGACAAGAACATGAAAACATTTAACAATCATTATTTCTTCCTCCCATAAGTATCTGAGTTCTCAGTTGGATTTTCTCAAAATCCAAATCTTGGTTTAGAGAAGAAAAATTGTTTTGTCTTAGTGATTACTCAGTAATAAAAAGAATTAAATCTTATAATTTTTGATAACATGGATAGACCTATAGACTTAAAGGCTATTATGCTAAGTGAAATAAGTCAGAGAAAGATGAATATCATACAGTTTCACTTATCTGTGGAATCTAGAAAAACAAAATAAAACAAAACAAAAATAGAATCATAGAAAAAGAGATCAAACTGGTGGTTGCCAGATGAGTGGGCATTGGAGGGATGGGCAAATAAGGTGAAGGAGAATATAGTCAATAATATTCTGAAAATTTGCATCGTGACTGATTGTTACTCGACTTAATGTGGTGATACTATTGTAAGGTACAGGAATGTTGAATTACTATATTGTACACTTGAAGTGAACATAATGTGTATACCAAGTATCTATATATATAAAAGCCTAAAATGCAAATTGTCCCCTGGGAAGTTCGACTGGGAGACAGAGAGTTCAATTGCTCATTATGATACCAGGGGATGGTGAAGAACATGGTGGGCATTGGCGATGCAGTGCTGGCAGTGGGTGGCAGTAGAGGCACTGCTGGTCCTGATAGGACCTGACAAGAGCAGGACCAAGGCAGGATGGTGGAGCAGGTGAGCGGGTTGCACCAGGCCAAGGTGGGGTGCCAGGTGGGGCTGCAGGTCCATAAGGTGGGGGCACAAGCTGGGGCTACTGGGAAAATCTGGGCCAGACATGCCCTGAAGCCCTCCTGCGGTCCCTTCCAGTCAGGCCAATCTCCCGCATCCCCTCCTCGGCTGGCCAGCCTGAATTGTACCTCTGCAGCCGAAAGAAGCTGGTGTCTTGGACAGAATATGTCTGAAGATCAGCTATTGGCACAAGGTGCTTCTGCGGCCAAAAGAAAGCGGTGTTATCATCAGAATATTTCTGAAAATCTGTCATCGACAAGTACTACCAATACTGGTAGGAACTGCCTTCACAGCGAAAATGAAGTAAATGAGGATGCAATTATCGAACATAGTTGTGGTGGAATGACTGTTACATGTCAATTTTGCCTATCACTAAATTTCTTCAATGGGAAACTGCAGGGAGTGGCTCTAGGGTCAAACCTCAGGCTAACCTGGGGCAGGGCCACAAGCAAGTCCCAGCCTGGAGGGCAGAGCTCTCCTAGCATAATTAGCCTGACCTTGTACCCTTCCCTAACCCCTTCCTAAGTAGCTAATGGGCTGTGGGAAAGACAGCAAATGTTGCCCAAACAAGAACATTTGTATGCATATTAATCCACCCTTGTTTTAATCAGATTATAAAATAAAGCCTCGGCTTGCAGGCTGGGTCTTTAGTGTCCTCATCCAGGCATGGGAGATCCACTGAGCCCCAGTTGTATTCTCTTTTCTGTCTTTTCTTCAATCCTTTACCGTCCCTCCTCAAGTTCACCCTTGGTCATGCTGGTGCGGCACAAAAAATCATTTGATGGAAAAGTTACTCAGTGTTGCAGCAAAGGTAAAATTTGTCCAAATGATAAAAAAAAAATTCCAGAATACTGGTTATATTTAAAAAAATGAATGATAAAAATTCTGACAGTAAACATTTTATGGAAAATATTCCTTCCCTAAATAGTTCTTTTGCTTTTGTTTCGGTGGGTGCAAATATTGCATCACCATCAGGATAAGGGCTATACTGTTTTAGAACACATGGTCAAGTTTATCACCATACTGGAACTTTACATCCTTCAGCTGGTGTTTCTCAGAACTTTGCTCAACTCCACATTTTGACACAGCCAAAGTGACGAGTTAAAGAATAGCAATGCCAGAAAACCAAGGTTGCTCACAAAGACTCATGATCAATGTCAACAACCTCATGCATGAAATAAATGAATTAGGCTTGGAGCTGGCACAGCATCACACTTCTGCTACATTCTGTTGATTAAAAGCCCATCACAGAGCCAACCTAGATTCAAAGGAAGAGGCCTAAATAAGGTGAATATGGGGAGGTGTGGGTCATTGGGGGCCATTAGTGCAATAGACCAGAGTTGGCAAACTGTGGCCCCTGGTCAAATCCAACTTACCTGTTTTTATATGAATAAAAATGATTTTTACAGATGAACATTTGCAATTGATTTGATGATAACATCAGCTTTGAACCCCAATTTAATGAAATCTTATCTCCCCCAATTTTTTTCTATTCATTATTAAGCCTGTATTGCAAAAAAGCACCCCAGTTTATTATTATATTTTATATTTAGCCAATAAGATTTTTGTGGAAATTTGTTTTTTTCTTGGTATGCCAATACCTATATAATTTCTTGATATTTTTTGCCTTTATCTGGCCCTTTACAGAAAAAGTTGTCAACCCCTGCAATAGAGGTCATACATAAACTAACTTACTTTTTTCCTCATCATATCCCTAGCAGAAATACATTATTATCCTCAATTTTCAGATAGGGATACAGAAGATAAAAAAGATCCACTGTGAAATGACTCCTAAATAACAGAGCTGTGAATCTCTCAGGATTGGCTTTGGATGTCTATATTTTGGGCTCCATCATGCTTCCTTCTTCTCTGAAGGTTTTAAGAGTCTCAGTAGAATATACCTTTCAATCTCTTGAGTCTTTTTGCCTGGTAACAGTCTTTGTCCTATGTATAAGTATCTTTGGGAGGCCCAGGCCTTGCCTTGCCCATTCTAGTTGGTCCTACACTGAAATCTAGTGTCATGTCTCCTTCTATATGCATATCTTACAATCCAGAGATTTTCAGTGGCTTCCCAAGGCTCCACAGTATTTCTCATAGAAAATACCAGGGCAAGTTCTCTTCTCAGATTTGCCTGTATTTCTTGTGAACATTTCCAGAAACTCCCCCAAATGTGAACATTTTTTAGCCTTAATTTCTTTATTCATAAGGAAGGACTAATACTTCCTGCTCTACTTTTATCTTTGATCAAAAGAAAACATTTACAGAAAAATTGTTGAAAACCAATTAAGCCCTATGATAATGATGATTATTGTCATGATTATCAGTATTGTTATAACTATTGTTATTTCTGGAAATCTTTACATTTTATCACTAGTCAAATAATGGCATCATTATCTCCAAACATGTTGTTGCTTCTGACATCTGAGAACCTAAACATGGGTGAGAGGAACTATGGTCTGTCCTAACATTCATGCCTTAAGGCCTTTAGTATTGAGAGATCAGCATAAGATTTCTTGGTGCTAGATAAAATCTCATGTGATTACAGGTTCTGAATGCACTAATGCAATCCTGTAATTAGATGTTATTATGCTAAGGGGTATATTACCACCCCACGTCTTCATTTGCAGATGTGAGTTGACTTCTGAGAATGTGTATATTGAGTAGAGAATAGACCTCTAATTAAGTAAATAAATTTAACTCCTTGAAAATTATATTTTAATAGGACAATCCATACCATGAAAATGACAATTAAAGTTGTGCTAAAAATCTCAAAGCAAGGATATTCACCATGTTAATGATAAGGCCAGGAATAGATCTACAGAATCAAAAGCCATAGCTCATATACTCTATTGTGTCTCTTAGCACTGGGAGTTTAAATTTAGATTTCACTGTGGGCTTCTGCAGAATTTACTTTCTTAAGATTTGGGTGAGGGTTATAAGGAAATGAACATCCTTAATTAAAATATACCTTCAACTGTCCTGTAAGAACCAAGATTAGGACTGAGTAAGCTCTGGAGGGAGGCCAGGGCTAGACTGGTGATCTTATTTCCCAAAATGTTATCTTCACCTTCCTTGTCTCTCCCTTTGATCCTTGCTGCCATCGAAGGAATATTTTTACCTCCTGGTTTTAAACCCCAGAATCTATACAAATCCTTTTGCTTGGGTCTTTAAAAAAGGACTGGGGCCGAAACCGGTTTGGCTCAGTGGTAGAGCGTTGGTCTGCGGACTGAAAGGTCCCTGGTTCGATTCCAGTCAGGGGCATGTACGTGGGTTGCGGGCACATCCCCAGTAGGGGGTGTGCAAGAGGCAGCTGGTTGATGTTTCTCTCTCATCAACGTATCTAGCTCTCCATCTCTCTCCCTTCCTCTCTGTAAAAATCAATAAAATATATTAAAAAAAAAAAGGACTGGGAAAGTCTAGCGTTTTTGAAATAAACATTATTTACTTACAAAATTAGCCATTTATTTTGTAAAATAAAATGGGGTTGATTTAAACAAAATATTTTTGGCAAAGTCATGCACACTTGGGCTATTTCCAAATCTTGGCTAACACTGCAGTGAACATAGGGGTGCATATATTCTTTTGAATGTGTTTCATGTTTCTTTGTATATATTTCCAGAAATGGAATTGCTGGGTCATAAGGCATAATTTTTTTTCAGGAAACTCCATATTGTTTTCCATAGTCACTATAGCAGTCTGCATTCCCATCAATAGTGCATGAGGGTTCCTTTTTGTCCACATCCTTGCCAACTCTTGTTTGTTGATTTATTAATGATAGCCATTCCGACAGATGTGAGATGATATCACATTGTGGTTTTAATTTTCATCTCTCTCTGATGATTAGTGACATTGAGCATATTTTTATATGCCTTTGACCATCTGTATGACTTCTTCCTTAACACATATTGTGATTTTAGACTTGTGTGATTATATGATTATCTCTTTTCCTACTAAACCATGTTCTTTACCCACACATTGTACCTTGATGCCTAACACACCACCTAGTACATAATAGTCAGTCAGTAAAAGTATGAAATGAATGAGTAGAGAGAAAACGATTATAAAAATACAGATCCTACATATCAGCTACATTTTCAAAGTAAATTTATGATCCCATCCTTGCTATTGTCATCTTCATCTTTTTTGTTTTTTAAATCATTATCAGTCTCCCTTTTTTTAAGAGCAATGCTGACTTATATCTACTCAAATAAAATAATCTTAATATCTTCACAAACTCACTGAGCAGGAGCAATATATTAATTTTCTACTAGAAATAGAAAAGAGAAAAAGAGGCTATTATTGGGTTGATGGGTTCATTACCTCCAGTAACAGGGTCTGCCCAACATGGTGTATATATCTATATCTATCTATCTATCTATCTATCTATCTATCTATCTATCTTTATCTATAACTATATATCTATATCTATATACCTATATCTATAACTATATCTATATCTATTTCCTAAATATTGTAGCAAGAGACAAGTGCTCTATTCTGGACCTCCAATCAATATACTGATTAGGGGAGGTCAAGCTCTCTAGGCTCAAGACTCAGGAAGTAGCCGGAACCGGTTTGGCTCAGTGAATAGAGCGTCGGCCTGAGGACTGAAAGGTCCCAGATTCAATTTTGGCTAAGGACATGTACCTTGGTTGCTGGCACATCCCCCGTGGGGTGTGTACAGGAGGCAGCTGATCAATGTTTCTCTCTCATTAATGTTTCTAACTCTCTATCCCACTCTCTTCCTCTCTGTGAGATATAAATAAAATATATTTTTTTTAAAAAAGACTCAGGAAGTAAAAACTGGTTACATAGCCTCACCATCTTCTCCATGACTTCCCTCTTCCTGATCTGCAGTTACTCCAGCTTTGTGTGCTCAGTGAGGACTCTCTGCTCCTTGCTCCTTAGTTTACTTCTATATAATAAAAATGTCTTTTTCTTATATATTAATTGAAATATGGTAGCAATCATACTTGGGTAAAAACTGCTGTTTGAATTTTAACCCTACTATTCTGACTTCGACCTTCACTTACTTGCTTTGTTCATAGCGCGATGGGCTTAGGGAGGATGAATTCAAATTCTAAGCAAGGTTACAGGCAGAACTTCCTTTTTTTTATTAAAGAGCCAGCCCTATGTACACTTAGTGGTTATCTCGATACTGGCCTTGAAAAACAATACAGTTCTATCCAATTGAGAAGGTGCACCTGGCATGGTATTGAGATTGTGGCATATCTGGTCTCTGGCCTACAAGGTCAGACAGCTAAGATTATCTTCATCATTCTTCAAATGGGCTAAAGCAAACTAGAAAACAACATTTTATCTAAGAAGAAGAGCAGAAAATTCCAAACAACTGTTTGTTGCAAAATAGGGGTTTTCCTTCTCAGAACCTTTAAAAAGAACTACCTGCTCCTGAAGCGGTACAGTCATGTAGAGTCCGCCTGCATGTGGTGCTCTTGCAGCTGTCCTGGCCAGATATTTCAATAAAACTTTGCCTGCCTTTTTAAATAAATCATCAGCCTCGGGTGGTCTTATTTTGAACCCAGGGTTCGACCCCACAACATTAACTTGTTTCTGATTAGTTCCTTTTACCATTTATTTATTCTTGATATGCTCTTTCTGTGATATTTCAAAGCTGTGGTTGCCATCTCTGCCTCATTCCCAAGAAGTACACCTCTCATTGGTTTTTCTGTAACTGAACATTTCCATGCAAATATAATTAAGGAGGACTGGGATAATTGGAGGATGTGTCTTTTACTGAGAAACTGGGGTTGGCATAGGGTCAGAGTCTTAGTGCATGGAAAGAGGGAAGGGTGCAAAACATTTAGTAAATTATCAGTGCTTGAGCATGGATGGTACTCTCCTTCCCTCCCTCCCTTCCTTTCTTCTTTCTCTCTTTCTTTCCCATCTTTCTCTTTTTCTTTTTCTCTCTCTTTCTTAAAGCTACTTGATCATATCTGTTAATGCCAATGACTATTGTAACTTCTCAGGAACTCTGTCCGTGCTTTCTTCTTATAGTTAACTACATGCCTCTAGGATCTATCTTTATTAATTATCTGTCCCTTTTTCCACTTCCTTATTGGCATTAAACTTTTCCCCTGAAAGGGATAATCTTGGACTCAACAGGCATAATAAACTGGTTTTCATTCAAGCTTTCATATTTAGAAATTGTATGGTCATCTCTCTGAGCCTTGGTTAGTTCTGTAAAATTATAATAATAACTACTTCAGAAAATTATGGTGAGCACAATGCTCAGTATAAAGCCTGACACATATTAAGTGCTCAATAAATATTAATCTGCTCTTCTAAGCTTTGTGGCACTGGACTTTTGTTGTGTACTTTGATAGTTCCTTCATAGCTAATCCACAAGGAAATAGAAATGGACAGCTGCTGAATCCCAAGATGGATATAGGGCTGATTTAACAGCTATTCCTACTATGCTGGAGAAGCTTCTAGAATATACTCACTCAGAACCACTTATTTAGTGATGTGTCCTGGCAATCCTATTAATATAGTGACTAAACCTGCATGTAGGAAAATGAATGCAGATATGATCATTAAAGTTCTTTAATGAATTTCAGAGCTGTTTTGGATAGAAAGTAATCTTGCATATTAGAAAGAGCATGAGCTTTGGTTGGCATCAGCTGGATCTGGATTCTAATCCTGGCTCTGCCACTTAGAAGGTGCTCAATAAATGGCAGCTGTTGTTGTAGTAAATCTGCTTTCACAAGAGACTTGATTTACTTAACTAAGCCAGCCTTTTCTGGGAAGGTTTCACCAGTGTTTCATTAAACATTGGCTTCTGTCTAGCCCTTCACATATACTCACACTCCTGATTTTGAATTATGATAATCCCTTCTGGAAAAGATAAATTACTGAAACTTGATATGTGTCCAGAACTAAGGTGAAATATGGCATTTCAAAGGCAGTACAGCTTTTCTAGTAACATGTAATCTTAATGCCTTTTTCTTTTGTCTTTTTGAGGAGAAGGGAAAGATGGTCAATTTATTTTTATTTTTTTATATATATTTTATTTAATTTTTACAGAGAGGAAAGGTGAGGGATAGAGTGTTAGAAACATCGATGAGATAGAAACATTGATCAGCTGCCTCCTGCACACCCCCAAATGGGGATGTGCCCACAACCAAGATACATGTCCTTGACACGAATTGAACCTGGGACCTTTCAGTCTTCAGGCCAATGCTCCATCCACTGAGCCAGACCAGTTAGGGCAAGATGGTCAATTTAGAACTAACTCTCTTGTCTTGCATTTCCCTTTTCACTATTTGGTAAGTTAATTTGGGTTAGCTAGAAGGGAGGCAGAATTTTCAAGGCTGGTTACAATTGGTCACAACTAGGTTGGTTTAATATTCAGGGAAAGCCTGAAAATATGAAACAGGAGGCATTTTTAAAGCATATAAAACTAACATTACTGTGTGCCTCTTTGGGAGTGTGGACATAATGAAAACTTAGCACCGATTATGAGCTAATACTACAGTAGACACAAGATTGGATAAGTTGTACATTTCAGCAGTCATTCTTTCAAGCTGGATCACTGAGTTTCTGTGATGGTATGAAGTGCTGGGAATACAGATGTGGCACTTCTAATCAAGAAAGCCCACAGGCAAACCTGTTGACTTCTGCCATCCTCTGAGGTATAATATATAGTTTCTCTTCCTTATAGCTGAGGAGAGTGGGGCTCAGAGAGGTTAAATGATTGGTTCAAAATTATACAAGTAGTAGGTAATTAAGCTTAACTTCAAATTCTTTTCTCATTCCTTTAATCAGCTCTTTGTGGTTATTATGTTTTCTTTTTAGTTATGTTAGAATGAACTTGGAAGAAATTTGTAGTGTGCACCTATAGTCCTGTCTCCCCAGGATGCTTAGAAATGCTCCTTCTCCCACGTCAGCCATGTGGTTTGGAAAGGAGCTGCCCATTTGATTGATCCAAGCAAAACAAATTAGTCACTTCCCAGATTTTTTTTCAGCTAGGAAGTAAGGAAATGAGGTAAAATCTCCAAGGTATAAAACTTTAGAGTTGTTGGCCATAATGTTCTCTGACATATGAAGTAAGTTAAAATGAAAATAAAAAACAAACTCAACTCATTCAAAGGGGCTGGTAAAAGTTTAATAACAAACTCAGACAAGAATGATGCTCAAAGGGCTGCCTTGTAGGGGGTGCTTTGTATGAAGGAGAAATGTACTTTCCCCTCAGATTTCAGGAACATGTTTGCAGCACATGAAGTAGAAATGGTGAATGGGGGAATTGGATGACATTGGTAATACTTTCAAAAGTAAAGATACATTTAAAAAAAAGAAATGTTTATTCATTTAGGCTTTTTTTCCCCCCAGAGAAGGAGCTGGCAAGGTTTCTCTTTATCTAAAAGTGAAGGTGATGCTGAAATAAAAAGAGAATGCATAATCAGGAGCATACGAGGTACACCAGTCTGAGGAGGGTGGCCAGGAAACACTGAACACTGGATGAGGAGGGCCAAGGCCCACGCATTCTTACATGGAATATGGAGTGTCAGTTTGAGGGAGTTTGATGGGTTGGGGTTCATAAAGCCATATTTGGCTTTTCCAGATTCTTTGTGGCATGACATCAGAATGCTGGGTGTGTTGAAACCAACTTTATGGTGGGTATTGCTTCTAACAAGAGGTGAAACTCAATCTGTCAGGTATTGTTGTTTAAAATGAGTAAGACATAGTGACATCTTTCTTAGATTATTTCTGAAAAATAAGTGAAGAGTCTGTGTATTTCAATAAAAGTAGTTGAGACTGCATTAGGCACATATTTGAGAAAGAGCAGAGGAGCACTCTAATTTCAGGGAAAATAATAAAAACTCTGGAGTCTGATTAATCGGAGCAGTGTGAGAAGAGAGGATACTCACTCATATACTCCTTCCAAAACAATCACCGGTTTAGAGCAGTTCTAGTAGTGGTCCCTCCAATTGCTAATCAAACGAAAGGAATATTTTCATAAAATTCTTCTCTCAGATTTGAATAAAGGGAATATATTTTGATATACCAAATTTTATGGTATGATGAAAACAGAGCCAGGAGTTGGTGTATTCTGATATTATAAGAGACATGATTGACAAATCCTTTGAGAAAACTGGCAAGCTAGTGCTAATGCAATCGGTGCTAACCTACAAGAAGTATCATATGTACTCACTAATTTAGTTTTAAATGAGTGCAAGTATGTTTTCCTAGGAAGGAAGCAAGGTGCTTCTGACAATCTCAGTATTCCCACAGAGAGGGAGGTGGAATAATTTGAAAAGGAAGAGAGTAAACTAAAAATTTTCTAGCACTTAAAAACGAAACAAATCCTTCTCGTGCCAACATAGCTAATCTGGTATTAATATTATACGTCATCTCCTTTTTCTTTTTCTTTTTCTTTTTCTTTTCTTTTTCTTTATTGATTAAGGTATTACATATGTGTCCTTATCCACTTAAACCCCCATTCCCCCACTCATGCCCTCACACACCTGGTGTCTGTGACCACTGGTTAGACTTACATACATGCATTCAAGTTCATTGGTTGGTCTCTCCCCTTTACCCCCTCCTTACTCTACCTTCCCTCTGAGGTTTGAAGGTCTGATCAATGCTTCTCTGTCTCTGGATCTATTTTTATTAATTAGTTTATGTTGTTCATTATATTCCACAAATGAGTGAGATCATGTGATATTTATCTTTCTCTGACTGGCTTATTTCGCTTAGCATAATGTTCTCCAGTTCCAGTCATGCTGTTGCAAATAGTAAGAATTCTTTTTTTTTACCACAGCATAGTATTCCATTGTGTTTTCTAATCCACTCATCTGCTGATGGGCATTTAGACTGTTTATAAATCTTAGCTATGGTAAATTGTGCTGCTATGTACATAGGGGTGCATATGTCCTTTCTGATTGGTATTTCTAGTTTCTTGGGATATATTCCTAGAAGTGGGACCACTGGGTCAAATGGGAGTTCCATTTTTAGTTTTTTTTTAGGAAACTCCATACTGTTCTCTATAGTGGCTGTATTATTCTGCATTCTCACCAGCAGTGCATAAGGGTTCCTTTTTCTCTGCATCCTCTCCAGCATTTGTCATTTGTTGATGATAGCCATTCTGACAGGTGTGAGATGGTACCACATTGTCATTTTGATTTGCATCTCTGGGATGAATAGTGACTTTGAGCTTGTTTTCATATGTCTCTTGGCCTTTCTTATGTCCTTTTTCAAAAAGTATCTATTTAGGTCCGTTGCCTATTTTTTAAATTGGGTTGTTTATCTTTATTTTGTTAAGTTGTATGAGTTCCCTGTAAATGTTGGAGATTAAACCCTTATCAATAATAACATTGGCAAATATGTTCTCCCATGTAAGTGGTCTTTTATTGTTTTGTTGATGGTTTCTTTTGCTGTACAGAAGCTTTTTATTTTGATGTAGTCCCATTTGTTTATTTTCTCTTTAGTTCCCATTTCCCTGTAGCTATATCAGTGAAGATATTGCTTTGACATATGTCTGAGAATTTGCTGCCTGTGATTCCCCTAATATTTTTATGGTTTCCTATCTTATGTTTAAGTCCTTTATCTATTTTGAGTTTATTTTTGTGTATGGTGTAAGTGGGCGGTCTAATTTCATTTTTTTTTTTTTGCATGTATCTGCCCAATTTTCCCAACACCATTTGTTGAAGAGACTGTCTTTTACTCCATTGTATGTTATTGCCTCCTTTGTCAAATATTAATTGAGCATAGTGGTTTTGTTCTATTTCTGAGTTCTCTGTTCTATTTTACTGGTCTATATGTCTGTTCTTGTGCCAACACAAGGCAGTTTTGAGAACAATGGCTTTGTAATACTGCTTGATATCTGTTATTGAAATCCCTCCAACTTTGTTCTTATTTCTCAGGATTGCTGCAGCTATTCAGGGCCTTTTTTTTTTATTTCAGATGAGTTTTTGCAGAGTTTTTTCTAGATATTTGAAATATGCCATTGATATTTTAATGGGGAGTGCATTGAATCTATAGATTGCTTTGGGTAGTATGGACATTTTAGTGATGTTGATTCTTCCCATCCATGAACATGGTATGTTCTTCCATCTGTTTATGTCTTACTCTATTTGTTTTTTCAGGGTCCTGTAGTTTTCCAAAATGGTCTTTTACCTCCTTAGTTAAGTTCATTCTTAGGTATCTTAAATTTTGGTGCTATGGTAAATGGGATTTTTAAAAAAATATCTCTTTCTGTAAGGTCACTATGGTGTATAAAAATGCCATAGATTTCATGGTGTTAATTTTGTATTCTGTTACATTGCCAAATTCATTTATTAAGTGTGATATTTTTTGATGGAGTCTTTAGGGTTTTCTATGTATCATGTCATTTGCAAATAATGACAGTTTTTATATCTTCTTTTCTAATTTGTATACTTTTTATTTCTTCTTGTCTAATTGCTATGGCTTTTACTTCCAAGGTTATGTCAAACAGGAATGGTGAAAGTGGCCATCCCCCTCTCCTTTCTGTTTTTAGGTGAAATGGTTTTAGTTTTTGCCTATTGAGTATGATTTTGACTGTTGTTTCATGACCTAAGGCTTTTATTATGTTGAGTAATGATCCCTTTATTCCCATTTTTCTGAGAAATGTTGTTGGATTTTGTCAAATGCTTTTTCTGCTTCAATTGATGTGATTATGTGATTTTTATCTCTCAATTTGTTTATATGATGTACCACGTTTATTGATTTATGGATACTTGCATCATTGGGATAAATCTTAACTTGGTCATGGTGTATGATCTTTCTGATATAATACTGGATCTAATTTGCTAGAATTTTGTTGAGGATTTTGGCATCTATGTTCATGAGGGATATTGGCCTGCAATTCTCTTTCATTGTGTTGTCTTTATGTGGTTTTGATATTAGGTTAATGCTGACTTCATAGAATGAGCTTGGAAGTGTTCCTTCCTCTTTAATTTTTTGGAATAATCTGAGGAGGATAGGTTGTAGTTCTTCCTTAAATGTTTGGTAAAACTCCCCTCTGGAGCTATTTGGCCCCCGGGCTTTTTTTTGCCAGAAACTTTTTGATGACTGCTTCAATTTTCTCCATAATTATCACCCTATTGAGATTTTTAGATTCTTCCTGATTGAGTTTTGGAAGGTTGTCCTTTTCTAGGAATATGTCCATTTCCTCCAGCTTTCATTGTTTTTTGGAATAGAGCTGTTCATAGTATATTTAAAGAATCCTTTGTATTTCTGTGGCGTTGTTGTTATTTCTCCTCATTCATTTCTGATTTTGTTTATTTGGGTCCTCTCTCGTTGCTTCTTGGTGAGCCTGGCTAGAAGTTTACCAATCCTGTTTATCTTTTCAAGGAACCAGCTCTTTGTTTCATTGATCTTTTGTATTTTTTTTGTTGTTGTTGTTATTGTTGTTGTAGTTTTTATCTCTATGGCATTTATTTCTGCCCTGATATTTATTATCTTCTTTCTTCTGCTCACTCTGGGCTTTTCTTGTTGCTCTCTTTCTAATTCTTTTAAGTTGTGGAGTTAGATGATTTATCACCATTTTTTCTTGATTTTGTTAGACCTGTAGAGCTATAAACTTCCCTTTCAGGATTGCTTTCATTGTGTCCCATAGATTTTGGATTGTTGTGTTTTCATTGTCATTAGTTTCAAGGACGTTTTTAATTTCTTCTTTGTTCTCTTTGGTAACCCGATTATTGTTTAATAGCATGCTGTTCAGCTTCAAGTGTTTGAATTTTTTTGATCGTTTTTATAGTTTATTTCTAATATTATGCCATTGTTGTCTGAGAAGGTGCTTGATGTTATTTCAATCTTCTTGAATTTGGAGAGACTTTGCTTGTGACCTGATATGTGGTATATTTTTGAAAATGTCCCATGCCACTTGAAAAGAACATATATTCTGTGGCTTTGGGGTAAAATGTTCTGAATATGTCAGTTAAGTCCATCTGATCTAGTGAATCATTTAGGATTGCTGTTTCTTTGCTGATTTTCTGTCCAGAGGATTTATCCAGTGATGTCAGTGGGGTATTGATGTTCCCTACAATGATTGTACTATTGTCAGTCTCTCCCTAGATATCTTCCACGAGTTTGTTTTTTTGTTTTTTTTTAAATATATATTTGGGTTCTCCTTCATTGGGTGCATATTATATTCTCTTGTTATAGTGATCCCTTTAGTATTATGAAATGGCTTTTCTTATCTTTTGTTATGATCTTCAGTTTGAGGTCTATTTTGTCAGATATAAGTATTGCCAACTCAGCTTTATTTTCATTTTAATTTGCCTGAAAAATATTTTCCATCCCTTCACTTTCAGTCAGTCTGTGTGAATCCCTTTTTCTGAGGTGGGTCTCTTGTAGACAGCATAGACATGGATCATGTTTTTTTTTGTTTTGTTTGTTTGTTTGTTTGCTTTTTATCCATTCAGCCAGTCAATGTCTTTTAAAGCTATTTATTTCAGTTTAGACATGTAGAATTTGAAGTACCTGCAAGAAACCAAATAGAACTGTTTAGTAAAGAGTTGACTATATGAGACAGGAATATAAGATACAGAATTAAGATAAGAAATTATATACAGAATTGGGAACATCAGTGTGTATAAACCATGATGATGTTGCTTAGTAAGGGTTTCCTGATTGAAAAAGGGGTCTAGGAAAGAATGTTAGAATGGCAGAGTATAAGAAACAGCAAAGTTCAAGAAAGTTTGTGTAAGAAGGTAAGAGGAACTTTATATAGCTTTACATAAGAAACCTTGGTCAGTTCTAACCTGCGCAAAACTTAACACTGTGTCCCATCCTGGCATGATGTATTCAGGCATCTACTCCTTATTATTTAGTTCATGGTCCTCATAATGAAATGTAAAGCCTCACTGGATTCAAATTCTTTTTTTTCTAACTTGCATCAATTCTTGGCCTTTTGCTTCAGGGACTGTCTTCATCATTGCACTAACCTAAGTTGTCAGATACTTGATCTCCTCTGGTCCTGACTCTCTCTTTATGCTTTGCCATAATTTTCATTATTCTCCTAGGCCACATTTAATTATCCTATCTGGTTGCCTTGACTCTGGGAGAAGGAGATAAAATAGCCCTTTCACCAAATGCTAGACTCAGTTTGGCTAGATTTCATTGTAAGGTCACCTGTAAGTAAGCATTGGCTTACTGCTTTCATATCCCTTTGACCAGTTCATTGCAAACCTGCCTAAACAAGTCCACCCCATTGAACTCACTTGACCAAGACATTCCAAGTAGACAAAGTATAATGACAAATGTTTAACTTATATACATAAGTTGTATTAAATTCTATCTGAATTATATATAAAGCGGAGAGTATTAAATATTGAAGAACATGAACAATTATAAATAAGCAAAAACAGAGAGCAGGTATCATATATATGAATCATTGTTTAATGACCTTAAAAGTTTTCTAGGACAGCATCACATATTCATACAAATTTATTAAAAATTGTTCTTTTTAAAAAATATATATTTTATTGATTTTTTTTTTTACAGAGAGGAAGGGAGAGAGACAGTTAGAACATCAATGAAAGAGAAACATTGATCAGCTACCTCCTGCACAACCCCTACTGGGGATGTGCCCACAATCAAGGTACATGCCCTTGACCGGAATCGAACCTGGGACCTTTCAGTCTGCAGGCTGACGCTCTATACACTGAGCCAAACCAGTTTTGGCTAGAATTTGTTCTTTATAGTTGTATTTGGACTGCTGGAAAATAGTGTAAAAGAAACAAATGTCTGCATCTGGCCTTTTTCCGTAGGACTCTTCTCTCAATGAAGGTCAAGTTCTAAGAAAAGCTGAAAAAGATGTTTGGCTCACATGCTACTGATTTAAAGAGTCATCAATTTTCTCTGAGAAAACCAGAATGTTTTATGAACAGGTGTTATTTGTTTTCTCGCTTGTTTTTGTCACATGAATGTTGATATAGAATCTCAAAGGCAGAAGAAAATTTAGGATACTGAAGTTTCCTCTAAAATGACTTGGTCCGATGGTTATCCAACCTATCTTTAGATACCTCTAATAACAGGTGTCACTTTGTGTAGAGTGAGTCAGTCCATTTCATTGTTGGACTGATTCGATAGTTGGCAAGTTCTTTATTATATTAAACTGAAACATATCTCTCTGTAACTTCTACCAATTATTTCTATTTTCTTTCAGGTGTACATACTGTACCTTATTTAAATCTCACCTCCTCTACTTATTAGTATTGTGAGAGAAGAATGTCACTTAATTTTTTTGAGTTTCTATTCCTCATCTAATGTATATTTTAATCCTCATCTTCAGTGATACAATGACTAAAATGAGAGAATTAAGGTTTTCTGTCTTAGGTCCTAGTTGGAAAAGAGGACTTTGTTTTTGGTCCTTCACAGAGGACTTTTTTTTTTTTTTTGCAAGAATTATAAAGGATTGGTAGGAATTTTCTATAGAGAAAGGAGGATTAGGAAGGATACAAGTAGATGAGAAGTTGGCCCTTTGGTATAGAGAGAATAGCATGAACAAAAGCATTGAGGCATGAAAAATAAGTTCAAATATTTTCTAGTGGCCAGGTTTGGCTAGATTTTTGAGTGCCAAGGGGACTAAGGGGAGAGAGTGATAGGATATGCTTTGAGGAAAAGTAAGCTATAGACAGACTGTAAAAGGACATTTATGCCATGATCAATTCAAAGATCATACTACTTCTAGAGTTTAATGAGTTTTAAGGAAAGCGTAAAGAAAGAGTAGATACCAGGGTTTAAATTTAGGTCTTCTGAAATGGTATCTCATGAAACCATAACTACTTGAATATATTTCTCTCTTTAAAAAAAAAAAAATTATTGCCGAAGCCAGTTTGGCTCAGTGGTAGAGTGTCGGTCTGCAGACTGAAAGGTCCCAGGTTCGATTCCGGTCAAGGGCATGTACCTTGGTTGCGGGCATATCCCCAGTAGAGGATGTGCAAGAGGCAGCTGATCGATGACTCTCTCTCATTGATGTTTCTAACTCTCTATCTCTCTCCCTTCCTCTCTGTACAAAAATCAATAAAATATATTTTAAAAATTTATTTTTATTGTTGAAAGTATTACAGATTACCCCCCCCCCTTTATCCCTCATTGATCCCCTCTACACAAAACCTGCCAATACCAGGCCTCACCACCCAATTGTCTGTGTCCATGGGCTATGTATATATGCATATAAGTTCCCCTTTTAATCTCTGTCCACCCCAGCCCACCCCCACTTACCCACCTTCCCTCTGAAATTTGTTAGTCTGTTCCATGCTTCTATATCTCTGGACCTATTTTGCTCATCAGTTTATTTTGTTCTTTAAATTCCACATATGAGCGAGATCATGTGATATTTATCTTTCTCTGACTGGACTACTGGGACATTTAAAAATTATTCTCATATGTTATAGAATTCTAAAATAGAATTTTCTTTCTCCCAGCACTATGCACCAGAATCCAAGAAGGGCTCTGACCCAGTTCCTGAAGCTTTCCACTTGGTTCCCAGCACGAGAAATCACAGTGATGTTCTGTTAGGATCCAATGCATTTCTTTGATTTTTTTCCGAGTCTGAACCTATAATAGGAAAGAACATTAGAGAGAAAGAAAAGTGTATTCTGTCTGCCCACTTTTCATACATTGCTATACCCTGAGATAGACAGTGCTCTGTGACAGATGTTCAAATCTGCGCTCTGCCACTTAATACTTGTATATATGATATTCTGTATTTCTTACCTTCCCCCTGAACACCAATATGTTAATCAATAACCTGGAAATCATGGTCCTTGCCCTGCTTATTTTTTGAAATCATTATAAGAAAACTAGACAAGATTGTCAAATCTTTGAAATAATAAAGTGGTATCTTATTACTACTATTTGGAAATCACTAAGGCACCAGTAGAGATCAAGATTGTACTCAGGGTAAAATCAATTAAGATTTGTATTTTATCTTCCATGGCGCTGACCTTTTCCTCCCTGTCATTTTCCCTTTTTCCCCCTTTATTCCCACTCACTTATTTGGCTAGAAGGCCTGTTATTTTATAGCTCCCTCTTCTCTTCCCTCCCCAAATATTTCCAGGATGGGCTCTAGTGGTATGTCATTGATGCCAAGGTGTGAAGAGCAATAAGATCTCTATTTTGTAAGATTTCCTTTTGGAACTTCATCGTTCATAAAAAAGAAAAAAATATTTATTCATTTAAAATTAAGTATTCAAAAGTTGTGGTACATTTATACAATGGAGTACTACTTGAACATAAAGAGAAAAAGAGAAAATCTTACTTCTGCAACAGCATGGATGTATCTGGAGATTATTATGCTAAATGAAATAAGCCAGTTTGAGAAAGACGAGTACCATATGATCTCATTTATATGTGGAATCTAATGAATAAAATAAACCAATGAACAAAATAGAAATGAAGGCATGGATACATGGAACTGACAGCTATCAGAGGGGAGGGATATGGGGGACTAGATGAAAGAAGGTGGAGGGATTAAGCAATGGCTCCTTAATGATGACCTTTTATATCCCGAAGGACACTCTTAACACTGTAGAACTGAACTCTGCTCACATCCTTCCTGTGCTTCAAACAAAACAAAATAAAATGAAACAAAACAAAGCAATGTTTCTCTATTTATCTCAGAACTGAAGTCTGAGCCACTTGGGCTAGATTAAGGCTCCTCATTTTTCATCATGTCCTTTCAATAATACTTATGCTGCTATAAGGGCCTTTACAGATGTTTTTTTCTTTCTAGAAATTCTTTCCTCCTTTTCATCTCTCTAGTGAACTATTTCTCCTCCCCTTCCCCCCCCCTTTAAATCTTGGGTTGGATTACATGACCATATACTACAAACATGTCAAACTCAAAGGCTAATATGGGCCAAATTAACAAGGTTTAAGTTTATGTGAGCCACAATAAAACAAAAGCTTTAATTTTCATGGCAACGTAGGTTTATTTCAATAGAGACATGCTGAATACAAAGGGCTGAAATAAATGAATAACCATTAACATAAAATAATAGAACATTTTAATAAAAATTAATATTTTTTTCTTGAACTTTAACTGAATAACTGCACAAATTAATATGCGTAACACAAATAAACCTGTTTTTCTTGTTCTCAGAAAGCAAAATATTTTCTGTTGCACACACCAAACAACAAACAACTCAGTCCAAGACTAATGACTTGGCAATTGGCTACTAAAATATTCACTGCTAGTATTAGTGGAGAGAATTAGTATGCCTGCACATAATGCATGTAAGGGAAATAAATGCAATTTGATTATAGAAATCAGTCATTGGTGAATGTTGTAGTTCGTTATTAATAACTAGAGGCCCGGTGCATGAAATTTGTGCATGGGGTGTGTGTCCCTCAGTCCAGCCTGCACCCTCTTCAATCTGGGACCCCTAGATAGGATCGGGCCTAAATGGGCAGTTGATATCCCTCTCGCAATCCTGTACTTCTGGTACCCAATTGCTTGCCTGCTTGCCTTTTTGATTGTCCCTTACTGCTTCTGCCTGCCAGCCTGATTACTCCCTAACCACTCCCCTGTCAGCCTGATTGATGCCTAACTGCTCCCCTGCCAGCCTGATTGCCCCTTACCGCCTTTCCCTGCAGGCCTGGGTTTCCCCCAACTGCCATCCCCTGCAGGCTTGATTGCCCCAAGTACCCTTCCTTGTAGGCCTTGTCCCTCCTAAGTGCCCTCCCTTGCTGGCCATCTTGTGGTGGCAATCTTGTGTCCACATGGGGGCATCCATCTTTGACAACATGGGGACAGCCATCTTGTGTGTTGGAGTGACGGTCAATTTGCAATTACCATATTTTCCGACGTATAAGACGACTTTTGAAACGAAAAAAAGTCAACCGAAAATCGGGGGCAAAAGACCAAAATTGTACAAAAATTACCTGCAGATCTTGACGGCAAAGTAAGTCTTTTCTTTGAAGTGGGGGGTAGTCTTATACAGTGAATATAGGCCTAAACCTATGTTTTAACTGTAAAATTAGGGGGTAGTCTTATACCCCGGAAAATATGGTACTCTATTAGATAGGACAGAGACCTGGTGCACGGATGGGGGCCAGCAGCTTTGCCCTGAAGGGTGTCCTGGATCAGGATGGGGTTTCCCTTGTGGCATGGGGCATCCTGGGTGAGGGGCCTTTGGTAGTTTGCAGGCCGTCCATGCCCCCTGGCAACCCAAGTGGAGGCCCTGGTATCTGGGATTTATTTATCTTCTATAATTGAAACTTTGTAGCTTTGAGCAGAGGCCAGGGCAGGCCAGGGGGAGGGAGGAGCAGGAAGCTTGGCTTCCTCCATCGCCAGGGACAACTAAGCTCTTTCCAGCTCTGTGGCTACCACCATTTTTGTTGGGATTTATTTATCTTCTATAATTGAAACTTCGTAGCCTTGAGCGGAGGCCAGGGCCAGCCAGGACGGGAAGCTTGGCTTCCTCCATTGCTGGGGAAACCCAAGCCTCCTGCTCACTCCGTGGCCACAGCCATCTTGGTTGGGTTAATTTGCATACTCACTCCCTATTTGCTGGTGGGCATGGCTTGTGAACATAGCAGAGGTATGATCAATTTGCATGATTCTCTTTCATTAGGGGCCCAGTGCATGGATTCATGCATGGGTGGGGGTCCCTTGGGGAGGCTCGTGGAGATTGGGTCTCCTGCCCCCAGTCTTGCAGCCCTGCAGCCCCACAGCCCCACCTGGCACCCCTCTTGGCCTGGCGCTGCCACCTCACCTGCTCCACCATCACACCTGTGGGATGATCTATCAGGGATAACCTCCCCACCCCCCTCCCTGCCAGGCCCAGAACCTGGGAGCAGAGCAGGACCCTGCCTCCCCTTGATCTTTTCAAGGGACTAGGTTTTTGTTTCACTAATTTTTTATATTATTTTTTTTTGTTCAAATGTCATTTATATCTGCTCTTATCTTATTATTTCCTTACCTCTGCTTGCTTTGATTTAAACATTTGTGTGTGTGTGTGTGTGTGTGTGTGTGTGTGTGTGTGTGTTTTATCCAATTTTGTGAGGTCAGAGCTTAGATTTTTGATCTGAGACTTTTATCCTTCCTATAAAATTGCCTTTCAACATTGCTTTAGCTGTGCCTCACAAAGTCTGATAAAGTCTATTTTCACTTTCATTCAGTAAAATGTATTTTTACAAAATTTTCCTTGAAAATTTCTCTTTCTCCATAGATTATTTGTAACTTTGGATCTTAATGTTTAACTGTTTAGAGATGTTTCTGTTATCATTCTATTAATGATTTCTAGTTTAATTCCATTGTGGTCAAAGAACATACTCTGTATGATTTTTATTATTTTAAATTTGATAAGGTTTGTTAGAGTTAGGATTCTGGGTTGACAATCCATTTCTTTCAGAAATTAAAAAAATGTGCTATTTCTCTTTGGTTCTTAAAAGAATTCTGTCATCACTTGTATTGTTTTTCCCCATATAGACAAAATATTATTTCTTTGTCACTATTTTCAAGAATTTTCTTTGTTTTAGTTTTCAGAAGTTTTATTATGATGTCTCTTGATATTAATTTCTGAGTTTATCCTATTTGAAGTTTGTTCAACTTTTTGAACCTGTGTGTTTATGTCTGCTATTAAATTGAGGTATTTTTCAGCCATTATTTCTTCCAGTACTTTTTCAGCCTGCTGTATTTCTTCTCTCCTTCTGGAACTCTGATGACAAAAATATTAGATATTTTATTATAGTCCCATAGGTCCTTAAAACTGTTTTTCCCCCAGTCTGTTTCTCTCTGCTGCTTATATATTGAAGATAAATATTAAAAAACAGAATTGGGGGGTGGGGGAAAGATTGAATAATGTCTATTGTTGTATCTTTCAGTTCACTGATTTTTTCCCCTTCTGTCTGCTCCATTCTGATACTTAGTTCATTCATTAAGTTTTTTATTTCAGTTATTGTATTTTAATATTTTATTTGATTTTTCTTTATATCTCCTGTTTTTTTTTCTGAGAATTTTCTTTCCTTGCTGATACTCTATTTTTTATTTGTTTCAAGCATATTGATAATTGGTTGTTGAAGCATTTTTTATGATGGCTGCATTAAAATCTTTGTCATATAATTTTAAATATCTGTCATCTCAATATTGTTATCCATTGCTTTTTAAAAATCCCATTTGAAAATTTTTGGCATTTTGTATGATGAGTGATTTCCTACTGAAACTTGGAAAATTGGGGTTTTATGTTATGAGACTCTGGATCATATTTAAATCATCTGTTTTGGCTGGCTTTCTCAGACAATATTCTGAAAGGAGACGGGCATTTTGACACCTTCTTACTGCCAGATGGAGTTAGAGGTCCATGTTCACCACCTTGCCTCTGTTGACAGGTGCAGCAGAAGAAAGAGGTCCTTATTATTTTTGGGTGGGATATCTGGATTGGGATGAAAATCATGATTCTCCACAAAACTAATCTGACACCACAGTAGCTAGGAGGAGGAGGGGCTGCTCATTGTTGAGTGGAAGTCTAGGTATTCTACATTGTCTCTACTGAAACCACAGTAGGTGGGGGACTCGTTACTACACAGCAAGGTAGTGAAAATCACATCCCCTACTCTGTCTTTCAAGACAGCACCCTGGCAGTGGGGTTGGGGCAGCTTGTTACAGCCTGGGTAATCTAGGATCCTTGCTTGGCCTTTGATGGCAAGGTGGGGTGAGGCCACATTTTTTTTCTGTTATGGTTGGCTATAGTAGAGTATTTATTTTTTTATTTTTTATTTTTTTAAAATATATTTTATTGATTTTTTACAGAGAGGAAGGGAGAGAGATAGAGAGTTAGAAACGTCGATGAGAGAGAAACATCAACCAGCTGCCTCCTGCACACCCCCTCCAGGGGATGTGCCCGCAACCAACGTACATGCCCCTGACCAGAATCGAACCTGGGACTCTCCAGTCCGCAGGCCAAACCGGTTTCGGCTAGAGCATTTATTTTTTTAAAGTTTTCTATATGGTTAGGTCTCCTACTTTCTAGTCATTTGTCTAAAAAGAACAAATCTGGAGGGCTTTGTCTGTATCAGCATTTTAAGGGTTTAGTTCCTCTAGCACCCATCCTGGCATCCATGGGACAAAAATAAAACTCATGGAACTTACTACAATGTCATTCTTTGAGTCCGGAGGTGACTAGTCAGTTTTCTGGATTTCTCCCCATTTGAGAGTATTCTTATTTTTGTTTTATGTATAATGTCTAGGTTGTTTAGTTTTACTTAACAGGAAAATTAGGGAAGCATATTTGTACCCCATCTTCCTGGAACCAGAAGTTCAAAATCTTTTAAGGTTTCTAAATACTTGAAAGAGGAGCAAGACTGAAAATAAAGAAAACCTTTGAAAGATTCTGAATGGGGATAATACAAATGGGGTTGTGGAGGTCTCATAGGGACAAAAATCACTTAAACATGAGCTAATTAATTCATTTAAAAATATATATATAGCTCTGAGTTTTCTGGATATGAAGGCAGAGGTAACAATGAGTTTTTTCTTTGTTCCCTTTGTTTGAGAAAAAGAAGTAGATCTATTTACTGAGAAATAAGTTTTTTTCTAGCCTGACATTCTAGGAGGGATTATTATGTGTATAGTTTAAATAAGAGGCTTTGTTTAAATTCATGTTTGGATATTTTTAAACTAGGGGTTTAAAAATATAAAGTTTCTCATAAGTAAACATCTTAGCCTAGCTGTATATACTAGTAAAAGCTGAAGGCATAACCTACTCAGTCATACTATGTCTAATGGTATTAGATACTTTTAATAAAATTTAAAATATGCATTTTTGTATTGTTTAGAGGTCAGAGATATCAAGGAATGAATGGTACATTAGTTCTTCTTGTCTCTTTCAGATACTGAATATACTAATTGTTTGACATGAGTCTTTGCCAAAAATTCTCAAATTAGTTTCTTTGATGAGTGTGTGGAATGAGTGTAATTTGATATATTATTTCAAGGATATCTGTAGTGCATCTTGGATTTAGATTTATTCTAATACTCATATATCCAGCACATCATTTTCAATTTAAATAAATGCTTTTGTCCAGAAAAACTTTTTATCTGTAAAGGATGTTATAGATGGAGTGTAATAGGAGAAAAATAACATTATAGAATACCTATTATGTAAAAAAAATCTTATACACATTCTATGTATATTCCTCAGCATTTTAAGTTGCACAGTAGAGTAATTATTTTTCCCATTTTATAGATAGAGAGACTGAGAGTAGAGGAAGTTAAATATTTTGCCCACAGATGCACAACTAGGAAGTATCATAATTAGAATTCTATATCCAGTTCTGTTTCTGACTCCTCTCCTATATTGACCCTATGTTTCAGCCAATCTACTTTATTAAAAATGAAATTAAAAGGGAAAATTGATGTGAAATATTTGGTAGGAAGGAAGTGAATGGAGGTGAAAACACAGAAAAACTCAAAAGAGTGAGATCAATTTATCGGAGTCAATTTAAATGAAAATTATGACAAAGGATTTCAAAAGTACTGATTTAATTAATAATTTAATCTTCCTGTGAGTTTTGTTTTTACAAACCTTATTTGGCTTAGCAAGAACCATCAATTATTTGTAGTACTAAGGGTGCTTTATAAGATGTTAGAGTTTGCTCATTTTTTATATAAGTATATATTATGAAAATATGTGTATGTGAATTCTATAGTGAGATTATTGAAAATAATTTGATAACAAACTTGCTAAAATGTAGGTTCCCAAAACTTTGAGCTCTAAGATCATCTTGGTTAGCCAAGCCTCCTGTTTGATCAGTAGGAAGCTGATACCGTGGGAGATTACATGACTTGACTAAGTTCTCATAGTGACTATCAATAAAGCTGGACCCCAGTCCAGTATAACTTATTAAAACAGTCTAAAGACTTTCAGAATAATTCTATTTGTCTAATGATGAGACTTTTCCTAACTTTTAATGTAATTTAAATTTTATAATTTCTTATTCTTTTTTTTCATTTTAAACTATTTAATACAGGTATTTGTTGTACATGCGATTTTAATTTAACATAAACACAAAATTTCTCTATGGAAACACTTTTCCTGAGTTGGAAATGAAATCTGAACTAAAGAAATTTTAATCCACTAAGATAACTCTCTTTAAAATAGAGGCAATGATTGATTCTGAATTGAGAAGTTTCCCTGAAGTTCAGGGCTCAGTGCCAGGACAGGAATGAGTGAAAACTTGTAGGTCAAAGCTCTGTTGAAGTCATAGGATTGTACTTGAGGGTTCTTTGAGCTTTCTCCAACAGCCTTGGGATGAAGTCTGGGTGCTCAGGCAGTTTTGCTTTACATCAGCAGGATAGGCGCTGACATAAGTGGGATTGTTGGTGTCCACAGAGGTGGATTGGATGTGAGGAATTTCAGCATGAATGGCGTTCCCATCCACAACCAGCACAGTGTGGTGCTGGCTTTTGTTAGCTTATGGCATGTGCCGTTTTCCATCACAGAGAATATTGGTAACATTGGGCTAATATGTGGCTGTTATCCTACCAGCACCATTGTTAAAATGAAACAAGAGCTTGCCATCACAATCTCTAATCTAATGACATCATCCTTGGTGCTGCTTATCCCCAGGAGGACACTGTTCTCTGAGGAGGTACAAAACTCAAATGTGATGTTCACATCTGATCAAACTTTGTAGCCTTTTTTGACAAGAGCCACTTCCTTCAAAGAAAGTTTCTTTATGGGCCCCTGCATAGCATTGGGATGTTGCAAATGCAGACACTGGGCTGCCCTTGTCCAGCTGCTTGCTGTTCACTGTCATCTCCCCAATGCAAGCAGGGTTGCTGTGGGTGACATTTCTAATGTTCCTGGGCCTGTAATTGGGGGAGAGGGGGAGTCCTACAGGTACAACTTTTCCTTCCCTATCCAAGGTAAGAAAGTGTCTTATATTAATTTTTTCTCCCAAAGTTGCGCTAGGTCTTATTTTCAGGGGATGTCTTATCTTTCCATGCACTAGGTCTTATTTTCGGAGGATGTCTTATTTTCAGGGAAACACGGTATCCCCTACCATGGTCACCATATGGTATTTCTGGCCATCAATTGTCATGTAGACCTTTCTTTTAAAGAATCTGTCTTGACTGTGTACCACTTGCCATCACTGAGCAATGCAGGGTGAGAGACCTTTGCCCTTCCTTTCCCAAGGTCGAACATGAAGTGGAGGTGGCCCCGTGCAGCTGGAGTGTGGCATAATTCACTTATTCTTATTAGCTTCATATTTTGCAGTGCTGGAATTCATTCAAGACCTAGGAAAATATAATTAAAAAGTACCAATTATATTACTTAAAAGGACCTTATATAGTATGCAGTCCACTCAATTGTGAGCTCCTAGGGGGAAAGAAACATATATCTTTTTTTTTTTTTTTTTTTTTTTTTTTTTTTTTTTTTTTTTTTTTTTTTTTTTTTTTTCAGCACTTGGCTTAGGGCCTAGCTGAATTTTAGTTGAATGAGTGAATGGATGAAGTCCAAATGAGTCATAACAATATTCAATATTGGAATTGAAAAATACTTTAAAATTACCTACTGCAATACCTTAACTTTAAATATGAGGAAACTCAAAAAAGCATGTAATTTATTGTCATACAAACTAAAAATATATTGCATTTATATATTTTCATTGCACAAAAAGTGTTTTCTCTTTTCAGTCTATATTTAGATTTAACAGTAATTTTGCATTGCACAACTCCAGGGGGCACTATTTATCTTATATTTTATGTGACTGGTGCTGCTATAGCTGTACAAAGTGGTTCAGTATCTGAGATAGATATGATTGCCCCTATTTTATAGATAAGGAAACAGTTATCCAAGGTCAGACAAATTATATGTAGCAGAACCAGTATTAGACCCCTATTTTTTTTTTTATAATTCAGTATATTTTTTCTTATACTGCTTCAATCTGAGATATTTCCCATGACACATTCTAGACAACATTTAGAGCAAAGACCCAAACACATACACTGTTTATTGCTTTGTTCCTGAATCTGCCTATCTTGGTTTTCAGTTCTTTTCCCACTTTACCATTTCTAGCTTTGCTTTTTGCATATGGCTCACACTATCTTCCTAACCTCAACCTTGGCTTACCTTCATCGTAGGTTTCCATTCTACTTTTGGCTGTTTTTGCAATTTAACCTATTCACTGTCACCTCCTACCCTAGCTTCTTCCACCCCAGCAAATACCTTCACTTTCATGGTTTACTGTTAAACATATCATTTTTCTTTCTAATTTAAGAGTAGAAGGATTTCTACTACACATTCTCCAACTTTTTCTAACTTTCCTTTTCAATTCCTCCCTGAGAATTATCTTGCCCCTAATACAATTTCATTCTCTGCATGCTGTCTCTGGGTGATTCATCTCTGCCCGTCACACGGGGTGCACATCAGCATCTACACACACAGGTGAATATGCTCCAGTGATATATTTTAATTATAGATTTAGTCAGAAGTAATTAAGCCTTTCTGTAATGGGGATGGGCACCGACTTTTAAAAATTCATGCCGTTTTAGATATCCCATGTGTGGTTTGTGCCACTCTAGTTTGCAGAGTCAGAAGGAGCCCCCGGTGTAGGTAGATTAATTAATAGAGAATAAACTTAATGGAGCCAGAAAAGTGTAAAAAATTGTGCTTTCCCCCCTATATCTCATGCAGATGGAATGGCCATCCTGGGATTACAGCAGGGGATGGCAATTGCATTTTAATTACAGGGCTGATGGTTTTGGTGCTGCACCAGATGGAAGGGCCTTTTTAGAGAGAGGCCCACTCACTGCCTTTGTCGATTTTCCCTCTGAAGCTGGTTAACAAAACTTGACAGGAGACAAAAGTGATGAGGCTACTTTCAGATTCCAGGGATTTTATTCCCTCTTCTGTTGCTTTACTTGGAGTTCAGTCAAGGAAAGAGATGCTCCTTCACACAGGTTACCAAACAAAGGGGAAAGGATTGAAACTGGAGGAAAGATTCATCTTCCTCGTCCATCTTCTCAGATCCTTGTGGTTTCTTTAGTGGCTAAAAGAACTTTCACTTTCATTTTCTCACTTAACCTTTCTGACAATTCAGTATCCCCATTTTAGTGAAAGGAAAATTGAGATTAGGACATTTATAAGCTTTTATATATGTAGCAGTGTTATTGAAATTTTGTATTGAGGCAATGTTAAAGTAAAAGAGTTATTTGTTCTGCAGCTATCCAAAATTATAGAGTTCTGTGGATCAAGAAGCCCTCCAACACTTCATCTCATTTGATGGAAAAGGAAACTAGGAATTAATATTCAAGTGGTGTAGTGGAAGACAGTGGTTCTCAATAGCAGTGGTTCTCTCTACAGCAGTGGTTCTCAACCTATGGGTCGCGAACCGCTAGCAGGGTCGCCTAAGACCATCGGAAAACACAGATATTTACATTACGATTCATTAGCAGTAGCAAAATTACAGTTATGAAGTAGCAACGAAAATAATTTTATGGTTGGGGGTCACTACAACATGAGGAACTGTATTAAAGGGTTGTGACATTAGAAAGGTTGAGAACCACTGATCTGAGCCATTTGATTTAGTGGTGTTTGTCCCTCAGAATCTCCTCCTTCGACTTTTTCTCCTTCAAAAGAGAATCATTTGTTACCTTCTCACTATAATTAGATGGTTTGAGGGGGATAAACACCAGATCTTCACAGCTGTTGGGGCCTTGATTTATAGGAAAATTATTTGTTCTAATTATGCAGGATGATTCATAGCTTATGCAAATGTGTGATTTATTACCAGACCACCTCTTTTATAAGTAGCCTCAATTCTCTTTAGTTTTTAGTTTAAGTGCTTCCTAGGAATTATAATATTATCTAGTTGAGGCTACTGGGTTCCTTTTGTCCTTCCCATGACAGCCTAAAAGAATAACAGTATGCCTTCATTGATTTGAGAAGAAGTCATTAGGCAATCCCTGTGTGCAGGTCCTGGGAATATAGAACTGATGGTCACATTTGCTGATATAGAGGACATGGGGAAAGGACATGTCCTATAGCACTTTAACATTCCTTATTTGTGTGAGCCTCATGGCAGACTCATAAAACAGGTAAGACAGCTTTTATTACGAAAGTTTTACAGATGAGGAGACAGGCTCAAAGAGGGAAAGTGATCTATCCAAAGTCACTTAGCATAGAAATTACTGGGAATATCATAATTCCTGGCAGCCAGAATCAGCCTGGATGCACTTACATGTATATATGCATATGCATGCGTGTGTGTGTGTGTGTGTGTGTGTGTGTGTAGGGGTGGGATTGGGTGTCAGTCGGGGTTGGGGATTATTTCCCTATGTAAAAGGATGGAAAAGTTATTATACTTTTCCTTTTTCTCAAAATGTCTCCCTCACTTACCTACCTGATGCAGAGCTGGACGCCCCATTTTATTAGTTTAATTTAGGGCATGGAAGGCTGGTGTGAAAATCCCAGAGTTCTTTGGAAGAAATGCATATCTTGATCTGTTACTTGTTATTCATTCATTCGTTTGCTCTTTCATTCAGCAAGCTTTATTAGCAGACTTTCCAGTGTTAGGCACTAGGAGGGCAGTGGAGGTGGCCATTGTTGAGTATGTGATCCAAGCATCAGTTTGACACGGTCTCTCTCATCATGAAGCCCATTGGCTGTCTTCAATATTCCATCTCCTGACATGCTTAATGTTCTATATTCAAGTTACTGAGAATTCCACATAAGAAAATGATTTCTTTTTCTATTCTTGGATTAGGTATCAGCTGGTTGTGTGTGCCTATACCTGTATTAGCTTACTAGACATTGAGTTTTTTGAAATCAGAGACCTGTATTCCATCTCTGTGTCTTCAGTGCCCGATGCATAGTAAGTTCTCAGCAAATGTCTGATCTGTGAACAAAAGAATGCATTAATGCACTGTTAAAATTACCTTTTCATATTTCTCCTAAAGTTTCCTCCATTCTGGCCCAGACTTAGTTCCTTTTTGTTCTCCAAAGTCAAAGAACACCTAAGCAGACTTAGAATCTCTTCTTTAATCCCAAATATCAGTCTTCCTGTATTATTGTAATCCTGGCCAAAATCTCTACCCTGTGACTTCCTTAGAGCTAAAAGAGTGCGAAAAAAAAGGATATTAATGTGAACATAGTGTAAGCTTGGACAAGTCATATAGCTTCCATTAGACTTAGTTTTGTTTTGTTTTGTTTTGTTTTGTTTTGTTTTGTTTTCTCTGTAAAATAGTAATAGTCTCCCCCTGGCCATATGACTCAGTTGGTTGGAGCATCGTCTTGTGCACCAAAGGGTTGTGGGTTCAATCCTCTGTCAGGATATGTATGGGAGGCGACCAAATGATGTTTCTCTCTCACATTAATATTTCCCTCCCATTCTCTCTAAAAATCAATTAAACAATATATCGTTGGATGAGGATAAAAAAAATAACCTAAGCTTTTCAGAGTTCCCTGGTTTCTCTGTTGTATACTTATGATATTATGTTCTCTGATTTAATTTGTCTTTATCTTCTACTACACAGTGAATATTTGGACAGTCTCATATTAATCTTTATATTTACTTATCTTCATCCAACATATATTTATTGAACACACATTATGTATTAGACACTATGCTAAATGTTGGGAGTTCAGCAGTGAGTAAGACCAATACAGCTTCTGCCCTTGGGAATTTATAGTATGTAGCTTAGAGTAGGACCTACTAAGTATTTATTGGGTGAATCAATGAAAAATAAATTAATCAATAAATGAATGAAATTGTTATTAGTGGGTAGAGGTTCATGTTCTTGCTGTTTGCTGGTAGGAGTGGACTTCTTACAATATCCCAAGAATTTTCTGAGACTGTATGGGAAGATCAGGTAATATAGAAAGTTTTTATTTCTGTGAGATCAAATTCCTGAGTTTCCAACTTCCCATTTCCTTTTCTTGGAACAAGGAGGAAATGTATCTGTGGCTTCAGTAGGGCTTGAATCAAAGCCATTGTCCAGAATTTTTAGTCCATATTGAAGCAGTGTCCAGTCCAATATCAGGCTAGCTTAGTTTTTATTCCCTGTTGCAGTCCATCAGTCCATTGTATGTGGGGTCCTTATGGTTGTGGGCCACATGAGCTAATGCAAGAGAGAGAATTCCTGTTGGGGGACTATGTATTCCCAAATTTTTGTGGGCTTTCAATGGCCCTTTCTAGTCTTGGCAATCCATGGTTCCCTAGGCTTGAATGACAGGCACTTTCCCTGTATCACCCCAACTCACAGTGCATGTGTCCATATTCCCCTTTGTCCAGTGCCCCAGTCCCTTCACCCAGCATTCTACAGGGAGTGGGTCGGGAATTCCCTGGAGAGTGTGAAGTTGCAGCTTGATAGTGAAGCTTTCCAAATATTGTGCCTATCATGTCTGGCCTCCCTTTTTCTCCTTTTCTATTTTTAATAACTAGCTAATTACAACACCATCCAAACTACTTGATAACTATAGAGTGCCTTTTGGATGTTACTTTTTCATATTGAAAGGATAGTAAATTACAATGAGGATCTGATTCAATGCCCAATATATTTTCCCAGAACCTTCTGTGCCACTAATCCTTGAATTGATATGTGGCTCTCCCATTACTTGTGGTTCATTTATTGTCAGGAAAATAGGTTAGACCAAAGCCCTCTCCTAGTTTAAATACTCCCTATCTCACTGTCTTTCTTTACTGATAACTTTTGACTTGTGGATGAGAGAAAGTTTCAGAAAGTGGTAGATAAGGAGAATGAACATTCTTTTCAAAAAATCTTAAAAGAAAATGAGTTTCTCTGAAGATGAATTATTAATAAAGTAAACTTCATGGGTACCTAGCTCCTGGGTCCCCAAATTTTATTAGAAAGAAAGTGAAAGTGCTTTATATATTTTTTAATTTATGGTAGAACTAGGTTGGTCATATAGCGTACCTTCCAAACCTGAAATATTTTAGTGAAGGTGTACTATTAACAATTATACCAAGATAATATGCATAAAGTGGTGCTGTCCCTGGAAAACCAGGATACATATGTTCTCTATAGCAAAAGGGAAATAGATTAGTGTCAAACATGGGCCAAGGATTTGATCCATTGGCCAACATGGGGTCAATCCTGATTCTGAAATTTAGAATAACCTTGGGCAAGTTACTTGAATTCTCTATATCTATTTCTTCTTCTATAATATGAAGCTACTCAACCTAACTCCAGTGTATCTGGCATTAAGATGATACATGTAAAGCTTCCTAACACAGCCTGACACATAATAAATGCTTAAAGAATATTAGTTTCCTTTTTCAAAATTCCCCCAATAGCAACTCTGCCATTAACTCAATATGTGATATTGAACAACTTTCCCCATTTTCTTATCAGTCATATGGCAGGATTGAAATAAATTATCTCTATACTCCAGTCATTTTACTGGTATTGGATTTTTCAGAATAGCTCCATTACAACTAACATTGTTGCCATAAACCTCCAAATTGTATTAGGAATCTTGATATCTATAGAATATGTTCCAGGTATTCTTTACATGAAAAACATTTCCAAAATCCTTCAGCAGACCATCTATCACATCTTTAAGTTTAGAAATTATAATTGTTATATTGTGAGGTCCATCCAGCTCCCAGTCACATTTTGTGCTTTTCTCTCAGAACCAATAAAACCAAAGCTGATAACTCTTGAATTTCTAGCCCTGTGACATCATAAAAATTGGGATGCTCAAAAGTGGCATGAAATAGTCTTTAATACTTTTAATGCAATTCTTAAACTATTTATTGAATGAAGAGCTTGTTGTGACTGATCTATTCCCCTCTGAGGATTCTCTTCTGCATATTAAATAACCCAGTGTCTTTAAACTGATCCTTCCTAGGCTGTGTTGACAATTATTTATTTACTAATGGTTTCTCTTTCTAGAATTTGGTCAATTGGCCTCCACTTCATTTGAAATGTATTCAACCTTTTTCCCCCCACTCACTCTCTGGCCAATCTGTCACCAAATCTTACTGATTTAATCTCCTTAACATATATTCAAGCTGTCCCTCTTCCCTATTTCTGCTACACAGTTATCTTTCATTCAAATAAATAATTATTAACAGTTATTATATGCTTCATACTAGAGAGTGAATATACAAAATTGAAAAAGACAGGCTCTGCCTTTAAGGAGAACTGTAATTACCCTTAGAATTCATCTTGTCCAGTTGGCTGACTATATAGACCAAGAAGCTGAGACTCAGAAAAGGAAACTGACTAGTACAAAAATCACACAGCTAATAAGTTGCAGAGCTAGGTCTAGGACCCAGATTTTTTGACACCCCCATTCACAATAATTTCCTCACTACTTTGGTAAACTTAAAAATAACCAGTCCCTTCAATGAATCACCATCACTCTCATTAACATTGCATAGTACTTTAGACTTTATAGGTCCACATTTGTCATCTAACTTAATGACAAATGTCATTAAGTCTCTGCAAGAATTTATTATTATTGTAAGTCTCTGCAAGAATTTATTATTATTAATCATAGTGACCCTGATTCTCAGAGAGGTTGGGTAACTTATCTTGGTATAAGTTCTGAAACTTATGCTCCAAATTCATGAATTTCCCTCAGACCACATTTCCTTTCACATAGTAAGTGTCATATTAAAATTGGCATGTGTGGAAAATAGAAATGTTTAACCCATGCATCCAATTTTTGAAATTGTACAATGTAGATAGCTCATAGACTGTAATTAATAGCCATGCTAGGTGTTGAGTTAAGGGTTTCCTGGAATTGTTGTATCCTCTAAAGATTGATGTTTATTACCATCTATTTTTAAAAACTGCAACAATAAAAACCAAAAGACTTGTATGCATGCATGTAAGCCTAACCAATGGACACAGACAACAGGGGAGTGAGGGCATGAGTGTGGGGGTTGGGGGGTAGGAGGATAGTGGGAGAATAAGGACACATATGTAACACCTTATTAATAAATTTTTTAAAATCTCTTCAATTACTCATTTTTAAACCAACAAATGAAATTTTTACCAAAATTAAATTGAGGTTTAAGAAAAAATTGAAAGATACAATTATCCAGAGTTAATATTGGATTATACCATATATTTAGCACATGTTTACAGTGAGTGAAGCCATTATGTTGTAGTCAGCAATGACTTGTTCAAGGCTTTACAACAGGAAATTGGCAGGTAAACAGTGAAAAATAAATTCTAGAAATTATTTAGAATGCAATAACTGATTGTGATGACTTAAAATTACAAGCCAAGACTCTGGAGTAGTGGTGATAAATTAAGAGTAAAATGTGATTCATTAACCAGAGGCTCTTAAAGGGCCTCTTGAACCTCTCTCAGTGGGTGAACAGAGAGCCTTCCAGCTGCTCAAGCATACAGTGACCAGTGCCCAATCAAGTACAGACTTAAAAGTAAAATAAAAGACTTAGTGAATTCTGTTGAAATACTATTTTTTGTCTAATGTTGAGACAGTTTCTCTCCAAGATAAAAAGGAGAACCTTTAGCCTGAGTTTCACCAGGCACTCAGTACTTTCTGGTTCTCCATGAATTGAGGTCTAATTAAAGACTAGTAAGATGAGGGTCTGAACAGAAAGGATGGTCTTGCCATTTAAGAGAAAAGCTGGGATTTAGTATTTATATCTTTACTTTGAGTGATGTGTGTTGAAAAAATGATTTGAGTGCTGACCAGCAGGGTCCAGTAAGAAATGTAGGTTTTTCTCTAAGCGCAATTGGAATCTAGACATTATCTGATTCATAATGCCTTGCAAATGAGGCAAAAGTAGCTTAAGAAGGCCAGCATGAAAATCCTTTAAGCATTCTATGAGAGAAGATAGTGACTAGAAGAGAAGCCATTGAGATGGTAAGAAGCTGTTTGATTTGGGGTTGAGTTTAAAGGAATCTAGATGGGGTGCTAGAATTAAGATTATAACAGTTATATGATCAGAGAGAAATTAGCAATTAATATGGGGGGGAGAGTAGGTTTATAGTTGGTATCATTTTTTTTTTTCATTTACTCAACAATCATCTTTGAACAAACATCTTGTGCTAATCCCCAGAGTGGGCACACAGGTATAACAGTGAATCAGACCCTCTTTCTGTCCCTGAGAACCTCCTTGTCCAGGGGTCCTCAAACTTTTTAAAGTGGGGGCCAGATCACGGTCCCTCAGAGAGCTGGAGGGCCGGACTATATGAACTACTAATTCCTACTGTAACACCTCGGCTGCGCTCACTGCCCAAAAAACCTGGCGGGCCGGATCAGACTCCTCTGCGGGCCGCATGTGGCCCGCAGGCCGTAGTTTGAAGACCCCTGTGGACCTAGTCTATAAAGGGAAGACAGTTTATCAATAAATCAGTGTACTAAGTTGTTACAGTTGCTTTAACTAAAGTTGGGAATTATTCCTACCTGGGTTGGAAGGTGGTATGGACTAAATCGCCTTCATTAAAAAAGATAGATGTGTTTGAGCTAAATATCAAAGTGTGATTGCCTTGATTTTTTACTAGTTGAGGATAGCATGGTTGGCAGAATTTAAAATGCTTCCCATGACACTCTCCACCCTGCCTTTATATATACCTCCTGAAAAATTTCCTTACCTTGAATATGGATGGAATCTGTGAATAGGATGAGAAAGCATATTCCATGATCTTCTTAGGTTATATGGAAAAATTTGATTTGTAAATGTTATAAAGTTCCCAAATCAGTTGACCTTAATGTAGGAAGATTATCTAGGTCAGTGGTTGGCAAACTCATTAGTCAACAAAGCCAAAAATCAATAGTACAACAATTGAAATTTCTTTTGAGAGCCAAATTTTTAAACTTAAACTTCTAACACCACTTCTTCAAAATAGACACTCCCAGGCCATGGTATTTTGTGGAAGAGCCACACTCATGGGGCCAAAGAGCCACAGTGGCTCTCGAGCTGCAGTTTGCCGACCATGGATCTAGGTGAACAATGAGAACAATTTGAAATGATGTTATTAACTTGAAGATGGAAGAGGCCATGTGGCAAGAAATGTGCTTGGACTCTAAAGGAGCAGTACCCAGATGCAAGCGATAAAGAAGTAAGAACCTCAGTTCTACAACCACAAGGAACTGAATTCTGCCAGCAAGAATGAGCTTGGAAGCAGATTTCTCCCCCTCCCCCAAAGCATCTGGTCCAGGTTGATTTCAGGCTTGTGACACTGCGCAGAGAAGCCAGCCATGCCGTGCCACACTTCAGACTTACAGCACTGTGAACTAATAAATGAAAGCTGTTTTAAACTGCTGGGTTTGTGGTAATTTGTTACACAGCAGTGGAAAACCAATATAAATGGCTTTGTAGCTGAGCCTGCTCTAGTGAGACTTGGAGGTTTGTTTTTTTATAAAGCAGATTTGAAATTGGGCAGATTGACTGAATGAGTCATCCTTTCCTTTCAGGTTGTTCCTCATATATACACACCCTCTTCTTTCCCCTCAAAAGTATTGAGCCAAATACAGGGTAGGGCAAAAGTAGGTTTCCAGTTGTTTATATGGAAAATAATATAATAATTAATAAATAATAATACAAGAATAAACTGTTTCATGTACTGACAACTGTAAACCTCTTTTTGTACCATCCTGTATTTCCTCTTTATTACAACAGCCAAATTAAAATATTCCTTTGACAAGTTTTTCTGAAATCATTACACAATTAATTTGAAGATTTTGTTCACTTTGCCTCTTAATGCTTTTTATAGGCTCCCAAAACTAAATATTAAATGAATAAATGAATGAGCTCATCAAACATTTTTGAAAGGTCTAAAAGAATAGCTGTTAATTTCTCCAGCCATATAAATAACTACAAGACATACCTTGTGTAAGACTTTATAGTCAATGTAGAGTTTTGACTGGTCTTTACTGTTTCCCATGTTGTACGTACTCTTCCTACTTTGCTCAGCCTTTATTTTTTATTTTTTATTTTTTTAAATATATTTTATTGATTTTGTACAGAAAGGAAGGGAGAGAGATAGAGAGTTAGAAACATCGATGAGAGAGAGTCATCAATCAGCTGCCTCTTGCACACCCCCTACTGGGGATATGCCCACAACCAAGGTACATGCCCTTGACTGGAATCGAACCCGGGACCCTTCAGTCCCCAAGCCAACGCTCTATTCATTGAGCCAAACCAGTTTCGACTGCTCAGCCTTTAAATATTACTGTTCCTAGGGGTTTTGTTCTGAGCCCTCTGCTTTTCTCAATTTATCTCTTTTCCTGAGATTTTTAGCTAATGCCACAATTTTAATGAACATTTGTAAACTGATGACTTTCAAAATTTTATCTCTAGCTTTAGATTAGAGCCTGGGCAGAACAAGGATTTAAACAGAGCTTAGTTTTCCAACTATTGTATTCTCCCTTGACTATTCCCTTCAAAGAGTTCTCAATTGAGAAAGGGTTTTTAGCAAAGAAAAATAAGCAATTTCTTATATCAGACATTTTAAATTTGAAACCAAATGTGTTACCTGAAGATGATTTTTCTAGGAAAAATTTCATTTGTGTAGATCTAGCTGTCAGCCAGGTAAGGTGACCACTCTTCTGGGAGTAGAGTCCATGGTATTGCCTATAATCTGTATTCTAAAATTGCTCTAAAGTGCCCCTTTGTATCTGAAGTAAAATTTAGATTTGGGCTTTTAAGGAAGGAGTGCAAAAAAACCAAGATGAATAGTTTGATTGAGAGATGCTGCTGGAGTAATGGATAATGAGGCAAACACTCTCTATATGAATTTAAAGGGTGCAAATACTCAACAGAGAGGGACTGGCCCTCTGGGAATGAATTGGTTAAGACATATAAAATCAGAAATTGAAAAAGTGTGTTGTGGAGTTGTGTAATTGAAACCTATATAACTTTATTAACTAGATTATTTTCAGATCTCTTCTAAGATAAGGAGGCATGGCCCAGTTTTACTAGTGTATACAGCCTTAACCATTTCTCATTTAAATACCTAGTTAAATAATTACTCTATCTCAAATTATCTAATTTTTATCCCACGTATTATACTTCTGCTATTCCTCCATATAAAAAAATCCTTCCTCAATTATAAATATCTTTCATTAAAAATGCCCTCATGTAACACAGTATTTTAGAGAATGAGCTTTAGAGTCAGGCAGGATTAGGTTTGAATTCTGCCTTAGCCAGTTATTAGATATTTAACTTTAGGCATCTTTCTTCCTTGATATGATGGTTGGTTTTGAAATTGAGATGATACATATAATCCAGTTTACAATAAATATTAATTTAAATTATGTATGAGTCACATTTAATATAATTTACCTATTGAAGGAACTTGATAAATTCAAGTTTTATATTATTTTATAAATATTATTTTTTTAACAGCCCTTATTGCACATATTGATCAATCTTACATATCTTCACATTAAATACCCTACTTCAATCCTAAATAGTATTCCTTCCTCTTAACTATAATCATGTATTCAAAATTACCATAAATTTACCTAATTTTAAATCCTCACTGGTATTAGTTATTTTTCATCTTATATACCCCAACCAAATCTTAAATAGCATACGTACATGTTAATTGTCCTGCTTCAGTCTTAAATATCTCCTATTTCAATTCCCCATTTCAGTTTCAATAGCCTTCACCCTAAATACCTGCAATAAAGGACATTTGCTATTTTAGTTTGCATTCTCCCCTCCCTTCTGGTAATATTTTCTTACGTTTTGGGAAATTGTTCCTCCCTCATGCCTTGTGGCTAAAATGTGGTTTTCAGTTGTTATTTTCCACCCCTGCAATCACGGAAGCTGTCATTTGACTCTGGCCTCACTCATGGTCCCTTGTCCACAGTCATAAGTTCAGGGGTGGGCAAGTGAGTGCCACATGCTAGAGAGACTAGTAAGAGTCATTCTTAGACTTTTCTTTCTGAAGCTAAGGAGAAGTCTCTCTTTCTTGTTAAAGTATAAGCCAAAAAGGAAGGGGACATGGAGAATCCTACAGCTGCATGTCCTTTGTCATGAAGATAACAAAGAGTAGGGCTAACAAGGTAGCTTTGTTCCATTTGTCTCTCTGCCCTCTAATGCACCTTTTCCCTCCTGGAGAAGGCACCAGGGTCATCAGTTTCCTGCCAAGGAGCTGTGAATTTCAGCTGAGCCTCTTTTCTGCTCATTGTTGCTTGCTTGCTTGCTCCCTCCCTCCCTCCCTCCCTCCCTCCCTCCCTCCCTCCCTCCCTCCCTCTCTCCCTCCCTCCCTCCCCCCTCCCCCTCTCTCTTTCTCTCTTTCTTTCTTTCTTTTTTTTTCATATTAAAATAATGTACAAATCACCAAAAGGAGATACAATAATTTCTACCTTCTTTCTGATGAAAATAAGCATAACCTTAGTGATTATTTATTATTAGGAAGTGATTTTTCTAAGAGTCAACGGATTCCAAACTTTATAAGTCCAAGATAAATGATGCTTGTAGATAGAAGGAAGCTAATGGGATGTAGTGGGTAGAAAGTTAGCCAGATTTGCCTACGGGCCCTGATTCCGTGTGAGCTTGAGCATGGATCACCTGCCTAAGTCAAGTTTCTTACACATAAAATGCAGTCAATAGCATAGTCCTCTTGCAGAATTTTTGAGGACAAAAGAAATAATGTAGAGAAGGTCTCTTAGCCTCTCAAAGTCTATTTTTATGGAGGAAACTTTGGAAAAATATTACCTGGCCTTAGATATTAAATAAAACCCAGAACATTTTTAGAAATGGGGATGGGGAAAATAGTAAATAAATATAAGATATGTTTTTTACCATTCAGGAGATAAGAATTTTCAAATAAGAACTTGTCAGCCATTTCAGACTAAAAATAAATGTATACAAATGCCATTTACCATGGCATTTTTATAAGTGCTGCACTTTTTCTAATATCTTTCATAAGATTTTCTAATTTAGGTAAGCTATATTTTCACTTACATTTCAAATAGTGTCTTAAAGCTTTCTTTCCCCCAGGGTTTACACTCAGATTTTTATTGTCTTTTGTTCCCACTGCAGAATTAAGTGCTTATCATAGCTTGTAATTTAATTCCTGGGTGATAGACTAAAGCACATGACAGTACAGCTTAAAGTGGGTATAAAAAGGTAAAAATTTGATACTTTTCTTTTGAGAGATAATTGAAAGAAGGGAGTCACTTTAAAATGGGAAAACTATTTTTACTTAGAAAAGATTTATGTACTAGGTAGGATGCTTGACTTCCTGTAAATAATACTAGAGAGCCAATCAATTTACCTCAAAGTACTGAGAGGAGGAAGAAGATAGCTTTTCCCATGGATAGAGAGTACTGTATGGAAAAAGGCAGTGCAGATAGTCCTTTAACCCAAGCTGCACTAACTCCTCTGCTCCCATGATCTTCTCACTTCCTTAGACTCTGATACCCAACTCAGGGCTCCTATAAATCACCCTCCATCCATGAACTTCTACCTTACACTGTCACATGTAATAGTGTTGGATGGAATTATTCAGGAAGAAAAGGAAAGTAAGAGTAAGAGGTTCATCACACTTCCTATTTCTCCGCCCCCCCCCCTAAATTTAAGTTTCTTTTTTTTTGTTTGTTCCTATTGTGAAAGTCACAATTTCTATTTATAATCTTGCAATTATAACTGTAAATTTGTAACATATATTCTTAACAATGTGTTTTTCCTAACACAGGAAAATTATTCAATACCTTTATCTTCTTCCTGGGAACATGTCAGAAATCTGAGTTGTCTAAAGCTATTCTCTGAACTATCCCCCTTCCTTTCCTAAGAATTTTAATTACATATTAAAATATATAATATATATAACACAACTTATTGTTATTTTTACTGCTAGAGGACAGATTTGCCAACATGTTTTATCATTCTTTCCTCTCACATTTGTCCTGGCATCAAAGTATTTCCCTCTGATTGCAGTTTTCTTCTTGTGGATGTAAATCCTTTGTTAATACTTTTAAAAAGGATATATGGATGATAAATTCTCTTAGTTATGATGTGTCTGGTAAATATTGTTATGTTCCCTTAACTATTGAATGATGAAAATATTTAGGAATATTCTAAACTGGCAAATATTTTCTTTTATTACTTTGAAGAATTGCTTTCCCATATATGTTATTGTTTATGAGTTCTACTGTTGACCTAATTATTATAGGTAGCCAACATGCCTTTCTGTATGTTAGCATTTAAGATGATTTTTTCCCTTAATCTTGATATTTTGCAGTTTCACTCCCCTTTTATCCTCAAGTTCTAAGGGGACACTTAACCACATCTAGGTGGTAATTCTGTTTCACACTCCTCCTATATTTATCCTATTCTGTGTCCTTGCTGATTTTCTGCAGCTCACTGTACCTCCTCTACTCCACTGGCACCATTTTTATACTCCCCTGGCCCTGATGTCTTCATTGGTTGCAGTTGTTCTTGATCCTTATGGTTTAGTTCAAATTTCATATCCACTAAAACTACTCACTAATCATATCAGCCAGAATGAATCTTGTCCTTCCTAAATATCAATAACATTGTATTATTAATCAGAACATGTGCCATGTTTAGTCTACATAGCCTCCTCTTAAAAATGTTAAAGAGCTTATTAGAAAAAGTGTAGGTTTTGACAAACCAGAGTTAAGATTTCTGCTCTCTACTAGCTAGATGTGTGGTGATTTGCGGGAACTTTATTTCACTGAGCTCTAGTTTCTTCCTTTAAAAAATGGAAATAATATATACCTTATGGATTTGGCATAAGATCAAGCTACCAAATCTTCCCAGTTACCAGATAAAAATCTATTTATAATAACCCAGACAATCCAGAGTTCTTGTTCTTGTCCCATGTAGAACCCTCAGTTCTCCTTAGAAAGCACACCAAGCCCAACCAGCATGGCTCAGTGGTTGAGTGTCGATCTATGAATCAGGAGGTTCCCCATCAGGACATATGCCCAGTTGCAGGTTTGATCCCCTGTGGGGATGGTGCGGAAGGCAGCCAGTCAGTGATTCTGTCTCATCATTGATGTTTCTCTCTCTCTCTCTCTCTCTCTCTCTCTCTCTCTCTCTCTCTCTCTCTCTCTCTCTCTCTCTCTCCCTCCCTCCCTCCCTCCCTCCCTCCCTCCCTGAAATCAATAGAAATAGATTTTTTTTTTTTTTTTTAAAGAAAGCACACCATGGTTTTCTTTCAGAAGCCCTAAAGCAGATGTCTCACATGTGCTTTCAAACTAGTCTGTCTACTACAAACCCCATGTGGGTTTCTCTCTTTTGGCATCTGACCAAGAAGGTACTTGAAGTAAATGTTCTCTGACCAAGAAGGTGTTTGAAGAAACTGAATCATCATCATTGAGGACATGATACCCATTTATTAATTTAACAAGTATTTATTGAGAAAATACTATACATCATGTATAGATTTAGATTTAAGCAATGTAATAACTACTAGAAACATATCGGTGAATTTTATTTTTTTAAATCTCTGCTTTGCCCAACTAGTGTGGCTCAGTGGTTTAGTGTCCACATATGAGCCGGGAGATCGCAGTTTGATTCTCAGTCAGAGCAAATGCCTGGGTTGTGGGCTCGATCCCCAGTGTGGGGCATGCAGGAGGCAGCCAATCAATGATTCTCTCTCATCATTGGTGGTCCTATCTCTCTCTCCCATTCCCTTCCTCTCTAAAATCAATAAAAAAATATTTTTAATATATTTTTTACCGATATTTTTACAGAGAGGAAGGGAGAGGGATAAAGAGTTAGAAACATTAATGAGAAAGAAACATCGATCAGCAGCTTCCTGCACACCTCCTACTGGGGAGGTGCCTGCAACCAAGGTACATGCCCTCGACAGGAATTGACCCTGGGACCCTTCAGTCCACAGGTGAATGCTTTATCCACTGAGCCAAACCACTTAGGGCAATAAAAAATATTAAAACAAACAAACAAAAAAAAATCTACTTGTATGGATTTTACATACTGATTAGAAGAGAGAGAATAAACATCTCTATATATAAAAGCCTAAGAGACCATTATGACTGGTCGACCAAAGGACTGGTTGTTTTTACGTGCAGTGACCACAAGGGGGCAGATGCTCAACACAGGAGCTGCCCCTTGGTTGTCAATGTACTCCCATAGCCTCACACTAGTCATTAAATTAATGAAACTGGGTTTCTTCCTCTTATTGATTTATGTAATTTCTTAGGTTATAAGTTCCTGAAGGATAGTGACAGTTTCTTATAATTTTTATGCTTCCCACAGATTTAGATTTAAGCAAATTTATTGAATAAATTTCTATGTGCTAGTTATCATGCCAAGAATTTCCTTACATATTTTTCATCCAATCCTATGACAAATATATGAAGTATATCTTGTTACTTTATTTTTTGATGACTAAATATAGGTTTAGATATATCAAGTAACTGTTCTAGATAATATAGCTATTTAGTAGTAAGGCCAGGATTAAATCCAGTTCACCCAGTCCATAAGAGGATATTCTTTCCAGTGACATGATACCAATAATCATAGTATTTAACCAGGTGCTGTGAGCATTTTATGCTTTCATAATATTTGTGAAAGAATGGGAATTGATCTGTTGCTTAAAATGATAAATACTTGTTATGCTATGCTTTTTAGCTTTAAACTTTATGTAAATGGATGTGGAGAGATTATATAATGTAAAAGTAAAACCAGGTAAAATGTACATATAGTATGATTCTGTTTTTAAAATACATACATGCAGGGTCAGGGGAAAGTAGGTTTATAGTTAGGTTTTTTCCTTTTTTTTTTTTTTTTGGTATGGAAAAATATACAATAACTAATAAATAATAATATAAGAGTAAACTCTACATTTTGCATTCTCACAACTGAAACCTACTTTTGCCCCACTCTTTGTATACAGACATATATAGGATGAATTGTGAGTAATATGCACTGAAGTTTAAACAAATTTTATGGAAAGTAGGATAACCAGTGATTTTTTTCTTCTTCGTGCTATATATTTTCTCTTTTATCTAAGCATTTTTCTGTACTGCCTATTATTTATATCCTAACAAATTAATATTTAAGATAATGCAAATACTTGAACCATTTATTTATTCCATAGATGTACTTGATGATAAATTCTAGGGATTGGTGAATCAGATTAAAAAAATAAATATATAGCCGAAACTGGTTTAGCTCAGTGGTAGAGTCGGTCTGCGAACTGAAAGATCCCAGGTTCGATTCCAGTCAGGGGCATGTGCATTGGTTGTGAGCACATCCCCGGTAGGGGGAGTGCAAGAGGCAGCTGGTCATTGTTTTTCTCTCATTGACGATTCTAGCTCTCTATCCCTCTCTCCTCTCTGTAAAAAATCAATAAAATATATATTTTTAAAATTATATATATATATATATATATATATATATATATATATATACTGCAAAATGTGCAATGTAGGTATAGAAAATATTGGATTTGTATTAGTGTCCTTTCCAATCACTTGACAAGCCATAGGACACTTAGAACATATATTAGAACATATATGAACTAATATGCTTTTAAAAACAGCAGACTAACATTTGTCTTTCCACTGACACATATGAAAGAATGTCAAAATGTAATTTTGATTAGAGAAAAAAATGTGACACATCTAGGATTATAAATGCAAATCAAAGTAGATATTTGATTTTATCTAATCAAAGACGTTATTTTTAATTGCTATGGAACAAGATGATCTTGTGCAAATGAGGCGTTGAGTTAATAACAGTACTTTATATTTACATAGAGATATTCTATGAGCTTAACATATTTCATGAATTAAAAGAAGCTCTGTTGGTGCAATTACTTTGGAAAACTCTTTGACCGAGTCTTCTAAAACTGAATATATACGTGTGACTTTTGACACAGAAACTATACTTTTAGTGTACATGCAACACAAATACATATTTTTGTTTTCCAAAGGACATGTCATAGCAACACTATTAATAAAACTTCAGACTGGGAAGTATCCAAATGTCTATCAAAAATAGATTGGCTATAGAATGAATAAAAATATTATTCTACATACAATGGAATGCTATGCAGCAAGGAGAATGAATAAGTCAAACCTACATACAACAATGTGGATGAATCTCACAAACATAAGGTTGACTGAAAAAAACCAATGAAAATGGGTGAAAATTATATGATTATGTTTTTATGTTGTGCAAAATCATATAAACCTAAACTATGCATTAGGAGTCAGGACAGTGATTACTCTTGGTGTGGGTAGTAACATGAAGGGAGCATGAGTGGAGGCTATGTAGAGTGCTAATTCTATTCTGTTTTTGGATCTGAGTGCTAGTTTCACAAATGTGTTCAGATATAAAAATAATTAGTTGAACTTTATTCTTATGACACATGTACTTCTTTATATCATATTATTATTAAATCTCCTTAAAATATGCTTATATATATATATATGCATATTAGACACATCTTTAGACATATCTCTTCTAGATTTTTAGATGTTCTTTTGTTAGCACCTCAAATAATTGTCATACATTTAATTCATTAATTCAAATTATATACTGTGTACTTAATCTATAGCAGGTGTATAATAGGGTATGCTGATCCAAAAAAAAATATAGAAAAGAAAAGAAAATCTAATCTTTGTGTTCAAGGTATTCGTATGGGTGGGTGAGGACAGGTAGGTAATCAACTATAATATAGAGTAGCATGTAGAAATAAGTACAGGATGTTTTGCTAAAATTATATAGTAATATCCAAGCCAGACTGTGGACGAGGGGATCAGAGAAGGCATCCTGGGACAGGTGATATATGACTTTTGCCTGAAAGATAAGCAATTACACAAAGACTAATAGGAAACACATTTCAAACAGGGGGAACTGCATTTTGGTAGTATCTTAGATAAGCAAGAATATGGTCTCTTCAAGGAACTGTGAATATTTACTATGCCAGGAAAATAGGCTGGAGGAGGAAGAGGAGTACAGAGCAAGAGGCTGTAAAATTAAGAAAGTTTTGAATATCATGCTGAAGAATTTGCATTTTCCTGTTTCCTAAGAGAAGGCAGTGAAGGCTTTAAAGCAGATTTAATTTTTAAAAAAATCACTCTGACATTGGTAGGGAGAATAAATTGGAGAGAAATAGGACCAGTGGCAGGGAAGCATCAATAGAAGAAATGATGAGACCTGAACTAAAGTATTCCATTTCCCAAAACTCTACTCACACAAGTATTTGAATATGCAGCTGATTTTTAAATTTGGGGAAATAGGTAGTAAGTTAGATTGTTCCATAGACAATTTTAAATTGAATATTAGCCCTATCTGTCTTTAAAATTCTTTAGGTGGTAGCATTGCCATTCATTATTGTCTACAGCATCCTCTGCCTCTTTTTGAGTGGCACAAACCTAGGTCAGAACTTAGCTTGTTCTCAAGAATCATTGCCAGGAGTATCTTTGACTCTGATGGAACCCCTCTCTTCAGGCAGATCTTTATACTGGAAAAGTCTTTCCAGAGATTTTTGTACACATAATATGATTCTTTTTTTTTTTTTTTTAGAATAGAAAAATTTATATACTAACATATTTAAATTTAAAATAATGCAAAGACATTGATGGACTTCTTTGGTCTTTGTGATGGCATAAATGCTAGGGACAAAAAGACCTGCTATTCAGGCTCTCACCAGTTTTGCTTAGTGAATAGAGCATTGGCTAGACTGAAGGGTCCTGGGTCTGATTCTGGTCAAGGGCACATACTTCAGTTGCAGGCTTGATTCCCTAGCCCTGATCAGGGTGCATGCTGGAAGAAATCAATCAATGTGTCTCTCACATCGATGTTTCTCTTTTTCTGTCCCTCCCTTTCCCTTCCACTCTCTCTAAAATCAATGGAAAAATATCGTTGGATGAGGATTAACTGACAAACAAACAAATAAATGTAAAAAAAAGATATACTATTCAGGATAAAGTATCTCCAAGATTGCTGAGCACATCAGTAAAACATTGAGATGAGAGAAAGAAGAATAAATCTAGGTTGGTGCAAACATACTCTGGAAGTATTTCCTATTGTTTATAAGGCTAGATATACTGAAAAGAGAGTCCTACTATACACAAGTTAGATGTCTGCTACAGTGAGAGCTACTGTAGTCCATGCTTAATGCCAGAACAGACATCTAACCAGCTGAATAGACTTAGAGAAATGATGCGGAAGCTTCTGGATCTTTTATCCAGAACTTCCTCAATTCAAAGAAGCAGATTCAGATTAAGGTGCAACATACTTGATCTGTGCAGGGCAATGCTAGTTCTGGCATTAAGCATGGACTACAGTAGCTCTCACTGTAGCAGAAATTGGCAAGTTAGGATTTGTGGTTCTCCTTAGTAACACTCTGAATTTCAAGAAAGCCATGAGTATTGGATCTGAGGCCTACCATATTTCGAAGAATGTCATTAAGGATAAATGAGGGTAAGAATCTACCAGTCAAAGGCGTGAGGCAGTTTTCTACTAACATCGCATAACAGGGGCCAAATCCAGCTCACTGCCTGTTTTTATGAATAAGCTTTTATTGGAAAACATCAACACCCTTTTATTTATGAATTTCCTGTGGCTAACTGTGTGCTACAATGGCAGAGTTGAATAGTTGTGACAGAGACTATATAACTCACAAAGTCGAAACTATTTATCATCTGGTCCTTTATAGGAAAAGTTTGGCCACATCTGCTTGGAGTGTAAAGAAACTCTGGGACTGCTAGAAAATGCTACTGCAGAGGCTGCAAGAGATGAGGTTTTAATTGGAATCGACTCTGAGTTCTTCTAGTCTGGATTTACAATCTAGAATTTAACTTCTGCTAACCCTAGCAGATATATCAGGTCTGTGATAGTTCATAAAGGACTATGCAATGGTATCTTGAAAAAAAATCTCTCACCAGAATGACTGGGAAATTTTCGGGGGAAAATCACCTTTTAAACAAATATCCAGGTGATGGGAGATGATCTCATAGTGGTCGACACTAAATAAATTGACAAGACTGAGGATGAGGAATATTGCAAGTGTTTCATGTTCCAAGTGGACCAGATTGGCTCTGAGTGTCTTCAGCTACTTATCCAATGAGAGGGGCACCGTAGGTTTTCATTACTCTGGAAACTGAAAATGCTTTTACTGCTGACCTGGTGATAGAGCATTGCCCTGCACAGATCAAGTATGTTGCACCTTAATCTGAATCTGCTTCTTTGAATTGAGGAAGTTCTGGATAAAAGATCCAGAAGCTTCCGCATCATTTCTCTAAGTCTATTCAGCTGGTTAGATGTCTGTTGCTGTTCTAACCAGATAGCCCAAAACAGAAGACTAGTATTTTACAAGGACCTCTTATCATTTTCTCCCCTCCCCCTCACTTCCCTATGATATTTTTCACTGCTATTAGACATGCTATTGCTATATTAGAAGCCAAACCCAGGTGTCTGGAATCTTTTTGGGAGATCTATAGCTTGGTAGTCATATGACTAGCTCAAAATTATATATTTTTTCAACTTTATCCCAATATGAGTCTATGAATTCATGTACTTATGATCCTCTGAGGCCCACAAGTAAACTTCCTCAGTGTTTTCATGTGAGAAAAAAAAGTTAGTAACTAAAAATAGTCCATTAGCTACTTTACCACCAGGAGTTGTTTTTCTTTTCACTGTCCACACTATTCTTTAGGGTATTTTATGCTTTCACCCTCTTCTAGTGCCTTTTCCCCTCTTCCCAGATTATTGTTCCCTTTCAAATTCCAAGTCTTCCCTGTATTATGCAAAATACTCGAATCTCTTCAGTTCCTAGTCTACATTCTCTTCAAGGTCCACCTTTGAGGTGCTCAGCAGAACTCATCTATTTACTTAATGAAGTCCCCCTTCTCTGTAGGACTTGGAGTTGTAAATAGCAATATATTACATAAGTCAAGTGCCAAATGCAGTTAGTGTTAAACCAATGCTTTTTTCTCTCTTCCCTTCTGTGTGTTTTATTGTTGTTATATTCTTTTTCTTCTTATGTCAAAAAATAAATGTCTCATTACATCTGTTGACATTTGTGTTCTCTTATTTTGGATTTAAGCTCATAAAAGGAAAGATGTGCATCCTTCTGGCCTTGCACAATGTAGCATGTGGAAGCAGGACACGTAATGCGTGTTCTTCAGATTTGGTGCATGATACCAGAGAACACAGAGAGCCATTTCTTTCACTTTTATAAGACTTCCTCTTCCTCCAGATAGGCCATGGCCCACTGTAGCTTGGCATGTTCTTAGAGTATAAAGCAGAGTCTGCAAAACAGATCACACAGTAGTTAAGGTATAAGATTTGAAATATATCACTTACTGTAGACTTTGGTCAGGTTATATAATCTCCCTAACCCTGTTTCCTCATCCATAAAATAAGTACTAGCACATACTTCACAGAGTTCTTATGAAGATCAAATGAGACAATGAAAGTAAATTACTTTGCACTGAGTCAGGCACAGAACTTCAAAAAATAGAGACTTTTCTTCTTGTTAATATTATTGCCACGCTATAATGATTTTTGGCTTATAGTAGTATAGTTGACACAGAAATTGAAAATAAATGAGGCAAACAAATAAATGCCAGGAGGGAAATTGAGAAAGGGCTAGAATAAATCCCCAAGTGCATGTAAGATGCTATTCAATAACTTTTCTTTTTCACTTTTTACTCTGGAAAATTTCTATATACAAAAGTAAACAGAGTATAATAAATCTCATGTACTCATAATCCAGCTTCAACAATGACCAACTCATAGCCAATTTTCATTTTTATCACTACTCACTTCTTTCTCCTCTTTCAATGTATTATTTTTAAGTAAATCCCATATCATATAAATTATTCTATAAATATAATAGTACAGTATAAATTTCTGAAAGATAAGGACTTAAAAAATACCATAAGCAGTAGGCAAATCTTGGTTGATTTGAAGCCAGCAGCTCTCAATAACCCATTCACCTCCCAATAATGTTAGCACACAAGCTGAGGTATAAGATTATGACTATCAGGAATAGTAGCAAGGGTGTATGTTAGGGTGTGGGAGGGAATAGAAAGAAGATAAAAGTCACATTTTTATTTCATTAATGCCTAAAATCCTGGCAATCAACATGAGTGGGACACAGGCCACTTTTGGTTATTTTGGAGAGGCATCATAGTATAATGGCAATAGATATGTTCCTTGGGCCAGAAAGATTTGGGCTCCAATTCCTTACTCTACTACATATGGCTTTATCCAGATTCCTGACTCCTAATACTCTTGTATGCAATAATTTACAATTTATTAAATGCTTCTTTCATAACTGTTAGCTTGTATGTTCCCTATTATCTTGGGGGAAGGAAACTGAGGCTCAGTGAGGTTAAAGAACTTGCCAATGGTCACAGAACCTCAGTTTCTTCAAAGATGATAAGGAACACATGTGCTAACAATTATAAAAGAAGTTGCATTTAAGCCCAATTCCATCTGATAGAAACTCTGTACCCTTTCTTCTGAATCCCAGAATTTCTTTCCTAGACCCCTCTGCCCTTTTCTCTATTTTGCTGAAGCAGAAGATGGTAGGGACTCCAAGTTGGACTGGACACTGGCAGAATGATCTGACATTGCAAGTGATGAATGCATGTGAGCAGAGATGCATCCAAATTTGTGGGGCCTTAAGCTTATTTAATTTAGTGGCCTGCTTTAATATAATAATCACAAATACAACTTAGTTGTGAAAGCTAGTACTGAGTTAGAATAAGGAAAGAAAATATCATAAATTGTAATTTTTTTATTTCTTAATGAATTTATTGGAGTGACACTTGTTAATAAAATTAAATAGGTTTCAGGTGTATAATTCTATAATATATCATCTGTATATTGTATTGTGTTCACTACCCCAAGCCAAGTCTCCTTCCATTACTATTTATCTTCTTTTTCCTGCAACTGCCCTCCCTTCTGGCAGCTGTCAGTCTGTTCTCTATTTATGAGTCTGTTTCTATTTTGTTTGTTAGTATATTTTGTTCACTAAATTCCACATATGCATGAAATCATAAGGTATTTGTCTTTCTTAGACTGGCTTACTTTACTTAGCATAATGCTCTCCAGGTTATCTATGCTGTCGCAAAGTGTAAGATTCCCCCTCCCTAACACCCCCCCCCCTTTTTTTTTAATAGCTGAGCACTATTCTATTGAATAAATGTATCACAGCTTTTTTTTATCCACTCATATACTGATGGATTCTTGGCCAATTTAAATAACACTTCTATGAACAGAGGGGTGCATATATTATTTCTAATCAGTGTTTTGGGGTTTCTTCAGATATATTCCCAAAAGTGGAATTAGTGGGTAATAAGGTGGTTCCATTTTTAATGTTTTGAGGTAACTTCATGCTGCTTTCCACAGTGGCTGTACCGATATGCATTCCCGCCAATAGTACACAAAGGTTCCCTTTTCTCTGCATCCTCACCAATACTTGTTTGTTGATTTATTTATGGTAGCCATTCTGATAAGTTTGAAGTGATTTTAATTTGCATCTCTCTGATGATTAGTGAGTTTGAGAATCTTTCCATATGTCTACTAGCAATCTGTATGTCCTCTTTGGGGAAACATCTATTCAGGTACTTTGTCCATATTTTTAATTGGATTATTTTTGGTATTGAGTTTCCTAAGTGTTTTTTTTTTTTAAATATATATATTTTATTGATTTTTTACAGAGAGGAAGGGAGAGAGATAGAGAGCTAGAAACATCGATGAGAGAGAAACATCGACCAGCTGCCTCTTGCACACCCACTGCCGGGATGTGCCCGCAACCAATGTACATGCCCCTGACCGGAATCAAACCTGGGACCTTTCAGTCCACAGACTGACACTCTATCCACTGAGCCAAACCGGTTTTGGCGAGTTTCCTAATTTTTTTTTTTAAATAAATTTTGGATATTAACCCCTATTAGATGTATCATTGGTGAATATTTTCTTCAATTCAGTAGTTATCTTTTCATTTTGTGGGTGGTTTTCTTTGCTTTGCAAAAACGTTTTAACTTATAGTCCCATTTATTTTTTTGTTTCCTTTGCTCAAGATGAATATAAAAATATATATTGCTACAAGTAATGTTCAAGATTTTACTTCTAGGATTTTTATAGTTTTGACTGTAACATTTAAGTCTTTTTTTTTAAAATATATTTTATTGATTTTTCACAGAGAGGAAGGGAGAGAGATAGAGAGCTAGAAACGCTGATGAGAGAGAAACATCGACCAGCTGCCTCCTGCACACCCCCCACTGGGGATGTGCCTGCAACCCAGGTACATGCCCTTGACCAGAATCGAACCTGGGACCTTTCAGTCTGCAGACCGACTCTCTACCACTGAGCCAGACCGGTTTCGGCACATTTAAGTCTTTAATGCCATTTTGAGTTTATTCTTGTATATGATGTAAGAAGGAGGTATATTTTTATTTTTTGCATGTATCTCTTCAATTTTCCCAACACCATTTATTGAGTAGACAGTCCCTCGCATTATATGATTTGTCTCCTTTGTCAAGTATTAACTGACCATAATGGCATGGATTTATATCTGAGCTCTCTGTTCTATTGAACTATATGTCTGTGTTTATATCAGTATCATGATGTTTTGATTACTATGGCCTTATAGCATAGTTTGTTATCAGTTAGCATGATTCCTCCAACTTTGTTTTTCTTTCTCAAGATCGCTGACACTACTGTGGGTCTTTTGTGGTTTCATATAAAGTCTTGGAATATTTTTCTAGTTCTGTGAAATATGCCATTGGTATCTTGATAGAAATTGCATTGAATCTATTGATTGCTTTGCATAGTATGGACATTTTAATTATGTTACCTCTTATGAACACAGTATATGCTTCCACTTATTTTTATCTTCAATTTCTGTTTTCACTGTCCTAATTTTTTTCAGGTACAGGTGTTTTATATATTCAGTTAAATTTATTCCTAGGTATTTTATTTTTTTATGCAATTGTAAATGGTATTGTTTTCTTAGTTTCTCTTTCTGATAGTTCATTATTGATATGTAAAAATGCAACTGATTTCTAGATATTTGTTTTGAATCCTGCTACTTTATTAAATTCATTTATCAGTTCTAGTAGTTTTTGATAGAATCTTTAGGGTTCTCCAAACTTTTTAAATTGATAAATTATTAAATTATTTTAAAATGCCATAGGCATCACAAAGTATTTTAAATAGCTTATATTTTTAAAAAATATTTTATTGATTTTTTTCAGAGAGGAAGAGAGAGGGATAGAGATTTAGAAACATCAATGAGAGAGAATCATCATCGATCAGCTGCCTCTTGCACACCCCTTACTGGGGATGTGCCCGCAACCAAGGTACATGCCCTTGACCAAAATCGAACCCGGGACTTTTCAGTCTGCAGGCCGACGCTCTATCTACTGAGCCAAACCGGTTTCGGCAATATCATAGCATATTTTTATTCTTAAAATACTTCTATAATAATTTCCCTACATTTTTAGCTGCATACTCTTTGATCTCCTCTTCATATGACTATGAGTCTGTAATATAATCTTCTAAAAAGAGAATAGAAAGCTAATTTAATCAAACTTCTAATTTGATAGTTGATAAAATATGATTTTTGTTATTTATGGTATTTAAAAAGTGAATTTCAGTGTCATGGCTCATTATTGTTAATGTTATTAAAATTTTATGATTGTTTTGAAATTTGGGAAAACTATCAAATTTCTTTCCCATATAAATCTTAAAAACTTGAACATTTTATATTTTCTTGTGCAGTGACTAATCTCAAATTCACTGTGATTGTTGACATTCATAAACCACATTACCTGGGTCCATCCCAGGTCCTCAAATGGGATCTGTTAAAATACGGAGTTTCAAACCTGCCCTACACACACACACACACACACACACACACACACACACACACCAAACTTGAGTTTTGTAAGCTTCAGAGTGAAGCTGATTCCTCTCTCTCTCTCTCTCTCTCTCTCTCTCTCACTCTCTCACTCTCACTCTGAGGTCAGATCATCATTTTCTCACCAGGAGATATACCTATGTAGAAAGCAAACTTTATTCCAACCACAGGCACAGAGCATATACTCCCCTGACTCTATTGCTTCCCAAAATGGTATTGAGAGCCCCTCCCACCTCTGACCCCTTGAGCATCTATAAATATTAGTACATCTTGTTACTTATAGGCTTTAGAACACTGGTTACCATGGCTAGTGCCCTGAAGATGAGGATATTCCACAAGCATATGTGGCTTTGCTAGATAGAGCTGGGATCCATTAATTTCCTTCATGCTTTTTCTTTGTACAAATACAACATTTCAGATGTTCAATTAAAATAAGCACCCTTAATTTCAAGCCTTAGTCTGTTGTGTGCTATAATTATTCACTGGGCTGGCTGAGATGTTTTTCACAATTACTTTTCCTTACTTCCCCAGTGAAATTACTGGTAATTTTTGGTTTTGCTTTATTTAACAGGACAAAGGAAAGCATTCTGGGTCTGCCTGAGGCAAGACTAATGTGGCTGTCTTAATAATGACTACCTCCTGGTGAGGGCTATCTCTAAGAAAGGAGGAGGGGTAAAAATCCAGGATTTATCATTTTTTTAAGTGAGGAATTGGCCCTGCTTAACTTTGCTTTCCCCTTATAAGTGTAGGGAGACTCAAATATATATGAGTTTATAGTTCATGAACTGCTAGTATTGAAGATATGTTGGGAATAGATCTTATAGGTCCTGTTTCTCCCAGTCTTTAAAAATGGTATTGATGAGGTCTTGCCCATCAAGTAAAATCTAAGTGTCTCAGTCTGGGATTTAGGCTCCTCAGCAGACTAGAAAGTGTTATTGGGGGTGTATTTCATACAGGTGCCTCCCAAGCTGCAGAACAGGGCAGAGAGAGGCAGAGCAAAGATCTGGGATACAAATTGGCATTAATTAAGACCAGTACCTTATTAAAAAATATTGAAGGTGCCTGGCTGGCGTGGGTCAGTGATTGAGCATCTACCTATGAACTAAGAAGCCATGGTTTGATTCCCCAAAGAGCATGTGCTCAGGGTGCAGGCTTGATCCCCAAGTGTGCAAGAGGCAGTTGATCAATGATTCTCTCTCATCATTGATGTTTCTATCTCTCTCCTTCTCCCTTCTTCTCTGAAATCAATAAAAAATAGGTTAAAAAATTTGAAGGTAATTTCTCATTGACATTAGGGATTTTGCCCATTTTATTTACTAATCAGCTGGAGAGGTGACTTTAATCCTGAATTGTTTCTGAAATAAAGTGCCTTAGTTGCCCTAATTAGTTGGTGGATATCTTTTCTATCATTTAATTTTTAATGTGAATGTTGTTGATCTTCACATGATTCATGAATATTCTGTCCCATCATCTTCTCATGCCTGACTTGAGAAATATTAGCTTCACCAAACTCCAGATAATTTATAAGTTGTTTATTCACTTATTTGTCCTGTCTCAGGTAAATCCAGAGTGCCTTGCGTTGTGCTGTTAAATAAAAGAGATACAAAAGTTACCAGTAGTTTCATTGGAGCAGTAATGAAAAGAAATTGTGAGACATATCCTAAGAATAAGTATTTATTTCCTGAGCACCTTACTATCTTTTAGCATCCTACTAAATGTTACAGAAACAGATGAATAAAATACAGACACCACTTCAAGAAGCTCATAGTCTAGAACACATATGTCAAACACAAGGCCCGCGGGCCAAATCCAGCCCGCCAGGCCTTGCAATGTGGCCCGCACCGCGCTGTCATCACTGCACTCCGCTGTCAGTTTAGGACATTGTCAGTTTATGACTGTTCAGTAAACCATTCGGCCCGCGATTTAGGCTGGATTTTAGATTTTGGCCCCTTCTCTGATTGAGTTCGACACCCCTAGTCTAGAAGGCAAGGCACATAGACAAGTAAACAGTTTATTATTTTATTAGTTGATATAAGACACACCAAACAATCCCCAAACTTCACTGGCTTAAAATAAAAGTTTACTTCTTATTTAGACATCATGTACATAGGTTAGTAGGGGAACTCAGCTCCAGTGTCTGTTGGGGACCCAGATCTTTGCATCAACTGGCAGAGGGAAGAGGGACTGTGGCAGATTGGGTTTGATAAAGTGAAATATCTCTATCATGTCCTCTCCATTGCTAGTCCATAGTCCTAGCCAACTGCTAAAAATGCTGAGAAATGCAGTCTGAGTACCTGGGAGGACAAGAACTTGGGGTTGGATGAGCACATAGCATTAACTTTGACACAGTGATAAAAATAGGGGCATTTGTGCTGTGACAAAAAATTGCCACAAGCATTATGGGAAGAAGAGGAATTACTAACTCAGTCTGTGGTACAGGGATGAGGGTGGGAATCTAAAATGGCTTCCTAGAAGATGTGACACTTAAACTGACTTTTGCAGGATATTTAAGAGTTAGAAAAGTTAAGGTTGGGGTTTAAAGTAGGAGGGGAAGGCATGAGCAAAAGCAAGAAGGCACAAAACAGCAAGGTATGTGCTTAGAGAACTTAAGACTTAACATATGTCTAGATATTACATTTTTATGAGACACACAGACTTTTGATCATCTCCAGTTCTGAGGTTAGTTCTGGGTCACACTGACATATACTAATTCAGTTGTTCTGATAAGACTTGCATTGCCCAGTTTTCAAAATCAGAGAAGTGTTTTCTAAACTAGTTGAAAGTCAAGCAGCCAGCAGGTGCTAGTTAAGAACTGAAAAAGAGGAAAACAAAAAGAACTTGGGAATGAATTTCCTTGAAAATCATGTCTGTCTATTTGTGAAGACATGGAAAAACATGTGTTTTGAGGATGTGTGGATAAGCACAATTTGGTGTCTTTTTTCTTCTCTGATGAAATTGACTGCAAGATTTTCTGCTATAAAACAGAGAGATGTTTTGCTGTGGTCCATTGAAGAATAGTTCATATACTTGATAATCTGATTAAAATGTAATCATGTTTTGATCCTCCATCTATATTGTTGAAATTGGATAGCAAAGTCTAAGGCTCTGATATGCCCTAGAACTCTTGGATTTTATAAATGTCTGTTTGTTGCTTAAGACTACAATCTATCTGCATAAGAATTTCTCTTAGGAAGAAATAAAGTTCTTGGCTCAGATATGGATTTCAAAACAGGAGCTAGTTACTGCACTGAAAGACACATTTCTTGGACCATTTTTAAATATGAGAAAAATGAATAGTACATCTAAATATGGAATCCATATCGATAGAACTGAAGGTGTGGTGGGCGTCAAAAGTGCTTAAGGGAAAAGCAGGAGGGAAGTAATTTAAAATAGGACCAATATTGTTTATCTTGAAACTTGGCAGCCAAATGTAGAATTTTATGGTTGGACGATAGCAAAGAAAGTCAAGGAATGAGAGCATATTATAAGTTTTCAGGCAAGCCCACATACAGTGAACTAATATGGGTAAAATTAAATGGGCTACTACATATAAAGCACTTGCCACTATGCCTGGCCCTTAATAAGTATTCAGTAAACATTTATTATTATTATTATTATTATTATTATTATTATTATTTTTATTATTATTATTATTTGTTTTGCCTTATTGGAGACTTAAAATAGTTTCTCCTCTTGCTTAAGCTATTTTTTTCTTTTGCAAATTTTATTTGTTCCTGATAACTAACACTGAAAATATTTAAATTGGTGCAGTACATGCCTTAAAGTTGGCTCTCCTGAGCTTCCTCCACATAAATTTTTGTGTTTCTCTCTTTCCATCACACATACTTTAGAATTTCCCCATTGAGCATTTATTACAACTTTGTACTTGACTGGAAGCTACTTGAGGACAGTAACAGATCTTTTTCACCCCTGTTTCCCCAAGACAATACTGTGTGTTGGGCTCAGAATAAACGCATGGATATTTGAAGGAATAGCCAGTAACTTACTGTTCACTTAGCCCTTTCACATCTGTTATAGCCTTAGGTAAGCTCAGTCATAGAAATGTTATTATAAACAACTACGGCTAAGAAAGGTTTAAGATTTTTGCCCAAGATGAAAAGTGTATAGTCAGTGTTCCAACCAGCCTGTTTAGCTCTAGACTTCTGATGCATCTCACCAAAGCACCCACATTTTCTTGAAATTTATGATGGAGAGAAACAACGGTGGTCTGAACACTAAGAGACCTGGGTTCTAACAGTGCCCTATTCCTCTTTTAGTGCACTGATAATCAGATTTCTTGCCTTCACCACAAGCTTGAGAACTTTATGAGAGCAAGAACATCTGTCTTATTCATATCTTTCTCCCCAGCACCTTGCACAGGGTGTGGCACAGATTAGGTTCTCACTATAAGCCATATGAGTGACTGAGCGAGAGTGAATGAATACATTTATTCTCAATAATACCAATAGCAACAATACTTGCTTTCTATACAAATAAATACAAAGCACTTTAGCATTCATTATCTTCTTTTATCCTAAAGCTACTATTTTAGACTTGACAGGTTGGTTTGTTATCCTTATTTAGGAGTGAGGCAAACTGAGTCTGAGAGGTCTTGGCAATATGCAAAATGTATACCCCTGATTTGGAGCTGGGATGCCACCCCAAATGTGTCTTACTCCAGATACTATGCCTTTGGTTGTGACCAGGCTGTTCCAGAGCCAGAGAGATATTTTAGGAAGAATCAAGGAAGACCAAGTTTTTGATAAATAAAGAATACTACTGATAGGATTTCAGTTCATTTGGATAATCAGAAGTGGAGATTCCTTTGGGTGTACTTTTGTATCAGTTCTTCTCAAACTTCATTTCTATACAAGTCAGTGGGGATCTGTAAAATGCAGGTTCTGATTCAGTAAATGTGCCACAGGACCTGAATTTTTTAACAAGTATTCATGTGATGCTGGTGCTGCTGGTCCAAGAATCACACTTTGAATAGCAAATCTTTGGCTAGGAAGGCTTCATCCATGGTCACTATCTCCTTCTCAGCCCGGTACCTGTGGAGTGGGCTAACTCAGTCTCTATATTCCTCATTCCATTCCTTGTCTCCAATGACAGGATGTATACCGACATTATTTTTCTGAGTAACCATTTTTTAGTTCACAGGAAATTATCAACTGAACATGAAGTCACGTGGGCAGGGATTTGAACATGGAGGGAAAGGATTTAATCTATTTATTTTGTACATCAGGATAGACCACACTACATGTTGCTGACCTCCATCTGTAAGGGAAAAGCTCCCAAAGGAACTGCTTGAGATTTACCCTGTTAGGCAGATGCCTTTGGGAAGCATTGGTGGATCCAGACGGGATCAGCATGGATACAGAGGCATCCTTTTCATTCTGAAAGCAAACAAAACACTGGGGAAGTCATGAACAGAGGCTGAGGCTGGTAATCTTTGCCATTACTTAGCTGAGCCAACTTGGACAAGCACTCTAGGTTTTAGGATTTTGTAGCTGTAAAATGGGAATTACATTATCTATCTCTGAGAATTGTCAAAATTATAAGTAATACTATATCTCCTCTATGATATCATGAACTTTTTAAACATGGAGCCTGTGTTACATTTGCCTGCTGACAACCGGAGCTCTGAATACAATGCTTTTTGTGTACTAGGCCACCAGTTACAGATGGCCCAATAAAGAAACTATCAGGGAAAACACTGTAGCATGTGAAAAACATTATGAATACTAATATATTTTTGTATATTGCTTTAGTACTGCAAAGAAGAGCATTCAGTTTTCCAATCAATTACAGTTATGCTTCTATTACCTTCTATTACCTCTCAAGTGCATCTTTTTTTCTACCATTCCCTTCCTAATCAAAGCCATATCATTTCTCACCTGGGCTAGTCTAATAGCCTCCTATATCTCCCCTCATCCACTCTTAATCTTCTGAAATCAGTTATCTATGATAAAGTCACCATGATGCTTTTAATGTTTTTTAAAACCTCGTTTATGTCACTTCCCTGTGTAAAGGACTCGTTCTCTACCATTATACATTGTACAAAGACAAAATTCTATTAAAAAGCCTATAATGCCATTAATTGCCTGTGTCTCCTAGCTTCCATTGATTGGATCATATACCTTTCAGGCACAGAAAGAATGCAGGCTGTTCTTTTTGCCTGAAATATATAACCTTTTTTGTACTTTAAAATACTTCATATTTTAGCTCAACCGTCAACTACCTCCAAGGAAATTGTCTATGACCCCACTGATTAAGCATGAGTTTTTTTTTAATTTAATTTTTTTATATTTTTCATACTACCTGGTACATTCAAAGCACATATCACATTTGTAATTAAATATTTTTTAAAAAATTATTCACTCAGTAATCTCTTCAAATTGAGCATGCTTTAAATGAGGGCAAAGTTCTTTAGGTTATTCGTAAAATTACAGCTCTTGGCACAAAGCTTTTCACATAAAAGTATCAAATATTTGCAGAATCAATAGACTACTGGATTAATTAATATTATTACACTATTATAAGTCCTTTTGGAATAATATTAATATAAATATTGGATTAATTAAATTATATTATGACATTATTATTAATTCTTTTGGTATATTTGTTAGTGTTAAGTATAGAGTATATTGCATTTATGCTAACACTTTTCTATAAATTCTCTCTCTTAAATGTTTCGTCAATCCAACTTGTAAAGTAGTTATTTTTAACTCCACTTTTTGAAGAGAGAACTGAGGATGACTGAAGTAAAGTGACTTGATCAAGTCTGCACAGCCCAGCTGTAAGAATCTAGATTAACTAAAAAGTTCAATTCTCTGCCTACTCTCCAGATACCTAAACTCATATTGTTGTGAGAGTGACAGTGAAGTGAGGGCCAGGCAAAGCCCTTGTCTTTATGATAAAGGACAACTTTAGGTGAATTTCTGGAATAAAATCCAAAATTGAATTTAGAAAGCCAATTATGGGCATTAGACTACACTTATTAGGGAAGAATTATTATGATGCAATTCAAGAACTCAGGAGTAGTGAGAGCACATGACCAATATGAAAGGGATAGGCACTAAGAATGACTGAGATTTCTGGCATGTTAATTAACTTTTCTGAACTTTAGTGACTCTATCTGTAAAATGGAAATTATGATATTTATTTCATGGAGTTGTTAAAAGTATTACCGATCATGATTAATGTGAAAGCGCCTACTAATGTGAGGAGATATAGTATGTACTCATTAAATGTTGGTTTTCTTTTTGAAGGAAATTGAAGCTTTCTGATTCAATTCAGAATTTATGAAACAACAAGGGTTAGCCACATTCCTCATTTGGAGGAATTTGGCTTGGATAAGAAAGAGAAGGAGAAGGCACATTTTTAGAAATGTAACTATGGAGTGACCCAAAGTGTATGAATCTGGAATCTGCTAGAGTAGACTAGGAAGAAGCTCATCTAAGGGAGGTCTTAGAATGGTTGTTCTGTGTTGAATTCAATATGTACACATGAATTTAGGCCAAACTAAAGCATAAAAGTTTACTTTCTAGTGTGGATCATGTCATCCAGGGGGCACATTTAGAATATGAAAGTGAAATGTATAATTCTAAAACATCAATGAGAGCTCCTTTTTTTATATGGCATTAAACTGCTGACCATAGTAAATTGCTTTCTTTGTCAAGATGGCTTTTATAATCAATTACATGTCAAGTCAAAAACTCAGGTATATGAGGACTCATAAAAAGCAATTAATTGTAATCTAGAGTACATCATTTCCAAGAACCTAAAAGTTACTAGGAGAAGAATGGAACACAATGTAAGGTATCAAAACCACATTTGTGTAATTGTTTCCATCGAAGGAACTTCTTAGAAAAGATCCTACATTGGTATGTTTTAGACCTTGCCATTTTATGTCTCTCCATTTACTTTAAACTGGACTAGTTAACATCCTCCCTTAATTTCTTGCAGTCTTTGCAAATGAACTCCAGTGGATCTAGTGTCTCCTTCTCCTTTATATGGGCACACTTTTTTGCATCAGTTGAGTTTTTTTGCTTGTTTTAATTTTCTTTTTCTTTTTAAGAATGCCCTTCTGACACCAAGGAAAGGATTTCACAGAAGTGAGCTTTGTTTATTGAACTAGTTTTTGATACAGCCTCTACTATTCCATACCTTCTTTTCTTCCTCTGATCACTCCTTTTCTGTCTCTAATGAACTATTTAATTAACTTATCATTAAAAACCACCCTGCTTGCTTTTGCTACAGAATTTCAATGGCATTCTTTTTGAGGGAACAATATCTTCTCTGATGTCTTCTCTGGTCATAGCTTGTATCACTTGTTTCTTTATAAGCCTGAAGGGATAGACCTGAAATTTTGATTTATTGCCAATTATACTGCTTGTCTGCATCATTTGTGTTCCAGGGACCCAGAACACAAAACACAGTGGGTGAAGATATTAGTTTGTTAGATCACTGAGTCATGGAGCAGTGAGCTTTATATCTCTGACCCTTCTAGTTTTTCCAGTTCATTATTATAACAAACATATTTACTTTCTTTAGTTTGTTCATATTTTTCTTTGCAACTAAGTGTGAGTCAGCCGATTTCCATGCCCATATGATAAAAATTATAATAACTAGTAATATGCAGAGAGCTTATTCAATGCTAGGTCATTAAAATATAACTGTATTTACTAATTTATGTACTATATATGTCATTTAATTTAATCATTTTAACAACCTTATCAGATAAAAACTATTATTAGCTTCATTTTTTTAACATGAAAAAAATTAGAGCTCAGAGTCACTAAATGACTTGCCCAAGGTTCCAAGTTAATAACTTGTAGAACCAGGCCTGAGTTCTACTCCAGAGCTTATACTCTTAAATATTGTATTGTTACATTTGTCTAAAGCTGTTTCTGAAGCATGCTCACATATGCTATCTGATCTCCACAGCAACCCTGTAATTATCCCCATTTTAAAGATGAGGAAACAGAGGCTCCAAAAAATGAAGAATTTGCTGCAAATCGCATAGATATGGGATATGAACCAAGTTACTGATTATAAATTTAGAAATTTTCCACCAGTTGATGTTCTAAATTCAAGCATCTGGGAATAAATTTGTATATGATTTAACTTGCAGGTATATACAGACCTGTATACATAGGTGTATTTGTATATAATATGGATATATCTTTTTATGTTAACATGTATATAAATAAACTATAATTTGGATAAAATTAAGAAGCTGAGAAGGGACGGGTTAAGTGAGTGGTATGTCTGTGATTTGAACCTAGCCTTTTGTATATACAAAACTGGTACTTTTCCTCAAGGTTCTTTGTGGCTTTTTAAAGATACAGCAATGGCACTCAAGTCTTTGGCTCTATGTAGATTGGAGCATTAACTTTGCCATAGATTACTTAGTCATGGTTTCTTTGATCTTATAACTTTTAACAGTGTAAGCACATCTTTAATACAGACTCATGGGCAGATGTGGGGATTCTTTCTTGGAATTAATGGTCATCATCTCTCATTCCAGATAATGACACTTCAAAGAATGTTTAGAATTCAATGTGCATGTTGGTGATGATTTTAAAATTTTACAAGAATATGGCCCTTGCTAGTATTGACAAGCCTTATTAACAATACAGCCCAATAGATCTTATCAAAATAAATAAGTGAAGTGAATAGTGCAATTTCAATTTTTAAAATGTATTTTTCATTTACTTAACAACTCATAAAATTGATAATTGAAGTGGACTCCTTCCTATTAATGTGGGTTTAATAATGTGCTACACTCTGTGGGTTTACATATATGAATATGTGTCTGCATACTCAATGCAATAAATATGTTTGTATACACACTAAAATATGATTTTAGAAGAGAATGTATAGAAACTTAGGATAATTTATTCACTTTTATCACTCATCCTACTATCCAAGGTGCTTTCACATCTATTGTGATTATATCAGAAAGCCTTTGTGATTCTTCTAAATAAAAATATTTTTATTCTGAATTTATTTTTATTTGGGGTGGGCGGGCAGAAATCCTCAGCAATGCTGTGAACTAGGCTGGGTATTAATTATTCTCCTCATTTACAGATGAAGAATTGACCTGTTTTAGGCCACATATCTAGAAGGGGAATAACCAAGATTTGAAATTGGGTTTCTCAGAATTCAAAGTCAGCATTCCTTTTACTATACCATAGTGCCTCACCTTCATTTTTCACATATGATTTTATTTAATCCTGAGATAGATCAAGCGGGTAAGCCTCAAAATCAGCAGGGTTACTAAATCTCAGGTGCATTTGGCAAGTTCCTATGAATCATGAGCCAGATTCCCTTGCAAGCCTTGAAGACTTACACAAGCTTGGGTCAGGACCATGGAGAGCTCGCTCAGAGCCTTTTTTATTCTTTGCATCTTGGGCTTCACCCCCAAGTCCAGGAACAGGCATCGACTGCTTAAATTTAGCATGCTCTGACCATGCCAGGAGAAACTCTCCTCATTCATATTTATATATGATTCATTCAAACTGCTTCCTTTTGTAGTTTGGCTGTTTTTGTATGATTATTAATTTATTGTATCCCTCGTAACTCTCCCCCCCCCCCCAAACATATACACAAGACCATAAATGCTCTATAGTGGGTATATGGCCACCTCAGTTTTTTGTTGTTCTTGTTTGTTTATTTTTTTACTCATTATTGAATCCACATTACTAAAAAATTCCCCTCAGTTTGGTAAACACTCAAAATATATTTGTTAAATAAATGCTGCATACAAATATCAAGTGTTAAACACCTACTCAGTGTTAGGTTTTATTCTGGGTATGCCTATCTTTTTGCATATTGAAACACAATGAATCATAATCACTCAATTAGATACTTAGAAAAGACAGAATCAAATTGTATGTCCTCATGGTCAAAATTCTTGAAAGACTTGCATAAACACTGTTTTTACTTCCTCATTCCCATTCAATCTTCAGTCTATTGCATTCTGGTCTGCCCTACCACTCTATAGGAATTGCTTACTTGATAACCTTATCTCACATGATTTCAACATTTGACATTGGTAATCACTCCCTTCCCCCTCTTCTCTCATCTTTCCTGGCAACATTCTATCTTTTTTTTTCTCTGACATCTATATATACTTTTTGTTCTCCTTCTTGGGTTTCCTTCCTTCCTCCTGTCCTTCTTCCTTCCCTCCCTCATTCCCTTCCTTCCTTCCTTTTTATTTGGGGGTGGGTGGGCATAAATCCTCAGCAATGCTGTGAACTAGGCTTGGTATTAATTATTCTCCTCATTTACAGATGAAGAATTGACCTGTTTTAGGCCACATATCTAGAAGGGGAATAACCAAGACTTTTAAATTTAGGATTCCAACCTACTCTCTTCACACAATCTCCCTACTTTTTAAACTCACAACCTTCCATTCCTATTACTTCAACTACTATTTATAAACCAATACCTATTGAATCTATAATATCATATCTAGATATTCTTATAAGTTTTAATCTCACATTTCTAAATATCTACTGGCCAGTAGAATGGAGAAGAAGGATACTCCTTGCAGAGAATGTGGCAGGAATGAAAGTATAATAGCAAGCTTCTAGATGTTTGGGTGTGAATATAAAGAGCTTCATTCATTTGATCTCAATGGTGCAGATTATTATTTTTGAAAATATATATTATTGATTTTTTACAGAGAGGAAGGGAGAGGGATAGAGAGTTAGAAACATCAAGAGAGAAACATCGATCAGCTGCCTCCTGCACACTTACCACTGGGGATGTGCTTGCAACCAAGGTACATGCCCTTGACTAGAATTGAACCTGCGACCTTTCAGTCCACAGGCTGATGCCCTATCCACTAAGCCAAACTGGTTTCAGTGATGCAGATTGTTTTTGCAAAAGAAAATGATCTAGTATATAATATGTACCTGATAAACATTTATGAATATATAAAAGTGTGAATGAATGAACTAGAGGAATTGGTGGGTCTAGAACACTCTTTACTAGGTATTTTACAAATGTAATTTAATATTGCAACAGCTAATAAAGATAATGTATTACATGTTTTATATTTATTTAATTTACTTACTTTCCCATGTCCCATTGCCACTACCCTCATTGAGGTCTCCATTATTTCTGATTTTGATTATTTGTGACCCTCTAATCTGTCTTCTATATAGTTGCCCAACTGACCTTTCTAAAAAGCAAATTTGGTCATGTCAGTGTTCTGCTCAAACTCTCCAATTAATCTACTTTCCTGTAAGGTAAAAACAAACAAACAAACAAATAAACAAACAAACTCTTTAGGTTGCATTGAAGGGCTGTCTCTTTCTGTGCTCTAGTCACATTGAACTATATACTATCTGTCCTTTATTCTAGGACTTCAGCTACTTGAGAAGGCCTTGCTATTCTCTTACACCAGCCCTTTATACATACTGTGTTATCTGCCTTAGATGATTTGTTTTAACTTTCCTTCTTTGGCTATCTAGTTCATTATAAAGAATTTCGATCATTATCTGGCAAATAGTAAGCATTTGATAAATGCAGTGAATGGCATTGTCATCATTGTCTTTGTTGTCATAGTCTTTATCATCGTCATTGTCATCATTATGCATCATTATCATCATCAGATGTGAGGGATCCTAGCCTGTGAGAAGTATCAGGGATTTTACAGATTAGTTAGTTCAATTTTCATTTTATATATTCTCAAATAGATCCAGAAAGAGGAGGAGGTTTGTTCAGACATGTAATAATTGTAAGAAAGATGGCAAATCAGAGGGACTAAAGTAGAACCTAATCTGACTTTGCCCACTGCCCCAATTGGCCTCTTATTGTTTTGAAATTATTTTACCTTCCAATAAATTGATGGTCACAATTGACAGAGAAGAAAGAGCAAGGTCAGTCTTAGCTTGGCCAACTCCAGACTCTTGTATATACTAGATAATAGTATTTAACTAATAGACCTATCACAGTGGACAATCTATATAATCTAAGCCTAAGCGACTGCTACTGTGGAACCACCAGAATGACTAGTCGCTATTATGTAGGTACACTGATCACCAGCAGGCAGACACTCAACACAGGAGCTGACTCCTGGTGGTCAGTGTGCTCCCATAGGGTGAGTGCAGCTCATCCAGAAGCCAGTTTCATGGCTGGAGAGCGCTAAGGAGCAGCACTAAGGAGTAGCAAGCCGAGTGGTAAGGAGCAGCTAGCAGGTGGACAGTAAGGAGCGAGGGGGATTGGGCCTAAGCTGGCAGGTGGACATCCTTCAAAGGGTCCTGGACTGTGAGAGGGTGCAGGCCGGGCTGAGGGATCCCCCCCACCCCCCCAGTGCACACATTTCATGCACTGAGCCTCTAATACATATGTGTCAAACACAAGGCCCGCGGGCCAAATCCAGCCCGCCAGGCCTTGCAATGTGGCCCGCACCGCGCTGTCATCACTGCACTCCGCTGTCAGTTTAGGACATTGTCAGTTTATGACTGTTCAGTAAACCATTCGGCCCGCGATTTAGGCTGGATTTTAGATTTTGGCCCCTTCTCTGATTGAGTTCGACACCCCTACTATCTCACACAAACCTTGGCACAAAGTGCTTCCTCCTTACCTCAGATTTGGTCCATATCACCTCATATATCTAGGCTAGAGGAATTCCAAGACCTTATAATTATGCTAGTCAAAGCAGTGGTTGCTTTTTAAAACTTGCAGGAAAGAAATATAATGGGAAGAAAGTTAAGAGCATATTGTCGTCAGCATGAGCAGAAACTGAAAATAGATTGCTGCATACGGGTTTCTAGTTGTGCTTGGGAATACAGCCAACTGAGTACAACATGGCCTTATTCTGGGACTCTGCCAACTTTGCCCTCCCTGTGTGTGAGTCAGGTGCATCTGTGCTCATGGCCGATATTGTGATCCACAGAGATTCAAGCAGGTTTGTATTATATAAGAGTTCTAGAGAAGCCTACAGAGGGGTCTAAGCATCCTTGAACCAATTTCCTGAATTTTACTACTCAGGAATTCAAACCCCTATCTGTAGAAAATTGAAAGTGCCTTCATAGTTCTGCCTGTCTTTTTCCTGCCCCTAACTTTGTCTCTCAGACCTGACTTCTCTCATTTGAAACTGAATATATTAGACTGGGAAGACTTTAAATTGGGGAATTTGGAATATTATTTCTGTCATCCTATGCAGAAGAGATGAAACTGTATCAAAGAAAACTGGAATTTTATTCCTCAAGAGGAAGTGATGTAGCATTCATTGATTTTCTAGCTTGTTTTATTGTTTAGCTTCTGAGAGCCTCTGTTTTCTCCCCTGACTATAAGAAGACTCACCTTTGCCTTCTCTTCCTCCTAAGGTTAGTGTGAGATCAATGAAGGCATTGCTGTAAAAGCATCTTGCAGATTTTAAAATGCTTTACAATTACAGATTTTCACTAATAGCATTTATTCAGCTTGTTAAAAATACACTTGCGTTATTTTTTTCTTGCTTGCTCATTTCTCAATATTTTGGCCCATGACTTGTTATTGCATTGCCAAAATTGTCTTTACCTGTGTGAGAATCCTGGCTTCATAGGAGTCTAGGGCAGGAGTTGGAGGAAACAGCTTTTGGCTGCTATAACTCTGAAATCAGAGAAAGGATCAGAACCACAAAACTTGGAGAACACAGTAGAGAACCTGAGTCTGAGAAGCCAGAAATCAGTAGTGTCTGAACAGAGTTTCTGAACTGCAAATGTGACCTCAGAAATATGAAAGTCTGTAATGTGAGTGCAGGAGGAGCCAAGTATAAGATGGGGTAATTTTCCTGGCGTAGCCTTGGCTATTTACCACTAGCTAATGTGTTCACCACATTTAAATAAGGACCTGGATTATTATGGGCATGTTTATTTGGTTTTTTAGTTTTTAAAATATACTATTTTTGTTGATTTCAGAGAGGAAGGGAGAGGGATAGAGAGATAGAAACATCAATGATGAGAGAATCATTGATTGGCTGCCTCTTGCACGCCCCCTACTGAGGGGATTGAGCCCCCAACCCCAACATGTGTCCTTAGCCAGAATCGAACCTGGGACCCTTTAGTCCACAGGCCAACACTCTATCCACTGAGCCAAACCAGCTAGGGCAATGTTTTCATTTTGATGTGTTCCATTTGACTATCAAACTGCTCTTCCAGATGGGTCTCATAAATCACTTTCCAGCTAGTGAGGGCCTGCAGGGATCTTGGAGCTGAATTCGCATAGTGACCAAAGCTATTTGAGCATTCATATTTTTTTTTTCAAAGTTGTCATCTTTTCTGGTTCCAGTGAAAAGCATTACTTTTTAAAAAATATAGAGTAATTAACCTTATTTGTTTCCTTTGTGAGGAGGTTCTATTTTACCTTGGAGATATATCAGAAGCAATGTTCTCTTTCTCACCTCCTATAAACATGTGCTTGTGTATTATTCAGGGTTCTCTAGAGAAACAGAACCATTAGGATGTGTAAACATATAAAAAGATTTATTACAGGGAATTGGCTTATAATGGAGGGGTTGGCAAGTCCAAAATCTAAAACATTGTGCTGTCAGGTTGGAAACCCAGAAAAGCTAACGTTGCAGCTCCAATCCAAAGGGCTACAGACTAGAAACCCAGGAAAGCCAATGGTCCCGACAAAACCTGAAAGCAGTCTGTTGGAGAATTCTCTCTTGCCTGAGGAGGCTGGTGATATCATTCTATTCAAGCCTTTGATTGATTGGATGAGGCTTATCCACATTATGAAGGGCAATCTGCTTACTCAGAGTTTACTGAGTAACATTTAAAATGTTAATATCATCCCAAAATGCCCTCCAAGTTGACACATAAAATTAACTAGCACAGCATGTAAAAAGAAAAGATCATGTAATAAGGTTCTTATATATGTATTTTATGCTTGCATTGCAGTGATTTCATTTGCATATATATATATATAGACATATAGATTCATATAGATATACTAGTGGCCCAGTGCACGGAATTTGTGTATTGAGGGGGTGGTATTCCCTCAGCCCAACCTGCACCCTCTCTAATCAGGGACCCTTGGAGGATGTCTGACTGCCAGTTTAGCCCCAATCTTACAGGGATCAGACCTAAACCAGCAGGCTGTCAGACATCTTTCTCACAATCTGGGACCACTGGCTCCTAACCGCTCACCTGCTTGCCTGCCTGATCACCCCTAACTGCCTCTGCCTGCCTGCCTGATTGCTCATAACCCCTCTGCCTGCCTGCCTGATCACCCCTAACTGCTTCTGCCTGACTACCTGATCACCCCTAACTGCCCTCCCCATCTGGCCTGATCTTGCCCCCAACTGCCCTCCCCTTGCAGCCTGATCTTGCCCCCAAATGCCTCTGCCAGCCTGATCTCACCCTCAACTGCTCTCCCCTGCCAGCCTGATAACCCCTAACTTCCATCTCCTGCTGGCCTGATCTCACTCCCAATTGCCCTTCCCTGTAGTCCTGATCTCATCCCCAACTGTCCTCCCCTGCTGGCCAATTTGGTTCTGATTGGTCAGTTTCTATGCCAGTAAACATCAAAATTTCTGCCTCTTAGGCAATCATTGTCTCCTCACAGGTCACCCAGGTTTTTTTTTGATCAGTTGTTTTTTATGCCAGTCAGCATCTCCAGGCCTATCTCATGGCCTGATCAGAGAGGCGGGATTGATCAGCAGCTGCCACGGAGGCCAGAGAGAAACAGAGGCATGGTTTCTGGCAAAGAGAGGCAATATCTAATCAGCTGCCATGGAGGCTGTGGATCAGACCCTGCCTTTCTCTTTGGTCCTCTCTCCAGGCCTGATCCACAGCCCCCTCGGTAGTCAGTGCTGGGTCACAATGGCAACCCAGCACTGACTAGAGGACTGATTTCCTGTGTTTGGTTGAGCCTTCATTTGTTTTGGATGTTACAGACCCTGGCTCTTTATATATATATATATGTATATATGTATATATATATATATATATATATATATATATATATATATATATATATGTATGTATATATGTATGTATATATGTATATATGTATATATGTATATATGTATATATGTATATATGTATATATGTATATATGTATATATATGTATGTGTATATATGTATGTATGTGTATATATGTATGTATGTATACATATATATATATTTAAGTTTTGTTTTACTTTCAAGTTTTTGAGGACCCTTGAAATTGATGAAAAATATATTAAAGGTATGTAAAAGTTTTTAATACTAAATTAATGAACAAAAGAACTGAGCTATTATTTTTCCAGCTTTATTGGGATATAATTGATATGCAATATTTTTTTAAGTTTCAGTTGTACAATGTGTTGATTTGATATATAGTGAAATTATTAGTACCTAGCATTAGCTAAGGCTTTTATCAAAATACCTTATATTTTATTTAGAATGTATGATGACATAATTATCTTTTTTTTTGTGGTGAGTGCATTTAAGATTTACTCTCTTAACTTTCAGGATATAATATATTATTTTTAATTATACTAATTCATTATTTTTTATCAGTTAATTAAACAAAACAAAAAATGTAATAGATTTTAGAAATTTAGATCTAATTAAGATGTATAGGATCACTACCATTGTGGTGCTTACAGTATAATGATGCTTACACAGAATGTGATTATATACCTTCAGACAGGGCTATGACAAAGTAGAGGGACATATTTATATGCTTGGGCTGATATAACAAAACACCACAGACTGGAGGACTTAAACAACAGAACCTTTGTTCTTACAACTCTGAAGACTGGATGTTCATGAACAAGGTGGGGCTTGGGGAGTGGAGGAAAAAACATTCAGTCTGTAACAAGGAGGCTATGGATCACATATCAGAGCCCCAACTCAGACATAAGGATGTTAAGGAAAGAAATTACTTTTAAGTTTAGATTTGAAGAATATAGATAAGTTAGCCAGATAAATGGAAGGAGACAGGATCATGCCCAAAAGAGGGAGAGAAGGCCTGACACTTTGGAAAGAATGAAGTTAGTTTGTTGTAGTTATTCCTTAATGTAGGGGTAGGAGGTAGCACATGAGAAATGTGCAGGAAGGGTGAATAAGAAGGCAAGCAGGGATTAAATTAAGCAGGGCTTTAAAGCCTATGTTAAGGAGTCTGGGTTCTGTTTTAATAGCAGTGAGTTCTGTTTTAATAGCATTGAATAACTTCACTTAAGAGAGTGTCATGATCAAATTTTTGTTTTTAGAAATAGAACTCTATGTGCAGTGTGGAAAATGGATTACATGAGTAGAAATCTGCAGCTGGGAGAACTTTTAGGAGGCTCTTAAAAGTATGACATAAATGGTGACCTAAAACAGTGGGGATGGAGAAAAATGGACAAATTAAAATATATATCTCTAGATAGAATTAATATTTCATAATTAGCATGAGTATAAGAGAGAGGAAAGTGTCAAAGAGTCTTTAATATTTTTTACTTAATAATTAATGGATATAGAATTGTACTATTTATGAGAAAGGAGACAAAAGAGGAAGAGAGGGTTTGTATTTGGGAGCATTTTGACATATTTCTTTAAAAGTACCCTACCCAAGCATGGGGTGACGCCAATAATGCAATTGGACATACTTCCTGAAACTCAGAGGAAGTATCTGCTTTGGAGATTTATATTCGTGATTTTTCAGTGTATTCATAAAAACATATTCCATTATTCAATAAGAGATCAAGGACTAAATTATAAGAAACTGCAGCATGTAAGGAAAATTGCAAGAGGAATCCACAATAGAAACCCAAAATGAGCAGCTATAGGAAGAAGAAGAAACGTAGGAAGTTAAGGAAAGAGAAAATAAACTTCAGTGTCATATGCTGCTGGGAGGTGAAGGAAGATAAGCATTAAAAAAATCCCAGGAGTTTGCAAAAGCTCATGAGTGATCTTAAGAAAGGCAGTTTAAGAAGAGTGGTTATTTGGGATTGAGTTGTAATGCAGTGAATGAATTGAGGAATAAGTGGGAAGTGAGGAAGTAAAGATGGAGAACACACTCTTTAAAGAAAATATCTTGAGAGAAGAAACCAAGATGGCAGCATAGGTAAACACCTAACTGCAGCCTCACACAACAATTTCAATAAAATACAACTAAAATATAAAAAGGACACTACCCAGAACTACAGGAAAGTCCACTGACTGGAAATTCTACAACTAGAAGGAAAGAGAAAACCAGAAGGAAAATCAGAGGAGCTGTAAAAGCCTAAGGTACGGAGACACATTGCGTGCGCAGAGAGGATGGAGCTGGAGAGGAGGGGGAGGCTGAGCGCCTGGCTGGCGTTCCCTAGCGGGAAGGAGATAAAAGCTCCTAGCGGGAAGGAGATAAAAGCCCATTTCCGACAGCACTGAACCCCAGTTCTAGGCCAGACCCTGGGGACCCAGGCTCATATGGAGGGAGTCTGAACTGTAAGGCAGAAATCCAGGGGAGCGGCTAAAGGCAGTCCCGGAGGCGCGCACATTAATGCAGTGGATGGACTGTTGACTCTGCTGCTAGATTGCCCTAGTGGGAAGGAGATAAAAGCTCCGGACTGTGCTGAGCCCCAGTTCCGATTGCACTGAACCCCAGTTCTAGGCCACACCCTGGGGACCCAGGCTGAAATGGAGGGAGCTTGGGCTGTAAGGCAGAAACTCAGGGGAGCAGCGAAAGGAAGTCCTGGAGAAGGTTGACTGTGCCACTGGATTGCCCTTGCGGGAAGGAGACAACAGCTCCAGACTGCTCTGAACCCCACTTCCAACCCCACTTCCAACTGAACTGAACCCCAGTTCCAGGCTTATTGCTGGAGAGCCTAGACTGTTTGGTAGCGGGCGAAACTCAAGGGCACCTTTCTCTCAGAGGTGCTTGCAGCGAGTACCTAAGGACCCTGAGGAACACTGAGACCCAGGAACCTCATAGGGCGGGGCTGACAGAAGCCAAAGCTGTAGGCTCCACCCTGAAACTCCACCCCATCCAAGCTGAATACAGAGACTTTTAAGGCTACCAACTCAGGGAAACTGCAAAAATGCCGAGTCAAGGAAACAAATCACAAATGAAAGAAATGGAGGACAAAAAGCAACTGGATATAGAGTTCAAAACCACGCTTATAAGGTTTTTCAAGTATTTCCTAGAAAAGGCCGATAAAATAAAGGAGACATATGAGGATATGAAAAGGGATCAACTAGAAATAAAGAATACATTCTCTGAAATAAAAAGAAATATTATACAGAGTCCTAAAAACAGAATGGAAGATCGCAAGAATCAAGTCAAAGATTTGGAACATAAAGAGCCAGAAGACACTCCTCCGCAGAAGAAGAAGACAAGAGAATCCAGAAAGTTGAAAATAATGTTAGAAACCTCTGGGACAACTTCAAGCGAACCAACATCAGAATTATGGGGGTCCCAGAAGAGAGAGAGCAAGATATCAAAAACATACTGGAAGAAATAGTGACAGAAAACTTCCCCCACCTGGTGAAAGAATTAGACTTACAAGTCTGGGAAGCGCACATAACCCCAAACAAAAGGAATCCAAAGAGGACCACACCAAGACACATAATTAAAATTCCAAGAGCAAAAGACAAAGAGAGAACATTAAAAGCAGCAAGAGAAAAGCAGGTAGTTATCTATAAAGGTGCACCCATACGATTGTCAGCTGATTTCTCAACAGAAACCATGCAGGCCAGATGGGAATGGCAAGAAATATTCAAGGTGATGAATAGCAAGAACCTACAGCCAAAAATACTCTACCCAGCAAAGTTATCACTCAGAATTGAAGGCCAGATAAAGAGCTTCACTAATAAAAAAAAATCTAATTGAGTTCATCACTGCCAAACCAGAATTATATGAATTGCTGAAGGGGGTTCTTTTGGAAGAGGAAGAAAGTAAAGATAAAAATTATGAACAACAAATATGTAACTATGAACAAGTGAATCTAAAAACCAAGGGAATTAAAAAATCTGATGAACAATATTAACTGTTGAATATAATAGAATTAGAGGTATGGAAGGGGAGTGAACTGATGATTATTGGGGAAAAGGGGAGTGGGGGGTGTGGGAAGATACTGAACATAAACTGTGCACCTATGGATGAGGACAATGGTGGATGGGGAAAGGGCAGAGGGTGGAGTGGGAACCTAGTGGAGGAGAGCAATGGAGTGGGGGGAAATGAGGAACATTTGTAATATGAACAATAAAGACTTACTTAAAAAAAATAGCTTGCCAAAACTGGTTTGGCTCAGTGGATAGAGCGTCAGTCTGCGGACTGAAAGGTCCTGGGTTCGATTCTGGTCAAGGGCATGTACCTTGGTTGCGGGCACATCCCCAGTGGCAGGTGTGCAGGAGGCAGCTGATCGATGATTCTCTCTCATCTATGTTTCTAACTCTCTATCCCTCTCTCTTCCTCTCTGTAAAAAATCAATAAAATATAATTTAAAAAAATACCTTATATTTTATTTAGAATGTATCATGCACATTATCATTGATTCTTCTTTTTGTAATCCTAACCTTGATATCTAATCCATTAATAAGTCTATCCTCAAAATATGTCTCATTTCATCTATTTTTCTTCATTCCTTCACCACTTCGACACTAATTAAAAGTACTGTCTTTGTTTAGCTGGACTATGGGAGTACCTTGCATCTCATTCCCTTGGTTCTATAGTAATCTTTTGAAAATATAATAGAAATCAGATCCTATTGCTCCCCTGCTTCGATGCCTTTAATAACTTTCCACTGTACTTATAATAAATTCCAAACATCATACTATGGCTTACATACATCTATACCATTAAACCTCTGCCTTTCCCTCCAACCTCATCTTGTCCCATTCTGTTCATACCTACTATGCCGTGGCCACCTTGATATATTTATTCCTCAAAATAATTTGTACTTATCTCTAGTGTAAGCACTCTCTGGTCTTTTTTCACTAAATATTCTCAATACCTAGGGTGCTGTTTCCCTGGATCTTTACTTATCTATTTCCTTTATTCAAATTTCTCCCTTAAAATTACCTCTTCAGTAGTGAATTTTCAGATGAATCTAATCATCCAATACTTTATACTTTTATTTTACTTCTCTGCACAGTATCTGTAACTCTTTGATATTTTTTATGCCATCTTAGGCAGGCAAATGGGAGACAACTGACCCTGAGAAAGACCCATTTCTTGATGGGGTACAACCTTTGATAGCAGCCATTGTATAGTAAGCACATCCTCTGAAGATGCCTAAAGCTTGTCTATGGGTACTCATTCTTTCATTCATTCAGCACCTGTCTATTGAAGCCCTACCTTGTGTCAGTACCTGCATGCAAAGAGGAAATGTCTGGGGCATCCTTTTATAAGAATTAAATTCAAATGTTTAGTTTGCCAGAAGTGAAGGGATAGAGAGGAAGCAGGAAGTGAAAGAGTTTGAAATTTTGCAATATAGTTTTATATTGTTACTAGAAGCCTGATGCATGAATATTTGTGCAAGAATGGACCTTCCTTTCCCTGGCTGCTGGCACCGCCTTTCTGCTCTGGCCTGGAGCTGCCTCTTTTCACTCCAGCCCCAACTTCCTATGTTGCTCAGAGGCCCTGAGTGGCTGGGGTGGTGTGGTATGCCTTTGTTGTCACCATGGCGATAATGCAAGCATCCCACCCTGCCCTTGGCCTTCTTGGTGCCTGCATATGCAAATTAACCCACCATATATTTTGAGTTAATTTGCATACTCACTCCTGATTGGCTAATGGGTGTTGCAAAGGTACTGTCAATTTGTATCTTTCTCTTTTATTAATGTAAATTTTTCACACAGCATTATATCGTGAGCACTTTTACACTTAAATATTCTCAGAGTACATAATACCCAAACGTATCAATATATGACTACTTAACATACTTAACATGTAGAGGGGTGGAATATAGTTTCTTTCTTTTCTTTTTTTGCTATTAAAAATAAGTGCTGCATAGTATCCAACCTAAATCTCAATGTTTAGAAGAATGTTTGTTTTTAGCATGTCTATCTATAGTGCATTCAGATTATTTCATGTCACACACACACACACACACACAAACCTTAGTTTCTTCATTTTCTGGTACTTATAAATATAGTATAACCCAAGCTGATTTGGCTCAACAGATAGAGCAGACCAAAAGGTCCCAGGTTTGATTCCAGTCAAGGTCTTTTACCTTGGTTGCAGGCTCCTCCAAGGCCAGGGCCCAGGTCAGGGCTCATGCAGGAAGCAACCGATGTGTTTCTCTCACATCGATGTTTCTCTTTGAGTTTTCCTGTCTCTTCCACTCTCCCTAAAAATCAATGGATAAGTATCTTTGCGTGAAGATTAACAACAGCTACAACATGTGTGTGTGTGTTTGTGTGTGTGTTTGTATGTGTATATATATATATATATATATATATATATATATATATATATATACAAACACACACACAAACACACACACTGTATCTGTTATGTGGAAGACTATAATTTCCTATTTGCATGGTTCCCTGTTTCTGGTGTCTGTCCTTTGCGTTGAGTGTAGGGTGCACATATTTCAAGATGTTTTGCGCTGACAATAGTCCTCTCATTTTTCTGTCTCTGTATTGTTTTCTAGGAGTTATGAAGATCATGATTGGAGGGCAATATTTCCTCAAAAATGCCCTCTAGTTCATCAGAGAAGCAGTTGTCCAGGTTGTGGGTTAATGGATAACTTGGTTAATGTAGACTCTGAATCTCCATGTCTGGGTTAACATGAGGGCGAGAATAGATATTGTTTCCCCACCCTCCAGTTAAGAGTGAGATTGGGAGGGTGCTCTGTTTCACGAGATTATGCTTTGGAGGTAGGACATAGATACATACCTACAGATTGATGGATTGATAATATTATATTTTAGTGTAATTTTGACATTTCAATTTATGTTTCACACCTTTTTTCTTCTGCTTACTTCTTCCTTTACGTTTCTTTACTCTCCTTCTCCTTGTATGTCTTTCAATCCGTTTCAGGCATTTTTTCATTCATTTAGTAGTTATTAAATACCTAACACATTATATGCATTTAAACCAATTACTAGGAACATGATTATTAAAAAAAAAAAAAAAAAAAAGAAGACCAGTTCTTTCTTCAAGGTGATATCTGTACCTGAATGATTGCATTATAATATAAGTGTCCTGATCAAGGTAGCACAGGGTACTATGGCAGCACATTAAAGTACATTTAACCTGTACCTGGGCACATAATAAGTGCTTAATTTATATTAATGACCTCTTAATTAGCATGCATATTCCAGTGCAAACATATAAAACCAGATACCTTTTATCCCAGGAGATGGATTAAGGTCATAGCATACCAGCACTTCTATAATAGCAAATGCATCTCTATTATGGTTTGTCATACAGGGTTAGGTGCATCTGGCATGTTATTTTCTCATGTCACATAGAACAGGAGTGCTATTTGAGAGAACAGGCAATATTGATAGTTTGGCTTAATTTTTATTTTAGGATTTAAGAACCTTCATTCTTTTTGAAGCAAAGCATTAGGCAGAGAGACCCGAATGATAATGAATACCTGTTTTATGTACTATGGTCCCAGGATCATCTGAGGATTGAAAAGCAGAGTTTGCAGATATAAATGAAGCTGCTCCTTGACTCAGCCCATATTTCCTGTCGAGGTGAATTTATTGCTGAAACAAAACACTTTACCTAGTGAATTTTAAGCAGTGCTTGAACAGAGAGAAGATTAGGCTGACATATAGTGAATTACTTGCTCCAAATATATCCTTGCCATGCAAAAATCTTAATTTACAAAACTTTTAATACATTTTTAGGGTTTTGTTTTTGTTTTTAAATAGAGGGAGTTTTGCATCTCATTTAAGTGTTAAAATGTTACCTGTTCACAATGTTACCTGCCTGAAATATGAAGCAACAACAAGAGGTGGGAATAGGCTGATCCTGTGTTTCTTAAAGAAGCTGCCCTGTTTTAGAAACTGGTTTTGGCCCAACGGGTAAAGCAGGATTGTTGAACATGAATTTCAGATCGATCTCTTGCCTCTGACAGTTACTGCACAAGTTCCAATCACATTAGCGCCTCTTCAGCTTGAGCCAGAATTTATAGCATAAATTCAACATTTTTCAAATCTTAATCAACCCAGAGGTCATTCTCCTCAAAGTGCAGTTTTGCTGCTGCCACTGGAAAATCAATGGGGGAAGGTTGATACTTTCCTGCTGCCACAGCACCAGACACACAATGAAATGCTCCAGAAAGGTCTGCTTCATTTTCAGCTGTAGCTCTTAGAGAATTTTTTCTATTTGTTTGTTTTAATGCCAATGGCATTTTTGATCCCTAATGTCTAGGTCCTACCCAGGGGAAATAGTCTAGTCAACAGTAGTGTAATCATATTTTTTTTTTAAAGGAGAAGCTTTGATCTCATTCCTCATTGTCTTCACAAGTTCCTATTTTTATTGGCTATAGAATAAGGTCCCAATTCTTTGGCTTGGTAAGCAGAGCCCTTAACATACCACCCAGTCAGCTTAACACATTGCCTGGCTCAGAGGAGTGCTCAACAGTTAGCGTTTTAGAGTACTGAGATAAAGGAATCTGTCCGTAGTGCACCCACATGAGACGTCTCCCTGTGTAAATATGCACCCTCAAGACATCAGTCTTCATGCACAAATAACTCTTCACACTTAGTGCTCCTTTCCCACTTAATTTTCTATCGCAGTATTCTTGTTCCTTTGAGTCCGGCCTCAAAGGGTCACCTCTGTGACCCTTTTCCCTTTCTTGCCCCAAGCAGAGCTAGTAGTTTTCCTACTCTGTGTTCCCACTGCACATTTTCATACATCTATAATGATTCTTGACAGTGTTTCCAAAATATGTGTGGGTGGGTCTGATTCTCTGATAGAATGTGAGTTCTGTTATAGGCAAGACCTGGTCTTGCTCATCTGGCATCAGTGTTTTAAACCATGTTCATTGAACTCAGTTAACATTCTCTGCAATTTAAATTTTTTGAGATAGGCATAAGATGGAGAATGAGAAGTAATTTTTCCTCCCAATTGTGCAATCTTTATCCAGCTCTTCTGGAGCTTAATTTCTTAATCAAGTGACACAATTGGCCTAACTGAAAACTAAAATTGACTCTTACTTTGGCATTATTATCATTACTATTGCTGTTACTTTTATTGTTCTATTTGTTATTTTACTTTTGCTATTACTAACGTTAGTAGTACGAGGACCACCACTTATTGGGTCTCTACCAGGTGCCAGGTTCTGTTATAAGAATTCAACTATATTATTGCATTTAATCTTCAAAACAAGCACATGAGTTAAAATTATTAGTTTTATTTCACAGAGATGAGAATTGATGCTCACAGGCTAAGAAACATATCTGAAGTCACACAGCTAGAGTATGACAGAACTATAATTTAAACTTAAATTTTTAATTCCTATAAAAATGAGCTTTAAATTTATTATACCAATTATTTTGAACCCAAGAAAAATATAAATATATAATTGTTTATAATTTAAAAATAGTATACCCTCATGGAAGACATGGAGACTTCCAAAGTAAACAAAGAATAATAAATCACTCATTCTGCTACCCGGAGAGAACCCATATTAACATAATATGAATTTTCTTCATGTTTTCTCTATGTATATGAGTATGTATCTGTACATGCATAATTGGAAACTGCATATTAGCTGAGATAGTGGTAATGCTGGTGTGTGGAAGCTATAACTCTTTTGCTTTTTCTGGCCTGAGCTTCATATACATTAGTCATTCAGCTATTCCGGGACTGCTCTTACCAAAAAAAATGCAAGGCTTTAGAGCTCTGACTTATACCACCAATATGCCTTCTCCAAATGCCAGAGTAAGGTAACTTTAATTCAATTGGAATATTAGAGTTCTTGAAGGATAGCATAACAACCATTTGGAGAAGAAACTAACTGACTGAATTTCCTCTATTTGGGAAAAATACCTATTCTTTCAGCAATACCACACTTCTCAGGCTTTCCAACTTTCAACAGAGCTCTTGCCAGTAGAGTTCTTGCTGTCATTTCTTGGAATGGCTGCTGTGCCAGTCAGAGTGCTTTCATAGGAGCAGAATCACTGTTATGTGAGGGGACAGGGGTTTCATTAAAGGAACTAGACATTGCATAACTGTGGCAGCATCTGAGAAAGTGAAGATCAGGGAGTTGCAGGGCCTGAGGAGGTCCAGAGTGAGACAGCACAGTGGACCATCATGGAGAAATCCATAGAAAGCTGTTGCCTCTGTTTAGCTACTGACTCTGTGGATCTGCTGCCAAATATCTAGTGGTGGGTCTGAGTTCTCCAATCAGCAGGACCAGTAAGAAGGGAAAAGAGCTGAAATTAGAGCTAGAACCCCACAGTACATCTGTGCCTGACACCTGATGAAGCAAAAACCTGCAGAGACTAATGACTGCTGCATTATTTTCACCTTCCAAATCATGTGAAAGTTCTTTTTACTGACTCTAATCCATAACTATACAGGAAAAGTCATCCTGAGAAACATAATTTCCTGCTTAACTGTATATCCTCCACGGCTGCCATTTGGACAGTTCTGGAAGCTGTCTGCTCCAGAGGAAAGGATGTCCTACTAGCTATTCCAAATCCAGGACTATAGCAGTACTGTCCAATAAGACTTTTTGTAATGATGGAAATATTCTACATTTACAGTGCACCCCATGCCTCTCCCTTTCCCACCCTGTGTGGGCTCCTTACGTGCAGAGACTGTGTTATATTCCCAATGACCAAGTAAAGGACTTAGCTGGAAAATGCCTGGGGAATAAATGGATGGTGAGAGTCACTGTCATAGGCAGTAATCTGTAAAGATAGTTGCTACCATAGTGGGTTAAAAGGCAGAAGTGAAAGGCAGCATTACAGAATAACAGAATTTTGGGTCTGGAATAGGCAGCTCGGAGACGATGGTAAAAAGAATATAGGCCTTAGAATTCTAATCCTAGCTCTGCTATTTCCTTGGTTATGCATCTTGCGCAAGTTTGGGGGCCTTTCTAAGTATCATTTTTCTTATCTGTAAGAAAGAGAAGGTTATACCAATTTCAGAGTTGTAAAAAGTAATGAAAACACCAAGTGAAGGGTCTAACAAATAGAATCTTTATTACATGTAATTTTTTCCTGAGAGAATTTTGGTATGTCTCACTTATTGTTAGTGAAATTTTGCAGCAGAGTTACAACCTATCATTTTTAGGATATATTGCAAATAAAACATTGTTCTTCTAGTGCCAAAGACACAGGGCCATTTGAGGCCTTCAATTCTCCCTATAAGAGAAGAGTGAAGCTAAGCATGATTAAAGAAGGTCTTGTATATTTAACTGCATATTGGACAGATCCTCTGGGACCTCAAAGCCTTTTTGAGAATTACAAGGTTAAATGGTAGTAAAATTATTTTTGCTGCAAGAACATCCAGCCCATGGTGACGGTCACTGCTCTGTGGCTCTGACCACTTCCATTTGTAGAATCATCATTTTGTTCCATTTCACTAACCATTTAAAAATGAATTGGATTTACCTAAGAGCAGGACTCTTAATATGTTTAAGTCTATATATCCATAGAAACAGAATCCAGACATGCATTTTTGTTGGTTATTCAGAGGCTGACCATCTTTCTCCTTACTTAGTCGCTGCCTGCACTTGGGACTACAATTATCAGAATCCTCAATTGGATTATACTTTTACAAAAGGCAACCTCGTGAAGTATTAAAAAATACATAATTCATTTTTACCCAGAAGTTTAAGCCATGACTTCCATTGTAGTAGAGCTAATCTGATTTCCTGGTCAGATGAAACCTTTAAAGGGTCTTCCAAGGGCACGGAAGCAGTTTCTCCTTTTCCCTCAATGTTTGTCAGTTCTATATTCAGGAGCTCAGATTTCCTCTCAAGTCAGGATGTTTGTGGTGACATTTACTATAAATGAATCCAAGTTTAAATGTTTTACTGAGCTCTCAGCAATATTTGCTATATGTAGTGTTAGGAAACCAGCTAGATTTAGGCATGAGAAAGGACTTAAGAGGATAGGCAGTAGTAGACTAGAAATCAAGAAACCAAAATTTGAATTCTAGTTTTTCTTATCAACTGAATTACTTGACTTCCTTAGCTTCTTCATCTACAAAAGGAGATTACTTGAATTTAATTTGCAGGATTTTGGTGGTTTGAAATGCGGCAATAGGCAACCAGGTGAATAGAAGAGCACAGGGTTTTGGAGACCAGCAGAGTGGATTTGGGGCCTGTTTCCTCTGTTAACTCCTTGTTCGCTCTCAGTAAAATCACTTCTCCTTTCTGAGCCTCTGACTCCTCACACATACAAAAATAAAAATGATGGCAGATAATTTCTAAGTTCCCTTTGGGCTATCAATGACACAGGGCCATTTGAGGCCTTCAATTCTCCCTATAAGAGATGAGTGAAGCTAAGCATGATTAAAGAAGGTCTTGTAGATTTAACTGCATATTGGACAGATCCCCTGGGACCTCAAAGCCTTTTTGAGAATTACAAGGTTAAATGGTAATAAAATTATTTTTGCCCATGGTGACAGTCACTGCTCTGTGGCTCTGACCACTTCCATTTGTAGAACCATCATTTTGTTTCTTTTCAAGTAGAAATGTCACCACTTCTTTCTCAAATTTTTTTTTTTGTTTTTGTTCTTGTTTCTGTGTTGTTGTTTTAGCAGAAGAAAGGAGCTAATAGCACTACAATTCTTCCCTCTAAGAGGTTCTACTAGTATGTCTCAAGTTGGTCCTTCTAACAAGCCAGTTCTAGACTACCTTGTTTTAACTCCTAACTCCTTCTAAGTCATCTCTTCATTACACACACACACACACACACACACACACACACACACACACACTAGATGCCCAGTGCATGAAATTCATGCACGGGGCCGGAGTGGGAGAGGGGTGTCCCTCAGCCCAGCCTGTACCCTCTCCAATCTGGGACCCCTCGAGGGATGTCTGACTGCCCTCAGTCAGACATCCCTCTCACAATCCAGGACTGCTGGTTCCCAACTGCTCGCCTGCCTGCCTTCCTGATTGCCCCTAACTGATCACCCCAAACCACTCCCATGCCAGCCTGATTGATGTCTAACTGCTCCACTGCCAGCCTTTTTGCCCCCAAATTCCCTCCTCTGCCCCTGGTTATCCTTAACTGCCCTCCCCTGCAGGGTTGATCACCTCTAACTGCCCTACCCTCCTTGCCTGGTCCCTCTCAACTGCCCTCCACTGCTGGCCTGATCACCCACAACTGCCCTCCATTGCAGGCCTGGTCACTCCTAAATGCCCTTCCCTGCAGGCCTGGTCACCCCCAACTTCCCTCCTCTACTGGCCTGGTCACCCCTAACTGCCCTCTCCTGCAGACTTGATTGCCCCAACTGCCCTCCCTTGCAGGCCTGGTCCCTCCCAACTGCTCTCATCCACAACTGCCCTCCTTTGCAGGCCTGGTCCCTCCCAACTACTCCCCCCAGATGGCCATCTTGTGGTGGCCATTTTGTGTCCACATGGGGGCAGAATTTTTGGCACCATCTTATGTGTTGGAGTGATGGTCAATCTGCATATTACTCTTTTATTAGATAGGATAGAGGCCTGGTGCATGGGTGGGGGCCAGCTGGTTTTCCCTGAAGCATGTCCCAGATCAGGGTGGGGGTTCTCTTGGGGTGTGGGGTGGCCTAGGTGGGGGGCCTTTGGTGGTTTGCAGGCCAGCCATGCCTTCTGGCAACTTAAGCAGAGGCCCTGGTATCTGGGGTTTATTTATCTTCTACAATTGAAACTTTGTAGCCTGGAACGGAGCCAAGCCTTCTGTTCACTCCATGGCAGCAGCCATTTTTGTTGGGATTGATTTATCTTCTCTAATTGAAACTTTGTAGCCTTAAGGAGAGGCCTGGGCTGACCAGGGTGTATGGAAAACTTGGCTTCCTCCATCACAGATGAAACCCAAGCTTCCCTCCTGCTCTCTGTGGTCATAGCCATCTTGCGTCAGTTTATTTGCTTATTTACTCCGGATGGGCTGGTGGGAATGGCTTGTGGGTGTAGCTGAGTGATGGTTAATTTGCATATTACTCTTTTATTAGATAGGATAGCCATGCCCATTCGTGTTTTGTTATGTCTTTGGCTGCTTTTTTACTAAATTGTCTGAGATGAATAGCTGTATCAGACCTGTGTGGCCTACCGGCCTAAATTACTTACTATCTAGCCCTTTGTGGAAAATATGTGTTTATTATTAGAACCACTAGAAATATTTAAGGAAAAGGACAAGATTATTATATTGTTGTATATTAATAGAAATAAATCTAGTCAGCTCACTGTTGAACATTAAGCACTGAACAATGTCAAGAACTGCCCTATGTATTTTACATGAAGTTTTAAAAACTACAACAACACTATGTGTGCAGCATCTTATTGCATCCGTGTTACAAATGAACTGATTCAATAACATGACCAAGGCCACATGGACAGAGAGTCAGAATTTAAATTTAGATATATGTTTCTAAAATTTGTATGATGCCACCTAGTTATGACAGTTACGACTTTAAGAATTGTAATTCTTACTTGTTAGAAAGCACTAAGGATTGTAAAAGTTGTATATGGCCAAGTTAATAATGGGTATAATAATAATCTTTCATGCATGATAAATGAATAAACTAATTCAGAAAGGAGTTCAAATATATCTGTAGGATCAGTGCTTGGAAACCTATAGAAACAGATAACAGCAAAAACTAATAGACTGATAAAGACTGAATAGTAAGGATTAGAGCATCTTTGAATGTTTTGACTTTGTCTCCACACCTTTATCAGCCCACACCAACCTTTTTCAGTTTGGTGTCTATTAGCTCAATAGTGAACATCTCAATGGAATCATGTGTGGTGAAAAGACAGGATGAAAGGAGTCTGATAGCTGACAGGCTGATTGTTCCTCTAGTCTATGTTTTTTGAAAATCTTCTAATATTAACTGTAAAATAGTCAAAACTGTAATAAAGTAGGTTGTGCTACTTTATTAAAAGTAAGGTATAAGTGAAATGATTATTGAGAGCTTTATAGAAAGAACATGAGAGTTATCAGTTGTACTAATAAAAGATAACATATATCCCTTTCTTCACATGACATGCTAATATCACAGTTGTCATCCATGTATACTAGTAATTTTTAGAATTTAGAGTTAAAAGTAACCTTAAAGATCCTTTTATTTAACCTGCTTAATTTATAGATAACAAAACTGAGGCTCAGGAAAGTTTAGTTATTTGCCTAAGGTCACAGAGCTAATATATATATTAGAACTACATCTTAAAACTGACTCTCACTCATTTGTTTATTAGTTTACTAGAGTCCCGGTTCACAAAATTCATGCATGGGGGAGGGGGTCCCAATCCAAGACCACTCAGGGGATGTTCAACTGCTTCTCACAATCTGGGACCTCTGGCTCCTAACCTGCTTGCCTGCCTGATCACCCCTAACCACCTCTGTCTGCCTGCCTGATTGCCCCTAACTGCTCCCCTACTGGTCTGATTGTCCCTAACTGCTCCCCTGCTGGTTTGATTGACCCTAAATGCCTCTGCCTCACCCTGCACTGGGGACCTAGGATTCCCTCCCTCAGGCCAGCCATAGGCACCCAGTACCTATGCTGGCTTTGCCCAGGCCAGCTGCAGCCACAGGAGACCATGGGCAGGCAACTTCGCCCAGGCTGCAGCTGCTGCTGCCCGGGGCTGCAGGGCAGGCAGTTTGTCCCTCTCCCAGGGCACAGCCTGGCTGGTCCCCATTCCTCTCTTATGAGCTCATTTGTGCCTAGCAAGTCCCCATTCCTCTCTGCCCAGTGTTGAGTGTCTGAGCTGTTATGGCATGATGGCATGAGGGTGTGATGACCATTTGCATATTAGTTCTTTATTATATAGGATTCATTCATTAACTTTTTAAAACTTAATTCAGTCATTCACATAATATTTATCGAGGCCTTTTTATATGGTATTCGCTATATTAGATGCCATCATGTGTGTTATTTCATTTAATTCTTATGAGATAGGTAGTATTACCTTGAATTTATAGTTGCAAAAACCGAGATTAACAGCCTTGCCCAAGGTCTCACTGTGTTGACATGAAACTAACTAGTTAGAGAGAATATGGAGCCAATTTAAAGCTTTCTATATAGTTCCAAAGTCAGGCACAATAGAACTAATTAACCCTTTGTTTCAACTCTAAATTAATAATTATTTTTGTCAGACTTTCAAACTGAGCTGGTAGAAAACTTTGTATTTGAAGGCACTAGCCAGAGCCTGAAGAGATGATCTCTGAATTAACGGTGAACAGAGATTTATGTTTTATTTTATTTTGCATTTTGTTTAACCTCATTTCCTCATGTATACATATTTTAATGGCTGCAGTCATAGAAATGCAAGATTACATATTGCTTTTTATTAGTTAACATTGAAATTTCATATAATCTTCCAATGTCAGCCCATATTCCATTTTATGGATAGTCTTTGCGATTAGAATTTTAATAGTCAAGGGCTATTCAGTTATATAATGTGGCCATAATTTACCTCATTCTCTTTGTTGTACATTTATTTTCTAAACTAACTAGCTTTTGAACATGTTCTGACATTTAAGGTTTTGAATCTTCTGTTTTATTATTTAAGAAATGATATAGCAAGTAGTGTAAGATCACTTGGTCAAAGGGTAAGAATGTTATTGTTGTTCTTTCATATTTGTATTTTAAGATCAAAGGGATTGTACAAATTTGCAGTGTCTATATGAGTAAAAGAGTAATCAGTTTACATCATTAGGGACTATTACATTTTAGACAGATTTTTTCAAATTTCATAAATGGCTAAATGCTTTAAATTCCTTGCACATATATATATTAGCAAGGGTGAAGTTTGTAACCTGGATACAAAAATCTGACTCTTTATTTTTACTTAAATAGAAAGTTATTCCTCCTTTGGGTTAGCATATCATCCACAAGGGTAAGGCCACAGAATAGAAAAAATTTCAGCTGCCCTGCTGTGAAGGATGATGACAAAAAAGAAAGCAATTTCAAACCTAAGATTTTTTTTGCAGTATTTATGTCTTCTCTTCTCTTATTAAGACTAAAAGTAATTTCACTTACAAAATTGTGCAAAGGATATAAAGAAGTTTGATTAAAGACTCCTTCAAATGTTGATGTATCTTTTTAATATATACCCTCCTTTAATATTATAACCAATAATTAAAACAAATCTACATTAAAAAAGCAATAAAGAATCTAACCATGAAAATTCTCATTAAATACAGTTTTAATACATTTATTTTATTTCATTTAGGAATACTTTATATGAGTACATATTTTTTAATAAATAATAAGAACCATCCTTGATGCATCTTAGAGAATTTGGAACTACTTTGGTATGAAAAATAATTTAGTTATTCATTCAATAAATCATTATTTATTGTCTTTTATTCTTTTTAAATCACAACATAAAGTTACCATCTTAACAATTTTTAAGTATACTATACAGTAGTGTTAACTATATTTACATTTTTGTGCAACAGATTTCTAGAACTTTTCATCTTGCAAAACTGAAGCTCTGTATCCATTGACTACCAACTTCCCTTCCCCCCAGCCCTCCAGCCCCTATAAATTGACATTTGACTTACTTAGGCAAGAGTTTGACTACTTTATATACACTGAATGGCCAGATGATTATGATCTCTTAACGCATAATAATCTGGCCACTCATTATATATATATATATATATATATATATATATATATATATATATATATATATATATATATATATTAGAGGCTTGGTACATGAATTCATGCATGAGTGGGGTCTGGCCAGCCTAGCCAAGGGGAGGGGACATGGGCAGTTGACCGGCCTGCCTGCTGGTCAAACTCCTGGTCAAGGGGACAATTTGCATATTGGCCTTTCATTATATAGGATATACACTTAGTGGCCAGATTATTATGTGTCAAGGGCTATTCAGTTATATAATTGTAAACATAATTTCAGAGATCATAACAATCTGGCCACTCAGTATATATATCAAATAAGTAGGATTCAATAATTTTTAAAACTGAATAATATTCCATTGTATATTTTTTTCTGTATCCATTCCTCTGTCAATGGACATCAATGTCAATGGACATTCCTCTGTCAATGGACATTGCTTTCACCTCTTGGCTATTATGAATAATGCTACACTGACCATGGGTGTGCAAATATCTTTTCCAGATGTTGTTTTCAATTCTATTGGAGATATACACAGAATTGAAATTGCTGAATCATAAGATAACTCTATTTTTAACTTTTTTTAGGAACCTCCATAATGTTTTCCATAGAGGCCACACCCATTTTATATTCCTACCAACAGTGTACAAGGATTCAAATTTCTCCACATCCTCATCTACACTTGTTATTTTCTGGAATTGTTTTTTAAAGTGGCCATCATGCCGAAACTGGTTTGGCTCAGCGGTAGAGCGTCGGTCTGCGGACTGAAAGGTCCCAGGTTTGATTGCGGTCACGGGCATGTACGTTGGTTGCGGGCACATCCCCGGTAGGGGCTGTTCAAGAGGCAGCTGGTCGATGTTTCTCTCTCATTGACGTTTCTAGCTCTCTATCTCTCTCCCTCTCTATAAAAATTCAATAAAATATATTTTTAAAAAATGAATAAAGTGGCCATCATAATGAATGTATGTATATATATATATATATATATATATATATATATATATATATATATATATATATATATATTGGTGCCTCACACAACGAACTTAATTCGTTCCAGGAGCAAGTTTGTTATGCGAAAAGTTCGTTATGTGAAACGCGTTTTCCCATAACAATACATGTTAAAAAAAATAATTCGTTCTGTAGCATAAAATATGCTAAGATGACATAAAAAAAAATATGCTAAGATGACATTTTTATTTAGATACATCTAAAAACATAATTTTTTTTTTAAAAAAACACACATTTTTTTAATTTTAAGACAGACTAAGTAGAGTCTACCGAATCTTGCACATCTTCATCCATTTTCTGCTTTCTGGCCGATGGTTTCATGAAAAACCTGTCCAAAGTTCGCTGTGCGAGGCGTTCGTTATGCGAGGCACCACTGTACATATATATATATATATATATACACACACACACACACACACACACACACACACAAATAAAAACCTAAGTGACCATGACAACTGAACAACCGTAACAGCTGGTCAATCAGTCTCTGTGATGCGCGCTGACCACCAGGGGGCAGATGCCCAATGCAGGAGCTGCCCCCTGGTGGTCAGTGCTCTCCCACAGCCAAACTCTCGTGGTCTCTCCCCCTGTCCGGTAGGCTCTGATTGGGACAGGGAAAGACTGCCCTAATAGGCCCCGATCACTGGCCAGGCCTAGGGACTCCACTTGTGCATGAATTTTGTGCACCAGGCCTCTAGTGAGTTAATAACTCAGTATGGTTTTGACTTGCATTTCCCTGATAATTATTGATGTTGAAAACCTTTAATATGCTTGTTAGCTATTTGTATATCTTCTTTAGGGAAATGTTTGTTTAGATCCTTTGCTCATTTTTAATTGGATTACTTAGTTGTTGAATTATAGTCCTTTGTATATTTAGATATCTACACTAATAAAAGATAAATATGCAAATTGACTATACCTCCACGATGACCACCAGCCAGTCAGGTGTGAGTATGCAAATTAACCCAACAAAGATGGTAGGTTAATTTGCATACACAGGCACAGAGCTGCTGGGGACTGGGGTGGAGGGGGGTGCCGCTTGTGCATATGTCAGCAGGGGACTCTGAGCCTGTATTCCGTCTGAGCTTGTAAGTCCATACATAGGCCCAGAGCAGCCTGGGTCCTGGAATGACCCCTGGCCATTCTGGGCTTACTCGTGTGGGCAGAGAGTAGCCAGGGATGGGTTGGGAACATCCACTGCATCGCCATGGCAATGGGCAGATGTTTCACCCTGCGCCCGCTTACGCACATGCCAGTGCCAAGCAGCCTGCATCCCGGGAACAGTTGTCCTTGGAAGCCAGGCCACTCTGAATCTGTAGGCCCATACATAGGCCTGGAGCAGCCAGGGGTGGAGTGAGAACATCCCCTGCAGCAAGTGAGCAGACAGCAGGGTCCTGTTTGCCTCTGGCCATGATACTGAGGGGCAAGCAATTCCCTGTAGGGCCCCCACAGAGAGAAGACAGCAGGCCCTGGCCCTGGCAGCTAAGGGCAAGCAGGCCCCCACAGTAAGCATACACCAGGGCCTGCCACCATCAAACAGGCAGGTCCGCAGAGAGCAGAGAACCATAGGGAGCAGGACTAAGTCATCAGTAAGACATCCCCTGTGGGCTCCCAGATTGGAGAGGGTGCAGGTTGGGCTGAGGGACCCCCCTTGCCCCTAGTTTATGATATGCACATATATATTTTTTTATTCCTTAGATTGCCTTTTTTTATTGTTTCTTTTGCTGTGAAGGAGTCTTTGAGGTTGATGTAGTATCATTTGTTTATTTGTACATTTGTTGCCTATGCTTTTGGTGTCATATCCAAGAGATCATTGCCAATACAATGTTAGAAACTTTGCCCCAATGTTTTCTTCTAGGAGTTTTATAGTTTCAGGTCTTACATTTAGTTTTTAATGCATTTTGAGCTAAATTTTTTATATAGTGTAAAATAAAGGTCCACATTCTTTTGCATGTGAATAATCACTTTTCCCCAAAAACCATTTGTTGAAGAGACTATTGTTGTTGTGTAGCCTTCCCACGCTGCCAAATATATACACTCTATTCTGTTCCAAAGGTCTGTATGTCTGTATTTATGTAAGTGGCATATTATTCAGTCTTCTTTGGTTACTGTAGCTTTGTAAAATATTTTGCAATCAGAAAGTGTGAGGCTCCAGCTTTGTTTTTCTTTTTCAAAAATGTTTTGTCTTTTCAGGGTCCTTTGAGATTACATTTTCAGATTTGAATTTTAGGCAGATTTTTCTGACAGCTCTTTGGAGGGGCTGGGAGGAGGCCAGACTGAAATGCAATTAGAATTACAGATGCCTTGGAATCTAAGTAGACAGTGTTGATTATATTGTGACTGGGTGAAGTATCTGACCACTTAGTTGGAATAGGGTTACAATCCTATTTAATTCTCAAATCCAGAAATGGTGTATTTTTACATAATATTTTTTACATAATATTAAACTTATTTGATGGTAAAATTTTTACCCATCTGGATATGAGCTGACAGTCTATTCATCCCACTTAGTGTCAATAGTCATACATTTTTGCTATAGAAATATTGTGTTTGAATATTGACTTCTCTGGAATTCATTGAATGTGGTAAAGAATATACAATATATGTATTCAAACAATTTTTTTAATAATGAAAAAATTGAATGCCAATTTTTTTTATTCCCAAGAATATTAGTGAAGGGATTGTAGATCTGTATTTTTTTTCCCTTTACTCACTGATAAGGGTATTTATGTAGATCCACAGGGAATTGATCTCAAGAAGGCAATTTTAAGCCCACCATGTCCTCCCGAGAGTCAGTAATTGGAACTTCTGGGCCACCCAAAACAACCTCAGCAAGCACTGTTTGCCAAAGGTGGGAGTTAAGGAAGCCATTAAGGAATGAATTCCAATATAAATCAGGAGATTATAATGGGAATACAGATTGAAAAAAGGCTCATTGTCTAAATTTCTTATGACTTTGTTATTGAACTACTTATATCCATGACCTAAGGAACTTTCAGTGTACTCATTATTTTTATAATTAATACATTTTATTTTCTTAGTTGGACACAAAATAATGAGGCTGGGTGGATGGAATAGCTGGAATATCCAAAAAAGGTACTTGAAAGGCACTTTTAAAACAGATTATTTACAAAAATGATGTAAGAAAATCATCAGGGGTAAAGGAGTATCTAGAAACTGACTGTAGTGAAAGCTTTTCCTACCACAGAAACTTAAGGAGGCTAAGGGAAGGAAGCTGTTACTAAAATCATCTAAGAACTGTAGCTCACAACTCTCTCATATGGCCAGTGTGATGGGAGGGACAGAAAAATACTTAACTTCTTTCTGCTTGCCCTCCAGTCACCTGCCAGTGCTTCCCTTTGTCCTAACTCAATAGGAAGAGAGAGGGAAAGGCATCCCACATGATGTAGTATGTAGAGGCCATTTAGGACACATACCCCTGAGAAACATAGAAAATAGATCTGGAAGGGCAAACAGAAGAAGTAGCATAGGAAGAGTTCAAGGGTGTTTCAGGCAGAGGCAATAGCAGGATGGCCTAGGATGAGAAATGGGGGGACAGAAGCACCTGATAGTGGTGTGCAGGGTTTGCAGTAAGAAGGGGGCTCCAGAAGTAGTATGAGTTAGGATGTGGAGGACCTTAAATGCCATGCTGAAAAGCTTAAACTGCCTACATATAGGGAGACGTGGCTAAAGGGATCCAGAAATAACATAATTAGATTTGTGTTTAGAAAGTATGTTTTGGGGAGGTGAGGGTATGATTTGGGGAAAATGTTTCTGTTCCTGGATGGTCTGAGGGCATAGGCAAATGTTAGGTCAAGGCTCCTATAGTCTTTCTAGACCCCTGGCCTGAGGCAGGAATTCCATACCTCTCACGCCCTCCTCCCTCCCCTCCCTAAACAGGTGTATAAAAGAAGTACCTATGCTGCCTTTTGGCTCGAACTTCCCTGGCCCACCCTCAGATCAGCGAGCTTTGGCGGGCAGGGAACGCAGATTAAAACCTCTCTTTTAATCCCCTGGATTCCGTGTCTTGCTTCTGCATCGCAAACCTCTCAGCTAGGACCTTACAGTGAGGAGATAGACATTGTCATTAGAAGTAAAAAAGAGTCAGACACTATCTGGGAAAAGCAGGAAAGGCCTCCTTTAAAACAGCCTCATTGTAGGGTTTTCTTTCTTATCCTTTCTTGAATGTAAATGGACTATTTTGTGAAGCAGGGCAGAACTGGCCTTGAAGCTACCTTTCTTCTGATAATCACTTCCTTGGAAGAAACGATGAATTGTGCTTTGTCCATATTCCTTCAAAGATTGCTTCTGTAACCTTTCCTTAAACACATTCCCAAGAGCTGCCTCTTTCATTAAGATGAGGCCATTTTCCTTCTTCTGTTTTGTTGGAAATGTCCTAAAAGGAAATGCAGTTCATTTCCCTCTTGTCCTAAGAGTCATTATGTATTAATAGAATATCTACATGTAGATAAGCTCTGGGTTCCTTTGTCCTACAGGAAGGCATCAAAGGGCACCATGACTTTTAAAACAGTCCTTCAAGGTGGGTAAAGGTAGCCTTTAAAAAGAAATCATCACTTCTTAGAAATGACATCCCTTGAGAAGTTTTTTTCACTCATCTAGTCAACAGGCAGCAATGCTACGGGAAAAGATGAATGGTACTTTCTAGAACTGAATATTCAGGACACAATAAAAGCACATGCAAGAGAACACTTTGGACCTTCCCCAGTGGGTTGCTACCACTGACAAGCTGCTCATGGGCAGGCATCATACCTACATCCTATCATAAGTCTCAGATGCCCTAGCTAACAGGAATTTCTCAGAAATTGTTTTTACGAATGAACAGTACCTTTTTAGGCAGTGGAAATAATATCTGCAGAGGTTCAGAACCATGAGACAGTATGGTTTATGAAAGAAAAGAAAATGAAAGTAGTTTGATAAGATTTAAAAAAATGAGTTTGTTTGGGGAGGAAGAGAGACCGGTGAAAGATTAAACAATGAGTCCTCAAAAATAGAATTACCTCTGCCTTAAAATTCCACTGAGAAGTTTGGACTTGTTCTAATAGTCATTGAACTGTAGTTGTGACATGGGCGGCTATAAGATTTAGAAAAATCATTCTGATATAGTGTAAAGAATGAAACATGGATGAAATCTGGGGAGGAAGTTAGTGAAACAGTCCATTTTGTGCCAGTGACAGTGAGGTGAAACTAAATGTTTGGGTATGGGCAGCACATAGGACATATAGTACATGGAAAATGGGTTGGGGTCAGGACAGGCAGAACCAAGAGGCTTATCACAACCTTCTGAAGAGCAGCCAGAGCACATGGGCTTCAAAGGAAGACAAACTTTGTGGCCCAAAGTCCCATCTTTATAGCCACAGAGACCTGGCTTTTGACAAATAAGTGAATCCTTAGTTTTATTTAGGAGAAAATGAATAATAATAGAACCTTGCACATAGAATTAATGGGAGGATAAAATGTGAAAATTTGTATAAAAGGGTTTATACATGGATATATTTAAAAAGAAAGCTAATATCATTCATTGTTGGTGGGAGTGTAAAATGGTACAGCCACTGTAGAAAACATTTTGTTGGCTCCTTAATAAGGTAAATTTAGAATTACCATATGACATGATAATTTCATTCCTAGGTATATACTTAAAAGAATTCAAAAGAGATTATCAAGCAAAAATTTGTACATATGTGTTCATATCAGCTCTCTTCACAATAGCCCAATGGTGAAACAATCCAAATATCTATCAAAAGATGAATGGATAAACAAAATATAGTATATCCATATAGTAGAATATTACTGAGCCATAAAAGGAATGCCAGATTTATAGATGCTACAGTATAAACAAACCTTGAAAACATTATGCTAAGTAAAGAAAACTAGACATGAAATACCATATATAATGTCATTCCATTTATATAAAATTTGTAGAATAAGCAAATCCAAAGAGAAAAAAAAGAAGATTAATGCTTACCCCAAGATATAGGAGACGGGAATGGGGAGTGAGTGCTTAATGAATATGAGGTTTACTTTTGGGGTGATGAAAATATTCTGGAACTTGATACTAATGATGGTTACACAACATTGTGAATATATTAAGTGTCATGGGATTTTATAACCTAAATGGTTAAAATAGTAAATTTTATGTCGTGTATTTTATCACAATAAAAACATAAAAGGAACTTAATAAAAGTATGTATTTTATCTTTATTCTAAGAACTTACACTACTAGGGTCATGTCCATATAAACCATTGAACACAGAAGCCTTTGGCTTACACTTGATGGTGGATCTTTGGAACACGTATGCTTCTGCCCAAGCTTGGTTCTTTCAGACAGTAATATCCACTCTGAGTGGCTCCCAGAGGGCACTGTGCCAAGGTTGAGAAATTTTAAGTGATTATGCATGCCAAAGCCCAGCATTCTGAAAGGTGTATAAATGCCTGTCTTTATGCCTACCCAGCTTGTCTCCCTCTTGCCATGCCAACTAGGATGTCACCTTTCCTCAGAGTTCTGGCTCCAGTCTGCTCTTTGTTATAGCTCAGTCCATCTGCTCCAGCAAAATTTTGGCTCAGATTTAGCCAAAGGAGAACCTTTCTATGTCTAGAAAAACTTAACAAGAGTATTATCTAGTAAATGTGAAAAGCAGTAGGAGGAAAGAGGTTGGGTTGAGCCTAGACAGTAGTGATATAAGTGTCTATTCCTTCAAAGAACATTTTGAGCATCATTATTTTGCAGGCATTGTGCTAAACACAGTGGAATATTAGAAGAGGAAAAATTCATTCATCTATTCATCAATCACCTATATATTGAGCATTTAAATTGCCCTTGGCCCTGTGGATATAGCAGTGATGAAGATAGACATACTCTCTGGTTTCAAGAAGTCCAGAGGAGGAAAGGATTCATACTTTCTGGCAGTATGAGGAAACTTTTCCTAGAAACAATTATATTTGACTTAAGCACTGAAAGTTAAGTTGAATCACCTACTGCTGATAGAGAAACGTGTAGGTGTATAGGAGAGTATAAACATGGGAAACAGAGGAGAACAAGAAAATCTTTGTCTTTTCTTCAAACTGCTAAAAAATGCTTTCTTCTATTACCTTTGCTTGCTATCACATTCAATTTTCTTTAACAACATTTTGGGTTTATTTTATTTTAATTTAATTTAATTTTATTTTATTTTTATTTTATTTTATTTTATTTTATTTTATAGATAAGGTTCAAAGAGGTTCAGTAACTTGCTCATGCTCTATTTAGCCAATAAGTAAAAGAGCTAGGATTCAACTCCACATCTCCCATGCTTTTTTTACTGCACTGTTCCACTTCCCTAGAAATCAAGAACAGTTAACCCTTGAACAACCAGGTCTTAGAGGCAACAACCATGCAATTGAAAAATCTGTGTATAATATTTTTTAAAACATATGCAATTTTATTTGAAATTTGCAATTTAAAAAATATCATTTTGCATTGTTTAGAGTATAAAAGAGCTTTAAGTTAGATTCTTTTCTTTTTAATATTTTATTGAATTTATTGGGGTGACATTAGTTAATAAAAGGTTTCAGGTGTACATTTCTACAATACATCAATTATTTTTTGTATTGTGTGTTCACCACCTCAAGTCAAGTCTTCTTTTATCTCCACTTATCCCATTTTAGCCTTTTCAATCCCCTCCCCCCCCCCCCTTTTCCCCTTGGTAATCACTATACTGTTGTCTGTGTCTATGAATTTTTTTCCTTTGCTTAATCCCTTCATCTTTTTCACCTGGCCCTCCAACCCTCCTCCCCTCCCTTCTGACATCTGTTTGTCTAGTCTCTTTATTTATGAGTCTGTTTCTATTTTGTTTGTAAGTATATACTTTTGACTCTACAGCCAGCCCTTTGCATCTCTGGATTCAACCAATTGCAATTGAAAACAGTATTTTGGCATTCCCAACCATGGAATGTGAAAATACTGTTTTCTATTGCATTGGTTGAATCTGCTGATACGAAACCCAAAGGCTGACTGCATTTATTGAAGGTAAAATCCACCTATAAGTGGACCTCTGCAGTTCAAACCCATGTGTGCAAGGGTCAATTATACACATTTACAATACCATGTCATAGTTACTACTATAAGGGTTGCAGCTCCCTAGGAATATTCTCTATTAGAGAGTAACCAACCTAAACTGAGAATGATTAGAAAAAGATTAATTAGAAAGATGATATTTGAAAGATAAAAGATAAATAACAAATGTGTGTATGTTGGGTGTGGAGATAGACGCTAAATTTTTTAGCAGAAGGTTCAACAAAGACCTTGAGGCACAAAGCAATTAATTGCTGTCTAGCGTTCTCTTACCTGACTGTGTGCTTTGACATGGTGTTATGTGCAATCTTTAAATTATTTAATAGAAGCTGGTATCTCTTCATTTTTATTAAATAGAAGAGACATTGTTTTACTCATCCACTCCTACCCCTAACCTCCTATGAACAGGTTGTGGGCAGACAGAAAGAAATCAAATTACTTTTCAACATGAGCCCAGTCTGAACAGAACTCATTTGGAGTGTTAGTGCTTTGATCTGTCTGCTCTCACCACACCATTGCCTCGCTCACTTGGTGGAATGAATATTGGAGGGGACAGGGGAAATGTCTCTGAAAAAGAAGCTGTGACAATTTCTAAGTAAATGTAATAAATCAGGAGGATTTTTCAAAGGAAATAAAAAGTGTCATTTATGATGCCTATAACTCTTACACCCACTAAGATTCCTATATTGGTGCAGTTTAGATTCTCCCATGGTAGATAAAATTATTTGATCTGTCAAAATGGAGGGATGATTTCTTTTTTCCTCCTTCATGCAGGCATCTTGTTTAAGCAGCCAATTTTATTATTTCCTGCCCTCTTTCTGTGCTGGCAAAAACAGAGAAAACAAAGGCTATCAGTGTTTAAAAGGTTGCAGTAAGGAATTAAAATAGAGAGTAGTGGCACAAGCTCCCCAAAATTATAATTGTCACCTATAGGAATTCTAGGAAAAATAAATCTTTATTTATACCTGAAGAGTTATTACTTCTGTTTCACAGAAGGCCTAAGTTATAAGGAAAATGATGATTATTATAAAATAATAACAACAACAATAATAAATGGCTATAATTGTTTGAACAGCTGCCCTGTGCAGGGATTATAATAGGTTCTTTTTAGGTGTTATCTTAGTGACTCCTTCAAGCAGCACTATGCTGTGTATATTATTGTTACACTAATTACATTATTATTGTTATTATTATTATTTCCATGCGAGCGATAAGGCCTAGATGTTTGAACTAATGTGCACAATTCCATATTACTAAATGGTGGAGGCCAATTTCAAACTCAGTGTTGTTTGACTTCAAAAATCATGATTTTTTTTTAATGACTCAGAACCATAGACTGATATCTCACAGCTACTGTTAGAAAAACAATCATTTGTTTTTGTTTAGTAGTTGAGTTTTATATAATTCAATTCTACTTTCTAATTTGACCAACACAGTCAACACAATCTATATATATATAAAAGCCTAAGTGACCTGCCGGCCAACCAGCTGACATTTCAACCACCCAACCAGTAGCTATGACATGCACTGACCACCAAGGGGCAGGCACTCAACTCAGAAGCTGCCAAGCTGTGGTGACTTGGCAGCTGAGGTTCTCGGGTGATGCACCCAGAACCAGAGAGGAGGGAGCCCACTTCCAGGGTGTGTCACCTGAGAACCTCCCTCTTGCAATCTGGGACCCCTGAGGGGATGTCAGAGAGCTGATTTCGGCCCTATCCCCACAGGTCAGACCAAGGGACCCCATTGGTGGATTCATTGGGCCTCTAATATAATAATAATTACTAGCAACAATTCTTATAAATCATATGAAAGTAATAATTAAATAGGAACCATTTATATTTATCATTTTGTAGAGTACTTATTAGGTGTCAGGTGTTTTGCTAACCACCACTGGTGGTTGCATGAGCTTATGACCATCTAATACAGTAGATACAGTATAAATGTTAAGGAAGCTTGAACTAGTGTCATACTTTGGAATCTTGGCTCTACTACCTATCACCTATTTGACTTTGGGAAATTACTTAATGCCTCTGCCTTAGCTCTTCAATGTAAAATGGGCCATGTAATAATGCTTACATGGTGGTTTTGAAGATTGTTAAATTAGATAATACTAAGGTATTTAACACATAGTTAATAGTCTATAAATGATCATTGTTTCTATTCTGCTGATGAGAAAATTGAGGATTAGAGAGACTGCCCAATCTCAAAAGTAGTTGAGGGGTGGAGCTGGAATTAGAATGCAAGTCAGCCTCATTCACAATTTCTCCTCTTAATCCTATACTCTGTTATCAACAAACATAAAGTACATTCACTAAATGTGTTTAAATATGAATCCTTTTTAGTGTGATAGGTTTCCCATTAATCAATCTATTGTATTACAGATTTTAGGAGCACGCAGTTTCCCCTACAGCCTCACTGACTCACGCCTCTGCCTTTGCACAACTCTTCTCTGCCTGCAGTAGTTTCTCCCACATTTGCCTAACCTATTTGTCATTCAGAATTCAATATGAGACATAACCTCCTGAAAGGTAGGGAGTCTATCTCTGTACTATATCCAAGGCCTGCCATCCATGTTTGCCCCAAATATTGTCGTACAGTGAATTGCAATTTTATCTTTTTTATGCACAGTTACAAGCTCTTTTAGTACAAATATAATCATGTGTTATTCTTATCTTTATCTCTAATGTATAACAGAGTGCCTACCACATAGTGAATGTTCAATATATTCACCTATTGAATAAATGCATGGATGGATGAATAACAGTAATTGTTCCAGAGTTCTAGCCAACATTTATAGAATATGTGATGAAATGGTTTTTCTTTATGTGAGACTATTGAGAAAATAAGTATTTTAAAGACTTGGTGAACATTTAGACCAAAGGCAAAGAGAACTTTAAATGTATCTACCCACATACACCCATAAATCCCCTCCTTTCTTCATGCCCATTGGCAATCTTCTATATATAGATTATAGTAATTTCGTTTCAAACAACTAATTTTCAGCATTTGACATGTTCATTAACCCCAGGTAGGGAAATTATTGTGGTGCATTAATTTTTCACCAGTGAAGACATTTGTCATCTGTGCAAGTATCATTAGTGCTTGCTTCAAAGATGGAAATGACATACTGTCTTTGCTGATTGAAGAACACAGTGGAATTTTAAATAGTATCAGCTGGGCTCTCTAGGCCATCCAATTCTAGGTACTTTTTGGGCTCTCATTAGACAAGATTCATGTGATATCAGTAAGAATCTGATTTATGAAGAGGACAAGTATTGTACACCTCTTGGGAAATGAGCATATTAGTGCAATATTTTGTTGTTATTTTGTTCTTACCTATCTGACTGTCATTTCTATGTCACCTTTGTTGGCTCTAACGTGTCCTTGAAATTTGATGTTTCCAAGACTTGTCTTCAGTCCTCCACTCTTCTCATGTTGTACTCTTTTCCACTCTCATGGGTCACATACCATCTATATGCTAATGACTTTCATCTTCATCTCCAGCCAGGCTCTCTCTCCTGAGCTCCAGACTCATATGCAGCTGCAAACTGTCTAGACAGATATACTGGAAATAGTCCCAGACAACTCAAATTCAATGTGTCTAAAACTTTGCTTATTATCTTCCTCTATCTTCAGACCTGATTATCCTACAATGAATATTGAAAGGACATTTTCTCTTGTCTCAGAATTTCACTTAAGGTGAGTCCATATGTATAGTAGGTACACCCACATTCTAAAGGAAATATGTCAGATACATAATTTTAGGATCTGCAAATGGTACTTGAATTGGTCTTGAGAACTTCATCTTATCTATTTCTAGACTGTAGAAAGACTATATAAAGAGAAAATTAGAAATTCATAGTAGAAATTCTTCGAAGTAATAAATTGTTGGCCTAGGGAAGCATCCTAAACAAGTGAGGTGTTTGTGTGTGTGTATGTTGGGGGAGGGAGGGTGTCCTAGAAGACCTCTGAGAGAGAGAGAGAATGGGAGTGCCTACACAAAGAGAATACTGTTTTCTCATTCCCTGGCCTGAAGCTTGCTGAGCTGCAGAAACTATTCAGCCCTCTTAGGTTGTCATGAGAGTGGGATATGAATTCTTTGGAGAGTTTTACATGTGAACCAGGGTTTGGGGACATACTGGAAACATAGATGCTGATGCTTACTTCTTGCTAAGAATTATGAACTTGGGAAGCCAGCGAGAGCAACTTAGGAAATTAAGTGACTAGAGAGGCAATGAGTCATCTGTAACTTCCATTAGTTTTATGGGGCTAGAAACCATGAATTTATCATGGGCCAAATGTGCTAGTAACAGTGAAAGGTAGTCTAGCTTGAGCTTTCATAAGGTATTGATCCCAAGAAGATAGCTTGCTGGTGAGGATACTCTTGGAGTAAGAGGTTATGGGATGCGGCCTGGCCAGTGTGGTTCAATGGTTGGGTGTTGACATGAACCAGGAGATCACGGTTTGATTCCAGGTCAGAGCACATGCTCTGACTGTGGACTGAGTCCCTGGTAGGGGCATGCAGAAGATAGTGGATCAATGATCATCTCTCATCATTGATATTTCTAACTCTCTCTCCCTCTTTCTTCCTCTCTGAAACCAATAAAAAATATATATATATTAAAAAAAGAATTTGTGTAATGTGGCCTATGTGGGTCAGAATCTGAGGGATATTATACATATTTAGCCAGGCATCCTATTACCAAATTCAACATGAAACCCACACCTGGGATAGATACTCCAGAGGATTAGCATATATTAGTACGAACCTGCCACACAGAGAGCTCTAATAGCGAGATTACAACAGCACCATTCAGGTGAGATAGTTAGAATTTAGGATAGATTAGACATAAGGGATATCAAAAGGGAACAATCAAGGGTGACTATTGTTTTTTTTCTTTTGAACATCTGGGTGGATGGTAATGCCACTGTAATATGGAAAAATGGAGAAGGAATGAAAGAGGCTAAGGTCTTTAAACATCATCAACATAAATATGGTACTTAAAGCTATGATAGTGAAGGAAATCAACTAAGGGAATGCAGAAGAGGAGTAAGTGATGGGTGTGTGCATATGTGTGAGGTGTATGGTGTGTGTGTGTACATCTTTTTTAAGAGGGTTATTTTGAGTTTAAATGATTGAGCACATTTGAAAGTGCCTTATAATTTAAAAAGGACTTTTTAAAAAGTGCTTCTTAATTCTGAGTTTGGCTCTCTGATGGAGGAGTGATAGATAAGGATAGAGTGCTATTCAGAGATCAATTAGGGACCTTTGATATGAAGAGATTTTTAAAAAAATTTCTTTATTGATTAAGGTGTTACATATGTGTCCTTATTCCTCCATTACTCCCCCTACTCCCCTCTACTCATGCTCTCACCCCCTTGTCGTCTGTGTCCATTGGTTAGGCTTATATTCATACTTTTTTTTTTAAATCATTAAAGTAAATAAACATGTTCATTTTAGACTATATAAGAAAATCCACCAAGGAGAAGAAACCACCTTCTAAATACAGTGGCAATAACTTATTAATTCATTTGCTCCCAATATTTGTTCTACATTTTATTTTTTTAATGTCTATAAATGGCAATAAATATATACTTTTCAACAACCGAATCTATCAAACAGGCCCTAGTCAGGTTATGTGTTTTTTTTTTTTTAATAGCTGTGTTCATACTGTGTGAATTAATCATTGACACTTTATAGAGGGGTAGCTACCGTATAACTTCAGAACTGAAAGGTATCTACCGTATAACTTCAGAAATCAGTTGGTAGTTGCCCCCTTTTATATTTGTGTGAATAGTCACCTATAGGCTGCCTTTTAGCCATCTGCACGCCTATTGTAATAAAACTGCAACAGAGTCTGCTTTCCTCAGAATTATCAATGTTTAGAATATAAAATTAAATTCATCAACTTTCTACATAATCATCATCATCATTTTCATCATTAGTAATTATAGTAAATGCTAGAGGCCCAGTCCACAAAACACGTGCATGGGAGGGGTTCCAGCCCAGCCGTCACACTCTCAATCCGGGACCCCTCCCTAGGATGATGCCGGACTGCTACTAATGTGTTGATCTTCTGACTCCAGTCCAATTCTCTTTGCCTTCTAAAATGCTATCTGGTAGCCAAAATTACAGAAAGCTATTTAATCTAATCCAACCCATTCCATTCTAAAATATAAGTGTAATTTAACTTATATTTCTCAAAGCTGATTTGTGCCTAGAATTATAATAGACACTGATGGACCAAAGTATCCAATTCATGTCTGAGCCTATAGCCCTTAACATTTTTACTCATACATGGTGCTCACTGAAGGCCTGTTGAAATGAATACAGAATTAATAAAACAAGGCCTTGTCTTCAAGGAACATCTCATCTTGTAATGAAGAGAGATATACTAGTATACAAAACTATAATATGGGGCATATTCTCAGAAATGCTAGAATTGTACAGATTGTACTAGACTTTATAACCTGGCTTCTTTCACTTATCAATAGATCAATGAGTATCTTTTATTTCAATGTGTTGTTCTATAGCAACAGTTTTTAAATGGTGTGCTGCAAGAATTTTTTAAAATATGCAATAACTGACTATATAGTCAGGGGCATTGACCACTTTTCCCTTAAACTGTCAAATTAAAAAATGACAGCACCCAACACAATAGACATCCAGTGTCAGTTGATCAAAATTAGACCTATTTTTTTTTATCATATTGGCAAATTTTATATATTATTTGTTGTGCTGCAGAATTTTAGCAATTAGTTAATGCATGCAATAAGATGAAAAAGGTTGAAAATTACTGGTTTATATTATTTTTAAGAGCTCTGTAATTTTCCATTGTAAAAGATTTTTCATAACTTGTATAAAAACTTTCTAATATTCAGACATTTAAGTCCAGTTATAAGGAGTGAACACCCTTGTAACTAAATCTTTGTGCCAGTTCTTAATTATGTATAAGTACTAATTTAAAAAAAAATATGAAGGCCTAACCAAAGATCAAATGAACTGTTTTATGAAAAAATGACTCCTTGTCAGCAAAGGTATTCAAGCAGAGGCTAGTTATCAGTTTTGGAGCAGTGAGGTACTGATTGTGGTGGAGTGGATAATAAGGGGTGAGGAAGGTTGTATAGAGAGAGGAGTCTAAAGAAATGGGCATGGATCTAGTGGATATGTAGAATTTGGAAAAGAATAAAATGGGGCAAGTGTCCCAGTCAGAAGGAAGCCAACTGAATATAGTTCCAAACAATTGAGATGGAGAAAGTAGCAAGATACGAGTCTGTACAGGTAACCAAGACTTCCTCTGTATGCCAAATACTCTAGTTTATCATTCACTACAACACTAAGTCTCCTGTTTACTGTAGAGGAGGCTCAGACTTGCACTGGTTAGCTGCTGGCTCCATGACCTGTCCCTTTCATTTTGTCAGCCTCAATTATCCCATCACTCCATTGAAGGTTATAATATCTGCCTTATTTGGTAGTTGAAAGAAAAAACTCGCAGAGCCTGGCATATAAAAAAAACAACAACATTTAATAGAAGTTAAATATTCTGAATCTCATACCAGTACTTTTTTGATATATATACTATTTCTCACAGAATTTGATTAGGACAACAGAGCACTTTTTAGGCCCCTCTCCAAATATACATGCTCTTAGGGTATAGCTTCTGGTATTTATTATTTGCTCTAGTTCTCTCCTTTAGAGCCTGGGCCTGGGTTTAAGCTGCCATAAAAACTCATGTTTAAAGCAGAGACTATGGGAGTAGGGTCTTGACCAGCGACCATCAATGGCTCGTAATCAAGGAGCAGTCTCAGTGTGAAGCTGTTGCCTATCAACTGAGAGCAAGATGAGCACACAGGGTGAACATCTGCAAGAGAGCACAGAGGCTGGAGGGAAATACCTGATAGGTAACTAAGGGGACCCAGTCTCCTTTATAAGCCACTTTGCTGGACCTAATGTAACCCATTTTGCCTCAGGTTACTTTATATGCCCCTTTTGCCCATTAGAACAAAGGTGACATCCACTGGATTTCATAACTTTATTCTTATGCTCAGGCATCTCAACATGGACATTTTCCCAGGTCAGGAGTCTCTACAACATTTCTTACTTAATATGCTATTCATCATTTCATGTCAAAGTTACTGATTATTTAGTAGAAGTTGAAAGTCTACTTGGCAAATGGCTGTAGGTTAATCAGATGAAGTTTATTGTCAACGTTTGAGTTTAAAGGACTTGTTAGGAAGTAGTTTTTCTCTTTAGGTAGCTGCCAGGTATCAACAAAGCTCCATGACCTGCCTTTATTTAGGTGGAAATTACTCTTCCAAGAAAGGTATTTCCCACTTGGCCTGAATTCAGAACCACATCTCAACAAACATTCAGGATCAACAAACTTCTTTCCTGCCTGTCAGAATGAAAAACTAATAGTGGGGCTCATCAATCCTGATGCTGTCTCATTTTTTTTTTTTTTTTTTTTTTATAGCCAAGGTCACTTTGTTCAGAATTTACATTTGCCAAACAAATTGAAATAACTCCATAAAAGAAATTCTTAGCAATTGTTGATGTGCTGATAGTGTCTTATTTTTCAACATTTTGAGCTAGTGAGGAGGGAGTTTTTGAAAAATATAAAGTGATGGAAGTGCCATTGCTTGTCTGCTCTAGGAAACATCTACAAATCAGCCTAGCTGATCAGTCGGGTGGCATGCAGAGATATCTGTGTCCATGGGGTATCAGAGTACCACTCAAGGCAGTAGTTAGGAAGCAGATTTTCTCCTCTTTAGGAAAGGATGCTGTGATGAGTCTAGGAGAAATTTGAGTGAAGCAATAGAAAAGTCTTAGTTTTATTCAACATAGTGATATAAAACGGGTCACCTACATCTCCTCCACCCTAATGTTTGGAGGAGTACTATGGAAGAATTTTTGTGGTTGGCTCATAAAGTTTGTTCTCATGTCTTCTTATATAGAATCATAAAATGGAGACTAAATTATCTTGTATTTCTAATGATTTGGAGAAATATACCTAGTATCTTAATCTATTTGGGTTTCTATAAGAATAGACTGGTGACTTAAACAAGCAAAAACATTTCTTTCAGTTCTGGAGGATGAGAAGCCCAAGATCAAAGTACTGGCAGATTTGGTCACTTCTTAGTCCCTGAACTGCTGTCCTCTTGCTCTGTCACACACAGTGGAAAGAGTGACAGTGTTTTGGGGTCTCTTTTATCAGGGCACTAATCCCATTCATGAGGGCTCCACCCACATGACCTCATCACCTCCCAAAGCACCTCCTCCTGCTATCACATTAGGAGTTAGGATTTCAACATGGAAATTTTGGGGGACACACACATTCATTTCACAACACCCAGAGAGATGTGTTCTTAAGTTATCCTATTTCTTCATTGTAAGAGAACTTTACCCTCAGAAAGGTGACTCATTGAGAGGAGTAGTGCTCAGAACTGTCTCTCAAATTAAATTCTCTGGGCAGTATTGGAAAAGGGAATCAGTAAAAAACTGATACCTGCTTCATCGTAAAAATGACATGCTATATCCTCATTAGTCCTTTTGCTCTCTGAGGAGGTGAACTTTTCATAGAGTACTGAATTATAATGAGGAGGACATCCTGTAAAAATCTGTGGAATGTGTATTCCAAGCAAAGGGAACAGATAATATAAAATCTGTTTTTGAAAAATAGCAAGAAGTCTATTATGCTAGAGTGAATTGATTGATTCAGAGAAACAAATATGAAATCAGAGAGATAGGTAGGAGTCAGGTTATGTAGTGTCATGTAGGCCATTCTAAGGAGTTTAACTTTTAGTTTGTGATGGATGGGAAGCCATTGAGCAAGGGAATAGCATGATATGATACTTTTTTTTTTAATTGAGAGCAGGGAGGCACATACAGAATTAGGGAGAGCAGTTCAGCTCTTGCATTAGTCCAGAAGAGAAATGATGGTAGCTTGGTTTATATTTGTGTGAGTAGAGATCGAAAGATGTTAGACAAAGTTAGAACTTGCTAATGGAGTAAATGTAATGGGTGGGGAAAGAGCAATCAAAGATGATGCCTTGGTTTTGGCCTTAGTTAGCATCTTAATAAATGGTGGTTCCATTACTAATACAACACTGGAGAATAGAGATGGGAGTTGGAAAGCATGAGTTTAATTTTATACATGACAAATAGGGATACCTGTTAGACATCCAAGGTAAAATGTCAAGTAAATAGTTGGAGAAAATATCGGGAGTTCAGAGGGAAAGTTATATTTTAAAATATATGTTAGGGAGTCATTAGCATAGAGATGATATTTAAAGAAAATTGATTAGATCACCTAGGGAGCAAGTGTGGATTAAGAAGAAGAGAAAACGAGAGAAGAACTCTAGGTGGTTTTCAGCATTAGGTGATCTCCACACTCAAAGAGAAAGGAGGAACCAACAATGACCATGAGCTGGAAGAAAAGCTGGAAAGTATAGCAATGTGAAGCCAAGTGAAAAAAAAAAAAAACTTTTAAGAAAGGGAGGGATGATTGACTATGTCAAATTCCCTTTAAAGGGTAAAATGAGAACTGATCATTGATCACTGGCTCTCTTTCCCATCCACCCTCTCCCAGGTGTAGTCCTTCTTGTACTGGGAACCATGGATGGTACAGACTGAGTAATAACTACAATATATGTTTATAAATCACAGTCCTTGTAAGTCATTATAATTATTCATTCATTGCCTTCTTCCCTCTCTTTGTGGAAGTCACTCCCAGTTTAAGGAATGGGCCATATTTAACAAGTTTATTGAAATAGGGTCATATTTAATGAATGTATTCTTATGTGGGAATACACAAAAGCCTGGTTGATGAATTCTCCTAATATTCTAGAGCTGGAAGGGCTCTTAGAGATCACACACTTCTATGCCCTCATTTTATTGAAGAAGAAACTGATACTGAAACAGGGAAAATGAATTGCTTAAAGGCACACAGCAACTTAACTTTAGAGCTAGGACTAGAACTCAGACCACATGGGACAGTTAGTTTTCCTTTGTTCTACACCCTTGGGCCAATTTTCCATCACAAAAGATTAATTCCTCTGGGTCTTGAATGGTTTTCCATCTTTAATATATCATGATTAAAGGGAAAACATTTTATAATAGAACAATACTTAGTAGTTTGAGTGCAAATCCTTTAGAAATGGAACATAGTCACCTGGCTGAGGGCTAGAGAATGAGGTTGGGAAAGGAGCATCATTGGACTCTGAGGGCAGAGGTAGCCTGATAGAGGAAAGGCCAGCCTGACCTGGGTTTAAATCCCACCTCTATCTACTACTACTGTGTGACCTCTCATCAGTTTCTTAATTTTCCTGAGCCTCATCTATAAAATAGGGACACTGTATAATAATAATACTCATAACTTACCAATAAACTTATTGGTAAGTTATGAGTATTGGCAAAAACACATCTAAAGTGCTCAGCTTTTGCTTGAGGTGTCCTAGGCACTCAATATATAATAGCTCATTTTTTTAATAGCTCTTTATTATTATGTTAACTTCATTTTTCTTCTGTTCCTGCTGCTATGGGTGCCACTGGCAGCAGCTGCAGATCAAGCCACTGTCTCCAGAGGTTGATTGCTCCTGCCTGTGGCCACTTCTACCAGACCTGTGGCTTCCAGGCCTCTGTCTGCTGTGCCTCCTGGCAGACTGGAAAAGAGGCCTTGAAACTGCCTGGGGCTAATAGTTTCTGCTTCAGGACAAGTAGTCACCAAGGGGCAGCTACTGCTGAGGCTGTTTCTCTTTTTCCCTAAGGCTCATTCTACTGCTTCCTTTCTGCAAATAAAATGCTTCTATTCCTATGGACAAATATTTTTAAGAGAGGAAAGGTTTCATTTACACTAATAGTCTGATGAGTATCTCTAGCACACCAGGCAATGTGTTAGTCCCCATACTCTGGGAGTTTGGTTTAGAAAGGCAGACAGACCTGGAAACAAATAACTTTCCCAACTGAGTGAACTGACCACTCAGCAGAGGTGCAGGCAACTTGCTGTGGGATGTAGAATGGGGAAGACAAGACTTTCCTGGAATGGATGTGGTTTAAACCGGATCTTAAAGGATAAGATCCTTTAATATGGATGAATAATTAGGGAAACTACATTTCATGAACAGCTATGCAGTCAACAAGTACAGGGGACATTTAGGGGAAAGAAATTTAGGGATATAAAAAAGGACACAGGGGAGACAAGACTTTAATTGGAGAAACTCAAATGTTCTGCTTAGGAATTTGGGCATGATTCATGACAGGATATGAAAATATATAGGATACTAGAGGCTATCAGGTATTAACAGTTCACATTAAAGATGAGAGGACTGAAACTTAGAGATAAGAAATCACTTGGCTAGAATTACATAGCAAATTGGAGGCAGAAACTTGGACAGGTACCAAAGTTTACTGACTTTCAGGCCCATGTCCTGCCTAACCATGACACAACGTTTGTGTATAAGGGGGAACAATTGTAGATGGTATTAAAAGGCAGCAAAGGCCTGAGACCTTTCCTCACTAGAGCTGGACTGAGATTTAGAGGATTTGGATAGGAAAGAGACCAGATCCTTGCTGATCTAATGCCACTTTATATAATTGGGATATATTTTTCTATAAATAAGCTTTAGAATAATCAGCTTAATTATTAAATAAAATTATATACAAGGTTTTGTTTTTATACATTAGTACATTTTCTATATTTTTATTTTCTATTATGAATATAAAACCTAGAATTTACACAATGAAGTTAAACTAGTAAGTGATTCTGCCTTGGAAGGCATCTTATGGAGCTGAAAAGATGAGGATCCAATCTCTGGTGAAGCTAAAGTTGCCAAACCCTGGGTTCTAAGTTGACTTAGGTCATAGTCCTAAGCCATTGCCCACCTCACTTGGTTTTTCATTATAAAATTTCGGTGTTTGTGATATTTTTAGTGGTCCTGAACCAAATGACAGTCAAAGAGACAGACACCCAACAAAAACAATTGCTTCACCCTTTTCAATAAATTCAATTAAACAAACATTTAATTATTTTTTTAAAAAAATGCAACATACAAACTTTATTTAACAAAAGTAACAGGTAATGTCAAACAGGAACTTGTATTAAGAGAAAAAAAATAACCAGAAGAAATTTTATCTTAAACACCTTACAGTAAGCCTTACTGGAAGAAAGCAGGCAAAGGAAGTTGGAGTAGCAGATCTTCAAATTTATTTTCTATCTATCGAATTACTGTGAGTGACTTTGGGCCTCAATGAAAAACAATTTCAAGCCTGTCAGTAAGGATAGATGGGCCATGATCTTGACTGCCTTAGGGACATTGCCCTTGATATACTTCTACCCAGAAAACTCTTCTCCTGTAAGCAAGGCTCCTTGTTATCCTGGTTTCAGCTTAAATGTTACATCCTCAATGAAGTCTTTCCTGACCACTCAACTTAAAGTAGCTACCCAGTCACTCTGTTTTTTGCATTATCTTGTTTTAATTTTTTGATTAGCACTTGTTATTGTTATATTTTCTTAAATACATATTTGATTTTTGTTTTATTTTCCCCTCACTTGAATATAAGCTTCATGAAAATGGTATCTTGTCTTCATCAAATTGTATTCTCAAAACCTAGGAGTACATGGCACATGGTAGATACTCAATAAATATTTGTTTAATTAGTACATGAACTAATTTTCTTATGCAATAGATGCTGGAACTGCAGCCCAGAGAGGAGATTGAACTTATTTAAGGTCAAGGAATGCAGGTAGACTGGGTTAGTGGACAGAGCATTAGCTTAGTTTCTAGTCCTCTAATTTGCTATGTGACTTTAAATCAGTCCTATGTTCTCTAATCTATACTAATAAAAGCCTAGGTGTCCCTACAAGATGGCTGCCACAAGATGGTGAGGCCTGGGGGTCCCATAGCTCTGTGGGTCATGGAGGAGGTGAGACCCAGTGGAGGAGGCCAGTCACAGCAGGTTAGGGCAGTTGTGGGCAATCAGGCTGGTAGGGGAGGGCAATTATGGGCAATCAGGCTGGCTGGGGATGGCAGTTGGGGGCAATCAGGCCAGCAGGGGAGCAGTTAGGCATTAATTAGGCTGGCAGGCAGAAGCAGTTAGGGACAATCAGGTAGGCAGGCAGGCGAGCAGTTAGGAGCCAGTGTTCCCAGATTGTGAGAGCGACCCCTATGGGATCAAGCCTAAACCAGCAGTCAGACATCCCCCAAGGGGTCCCAGATTGGAGAGGGTGCAGGCTGAGCTGAGGGACACCCCTTCTCCGTACACTTATTTTGTGCACCAGCCACTAGTAAAGATATAATATTAATGACAAATAATTTTTGAATGCCTTCTACATGCATTATGCTGCTTTATTTATATTTTAAATAATCTTCCCCAAATCTTTGAGTTAACTTTTAGTAAGTCTGCATAAATGATATTAGGCCCAAATTCCAGTAGCTAACACAATAAAGGTTTATTTCTCACAAACACCACAGAGTGGCTTGAGTCAGAAAGTAACAATGAATGGTTCTTTTTCAAGTGACAACTCAGAGATTCAGGATTTCTCAGTTTTAGTTGTTGTCCTTCTTGACCCATGGCATTCAAGGTTACTGTAGAAGGGGAAAAGAAAGCACAGATGATTATATATAAGATATTATGTATAAGACTGGAAGTGGCATAAATTATTTTCATCCATACTTCTTTGGATAGTACCTGTCACTAGGAACAACTATACTGAATAGCAAGTATACTGAATAGCAAGTATACAGTAAAGCAAGTATACGGAAGTCTTTTATGGAAAGATAAAATGGTGTTGGTCAACATTTAGCTAATATCTGCCATAGTACTGTCTTATCACCATTTTAAAGATGAAAAAAAGTTTTCTTTGGTGGCTTGCTTGATATTTATAATAAGTGAGGGAATGAAGATACAGGACCAAGGATTCATGCCAGACTTTTGCTAGTAATAGTGCCCTTTGCTCTGTACCTGTATAAATCACTGATTGTCAAGGTTGTTCTGTTAGAGAATTCATTCTATAATAGGAATCTTATAGAGAATTCCAGCATGTAAAAGAAATCATCAGGAGTTTTGAAACATAGTAAACCCTAAAATGATTGTCTGGGAACCTTCTAAGGCCCTCAGGAGTCCAGTGTGGAAACCTTGGACCAAGTGGTCTTGATGGGCTTCTTCTAGCTCTGACTCACAAATTTCATCTCGTGGTTTCCGAATATTATTAATATGAGGCATAAGATTGCAAGGATGACTACATCTCAGAACTGGGTGCTTGTCATCAAAGAATTCTGCCTCAGGACCCAGAAATAAGCTATGGATTTACAGCTGAAATCCTGGCACTGCATGTGCTGAGCATTAAGAACCTTTTCCCACTACCCACCATCCATGCAAAAAGTTATCTAATTGTACAAGGCACTCTCTGGAAACTTTCCCAGAGGAATAATAGATAAAGTAACCAAGAACTTTTTAATTTTGCAAAGTGCACTCTTCCTTATAATTTACTTAATATAGAAATTTAATGTTCTGCGGTTTACTGAACAAATAACATTGGAAGTACTTTAGAGTTAGCTTGGGAGCTTGCCTTTGGTTGCCAGTTTGACTTTATCATTTGATTATCCATATAAAGGCCAGAAGTAACAATATTCTCTGTCTTAAGTGGTTCACAGCGGTTATCTCTTGACCATTACCAATTATAAATACAAGATTTAAATTCAGGGAGAAAATCATACAAGAGAAATTGGCTGAATTTGCTCAAGTAGTCCCTTAAGTAAGATGCTTGGTTCTCTGGAGCTGGATTATGGTGATTACACTTTTCCAGAAAGTTCCTAACCTTGGGGGCTCACTAGTTCTGTGGCATCATATTCATTCAGAAAATATATACTGAGGACCAATATGTGCCAGTCACTGTGATGCTGCCAGAGCTATTGAGACTGACTCAGAGTCCTGATGCTTACCCTTTGGTCACATTTTTTTCCTTCTCCTGTGTCTCCCAACTCCTCTTACGTTTAAAGACAATAAGATAAGCCTCTTAGTTTTCATTGCATAAATTTGGTCACCATTTTACTTGATTAACTAAACTTCAATAATTCAGACAATTTAACTGACTCAGAATGAATGCCACACTGATAATTAACTTGTTCCTCTTCCTTTCCTTCACCTAGGAGCTTGATGGATCATTAATGACACCATTAGAGAAAAAGCAAGCCCAGTGCATTATTGGTTCTTGATAAATGTTAAATAATTGTTAAACTAGGACCCAGTGGAGATTGGCACGTTGCAGTAGAAGCAGATGCTCACAAAGTGTGCCTTTGCTGATAATCAGATTTTGCAATTCAGAAAGGGCACAGATCTTGCACCATTTCTCATCATTGAAATCCACATGCCTTTGTAAGGAAAAGTCCAATGAATAATCCAGGTCTTCTAACTACACAGAAGCCTAGGCAATAGGGAAAGTGTTAAACATCATAGATGCTGCCATGAGGGATTCAACTTCCTTCCTGTTTGAGGAGCTATAGCCACCTAGATGAACAGGTGTGGGTCACCTAAATGAGCAGGTGCAGGAAATAAGAAATAAGGCTGTCATGACCAGCAGATTACCGGGCATATGAGTGTTTTTGCATAATATGTCTGAGTCCTGCCCCAAAGTGCTCCAAAAGCCAGATCTCCATCTGTTAATTGAAAATCCTATCTGCCAGTGTGAGGGCTGGCTTTGCCAAGCATGGATTGTGTGGTGCTAATGGCTTTGGGCAAAGCCTTGTGCTGCTTACTGGCAAGAAGAATTCTGTTTGATTCTGAAGAGTCCAAAATTTATATTTTAAAACATATTTTATTTGACAGCCAGAATCTAATGAATCTGACTTCATCTGTCTGTCTGCTAATCTTTGTATATCAAACTTACAGTAAAATAGCTTCTCACTGTTTATAAAGCACTATGCCTACCAACTTCCTCATTTGATCCTATGACAACTAAGGGCAGAAGGGAACCTAATATTGTAGGTCAAGCATGTCAAACTTATGGCCCTTGGGCCACACGCAGCCCACAACAAATACTCATTAGCAATTACTTATTTATTTCAGCCCTTTGTATTCAGCATGTCTCTATCGAAATAGACCTACCTTTTTATAAAAATTGAAGCTTTTATTTTTTGCAGCCCACATAAACTTAAACCTTGTTTATTTGGCCTGTGTTAGCCTTTGAGTTTGGCATGCTTGTTGTAACTGCTTTATTTACATGCTGACTCATTTAATCTTTGAAGTCTTGCAAGGTAGGATTTTTTAAATCCTCATTTTATAGATGGAGATCCAAGGCAATGGAAAAGCAATGCATGTGCTCAATGTCTGCTTGTGCTGAGTAGGAAAAGCTAGAAGGACCAATATTTTTTAAATTAACCTTTATTGTTGAGATTATTACAGATGCCTCTTTTTTTCTCCCATAGCTCTAGAGGGACCAATATTAATATTGGGTCCAAGTGTATCATCCTCTCATGATATATTTTCTGAGCACCTACTGTATACCAGGCATATATTTCTACATGTTATTGAGTCTCTAAAACCCCCTTCTGAGGCAGGTGCTACTATCCCTATTTTATACATTTGTCATTCAGTAGGCAGTTATTGAGCACTTGCTATGTGCTGGGCACTTGTTTCAGGCACTGGATATATACCTTTGAATAACTCAAGCATTGTTCCTTCTCTCATAATCCTACATTCTAATGGGAGGAGACAAACAAATGTATCTGCTTATAGTCTATAAAGTACAAAGAGATTTAAGTTCTACTTTAGATTGGATGATTATAAAAGGGTGAGGCATGAACCTGGTGGTGGGGAGCAAGGGAAAGAGAAGGGAGAGGACATCTGTAATAATCTCAACAATAAATATTACAAATGAATAAAAATAAATAAAAATAATTAAGGTGTAATACTTAAATTAAGGCCCAAATGTCAAGGAAGATACAGTCTTAAAACAACTGAGGGATTATTGTTGCAAGCAAAGAGAACTTCGTTAGGGAAATAAGCTTTTCAGAAAAAATAACATGTAAAAAGTGGTGAGATAGTAGTGAATGATGGAAAGAAAAGTCTGAAATGAGTTTGGAAAGTTAGGAAAAGACCAGATCTCATAGGCATTTGTAGCTCAAGGCAAGAGGTTCAGGTTTTATTTTGCATGTGATAGGAAGCCATGAGAGAATTTAAAGCAGGGGGATAACAGAGTTTACTTACATTTATTAAAAATGGCACCTTGGCTGGTATGTGGAGAATGGATTATATCCAGAAAAGATTGAAAGACCAGTTAGAAGATTGCAGTGGCCCAGATGAGAGACAAGCATGGCAGTAGCAGAGACAGAGAGAAGTAAACATATTTGGATATATTTGAGGTTATATATGACTTTCTTAGGTGTTTGAATGAAAAGGCAGAATCCAAGTCTCTTTTTTATGTGAGCAACTGACTGAATGAAGGCATTGTCTACTGAAATGAGCAAGGCTGGCAGTGGGGCTGATTTGGGAAGTGAAAGGTCAAAGGTTTTGGCCACACTAAGTTGGAGATGCCTATTAGATAATAAAGCGTATATGTCAAGAAGGCAGTTGAATATATGTCTGGAAATCAGGTGCTACTCGTATATATATTCAGAGATCAAATGGCTTGCCAAATATTTCACAAAAATTGGTGGGAGCTCATTTATTTGACAAAAGCTCAAATCCTTTTCTAGCTCCAAACTGGAATTGACTATCAGTTGCACCTAAAATTTAGCTCAGCAACAAAATCAGCATGTGGTAGGAATTTTCTTTTGCCATCATTCACTAACATCCCCTGGATCCCTCGTTGTGGCTGTAAGTAGAGTTATTTTAACACTTTCTCTGTCTGCCAGGCTTCCTATATTGTCAAGGAGCTAGCTACTAGGGAAACAAGGAGGATCTAGGAAAGTGCATTTTAGAAGAGTGCCCCTGGTACTTTTGTGCATTAGGCCCTCTACCATACTTTAAGGAACTCTGAACTATAATAGATTATGAATGTTTTGAGTATGGGAATGGTGTCCGATTTATCTCATTTTTCTATGAGGAAGAATTCAACAATATGCTGAGGAAGTGTATGAATAAATAAAATGAATGAATGAATTAATTAATTTAGTTACATTTCAGAGCCAAAGACTTATGTCTCTATTTAAAAAGAGCTTCTTGACCAAGTTACTAGTCTCTGGTGTTTATATTTCCTCCCTCTACTTGGATTTATTACACTGCATGGGGTGCCTTTTCCTGCTGTTTATATACCAGCTTTGGAAGAGAAAACGATTTGCTAACATTTAAAATATATTTTTTATTCATTTCAGAGAGGTATGGAAAGGGAGAGAGATATAAAAACATCAGTGATGAGAGAGAATCACTGATTGGCTGCCTCCTGCACATCCCCCATTGGGGATCTAGCATGAAACCGGGCATGTGCCCTTGACTGAAATCAGACCTGCGACCTACACTCTATTTACTGAGCCAAACAAGCTAGGGCTGCTATAATTTTAAATATCCAACCACCATCCTATTTGCATGTTTAACACTGACAGTTGAGAAGGCTGCTGAGTAGAGGGCACAAGGCTAGAGATGAGCCAATGGAACATCTTCAGATCTGCTCTCCTTTTGCTAAGTGAAGCTACAGCCCTAGGGTGTAATCTTTGGGGGAAAAACATGTCAACCTCTTTGCAGAGCCTCTCAGCTACAGTCTCTGAAACTTTGACTTATGGATTTAATACCCCCACTGCTTTTCAGTCCTTGAGCCAATCCTGGTTATGCCAAGAGGTCTATCATCTAATTCAATTCACTAACACAAAGGTGGCTCTGAAATATCTCATTGCCATAAATATGGTGTCTAGTGTGCCTGCTTTTTTTTTTGATCAGTTTTCCTGCCTAATACTCCTCTTTCTAGTTGAAGGCCATTATGTTTGGGCCTGAAATGACTAACTGAGAAGTCCCTTTTGGTCTTTTATACATTGTTTCATCGTAAAAGGAAGAATTCCATTCAACTTTCTTAGTTTAATTTCTAAACTTTTCTAACTTCTCTTCCAAAATACTACTTTATATTTATAAAACATTCAGCAGTGTCTTACATCCTGAAAGGGGAAGCCGAAATACCTTTCATTTTCTTAACTTTTCAGAGAAGATCATAATATTGATATTAGGATGAACTAATTAACATTGAATAGTACTTTGGAAATGTTAAATGCTATAGAAATGCTAAATAGGCTTATTAGACTGGGAGTGTAAAAGGCAAACTTCATTTAAATGCTTTTATATCATGGGGTTTCTTTTTCTCTCAAAAGAATTTTGAAGGAGCTTATATAGCTACAGACCTGGTTCCAAATAGCAAATGTCACAATGAGTATAAAGCATGATGTCTAATTTCCCCACCTTTCCTTTCATTCCCAGTGCCTACACAAGATCACACATTCATCCAACTAGAATTTCCTGGTCACCTCCTTGTTGACAAGTAGTGAGCAAGGCTCTGCAGGTACAGTCATGGGCAAAAGGAGGTTTACAAATGCAAATGACATTCTTTTTAGTTAATAAAGATGTTGTTATAATCATAACCTGCATGTCTTTTTGCATACAAACAACTGTATATATTTATATCAAGTAAATATAACACAAGACAGACCATTGATGATATAGCGATTTAAGGTATGAAGGGAGAGAATGATCACATTCCAACTGTCAATATATTTCCATGTTGGATGGGAAACTCAGGAAGATTTCATATAGCTAACATTAATGGGGCTATACTAGAAAAATAAATGAGTTTTGATAGAGGAAATAGCATGAGGATAGTTTATGTGTGCATTTTTTAGAAGGGGAAACTATAGAGAGGTTTTATAGTTCATCTGGGGTCACACAGTAAGTTAAATCCTCAATCAGATTTAAATTTCTGTCTTTATGTTCTTTGTATTGAACTAACTGTGCCCCTTCCCTGCTAGTAAAGGCAGTTTTACTAAATGCTTATTTATAATTTGTAATATATATATGATGGGAAATTGAGATCCTTACAGTAAGATGGCCCAAAGGGTAGGGCACTGCATACAGGCAGACACTGGAGGAATAGTTATCCACTTGCCAAGAATGGAAAGATTTTGGTACTAGGTGGAAGTAAAATTAGAGGTAAGCATATTTAATTAAAAAGGGATTTGAATATTAGAATGATGAAATTTTTGTCATGTTTAGTTTAAGATGTGGCAAAATGACCAAATAACTAGTGGATAGTTCAAGTTACAACTCTGATTGCTAATAAGAGAACATCATGATTTTGGAGCTATCCTATCTAATAAAAGAGTGATATCCAAATTAACCATCACTCTGCTACACCCACAAACCATGCCCACCAGCCAATCAGGAGCAAGTATGCAAATTAACCCAACCAAGATGGCTGTGGCCAAGGAGAGAGCAGGAGGCTTGAGTTTCCCCAGCAGTGGAGGATGCCAAGCTTTCCACACACCCTGGCCAGCCCAGGCCTCCACTCAAGGCTATAAAGTTTCAATTATAGAAGATAAATAAATCCCAACAAAAATGGCTGTGGCCACAGAGCAAGCAGGAGGCTTGGCTCTACTCAAAGCTACAAAGTTTCAATTATAGAAGATAAATAAATTCCAGATACCAGGGCTTCCCCTTGGGTTGCACAGGGTGTGGCTGGCCTGCAAACCACCACAGGCCCCTCACCCAGCCTGCCCCACACTCTAAGGGAACCCCACCCTGATCCGTGACATCCTTCAGGGCAAACCAGCTGGCCCCCACCCGTGTACCAGTCCTCTATCCTATCTAATAAAAGAGATGTATGCAAATTGACCATCACTCTAACACACAAGAATTTTATGAAAAGTTATGGATAAATTCCTTGAGATTATTTGTACATTAGATTCAACTTGTTAATATCCCCCCTTTCTCTTTTTTATACATGTAACATAAAGTCTGTTTGACCTTTCATTCATTTATTCATCATCCATTCAACAAATATTCATTGAGATTCCCATTGTGTGCCACTCAGTGATAGGCACTGGCTATATATCAACATTGAAACAAATATTAGAAATGTTCAGAAATGAACAAATGATAGTGATCAGTGAAAGCTACTGAGAAGAGGAGAAGCTAATTGGAGCTATCCATTAATTGTTTTTACAAAAACATCTTTGGGGATGTAAAGGTGCAGGGATGGGGTCAAATACTGCGATTTTTCTCTTGGCTCTATCCTGCCTAAGGTCACTCCATATGCCTACTCTTCTAGGACTCACTTAATTTTTAGATCCACTGGAGAATCCAAATGATTCACCTCAGGACCTTGTGCTTACTTTAATTGTATCTGCAAAGATGCTTTTTCCAAATAAGGTAACATTGCACTATATAGATGATGTAGTATAGAATTGTATACTTGAAACCTATATAATTTATTAACTAATATCACTCCAATAACTTTAATAAAACAATTGTAACAATACATTCTCTGATAATACTGTCAATGACCCTTCATTAAAATGATAAAATATGGAAACATGTATTAAAATATTTATAAATTAAAAAGAAACCCACAGAGTAACATTCATGAATTCTAGGGATTTGAAACAACATTCAACCAACCGCATAGCTATAACTGAAACTTATTTTATTCAAGAAAAGCAAGTTTCATTTCTCATTCCCACTCACTAATGACTGTGTTCCCTTCTTGTCCATTTTCATGTTGTTATACATCATTTATTTTCATCTATATAAAATTGCCTACTATTTTTTCTGTGTGCATGGTTTCAGATTTATAAAAATATTATCCTGTACAAATTCTTATGAAAGTTTCCTTTTTATCTCAATGTTTTATTTTTATGAACTGTCTAGTTTTGAGAACTAACACTAGCTAGGCTGTAGTCTGTTTCTCTTAATTATTTTTTATTAGTCAGGATACGTTAGGCACCCCAAATCTCAGTTATTTAACACAACCAAGATTAATGTCTCACTCCTGCTGTACAGCTAACATGAATCAGCGGCATGCTCTGCTCTCAAAATCACTCAGGGCTCAGGTTAAAAAGGTTTCACTATCTTGGCAATACACCATCTGAAAATCAAGGCCTCCTCAGCTACAACAGCAGGAGAAAGGAAAGCTGTAGGGTTTCACACAAGCAATTAAATGCTTCAGTGCAGAAGTGTCATTTCCATTTATGAGTTATTGGCCAGAAATGATCACATGGCCCCATCTAAGTGCAAAGAAGGTGTAGCAGTACATCCAGAAGGAAATACAGTGAGCAGTAGAAATCTCAACCACTTTGCTCTTATCCTATCATGTGAATATACCACAATAGAAACCCATTCCCCACTGATGGACATTAGAAAAGTTTCCAAGTTTCTGCCATTGCAAATAATGTTGCATTGGCATTTGTATATGGTAATTTTTGTTCATAGGTGAACATTTCTCCAAGTCCTATAACTAGAAGTGGGATTGTTGGGTCACAGATTATGCATGTTATTTATTTAATAGAGATTGTTATATTGTTTCCAAACTAGGATATTAGTCTGCAGTCTCATCAGCAGTATATGAGAGCACCATTTTCCCTACATTTTTACCAGGCCTTAACATTGTCACGTTTTCTGATTCCATAAATTTTATGGGAGGTAAAGGGAGTCTCATCATTTTAATTTATGGTTCCCTGATTACTAAGTTTAATAGATAGATTAGATAGATAGATAATTTTTTTTCAATTTAACTTAGTCAAGTACTTATCGAGCACTTACTGTATACTAGCAGCTGTGCTAAGGAATAGGGATTTAGCATTAATCCCCAATTACAGGAAATAAATTTTGTCCTGGGATGTGGTGAAAGATAGGAGGGATCAAGCAGGTTCTGCAGGTCCTGACAGATTCAGTGTGGAGGGGACCTCAGGTATTATTATCTTAGGGTACAAGTTGTTTTGAGCTACTCCTCCCCAAAATATTTTTATAAACAAGATGATAATTATGAATTGGGGGTAGTGGTGGTGAATGTTGTCTCAGAATAGGGAGATGTAACTAAGAGTAATTTAGATCCCCGTTACACACTCTGGGGTAGTCAACTGCTTCAGATTTCTGTGCAGTTTTCTTGGGGAAGGCCTCACGTTTTTATGTTTATTTCTGCCTCTGTTTATATTGCTTCTGTTTCATACTGCATTGAATCAGATGTAAGATTTTCTTTCTCACCTTACACACCATGGCAGAGATTGCTATTTGCATACTTTACTATTCATTCTCCTCATCTTCTTCCTTAAAGTTAAAATGTCTGGTTTTATGTGTGTAAATCATTCCCCCGCAAAACAATAAATTACCCTGCAATCTCCATAAAATTTCTTAGTTAGAGCAATATAAGAAGAGTATACATCTTTTGAGGAGATGGTCCTTAAAAAACAAGTCAATCCATGCTTTGTCTTTCCCTTTTCTGAAGCCTATAATATAGAGCATTTTAACTAGAGTTTGAGCAGCTATCATAAACATGAGGTAGCCTAGTGAACATGATGGATAGCAAAATAGGAAAAGACCAGGTGCTGGTAAAGGTAGAATCACCATACTCTTTCTGGAGTACATAATTCCAGTGTTGTTTATGTGAGAGAAAAACAAACTTTTTATTGCGTTTAAGACATTGTAATGATTTTTATTTCTTGCAACTATACATATTTTTAATTGTTATATACTCATACACATTACACAAAACCACCACAATTCTCTTAAAATATTTATTTAGTGTACTAGGGGTCCAGTGCATGAATTTGTGCACCTTGAACTGTGGGCCGTGAGGCTGTGATAGGCACAGGGGTGAATGTCAACCTATCCTCCACGCCCCCCCACTCAGCCTCTCCCACCGTGGTCCCTGGCCCCCTGTCTGCCAGCAGCTCTGCTCCCAGTGCCATTGCTCCCCCACACTGACAGCGCTGGACCTGTTCACACCCACTGTCACCATGGAGCAATTGGGGTTGGCGCCAGCAGCAGGTGTGAGCACCAGGAGGGACAGTGGTGTGCAGGAGCAATGAATTTTCAGCAACCAAAGATGACAGTGACCGGTTCCCCACCTTGGTCTGGCGCCCCCGCTCACCTACTCCACCATGTCCCGCACATACTCCCTGATGGTCAACACATGTCATAGCGACTGGTTGTTCGGTTGTTCGGTTGTTCAGTTGTTCTAGATGTTCCACTATTTGGTCTATTTGCATATTAGCCTTTATGATATAGGATTACAGATAGTTGGAAGTGTTGGAGTAAGGATCGACATCACACAAAATAAAAACAAGCAGCTTCTTGTCTTAATATGTTTTATAATCACCCCATTGCAAGAGCATTATTATCCTCTTAACTGCATATAATTATTCATACCTATAATTGCCACCATCTCTATATTTTCTTTTTCTGTCTACTTGGGTTCAAAACTCAAATTACTCTCATTAGCTGATGTTGAATTTTACAATTATCTGTTTTTATTGTTTGGGCTTCTGCCATCTAATTTTTACATATACTGAAACTTATTTTTTTTTTCCCAATCAAGAAAGGAAATCTGATACCGGTTTAATAGTGTTATAGATTAATTTTTTTATCTTACTATACTTCAATAATAATAGAAATAAATAGTTATTGAGTGCTTACTATGTGATAGGCACCATGTTATAATCTTTATGTTTTCCTTTTTCACTTTTAAAAGCAAGCATATTGGTATAATTGGCATAAAATAAATCACACATATTTAAAGAGTACAATTTGATATTTTGACATGTGCACATTTATGAAATCATCTCCAGTCAACTACTAATCTTTAAGTCACTATAAATTAGTTTTATGTTTTATAAAATCCTATATAATAAAGATGTAATATGGAAATGGTCATTATGCCATGAAGCATATTGACTGACCATGCAATGACTGGATCACGGATTAGCAGGAGGGTGGGGCAGTGAGCTACAAGCAGGCTGTGGAGAGCTACAGGAGGAGACAGGGCAGCAAGCAATGAGGGAGGGGAGGGGGGACGGAGAGAGCTACAGCAGGGTAGATCAGTGGGCAGAGAGCTACAGGAGGGCAGCAGCAAGCTACTGGCTACAAGTGGGCAGCAGAGAGCTACAGGAGGGGGCAGGCCAGCAAGCGATGAGGGGGTTGAGGGGACAGGGGTTGCTACAGGAGGGTAGGCAGCAGGTGGAGAGCTACTGGAGGTTGGCAGCGAGCTACTGGCACATGGATTCATGCCCAGGGCTACTAGTGTTACATAAAGGGAATCACATATTATGTACTCTTTTTTATCTGGCTTCTTTAACTCACCACAATTATATTGAGATCAATGTTGCATGTATCAATAATTCATTCAAATTACAATTTGTTTATCTTTTCACCTGTTTATGTACATTTGAGAGCCCCCTAATTTGTAAGAACTAAACCAGGCTTTAGTTATTACAAATAAGACTGCTATGAACATTCATGTACAAGTCTTTGTGGGTAAACATGCTTTTATTTCTCTTGGGTAAATACCTAGAAAAGGAATGACTAGGTCAGATGGCAGGTGAATGTTTAGTTATTTAAGAAATAGCCAAAATGTTGATAGTCATACCATCTGCATTTCCATGAACAACGAAAAAATGCACTCTCCTTTGTTGCTTGATCTCTAATATCTTGAAAAATATTGTTTTATATATTTTGGTCAATTTTTTAGGTTTTTGTGAAGGCCATAAATCTGGTTTTTGTAACTTCAACTTGGACTGAAGTAGAAATTTATTTCTGTCTCATACAGTTTGTAGGCAATTTTGTTATTCCCATAGTAGAGACAAAGAAACTGCTTTTCTTAACGACAGGATTGTGTTCCTTCTGTTTTTACATTTGTTTATTTAGTCCATCAGTATTTCAGTCATTGCTCTACCAGACACTGTAAGTGCTATCAATAGGGAGGTGCAGGAAGAAATTTTCATTTTAGGTGTGCCACTCTGGTATCAGTAGAGGATAAATTAGAAAGTATGAGATAAGAGACAGGTATAATCTATACTAATAAAAGCCTAGGTGGTCTTCATGCCCTCTCACGATACTCTGACGTCATCACAAGATGGCCACCACTAAATGGCTGCCCTCATGTCATCACAAGATGGCCACCACAAGATGGCTGGCAGGAGAGGACAGTTGTGGGTGATCCGGCCTGCAGGGGAGGGAAATTTGGGGCAACCAGGCCTGAGGGCAGTTGGGGGTAATCAGGCCAGCAGAGAAGGGCAGTTGCGGGCAATCAGGCCAGCAGGGGAGCAGTTAGGTGTCATTCAGGTCGGAAGCAGAGTGGTTAGGGGCAATCAGGCAGGCAGGCCAGCGAGTGGTTAGGAGCCAGCAATCCCAGATTGTGAGTGGGATCTTGCTTAAACCGGCAGCCAGCAAGGAATCCCAGATTGGAGATGGTGCAGGCCAGGCTGAGGGACAATTCCTCCCAGGCACAAATCTTGTTCACCAGGCCTCTAGTAATCCATAAAAGAAATGGTGAGAAGAACTAGTCACAGTGGCAACAGAATGAAATAAGCCTTCAGATATATTTATACATTCAGGAAGTAGTACACAGTAATGTGATTTATTTTTATTTTTTTGTTGTTGTTATGAGAGATTTTCAAAAATTAATTGACTTTTTCTAAGCAGTTTGCAAAAATTGAGAATGAATAGTTCAGAGAGTTATTATATAGCCCATTGTCACACACCCAAACTTCTCTTATAATATAGCATCTTTTATTAATGTTGTATATTTATTACAATTGAGGTGTCAGTATTGATAAAATTACTATTCCTAAAGTCTGTTAGTTAGGGTTCACTAATACATTAGAGTTCACTCTTTGTGTTGTATATTCTATGAATTTTGACAAATATGTAATGACATATATTCACCATTACAGTTTTAAACAGAATAACATTTTCATGGCCAATGTGTTCCACCTACTTATCCCTCTTACCCTCCCTTCTTTCAAGTTCTTGGGAACCATTTATCTTTATCTGCATTTTTGGCCTTTTTTTTTTTTGCCATATAATTGGAATTATGCAGTAAGTAGTCTTTTAAGATTGAATTCTTTCACCTAGCAATGTGTTTCATGTCTTTTCATTCCTTGATAGCTCATATCTTTCTATTACTGAATAATATTCTATTGTATACATTACCATTGTTTATCTATTTACCTATTGAAGTCTATCTTGAATGCTTCCAAGTTTTGGAAATTATGAATAAAAATTCTATAAACAGGTTGTGTGCAGAGTTTTGTATGGACATAAGTTTCAACTTATTTGAATAAATACCAAAGATCATAATGGGTGGATCATATGGAAATAATACATTTAGTGCTGTAAGAAATCTCCAAACTGTCTTTCAAAGTGGCTGTACCATTTTGCAACAATAAATGAGAGTTCTTGTAGTAGCTCCAGGTCTTTATTCACATTTGGTGTTTTGGATTTGGGCAATTCCAATAGGTGTGGGGTGGTATCATTGTTTTCATTTGCAATTCCTTTATAACATATGATGTTGAGCATATTCTTATATGCTAATTTGTCATTTGTATCTTTTTTGGTGCCATATATCTTCAGATCTCTAGACCATTTTTAAATTGGATTATTGTTTTTTTATTGTTAAGTTTTAAATTCTTTGTTTATTTTGGATAAACAGACTTTTTATTGATATATAAGGTGTCCTCCAGAAAATGTATACACACACTTTGAATAATTATAAAGGCAATGTTTATTAAAATACATTTCATTTTCAAAATTGAATTACCAACTGTTGAAGTATGTATACATTTCTTTAGGACACTGTATATTTTGAAAATCTTTTCTCCAGTCTGTGGCATATCTTTGATTCCCTTAAGTGAAAGACTTTCTATTGAGTAGATTTAACTCTTTTTCTGATTTTTTTTCCCATTTGTTACTTACCTTTTAGTTTTCTTCAAAGTATTTTTGATGTTCAGACGTTTTGATTTTCTAATTGTCAAATCCTTAAGTTTTTTCTTTGGGTCTTATTTCTTTTTGGTTAAACAAAGAAATACCCTTTCTTTTAAAGAGTATATATTTAATTGTTCAATTATATTCCCTTTAAAGGTTCTACTGCTTTTCTTCTACATTTAATCTTTTATCTACTTTAATCTGGTTAAAAAGTTAGTTTAGACATAGGGAGCTAACTTTATTTCTTTCTCAGTGATTAGCTGGTGATTCAGCCTCACTTGTTGAAAATGTATTTTCTTCATTTACATGGAAAGCTTTTTAATTTAAAAAAAATAAAATTGGTTAATTATTTTATTATTTTAGGTAACTAGAGTATAAACTCTTTTAGAATAGGAACTTCATGTTTCTATTTGTCTTTATTCTCAGAACCTAAAATCATTTCTGACACACAGTAGGCATTCAGTAAACTTCTGTTGAAAAATAAATGAGTGAATGAGTTCTTAAGGACTTTCTGTACTGTTCCATTTATAGCTATTTTTGTAACATTAGATTATTGTTTTAATACCTACAAGTTTATAATATATTTTGTTATTTGAACATAAATAAGTCTCTCTTTATTTAAAAAAAGTATTTTATACTTTTCTCATGTATTTAAAAAAAATGGTTTTTGGAATTACTCTTCACATCCTAAATATATATTTTGCATTTTCATCAAAGTTGTATTAAATCTATAGAATAATTTAAGCAGTGTTGACATATACCAATACTCTTTCTATCCAGGAGCACTGTGTGTTTCATCTTTGTTTTTTTGTTTGTTTGAACTAGAGTTTGGATAACTTAATTTATGCAGGTTTTTCATCTTTTGTTAAGTTTACTTGGGGGTCTATTGTTATTACTATTGATCATAAGATATTTTTTTCTATTATGATTTGGATTTGGGTTTTACTATCGATAATATATGGGGAAGCTATTTATTCTTGTATGATAGTTCCATTTACATCACAGTGATGTTTCTGGGAGCTGTAGGCAGCATTTAGTGCCCTTGAAAATCTCTGTATCCTTCATTCTTTAGAGCAGGGTAGGGAACCTTTTTTCTACCAAGGGCCATTTGGATATCTATAACATAATTCAAAGGCCATACAAAATTATCAACTTAAAAGTTAGCCTGCTATATTTGGTCAAACATTTAATTAACTCACTCCTAATGCCTTGGTAGGGCCAGACCAAATGGTTTCTCTGGCCTTATATGGCCCGAGGGCCAAACATTCCCTGCCTCTGCTTTAGTGGCAATGAGAGTTGGAAAAAAAAAACTACACATATGAGATCTGAAATCAAATACTGCCCTTCACATCTGTAACATGGCAAATCACTTAAGCATTACTGAGTCTTAATTGACTAATATATAAAGTGAGAATAACCATGTGAGGACCCAATAAAAAGAATGGTTATACTTTTTTTAATCAACTATAAAATCATGTGACAATACTGATAGCCATTTATTATTAATTTGGGAACTAAGTAATTATTCTTATTCTTGAAACAACCTTATGAAGTACATTCTATTATTATGCCAACTTTGATATGAGAAATTTGAGGCTTAGAGAAGTAATATAGTATAGTGGGTAATAAAAGTGATATTTGGAGCCTGGCAGCCTGGTTGAAATTCCAACTCCCAGCCTACTCGGTATGACCTTGGACACATATCTTAACCCCTCAGAGCCTCATTTACTTTATTCATAATAAAACAAATAATAATAATAAGGCTTTCTTGTTTGTTTGTTTGTTTTCTGAGGTATATTTTAAAAAGTTTAAAATAGTGCCTGACACATAGGAAGTGATGAATAAATAAGAGCCAACTTAACAGACTGTGCTTCCTCCTTTGAGGCCAGAATTCTGTGATAGTCAGTCATGTGTGCTGTGGGATCACTCTAATGGCTTAAAGGAATGCCACAGGATCAGAGTCTCTCTCCCTTAATCAAATTCTGCTTATCCTTCAGAGTTTATTTTATGTAAGTAGGTTGAAGAGAGGCTTCTATGCTGCCATTGATCATGAGCACAATTTAGATAGCATTTTCTGATCAGTTAGAGCAAGGTCTGAACAACAGCCCTGTATCTCTTAAAGCCTTCCTCCCACATCTAATCTTTTAGAGAATCCAATTGGCTTATCCAACAATGCTGCCTTTGTCTGAACCACTATTATCTCATGCTCAGATTACTGCCATAGTCTCATAATTGTTCTTTCTGCTTCCACTTTTGCCTCCCTGCAGTCTATTGCTAAAACAGTAGCCAGGGCTCTCCTTTTAAAACATGGGTCTGATTATGTCATGCTTTTGCTCAGAGCTCTCCAATAACTTCCCACTTTACTGAGAACAAAAGTATCTTAAAATAAACAAATCTAGCCCACATCCTCTCTGATGCAATCTCATTACTTTGTCCCTCACTCACCCTATTCCTGCCACGTTGATCACTTGCTCTTCCTTGAGTTTTGGAGCCTGGCAGCCTGGTTGAAATTCCAATCCCTGTCTCTGAAATTCTCTTTCCTCAGGTATATATTTAGCTAGCCACATTTTCCCATTTAAATTTTTCTCTAAACACTAACCTTCTGGTGAGGATTTCTTTGACTTCAATGTTCAATTAGGAAACTTGTCTACCTCCTCCCACCCCTTGTTCACCACACTCATGCTCTGTGCCTTCTTTACTTTTTTTTTTTTTATAGCACTTAAATGTATGTCTATTTTGTTTTCTGAAACAGTGCATGGTATATGTAGATCTTAATATTTAATATTGATTTTGATAGTGCATTTGTTTGTATTATAGAATAATGAAATCATTGGATTTTATAGTCACACTAGAGGCCCAGTACATGAAATTCAGGCATCAGGGGATCCCTCAGCCTGGCCTGCACCTTCTTGCAGTCTGGGAGACCTGTGTGGAATGGGCCTAAGCTGACAGTCAGGCATTTTTAGCGCTGCTGCGAGACGGGAGAGGCTCCTGCCACCACTGCTATGCTCACCAGCCATTAGCCTGGCTTCTGGCTGAGCAGCGCTCCCCCTGTTGGAGCACACTGACCACCAGGGGGCAGCTCCTGCATTGAGCGTCTGCCCCCTGGTGGCCAGTGCTCATCATAGAGACCAGTCGTTCCCCATTTAGTTGATTTGCATATTAGCCTTTTATTATATAGGACTAGAGGTTCAGTGCAGGGGGGGAAGGGGGGACTTGGCCTGGCCTACGGATATCCCCCAAGGGGTCCTGGATTGCGAGAGGGTGCGGCCAGACTGAGGGATCCCACCGGTGCACTGTCCCAATGGGCCAGACCCCAACACCTAGCTAACCTACCGGTTGGAGTGTCTCCCCACTGGTGGTCAGTGCATGTCATAGTGACTGGTCAAATGGTCCAATGTTCGGAGGGACAGTTAGCATATTAGACTTCATATATATATATATATATATATATATATATATATATATATATATATATATATCCTCTGATACAACGTTCATGTTTCAGAAATGTTAAGAAACCCTATAATTTTATTCCTTTATTATTTGTGTTTACCACTTCTAAAAGTGGTAATTGTCAAATACATTAAAATAATGAAGAAATAACATCAACAAAACCCCACAATGATATAACTGGACCACTGAAACAAGGATAAAATAACCATAGGTAAGCAATGAAAGGAAGAGTAAGCTTAAAACTGAACTGTACTTCCTCCTTGCCAAGGCAAAAAAGTTTGTTGAGCCTGGCCATATGGTTTAGTAGTGGTTGAGTATTGGCCCATTAACTAGGAAGTCATGGTTCAATTTCTGGTCAGGGCACATGCCCAGGTTGCAAGCTCAATTCCCAATAGGGGGTGTGCAGGAGGTACTCGATCAATGACTTTCTCTCATCATTTATGTTTCTATCTCTCTCTCTCTCTCCCTCTCCCTTCTTCTCTAAAATCAATTAAAAAGTATTAAAAAAAAGAAAATCTAGCAACTTAATAACCATTTTCAGTAGCAGTAAGAAAGGTTTACAAAAGCAATTATTTTTCCCAAGCTAAACCATTTGTCCAAGGTCACATAGAATATTGAGTCTAGATTAGAACTTGTTTCCTACCTTCCAGCCTTTTATGTTTCCTGCTACACCTCGACTAGTCATCATATGTACCTTCCTACCCATTATATAGTGGTGATTGGATTAATATGATTGATTCAGACTCTCAGTAAGTATATACTTCACAATTCGCAAGCACCAACCTATAAGATGGTCCCTTATAATCAAGTAATATATAGCCTGAGAGGTATAGTCTGGATCCCATCTCTCTGATTAAATAAGAAAAACTGTATAAAGTGCTATCACATGATCTAGTACACAGTCCTCAGTAGAGTAATGTCCCTTTGTATCTTCCCAGCCTCCTTCTAACTCAAGCCTAAACTTCAGTCTTTGGCATCACTTGCTATTCCAAGAATATATCCTATACATTCTTTCCACCATACCTTTTCTTTGTCATATCTACCTAAACTGTCTCCATTCCTAAGCATCCTAGCTGATTAGGCTTTAAATATAAAAGTTAGAAGAAAAAAGGTTGTTCTATTGTATTATCAGTCCTTTGTCTACTATAAAGGACATGGTCAGGAGAAGACAAGCTCTAGTTCTAATTCTGTATTTGCCATGTGATCCAAGGTATAGTTCTTTTCTCTGGACATTGATTTACCAGCTCTTAAAATGAAAGAGCTAAATAATCTTCTAAGGTCTTTTCCAGCTATACTATTCTGAGAGCATACCTTCTCTTACATTTTGCTTATTTCCAGAACTATCTGATGACTTTGTTTTAGTGAAGTTTATCAATTATTATATAGAAATTAGAGACTATCTGATGTATCTATATTTTAAAACATCCAAAATGCATGGAAAAATATTTGACATGTATATATGTGCCAAATGTAATCAATAGAATATTTAGCTGCCCTGGTTTTGTCCATTTAAATAACTTAAGCATTAAAGTTTAATAATAATAAAACAAAATAGTGTTAGGAGAATAGACTGACAGCTCTCAGAGGGGAGGGGGATGTAGGGCTGGTTGAAAAAGGTAAAGGGATTAAGCCAGCTCCACTAGCCAGGAGGATCTCTGTGGTATCCTAACCCTTATAGCCACCCTCTTAAGGTGGCACTGTTCTTCAAAATGTACAGAGAGGTAGCCATGTCCATGTCCTTCCCCTACTCCTATCCCACCTCACTTCCACCTGCTTTGCTTATTGCGTAATCTAAGGCAGCCTAACTGCGCAGCACATGGGAAGTGGAGCCCAGGCCAGGAAGCACAATGCCAGCCAGGCCCCTTCTTTGAAATAGTCTGCCCAGCAGGTCTTTGCACTCTGGCTTGTGGTGAAAAGGGCAGCTTCAATGATCTCCTAATCCAGGGTCATTCTTGCATTGCTTTGGACAGTAGCCGTTGGCATCTGTTTAGATGGCTGATCCATACTAATCTCTTTATCAAATTGGGCTGCAGTTATATATTCTCTCCTGAACAAACTTTCTCCTTCCTTTCAATATGAAAAAGCTGAGAAATTTCCAGATTTTCCAGTCTGTTTCCTTTTTGATTGATAATTCTTTTTTTAAAGTCATTTCTCTCCTTGCATTTTACTATAAATGGTCAGGAAAAAACCAGGCCACTCTTTCAACAGTTTGCGTATGTATTTCTTCAGCCAAAAAACCAATTTCATTGCTTGGAATTTCTGAATTCTACCTTCCACAAAACAGTAGGACACAGATAGAATGCAGCCAAGTTCTTCATCACTTCATAGCAAGGATCGCCTTTCTTCCAGTTCCAAGTAACATGCTTCTCATTTCCATCTGAGACCCAGCAGAATGGCCTTATCATTCACATTTTACCAGCATTCTATTCATAAACGCTTTGGTATTCTGTAAGATTGAGGCCCTCTCTGTATATCTCCCCTTCTTCTGAGCTCTCACCAGAATTGCCTCTAACATCCCTTTTGCAGCATTATAGGTGTTTTTTTTTGTGTGTGTGTGTGTGTGTGTGTGTGTTTCCTAGTATACACTTAAAAATTCCTCCAGTCTCAGCCACTTCCCAGTTCTAAGGCCACTTCTGCATTTTCAGGTCTTTATTACAGCAGCACCCCAATCAGTTGATACTGGTTTTCTGTCTTAGTCTGTTTTGGTTCCAATAACAAAATACCATAGATTATGTAGCTTAAAAAAACAACAGAAATGTATTTCTTAAAATTCTGGAAGCTGGAAGTCCTAAGGACCAAGCACCAGCAGATTTGGTGTCTGGTGTGACCTGCTGTCTCATAGTTGGTCGTCTTCTCACTGTCACCTCACAGGGTAGAAGGAGCAGCAGAACTTTCTGGGACCTCTTTCGTAAAGGTTCCATTCCCATGTGTGAGGATTGTGCCTTCATGACCTCATCATCTCCCAAAGGCCCTACTTCCTAATCCCATCAGCCTGAGGGCTAGGATTTCAACATATGAATTTTGGGGGTAGGGATAGACAGAAATATTAAATCTATAGCCAGAAGGATGGAAAGACCTTTAACTAGGGTAGGGAAGACCAGAAAGGTGAATTCTGAACTTAGCTCAATCTTGTGTCATAAGAGTAAAGGATTTCTATTACTTTCTGAGACGAGTGATAAAATGTCAACCACATAAGGTAAATATTGATCACATTCTTCAAATCTCCTTCAATTATATAATAAATGACTAATGATTTCTTTTTAAGAAATAGTCACATTTTCTATAATGTATGCATAACTCATTACATGTCAGTTGATTGAATAAAAGAAAAGCTTAAAATGAATGCTAGTGTAATATCAGAAATTAAAATGAAATTATTTTGTTAAGTGCAGTTTGCTTAGAACCAGACTGCTTGGGTTCACATATCAGCTCTAATAAAAATAACTTTGGTTATTTAACTTCTCTGACCTCAGCTTCCTATTATGTAAAATGAGGAAATAGTACATTGTGAGGATTAAATTAGTTAAGATATGTAAAGCACTTAACACTGTGGGCACGTAGAAGGTGCTCAGTAAATGTCATTGCAGTTAGTACATTTAATGTAACTTATAGTAAATTTATAGTATGTTGCTTCCCTTATATGAACCCTCTTCATTATCACAATGTGCTATGTAGCAGGCATTAACAGCATTTTACAGAGTGAAAAACTGAACTCTGGCTATGTGACCTAAGATCTTTGAAGCCTGTATGTGTTTTCTTTCCACTGCCACTGATTCCCCTAACTATGTAACATTTAGGGAAGCCACATTCCCCTCTGGGAGCCTCAGTTTCGCTAATGTAAAATAAGGGAATCAAACTAATAGTGTCAAAGTTTCCTTCCAACTCTAGCAGTTTAATACATTATGTTTCAAGTGTTCCATCCAAAATATAAAATCAAGATATTTCAAAACTGTTAAGACATGTGTCAAAATGATGATTTTTTTAAAGTAAAAAAGTGTATTTGAAAGATAGGAAATACATAATCGTTCATCAATCCCTAGAGTTCTTTCTTTCATAGATGTCAATACAAAGTTAAATGCTACAATAATTATAGTGTAGGCGTTCTCATAATTACTACTCCGTTGGCTTGCTATACAAGAAAGGGGGAAAAGGAGGAGGAAGACAAAAAGAAGGTTCATCTGGTAATAAGAAACTAACTGCCTGCTTTTCCTCTGGAGAGGAAATCAGCAGAGGACCTATCTAATAATTTCACAACCAGCAATGATTTGAGAGCTCCTGACAAAAATGATGTGATGAATTGAGGAGCATTGATTAGTGAACGTTCACTTCATAATGGATATTGATACAAAAGCCATCTGTAGACCTTTATTTTCCTTTTCTCTTTTTTGAGTATTTTTATTTCTTTTTTTTAAAATTTTAGTTTCTTTATTAAGCTATTACATATGTGTCCTTATCCCCCCATTACCCCACCCCACTGATGTCCTCACCCCCCAGTTGTCTGTGTCCATTGGTTAGGCTTATATGCATGCATACAAGTCCTTTGGTTGATCTCTCCTCCTTATCCCACCCTCCCCTACCTTCCCTCTTAGGTTCTTTTTTCCTTTATTTTATTTTCCATCACTATTTATCTCCCCATACCCCTTTTCACCTCCTCCTGCCCCTCTCCCTCCTTTAGTCACCACACTGTTGAGATTTCTTATTAAATTAGCAAACATTATCTGAGCACCTATGTGTACCACAGATGAATAAGACACAATCCTTGTTTTTGAGGAGCTTGCAATATAGTGAGAGAAAGAGATTATACTCACTTAGTTAAATAATAGGCATTGAAGTTGTGAGAGGCAAGCACAGGTAATGCAAGCACCAAGGAGGGGGTTCTAATCACAGCTTAGAGCTAGGAATGGTTGCTGGAGGAAGGGGATACCAAAGTTAAGTTTTGAGCATCTATCATAATAAAAGTGTAATATGCTAATTAGACTCGACAGCCAAACAACCTTTTGGACGTCATTCCAGACATCTTTCTGGATGAAGCCGTGATGGCTGGGCTGAGGCAGAGGTGGTTAGGGGCAATCAGGCAGGAAAGGTAGCAGTTAGGGGCATCAGGCAGGCAGGCAAGCAGTTAGGGGCAATCAGACAGGTAGGCGAGCTGTTAGGAGCCAGTGGTCCTGGATTGTGAGAGGGATGTCTGACTGCCCAAGGGGTCCTGGATTGTGAGAGGGTGCAGGCCAGTCTGAGGGACCCCCCAATGTATGGATTTTGTGCACTGAGCCTCTAATTTAAAATAATTAGCTAGTCACAGAGTTTCAGGAAGGCATTGTAGCAGAATATGTAGACCAGCGTAATGAGCTGGCTGTTGTTTCCATGACTGAAATAGAGCACATAAATGGAAGAGATGCATCTGAAAAACTAGGCAGTGATGATCATGTAGGGCACCAACTGCCATCTTAAAGAACTTGGGATTTGTCCTGAAGACAATGGAAAGTCATTCAAGAGGTTTCAGAAGGGATAGGATACCTGTCAGACTTGTGTTTTGGGAAAATCATGTTTGCCCATATGGAGATGCGGAGGCTATTAATGGAGACCTATGGGTCTCCTTTTCAGGGAACAGCTGTGGAAGTATAATAATTCATCTCTGATTTTGTTTTAAAATTAGTTTTTTATATAACATAAAGATGTTCTTATCTCATGTTTTAATGACATATATCGAGCCTCCATTTTTGTTTTGTTTACTGTTTTACATCCTCATTTCAAGGATAAATTCTTGCTTCCCATTTTACCAGTCAGGGAATAGCAGTCTGCTGAAGTACTGACTCAGGTCACAGAGTACTGGCAGAACTGGGATTCCAACTCAGGTTTGTGTGATCCCAAAGCCCTCCCTGCTCTTTCCATTAACTGCATCTGCAATTACAGGCTAGATCTGGAACTTGACTCCCAAACTTTTGTTTCTAGGGAAGGATATAAATTGCTAAAAGAGCATTAAAACAATATTTACCTTTCTTATATGATAAGAAGCTAATTGTCACCAAAACTAGATAAAAGCATTACAGGAAAGGAAAACTATAGACTAATATTGTTCTTGAACATAAAGACAAAAGGCCTCAACAATATATTAGTAAATTGAACCCAACAATGTACAAAAAATAATTATATACCTTGAACAGGTACGATTTATTATAGGTATGTTAAACTGGTTCAAAATTTTGAAAATGAATTAATGTATTCTACCACATCAATGGGCAAAATTCACTGCCCTTTCATTATTTAAAATATATAAACCTTTACGTAAACTTGGACCAGAGGGGAATTCCTTCAACTTGATAAAGAAAATATACAAAAACCTGTAACTTGCATCATACGTAATGGTGAGAAACTGGACTCTAAGATCAGGAACAAGGCAAGGTTTGTCCCTCTCATGACTGCTTTTCATCTTTGTATGCATTAGAAGTCCTAGCTAGTATGAAAAAACAAAAAAGAAATAATAGGTATACAGTTTGGAAAGGAAGGAAAAGAAAGTTGTCTACTAAAATAATGAATAAAATAGTTTATATGTTTTTACCTTGTGAAATAAGTAATATGAATTGTAACTAACTTAAAATACTGCCTTACTGTTTACAGTGTGTTTTCGTTGACACCATCTTACTTGAGTCACATAAGACAGATGTTTCTTTCTCTTTCCTGATGGAGGTTGGTAGCTAATTTTGCAGATGAGTACAAATGTTAAGACTAAGGGCTTTGGAATCAGACAGGTTTTATTGGGAGTTCCAGTCTGCCACAAACTCTGTGATAGTGGGCATGTTCCTGAAGCTCTGAACATGTTCCCTCATCTGGAAAAGGGGGACAGTAAGACTAATTACAGAACAATTGTTTCAAACAATAATGATATTTCAGTTATCCCACATACTAGTTTTATGATCTTAGGCAAAGTACTTATGATCTCTGAGCCTCAGGTTCCTCAAATATGATATGGGGATAATAATAGAACCTAGTATTTGGGTTTTATTTTTTTAAGATTAAGGTAGAAAATATGAGTAAAGCACTTGTCACAGAACCAGTTACACAATAAGCACTTCATAAATGACAGTTGCCATCGTTATTATTGTTTTATCTTTTGCTCACATTTGATGGTAAGTGACCAAAGGACTGAATGAAGAGTGGTGGGCAGTCAAAGAAGGATCAGTGCAGGCTGGACATAAATACAAATGAACAGATGATAGAGGACTACCAAACTAAGGCAGAGAAGAGATGGGAAGTTTAAACCCTCAGAGCAAAACAAGTTAAAGAAAATTTCTTTTGGTACTGCATTCTAGACCAATCTTTATGGAAGTGAAACCCCCATGTCAGGAAACTTGTGAGTAATTTAGGACCTCAATGTTGTATGCTTGCCTATAATTTCCCAGGACTTTCTTCACTCTCCCTTTTCTGAGGATGCTTATTTCAGAGAGAAGAGAGGCCAGGCACCCCGTAACGCAGGGTCATTGGGAGGCAGTGCCAGCACCTGTTACTGTTGAAGGCATAGGATGCAGCTCTAATTTAGCATGGTTGTTGCTGAAGGTCCTTGGAGCCTGGCCAGCCTGCATCCTGCCTGGGGTTCTTATTTTGCAATCTGTTTGCAAATAGAAGGAATGCTGCCAATTTGACTGAGGCCTGACATCCAGCAGAGATTATGATGGTAATAACTCTATAGTCACTAGGCACTGATGCTATCAGGGAACCTGAGGGGACAGGGTCTGTGGCTTTGAATAACAATTCCTGGCCCTGTAGCCTAAGAGTGGTGAGTGGGACACTCAGGCCATTCTCCTCCTGGGCCAGCATCTGTTCCCTGGATTAAAGGAATGGCTGCCCATTCTCTCCCAGAAATAAACACCCATTTCTTTGGTCTGAGGAATGTTGTTACTGGCCCAAGTTAGCTTCTTCTTACAGGGCACAGAAAAGGTAGTTATGGATAGGCCCCTGGAAGCAATTTATAAAAGCGTGAATTTTGCCAGATCTCTCTGTTACTACTTGAAGAAGGCTGGCTCAGGGTGCCAGGTTAGGCTGGCAAATTGAAAGGCAGACGGTCCTGCCTACACAGCAGCCTCCTGGCCGGAAGTCGGGGGTGGATCTAGATGGGAATCATATGCCTATGCCATGTGTGTTTGCATTTGAAGGGAAAGAATCTCATGGCTGACAACTTTCTTAGGGCTCCGTGCAGAACTCACAGCGTGACAAGTGAGGAGGCTGCTACAGTGATTCTGTGCTCTGAATTTTAGAAAACCATAACTGGCACAGGACCTGGGCACTTGAATTGAACCTGACCCTGTCATCTCATTGGATGCCAGACTAGAAACCCTAGACCACTCCAAAACTCCACTTTTTCTTCCTGTACATCATATAGGGAAACTGTTTAACCCCCACTGACTTATACTTTTTCAGCCCCCATTTTTCCTTTTCATTCTAGGATTCAGATACAGTGACTACTTTGCACCTACTAAATGCTGGATTCTGAGGGCTACAGGAAGTTATCTTTATCTCAATAATACAGAAACTGAGGTTGGCCACATAGTTAGTAGGTGGCCGAATCAGGATCCTCTGTTCCATAGCTGCTGTTATATTAAACTTAATATTTTCAGCTCCATCCCTTGCAATTTCCCCAGCATACTCTGCATCCTAGCCAAACTGAACCATTCTCAATTTCTCATTTGCTCTGTGTCCTTTTCCCAGATTTTTCTATTTGTTTGAAACTCTCTCCTCCCTGACCCCTGCTTTCTACTCCCGATCTTTTTATTTATTTATTTTTTAAATCCTATCCCTCCTTCAGATCTCACATCACTAACTTTGAGAAGTGTGTATCTTGCATATATAAAACAAAGGGAATGAAGGAAACTTTTCTTGTCCACATATGAGGCAATGGGACAGAAACTAGGGATCAGACAAAAATGAGAAAAGCCAGAAGGTCATAGTTAGAGGAGTCCAAGTCTGGAGAAATTGAATTAAAATATGAGCTGTCTTGGAGTTTTGTTTTTTTTTTTTAAATGCCTTTGACCTTGTGCATAAGCAGGGAAGGAGCCATTAAAATCACTGTCTAGCCTGGATGCCTAGGGCAAGACATTGAGTCTTTTGACTCTAAGTCCAGATCTAACATGGAATCTAATGTACCACATGGTTGATGGTTCCTATCATATTCAACAAAACCAATCACATATTTTTCTTGTCTTTACTGCATTTGTGACATTGACTGAGGTTGCCACTGACAGTATTGATGCACAGGAACCTTTGCCTTAACTAAGTTCATCTCCCAAGGACTTACTCCTTCAGTTTTTGGCAGCGAGGTGCCTATTTTTCCACTTTGATAAGTCCAGAGAACTCAATTCAATTTCTCTGAGGGTTTTATCCTCCTATCTGCTCACTACAGGCAACTCACAGGACCATGACCTTTTCATGGGACATTGTTATATAAGGATATTTTAAAATTTCAGAGTCACAGACTGTCAGAAGTATTCAAGGCCTTACAAATAATTTAGACATACTCCTACCGTGGGAATATGAGGTCACACAGAAAAGTAGTGGTTAAAGAGCCAGGGTCCCCTGACCCTTTGTCTGGGACTTTATCATCACACAACAGTAGTCACTAAATTTGAGTTGGGAGAGATGGAGAGGACCTGTTTAACTGCAGAGTTACCAAAAGCATTACTGGCTTTAAAGTCAGACAGATTCAAGTTTGAATCTTGGCTCTATCTTTGTGACCTTAGGAATGTGTCTTGATGTCTACATAGTTGTCAGGAATAATGCTAATAAGCACAGGATGTCTAGTGCTTAGTAGGCATTAGCAATCACGTATTGCAGAGGTGCCCCCTTTTTTTTATACTTTGGCAAAATTGGGATAATTGAAACATTTTTGAGGGTCTTACTTGACAAACGATTTATCTCAAGAATATGCAATTACTATGTTATGTTTTGTCCCAGCCCCTTGGAATTGTTATTCTTTAGAGAAAGATAGGTTGTCAGAGCAATTCACTATTGGGTGATGTTTGGGCTTTGTTTACATTGCTTCATTGAGTCACTACTATGACTCTTAAGTTGCTCTGAAGATTTGAGCCTTTCACAGAATTCTAGCAAATGATAGAAGTCTTGCTATATGACAGCCTTTGATATTAAGTGAATTGCTAAAATCTCCTTGAGATCTGCCACAGTTACTGAGAAAAGAGTTCTCTGTGGGTATGGGGGTGGGGTGGGGTGGTGAAGAGACAAAGTGCCACATTTTGGTATTTTTCGATGGCAAGTCTTAGAAGGTAGTCACGAGCAATCTAGCAATATTTTTCTGGGGTAACAAAAGTAGTCCTGGACTTGGAAGGGGCCTTGGGCTCTAGTCTCAACTTTTTCACTAATCAGACTGGTCTTGGGTCACTTAACTTTATTAAAAAGTTTGATTCTGGATTTCTCCCCTACACTATACTATTTCACATCTCTGTTCCTTTGTTCATAGTTTGTATTTTGGCCTGAAAATTTTTATATCATCCCATTTCTCACACTTTACCTGGAATTTTTACCTGTCTTAAAAATCTTAGGTCAAAGAGAGCCTTCTTTAGAAAGGTATCTGACTTACCAGGCTAGGATTGGTCCTCACCTATGGTCCCACAGGTTCCATTGCTTCACTCTGCTAGATGCTGGTCATACATAGCTATTTATATCTACCTCTTCCCTTATCTACTGTAAGGCCCTTGAGGGTGAGGGTATTTTTTTCTGTTGGTGTTGTTATATCCTTGATACTTATCCTCTAGAATGTAGAGACAGAATTTTAGCAAGAATATAAATGCAAGATAGGGGTTAGGTAGGGAGAAGAGAACAATCCAGTGAGAACAAAGTCATGAAGGTCGAAATGAATGAGTTCCATACATTTAATTATTTTATTTATTCATGGATTCACTCATTTTTTTCATTTATTTATTTCATTTTCACTTTATTCATTTATATGTAGTTTTATTTATTCACTTATTTAGTGCAAACATATAGTAGGAGCATCTTAAATGCCAGAATACGAAGAATAAAGATAACTTTTACCTTTAAGAATTTTTTATTTGGGGGAATGAGGGATACAAACAAATAAACATTTAACAATATGGAATGGTGAGTGCTGTGAAAGGATATACAGGTTATAGAGCGAGAACCAGAAGGATCTACCTATGTGAGTTTGAGGATTAAATTAAGCTTTTTGGAGCAAATGACACCTAAGCTGAGTCTCAGTACATGAATAGAAGTGAACGAGGCTGACAGAGGAAAAGATGCATTGGTGAGCCAGCACCAGCAGAAATAGAGAGCTACGTCTGAAGAAGCTGGGGAACATGAGCTTGGACAGATTGACTTAGTGGCGTGGGATTCAGTCATGTTTAGAGATGGGAACGTCATTTAAACTAAAATTAGGGAGTTCTTGTAGGTATGCCAGAGTTGACAGTGGGAATCAGTTTGGGAGATTTAACCGATGTTGAGTTGGTTGGATTGTGTAAAAGATCCTCCCCTTACTTTTTCTCTAATGAAAAATTTAGAGGAGGTATTTTCTTCAGGGAGAGTTGTTCTGTTTGGGAAAGAGAATGATCTCAATTTATCTTTGTGATGTGTTGCACAAGTGTTTGCTTAGAATGCAACTCTAGCATGTTGTTTCATTTGCTTAGAGCAATCCATGTAGGTTTTCAAATTTTCCAAATATTTGGGATTGTTGAGACAGGAGCCTTAAACAACAACAACAAAAAAGAAACTAAAGTGCTTCAAAATCATTGAGGTAAATGAATAATAATAATAATAGGGAGATTTTAGAGATACTCTATAGGTAGTCTTCCTATATATTGGAAAGTGCGTAGTATTAATACCAATTTTATACAAGTGGGAACAAAAACTTGGAGACTTTACATTATTTTCCAAACTCATGCAACTAATAAGTGACATAGCCAGAACTAGCACACAGATTTTCACACTCTCAACTCTGTGCTTTGAGTCATAAATTGCTTGTCTCTAAATTTCAGGATCTATGCTGTTGACATTTCTATTCCTTTGAAACTGTAGAGGGTAAAACATTCAGTTACATAATTTGACATTTAGATGTGTTTTTCCTCTGGAGGTGAAATATCATATATTTGTCTACCAACTTGGCTTTGTAATATTTCAGCTTTAGTTTTTTGTTTGGCCCTTGGTATAAAAAAAATGCTATTGTTCCACTTAGCGCACTACAGAGGTTTTAATATATGGTCTTTCAAATGTTTTTCTCACTTAAGCTGTTGGAACTATTTTTAGATGCAGTCTATTGTTGGAAACTTTTAGTGCTGTTGTTATACTGTTGTTAAGGAGACATAGTAAAGATTAATCAACTAGTAAAAATTGGCAGTAAAATCATGAAATTTTAGAGCTAGAAGAGATATTAACTCTATATTCAGAATCTTCTCTGGGAGTCATAAATATTAGTGAGAATTTTTTTTTGCAAACTTCTTTAAAGTACAAGGCTAATTTGCATACAATATACTACTCAAATTTCAAGTACACAGCTCAATAAATTTAAACAAATCAATACACTAGTGTAACCACTACCCTCACTAAAATATCGAATATTGCTGGTTACCCAAAGGTAACAGATATTCTGTCATTTTGTAACTGGACAACCAAGGGGTCCAAGCTGCCTGTCACCACTTGAGCCAATTAAGGAGAGACAGAATTGAATCACATATGAGTGTTTATTCCAATAATGCTGGCAGTATGGGAGAGCAGTGGATCACCCATAAAATCTGCTCTATCCCCTTGCCAGTTGGCTGGTTATATACACCCGAGGGAGAAGGTAGCTATGTGCAGCTGTGAACTACAAGTATAACATGGAAAGAAGAGGGTAGAGTCTGTAGTCCAGCCTTTAGGAGCTCAAAGTCTAATAACAAGGTAACTAATCTTCTATGATGTGACAAACAGCTCAGCCTGTTCCTGGAACTGGAAGATGGTCAGTATTCCTGAGAAAAACTCCTGGAGGGGGTCAGGGTCCAGGCATAGCAACCACATCAAAAGTGTGTCTTGTCCTTGGTCTGTTCTCAAAATGTATTTGTTTTCTGAGTAATGTACCCATCAAGGCATCTTATCTTTTTATAGTCCAGTTTCCCAGGGTCTGTAAGAAAACTTATTATCTATAGTTAGTGAGGTGAATAATTATTAGAAAACTGTGGCTCTATTGTCATTACATGTCCTTTTCCATTCTCAATTTCAATATGGAATGGTGAGTGCTTAGAGTTTTGTGATAGCAGAGGTCAAGGCCAGGATGACCTTGTTGGTTTGTTCTAGAATTTCCTATAAATGGAATTATACTATATATTAGAGGCCCAGTACACAAAATTTGTGCACAGGTATGGTTCTTAGCATCTGCCAGCTACTGGCCAGAGCATCCCCTCCCTAGCTGCCTGCTGCTGACTGGGGCCTTCATTCCTTGCTGCCCCCTGGTGGTCAGCACATGTCATAGCAAGCAATCCAACTCCAGGTCAGTCGAACTCCCAAGGGGCACTTTGCATATTAGACTTTTATATATACACTAGAGGCTTGATGCATAAAAATTCATGCAAGAGCAGGCCTTCCTTTCCCCAGCTGCCATCACTGGCTTCTCTCTGGCACCCGGGACCCCAGACTGGCTTCCTTGGGCACCCACAGTCATGCAGACCCAGCCTGGCCTTCCTCCAGCCCCGGCTACATCAGGAAGGATGTCCAGAATGATGTTCAGAAGACTTCGGTCTAATTAGCAGTATAGATAGACTAGAGGCCCAGTGCATGAAATTCATGCACAGAGTGGGGGGGCGGTACCCTCAGCCCAACCTCCACCCTATCCAATCTGGGACCCCTGGGCGATGTCCGACTACCAGTCTAGACTGGCAGTTGGACATCCCTCTCACAATCCTGCCTGGTTATCATAATAACCTGCCTGCCTGCCTGGTTACCCCTAACTGCCCCCCATTAGAATTACCATAGTATAAAATAGAAAAAACATGAACTTTGGGGCTAGACAAAACCAGACCTGAGTTTCACTTATTTTGTTTCATCTATATAAACTATATCATCTTTAGAAACTATATTAAACAGTTAACTTGATTTTTAACTTTTGATTGTTAGCACCTTTCAGTAGCCTGCTTTCTTTTCAGCCTCGAGTCTGGACAGGCTTGTAAGAATGATTGGGTGCTGCCTCTTTAGCCCTAGCGGGAAAATCAAACAATGCATCCTCTGGTTTTGTATATGTGAGAATTCTCATCCTGGCCTTGACCTCTGCTATCACAAAACTCTAAGCAATCCTCCTTTCTTGCTCTCTCAAGCCATTTTCAGACCAGATTGGTAGATTACTCTACCCTTGCTGGAAATCCTCATCTATAATAATCCTATCTTATAAAAGAGTAATATGCAAATTAACCATCACTCCACTCAAGCCATGCCCATCAGCTAATCAGAGCAAGTATGTAAATTAACCCCAGCCAAGATGGCTGCAGCCACAGAGAGCAGTTGAGAGAGGCTTGGGTTTCCCGGCAACGGAAGCCAAGCTTTCCACACACCCTGGCAGGCCTAGGCCTCCACTCAAGGATACAAAGTTTCAATTAGAGAAGATACATAAGTCCCAAACAGAAATGGTGGCAACCACGAGAGAGCAGGGGACTTGGCTCCACTCCAGGCTACAAAGTTTCAATTGTAAAAGGTAAATAAATTCCAGATACCAGGGCCTCCACTTGGATTGCCAGGGGGGTTGGCTGGCCTGCGAACTACCACAGGCCCCTCGCCCAGGCCACCTCACACCCCAAGGGAACCCCCATTCTGATCCGGGACACCCTTCAGGGCAAACCAGCTGGCCCCCACTCTGGACCAGGCCTCTATCCTATCTAATAAAAGAGTAATATGCAGATTGACCATCACTCCAACACACAAGATCAAGATAGCTGCACCCATGTGGTCAATGATCCTGCCCCCATGTGGACACAAGATGGCCACCCCAAGATGGCCAGCAGGGGAGGGCAGTTGGGAGGCATCGGGCCTTCAAGGAAGGGCAGTTGAGAGGGGCCAGGACTGCAAGGAGGGGCAGTTGGGGGCGATCAGCGCTGCAGGGGAGGGAAGTTAGGGGTGACCAGGCCAGCAGAGAAGGGAAGTTGGGGGCAAACAGGCTGGCAGGGGAGCAGTTAGATATCAATCAGGCTGACATGGGAGTGGTTAGGGGGTGATCAGGATGGCAGGCAGAAGCAGTTAGGGGCAATTAGGAAGGGAGGCAGGGGAGCAGTTGGGAGCCAGCAGTCCTGGATTGTGAGAGGGATGTCCAACTGCCTGTTTAGACCAGATTCCAGTGGGTCTAAACAGCCAGTTTAACATCCCTCAAGGTGTCCTAGATTGGAGAGGGTGCAGGATGGGCTGAGGGACACCCCCGCTCCCCCACCCTGTGCACGAATTTCATGCACTGGGCCTCTAGTAAATGTATAATATGTAGAGATCCAGATGTCTTTTTGGATCACCTTCTAGGGCTGCAGCCATGGGTTTGAGGCAGTTGCCATGGCTGCGAGGGATCGAATCCACCACTATAGCTGCAAGGGAGGGATTGAGTCAGCCGTCATAGCAACATGGGAGGGATTGAGGTAGCCACTTCATGCATTGTGCCTCTAGTGTATATTCAACCCAAGTGACCAAATGGCAGAATGACCAGAATGACTGGTGGCTATGATGTGCACTGTGGCAGCCACTCAGCCTGATCAGGGACAGAGCCAGCCAGCCAACTGCCTGAGACCCCTTCCCCCTGCTGGCTCTGCCCCTGACCTCCCCTCCCCCACCCTGATCACTGAAGTGTGACCTTCAGTGATTCTAAGTAAGTAAATGTTCTCCAGCCTTCATAGACCAGGAACCTGAATGACAAGTGATCAGGAGGAAAACTGCTCATGGTCTGGTGTCAGTCAGGTGTTCAGGAGAGGTGCCCAGCACACCCACTATCTTCCTTCATTTTCTCTCTACTGCTTAATACCAAGAAGGCAGCCACATCACACCACAGCCTCTCTTTAGAGGATTTGTCAGCAGGGAACTAAACCACATTACCTGTCTAGGGAGAGGCTTAGAAATGGAAGCTATAAATGTCCCTGAAACTAAAGCACCTTTAAAGCTTCAACTCATCTGAAAGCCAAACAGCAAACGTGTATACACCGTGCAAAGATCTTTGACACTAATAACTGCCCCCTGGCCCTTCCTCCTTGCCAGCCCATCCTACGATTCCTCCCTCCCTCTCCATCCCCCGCCCACCTCGATCAGGGGCAAGTGGCCAGACCCCACCTGTGCACAAATTCATGTATTGGGCCTCTAGTTATGTAAATAATAAACATAACCTCTTCATGCATGTGCAACATCATTATCCTCAGCAACCAAAGCAGATTTGTCCATCCCCTCTCTGAAAGGTGAAGAAGCAGAAGGTTACTTGGTCTTTTGTTTTCTTTGTGTTAATTTCTAATCTGTAAAATGAAAAATAATATTTACCTGTAAGATTTTTTAAGGATTAGAAACAATATGCACTGCAAAAATACCTGACCATTTCTGAGGAACTAAGTAGATATTCAACAAGTTTTATATAAAATAAAAATAATTTTAAGCCAAATAGATCATTTTCCACTCTATGCCTTAACCATTTGTTGTTTTACTTTTTCATAGTTCTTATTATTACCTGATACTGCATTATACATTCATTTATTTACTTGTGTCTTTTTTTTAAATGTATTCTTATTGATTTTAGAGAGGAAGGGAGAGAAGAGAGAGATAGAAACATCAATGATGAGAGAGAATCATTGATCAGCTAGCTCCTGCAGATCCCACAATAAGGATGGAGCCTGAAACATGGGCATGTGCCCTGACTGGAACTGAACAATGACCTCCTAGTTTACAAGTCAATGCCCAATCAGTGAGCCACACCAGCCAGGCTATACTTGTGTGTTTTTTGTCTCCTCCACTAAAATATAAACTACATAAGCATAGAAACAAGATATATCTTATTTATCTGTGTATCTCCAATACATAAATAGTTTGGGGCACATATATGGGGTTTAAGAAATGCTTCTTGAAAGAGTAAAGGGATTGACCCATATTTATAGAACCTAGAGTTTCTCTTTTCACTATGGACCTGACTTAACTGTGTTAGTTGGTGCAAATTCCTCAGTCCATGACTCAGGATCGGAGAGTAGTCAGCTATGTTTACTTTAGAAATAGGAAAATAGAGGATTAGAGACAGGAAGTATCTTCCTTAGGTCAAATAACAAGACAGTGACATAAAACTGGAAGAGAAGACAGATTTCTACCAATCCAGTATTCTTCCCACTCCACCTTCTGTCACCCCCCTCCCAGAGATGAGCATTTCTGTTACCACTTTTCTGTTTGTTTTGGAAGTTCACTTGTGTTCAATAAAGCAAACACTAGTTTTTAATACAAGTCAACCTTTTCCTAATTGATTTTTCTCATTTTTCAACAGATTTATAATTGTCAATTTACTTGTTGAGTTGAAGGTGACACCTAGGTTTGTCATTCTAACCCTTGGAGTAATTTACCTCTACCTTGTAAGGCAGGTTCCTACACTTGTATTATTCTCTGTTGGCATTGTCTTTTCAATCAATCAGTCATGAAAAATTCATGTCCAAGGTAAAGGCCCTAGTGAACCACTCTGAGAAAAATGTAATTATCTTTAAACAAAGGAGATATCTTAGTGTTCTCTGAAATTCATTGGAGAGAGCAGCCTTTAATAAGGAAACATTTTATCTGCTGTTTGGCTATCCACAAGATACTCCAGCTTTTTCCATTTTAAACTGATCTCTTAGGTTTTCAAAAAGAACTATATGGTGAAGCTCTATGAATGGGGATTTTATAATTTTTAGTTTGTAAAAGCTCATCCTGAACCTTGCATGAATAGCGGAAAATGTGTCAGATAAACATAGGGTAATGTTGTAAATATGATTGGGATAATATTGTATCAGTTATTCAAAACATATCTATTTCATGTTGAAATTATATACTATTTTGATTGTTTATTGAATTATCCTCTAAATTTGGAGAGTAACTAGTTCTTTCTTTAGATGAAGTGAATCTTAACTGTGGCTCTAGATCAAACCCTAATATTGGTTCTACCCCTGGTCCCAACCATAAAATGAAACATGGGCCTGAGTGTAGCCATATATTGGCTAGAGACTAAACCTAGACCTCTATCCTATCAGTAGCCCATAAGCAGTTGTCAATGGCTTCAGGAGTACTGCATGAGAGATTTTGCTTGGCTTAGTATAACTGATGGCAAATAACTTCAGGCACATGTTCTGATGGCAATTAGATGTGGTCTCTGCTCTGAAAGCAGTACCATAAAGCTAATCATCTAAATTTTCAGATGCTTTGGGAAAAGAAAAGGCCCCTGTAAGCCTTTAAGCAGGTCTCTCTCCTCTCTCTCTCTCTCTCTCTCTCTCTCTCTCTCTCTCTCTCTCTCTCTCTCTCTCTCTCTCTCTCATTACTGCACTGCTGTACATGTTTGCTATTCATCAATGGCTTTTTATAAAAAATGTTTGTCTTCAAAGGCAAATTGAAAGCATGGGTTTTTCTAGTATTGCATTTAATTTAAAACATGATTCTAAGTGGGAAGAGAGGAGTTTGCTGCTTATTTGTTTAGCTTAGATTGTTCATTCCTGAAATAAGGGATACAGTATGTTTTATTCTAGAGCTTCCCCTTATGAGTCAAATATGAATTTGGATCTGGTTCTACCACTTACAAACACTGTATTCTTGGACAACTTATTTAATTTCTGTGAGAGCTTTAGTTTCCTCTTCTGTAAAATGGAATATTAAGACCGTTCTCTCTATAGTTGTCATTATTGTGAGATTTTACAGAAAAGTACCCAGTCCATAATAAGGACTTAATAAAAACAGAATCATAGAAATGTATATCTTGGACTTGAAAGAACTCTCAGAATACTTGCTTTAGATAGCTAGCTTAAGATTGAGCCTTTAGATAATGAAAATATTACCATTATGACTTTATGGTTAGCTCAAGTAAAATAATACACACTAAAGTTTACAAAGGCAAAATTTGAACTCAGGCTTCTGTCTCCTAAGACTAGTATAATTTTGTTGAAACTTCTCATTTTACAAATAAATCAGGTGAAAGAAACTGAAATTGCTTTATAACATATCCATTTCATCTCCCATGAACTTAGCCATTCATAATTCTGAAGATCAGGAACTGATATTATCCTCACCACATAAAGTCAGAGAGTAAAAATCTAGAGGAAAAAAAATGATAAATATATATATATATATATATATATATATATATATATATATATATATAAAGTTTAAATAGTATTTTAACAATAAATAGACATAATACTTAAGGAAGAATTTACTTGTATCAGAAAATTTATAAATATAGGGAAGAAAAATCAAAGTCTCAATTTAATACAAACAGTGTGACTATAAACTACAATGTAAAGTAAATTACTTAATTTTTAAAAATATTTTATTTCCTTTTTCTTCTTTTAAAACTTTTATTCCAGATTTATTAAGCTATCATCTATAAGGCTAATATGTTAAGTGTCCCTCCTACAGTCAGACCGGTCACTATGATGGACAGTGACCATCACGGGGCTGACACTCAATGCAGGAGCTGCCGAGCTGCAGTGATTTGGCAGCTGCAGTTCTCAGGTGACACAACCCTGAAACTAGAGAGGAGGGAGTTGGATTCCTTGCGGAGCTGTGCAATTCCACCTTCAGCTGTGGGTTATGTTGTTGCTGGTGCATTGTTGGCTCCAAATCTGGTTTATTGCACACTTGTGTTCGAGTTCCACACTCTGTATGACAGCAACTTTGCAAAGTGCCCTCTCATACTCCAGGACCCCAGAGATTCGGTTTTGGCCCTATCCCTGCAGGCCAGGCCGAGGGACCCCACCTGCCAGAGGGACCCCGTTCACTCCGCAGGTACCGGGGAGGATCCCTGGGAGGTTGGCTCTAGTGTGTGTCTGCCTCATATTGCTGAGTCTCGCCCCACCGGCCACCTTCTAATTAATTTCCTTTCAATGTGCATGAATCCGTGCACTGGGTCACTAGTTGACATATAACATTGTCAGATGGCTATAGGCTATAGACTGGTGTAGGATGGCTTCAGCTGGATCAGCTGAGCTCTATTTATAATGGACTATCATCCTCTGTCAAATGTTGGAGATAGGTTTTCAAGAGAGAACGTGAAACTACACAAGGCTTCTTGAGGTCTTAGCTCTGAACTAGTGTGCTGTCACTTCCACCAATTTATGGTGGCCAAAGCTAATCACAAGGTCAGCCCATAATCAAGAGACACACCTTTTGATGTATGAAGCACAAAATCTTAGTACAAAAAATATGGATGCAGAGTAGAAATAAGAATTGTGAAAATTTTTGCAATTACTATCCACATACGATATATGCATTTGTAAGAAAGATAGGTATTGTTTCTCATCAAGGAAAGGTTGTACTGACATTAAACAAGGCAATGCAAGAATCAAAATAATTCCCCGTATTATAATAAAAGCAAGTAGAATATAAACCAAGAAGTAGGTAGCATTAGAGGACCAACTAGAATGTGGTAAGTCCACCTTAAGTGAGGTACTGAATGAACAAAAAAGATAGGGATTTTTAGTTTTGCCTAATTATGAAAACCTACACATTCCTATTTGAAAATTTCAGAGGCATTGAGAAAAATAAATCCACCATGGCTTCTTCCCCTTTGCCCGATGAGTAACCCATGCGATAAATCAAACATATGCATACACTTGTTGCCCCATTTGTCCTATTGACCGTGTAGCAACTCTGGGCAATGAAAACCTGGAGTTGGTAAATGTAGAGATTCATTCTCTTGGCACATTGTAGGTTGGCCTAGGATTGGTAATTGGCAGCTGGTAATCTATCCATTCTCCTTGACCTTTTCATCATCCCGAGAGGAGAACAGAATGTCAAGTTTGGGTTGTTCTTTTCAAAACATAGATATCTTTCACACCTATACTTAAAAATTCAGTATGGCTCACATGTCTTATATATATTTTTATTTTTATTCTTTGTCTTTATCAAATTATATTTTTAAGATATCTTTATTGATTAAAGTATTACATATGTGTCCTCATCCCCCCAGAACCAACCCCCCAACCCCTCCCCACTCATGCTCTCACCCCCTGTTGTCTGTGTCCATTGGTTAGGCTTATATGCATGCATACAAGTCCTTTGGTTGATCTCTCCCCCTTACCCGCACCCTCCTATACCTTCCCTCTGAGGTTTGACAGTCTGATCGATGCTTCTCTGTCTCTGGATCTATTTTTGTTCATCAGTTTATGTTGTTCATTATAGTCCATAAATGAGTGAGATCATGTGATATTTATCTTTCTCTGACTGGCTTATTTCAATTAGCACAATGCTCTCCAGTTCCATCCATGCTGTTGCAAATGGTAAGAATTTCTTCTTTTTTACCGCAGCAGAGTATTCCATTGTGTGGATGTACCACCGTTTTTTAATCCACTCATCTGCTGATGGACACTTAGGCTGTTTCCAAATCTTAGCTATGGTGAATTGTGCTGCTATGAACACAGGGGTGCAAATACCCTTTCTGATTGGTGTTTCTAGCTTCTTGGGATATATTCCTAGAAGTGGGATCACTGGGATTTCCATTTTTAGTTTTTTGAGGAAACTTTCTACTGTTCTTCACAGAGGCTGCACCAGTTTGCATTTCCACCAGCAGTGCACTAGTGTTCCTTTTTCTCCGCATCCTTGCCAGCACTTGTCATTTGTTGATGATAGCCATTCTGACAGGTGTGAGATGGTATTGCATTGTCATTTTGATTTGCATCTCTGGGGTAATTAGTGACTTTGAGCATGTTTTCATATGTCTCTTGGCCTTCCTTCTCTGTCTTCTTTTTAAAAGTATCTGTTTAGGCCCATTGCTCACTTTTTGATTGGATTTTCTATCATCATTTTGCTAAGTTGTGTGAGTTCCCTGTAAATGTTGGAGATTAAACCCTTATTGGTGATAACATTGGCAAATATGTTCTCCCATGGAGTGGGCTTTCTTGTTGTTTTGTTGATGGTTTCCTTTGTTGTGCAAAATCTTTTAATTTTGATGTAGTCCCATTTCTTTATTTTCTCTTTAGTTTCCATTGCCCTAGGAGCAGTATCAATGAAGAAATTCCTTTGGCGTATGTCTGAGATTTTGCTGCCCGTGGATTCCTCTAGTATTTTTACAGTTTCCCATCTTATGTTTAAGTCCTTTATTCATTTTTTAGTTTCTTTTTGTGTATGGTGTAAGTTGATGGTCTAGTTTCACTTTTTGCATGTGTCTGTCCAATTTTCCCAACACCATTTATTGAAGAGACTGTCTTGACTCCATTGTATGTTCATGCCTCCTTTGTCAAATATTAATTGAGCATAGTGGTTTGGGTCAATATCTGGGTTCTCTATTCTATTACGTTGGTCTATATGTCTGTTCTTGTGCCAGGCTGTTTTGAGAACAGTGGCTTTGTAATACAGCTTGAAATTTGAAATTGAGATCCCTCCAACTTTGTTCTTATTTCTCAGGATTGCTGCAGCTATTTGGGGTCTTTTTTATTCCAGATGAATTTTTGGAGAGTTTGTTCTAGTTCTGTGAAATATGCCATTGGTATTTTAATGGGGAATTCATTAAGTCAATAGATTGCTTTGGGAAGTATGGACATTTTGCTGATGTTAATTCTACCAAAACATGAACACAGTATGTTCTTCCATCTGTTTATGTCTTCCTCTATCTCTTTTTTCAGTGTCCTGTAGTTTTTTTTTTTTTTTTTTTGCATATATGTTAGGTCTTTTACCTCCTGAGTTAAGTTTATTCCTAGGTATCTTAATTTTTTAAATGGGATTGCTTTTTTAGTCTCTCTTTCTGTAAGTTCACTATTAGTGTATAGATATGCCATAGATTTCTTGGCGTTAATTTTGTATCATGTTACACTTCTGAATTCATTTATTAAGTCTAATAGTTTTTTGATGGAGTCTTTAGGGTTTACTGTCATGCCATCTGTGAATAAGGAGAGTTTTACTTCTTTTCCAATTTGGATGCCTTTTATTTCTTCTTGTTGTCTGATAGCAATGTCTTTTAATGCTAGTCTCATCTCTTATCCAACTCAGCCCCAGAATTATTTGCTTTAGCCACAGGAAACAGCTTGTAATTCCACAAACTACTTCATTTTTGTTCTTGTTGCTCCCTCTGATTGTAATCTCTTCCATCTTTCTCTCCTTTCTGACCAGTCCTTATTCATCAATAAAGATACAGCTTTCCTTCGACTAGACTACCTCAACATTGTGTGTGTGTGTGTTTGCACATGTGTATTTATATGTTTATTTTCCCAAGTAGGTAAATCCTTAAGGAGAAAGGGTCTTACTAATTTCTATTTCCATCACAAAATGGAGTAGGAATCCTATAACTATTTATTAAATTAAATGTTTAAATGAATGTATATTTTTTTAAAAAAAATATGTTTTTATTGAGTTTAGAGAGAGAGGAAGGGAGAGGGAGAGATAGAAACATCTATAGTCTGCCTCCTGCACTACCCCTTTCCCCAGGATCAAACCTATAACCCAGGTATGTGCCCTGACCAGGAATTGAACCAGTGACCTCTTGGTTCATGGGTTGATGCTCAACCATTGAGCCACACCAGCTGGGCTGAATGAATATATATATATATATATATATATATATATATATATATATATATATATATATATATATATTTAATTAGACTTTGGAAAAGAGAGGCATTTTTTAAAAAAATTATTGTTGAAAGTTTACATATATTCCCTTTTTTCACCCATTGACCCCCTGCAGCCCACCCCTGTACCCAGTCGCAGACTCTCACTGTCCCTTTGTCTGTGGCCAGGGGCAATGCATATATACATACAAGTTTCTTGATTGTTTGATTACTTACCACCCACCGATCCCCCTCTTCTCTCTAAGATTCTGCACTCTGTTCCACACTCCCATGTCTCTAGATCCACTCCATTCAACAGTTTATTTTGTTACTTAGATTCCAAATATGAGTGAGATCATGTGATAATTGTATTTCTCTTACTGACTTATTTCATTTAACATGATTCTCTCCAGTTCCCTCCATGCTGTCTCCAAGGGTAAGATATTCTTCTTTTTGATGGCTGCATAGTATTTCATTGTATTTCACAGCTTTTTTATCCACTCATCTACTGATGGGCACTTAAGCTGTTTCCAGATATTAGCTATTGTAAATTGTGCTTCTATGAACATAGGGGTGCATACATTTTTTCTGATTGGTGTTTTGGGCTTCTCAGACATCTCTTGCAGCAATATGTTTACGGATACATATCCTAGGGGAAAGGAAAATAAGGAGAAAATATACAAATGGAACTGCATCAAAATAAAAAGCTTTTGCAGGGCAAAAGAAACAGTCAACCAAATGAAAAGAGAGCATACTGCATGGAAGAACATGTTTGACAATGATACATCTGATAAAGTATTAATGTCCAAAATATATAAGGAACTCATACAACTTAATAAAAGAAAGACAAAAAAAAAATCAATTAAAAATGGGCAAAGGACCTAAAGAGATACTCTCCAAGGAGATATACAGACAGCCAAGAGACATATGAAAAAATGCTCAAAGTCATTGAACATCAGGGAGATGAAAATTAAAATGACAATGAGGTATCACCTCACACCTGTCAGAATGGCTACTATCAACAAATGACAAGTTCTGGAGAGGATGTGGAGAAAAGGGAACCCTAATATACTCTTGGTGGAATTGCAGACAGGTGCAGCCATTATGGAAAGAATTATGGAGTTTCCTCAAAAAATTAAATATGGAGGAAAATAGAGGCATTTTTGTTTGTATATTTGTAGATATTTATTCTGAATTATAAGGAGAAGAACACATCTCCCTGAAAGATCTGCTTTAATTCTGTCAAGTTGCTAATGCCCTTGTGTGATATGCTAAACTTCCCTTGATAAGAATGTTTTGCTCTGTTCTCTTTCTACCTCTTTTTGATGACTTCTCAGAACAAGCTTTCAGTGAAGGGGAGGATAACTTGTAAGCCATTCCTTTATTATCTCTATCAGACTGCAGTATTTGCACGAAGAGTTTCATAATTTCTAGTTAACAAGACACAGGTGGAGCTGATTAACAAACTGTTGCTTCCCTGTGACTGCTTGATATCAGCTTATAATAGACTAGAGGCCTGGTGCACAACATTCATGCATGGGGGAGGGGGCTGTCCCTCAGCCCAGCCTGTGCCCTCTCACAGTCCAGGATGCCTGGGGGATGTTCAACTGCTGCTGCGGAGGCAGGATAGGCTCATGCTAACGCTGCTGCACTTGCCAGCCATGAACTCGGCTTCTGGATGGGAGAGCACTGACTACCAGGGAGAAGCTCTTGCATTGAGCATCTGCCCCCTGGTGGTCAGTGCACATCATAGAGACTGGTCATTCCACTGTTCAGTCAACTTACATATTAGGGTTTTATTATATAGGACTAGGGGCCCAGTGTATGAAATTCGTGCACTGAAGAGGGGTCCCTCAGCCCAGCCTGCCCCCTCTCACATACTGGTAGCCCTCAGGGGATGTCCTACTGATGGCTTAGGCCCACTCCCTGTTGGAAGCGGACCTAAGCCACAATCTGGCCTCGCTTTGCAGGAGGCAACCAGGCTAATCAGGGGAAGGTGCCAGACAAATCACCCCGCTGCTGCAGCCACTGCCAGTCACCACAGCTGCCAAGGTATTTTTATCAACATGGCCTCCAGTTTCTTCACCATGAAAAAATGACAACTTTCTTTAAGCATTTTTCAAGATGCGTCTTTCATAGGCTATGACATTTCTTTCTTTCTTTTTATTTTTTTTCCTTGCCTGAGGATATGTTTCCATTGATTTTTTTGCCCTTCCCTCTGGTCCCAGGCTTGGCCCCTGCCCAAGCCTAAAGCCTCTGCCCCAGGCTTGAGGCTTGGTAAGGGGTTTCCCGACCCCTCCAATTGCAGGCTCAACCCGTTCCCAAGCCTAAAACTTCTGTCCCTTTGGCCATGTGAAACCCACACAAAATATTCCAATGGAACAAAACTAGTCTGATGCTGAACTGGACCCAACTTCAATATGGAACAGAAATTCTGGATACTGGTTTTGCTTTCTAGCTCTACTGAAACCCCAGCTACACTTCTTCTGTAACTGGACTAAGGGAAATGGGACTTTGGAAACCCAGGGACTCGAAAACTTGTATTGATTTTTAGAGAAAGGAAGAGAAAGGGAGAGAGATATAAACATTGATGAGAGAGAATTATTTATGGGAATCATTGTGGGATCAAGCCTAAAATCTGGGCATGTGCCCTGACCAGGAATCAAACCTATGACCTCTTGTTTCATGGGTTGAGGCACAACCACTGAGTCCTACCGACTGGGACATATATTTAATCCTCACTAGAGGATACTTTTTCCATTGCTTTTTACAGAGAGTGGAAAGGAGAGGGAGAGAGAAAGGGAGGGGAGGAGAGAGAGAGAGAGAGAGAGAGAGAGAGAGAGAGAGAGAGAGAGAGAGAGAGAGAGAAATTGATTGCCTCCTGCTTGAGCCACTGAGGTGGGGATCAAACCTGCAACCTAGGTAACATGCCCTTGTTGGAGAATCAAATCCATAACCCTTTGTGGGAGGGAAACACTTGTGAGGGCTCTATTATAAATATTGTAAAATTTATATCATTATTTCTTCTTTGATACATGAAAATTGAAGAAGGATCTGTCTATTTTTGGTACTTAGGAAGTGCTCAGAAGTTGTTTGCTATTCTTATAGCTGTTATCAGTACCTCTTAGGTTCCATTTCTTGTTAGGCATTTTGAGCAAATAACTGATAATTAAGTGTAAAATATGGAAAGACAAGATTTCCTAACTGCCTACTTCCAAATACCTTTGACTCTCACAACCACAAGTAACCTTCCTAAATAGGCTGGAAATTTAGGAAGAAATGCATGGGTGAAGAATGTTGCTGAGATAGTGTTCTCTTTGCCTGTAGTGCTACAGAAAGTGTGATCTTTATAGTCTGAGCACCTAGGATTTAAATACTAGCTCTATCAGTTAATAGTTCTGGTGTGTGTGTGTGTGTGTGTGTGTGTGTGTGTGTGTGTGTGTGTTTTGCTGGGTGAGGGAGAGTGGGAAGAGTGACAAGCCAGTTAGTGTATTAGCTTTAATTTCCTCATGTTTGAAGTTGGGCTAAAATAACTTTTGTTTATGGATGTAGATGCTAAATAATTAAGTATATTTAAAACACCTGGGAACTATTCCTGGCACAGTGTAGGATATTAATGATCAATAAATGTTTTACTTTCTCATTTATTTATTTCAGCTTTACATATGCACATTATTTCTGTATTAGATGTCCCCCACCCTCTGCATGTAGCATTAATTTAATCCTGAAATTGCAATATGGCTTCCAGGTTCACTGGATCTGACACCTGGAATCTCAGAAGAAAAAAGGGGGGATTAAGCTTTGTGAGGTTCAAAGGCCATTTGTGCCTCTTGATATTGATTTTCTTAAATCGGACCATAGTCAAGAGCCTGGGAGAAGTAATTGAACTGACAACAGACAGGTCCAGGTTATTAATAATGGGATAGCCTTGGACATTCTTGATGACTTAATTTAATGACAACAGGGAGTTCTGAAACTGAAATGCCTGGAGATGTGGTCAATGGTTAGATCTCTGAGGAGAAAGAAAAACATGAGTTATTCCTAAGAGCTTATTTCATAGAACAAAATATTTTATGGTAGTTCCAAACATGAGGCCAAAGGAAATGGTTAAGATTTTCTCTTTTCAAAAAAAAGTATAAAGACTTGAAAATTTTTTTATTATATTTATCTTTGCCCTTATTTTGGAAAATAAACTTGGTTAGAGTTATGAAATTTGGAACCTTAGTGAGCAGCTCAAGATCATGAGCATCTTTTTTTTTTTTAATCCCCTGGATTCAATAGCAGCTCTCCATCTATTAAATGACTTTAAACAAGTAGTTAAACTATATGGAGCCTCCACTTCCACGTCTGTAGTTATAGGAGAATATTTAAATAATTTAAAAAGTGTGTAAAACACCTGGCACTTGATATTTTATAATACCTCACACAATAAATATTTGTTAATGGAAACAATACATGAATTTTGATGCTTCCCTCTCTGCCTCTGGATTGAAAAGCTAGACTATGGTGACTCATTGAAAGCTTTCCCTTTCTGCAGCTACTCTGGCTTTCCTTGTTCTGCTCCTCATCCTCTGTCCTTTGGACTCTTTCAGTGGTCATTTAGTGTCTTTTAAACCCAATTATCTTTTCTTTCCTAGTCTCTTCTCCCCAGTTATGACAAAGTTATTTATTAAAACAAGGGCTTGATTTCTTTGAACTTTAATCATCTAGAACACTCCTCTCCCCCATTTTTAAAGGGGAAACCCAGAGAGAAAAGGTGCTTTCCCAAGTACATATGCCCCTATAAATTGTGCTAAAATTGGAGTTGAGCCTAGTACCCCTAGGCCTAGCAAAGGATAACAAAGGGGGTGCAGTTCTAGTCAAAAGGGAATGGAGCAGTTGTATAATTTTTTAACTTCAGTTTTATACTGTTACTGTCTTTAGTTTGTTGAGCTTCAAATGCATGACTGTCACTGTAATAATAATATTCATTTCCATACAAATTCTAGGTCAGTCTAGAGAGACAGCACAATCCTAATATATAAAAAGCCAGGGTCTGTAAAGTCCAAAAGGACCAAAGGGATGACCAAAAGCCAGGCTGGGCACACAGCAGGCTCTGGTAGGCAGGGACTGGTGAACGGGCTGGACTTCTGACCACTAGGTCCCTCCTAGGTTGTGGGTACCGTGGTGACCCAGCACTGACTGCCACTGCCAAGGCAGGTGTAATGGGATTGGTCAAGGGGCCCCACCATCGCCCCAAAGAGGGAGGCCCAGGCTACCCAGCCAGCTGCAGTGGGTGGGGCCTCCCTCTGTGGGGCAATCAATTGCAGGGCTCCTGGACTGCAAGAGGGCACAGGCCAGGCTGAAGGACCCTTCCCCCAAGTACACAAATTTTATGCACTGGGCCTCTAGTTAATAATAATGTCCAAAACTTATATAGTACTTACTATGTACCAAGTATGGGTCCAAACACTGTACACATATTAACTTATTTCATCCTCATCAGTAAATACCATTATTATTTCCATTTTCCAGATGAGGAAACTGAGACACAGAAAGACTTAATAGTTTGGCAAGGTCATACAACTTGATAGTGTAAAGTGGGATTAAAACTCAGGCTTCCAGGTTCCAGATTCTGAGGTGTTAACTACTGTGCTAAACTGGAGCAAACACATTGAGTTTCTGTGAGCTTCATTTTTCTTCACTCTACAGTTAGTCCATATGAATTCATTTAATCCTGCTTATTTTTTCCAGTATTAATTATCAGGAAGTGTCAACTTGCATGTAGCATAGTCTTCTGATAAACCTCTCTTTCTTTTTCAGAGAGTTATTTTCAATATTGTTAACTTCAGCAAAACCAAGAGTCTTTATAGAGATGGAATGGCCCCTATGGTGAAATCTACTAGCAGACCAAAATGGTAAGTGACCCACTGATTGGGACATATTTCTGGTTGGAGAATTTGACCCAGAGCTCAAGTTCATCTGCTATATGGATAGGGCTTAGCCTCACTGGCACTAAGAAGAATAAGATGAGTTTTTCGATGGCTATTGGTTAGAAGAATGATATGAATTTCTGGATGGCTCCAGGTGCTGTTTTTTGAGAACGTTGGGATGGAGAACATGGTCTCATGTTTAGATTGACCAACACTTTGAGGAAAGGTGTGGTCTGTTATTTGATTAATTTTATATCCTGCTTGTCTTTTATCACGGTATCTTTGGAAACTTTACTTAAAGTTGATTCTATGTTTTTTTAGCCTGGGCAAAGATGTTGTTCAGTAACCTAGGAGGATAATGTATATTTTTCTTGCTTTTTTGTTTTGGAGTGTGTGTGTGTGTGTGTGTGTGTGTGTGTGTGTGTGTGTGTGTGTCTGTGTGTATGTGAAAGTTGTGTTTTTGTGCATCTTAAAGTTCTATTTGCTCTAATGAGGATGAGAGCTGGATAGGATTGCCCAGTAATAATGATGATAATATGGAAGATAATAACGACTCTCACTTACTTAGAGCCCATTCTTAGACAGACCTTTTTCATTTGCTGTTACTATTCTCACAACATTTTTGCAAGAGAGAATTTAAATATCCCTTGTATTACAGATGAAGAAATTGAGTCTAGGAAAGGTTAAGTACTTTCTAAAGATGATAGATAATAAGGAGCCTATGTTATTTTTATTACCCCAAAGTGCCATTCAAACCAATTATTTTGTTCATCCATCCACTCATTTACTCATTCAACAACTACTGATTGAGTGTACCAAAACAAGGGATTTTAAAGACAGAAACAAAATGTTATTCATCTGTCACACAGTAGGTGCTAAGTGAATGTTTCCTGAACTGAACTGAATTCATTATGCAAATTTACATGTAAAGTGCCTGGCACTTGCTAAGTGCTCAGTAAATTTCATCTATTATTAATATTATTATGTAAACACGATACAAATGCAGGGAATTGTTAATATTATTCTAGCTTTGATCCCTGTTCAAAATTTAATGACTAGTGAGATCATCTCCAAATGTCTATATTTATAGAAAACCAGCAATTCATAAATATTGAATTGTGCTTTTATCTATAAACGATACTTGACAATTTTCTGTAAATGCTGAAGAAGCTCAGGTTTGTAAAAATGCAGGCATTTGATGATGATAATGAAAACTGTTTATTAAAAGATAAAACATCTTCCTGGGCCTGTTTTTTTGCTTTGCTGTATCAAGTGCACTAGACTGCTGTGCACTTAATTCCTTTTTGACAGTGGGCTCTGGACAAGGGATAGGCCTTTGCTTTGAGTCTCTGAAGTCAACCCAGGTGGATAACAAAAGCACACCTGTCCCTATCAGGCATATGTGCTGATGTGTACTTCAAACCTTGCCAACTAAAGAACATCACTGTTGATATGCTCACCAGGGCCTTCAAAATAACATTGCACTTCTTTTACTGGCTCTGTGCTGGGATCTCACACAGCAACAGTAGTCACCCTCCTATTTTCTCAAGTGTTCCGTTCTGGAATCTTCTCGTTTTCTGTGCTTTTTGAAAATCCTCAAGCTTTAATTATTTAATTTCATTTTGTTTTGTTTCTCATGGACTATCATTTGGGTCTTCTCTGTCAGGGCTTTTGACAAGATTTTGAAATATTAATGAGTCCTTGCATTTACAATGCCTTAGAATTAAGTTAGTGTTCTTATTCAACATTGCAAGCTAGCCACCATTATCTAGTCATGGGGTTTATCTCCTGTTCTGAAAGACATGAAAGCTTTAGAACTGAGTTTATTGTAGTTTATCAATCCTGTAATGTAAGGCATAAGGGACCAGAGCAAATCAAGTTGTTGATATGTTTAATCTCTCCTATTTTTTGCTTTACCAACCCAGACCTTAGATACAAAGCTTCCTTCATAGTCACCTGCCCCTAAGCCGATACTTAGATATTTGTTTACTTAATACGACTATTGAGTACCTTTAATATGCCACACATTATTCTAGAAATTGGAGCTATTGTGTGAATATGACAGAAAAGATACGTTTCCAAATGGAACTTTAATTTTAGAACTTCATTAACTGATCTCTTCAGTCTATTACTGTCCTTGCTACTGGTTTGTTTTAAAGTTTATTTCTACCCCTTTAGTCCTACTGCCTAAGACTTGCTTCCATTCCTTATGTGGATGACCTGTACTAGAACCTGTCTTCCAGTAATCATTATCCTAAATGTTTTCAGGATAACATAAAGAAATGTATGTGACTGACCCTCAGAATATTAAATTTTACTGACCCTAAGGTATTCATCAAAATGTAGGATGACAAATAACCTTACAGATTCCCATGTTAGAATATCTTCTGTATTGTCTCCCTAATTCCAATTTCTCCAATACCCAGGCGACCATCATAACAAAGGGAAGTAGCTGATACTTTGCTGGTCTAGGGGCATTGCCTATTTTAATATTCACATAGGCCATGGGAAATTTTTTACCTCATGACAAACATTAAAAACCCCAAATTTCCTGGATGAAATATATTCCTAATTGGAAAACAAACTTTCCTTACCTTTTCAAGGTGAAATAACATTATTCTTCACTTATCCAAGAGAATTGTGACTGATCCCAAGCAAAGATGCCTCCAGACCTTAGCATAGGTCTGGTAATCAATTAGTTGTGGAAAGCAAATGAGCAAAAGAAGCAAATAAAGCCATTATGCAAGTATATGGTCATTCTAGACTGTTCTACCTTGAGGAGCTAACATCACAACCTAGCAGCAAATTGGAGAAGCTGGAAGATTCAAAAGTTTTCTGCCCATTTTAGTCCACTCTACTTCTGTTTACATATTAGTCTTTTAAAAGATTGCTGGTTGTTAAGATTCCGTAGCATCAAGTTTCTGCAACTATAAGTCATTAATATTTTTTAACATTGTCAAAAGCTGAAATTGCTACTAGGCACTCCTGAGAACTGGCATTACAAAACGACTGGTATTTGTATCCTCACTATACAGAAACTAAGCCCATGGCATTTGCATAGTAAGGGGCAGCATTAAGCCAAAGACATCAGAATTTCAAGTACTGTTTCTGCCATTTATTGTGCTTGGGGAGGATGGAGGAAGAGGGCAAGCAGGAAGCAGCTGTGTGGTCTTTGGTAGGTCTGAAATGAATTTACTGATTAATTTGTTCATTAGTAGATTGGACCAAATTTTAGAGGTGGTAATAGTAAAGATGAAAACAAGTTGGGTGGATTTGAGCATTGACAGCAGATTAAATCAACCTAACTTTGTAATTGAATAGATGTAAGGGGTGAAAGAGCAGGATGAGTTGCGGATGACTCGAGTCAGTATCCACTCCTGACCAACCCTCCTGGTTTGCCTGGAACTATTGTGTTTCATGGGATATGGGGATTTAAACTTTAATTTTAAATTGTGAATTCCCTGGGAAAAACAAGACAAGTTGGTCATTCAACTCCTGAGTGATGAGGCCAAAATGAACACTCAGGTAGACAACTTTAAAGGCAGAACAAAAGACAGCCCTTGTGTAAACACTGGGAAGATAAAACCAAAGCCCACAGAAACAAATTGGCATACTCCACTCTTACTCTAATCAGTTTTATTTTAATCAATGTAATGTTATTACCAATTTCCTTGAATATATTCCTATAAAGTAATAGTACTGAAAGCTATGTTTGCATTTGTGTTAGGTTTCAAGGTGCTCCCTTTCCACCATTGGTTAGGGATGACTAAGAAAACCCAAGCACTTACATGAAAACTTAGAATGGCATTAGATTAAAATGCCCATGTGGTTTATTATTTTAAGAGTTGGCAAATGTAATGGAAAAAGATTAGGAATAGGAATCTAAAAATTTGAGTCCTAGTCTTGGTAATACTGTTCTAAGTTTTAAACAATTAAAAAAAGACCTATATTTTAGAAAAGTCTTTTTATACAAAGATATTGATTGTATGGTAATTGATAATGACAGAAACTCATATCAACCTAAATGTTTAAAACCAGGAAAGTTAGTAAGTAAATTATAGTGAGTCAACTCATTGCAGTATTATGCAGGCATTAAAAATAGTTTCCAGGCATCTATAATAACACAGAAAAAATGCTGATCTTGTATAAATTAAAAAGTAGGGTAGAATACTATATATAATTGTTGAAATAATATGAAACATATATATTAAATATATACGTATTACTGTTAACTAAAGTCTTTAGATGTAAATATTTTTATTGTTTTAAAATATTTTTAGAAATTCTACAAGTTGAATTTGTGGAAAATCAGTTATATTTATGGAAAATAAAACAAATAAGTTATTAAATGATATTAACAATTACTTATAATATTATTCAGGTTGAATCATATCACTTTCCTGGGACTTGGTTTCTTCATCTTAATAAAATGAGTATCATATAGCCTATCCTTCTGATCTGCCAGAATATTACTGACATCAGTAGAGATACTGGGAATGAGATATAAGAGGCATTTGGAAATACATGCCATGGTCAAAAGTCAAATTCTTACTAAGAAGTGAGACAGAAGGAAATATAACCATATCATTGAGCAGTGTAGTGGTCTCCTGGAGCTGCACCTGTCAGATTGCAGTAACTGATTATTGAATTTTTAGCAGTTGTGTTAGCTGCTTTTTAAACTATTGGAAGCTTGAAATCATCATGTATTATATCATGAGAATTGGAAAATGCTATAAATCTGAGCTTTATACAGCCTTAAGCCAAACATTCAAATAAATTTCTTTTAATTTACAATTTTTAAAAATATATTTTATTGATTTCAGAGAGGAATTGAGAGGGAGAGGGAGATAGAAACATCAATGATGAGAGAGAATCATTGATCAGTTGCCTCCTGCATGCTCTACACTGGGGATCAAGACTCTAACCTCCTGGTTCATAGATTGATGCTCAACCACTGAGCCATAACCAATGGCTGGGCTTTATTTAAATAATAAAAGAAAACATGGAAGAAATCTCTGTGAATAAAACTAACTAAAAAGCGCCCTCTCTCTCTCTCTCTCTCTCTCTCTCTCTCTCTCTCTCTCTCTCCATATATATATATATATATATATATATATATATATATATATATATATTAACATAGACCAACAATTGTATTAGATTGACCATAAAGTGTAAGTGTCTAATGGATCAAACAAGTACAAGTTTTTTTCTTCATGAACAAATGGACAGGGCACCTCTTAATGGCATAGTCATTCAGTGACTCAAGCTGACTGTTATCTTCAATTCATGGCTTCCAGGATTACCTGGGCATTATCTTCATTCCCACCAAGCTAGATGAGGAAAGGGGTAGAAAAAGCCCACATGGGAGCCTTTTATAAGCACTGGTGAAAGTGGTTTATATTACTTTTAGTCAAATTCCTATGGCTAAAATGTTGTTTAATGGCCATATTTTACTATAAAGGAGGTTGTCAAATAATGTCTAGCTGTGTGTGCAATAAGAAGTGGACAGCATAGGTAGCTGACAGAGTCTGCTTCACTTCCACAAATAGTTACTCAAATGTTTATTAAATGACTGAGTAAATTCCTCCTTAGCAGTCTACATCACAAGCATACAAACTTCCCTGATCCTCCCAAGAAAATATTTATATCTGCATCATTTTTGTGTTACTTATCTTCCTCTACCTGAATTATAATTATTTGTGCATATGTCTTATTTGCTACCAGCAATTAAAAATCCCTTGTGGGCAGTATTTAGCATGTGAAGCAGTGAGGTCTAGTGGGAAAAGCATAGACATTAGGATCATACAGCCTCAATTCTAGTCCTACTTCGTCTACTTATAAAATGTGTGATCTGTAGTAATTTCCTTGGCCCTCTGAGCCTTAGTTGTTGATATTCATGACCTAATTTAAGTTTCTTTGGGTTTTTACTAATCTTTTTGGTTGGAATCAGCAGCTTGAATTTCATTTTAGTTAATGTTAACTGAAGAAAATCCCTGTAGATGATTGTGGATTTATTGGGACCAAGTGTGTACCTTTTAGGGACCAAGTGGTTGAACTAGGATTAGAGACCAGGGATTTACAAAGATCATATTTATGTATTTAATAAATAAAGTCACAATATAATCTGACACTTAACTGCTTCTCCTCTCAATTTCGGGATTCAAATTTATCAATAATAAAAGAAATAGAAATATGCCCAAAGATTTGTTTTTAAGGATGTTATAGCAGTGTTCATTATAATTGAGAAAAATGATAAATTATATAAATACTTATCAGCAGAGATTGGTTAAATATATTTGGTAGAGCATAGGATGAAGTCATTAAATATATTGTAAATATATTGTAAAATAATACTTTTTTATTATTAAAGCCTCTGCTCACAAAATAACATATTATAAAACCGCAGGTAGATAGACAGGTAGATGGCAAACTAAAATACTGATAGTTGTTTATTTGGATATTTGGGGCATTTTCTTTTGTGCTTGTTCCTTTCTGTTGTTTTCCGAATGTTCAAAAAGGAATCTTATTGCTTTTAGAACTTAAAATTTATTTGTAATTAACAAAACAAAATTATTATATTAGCACCTTCTGACTTCCTATAGTCCTTTTATGCATACCGTATTCTAATTGAGTCCAAGATTACTCAGATTATCAGTGTTGGGCAGATCTTTGAATTTAGGATTCATATTATTGTGCCAGCTAGATCTGGGTTTAATCAAATCTTTCACTTTTATTTTTTAAAATATATTTTTATTGATTTCAGAGAGGAAAGGTGGATAGAAACATCAATTATGGTAGAGAACATTGATTGGCATACTCCCCACTGGGGATTGAGCCCAGAACCTGGGCATATATTCTGACTGGGAATCAAAAAATGACCTCATGGTTCATAGCTCATCACTCAACACCAAGCCATGCCAGCTGGGCTCACTTTTATTTTAATCGCAACTTTATTAAGGATTAATCCATATAGTTTATTTATTCAAAGTATACAATTCAGTGTGGGTCCTAGGGCTTCCAAGCTTTGAAAAGCACAGTTTCTACTGTTCTTTCTAGTGACTACCAAATAAAATAGTCTGGAATGGGGTCCAGTCTTATAGTCAGGCTGCCACCTGTCTCATAAGGTGGTTATTGGGCTTAAATATTATGGAGGATTCAGAAAAAGACAAAACTCCTTTCCCAGCAATGACCCTTTCTTCATGATCCCTCCCTCTGGAACTGACTTTCAAAAGCCAGGTTCCACCACGTACTTTTTGGGTGATTAAACAACTGATATAATTTGTCTGAGCCTCTATTTCCTCGGATATAAAATGGAGCTAATAATATCCATCTTATGATGTTATTGTGAGAATTAAAGTTATGTGATTTTCCCAAGTATTGTAGCTGTAAGAATTATTGTTTCAATTTGCTCTCTCTCTTTCTCTTTTCATAAAAACCCTACGTTATAAACTCTAGAACTTAATAATGCCTTTCCATGAACGTTTGCTTTTGTCCCCAGGTCTATATTTTCAACGCATTCTAGAAATCTTTAATATAAGAACTTAATAAGGATACTTGCATCATAAGCAGAATACTTATTGTTTTTTGGCTTATGACAAAGTATATCAGAAACAATAAAATTATTTAACTTGAACCCATATGTGGTTCAAATAACATAAGGGAGTTAGGAAAAAAAAAAAAGGAAAAGCCTCTGCTCACAAAATAACACATTATAAAACCGCAGTCATTTAAAGAAGATGTAACTGAACTAGAGGGATTACCTCCCACTCACTCTGGTGAGAAGAAAAAGAACAATTAAAATGAATATATTAGGGAGAATATTATTTTTATTTCAATATTTCCATTATATTTTCTTCCATTACATGCTGAATAGATTTCTTTACTGCAACTGAAACTCCAAGATAGAGTTTAAAAAGAGTGAATTGTGCAAGATAAAGGCAGCTCTTTTTTGCTAGGTGGAGGGTAGGCTTTCCTGACAAAAACAAAGAAGATGAGACATTAAGTGTTGGAGGAGATGGATAGTTCCGAGTGAATCAACAGTGATAAAGTCCCTAGAGGCTCTAGCCTTTGTCACACTCCTCTTTCTAATCTGGATAATATAAAAGACTCTGTGTGCATGGCTTCTTGAGAAGTCATGTGGTTGTGTGTAGAGGATGGTGGGAGTGTGGGAGAATGAGAGAGGAAAAGTAGCATCCCTAAGATTTTTACCAGATACCATAAAATTTAGAATTTTGACAAATGATAAAAATGAGGCTCAGAGGGAGAAATTATTTTCCCTCAGACATATAGCAAAGTGAACAGAACCATGTCTATAACTTGGGTCTCCTTCCAGGCCAGGGCCAGAGCCAGCCTCTAAGCTGAGCAGCCACACAGTTGCTTTAATTCTGTGAGTGAAAGAGGTCTGAAGAAAGACAGACCCAGGTGCAAACACAGGCCCCACCTGGTATCTGTATGGCTCTGGACAAGTTACTTAGTGTCCCTAAGCCTCAGGTTCTGTTTATGGAAAAGATGATTATGTCTCGCTTTTAGAGTAGCTACAAGGATTAAGAGAGAAGGTGAGATGAGTCTCCCAATGCAGCAACTTTCCCTTCCCTCTGCCCTTTAGCTTAGACTTTACTCTTTACCATGACCAGGTCTGGCCAGTTTTTTTGGGCCTCTCAGCTTCTCCCTGGTGCTACTCCTCTTGGCCCTAGTGTCGTGGGTGCCAGATCCAAGCAGTGCCAATTCATCCTCACAGCAGAGTGGGTTGCTCACTCTGTCCTGCTCAGCTTGTTACACACAGTTGGAGTCACCTCCAAAGTCAGGACCCAACACTGGCAAGTACTTTCTTGAATATGGTCAAGGAATCCAGATACTAGTTCTGATTAGAGGAATTTTATAGATGACTGACTCCCACTTACCATATCACACACCCAGGTCCCATGGCTGTCTCTGGATCTGAACATTTGCTGGGGAATGTGCCTGGAACCTGAGTGTCTGCACTCTGCTTGCTGCCAGTTGCTTCTCTTAAAAGGACCATGTGCAAATGTGGTTTTCTAGGACAAGCTGGCAACCTTTCAGAAATGGCTTGTAATAGTTCCTTTCTTTCTCTCTCCTTTTCTTTTCTGCTCTTCCTTCTCTGTGTTTAGTGAAAAGATAATGAAGGCAAGGCTCTTACTAGATATTGTAGGTATTGAATAAGTTATAGTGTCTGTGATTTACTGCTGAACAGGAATCTATTTATAATGCACCTAGATAAGTATTGATAGTATGCATAGAATGCTAGGGCAACAAAGAGGAAGTGACCAATTGTGAACAGGCTATTAGGGAAAACTTCCCTGGGAGAAAAATAGCATTTGGGTCGAGTTTTGAAGAAGCTGAAATTTGTGAGCTTAGCAAGCTGAGTGGATGGGTGTCCAGAAAAAAAGTGAGTATTGCAAGGCATGAGAAAGCATGGTATGTTTGGGAAATAATGAGCAATTCAGGCTGGCTGGACTGCTGTGAGATGGGATGGGGAGAGATGATCAGAGCCTGGGTCCTGAGGTAGATAATGAAGCTGGAAAATCGGTTAGGAACCAATTGTTGGCTGAGCTTCTTGAGCTAGAGACAATATCTTCTTTATACTCTCACAGATCCAGAAACACTGTAGATGCTCTAAAATGTTGCAGTGCTTTGAGTCACCACCATCTTTCTTCTGAATCCCTAAAGCGATGTTTTACTGGCCCTCTGCTTGCCTTCTTGCACCTCTGCAGCCTACTCTCTGCAGTCACACAGGGGTCTTCAAACTACGGCCCACGGGCCACATGCAGCCCGCAAAGGAGTCTGATCCGGCCCGCCAGGTTTTTTGGGCAGTGAGCGCAGCCGAGGTGTTACAGTAGGAATTAGTAGTTCATATAGTCCGGCCCTCCAGCTCTCTGAGGGACCGTGATCTGGCCCCCACTTTAAAAAGTTTGAGGACCCCTGCAGAGTGATATCACACCTCTACTCACCTATTTCTTACTTTTCCCCTTGTTCTCAGTGATCTCCGGCCTCCTTGTTCTTCCCTGAACATGCCAGGCATGCTCCTGCCTTAGGGCTTTTGCACTGGCTAGTGCTCCCTTTGCCTGGAGAACTCCTACCTCAGGTAGCCATATAGCCCTCATTCAGGTCTGTTCAGAATTTTCCTCCATGGTATCTACCTGGATATCTTCTTTAAAACTTCAACATCCCCCACCCCAGCCTCTCAATGCCTCTTATTCCACTGTCCTTTATTGTTATTTATAGTTCTTATTGCATTTTAACAGTCATATAATGTTCTTTTTAACATTGTTTATTATTTATTGCCTATCTCCTTCTGCTAGGATGTACATTTTATCTTATTTTATTTTATTTATTTATTTAAAATATATTTTATTGATTTTTTTTACTGAGAAGAAGAGAGAGGGTTAGAGAGTTAGAAACATAGATGAGAGAGAATCATTGATCAGCTGCCTCTTGCACACCCCCTACTGGGGATGTGCCTACAACCAAGGTACATGCCCTTGACCGGAATCAAACCTGGGACCTTTCAGTCTGCAGGCTGACGCTCTATCCACTGAGCCAAACAGTTTTGGCTAGGATGTATGTTTTACATAGGGATCTTTGCTTTATTTACTGAGGTATACCAAGTACCTAGCACATAGTGGGTTTTCACCAGATCTTTATTTCTGTGGATTCTGGATCTATTACAAAGGAACTTGTTTAAAAAGCTTTAAGTGTTATAATTTTCTACTGTGTCATCCCAACCTGCCCTCTTACCCTTGCTCCTCTGCTAAGTGAGCCCCTTTAGATCAAGACCCTCCCCACACCCAAAGTAGAAACAGTGTCTAAATCATCTTTGTACCTCCAGTATCTAGCATGTGGCCTGCTAGAGAGCCTGCCCTTTGCCAGTTTGGTTGTAACGAAAGAGAAAAACTGAGATTTTGGTAGCATTGAATGAAATCTTTCAAGCTCCCTGTTCATTCTTCTGTGGAGCATCAAAGAAACAATTTTCTTCTGTTTGCTTATTGATGGATAATGTCCCTTGAATGGGTACAGAGCTACTTCTTAAAAATACACTTTCAAGTGAGAAAGAAGAGGGCCTAAAATTTATAAGAAAGAATCAGTGATATAGACTATGTCACCTTAACAGTATTTTCTGAACATGTACAAAGCATATTTAGTCTTCACAACTGGCTTTTGCTAGTGCAGTAAATATTATTTCCGTTTTACAGTATTAAAGTTAAAATTCATAAAAGTAAATGAAGTCAAATTCTACACAATGATTTAATGGCTCTGTATTAGAGGTAGAGAAAGACCATCCTATCTAATAAAAGAGTAAGATGCAAATTGACCATACTGGTGCTATACCCACAAGCCACGCCCACAAGCCAATCAGGAGTGAGTATACAAATAAACCCAACCAAGATGGCTGCAGCCATGGAGAGCAGGAGGGAGGGTTGGGTTTTCCTGGCGATAGAGGAAGCCAAGTTTTCTGCCTACCCTTGCCGGCCCAGGCCTCCACTCAATGCTACAAAGTTTCAGTGATAGAAGATAAATAAATCCAAATAAAAATGGCATTAGCCATGGAGCTGGAGAGAGCTGGTGGCTAGGGTTTCCCCCAGCGATGGAGGAAGCCAAGCTTTTGTAGCCCTGGCTTGCCCTGGCCTCTACTTAAGGCTACAAAGTTTCAGTTATAGAAGATAAATAAATTCCAACAGAAATGGCTGTGGCCATGGAGTGAGCAGGAGGCTTGGCTCCACTCAAGGCTACAAAGTTTCAATTATAGAAGATAAATAAACCCCAGATACCAGGGCCTCTGACTGGGTCATTGGGGGTATGGCCACCCTGCAAACCACTACAGGCTCCTTGCCCAGGTCACCCCACTCCCCAAGGGAACTCCCACCCTGATCTATGATACCCTTCAGGGCAATCCAGCCAGCCCCCACCTGTGCACCAGGCCTCTATCCTATCTAATAAAAGAGTAATATGCAGATTGACTATCACTCCAACACACAAGATGGCTGCCCCCATGTGGACGCAAGATGGCCACCACAAGATGGCAAATAGGGGAGGGCAGTTGGGAGGGACCAAGCCTGCCAGGGAGGGCAGTTGGGGGTGATCAAGCCTGCAGGGAAAGGCAGTTAGGGGTGACAAGGCCTGCAGGGGAGGGCTGTTAGGGGAAAACAGGCTGGTAGGGGAGCAGTTAGGCATCAATCAGGCTGGCAGGGGAGTGGTTAGGGGGTGATCATGCTGGCAGGCAGAAGTGGTTAGGGGCAATCAGGAATGCAGTCAGGTGAGCAGTTGGGAGCCAGCAGTCCTACATTGTGAGAGGTATGTCTGATTGCCCGGTTAGGCCCAATCCTACTGGGCAGTTGGACATCCCTCTTGGGGTCCCAGATTGGAGACGGTGCAGGCTGGGCTGAGGGACATCCCCCGCCCCCCATGCATGAATTTTGTGCACTAGGCCTCTAGTAAAGTAATAAGACTAGTAAAAGGAGAGAGAATTAAGGATTTGATAAAACTCAAGACAGAATTTTCTGATTCGTCAGGTTTTTTTATGGGAATTTCCCATCACTAGAGTTATTCAATCAGAGAATGAATGACTGCTGATCACAGAAAGGGGAGTTTACCTCCCTTGAAAAGTGACAAATGAGAGGACCAAAATCTGTAATACATCTGTCAAACTTGAAGCAGAAAATTTCAGAAAAGTTTCAATGTTGGCATATGCATCCAAAGATGATTAATTATACATTTGTTTATTTATTCATTCATTCAGTCACCTTTTACAATAGTAAGAGCATATTATATTCTAGACACAATACTATAATACACACTGGTGATGTAAGATGAATATAACTCAGTCCAAGCAGCTGAAAGAGCATAGACCAGTGATAAAGACATATATGTAAACAAGCGGATATAATACAATGTGCTCAGTACTATAAAGAAAGGGAAATCAAGTGTGGCAGGAGCAGACAAAAAATAAAACAACTTCCTGCATAGGCTGGGGATCACTTCAGAGAGGAGTTGGATTTTGAAGCATGATAGAGGTTAGCAGGACAAAAAAATGGGAAGCTGGTCATGCATTTTTCAGGCAGACTAACAGATTTAGCAAAGGCATTGGGATATAAAATAGTGAAGTATATTTGGGGAAAAAATAAGAGAGAGGGTAAATTAGGTGAAGGAAAGGGAAGGCAGGCATTCATGCCAAAAGAAGGAGGCAAGATTCTGCCCCAAGCCTTTTAACACCAGATTTATTATAATTTTTAGATTATAAGTTTTATGACTCTCACAAAAGAGATACTAAGAGATGATAGTTCCCTCCCACACTATTTCTTCCATTCCAATTCATGGATGCCTAGATGGGTTAGAGGAGGAACCAAAAGTTTCTCATCACTTTCCAAGGTCTGACGAAGGTACGTACATACTTTACATGAGCAGGTTTTGCTTTGGCTCTCTAGTCATCAACAGTACAGAACCCTATTACAGGGCATATTTTGTCAGAGGAGCCGCAGATCCCGGGAGAGCTATGTGGTTATTGCAAATGGTCCCACATTCATATGTGTCTGCTCACTCACTATCTGTACATGGACCCAGATTATCTCTCACGAAATGTAAATTGCTGTGAAAACTTCATTGAATTAATTGTATCTCCCCCCCCCCAATATATAATTCTTGAGCAAAAAAATACAAATACTGAAAGTTTTAGGAATGTTTTAAAACTTCAGTTTGTCATCTTTGCAATAATAGGCAACTTTAAGTTTGAACCCTGACTTGCCATTCAGTCTTGCATTTTCCACATTGAATTATAATTTACTATTAGTCTGAATGTCTTCTCAATTGTGGACTTCTCAGAGTCAGATATGGTCAGACATCATATTCATCACTGTGCCTCTAGAACCAAGAATTGATAGTGGCAAACTAATAGAAGCTGATATGTGCTTGCAAACCTCAGAGGCTCTTTACTGATTCTACTAGCCATGTGACCTTGGGCAAATTATCTAAGCTCCCTGAACCTTTGTTTCTTCACAATAAATGAAAGATAATAATACAATATGTTGAAGCATTGTTGTGAGGGCAGTAACATATAGGAGAGGATTCAACACAGACTCTGACAAATTACAGATGCTCCATGGTATTGCTTTTTCCATTTCTCCTTTCATCCATAGCATTTGATGGAGGGCGGTTGTCCTCTTTTCATCAAGCAAGTTACTTTTTCATATTTGCCCTTTGGATTCACTGTCAATGGAATCGTGAATTGGAAGGTTGGCATGGGAAAAGAAAAAAGGTTGGGGAAGTAGAGAGAAGAGGAGAGAATGGCCACAGGCAGGCAAGTTAAAGCACTACTTCAATAAATATAGGTAAGAGATGGGGAAGCTTAGACAGAGATAGTGGAGGTGAAGATGAAAAAGAGGAGCTAAAACCCAGAAAAAGTAATATTTTGGCTGATTGTTTCTGAGAACAGTACTTCATGACAGTGGGTAATTTTTCCTATGGTTTATCACAAGGAGCACATTATATCTGGAGCTGACAAAGAGGGAGACCTCCCCGAAGCATGCAGGGTGATGGAGGTTCTTCCTTGAAATTAGATATAGAAAGAGCTCCTGAAAAAGAATACAGAAACTACCCAGCAGGAAGGGCCGGAAACACCATGAACTCTTGGAAATACTGGGGAATGAGACCTGAGCATGTTTAAGAATCCATGTCAGTTTACATATCATCCAATGTATTTAGATATAGAAGAACTGTCAAACAGGTTAAAAAAAAAAAAAGAGCCCGTTCACTGTACAGGCTCATCTTTGGGAGTTCTATCTCCTGCTGCCAGTAAAATGGAGGTTACTGCCCCTGACAGTGACCCTCTGAGGCAGGAGGAATATTCCTAAGATGTTCACATGGCTCATCCCAGACTGGGTGCCCTTTCACCCAGTCCAGGCCCAGATACCTTTTTTCTTATTCTCTGCTTCGTGTCTTCATTTGAAAAGTGATTTTGAAAAGTAACATGCAAACTGATCAATCATGCAAACAAGGCACATTCCCGCAGAGCATGTGAGGAACAGACAGATTATTTTTGTCCGTCTAGTTAGGACTTGCATATGCTGGAATATTTCTGACAGGTTCTTCTTGGCTCTCCTGAGAGTGAAAAAAGATCATGAATCTGCATATAAGTAAAAGATTGGAGAAGTTCAATGGTAAATAATAGAGTGAAGGTTTTTTTTCTTTTCTTAAGTTTTTATTACAACAGTTGTGTGACACCCAAGTCACAAAATGACAGTGGATAATGGGGTCACTTGCTGATAGCTTCAGACAAATGAGAAAAAATGAGTCCTCTCTGTCTTGGTAGAAAAGAGGCTGAGAATTACTTTTTCCTAATCTTCAAATATTATATATGTCACCTACAATTATATTTGACTAGAGGTCTGGTACACGAATTCATGTGTGGGTGGGGCTCCAAAGTTGGTGGGCAGGATGCGATTGGTCCTCCAGGCGGGCAGTGGGACACCCTTGCTGGCATGGGATCCAGATTCACCCTGCTGACATTTGGGTTGGTTGTCAGGAGCCACCTGGCGGATACTTTTATATTGTTTCTTCCTTGCGGAGGTCTAGGGAGGGGAAGTGGTGGCAGTGCACAAGGCCAACTTCTAGGAAGCTGGCAGTGCTGTTAGGATAGTGTTAGCGGGCAGGTACAATCATACCCTCAGTGCTGGTCCATTGGTGCCTGGCCCGTTCTCCAGAAATTGGACCTGCAGAACTACTGAGGGAGGGAGTGGCTGCTGCGGGGCTAGTGTACCTCTGGGACGGGTCTCAGCTGAGCAGTGCTCCTACTGTGGGAGTGCACTGACCACCAGGGGAAGCCCCTGCGTTGAGCGTCTGCCCCCTTGTGGTCAGTGCACATCATAGCAATCAGTTGTTCCTGTCATTCAGTTACATATATTAATATCTATATCTATATCTATATCTATATCTATATCTATATCTATATCTATATCTATATCTATATCTATATCTATATCTATACCTATACCTATACCTATATATATATATATATATATATATATATATATATATATATATATCTGATTGACAATATATATACTGCCTTATCCTTTCTCTCTCCTCCAATCTTACGGCTTTCAGGTCAATTCCCTATGCCAATCTTTGTTGTTGTTTTTATCAAACAAACAAGAGGCTTTTTGCTAGTCTCAAACTATCAGAAGATGACATCTAAATTCAATCTTGTTGCTGTGTGTCCCGGCATGAGGGTCAGTGCAAGCCTCAGCACTTTGTGTGGTCATGGAGAGCCTTTTTCTTCCACAAGCAACTGGACTTCTGCCTCAGTCCCAGTGTTTAGTGCCCTAGTCACTAGGATTGCAAAAGGCTGAACCCCGGTTTGCTTGACTGGAATTCTGTGACCAACCTCAAATAAATCCATCTTCTACAGAAGCAAAACCTTCTGTCTACACTGATCTGAATGAGAGGGTCTTCCACAGTCTTTACTGCCATCTAGATTTCAGCCTCACCTGCTACTTGGGTCACCTGGGACAAACTTCTGTCTCAGTCACCCTGGGCCCACCTTGGTATCATGCATTGGGTGGTAAATAGGTAACTAAGTTATTCTCCAACCTCTGTTCTTCTGTTCCTTGTGTCATCCTGCTCTCCACTGGCAAGCACCACTGAAGTGCTTTACCAAACTATGAATGCTACAGTGGGCCAGGCACCCTTATCATTGTAACTTTATATACTATACTAAATCTGTTTTTGTGCCCATCTCCCCAATTAGCCTTGAGCTCTGAATAGGAGTTTTAATTTTTTTCTAGTGCTGCTCTGCTTGGGTATTTTTTCCTACCTTATCTTCTAGCTCACTGATGTAATCCTCTGCTTCTTCTAGTTTACTGTTGATGCTTCCTATTGAGTTCTTTATAGCAGTGATGCCATTTTACATTTCTTCTTGGTTCTTCTTCATTTCCTCTTGGTTCTTACACATATTGTTGAATTTGTCTTCCATTCTTCTCAGCCACCTATGACCATTTCTCTGTATTCTTTCTCTGACAGGTTGTTTGCCTCCATTTATTTCATTTACTTCCTTTTCTGGTGATGTCTCCCTTTCTTTCATATGTGGGCTGTTTCTTTGTCTCCCCATCATCTCTCTTCTCTGGGTGCCTGGCTATGTAGTTCTCTTTCTCCTTTCCCTAGTCGTAGTCTGACCTTTCCTTGAGAAGGTGCAGAGCTCCTCTGAGTCAGCATATTTACACTGCCTGAGATCCAGTGTTCCTGGGTTCACAGTTGGTCCCTGGGTGTTCTGTTTGTAGATTCCTGGGATGTATAGTCTTCTGATAACAGCCACTCTCCCCTTCAAGATGGCATGGTCTCTGTGGTAGAGCTCATTGCTCCAGGAGAGATTTCAGCAGCAGTGTAGACTGCCCAGTCAGAGGAGCCTGGTCCGGCAGTCATCAACAGTCCCTTGGAGTATAGCTGACCCTCACCCACAAATATAAACTCCCCATAGGTCCACACACTCTCCTTTCGTTCTCTCACCCACACACTATCTTACAGCCTGCCTTCCCATCGGCAGCTGATCTTCCCGATCTCTACTGAACAAGAGTTTTAATTACTTCTGTGATTCCAGAAAAAAAAAGAGAGATTAATACATAATTAATACTTGATTAGAAGTGTTTGGTGTTCAAAGAAAATGAAACCTAAGCTCTTGAGGGCTCACCCATGTTGGAGACATTGGACCTGTCTCCCATTGTTGGCTGCATTAGGTGACTAAAGCCTCTAGTGCCAGACCATCTCAAGATATAGAGCTAGAGAGATCTCTGTAAATTTCAGAAGACATAGAGGCCTCTCTAAAGAGGTATGTCACGAATATATCCAAATCTAAAACCTCTTAATTCAATTCAGAGCTCCAAAGTACTTGAGTTTCTGAGATACATTTTGGAAAGCCACATTACTCAGGCAGTCAGCATTTCCCTATTCATCAGAAAGCAAGCCTACAGTGGACATACTTGATATCCATTCTGTACAGTTTACAAATAATTGTAGTAATTATATTGTGATTCTGGTAGTAATTATCATATTGTATTTTTTCTGTTTACCTTTTTCCCCACTTCTGGGAGACAGTGTTCAACATAGATAAACATGTACATTGTAAGAATTTGAAAGAGTGAATGATGATTCTAATGATAAGTTTAGGATTTGGAAAAAAAAATGAGATTGTATCATTTATTTATAAAACTAGAGGTCCAATGCATGAATTTGTGCATGGGGGGGGATCAGGCTGGCCAACCCCAATGGGGGTCCATTGGGCGAGGCTGGTGGGGGAGAGGCCATGGGTGGTTGGCTGGCCAGCCCTGCCCCCAGTCGGAGTGTTAGGGGGAAATTGGGGGCAGGGCAGGGGGGGCAATCAAGCCCAGATCAGACTAGTAGGCTGCCATAGTGCATGTCATAGCCACTGGTTATTCTGGTCATTCTGGTGATTCTGCCTTAATAGTCGCTTAGGCTTTTATTATATAGATGATAGAATAATTATTATTTTTTTTTAAAAAGATGCTTTTGCTACCCCTTGTCTTAAAAATGGAGCCCTACTAAAAATGTGAATAAAGAAAGGAAAAATACTAACCTTACAATTAAGGTAGTTGCTGTGAATTAATAGAAAATCTATATATATGTAAAAGGCTAAGCGACCGTTCGACCATCCATCCAACCAGTAGCTATGACACGCACTGACCATTAGGGGGCAGGCACTCAGTGCAGGAGCTGTCGAGCTATGGTGACTTGGCAGTGGCGGTTCTTGGGTGATATACTCCAGAACCGAAGAGGAGGGAACCTGATTCCAGAGTGTGTTACCTGAGAACTATCCTTGTGCAATCTGAGACCCCTCAGGGGATGTTGGAGAGCCAGTTTTGGCCCGATCCCCTCAGGCCAGGCCAAGGAACCTCACTTTCCAGAGGGATCCCGCTCACTCCATAGATGCCATTTGTGCCATGGTGCTGCCCCAGGTATGGCCAACCAGGGAGGGATTGTGGGAGGTTGGCTCCAGAGCATGTTCAGCCTGCCTCGCCTAGTCCTGCCCTGCCAGCCACCTTCTAATTCATTTCCTTTCAATGTGCATGAATCAGTGCACTGGGGCACTAGTCAATTATCAGCTTTCTAGCCACCAAGAACTAAAGGCAACATTATGGGTTACATAGTTCTCACTGTCAGAAAGGAAGGAACATGCTAATTTCTTATGGAGTGAGATTTTTGTTTGTTTGTTTTTATCTAGTAGAGATTTCTTACTGGTATATAAGATATTATACAGGGTCAAATTAAACAATATAATTGTTACCTCAATGAGCCAACCTTTGGCAGAAAATAGGGTGAGTGGTCTTCTATTGTGGGCCATCTCTGAAGTATCAGGTTCCTATGAGGATTTGTTCTCCTTGTCTTGATTTAGTTTGCAGTAATGTAAATTATGAGTTTTCCTTTACACTTTTAGCTTTCCTGTCTGAGGGCTAGCAGCTTGTTCAAACAGTTGGTTTTAGTTGGCAGCCATCTAAAAGTTATCTATTATATATTCAGGCTGGCCAATATAATGTCTGAAAGACTGAATGCTAGAATTGGCAATGTCAGTGTTAAATTTGACTGTAGGCTATGTGAGCTGGTATAATAGCTTCTCCAAAGGCCACTTGTTTGTAAACTTGTCTTTTGATATGCCATAGGTTTGTTGAAAGGCAAATTATAGAGCAAATCTAGAATTAGGATGACTTCCATATCTAGTGCAGAGACCAGGGTATTAATTGTGAGCCTCTTGTTTGCATTATTTATTCAAGATGAATATATTAAACCCCATTGAAAAAAATTTCCTCTTCCTGATCCTCATTGTAATTTTCTCTGAATTTGGTTGTGTCTGTAACCCAATTGTGAATGGAGAAAAGGCCATGTCTTGGAGATAGATTTATGTTCATGTTTGGACTACATCGCTTACTAGTTTTGTGACCAGAGGAAGCCAATAAAACTCATTGCATCTTAATTTTACCATCTATAAAATGGGGATCAGAGTAGCTGCTTTGCAGATTTCTTATGATGGTTTAGTGACATGATACATATAAAGTTTCTAGCCCAGGGCCCGGAGTAGTAGTTATGATATGATAATGATGATATGTAAAACTGCATAGTCCAAATTTATTTCAAATGGTTGTTGCAAAGTTATAGCTTTGAAAACTGTAAAATGCTATAGAAATATAAAGTATTATTTACATTGTGACATCTGTGTTCATAGAGCAGTTATTAAATACTTTTGTTGTACCTAGAAGCCCAGCTTGTGAAATCTCACAGCCCTGCCCACCCATGCTGGTCTATAGTTGTTATGGTGTCAGGGCCACTGGGTTTCTACAATATAATATAGACTAGAGACCCAGTGCATGAAAAGTGGTCCCTCAGCCAGGCTTGCCCCTCTCACAGTCCAGGCGCCCTCAGGGGCAGGAAGTGACCTGACAATCAGGGCAAGGAGATGTCCTCATCACACTTTGCTGCTGCCACTGTCGGCAGTGCAAACTTCAGGCAGCCCTGGTTACCTGAGCCTCAAGTGGCCCTGGTGGCTGGGCAACTGCCATTTGAGGCTTGCCTGTACCTCGGGCCTGCCTTGGGAGGCTGGGCAGCTGACATCCGAGGTTTGCCTGTGCCTTGGGCCAGCCCTGGATAGCTGGGGGGCTAAAAGCAGGTCCTGCCACACCATGTACCTGCTGGGCTGAAAGGACTGTGGGACTCAGGCGGGGCTGAGGGGACTGGGCACTGCCATCTTGTGGCTATGGGCGCCACCATCTTTGTGAAGATGTGTTGGTCAATTTGCATATTCCATCTTTATTATGTAGGATAGCATTGTAAAATAGTTCACTGTTTACTTGTCTGTCTCCCATACTACTGGGGTCTGTGTCATATATGATCAATACAAATTTGATAAATAAAGAATGAAGGTTTAATGTTTCCCTTCAAATAGCAACATCAATAACAACTACTACTGTTACTGCTCTTTGTTGATTTTTTTCTAATTAATAAGAGCTAGATCAGGCATTGTCACATGTAATATTTAATTTACATAAAATTCTCATAATGTGAGTGTTATTATCCCAGTTATGCAGATTAAATAAGCACAGATTTATTGTGATCCTATAGGCACAGCTGGTTGGCCATAATTTCCCTCACAACCTTTTTATTTCTTACTAGAGGACGAGTGCATGGATTCGTGCACTGGTGGGGTCCCTCAGCATGGCCTGTGGGGATCAGGCCAAAACTGGCAGTCCAATGCTGCCTGCCTGCTGCTCCTGCCTGCCACTTCTGCTCATTCTGGCTCCACTGTGCCTGCCGCTGTTGTCACTTAGTAGGCTTGCTGCCACTCTGCTGCAATCTCCCTGTGGTGGCCAGCTGTGAGCCCTGCCTGCATCTGGCTCCCTCTGTGGCAGCTCTTTGACCATCAGGGGTCATGGTTGCTTAGTCTTGTGAGGACTGTGTGTATGTACTCCAGAACCCTCGTGTGTGTGTGTGTGTGTGTGTGTGTATTAGAGGCCTGGTGCATGAAATTCATGCACAGGGGTCAGGAGGTTTCCATCAGCTCAACCTGGACCCTCCCCTTGGGGGATGTCCTACTACCAGTTTAGACCCTACCCCAGGGATCAGGCCTAAGCTGACAGTTGGACATCCCTCTCACAGTCCTGGACCACTGGATCCTAACTACTCTCCTGCCTGCCTGCCTGTTTTTCCCTAACTTCCCCCCTGCCAGCCTGATCACCCTAACTGTTGCTGCCTGCTGGTCTGATTGCCCCAAAAGCATGCTGTTTGGTTGTATGGTTGTCCCTCACTGCCCCTCCCTCCTCCCTCCCACTGCCAGTCTGGTTGTCCCACACAGCCTGCTGTTCGGTTGTTTAGTCATCCCTCACTAACCCCCCTGCCAGCCTGGTTGCCCCTAACTGCCCCCCCCCATGCCGGCCTGCTCGCCCCTAACTGCCCTCACCTGCTGGCCTGGTTGCCCCTAACTGCCCACACCCCTGTGGCCTGGTTTCCCCAACTGCCCCCCCCCGTCAGTCTGGTCATCCCTAACTGCCCCCCACTGACAACCTAGTCACCCCCAACAGTCCCCCACTGATCTGGTTGCCCCCCAACTGGCCTGGTCACCCCTCACTGTTTCCCCTGCCAACCTGGTTGCCCCATGCAGCCTGCTGTTTGTTCGTTTGTTCATCCCTCACTAAACCCCTGCCGGCCTGGTTGCCCCATGCAGCCTGTTTGGCCATCCATCTGCTTTTTTGGTCATGATGGCCCCTGGCTTTTTATATATATGGATGACTTTGTCAACAGTGAATTTTAGTCTGTTTTACTTCAGTTCCACAACATTCTGAAATTGTGGGTTGGCTATGGATGAATGAGAACTATCTTTCTAAGTCAACTGCATATATCTATAATTAAAATACCTTTTCAATACATAAGTGGAAAATAAGAGATATTTCCAAAGAAGTATGCTCATCCTCTGACAGCAATAGGAGGAATGCTAATAAAAACATTGGGCATTTTAAAGCAATTACATGGATTAGAATGAATGTTGTTTTTCACCCCTGAGAGACATCTTGTCTGTGTGCTGGGGATGCACTACAGCCATAAATAGGACACCATTTTACAGAGTACTTTGAAATGATAGGTGGAAAATTCATTTTCTAAAGAGGAAAGGGCAACATCTGGAAGGAAAAGCATATTATGTTGCTACTTCCAGAACCCTATTAGAAACAAAGGAGTGTAAAATAGCTTTTTCAGTGTGGAAAAGTAATGCACTTTCAAATATCTTTAGCAAAAGGAAGCTGGAACAAAGGAAAGTATAGAATTATAACCAGGTAGGATGTGCAGCAGGGTGAGGTGGAGCAAAATACCTTTATCTGTTTTGAGGATTTTCCCAGTTCACATTATGTTCAGAATTTGCAGTAGTTCATCCAATCATATTTCATGTGGAAAGAGGTAGCATTTATATTCACTATGCCAGTCAACAATATGACTTTCTGCTCATGATTTTGGTGGAGATTTAAAATGATTAATGAATCTTCAAGTAGTTAGGTATGGGGGATTTTTTAAAAAACATCTTAACTTTATCTAAGAAGGCCTCCTGAGGATACAAATGTTTATTAATGCATACAGAAAATTTTGAGGTAGTTTATTAAAAACACATTTGCACACATTTTTAAAGTGTGCTTCTCTTGAGTGTGGAGGCTGTGAGATAAAGGCTTCTTTTGCAATGTGTATGGAAATGGGATACTTAAAACCCCCTGTTTAGTGAGGCCAGTGACATGTGCTCCTTGGATTACAGCGGAGCAATCAAAGGCTTTAGAGACAGTCCTGCAATCAAATTCTGGTGCAATTTAGGAGCTACCAGTACATGACCTGCATCAGCTGTTTCACTTTGTTCCCACATACACTGGAGATAACAATACCTAATTCCTCAGGTAGTTTTATAAAATAAATGAAATGAGATAATGTTTGCATAGTGATGCTATGTATGGGATCTGGGAGTGATAAGTAATCAGTAAAAAGTGGCTTAATCTAGTCAGCCAGGCAGTATAGTCTGGATAACAATCTAGGTAAAGAAGTCATTTGAAAACCTATATATGAGTAGGATCTCTTTGCCCAAATATGACCCCCTAACCAACCTCTCTCTTGTTTCCCCTGCCCTCCTGGATAGAAATGGAGGTCACTTTTTGCTTAACTATTTATTGAGCACATTTGCATTTTATGTCCTGAGAATACACTCAGCAGTAATACAATGAAAATACCAAGAATGCTTATGAAACTTCCTCTTATGTGGATTATTACATCAGTCTTTGAATTAGCTTCCCCACTTTTAATTTATCTCCTTGAACACTATTCTGTACCTACTGTTAGGATGAGCTATCCAAAAGACAAATCATATCATGTTGATCCCTTTCCAACAGCCAAGCCAGTTTGTCTTCATCTGTAGAATTAAATTTAGTTGTTACAGTCAAGGTCTTCATCAACTGTTTCCAGCTGACCACTTCTGCTTCACCTCTAACCAGCTCTCACCACACAGTCCTCACTAGGCAATCTTCCCTTCCCTGATAATGCCCCGCACTGTTGGTAATTTTACCTCAGCAAATTGCTAATAACCAGACTGCCCTAGGCTTTTCAGTTCTCTTAACAGTGTCCTTTAATAAGATTTCCATTGTTAAATATATTTTGCTATGGCAACAGAAAGAGTGTGTCAAGAATGCTCCACCATTCCCCCACTGAAATCCACACCTGGGCCCTTCATTGTGAACTTGATATTAACAAAGGTCTAGCAGAGAGTCCAGAATTGAGAGTAAAAATATTTCCTTCAATCAAAATATAGTTGAGAAAGAAAATTAAATCTGGGAAAATAGAAAGTAACTATTTCATCTGTCTTGTGTCTTTGTTCTTTGACTTAAAAACATGATGTAAATTTTGTTTTAAAACTATTTACCTGAACCTGGCTGGTGTTGCTCAGTGGTTGAGTGTCAACCTATGAACCAGAAGTACATGGGTCAATTCCCAGTCAGGGCACATGCCTGGGTTGTGGACTCAATTCCCAGTATGGGCCATGCAGGAGACAGCTAATTAATAATTCTCTTTAATCATTGATGTTTCTCTCTCCCTCTCCATTCCTTCCTCTGAAATCAATTTAAAAAAACCAAAATTATAGCCGTGGTTGGTTTGGCTCAGTGGTTAGCATCAGACCGAAGGGCCATGGGTTTGATTCCTGGTTAAGGGCATGTACCTCAGTTTCAGGTTTGATCGCTGGCCCTGGTCAGGGGGTATGTGCTACACAATCAGTCAATGTGTCTCAATCACATTTATGTTTCTCTCTCTCTCTCTCTCTCTCTCTCTCTCTCTCTCTCTCTCTCTCTCTCTCTCTCTCTCTCTCTGTCTCTCCTCTCACTTTCCTTTCATTCTATCTAAAAACCAATGGAAAAAATATCCATGGGTGAAGATTAAAGTCTTCTGATGTGATCTAATACTGAAATGATACATATTTCATTTCTTAATCAGAAACAGATCATCTAAAGGAAATTTCATAACCTGTTCAAGTTGTTTCAAAATGTTAAGCTAATGAAACATTTTTTAAATTACTAGAATATATGTGTTATTGATGCTGGATAAAATGGTGTCCAAGGTCCCAGTCAATTTTCCAAGGTCCCCTTGACTCAACTTGCTACTTGCTACAAATGCCTGGCATTCCTCTGACTGGAAGGGCTGCTGAGTTCTACCCAGCACTAATGCACTCCCTGCTTCTGATCATGAAGATGCTCTTTATCTGTTTGTTTTTTGATTTTTGTTTTTGTTTTTCTTTTGGAAAATAGCTCAGAGTTGGGAGGGGTGTGTGTGTGTGTGTGTGTGCCTGAACATATGTGTGGGTCTGACAGGAGCTGAGTTCTGACATATCACAGATAAATTTTTCTACTTGGAAACTAAAATCAGGCATAATCCTGTTCTGGGTTTCTTTGAATGATGAATTAGCTTTATTTTCATAGATTAAGTGGATCTGCTGATTACCCATACAACCAGCAGCCCTGTGAGACAGATGCACTGTGGTTAGATGAAAAGAGAAAGAACTCACGGTGATGTCACATTCTTGTCTCCCACACCCATGTTCAGTAGCCACCAAGAATGTGTCTTCTCTGAAACAGGAATCATTTCACAAAAGGAGCAGCTTGCTCTACAAAAATCCATTTTGAATTCCTCTAACTTCTAGCTCTTATATTCCTGTTGTGTGAGAACTGCCTGCCAGGGTGGAGAAGAAGGAAGGAGAGATCAGAGGAGCACTGCTGATAGGGTAGGACTTCCTGTCAGTCAAGAGGAGGTAACATCGCCTACCAGGAGAATCAAAACCATCAGAATTATTATTGAGAATAAATAAATCACTAGTTAGACATTATTTCTCAGGGGAAAGCATGGGCTTTCAACTCAGAGATTACCTGCTTTGAAACCTGGCTCTACCACTCACTACTTATGTGATTTGGTGCAAGGTACCAAATCTCATCTAGCCTCAGTTTCTGCATCTGTAAAACAAAATTAACAACAAGATCAACTTGTAGGCATAAAATAATCAAGATTTAAATATACATGGTTATTCACAAGAAGCCACAGAGCAGTTAGATTATATATAGTGAAAGAAAACATCAAGAGGATACATGGCAAAGGCAATGGCCAAGGGAGTCAATGGTAGGAAAAGGTAAGAAGAGATAGTGAATGGTGACTATATGTGTACAGAGATATTTTGTGTGTGGTCTCTGGCTCATTTTTTAGAATAAGAGCATGAACTTAACGGAGCACCATCCTGGCTTTTGATCTTCCTCAAGAAAGTACCTTGTTGCCTGTCAAGCTGTCTTTCCAGCTCTGTCTTGCCAGCAATCAATTATGTTAAATTAATTGGTTGTACAACGTGGGGTGCGAAGATTTAGGTACTACTTTTCATAGACCCCACTCTAATTGGGGTTAGCTGCAATGGCCCAATGACAAACTCATAACCATAAGTCTGTATAATAGCTCACCTCTACTCAGAGCCTCCTGAGATCATTCCTAGACATTTTTTTAATTTTTTTTTTTTTTGCTTGATTGGGCCTCCTAGGATAACAATACCTGCAGGAATCATGCCAGAATTTTCTTTTTTCCTAGGGATACTACTTTAATCCTGAGATAATCAGTTCTCCATGGGCTGGGGAGGCTGAGGAGGAAATAATCCATTGAATAGGTTTGCTCTCCCGGTTCCTATTCCACCCACCTGGTTTCTGATACCTCCCTGTCCTTTTTAGCTAAGTCTAATACTTCAGAATGTTCTTTATAAAATATTTCAACATTGAATCTCATTTCTTATTTTGAGGCTGTTATTTTTCAAATTCTTTCTACTCTCTTTAGAATATACTAGACTCCAGACCCATCCCCATCATGGCCATCTTTTTTTGGACTTTTTGTCAGTTTACTGGTGTGCTAACAGTGTGGGACTCAGGTATGGATGCCAAAGTCCTAAAGCCTACTCATTGGAGGAAGGGTGGAGCAGAACATTGATTTTCTTTATTCTAGATACTCTATTTATATTGGTACAGCAAAATAATATGTATAAGGAAAGTATTGGAGAAAGGGGTTGTGTTTGGGAAGGGTCAAAGCCTTAATTGTAGAGATAAAAAATAGACATGGAAAAAGAATGAAGAAAAGTAGGCAAAGAGATAGTAATCCTATATAATAAAGAGATAATATGCAAATTGACCATCATACCCTCACACAAGGTGGCCTCCCCATGTTGTACAAAATGGCCACCACAGGATGGCTGGCAGGGGAGGGCAGTTGTGGGTGACTGGGCCTGTAGGGAAGGGAGGATTGTTGGGGGGGACCAGGTAAGCAGGGGAGGGCAGTTAGGGGCAACCAGGTGGGCAGTTATGGGTGACTGGGCCAGCAGGGGAGTGCACTTGGGGGAAACTAGGCCTGCAGATGAGGGCATTGGGGTGACCAGGCCTGCAGTGGAGGACAGTTGGGGATGACCAGGCTGGCAGGGGAGGGCAGTTAGGGGTGACCAGGTCAGCAAGGGAGGGCAGTTGGGGGCAACTGGGCCATCAGGGAAGGGCAGTTGGGAGCAATTGGGCTGGCAGGGGAGCAGTTAGGCATCCATCAGGCTGGTAGGGGAGTGGTTAGGGGCTGATCAGGCTAGCAGGTAGAGTGGTTAGGGGTAATCAGGCAGGCAGGCAGGTGAGCGGTTGAGAGCCAGCAGTCCTGGATTGTAAGAGGGATGTCCCACTGCCAACAGTCAGATATCTCCCGAGGGGTCCCAGATTGGAGAGGGTGCAGGCTGGGCTGAGAGACCCCTCTCTAGTGCATGAATTTTGTGCACTGGGCCTCTAGTAGTAATAATAATAGAAAAATAGCAACAATAATAATTACAAGAGGCTTTTCATTCCCAAGGCTCTTCTCTTACACAGAGTTATCCTGTGGTCAAAAGTTTTTTAAATCTCAGAACCAGTTGCTGGATTGCAGTGCATTTATTCCAGTCTCCCTTAAGGGAGCAAGACTCAAGATACAGGAATAAAAGAGCTGATTATAAACTTCAACACCTTCTCCTCCTCTCCTAAATAGTCAGGTGTCCTACTGTTCATTGGTTCTCAATATTTCCTTTATTACTTCCCTCAACCAGGAACTAAAATGACTTTGAGCACTTCTCTAAACTGAGCTTGTGTTTTCCTTGTTTTGGCAAATGCCATCACTCATTTCCTAAATCTTTCTCCCACAATTTTGTCTAAGGCTAAGATGGCCTCTCTGTTCTGCCAGATTAACTTTATTTTCCTATTAGCTTTGCTCCATTGCTAAATGAGAGCAAGGATTGGGAGAAAATGGGGATTCTTTTTAACAGGAAGGTACAAGTTTTGTGGAGACCCAGGAATTTAATCATAACATCATCAGAGTAATAAGTATATCTGTGGAGGGATTTTCCATTTGTAAAGTGCTTTTCCAAAATGTCTTTTTTGGTAATTTTACATTGTACTAATATTATATTATGCAATGGATATAAAAGCAACATAAAATATCATTTGTGATAGGAAATGTGAAAGGCCTTTTATGGTCACCTGTTAAAAAGCCCTTTGTTTTTGAGATAAGAAATGTGAGCCCACAGAGGAATTGTGACTCATCCAGATGATGCCATTAGGACAATCTGGAATTGCGACTTATGCCAGGGTATCTTGACTCCCAGTCCAATATCCTTATAAACAGGAGACCTACCTTCCTATTTCTACCTCCACCCCAGTTTCTATTGAGAATGATCCTAGTGGGCAGGGGCAGAATCTAGTAGTATTTGTGCTGTACCTCAGGGTGGCTTGTTTACCCATGCAATCAGAGGAAGCAGACACATACTCAGTTTCTACAGAGTTGAGTGCTTTCCAGAGTCTAGGAGGAACAAGACAGCTAAGTGAGAATCAATAGGAGCTAAATATAGATGAATAGAGGTTGTTTAAGGGACACTGGGGACAATGAAGAAGAGGATCAGCCTTATTTATGAAGGAAAAATACTATGCTGCCCTCCACTGTATCCTAGAAAGAGGAAATATGGAACTTCCAAGGAGTCACTTGGCAATAAATTAAAGCCATGTGGGGATGCAAGAAGAAATGAATTTTCAGGAGCCTATTCAATCAAAACCCTAGCTCTATGAGGAAATAAGAAGCAGAGGAAAGATAAAATTGTTCTGGCCTTTGGTTTACATCCTAATATCTTTTGTTGCTCAGAATACAGAACTAGCCCAGACAAGGTTAGTAATCCATTGCTTCTCTCCGAGTAGTTTTGTCCAGGAAGAAGGAAAAGATCAGTAATAAAGCACCAGGAAACAAGAGTTCTGCCACTCACTAGCAATGCAAGACAGTCGTTTTGCCTCTTCCATGTGAGTTCCAGTGGTGATAAGTGTCCACATCTACATAGCCCCCACAACTCATCACAAACTGTGACGAAAGTGTACAGGAGATCTGGAGTCACATTCTGTCGCTGTGAGTGGCTGTGAATAGCTGTGAGTAACTTCATTGTTCTTATATTTAAAATATAGAACTTAGGAAGGATCCAATAAGAGAAAGTATGCGCCCTAACTGGTTTGGCTCAGTGGATAGATCATTGGCCTGCAGACTGAAAGGTCCCAGGTTTGATTCTGGTCAAGGGCATGTACCTTGGTTGCAGGTACATCCCCAATAGGGGGCATGCAGGAAGCAGCTGGTTGATGTTTCTCTCTCATTGATGTTTCTAACTCTCTATCTCGCTCCCTTCCTCTCTGTAAAAAAATCAATATATGTATGAAAGAATGTAAAAGTGTGTAGTACATTATAAAGTATCAAATATAAATGTTTATTGTCAGTCTACTTTTAAATAGCTATTATTATCATTTGCCTTATCTTGGGACAATATTATCTGGAGAAAAGACTCTTGACAGTGTGTGAGGGCAGACTTGGTTTCACAAGGTTCTTAAATTCCTGAAATTGTATCTAAAGTTTTGAGTGTAATTATATCAGTTTTTCAAAGGAGTATATAATCCAATGAAAGTTAAAGACCTGATTTATCAGTAGTTTGAAGCCTTTCTTTCTGAATCTGATGAAACACAAAGGACATGGGGCCAGTCTGGATATTCACTATGGCAAGGATTTGGGGATGAATGGGGCTATTAGATCACAGTCACTAGGGTAAAAGGTCATGTGATGTTTGAAAATGTCACCTCAAATCATCAGCTATATTCATTCATTGGTGTCATATTCTCCCTAGTGCTCACTCCTTGGAAATCACTGAAAATGTGTATGGATCTTGATTCATCTTTTTTGTTGTTGTTGTTGTTTTTTATTTAATTTTTTTATTAGATTATTATCTGTGTACATATTTTAACATTGGCCCCCTTGGTTTATCTTTTATTTAGTCAGGCCACTGGACTCAAGATTTCTTTCTTACAGTTCTATTAAATCTGTTATTGTTGAGGTTACAAAAGATTTCTTAATTGTCAAATACAAGGGGCATTTTTTAGTCCTTATTATGTAATAACTCTGGAATTGGACATTTTTTTGTCATTTCTCTGTCATGTCAGCATTTTTTATTCTTTGATTTCATGACATTACATTCTTATGGCTTTTCTCCTGTACCTCCATTATTTTCTTGTTGCTCTCTTTTGTAAATCTTTCTCTATCTTCTCCTTAAGTGTTTGTTGATGTTTCTCACAATTTTGTTCTTGATTCACTGTTCTTTTTACTCTATCCTATCTTTGAATTTTATAATCTATAATAATAAAAGCGTAATATGTTAATTAGACTAGATGTCCTTCTGGATGACCTTCTGGACAAAGCCACCGTGGCAGGGGGCTAAGGCAGAGGATACGGAGGCAGCAGAGGCCCCAGCTGCAGCAGCAGGCAGGGACTGAGGCACAGGCGGCCACCACAGCAGCAGTGACCGAGCCCCTTGCGCAAATTTCATGCATTGGGCCTCTAGTATTTTATAATTTGAAATGCCATTTATATGTGGTTTATTCTAAAGACTATTTTCTCCTAATCAGATCTTATCTTAAGCTCCAGGCCCATATATCCAAATTCCTGTCAGATGTCAACACTTATGTGTCTATTGTATCTTACCTTCAGCATGTCCAAAATTGAACTCAAATCTGTTATGTCATATCTGTTATTCCTCTTCCAGTGTGCTCTATCTGGTTTCTTATATCACTGTCCACCTAACTATTGAAACAAAATAAAATAAAATAAAATAAAATAAAATAAAATAAAATAAAATAAAAATGTGCCTTTAACTTCTCTTTTAGATCTACAACTGAATTAGAACCTTGTTTGCCAAATCTGTCTCCTTAGTATTTCATGATCTACTCCTGTTTACTCATACTGTCTCTAGATCAAATCTGTTATTGTCTCTCACCTGGATATTGAAACATTTTCCTAACTGTTTTCACTGCTTTAAGCTCTCTTCTCCTCACATGTTATTTCTATGTAATTTCTCTAAAACTACATCTGAATAGGACACCAATTTCTAATTATCTATGGGAACAAGACCATACTCTTTAACAAAGTCTACACATCCCTCCAAGATTTGGTTCTTTGGCTTATTTTCTACCAATACTAAACTGTACATAGTAGAGTAGACTCAATATATTAGGCTGTCTCTTACCTGGTACCTTTGTTTTAGTTGTTCTATTTGCAATGGCTTCTGCACTCCCTCCTGCTACTGTTTTCCACATTCATGCCCCTGCCTACCTTGATATCCCCCCAGGATTGCTCAAATCACATTGTTCATAGTTTTAGCCCTAGTTCTGAACATTGTGATTGGTATGTTTAAATTTTTAATTGTTTTAAAAAGCTCATAATAAAATTTATCTTTGTAACAGTTTCTAAGTGTATAGTACAGTGTTATTGAATATATTCACAATATTATACAACAGATCTCTATAACATTTTCATCTTACATATCTGAAACTCTTTATCCATTGAATAACAATTCTCTATTTTCCCACTCCCACCCCTAGGCCCTGGCAGTCACCATTCTATTTTTTCTTTTTAAGAGTTTGATTGCTTTAAATACTTTATAGAATTGAAATTATGTAGTATTTCTCTCTTTTTTTGTGATTGACTTATTTCACTTAACGTTAATATCCTCAAGGTACATTAATTTATAGCATATGAAGGTTTTTTTTTAATTTTTAAAGGTTGAATAATATTCCATTGTATGTATATAACACATTTTCTTTATCCATTCATTTACTGATAGACATTTAGTTGCTTTCAGATCTTTGCTATTATAAATATTGCTGGAATAGAAATGGGTATGCAAATATCTCTTCACAATTCTATTTTTAATTTGTTAGATATATATCCAGGAGTTGGATTGTTGAATCGTGAGGTAGTCTATTTTTAATTTATTGAGGTAACTCCATACTCTTTTTATAGCAGTTGAATCATTTTATAATCCCATCAACAGCGTGCAAGAATTCAATTTTTCTACATTCTCATTCAATTTGTTTTGTTGTTATTGTTTGATAGGGCCATGCTAACATGTGTAAGGTGATATTTCATTGTGTTTTTTATTTTCATTTTCCTGATAATTAGTGATCTTGAGCATCTTTTCATATGCTTATTGGCCTTTTTATATATTTTTTAGAGAAATTCTCAAGTCTTTTGCTTTTTAAAAAATTGACTTTCAGGAGTTTTTTATACTATAAACTCAGGGTATTAATCCCTTATTGAATATATTGTTAAAATATTTTTAAAAATATTTTCTCTCATTCTACAGGTTACCTTTTCATCCTGTTGGTCGTTTCTTTTGTATTATAGAAGTTTTTAATAATAATTTTGAAATACTTTCATTTGTGCATTTTTGCTCTTATTGCTCATGCTTTTGATGTCAAATAAATTATTGCCCATACCAATGTCATGAAGCTTCCCCCCTATATTTTCTTCCCAGAGTTTTATGGTTTCATGTCTCATTTTAGATCTTTAATCCATTCTGAATTAATTTTTGCATATGGTATAAGATACAGGTCCATCTTTATTCTTTTGCTTGTGGATGTCTAATTTTCCTAATACCATTTGTTGAAGGTTCTATCTTTTCCTTGTAGTGTAGATGTGGCACTCTTGTTGAAGATCATTTGCCCTATATATGAGAGTTTATTTCTGGACTTTCTGGTCTATTCCATTGGTCTAAATGTCTACCTTTATGCCAGTACCATGCTGTTTTGATTTCTTAGTTTTGTAATGCATTTTGAAATCAGGAACTATGAGGCCTTGCTTTTTTCCCTCAAGATTGTTTTGGCTATTTGGAGTTTTTGAGATCCCATATAGGCATATAGTTTTACAACATACATTTAGAATTATGAATGAATGATATTGTTGATTTCATATAAATTATTATGTTGCAGCTGAAGATCTCATCAGCAAATTATATTGTAGCAATGACTCTTCTTAAGAACAACTTTCACACACACTGTGTGTTATTTACACAAATGTAGTTGTGGATTAGTAGTCATAATACTCAAGCCATTGACTTTTAATATTGAGGGACCTCTTGGTGGATAGCATTTCCTGGAAGATTTGAAGTATTACTGTGGAGTAAATATTCACTCACCGTATTTTTTCTCTCTCATTGTTTTTTAATAACATGAGATTTTCTACCTCTTCTACCTTTATCCCTTACTCACACGTATCCTCTTTCTGGCTAAGAATATAGGAAAACTTAAGGAATCTTATCAAAATTAAATTCACCAACTCTAACCAGCCCTTTCAGAAGGCAGAAGGAAGAGCAAATTCTTAGTAGAAAGTGCTGAGGATTACTTAGTTAAACAGAATTATAAAATTAGATTCATCTTTATAGCTAATATACAAATACATTTCCTTGCTGAGGAAGCTGCTATGGATTCTTGAATATCATTTTTTGGATTTTTGATTTTTAAAAGACCTGGCATTAAATGTCATTGCATTTTGAATAAAACTAGAGAATTTCTTATTTGTTTGGCACAGATGTTTTTGTATTATACTACAGAGCACTCATATAAATTATTAAACACTTATATTTAAGTTCAGTTGGTTGGGCATCATCCTGTGCACCAAAGGATTGCCAGTTAGATTCTTGGTCGGGGCATATGCCTGGGTGTTTGGGCTCAATCCCCAGTAGAGAGTGTGGGGGGAGATAGCCAATCAATGTTTCACTCTCACATGAATGTTTCTCTGTCTCTCTCCTTCTCCATTTCTTTCTCTCTAAAAATCAATAAAAATAATTATTCAGGTCTGGACACTGCACGATAAAAAGATGCAGGCAAAATATAACATGACCAGGATAGTAAAATATCTTTTTCGTTGTTGTTATTAATCCTCACCAAGGATTTATTTATTTATTCATTCATTAATTAATTATTTATTTTTAGAGAGTGGAAGGGAAGGGGGGGGAGACAGAAAAAGAGAAACATCAATGTGAGAGATACACATCGATTAGGGGACTTCTGCATGCGGGGATGGAGCCTGCAACTGAGATACGTGACCTTGACTGGAATCAAACCCAGGACCCTTTAATGTATGGGCCAATGCTCCAATCTCTGAACCAAATGGGCTAGGGCTAAAATATTTTTTCAGTAAGGCTTTTTGATTTGTCAATAGTTCAAATACTAGCATTGTCACTTTAAAACTGTGTAACCTTGGGCAAGTCACTTAATCCTTCCTGACTTGCAAATTCCTTTTTTATAAATTAGATGAACATGTTAGGAGTTCTCAATATTTTGTTGAATATCCCCAGCAGGAATTAAAATGAACTCTATCATTGTATGTCAGGCTTGGAAAGCCAAGTTTAGAAGAAAATAGAGTGAGCAGATAGTTATAGGAGAAGTAGGACCAAGTGGAAGAGAGGCTGGTCCAGTGTGTTCCTACATCCAGGTGAGAATGGGGAGGGAATAAAGTTTCAATAGAGAGAATGGAGATATTGGATCTGTGGAACAGTGCAGAGCCCTTTTGTCTAAGGGACTGTGTGTGAAATAACCTTGGTCGAGAAGGACAGATGTGGAGGTGAGATAATGTGGAGAGGAGGAGAGCAGGGCCCTGGGAAGGCATTATCCACAGAAATCAAGGGTAAACAGCTCTAGACATAAGCTGGGGGGATGCAGGTCAGCACCTTGCCTGCCTTATTTCAGTGCCATGGTCCAGATCAACAGGAGCTGCAGAGATGACCACGTCTCCCCTCTGCAATGTTCTAGGATGTCTGCTTTCCTAGAGTTTCACCAGAGCCTGGCCAGCTTTGCACACTGGTAACAAGCAGTCACAACCGTTCTTGCCATGGCCGTGGGAAAGGGATGCAGCTTCGGGAAGGGGCAGGGCAGGAGACAGAGATAGATGTTCATGGCAAAGAACAGAGAAGTACCAAAACTAAGGCAAAGACTAATTATCTGACTAGAACCCTGTATGAAGGAGTGTCTGGTGCAGCTTCTGACTATGAGAGATATGATCATGGTTAAACATTAATTGAGGAAACCTGCACTGATCAGTTTGAAGATAAGGTTTAGGGAATAGTCGTAAAAATTTTAAAAACCTGTCATGGTGCCAGGAGACCAAGTGTATTGGATGTTTCAAGAGAACAGAACTGAACCAGTGGGTGGAAATATAGGAAAGCAGATCTTGATCTCCTATGGGGACAAAAATGGGAGCTGTGCAGTGATGAGAAAGGCTGTCTCAACAGGTCAGCTAAGCTTCCTGTCACATACATGGAATTCTTGTATTTAGGAAAAAGCCACATACACTGTTGTTTGATGCCCCTTTTACTAATCCTGAGGCTTTCTAGCAACTGGAAAGAGGCTTCCTACTGCTCTATTTTCATTAAATCTTCTTAGTTTGTAATCTTCAGGTAGTTTATACAGAAAAGAAAGAAGAGAAACAAATGTAATATAGCTCCTCATAATATAGCGTTGTGGTTAAAAGTTTGATCTTTGAAGTTAAATGACTATGGGTTAACCTCTGGATTTTGTAATTTTTAGCTTTTGTAAATTGTGTTAACTTTTCTGGGTCTGTTTTCTCATCTGTAAAATGGGTATAATATTTAGTAGTTGTGATGATTAAATGAGATTCTAGATGTTTACTTAGCACAGGTCCTGACATATGGTAAGCAATTAATAAATGTGCTGCTGATTATAATGACAGTGATAAAGTGAAGAATCATGAAGAGGTAGATGACAAAGATGATGATGATGATGATGATGATGATGATGACATAACAGCTTTTCTTTGTATATACTAGACCCAGTTAATTTTACAAACCTGTATTTAGCACATATGTAGAAGTTGTAGTTTATCTCTAATGAATTGTTTGGCTGCCATCTCAGAAATAGGTGGATATGCCCACTCTCTTAAAGTCCTAGTACTACATTCATCCATTGGAATAGGATAGGAAACATGGAAGAAATGGTTAAATAAATAGAAAGAAAATCAGGAGAGACTATTTTCCCAACTGACTTAAAACACACACACACACACACACACACACACACACACACACACACACACACACACTGTTAAAACACCTTCATTCAGGTATAATTGATATACAATAAACTGCATTTACTGAAAGTGTGCAATTTTTTAAGTCTAGATATAGCATCCACCCATGTGACCATCCTCACCATTGACATAATGAACATGCTTCTGTCTCCACACCACTATTAATGCTCCCTCCAGCTCAATACCCAAGCAACTGTTGCCAAATAAAGTTTGAAGAGAGTATTTTAAAACAGAGGTTGATAAACCATTTGGAATGATTAAGATAAATAAAATCTAATAATGACAGTAAATAACTCTTGTGATGGGCCATCAGGAGAATTCAGGAAGAACAATTTTCAAGGTAGAAACCCTTCTACATGGGATTAAAAAGCAAATAAAGAAAGGGAGACAGTAAGTGTAGACTCCTTGGAGGGTAGAACTTCTACAAGGAAGGATTTTGCAGGTAGGACATTGCAAAGAAAAGTAACTCATAATTAGTGAGCACCTACTACATGTGAAGCTCTGTAGGGGAGAAAGAGGCATATAAGATTTAAAGCCCTGAGAGTACTTGGCCTAGAATTCATTCTAAATTTTATACTGAGCAATGACGATGACTACAGTGGGTTCACTATGAGCAAATGAATGCTGGAAATTATAACAGAGCAAAAAAATGTCTTTGAGTGGCAACTGGAGAGAATGTTTGAGAATTTAAATTCAAAAGGAACAAAAAAAAGCCCATATCAGGCTAAGAAACACTAGCTCTCTGAGTGTTGAGGTTTGTAGGGAATTCTGAAAAGAAGGGTCTTTAGTGGCTCTGGCCCAGGTAAATTCTTGAATAGAGGATGAACTTAAGGGGCAATGAAGTGGAGACATGTTATAGAAGGAAGAACAGTAGGTTTAGGATAAGTCACTTTGGATGGTGTTACCTCATAAGCATTATTTTTGCATCCCTTATTAATTTATAAGACAAGGACTGCTATAAGTATCAGATAAGTGATATTTATGAAAGGTGAGTTTTTTGGAGCTTTATTTCTATCTATTAAGATTATTATATTTATTAGGATGATTGGCTGATACTCAAATATCCATTCATTCATTTATTCATTCATTCATTTATTCATTCTGTAGATTTTCATTGAGTTCCCACATTATGCCAGCATCATGAATATAGAACTAAAACAAATTTAGTTGCTATTGTAAGCATTTCTTCATTATGGTTAGATAACATCTTGTGATAATTGATACGATTGGAGAAGTACAGGGGTATGTTAGGAGGATCTACAAGAAGCTGCCAGACTAGTCTCTTGGGAAGTGAGAGACACTGATTTAGAGAATGTTTCCTTAGTGGAGACTTTTTCCTTCTCTTATCATAAAGAGTTGGTTGTTTAAGGGACTTTCCATTCTACTAGATAGCAAAATTTGGAAGGCAGGTACTGTTTCTGATTAATTTCTACATATCTCATCCATTACGCTCAACGATGTGTACTTAGCAATACTTATTTAATAAGTTGAGCCAAAAGTGTCAGATCATCCAATGTAAAAGTGAGGATGGAAATTTCCAGTCAATTAAAAATAAAACTCTTTTTAAAAAAAATTAAAATACAAAATAGTTCCAAGCCTATAAGACCATATCATATTCCTAGTTCATTTGGGTCTTCTCTCTTTTCAAGAACACTTTATTTTATTTCTCCTGTTAATTACATGCCCTGAATGATCAGATACATAGTTACCATATGTATCCTTCCCTGTACAATTCTTTATGGAAATAGATCAGAACAGTGGAGGGAGGTTGGGAGAGGAAGGGAAGCTATCCTAGAATCATGTTTATTGTTTCATAATAGGTTTATAGAAATTATGAATGCAGCAGTTTTATTAATAGGAATTTTAATTACCCACTATGGTGAAGTGTGAGGCAAAATATGTCTCAGCCCCATTAATTAATATGGCTATTCAAAGGCTGTTAATTAAGGACAAAGGGGACCAAAGGAACACAATCTACCTTTGACTCTGATTAATACAAAGTCAAACCAATAGCTTATTTCTAAATTAACATGATTGATAAAAAGTCAAGCTCAGATCCAAGCCCTTTCCCTTGAGGGAACCATATTCTCTGCTAAAACAATAGAGTAAAGGCTCATCTGTGGGCCCAGGAACAAAGCCCAGAGCTGCAGGCCCTGAGGAGACAAGGGAGTTATGGATTATTTTGTGAGACCTGAATTTCAATAGGCAGAATTTCACAGGCCTTTTGTGACCCCTGCTTATACTAAAAACTCTTTGTGTGGCTTTGAACCCATAGGCAGGCCCAACCCCAGCCATGTTGATCCAGAATAATTTATCTTCCTAATCCCTGATACACATGCTCATTTGCCTCTGGTCATTTCTCCCCTCCAAGTTTGTATAATTCTGTACAGAATCACATGCATGCTAGCAACCTATCCTTTTGAACCAAATTGTGTTTATACATGCCATATGCCACACCTTTGGTCTTTGGAGGAAAATAAAAAGAATATATTATTATAACAGGAGTGTACTGTTGAAGAAAATGTATTGCTTGGAGGAAAGAGTATGGCTTTTAGATACACACCATCAATTTACCTCTTAATAACTTAGTGACTTTGGGCTTAAGCCTTTATTTCTTCATCAATTAAATTTGCATATTGAAGCACACTTTTTCAGGGTTTTGTGATAATGAAATAAGCTAAAGAATACAAAATTCGAACCAAGTATTATTGAGATCCAGCCTTATATTCAAATAGTGCTTTTTAGTTTATATTGGGTTGAACTGTACTACAAACCAATATTTTATTTATTTTCCCCCTTTTCACTGATAAGGAAACTGATGACCAAATAGGATAAATATAAAAAATGCCATTTAATCTTGGAGCCCCAGGTTCTTCATTTTTAAATAGTCATACCATTGTCCACCTCTCTGGATTGTGGTAAAGATCAAAATGAGCTAATGCAGGTGGATGTGGTCTGTAAATCATTGAGTATCATGTCAAATTATAGTTTGATATAATACATCCAAGGTCATACAAAGGATAAGCGGAAGTGCTGTATATTCATTCACTCAAACACCAGAAAGTAGTGCATCGATTACCGGTCAGGGCACATACCCAGGTTGCAGATTCAATACCCAGTCCAGTGAGTGCAGGAAACAACAAAACAATGTTTCTCTCCCTTCTCTCTGAGATCAGTTAAAATGAATGATAAATAAAAATTTTCTCTAAGTATGGTTTTAACAGGAAATACACTAGTGTTCTATGAAGTGAAAAACTCATTATAACACATATATACAGCATGACCCCCATTTAAAAATATTTATTGATTTCAGAGGGAGAAGGAGAGATAGCTCTAAATATCAATGATGAGAATCATTGATCAGCTTCCTCTTAAATGCCCCTACTATGATCAAGCCTGAAATTTGATCAGGAATCATATTGTGACCTCCTGGTTCATAGATGGATGCTCAACCACTGAGCCCCACCAGCTGGGCCCCATTTTTATCAATACCAGGCACACCAGGTACATTGGCAGATCTCACTCCTAGACAAAAGTCTGAAATTGCCCAAATTCCTTTGTAGCTAGGTTTCTGGATATGAATTTATTTCTGCAGATTGGATGCACTTGCACAATATTTTGAAGGCAGAGTGGGCAGAGGCATTTTTCTGCAGTTTTGCCTGTTTGCTGCTGGTGACCATGTTAGAAGATACGTGGAGGTTTTCTGCAGCAGAATCCAGGCTGTGCGCAGGCAGTTGTGGCAGAGGCAGTGCCTAGTGACCTGTTTTGTGGGAGCTGGAGGGCACTTGCAGGGGCAGCAGTTTCCTGATCCCCAGGTCACATCTGTGCCAGAGTGTCCTAGAATTGAGTTATGACTGAGGGGGCATCTCCTCCCGCTGGGCAGGGAGTCTTTCCTGAAGGACCAGCCTAATACCCACTCTTCCAGCTTTCCGATGATTTCCCAAGCACCAATTCCCTGTGCTAAATTCTTTCTGCCTAAAATAGCAAAGATCAAAAAACATTTGTATCCTCTATTTCCAATGAAAACAATGCTGCATAGGGTCAAGTCTGAGAAGTGGGTGAGGTGTTGTGAAAGGCTCTCATTTTTGAGTCTCAGCTTCCTCTTCTGTAGAACTGAGAACAAAGATTATCTGTTCATAGTTACTGGAGACCATGTCAGCTGTGTTTCCCAAAGATGTCCACAACATTTCCTATCCTTCCTGTGGCCTTGCCACTTTCTGCCATATCCTCTCTCTTGAAGTGGGGCTGACCTCTGAATTCCAAGGCCTAGGCCGAAAAGGTGCAGGACTGAAGCCCTACCCACCCTGCCAGGGTTTCCAGCTCTGGCCCCACCTATGCGGCTCAGGGCTCTATCTGGTGCAGAGCCTTGCTCTCCTGGCTCTTTTCCCCTCCCATCTGAGGCCCAGCACCTCACTGCACATCATGGTCCTGTGAGAGGGGTAAGAACCCATGCCAGGCCTCACACCTCCTGGATCCTGTGTGCTACTGCCCCCTGTGCCCAGAAACAACTATTCCTGCCATTGTTCTGACAGGGGCTAGGTGCCCAGGTGCTGTGTGCTTCCTATGGGGACTGCTATGACCACCAGGAAAGCCTCCCTACCCAACCCCTGACTCCAGTGCTCTGATATTGGGTCCACCTCCACCAAAGGAGAGCTTTGCCCTCACAGCTGCCTGAGACTGAGACTGAGCAACTCCAAGGTCCCTGGACCCCAAATTTCTGCCAGCCAAGGCAGTTGGCCAGCTGGCCCCACCCTGATTGGAGTGTTGGGGGCAATCCAGCCTGGATCAGGCTGGTTTGCTGGCCGCAATGGGTGTCATAGTGACTGGTTATTAGGTCGTTATGGTCATGATAGCATTACAGTCTCTCGCTTTATATATCTATATCTATATCTATTATCGATATCGATATAGATATAGATAGATAGATAGATAGATAGATGCATTTAATCAATCAGTGAATGTACTCTCTAGCGCAGTGGTTCTCAACCTTTCTAATGCTGTGACCCTTTAATACAGTTCCTCATGTTGTGGTGACCCCCCAACCATAAAATTATTTTTGTTGCTATTTCATAACTGTAATTTTGCTACTGTTATGAATCATAATGTAAATATCTGTGTTTTCCAATTGTCTTAGGCTCTATAGCAGTGGTTCTCAACATGAGGAACTGTATTAAGGGGTTGTGGCATTAGAAAGGTTGAGAACCACTGCTCTAATGGCTGAGCAGCCAAGTAAACAGAAACTGTGACAATCAAGTATGTAATTACCTGGCATGGTCTAGTATTGAGTAGGTGCTAACTAGCACTAAGTCCAGTGTGATAAGGGGCAACACAAGAAAGCCCCTTTCTCTAGCTGAGGGAAGAGGAAATGACACTAAGCTGGAGTAGGATAGGGTCAGAGAATGTGACAATGTGTGCGAGTGAGGGTTGTTTGTAAGAACACCACATATTTGGCAGGATGCAAGTAAATAAAATGAGATGCAGCCACACAGTGAATATTGTGGCCCTGAATATTGTTCCCTTGTTCTGAAGGAGGTTTCAGATCTATTGAAGAGTTTTAAGCAAAGGAGTTGCATGGTGGAATTTGTCTTTCAAAACAGCTTTTTAGGACAATAATTAAAAATTTTAACACCAATCCACCAAGAGGTCTTGAGCATTTGACTTCCATAAATGATTAACTTTTATTATTGTTAATAAATAATATTACTGGAGCCCATAGATGGTTGGGTGTCTCTCCATGTGTATATGTATATGTATATGTATATGTGTATGTGTATGTGTATATGTATATGTATAAAAAGCAATATTAACAATAACATTTTTCTTAATTAATTTCCCCATGACTGAATTCCTATTTGAATATTCATTCTTACAACATTGCAGTATGTTGTGATGCACTTCAGCGAAATTAACTCAACAAGTTTCCCTTTCTAATTTTAATATTCCATTGGGTTTTCTATTCCAGAAAACTGATTAGTATCTGAGTGCAGAGCTGACAAGAACTAAGAGAGAGGCATATTGTGTGAATGTGAGTCAGAGAAAAGAGACAGCTGGCACGAGAATTTTCTAATAAAGCCCAAAAAAGGCTGCAGTGTCTCAACAACAACAAAAAAGGCAGGAAGGGGGTGTGCTTTGAGCTTTCCCTTTGTACTAAAAGTTCTGAATCTTATTTATCTCTTTTATGAATACTTGGCCAAAGCCAAATTGTTCTCACCAAAACCTCATGGATTCACGCCAGAGAAGTGTTGGTATGTTTTACAGGTTTTCTGTCAAGATTCCTTCACTCATTTGTCCATGTAGATCACATGGTGTAAATTTCCAGCAAAACCATTTCTGGCAATATTTCTCAAGACAACTATTCCCTCTCCTGTGTCAGTCAACCTCTGTCATTTGATCATTTGGTTGTGCCCCATGTTTTCTCACTTGCATGCTGTTACTTATTCCATTATTTCTTCTTAGAATGTTTTTTTCCCCTGTAGTCTTTCTATGTTGATATTCTAACTTTTCAAAAGCTGAGTTTAAATGTTTTGCCCTACAGAAACCTTCCATGAGCCTAAAAAGTAGATGAGAGTTCTCTTCCTCTGGAATCTTGTGGTACACATCACATTCCAAGTGCTTCGACAGTTGTCTGTATACATATCCTATTATCTGACTACAGCTGTCATTTATTGAGCACCTGCAATGTTCTATGCTTGGTATTATTATCACCATGTAGGGTTGGAATTATCATCACCATTTTACATATGGGGTAATGGAGGTTCAGAGGTTTCACTGAACTTCCCATGGACCACAAGGCTAGGGACAATTATGAATACACAGTAAAGCTTATACTCTTTCATTCTCACTAGACAGTTTTCCTTCTTTATTTACCCAGTGTTGGAGAGCATAGGGAAGGGCATTTTTTTTTTATTATTCTTGAAGAATTAATTGACTAGGAGTTCTGAAGGCCAAAGTTAGATCGGGTTATTTCAGATAGAATGGAGAATGAATGTGGGCATTAATAACTATGTTTGTGTTGGGGTGGGGCAGGGGATGTTTAGGATCCAGTGTCTCATGTTAGCTAATTCCAACACTTATATGAAAGAGAGGGAAGGACATAAGGCTGGAAAGGCAGATTATGTTCAGATTAGGACAGGCCATAGTATGGAGCAGAAGGGCACTCTAGTCCCAGAGCCAGGAATGGGGGGCGCCTGTGTGGAGGCAGGAGTACAAGGAGAAAGCTTAGAAGATTTCAGGGAAAATGCCAGGTAATGGGGCTTGAGAGGCCAGAGCTTATTTTTAATTAACTGGTCACCTGGAAATGGTATGGAATTGAGACACAGAACCTGATGAGACTGATTTGAAGATGAAGGAAGTATCCTTAAATACTTGCAAGAATGTGATTGAGTCAAGGAGCCCCAGTGTTAGGGAGGAAAGAGATATATGAGGGCAGGGAACTAGGCAAGGCATTGCATAAGCCAAATAAAATCAATCCCTAAACTGGGTTATGAGGCAGGGAGGTGTGAGGGGAAGTAGCAAGAACTTCCTTCGTGTTTTTAATGTGTTAAGACTGTTTTAGTTCAATGTGAGGCATGATCAGGAAGAACATATGTCCAAGTTTCTCTTGTTTTGAAGTGTTGATTGGTATAACTAAGAGAATGCTAAAATAGCTCTATAGACACATTGAAACATTTCTAAAGTAACATCATAGCCTGTTCCAAGGGTAGTGAGAGAGAAAGAGGGTTTGTTGTAGTCTCGTGGTGACATGTAACTGGCCCTTTGGACAAGTGGTACCACCCCAGTCACATTTTTGGCGGTCACACCTTAGCAGCTGGGACTGAAACAAGAGCTGTCATAGTTCGCCTGGAGCTGGCTCCCCTGTAGTGTCTGTGGCAAGGCATCTCTGTTTCAACAGCTACTTCCTATGCCCTTTTCTGTAGAATATATTACGTCAAGAAGGATTTCTATGGGGACAGGGACTTGGTCTGTCTTACTCTCATATCCACAGAAGCTAGTATGTGCATATTTGTTGAATGAATAAACAAAGCACAACATTGATTAGGAAAACCTGGGTTTAGTTCCCAGTTCACCTAATTATTAACTAGAGGCTTCTTAGCAAGTCATGTAAAATTCTTGGATCTGTAAAACGGGAAAATAGCACCTGTCTTATTAAAACTCATAGGATGCTCGTGAGGATCAAATAAAACACTTGGCACAGCATTATGATTCATAAAAGGAGATAAAGGGAAGCTCTGTCATGTACTGTGTTCTCTGCCAGGTGATTTACCTCCAAGACAATGTTACAATCTCATGACAGTTATCATTGCCTTCATCTTTTAAGGTTCATAGAAGCTCAGGCCACACACTATGTCAGTGGCAAGCCAAATGTGTGAGAGCCTCTCTGTCTGACTTTGCAAAAGCCCATGTTCTTATTTTCTATACTGCACAAAAGTGAGGTAATTTTATTGAAACACTGACATTTAAATGTAAGTTTTTACAGAAACCTATCATAGAAGGTCAAAAGTCATTCTTAAAGGACGTAGCAATGGCACCAGACTCTGTCTAGGAAGAGACATCTTTGCCCCAATTAGCATCCTGGTTCCCAGCAACCTGTATGTCATGACATTTGTGCCCATGTCTGTGGGAACTGTGCTGATAGGGCTTCTGCAAACAGATCTCATCTGCTGATGCTCCTTTTCCTCATTTCTGTTCAGATCTCCATTTAGTGATGCATGTTTGATATGCTGAGTACAGCACAATTTTGCCTAGTAGGCTATATTTGGTGAAATTGTTTACCCTCTCTTTCTTGCATCATTTTTTCCTATAGCAGTTAGAACAGTCTTGAGTGGTTCGAATGAGGGCAAAACATGGCTTAAGTGATGGGAGAGCATTGGACCTAAAACAGAGGACGTACACGGAATCCCCACTCTGCCTGGCTTATCTTGGGGACCTTTAACTCAGAGCTCAGCCTTCTCTATTAGAACAGTGACAAGAGCAAATGGTTATATGAGAAGTGTCTCAGAGGATCACTGTGTGTGAAAGATCCAGTTACATGCAGTTCTGTGTCTGAGATACATGAGCGCTTCCTTCCTTCTTTTATTTATCTTTGGTGTTTGAAGTAATTGCTAAGAATCAAGATTCTAGTCCCAGACCTTGAGCAAGTCACTTCACCTTGATGGGTCTTAGTTTCTGCATCTGTAACAAAGTAGTTCAGCCAGGCAGTCTGTATGTTTAAACTAGGGATTCTGTCAAAAATCAAAGACCTGCCCTAGCCGGATTCGATTCTGGTCCAGGGTACATCCTCAGGTTGCAGGCTCAGTCCACAGTAGGAGGCTAGCAGGGGGCAGCTGATCAATGATTCTCTCATCATTGAAGTTTCTAATTCCCTATCTTTCTCCCTTCCTCTCTGAAATCAATAAAAAAATATATATATATTTCTAAAACACACACAAAGATCTACCACTTGGAATGGGAAATGCTGTCATAGGGTGCTGGGGGCTCTGAGAGTCCTAGGGAGCAGAACCAATTCAGCCCTGAGAAGGTGGATTTGGGGCTACAGAACAAGAGCTCAAGGAAGTCTTCTGTGGGACCACAGTACTTCAACTAATTCTTAAAGAAGTGTTAATAGCTGTTTACATATGGAGAGGAACCACATATTTATTAGTTTCTGTAAACCCTGAAAGTGAGAGAAAATAAGTAAGGTTAAAAAACAGCCAGTTTGTCAATAAAAGTCAAACAGGTGACTATTTCATAGATATACATGTTTATATTATAAATATGGGGGGAAGGTTAGGAAAGAAGGAAAATAGCTCAAAATACTAAGAAATTTACTCTTGATTCCAAATGTGATGGGGAGCTACATAAGGGAAGAGGAAGGCCTGATCAGAAATACACTATAAGGAGACTATCAGGAGAATATAATGAAAGAGGCCAAACAGAGGCAGATATACACAGGAGGCAGTCTCAGGAATTCTCAGTATAATCATGGCATATTTGTGGGCAGTGAAGAGATCAGTTGGCTGCAGAAACAGTGGTTATGTGCTGACATGAAAGGGAAGTAAGAAAGGCCAGGCCAATGCAGTCAAACATCAAATACTCAAATAGAACTAAAAGGAAGTAGAACCTTTTGTGATCTTCTGATTTGTGTGTAATTGCACATAGAGGTCAATTTTACGTATATACATATGCTAAGCAAATTAAAATATCCCCAAATCCCCTCTCAAATAGAGATAGATTTCAAAATTTCAATATGACCCTTAGGATTGAACATGGATGTTAGTAAAACATCACCTTGTGGCCAGGAGGCTTCTTGAGGCAAGAGAATCACCCTCTACATTTGTTCTGGCTTAGAAGCAAAACTTTGGCACTTTTCAGTAGAATACATAATGAGATTATATTTAGGAACAGAGTCAGTACCCCCTGCTTCCTTGGTGGTCACTGCCGTTCTGTCACTCATTAACAGAATACCCCTCTTACCACTTCTGTTCTCTCACTACATCATTGAAATCCCAAAATGTGAAAAGTGGAACTATGGTATTTTCATCCAGAAATATTTACTGAGTATCTGTTATTTCCTTTGAGGTAGCCAGATCTAGAGCGGGAAAAAAAAGACAGTTATTAGGAGAATTAAACAAAATTGTATGACACATATTAGGTGGCTTTAAGAGGTTGCAGTACAGCACCTGGCGTAAGAGCAGCTCAACTATCAATGCCCCCTTCCTAATGCCCCTAGGATATAAGGTCAAATGATAAATAAAGAACAGCTTGCACCTGCTGGGATTTATAGCCTTGTTTGAAATATGAGATGTAATGAATAAAAATAATCTTTCTAATGCTTCACAGTTTACAAATCACTTTCACATTTGCTATTTCATGTCAAGCTTCCAATATCAATTAAATAACCAAGACAAGGCATATTATTAGCCCCACTAAACAGATGAAGTAGTTGACATCGAAACAAGTTAGGTGACTGAACAAGACCAGATTGCTATTAAGTGTCAGGGTAGGTCTAACCTGGCTCAGCATTTACACTGTGGTAGGTACAAGGTGCCTAAACTAAATTCTAGCCTCCCTGTGGTAGAGTTAATAGTGGATAGTTTTAAGGTAGAAACAGTGCTAAGGAACCTTGAAGAGAAAAGTTTCATTCTGCCTAGAACTCTGCCCTCTAATATAGCTTCTTGCTAGTTTTCAGTATTCATTTTGGAGGTGGTCGTTCTTTCCCTGACCTTTTGTCTCTGTCTGAGTTGGTGTGGGATTCCACTAATGCCCTAGAAACTAGGCTCTTCTGTTGAGCATTTTTACGCCATCCCTTTTGTTTGATCACTGCTTAATGTAATCATCCAGGGCATGTAGGCAGCTTTGTGCCGCAGCCTCTGGAAGCCACCTGATATTAAAAGAACCAACTACCACTGCACAGGTCTTGCTGCCCTCAGCCTAATCTGTGATTTGAATTCTTGGGTTCCCCTAGGAGAAGCCAGTGCTCCTGTCTTCCAATATTTCTCAACTTTTGTATAACCATCTCCCTGGCAGGTTTAGAAACCCCATTGGCCAAATTCATTGTGGAACTGATTCAGGGTCCTCAGTGGCCTGGGGCTTCTGAGTGGCTTACATGACATGAGGAATATAGAGAAAAAGGAGAGAATGCAACTAAGCATACTGTTATTCTGAGGAAGGGAGGAATAGAGTATAATATCTGCTCCTGAAAAGATAAGACACACTTAGATGGTGTCACTAGATATCACTAGACTCAATCTGAAAAATTTATCTTTAGATGCATTTAACCTATGCAATAGCCTCATGAGTAGATATTAGTATTTCCATTCTATGGAGGAGATATTTGAGGCATATATATATATATATATATATATATATATATATATACGCCTTGCTCAAGTCCCCAATGCCAGGAGGTGGCAAATCTGTGGTTGAGGATTAATTCCTCTGATTGAATGTACTATTCTTTTCTCTTAACACCAAAGGTGCAGTAGATGATCAAGTTCCAGATCATGCGGCTCAGATGAAGCATGTGGGGAAGGTTTTCTGAAGAACCTGAAAGCTTAAAGATGCGTTTGGGAAAACAAGGCAGAGGGAGGAGGACATGGTTGGAACAGTGTGTACAAGGCTGTGGAGGTGGGGATGAGTTGGGCATAAGTGGAGGTGTATGGATCACGACAGTCTCCCAGGAGTGGAAAGTGCATTGTGAGGAGGAGGACAGCTTGGTTTGTCTATTAGCCTAAATATGTCTCCTACTTCCCTTCCCTCAATAGCTGTGGGGACCAGCCCTCCGTGAGTTTGAGGAGACCCACTGAGAGCAGGAATTTGGCTCCCCTGCAGACCATGCTGATGAGAGGTTTATTTCAAGCCATATTTTAAACTTTCTGTTGAAAAACATCCCGAAATCCTCTAACAGAAGACAGATGTCTGCCTGAACAAATATCAGCTCTCACATAATTTGTTTTTATTTCCCCAGAATTTGCCTATTGAATCTGACAACCTCCTATAATTATCCATTATAATTATCCAGAATGAATTATGGAGTGCTTGTCCCATGTACGTGGCTCACGCCGCTATTGGTTCATGGAGTGTGTGTGTGTGTGTGAATGTATGGTGCCTCTCTTCATCAGTACCTTCACCTGGAAATTGTGATCCTTATCTTTTGGGTTAGTATCTCTAGCACTAGATATATCAAGGCCCTGGTTTGTTAGGGGCTAAAGGGGACTCCGTTCAAATAATTCAGTACAGTTAGCAGTGTAGCATGAGCCTTGAAGTTTAGATAGACTTGGCTTTGAATTTATTACCTCCTACCCTGAAGGTTATTTAATCTCTCTGAGTCTCAGTCTCCTCATCTTTAATATTGTGTTGAAAATAGCCTACTACAAAGCAGGTATTAAATAAATGGCAGTTGCTATAATTATTGTCATTTTCCTTCTAGTCTGGACCCTTTATATTAGTTGCTAGCTAATCTTTATTGGGGAGTAGGGAATTTTGCTATTTGTGAGCAGTGCATTATGCCATTTAATCTTACTAGTTACCATGTGATATCATTGCTATCATTACCCCCACTATAACAGATAAAAAACTGAGATTAGATGTTAAATAACTGCCTAAAGAAGGTCACACAGCTAGAAGAGGCAGACTCAGGGTTAGAACCTGCATCAGGACCCAGAACTTAAACTTATAACTGCTTTATTAGCTTCATCATAACTCATAACTAATTCCTTAGTCTTCTTTCTAAGATAGAGATACCACTTATACACCAAGTCTTGCTGTTTCTCTGTGTCTTAGCTCTCCCCTTGATAAGGCTATCTACTGCTGACTTTTACCGCCAGTCCTTCCCATGAATTCCAGTCCAGTACCTACAGACCCAATGGCTTGCCCCTTCTGATATTGATCTCTGAATATTGCTCCTTCTGTTCTCTGTTTGCTGGGCAATGATTTTTTCCTTCTTTCAGCAAATTTTCACCAACTATGTACTATATTGCAGGCCCAATTAAGGCACTGGCAATACCAAAACAAATTAAATAGGGCTAATGTTTTGCTTAGCTGGTATAGCTCAGTTGTTGAGCATTGACTCATGAACCAAGAGGTCACCAGTTTGATTCCTGGTCAGGGCATATACCCTGGTTGTGGGCTCAATCCCAGTAAGAGACATATAGGAGGCAGCAGACAGCCAATCAATATTTCTCTCTCACTCCCTCTCCCTTCCTCTTTCTTTCTAAAAGAAAATAAAAGCATATTTAAAATAATACAGACATGCCACTGTCATCCTAACCCATTTCTTTCTTTAACTTCCATATGTAATTTATCATCATGACCTGTTGCTTTTATCTCTTAAACACTTATATCTCTTGAATATGTATGTTTTTTGCTATCTCCATTGTCATCCTACAGGTCGAATTACTATTATTTTTCATTGAGCTATGCACTAGCCTCCTCAGTGATAGTCCCAATACTGCAGCAACACTGATCTTGGAAAAAGGTAAACCTACTTAAAATATTTTAATGACTTCCCATTGCTCTTAGCATGATGGAAACAAAAATACAGAAGCCCACACATTTGAGTGAAAAACAGAAGAGAGTGAATTGTACCAGCATAAGATGACTGGATAGTCTTTAAAGATCCTTCTAGCTCTAACCACCAAGATTTGAAGGAACTATGCAGCTTCTTCTCTAGCTGATACTTACCCTCTAATGACTGATGATTCTCCAGTTATCCCTAAGCAGATGGCTCTACCTACTTTAGTGACAGGACCAATTCAAGAAGAAAGGTTTTCATTTATTTATTCATTTATTCCACAAACATTCACTGAGCATTCATTTTTGTTTCAGGTCCTAGACTGGATGCTAAATATACAGATTCTACTCATGCAACCATAGTAACTGCCCCAGTTACTGATGTTGCATTGCTGATCAATAGGCTGCACATAAGCCTGCTCCCTATTCTCTTAAGGATTAATACTAGAATGACACCTACTTGCTGCTCAGGAAACTCACTGTTTGTTAGGAAAGACATTGTTCATTTATTTACTCAATATTTACTGAGTGCCTACTAAGTGCCACACCCTGGGGATATAATGCTGAATGAGCAGATTAAACAGACACAGAATTGCCATAATTAGAGTATAGAGTGATAAATGCAAGATTAGAATTCTGAGTAAGGAGCTGCAGGAACCAGAGGAGGGAGACTTGAACTCTACATGCAGGATCAGGGAGGATTTTTCATTGGAAATGACTGGTAGAATTAGCCCTTAAAAATTTGTAGAGTACTGTGTTACTGCTAGGTACATGAATGAGCACCAAATTTAAGCAAAATATTACATTTGACATTTCTGCCAGGCTTTGCTTTTTACAGAGAAGAATACTTCCAATACTTAAAACACTGTATTATATTGATGAGAAAACTAAGGTTCAGAGTAGGAAGCAACTTCTCAAAGGCACAAAGCTGGTGAGTGACAGGATCAGGATTCCAACTCAAATATGTCCAACTTCAAGCTTTTCTCTCTTCACTTTACCCTACCAAATGCACTGATTTTTTCTAGGCTCTGTCATTTGGCCTTAAACATATCATAATTTTATTTATAATTCCTGTGTATTACAGCCTTCTAACTGTCATGTTCAGTTCAAGGCTCTCCATGTGAAACCAGTACAAGCCTGCTCTGGAGTCAGAGTTGTGCAGAAGAGATTCATTGTCTCAGGAATATTGGTTTTCACTTGACATTAATTCTTACCTTGTTTCATGAGCTCCTACCATCTCAGTCATACCTGCATTTTTTTGGAAAATCTCAGGTTCTCTTTTCAAGCAGCAGGTGCTATTCCCTCTCTTCCCCTCAGTAAGAAGTTGGCCCCTGCTATTTGATTTCCCTTTCAGGTGAACAAAGAAACCAATGCATTGGCCTTAATGGAACTCAGCAAAAGAGCAGAGTAAGGCAGAAGTCATGGCACTCAATTCCTCCAAGTGCAAAGCACCATGCTAGGCTCTATAAGAAAGCAGAAGTAACTGACCACATGGGTCACTGTTTCAATCTGACTGATTGGCTGCTCTGTGATTATGAGGCTCATTTTTCTCAGCTGAGTATGGTCCTATCAGTCCTGTCAATCCCACCGATTTGTGGAGGGTCATCTGCCATATGACTGTAAAAGTACTTTAATAACTGAAACAGTCTTATTCACATCACATGTGGTTCCCTAATGATCATGGTTATGATCTGTTTTTTGTTGTTGTTTGTTTGTTTTTTTGGTGTGTGTGTGTGTGTGTGTGTGTGTGTGTGTGTGTGTTTAAAGAATGGGTAGATAGTAATGAAACATTGATTTGGCTAACCAAGACAAGAGATCAGATAAAGCTAGTCAAGCCCTCATCTATATTTGCACATGAAGTGTACTCTATCATACAGCACTTCAATTTTTATAGCTTTTTTTTTCTTTTTTAGAGAAAGAGAAAGTAAGAAGGAGAGAGAGAGAAACATCAACATGAGAGCATAACATCAATTGGCTACCTCCTCATGCCCCCTACCAGGATTGAGCCCACAACCCTGGGCATGTACCCTGACCAAAAATCAAACTGGCCACCTTTTGGTGCACAAGGCTATGCTTCTAACCAACTGAATCATTCCAGCCAGGGCCATCATACAACACTTTAAATATATTATTTGTATACATGCGTTTCTATGCAAGTTTCCTTGCAACCCTTTGCTTTTGTTTTGCAGTAAAAACATTTAATATGAGATCTGCATCTTAGTGTTAAGAACATTTAATATGAGATCTATACTCATAACAAATGTTGAAGTGCACAATGCTTGTATTGTAAATTATAGGCACTATGTTGTACAGTACAAGAGATCTCTATAACTTTTATTTAGAATAACTGAAACTTTATACCGATTGAAAAACTCCTGATTTTCCCCACCCTCCAGTCCCACTATTGCATTCTCTGCTATTATGAGTTTGAATATTTAAATACCTCATAAGTGGAATGATGCAGTGTTTATCCTACTATAACTAATTATTTAATTTAGTAAAATGTCATCCAGATTCATTCATGTTGCAAATGGCAAGATTTTCTTCCTTTTTTGAGTTGAGTGATATTCCATTATATATATATATATATATATATATATATATATATATATATATATATATATATATATCACATTTTCTTTATTCATTAATCTGTTGATAGACATTTGTATTGTTTCCATATCTTAGCTATTTTGAATAATGTGGCAATGAGCATGGGAGTGCAAGTTCTCTTCAAGATCCTGATTTTAGTTCTTTTGTATCTATACCCTGAAGTAGAATGACCCTATTGTATGGTAGTTTTAATTTTTAATTTTTTGAGGAACCCCATACTATTTTCCATGTACCATTTTACATTTATCTGAAGAAGATTTACAAATAGCCAACAGATACATGAAAAGATGTTCAACATTACTTATCAGAAAAATGCTTATCAAATCAAAATTAAAATGAGATATCACCTCATACCTGTTAGGATGGCTATTATCAAAGAAACAAAAAAGCTAATGTGTTGGCAAGGACATGAAGAGATTGAAATCCTTGTATCCTTTGTAAGCTCTTTGCTTGACTTGAAGCTCTGTACTCTTCTGATTTTTCTTACCTCTTGACAATTCTTTTCTGTGTGTCCTCCTCTCCTTCTTAACATGTAAGTGTTGGCATTTCCTCTATCTATACTCACTCTCTAAGTTATTTCATGTAGTCCTGTGGCTTGAAATAACATCAATATATTGGTGACTCAAATGTATATTGTCTCCTACCTAGCTCTAACTTTGTCCCATGTTATCTATTCCATAATATTCTATATATACATTCATGGAACTAATTTTTAACTGGGTGTTTAGATCAAAGAACTAGGATTAATTTTTGACTTTTGTTTACCTCTCACATCCTATAGCCAATCAGTTAGCAAATCTTGTTTTTCTCTAACTTCACAATTAATCCCAAGTCTGATCACATCTAAGGTATTCTACTTCAGAGATCTGGTCTAAGATCATCTAAATTACCCATTTGTCTTCTAGCTTCGACACTTGTTCATATTCTAATCTTTACATAAAAAATAACGTCTACTACTCTTATTCTTAAATTTCCTAATGGCTTTACATCTCAGAGTAAAATTTCTAGTCCTACTTTAGCCTATGAGGCCCTACATGTTCTACCACCCTGTGATCTCACCAACCTCCTCTCCTACCACTTTTCATCTCACTTGCTTTGCTTTACTGCCTTTCTTGCTATATGTTAGGGGGTGGGCAGCGGAAAAGGTGACTCTCTCCCTCTGAAAGATTCAAAAAGGTGCCAGAGAAAGAGATTGCTTAAATTCACAGAGCTAGTCACATCACTGCCATTGATCATACTTACTCAATTAGTATGTAAAGAAGGAACAAGTCAACCAAGAGAAGATGATGGTCAGTGGAATGATTATTATGTTGTAGAGCCTGCATTTCTAATAGCTAGAAAATATGTAAGTTCTGCTCCCATATCACTTATTTCCAGAGTTTATTTCTAGACATACTCTTATAGAAAAAAAAAGTGTTTTTTAAATGTTCATCTGTTTCCACTCTGAACTCATTTAGAACTAGAGTGTTTGGGTTGGATCCCAAATCATTTGAAATATGGACTGTGATCAAGCTTCCTACTGGAGTGTGCTGATGACTATAGGTGGTGTGTAACCCACACAAATGGAAACCACATTCAGGTCCAACTACGTGATCCACCCACAGTAGATCTCAGAACACTGCTTCCACATTATGACTCGGTCCCTGTTCTCCAAAGAACACTTAAATAGTTCTTGTGCCTAGGACTTAACAAAAACAGAAAAGCAATCAGTTGTACATATGGCATATGTATATGTATGGTAGATTATTACAATAATGGTCTCCAAAGAAATACAGGTCCCTGAGTTAATGCCCCTTTGCAATGTGATATGGACACTCCCCCATCAAGAGGTGGAATCTATTTCCCTACCATCTAGGTCTAAGCTGGCCTTATGGCTTTCTTTGACCATTGGAATGTGGCAGAAGAGACACTAATTTCTAAAACCAGGCATTAAAAGCCCTTGCTCTTTTGCTTTCACGCTATTAGAATGCTTCTGTCATTATGTGGAAACAGTCGTCTAACCTGCTAGAGAATGAGAAACCATGTAAAGGAAAACTAGGCACCCAAGGTGATTGTCACACCAACTGCTAGACATGTGAGTGAGATTATCTTAGATCATCTAGACTAGCTGACCATTAGCTGACTGCAATAACATAAGGGTACCTTATGAGGTTAGCAGAACTGCCCAGCTGAGTCCAGCACAGATTGCTTATAGATACAGTTGTGAGCAAATATATGATTGTTACTATAATCCACTAAGTTTTGGCATGACTTGTTATATAGCAATTGATCATTGCCATATTATAGAATTAACTGCTTAAAGTTTAATATTGTTATTCTAGGGGATCAGTGCACAAGATTCATGCACTGGGGTCTGGGGGTGGGGATTTGGGCCTTAGCCTGGCCTATGCCCTCTCTCAGTCTGGGACCCCTCAGGGGATGTCTAACTGCTGGCTTAGGGGATCTGGCCTAAGCCAGCAGTCAGACATCCCTCTCACAGTCTGGGGTTCTCGCAGTCTGAGACCCCTCACTCCTTACCACCTGCCTGCAGCAGAGGCGGAGAGGCTCCTGCCTCTGTTGCTGAGCTTGCTAGCTGTGAGCCCTGCATTGAGCATCTGCCCCCTGGTCGTTCTGCTATTCAGTCAATTTGCATATTAGGGTTTTATTATATAGGATATCCAAAGATAATTATTACATATTCACCAAATATTGCCAATTTTGAGGCAGGATGGTTAAGTTGCAAGGGCTTTGTCTTTGCAAATATGGATTCTGGTAATCTGAATATCTCACCTAAAATCTTTATTATCTGAAAAACAGGGAAAATAGTTTTAACTTTATAGTGTGAGGATTGAATGCTCAAAAAGCAGTGAGGTGCATGGTGACTTGTACATGGACTTACTCAATAAATGATAATTTGAACCCCCTATTGTCCTGCAGCCTTACCTATAGTGGGTGCTTTATATATGAATGTGGAATTTCATTGAATTTTATTCTCTGTTTGATTTTACTTTTGAAGCTTTCTATCCTGTTTGATAACCTTTATATCACTAGAAGAGAATATTAAATTAAACTTGTTAGCAACTATATATACACAATATATACACACATACACTCATAAAATAATGATTTGAGAGGAGATAAGTATGTGTTTTCCTGAGTTTATTAGATAAATATTGGGGTTAAAGAAGAGGAAGAAAGGTGTTAATAAAAGAAGTATGTGAACAAGGGAGTGCTTTGGGAATGTTAAAATGTTTTTGGAATTAGAGAAAGGGAATGATTGTAAAACATTGTGAATGTACTGATTAATATCACCTCAATGAAACAAACAAAACACCCTACTAATTATGGTCTGCATTGGAATCGATGAAGCTGTGAAAAGTAGAAAAGAAAAAGTGTGAGGCCCTATAGTGAATAGAAAGGGACTGATATAATCAGTTCAGCAAGGAATAATGCAGTTGTTATTTGGATCAGGAGGTCGTGGAGAAGGTTATAACCAACTAGTTGGCTGGCCAAGTAATTTGAGAACTAGAGGAGAGGGTATATATATATATATCTTTCATAAGTCTAGAATGCTACCTGACTTTCCTAAGGCAAAAACTTATATGCTAATATTACTTGTTAGTTTGGAAGTGAGGCACTCTCAGTACCAGGAGTGAGAGCAAAGGGGGATTAATATAGGGAAGGAGGTAGAATAAGTATATGTAGGCAAGCATTTGGCTGGTCACATATTTGCAACAAACATACTTGCTTTCTCAGTCTCTCTCCTCTCCCATTAGTGAAAATGTGCCATGTTGAGCATCAGTTCCCATATAGTTCAGGTTGTGGAACCTAGTCCACAGACCTGCTGGGGAAGCTAGTTCCCAGACAGCAGATGCATCAGCAGAGTGAATCACAGGGTATAGAGTGAGTCACCTAGGAGGTGGGTGGTGTGCAAGCCAGCAGCGCTCCATGCTGGCGTACCTATAGCTTGCAACCTCTTGGGCCTGGGTAGGTGAGCCAGAGGGAGTGTGTGGGCATCAAGCAGGTCCCAGAACACTTTGTACCTCAACAACAACAGGGAATCACTGGGTGCAGGAGGCAAGAGTTGCATAATACAATATACGAGCCCAGGTTCCATTGGATTATTCCTGCCACATAAAAATCTAGAGCTACAACCACAATGGGCTTAATTGGAAGAACAGTCAAAATGCTGAGGCAACATGGCCCCTACCATGAAGGTGGTGAAGGGCCTCACTCCTTTGAAGAGAAAACCCTTCTTGTGCAACTTCCAAAGTATGGGTGGTTGCTAGGTGATCTTCCTGTGTGGTCATCAGTACCATCAAGGAAAAACCATGACTCAGCAAATCTGGGGAGGTAAATAACTTAATTGGGTATGCTCATCTAGACTATTTTCTAATTGCTATTCTCCAGGCCACAGAAATTTGACATTATTTTGTAAACACTGAACATTTTATACCCTAATCACCAGCAATGCTATTTCTAGGTAAAAATCCAAAAGACACTCTTAAAATGAATACCTAGAAGATATGATGCTAAGTGAAATAAATCACACAGACAGAGACAAAAGCAATATTATTTCATTCACATGTGGAATCTAAAAAATAAAATAAATAATGAAAAAAAAGAGAAACAAACTCACAGATACAGAGAACAAATTGATGGTCACTAGATGGGAAGGGGGTTATGATGATGGGTGTAAAAGGGAAAAGGGATTAAGAAGTTCAAATTGTCAGTAATTAAAATAGTCATAGGATTTAAAGTACAGCATAGGGAATATTAAAATAATATTGTAATAAATATGTGTGGTGCCTGATGGGTACTGGACTTACCAGGGGGATCTCCTCATAAGGTATATAAATGTCTATTCATTATGTTGTAAACCCGAAACTAATATAATATATGTCAATTGTAATTGAAAAAGAAATTAATTAAATAATAGAAATAATTAAGTAGAATTAATAAACAAAGTAAAGGTTATAAACAGATAACAGTATCTCATGAAGCATGGGTTATCATTAATTTAATTCTACATATCCACCATTTATTATTTTTTGATCCTCACCTGAGGATATTTTTCCACTGATTCTTTTTTTTTTTAGAGAGAGAGTAGAAGACGGAGGGAAAGACAGAGAGAAACACATTGCTTGGTTGCCTCATGTACACACCGGACCGGGGAAGAGCCTGCAATTGAGGTATGTGCCTTTGACCAGAATCAAACCTGGGACCCTTTGGTCCAAAGGCCGACATCCCTTGAGCCAAACTGGTTAGGGCTACATATCCACCATTAAGAAAAACAAACAAACATATTTCTTCCCATTTTGAACCTCAGTTGCATTACAACATGGAACACCTGAAATTTTTAGACTATAGTGATTTATGTACCACCTTTGTGCATAATGTTTCCTTTGCCTGCTGTGCTCTTTTTGTAGCTACTCTTTCTCATCCTCCAAGCCACAGCCTAAGTAAATATTCCTTTTTTTGGAAGGAGCAGGGAAGCATTTCTAGAGACCAAGGTCTATCCATGAGGCCAGCCCTCTGCCAGTAGTGATAAGGTAATATGATCATCAACCCAGCAGAGGTTAATAGATACCCTCTATTATGTGGTAGGTAGAATAGAAATTATGGAAATTATGAGGAGCTTTCTAGTAGAGGTAGATATTTTGTTAAATAGGAAACTGGAAGAAAAAATAACCATGCATGATAGAACAAGTGTGAGCAAAGACATGAAAGAGAGATAGCATAAAATACTTTCCAGGAAGAATGAGAGGTCTATTTTTTGTCATGTTAGTATAATAATAGGAAACTAGAAGCTGGTCAGTCCAATATGTTGATCTGTAGCTAAAGACAAAAAGGTTTTGAGCAGTTAAGTAACTGCTACTTTATATTAGTAACTATGTGAAATCATTGAATGACTTTGGAAAGAAAGAACATAATCAAAGTTTTCTTTAGGAAAACCACTTGACCATGGTTTATAGAAAAAAATTGGATAGTAGATACTCAAAACTTCTGAAAGGAGCCAGAATATGCACATGGTGTGTGGGTGTCAAGAATATTTTGGACACTAAGCCATACTGGAAGGACTGTTAATATGTTTCTGAAGCAGGAAATGAAGCATGGTCCACAATGGAGGGGGGGAAGTCGTGAAGCTAAAAGTGATGAGGATTATCAGTAAATCAGGATGGAGAGGTGTAAGCATCTCAGTGCAAGAGGTGAAGGCTAGGATGCTGAGGGTAGCAAAAGTTTGGGAATCCTGCTTGTCTGTAACTGTGAAGCAGGGGACCATGTCTTAAGGCTGAACCGAACTACTGTGAAGGACCAGGATGGAAAATGCATAAGATGGGCCTATTTGGAAGTGAGAATAATGGTTTAACGGGTGGTATAAAGAATTTAAAGAAGTCTGGTGGCTATGGACTGATATTTTGCCTTAGATTTAGGGAGCTCAAATTATTCTAGGCTTACCACTTTACCCTTTTCAAGTCTCTGACCTAGGCCATGCAAAGGCTTCTGCAGAAAGAAGTCAGACAAATGCTTAAAAGCATACTGGAGTACTAATGGATTCAGTGACAAATTAGTATAAGTTAGCCACACAACCTAGTGAGGCCACTACATTTTCTCAAAAGATAGGCAAGTGTACTTTTGAGTGCTTGACTTACTTGTGTACCACCAATGGAGCTTTTTTCTCCCTGTAAAACATGACAAATTAGAGTTGTGGCCATGCCAGATATAACAATACTCATTTGTTCAATTATAAAATCAAGGCTGCTCTTAGTGTGGATCATTTTTTAAATGTTAAAAATAAAATTAAAACACATAATTAAGCTGACAAAAGATAAAGACCCTGATGCACCAAGTTGAAGGCAGTTCATTTATATGCATCTTGGTCCCTGAAGGCAACACAGTTTATTAAAGTTACTAAGGCAGGGATGTGATAAAATATTTTATGCAGTTCTTTAATGGCTAAATTGCTTTGACAATTTAAAAATCCACAAGATTCAGTCAATTAGGAAGCCTTGTTAACTACAATAGTTGTTTCTTTTTTTTAAATAGTTCAGACCCTAAAGCTAAGCCCTCATCCCTTTTTTATTTGAATAAAACATCTATATACTATTCATGGTTGGTCACATAATGAGAATATCACAGGTGCATAGACCCCAAAAGTTTATCATTATTAACAATAATGAGTTGAGAGGATCCATGTTCAGTGAACCAATATTGGACGTGACTCAACCATATATCCCTTTCTTTCTTCCATTCTTTTCTTCCTTCTTATCTCCCTCCCTCCCTCTCTTGGTCTTTCCTTTGTAATTTCCTTCTTCTCTTTCTTTATTTCTTCCTTCATTCCTTTCCTTTTTCTTTCTCTCCCTCCTTTTCTGTTTGTCCCCCACTACCAGTACTATTTCTCCCCTCTCTTCTTATCACATTCTTAAGACTATGCTATTTATGAAATCTTCTTTGAATTTTAGAGTTATTGATTTAATGCCAATTTCCTAATTGAAGTAGGAATATTTTTATAACTATTCAAAGGACATTCAGTGTCCTCTGACAGTCTTCTTGCCATAGTCACTTATCACCTTCCAAAGATGTTCAGTACCTCTCTTAATAAATCTACCTCTTGGAAATGTCTTCCCTAAAGTCACTCAGTTCTATATCTCTGTATTTTCTCTTGAGTGGATGATTCTCTCCTCAAACTTTCTTTGCTACTTCCAACACACCCCTCTTTCTTAACCTAGAAAATCTATTTACTGTCCTATCCATGCACCATGTCCATTTCTTTCCTCATGTCTGTTCTCCTCCAGAAATTCTTTTGTTTGTCTAAATTCTTTAAGTATCTTCCTCACTGATACAATTCTTACTGAACTCTGTTAATACTTCTGGTCAGTACCAACCTGATGTATGTCATTTACTGGAATGATACAGGGATACACACACACACACACAAACACACAAACACACACATACACACTAGAGGCCCGTTGCACAAAGATTTATGCAAGAATAGGCCTTTCTTCCCTTGGCTTCACTAGCCGCCTGGGAACCTGCAAGGCTTCACTTCCAACCAGAGCACTGCTCCTGTAGCTTCCTCTGCCCTTTACCCTCCCCCTCATAGCAAGTGTCCTGCAGGCCCAGGCCTGTGCATGCAAATTAGCCTGCCACCTTTGTTTGGTTAACTTGCATACTCACTCCTGATTGGCTGATGGGTGTCATGGAGTTATGGTCAATTTGCATATTTCTCTTTTATTAGTGTAGATGTTGTTCCATTTAGAGGCTATTTTGAAGTATCTTTCTACTGATTGTTTATTGGAAAGCAGGAGTATTGAAGAGTCTAGAGCTGGCACTAGAGCCCACACAGTAAGGAGCTGAGAAAGCTTCATGAGCTGAGCAAGCCTCTAGTTGCTCAAAATTTATAGAATTCTCGATCACATTCTACTATGTAAGAGGGCAGTGAAACATGTGGAGTGACCCACAGGGAGTTGAGAACAATGACTATATATAAAAAGGCAGATGATATTCCAACATTGAAGCAAGCAGACATAATTTTGTTTGGCCTATCAGTAAGGCAGCAGGTGACAAAGTGAGTTCCATGGAGGTTAAGTGACATTTGTGAGCTTATACTTTTACTAAGTAGCAGACTTAGGCATTAATACAGAGTAAAGCAGTCCTAGGAAGATAATATTACAAAGTATCTTACCAGAACCAGAGCAATGGACTCTTGGCCTACCTCAGCATTTTGAGTACACCTCTCACTTAACATAGGATGTCTAAGATTATAGTTGCTTGTGTGTCTTTTTCTTGGGCTAAAATGCTCTTTAAAAGCAGAGCCTAGACCTCATTCATTTTATATCACAACAGCACTGAAATCCTGTTTGGGGACCCTGGACGATAAATGCTTTAATGAATTTCCTCTGAGCACACTTGGCCATTATGCTTCCAGGTAATGCTTGGTTCCCCCAAGCTGAGGCAACTAACCTAATGGTTTTATCTGGGCCTCTCATCTCACTACTCTAACCTAAATTCCCTTACTCTTGCCTCCTACTTAGTCTTTCCCACTGGCATACCTGCATCCTCCCTCCCACACAACTCTCATGTCTAGGTACAGCCAATGTGTTACTGGAACTATTTTACCGAGTAACTTCATCCTCCTAAAATATATTCCTCTTGGCACCCCTACACTCACATAGCCTGTAAAATTAGGTATCAATTTTTTAATCCTCACCTGAGGATATATTTCCATTGATTTTTGATGGAGTAAATGAGAGATGGAAGAGAGAGAGAGAGGGAGAGGGAGAGAGGAATATTGACATGATAGAGAAACATCAACCAGTTACCTCCCATATGCACCATGACCTGAAATGGAACCCGCAACTTTTTGGTGCACAGAATGATGCTCGAATCAACTGAGCAACCTGGCCAAGGCAGTATAAATTTTAACTTTAGCTTTCAAGGGCCTGTCAAAAAATGATTTTAGCTTACCTTCATAACCTTATTTTCTTCAGCTCCACAAATTGGTTTGTATGCTAGTCTAAAAATATCCATAAATCATATTCCTCCAGTTAAGCTCATCTATAGACCCAGAATGAACTGATATTCCCTTTTTATTGAAATCCTTTTATCTTTTAAGGCCCTTATTAAATGCTACCCTCCCCATTGAAGCTGTCCTGCTTTCCAAACCTGGTAGGCTCTTACCCTTTAGCTTATTTAAAAGTTTATTCTTCTTTTCAAAAATATTCTACATTTTGAATTGAATAACTGTTATAATTTGTGATTTTTCACTTCATTCATTCATTCATTCATTCATTCACTCACTTGACATTTATGGGACATTACTGCCTGCTTTTTTGCTAGGGCCTTTTACAAGTTGAATAAGATTGGGAAGTCCTTGTTATTGAATGGTTTATGATACAGCAGAGGATCTAAGATACTTATAAACATACATTGAAAATATAATATGTTAGCCCTAAAAATAGACATAAATAGAATTCTATAGAAGCAAATGGGAAGGAACCAAGAATATTGATTACTAGAAAGGTCAGAGAATCTATCATAGATTAGGCAATATTTTAACTGTGACTGAGGACTGAGTTAGAGTTTGCCAAAATCAGAGAAAAAAAAGTGGCTCAGTAAAGTGGAATTTTATCATATTATAATCTCAATAAGAGAGGAAAATGTCTTATTCCTTTATTTATTTTCTTTCACTCTGCTTTGCTTATAATCAATGTTTAGTAAGTATCTTTCTTTGAACAAATAAATGATGAATATGTGAGAGAATGCTTTATCTGGAAGCTAGTCTGATGAAACACACACACTGAAATAGTTCAGAGAGTTACCCTGAGTGAATGCCTACTGTGAGAGGTCCAATCATTAAAAATGTCAACATGATAAAATGTAACTATGCATATATGTGTCTTCATTTGGGTCATCTCCTGGGGAAAACTCCTAGATGTGGGATTCCTGGATAGAAGAAGTTTGAGAAATGATACCTATTATTGAATGCTTTCCAAAAAGGTATATCAAATAAAAGAACAAAGGAATTCATAGTTATTGGTTGTCTATTATGTGTCAGTTGGCATACTATCAGTTTTTATGTCTTATCTTATTGGGATCTCATAACAATATTGTGGGATAATTAGTTGTATTTTATAGAAGGGAAAATAAAAATTCAGACAAGTTAAGGGGCTTGCATTAGATGTTCAAATCCCAAACTCTATCTACTATTCTACATAGTGCAAAGGATAAGCTTATTACATTGGCTTGGCTGGAATGATAGATATGTTTGAGCATTCATGAAAGATCAACTTGAATAAAACTGTGCTGAATGAAAATATGAATGCTAAGACAAGGGTTTTATTTCTGTTCTCATAAGAAAGAACAACGAAATATAACCCTTGATTCTTTGAAGATATAAAGCATTCAGTCATTTGTTCATTTATTCAGGTATCAAACATTTACTGAGAATGACTATAATGTCATGTGACTTACATAGACTCTAGAATTACATATACATATATATGATGTTCCTTTAAAAAAGTAACTCCAGAAATTGAGGCAAATGTTTGGTAACACGGTGTCAAATGCTGTATAAAGTAATTTTCAGGGACATCATGAAAAACTATGATAAATTATTACAATCATCATCATCATAGTATATTTTATAGTAAACCAAGATTTATTAATTACATACAGTGTACTGACCATAATGCTAACTGTTTAGCATATATTATCTCAATCTTTATAATCCTATCAGAATGACATCATTATCTCTCTTGCTCAGATGAGGAAAAATGAGGCTCAAATCTCTCTTTATTAAAGACTAATATGCAAAGTGTCCCCATAGGATTTCCATCGGGAGACCTGGAGTTCTATCACTTACTATGACATGTGTTGACCACAAGGGGGTGTCATGGAATGAAGGAAGTCCCCCATCATGCTTGATTGCAGGCCAGGCCTAAGGACCCTACCCATGCATGAATTTTGTGCACTAATTTCGTGTACTGGGCCTCTAGTAGGTTATATAACTACCCAAGATCAATCAACTACTAAGACTGTACTTGTTGACTAGCTGAGTAATTTTATCTTCATTCTTCATAAGTGAAAATGAGGCTCAAAAGGACAAAAAATTTTTTTGAAATTTTCTCAAAGCCACACAATTAAGTAGTTTTTTTATGGCTCCTTCCCAGGAAGCAGAGTCCTGGAAGTGACTGCAAGGATCTGGTCAGCGATAAATGCCTGAAAAGCCATGGATAAAGCATTGCTACATGTCACTTCCCTGTAAGCAGGGATCTAAAATGGAAAATCAAATGATAGAGTTTTGGTGAGATAGGGAATAAAAAAGCCAAGTAGACCAGCCAAAGGAATCACCAAATCACCGAGCAGCATGACCTACAGAGAGAGTGTTTAGGTATGAAACTCAAAAGACAGAGATCAGAAAATCTCAGGAGATGGTGGTGTTGTGGTAATGGTGCTAGAAATAAGCACTATTCAACCTTTAATGCACATACAGATCACTTGGGGATCTTATTGAAATGCAGGTTCTCATTCAGTAGAGTGGTGTTGGGCCCCAAGATGCTGCATTCCCAATAAGCTCCAAGGTTCATGAATCACACTCTGAGCATCAAGGAACTAAAACATATTGAGTTTACTAGATACTACATATCAGGGACTCTTCTAAGAATTAGATATGTATTAATTCATTGAATTACTATGACTACCCTATAAAGTAAGTGCTAATTTTACTTTCTTTTAAAAAAATGAAACTGAAGAGAGACTAAGTATCTTGCCAAATTAATCAGTGGTAGGGTCAGAATTCCAGTTCAGACAAATTGACTCTAGTACTCATCCAAACTCATACCTATTATGTTATTATCATATGAGATCAAGTGTTAGAGAAAAATCCTATAAAAAGTTCAGTGCCAATAAGAGTTCTTACAGGTGTTGGGAATGAGGGGAGAACTATTTATAATGATAATTAAGCACAGAGCTTGGAAGAAACAGAATTTGAATCCAGATAAGTCTGGTTGTAAAATCCATTTTCTCTTGATGATGCTAGAAGCAGACTTTACTACATGCTCAATAAGGATCATCTGAGCACCTACAGTGTATTAGTCACTAAGGATATAATGGTGAACAGGACCAGAAATGGTCCCTACTCTCTTGGAATATGTATTATGGTAGGAAGAAAAATATGTAATAGATTACAGTTATTGAATTTTCACTATATGCTCAACACTGTTCTACTTTATATTTAATCATCACAACAGCCCTATAAAATAGGTATAAGTACTGACGAGGAAATTCAGGCACAGAGAGGCAAGTAACTCCCCCAGGGGCCGTGTTTAAATTGTAGAACTAGAAATTGAATGCAAGCACTCTGACTACAGAGTCTGTATTTATTACCAGCATGTTCTATGACCATGTAAACAAATGAATAAGGACTCTGATAAGAGATATGAAGGAAACAAATAAGATGGTAGAGAAAAACAGGAGACCCACTTTAAATAAAATGGACAGAGAATTTATCTCTGAGGAATAGGACAATTCATCTGAGACCTGAAAGATGAGAAAAAACCCCATCATACAGAGAATTAGAAGAGCACTTGGGGAAGAATGTGCAAAAGCTCTACAATGTAAAATAGAATAGAATAGTTGAGTAATGGAAATAAACAAGTATAACTATAGACTAGAGAACAACATGCAAGAAAAAGAAAAGAAAAAGGCATGATATTAGCCTGAAGAGAGGTAGTCAGAATCCAGATTGTAGGAGCCTTGAAGACCGGGATGTGTGTGTGTGTGTGTGTGTGTGTGTGTGTGTGTGTGTAGGCATGTAGGCATAAAGGTATGCTTACATGTGTGGAGCTCTACCAAAATAATATTTATTTTCAATTTTAAAATGAAAATAAAATTCAGCCCAGTTATCATGCTGAGAATCGACCTATCTCTCAAATGAAGAGCAGCTTGCCATGTGACTATTTAGCCGACTGGGCACATTCTCTTTCCTCTTGAAACAGCTGTCACAGATGAAGGAAGACAATACCCTATGTCAGTATAATTTGAGAAAAGTTGGGATACAGCCATTGTGTAATAGAGGCCCTTGGCCAACTCCTCCTTTGCTAGAGGGCCAAGTTTGACAGATCAGCCATGGAGGTCATGCTTGCAGCAGAGACCCTAGACCATATCCAGACACAGGCATTGTTAAACTGCCAACTCATTGCCTGTGAGTTCCCTGACATAGTGACCTATCTTTATTTGATATCTGCTTAATGTTCCATGTGGAGCTGAGAAGATGACTCCCCTGGTTGTTCTTTCTCATCTACATAACTGATGGAAGCCCACTTCCCTAGATTTTGGTATCTAGGAGTATGATGTGTAGAATGGTTTTAAGACTGGACACTGATATTAGACTTTATGACCTCAAATCCTGGCTCTACCACTCAATATCAGGGAAACCTTGGAAAGCCTCAATTCTCTAAGATTTATTTTCTTGAACTATGTAATGGGATGGTAATGACCCCTATCTCAAAGGATTTGGGAGATAATTAAATGAATTAATGCATGTACCAGTAAACATCTTAAAACAGGGTCTGGCACATTGTAAATTATCAGTATTTCTTAATGATTATTATCATTATTAGTACTATGAGGTAGCATAGTGTAAAGAACTTGAGCTTTAGGGTGGAAAGCACTTTTGCTGTATCATTAAACAAGTTACCCAAACTTCTTTGAACCTCAATTTCCTGATTTGTGAAAGAAGATAAGACCCATACTGGAGAATTACTTTAAGGATCAAATAAGACCATATACACACAAGATCAGAGACATAGTAAATAAAGATAAATTATAAGGTTTTTTTCTTCTTTAGCCAGGCTACAAGTGTTCAGAAGTTGGATATTTATAAGAAAATTGCATTCATCTTCCTTTAAAAATTATGTGGAGAAAAGTATACCAGTGTAAGGAAAGGGGAGAGGTTCTATGTTTAGCATCAGATGGGCAAAAGCATTTAAGTTCATGGTTGGCTGCCTGTGAGTTTTCATAAAAACAAAATCTAGCAGATATAATTAAGTATGCAGCATTTGGAATGGAAGCAGGCACTCCTCTTCATTGTGTGGGCAATAAAACCTGGAAGAAAAAAAATCAATATGTTGGTTCAATTAAGTTTTCAGCTACAAATAACTAATTTCAATCCTTATGGTTTTTCTAGGCTCCAAAATATATTGCTTATTGTTCTTAAAATATTAATATAGCCCTGAATTATTTATTGAGCTGAGAAACACTGCACTCTTTTAACATGGAAGAGAATGGAAGGCTATTTCATGTCAGCGCCATGGAAGACAATAATAAATCTGAAATGTAAATAATACCTCTGAGAATAGAGCCTGGTTGAAGGCCAAAGCACGTGGTTTCCAGACTTTTTCTATTGTGATACAGAAGTTGGAAATCCGATAGAAAAATGCTGTCCTGGTCCTCTTATTCTTTTAGGGTTGGCAGCATCTTGTGAAATATTTAGATTATTTGGAATGTTTTGATCATTTATAATAATATTTTAATTTTATGTTATTAAAAGAATCAACTATATAATAGTATCTATCATTTATTGAGCTTTTAAAAATATATTTTATTGATTTTTTTAAAGAGAGGAAGGGAGAAGGATAGAGTTAGAAACATTGATCAACTGCCTCCTACACACTCCCTACTGGGGATGTGCCCATAGCCAAGGTACATGCCCTTGATTGGAATCGAACCTGGAACCCTTCAGTCCATAGGCTGACTATAGCCACTGAGCCAAACCAGTTATGGCCATTTATTGAGCTTTTATTATGTCTTAGATACTATGCTAAGTGCTTATATACCCTATTTATTTTATTAACTTTGTAAAGGGGTTTCTGTCACTATCAATATTTTATAAGACAAGAAACTGAGACCCAGAGAGGTAAAGTTTTTGAATCCAGGGCCTCTGACTCTAGAGTTCTTTTCATGATGGAACTGTTAACTGTGAACAGCACCAAATGCTTCTGGTGAAGTTAGACCTCAGTCCTTGAGTTTGGCCAAAAAGGAATTCAGACTCAAGAATGCTCATAGAAGCAAAATTTTATTTAGAAAGTCAGAGAGGTAGAAAAGTGAGCCAGCTGGGCTGTGTGGACTCAGGAAACAAGTTCAGAGGCAAAAGAAGGGCCCTTGGAGCTTGGGGGCAAGAAAGCACAGGTGCATGCCTTGAGGGAAAAAAGGGGGAAGGAAAGGCATAGTCATGCTGGAAAGAGAGAGCATACACAGGGAAGAAGTGGGTGGGGAAAGGTGTGGGTGTCTGAGAGACAGAGAACACGCTGGGTTCTTTATCTTAGGGGTTTTGCCTGTTTTGCAAAGGCAGGTATTTTAGGGGAGATCTCAAGGAAGATTTCAATAGAATATTCATCAGCTTTCCAGATGTATCCTTTCAGGGTCTAGGTCTCCACTGATAGGGTAGCACCAGATCAAGGGGTCATTAGTCATTACAGCTGGTCCTGATGTCAGCCATGATTTAGCTTTGTTTGGTTTTGCTCTTCTTGTAGTCTTGGAATCTAGGTCTGGAGCTAAAACACAACTGAGGCCTAAATATTATCTTTAGTTTGCCCAAAATTCTGTCTCTGACAAAAGTTCAACAGACCCAAGGAGGCTTTATTCCTAAGATGACTTGATGTGAGCCAAAACATCATTGTTCTGGGGACTTAATGTTTAAGGGGGTGGTTGTGCAAGGGCTTGAATGGAAGACCTTGCCTCCTTATTCCTCTTCTAAGGGGGTCAACCACATGACTAGTGACATGCCAGGGGAGGAAAGGTCACCTGGGGGTGAGGTCCAACCGTACAATGCTTGTTTTCCCAGTTTTTCCCATTGCTAGGCACCCAGGCCTTTCTACCCTGGTGACCTTTCATACCTGCCTATCATTCCTACTCAGCTCCATCTGTCTAACTGCCTACTCTATCGGAATAACTTCCTGCTTTTACCCATAGGCAGTATTAAACCCTTCTTTCTCTGTCATTCAACATCAAAATGTCCATTTGTTTATGGTTGTGTTCTCTAATACTGTAGTGCGAAGAGCATACATAGTGTTTGAAATTAAACAGCCCTGGCCTTGTTTTTTTATATCTCCCCTCCCTAGTAGTAATATTATCATGGATTACTTAGTGCTTGAAGTAAATCTATGAGGTAGGAAATGTTATTGTCTCATTTATCACTTAGGAATCTGTGGCTTAGAGAGGTTAAGTACTTTGACCAAGGTCTTACTATAAATATGTGGAGAAACTGCATTTAAACCCATATCTGTCAGAAGCCTCTAAATTCCATGCTTTTAGTAATTTGCCTTATCTACATGATTACAAACATTCAGAGTTGCATTTTGGTGGCTGGGAGATCATCTAGAAGCCCCCTCATTTTGTAAATGAGAAAATCAGGTCTCAGAGGTAGTGAGTTGCTAAGACACAGGAAAGAACCCAGCCCCTGGGCCAGTTGGTGTCAATTATCATTGCATAAGCCTGAGGCTTTGATTGCTGTTAGAGGTGGGTTTATGTTAATGATCCACAGGGAGACTGTGCTCCGGACATATTGTAAAGGTTTGTATTAAGAGGTCCATTTTACTTCGCCTGCATATATACTTCTCTTAAGCCTTTGAAAATTCACTAGCTCTCTGTATAACGTCATTCTAAATCAAATAGATTAAAGGAAGGAGAACTAAAATGTATAGGAATTACTATGTTATATATATCATAAACCATCTGATCCTTATAAACTCCATTCGTTTAGGGATTTTAATCTCAATTTTAAAAATGAGGAGAATGAGAACAAGAGAGTTGGTATTTCTATCTTCTGCTCTTTTCTGGAACTGCTCAGTAGTTTGAAATATTGCTCTTGAGAAGGGCATAGCTCTTCTCCTTTTAGTGCTGGAAAGGCTACTTGCTGGAATAGATGGTGATATAAATGAAGCTATTGTGGAGTGATCCACATGGAGAAATTCTCTTTCTCCCTTTTGGTCTCACTGGAATGACTTTTATTTGCTGTGTCCTTGGTTTCTTTTTATCATTAAGAGGGATATATTGTGTGTTTAAATACTGCATTATTAATAATATTTGCTCAGGTGCAGTGTCATGATCAATTTTTCATGTGCATCATTCTTTATGCAGCACTAGTTGAATTTCAAGTAGAGTCTTACCTTCACCTCTCCTCCCTCTGTGACAGTCTCCAGCAAGGAGAATGGCAGGCCTGAGCCTCCTTATTCACAGAAGATATCAGAGTGCTTCCCTAGGTCAGCTCAAGATGCTTGGGTGATGGGGGCACCATGATGCAGTTGGGAGGAAGCTGAATTCCTAAAGCTGAACTTCATATGAGGGGATCCAGGGCTCAAAGTCCTGAATTTCCCATAATATTCCGCAACTCTATTGTCTTATCCAAAGGTTCTCTTCCTCTGTCCCTTTCCCCCCCATCTCCTCCCTTTCATCTGTCCTACTTCAAGTATTTATTGAGCATCTCTAATATAACAGACCCTGTGCCAGACGCTGGGGATGGAGACAGAAAAGAAGAAAAATTCATAGCACTCAGTGAACCTCCCTACCCTGATTCAGAGGCAAACACAGAGAAGCATGGTTGGCACTCTGATCCAGGGAGGTTCAGGGAACTTTGTGTGTATGCTTTTAAATTTTAAAGTAAGGGTCAAGTTTCCGCACTGAATTATATTTATTTTGTAACCCCTTTGTGAGTAAAATTTTACACTAATTTCCCCAGATAGCTTCCTGGCATGTGGCCAGACTGGCTTATTGCTCATCTTCCAGAACTCCAGGGAACATCTGAAATAGGGTACAGGTGTGCTTACCTCAGTTCTCACTAATAAATCTAGTTAATGAAAACAGCATTAACTTAGTGATTTGTACATGAGACTTCCTGTCACCTCTCATGTTGTCAAATGCTTCATCTAAGAAATGTGTGGGGTACAGCCCTAGATGGAGCTTCTATCCTGACCTTAGCACCTTTCTGATGTTCTTGATGCAATCCTTGGGTTGTCTTTCTTTCCACCCTCCTGTTATTCTGTCCCAGAGCTTTGGAGCTGATCAACTTAGTAGACTTGACTGGAAGTTCTTTGAAAAGAGGGATAAATTCTGATTTACCTCTGAAACACTAGAGAGGGTCCACCTAGCACAGTGACTAATGTATAATGGACATTCAGAGTAGGTTAGATTAAGGGGAAAAGGGAGAGAGAGGGAGGGAAGGAAGGGAAAGGATAGATGGGGAGAGCAGGCAAGAGGAACAAAGGAAGGCAATGGTCCCATTTCATCACCTATTCCACCAGGGAAAGAAGGGCTCATGTCATTCAGTGGTGGTAGCATAGTGGTTAAGAGGGAAAGTCTAACCCAGACAGACATGGTGCTGTCCACAGAATACTTAGAGTCTTTGAACTTAAATCCATTTTATTAAGTGGGGATAATGTTTCTGTTTTTTAAAACGTATTATAAATGTTAAACAAACTAATGTATGTTCATACTCTATATACTATCTTCAACATATTAAGTGCTCAATAAATGTTATGTATTCAGTATTTTTAAAATTCTTATTTTTTCTTCTCCTTCTGTATTTTTCTACTGTTTACCTTCATCATGAACCAGAAAATTCCTTCCTCTAGAAGCCTTATCTCTTAAACCCAGCATTTCCCGAAGTGTTTTGAGAAATAGATGTTAATACTAGTAGGTATTACATAAAGGAAGGGTTCATATTTAAATAAATTTAAGAAGCACTGGATTAAAAATAAATTAGCCAGGTTCTTTACAGCAGAACTTTTCACAATATTGGAATATGCTAATGCACATTCTATCTGAAGAGGGGCCCAGGCATATAGCATTTCTGCAGTTACTTGGCTATAGACTATCTCTCCCCCACTTCTTTCCAGATAATTGTATGGAATTTGTGTTCTTAGGAACTTATGTCCCCAAAGACTTATCAGACTGTTTTTTTTTTCAGATTCTCTGTTTATATTCTGAAGCACTTCATTAATAATTCTTTTAAGTATCAGTTTGTAACAAATTTAGAAAGTAATAAAAAGTACTCATGAATCAGAAATTCTCTGATTTCTCCTCTTAAAGTCAACTCTTCAAATTTCATCCTATTTTTCTGTAGTCTTTATTCTATGCATCTTTACTTTATATAGTTGAGCTGAGAAAAAAAGAAAAAAATATATGTATATTTTTAATATTAAATTTGTGAAAGGTTGTTTTGAAGCTTTACTTTTAATAATTGATTATGACATGTCTTTAGATAACCTGTGGTGACTCTTCAGCTATAATGGGGGATAGCAGTACTCTAAGCAGTATTTTCCCTGATTACCTCTTTGGTCATAAGACTCAATGGTTAAGTCTCTAGCTAGACATGTTTTATATCAAACAGCCCAAGCCCATACCTAAAGTACACAGGATTCCATGTAAATATATTGGTGGGTCCTCCATCTATATAAACAATTATATTCAAATATTTTATAAATTCATGGACCCTTGTGAAGTTAATGGTAAAATTTAGATACATATTTAGAATATTTAGGGGAGAGGAGATATGTTTTTTAAAATGTATTCGCAATAAATGCATGTGAAGTGACCAGGCACATCTTTTATGTTCTTTATTATCAAATGCACAGCCATGATTAATTTCATATTTCCTATCTGGGAAAAGGTGGCAACGCTGATATTACTCATGGTGTATGACTCTTTGGAACGTATTTGAAGATTCCTAATATCATTTACTTAATGCTGCTTATATCATTATTCATGGCACTTCATCATTCATAATGTTATTAAAGAAAAAAAATTATTCATGACACTCTTTAGAGTGGTAAGGCATACTTTATCCAAGAGGCTTACTGCAATGGATGGGATTCTGTAGTAGGGAAGGGAGATCAGGCTCAACTCCAATAAGTAAAGTGAAAATTTATAACCAAGGAGTGAGGAAGGATGGTAGTCTGTGGACAGAAAATTACAAATTACTAATAAGAAATATAAGGGAAAGGGGGGATTGTGACTAAACCAACTGAACAGAGTTCTTACTAAAGACAGGTCATGGTGATCAGAAGTCACTAGGAAGGAACCTGATCAGTTGAAGACTGGGAGGGAGGGGTATGGTTAAACTGACTGCTAAAATTGGATAATGCATAGATGAATATGGAAGCTCAAAAGTCAGGGCCCAGTTGAGAAGAGAGTTCAGGGAAACCCAAATAGAGTTTGGTCAAGGAGAAAATCTGTGTCAGTGTCCCCCCAAAAATACTGGTTTCTGATGATTTTCTGAAAGTTTGATGATGCTTTGTTGATAATGAACACAAAAACAGGATTTATCCAAAGTCTGCAGGAAAATGTGAATAATAATTTATGTCTTGGTCATGTTAAATGTACCATCCAGGATTGTATAGCATAAACATAGATCAATATGTCTTTCAACCATGCCTCCTCCCCACCCGCTCCCAAACTCTTTAGCTTTGGGCCATGATCACTGCATTCCTAGAACATGTTCTTTTGTGAGGTTGATTGCAGGATGTTAACTGCCTTCCACATACGATCAACAGCAAGAATGGGCAAGGGATCCATAATGCTAAAAGCAAACAGACCCATTTGCGCAAGGAAAGCTGGTTCTCACACAGCACAGCTTAAAAGACCTAGGAGAGTATAGCATTCTCTACTTCAATTGAAAACAGTCAGAGGGATTTGCTGGAAATCCAGAGCAACCACTTTGGAAGACTTCAAAGAATATAGGCGTGGGCTAAGCGTCACCACTTCTAGAGAACAGCCTAACACTGCTGTTCAGGAAGGACACAGGGTAAGGAATGCCTCCAGGCTGTTTTCAGTTGTAACCCAGAGACAGCACCATGACTAGAACGTAGACAGGCAAGAACCAATTAAGCACATGGCTAAAGCCTAGAGGTCAGTAGCAGACCATCAGTAGCCCAAAGCCCTAGACCTGTTCTGTTTCTGATCTGAGTGGGAGCACCATTCTTGTAGCTCAATTTTGCATGACCCTGTGAAAGAGATACTATACCAGCTAAAGAAGTAATCTGGTCTCTGAAGCATCCTCCTGGGACTGGGGCCTAACCATATATATTTTTAATTTTCAATTTGTAAAAGATTGTTTTGAAGCTTTTTGGACTATAGGACAAGCATATTTCCATAACTTCCAGAGTTCCTCAGAACATCTGGTTACCTCTACGGGGAGTAGAGTGTTTGAGAGCACCCTGGATATGAGAAAGGGGGCTTGGCACTCTTCCCGGTTGTCTCAACTATCCATGGTTGATCTCAGGCACTGGAGAGGGACTTGATTACTCCACTTACCAATGTCAGAGGCATTACTGCAACTGGTCCAAAAGTTTCATTTCTGGCTCAGTGACAAGTTCCAAATAAATGACTGCTACCTCACCCTCAGAAGTATATTCACAAGAGGCAGATTGGGTGTTGAGCATGCAATTCATGTCAGAGAAATGTGTCATTTAAAAAATATTGTATTGAATTTATTGGGGTTACATTTGGTTAATAAAATTATATAGGTTTCAACAATACAATTCTATAATACATCATCTGTATATTGTATTTGTGTGTTCACTAAAAATCAAGTAATTTCTACTATGCTAAAAGAAAAGCATATTTCTTTAACAGAAAGCAGGCAAATCATGGAAATCAACATGTAAACACCCAAGTGACACATTCCTCACTTCACAGGGAGTTGATAATAATAGAAATAATATGAGTAGTAACAATAGTAATAAGTGTAAGTTCTGTCACTCCCCACTTTTCTCTGTCTGAATCATGCTCCTCCTTCAAGCCTGTAGGCTCTCCACTCCTTCGAAGCATGCCATTGGATTTTTTCCTAGTTGCATGTGTACATCAGAATTTTGTTAAACAAGCATGTGAAGTCTCCTAGCAGATGATCTTTAAGCCATTGGCTGGTCTTGAAAATACTGTTTTCACTAGAAACCTGGGGCAGCTCTGGGTCTGAATCCTCCCTTTCTTGTGAAAAGTTATTTAATGTCCACAGAGGTCTGTTGACTGAAAAGCTAGTTCAGCCTCTTGCATCCCTCCCTGACCACTCCCTTGCCTTCACTGCTCCTGGGTCTGGTGCCAGGCATCAGCTTTGTGCTGCCTTCATACTTCACGCTTACTGTTGCTGCTGAGGAATTGTCAATACCTCCATCCATAGCCCTCTTCCTCCTAGCTCTAAAGTGTTGGGCACTCTGGCGGCTCACCACCAGCAGGCTATGCCGCTGGGGTCAGAATTTTAGGTTGCCTGTAATGACGATGGATAAGGCAGAGGAATGGCAAAGGCTGTCTTCTGGAGCTCAATCATAGGCATATGGGGAGCGAGTGTGGCCACCCAGGCCCCACCTTGCTCCTTGGATGGGCTGGTTTCAGACAGTGGTGCTCACATTCCTGCTATATCTGATGAATAGGACACTTAACCACCACCATCCCACCTTACAGCTACCACTCCTCACCCTCCTTGCCACCCATTGAAGGAGGGGTTCTCCTCTCAGCTATTTGCTTCCCCTTTCAACCAATATTTGTTCACTTGTTTTCTCATTTGCTCATTAACCTTATATTCATCCATTGATTTAAACTGACAGAGCCCCTGAAATGAGAAGAAATGCACAGTTTTTGTGATCTCATAGTGCTAGGCACTTTCTGTAGATGATCTCACTCACTGTGGTTGGAAGCATAGAATCTTCAGTCAAAATGCCTGCATTCAAATCCTGAATCTTCCATTTATAGTTGTGTGGCCTGAGGCCGAATCCTTAACTTTTTCTGGGCTTCTCATTCCTCATCTATAAAGTAGGAACACAATACTACCTACCAAGTGACAGTTGTTTAGAGAATACATGAGCCAATACACAAGAAAATGTTTAGGACAGGACCTGACACATAGTTAATGCTCAATATAAATTAGCTAGTGTTACTAAAGCACACAACAGTCTCGTGAATACTATTTTTACTCCCATTTGGGATATAGAAACCGAGGCTAAGAAAAATTGGAAAATTTCCCAAGTTTAAAGGACTGGTAAATAGTTGAGTTGTGGTTTAAACCAGGCAGTCCTGTTTATGATGTGTAGTTTATGCAGCAGAGGTCTGCGGTGGGTGGCAAGGCCGGTGAAGAGTGGTGATCTAAGATAAAGCAATTAAAACAAAAAATGCCAGATGATGTCTGAAATATTTGAAGTTTTTATTTTTATTTTCTGCCCTACCTTCCAGCTATACTTATGACTTTCTGAAACAACCCTTTTCAACCTATAACTTTGTGAAGGAATTTTTCCTCCAGTAAACCCCAGACTCTTCTGGCTGCATTGTTTCCCTTCCCTGGAGCACCATTTCTGCTGGCTCTTGGGCTGACCCATCATGTCTTTCCTGCCTTAGTTCCTACCATCCTCTCTCTCACATCTTCTGTTCAGCCATACACGCTCTCTCTGGGATTTGTTCTTTCACCACCATAACCAGCAACCCCTACCTTTGCTCTCAGTGTGACCTCAGCCTAGAGTCCTCTTTCTGCCTTTCTGCACTCTGCCTGTGAAAGCATCAGGGTCTAACCTAAGTGCCTCCCCCTCTGTGAGTCTTCCAGGACTCTGCAGGCAGAGGTGGCCAGCCCATGTCCCATGTGTCCCTTCCCCAAACTCTCATAGCATTTATCATAGAGTTGTCATTGTCTGCTTCTAGGTCTGTCTCAGCATAGTTCTTGAGGTTAAGGACAGTGTCTGTCTGTCTCCCTCCCTCCCTCCCTCCCTCCCTCCCTCCCTCCCTCCCTCCCTCCCTCCCTCCCTCCCTTTCCCTCCCTCCCTCCCTCCCTCCCTCCCTCCCTCCCTCCCTTCCTTCCTTCCTTCCTTCTTCTTTCTCCTTTCTCCTAGAAATGTTTTGTCCTTTTGTGTTTGTTGCTGGAATACAGTAGAGTAAGCCCTGCTCCTTACCCAATATTACCTCTTCATGAGGCTTTCTCAATTATGGGCCCCCTGGGCACCAAAAGGCTCTCTGCCTCTAAAGCCCTCTGACATAGCCCTTCAGCCCCTGTCCTCTATCTTTTGCAGAGTTCTAACATAGCCCTGGTTTCCACTCAGGGTGATAATCAGCCAGCTGAAACCTCTTTCCCATGGATTTCAGAACAGAGAAGATTGACAGTATTAGAATATTTTTATAACATTGTTGTGTGTTTTTTAATTTTTTTTTTTATTATTTCCAGAGAGGAAGGGAGAAGGGGAGAGAGAGAGAAACATCAATGATGAGAGAATCACTGATTGGCTGCCTCTTGCACGTCCCACACTGTCGATCGAGCAGGCAACCTGGACATGTGCCCAGACCAGTAATCAAACCACGATCTCCTGTTTCATAGGTTGACACTGAGCAACGCTGATGGGGCTCCATACCACTGTTTTATTTATGTCAGGATTAGCCTTTTGCTGGTGGAGAGATGAGAAGATAAAATCTGTACCTTACAGATAAAAAAGCCATGGCTCAGAGAACTTGTGAGGTCATCTATTTTCACGTCTGTGCATGGGCCTGCTGAAATGTTTTTCACTGTGGATGACCTAGATTTTTCAGTGGCAGGACCATTTTCAATAGGACTAACGCTATTTTACACAAGAGAACTAGCTCAGTCTGAGTTGGCAAATGGCATAGGGAGATAAAATGTTGAGATTTGTTGCTGAGAAAATAACATGTTCAGGGTTGTGTCCCAAAGAGCAGTAATTCCAGTAATTGCTGACTTTTATATTTTTGTTTTTGTTTTTCCACTTTGCTCACCATGCCTTAATGTATGTGGATGGTTATGTCTGGCTCCTTCCTGAGAAGATCCTTGAGTTACTGTTTTCCTTTAATATGCAAGGCTTCTGGGTCAGCCCCAAGGGCACCCTAGGAAACTTAATTCATCTATCTCAGCTAGGAAAGAGCAGGTAGGTTTGGGATCATTGAAAATTGTTTGCCACAGACATCTTGAAAACCATGCCACAATTTTGCTTTGCTCTCAACTTATAGGCAAGCAGGTATTATTGAATAAGGGAGATCTAAGTAAGACTGTTTTAAGGGAAAGGTTAGGCCAAATGAAGAAAGTTTCAAAGAAAAGTAATGACCTAAACAATGTTAGTATTGACTACATTTGATAAAAAATGTAGTTAAAATAATAATGTCATATTATTCATTTTATATCTTTTAAAACATCAAAGTCTTAGGGTATATTGCCAGTGGAAAATTATTGGGTCCTATAGACCTCAAATCATTAGAAATTGCCCAGTTTTCATGGTCATTATATTAGGTTCCTAGAGGAATTTAAGCCTGAATTTCTAGCCTAGTTTTTTTTCCTGTAACTACACTAGACTACTTACTAGGCCCCATGTCTGAGTTGTTCCTGCCTTCTTTTATGTCAGCTAATATTATGTCCAACCATTAAAGTGCAACTCTTTCTTGACGTTCCTACCTTGACTTCATGCAGATTTAACTACTACTTTTTCCTATATTTCAAGTTACTTTTCATTATTAATGCATGTAAAACAACATAGAAACTCTTATCATAGTCTATAAGGCCCTATATAATTTAATCTCTGCCTATCACAACAACTTCTTCTCTTTCCTCCCCATTTATCATTAATCTCCAGCCACACTAGCCTCTTCAGTTTTCTCAAACAGTCCAAACTTATTTCCTATATCAGCCTTCTGGCAGTAACTTGAAGATAATTTAATAAAAGGGTAATTGGTAAGGGTATTGGCAGGATATAGAAAAAATACAAGGTTGAGTGCAGTGCCTGGAGCTAGTAATATTAGGGCACTGTTATTTCCCAAAACTTGATGAGGCAAAGAAAGCAAGTGGTTATCAGACTCCAGAATAAGAGAGCTCTGTTGAGAGAGCCACCTGACAGGAGCTGAGAAAGATAGATTGAGGGACACGACTAGTTTAAGATGACCCTGTAAGGAATGATTCAGAAATAAAGATTCAAACAATTCTATCATCTCTCCTTCCCATATCTTTCTGGGGCTCTCCATTGTCTAAACTCAACCTGGAAGTTAGTTGACAAGAGAACCCTTTCCAGTTAGTTAGTTGAACCAATTGCCCAAATCAGCCATTTCATAACATTTGACTCAACACATATAGATCAGCACTCTGAAGAAAAGAGAGGAGCACTCTCATCCTGATCTTCTAGTGGCTTTCTTCTCATTTTTCCCTCAAATGTTAGCTCTTCACAGAAGGCTCCCCTAACTACGCAATCAAAGTAGCATAACCCCAAACATCAACGTTGCTATTAAATCCTTAGGTCTCATTTTATTCATAGTATTTATCACCATCTGAGCTTATTTGTTTTATTTCTTTTCCCATTAAAATTAATTTTCTGTCTTATTGCACTGTAATGTAAGCTTTGTGTCTTGTCTGTTTGATTCACTACTGTGTTGCCAGCAACTATCACAGTGCTGATGCATGGATGGCACTCACTGATTCTTTAATAATTAAGTGAATTCACTACTCTTTCTTTCCATAGCAGGTTGTTCTTCTTTCATGGTATTATCACAGTCTGGCCTGTGCTGTAGTTGTTTATGAATTTTTCTTGAGACTAATAACATTAATTAATCCTCTTTAACTCCTAGCATCTAGTAAGGGGCCTAGTACATAGTAACAGATTAATAAAATTTTAAGTGAAATAACTCTCCACCTTAAAATAGGAAAAATTTGACATTGGGTGGGAGCTCCATGGCACATTTTTAAAATTTGTTTTAATTTTTCATCACCATTTATCATGTCTATGCCCTCTTCTGCCTCCATCCATCCCCATTATCCCCCAAAATCTCCATACTGTTGTCCATATCCATGAATTCTCTCTCTCTCTCTCTCTCTCTCTCTCTCTCTCTCTCATTATCAGTACCTCCAACCCTCACATGGCATTCTATTTGGAGCTCAAGAAACTGTCTTGTATTATTACCTAATTGTTGCCCACCAATGTCTTCTTACCTTAGTTTCTGCAAGGATAAGCACCATGGTGTCTCTTCCTAGGTCCTCCAGAGCATCCTCAAATTCTTAGTTAGTGTTTGTTGTTTTTGCTTTAGACATATTTCTAAATAGTTTTCTTGGCTGCCTTCATAGTCCACAGTAAAATATATGAAGGAAAGCAGGAAAGATAAAGGACTGCTATAGCAAGTAGACTAACATCTACGCAAGCAGCAGCCGGTAGTCTGACAGCAAAACAGGAAACAAATTCAGGCTCCATGAGAGTGTGAATACCTACTCTCTTATTACTTGTCTCCCAAGTATCTAGAAAAGTCTCTTATATGTGGAGATAATAATAATGATAAAATAATAGCTTAGGGCTACTAAGTGACAGATGCACCTAGACTTTTGTTCCAGAACCCATGCTCAATAAATATTTCTTGAATTAATGAATAAATAAAATAATCAATGAATTAAATGTGTTACTTCTCAGTCTCCAATTCACTTGATTTCATCTTAGGATGGTATTTATACTTAAGAAGAAATTCAATTTACACTGTACTTGCAATGTTTGTTAAACTGAATATAACTTAATCTAAGTAGAGGGGAATTAATAATACTCTCCCTTTTTAAATACCAGTAAATGTTACCATGCATTTCTGTTTAAATATAAACTTCATTAAAACCATGTTTCTCCCTTGACTTTCTATCTCAGTAATTAAAGCTGTTTCTTAACTCTCAGAAATGGTATTCACCTTTTAAAAGCCCCAAGAAGGAATATAAATATTTAGTCCTAGTTTTACATGATGACAATTTTCCCTTAGGCACAATCCCATTGCATTTATAGTACTTGCCAGAGTAGTGCCGTAAAATATATGAAGGAAAGCAGGAAAGATAAAGGACTGCTATAGCAAATGGCTCCAAATCCTGCCAAAGAAAGAGGCTCCAAATCCTGCCAAAGAAAGAGGACTAAACTCTAAGTAGAAAAATAAAATAAAAGGAAGAAAGAGCCCTGGATGTGTATCAAATCACCCTGGCAGTGCCTGCAGAACCTATATCTATGGCAGTGCATGCAGGTCAACAAGCATATTCAAGAGGCCATTGTCTTTGTAACTTGAGAATCAACAGCAGTGGGGTTTTATTATATATTTCACTGTCTGGCTGGGTTCCTCAGCAATCATGTCCCTGGAGCCTCAGAAGCTTTTTTTTTTTTTTTTTTTTTTTTTTTTTTTTTAATAACTAAATATCTCTCTTTGGAAATCTGTACAAGTTGGAGGGCCTGTCCTGGTGTGATGAGTATAGCTGTGGCTGCCCCATTCTAAGAGGATCATGTAGCTTTCCTGGAGCAGGTCAGTCTGAGAGAAGAAGGGTGTCGAGATGAGGATGAAGGAGCTAGAGATGCTGAGCCTGGAGAAGAGCCTACTTCTGAATTTGCTTGCTCTGTAGCCTTGGGCATCTGGGACACTCCCGACCTAGGTTTCCTCTTCTATAAATTGTGCTTCTAGTATTGTTGTAATAGTAAAATAGAAAATACAGCCAAAACCGGTTTGGTTCAGTGGATAGAGCGTTGGTCTGTGGACTGAAAGGTCCCAGGTTTGATTCTGGTCAAGAGCATGTAGTACATTGATTGCAGGCACATCCCCAGTGGGGGGTGTGCAAGAGGCAGCTAGTCGATGTTTCTCTCTCATCGATGTTTCTAGCTCTCTATCCCTCTCCCTTCCTCTCTGTAAAAAATCAATAAAATATATTAAAAAAAATAGAAAATACATGGGAAAGTACCAAATCAATTGTAAAGTTTTACCTGTTATTGTTTTACTGTTATCTAAATAGCTTATGATACCAAACATTCAGTCAAAAAAGTAGCACATTATAAAAAGTGTTAGCTAAGCCTGGCTGGGTGGCTCAGTTGGCTGGAATGTCATCCCCTGCACCAAAAGGTTACAGCTTGATTCCCAGCCAGGGCATATACCTGGATTGCATGTTCAGTCCCTGGTCAGGTTGTGTACAGAGGGCAACCCATATCAGTTTCTTCCTCAAATCCTGTTTCTCTGTGTGTGTGTCTCTCCCTTCCTCTCTCTCAAATCAATGAAAACATATACTTGGGAGAGGGAAAAGAAAAACAAAACTGTTAGCCCAGCCAGTGCTGCTCAGTGGTTGAGCATTGACCCATGAACCAAGAGGTCACTGTTTGATTCCTGGTCATGGCATATGCCCAGGTTGCAGGCTCAACTCCCAGTAGGGGGGCATGCAGGAGGCAGAAGATCAATGATTCTATCATCATTAATATTTCTATAAGTGAAAAGCGTTGCTGTTTTAACCTGCTGTGAACCTCAGTAGTGGACTAATTGTCTGAAGAACTAGCATATTTTTTTGTATTTAAATAGAACAAATTGAATTATAGAATAAACAGCAGTAGAAATTCCTGCAGGGTGGTATTTTTCAACATAAACCATTATTCCTTCCAGTCATATGCATAGACACAGCAAAGCTTCTGTATTTATATGTTTTCATTAAAAACAAAAGTATTTATTTCACAAGTTAATTTGGTGTATTCTTCACAACAGCTAAATTCAAATTAAATAGTCTAGTGCTTAAAGATATTAAAGACTGACTTACTGAAAGGAGTCTATACTTTTGGTGCAGTTTCCTTAATAAAAGCCTGTAGTTGTTATTTTCTAGCAAGAATTCTAAAAGGGTTTCACAGCACCATTTTTTTTGGAGATTTTAAATTGTTCCCTGGTTACATTCACAAATCAAATTCTCTAATTTAATACCCGTTAGCTCTGGGGACAGCAAGCATAGTGAACAATGTATAGCTTCAGGGTTGGCAAGATCTACATTCAAACTCTGGACTTATGCAAAGTCCTCAATGTCTTCCAACACTTTCCCCCTCTTTGAGATGCAACTTAGTTTTAAGAGTAATTGTGTTAAATGAATTGATGCAAGTGAAATGCCTGGCATCTAGTAACTATTCCTTTTTAAGTTGTCTTCACTTATGTTTATCAATGAAACAGGATTTTCTTACTTTCCAAAGCACTGTGTTTGGTTGTTACATTTTCCTGTGTGCTTGCCCTTGTAAGAGAACAAATGAAAGTTTAAACTTAGGGTCTTTTTTAAATTGCTTTGGATCAAAAGTATTTTGTTATAGTTTTGTCTATGACTTCTTCACAATTACTGTTAATTTATCTGGTACTTTATGAATGAGGGGCTGTATTCTAATAAAAATTGAGAAAAAACGTTATCTCTCTACCAAGTAACATTGTCCAGACCATGAGAGTAGAAACCTAATTGACTTGGTGTGCTGAAAGGGACAGGAACTTGGAAGAAAGAGAGATTTGGGCTTAAACTTTCACTCAGTATCTGGGTGACCTTGAGAAAGTCACCTACTCTCTCTGAGCTTGTTTGCTCATTGAAAAATGGAGATAATACTACTCACTTCACAAAGTAATTGTGATAAACAATTGGGTTGATTGATAGGAAATTATTTTTAATCTGTAAAATACAGCCATATATTTTCTATCAGAGTTTTTTTTATACTGTCCTCCTTTACTCCTCTTTTCTTTCCAACATGGAAGCCACCATATATCCTCTGCTTAGACTGTCTGCATATTCAGTCTGATTATGCTCCATGTGCACTTGATCTGGTTGATGAACAAACACAGCTCTGGTTCTCCTGGGAGGCAGCCTGGTTTATGAGAAAAAATTCAAAGTGTGGACTTTGAAGCCAATGATCTGTGTTTTATATCTCATTCCAGTACTTACTGGCTGTATGACTATTGGCAAATTATTCAAATATTCTTAGTATCATTTCCCCATGTATAAAATGGTGACATTAAACCCTACTTCTCTGTCTGATTATGAAGACTTAATGATATGCCTAGTAAATGTCTACACATAGAAGTGCCAAATAAGTATTTTATTACTTTAGAAATCTAAATTCTCCAAAGGCCTTTTTTATGTATTTTCCAGAAAATGCACCAAAATATGCTATTTTTTTGACATTTGTTTGAACATTGAGAGATAAATGCCATTATTATTATTATTATTAGTAGTAGTAGTAGTAGTACACTTTGACTTGGATAGTTAAAAATTTCTTTTCACATTCACACTGTGAAATGCTTCCCTTTCAAATTTATCAGCAGGCCAAGTCATGCATTGACCACAAGCAAACCTTGGGCTCCTGTGGGCTGACTCACAGTTGTCAAGAAAACTCTTAGCAAGGTACCCATTCTCTAATGGTTTCTCACATCCATTTGTGTTTAGAGTTTTATTTTTTTTCCCTTTTGTGCAGCTGTTCTGTTGGAAGATGATCCTCTCTTGGGACTTTTGAATCCAACTGCCTCATTTCATATAAACTAAAGTTCAGACAGAGGAAGAATGGTCAGCTTTCCTGGTTTCCTCCCCAGTGTTATTTCTATAAAATCATGCTACTACTATTTATTTTATCTACAGTGAACCCTAACCCTGTGTGATAAGAGTTACAGTGCATTATCCCATGTGACCCGTGAGGAAACAAGTTTCACAGGAGGACTTACCTAACGTCAACAAGTAGTAAATGGCAGAGTTGGTTTCAAATCTAGATCCTGTTCTTCTCTAGGGAGCTTAATAAGCCTGCTGCCTTTCTAAAGACTCCAAATTGCTTATAAAGCAGTGTTGTGGTCAGAGTTGACACATAGCACTTATGAGGATAGAGTTAAATCTTCAATGGTAACTGTGGGCAATTGGGCAGGACTCCAGCCAGCCAAATGGTAACAATTTTTTTTTTTTCATTTCAAAGTGCATTTGAACCATTCTTCTTAGAATTTTTCTCTACCTGGTATCATTTTCTCTACCTTCTAGTCTGCATTCTGCTGATTGTAGAGGACTCTTCATTGTAAACCATGGTAGATTTGGAAGTAGGGTAAGGTAGTTTAATTCATTTTTTTCCCATAAGAAACTATAGAATTAAGATACATGTTTAGTATTAACTTATATTTTTTGTTTGTTTGTTGACTTGTTTTATTGTATTTAACTTGCCATAAATTCTTTGGAGTACATTATTAAAAATACAGAGTTTATCATTGTCTCCCTGGCCCCCAACTGGCATTTCTGCATTTCCAGCTTCATCTCTAGCAACTCTAGAAATGATCCAACCACATGGTTTTCTGTTAGAGCCCAGAAGGCATTAGGCTCTTTCTCATTTAGAGACATCTCACCAACTCTCCCGTCTGGCAGAATGGGAAGAGGGAAAAGAGGAAGCCAGGAGTAAGATTATACCCACATTTGTTGGGGTTGAGTAATAAACTTGATTTTTTGTTTTCTAATAACTGAGGCAGGGAGAGATATAATATGGGATACATGGCTCACACTGTCCATTACCAAACTAAGTTCAGTTTCTTAGGACAAACACAGCTTTTATTGACACTGAGACCCAGGGGAGGGGAAAAGGATAGGCAGTCTTTAAAGAATATAATTTATAATGTGAAAAAGAACATTCTCAGACACATCTTTGACAGTAAGGCAAAAGTTTCATAGGGCTGTTTCTTATAACATCCCTCAATGTATCCTTAGTTATCTGACTGACACATTGATGAAAGCTATCCTATAAGAGACCCAATTAGTGATCTCTTGTGCCCTGGCTTGATCCTAATGTACATTTTAGTTTCTCAAGAAGCAGATGAACTACATACTCTTTAGGCCTTTGTCCATTATTTTTTTATTTCAACTGAGCATTTTATAAATATTGAATTTCAAGGAACTTAAGCTTGAGCATCTGACAATTAACTAACTGTATAATTTACTAACCACACATTTTCTAAATAATCAGTGGTCTGTTTATTGGAAGGTTTCTGGGACTCAACCTCCTCATCTATAAATTAATCTCAGATGGATATTGTAAAAATCAAGTAATATGAGCTATATACCCATGACGATCAGGACGACCAAACAAATGGTCACCATGAGGTGTATTGAGCACCTCTTGGCCCCTCTCTCATGGCCCACAGGCTCAGATTGCAGCAAGACACGCGGCAGGTGGGCAGGGTAACAAGCTTGGAAGTGAGCAGTGGTGGGTGGGCAGGGCTGTGAGCAGTGGCGGGCTTCGGCATACACTTTTGCATGCTGGGCCTCTAGTATTACATAATAATAATAATAATAATAATAATAATAATAATGTGGGCAAAAATATTGCAATGGTTAACAGCCATAGGAGACATATACTACTAATTATTATATATGAATGATCACATTTGGTCTTTACAACAAACTTTAAAAGATAGTTATTATTATTTCATTGATTTTGAAAAATAAAATTGAATTTAAGTAAGTGTTCCAAAGTCAAAGTGTTGGTAAGAGTTGAGTTTGAATTGAAGCTTAGGTAGACTCCAGAGTTCTTACTTTTAGCTACCATACTATAACTAGCCATATGTAGTGTTCAATAAGTAGGTTAATAGTCACACTCTAAATTGTTGATGATCAGTATAAGATAAATGTTATTGAAATATTTTTATTAGATAGTGTTACATAGCCTGCAGCATTTTATTGGTGTGACTTACCACATTTCATCAAATTTTATCAGCCATCAACTGGTAGATGCACCATTATGGTATGTACTACTAAGAAAGAAAAATGTTGCCACTTAAACTCTGACACAATGCTTTCTTGTTACATCAAATTTTTATTTTATATTTACTGAAAGACCTCTTTTAAACATATTTATTCAGGGACTTTTATCATAGATATCTCTTGTGTATGATTAAAGAAATACATGCAAATCAAGTGTTAAGGTATTTTTAAAGCATTTAGGACACAACTATCCTGAGTTACTTTTGACTCAGAGTTGTTAGTGGATAAGTTTTCACACAGTAGCAGCCTCTGTGTCTTCAAGAACATAGTTATACAGCCTTTCTTCAGAATGTCCCTTGTCATCTTGGGATTTCTCCCAAGCCACTGACACATTTAGTAAGTTTTGATATGAGTACTCAGGAAATTACAATTAGTCATGATTGCGATTGAGACTGTAATCTAGATGTCAGAGATGTTAAATGGGTGTGGGGGGGGGGCGGAGAATATATGTCTTATAATAGACAATGACCTTTGTGTTGAGTAACATGCGCTTTGCCTGACTTAAAAATATAACAGTTATGATGAGGATTTTCATCTGAAGTCTCATTTCTCAGCCCAAGTATAGTACATATCCAATACATATTTGTTGACCAACTGGAATAGATAATAGCTCTAGGATATGGGCTATTGCCTTTAAAATTTTGCTTATCCAAGGTTATCCAAGGATATCTACAAATAACAAGGACCTTCTAGAGCAAGTCCACTATGATAACACAATAGTACCTTTCCCCTAAAACTATACCAAAGAATATTATAATATCCTCTTTTCAATAGAATAAAAAAATTAATACAGGGGAAAGATACACATGCAATTTCAGCTTTCACAATTATATTGTGTGCGACTCTAAGCAAATCTCAGGTATAAAAATAGAAGAGTCATTTTCACAATCTCCAAGAGCACTTCCAGCCTAATGGGATCTCTTTCTACATGTGAAAAAGGGAGCTAACATTAATTTTAAGCCAACTATGTGCTTGTTATTTCATCTTAATTAATCTTCAAAATAACCCTTTTTATATAGCTACTAGAGGCTCAGTGCACAGATTCATGCACTGGGTGTGGTCCCTCAGCCCAGCCTGCACCCTCTTGTAGTCCGGGACCCCTCACTCCTTAATGTCTACCTGTGGGAGTGCACTGACCACCAGGGCGCAGCTCCTGCATTGAGCGTCTGCCCCCTGGTGGTCAGTGCGCAAAATAGCAATCCATCATTCTGGTCATTCTGCCATAAAGGTTGCTTTGGCTTTTATTACATACATATTATATTCTAGAACACAGATTTTTGGACTTTATTACTTCATGTATTGGCTACTAAGAGGAAAAGATGGGATTCCAATCATGTCTTAATTTAAATCCCAGCCCCTCTATACATCACATGGGTTGCCTCTACTGGAGTCCTTAAACTTTAACTTGGGAGAATACAGGTGAGCTAGGTATTTGCTAGGATTGTGAAATTGGTACATTATATTGTTGGAACTGTCAGACTAAAAGTTATAATGCATCTCAGTTTAGTTCTAGAACCTTCCTGAGAACCTACATTTGCTTTTGCTGAATGTTGGCAAGGTATAGAGAGAACTCATGCCACTCTGCCCTTAGGAAGCTCACAGTTCAGGTAAGTACCCTGTCTCCCCGAAAATAAGACAGTGTCTTATATTAATTTTTTCTCCCAAAGTTGCCCTAGGTCTTATTTTCAGGGGATGTCTTATTTTCGGGGAAACATGGTAGCTTTTAAAATATATCCTTTCTTATCTTACAGTTTATTTAACACTAGAGGCCCAGTGCATGAAATTTGTGCATGGGGTGGGGGGGCTGTCCCTAAGCCCAGCCTGCACCCTCTCCAATCTGGGACCCCTCAAGGGATGTCCCTCTCACAATCCAGGACTGCTGGCTCCCAACTGCTCACCTGCTTACCTTTCTTATTGCCCCTAACTGCTTCTGCCTGCCAGCCTGATCACCCCCTAACCACTTCCCTGTCAGCCTGTTTGCCCCTAACTGCCCTTTCTTATAGGCCTGGTCACCCCTAACTGCCTTCCCCTGCAGGTCTGACCCTCCCCCCCGCCCAAATTGCTCTCCCTTGCAGGCCTGGGTTCCCCCAACTGCCCTTCCCTGCAGGCCTGGTTGCCCACAACTTCCCTCCTCTGCCGGCCTGGTCACCCTTACCTATCCTCCCCTGTAGGCTTGATCACCCCCAACTGCCCTCCCTTGCAGGCCTGGTTCCTCCAAAATGCCCTTCCCTGCTGGCCATCTTGTGGCGGTCATTTTGTGTCCACATGGGGGCAGCCATTTTGTGAGTTGGAGTGATGGTCAATTTGCATATTACTCTTTTATTAGATAGATTATTCAACAACTATTTCTTAAAGACCCAACTTTATGGTGGTGACTAACTATAGTTTAGTAAATAAAAGTACACATTTCTTCCCTCATAGGCCTTTTGATCTAATGGTAAAGAGAGACAGCACACAAGTAAACAATGAATACAAACAAAGGTATGTAATTTAAAACTATGACAATCTGTGATAACATACCAGGTTTAGTGTTATAAAACAGCATGTGAGTCATATTTACCAGGTATGAGCAAAGAGGCCTCTCTAAGGAGGTGACAATTAAACTGAAACTTGAAGGATTAGAAAAAGGCAGGAGAAGAGCACTGAAGATCATGCCAAGCAGACGGAAGAGAATGGTGAGAAACCTCTAGTGGAAAATATATTTCAAAATTCAAGGTACAGAAGGGGAAAATGTAAGAGATGAAGTTGGAGAGAGAAGCAAGGCTAACATCAGATAGGCCTTGAAATCTACATTAGAACATTTGGATTTTGTTTGTGATGCAAAGGGAAGACATTGAAGGCTTTTTAGTGGGGCCAGCAGTTGGAAAGGGGGGTGAACATTTAGCTAAACTTTTATTTTTTCTATTTTAGTACTTTGGCTTCTATGGAGAATAGAATCTCTTTGTGAACTAGTGTGAAAGAGGGGGAATTAGTAAGAAGGCTGTTGCAGAAGTGAGATATAATGACTTGACTTAGGATGGGTGGCAGTAGAAATGAAAGATTGAAAGATTAATTCTATCTGGGAGTGAAAGGAGAATGAGGAATCAAGCTTGAGTTCAGGTTTCTGATTGGAAAACTGGTTGAATACAGTTTCTATTAATTGCATTGAGGAATTTTGCAAGGTGATAATGTGGGTGAAATAGGGGAATTGACATATATATTTTTAAAATGTCAAGTTTTGATACCTCTGAGATATCTAAGGAAAGTTGTCTAGTAAGCTTTTGGATATACAAGGTTGGAGTCTTTAGAAGAAGTTTGGGCTAGAGACATAGTATATCTAACACCTATATTTGTAGGAGAAAAGGTAGAAAGAAGGGTAGGTAAAAAATAAGATGGTATGGGATCAAACCCTGAGGAATTTAATATTTAGAGGTTGGACAGAAGAGAAGAGGCCCACAAAGAAATCAGAAAATAACTGGCCAGAAATAGGAGAAAAACCAAGAGCAGAGTGAACTGAATTGTCATGGAAGAATATGAGGTGCTGGAAGAAGGTATGTGCAGAAGTTTGAGCGGAGAAATGGGCAGTAGCCGATGCTAGATGGAGTATGGAGTCATGGGATCACAGTTATTTGCCAATGGCAATGATCCAGGAAGAAGCACTATTGATTATCAGGAGACACAGGAGATGGCTAAATGAGTGCAGTCCTTGAGCAAGTGAGAGGTATGGGACCCAGAGGACACGCTGTTAGCTTTTGTTCAGAAGAAGGACACCTTCATCCGTGGTAACAGAATTATAGAGAGAGACATAGGCATGTTTCTAATTTTGTTTGTGGTAATATGAGGATGCTCTTGTCTGATGGCTTCTAAAATAGAAAGCATTATATGAGATTATCCTCTAAGAATGGTGGGGCAGGGAAACGAATGATGGTTCCCACAAGATAGAAGGTTTGAACTAATGTTTTCAGAGGAAAAAAAAAGAGAGAGAGAGAAACCTACTTACTGGATTAGCCTGTAGAATTGTGGAACAATAGTAATAGCTGCTTGAGGACTGAAATCCTGATTTAAAGTGCCGTCATTCTACCCAGATATGTGATTTTCTCCAGATATTCAGGCTCTATATTAGGTGGGCAGAGAATTAATTCTGGGTTTGAGTTTTCCACATGAGAAAAAAAATTAGTTGGAGACATGAGGATTGAAGGAGTTTGTGAGAATATAATTATAAAGTTAGGCATGGATGAGAGGAAAGGATCTGATGGCTATCAAATAGGAGGATTAGTGGATTAGAGAATTATTGTACAATAAATGTTCCCTCAAGTTAGCCTGAAAGTTGCAGTTAGAGAATATGGTGTGAACATTTGAAATTGTAGGTAACGTGTGTGTGTGTGTGTGTGTGTGTGCGTGTGTGTGTGTGTTTGAGAAAGAGAGAGAGATGGTGACATCAAAGAGATGAAGTGGAGAGAACAATGATTGGGGATCCTTTTTACTAGTATCCATTCAAAAAGTGTATATTAAAGACTTACCATGAGTCAGGCATTGTTCTGTTTGCTGAAGATACAGCATTGAGGTATAAAGGCATGATGTTGAATAGATCAAATGCATGAATATGAAAATCACTTAGAAAGAAGAAAGAAAGTGGGTGGGGAGAGAAGGAACAAGTGAGGCAAAAATTAATTAAGGCTTTTTATGGGTAAAGGAAAATTATTGAATTTGGGGTTTCCCAAAGCATAAACCATGATATTTCTGGCACCTGTGTAATACCATTAATAACAGTAAAATGAATAATATCAATAATAATAATAAATACTTAGATAATATTTATGTGCCAGGCACTGAACTAAGTATTAACATGTATTAATTTATTTCATTCACAAAACCACTGTATGAGATGAATATTATTACCCTATTGTTCAGAGTAAACATGGATTGGGAGGAAAGAAAGGAGGAGAAGGTGAGAGCACGGTTGGATTAGGGAGGAGGGAATGGAGAGGAGTGGTCAGGTGAGGACAGATGTGAGAGGTGGTCTGGACTTGCAGCAGTGTCAGAAGGAAACTGGCAGGTAATGTATGGTGGAATGTTCCCTAATGGCCTTCCAAGTGAAATGGTTAGTTGAAGCTAGTGCTGGATTTACTTAGGTGGGTGATGGCTTCAGTGGCAGCTGCTTCCTCAGAGAGCAGGAGGAGTTAGTAGTCACGATAACTGGAGACTCTCCCACCCAATTCCCATCAAGGGATGCAAAAGGTGATTCTGCCAAGGGGAGAAGGGACTGTGGACTCATCTGCCCGTTACCCCCTTCTACTCTTAGAAAACTTCTGCTTTAATTGCTCAAGATGATAGGGCTTTATTAAAGGTTTTTCTTTGAAACAATGGCTCTGTTTAAAAATTATAATGGCATGCTTGGAAAACTCTGATCTAGAGGATTATTTATTCTTAAGAATATTTAATCAAATCTCATTTTTTTCAGATAGGGAGCTGAGAGCTCAGAGAGTGGGTAGGATTTGTTCAAGGTTGCCCAATGAGTTTGTGTAGAATCAGGTTATTTCTCTTGACTCCTGGTCTAGTGCTCTTTTCTACACCCACCTGACCCAGGTTTAGAGCCTTAACAAATTCTCTAGAGTCAAGAGGGCAGCAAGCTTCTGCCTACCTACCACCTTTTCTCTGTGTCTGGCCTATCTTCTGTTGGCAGCCCACAACTGGAATTTAAAAAAAAAAAATCCATGCTGTTAATAATGCCAGCTCATATCTCTGCTATATTCTATTAAGAAATCATTTGTTGTTTTGTCAATACTCCTGGACGCAGAGATGAGGCCTCCAGTAAGGTTTGCTCACCCTGGCAGCTGTACTGGGCCCTCTACTTACAGAACTACTAGATGAAGTGGTTTCCCTGATGGCTTAGAGACTTGAGATAGGGCAATCTGTTCTTTGGTTTGCAGTCAGCAGAAAAACCTCTGTTCTCTCATTAAACAGAGCTCCTCCCCCTCCCCCTTACATGCTTTTCAGTTTTCTTTCATTCTTGTTTAAACTGTACAGAAACATTGTTAATAAAAGTCTGGTGTTCCAAAATGGAAGGGCAGGGATTTTGCTATGTTTTTGTTCACTTATGTACCCAGGTATCTAGAAAAGTGGTTAGCACATTACAAATTGTCAGTAACTATTTGTTGAATGAATGGATGCATGAACAAACAAATGAATGAATAAGATCTGAATAAATTGATACTGAAATTTGATGTGAGAGAAGTAGCTATGGAATGGGTCATTTGCTCAAACCTTCTTACAGTGCAGAGGGCTGAGAGTTAAGACCCCTGGCTACTAGTCTTGACTGGAATAAAGAAATGCAGCAGAGAAATAACTTGCAAGGTCACCTGTCCAGACAGGCTATGTAAATTAGATGTCAGCTGTGGTCCCTATTGTTTGAGACTCAAATGAAATTAGTTTGGCTCCCACCCCATGTGCAGTGGGAACTATAAATCCCTCTCAACCAGAGCTTGTTGGGGGTTGGGGTGAATTCTGCTATTCTGAGTTATTACTGAGTCAAAGCTCTCCAAATTAGTATAGTTTATAAATTGTATTTCTGTCCTGTGTATGATATTCTTATTGACCCAGACAAGGAATGCAGTTTTTCTCCTGGATATACCTAAATTCTCATATTCTCTCTCTCTCTCTCTCTCTCTCTCTCTCTCTCTCTCTCTCTCTCTCTCTCTCTCTCTCTCTCAAGCGTGTCCACAGGCACACACACATATACAAACAATAAGTTAACTTAATGTAAAAGCTTTCATATGTGCATAAGATTTCTCTGAAGATTTTTGGACATAAAAGGAATCTACAATATATATACAAAAGGCTAATATGCAAAGTGTCCCCTCAGGAGTTTGACCAGGAGACCATGAATTTGATTGCTCTCTATGACATGTGCTAACCATCAGGGGGTGGTGCAGAATGAAGGAAGGCCCTGCCAGCAGTCAGCAGCTAGGGAAGAAAGGCCCTGGCCAGCAGCCAGAAGGTCTTGAACCTGAATGGTCCTGATTGCCAGCCAGGCCTAAGGATCCTAACCATGCACAAATTTCATGCATTGGGTCTCTAGTTTGTATTATAGCAATGCAAAACAAACAAACAAAGAAACAAACAAAACCACTTCTCATATTAGTCACACCTGTTATTGAAAGATATTTAGCTATTTCTATTAACTTGAGCTTCATCTTCCTCATATTTTAATTCATACATATATAGATATAGAGGTAATCTATCTGTATTTCTTTATATATTTATATATAGGTAACTCAAAAAAATGTATACACATTTTAACAACTGATAGCTCAATTTTGAAAATGAAATGTATTTTTAATAAATACTGCCTTTACAATTATTCAATGTGTGTGTATACAATTTTTGGCACATCCTGTATGCTAATCGATTTCTCCCACTTTCCTTTCCTTTCTTCTCTATTTTCTTTATTTTTTAGATTCCTATTCCTTCCTTAGAAATTACAAAAATTCCATCTTTTGTTTCCTTGTTACCAGTTGAAATTCATGACTATCTCCAAGTAGCTAGTCATAGTATTTTTTTTTTAATTAAGGCAGTTCCCTTCTTAAGATGTTCCCTTCCAGTGATGTTATTGGAAGGATCCTGAGGTATTTCATAGTATTTATAGAAAAGTTGAACAACAAAGATGCAGGGGAATTCCTAGGCATCACTTGGGGAATATCTGTCATAAAATTCATGAGATGCCTAACCAGGGATTAACATGAATATGATTCTGTGTCAACAAAACCAGTCTTGTTTCTCCATTTCCAGTTTCTAATTTTCAGAGAACTCTGCTTGTCCTGATGTATGGTTATTGATCTGTGGTTCAATAAGCTACAACCAAGGGCAGGAACATGTTGAACAGACAAGGTCATGTGCCCACCCTTCATATTGGAGCCATTTCCAGGGCATGCAGAATTATTGGTGTTCAGCTTCTCTCAGGGCTAAATTTTAGTTAGTGTTCCTTTATATATTCAAAAAATATTCACTAGGAACATGCTCAGAAATTAGTACTGCATGCTAGAAAATAGACAAACAAAAATGTGTGGAAATCTCTAATAAAACCCTTTTAATAAAGACTTGAATATCCAAGAGGAACCCAGCTAGACAACATTAACTCATTGTTATGGATATCTAAGGAAAGTGGTATAGTCCTCTGGTTTTTCAGAATTGCTTTGAGAGCAGCCAGACAGCACTGGGGGCCCTCACCAAAGAAAAAAGTATTTTGAATCCATTGTAGTTAGGCAAAATAAACCCTTACATGAGGTGTTCTCAAATTATAATCACTTTTTCTCACTTAAAGGAGGTTTTGTACTCATTTGTTCTTTCTACACAAAGGAGAGATAGCCCTTCTAATTTTGCGCTTAGTTATTTAAGATAATAGGGGGGGAAAGTGACAGCAAGAGTTATTATCACAAAAATTAACACTTATTGAGAATGTATTGTATCAAACCTTATGCTAAGAGTTTTCCATACATTTTATCATCAAAGCAATTCTATAAATAAATCAGGTACCTTTATGAGGCAGGTATCCTTATTACTTTAATTTACAGACTGAGAAAACTGAGTCTCAGAGAGTCTGAGGAAATTTCCCAAATTATAGACCTACTAAGTGTCAGAGCCAGGATGCAGGCATAGATCCACTGACCATAGTGCTCATCACCATTTTCCCCTAAAGTATAGTGAAAATAGGATGGTACTGTGACAAGAATATCAGGATATCTGGATTCTAGTCCTAACTCTCCATTAGCTAATTGTGTGGCCTCAGATAAACTGTTTCTTCTCTGTGCAGCTCATTTTCCTCCCTTGAAGATGGTGGGGCATGGGTAGATTTTTACAAACATCTCAGTGCTAAGATTTTCTAATCCTACCAGCATGCAGGGGCCTCTGATAAAACCTGTACCCTGTCAGTTCTTGCTGCTCACAAATATTGCTTGGAGAGAGAGGTCTTTGGAATTGATGATTGAGAGCATAATTCTGTGGTTTCTTCTCATTGTATTCTCTCCATCCAAAGAAAGTATGTAATGGCTGCTCTGTCTTGCCATCTGATAGTGTTTGTTTATATCAAGCCACTCAGTACATGGTAGGTAGCTACACTTTTAATGTCAGTGCCAAAAATAAGTAAATAGATGCATAACATTTGCTCTGATACCAGTAAAATGCAGTCCACTTAAGACAACAAATCTACATCAGCAAAATATTTAATACTGGTTCAGGGCAGAAGGTCTGGTCCAGAGATCAAAATTCAGCTTATTGGCAGACAGCCCATTTTCCATATTAAAAGATGCAGCATGACTCTCCCACTGCAGGGGAGTTATTTTGTAAGGGAGAAAAGAAGAATTGGTACACAAAACAGTCTGTGGTGCCTTCATTATGCAGTCAATAGGAAACAAAGCTCAGCCATACCTAGGGATGAATATTTGGTCATTCTGAAACTATAAAACATTGCTCATCCCTGCAGGCACTTCTGGAACCCATTCAGGTCCAGAGTGGCTTACTGTAGGAGGGAGGTTTGGGGTCCCCCAATCTTCCTTCTATAGCTTGGAGGTTTGATGTGAGTGTATGAGACACAACAGAAGTTCCACAGAAAGAGCCCTTGGACCTGAATTCAGAAGACCTTGGTAGGATCCCAGCTCTGCCACATTTGAACTCTGTTAACTTAGTCAAGTTAACTTAAATTTTATGATCCCCTCTCTTTTTCCATTATAAAGTGAAGAAAAATATCCAAGGGGTTGGTATTATAATGAAATGAAATATTTTTATTAAATACCTTATACATCCTGGTGCTTTCCTTCACCTTCCTGACTATAAAATGACATCATAATACCTGCTTCTCCATTTTATGTGTGATGATGTTCCTTCTTTTTATAAAAATGAACCATACTCTGTCCTCAGGGTAATCCAGTCAAATACATTAGTAAATAATGTAATTAGTAAATTCAAATGCGTTAATATATAATTAAAATAGGACTTAACATGCCATCTGTGGCAGGATGATAGGAAGACCAGAGGAATGCTGTCATGAGGATTCATAAAATGCCTCCCAAAGGAGGAAGCATTCTAGCTCAGCCTTGCAGGATGAGAAATACTTAGCAGATGAAGAAAGAAGAAGGTGCTTAAGAAAGAGGGGTTGCCGAAACCAGTTTGGCTCAGTGGATAGAACGTTGGCCTGCGGACTGAAAGGTCCCAGGTTCGATTCCAGTCAAGGGCATGCACCATGATTGCGGGCACATCCCCAGTAGGGGTTGTGCAGGAGGCAGCTGATCGATGTTTCTCTCTCATCGATGTTCCTAACTCTCTATCCCTCTCTCTTCCTCTGTTAAAAATCAATAAAATATATTAAAAAGAAAAGAAGAAAGAGGGGTCAGAGGGATCAGGATGAGCAGTGGCCTGGAGATGTGCCAGTGCAGGGCATGTTCGTGACACAGTGAGGAGTCTCCAGCAGGCTGAGCCTGGGTCAGTGGGGCAGTGAGGACCCAGATTAAGTTGGAGCCAGATACCTTGAGAGTTTTGAAAGCCAAATTCGCGTTTTATTTTATAAGTAATAGAGAGTTGACACAATTTTGTTTTTAGTGGAAGGGAGATTACAATGATTTTGCATCATGAATAGGTGAATGGCAAAGATTTTGGGGTTTGAAGATTAGAAGTCAAAAGGACATCAGTTAAATATAGCTTCTTTTGCTGGGTGACCATTGGCAGCTGGTTTAAATTCCCTAGAACTAAATTTTCCTGGGCTTTGATATGAAGAGTGTAGAATCTTTCTAGTAAAACAAGTGTCGATTATTGATTCCACAAGGATTTCACCATATGAATAGTTGGGCCAGGTGATTTCTGAGGTCTTTGTCAGCTTTAACATTCTAAAATTTCACCTGTCAGAATTGTTCCCAAACCTTCTCTTGTAGGTAGGTGTTGTATTCAAAATCTACTTCAACCTGAGCTTTAGTCTTACCTTTGAACCAGATACCTATGTTTTAAGAACTGTGCATGAATCATCCCAAAAGGCAAAGGTTAAGTAGGAAGTCAGTAAGGAGGTGGTCTGTCTGTTCTTGAACTGAGTTATATAGAAATTTTTAGGAGACATGAATATCTGAGAAAGGCTAACCATGGATGCTCATGACAGAATAGGAATCTGAATTAGGAGTCAGGGCATAGGACCCTAGGCCTAGAGTAGACCTTACAAACATTGTTTAATGTTCTTTATCATCTTAGCAGTGGGTTCGTGTTTGGCATGGAAGTGAAGTTAAAATAAGTGGTAGAATCTTATTTTAGTGGAAACAGCAATGGCCTGGAGTCAGAATACCCACGTTCAAGCTTCAATACAATTATATCCAAGCCATACATAATCTACCAACACCTCAGTTAAGCTTTCTGTGCCTTGGTTTTCTCATTGAATAATGGGTGTTATAATAATATTTACTTCACAGAGGGGTGATGAAGCTTACTTTTCAAAATTGATTCTTTCATTTAGTTATTAAATTGATTCAACAAATCCTTATTAAAATCCTATCATGTATCAATAATTGTACTGGCATTAGAAATACAACAGTGAATCAGAAATACAAAGCCTAATACTGTAACATTGTAAATCACAATGTTAATATTTTATATAATTATAGTGGGTCCCGAAATTTTACTCATACCACACAAACAAAAGGTATCTTCCTTTCTGAATGTAAAACAGCTCTTGTCTTCCTCAGGAGGTCCCATGTTCTGGGAAGCTTAAAAAAATTATAGCTCTATTACACCAAATCTTATTCCAACATAGTTAACTTAGTCCTGTACTGTAACCAAACAGCTTATTTATATACTAGAGGCCTAGTGCATGCATTTGTGCACTGGTGGGGTCCCCCAGCTTGGCCTCTTGCAATCTGGGACCCATCAGGGAATGTTGGACTGCCGGTTTGGGCCCAGTCCCCACAGGCCAGGCCAGGCTGAAACCAGCAATCCCACATCCCCCAAGGGATGTAGTAGTGTGCGAAGTGGCAGACGGCCAGGGAGGAACCCAAGCCTAGGCCAGCCACTGTGCAGCTCTCACTCATCCTGGCCCCACTGTGCCTGGGGCCACTGGGAGAGGCACACACTGCCACAGCTGCACTGGCCAGCTCAAGCATCTGGTGCCTACCAGTCAGCTGAGTGGTGCTCCTGCTGTGTGAGCACACTGATCATGGGGGGGAGGGTGAGAGGGGGGTGGGGGTGGGGGGAGGGGTTGGAGCAGCTCCTGCATTGGGCCTCTTCCTCTGGTGGTCAGTAAGCATTATGGTGATTGGTCAAATGGTCGAATGGTTGACCAGTGGCCTAAGATTTTATATAAATAGCTGCATTACTCTTTAAGTAAAATTGCCTGGTCTCTCAGATTTCTGCTTTTCTTCCCTATTCTCCTTCTTTCAAAAATAATAACTGGTGGTACTGTCCTTGTGGAAAGAAGGGGACATTGGAGCTTTGGGTGGGTCCATAAAATGTTCTCCGGATCCTCCCTCATCTTGGCTGTGGAGTGGCTGGTTGGTTTGCTCCTTAGACAGAAGATCACCAAGGCGTTCTGGCCCTTCTGAGGGTATCTGTCTTAGTCAACTTGTGCTGCTGTAACAAATACCATAGACTGGGTGGATTTACCAACCAACATTTTTTTCATAGTCTGAAGGCTGAAGGTGCTAGCTGACTTAGTTTCTGGTGAGGATCCACTTCCTGGTTCTTAGATGGCCACCATCTCACTGTGGGCTCACCTGGTAGAGAGAGTTTATCTCTTTCATGTCTCTTCTTTCAAGGGCTCTGATCTCATTCATAAGGGTTCAATCTTTATGACTTAATTTCTTCCCAGACATTCCACCTCTAAGTATAATCACATTGGGGATTAGGGCTTTAACATGTTAATTTTGAGGGAACACAAAAATTCGGTCCATAGTAGCATTTGCAGTTATTCACCTTCCCTCCCTTAGTTGATCAGGGCCTCAAGTCCTCTCTCGAGGACTAGTCTCATATTGCCTCCTGTGTGCTCTATCTCAGGTGGTCTGCCCTGCAGTGATGACCTCTCACTAGCAAACTTCCAGCCAGATTTTCAGTTTACTGCTGAGTCCTCTCATGGGAAAAAATGGGAATTCTTATTTTTTGTTCACATCCCACAAGGACCTAGTTGTTGTTATGGAGGCAGCCCAAAGGAAGTCTGTTTGATAAGCCCTGAATTGAAAATAGAATACCCTCTGAATTCTGTGTCTCTTATATTTTTCTAGATGTTTCTAAAATTCTTCACCTCAAACACACACATTTGTGCATGTGTACACACACACACACACACACACACAACCCTAACAAATTTTACATTAAGATTTGGATTTGAACCCAGGACTCTCTGGCTATAGTCATTATTTGATATACTAGTAGTGTAATATTGTTTGGAAATGTGCTAGTGTCATTAGGTTCACATATTGATAGATATTTAGAACTGGAAAGCACTGTAGACTTCATTGATTTCATTTGAAAAATTAGAAGACTGAGACACATAAATGATTTACCCAAGGTCACAGAACCTGTAGGTCTTTGAGTCTTTCTTCTGTTGGGCTTTGAGCTACTCCTACACATAGGAAGCTCTTACTACCACCCACCCCCCTCCCCCCCAGCCCTCACTGCCCGGTCTCCCTCTGGAGGCCCACAGCCAGTTCTGTCCTTATCTAACAGACCCTGGACTGTTCCTGCCCACATACTAGAATAATTGTGTGTGTGTGTGTGTGTGTGTGTGTGTGTGTGTGTCTGAAAGAGACAGACAGAGCCTTGCTGCTCTGGTACCAAAGAAGCCAAAGTCCTAGACAGACCTCATAACTTTATGAACTTGGGTTGTGTTTGAGTGAAGTCAACAGTTAGTTGGATTTTAATCTAGAACCACCTCTTTCCTTTTTATCTGTACTTTAATCTGATGGACCTTGACACTAAGGACACAAGGTTAAACTAGCCTGATTTTGCAATGAAGCGATCACAATCTAGGGTGAGAGGCAGGCATTACATAAAAAGGTTATAATAAGGAGTGGTAAGTGCAATTAAAGAGACAATTTCTGCCCCAAGGATCTAATATTTTCCTGGCAGAGTCATTCATCTGATTAAATGAAGCCACATAGTACAATGTCTGGCACAGGGAGACAGTTATTGAATCAAATCATCTTATTTCTCAGGTTAAGAGATTGAGACATTAAGCAACTTGCTTATGGTCCTATAGGTAGGTAGTGGTCAAGCTGAGAAAGTCAAGTATCCAGATTCATACCCCATGACTTTTTTCACCGCGCACTTTGCCTCGGGATGATAAAATGGATGTGTGTGTCCTATCAGCTAGTCTTGTTTTCACACCTGAATTTTTGGGAAACTGGATGCCTCCTTCACAATTTAGGTTTACCACATACCCAATTTCAGACTGTGCTTTGCAAGTCCCTCTGTTCTTTGCAGAAATGAGCCCAGCAACAGGGCAGCATTTCTATTTGCACATTTTGTTCCCCTTTCATACCTAGTGGGATGGCAGAAGAAGCATCAGGCCACAGCAGTGACATTTGTATGGAAAAGACCTATTGCATCCTTTGTAAGGAATAGCATGCAGCTCTAAGCCATGCTTTCCCCTTTGCCTTCCTCTGGGAGAATTAGGCAGGAATGTGGCCTACTGGAGGGAGATGCCTGAGTCCTCATACCTGGAATTATATTCCATAATTAAAATTAATAGCAAAACAGACACATAGCAGAAAGGTCATAGAACCCAAGAGAAGACCATTGGTAGCATATTGCCAGGTATCAAAATAGTTTTGAACTTTTCTTTAATCTGAAAATGCCCAAAGCCATCTGTGGTAGAGAGGCAGAGTGCCAACCTCCAGCCTGACTTGGGAAGGGTTTAGCTAAAGACAAGTCTTCTGCTTAAACCCTTCGAGGCCCAGCTTTTCATCCCTTTGAAGTGTCCAGTCAGTTTTATGTTATTAAGCCAGTGCTCAGATGGAGTGACCTTCCAGCCCTGGGGAACTACTCATGGCCTGAATCCTGAGACCCTTGCGTTGGCCTATCCAGTGCCCTCTTTCTTACATGACTCTTGGATTCCCTGCTTCCTGAGCTGTTGACTATACTTTTCCCCTTTTGATATGATAATTGAAAGTTCTATGGCATTTTTCTATCCTCAGATTATATCTATTTTTATATCTAACTTAGGCTATACAGTCCTGGCCTAAACCAGCTCAACTTCTGGAACCTTCCCAGTTCTATCTTATATCTTCCTTGTTTCATTTGATCAGACAACAAGGACTTAGATTTAACCTCATCTCCTCCCCTTCCTTTCCCTCTGTATGAATTTCTGGGTGAAAGCTTCCTCCCTGTTTAGGGCCAGGCCTAGAGCAGAGCTTGGGGTATTCACATATTAAATTTAATTCTTACAGATTATAGTTAGACCTATAGTGACTTGTTTTTACAGATGATCTTAGAGTGAAGTGACTTGTTATACTGTAGCAAGTCAGTGACAAAGCCAGAATTCAAGCCCACATCTCCTGCCTCCGAGACCCATGCTTGCTGCACTACAGCAAAGGTATGTCTTTCTTGCAGAGACAACCACATAACTCAATATGGTTCCTAACATGCTGAGTTTTTCAATAAGAATATGCCCACAGAGTCAGGAAGTTCATATAGAAATGTGCCTAAGTAATAAGCATAAAATATTTTACTGTAAAGCCTAAAAGAAGCAGATTTTGTTAAATAATTGCTTAAAGCTAAAGGGTATTTAGTTTTCAAATAGCCATTATTATTGTGAACTTCATGAGGAACCTGCAGGGGGTTCAGGTGCATCAGTGAATCAGAATTTTGCTTTGCCTTTAAGCTTTTTATTCAAGTGTGATATAGAAACATAACGGTACACAAGTTATAAATATATAGTTGATGATTTTCACAGTTTGAACACATCTGTGTAACCAGCACCCAAATCAAGCAATAGAACATCACCAGCATCTCAGAAGCACTCTTTGGGCCTCCCATTCCCAAAAGACTACCTTGACTTAGTTCCACCATTCATTTATCCATTACACTGTTTATAGTATTGGGATACTTTCTAGTTTTGTATATTACAAGTAATATTGTAAGAATATTATTGTAAATGTCTTTTGGTTTACATTTGTATGCATCTCTGTTGGGGTATGTACTGGTAAGTCAGTCATTGAGCATGCATATAGTATTAGTTTTATGTTGCTGCTAAAACAAATTACCATAAACTTAGTGGCTTAAAGCAACATGAATTTGTTCTCATACAGTGTTGGTGGTAATGAGTCCATAATGAGTCTTATGGGCTAAAAACAAAGTATTGGTAGTGCTGGTTCTTTCTCTAATTTTCAGAAGAAAAATATGCTTCCTCGCTTTTTCTTGCTTGTAAGAATTACATTCCTTATGTCCATTGGCTTATGGCTTCTTCCTCCATCAAAGCCAGCAGCAAAGCATCTTCAGTTCTCTCTTTGCTTTTGTTTTTACATTGCCTTCTCTCTTATAAGAACCCTTGTGGTTATATCAGGCTCACACAGATAATCCAGGATAATCTTATCATCTGTAGATTCCCAACTTAATCACATTTTTCAAAATTTTCTTTGCCATATAATATAACATTTACAGATTCTAGGGATCAGGATGTGGATATCCTTTGGAAGCCTACCATATATATGTTCCACTTATAAATAGAGCCAATATTGCTAGCATTGCATACTAGTAGAATTCTGGTTGTTCCATATTCTCATCAACTCTTGCTCTATTGCATCCTTTTTACTTTAGTCAGACCTCCTGTTTCCTGTCTAGCTCATATCTGGAAAGTCAAACTTTCAATAGCCACAGTTATGCCCAAACCCATTCCCTCTCTAAGCATCATAATTCCTCCCTATTGCTATTTCTGCTAAGGAAGAACAATTTTTAAAATGAGCTCTAACCCTAGCTGGTTTGGCTCACTGAAGTGACTTGTTCTAGGGTAGATGCTGGGTGAGGAGTGACATGTGTCCCACCTGAATTTCTCTTAGGAACATGGGGTTTGATTCCAGTCAAGGGCACATACCTTGGTTGCAGGCTCGATGCCCAGCTTTGGTCCCGGGCCAGGCATGCCGGAGGCAACCAGTCCATGTATCTCTCTCACTTTGGTGTTTCTCTCTATGTGTGTCTCTTCTCTTTCACTCTCTCTAAAAATCAATGGAAAAATAACCTTAAGATTTTGTTGATTGAGAAAGTAAGTCTCTGGAGTAAAAAAAATATAAATAAATAAATAAATAAATAAATAAATAAATAAATAAATAGAATGAGCTCTATCGATATCCTGCAGTGGATGAGAAACCTTATGAAGGGATAAACATTTTGTCACCAAAAGTATTAAGAGAAGTTAGATAAACATTTGTAGGAAAGTTGAATAGGCAAAATCTATATTGAATAGAGACATTCTTTTGGAACAAGCCAGATATTTGAAGTTGAAGGACTTAGGTTTTGGCTTCTCCACTCCCTGTGTAACAATGAGCAAGTGACCATGAGCAAATTATGTAACTTCTGTGAGCTTCAGTTTCCTTACTTTTACAATAGAGAGATTTGACTGATTACATGTATTTGCTGTGATGGTCATATGCTACCTCCTCTGAGTTACTTAGTTACATAATCATCTGTAACATTGCCCGTTTAGGCCCAATCCCAGTAGGACATCCGTCTCACAATCCAGGACTGCTAGTTCCCAACTGCTCGCCTTCCTGACTTCCTGATTACCCCTAACTGCTTCTGCCTGCCAGCCTGATCACCCCCTAACCACTCCCCTGCCAACCTGATTGATGCCTAACTGCTCCCCTGCCAGCCTGTTTACCCTTAACTGCCCTCCCTTACAGGCCTGGGTCCTCCCCAACTGCCCTTCCCTGCAGGCCCAGTCACCCCTAAATTCCATCCTCTGCTGGCCTGGTCATCCCTAACTGCCCTCCCCTGCAGGCTTGATCACCCCCAACTGCCCTTTTTTGTAGGTCCGGTCCTTCCCAACTGCCCTCCCCTGCTGGACATCTTGTGGTGGCCATCTTGTGTCCACATGGGGGTAGCCATCTTGTGTGTTAGAGTGATGGTCAATTTGCATATTACTCTTTTATTAGATCGGATAGGACTGATCTAAGAATCTAGTAAGATATTGGTGATGAAATATCTTTTAAAAAACTCTTAAAGTTTTAGAACACTTTCAAGAGGCATTAGGATTTTGTTGATCTAGGAAGTAAGTTTCTGGGTTAGTCACCAAAGCAGACTGAAACCCCTTTATCAGGTAGATGCTGGGTGGGGAGTGACACCTGAATTTCTCTCTTAGGAACATAAGGTGATCTCTAAGGGAAACTATTTCTGCCTCTCTAAAGAGCAGCCCTAATTACTGGTGATAATTAGTTGCAATTTAAGTTCCTCAGGGAAATTTGTAGAGGTGCAAATTGCACTGAGGCTCTCCAGGATTTGATGTCCTTTCCCTTCATGTCTCATCCCATCTCTCTTCTTGTGAAATAAGGGCAGAAGATGGAAAAGGTGCCTAAATGAGGTGCCAAACCTGGAGGTCATCTTTACAAAGGGCCCCCTTTGCCACTCTCCTCCACAGAGTAAACTTCTAGTACCCACTCAGGTGGCTGCAAGCATTTGGGCAGCCAGAGAAGTATTCATAGGAAGAGAGCCATTTACTCTTTCATTTGATAAATGTTTGATACTTTCTCTGTGCTGAGTGTTAAGATCAGATATGGGCAGATATGGGCTCCGTGCCCGTGAGTTGCTCACAGTGTAGTAGGAAAGACAAATAGGAGAATAGACAATTTTAAGGTAGTCTGATTATGATACTAGAAAAAAAAAATTGATAATGACAATCACCATTTAATAGTCTAGATGCTTTACAACTGTTTTCTCTCATTTTTTGTTTTTAACCAAAACCCAAAACAAGTTACATTTATTGATGGAGCCCACCCCTGGCTATCCAGGGGAAAGGATGTCCCCAAGGAGTCCCCCAGGACAAAATAGAAATGGGAGTAATGTTTTGGGGTTGGTCCTATATAGAAAAGAGCATCTCTGGAGTCCTTGTGTATTTTTTATTGTTGTTGTTTGTTTGTTTGTTAGTTTTTAAAATGAGAGTCCTCCATGAAGGGGCTTCACAGTCTACAAGCCTTGACCAGGAGCCCAGTCTAATACTTTTAATAATCCTAAACTGTCATAATTATTTTTTTGGATGAGGAAAATAGTACACTAGGAATCAATTGGAAGGTAGAGGCATGTTTGGTGAGGTTACTAAAATGAAGGAAGAGAGTAAGACCCTCCCTGCCCAGACAAACCATGTTTAGACAAAGATTGGTTTGACATTGACCAAAAATTAAAGGTGAACTGAAGAAAATTAGCCTAACAAACCCATTCTGGACTTAACTCCTACATCTTTTTCTCTCGATTTCCTGAGTTTCTACCCTCAGGTTTTGAATTGTCTTTAAATACAAAGTAGGTAAATGAAAAGAGCTTAGGATCCTGAGTCAAAAGAATCAAAATGATTGCCTCAAATCCAATCACTTAGTAGCCAGCTAATGATTTGGAAACACTCTAATCTCATACTCTGTAACATTCGTTCAATAGTTTAATCTAGAAAAGAGCCTGGGTGCTTCCTGGGCAGAAGAGGACAGAAGGAAGGACCCCCTGTTTGTAGGATGTAGCCTTTGCTCTATTATCTTGAAAATTTCAGCATTGGCCCAAACCTCTCCACAAAATGAAGCCTGAAGGTAAGGACCTACCTCCCCCATGGAGCCAATTAGTAAAACTGCCATAGCTCAGGCACAGGAGTCTTTTCTTCACACACTTCTACCCCTACATCCTATCAAGTTATTACTTCTAACCACAAAATGGATAGTTCTGTTATGTGGAATGTTTGCTATCATCTCATTATACTCTCAGTTACCCTGAATGCACTTTAGAGGTCTGCATCATTGGCAGTTGTTCCTGTGGCCCTCCTCCTAATCAAACTCTGGATTGATTTTGATCTTGTCTTTCTAAATCTGAAATAATAATAATACCTACTAAATCCAGCCTCATTTGCTGCTAATTTCCCTAGGCAAAGACTGTGCCAAGCAAACAGGCCCCTTGGAAAAGGTCATTATCCTTCCCAGAATGAAGGTTTTGGGTTTCCTATCTTCAGTTCCTCTACTGTTTCAGAGTGAATCAAAATTGGGAAGTAGTTTCTTTCTTTTCAACTAAAGGCATAAAAAAATCTTTGGAATTCTTTTCCTTTCCTGTACTAAGATAAATACATTGCAGGCACTTATTAGCTAGTGCCTTTGTCTTAGGGAGTGAAGAATGATGGTGCAGGGCCCAGATCAGAGGGGAGAAACAAAGGACTCCTTGCTTAGGGCTTGTGGATGTGAGAGAAGAAGGCAGAAAGGTTCTCTGTAAGTGGGAAGGGAGGCAAGGCTATCTGAAAGAAGCCTTAGTCAAGAATAAAAATTAATAGGTAATACGTCATATTTCCAGATTATCTTCAAGGTACCAAGCATTTTATTACAACTATCATCAAGTAACACTGTGAAATACATGATACATGTTATTTCACCCATTTTACAGACAAAGAAACATAAAGACTTTAAGACTCTTGAAAAATCACACAGATAATGAACTAAAGAGCTGGGACTTTACTCCAGGTCCCTCTGGCTCAAAAAATATCTTCTCTTCATATGGCTACTCTTTCTATTCCATGGGGTTAGTTATTTTAGCTTGAAGTGATTTAGGGTTGACCACACCTTGAAAGTTTCTAAAGCACAATATTTTTGGTGTTTTAAATGAGTTGTTTACTTTACATTCCCTTGTGTTTTAGAGTAATATGTAGTTAATTAATGAATTAAATAATTGATTAAATCCATTTTTCTATTAACATTATAACAGCTCTTCCATTAATATGAAAATATGAATGTGTCTCAGAGAAGTTTCCTTTGACATTATAATGACTATATTAAAATTGCAAATATAATAATGAAATTCTAATTGTTTTAGAGAAACAATTTTAAAAGGCTATATATAAATGCTCTGAAAGAACTATGGGATGTTCATGAAGTACCAAAGAGGAATTTTCAGAGAAGTTAATATGAAAAAAAGCACATAATTTTCATTAAATCGGGCTGTAATTGCAAAATGATAGTCATTGAAAGAGAATCTTTTGTTTCGAGCTTTATAGTGAACAAAACAAGAGTTGGCAGGTTAAAACATACAATGTGGCAATTTAAACAAAGAAGTGTAATTCAAATTCAGGTTTACTTCTAGCATTCCATGACCTTCTTTAGGTGGATATGCAGGATATATTCCATCTGTCTCTCCTGATCATCTCTCTACCTTTTTGCTCTACCTTCAAACTTGCCCAGAGACTGACCTATGTTGATTACATCAACAGACTCCTTTGACATAAGTTTTCAATTTCAGTTTACCCAATCAGGGATACCACCAAAAGGTCATCAGTAATGTTGAGGTACTTATTTCTCCAGTTTCCTCCCTGAGGGGTCACACTGGCTGGCTATGTCCCTTGATTGAAGTCCTAGTTGCTGTAAAGTGCCCCTCTCGACAACCCCTCAGCTTCTTGGGTTTGGTAAAAACTCCATTCCTTTCCCTTCCTGCCTCCAGGTGGTTGCCAGCCTTTGGGTACCACACTACCCATCGTGGTTTTCCTACATTCTGCTTCCACCTTTGAAAACAGCCCTGCTTTACACTCCCTTCCTGCATTAGCTGCTTTGAGTGTGCCACCTAGTTTTGTGCTGCGACCCTAAGTATTAACTTTTTCATCTCATCTCTTTTTTTTTTTTTAACAAAATCATGAAATTATTTCAGTTCAAGTACTAAATTTTAACCAAGTCCCATCATCTCTGTAGACTTTAATTGCATTACCTCTAAATTGGGCATAACAATTTCTGCATCCAAGGTTGTTATACGAACAACTCTATTCCAACAAACTGAACAACCTGGAGGAAATGGACATATTCCTAGAAAAATACAACCTTCCAAAACTCAATCAGGAAGAATCTAAAAATCTCAATAGAGCAGTGACTTGGGAAGAAATTGAAACAGTCATCAAAAAGCTTCTAGCAAATATGTTATGAAGATTAAATAATTGGAGTAAAGCATTTAGCACTGTTACTAGCAAGTAGTAAGTAGATGCTCTGAAAGTACTGGTTTTCTTTTCCCTTTCTTTTATGAATTGCTTAGCACTGCATTTGTCAGAGGGGGAATATTTGATTTTGGGGAATTGATGGAGCAGGCACCACTACATCTGTCACATTCAGTGAATGTGTCAGTGAGTTTTTAGCCATTGGAGATGTTAAGCCCAGATTGGGCACTACTTGGCAGGAATACTAATTTGGGAAACTAAAATGAAAGTCCAGTTTAGATGGATGGAGATTTCATCCTCTGCTCCATAATACAAGACCCAATTCACCATTTTTATAGAAGGAATCAATTCACTAGATAGGATTCTCCAGTAGTGTCCACACTACAAGGGATAGGATTTTAAAGTGAGTCTGTTTCTTGGCCTACTCATCCACCCCACCTGGACTCTACACTGTCTCTTGAATATGACTTTAAAAGTGGCCTTTTTAAGTAAAATACGGCAGATAGAGAAAGGCAAATGCCGCATTATGATATCACTTATATTGTGAAATCTTAAAAAAAAAAAAAAGTTGAATAAAATGTTTGCCAGGAGCTGGAGGTAGGGGAAATAAAAAGAATAAGGTCAGGGCCCTGGCCAGGTTCCTCAATGGTTAGTGTTGTTCCAATGTGCCAAGGCTGTGGATTCAATCTCTGGTCAGGGAGTCAGGTCACATACAAGAATCAACCAATGAATGCATAAATAAGTGGAACATCAAATAGATGTTTCAATCTCTCTCTCTTACTCAAATCAATTAAAAATTTGTTTAAAATGATATATAAGGTCTGAGGATCTAATGTGTTGACTATAGTTAACAATACTATCTATATACATAAAAAGCCAGTGACTGTAACACCTTAACGACCAGAACAACCAGTCTCTATGATGCTCACTGCAGATAGGAACCAGCCCAATTGGGGTGTGGGGTCAGCGGGCCAACCTCCTGCGGCCCCTCCCCCCAGCAGGCCCCACCCTCAATTGCCCCCACCATCCCAATCAAGGGCAGGGCCTGCCAGCCAATCACTGGACCCCACCCATGTACAAATTCATCACTGGGCCTCTAGTATTATATAATTGCAATTTGCTAAGAATAAAACTTAAGTATTCTCACATATAAGAAAGTAAATATGTGAGGTGATGGGTCTGTTAATTAACTCAGTTGTTGGAATTCCTTCACAATGTATACATATATCAAATCATCATGTTGTGCATTTTAAATATATTACAGTTTTGTCAACTTTACCTCAGTAAAGCTGGGGGGAAGTGGCCATGCAACCTTGAGTCTGGCTGGATCCAGATAGGTCTCACTCACCTTCCACATTCTTTGGTATCAATGTTCATTTTTATTTAATAAATATTTTTGCACTGATTATGTTCCAGGTTTTTTTTGCTGGATTCTGGAGAAAAGCATTCAGCCAATAGACTTTTATTGATCTCTCACTGTGTGTTCAGCTCTGTCCTATATGGAGGGGATACAGTGAGAACAAAACCATCTTTTTTCTCATGGAGCTTGTATTCTCATGGGTCAGGCACACAATAAAACAAATATATACTACTAGAGGCCTGGTGCATGAAAATTGTGCACGGGTAGGGTCCTTAGGCCTGGCTAGTGATCAGGGTCAATCAGGGTCTTGCCCTTGCTGACCAGGGCCCCCTTTCCATAGCTGCTGGCTACCATTCAGAGCCTTTCTTCATTCCATGCCACTCCCTTGTTGTCAGCACACATCAGAGTGAGCACTTGAACTCCCAATCTCACACATCTCACACATCAGAGTGAACACTTAAACTCCTGAGGGGCAATTTGCATATTATGCTTTTATATATAGAGAGAGAGACTAGAGGCCCAGTGCACAAATTTGTAAATGGGTGGGGTCCAGCTGGCCCAGCCCCAATTGGGGCAGATCAGGGCTGGGCCTGTCAGGAGAAGGAGATGGTGGGAGATTGGCTGGAGGGAGGGGCTGTGGGCAATTGGCCAGCAGGCCCCCCCTCAAATTGAGGTCAGGGAGGCCAATTGTGGGCGGGGCCAGCCATTGGGTGGGGCTGTGGGTGGTGGGCTAGCTGGGGGAGGGGCATGAGTGGTTGGCCAACTGGTCCTGCCCCTATTGGATGGAGGAGGTGATCAGGGGTGGTACTAGCCAGGGGGAGGGACTGCAGGAGGTTGGCCAGCCATAACAAGCCCGATAGGCAGTGGAGCCAGCAGGCCAACCTCCCAAAGCCACTCCCCCTAGCCAGCCCACCCCTTATTGGACTCTCCCACTCCAATCAAGGGTGGGACTAGCCTGCCAAATGCACCCTGCCCCCACCCTTCCCCTCAGCTGCCCCTCCCCTGATCAGCATGCTCCACCACAATAGGCCTGCAGCCCCTCCTCCTGGCCAGCCCTGCCTCTGATCGCACCCCCAAACCAATAAGAGGTGGGGCTTTCTGGCAAACCTCCTGAAGCCCCTCCTCCTGGCAGACTCTGCCCCCTATTGGGGTGGGGGTGCGATCAGGGGCGGGGCGGGCTGGGGGGAAGGGCCACTGGAGGTTGGCCTGCTGGTCTCTCCCCTGATCTGGCCGGTTCTCTGTCCATAGTGGGCATCATAGCAACCGGTTGTTCCTGTCATTATGGCATTAGGGTTGCTGGCTTTTTATATACCCTGTTTCCCCCAAAATAAGACAGTGTCTTATATTAATTTTTGCTCCCAAAGATGCGCTAGGTCTTATTTTCAGGGGATGTCTTATTTTTCCATGGAGAAGAATACAGTACACATTTATTGTTAAATGAAAATAAAGGAAATTTATTACCTGTATATGGTACGGTAGTACGGTAGTTGTCAACACAAACCAGACAAACTATGAATCCTACAGTATCAAGAATTTACTCATTTATTCAATGATAATCATGTCATCATCTTCTGGAACATCATCATAATAATCCAGTTCCTTAATTTCCTGGTGAATTTCTTGTGACTCCATTCCTTTCAGAATCAGTGGGCCAGATCTCTCATGTTTAGCCTGGGGGGGAGGGGGAGGGCCTATTTTCAGGGGATGCCTTATATTTCACTCAGAAGGAAACCTGTAAGTAGGTCTTATTTTCAGGGAAACATGGTAGATAGGTAAATAATATCAGCTACCTGGTAAGTGACATGAAGAAAAGTAAGGCAGGGAGAAGAAATAGGGTTGTTTTTGATCGTGTGAGACCTTTGAGCAAATATCTGAATGAAGTGAGGGAGAGAGTCATCTGAAGATCTTGAGAGCTTTCCAGGCGAAGGGAGCAGCATGGAGTAAGACCCTGAGAAGAGGACAAGCAAGGAGGCCAGTGTAATTGAGCAGAGAGAGCAAGGAGTGAGAATGAGATCCGAGAAACAGCCAGGAGGTGGGCCCGATGTAGAACTTTGTAGGCCATGGTGAGGACTTTGGATTAATTTTCCCCAAACTTTTTATATATATATATATATATATATATATATATATATATATATATATATATATATATATATATATATATATATTATTGATTTTTTACAGAGAGGAAAGGAAAGAGATAGAGAGCTAGGAACATCGATGAGAGAGAAACATCGACCAGCTGCCTCTTGCACACCCCCTACCGGGGATGTGCCCGCAACCGATGTACATGCCCTTGATCAGAATCGAACCTCGGACCTTTCAGTTTGCAGACTGACGCTCTACCACTGAGCCAAACCGGTTTCGGCAATTTCCCCAAAACTTTTGAATGGGAAATTATTAGAAGGCTTTCAACAAGGAAAGTGATGGGAATCTAATTTATATGTTTAAAACATCACTTGGCTGCTGACTAGAGAAAAGACTAAAGGGGTGAGTGAAGGAGAAAGAATAGCAGTGAAGGCAGGAAGCCAGTGAAGAGGTTGCTGCACTGACCATGAGAAAGGTGAGGGGTCTCTCAGGCAGGGAGACTGCTGCTGTGGCCCAGCAGGATGAAAATGGTGCTTTGAGGAAGACTAGCAAGGAGTTGATTACAGTGGTTGAGGGAAGAGCTGGCGGGGCTTAGGTAGAGCTAAGGACTGAATATATTTCTCAGAGAGTGTCCTAACGAGTGCCTGTGGATTTAATGTGAGGTGTTAGAGAAAGAGAGGAGCCAAGGATGACTGCTAGGTTTTTATCCTCTGTTAATTAACTCAATGGCGGGAATTCCCTCACAAAGCAATTAGTGAGGTGATGGTGATGGTGGTAGTACTCAATTATTGAATATTATTAAGGGGAAATTTTTTTGTGTTTATTTATTTGTTGTCAATTTGTGAGCATCTCTTATGTGAGAGGTGCTGGGTATACCAAGACAAATAAGGAAAGCTCTCTGTTCTCAGTGGTTGGTTAGTGCAATTGAAGATAGAAAATCAAGAATTCTCAGACATGCTATGTTTGAGATGCCACTAGACATATAAGTAAAGATGTCCTATGGTCAATTAAATAAATGTTTGAAGCTCAGGGGAAAGGCAGGGCCTAAGATATTTATGTGAGAGTTAGCAGTATCAAAGTGGGTTTTAAAGCACCAAGTTTGGATCAGAGTGTGGAACAGGGACAGAACACATTCTGGCCTTTAGCGAGCTCACTGGCCCTTTGTTTCTCCCCTGTATTCTGTGAGGACTTGGCGAGACAAGACCACGACCATGTGCATTTAGCCGTTTCCTTAGTACATGACAGAGAGTACTGGTCAGGAGGTAGTGTAGCATAGATTACTTCTCAGGCTTGGGGTTACACACATTGGGATTCTAATTCTGAAGGTTACCAGTAGGCTATGTGACCTTCAAGAAATTGCTTAAACTCTTCAAACCTATTTTTTTTTATTCTTGAAATGGGGCATGTTAATAATGAATGGGATGTAACATTGCCTGTTACATAGTAAGCCCTTAATAAATGTTCATTGATAATATTAAAATGATCATACTTATTAATGTTACGACTCATTGGTTCCCACCTTACTTATCTCCTTCTTCCTCCTCTCCTCCTCTTTCCTCCACTTGGGCATGTTTGAGAATGAATGAATTTGGAAGCAAAATGATTTCTTTTCAGCTCTTTACAATCTCATTTGATGCAGAGAGCAGACTCTATTTTTACAACTGATACTATTCTTAGTTGTTGTTTATTTATATAGACTATGTCTTCATTATGTTTAATGCTTTCTTCTTAAAGAAAGTCTTAAAAAGAAATAAATTGACTTTTGAGAAGCAATGCTTGGTCAAAAAAGTGATTTGGAAACTAATGAGTTGATAAAAAGCCATTTGGTTGGCTAATTTCCACCCTTGTTTTGGAAATATACTTGGAGGACTCAACACAAGTTTTAGTCTGAAGATGCATCTGGGTTTATATAGTATCTAAGCTGTGAAATGCTGCTTTGTAAATAGTATTGGATTTTTAATGAGAAAGTAAATGTAAAAATCTCACACAGAATGTATTGTGTGGTGTACTCTTGATGTGTCTTTGATGATTTAAATCAAACATGTTCAGTAAGATAGAACACAGAAATTAGTGAGGTGATATTGATGGTGGTAAATACTCAAATATTAAATATTTTTATTAAAGGGAAATCCTTTTGTATTTATTTATTCCTTGTCAATATAAGAATACCCTGTGTGAAAGTTGCTGGATATACCAAGACAATAAGGAAAATTCTCTGTTCTCAAGTATTTTATATCACACACACACACACACACACACACACACACACACGCACGCACACACATGCACACGCACACACACACACAAGTTCATTGAAGTGATACAAATGTTATGGTTTAAAAAAAATATCTCTCCAGGGAATGAGGACAGTGGAATCCTACACATAATTAATTTAAAAATAAGGCACACTTATGGGTGTAATTGGGTGTGTTCTCTCTAGCTTGAAGTCTCCCTCTAATTGCTTCTGGCCAAGGGGAGCACCAGCAATCAGCATAGAATAATGGTGCTTGTTGGTCAGGGAGGAGGATGCTTGTCAGTGAATCTTATGAGGGAAATGCTTCTTTCCTGGCATTGTCTGGAATGCCAACAATGAGAACGTGGAGCACTGTGGGAAGCTTTTAAATATTTAGTCTGTGCCAACCCACCATTGAGGTATTTGTGTACTTAACTTGATAGAGAAATGAATTATATATGGGAGTCTTTTCCTATCATTTGCTCTATGTGTGTTGACAAACGCCCCATCATTCTCTAGGAAGGACACACCATGGGAATTACTGCAACACTCTGCAGACAATTTACTTGCAGGGTTTTATCCCATATGCTGCATTCTCTTCATCACAGCTACCTTTTATTTATTTAAATACAATCACTAAACAGGGAACTTTCCCAGACTCCCTTTTCTTAAAGTGGCATTTTAGAGCTCAGGTCAAATGTACTACCAATGATTTTGCTCCCAAGATTTTGTCTCTTTGAAGTATAAGGCTGCTCTTGGGCAGCTTAACACAATAGCCAACAATCCCAATGAAAATTTGATTCTAAGAAAAAGAGAAAATATTTAAATATATTGTTTTGTTTAAAATTGAAAGTGAAAAAGTCTACAATTTTATGCCACTTATCAGTGCATTAGGTTATATCTTGCCTATTTTTCCATGGTTAATGGTGTCCCTATTCACATTTTCTTTCCCTGGCCATCTACTCTAGCACATCATTTTGTCTTAATTTTCAAAATAACACATCAGATTATCCTATGTTTAGTCAACTGTAGCAATAAAATATTATGCATTTAATTATCAGAATGGGATCTCTGTATTCCAGGAATTTGACACAAAGTGGAGCATCACATTTTTACTATGTTATTCTAAATGTCTACTAGTAGTTGCAAGAAACAACATGAATGGAAACCTGCTTCGTGGTACACAGTTTCCCTCTCCTTGGATCATGCTGGATAATCTGAGAGCTGCATAACTGGACTACATTATCATAGTTGCTTTTGTAGAAATGTCCTTTGATATATTTCCCTTGGCCTGCATTAAAGGACTTGATAAAAATAGTCTTATGAACTTTCTTAATGAATTTACTCTAAAGGTGGTTAGAAAATACTTATGAAAGCATGAGGGATATTTATAAAGTTTCATGACCAGTTAGCACTGTGAACAACTGGCTTTTTTTGCCTCAACCAACTGAACTATTTTTTAATTTTATGACTTACGTGACTGGTCCTAGTTCCTTCTTTTCTTTGGCTACTGGAATGCTCAAATTTAAAGTCTGTTTTTAATGAATGCACAGGACTTTATGGTATGGGTTTGTTTATACAACCTTACTTCAAAATTTCATTTTCATTACCAAGATTTTTTGTCTTCATTTCCTCTTATTATATATATTTCTATAAGTCACTTCTAGTTTATTTTGGACCTAAAACTACAAACACATACATACACACCCTATGTCATTTTGGCTATCATGAGGTCAAAGGTCCAGAAATTAACTGGATCAATCATTTTCTATTTAAGTATTTTATGTAAAGCAAATAGATTTTTCTTAATATTTCTAGATTTTTAATGTAAAAGTAGATATATTGGTCGAGTGTTTTATCCAAGGTAAGTGTACACAGGGAGGTGCAAAGTCAGCCACTGCCTGGGGCCACCCAGGAGGAGCTACAGAGAAATCTGCAGATTCCTCCTCTTTGTATCATGTTTGGAAGTGCCCAGATGAGGCCCATCTATGAAGCAAGGAAGGTTGGTGCTAGTGCTGGATCTTGGGTCTTTTATTGATAGGTTTGAGGCTCCTTGACCCAGCTGTAGCTTCTTTGAGATTTTGAAGGAGAGGCAATTCCTATGCAAAGCCACTGTCAGCAGCTTGAGTGGGTTTGTAAATTGGATGAGGCAGGGTCTTAGGGGATCACCAGTGCAGAGCAAAAATAAATGGCTGACAGTCAGCCCTGTAACCAGGGAGGTCCCAGCACAGAAACACTGATCCCTGTGAGTACCTCTGCCTGGGACAAAGCACCCTCAAGTTCCTGTCTCTATGCCAGACAAATATGTCCCCCAGAGCCTTTCCTTGGTGCTGGAGCTCAAAAGAAAAAGGACCTTGTAAGTTCAATTCTTGGTACCAACCTTTTAAGAGAAACAGCTGGATTTCCAGCCTCCTCTGTGTCTCTGAGCTCCAATCCACACTGGTTTTTACAACTCTGGGACCCTGGTCTGGTGGTCTTGTGTGGGGCTGGGATCCCTTGCTCCTCTATGCAGCTTCCAAAGAGATGGTCTCCCTCCTAATTACAAAAGCAGCACATGTGTGTGCTAGACCAGCCCGTTCTGTGTCTCCACACTTTCTATCAGTCTCAGTGTGCCTTCTTCTTTACTTCTCTAGTTGTAGGACTTCCATTCAGCCAGCTTTCTGGTGATCCTGGATGATGGTTGTAATGTATTTGTGGGATTACATGCATTTACCTATATCCCATCTTGGTTCCCTCCTAGAACACTTCATATTGTGGTCAAGTCATCTGTATTTCTTGCAAGACTGAATTTCTTGGGGTAGGAGGACAGGGTTATATTGTATTCATCTGTAAATTTATTGTATATGCAAAAATGTTCACACAAAGAGGTGCTGAATAGCTGTTTTTACTGAGTCTTTTTCTAAGAAAATTTGGAATTAACCAAATTTCTTAAACTGGCAGTAACTTCATAGATGGGGCTGAAGTTCTCTTGTTGGCAGGCTATGCCTGTGGGCTGCTGGTCATTCAAAAACTCCTTTGATCAGCTGAGTCTTTGCTGCTCCCAGTGACATGGACACTGGTACAGCTCCATTCCGACTAGTTTTCAAGTAAATAGAGACTCAATTTCTAAAACAAAACAAAACATTTACAAACAAACAAACAAACAAACAAACAAAAACTGAGCCAGAAAAAGCAAAGTTGTGACTCCTTCCATTCTTACTCCCCCAAATACACATTCATAATGTTGGAAATCCATCTTCAGCAAGCTGGAAGCCTTGGGGTGGACTGGGACTCATTTTTGAGAAATATCACATTCTGTAAGGTCTCAGTCCAAAAGAACAGGAACTATTGCTGAATTTATTTTCCAAGTCATTCCTGCCCCTGGGACTGATGCAAGCCATGCTCTTTAATAAATCTTCCATTGAAGTCTCTCTCTTTCCTTCTGCTTCTTGATCCCATCACCTTTGTCTTCACCTTAAAGGATTTCTTTTTATCTTTTTCTCTTCTTCTCTTTTCCCCCTATTGCAACAACTTGTCAGCTTGCAGAATTGCAGAACATGTTCTCAGTCTTATGCTTCAGTTAGAAAACCAGCTAGGAAGAAATGCCTGCCTTTCTATCCACTCAACTGTCACATCTCTCTTCTCTTCACACTTAACCCTTTCCCACAGCCTCCCCCAACTCAGACCTGGCTCATATGCCTCCCAGACCTGTCCTTAGGTCGGTTGTGACAACTTTTCATAGGAATCTGACTGCTGTTCAATAGTCCTGCCTGGAAAGGAAATATATCTGTTTCTTCTATTTTAGTTAACACTTCCCTAAAGTTCAGTATGTGGGCTCTGATAGCATTACCTGGACCTTCTCCCTCCCTTTGTGTCATGGTAGTCAAGGTGAGGATGCAGATGCAATGCAGGAAAAGTTACTTGGAGAAAGTAGAGCATATGTGTGATATTGTACATTTGATTGATGATAGTTCTTAGTCTGCCATTCAAAACTCACCTTGTTCGCTATAACTAGGCTCAATCTCCTCTTCAAATTCCTCACCAATGATTCCCACATAAAACCTATGCTTCAGCTCCATGGCCCAGTTTCCTTGAATACATATTGTGTATTCTCATTTCCAGTCTTTCTCAAAAAACATGTCCTCTGTCTGAGAAATCTTTCCTCCAAGGAACCACACTTAATCCACTGTTAGAATTCAGTTTGAAGCCATTCTTTTCAGGAATCTTTTCCTGATCACTCCCTCTGTCTCCTGCAGTTCCACATTACTTAGTAAGGCAGTGTTCTGTTTTAGTGTTACTAAGGTACCCTCTGGAGTTGAAGCCCTGACTAGCTGTGTGTTTTTAAATGGCATCTTTCATGAACCCACTTCATCTCCCCTGACATACTTCTATTTCTTATTCAACACAAGAAGCAGCTGAGCTGCTCCTACATAGAGGTGCAAATAGCAGGTATATTATTTGAGGCTATCGTGTGATTTGAAGAAGTTTTCTTATTTGGCCTTTGGTGAAAGCTTTAAAGATATCTTATAAAATTGATGACATTATAATGAAATTCTTAGATTCCTACTTCAAACTTTGGATTTCTAGAATGTTAATTTTGTACAGATCCTTTGAGGATCAGCTTGTTTAATACTGTTTTGTTTTTAATTTAATCTTCTTATTTTTCAGTTGGAGAAATTGCTTTTCAGAGAGGTAAAAGAGTTGGCAAATACCATAAATGCATTTAAAATGTTTTTTTTATCAACATTATTGTTCAACAACATAATTGTAATTATCTAGAAGCCAAATGTGGCTTATGTCGGTGTTGTTCATTGTCTTCAGGTAAATTGATTGTGTATATGTATGTAAGATACTGTTTCTTCAGTTACTAAGAATAGAAATCTATTCTGTTTAGCTTAGTGAAAAGGAAATGCATTTGATGGATACTGGGGTCTTTCATAATTAATGGGAGGTGGGGAGAGATCTGGACTTGAGGGTGAACTAGAAGTAATGAGCTTTGACACCAGAGAGAGGAAGCCACCAAAGTGGCCTTTGAGTAGAACTGTGTGGTCACAAGATGAAAAAAACAAAATCTTTCATTATTTCCTTTCTATTCAAGGAGGTCATATCTGATTGGTCCAGATAGGGTTATGTGCCTTGGCATGGGACAGCAAGGCTTTTCCCTTTAACACCATTCAACTATCTCCAGTGAAAAAGGTGTCATTTAGATGGAAAACAGTTTGCATTTTAGGAAGAGGAACCAGATACTGAGAATCCAAATTTACTGGTGCCTCTATAAGAACCCTTCATTCAAATAAAGTGAAGTAGACAATTCTGATATTGTAGAGCACCAGTGTGAGTCAGGAGTTTTTACATTTTCTTATTAGATTCACTGAACAAATCTGCAAGGAAAATAATATCATTCCCATTTTTTTTAAAAAAAATCAGAGAATTGAAGATAAATGAGGATAAAGTAATTGCCTGGCAAAACTAAGAGATTAAGCCAGATCTGTTTGCCTCTAAAATCTGCTTTCTCGTTAATAATTTAAGCCTTTTTAATGCATCTAAAGCAAGGGTGGGGGACCTTTTTTTTTTCTTCTGCCAGGGGCCTTTTAGATATTTCTAATGTCATTTGAGGGCCATAAAAATTATCAATCTAAAAATTATCCTGCTATATTTGGTCAAACAATTAACTTTATCCCTAATTCCTTGGCAGTGTCAGATCAAATGATTTCTCAGGCCATTTTCCTTCCCTGATGTAATGGGACTAATGCAATTCCTGGCACTTAGTAGGTGCTCTGCCCTAAGGAGCAGGAGTTGCAGGGAAACATTACTAATGCTTGCTATTCCCTTTACCTACAACACTCTTCCCCCAGAAATCCAGTGGGTTTATCCCTTCACTTCATTAAGATATTACCTCATCAGAAAGGCCTTCCTTGACAACCTTTTATAATATACTTATCATCCTCTCCTTTTCTTTATATTCCCAAAGGCTGCCTTTTTTTTTTTTCTTTGTTGCATTTATTGCTGCCTGGCATGTATATGTATTTGCCTATATATTCTTTTCCATAAAAACATAAATTTGGCCGAAACTGGTTGGCTCAGCGGTAGAGCATCGGTCTGTGGACTGAAAAGTCCCAGGTTCAATTCCAGTCAATGGCGTGTACCTTGGTTGCCGGCACATCCCCAGTAGGGGGTGTGCAAGAGGCAGCTGGTCAATGTTTCTCTCTCATCGACGTTTCTGGCTCTCTATCCCTCTCCCTTCCTCTCTGTAAGAAAAATCAATAAAATATATTTTTTTAAAAACAAAACAAACAAACAAACAAACAAAGAACACATAAATTTGTTGTATTACTAATTTTCCTTAGCATTAAGAACCATGCTTGATACATAATTGTTTGATGAATGAACAAAACAAATATAATTGGAAGAGCAGTTCTCACCTCTCTCTCTAACCATCATCATAGTTTCGGTCCAGTCATTTCCTTCTCCTGGCCTTAGTTGTAAAATGAAAAGGTTGAACCAGATCAAACCCAACCCTTTACCTGTTTCTTGGCATCTGAATTCCGTTTATCTGTTTAGTTAGTTTATATTGTTTTTCTCTGCTTCTTGCTTGCTTTTGAAAAAAAAAAAAAACAACTAAAAAATAATTCTTAGACACTGGACTAGATGACCCCTGAAGTCCCATCTCTCTATAAAAGGGTATGGCAGTGTCAGTGTAGAGTTTATAGACCTCCCAGATAGACTACAAAGACAATCTCTTGGGAGATTTTCCTCTTTTACCTTCAAGTCTCTGATTTTTAAGAAAAGTTTTCCGCCTCCTATACTTTTGATTCCAAATTTCAGGAAGTTTGTGGTTGACTTACAAAGTTCCTTTATTCTTTTCAGTGACCAAAAGCTCTTTTCTGAGTCCATCTTATTATTTTAATTAACATAATAACCCTGAAAAGTGGGAGGTTGTGAAATACATTAATTCACAGTTTCTAAGGTTAATAATTGCACTAAAGTATGAAAGCTCTTTCATATAATTTTTTTTAAAACTGTGAAATGAGTGGCTCCCAGCCTTGTAGGGAGCTCAGGTCTTACAGCTGTCATACTCCTATAGTAATTATTCTGTGCCTTCACAGGCAGATGATAGGACTGAGAAATCCACTTAGACAATGTCTTTCATGTGATGAAGACCATAATGTCAGAGCTGACTCCCGTGAATCAGCATTTTCACTGGATACTGTGTAGGCGATAACCTGATGCACATAACCAATGCCCCTTAGGAGCCAATGGCCTTTGAGTATAGAGGGTCACTTGAGAATGTACTTGAATCCATTAATAGCTCTTCACTTCTAGTAGGGCCCGTCTTTACCCCACAATATGGCTTACAAGGTACCCTGCTACCTTCCTTTTGACCTCATTTTTTGCTGTTCCCTGACTTATTCACTCTCTCATTCACTCATTCATTCAATTAAAATTATTTATTTAGTTATTACTGTGTACCAGATTTTGGTAGCAACTAGAGCTTTATGATGTGCTAATAGAAACATGGTCTTACTCTAATGGAAAGAGGAGGAGTGGTATCCTGTATAATAAAAGCTTAATATGCTGTCTGACCATTCGTTAGATCAGTTAACCAGTTGCTATGATGCACACTGACCACCACCAAGGGGCAGATGCTTTGACTTTCTGGGATTAAGTTAGCTTGCTGCTGGGGTCCAGCCAATCAGGACTGGGCAAGTCAGTCTGGACATGTCCTGGAGCCCTCCCACAGTTCCTCCCTGGCCCTAATTATGCTCATGAACTGGTGGGGTCCTTAGGCCTGGCCTGCACTCTCATGCAATCCTGGACCACTCAGGGGATGCTGAAGAACTAGTTTTGGCCTAATCCCTACAGGCCAGGCCAAGAGACCCCACCAGTGCACAAATCCATGCACTGGACCTCTATAGTTAAGCTAAAATAAAGTATCATGTTAACATAGTGTAGTACCAGGATCACAGAGAAGAGAGAGAGGGCCTAACTTAGGGTAGGTGAAGGGAAGATTTCCAAGAGGAAGTAACTCTAGACATAGCAGGCTAAACATAGGAGATACTTCTTAGTAGGCTCCTGTGATTTGACAACTCAGCTACCTGTAGACTTAGTTCCAGCCATGTAGGGAACTGATTCCTATCCTGCAGGTAGTGGATAAGGGCATTTATCTCAGCATTTTTTTTCTCTCAGAATCACAACTAAGTCCTGACCTGACTGGGTCTTCTAACCAGGATGATGGATCTTTGCTTTATCTTTATCTCTGACTCTAGTCCCCACTACCTTCTTGTTCTGATCCTGATAACCAAGTGCTTTTTGCTAAATTCATCTGGCTGGGGTCTTACAGCTGTTGTACTACCCCAGTAATTCTGGCACTAAAGGGAAGACTGACCTTTCTTGTATCACACCTGTCCAGGACTGAGGCATATTTCAGTCTTTGTTTCTCAGTCAGTGCTTTGCCTCCCCAGCTCAGATAACACACTTCACAGATTGCCATTCCCTGTATACCCTCAAGTCATTGAGTCATGATCAGTTTTCATGTGGAGCTAGGTTTCCTGGCCTGGCTTCCTTATCCACGGATGGACCTCCTAGGAGATCACCCCTCAAGATTTCCATTTTGCTCCCTATGTATTCATTGCAGTTTTTCATTCCCAAGTCCCTTTATCATAATAGAAAGGGCTAATTTCTATGTGACCTGGCTTAGAACCTGGTATTTACATCTTCTCTGCCAAGAGTTCCTACTCTCCCCCACCTCACTGACTCTGATCATATCTTCATTCACTTGAGACTTTCTGTCTTCTAGAGCTGAAAGTGACTTGCCACCTTTGCCCTCTGGCCTGCCTTATTTTTCCCCTTGGTGGCCTTCTTCCTTCGCTGCTGACTCAGACTTAGCTCCAACATCATTGTCTCTCATCCCCTGCTGTTCTGAGCTTGGAAACCTAGTTTTTAGACCAGATCATTTTTCACTTTTCTTTTTTGGCTAAGCTCCCTATATCTGGCAACCTGGAATTTAGGCCATTTCCTGGTTTCCTTGGACTACAGGTCAGTTGAATTTGTTCTCATAATCTATCCCTCTCAGTTTATCCCACTGGGGTTTCCGTTTATCTCACTTAATGAACAGGTACTTCTTCTGATGATAAACCAGAAGATTCTCCAGATGGTCCTATTTCCCTACATTTTTTTGTCTATTGCTGATTATTCCACCTCAACCATGGCCATGCTAGCTTATAGTGCCCCACTCTGTGAGTGCAGGGGGCTAGTCTGTAGCCACTCTGCACTGGGAGGCCATTCTGATGAGAGCTCTGCTGCTTAGTGAACCAGGCCCAGCTTTACATTCACAATCTGGAAGACCTCGCAGAGTAGGTCTTAATATTTAAATTCTGTTTACCTATTTGTTTAGTTTGGTTATATTCAGATGCCATACATCACATGGTAGGGCTTATCAATGGCTCTTTTGCCTTAAAAAAAAAATCTGATCTGATGGTGGTGTAAGGAAAAGCAGAAAGAATCCAGAAACAAGCCAGGGCACTACATTATGTGGGAGAGGAGGGGAAAAGAACCCTTTGTCTAGATGATTAATGCCTTTATCTTCTCTCTAAAATAAGCTCTCTGTGAAACTCCTACAAAATCTATCTCACAGATCAGCTTAGAAACTCCTCCAACATAATAAGCTTGCTTACCCAGCTCTGCAGGGAACCCACTAGCTAACTGTGGCTTTAGAACTTCTTGTTTAAGCTGGCCACTGATGCTCAGCCTTTTTATCTCTCTATCATTATCTTGTTACTCGTATACATTCACTCAATGCATGTGACAAGCATCTACTATGAGTCTACCATGTGTCGGGTACTAGGTTATTCATTGGTGAACAGAAAGAAAGTATTGTTACTACCTACATAGAAATGTAAACTGTAAGTAAGCAAGCACAAATACACATATAATTGTAAATTGAGGTAGTGCTTTGAGGGAAAAGACCTAGTTGCTCCAAGGGAGACTAACAGGATAGTCTAATTTAGGTGATGATAGGAAAGGTAAAGTGAACTAAAACAAAATTGAAAGCTAGACGTTAGCTAGACAAGAGAGGTAGTGTGGAGAACAAAAAGAATAGAAGAAAAAATTATTCAAAAGTCTTGAGATAGACTATGCACTTGGTTCATCTGAGAAAATAAAAAAAATCATGCTAAGGAGTTTGGATTTCATTTCAGCATAATTGGAAATTATGGAAGTGTTTTAATTCAGGAAATGACGTGATCCAATTTTGCTTTGAAAAGGCCATGTGGAGAAGGGATTGGCGAGAAGAAGAATGAGAAAAAAGGAAGCTGGGTAGAGTTTGGGACTTTTTCAGCAAAGCAAGAATATGGAAACAGAGACAAGTAGACAGATTGGAGATAACTTTTAAAGATAGAATTTCAATATATTGGGTCGGCAGCTAAGTAATTGCGGATTTTTTAAAGAAAATCAAAGACAATTTTTTCATGGAACTAAATAACTTTATTCTGTAATGTATTGCCCATTTTGATCAATGACCTTTTGCCATCTTTCAGGCAGCATCATAATCCCACGTTCAAAAAACTTCTGGTTTTTATTAGCAAAAAACTGAATCAGGTACGATTTGACATCATCATCATTATTGAAATTTTTACCATTCAAGGAGTTTTGTAAAAATCGAAACAAAAAGTAATCAGATGGTGCAAGGTCAGGACTATATGGTGGATGTGGCAAAACATCCCAACCAAGCTCCATTAATTTTTGCCGAGTGACCAAAGATGTGTGTGGCCTTGCATTGTCATGATGGAATACAACACCTTTTCGATTTGTCAATTCGGGCCACTTTTCTTCAACTGCATTGTTTAATTTCGTTAGTTGTTCAATGTAGACATCAGAATTGATCGTTCGGTTGGGTGGTAAGAGTTCAAAGTAGACAATTCCTTTGTAATCCCACCAAACTGATAACAAAATCTTCTTTTGATGAATATCAGCTTTTGATGTTGTTTGAGTTGGTTCACCTGGCCTGCTCCACGATCTTTTCCGCTTGATATTGTTGTAAACAACCCATTTTTCATCGCCAGTTATCAGTCGTTTTAAAAATGGATCATTTTCATTACGTTTCTTTAGCAAATGGCAGCTGCTAATGCGTTGCGTTAACTGTGATTCTTTCAGTTCGTGAGGAACCCATGTATCAAGTTTTTGAACATAGCCAAGTTGTTTTAAGTGATTTTCAATGCATGTATGTGATACATGAAGCTTCTCTGCAATCTCACGTGTTGTACTGTGACAGTCCGAATTGATTATTGCTTTGATTAGGGCATCATCAACTTCAACTGGACGACCAGAGCGTCTTTCATCTTTGAGTGAAAAATCACCAGAACGAAATTTGGCAAACCAATTTTGACACTGCCGTTCTTTTAAGGCTTCGTCACCATAAACAGCACATAACTTTTTATGAGCTTGTGATGCGTTTTTCCCTTGCAGAAATAAAAAAGCAAAATATGACGAAAATGTTCCTTTTGATTTTCCATTTTTCAACGAACGCCAAACAAAAACTACAAAACAGATCAAAAAACTTTTTTTACTTATTAACAGCTGAATAGCCAACTATCAAATACAAAATGTGTTTTAAATTTGTACTACGTCTGCAAACCTAAAAATTCAACTGAAGCCATATATGTGTGAAACCCGCAATTACTTAGTTGCTGACCCAATAATTTAAAGACCTTAGTAAGATTGGGGACTTCCATAGCTTCTGTCCTAATCCAACCCATTATTTTTCTTGCCTGGGCCACTGAAATAGATACCCAAGTATTCTCCTTGCTTTCACTTTTCTCCTCCCCCGACAGGCTGTTTTTCTACTCAGTGGCTCCTTTCAAAATGCAAATCAAATAATTTCATCATTCTCAGTATCTTTACCCCATAGTGGCTTCTCATACAAAACTCCTACCAAGGATAGGAAGGTCCTATAATCTTGTTGCCTGTCTCCCTTTCTAATTCATTTTCTATCAGTCACCACCTTACTCCTGAAGTCACAAGCTTATTCCTGCCCTGGGACTTCTGTGCTTACTATTCCAGCTGGACCACTGTTTTTTTCAGATACATCTAACCTAATAATAGAATAATATGCAAATCAACCATCACTCTGCTACACAAGCTGCACCCACCAGCCACGCCCACCAGCCAATCAGAGAGGGTATGCAAATTAAGCCAGCAAAGATGGTGGTTAATTTGCATACACAGAGGGAGGGAGGAGTAAAGACTGAAGACAGCATAGAAGGAAGAGGGAGGGAAAGTGGAAAGCAAGGCAGCTATGGCTGCTGGAGGGAAAGCACTGGCAGAGCATGCGGAACAAGGTGGGGAAGGTGCACAGAAGTGGTGGCAGTACATGCAGCCACAGAGGCAGTGGCAGCGGTGGCCGCGGGTGGGGTGGGCAAGATGGACAGGGCACACCCCGCCTGTCCCACCCATCCCATCCCGCCCTGCCCACTGCAGCAGGAGAGGTGGTGGTGGCCAGAGAGAAGCCTGCGGAAGTCTTGCAGGAATATTCCTGCAACGGGTGCTATATATATATATATATATATATATATATATATATATATAGCACCATATATATATATATATATATATATATATATATATATATAATAATGAGGGGGGATTTTATATATATATATATATATATATATATATATATATATATATATATATATAAAATCCCCCCTCATTATTCTCTATCTCCTTACCTTGCTTTATGTGTATTCATTACAATCATCATTACCTTACACTACATTATATATCAATTTGTTTATCTCTCTTTCTAGAATTTAGTTTCCATGGAATTACTTTTTTACTTCTGCTTCCCCCACATCTAGAAGTGTGTCAGCATAGGAAGAAACTCCCAGGCAATATTTATTGAATGAAAAAATGAAGGAAAGGTGAAAGAGAAAAAGACATTTAGTTTGACTGAGGTTCCTGGCTTGTCCAGTTGGATGAGTGGGATTATGGACTATTTACTGACTTGGGAGCATTTTCAGAAGGCCAAATTTGGGGGAGGTCAGGAGATCCATTTAAATCAGGTTGACCTGGAGACATTCAAGAAGAACAATCAAGTTGGTATATAGACAGGACTACAAAAATTCATCCTCACAACTAAGTAAACAGGGAAACTAAAAATAAAATCATTTGTATTTTTTTGTTAACCACCAGTTGTTCTATTATATTGGATTTAAAAAACAAATATTTTAAAATAAAAATTTATTATAAAAATTATATATATATATATATATATATATATATATATATATATATATATATATATCCATGTACATTAAAGCAAAACTTTTGAAAAATAATACCTACATTTATTTTCTAAAACCAGTGCAGTTATTTTTGGCATACTTTCACTTGTTTCAGTTTCTTAGCTACATGTATATTTAATACAATGTCATTGGTATTTTTGTGAAGAATGTATTTTTCTAATACGGTTTTATTATTTTTAGTTTTTATTACCTAACCTTTAATCTTCAGAATTGTATTTTATGTACTGATTCTTCTTTATAGATCACTATGGCCCGGTGCATGAAAATCGTGCACAGGAGATAACCCTCAGCCCAGCCTGCACCTTTTCCAATCTGGGAACCCTTGAGGAATGTCCGACTGTGGGATCGGGCCTAAACCAGCAGTTGGGACATCCTTCTCACAAACTGGGACTGCTGGCTCCCAACTGTTCACCTGCCTGCCTGACTGATTACCCCTAACCATTCTGGCTGCCGGCCTACTCGCCCCAACTGCCACCCTTGCCGGCCTTCTTGGTCCCAACTGTGCCCCCTCTTACCAGCCTTATCACCCCCAACTGACCCCCATTGCCTGCTTGATAGCCCCCAACTACCACCCCATCCCCGCTGGCCTGCTCACCCCCAGCTGCCCTCCCTAAGCTGGCCCAGTCACTCCTAATTGCTCTCCCTTGCCAGCCTGGTCGTCCCCAACTGCCCTCCCCTGCAGGCCTGATTACCCTCAACTGCCCTCCCTTGTAGGCTTGGTCCCTCCCAACTACCCTCTCCTGTTGGCCTGATCGCCCACAAGTGCCTTCCCCTGCTGGCCTGGTCTCTCCCAACTGCTCTCCCCTGCTGGCCTGATAGCCCACAACTGCCTTCTCCTGCCTGCAATCTAGTGGTGGCCATCTTGTGTCCACATGGGGCAGCCATCTTTAGTGTTGGAGTGCAAGTCAATTTGCATATTACCTCTTTATTATATAGGATAATGCTGTTCAGTAAAATCTACTCTCTAGGTACTGAGGTACTTAGTAAACTTAGAACACATTCTCCTAAATATAGGATATTATCAGTTCTAAGCTTCTTAATATTCAAATATGTAAACATTTTAGTCCAAATGATTTTATAGCTACTATCTTGTTTACTCCCTTCAGAGACCTTTTCCTGGATACATATTTTATATATATATATATATATATATATATATATATATATATATATATATATATATATATATATAAAGCAACTTTTGTCAAAGAAGGCATTTTATCAAATGCAGATGCTGCAAAATTATAGACCTTCTAAATTTAATTTCTCTCAGGTCCAAAATATAAATATCTAATTAAAAGAGGAGCTTCATCAAAAAATCCTCCTCCTAAACTGTGGTATCCCAAGGTATGGTATTGAATTTCACAATTAAATCTGTACTCCAGTTGTGCTTTCATCACTTAATTTGTGCAGTTCCTCCCTTGCTTTTGTAGAGATAAATGTCATGTTTTCTTATTTGTAAGCTCTGTTTTCAATAATTGCAATTTGATATAAGCTTTAAAGGCTGAAATACATGGGTGCTTTACTTATTGAATATTTGATTAAAGATTTCCAATTGATTTTGAACAAAATGCAACCAAAATTGCATTCTTATTTAGAGGTTTCATTAACAAAATGTGGGGGATCTCATTCTTATTTAGAGGTTTCATTAACAAAATGTAGGGATCTCATTAACAACAACACCCACACAAAAGCAAAATCAACGTTGATTAACAAAGAAGCATAATAAGGCTCAAAATCTCTAAACTCCCATTGATGGCAGACAGTAAAGAAAATAAGCATGGTCTGCCTTCCTGAAACCCAAAAAGAAATATTTTGCATGGTGTTTAGCATTAACTTCATAAAAAGTTATATAGTTCTCTTACTTGGTATAAATTTTGAGAAATATAATTCCTATTTTGAAGGTAGAAAATAAAAATTGCTTTGGATGCAGTTATAATTTATATGGATATCTCAAACAAATTTAAAATAAATTCCTATTATATAGGTTTGTTAGTTTAAAAAGTATATTGGTTTTACCAAAATTTGTATTCATATTGCCCTAACAAAACATAAGTAATTTTAATGTTAATATTGAAAATTTTAAAACTGAATTATCAGCATTCTTACCAATAAGGAAATATTTTACCTTCAAACAGAATGAAATTCCAAGAGCTTGACTATGAGTATATGAATTGGAAAACAGTAATTGAATTACATTGGAATTAAGTTAAATTATTTTCTATTTGAAACATCTGATGACACTGATATAAAACTGCTGGTTTTAGTTATGCTAATAGAAAAAAAATACATTAACTTTATTTACAAGAAAACTTGGAATTAAAAAAATGATTTAAATTATATTAAAAGGATAGTCAATGTTCTAAATAGCAAGTGATACCATATACAACTCTGAAGTGTGTTTTAACTTAGGTTATCATTGTTCTTTTAAAAGATTTCAATAATTTTTCTTCTACGCTCATGCTTTTTAAAAATATATATTTTAATTGATTTCAGAGAGGAAGGAAAAGAGATAAAGCGATAGAAACATCATTGATCGGCTGCCTCCTACAAGTCCCCTAATGGGGATCTAACCCGCAATCCAGGTATATGCCCTGACCCAAATGGAACTATGACCTCCTGGTTCATAGATCAAAGCTCAACTACTGAGCCATGCTGCTGGGCAATTTTTCTTCTTTTACATGTGCAAACTGTAGCCTTTGGGCATATGTTTTCTTTAAATAATTATTAAATCAAGTAGATGCTAATATTTAGCAGAGTTGTGTCTCTTGATTTTTATGTGGTCATGTTATCAGTACTCCCTTCAGTGGATTATAAATACTGAGAAACTTTTTATGCAATGTTCATCACTTAATTTCATGAGAAATAGAAAATTAGTATTTAAGTTTCCTAAAACATACACTTTAAAATTTGAGCTAATTGCTGGTTTATTGCAATATTGTTTTTTGTAAAATGTAACAAAAAATATTTTTAGATTTACATCATCCTATTTAATAAAGAGTAATGTGTAAATTGATTATCACTCCAAGACACAAGATGGCCACTTCCATGTGGTCAAAGATGGCTGCCCCCATGTGGATACAAATGGCCACAACAAGATGGCCAGCAGGGAAAGGCAGTTGGGGCAGTTAGGGGTGACCAGGCCAGCAGAGGAGGGCAATTGGGGTGACCAGGCCTGCAGGGGAGGGCAGTTGTGAGCAATCAGGCAAGCAGGGAGGGCAGTTAGGGGTGACCTGGCCAGCAGAGGAGAGCAGTTGGGGGAGACCAGGTCAGCAGGGCAGGGCAGTTGGCGGGTACCAGGACTGTAGGGGAGGGCAGTTGGGGGGACCAGGATGCAGTGGGGGAGAGTTGTAAGGGGACCAGGCCTGCAGTGGAGGAGGGCAGTTGTGGGCCATCGGGCTAGCAGAGAGGGCAATTAGGGGTAACTGGGATGGCAGAGGAGGGAAGTTGGGGGAGACCAGGCCAGCAGGGGAGGGAAGTTGTGGGGAGACCTCCAGGGGAGGACAGTTGGGGGGGGGCAGGTCTGCAGGGGAGGGCAGTTGGGAAGGACTAGGTCTGCAGGAGAGAGCAGTTGGGGGGGGTGGGCAGGCCTGTAGGGGAGGGCAGTTAGGGGCAACCAGACTAGCAAGGGAGAGCATTTAGGGGTGACCAGGTCCATAGGGTAGGGCAGTCAGGGGTGACAGATCCAGCAGGGGAGGACAGTTGGGGGCAACCAGGCCTGCAGTAGAGGGAAGTTAGGGGTAACCAGGCCAGCAGGGGAGGGCAGTTAGAATAATCGGGCCAACCAGGGAGCAGTTAGGCATCCATCTGGCTGGCAGGGGTGTGGTTAGGGGTGATCAGGCTGCCAGGCAGAAGCAGTTAGGGGCAATCAGGCAGATGCAGGTGAGCAGTTGGGAGCCAGCAGTCCTAGATTGTGAGAGGGATGTCCCAGATTGGAGAGGGTGCAGGCTGGGCTGAGGGACATCACCCCTCCCCGTGCACAAATTTCGTGCACTGGGCCTCTAGTATGATACATATGCCAAGAGCAATCAGATTATTCTCTGTAAGCAGTATTACCCAGTTTATTTCTCAAACATATTTCCTATTCGCCTACCCTATAATTTTCCACATTTCCTGTTGACCCCACCAACTAGTGACCTGGAAGCCCCATGCATCTGGCAAGTTGCTGTCTTGGTTACTGCAGGATTTGCTGGTACCACAGGCTACCAGCAGGGGCAACAGTTTTAAATACTTTCCCACAACCACTTGGGACCTGAAGGAGTTAACTGCCTTTTTGTATCAAGATGGACATGCTTAGTTTTGTCAGAGAGCATACCTCCTTGTAAAGCAGGTGTTGGTTACGTTGGGTCTGGAAATGGTCAGGAAGAGAAAATGAGGTTATCGTTGGTTTTCTTCCATGACTATATTGGTAGTTTTGAAAATATAGTTCTTTTCACCTAAGAGTTATGACTACTGTAAGAGGGGCACATTGTAATAACCATATTTTACACAGACACCAAAAGGAAAAGAGTCCGCCCAAGGAAAACAGCTTGGGCCATAAGCCAACACCTAGTTCTTGTCCAGTGTTTTCTCCGTAGGCACCTGGATTGGAGAACACAGATAGGTGACTTAGAGGCTCTCCTGCCTGCTGGGAGCCTGCCCAGGAACTTTCTGGCCGCATTAGCACTCTGCCAGCAGCCACACGTAGGTAGGAATAGTGTTGCTGTTCATGACCAGGGGGAATAATCAGTCTCAGCTATTCCTGGGCTCTAAACCAGCCAAAGTAATTGGGTTTAATTTTAATTTTTTAATGGCTTGAAATTAATAGAAGCAGCTGCTGCCACAGTGTGTAGGTGTCCTTTTCCAGAAGGTAGAGTAAAAAAAAAAAAAAAAAATTCTACACATAAAATAAACTCTGAAAAATAAACAATAGAGTGTGTAGGACAAAAAGGTTAATTCAGAAATCAAGCAATGTGTTTTTGTTATTCAATACTCTCTGGCAATATGTGGCACCGTCACTCCCCTCCCACCACCAGTGCTCATCAGCCCCTGATAAGAAGGTAATCTGATTAGACACCAGTGTAAAAATGTGTTGCCAGTATCTGAGGACTCCCTCACTCTCTCTTCCCCTCCCTGTGACTCACCCAGAGATTAGCCGTGACAAAGTGAGGAGAAAGATAAGAATAGATAAACCGGTGACAGGAGCCCTATTATAATTATTCAGGGGAAGATAAGATTGGAATTGGGAGCAGGGCCTGTTTGCCTAGAGAGGGTGGATTTATAATGTGGGCATCCATGCCAGGTGTCTGGCTGTGCCAGATGCCAGAGAAGAAAAGGAGGAGGCCAATTGGCTGAAACCAGGTGATAGTCTGAGTTGTTCCATCCAATTACAGACTTAAAGCCTGCATTGGCATGGATGACAAATCAGAGATTCAGCTGCCCTCATGAAGGGAAGAGGAATTAAAATCTTATCTCTATTTCAAACTTGTGAAGCCAGATTCCAGTTTACTTCCCAGGTCTAGGGAGATGAAGTTGTGGAACCAAGAGACTGTTTCTGCAGCTGCAATTGCTGAATGAATTTCAGATAGCATAACCTTGGTATCGGGGGAAGAATATATGTTTATCAGTCAAACCATACTGCACATCAAACAAGTATAATAACACATTATTCGCATATAGGAGGTGCTTAATATGTTATTCCTTATGGAGGTATCTGAGTGACTTTGTTTTACATATTTCCTTCAGGATTGCAGTCTGAAAAGATTGATTCTTTATTATTTCCCTTTCTGTTAATTTGAAGAAAAAAGTTTGTCTACTGTCAAGGAAGACCCAAGGGTTGGAATTCAACTACCCGCATCCCTATTCCCTGCTTGATTGGGGAGGAAATCAGGGCTCCTGTCTTTTGAGCTCCTGAGAAGGGTATGGAATGTTGTTTTAGAGAACCTTACATATTCCTGTAAGTTCTGGGCTTCTCCTCTGTGCTGAGGTGACCTCCAAAACAAAGATGTATTGGATTGACATTTTGGAGAGAAGGCACAGAGGATGGCAAATGGGAAGAAATCATTCACTCATTTAGTTATAAATTCACTCATTCGCTCAACAAACATGTTTTGAACTCCTGTCAGGGCCAATCTCTGTGCTAAGTGCTATTGATTTTGAGATGAATCAGAAATAACAGCAGTATCTGCAATTAGTATTTAGAGCAATTCATTCATCCTGAAGTTGCTGACAAAGACTTCAAAGAGGAAATGTCATGTGAATTGGGCCTCACTTTTCTACATAAGAATTCACTATCTAGAGAAAGTATGGGAAAGGCGATTAAAGGTAGATCAACACTTTAAAAAGGCAGGGAAGCATTTGAGAAGATAATGTATTCAGGGAAAGACTCACAGGTTCACATGGGGAGTTCACAATCTATATTGGCTGATGTGTCTGAAATAATTTACTCTAGTTGTTAATCTCTTAAATTTAACTCATGAATATATTAATTTATTCAATCCATAATCATTCTTGAGCACTTCCTTCATGCAAGGCTCTAGATAGATCCTGCAGAACCAAATATGAGAGACCCTGCTCTCATGTAGTGTGCAGTCTAATGTAGTTGAATTGATATAATGAAAATTGGGCTATAATAGAAAAGTATGTATACTATGATTGAAAATGTATTGAGTATGTACCCACCTGTGTGCATGCATGTGTGTGTGGGCTCACTCACCCACATGTGCATACTCATCTGAATCTTAGGATGTGAACTACAGGTCCTCTTCAGTCACCAGGAAGGATCCGGGATGATGGCTTGTTCCAAGAGCTGGGCCAGTCTGTAGTCACTGAGTTCAGAGAGCACACAGCTCTTGGACTCTTCCTGCATCTCTGGCGGGATCAGGTATTATGGACTCTTTCCTTCCCAGAGTCTTCAGTGGAGTTATGCATTCTTGACCCTATCCTGCTTTATTTTTATGATATCATAGGGATAATAGGAATAACGTAAGAGGATTGTTGTGAGAATTAAAGGAGTTAATACGTTATAAAATACTTAGAATGGCCTAGCACATAGTCAGTGAATAATATAATTCCTAATATATGTATTATGAATTAGTATTATTATTATCATTATTGCTTTCATTGATATCTCAGACTATCTGTATAATGGGATCAGAAGGCGGCCTTGTCTAACCTAGCACCAAGTACAGAAAGGTGTCAAATAATATTTGCTTATTTTGGGGGATAAAGAACTTTCTTTATGGAATCCCTTGAAGCTTCCCACACTTGTCCTCCACTGTGATGTGGACCTTTCTGATTTCCCTTCAGCCCAGTGTTAAAGAGTCTTTACTTCATGCTGAGTTAAGATTTGGCCTCTACGATTCCTACCATTTATCTTAGGAAATGAGTCTTCTTTTTCTTTTACTATTGCTTTTTAAAACAAGCAAGTATTATTTGATACCTTTCTGTACCACTGCTAGTGAGAGAAGAAAAAGATGATATTGTTCCTGTATTTAAGAATCCTACCTTTGAGGGAAGGTAGGGGAGGGTGGGGAGAAGGGGGAGAGATCAACCAAAAGACTTGTGTGCATGCATATGATCCTAACCAGTGGTCTTGGACAACAGGGGTATGGGGGCCTGCATAGGGAGGGGTTTGGGATAGGAATGGGGGAAGGGGGGAGGACAAATATTTAATACTTTAATCAATAAAGAAATTTTTAAAAAGAATCCTATTCTTTGAAGAAATTTCCATTTACTTTTGTTGCTCATTGTTAAGAAACAAATCAGGTGATAAGACATGTTTAAATATACGTCAAAGTAGAGAAAATTAACGAAGAATGAATAGTCAGAGAAGGTTTCTGAGGAGGTATGTTAAAGGATAGGCATTTATTTATACATTCTTTTGTTTATTAATCAATTAGCTAATTTAAAAACATTTAAACCTTTATTGACAATCTATGATATGCCACTCTGTGAGTCAGAGTTTACCAAGTAATTAAGATGGCAGGACAGGCAGTCCAAGGTGAGGAAATTCCAAATACAAAGACACAGAGATAAGGGAGGTATGACAGTAAGTTATGTTAGGGACTTAATTTGCTCATATAAATAAAACATAGGCACAAAGAGGGAGAAATGGCTGATGATGCTGGTATTACAGGGTGATCTTGAGGGGTGTTGTGAGCCAAACTATAATTTGAGGAAGCTGAGTTGTTTGGAGAGTTTTAGGGTGAGTACTGTGTGACCAGATTTTTTTGGAAGCAGGAGGTAAAACTCTGAGTTGAGTGGCAAGGGGAGAAAGGTAAGTGACAAGATGCTACAGGGACCTTGAGCACAGACTTCAGAGTTGCACTAGTCTATGTCTGCTACAGACTCTGCTTCTTACTAACATTGCAACCCTGGGGAATTTTATTTTTCTGAGCTTCTATTTTCTCATCTGTGTAAAACAAATGTTAATAGCCCCTACCTCAGAAGAGTTATTGCAATGATTAAATGATAATGCATATAAAACATTTAACACCATGCCTGAGACAGTGAAAATATAAAAACCAAAATAAGAGAAAACCAGCAGTGCATTCCAAATGAGGGACACATTTCTCCCACACACTCCCAGCCCTCTTTTCTTTTATTCTTTGCATTACTTGAAAGTCCTCATGAATTTATCCTGCTGAGTCCTTCTCAAATGGGTTTTTGTTTGTATCTGTAGCAGGGTCTGGAAAATCTAAGCCCTGAGCAACATCCCAGCTTCCTTGAATGATTACTCCAGGGCCCATTACCTTCACTCTGTCTGCAAATCAGGTTAGGCATCTGACCCACTCAGGAGGGAAGCTGGGACAGCTGTAGGCATTAGATGAATTCTCCTGATAGCATATAATCAGATTTGGTGTTTATGGCAGGCTCTCAGAGTCAAGTTACTAAACTTGGCTGGAATAGGAGAAAAGTAAGGTGATTAGATTTAAAACATGGGCCCTGATCGGATATACTAGTAAATGAAGACTTGAAAAAATCAGCATCATAACCTGGGGGACCTATGACTATAGGAATCCCTTGGGGATGAAGGCATGCTCACCTTGTGCTCTAGGAGACTCAGACTTACATCTCTGAGTCAGGGCTTGAAGTGACTATCTCAGACCTTTGGCTGGAGACCTCAAAGCCACTTTCACTAGCATTCTCCCTGCATACAACTCTGGAACCCTGAGACTAGCTTATTCCAGCCACTTCATATTCCTGCAGGTTCAATCACATTACAAATGTAGACCATCATCTATCCTCCCTGTTCTCTCTCTCTCCAGCTTACTTCTCTATCCAAAACTTTCCATTTTCCCCTTTGAGGCAGCTCCATGGATACTCTTGTATCTTGTGTTTTAGTCTACTGCCTACCGATCTTAACCAAATCATGCTTGGTACATGATACTTAAAATTTTGCTGAATAAAACAATGAACTAAGGCCTGACTATCCTGGAGGCCATCCCTTCCTTTGCTGCCCTCACAGGAGCTGCCTATTTTGTTAACACTCTTAAGTACAAAAGACTCAAGGGGAAATAACTTTCTTCATTCCCCATACACCTTCCAGGCCATTGTTTCTCTTTCTTCTCACTGGTATCTCAAAATGTTCAACATAGGAATGTTGAGGGAGGCAATCTGGTTAGAAAGGAGTGCCCAGGGAGCTTATCTGAAAGCTGTCTTTGTATTAAAAAAAAACAACCTGTTGTTACTTGCATGCTTTTTCCTCCTGGCTTTGGGAGTAGGAAACAAAGGGACTCTATTGGTGGGCCTACCACCTAGACAGTTTCTGATGCTACCACTGACTTTCATGTGCAAAGCCCTGTGCCTTTGTTGCTTATGCTGTTCTCTGTATATCTTGCCCACCTGGGCACTTTCAGGTTCTTACCCATCTTAGACTCCATGGCCCATCACTTAATCCACTTCTCTCTAATAGTCAAAAATCTGTCTTGTTTCCAGTATCCTGTCCTCCTTCTGACCACTCTCACCTATTCCTTAGACTAGTACAATCACGGTACTTTACTTCTTTCATTCACTTGAAAGGGACCCTTGACTATGGGATTATGTTTAAATTTTCTAATATGCCTTACACAGTCCCTTTCTAATCTGACTTCTGCCTTGTTCTTCAGGCACATTTCTCATGATTTCCCTTCTTACTCTTTGTGCTTTAGCCATGATGAATTTCTTGCCACCCTAATATTACTGGTATACTTGTCTCCTATTGCCTCCTGGCCTTTGACCCACCCATATCTGGAATTCTAGGAGCCCATAATTCATCAAGAGGGACCATAGAGCAGTGTTACAGAGTTTGAAATCAGATAGAGACAGATTTGAATCTCAGCTCTGTCATTCACTTGCTTGAGGTCATATGGAATCTCTTTAACTTTTATGAACCTCCATGACCACATCTGCAAAGTTGGGTAACAATACCCACCTTTACAGATTAGCTACAAGGACTGAATCAGGAATAGAATAAGCCCTAAAAAGAATCCATACATGGCATGTCCTATCTCTTTTATCTCAGTCCTTCCTTTCCTTTCCTTTTGTCTTTTTCTCATCTTTGCATTCCAATTAATGTTTGAGTGGAATTCATAACATTCAGGGCCACAGAAAAGCAGTACAGCCACTCTGTGTATAACACCGGTGTCAGGTAACTGCTGCTCTTCCACAGGAAGCCCCCAGCCTCACTCCCACTGTGGCCATTTAGACAGTTTCAGAAAGACACCTAGAATAAACAATGAATGCAACTTGTTGAAGATTCCGCAATAAACACGGTGTGTGATGATGCTCTTAGACCTCTTAATGTTCTTCAGGCCATCCTAGCTGGGGCCATCATCATTCTAGTTGTTCTCAACCTCATGTCTGGTGCCCTCCTTCTCACACTTTCCTCCATATGTTTCTGTGCTTCTTGACTTCTCCGTTGAATGCTAAGCTGTTCCACTGTGCCAGAACCCTTCCCAATACTCCCCTCAAAAAACAACAACCAAAAAAAACACACCGAAAAAAACAGATTTTTCCTCAAGGAGCTTCCAAACTGATCCTAATGGATAAGACTTAGGAAGCATTCAGTAAAAAAGCAAGTTCCTACAAAATGTGGGAGCTGAACTGGCCTCAAATTGTCAATGGATGATCCTGAAAAAGGCACAGTTTGTGATGGATTCTATATGATTAACAGAATTTGAAGGGACCGAAATGAGAGGCCTTCTTTGTACATATGAATGGTTTCGATGTCATACAGCATGGCGGGATGCAGTGAACCTGTGAGGTGGGAGGATATAAAGAAGTTATAGGAATTATGACTGGAACATATTGCCTTTTCTCATGTATGGTTTTAATATTTCTTTTTGGAGAATGAGCATGATAGCTTAGAAAAATTGCCTGCATAGCATATTTTTAAGCAGAGTTTCCCAAAGTGCTTCTGTAGAAAACTAGTCTCATGAAATGTCCTCTAGAAAAATAATAGTAATAACCTAAAGAAGTATTGAATAATTTCTCCTACCTTGAATATTCACAATGCACATTCTTTTGGGAGGTCTGAAATAGTCTTATAATACAAAAACCGGACTTCCCTAGAAAAAGCAGGCATCGCGTATCTATGTCATTAAAATACACATTCTTTTCCCTCAAACATTTTTAGAGACTATGGCTATTTTGTATACTTAGTTTTAATATTTTATTGACTGCTTCCCACTATAGGATATTCTCCATGAGGATAACACCTTACCTATCTTAGTTACCTTCACATCAAGAGTTTAGCATGATGCCTGTGCATACAAAAGGTGCTCTCAATAAGAAAATCAATGAATACAACTTGTTCAGCTTTGTGTAACATTGCATTGTCCAAGCAGCTGACAAAGGGTAGGGCTGGGATTTGAAGAGTGCTACCAGATTCATTCCCCATATACCTTGGTGACGACAGGTGGTGTGAGCTGTTACCCTGATCACCACCTAGGATCTTAATGTTACAGTTTTTCTTGGACATTTATTTCTGCTTATTCCCTTTTAAAGCTAGAATGATTGTCTGAAATGCTCAAATTTCTTTCTTTGTATCTTTCAGGCAAAGGCTGCCACCTAAAAATGTTTACTACTACCGTTGCCCGGACCACAGGAAGAATTATGTGATGTCCTTTGCATTTTGTTTTGACCGAGAAGAAGATATTTACCAATTTGCCTACTGCTACCCGTATACATACACCCGCTTTCAGCATTACCTTGACAGCCTGCAGAAGAGAAACATGGATTATTTCTTTCGGGAGCAGCTGGGCCAGAGTGTGGTAAGTAAGGCCCATTCAGAAAACAGGCAGCTGTGGGGAGAACATGCAGTGCGTTTTCATAGAATGCAAATAATGGGTACCGGTGCTCTGTAGACTGTGCTTTGGAACTTTTAAAAATTGTTGTTTATAATGTGTGATCCATTGCTACAATTTGGCCACCAGGAAGCTACAGAATAAGGTATAAGACAGATGCTCATCCTTTTGAATGAAGCCGATAAAGGTCTCTAACAAAATACAGAAGTTTTGCTAATTTCCAGAAACTCGGAGTAAAAGAAAAAGCTTCTACTGGGTGACACAAAGGGCATGAAAGCATTTTATGAGTGTGAGTCTCTGAGATGAAGAGCAGATTTATTTTTCAGTGAATTTAGTTCCCACAGTGCAGGTAACTAAATGGTAACTAAATTCAAGTGGTACACAGTTTGGACGTGCTGCCCGCAGGTTGTTCTGACTCTGCCGTCCATCAGTTCCCAGCTCCTCTTCCTTCCCCTGGCGTAGTTTTTGGGTCTGGATATTTCAGTCTTGCACTCTGTATCAGTTTCTGTTGCTGCTGTAACAAGTTGCCATAAACTTTGTGGCTTAAAACAACACAAATTTATTATTTTACAGTTTAGAAGTCTGAACTTGGTCTCACTGGCCTAAAATCAGAATATCTGCAGGTCTGCATTCCTTCTACAGGCTCTTGGGGAAAATTCATTTTCCTGCCTTTTCTAGCTCAAAGAAAAGGGGTGGGGAATGCATTCTCTGGGCTGTATTAGGCCCACAAAATCATTTGGTCTGGCCCTGCCAAGGCAACCACAGGAGGGACTCAAAATGAAAAATGTAGGAGTTTTTTCATAGCAACATAAATTTATATTAAGTTAATTATATTGAGCAAAGGATGTGATAAATATCCAAATGGCCCTTGGCAGAACAAAGGTTCCCTACCCCTGTTGTAGAGGCTGCTTGCATTCCTTGGCTTGTGGTTCCCTTCCATCTTCTGGGCTAGCAATGGTAACTTGAGTCTTTCTCATGCTGCATCTGACAACGAATTCCCTGCTTCACTCCCTCACTTCTAAGGGCCCTTGTTATTTCTGTTAGGCTCACCCACATAATCTGGAATAATATGTCCATCTCAGGATCTTTAACTTAATCATGTTATGAAGTCCCTTTTTTTCATGTAAAATAACATATTCAGAGGTTCTAGGGATTAAGATTTGGACATTTTTGGAGGGGGTTGCATTGTTCTGTCTACCACACCTTCCCCCTCTCCTTTCCTCTTTTCCTCCCTGAACAATCTAGGGAAGACCTGCAGATAGTCTGAAATTGTTCTTCACATTGGATGTATAGTTTTTGGTCTCTGTAATCAGCAATACTTTGATTACCAATAAAGAATAAGAAATGATACAGTAATTTGATTTTACATTTCACTCTTCAACAAATGTGGATTGTGCTTCTGAAATAGGTATATTGAGCATTTTAAAGATCCTTAATGAAGATACTGGTGGAATTGGCAGAAAATACTATACTTGAGTTTCTGATATGTATTGGTGGAAAAATGTACTTTGCCCAGTGACTGTGGGTTCCACCTAGAAATGGGTTCCACTTCTAAAGAAAAGATTTCAAGACTAGACTGCTTGCAAAACATAGTGTCTGGTCCAGAATACCCTCTAAAAAAATAGATACATAAAGAGGACTGTGCGTGGCTCAGTCCTGAGAGCCAAATCTTGTATCAAAAGTTAAGTGATCATGATGCTATTCTTATAGTCTGAAATTCTCTATACACTGAATTTTGCTAAATATCTTCCCTTTACTTTAACACCCTTCTTAACGATGATTCTGATGGGTGTTGTGTTTCTAGTGCTTATATATTTTGAACTGAAAATTGGGACACATGTTGTATCAGCCAGCCTGCTAGCAGGAAACAGATGGCAGCCTCACATTAGGATCATTTGTGTAGGGCTTAATAAATAAATGGGCTATTTACAAGGTGTGGGCAGTGTGTGGGAAACCTCAGCATATAGGTAGTGCCATTCCCTGGAGCTAGTAATAGCTTCAAGGGTGTGAAGGGAATGAGTGGTTACCGTAATCCAATAGTAAAGAGTGGGCCACCTTGAGTGGCAGAGTGACCTTCAGTTGAGGAACAAAGTTGGCCTGAAATGACCCCACTGGGAGGGAGCTGAGAAAAATAAATACATAGAGCTCATTCTCTTTCCTCTGATCTCTTTCCAGAGATTCTTGTTGACAAACCCAACCAGAAATCAGAGGGCAAGAGAGCCTATAGATACAGATAAACCTCCCTGGGCAAAGAAAAGAGTGGATAAGGGCCGAGAATGGATGTAGAGAGGCAACTGGAATATATTAAGCACAAATGATCTGATCAACAGTATGTTACTGGAAACAGTGAGATTATTTGAGATGGGACTGCCAGAGAAATTCTGAGATGAATGTTTGCCAGTCATATGAACTATGATATGAATTCAGAGAGTGAGAAGTGCATCCAGTGCCCATGACTTTTAAGCACAGTGTCTGTACATTTAATTCTCATGTCCACCATAGTCTCCTTTTAGATTTATGCTAGGCAGAATGTCCATGAACTTTGAATGGCTATTGAGTGAATTCTTGAATGAATGAAAAAGTGGCTTAAGATATATGCCTAGAGGCAATGTGAAGAGCTAAGAGCATCAAAGCATTGATAGGAGGGATAATAGAATTAGTTAAGCTGCCAATAATACTCAAATATACATCTAAGATAACAGCAACATAAATAAGATAGAAGTTTATTTTTCTCCCATGTAAAAGTCTACATGTAGGCAGTCCAGAAGTGGTATTATGGCTCTGTTTTTGCTCCTTGAAAGCCTTAAAGTGTTGGGTTCTTTCAGCTTTCTGCTCTGCCATCTCTGGGTCATGGCCCTCAATCTCATGATTCACTGTGCAATTGTACCATCACGTCCATGTTCCAGGCAGCAAAGATGAAGGGGTTAGAGGGAGAAAAAAGAAGATACAGTTAGGTGACACTTTTATTTTTATCCACAGTTAGCTAAAGGGAGGATGAGAAATGAAGTTTTCATTCTGGGTGACCATGTTTTCAGCTAAAAGCTGTAGTCCTAAAGATGTGGAGAAATAATGTTGAAGGATAGCCTTGGTCTCTGCCTCTAGAGACCTGAATTCTGCTTCCATCTCTAATACCAAAGTATTCATATGACCTTGAATATTACTTCTATCTGAGGACAAGATTTTTATCTATAAAATGAAAAAGGTTGACTTTAATAGGGGTTTTCAAATTATCTTTTGATGAATACCTCAGTTGATAAAACAAATACATTGAGATACCTGTCCTACTACAGAGCCTGTGAAAGTTAATGTGGGGATATATAATGAGGCATACAAGTCTTGGTGTACTTCTAGAAATGCATTCTATACCAAAGGAAATAAGACATGTTCAAACAGATATAATATTTTTAAAGTATATAATTAAGGATCCCATGAGTTGTTTAAAGATTTAATGGTCAGCCCAGTAGTGTGGCTCCACTATAATTAGTTAATCCTATTTCAATTTGCAGGGAGGATAATTGCAAGTGGGAAGACCAAATATGCCAACATCCTGATCTTAGGGAGAGCAGGCAATAAGCAAGATTTTGAATTTCTAGCACTGTAACTATTAATCACCAAGGGCATGGCTGCTACTGCTACTATTTATATACTAGTGGCACTTTATTTTATAATTCACCAGTGGCCCCTTCTAACCCCACCAAGCAAAATCCCTTTGTACATGCATCAAAGCCATAATCTGATATTTAAGATAAATACATATTTTTTTCTGGTTGTTTTAACAACTTTGTTGAAGTATAATTTACATACCATAGAATTCACTCATTGTAAGGTATAATTCAATGATTTAAAAAAAAAATATTTTATTGATTTTTTACAGAGTGGAAGGGAGAGAGATAGAGAGCTAGAAACATCGATGAGAGAGAAACATCGACCAGCTGCCTCTTGCACACCCCCTACCAGGGATGTGCCCGCAACCAAGGTACATGCCCCTGACCGGAATCGAACCTGGGACCTTTCAGTCCGCAGACCGACGCTCTACCACTGAGCCAAACCCATTCCAGCTAATTCGATGATTTTTGGTAAATGAATAGTTTTACAACTATTACCATGATTCCGTTGTAAAGCATTTTTATCATGTCAAAAAGTTCCCCTTGTAATCTTCTCTCCACCTCCCTAGGAAAGTACTGATCTGCTCTCTGACACTATACATTTGCCATTTCTGAACATTTCATATAAATGGAATTATATATATTGTATAGTCACATTTTGCGTCTTTCACAGCATATTTTTTTATATCCATCCATGTTGTAGTATGTGTCAGCAGTTCATTCATTTTTAGAGCTGAATACTATTCTACTGAAAGGATGTACCACATTTCTTCACCTGTTCTCCAGCTGATGGACGTTGGGATTGTTTCTACTTTCAGGCTATTATGAATAATGCTCTTAGGAACATTCATGTATATATATTTGAGTGTACATGTGATTACATTTCTCTTGGGTTGTTTTCTAGGAGTGGAATCATTGGAGCATATAGTAAATTCATGTTCAACTTAACAAAAAAATAACTGTCAGTCAAATTGTGTCCCAAGTTAATAGAGCCATTTTACATCCCTATGATCAGTGTAGGAGAAAGTCATAGTTTCTCCATGGGCTTATTTGGAATAAACTATATACTAGAGACTTGGTGCATGAAATTCATGCACATTTAAAGGAAATTAATTAAAATAAATATTTTAATATTGCTATTTGCCCTTTCTCTATAAAAGAAGTGTCAGAGATGAAAGAAAATTATTAAAATGCATATGAAAATCTTCCTCCTGTCAGAGTCCTGGGCATGCCATGGGAACCAGAGTCAAGTCCCCGCCCACCCATGTGTGCCTGAAATTGCGCCAGCCCCAGACCTGGCCGGCCCCAAACCCATTAGGCCAGATCCAGACCTGGCTGGTTCCACCCCCTTAAAGCCCTGCCAGGTTGGGGGGCTTGACCTCATGTCACCCAGCCTATCGCTGAGGTGGGGGACACGGCCTGAGGTCCTCCAGCCCAGGTGGGGGCAGGGGGGACACTTTGAGGTCCCCATCAAGCCCCTCCAGGCAGGGAGTGCGACCTGAGGTCCCCCATCAGCCTCAGGTCCCCTTCCCCGGCCCAAGGCCAGGCAGTTTCAGGTCCCTGGTGATTGCTTGTTAAGGCTCGTTACTGGAACTCAGCCTCTGCTGTAGGCACAGCATTCTTGTGTTATGGGATCCCTGCCTCTGCTGTGGGCGCAGCCATCTTGTTATGGCATGACGGTCAATTTGCTTATTCCATCTTTATTAGATAGGATTTTTATTATAGCCATTTCAGTAGGTGTGTAGTCATATCTCATGTGGTTTTAATTTGTATTGCCTAGTAACTAATTATGTTGAGTAGCTTATCATGTGCTTATTTTACATTCATATATACTGTAGTCTTTGATGAAGTGTCAGGTTAAATTTTTTGCCCATTAAAAATGGGTTATTTGTCTTCTTATAATGAGAGTTCATTATATATTCTGCATGCAAGCCCTTTCCAGATACATGCTTTGCAAATATTTCCCTCTAATCTATGCCTTATCTTTTCACTCATTCTCTTATCCATGCTTTATGCAGATAAAAGTTTTAAAGTTTTAAGTCAAGTTTATTAGATTTTTCTCTTATGGATCATGCATTTGGAGTCTTATCTAAGAACTCTATGACAAGCTGAAGGCCACAGAGATTTTTTTCCTCTATTTTATTCTACATTTTATATGTCATTGGACTGATAAATGAACACAAAAGCGTGTGTGCATATGTGTGGGTGTGTTTTGAAAAAATTAAGTGTAGGAAGACATTCTCATACTTAGGGATACTTAAATAGGAAGTGCCTAACAAAGAAAATAATCTGATAGTGTATTTTAAGGAATCACTAAAAAATACTAGTAATTTATATAAAAATAATACTGTTTAGGTTCTTCCACAGGCTAACTCTATGCCCTTAGGTAAAACACTTCTCTATGGGCCAAAAAGCCAGACCATATTATTTCAATTATTCCTTCAACATAAATTATGGTGCAGATGTTCATGTCATCCTGATTGTATGTTCTGAGTACACATCAACCTATTGTAATGTTTCCTCTTAATCTGCTCTTTATTTTATAATAGTGGTAGTTATTGAGTACTTAGCATGTGCCAGGCCCTGTGCTGTAGCCTTTATATATATTATGTCACCCAATCTTGCAACACCTCTATTATATGGTTATTACAGTTATTGAATAACAAATATGTAATCAGAACTCTCTGGGCTCCAGGGATATAACAGTGAAGTCAGGCAGAAATCCATGCTTTCATGGCGTTTACATTCTAGTAGGAAGAGACAGGCAATATTGGAGAAATTAAATCAGGAAAGGGAATGAGTTTTGTGGTAAAGGCATCACTTAGAGGGAAGCATATAAGCTTTGAGATATGTAAGTATTATGTTCTCCCATTATAATTTTCAAAAACTGAGATACAAGGAGGTTAAGTAATTTGTTTATATCATGAAGTTGGTATTTGAAGCCAAGCCTTTGTGTAGTACAAAGAATGGACTCTAAACCAGTCCTGGATAGGCAAATGTTCTATTCATATATAGTCATTTACTAAATTCTTACAAAATCATTGTTCAATACTGTGGATATCCTGTGGTTGCCTTCTGCCTGTCAGGCTCTGTGTTGGGTGCTAGAGACAGTAAGATCAATAAAAAGCACACTCTACCCCTGAGAAGAACAAAATGTAGTGGGCAACGCAGATGTAAAAACAAATAATGGCAATGTTGGTTAGATGCTTGATAAAATAGAGATAGTGGGCAGAGACCCTGGGCATAGGAACCCCCGTGAGACTCCAAATGCTTCTATTGAGATTGGCACAGCTCAGCAGCTTCTTGGCTCCCACATCAGCAGTCAGAGAATGGCCAGGTGGCAGAAGGAGGATTCTGAAAGACTTATCTGGAAAAATTTTCAGAATCTAAATCAAATTATAAATCTGGGAGTCAGACATAAGAAAAAAAAATAGGAAGCTGAATTATGTGAATTATGAAGCCAAAGTAAAGAGGAGAGAGGACATGGTCTAATCAGAGAAAGCCAGAAAGCTGGGGATAGGAGCAAAAGGAGCAGAAAGGACAGGTATAAGGAGATCTGGAAGAACTTAGGATCTGGAGCTTGGCAGTCCTTGCATGGACTTGTGTGGAAAAGCTTGGACCTCAGAAAGGAGCAGGAGGGAACTCATGACCTAGTGGGCAGGAACATCAAGGAAGAGAAGACAATGAAACTAAAGAAAAGAGGCTAGAGAGTGTGAGCACTCTTCTGATCAGCATAACTTCAAAATAAGGCGGTCCCCTTCCCTTTTTCTCCATATTCCTTCCCCTTTGTTCTTTCTTCCCCTTTGAAGTAAAACATCATGGAGTTTGCAGCTGGCAGCATTACCAAACAAATATATGAAAACTAATTACATCTTTTTGGCTGAGTTTTAAAATTGAGTAATTGTCAGAAGTTAGTAATCTCAATTTTCAGCCCCTAAGCTACCTCTCAGGAGAGTTCTATGGCCTTGTGCTGATCAGACACTAAATTAAACAAGCCCAGTGTTTTGGCTCCCTTCCAGCAGACCACTGTATGAGCCACCACTCTCTTGGCATAGTTTTTGCTATTCCCTTTAAAAAGAGTCCAAATTAAACTGATGAACCATAAGATAGATATAGAGACAGTATATCAACAAGTAGACTGTCAAGTTACAGCGGGGACGGGAAGAAGATCTGGGGGAGATAATAGATCAACCGAAGGACTTGTATGCATGCATATAAGTGCAACCAATGGACACAAAACTCTGGGGAGGGAGGGGATGTGTGGGAGGGAGGGAGGGGGTCAAAAAAAAAATCAATAAAATATATTAAAAAAAAAAAAAGATCACATGAAACACTGTAAAAAAAAAAAATAAAATAAAAAATAAAAAGAGTCCAAATTAATTGGAGGCAGATACATCCTCTCAGTGTCTGGTGGAAGGGCTTCCAACTTATCCTCCTGATGCAGGTGGTCCATCCATTACAAACCCCAGCCCTGGGTAAACAGGGCATGTAAAGGAGATGCTGGGAATCAGAACCCTGGGTTCTCCTTCTGCTAGAACAGGAGGCACATGTCTGATTTACCTCAAGCTGCAGAGGCTCCTCAGACTGACACAACTGAACTTGGTTTCCTGGTTTGGTGGATATATCAACAGCATTCGAGTTGGCTTTGCCAGAAACCTATCCTATTTAACTCCTCCTTATTCACTCCTCACATAGCATATGTGGCCAAGTATTATCAAGGGGACAACTCAATATCCTTCATATTTATCTCTTTCTTATCTCTGCTGTCAGCATCTTAGTTCAAATGATCCTCATCTCTCAGGAAATTACAACAGCTTCTTTAGCCAAGGGGTACAGGATTGTGAGGTAAACAGGCCTCCAAGCTTTCTCTCTATTCTGTTCACATAACTGCTTCAGCATTCCAGTGGCTGCCAGAAAGCCGCAGCCCTCCCACTAACCTTGTGCTCCCCTCACCTCCTCACCCTCCTGACTATGAGATAGAATGACCTCTTCACTGACCACCACCCAGCAGGGTTGGCAGACAGCATCCTTCCTGCTAACATTAGACCTTTCTTTCTCCCCCCCTTTTATAAAAAGACATAGAATAGAAATACATGTTTTGAGCTCAAGCCATCAGTCTATATAACCCCCCGTCACTCCTTATTGCTGCCATCTGCTGACCACTTGAGCACTTCCCTTAATCATGGATGACATTGGTCCATAATTATCTTTTCCACTACACTGCTGCCACCATATAGAGTAATTTTAGTATCCATGAAACTGACCCATTGAATACCCTGGCCTTTTTTTTAGTAGTTTACAACAAAATAACAAATTCTTAGCATGGTGTATTACAGTGTTTTTCAACCTTTTTTGGGCAAAGGCACACTTGTTTCATGAAAAAAATCACGAGGCACACCACCATTAGAAAATGTTAAAAAATTTAACTCTGTGCCTATATTGACTATATATAAAGTAATTCTCTTGAATAGGAATCAAATAAACACAAAGAAAGTATTTTATAATTACTTTATTATGAAATATTAAGTAAACAAAATAGTGAAAAATTATAAAATTCTTGTCTTGTCTGCACCTACGGCACACCAGGCAACATCTCGCGGCACACTAGTGTGCCGCGGAACAGCGGTTGAAAAATGCTGGTGTATAAGATCCTGCATAATGCAGTCTTTGCCTACTTCTTCCACCTCTCATACCCTCTCATGTTGCTGTCTGTTCTGTGGTTCTTTCTGAGAGCCATGGGTTTTCCCCCTAACTTGTATACACTCTGGCCCATCCACCTGGAATATTCTTTCCCAGACCCTACTTCTGTTCTACATGCAGGATCCAATGTGAACATCACTTTCTCATGGAATTTTTTCCTAATATACTGTTCCCCAGAATTGTTTGAGAGTCTTCATTACACGTGTTTATAGTGTACTCTGTTCTCCTTTAAAACATGTATCACTCTTCTGATTACTCATTCGATAGCAATCTTCCCCATAAATCATATGTTTAGGGGATGTGTTTGCATTTGGGTATGTAGAGGGCGGGGGTAGATGGAGAAGTCATGCTGTGACAGCCAGACTTCTTTCTTGGTACCTCTCAGGGTGGCCATCCTTTGTCAGTTTCTCTGCAGCCACATTTCCATTTTGTTGAATCACTGGTATATAACATCAGGGCACAAGGTCATTTCTTTTATGCAAGTCATATAATGTCAAAGCCAAGATGAATCTCAAGTCCCTCTAGTTCTGGGGTTTTAAAGCCATGCTCCCTGCTTCCCTCAGGAGGGGTCTGGGCTCTGAGAAGCATCTTGGGTGCTACTGAGGAGGGAGGAGAATGAGGGGCTCCTTAGGAGTCAGGGCTCTGGCCTTTCTTGTCCTCTCTGGTACATCAGCTCCTACTTACTGGCCTTCCCTATAGACTTGGTTTGAAGAAAGGACTCAGATACTAATAATATTTGCAAACTTTCCTCTCTTTCTGCAGCTGGAGTCACAGTGGCTCAGAGAGGGGAGGTGCTTTCTTGAGTCACCAGTGAGTGAGTGGGACAGCTTGTAGCTAAAAGCCCAGCTGTGACTTCTAGATTGTCCACTGCAGCCCACTGCTTCTCACTTTTGGTCCATTTGCAAGGACAGCTTACTTGTCTACTCCTTCTGCAAACATTGAGAAGGAAATAAGATGCTTAAGTCAGTAGTGTGAGAACATGGTTAGAGCCTTGACCTTATCACTCATTGACTGTGCATTCTTGGACTAATTATTTAACCTCTCTATACCTCTGTTTCCCCATTCATTAGTCCCCCTACCTCTCAACAGACATCCAGATAAACCCCCTATCCAGCCATAATTTAAGCAGAAAGATCATCAGGGCTAGTGCCATATTGGGATTTGAATTTTGACTCTGCCACTTATATCTTTGATATGTCAAATAACCTCTCTGCCCCTTGCCTGCAAACTTGGCATTGTGATTTAGCTTCAGCATTATTGTATTGACAAGAGGCTTCTGTAGATGTTATATGGAAGAGGTGAAAGTGCTATAAATTGTTGATAAATACTTGGGTATCATGCATTTGTAATACTGTGTTTCCCCTATCAGACTCTAAGCTCCCTGAAAATATAGTAGTCCCACCCCACTTTTTTTTTGTAGGAAATACATTCTAATACCCACAGTGGGTACCTGAAATGGCAAATAGTACAAAACCCTATATGTACCATTTTTTTCTATACATGCATACCTATGATAAAGCTTAATTCATAAATTAGGCATGATAAAAAATTAACAACCAGACATAAATTGAAGTTGAACAATTTTTACCATAAGTCTTACTTGAACATGAGTGCTGCGATATGATAGTTTATCTAATAACAGAAATAGCTACTAAATGACTAACAATGATGGTGGTGAGTGTGGTAGCATATACAGAATGGGATAAAGCAAGGTTTAATCCTGTTACTCAGAATGATGCACAATATAAAACTTATGAATTGTTTATTTCTGGAATTTTCCATTTAATATTTTTGGAGTGCAGTTGACCAAAGATACCTGAAACTTCAGAGAGTGAAACTGCATATAAGTAGAGACTTTGTCATATAATAATTAGATCAACTAACATTTAGAGTATTCACTATATTGAGAGCACTATTCTAGCTGCTTTATTATCTCATTTAATCAGCATCAACAACTCTATGAAGCAGGTATTACACTACTTAATAAGTGGTAATGCCCTTATAGAAGAAACCAAAGTGTAGGTAACTGATGGGGAGTAGAAAGAGAACTGTAGGTATATGGAAGAGGTTGTAACCCAAGGTAGGGGGTCAGAAGGAACTGTATAGGTGACATAATATTTATCTTTATCTTGGAGGCTACTTAATGGGTGAGGACACCATATGGATGATGTAGTTGAGGATACTTATTGGAAAGACATCTAGAAAACCATGCTCAAAATTGGCTGAAGGCTATGAAGAAGGAGTTTTGGGGGTGCATAGAGGAAAGGTCTCAAGGGATATAGTTTGGGGAGGCTGTGGCTGATAGTGGGTTCCAGAGTAAGTCCCCAGTGCTAATGCTCCTGCTTAGAGCTTCCTTGGATATCATCCCTGCCTAGAGCAAATCATCATTTATCAACACAAAAGAAAACAGGGAAGTAGGGTGAGAGGAGAAAGGAATAAAAAAAATCCATCACCTAGTTCTGACATTATATCTTGGACATTCTTAAAAGACAAAAAGATTACAATGACAGTGATTGGAAACTCAGAAAAGTGATTATGGTGGGGGTGACGTCCTAAAGCCCCTTAGGGAAAAGAAAATAGAACCAGTTGCAAAACTTTATAATCCATTTTCTAACAAAAATGTCCTGCTTCAGAGAGACTTGCTAAATTAACTGGACATTTTCTTAGAATCCTATTAACACTCAGGGAGCCTGTTTCAGTGTTAAAAAAACAGATCACCAACTATAACTTTGGGCCTTTTTGTATTTATTTGGCTTAAAGAAGGTTTCAAAATGGTAGGTTTTTAAAGGAACTAACAAACTACATGATTCTGTCCTAAGAAAAAGTTTGCTTTGTATTACTTTCGTGACTTTGCCAGCCAGTGATGGCTTGAGAACAACATGTTGTTCACAGTCCGTGAAAGGAACAAAGCACAGGGCAGTTGGAATTGGAAAATCCAGGTGAGATTTGACTGATGGTTTCTGGTTAAATCCTGTTCATTCCCAGAGCATGCTGTTGAAGTCCCCAGGGAATCCTTCAACAAGGCTGAGGTTGGATTAATCTTTTCCTGGGACTCTGCTCACTTCTTTAGGGTTGTTAGAAGTTGGGTGTGAGGAGGGGCAGGAGGAAAGCAGGTTAGGTGTTGCCTTCCAGAGCCTCTCTCAGGTTTGACATTCTCCCAGTGAGGGTGCTGTTGCTATTTCTTTTCCTCTAACATTGTCAACCTGTTTCCTTCTTTGTCTGCTTCCCTATTCTCTTTTCCTTTGGAGATAGAAATATATCAGTGAAAACAGAATAATTTCAAGAGAAATATCAAAAGTACTTTATTTATAGTCATATCTATCAATAGCTACACATTTCCCCCATCTTTCAGGTAATTTGTGGATACCGTCCCAATAGAACTTTTCTTGTTTGTTTGTTTGTTTGTTTTAATATTTTTATTGATTTTTTACAGAGAGGAAGAGAGAGGGATAGAGAGCCAGAAACATCGATGAGAGAGAATCATCTATCAACTGCCTCTTGCACACCCCCTACTGGGGATGTGCCCGCAACCAAGGTACATGCCCTTGACCAGAATCGAACCTGGGACCCTTCAGTCCGCAGGCCGATGCTCTATCCACTGAGCCAAACCGGTTTGGGCAGAACCTTTCTTGTTTTGAGGCAAACCATTCAGAGACCCATTTTTTCACTTCTTTGTACATTTTGAAGTGCTCCTCAGAAAGTGCGTGTGCCATAAATTGTAACAAGTGAAAATCTCAAGGAGCAAGGTCTGGTGAATACAGCAGATGGGTTAATACTTCCCAGGTAAGATCTTTAACTGGTTTTGAAGTGTGTGATGGTGCCTTATCATGAAGCAAAATTACTTTGCTATGTCTTCTAGCACATTCTAGTCATTTTATGATTACAGCATGGTTCAAATTGATTATTTGTTGTTCATAGTGATCAGTATTAATGGTTTCACCTGATTTTAGAATTTCATAATACACCACCTTCCTGATCCCACCAAACCCAGAGCATTGTCTTCTTTCCAAAGCCATTTGGTTTTCCAGTTGATGGTGATGGTTGACCAGGATCAATCCGTGATTTTGTTCATTTGGGATTCTCAAAATAAATCCACTTTTCATTGCCAGTCACAATTCAATGCAAAAACAAACAAATAAACAAACAAACTCTTGTGCTGTTGAAGTAACATTTTACTGATGATTTTCTGATTTTCCATTTGTCTTTGGTTCAGTTGATGTGGCACCAATTTTTTTTTAAATCTTTCCCAGTGCTTGTAAATGATCATAAATTGTTTGCTGAGCAATGTTTAATTTTTCTGCAAGTTGCTTTTGAGATTGACATGCATCTTCATCCAATAATGCTTCTAATTGTTGGTCTTCAAACTTTTTTGGTTGACCTGGACGTTCTCTTTCTTTCATATAAAAATCATCACTTTTAAAGCATTTAAACCAGTGTTCACAAGTATCTTGAGATGGGGCATATTCACCATAAGCTTCCAGAAGTATACAATAACTTTTTCTTCTAAATAATGAATTGAAACTTCCCACAATTGCTCTTTTTTGGCACCAAATTCTAAATTTTTAAGCGTAAAAATATCTATGATGTTAATACCTTCAGAAAATTGGACATATGAAGTTTTGAAGCTTGCTGTCAACACAGCAAAATAGTATACATATCAAATTGCATATATATCAATATATGTGTAACTCCATTTATTTTTAAAAAAATCCATATTATTAACTGGTACACCTGATATATATACTGAGTGGCCAGATTTTATTATTATGATCTCTGAATGCATAATAATCTAGCCACTCAATGTGTGTGTGTGTGTGTGTATGTGTGTGTATGTGTGTGTATGTCTATATATATATATATATATATATATATATATATATATAGAGAGAGAGAGAGAGAGAGAGAGAGAGAGAGAGAGGGAGAGAGAGAGAGAGAGAGAGAGAGAGAGAGAGAGAGAGAGAGAGATGGGGCGGGGGGGTCCAGTGCATGAATTAGTGCATGAATGGCCAGGGGTAGGGGACATGGGCAGTTGGTCATACTCCCGGTTGAGGAGATAATTTGCATATTAGCCTTTTATTATATAGGATATACACTGAGTGGCCAGATTATTATGCGTTCAGAGATCATAATACCGTATTTTCCGGCGTATAAGACAACCCCCTAATTTTACAGTTAAAACATAGGTTTAGGCCTATATTCGCTATATCAGACTACCCCCACTTCCGAGGCAACACCAGTTCTTTTTGTAATTAAATTTTTAATGAATGACCCCCGATTTTCGGTTGACTTTTTTTCGTTTCAAAGGTCGTCTTATACGCCAGAAAATACGGTAACCTGGCCACTCAATGTATATAATTTAAATGTATATTTACTTATTTGTAAGAGCTAAAGCTATAAAGTTCTCAGGAGAAAACCTAGGAGTGTATCTTTGTGATCTTGGGTTAGGCAATGATTTATTAGATGTGATACCAAAAACAAAGGAACAAAAATACAACTTGGAATATATCAAAATTTAAAATTTGTATTTCAAGTGATACCATCAAGAAAGTGAAAAGAGAAGCTACAGAATGGGAAAAATATTTTTAAATTATATATTTGAAAAGAGACTTCATCAAGAATATATAAAGAATTCTTACAACTCAATAAAATACAAAAAAAAAAAAAACCACCAACTGAAGAATGAGCAATGTGTCTAAATAGACATTTTTTCCAAAGAAGATACACAAATGGTCAGTAAGCACATTAACAAATATTCAACATCATTAGCCATCAGGAAAATGCAAATCAAACCACAGTGAAATATTCCATCCCAACCTCTAGAAGGCTGCTGTAAAGGAAGACAGACAATAACAAGTATTAGGGATGAGATGGAGAAATTGAAACCCTCATTTGTTACTGGTGGGAAGATAAAATGGTACAGCTGCTTTTGGAAACATTTAGTAGGTTCATCTAAATGTTAAACACAGAGTTAACCTATGGTTCAGTAATTCAGCTCCTAGTTATATATTCAAAAGAATTGAAAATGTATGTTCACGTCTGAGATTTTGCTACCTGTGGATGCTTCTAGTATTTTTATGGTTTCCCGTCTGATGTTTAAGTCCTGTATCCATTTTGAGTTTATCCTTGTGAATGGTGTAAGTTGGTGATCTAGTTTCATTCTTTTGCATGTGTCTGTCCAATTTTCCCAACACCATTTATTGAAGAGACTGTCTTGACTCCATTGTATATTCGTGCCTCCTTTGTCAAATATTAATTGAGCATAGTGATTTGGGTTGATATCTGGGTTCTCAATTCTATTCCATTGATCTATTTGTCTGTTCTTGTGCCAGTACCAGGCTGTTTTGAGAACAGTGGCTTTGTAGTATAGTTTGAAGTCTGGTATTGAGATCCCTCCTACTTTACTCTTCTTTCTCAGAATTGCTGTGGCTATTCGGGGTCTTTTATTGTTCCAAATGAACTTTTGGAGAGTTCTTTCTAGGTCAGTGAAATATGTCGTTGGTATTTTAATGGGGAGTGCATTGAACCTATAGATTGCTTTAGGAAGTATGGACATTTTGATGATGTTGATTCTACCAATCCATGAACATGATATGTTCTTCCATCTCCTTACATCTTCCTCTATCTCTTTTTTCAGTGTCGTGTAGTTTTCCGCAAATAGGTCCTTTATTTCTTTAGTTAAATTTATTCCTAGGTATCTTAAGGATATATGCACCCCTATGTTCATAGCAGCACAATCTACAATAGCCAGAATTTGGAAACAGCCTAGGTGCCCGTCAGCAGATGATTGGATCCAAAAACTATGGTACATCTACACAATGGAATACTATGCTGCCATAAAAAAGAAGGAATTCTCATCATTTGCAGCAACCTGGATGGAATTGGAGAGCATCATGCTGAGTGAAATAAGCCAATCAACGAAAGAGAAACACCACATGACCTCACACATCGGTGGATGATAAAGATCTTTATAAACTGATGAACCAAGAGACAGATATAGAGAAAGTAAAGCAACAGGCAGACTGTCAAATTACAGTGGGGAGGGTAGGGATATCAGGGGGAGATAATAGATCAACCGAAGGACTTGTATAAATGCATATAAGTACAACCAATGGACATAAAACTATGGGGAGGGAGGGGATGTGTGGGAGGGAGGGAGGGGGGCAATAAAAAAAAATCAAGAAAATATGTAAAAAATAAATAAATAAATAAATAAATAAATTAAAAAAAAAAAAAAGAAAATGTATGTTCACACAAAGATTTGTACATGAATGTTCCTAGCAGCATTATTTATAATAGCCAAAAGTAGAAACAACCAAATTTCCATCAATTGATGAATAAATAGTATTTTTATACCTATACTAGGGGCTCAATGCACAAATTTGTGCACCTTGAAAGGAACTGTGGGCCGTGAGGCTGCAATGGGCACAGGTGCCCCCAGTCTACTGTCTTCTGGCAGCTCCACTCCCACTGCCGCTCCCACATGCTGACAGTGCTCACCCTGCTTGCACCTGCTGATGGTGTGGAGCAATTGGGGTTGGCGCCAGCAGCAGGTGTGAGCAGTGGCTGCTGCCCTGGTCATCCCTCAGGAGCAGGGGGATGTGGAGAAGCCCTGAGGGGCAATCAGAGGTGGTAGCTGATGCTCACACAGCTGATGGTGCCCAGAGATTGGGATTGTTGCCTGGTGCAGGCAGCGGGTGTAAGCAGGGCTGGCCTCGGCAGCAGGTATGAGTGCCCAGTAGGACTTTGGCACATGGGAGCAAAATAACCACCAGAGGCTCACCCCAATGACAGCGACTGGCGCCCTGCCTTGGTCTGGGGCCCCTGCTCACCTGCTCCACCAACCTGCAGTGGCCAATGCCCATCATATTCCATGCTCTGCAGCCTGCTGCCAATGCCCATCATATTCTGTGCATGCCCCCTGGTGGTCAGCAAACATCAGTGACTGGTTGTCCAGTTGTTCAATTGTTCTGCTGTTCAGTCTATTTGCATATTAGAGTAATATATATATATATATATATATATATATATATATATATATATATGTGTGTGTGTGTGTGTGTGTGTGTGTGTGTGTGTGTGTGTATATATATATATATATATATATATATATATATATATTATTTTAATGGAATTTTATTCAGCAATAAAAAGAAATGAAGTGCTGATACATTGCATAACATGGAGTTTATTCCTATATAGTTGATGGATTCACAGTAAGTTCTCAGGAATATTTTGTTGAATAGATATATTAGTTTATATCTCTCTTAAAAGGAGAAACTGCTGAAACTGTTCAAATTCCTTGTGTGCCTTCCCACGAAGATATCATTTCAGAAAATGAAAGGTAAACATCTACCCTGTTTTCTCTAAGATGTCTTGCACTGGATTAATTTATTAAATTCTGGATTCCTTTTTTCTAAATTATTTAACTTCGTCCCTCAATTGATTTTTCTGGCTTATTTGCTGCAGTTTGGCATTAAAAGACAATTATTTGCTGAGAAGAGAGTACAGGTACTCTCTTCTCTAAATTGTATTTTATAGGAAAGGCAGTTTCCAGTATATCTCCTACATTAAAGTAGATAATAATAAGATATTAATATGCACTGTAGCTGCTTGAGTCAGCCTCCTATTTTTCATTAAATAATATTTATACATATTTAAAAGTTTCCTAACTCTGTCTAACTAGGTCAGCAGAATATTACCCAGTCTTGATATTGGTTGTCCAAGCTGCCATTTTACAGGGGTTGGGGAAGACAGACAGCTGGGAGTTTTCATCTGTTTTCCTCATTCATGAAGCTTGCACTGTAAGTATTATAAATGCAATCATAGAAGTTTAGACCTATAATGACCCTAAACGATTAGTCTGCTAACTCCTTCCTCATCTAGCTGAGGAAGCTAATGCCTAAGAAAGGAAGAAGTCTGTAGTCTCTAGGAATATGACCTAGGTTTCCTGATTAGGAACCTCATGTTCTTTGTATTTAAAATATATCTAATAAAGAGGAAATATGCTAATTGACTGCCCTGTCCTCAAAGATGGCAACACCCACAGCCACAAGATGGTGGCACCCAATCCCTTGAGCCCTGCTGGGGTGGCAGGCATGTGGCAAGACTGGGTCTGCCACCAGGTGGGCCTGGCCGCTCCACGCGCCTACCTCTGGAGTGCCCCAGTCCCCTTAGCCCCCCCAGCTGCCCAGGGCTGGCCTGAGGTGCAGGAAAGCCTCAGATGGTGGCTGCCCAGCCACCCAGGGCCACCCAAGTCTCAGGTAACCAGGGCTGGCTGAGGCTTGTGCTGCTGGCAGTGGCAGCAGCAGAGGTGTGATGGGGCATCGCCTTCCCCCGATTGCCGGGTTTCCTCCTACCCCTGAGGTCTCCCAGACTGTGAAAGGAGGCAGGCCAGACTAAGGGACCCCCCTCCAGTGCATGAATTTTCATACACCGGGCCTCTAGTGTGTGTGTGTGTGTGTGTGTGTGTGTGTGTGTGTGTGTGTATAAAATATTTCAGAGAGGAAGGGAGAAGGAGAGAGAGATAGCAAGATCAATCATGAGAGATAATTATTTATTGGCTGCCCCCTGCATGCTCCCTCTGGGGATTGAGCCTGCAATCCAGGCATGTTCTCTGACTGGAAATCAACCGTGAACTCCCATTTCATGGGTTGATGCTCAACCATTGAGCAACACCAGCCAGACACTATGTTTTTTTGTATTTTGACAAAGAGGAATCATTTTGCTCATGCTATTGACCATCTTCTCCCCATATACTGTGTCAGGCTCTGTTTTTACCTTATATCACCCAATATTTTCATTTTCGGGCTTAATAATATGTTGCTATTGTTAGTCTCTTATACAGATGGAGAAGTCAGGGCTCAGGTTAACTTACCTGCCTGAGCTCACACAGCTAGCAAGTGGTAGGACCTCATCAGTTCTAAGAGAGAATATCAGGATAAGAAAGTTCTGTGCTCATGTGAAAGGGCATTGTTATTAATGTTACCAGGTACAACAGTATGACAATAGCCATAGCCATAAAAATAACCTTGCACTCTCTAAAATGGAAGGAGAATGTAGAGGTTTTGGAATCAGATCATTGTTTGAATCCCAGCTTCATCACTAGTTCATTACCCAAATAAGCAAATAATTTTACCTTACTCAGCCAGTTTCTTCATCTGCACATTTGGGGAAGATAACCCTAAAGGTATTTGCTAGGAATAATATAAAAGCTAACATTTATTAAACATTTATATGTGCCATGACAGTGTAGGCTAAGCTCATGGTATGTAAATATCTTGTATAATTCTAATAACTTTTGAGACTTGTTACTCTGTGCATTTTACATATTAGGAAACCGAGATACAGAGAGATTCTTTAATTTGCCTAGTAAGTGGTAGAGTTTGAACTTGGGAGCTAAACTTAAACAATTTGTCTCAAAAGTTTGTAATTAAAAAAGATAAGGCCTATAAAGCTGTTGCATATTGTCTGGCATACATTCATTTCTCAATTGATAACTACAATTTAAGAGTGTATTACATTTCCAAAGAACTACACATGCAAAGTATGTTTTTGTCTTTAAGACTTTGTTCCTTTCTCATCACTTATTAAGAAATATGCCTAAAAAGCTGTGCTTAGGGGAAAAGGGAATGAGACCTGGTATTTACCTGATACTTTGACCAAAGTAGGCAACCACATTCCACAACATTGGCTCCAGTTGGTTTATTTCAGGAGGCCTGGATTATTCACTTGGAATGTCTACATTGGGGGAGGGGGGGGTGGAATGCCAGCACAGCTTCCCATCTGTGCTGGTTATAGGTCAGCTGGTCTCAGTGGGGAGGCAGCTTTTCTCAAGGTGGGGTCTCCTCACACTGGTGTCAGTGTTATTGCCAGTACCCCCGTTATTTTCCAAAGGTGTGTGCTATTCTGAAACCTTGGAAGTCTCTTCAGAACATAATTTGCCCTTACATGGCACATAACGAGTTTCTCCTCTGAAAGCAGAGCTTTGTGACAACATTTCATGAGCAGCTTTCCAGGCTCTGCAGATACCCAAGGCATGGGAGCTCACTACCTCCCACAGCAACCTGCTCCAACTGGTACACCTATTATCCTTGTGTGGAGCAAGTGAAGGAATAATTAGTAGAGTTTTAGAAGTTTACAATCAAGGGACCTAGGAGAGACACACAGAGAAATTGGAATGGAAGGAAGAGCCTAAGGTTTTGTTTTGTCTCTGGTTGTGGTGGAATTGAATTGTCAATGTAGGGATTTAAGGAAGGGAGTGAGAAGTTCACATTTGTTTTGTATTAAATGTAATTGGGTTGCTATGTGGAAGAAGGATTAGAAGTCAGACAGCATTGGTAGGGAGTTCTCAATAAGCAAGACAATTCTAAGAAAGAGGGAAGAGTTGATACATTCAAGAAATATCTAGGAGTACACTACTGGCATGGCTCAGTGATTGAGCATCAACTTATGAACCAAGTCATGGTTCTATTCCCAGTTAGAGCACATGCCTGGTTGCCGGCTTGATCCCTAGTGGGGGACATACAGGAGGCAGCTAATCTAATCAGTGATTCTCTCTTATCATTGATGTCTCTATTTCTCTCTCTCTTCTCTTTCCTTCCTCTCTCTCTCTCTCTCTCTCTAGGAGTTAGAGTTTACAAAACATGTAATTAATTAAATATTATGGGTGAGGGAAAGAACAGCATTGAACACTCTGCCTAGGTTTCTGGCTTCTTTGAGCTGATGAAAGTAGAGCCACAAAATGGGGGGGGAAAGGGGAATTCTGGGAAATGGGTTAAATTCAGCCAGGATACTCACTATCCAGTAATATTTAGCAAACTCACGTGTATTTCTAAAGGGGGTCAGTTATGTCAGGAAAAATTTCCAACAAGTATTTGGTGTTGGAAGTCAGGTGGGTGAGGCCTATTGCTTCTCCTGTCAGCACATCACTACTGTCTGGGTCCTGGAAACATGCTCCTGTCTCTAGGAAAAGAGATGGCAAAGGTTTTAGGTGGGGCTTCACAGGGTTAGGTTGAGAGTGACCTCTCATTCCAAGAAAGGAATTGGAACTCACCTCAGATATGTGTTCTGGCCTCTAGCAGCAAGATTCCACCTAGGAAAGACTAAGGCTGCTCCTGCACTCCCTGCCTCTGTAGGACTGGCCCAGAACCTGAGCCAGGTGGAGGCAGCAGTGCCTGCAGAATCAATTAGCCTGGATCAGGTAGGGGCTAATCACTCTGCCTCTTCCTACTGACCTGCCTGGTAACTTTATCCCAGATTTTCTACTTATTTTGTGTGCTTCGATGTAACTTCAATTCCTCAGCTTGCCATGTGGGAAGAGACAAGGTTCTGGTGGAGGCCAAGGGAAGATTGAGTAGAGCTAAACAGGCAGAGCCTCCTCTGCTATGACTTTAAACCAAGGTTTTTCAACCTGAAGTTTAAGGATATAAAAGATTGCTTGTATTTTCCAACACTAGATGCCAACTATGGTTTACTCATGACCCATGTGTGCATTTTTCTGGGAGATGATTTGTCATTTCCACCAGATTTCCAAAGGTGGCTATGACCTGGTATAGATCAAGAACCACTGCCTAAACCCCATCCTAGGCTTCTTCCTCTTCCCCTGTGTCCACCTGCAGATGGCTGTTTGTCATTGAAGGGACAGCATAATTGTTAGAAAGACCTTGGAACTGTCAGGCAGGAATTCTTGACACCAGCCACACCACTAACTCGCAGTGTGATTTTCTGCAAATATTTTCTTCACACTGAGGCTTACCTGCCAGGACTCAGAGCACATGTGGTCCTGAAGACAGTGTCTCCAGCTGAGCTGCAGAGCACCTTGCAGGAGTCAGGCACTTGGCTGCTTCTAGGCAGAGTGACAGGCACTGAGACTTGTGGTGGCAGCTGGGAAGGCAGATCCCTACTGTAGGGGCTCACTGAGGGGCTGGCTTGCTCAGTCCCTACAGGGCATGAATAATTCTATCAGATCCTGAGTCCTTAGGCAGACAGCCTTCGAGGTCACCTCCTCTAACCCTCCAGCCAGTAGGAACCAGAAGATAGGCCCCTGGGTGCTGAGTCGTCCCCTGTGACTTTTACGTGAATGTGGCCCCAGCTGGAATGTACACTCTCCCTCTTGCAATGTCAAAACGCCTGCGCTCTCAAGTGACTGAATCAGTACTAAATATTTAATGCACGAAGTCAGCCTTCCCAGGGCCTTTGATCTGAAACTTCTTAAAAACATCTTAAAAGCCCTTCAGGAACTGGTTAGTATTTCATTACAGTCACTTAAAATAGATTTATTTTATCAAAACATCCTTTCAGAAACCCTGAAGGCAGACTGACTAACCCCCAGTGATTCTGACAGGACTGCCGCCCTGCATTAGGCACCAGTGTCTCTGGACTGCCCTGCCCGCATGCTGAGGGGCATAGCTGCCACAGGCATCCTGAGCAGCTTCAACTCTGTGAGCAGGGGAGGAGGCATCAGCGACACCTGTGATGGGGATGAGCACTAATTGGGAGTCAGCCAGGCCCTTACCTGAGGTACTTCCTTGCTGAGCCATATGGAATCTTCACAACAGTCTTATAAGAGGAGTGGGCGGGCTCCCTGCTATACCAAGGAGGAAACTAAGGCTCAGAGGCTTATGTGGCTTGCTCAAGGTCACAGAGTGGGATCAAGATCACAGCCCAGGTCTAGCTCAATAGCCCATGATTTTCTTCGTTATTTTTCTTCCTACTGAGATTGTTCCTTTTCACTGAAGACTATCATTTGCTCCTTTCTTTACAAAAACTAAGTGAAAATAGCTTTTAATAGAATTATATAAGTACTACATGCTGATATGGAAAAACAAAGAAGAAAGTTTTTAAAAAAAATAACTCATCCTACCCTCTAGATAACTATTTATAATCATCTCTGGAGTGGGATTATATTTATAAGTTTATATATTATCACATTTATTAGTTTATATATTATCACATTAGTTTATAAATTATCACAATAATTTTTTTATTAGCCACTAAATTCAGCTTTCTCAGTTCCTGACCATTCCCCCAACTTTAGAGAGAGGAAAGATAAAGGAAAAGAAGTGTGTTGTGATTCTTTTCTCCACTCCCAACTTGAGGGGATGAAATTAATTACCCATAAAACCCTCACATGGTGAGGGGCTGAAGCATGTCCCAGAATAGGGGCAGAAAGTATTCTTGTTCTAGCTACTGGCTAACTGGATGAAAAGAAAAGCTACTTTGGTGAAAGAAATAGTTCCTGCCATCCTGTACTCTCAAAGCTGGCATTAGGGCCAATGAAATAATGGTGTGGAAGTCTTTGGTAAACTGGAAAAAACTGTGCAGGGGAAGGGAAATATTGGAAACAGAAAGACTGAGGGAACTAGGGTTTCTCATGGCATGGATTGAGTACATATACTCACTGTCTATACTTTCAATACAACATAATTATTAATAGTACTAGAGGTCCGGTGCACAAAATTCATCCACAGGGTTATGTGTCCCTCAGCCCAGTCTTCATCCTCTCCAATCTGGAACCCCTTGAGGGATATTCAACTGCCCGTTTAGGCCTGATTGTACATCCCTCTTACAATCTAGGACTGCTGGCTCCCAACTGCTCGCCTGCCTGCCTTCCTGATTTCCCCTAACTGCTTCTGCCTGCTTGCCTGGTCACCCCCTAACCACTTCCCTGCCAGCCTGATTGCCCCTAACTGCCCTCCCCTGCAGGCCTGGTCACCTCTAACTGCCCTTCCCTGCAGGGTTGATTACCCCCAACTTCCCTCCCTTGCAGGCCTGGTCCCTCCCAACTGCCCTCCCCTGTTGGCCTGATTGACCACAACTGCCCTCCACTGCTGGCCTGATCCCTATCAATTGTCCTCCCCTGCTGGTCATCTTGTGGCAGCCATCTTGTGTCCACATGAGGGCAACCATATTTGACCACATGGGGCAGCCATCTTGTGTGTTGGAGTGATGGTCAATTTGCTTATTACTCTTTTATTAGATAGGATAGAGTCTGTTGCATGGGTGGGGGCCAGCTGGTTTACCTTAAAGAGTGTCCCGGATCAGAGTGGGGGTTCCCTTTTGGGCTGGGGTGGCCTACACAAGGGGCCTGTCGTGGTTTGCAGGCCAGCCATTCCCCCCAGTGACCCAAGCAGAGGCCCTAGTATCAGGGATTTATATATCTTCTATAATTGAAACTTTGTAGCCTTGAGCAGAGGCCTGGACTGGCCAGGGTGTGCAGGAAGCTTGGTTTGCTCCATTGCCAGGGAAAACCAATGGCTCCATGGCCACAGCCATCTTGATTGGGTTAATTTGCAGACACACTCCTGATTGGCTGGTGGGCGATGCTTGTGGTGTAGCTGAGGTATGGTCAATTTGCATATTACTCTTTTATTAGATAGGATTCTCTTTTACTCTCAGAAGTGCCCTGACTTGGAGGATAAGTTTGATGGCCACCTAAGTATTGGTCATCTGTAATTAGGTAGCTCCAAGATAGAGGGTGACAGAGCAATTAAGGAGGCTCCCCATAGGATGGGGCCACGTGTGGGTTGGCAGGGCCCCTAGAGCTTTAGGAGGCACTGGTGAGCAGGCATTTCCTTAGTGATGAGGATGCAGGAAGGAAAAATGTGAAAAGATTGACCCAACCTGGAGAGGTTGCTGGAAGAAAAGGTGGCCACTCTGTGAGAACCTGGCCTTCTTCCAGCCTCCAGGGGAGGGCGGGTTGGAGATAACATTTGGAGAAGGTTAGCACTTGGAGGAAATGTGAAGCTACCAAACTCCCCTTATAGATTATTTGAACAACTTTCAACCTTTTCTCTGCTCCCACTCTCACCTCTCTCCAATTTCTTTTCCACAATCCCCTTAGGGATTTTCTAGGAAACAAATCTGATTTTCAGTTTTGGGTTTAGTTCTCAATTTTCCATTTATCTTGATGGGTAAGAAGCTAAACTCCTTTAGAGATTATGCAAAGTCCTTCTTGATCTTGCCCCTTTCAGTGCACTCAGCCTCGATTTCCTTAATCCTTGACCTCTAAGTCTATGATCTAGGAATAATAATGGCTTACTTTTACTGAACATTACACTGTTTCCAGACACTGTTCTAATTATTCTACATGCACTAACTCTTATAGTCCTAACACCTCTGTGAGGTAGGCGCTTGTCATAGTCCCAACATTTTACAAAATGGAAAATCGAGGTATGGGAGGATAAGCAATTAAGTGGAAAAGCTAGAATTGGAAACCAAGAAGTGTTCACTCCAAACCCTGTACTTTTAGCTATAATATCATAATACCTCGGTCTAAAACATTTATCTTGTACTTTACATTCCTCCTTCTGCCAGTAATACCCGTTCCTAGCAATCTGCTCAGAAAACTGCTATGCTAGTGCTCAGGAAGCCATTTCTGGTCAGAAAGAAAGCACCTTAGTTGGCAGATATCCTCCCACTCCATTTTTAAAACATTTATTTAGCCCCAGGCTGTGCACATGAGGACAGGAAGGAAGGATGGGTGGCATAGGGTAAGGAAAACTGCTTCCTCCATGGCATTAGGATTGAGACTTTCAGCACCTCTAGTGTTGTCCAAATGTGTGGGCCCAGCAGTAAGATGAATATAAGTATGTCAGCCGTCCAATATAATAAAGAGGTAATATGCAAATTGACTGTTACATCCTCTCATAAGATGACTGACCTCATGTGGTCACAAGATGGCCACCATAAGATGGCCAGCAGGGGAAGGCAGTTGTGGGCAATGAAGCTAACAGGAGAGGGCAAAGGGCAGTCAGGGGTGACCAGGCCAGCAGGGGAGGACAGTTAGGGGTGACCAGGCTGGCAGGGGAGGGAAGTTAGCAAGGGGACTAGGCCTGCAGGGGAGGGCAGTTGGGGGCAATTGGGCCAGCAGAGGAGGGCAGTTGGGAGTGACCAGACCAGCAGGGGAGGGCAGTTGGGGGAGATCGGGCTGGCAGGGGAGGGCAGTTGGGGGCAATTGGGCAGGCAGGGGAGTAGTTAGGGGTTGATCAGGCTGTCAGGGGAGTGATTAGGAGGTGATCAGGCTGGCAGGCAGAAGCAGGTGTGAGACAGCAAACCTGGATTAAGGGGTTCCAGATTGGAGAGGATTCAGGCTGGGCTTAGGGACACCCTTCCCCTCCCCAGTGCATGAACTTTGTGCACTGGGCCTCTAGTACTTAAATAAAAACTTCCTTAATAAAATAGAAGAAGACAAGGTGGGAGTTGACAAGGTAATCAGAGATGACTTATTTCGGGATTTAAGGCCTAAATTAGATCTCAAGAAGTGATATTATAATCAACCTTTTGAGTTATATGAGTCCTAGAGATCATGTATTTCCAAATGGGGAAACCGAGGCTCTTAAAAAGAAGGGACTCACTCAGATATCACAGATATCAAGAGGCAGGGCCAAGTACCCCAACTCCCAGCTCAGTGATCTCTGCTGCCTTCTAAGGTAAGCCACTAGGATATGGCTGAGTGCTAGAAGGGGCAAGAACTTTCTAGAGGGTCAGAGTTGAGGAGCAGCAGATGGAATGCAGAAGAGGGAGCCATAGACACAGTAATATATGATATGGACAGTGAAGCAAGGAAACATAGAGAAGCACCTTCTTCTGTGGGAGAGAGGGAGCCTATAATCATTTTAAATTGGATGGTTACCTTGGTATTGTGAAGCTGCCTCCCTTTCAACTTTGCAAAATAAAGCATGTCTGACCTGCCATTATTTTTCTGGCTCATCAAGAAGCTCTTTAGAAAAGCTTCTGCCTCTGCTTCAGCCAGCTTCTCCTTAGAATTCCTGGACATTGCTCAGCATTGCTAAGTGCACTGTAATGAACCCCTGATGAGGAAAGAAAGAGACTGAGTTTGCTACAGTTGAATTCTTAGAGGTTGCCTGGACACTCCAAGATAACCAGCCAGCCACATAACCACAAGCATGCCATCTTCAAATCTTCAACTGTTTGTTTTCTGTGTTGTCATACTCACTTTTTCCAGCTCAGCCTAAGGGGCTCCTGGATCCTTCACTTCAGGGGTTTAAATTGGACCTAGGGACAGATGCTTAAATGGAAAGAGTAGACAGAACAATGGGATTTGGGCATCAGGTCAGGAATATATCCTGTCTGTGGAAAACATGGCACTGTCTCAATGGCACTAGCAAACACAATAGTTTTGAGTACAGGCTTCTAGCAATAGGCCTATTTTCTAGAGCTGTGGGTTTGGATTATCCTGTAAGAGTAAATGGAAAATCTCCATATCTGTCTTGCCATCTAACAAGAGCTTCATGCTCTTATGTGAAGTATCTAGTACAATGCCTAGATTATTACAGTGGACTATTTTCCCCCTCATAGATTTACCCTACCACTTTCTCCTACTTGTATTTTTTGCTTTTCTTCTACCCCTTTCTCCTCTCTCCTTGTCTCTGTTCCTATTTCAGTCTCTGCATGTCTCTCTCCTTTTTTGCCTGTACCCAGTGCCTCTTTAGGAGAATAGGCATTTGGATCTGGAACCTGTACTAACCAATGACTGTTTCAATCATATATTCTGGCAAAACAATCGAGAAACTTGTATTCTGAGTGGCCGCCATAAGCGAGAGGCTCTGGACTTCCCTCTAACCTGTCTGCTTTCTACACCATTGTATTGAGGGTTTCTTTCTTACTTGAAATTTAGTTTCTTTGGGGACTTCAGAGTGATGGATTGAATGTCCCTTTCAATTTTGTGTTTTTGATGAATGGCCTGCATTTGTCAACAGATGGATGGTATGATTTTGCACACTAAATATATCTGGTTCCTTTTTTCAGATACTACTGATCCTGGAAAACATAGTGTTCAAGGTCTGTGACTTGGTGTTCAATTATTGACTCTGCCAGAGTCCGTTCCTATAACTCCCTATATCCCCATATTATGTAGATTGCAAGGTGAAAAGTAGTACTCAAACATCAAACCTCTTGTTGCAAACTCCTTCCAGTCCTATTTCCCTCCATCAGCACTGGGCATGCTAGCCTCCATCCTTCCCAAACTGCTCACTATGCTCAAAGGACATTGTAAACTTCACATGCACATCATGTGCCTTTGTACAAGAGGTCCATCTGCCCTTTTCTCAGGCCAATCATTCTAAGATTGTCCCCTCATTCTTTTTTTTAAAAAATATATTTTATTGATTTTACACAGAGAGGAATTGAGAGGGATAGAGAGTTAGAAACATTGATGAGAGAGAAACATCGACCAGCTGCCTCCTGCACACCCCCCACTGGGGATGTGCCCGCAACCAATGTACATGCCCCTGACCGGAATCGAACCCGGGTCCCCTCAGTCCCCAGGCCGACGCTCTTCCACTGAGCCAAACCGGCTTCGGCATGTCCCCTCATTCTTAAAGGCCCAGATTAAATGTCCCCATCACTTGAAGCTTTTACTGGCTTCAAGTAGAGCTAGAACCTCCTTTCTCTTTGTTTCCCTCTGTGTTGTGATTCCCTCTAATCCAGCATTTTATACCCAGTGTCATCCCTGCCCTTTTTTCTCCCAACTAGATTTACTAATGCTGGTCAAGGGCTGGATCTGATTCATTACTATCTCCCCAATGTCCAGCCTATGGCCTAGCATAGGTAAGCTGTTTTCTCTAAGTTTGTGGATGACACATTAGGTACTTTACTCATTCATTAAGTGCCTGCTCTCCTGCAGCTTTATGAGGGATCTTTTTTTTTTTTAATGTAATTTCACTTCAGTCTAGTCAGCCTAGTACTCTCTTCAATACAATGTCCTCCTCTTATGCCTATCACACCTATAGAGCCACAGGGCACTCTCAGTCAGAACTTTGTCTCTTGATTATCTGTTTTATGGCTCCATCCCTGGGAATGTCATGTGTCCAACACTAGAAATCTTCCTGCCAGTTGAATTTGTTCATCTCATATTGAGAGTGGGGGGAAAAGCCAGACACTGGTCAATGGGAGCTCTATCAAGAAAGCCACCATTTCATTTGGAGGACCCCACAGGAGGGTGTGGAAGTCATGCTAATCGAGGAAGGGAGATTGAATGGAGGTCCAGCCCTGAGACACTGTAGAAATGAGATGTTAGTCTTTTGAGTTGGTGCCAATTAGCGGGCATTTAAAATGATGGCATAAAGAACTCAGATTATTCAGAGACTTTGGAATTCCATCAAACTTAGTGAAAAACCTAGGTCTCTGGAGGACTGGGGGTGGAACAGGAGAGATAGATGTCTGCCCACATCTGGGTCCAAGAACTTTGCAGGGAACCAAGCACTAGATCTTGTTTGAGCTGTATTAGCAATGGAACTGTGGGCAAATTTTGCACAGACAGGGCTGAGGTGACTCTCAGTGATAATTTCAACAGGATTCAGTTGCACCAGGCACTAAATATGAACCTGGTTCTCAGAGAAAATAGAACTGGTTAAGACATCGGTTGCACCTGCCTTAAAAGATAGCCACCCAGTCTAGTGTGGGAGGCGTAACTCATACATGAGTGACTATGTGAAAGTTGAGGAGAGCCACACTGCAAAAGAGTCCTTGGTATGATGTTGGAGTTCAGGGAGGGAGGCAGAGTCACTCCTACTGGAGCCAAAGGTTGTTTGCAGATAAAGCCACTTTAAAAGCTCCCAGAATGATACTTAATGCATAGTAGATAGTCAACTCATGTGCGTTTTCTTTTCCTTCTCCCATATTAAATGTTCAACCTTATTTTTAATTCTTTGTGTATATATTCATTCTTTGTGGGTTTTTTTTTTTTACCCTCCTCTTCCATGCTGTGGGACAAGATATGTGCTTTGTGGCAGGGAAATCAGCAGGAAGTGACCTTACATCAATCCATTCTGGACATCCAGCCTTGGCAGAACAGGGACTATAGGTCCTAGTCCAACCAAGCCTTCACTCACCTGGTCTGCACCTATGCTTTCATCTTACAGAAAACTATTTTTATTTATTTTTTATTTTTTTAAATATATTTTATTGATTTTTGTACAGGAAAAATCAATAAAATGAGAGGAAGGGAGAGAGATAGAGAGTTAGAAACATCAATGAGAGAGAGTCATCGATCAGCTGCCTTTTGCACACCCCATACTGGGGATATGCCCGCAACCAAGGTACATGCCCTTGACCGGAATCGAACCCGGGGCCCTTCAGTCCCCAAGCCGACGCTCTATCCATTGAGCCAAACCGGTCCCGGCTATTTTTATTTTTAAAATTCTGCCTCATGACTGGAGTAGGAGTTAAACTTTATATTTCCTTTTTGTTCAATACCCAAAGGCTTATGGGAGCCCTGACAGAATGGTTTCAAATAAGCATTTTAATACAGAATAAAGGTCAACATGCTAGAATTTGAAACCATTAGTCCTTTTGCTCTTAAGGAATACTGTACTTTAACAGAACAAATAACAGATTAAATAACAAGAAAAATTATACATCACATTGTATAATTGAAAAGAGAATTGAAACCAATGAGATCCTAATGTTCTCTCTCTCACTCCCCTATTTTAGGTTGCCAAGATTTAGAAGGGAAAGAGATATCGTTCTTTTAATTTTCTATTGTTTTGAAGGTAGAAAGAGAATGTTTGAGTCTCTAAAGATTAAGGGACAATTATCCTGGAAAATAAGTCTTTCATTTTATGAGTAGAACAAGTACATCACTGTAGCCTAGAGAACAGAATCTCCATGCTAATTATTTTAACTTTCAGTGAACGAGGCCCCAGAAAGGGACTGGAAAACCAGCTGTGGAGCAGGCCAACAAACTCTGCCCAAGATAGCCATTCTCTGCCTAGTTAACCATTCAAAGCCCAAATCGATGCTACCTCCTTCAGGACATTTCCTGTCACATCTTAGTCAGTGTTTATAACTCCTGCCTCTGAATGTGCATAGAATGTTTATATATCTACTCATCCTGGTCTTTTCCATGATTGTTACCATGTTTGTATTGATATTTCTCTTGCTCAGTCATTCATAAGACTTGAGTTCTTTATTAATTTAAAAAATACAATTATTGCACTCCAACTATGTTCCAGAAATTATACCAAGCACCTTAACTACACTATTTAATTTAATCTTTGTCAAAACCCTATAAGGTAGAGATTATTTTCCCATTTTATAGATGAAGAAACTGAGAACTAAGGAGGCTAGATAACTTGCCCCAGAAGCTAATTGGATGGTGGTAGAGAGCCAAACTTCCAGTCCACGTTTGTAGAGAACATATTGTGGAGATTCTCATAACTACACACAAGGGCTTGATTGTGGTTAAGCAAGGTGAAAATGTGGTCAAACTTAAATTTAAGAAAACATCTCTGGTGGAGCAGACTGGTATGGGAAGACAATGAAGAGACTGCTAATTTTGGCTAAAGATGAAAAAACTACCACAATAGTGAGAGTTGAGTTGTTTAAAAGAGACATTCAGGAGTTAGAATTGACCAGGAGTGGTGAACAGTGGGTTGTGGGGTTGGCATCTGGTTTGGAAGCCACCTTACCATGATGGGAAGCACGGCTCATGGCAAAAATGGTCACTGAGAGCACCTTCCTCTTGAAGAACCAGGTCAGATAGAAGGTTAGAATCTTCCATCCCAGTCCCTGAGTGCTCCTAACTTCCTACAGTTGTACTCAAATGGTCCCATTTTATGGGTAAAAACAGTAAAGAACAATAGTTAGGGGTTGTCCCCAAGTTCTCCCATGGACTCTGACATGCAATAGGGCTGAATAACTATGTGTCAATTGAGGGTTTCAAGTTGATATTAGCCACATTGAAATGCCATTATTTGATGATTTACAATGTAACTTCTGATATATTGGTTTCTCCTTTGACTTTCTGGGGGTGAACAGGAAATTGGGGGGGGGCGGTCGGGGGAGAGAATACAAGATTCTAAGAGAATACAACTCTAAGCCATGGATGCTTCCTTGAAGAAAACATCTGCAGGCTCCTGAAATATCAAGCATAGTATTAGAAAGAGAAAGCAATATCCATATGGAATGCACTTATTCCAATTTAGGATCTAAACTTATCATCCGCTGACTTGTTCTAGATCAGTGTTTCCCAAACTTTTGACATATGTGTACCCCTTCTATAATTTTCGTAACACTAAGTACTCCTCGTAATCATGAGGCCGTAGAATTAGGCGCAGCTAAGCATGGTGTAGTGCATATCCCCACCAAACTCCGATGCAATACATACCCCCACCAAACTCTTCCCATACCACTGGGGGTATGCGTACCACACTTTGGGAAACACTGTTCTAGATGATACAATTGGTAAATGATAGATTCTAGCATTCAGCTCTGAGTTCTTGTGTTCTTTTCATTTCACTATTCTTGCCTTCTATTACTCCTAAATTCCATTTGTTTCACACCAGCCTGAAAAACGAATTGTGCTTCCAAGCTTAAAAATTGTTTTCTGTTCTTAGTGGTATATTATATACAGTAAAGATTTCACATAAGGCTACAGTTAGGCAATATGAAACTAGGCAAATATAACCAAAATTTTCCATAGCCTCTCAAAATAGGCATTGGTTATAAACACTTGAGATGTTCTAGAGCTGAAAGAACCTTTAAAGCCATTTAATCCAATCTTTTTTTTTTTACAAAGGGAACAGCTAAGTTTCAAATAGTTTAAATGACTTGCACTATGATACTTTCTTACCATGTATTAAGGCCAACATCTGAATTCAGGACTCTTTTCTTATTCAAAGCAATTGAAAAAAAGTGTAAAACAAGAGTAAATTCTTTATTTTATACATTTGAAAAGTGAGTCTTATTCACATACTCATTCATTCAATCAAAAGCCATAACTGAGTTTTCACACTGGGGCCTAGAAGTGAAACAGTGAGTAAGTAAGATGGGATCCCTGTCTTCCCAGAACTCTCAGTATAGCAGGTAAGATGGCATGACATACTTAATCACAATGGAAAAGACTACATACCGAAGGGAAGGGAGATCACCTGGTCAGGGAGGTCTTCCTGAGGAAATGCTGCTTCAGTGTAGTGCAGTGGTTAAAAACATAGACTCTGGAGCAGACCACCTGGGCTGGAATCTTCACTCTGCCACTTACTGGCTGTGTGACCTTGGAAAAGTTACATACTGGCTCTGGGTCTCAGTGTCCTCTGTAAAACAGGAATAATAATTGAACCAACCTTGCAGAGCTCTGATAAGATGAAATTAGTTAACTTTTATGAAGCATAGTTTTTGGCACATGGTAAATGCTTTACAAAGGATATTTTTTTAAAAATGAGAATAATCTGACATCCAGTGGATGAGTAGAAATTAACTAGAGAACAGGAAGGCAGAGCAGTGTCCCTGACAGAGAACACTATGCACAGACTGAGGGAAAATAGAGTCTATTTCCGGGAACTGCTCAAATAGAACCTATTGATGCAGAAAAGTGGCATGTGAGGTCCAGCTAAAGGGAATTGAGGGTCTTACAAATTATACTGGAGTTTACACAAAAAATGGGGCTCAGGGGAAAAAAATTGAAGTCTTTCAAGTTGCTTTGTTGGATATGAATTTAGTTGGGGTTAGGAGGGGTGCAGAGATCTAGTGAGACTGAGAAGGTGAGATAGGGTCAAGGGCACGATAAGACCCAGGCTTCCTGCCTCTCAAGATGGGGCTTTTCCCACACTGCACAGCATATTTCTAATGTGCTTTGATGGAGGCACGTCATGCTAAATGCATTCTCTTCCCTTTTAGACGACGTTTGTAGTGCTTATCCTTTGAGCTTCATCCCCTTCATTAAGTGAATGTCTTGTTCCCTTGACTAAGAATGTAATTACCGAAGGAGAGATCAGATTAAAATTGAGTTTCTGTAATGGGCCATTTGTTTGGAAGGGAGCCTGAAGGTATTTCTGAGGACTTTAATCAAAGGGGGAAAAAGCCAATAGAACTTCTGTGATGATGATGATTATTAGGGCAATTGAACTCCAGGCACAGCCAGCTTCTATATCAGTGAGTCATCACTTGCTTTTCTGAGGCCCTTAATTGGAAGAGATTTGTTTTCCTCTGTAGTCTAGACTGTCAGAAATGGAAGGGACCTTAAAGGTCATATAATACAACCCCAATGCCCTGGCTATAGCATTGTCCTCAGTAGTCCAGTCCCTGCTCACACACCTGAATTGACAGAGACCTCCTTACCTTTAATGACATGCCTCTTTATGGCAAAACAGCTCAAAGGAAGCTCCTCCGTTTATGGAAGTGAACTCTGGGTCTCAGTCACGTGTCCACCCTGGTTCCACTTTTGGGACCACGTGGGGCTTATCTGCCTCTTTTGCCTCAGATGAGCCATGGGAAGATGTTTAGGCACCTGCCATATTCCCTAGAGCCTCCTCTTCTGCAACTGTCTTCTTAAGTGTATGTCTCTGCATTTAGTAGTGGTAAGGACAGGCTGCTGTCACAAAGAAAATCACAGCACAGTGACTTAAAGAACAACAGAGTTTATTTCACTTTAACAGATGGATTCTGAATTGAGCAGTCTAGGTTGGCAGCCAGCTGTACTCTCCATAGTCATTCAGGAACCCATGTTCTTTCTGATGCCCTGATTCACTTTCATCTCTGGTATTGTTGAATGTGCACAGTCAAATTTACATCCTCTCTGGTTCTAGCTTGTAGAAAAGAAAAGAAAAGAAAAAAAAAAAAAAAAAAAAAAAAAAAAAACAGGATAGAGAGAGAACGCCCACTACTGTAAGGCTCAGGCTCATGTATATCTACTGGTCAGAACTTAGTCACATGGGTAGACCTCACTATCATGGGGTTATCCATAGGAAATGTGATCTAACCATATACCCAAAAATAGGGGAGACGAGGGTTAGGCATATTTAGGGAAATATATGCCAGCACCCATTATATCATGTGAGATCAGGTGGGCAGGAATGGCTTGGGTGGGCTCCTGTTTTCTATTGTCAATTTTATTCTCTTTTGTGATTCCTATGACATGTTTCAAAAAATGAAAGCAGGGGAGGCACAGAGCATTTGAATGCAGACATCACCATCTATTTTTATTACTTGAGGTCTTGATCTAGTCATTTAACTTCTCTAAGTCTCCATATCTTTATTTATGAAACTGGGAGAAAAATATCTGCCCACAAGCTCTTGTGAAAGTAAGAAGGTATAACTGAGGCAAATACACTGTTTAGAATGCAGATAAACATGTAAAGTTTGGCTTCAATCTTAAAGTTACTGGTTATAAGCATTCTCTAACTACCCCAACTAAAGGTTTTTTTTCTCTTTGAACGCCCCCCCTCCCCCAAACATTTGATTAGCTACTACCATTTCAAACTTGATATAAAGAGCTCCTAAGACAGAGCCTTATAACCTTTTACAATCTATTTGAGGAAACAAATGGAAGATTTTAATAGTGACCAATATTAGTAAGAGTAGCAGCAATAATGACAATATCATTGGTGGCAATATCCATTTATCAGGAAGTTACTGTGTACCAACTTTGTGCTAAGTACTTTATATATAGTAACTGATTGATTTTTATAATATTCCTGTGAAATAGGCATTTCATTCCCATTTTATGGATGAGAAACCTCAGGATCAAAGAGTTTAAGTACCTTTGCCAGGGTCATACAGCTGGCAAGTGGCAGACCCAGGGTTTTAGTTGAAGACTAAGAGCTCTTCTTTTTGAGGTAAGATTCATCAATTCATGGGGCCAGATCATGTGTAATTTTGTTTGGTTACTGGAATATTCAGCAAACATTTACAGAGTGCTTATTGTATGCTGGGCACTGATCTAAATACTAGGAAGATGGATTCAAATATGTTATCTTAGCTGATGTCCTCACTTCATTCTTAATGGAGGAAACAGAAGCCATTTGATGAGAACTACCTCAAAATTAATCAACCTATTTGCATGTGTATTGACAACATCCTGCCTTTTCTTCAATCAGAATGAAATCATACTCTTGCTCCTATCTAAAGCCAACTTCCTATGGTCTAGATCTTGTTTGATTCCTACAATTATTCCCTTTTAATCTATATTTCAACTTTATCACTTTATAGATTTTTCTATATTCAAACAAGCCATACTATTTCTTATATCTATAATAATAAAAGTATAATATGCTAATTAGATTGGACAGTCGAACTACCTTCCAGATGTCCTTCCAGGCAACATTCTGAATAAAGCTGGGGCTGTGAGAGCCGAGCCCCTTGCATGCATTTCCTGTATCAGGCCTCTAATATATATATATATATATATATATATATATATATATATATATATATATATATATATATATATATATATATATAAAATAGAAAGAGGCAATGAGGGAGACAGTAAGAGATATTTCCCTCTGGCTGCAACCCATTTCTGTACCCCACTGTATAGCAAAACTTCTCCAATGAATTTTCTATATTCATTCTTTCCACTCACTCTCCAGTGTTCTTCTCAAATTGCCTTTGTCAGGATTATCTTAGATCAACATTCTGCCCATTCTGATGGTCATTTCCCTGTTTCCATGTTTGTAAACCTCCCAGCAGCATTTCATACAGTTAATTCATAACTTCCTCCTTAAAATACTTTCTTCTCCAGGCTTTCAAGACACCACACTCACTAGGTCCTTCTCATCCTTTTCTTCTCATTCTCCTCTTCAATGGCCATTCTTTCTCAGAATCCTTTGATAGCTCCTCCCTACCATATCTTAGATGTTTGAGTACCTTGGCTACTCCACTTATTTCTTCTCTTCTTTAGCTATATTCTTTCTCTAGGTAATCCAATCTGTTTCCATAGTTTTAATGTCAACTGTGCACTAATGAGTTCCATATATATATATTGTATTTTCAGCCTTAACTTCTAAACTCTAGACCAGTATAATAAAACTGCCTACCCAGCATCTCTATCCAGATATCTAATAGGCATGTCAAAACAAATACCTTCAGGATAGAAATGAGTCTTTTTGATCATATTAAATAGGCCCAGTCAAAAACTTACGGGTCAATCATTAGGTTCTCTTTTTCTCGCATCTCACATTCCATCCATTATTGAGTCTTGTCAGCTCTACTTAAAATATATATTGCAATCCACTCACTTTCTTCCATTTTCTCCGCCATAACCCTAGTCTAGTCCATGTCTCTATCACATCTTGCTGGGACTACTAAAACAATCCTTGACTAATCTTCCTCTTCTTGTCTCCTAGAATCCATTCTCCACATATCAGCCAGACCATGCCACACTCACTGCTTAAAACATTTCAATTGCTTCTCTATTCTCCTACCCCTTTTCATTCTACTTAGTCACTGAGGTCTAGCTATTGTGACTTTCTTAAACAAACATGGCAAGTTCAATCCTCTCCCAAGGCTTGGCACTCTTCCCATAGAAGAATTTATATAATTCAGGTAAAAGGCAAGGTCATCTTCACAGGGATAATTCTAGTGAAAATATATCACCCAAGTCACTATCACATGATGCCATTTAATTTTCTCCATGGCATATATCAGTAGTTGGATATATCAATGTCATTTAATTTGTTAACTCATTTAAGACTGTTTTCTCCTGCTGGAATGTAAACTCCATGGGAGAAGGGCCTTTTATTTTGTTCATTGCTATATCCCCAGCACTTAGAATAATGCCTGACACTTAGTAAATGTTTAATTTAAACTATCTGTAGACTGAGCAATTATATACCTGCTCTTAAACTTTGCAGTGTTATGAGAGTGACTAGCATGTGCTGTGATTTGTGCTGTGACAGAGGAAATCCCAGAAATTCTGGGAGGCCAAAAGAAGCACCTGACCCATCTTGAGGTATCAGTTGAGGTGGAACTGAAACTAAAGTTTGAAGGAGAAGTTGGTTTTAGCCAGGTGACGAGTGGAAGAAGAGGAGCATCTAGAAGGCATAGTAGGCCTGTGTGGCACATGGCTCTTCAAGGCTGGAGTAATAGAGAGGGGAAGTTATACAGAACTTTGGCACTGAGGTTTAAATGGAGAGCCAAGGGAATAGCCAAGTGAAGGAGACTCATGATTGTCTTTTGTGACTCAAAGTATGTTTGAAATTCATATTTTTAAATCTTTTTATTTCAAGATTCCTCTTAGTTGCATGTTTTTCCCCGATCATGCTATAAAGTATGGACTATATAAATGTTGGAATTACATACCTGTACCTAGCCAAATTATGCACATGAAATCCTATACTACAGAACCAATCTACTGAGGGCTTCTGAAGTAAATACATCGTTGTTTATTAATACCTTAATGAGTATATATATAAATTAGAGTCCTGATGCATGAAACTCATGCAAGAGTAGGCCTTCCTTCCCCTACCTGCCAGCACCGGCTTCCCTCTGGCACCTGGGACTTGGGCTTCCCTTGAAGCCCCAGCTTCCTCTGGAAGGTCATCTGGAAGGATGTCCAGTCTAATTAGTATATTATGCTTTTATTATTATAGATTACATGTATAAATACAATTTGATTTATGATTTCATAGAAAGTATTTTAGCATCATAAATAAAATATATATCCTAGTGTTTCTGATATAAATAAATGGTTATGTCTTGAATATTGGGAAAGATGTACAGGCTCTTGCGAGTCAGTAATATTATTCTAAATACTTAGTATATGACCAAATGTAAGGCTGCATGAAGAAGGTATTTGCCTTTCATATACCCTTGGTAATTTTAAATGGCGGTAACTCCTTCAAACAACATAACATAGATATGAATGTATTAATATGTATGGTCATAGCAAATCATAGTGCTATCACAGATACCTTACAAAATGTGCTATAAGCATGGTACAGGGAGGAATTAGTTCTGTCTTAAAATTATCCAGGAGGTTTTTAATGAGGAGCAACATTTAAAGTAGGCTTTGAAGGATGTGTAGGAATTTTCCAAATAGCAAAAGAAGGAAATGCCATTTTAGGCAGTGGGGATGACACAAGCAAAGGTACAGAGGTGTGAAAGAACATGAAATGTTCCAGGAGCGGTGAGTGAATATAGACGGGTATGGAAGAGGCAGAAATGAGAGTGAAAGTTCTGTTAGGATCAGGACTAAAGAGCCTTGAAGAACATGCTCATACATTTAGGCTTCACCTTTTAGGCATCATTGAAATCCTGAGGATTTACAGGTCTCTGTGGAGAGACAATGAAGAGGAGTCAGAAGCCTTAGCCTTAGTCTCTGCTCTCTGGGCCTCCACTCCTCATCTGTCTAAGAGACATTTGGGCCAGATGGTCTTTAAAAGGCCCCTCCCACAGCTGTGAAATTTTTGGCTAAGTAAATTGCCCCTGCCCCTCTTTTTTTTTCTTTTTTGCCAGAGGAGTGAGCAGAGTTAGTCTATCAACATGCTAAAAGGCAGAATCACTGCTCTCAAGATAAATTTCTTCTGGGACATTCACTTCTGTGCTGACCTCTCGGGCCAGTGGAGCCAGCAATAATGAGATATAGATGCTGACAGGCCTCCTCTCCACCTGCCCAGTCTGTGCCTGGGAGTGCCTCAGTGAAGAGTTATGAAGGCCTTCTAAATTGAATTCTCCTTTCTTATCTCACATTTTATCAAGATGCTAGACATTTCTTAACATGGCTGAGAAAAGACAGTGCAGCAATTGTTCCCACCACAGGTTCTCAATATTGACCAACAGGTTGGCAGCAAAGATGGGACATTTGCCTCTAAAGAGAGATTGCTGAAGGCAATCTTCTTGCTGTCTAGAGACTTATTTTGTCATTCCTGCTTTCATTTGTTATCCACCTTATCCCGTGGTTATTGAAATACTCTCTCCCCGAAATGGGGGCCCTTGGACCTCTCCTCCACCCACATACAATAGTTATCTAGGCATTCAGGCAGTACATATGCCTAAAGGGTCTTCCATATGCCAGGCATTGTGTTAGGATAAGAGAAAAGTCAGACAAGATACCTACCCACAAGGAGCTCCCAATTTAGTGAAGGAGACAAACATACATAGTTACTATAGTTGAACAGATATGCCTTGATCCACTAAACTTCAAGGAATAAATAAGAACAATCCCTATCCTGGAGTAGCTCATAGACTACCTTTTAAAATGATAAAACAGGTTCACAGGTTCTGTTTTAGGTGTATGTATACAGAAATAAATTTTATCTTTCAAGACAGGGGAGTGGTAGGGTGGGTCAGGAAAGGTTTTATGGAGAAGGTAGTATTTGAGTTAAGTCTTGAGAAATAAATAGAGTTTTTATCAGGATTTCTCAAGGTCATAGTGGGAAGTGGATATAATGAGGAAAGGGAAAGTCAGAACATTCTAGGTGAGTATTCAGCATGAGAAAAAATACACATATGAAATGTCTGCTGTGTATATGGAACCACATTGGGATCCTTGACAACGACTATATTTTTATATTTTTAAATGGTTGTATCTTATCCTGCAACCTTACTAAACTCACTTAGTAGTTGTTCTTATAGCTTTTTTGTTGATTACATAAGTTTTGTCATGTATTTTTTATGGCCCAGAATATGGACTATCATGGTAATGTTGTGTTTGCACTTTAGAAAAATATATATTATGTTGTTGTTGAATGGAGTATTTAATAAATGTCAGTTAGGTCTATTTGGATGACAATGCTGTTCAACTCTTCTGCATACTTTCTGATTTTCTAACTATTTATTATTGAAAGAGGAATATTGAAATCTATTGTAATTATAGATTTGGTCAATTCTATCAATTTTGACTCATGAATTTGAAGCTCTGATATTAGATGTAAAAACAGTTAACATTGTTAGGCCTTCTTAATAAAGTGACCACTTTATCACTCTGAAATTAACTTCTTTATCTTTGATGGTATTCTTTGCTCTGAAGTCTATTGTGTCTGATGTTAATATAGCCATTCCAGATTCTATTTCTTTATTAGTGTTAAAATGATCTATTATTTTCCATCCTTTTACTTTTAATCTATTTATGTCTTCTTGTTTGAACTGCATTTCTTATAGGTAGCATATAACAGGATCACCTAAGACCATCAGAAAATATAGATATTTATATTATGATTCATAACAGTAGAAAAGTTATAGTTATAAAGTAGCAATGAAAATAATTTTATGGTTGAAGGTCACCACAACATGAGGAACTGCATTAAAGGGTCGTGGCATTAGAAAGGTTGAGAACCACTGATATAGTTGGATCTTGCTTTGTTATCCAATCTCACAATCTCTGCTTTTTTAATTGTCGTATTTAGACTGCTTACATTTAACATGATTATTGATATGGTTAAGTTTAAATATGTCATTTGACTCTTTGTTTTCTGTTTGTCCATTTGTTCTTTGTTACTTTTTTTCTCTTTTACTGTCTATTTTTCAGTATTTTAGAATATTTAAAAAATATTTTTTGCTTTCCCTTTTATCTCTTTGGTTGATTTATTAGCTATAATTATTGTGTTACAGTAGTTTCCCCTTATCTGTGGTTTCACATTTTGCAGTTTCAGCTATCAGTAGTCAACCATGATCCAAAAATAATAAAAAGAAAACTCTAAAAATAAATAATTCATAATTTTTAAATTGTGTGACATATGAGTAGTGTGATGGAATATCACACCGTCTCATTCCATTTCACTCAGGATGTGAATCACCCCTTTGTCTAGTATATCCACACAGGTTACCTATCCACTAGTCATTGAGTAGCTGTCAGATTGACTGTTGCAATACTGGAGTGCTTGTATTTAAGTAATTCTTAATAAAGACCCCAACACACAAGAGCAGTGATATTGGCAATTCTGATATGCCAAAGAAAAACCTTAAAGCTTCCTTTAAAAGATGAATGTTTTAAATTTAAATATATATATATATATATATATATATATATATATATATACACACACACACACACACACACAGCCTGATGCATGAAATTTATGCACATTACAATTAGAGGAAATTTTAATATTAGAGGAAATATTTTAATATTGCTATTTGCCCTTTCTCTATAATAGAAGTGTCAGAGATTAAAGAAAATTAGTAAAATATATATGAAAATCTTCCTCCTGTCAGAGTTTGGGGCACACCAGAGTCAAGTCCCCACTGCCCACAGTACCTCAAAATTGTGCGAGACTCAGACCCAGCTGGCCCCATTCCCATTGGGTGATATCCAGACCTGGCCAGCCCCACCCCCATCAAGCCCTGCCAGACAGGGTGTGCAGCCTCAGGTCCCCCAGTGCCAGGGTGGGGGTGCAGCCTGAGGCCCCCAGCCCAGCACCGGGGTGGGGGTGCACCTTGAGGTCCCTTGTGAAGCCTTGTTGGACAGGGGGGCACGGTTTCAGATCTCCTAGTCTTGTGCCAGGGTCGGGGGCATGGCCTGAGTTCCCCTGGCCTGACACTGGGGCAGAGGCATGGCCTGAGGTCCCCTGTTAATCCCCACTGGGTGGAGGTGCAGGTTCAGGTCCCCTTCCCTGGCCCAGCACCTTGCAGCCTCAGGTCCCTGCTGATTGCTCCTAAAAGCATGTTACGGGAATTCAGCCTCCACTGTGGGTGAAGCCATCTTGTATTACAGAAACCCTGCCTTTGTTGGGGATGCAGCCATCTTGTGTCACAGAAAACCTGCCTTTGCTGTGGCTGCCACCATCTTGTGACAGAGTGATGGTCAATTTGCATATCCCCTCTTTATTAGATAAGCTATATACTAGAGGTCCATTGAATGAAATGTATGCATGGGAGGGGAGTAGGTGTCTCTCAGCCTGGCCTGCACCCTCTCCAATCTGGGACCCCTGCAGGGATGTGCAACTGCTGGTTCCTCTCACAATCCGGGACTACTGGCTCCTAACTGCACACCTGCCTGCCAGCCTAATCACTCCCTAACTGCTTCCCTGCCAGCCTGATTGACATCTAACTGCTCCCCTGCTGGCCTGATTGCCTCCAACTGCCCTCCCCTGCTGGCCTGATCGCCCACCTCCTCCGCTGGGACTCGCCTTCTTCGCATGAGGCCACAGAGACACTGGGACCAGCCTCCTCTGCTCTGCACCAAGCTGTGGGTACCCCAGGCCTCACTGCATAGAGTGGCCTCCAGGCCCTGCCTCTGCTGTGCACACAGCCATCTTGTGACGACCATCTTGTGATGGCCATTTTGTGGCAATGTGAGGGCGTGATGCCAATTAGGCTTTTATTAGTATAAATGTATATAGAGGCTACTAAGATATATATTAGAATGAATCTTCTGTTCATGAAGTTCCCTAGCGTATAAGTTAAACTTCATCATAGTTATGATGTATACAGAAACATATTATATGTAGGTTTCAGTACTTTCTGAAGTTTTATTCATCCACTGGAGGCACTGCTGTATTTTTGTGGTTTATTTAGGTTTTTACATCTTTAACTATCACTGGCTAAATTCAAGTGACATTACATTGCTTCCTATCTATATAGACATAAAAGCCAAGCGGCTGGAACAGAATGAAAGGAATGACTGGAACGACTGGAACAACTGGTCGCTATGACATACACTGTGGCAGCCTAACCCAATTAAGGCCCCAGTTGGCCCTCCCAACCTTCTGCGGCCCTCCATTCCTGGCGAGCCCAGCCCCCAATTGGCTTCTCCCACCCCAATCAGGGGCAAGATTGGCCAACTGCCCATGGCCCCTCCCCTTAGTCATCCCTGCCTCCAATTACCCCCCTCCAGGGGAGGGGACTGCTGGAGGCTGGTTGGCCTCCTCCACCCCTCACCAGCCTGGCCCTGATCAGGCCAGCTTCTCTCAGCCCCTCCCATTGGCCCATCTGGCCCGATCAGCCCCCAGTGGGGCAGGCTGGCTGGACCCTACCCATGCATGAATTCATACACCAGGCCTCTAGTATCATATAAGAACCCAGTAAATAGCATATTTCCATTTCTGCCCTTCAGCCTTCACACTATTGCTGTCATACATTTTACTTTTACATTTCTCATAAACTTCATGCATTGTTATTTTAACAGTGGGTTGTCTTTTAAAATTATTCAAATAATAAATAGCCTGAAATATTTATTCACATGACTATCATTTCTAGTGATCTTAATTTCATGATTGTAGATATAGATATCCATTTGTTATTAATTTTCTTGTATCTGGAGGACTTCCTTTAATATTTTTTTGAGTATGAGTCTGCTAATAATGAACTCCTTTAGCTGTGTATGCCTGAAAACCCTTAATTTTACCATATATTTAGAAAAGATATTTTTGTAGGAAAGATTCTAGCTAAAGAATTATAGCTAGAAAGTTTTCTTATTGTTGTTAATCCTCCCTGTGGGTATTTTTCCATTCATTTTATATAGATGGGTTTCCCCAAAAATAAGACAGTGTCTTATATTAATTTTTGCTCCCAAAGATGCGCTAGGTCTTATTTTCAGGGGATGTCTTATTTTTTCATGAAGAAGAATACGGTACACATTTATTGTTAAATGAAAATAAAGGAAATTTATTACCTGTATATGGTATGGTAGTATGGTAGTTGTCAACACAAACCAGACAAACTGTAAATCCTACAGTATCAAGAATTTACTACTCATTTATTCAATGACAATCATGTCATCATCTTCTGGAACATCATCATAACAATCCAATTCCTGAATTTCCTGGTGAATTTCTTGTAACTCTATTTATTTCAGAATCAGTGGACCAAATCTCTCATGTTTAGCCTAGGGGGGCCTTATTTTGGGGGGAATGCCTTATATTTCACTCAGAAGGAAACCTGTAAGTAGGTCTTATTTTCGGAGGATGTCTTTTTTTTCGGAGAAACACGATAGGGAGGGGGAAGAGGTAGGAAAAACAAACAAACATGTATGTGAGAGAGATCCATCAATTGCTTGCCTCCTGCACACACCTCAACTGGGGGAACCCAGGTACATGCCCTGGCCTTCAATTTGCAGATGAATACTGTAATCACTGAGAAACACTGGCCAGGGAAGAATTTTTTTCTTTCAGCACTTCAAAAATATGGATTCATCATCATCTCATTTACATTGTTTCCAAGGAGAAAGCTGTTTTCATCTTTACCTTTGTTTCTCTGTATATAATGTTTTTCCCCCCAATCTGGCTGCTTTCAAGTTTTTCTCTCTATCACTGTCTTTAAACATTTTGATTATGATGTGCCTGGATGTAGTTTTATTTATGTATCTTTTACTTAAAGTTTCATTGAGTTTATTGGATTAACATGTTTATAGTTTTCATTGAATTTGGAAATTTTTCATCTATTATTTTTTTAGATATTGTTTTCATTAATTTCTTTTGTTTCAGAGATTCCAAGTCAGTGATACTAGGATTATTAAAGTTTTCCTACAGTTCACTGATGCTTTGTTAATTGTACATGGATGGGTGTCTTTTTTTTTTCTATGTGTTTCTTTTGGATATTTTTTATTGCTATATCTTCAAACTCATCAGTCTTTTCATCTCCAGTGTCTAATTTGTCATTATTCTAATCCAATGCATGTTTTAATCTCAGATATTGTAGTTTTATGTATAGAAGTTCAGTTTGGGTCTTTTTTATATCTTTCATGTCCTCTTCTCAACTTTTGGAACACAAAGAATACAGTTATAATTATTGAATGTCTTTTCTGGTAATGCTAACATCTGTATCAGTTCTAGGTTCATTTTGATGTGGCTTTTCTCTTCATTGTGAAATATATTTTCCTGCTTCTTTGCATGTCTGGTATTTTTTTTATTAAATGGAAGACATTTATTACATGGCAGAATTTCACCCCGTTGGGTTATAGACATTTTTGTATTCCTATAAATGTTCTTAAACTTTCTCCTGAGATGCAGTTAAGTTACTTGGGACTAGTTTGGTCTTTTCAGGTCTTGCTTTAAAATCCATTAGTGGGATCAGATCAGTTTTTGGTCTAAGGCTAATTATTTCCCATAGTTGAGGCAAGTCCCTTCTGAGTATTCTATCCAACAAATTTTGTTCTGTTTGCTTCTATCCTCTGTGAATTATGAGTTTTTCCATTTTAGCTGGTGGGAATAGAAACTGTTCCTAGCCCTTGTGAATTATCGGGCACTGTTCTCTCTCAAACTCTCAAATGATGCTTTCCCTGTTCTTCGTTTTCTCACACACATATGCTGATAACTACTCTGCTGAATACTCAGGGGGAAACCCTGACAGATCTCCAGAGTATTCTCTCCCTCCAGCTCTGCCCTCTCCACCACTTCTCTGACCTGCAAACTCCAGCCACTTAGTCTGTGTGGTCTCTTGGCTCTCATCTTAACTCAGGGAGTTTGCCTGGACTCTTACATGGGTTTCCCTTCCTGTGCTGGGTTCTGGAAACTCTGTGGGTGTGAGCGGGAGCAATCCTAGGCTCACCACATTAATTTCCCATCTCTTAGTAATCATTGTTCTTCATTGCTGGATGCCCAATGTCTTGAAAATCATTGTTTCATATATTTCATCTGGGTATTTGGTTGTTTCAGGTGGGAGGATAAATTTAATTATATTATTCTATTTCAGCTGGAAGTTGACTTTCTTCCAAATTCTTTATTATGGAATTACAAGCCCCTTCAGATGTGAACTCCATTTACCTCTTTATCCTCATATTCCTCATATGCTCAATGCCCACAATGAAATGCTGCAGACACCATGTAGTGGCACATTTCTAAGTGTCCGCTGCCCACAAGGCCTTCCCCATTTCCTTCTGAGTAACTCCTACTTCCTGCTCCAGACACCGTTCAGGCATTAGATATTCCTAATTGTTTCATTCTCCAACCTAGTTATGAGCTTTGCATCCATCAAAATTCTTTCTGAAAATTGTAGAAAATGTTAGTTTAAGCAGTGCTAAACTTTTTTTTTTCTCTTCAAATATTTTCAGAACCTAATGTGCATTGTGAGTTTCCAAGAGGGAATATGATAGGCAGACAAGAAAACTGGCTCAAAGTGATTTTATTTTTTAAGTAAGAAAAAACATTCTAGCCAAGGCCCTGTTATGCAGTAGATAGACTGCAGTATGCCAGTGAGCTTCCGTCTTCAGGTCTCTGTGGGAGCACAGAGCCCAGTGTGGCGGAAAGGGAGCTATATCCCTAGACCTGGTCCTGCCTCTAATTTATTGTGTGACCTTGGTTGGGCAAGTTGCTGTTTCCACATCTTAAATATAGTGGTTGAGGCCAGAATTGATGAGGTTAGACTTGATTCTCAACCTTCTAATCATCAACTGTCCTTTCTTTGGTGAATTCCAATAGCCTCCCAAATTAATTTTGCGCATTACTATGCTATTGTATATCTCTCCTTAATGACCAAGTATAAGAGTCTTGCTCTGAGAATATCTGCTCTTGTTCCTCTTGGCTTGCACACAACAGAGTCCTAGTAAATACTTCTTTAAGTCCTTCTTTGCTATGTTCTCTGGTTCTGTAACTAGTCTTAGTTCAAAATCATGGGGACCTTTCTAGATTTCTTCTTTTCTCAATTCACCATAGATATAGTTAATGAATTTGGTTCTGCTTACTTCTATCCTCTATATATCTCTCTTCAATAAGTCCCCTTATTTGCTTTATTACTATTTATTATTATTATTACTCCTCTTATTATAGTTTAAATAATAAAAACTGGGGACAAGAGATTAATTACTTTTTCCAGGGACTCACAACTAGTAAGTGACTGAACCATGACCAGAACCTAAGTTCTAATATACTTTCTTAATTGCTTGTTGATGGAATGAGTAAATGGACTTATGAAATTAACTAGAATTTCCTACATTTTCACTATTTATTTACTTGACAGAAACTGAAAGTAAGTTTTTTCCATAATTTTGCTTTGTTCAGCTGCACAATAATCTTGTTTAACTCTGACAAATGAACAAGGCCCAGATGTCCCCTGTGGGGTGCCTGAGCTGTCAGTGAGCTCTCACCGCTATCTCCGCCTGCTGGGTAACCCCCCTAGAACCTCCTTGTCCTTGTTTCCCTTTGAATTTCTATAAACCTGAAAGCAGCTGCCAAGTCAGAGCCTAACAGAACAGACCGTTCTCAACCTCTTCTCCTCAGCCCTCTAGGAGGTTGAAATTTGCACCATTTTTTACCCATAATTGGGACAATTTATCTAGATGACAACATAAGTGCTATTGTAGTTTTTTAAAAAGCATTAGAATGTACTGGGCTTCCATGTGAATCTGAAGGGGAAAAAAAGAGAGTTGAAATTTGTCAGTATATTGGAAGCAATTTCAGTCTCAGGGATGCCATTTTTGATGAGTAACTTGATTCCAAATCAATAATGTCTGTACAGCTGATCATGCTTATCTATTTTTTAAAAACCAGAAAAGCAAATTCATGGTTTTTTTGTTTTGTTTTGTTTTCCCTCTTTCACTCCTCTTAAAACCCTGTGCTAATACCTTAGCCAGGCCCTCAGGCCTGTCATTTGGCCCCTACCTATCTCTTCCATCTTATTCCTTACTATTGTATATCCCCCCTTAGATTTTATCTTTTAGTCATAGTGAACCACTTGTCAGGTTCAGAACATACCTTTCTACCTTCTCACTATGTTGTTTTCTCTACCTAGAATGTCCTTTACCATTTACTTATTTACCTAGTGAACTCTTGGCCAGGCTTCAAAATCTCAATCAGATGTCACCTATTCTTTTGAGACTTCTTTGACTCCCGTGTACATCTCACGATAAAGCTGTCCACTCTTCTGTATACACACACATTTATTATTGCATCTATCACACTGTTTTCTATTTGTTTGACTTCATTTGTGCCTCTTCATGTATTCTTAGAAATAACTACACTCCGTGTCTGATACATGTGTGGAGTTCAGGAGATCTTTGCAGCTGAAGTCTGACCCAAACTCGTATTGATAGGGCTCTTTGCGTTTCAGACTTAAAAGGGCTTTGGAGGATGTTCAAAGGCTCTGCTTCATTTACTGCTGAGAAATCTAAAGCCCAGAGAAGGCAGTAATTTGCCCAATATCACACTGTACAATTTGATGGCATTTTGCCCATTGTTGGGTAAATCCTTATCTTTGCCAAACTGGTAATTCAGCATTCCTTTTTGCAAGAGTTTTTACTCTTTTCATATCCTGTTCTAACAGGGAAGTTAGGAGCATGAACCTTACAGCTAGATGTTCTCAGTTTGAATTCCAGGTACACCACTCACTATTGATAAACTGGAACATAATACATACTTTTTCTGTTCCTCACTTTTCTCCCATATGCAATGAGGATAATAATAGTGTTATTGTGAAGAATAAATGAGTTACACCCATAAGGTCCTTAGAACAAGGAGTAGTTAATAGAATTCACAGAAATAAGGAGAGGAAAGAGTCAGGCTTAACTCAGATTTCTCATACCAAAAAACAAAATAAAAACAAAAATGATTAGGAAGCATCAGAAGAAAACTAGGACCCAGGTCACATAGCATGTTTCACAGATATTCTATTTGGATCATAGTATTGCTATCTCTATGGATGAAGGAAATAAAACCAAACCAAAGGAGCTGGAATGGGTTTATTTACATTTTGTCCTTGAATAGTCATAGCACTGGTAATAAAATAGGACCAACGTGTGCGTACAACAAGGGATCAAATTTCATCACTGACTTTAGATAATCTTTCCAATATTCAGAGCTGCCTAAATGCGAAACAGGAAGGCAGTGAGACCCTATAACTCTGTGCATTCAAATAGAATTTCAGCAGGTACTTGGGGGCTTAGGTACAATTGCGGATACAAGCATTGAGTGGATAGTTGAAACATATATTTTAAGATCACTTAGAACTGTGTCAATACATTTAAAGATCTTTTAAAACATTATTTTAAAGCTTTGAGGTTCTGTGTTTCCTTAAATCTATGAGTCTGATTCCACTGGATTACCTGTTAATCCAATAGATTATGTTTGGCAATAATCTGGTTACCCATTTTACCTAATAATAGACAAACATGTAAACTGACCGCACCTCCACTACACCCACAGCCAATCAGGAGTGAGTATGCAAATTAACCCAAAATGTGGCAGGTTAATTTGCAGGAGTGGAACAATGAACTGGGGCTGGATGGCTGCTATGAAGGGGAGGGAGGAGGACAGAGGGAGCTACAGAGTGGTGCTCTGGCTGGGAGAGAGGACTTGGCAGTTCCCAGGTGGTCCAAGAGTGGGGACTTGGCGGCTCCCGGGAAGCCTGAGGGCAGGGACTTGGTGGCTCCCAGGCAGCCGGGCCAGGAGTGAAGCCATGGGAAGGAATGCCTATCCTTGCATGAATATCATGCAATGGGCCTCTAGTTTTATAATATCTTTAGAACCTATTGAGAATTTTTCCATACTGAGCATGGAAAAATTTCCAGTGAGTTCTAAAGATATTATAAAAATGATTTCTGGGGGATGAATCAATTCATGATTTTTACTAAATGCTGTCATAGGTTCTCTCCATATTTTTGACTCCAGTAGCCATTAAGTTGAACATAATTAGTGGAAAACAATAGCTAAATCAAAAAAGCAGCATCTCAGCATTTTGCAAAGAATGATTGTGGCTGAAGAGAAGCAGCTGCCCTTCTACTTAGAAGCAACCTGGGGACTGTTCCAACAGGGCTGAGTTTGGCCTTGGGGAAGGAATGGGAAAATATCTGATGTAATATTTTTATCATCTTTGTAACCAGTAATGTAAAATACCACAGTTATATATTTCAGAGATAACTTTGAATTGTACACAACTGTATACAAAATTTGATTAGAACATTATTGAGTAGAAAATTGGAAAGTACCGCCGAGACCTGTTTGGCTCAATGGATAGAGCGTCGGCTTGGGGACTGAAGGGACCCGGGTTCGATTCCGGTCAAGGGCATGTACATTGGTTGCGGGCACATCCCCAGTAGGGGGTGTGTAAGAGGCAGCTGATCGATGACTCTCTCTCATCGATGTTTCTAACTCTCTATCTCTCTCCCTTCCTCTCTGTACAAAATCAATAAAATATATTTAAAAAAAAAATTGGAAAGTACCATAAATGACCTTTTTAAGTTTCATTTGAATGTTTGTGATCAATCACAATATGTAAAAACCCTGGGCCGTAACGTCCAGTAATGACTGAGGCTGAACCAATGGGAAGTCAGTCCTGCAGTCAGCGCTGACTGCTTCTGCTGCAGGCATGGTGCCCCAAAACTAACTGCTGAGGAGGCTGCGAATCAGGGCCAGAGAGAGGACTGAAGAGAGAAGCAGGGACTGATCGGTTGCCTCTGTGGCAGCTTTTAATCAGGAGTTACCTCTCTCTTTCTCTCCCAGTCTGGCCAAGAGCAGCACCTCCATTTCTCTGCAGGCCTCCACTGGGGCTGCTGATCAGCTCCACCTTTCTGATCAAGCTCTGTTGATAGGCCCAGAGATGCTGACTGGCATAGAAATGGACCAGTCAGAACCAAATTTGGGTAAAGTGTGAGGAACCAATGGCTGCCTAGGAGGCAGAGCTTTTAATGTTGACTGGCATAAAAGCTGATCAATCAGAACCAAATCTGGGTCAACTGTGAGAAGCCAATGGCTGATGTTTGAGGAGCCAATGACTGCCTAAGAGGTGGAGCTTTTGACGCTGACTGGCATATAAACTGACCAATCAGAATCAAATCTGGGTCAACTGGGAGGCCATAGTTGGAATGAAGAAGAGGAAGCAATGCAGCAGGGAAGAGGTGCTATAAGAATTCAGACCACCTTTCATGCAACTTATTTGTACCTTTAGGACCTACTAGAGCTTATATACCTTTATACCACTTATATACTATTTTTACCTGTTGAATTTAAACATTTCATTCCACGGGCTCTGATAATGTGTTTACCTATATAACCATCCCAATCAGGATTTAGAATATTTTAATCACCTTAGAAAGTTCCCTTGTGCCTCTTCCCATTCACTTTCCAACCTTCATAGGCATCCACTCTTGATTCTATCACAATAGATTATATTTACCTGTTCTTGAACTTCATACAAATGAAGTTATATAGTATGAACTCTTTTGTATCTGATTTCTTTCATTAAAAACTAGCTTCTATGACTGACTTTTCATAAGACATGTAACCTTTCTAAGCTTCAGTTTCCTTGTCTATAAAATAGGAATAATGCTATCTCCCTCTCAGGGTTGGATATAGATCTATGTGCCTGAAACATAGAAAGTGCTCAGAATAGGCAGCTATAATCATAGAATCCCTGTGCTCTTGTTACTCTAGAGATTGCTGCAGGCGGTTCTTTACTTTTTCAGATGAAGGCCCAAGGCTCCTCTTTTGGTAGCAGTACCCAAGGCCTCCTGAGTCCCTGCACTTGCTTCTGCTGCTCCGTGTGTACTTCCCAGAAAGGCCTTGTTTGGCTGCTCCAAATACTAGTAGTATGCGACTGAAAAGTGCTTTCTTTCTAAGGACTGTCAAAATATCCTCCTGATGAGAACCTAAATAAATAGTTTTCTGAAACCTTTCAGATTTTTTAATAAGTCAAAATACACTTTTCTGACAGCATAATTGCTTTTCATAGTGGGGCCTTAAATCTGCACTATAAAAGAATAATGCAACAGTAGATCATTTGTGAAAACTTAATGAAAACAGAGTTAGGAAACCTCAGAGTCGCTAGACCTTGAAATTCACTTTCAGAAACTAATTTGCAGTAAATGCATGAGAAACATATTTAGACATGATAAACTTCCAGGCTGGTGCTGGGCAGGTGTGCAGGTTTATCTTGATTAACTCCTTTGTTTTAATTAATGCCAAAGAGCATAGTGTGGGGATCCAGCTCCATCAGCAGGAGCCATTTAGAAAGGAACCACCAGGCGTTTTTGTGTTCTGGATCAACTCGGCAGGACTACCTGCTGGGGAGGTTGGCAAAGCTTCCAATGCCCCATACTTGCTTCTCTCCTTTCTGGTGCTGACCTCATTGATAATAGCAATTAAGTCTACTTAATTGGAGGTAGGTCATGACATTGGTTAAGAATAGGCTATGGAGTCAGACTACTTGGATCAAATCCCAACCCTATCACTTTCAAGCTGTCTGATTTTAGGCAAGTATTTTAATCTTTCCATGCCTCAGTTTCCCTATCTGTAATATGGTGATAACAATAATTCTCAAGGAATTATGTTGAAAAGTAAATGGATTAATATAAGTAATAGTCTTAGGATCTACCTGGCACATAGTAACTGTTCAATGAGTATTAGCCATTGTTACTTTACCACCATGTTAATGCAGAAATGACCAAGAAACTTCCATATCTTTCTGTTGAACCATGATGACAATCCTATCAGGTAGATATTATTATTCTCATTTTAGAGATGAGGAAACTGAGATTCAGAAGGGATAAGTTTTAATGCACTGATGTAATAGAGCAGAAGCAAACTGACCTGTGACTTTGGTCTGACTTGAGAGCTATCCAAAGTTCAGAATATAAATGTATAAGCCACTTTAATGAAGACCTGCAATTTTTGAAATTTGTTGTCTGTATTAGCAGCCATTTGTTCCTATAATAGTCAAATCACCACTCTCCTAAACACATACATGCCCCAAGGTCATTTCTGTTTTCTTCTGTTTTTATAGCCACCAACTTTTGAAAGCTCATTACAGTAGCAGGAGGAGAAAGGAGGTTGCCATTTTCTGGTCTTGAAGCCTCAGGGCCTGTTGTTAAAATGTTGAGAATGTTGAGGGGTTTTTTCCCCCCTTCCTTCCTTCCTTCCTTCCTTCCTTCCTTCCTTCCTTCCTTCCTTCCTTCCTTTTCCTTTTTTTTTTTTTTTTTTTACTTAGGAGGAAAGAAATTCCCTTAGTCCAAGGACTCAGTAGCAATCCATGTACACTGACCCTAAATGTCTTTAAGGAATTGGTTGTAGCCGGGATCCAAATGTTCTTCCTCATGCTTCCTGGATTTGGGTCATGGTTAGCAGGGCTCCCGGGACACGAAACCAGGAAAAGTAGCCACAATGAACGAGATGACAAGCACTTGTTCTGGAAAGCAAGTAGCATGTTTCCAGAGAATAAGTCTACTAGATCATTTGATATCAGGCATCCCTCCCAGTACCTAGGAGGTGGCTCCTCCTAGCTCTGGAGGTTACTTCACCTGGCTTTGGGAAGCTGATTCACAGTGGGCTGTTCTCCTTTTTCTGAGTTTTAGTTTTCACATCTCTAAAATGAGGGCTTTGAATAAAGCAGTTATTTTAAAGATTTTGTTTTTTAAGCAAAGGAACCCTTTTCTCAAAATCTCACATAAAATGTATAAAACTAATTAAAAGACTATCTAGGTTGAAGTGACAGATCACAGACACTTCCTTTTTGTTGGGAAGAGATACCAGAGTTGTTTTTAAGATTTTGGGATATTTGGGTCATTGGCATTTGGTGGAGTGAAAAAGTGCACTTAGACGTGATATAGGACCTGCCTCACCAGGAACAGACCCCAAAACAGCCTTTGATACTGAAGGGAGCTACTTTATTTATTTATTTATTTATTTATTTATTTATTTATTTATTTATTTATTGTAATATTCAATCGTTTTATTTATTTATTTATTTATTTTAATTTTTTTTAATTAAATTATTATCTTTGTACATATACCATTGCCCCCCCTCCCATACATGCCCTCCCTCCCCAGAGTTTTGTGTCCATTGGTTGTACTGATATGCATGTACATAAGTCCTTCGGTTGATCTCTTATCTCCCCCAGATCTCCCTAACCTCCCCGCTGTAATTTGACAGTCTACTCGTTGCTTTATATCTATCTTTTGGTTCTTCAGTTTATAATGTTCTTTATCATCCATAAATAAGTGAGGTCATGTGGTGCTTCTCTTTCATTGACCAGCTTATTTCACTCAGCATGATGTTCTCCAATTCCATCCAGGTTGCTGCAAATGATGAGAATTTCTTCTTTTTTATGGCAGCATAATATTCCATTGTGTAGATGTACCATAGTTTTTTTTATCCAGTCATCTGCTGATGGGCACCTAGGCTGTTTCCAAATCCTAAATATTGTAAATTGTGCTGCTATGAACATAGGGGTGCATATATCCTTTCTGATTGGTGTTTCTAGTTTCTTGGGATATATTCCTAGGAGTGGGATTACTGGGTCAAATGGGAGCTCTATTTTCAGTTTTTTGAGGAAGCTCCATACTGTTCTCCACAGTGGTTGCACCAGTCTGCATTCCCACCAGCGCACAAGGATTCCTTTTTCTCCATAATCTCACCAACACTTGTCGTTTGTTGATTTGTTGATGTTGGCCATTCTGACAGGTATAAATTGGTACCGCATTGTTTTTTTGATTTGCATCTCTCAGATAATTAGTGACTTTGAGCATGTTTTCATGTGCCTCTTGGCCTTTTGAAGGGGGCTACTTTAGTCATCATTCTTTAGACATCAGGTAGCTGATGAGAAATGTCTGTTGCATTTATGTGTTTGGGAAATTTTCCCTCCCCAACAAAGAAATGGTATATCTAACTAAGAACTGAGAGAGAGAGGTAGAGAGGGGAGGGGAGTAAGAGAAGGAAGAAAAGAAGGAAGGGAGGGAGGGAGGGGAAGTAATACTAATAGTTGAGCTGAACACTTTACTCTTTTCAAAGCTATCTCATTGATAGCCATTTTAAAAGATTTACTAATTTCTGTGAGGCAAATAGAAATATTTTTATTTTCCCTGTAGGATGAAGAGGCTGAAGATTTCATAGTTGTCTATAAAATCAGATTTGAGAGGAATGAAATAGCCAATGAAAAGACAAGAAGAACTGGGGACTAGCCTTTGAGGAAGGAGGCAACAAGGAGCATTTCAGACAGGGCAAGGGCATTGGGGAAGTATGCCAGGCAAAGAAGCAGCGTGAGCAAAGGCCCAGAGGGCTGCACTAGGAATAAGGAGTGTCTGCTGTGTGATATGGCATTAGCCAGTGTGAACCAATGCCTCATGCAGTCCAAACATATGGGAAGTTCCTACTTTGGAGAATGAGGGAGTTGGAAAATAATTGGAGAAAACTCCGAAGGAAGGGAGGGAAAGAAAGAGGGAGGGAGCGACCATAAGTTGGAGTTGGTATTTATTTGATTTTATGCTTCAAGATTCTATATTTTCTGGAAAACCAACAAGACACATGTTTGAATTTAGCATTTTAAATTGCAAAGTTGAGTACATGTTATTTTGGATTCTGAGTCCAAACATTTGGTTGGTATTTTCCACACATCTTCTCTGCTCCAATTGGAGCACATCAAAGTCCTGGTTTTTCTTGAGGCTGGGCAGAGTTTTGGCTGAATGCCGTCTGTTTGCCTTAAAAGGCCACCAGGAGGACACTATTGCATGCGTATGAAATTGACTTGGGGAGAAGGTGGTAGAAAATTTGGAGAGGACAAAGAAAAGAGACAGGATGCCTGAGTCCAAGGTTCCTCTCTGCCAGAGACCCACTGTGTGGCCGTGGACAAGTTCTTCCCCTTTAGGTCTGTTTCTCGGTTTGTAGAAGGAACAGTTTGGACATTTGAAGAGTTAGGTAAAATGGGGAAGGGACAGTTAAATAAAGATAATCAAAATATGTCTTGATTCCAACATTGAACTTCTTTTCTATTAATACTACTCTAGTTCAAGCCCTGATCATTTTATCTATAAAGATTCTCCTCCTCTGCCCTAGCCAATGTTTCTCAGTGGCGAGAGCATCAACCCACACACCCTGGAGTCTGTGCTCAATCCTGGTCGAGGGCATGGACCTGGGTTGCAGGCTCAAGGACCAGTCCTTGTCAAGGTGTGTGCGGGAGGCAACCAATTGATGTGTCTCTGTCATATCGATGTTTCTCTCTCTCTCTCTCTCTCTCTCTCTCTCTCTCTCTCTCTCTCTCTCTCTCTCTCTCTCTCTCTCTCTCTCCTCTCTCTCCCCCCTCCTCACCCTCCCTTCTATTCTCTCTAAAAATCAATGGAGAAATATCCTTAGTTGAGGATTTACAAAACAAACAACCAAAAAAAGATTCTCCTCTCCTGACAGATTGATCCTTCACTTATATCTCCCCTGAAGTGTATGCTCCATTGAGCAGTCATATGACTCCTTTTAAAATGAGAGTCAGATAAGTTCATTTCTATGTTTGCAACCCTTGAGTTTTTTACCATTCATCTAAAATAAATCTAAGACCTTTACTATGGTTTAGAGGCCTCATATGAGGCCTCTCTTAGTGTGTTGCCTACTGTTCTTCCTCTATCTGCTTCAGCACCTTAACCTTCTTGCTACTCCTTGAACCTGTAGGAACATTTCCTCCTTAGGGTTGTTATGTTCCAAGTGACGGAGTGATTTCTCACCCAGACTGTCACATTTTACTTTTTCTATTTAGTTCTATCAAAGAATAATACAAAGACCCAAATCACACACACACACACACACACACACACACACACACACACACTCAAAAAACAAACAATCAAACAAAAACAACAACAAAAGCACAACAAAGCATAGTCAACTGACTTGCCTAGAAAGGAATTCTTGCTGGGGAAAAAAGTCTCCCTGGGTGAAATGGTAGCTCTCTGAGGTCAGCAGCTATGTGTTTCCCTGTCTATGACCCATAGCACATGGACTAGCACCTTCCTGATCACAAGTATAATAGTTTGATCACTGCCTTTAGGCCTTCCTTTTCAGCTGTGTTTCACTACTTTCTGTGCCCATGTCATGCTATTTATCACATTCTTCTATTTGTACATCTTGTTTCTTCTTGTCTTTCTACCCATTTCCTACTTGAAAATGTCCACCTGTGCATGTGCATGACCACTCACCTAGAAAAAGGGGCATCTCTTCTGAAAAGCATGCTGTCAGCCTCTCCATGGCAAGTATGCTATTCTCTCTTGCGACCTTTGAATCTCAGTACCTAGCATACCCTCTAACTTGGTCTTTGTTAGGCAGTCACGCAGTGGTGGGTTGTTTGCTCAGCTGTCTACTCTACTAAATTAGAACTCTTTGCCTTAAAAATAAAAAATTGTGTCATTATCAGTGTTGTATTTTTAATGCTTGGCACATTGTTATACAATAAATATTTGTTGATTTGAGTTTTTCAATAAATGTAAATGAATGAATGTTGAATGCGGTTGATGATGAAGGCGTTACAGGGGTGGGAGGCAAGTGACGGAGATAGTTAAGTACTCACAGGTCTTGGTGACTTCCCATCTACAGACACATGAGAGAAATGAGAGAGCAGGGAAGGATGCTTTGCCCTGTGAAAGCAATAAAGGGAATTAAAGGCTGTGAAGTATAAGGAAACAGTGAATTTTGAACAGTGCTCAGCAGGTTTTCTACCATTGCATTCCACTTATTAGAAAACTCTTCTAAAGAAGCTGTGTGTGTGTGTGTGTGTGTGTGTGTGTGTGTGTGTGTGTTTTCCCCAGTGCTAAATTCATTTAAAAAAACAACATTTTTTTAACCAAACATTACAACATAGCTCCTTTCTTAAGACCAACTCTTTTGTTGGACTTGTAAAAGTAAGACTTGAGGTTCCGACATGAAATGGTCCCTCCCCTTTACCCACCATGTGGCCTTAATTGGACCCAGTTATGATAAACAGAGCATGTGAATCCTAGTTTTGCTAAATTTATTCTGCTTGGTGTATGGCAGGGTAATAAAATGCATGCTGTTGTGTAAGACGCCTTTAAACATTCAGCATCCAGGAATGAGTAATGATTACATCCCTCTTCTATTCCTAGCTGACTCCTGGTAGGGAAAAAAGTCTCTTTCAGCCTTTGCCCAATGTCACTTATTACTGCCATTATAAATTGAAAACGTTTTTCTGCCATAAAATTCCCTGTGATGAATTATACCACAGGCATTAGAGTTTTTTCTCGTCGCTTTCTTCTTGATGAGCTGGCAAAATAAAGAGAATAAAACGGGTATATTCTTTTCTTTTGGAGAAATCCAATCTCCACAAATGACCCCCTTAAGACTCTCAATGACTGTTTGTATAGATTCTGATCTTAAAAAATCACCCAACTTGGGGGCTCGGGTGTGTGTATTATCATGCAGTTAGTTTATTATTGAGCAATAGTCTGTCTGAAAGTGATTTTGAGGATGACTTCATTAGAAGAACTACAGAAAGCTCCCCTTAAGTGATTTGAACAATGAAATTGAAAGGGAATTTAAGACTTTTACTTAAAACAATGCTATTTTGGGCCCCTTTTCCAGTGCTTCATGCCTTGTTACCTGAGAGAGATATCCCTGATTACCCACATTCTATTTTCTTTTTTAGTTAGTCCCACATTTGGAATAGAGGAAAGCTTGGGCTGATTTATATTCTAAATACTAAGTGCCAGGAACAGTGTAAAGTGCTTCTTGCATCAAACCCTTATAACAATTCTATAAGAAAATAGCATGGCACTATACAGCTGAGGGCATTGAGAGTCAGACATTTGATTAACTCGTCTGAGATAACACAGCTAGTTAAAATGAAGCCAGAATTCCAACTCAAATCTGTTTTTTCCCCCTAAATGCTGTATTCTCACCTCCCAAATATGATACAATGAAATGAAGTGGAGATGGCAACTCATAGAGTAATTTTAATATCATTGAGTTGTTATTCGTTTGGATGCTAAGTCAAACATGACAGACTGAACATTTATAGGTTCTTCAAATGCATTGAAGTAGGCAGATAGATGTAAGTTGCATTTACCCCCAGGCTCCCCAGTGGGTGAAGCAGAAGGCCCTGCTAACACTGCTTCCTCCCAGACTGCCTCATCTGCACCCAGCACAGTGCAAACAGAGCGGTGCCCACTGCTGTGTGAGATGGTCTGTGTACATTTCTCCCACCAGACTGAGAGCTCCGTGAGCATAGCATCTTGTCTGATTCATTTCTATAGACCTTCCTTGGGTGTGTATTAGATGGTTAGATGGGTAAGCAAGCGGCTGGAGAATTTGAGGTTTTGAGACAGAGACTTTGAGAACATCAGAATTTCAGGTATAGGTAAATTAAGGAAAATTAGGGAAGGAGACTGAAATAGAGCAGTCAGAAGAGAGGGAAGGAACCCAGGAGAAAGGAGTGTCAGTGAAGCAAGGAGTGCAAGAGTTCAAGGAGGAGATGATGAAAAGTGCCAAACACCAAAATAGTGTTGAATAAGATGGGAATTGAAAAGATGTAGCTTTGATGCTTGGCTTGGTCAGAACAATTTCAGGAAAAGTAGAAGTGGAACCCAGTTTAGGCTAAGGAATTGGGGAAGTGGAGGCAAAAGTTACAGACAATTCTGTGAAGGAAAGATATTCTGTTCATTGGGAAGATGTAAAAGGGCAGAATTTTGAGGATTTCAAGTTGTGAAACTTGAATAAATTTTCACAGAAAAAGCAAAGAGCAAGAAGAGATGAGGAAAACATGAACTTTGACCCAGCTATGAAGACTCTGATTGGAACCCCAGTGTTTTGTACTTTTATAGATACTAATGATGAGGAATCTGCCATTACCCATCAGAAGTGTGGTCTTAGCAGTTAGCCAGAGGCTTGTGTTTGTGCACCCTACAGAAGAAATCTAAGACTTCTGGGCATTTTCACAGAACCTCTTAGGAAGTATAATTATGATGCATATCCCTAAACTCCAACAAGGAAAAGAGTTCTCTTAATACCAATAAAACAAGAAACATTGCTTGCTGTTAGCATTTTATACTGTGTATACCTGTCTCTATGATCAGCACAAGATTTGGCAAAATTATCTTCAGATACATGAACAAATTTCTTTCTTTTGCACTGTCCACATAAAACAAAGGCAGAGGTGTGTGTGTGTGTGTGTGTGTGTGTGTGTGTGTGTGTGTGTGTTTGCAATTTAATACTCCAGGAGAAAGGAGTGTCAGTGAAGCCAGGGGTGCAGGGAGTTTAAGGAGGGAATGGTGCAAAAGAAAGAAATTTGTTATATAACCTTAAAATCTCAGGAACTGAGTAATACTTTAATGAACACCTGGAGCACCCTGGCCAGGGAGCTCAGTTGGATATGCCAAGGTTGTGAGTTCAATAGCTGGTCAAGCCACATATAAGAATCAACCAATGAATGCATAAATGAGTTATGCATTCATAACTCTCTCTCAAGTTAATAGGTAAAAAATTTTAAATGCACCAGAAGCAGAAGTAGTCATGAATGAACAGACACCCAAATCTCCACAGAAACTGTAGGTACCATTGTGGTAAAGCTTGTCCTTGCAGCCTCTCTCCCCTGGATTCCTCTGCTCCTTCCTGGGACAAAGCCACGACAAATAAACATGCTGCAGACATACTTTGTAATTACAGGCCTCTGAGTCCTTGATGTTTTCCATTTCCTTGAAACAGTTCCCATCTTTTTAACATTTCAAACTCCTCCTCATCCCAGCAAGATCTAGTGTGTATAAAGTCTTCTCTGACCCCAATCTAAAGAATGGAGTTGCTTTGACTCCATCCCAATGCCATGCTCAACTTTTCCTACATGTCCCCTGGACATTACGGTGCTGGTTTCCTGCCTTTCTCAGGACAGAATACCTTTTTGTCTGTCTTTCATCTTCACTGTTTACATCTTGGAACCTGACAACATCAAAGCTGAAAGCTCTGTGAGATCATGATCTGGGGACATTGAGTCCCAACGAAGGAAGGCACCAGGCTGCTATCAAGAATACAGAACTAGACTGGGGGTCTCAGGAAGACAGACTTGGATATAGTGGGGAGACAGTGACTTCTGAGTTAAACCAGTCTACATGCATTCAATCCTTGGCTTGACTATCAACACATTGTGTGAGGTGTTTTTTTTGTTGTTGTTGTTGGTTTTGTTTGTTTATTTTTTCCTCCTTAAAGCATCACTTGCCTTATCTGCTTTAAGTCTTTTTTTTTTTTAACTCTTATGGTTGTTGTGAGGGTCATATCAAACAAAATGCTTACGTTTGTCCTTGGCACATGATAGATGCTCTATAATTTTATGTGTGTATGTACAGATAAAAAAGAAGCATATTTGTATGTTTCTTACATGCTTATTTATTTTCGTTTTAGAGAGGCAGTGTGATGTAGTGGAAAGAGTCACATAGTAATAAAGGATTTTTTCAGTAGACAAGTTTAGCTGGCTACTACTATATGCTTAGACAAAAGTTCTGGTGAACTTATGTGTGTGTGTGTGTGTGTGTGTGTGTGTGTGTGTGTGTGTGTGTAAAATGGAGGCCTTCATATCTATTTGCAAGGGCAAAAATATGATGAGCAAAGTTTTGCATAAAGTACCTGCTGTCTGTGCATTTTTTATGTATTATGCATTCATAAAGAGTTCCTTATTTCATGGGCATTATTTCTACATCCATGATCTCATTTAATATTCTGCAGGATTCTAAGACTAGACAATATTATGCCTATTTGTTAAGAGGTATAAGAGATTATGGACTGCAGCCACATTTTGAAAACTCTGACCTCTCAGGGGCATTTGGAGTATGACATTCAGAACTAGAGGGACCAAGAGTCAGGCGCTGCGCAGAACTCATGCCTATGGGCGAGCCTCCCTCATCTGGGAAAACCAGGTGGCAGGACTGACCCAGGTATGGCAATAGCATCCATGGGTACTTATGAGCTGGCCCTACAACAATGGTCCCAGGTGTGAGTCTTTCTTGTCTATCATTTCCCAGGTTGAACTGTCACAACCTTGTTTGTGTCCTATCTCACACATGCTCTGCTTCTATCCCAGGGCCTGTGCTTTCCCTCTTCTTTCTTCTGCTCCAGTTCGCCCCACGTTGATCAGGAGCTGCTGGGGACTTGGTGATTTATATGTGGAGTCTTGTTCACTGGTGAACTCTCAGCACTTAAACATAATATTTCGTTCACTCACTATTACTTCACACGGATCCTGATACACAGTAAATACTCAGTGAATTTTCAGTAAATGGATGAATGAATCCAATGAATCAATATATATGTAAGGATTGTGTAAACTGTAAAATGCTGTTTGAAGGAGATATCAACAGAGATCACTACGAAGTCATCCAGTAAACTCCTTTGGACTTGAGTCTGTTTTCCAGGCCTCAGTAGTTAGTCATTCAGGGCACAGAATGGCCACGTGGTGTGCCCCAGAGGCACAGTCCAAGTCAGAAGGGCCACCATAAGGTCATTTATTTCCCCCTTTCTGAAATGCTCTGGTGAAGATCCCATCTTTCACGCCACCTGAAACCCCTGTGGGAATTCCCCCAGGAACATCGTACAGAACACTGGCCCGCCGGGGAGCCATTACCCGTGTGAGATGACAGGTCTGGAAAAAGCGACATGATTTGTACACATTCCCAGCTGTCATCAAAGCTGCTGCCTTAATGGATTAATTAGCTTTCTATGTTTGGGTGCTCGTGTTGGCGGCTGAGCTGCTCAGCTGATCATGGGCTCCCCTGAGCGTTCAAAGGGATAGATAATGATAATAATAAAAGTAAGAGCAACTAATATTAATTGACATCCTACTCTGTGCCACATAGTGTTCCAAATACCTTAAAGTGATTATTTATCCTCACAATAGCTTATAATGTGCATATTATTATTATTATTATTATTATTACTATTATTGCTCACCTATAAGAAGAAATAATGGGAAATTCAAACCCAGGATGCTTCACTTCACAGAGCCTGTGAGTGAATCAATAATCTTATCCTAAATATAAAAGTGAAGAAATAGGCTCAGATTTTAAGTGGGTTGCTCATAAATGATTGAACTAATCTAAACATAAATCTGCCCATGACAGTCTGGCCCCTCCTGTCCTGCCAGTAGCACTGTGTGTGGTTCAGTAGGACAGCCTGGGAAATCCAGGTCGTGTACAATGCCTGAGAGCAGGGCACCAAAAGACTGGGTGCTGGGGGAGGTCTCAGCTACAAGAACAAGGCAGAGTGCTGATTGCTCCTAATTGCTCTGGTCATGTGAAGAGAAACACAGTGGCCAGCAATGGGCTGACTTGGTATTGCTCCCCCGCAGTCAAAGAACAAGCTCTTTACATTCTGCGTCCTCTCCCCACACCCAGCCCATTGCCTTTCCAATTCATTAGGAAAAGGAGTAGGGGAATGCACAATAGTGTGCATTTTCTTATTCTAGTGTGTAATTTCTGGTGATCTAAACAACCCTGTGAAATAAGTAGTATCATGACTCCCATTTTGAAGAAATTGCTGAGAAACAATGTGCCCCAGAATCACACAGCTGCTAAGTATCTCAGTTGTGTTTTTTAACCCAGGTCTATAGTACTTAGTAAAACTCAATAAACAGTTGTTGAATGAGTGAACCAACGAAGGATTGAGCTAACTAGCTCAGGGATCTTTCAAGTCTGCCAGGTTGCTTTTTAGGGTGGATTAAGGTTATGGTTCTTATCACTGGTGCACTTTGGAATACTTACAGAGTTGCCTGCCTCCCCTCCATTGAATCAGAAGTTTTTCCAGGCATTGATATTTTTTTCAATGCCCCAGATTATTCTCATGTGTAGCCAGGGTTGAGGATCACTCGTCTTGGAAGAACTGATATTTCTCCCTGGTGGACCTGGGTGTATAGAGATTGTAAGTGGCTATCAGCTGGCTCCTGCACTGGTGAAGTGGATTTTGCAGCAGGGATGCAGGGATTCCTGGCCCCTGGGCAAGCTTTGTGCAGCTTTGACTGCTATTGCTCTGGCCTCTCTTTTCAACCTGGTAGAATTGCAGCCTCTTTGCCTGCATTGCCTCGGACTCATGCAGCTGCCTAGGCCTGGACTTGGCAGCATGAGTTCCTTCCCTCTCACTGGTGGCAGCACCCTCCAGCATTTCCAGGAGCTTATTGGGATGCCTTTCTTAGTGCTTCCATCCTTAACCTTCCTGTACCCTCCATCCAGGAATCCCCAGCCCTGAGCTCACTGCCACCCTATAGTCCACCTCTCCCAACAAAGCTCTTCCCTAGTCTCCTTTGCTCCCTCTCAGAGAGTATAACCATCTTTCTGCTTTTCTGCTTCTTAGTTTTCTGTGTGTGACAAAGAAAGATATTGTGAAAATCAATTGCTTGGGTCAAGGACAAAGTATTGATTCAGCTAACAGTGTTGATGCTCCAAGTGAGTCAGAAGGTGAGAGAGATAAAAATGACTGGCATTTCAGGGGCAGACTCTGGCACTTCTGTGATCTATGTTTAAGAAATGACTCCCAAGAATCTTTCCTCCTGTCCAATTTTGTGGCCTTTTGGGGCTGCCATTTTACTACCAATTCCTGTTATCCTGCCCCTCCTCTGTGCTATACCACACACATCCATACACACATGCATGTGAACACACACACACACACATGAGAGAGAGAGAGAGAGAGAGAGAGAGAGAGAGAGAGAGAGAGAGAGAGAGAGAGAGAGAGAACACACACACAAAAATACGACTGGGATATCCTTAAAGGCAGACAGTTGTGAAGGATTTTGTTCTAGCTCTGTCCCTGTTTAACAGATTGGGTTCTGGCTTAGAGCCGGTGTCAATGAGTGTAAGTTATGTCCTGATGAACAGTAAAGCATCCCCAACTATTTTTATGGCTATTATTTTATGTAGGACTCTTAGCAGCCCTGGAAGAGCGTTCAGGAATTCACACCCACTTTGGACAGAGGAAGCAGCTGATGAGTTTGAGCCCAGAACTGCTGACTCTAGAGCAAACTGTATTCTATGGAAAAGGATTCCATGTCAACACTCCATCATGAGTAATAAAACCATCAACTTTCAACACAAATGACTACTCATGCCTTCTCTGATTGCCTCTTCCTTTGGCTTTAGGAAACCACTTTTACTTTATTCTCTTTCTAGATCACCTTTTACTGGTTTCTTTTCATTTCTTTGACCTCTAGACATTGAAGCACCCCAGGGCTTATATTTCTTCTCTTCTCAGTTAGTATTATATTCTTCATTCTTTTATCTATTCTTATGGCTTAAATTATTATTAAACGCCTTAGTTTATGTCTCTACCCAGAACCCTTCCTTGAGCTCTTGAATCATGTATCCAATTGCTTACCTACTTGGCCTGAATATATTATAATCATATGAAGCACAGTTTGTCTTAAACCAAATTTAAAATTTCTAATCTCCCAAACTATTCTTACCACAATTTCCCCCATTTCTATAAGTGTTAAATCCACCTATCTTCTTTTCAATAATCTTTGAAATAATCTTTTATTACTCTTTTCCCCCCTATAGCTTACATATCATCATATCTATTGACACTGTGATTAAAATATATCAAGATTCCTGATCATCTTGTTATCCTAAACCACCATTATGTTTCTCCTGGATTGGTACAACAGCCTACTAACTGGTGGTCCTAATTCTTCCTTTTGTCTCCCTAGCTCTTCCATATATACAGTCATTATAATTTATTCTACACCTGGAAGCCAGAGCAATCTTCTGAAATTTGTTATATTTGACAGTTCTCTGCTCAAAATCCTTCAGTGCCTTCTCATCTCACCCAGAGGAAAAATCACAAAGACTACAAAATGGTCTACAAGCCCTACATGCTTTGTCCCTTACCTCCAGCCTCTCTCTTCCAGCCTCACTGGTTTACTTGCTGTTCCATGCTTTGGTGATGCTTCACAAGCATGGTCTTGCTTCAAAATGTTCACTATTGCTGGTATATACCTAGAATAAATTTCCTAGAATAAATCTCATGGCTCACTGTTTCCCTTTCTTCTTCTCTATGCCAAAATGCCACCTTATCAGTAATGCTTTCCGTGGCCATCATATAAAAGATGGCAACTCCTCACCTTAATGTTTTTGTACTCCTTACTCTGCTGTATGCATGCTTTTGCTTCCAACCTCCTGAATATTCTTCATTGCCTGGCACATAGTAGACTCTTATGTAATTGCCAAATTCATTAGTTCAATAAATATTTATTGATCATTCTACTATAATAATAACTACCATCTTTTGAAGTTCACCTTATGAAGTACTTCTCATATGTTATTTTATCTATTTGTCAGAACAGCCATGAAGGTAGGTATTAACATCTCCAATTTATGCATGAGGATATTTGAGCTCAGGGAAGGGAAATGGCTTGGTTGAGATTATGTAAGAAATTAGTGGCAAAGTTGACTCTAAAATCTATGTCTTTTCATTTTTGTGCTCTTCTTATTCTATTCAGATGTCTCCCTCATGAAAAGGTATTGGTTTAGAAATTATTTGTTGAGTACTTCTACTCCCTATGCCTTGAGCATGGTGCTAGAGGCTATAAAATTCATGAGCAGGGCCGAAACCGGTTTTGCTCAGTGGATAGAGCATTGGTCTGCAGACTGAAAGGTCCCGGGTTTGATTCCGGTCAAGGGCATGGGCACATCCCCAATAGGGGGTGTGCAAGAGGCAGCTGGTCAATAATTCTCTCTCATCGATGTTTCTAACTATCTATCCCTCTCTTTTCCTCTCTGTAAAAAAATCAATAAAATATATTTTAAAAAAATTCATGAGCAGAATCCTCTTCCCTCAAGGAGTCCATGGTATAATAGGAGAAGCAAGAACATAAACAGATGAGTAAAATACAATATAATAGAGAAAGGCACAGGATATCATGTGAGGTCAAAGAAGAGTTACCCAATCCAGCCCCGAGGGGAGAGAACAGATAGAGAAAGAGGAAAAATAAGAAAAACTTGTTGGAGATGTGTAGGGTTAAGCATTTAAGGATGAATTCCAGTGGCACAAAAAATAGGGTAATGGGTAAATGCTAGTTGCTTGAAAACTCTAAAATATCAGTAGCTTAACCTCATAAAAATTAATTTCTCACTTATGTAACTATCCAATGTGAGTACTCTTGTTCAGTAGCAGCTTTCCTATATTCAGTGATTTGGGTGGTACTTTGAGTTTGCGGAGACCCTGGACAAATATTTTTTACAGGACTTCTGTCTATATACACAAGTTGATTAACAAAAATTTGCATAAAAATTATAAAAATCACTATAACCATTGAAATATAGTGGCTTACTGTAGAATATTTAGAATAATGTAGGTAAAAGAGATAATTATATATTTTTATTGTCTAATCACAAAGGAAGAAAATGCTAAACATAAATCTCCTGGCAGTGTTTATATCTGCTATACAGTATAAGAAGAGGGTTGGGTTAAAACATGAAAGTTTAAACTTATATCTGTAGCATTTTTAAAAAACATATGAAGCATATAACCAAATATTAGGAATTTATAGAGTAGTGTGCCATTCTTTATGTTAGTCTCTGTACCTTTTTGATGCCTTCGAAATATTTAAAAACTTAGCTAAGGAAATTCACTTGTCGCTAAAGCATCAGTCTAAAGAAGAACATGGTAAATGGCCTCACATTGACCTCTTGGGTATATCGTCATTGTTGAACTTATCACACTTATCATTGTAGCTTGTTTGCCTATTTGCCTGCTACACTAGTCCAGAAAGTTCTTAAAGGGCCAATGTAATATCTTATTCATTTCTATTTGCAGCATAAAACAGAGTTAGTTGAGTAAGTATTAGTAAATGATTGTTGAGTGATGGAATCATTCAATCAATCTAATACCTAGGAGTGACTGTAATCTAATTCCTAGGAATGACTGCAAACCTCTCTTCCTCTGACTTCTACTTTGTCCTCTGAGTTCCTGAATTCCCCTTCTCCAGATCTTTTCTCTTTCCCTATAAGCAACTATAGTTCTTTTAATTGGAAAATAACTTAAAGAAAAATATGAGGATACCTTTAAATAGTTCTCTAAGAAAGGGAGCCATCCTCATACATCTGATTGAAAGCCATTAACTGGTTTTAATATAACTTTAAAAATATAGAAAAGTTATCTGAAGCAGATCAATTGGGTCTGTTGCTATTAGCACTGGTGTTATGAATACCTCAGGATTTGTGCCTTCTGCCTTTCCAGGAATGAGAGTTGGATCACCTTGAGGTAGAAGTAAACAGTTGGCACTGCTGTGTACTGGACAAATGCCATTGATGGCCAAGAAATTTAATGTGTCAGATGCATCCAACCCTAAACCCAAAGTAGAGTTCTGCCAGCATTGGCCATGCTGCAGATTTTTAAGGGATCCTGGTAAACTAGCTCTCTAGAGGAAGACAAGAGCAAGGAGCAGCTTGTGAAGAGAAGAGCCATCAAGGCAGATGCAATAGACCTTCTGCCCAAGGCTTGTCTTTTTTGCTTCCTATTGCAGCAAATGATGGAAGGTCAGCACCAATTTAAGAACCAGATTCAGGTCAGACATCTGCCTGTGAGGGCTCAATCTGGCAAAGTAATAATAATCATTAATGATTAATAACTCTCAGCCACCTTGTATTTGCTACACAGTTTCCTGGATGTGTTATACTTGTAATCTCCTAGTAATCACAGTATTCTTTTCATTTCACTGATGAAGAATTAGATTCAGAAAGGTTAAAAGTTTTTCTGAAGGTCACACAGCCAGAGGCAAAGCCAAAATTTAAATACAAAACTGCCTAGCCCCCTGTTTTTCAATTACACCAAGTTAAACAAACTGGCACACAAAACTACCTAACCAAGATAGCCTATGATAAAGAGCTAATGCAAGGTAGGGAACGGAGGGGAAATTCCACTGGGCTCTAGGCCTGGCCTTCAGATTCACAGCCCATCTGTCTCAACACAGCTCTGAGACTGAACTCAACAGATGTATGAGGACAAGTTTTGGATTCAAAACCCAGTTGAAGCATTACCCATACAGAGTGACCCCTTAGCAAAATATTATAACAGTGGCTAACAATGTATTAGTGGCCTTGATATCCCTCCACAGCAAGGAGCACGCCATGGGAGGGACATTTGCTCTGCTGAGGAGCTCTGGGAAGCTTGGAAGACGAGGAAGGATGGTGCACAAAGCTTGAAGTGTGAGTGGGGCTCTAAGACAGGCTGTGTGGCACAGGGAAACACAGACCTGATCCTCAATCCTCCCTTCCAGTCTTACTAGCTGCAGCTGTGTGCCCTTGTATTTGTCACTTAACTACTCTAAGCGGTATTTTCCTTATTTTTAAAATGAAAGCATATAGCACTTACTGAATGTAACCTATACACTATCTGATATAATCCACAAGATCCCTTCAGGTCATTAATCTCCAAGGCACCAGTGGTTGCCATGTCTGGGAATAATGTGATTTGGGTGAGGGTGTGTGGGGCCAGGATGGGAAAACAGAGAAAAACAAGGCTGTTTGTGGTATGAGTGAGACATTGAAGGACAACGCAAGTTCATATCATACTCTTAGAAATTCATGCCTATGCCTCTGTCACATCTCCCAGGTTTTTATAGCAGTGCTTCAGAAACAAGAACCATATGTGATAGCCACACTAGTAATAACCTCATGTTTTCCTATAGCACTTTCTCAACATGGGATCTCGAGAACTTTTAAGACAAGATAGAAGAAACAAAATGCAGCTCTGTGTTTTTAGGTAGGCCACTCCCTTTCTCTGAGCTTCTGCACAGTACCTGACACAATAAAAACGCAATAGTGTTGACAAATGTTTGTTTATGTAATAAAATCCGGAGATGCTATTGGAATCAAATTTGGTAATGTACAGAAAAGTACCTTGAAAATGATATTTCACTCATGAATTATGTGTCAAATTAACTTCCAGCTAGGATGGGAAGCAGTTCTTTTCTGAGAGGTTGTTCTGAGGATGAGGGAACCTTGGTAAAGAGAGCAGTTTAGCTGAGCTCCAGGGTTTGCGCAGGGGTTGAAGGGGTGATAGTTAAAGGTTTGCAAGTGTTACTCATGAGTGGTGTATCCAAGGTTAAACTTTGGCCCCGGGTCTTCTTAGAAAAAGAATAGGATCAGTGCCAGTTGGTTCTGTGGTTACAACAGGTTTCCAAATATGCTGGAGTTCAGGGCTGGTCTTGTGTCCCAGAGGGCAGGAGAAGTGATAGTAGGAAAACAGAATTGAAGTGCAAATCAGAAAACTAGGTGTAAGTCCATATATAAGATGTATAGGTAGAGAGGTAAACATGCCCCTTAGGCAACCAGACCCACTATTCACTTACTCATCATTTGTCTACTGATGGTCCTTGATCTTCTTTTCCTGTCTCTGCCTTCAATCAATGGCTTTTGTGATGGATCAGCAGTTTGTTTGAAACTCAATTTTCAACTTGCCTCATTTTATCAGACTACTCTACCTCTGGGCAAGGCTGGATTTAGGCAAATGCCAAGCACCTGCTCTGAGCCAAGTCCCAGTCAGCACTCTGTCTCTCTGGAAGGTGTTTACAGCACGGGCTAAATTTACGATTCCTCCCTGGGAATCTTAAATAGTACCCTGTGGCCTTTTCATCTACTCATGCAGCACTATTAACATCTCTGCAGAGCCTAAGATCAGGTGGATGGAAGTCAGCAAACCTGAAAGAAGAGAGAAAACTTACCTTCAGTGAACACCTGTGGGGTCCCAGGCACCGAGCTAGGAACCTTCTATCCTCCGTGGCTATTTGCCATGTTTGCTGCCTGCCTAGCCCCATTTGAATACTTCACGAGTCCTTCCACCTCACAATAGAAGTTACAAAACTTTCTATCTCTTCCACAAGCGAGGTCAAGATGTGATACTAGGTTCCACCAATCAGAAGCATCCCCACAAGAAAGCCTTTCTGAGGTGAGCAACTCTGAGATCTGAGCACCTGGAATTCCTGGCCCAGGAATGTCTCTAGTGCTGGCAGCATGGCGATTGCAGTTGAGTTAAATTGGTGACATAGAAGTGGCCTTTAGAGCTAACTGTGGCACCGGGCACTTAGTGACGAGGGTAGCAGCTGTAGTTCTCTCATCAGACTAGTTCTGCAAGTGTGGCTGTGGTCAGGAAGCAGAGCCACACACCTCATTCTTTGAGCTCTGGAGATTCCTTTAATAAGTCCCCTTTATGCTGAATCAGCTAGTTCATCCACTCTCTCAGTTGGTCCCCACACATCCTAGTAGGGAGCCATTATTATCATCATTTTGACATGTAGAAAGTCTCCAAGTGTAAAACACTCACTAAAAATTCCACATCCAGGGATCTGTCCAGTTCCAGAGTCTATCACCTTCCCTCTATAGCATACTCCTTTGCCCTGGAGCTTCAGTGTTCCTTCTTTCTCTGCTCACAAACTGGAGAATGGGAGGAGGGAGAAAAAAAGGGACCATGGGCAAGAGAAGAAAGTGCTCTTATCCCCTTTACCATCTGCCTGTGTGTTTTCCAAGTACCTGAACATATATTCCTTTTATTCATTCTCTTGCTCTTGAACTCTGACCCCAACCTCCTCCCCTGAGAAAATTTTAGTGGCTCTATTATTTAAATAACTCCTTCCTGCCTTTGACACTTTCTAACATATCAGTCTATTTTATTTCCTTCATGTATGATATGATTATCTTTTATTACCTTGCTACTTTTCTTGGTCACTTGATTGTCCTTCACTTCCTATCAGAATATAAGCTCCATATAGGCAAAGCCTTTTTTTGCCCAAGCATGTATCTTCAATGCCTAGTCTAGTGGTTGCCAATTAGTAGATGCTCAACAAATATTTTTTGGAAGAATGAATGCATGAACAAATGAGCAAAAAAAAATAGATGAACATGTGTTGCTCACTCAAAGTAATTTTCTAGAGAGGTTGTGTACTTACACCAGTGATATTATTATTGTCTGCTTGACATTCATTGAACAAATTTATCTTTAGTAATTATTTTTGAATCATTTTTTAGGCTATACACTAGAAAAAACTGAGCTTTGGAATTAGGCAAAATCTAGCTTTGTATCTAGATTCCCCTATTTAGTAGTTATATGACATTGGGCAAATTGTGTCACCTCTCTGAGCTTTTGTTTTCCCATCTTTATAGATAATTCTTCCTCATAATGGCATTGTAAGGATGAATGTGATCAAGTGTTTCTCCTCAACATTTCACGTTATCTTGTCCTACTTGTTCAACAGTTGTAGTAAAAAATACTTATCACTAAGAAAAACAAACAAAAAATACTGACCACTATTGAGATAAGTTGCCCTAGTGTGTCTTTTCCATAAGTGACTTGAGTAATAAAATGCAGTAGCTTCCCTTCAATTCTCTTAAAATACAGTTAGTATAGTTGCTTTTGCATGGAGCTCTAAGAATCTCACCAGAGAAGCCCTTCTTCCCAGATACTAAGATGGACTGCAGCACATAGCAGTCCAACCCTGATGCTTTTGCTGACCAGGTCAGTCCACATTAGCCATTTATCTGGAAAACTGAGCCAAATCTAGCCTCAATTCTGAAACTGAGGTCTATGTGGCCTTGGACTAGTTAATTTCTCTCTTTGGACCAAAGATTTTTAAAATCTCTGAGAGGTTTGGATCAGATAGCATATAAAATTTCTGCAAATCTTACATAATATAACTTTTGTTTATTATGGATTTTGAAATTCCAGAAAAAAGTCTGTGAACAATATTATGTTACTAGAGGCCCAATGCGTGAAATTCGTACATGGGGAGGGTTGGGTGTCCCTAAGCACAGCCTGCACCCTCTCCAATCTGGGACCCCTTGAGGAATGTCTGACTGCCCGGGCCTAAATGGGTAGTCAGATATCCCTCTCACAATCCAGGACTGCTGGCTCACAAATGCCTGCCTGCCTGCCTTCCTGATTGCTCCTAATTGCTTCTGCCTGCCAGCCTGATCACCCCCTAACCACTCCCTTGCCAGCCTGAATGATGCCTAATGGCTCCCCTGCCAGCCTTATTGCCCCTAACTGCCCTTCCCTGCAGGCCTGGTCACCCCTAACTGTCCTCCCTTGCAGGTATGGTCCCCACCAACTGCCCTTCCCTGTAGGCCTGGTTGCCCCTATCTGCCCTCCCTTGCAGGCCTGGTCCCTCCCAATTGCCTTCCCCTGCTGGTCATCTTGTGTCCACATGGGGCAGCCATCTTTGACCACATGGGGGCAGCCATCTTGTGTTGGAGTGATGGTCAATTTGCATATTACTCTTTTATTAGATAGGATAGAGGCCTGGTGCATGGGTGGGACCATTTGGTTTGCCCTGAAGGGTATCCCAGATCAGGGTGGGGGTTTTATTGGGGCATGGGGCAGCCTGGGTGAGGGGCCTGTGGTGGTTTGCAGGTTGGCCACGCCTACTGGCGACCCAAGCAGAGGCTCTGGTATTTGGGATTTATTTATCTTCTATAATTGAAACTTTATAGCTTTGAGCAGAGGCCAAGAATGGCCAGGGCAGGGCAGGAAGCTTGGCTTCCTTCATCGCCATGGACAACCCAAGACTTCTGTTCTCTGTGGCCTCAGCCATCTTGGTTGGGTTAATTTGCATACTCACTCCTGATTGGCTGGTGGGCGTGACTTGTGGGCATAGGGGAGGTACTGTGAATTTGCATGTTTCTCTTTAATAGTGTAGATGGCTTTAATAGTGTAGATGGAGAGTCCCTCTCCTTAGATCTTGGTACTTGGTAAGTACCAAGATCTAAGGAGAGGGACTTACAGTGGAATCATGGAGCTGAGGGAGCAGAGTGGGAAGGACCCCCAGCATGAGAGCAGTATAAAAGCAGACCAGAAAGGGAGCTGGGCCCTGGTGAATCCTCACTGATCTCATGCAGCTCAGACTGGCTGCTCTTGAAGGCCTAAAATTTCTCTTGTGCATTTATTTCTATAACAGAAAATATTGTCTTTAATATGCAGTTGGTTGAAACTGCTGATATGAAGCCCATGGATACAGAAAGCTGACTGTATTTATTGAAAAAAATCTGCATGTAAGTGGACCCACACAGTTCAAATCCATGTTATTCAAGGGTCAAATGCACTTATCTTTAGGGTCTCATCAGGATTATGGGTGTGCCCAATAGCACACTCACAATAGATATAATATGCTGGCTTAAGTGCATTCATAGCAACACCTTTACCTTCGTCTTCTGTCAGTACATCAAACCTATTCAGAGGGTTAGTTCTTCCCGAGCCTGGAATGAAAATGTGTCTTTCACATAATAAGAAGTCCTTTAGTCACTGACTAACAATCAGCCTCGGTTCAGTGGTTAAAACTGTTCAAACTCAGCCAAAACCGGTTTGGCTCAATGGTAGAGCATTGGTCTGCTGACTGAAAGGTCCCAGGTTTGATTCCGGTCAAGGGCATGTACATTGGTTGCAGGCACATCCCTGGTAGGGGGTGTGCAAGAGGCAGCTGGTCAATGTTTCTCTCTCATCGACATTTCTAGCTCTCTATCTCTCTCTCTTCCGCCTCTCTATAAAATATCAATAAAAATATATTTTTTTAAAAAACAAAAAACTGTTCAAACCCAGGTAATGATCAAACCTCTGAACTTGATTCAATGTCCTCTTCCCTTGTACCACTACCCCCAATCCCAGCCAAGGTTGAAGTGAGAGAGAGGAAGGGGTGAAGAGAACAGAATTGGCATTCTCCTAAGCTGGCACCAAACTTTCTGTGCCTGGTAGATGTTTGCAGCATATTCATTCTCAGTAGATGCTTTCATGGGTTCTTTGGAGGCTCCTATACTTGACTGTGACCATCACTTGGAGCATGCATCCTATTCCTCCCCACTGTTGCTGCCCCCTTATTTCCTGCTTTTCTGGTGGTTCACTGTATATATGGATTTCACAGGAGTTGAAATGGCATCAAACTGGTTCTATCCACATCTGCTCAGAGTCCTTTGCTGGACCAGCATGGGAATCACAGGCCAATCTCAGTACACGTGCTTCACTTTTCCTGTAGTCTCTTGTTTACTAGATTTCTCAGGAAGAAGTAAAAATTCAACCCACTCTGACCCTCCTCCCTTTTTCCTATGCAGAAATCAGGGGAAGTTAATTCTGGTCCTTCTTCTGGGGTCCTGGAATAAGGGACTCCAGGCATTTAAAAATCTCCCTCACTAAATCCTTACTTTAATATCCAACTCTCTTTTTTTCCTTTGTTTTGGAAACTCTGTATAAACTCTGATATTTGGGTGGTGGGGAGAGTTATTCTCAATAAACATTCTTTATTTCCTGGTGCCTCAGATGAAATTACCACTTTAGCATTCTGGAGCACAGAGTGAGGGCTCAATAAATGTTACCTCCATTATTCTAGGCTCCCTTTTTATCAGCCCAAATAGATAGTCCTTTCATTTTCATGTAGCCTTTAATGCATGTGTCTCTTATATTAATGACGAGGCTGCAGTGGTGCTCCTATTTCTTTAGCTCTCCTTCCTTGCTTACACATTCTAAGTGTCAATGAACTCTCATTGAACTAAAGGTCACGTGATTAAAGGAGTGCATACTGTCAGTACAGTTCCCCAGAAAAGGTCATAATTGCTTTACCTTTGCTCTTTCCAATATATTAATTCTTTGAAATTGCTGAATCAAAAATTGCAAGAGTGAAAAATGAATGATGTAAATTCCAAAAATGGTGGCCTGGAAATGGATGAGACTAAATTAGAACAGCTGTTTATTTGGCCCATTAGCAGCAGGGAGGGCGTGAACAGTTCAGGGAACAGTAGAAACACTCGGGCTCTCTGAAGAAATCTGAAAGCAGATGGCAAGTGGATGAATCAGTGGAAGGCAGCAAAGCCATCTACAGAGTAGCAGTGCTCAGCAGGGTCGCCTGTAGCAGGCAGACTCTCACTCAGAGAGAGAAAGGCAGGCTCCAGAGAAGGCCAGGAAGCGGAGTAAAATGGAGGGTAGTGGGGCTCATGTACAAACTGCTGACAAAGCACCAGGCAAACATGCAAAGATCTGGGCACTGGGACCCAGCAGAGAGTTCTCATTCCATCTTTGACATAGCTTTGCTCTGTGCTGAAGCAAGTCCTTTGGCCTCTCCAGGCTTCTTTTTCTACATTTGTAAGTCAAAAGAGATGATCCAAGTGTTCTCTAAGGACCAATGTTCTAACCTTTGTGAGAAACCATCTTGCTTTTGTGGTTTGATGTTAAGAAAGATATTTCTATTTTCAAGTTAGCATGTTTCTAGTACCTTATTCACCTGGATTGAACAGCTCTCCCCCCCCCCTTTTTTTAAAATTAAAAATGGGACAAAAGAATAAAAAGAAGGTTGGCTTAAAGGTTGATCAGTCATTCATACTTCAGTGTAAAATTGCTCAGATTATTTTCCTTTCAATTCTAATCTGAAATTGGTCAGATGGAGAGCCTGGGCTGCTTGATTAGAGTGAGTGTCCCAGAAGGCAGTTTTTGAACGTGTTGCACTTTGACGAATGGGAAAGGCTTTGGTGAGCTGATGCAGGGAGAAGCTTGCAAAGTATTCATTTATTTATATATTCATTTATTCTTTCCTTATACAAACCTGTTTTGAGCACTTAAAACTCCAAGGATCCATTTGATTTTAGAGTGTAAGAATGGGAGAGGATGAAACGACGGAAAAGCATTCACCTTAGAAGCATTGCAGATTTTAACTAATGAAAGAGGAACAATAATCTAAAAGTGAGATTAAAGACAAAGGTGAATGATGCCCTCCCCTATTCTCTGCCCCATCCTCACCCCTCCATTCATTCATTCTACAAATATTTATTGAGATCTTTCCATAAGTAGGATCAATATCCTCAATATACCCTATGGAGCTAGAGATAGAACATTGAGTGATAAGGAGTCTATGCCCCTTGTGGAGACTTCCTTCCAGCAGAGCAGATGGGAACATTGAGCCACTAAGCACACATTTAGTTACTTAGCAGTGTGATGAAGAAGCCAGGGTGGAAGAAAATATGTAAGGGGAGTCCTGACCTAACCTGGAGCACCAGGAAGAGCTTTTCTGAGAAAGTGACTTTTGAAGGAAGCTCTGAAGGAGGAGGAAGAGTTAACAGGCTGGGGCATGGAGGCGAGAATTTGGCTGAGAAGATGGTAACAGAAGAAAGAAGCATATTTCAGGGACAGGGAAAGGAGCACAGTGTGACAGGGACTGGAAAGACAGCCAAAGAACACTGTGTTCCTGGAGAGAGGTGAGTCTCAGACTAGGAGGTATACAGTCATTCCACATTCTCAGTTGTGTACGTGGGACTCTGTGTTGGCCTGGACCCTCCTTTGTTCTCACAGGGAGCTTTCTCCACAGAGAACCATTTTACTAACCTCCTTCAGATGTCCTCACTGAATTCCCCTTCCCTGTAGTTAGGTCCACCCTCATCCGGGCTTCCCTCTTTCCTCTCCTTCCTATGTAACTATCAGTTTGTAAGTGTGTGTAGTCCACTCAACTGAGTCCTTATGGGCAGAGACCGGGTGTCATTTTCTCTGTGACAAAGACACTGTGATTTATCTCTGTGTCCTCAATGCCTGGCATAGAACCTGGAACCAAGCACTATGGAAGAAGCCCAGCACAGTGTGGGCAACTTTTTGACTGCCAATACAGAGCTTAGAGATAAAAGGGCTCTTCCATTTTACCCATATGGATATTGAGAATGAAAGGTGTTAAGTAACTTGCTCAGACAAAGTAGTTAGAAAATGGTGAAGCTAGAATTCAAATCTGAGTTGAAAATAACCTCTCATTTTGTTCTCACCATTCTTTGACCTATTAAACCTTTGTTTATTGAACCTGTGCTTTGACCTTTGTTTTAAGTACTGGGAATACAACATTGAACTGGGACACAGCTTGTCGTGCAGCAGGATGATTTAGGGATATAGGGACTGGGTGGGACTGACATTTGTGGAATGTCGACTTACATGCCACACATGTTCTAAGTTATTTTCCAGAATTATCTCACTCAATTTTCAAAACAGTCCTTGAATAGTTTTATTGCTATCCCATTTAATAGATCAGGAATCTAAGGATTTGAAAGATTAAGTCATGTTTCCAGCATCTCTCAGCTAGGGAGCTATGAATCCAGGGCTCAAATCCAGACCGATCTGGCTCTAAAGCCATGTTCTTCCCCTATGCCAGAGCCCCATCACAGCCAATGCCACATCTGGTTCTAAGGAGACCGCCGAAGGACTGGGAGCCTATCTGCAATGAGCCCTTCAGCAGGCATCTATCTCCTCTGTCTCGCTCGCTGATACAGAGACCTGCTTTTCCCTGGGCACAGGGCAGGAGAGATGCCATCCTAGGATTTATTAACGGCACCTATCAGGCTTCCCTATGTGAATGTCTATGATTGCTAAGTTTAAAAGCACGCTTTTTCAGTGTTATAGGACAGGGATTCATTCTGCTTGTCTCCAGAGGTCCCAAGCAGAGACCTTCAGGGACAAGAAGAAAGGCATTAAGAGGGGGCTGAAGCCAGACCTACAGCCATGGGTCCTTCTGGCCATCCCCACTTCTCCTCCTAGGGGGCACTGAGACTGTAGGATAGTCACAGCTTGCTGTTTAGAAACAAACAGATCCTGCTTCAAATCCCCCTTTTGTCATCTCCTAGATGTATGACTCTGGAGAATATAAAATAACCTTGCGTTTTGTTACAAGGGTGAAATGAGATAACATAAACAAAATCAGTGGTGGGGGTTTTAGTATCCTGTTAATGCAGCTGAGGTCACACGGACAAGGGACAAGTTGTGCTGCATTTCTATACTCCAATACCTCTACCTATTCTAGCAGGAAATTCAGTCTTTTGCATGATTCTTTCCCTCCGGATCATTCCTGGAGTCCCCTGAGGAGTCTTCCAGGTGTTTGCACTGCTCCTATAACATCTTCCTTCAGGCTGTGACAACTAGAAATTTCTCCAGATATTGTCAAATGTTCCCTGGGAGTTAAAATTATCCCTGATTGAAAACCACTGCTCAAGGTGATTATTATTAACTAGAGACCCAGTGCATGAAATTGTGCACTCAGGGGTTGGGGGGTGGGACGTCCCTCAACCCAGCTTGTGCCCTCTTGCTGTCCAGAAGCCCTCAGGGGATGTCCAACTGATGGCTTAGGCCCGCTCACTGCCCATCTTCTGACTGAGCAGTGCTCCCCCTGTGGAGCTCCTGCATTGAGCATCTGCCCCGCAGTGGTCAGTGTGCATCATAGCGACTAGTCCTTGTGCTATTCAGTTGATTTGCATATTAGCCTTTTATTATGTAGGATGTTACTGTTGTTGAATTCAAATCCAAAGCCCAGTGCCTGTTTGGAAAATGAGAGTCAACTCTAAGGGCAGATTGGGGTCCCATCATGTCCAGGTGAAGAAGGAAGGACAAGCCTAAAGGGCGCAGAAGCAGATTTGCCTGCTCATGGCTCCATCATGGAGGCATTCTGTGGGTTGGGAGTAAGAAGATGATTGAAGGGCAGACAGTTGGTTCAGCTCCCTGTAAACTCCAAAGATCAAATCAACAATCGGCCTAATCTGTGTGGAGCCCCTGCCTTCCCTCCCCTCCTGAAGGCCCCATTCTTGAGCTTTTAATTTGTTTTCACAGCAGTTTGAACAAATTGAATTTGTTAATTAAAGTGGTAAAATGAAATGCTGAGCATTATTGACTACATGCTAATGCCATTAACGGGACGAAGGAGAGGGACCAGGCTGTCAATCGCTGCACAAATCAGATCAGCAGAGGCCATAGCACAGGCTGCGCCTAAAGGCCGGACAGACCTATTTGGGTGTTATATGATTTCATCTTTATCAGTCAGGATCTTTAATTGAAAGACATTCTTTTAGCAAATAGTTAACTCCTCTGTGCCAGGACTTGTTCTGTGTGCTGAGGCTATTGATGAAGCACACCAGCCCCACCCTCAGGAATCCCTGGCCATCAGAGTCTGGTGAGGGAAAGACATACAGAGATGTTACTCTGACATAACTGAGGGGCTAAGAGTCTGTGTCTGGAGGCAAAGTTGTGGAGTTCAAATCCAGACAACTAGGGTGACTGTGCCTTCAATTTCTTTTTCTGTAAAATGGGATGATGATAACAGTATCATTTCATAGGGCTTCCATGAGGTTTAAGTGTACTATGTTCAGGTAAAATACTTAGCACCGCCCATGGCACAGGGTGAGTGTTCAAAAACAGCCATTAAATACTTACTAACACATATTATTAGAAAGTTAAACACATATTTGGGGGACACTGGAGGAGATGAAGGAAACTTTGTGACCTTGGAGTTTGGTGAAAGGGCCAAGGGGCTTCGGCGGCAGGGTTATGCACATGTATGAACACCCCATTTAGTCTGGAATGGTGACAGTCTGTGGATAGCCAGAGGCTGGGTTTGAATGGCACCCTCATCTCATTCTCACTTCAGGTTTTCCCACCTGCCGGTGCCCTGTCTGGACTGTTCCCTCACCCCTATTTCTCTCTGATTGCTTTTCATTCTCAGTTTTCATGTCACCTCCTTGGAGAGCTATCCCCAACCAACCATTCTACAATACATCAGGTCATCTATTGGAGGCAATAGAACCTGTTTCTATTTTCCCTTGGCAACACTTATTACAATTTATAATTGCTTATTTTATCTGCTTGTTTACATAATTAATTGCTGTCTTTATTGCTAGGCTGTAACTCCATGTCTGCAGAGACCATGTTTGTTTTTTCATCACTGGAAAATCAGCTCCCAGCACAACACAGGGTCAGGCACATACAGACATTAATATTTGCTGAATGGATGATTGAATGAGCAGCAAAATAGGCTGTAAGGCAAAAGTGCTTTGGTTTGCATAAGACCCAATCATTTTGGTCAATAACATACAGATATTGATGAGTCATTTATGAATAGGAAGGGGAATCAATACTTGTTGATTCCTACAATGAGCCATGCACTTTAAGGACATATTCCTCATTTTCCCAATAACATTAGGGGGTAGATATTATAGTTCCAGTTTCAGAGATGAGGAAATTGAGACTCAGAGAAATTAGGTTACTTGCCCAAAGGCATCTTGATGATAAGTGTCCAGACTGCAGTGGAAACCCTGGTGCTTTTGGCTCCTACACCAATGCTCTGGAAAGCCTGAGGGTGGAAAAATGTCCCCATGAGATTGATCACCTGAAGCAGTGGGAACTGTGAAAGAAGGTCACAGCAGGAATCTGGAGACTGGGGACCTGGGGACTAGCCTCATCATGTGGCTAAGCTTTTTGTAGCAATGCCCACTCTTTGAGTCTGAAGAGCCCAATATGACTGTTGAAATATAAACTTCATAATTAGGTAGTAATAAGGTAAAGCTGGATTTTGTTTGTTTATTTAATTTTTATTAAAGTCATTAAAATTGATGTATTGATTACAAACAAAGAGAGAGAGAGAGAGAGAGAGAGAGAGAGAGAGAGAGAGAGAGAGAGAGAGGAGGGGAGGGGAGGGGAAGGGGAAGGGGAAGGGGAAGGGGAAGGGGAAGGGGAAGGGGAAGGGGAAGGGGAAGGGGAAGGGGAAGGGAAGGGGAAAGGGAAGGGAAGGGAAGGGAAGGGGAAGGGGAAGGGGAAGGGGAAGGGGAAGAGGGGAAGGGGAAGGGGAAGGGGAAGGGGAAGGGGAAGGGGAAGGGGAAGGGGAAGGGGAAGGGGAAGGGGAAGGGGAAGGGGAAGGGGAAGGGGAAGGGAAGGGAAGGGAAGGGAAGGGAAGGGAAGGGAAGGGAAGAGAAGAGAAGAGAAGAGAAGAGAAGAGAAGAGAAGAGAAGAGAAGCTGGGCTCTGGGTAGCTGTTAGTGAATGTCATGGAGAGAGAGCATATACTTGCAAGCCCATCAGAATCTGGTCTGTAAAAACCTTATTTTTTAAAAGCATACTACACATAATAGCACTAGTAACAAAAGGTGGGGAGGAACTTATGAGACTCTTTGAATAAACTGATTCCTTAAAGGCTTGAATTTATAACAGTTACAAAGTCATGAGGTAGAGATGGAGTTGATAGAAAGAATTAACTATGTAATAATAGCAGTTAAAAGTAATCCTCACTTAGCCAAGTATTATCATCCAACTCCAAGGCTAAGCTCAGTTCTGTTCTTCAGTTGTGGCACCTTGAAAAATATGCATTTTTTTCTGAGACTGATGTTTTTATTTGCACTATAGGTTTATGCCTTCTGCAGGCAGCTTAACAACACCTAGACTGGGAGTTGGAGACTTAGATTCAGATCACTGAGGCTCCAAGAAAATCTCATTCTTCCTATGGGCCTTCCTTTGCTGCATCTGTCAGGGAAGGAGGAAAGACTGTATGTCTGTGAAGGCCCCTTTCAGCTGTGATAGTTTGTGTTTTCAAGGATACAAAGTTCTACCTAGGTTTTGTGGTCATCATAAGGGAGATTCTCAAAGACCCTATGATTCTGATGAATTCTGAACAATTTCCCAAGTTTTTTCACAAACTTGCCTAGGAACCTTGAGAAAGTCACTTAACCTGAGACTGAGTTTTCTCATCTGTAAAAAGGAGTAATTTGGTTCCCTGGGCATGATTTTCTGAGACTATATGTTGAATAAAAGAAGCAGTAAAAAAAAAAACTGCCTTTTAACTATTACCTATAAATATATATATATAAAAGCCTAAGCAACTGAACAACTGAATGACTGGTCCACTGATCACTATGTTGTACACTGACCACTAGGGAGCAGATGCTCAACACAGGAGCTGCCCCCTGGTGGTCAGTGCGCTCCCACAGCAGGAGCACTGATCAGCAATCTTATCAAGTGGCATGGCAGCAGGCTCAGTGGGGCCGGGATGAGTGGAGAGGCATGGGCTCCTCCCTGGCCACCTGCCATTTCACGCACTACTACATCTTTTGGGGGATGTTGGACTGCCGGTTTCAGCCTAGCCTGTGGGGATTGGTCCAAAACCAGCAGTCCAACATCTCTCAAGAGGTCCCGGATTGTGAGAGTGTGCAGGCCAGGCTGAGGGACTCCACCGGTGCACAAATCCATGCACCAGGCCTCTAGTTTGCAAATAAAAGACTAGGATGATTCATTCTCATCCATGTAGCCAAAAAAAGTGTCATAGCCAGATTGGAAGTGTCTACCTCAACACCAGCAAGTGCTCAAGCCCTCCTTGAAGGCTCAAAACTGCTTCAGTGTTAGAACCATGCACTGGAGCACAGCCCTTTCCAATTGTGTGAGGCTGAGGGAGCTGCAAGGGCCCCTTGAGCCTGCCACTCAGACAGCACCCCTACACAATTCAGCCTTTAGTGGACTTGTCATGCCTGTTTGAGCTCAAATAAGATTTCTAGGAAGCACAGTTAGGCCCATGGATTGTTATCATAGTGGGTGACTTTCCAAAAGAGCATCCTGAGGAGAGAAAAGATGAACCACTGCAGAAAGGCAGTGCTCTCACTTTACCAAAAGAGGGAGTAGATTTCTTGTACTTTTCATAAGACCAAAGAACTTGACTCTAGTCCTGAGTGTTGGAATTTGAGGAACTCAGTGAATTATTTCTCTTCTCCCTATCCAAAATTGGACCTCATGGGAGATAGACTCAGAAATCACATATAAAGCTACAGAGGGGAACATAGCTGAAATGGGTAGTGATTTATACTAAGCCCTAGAAACCTGCTCTCCTCCCCAGTCCCAGCAGCAGTGAGGCAGAGCACAGAGAAGAAGAACTGAGTGTAGGCTAATTCCAGAGAGACAGCACAAGCTAAGCCTCAGTTGCTCCATTCTCCAACCATCCCCCCTTGGATAAATTATTGCCACTTTTCTAAGGAGACTCTGGTAAGGGAAGGAGTGGAGTGGGGTGGGGGAGACAGCATGTTATTCTGGTGGAGGGCAATGACATAGTTAAATTTATGCTTTGGAAACAACACTCTAGAATACGAGTGAAATATAGATTTGGATCCAAGGTATAATGGGTATTGATACAATTTCATGGCTTTATAACTGGTTGTAATCAAGGTGGATTAATTCAATAATGTTGGCCCACTTGAACTCTCAGGACTTAGTATATTCAACATCTTTGTGAAAGGAAGGAAGGAAGGAAGGAAGGAAGGACGGGAGGGAGGGAGGGAGGGAGGGAGGAAAGGAGGAAGGAAGGAAGGAAGGAAGGAAGGAAGGAAGGAAGGAAGGAAGGAAGGAAGGAAGGAAGGACTGAAAATATGAAATGGAAGATTGGCTTCTGGGGGGAAGGGGCAATGATCAGTGATTTTAGATAAGCATGCTAAAATCATGATAATAAAGGGGAATTGGGAGAGATGATTAATGTATGAGAAGGAAAAGTTGAGATCTCAAAAAACTTGGAACCAGAAAAAAATGAAATTAAAGTTTTAAGGGTCCTGGAGAGTGAATGAGGCTCAGACCTAAGGCAGTGGCCATGGGAATGGAGAGCAGAAGGAAAATCTGAAGGATTTTATGGAAACTGGTTGGTTGTTGAGATGAGGGATAAGAAGGTGTCTCAGAGGACTCCAGGGTTTCTGGCTGAAGGAGCAGGTAGATGGTGTTTCCCTTTACTGGGATAGGAAACACTAGAGGAATGGCATTTCTATTCCATTCACCTCTAAGGTGAGCATATAATTTATCCTTTGAATTGCACATTTGAGAATGAAAAGAGGTACCATAAAAATTGCATTGGGACAGCAGATATACATACTGGGACTGGGACATGCTGTCTCCACATGCTCTGGTTCATTACTGTCGCTCATTACGAAGTCCCTGGCATCCCTCCTGATGAGTGACACCCTCCACCACATCATAATGGCCTGGTGTCCCCAACCCACCTCTTGTCTCTACTGAAAGCTAATCTCTCAGCAAGCCCCTAGACATACATTATTAAATCATTCAGCCCAAGGTCTCCAGGGATATGGAACCCATTCTCAATTTTTTACCATTAGGTAAACATTAGGGGGAAGAAAGAAAATTAAACCTTTCTGCAGCTCCCCAGGGGCACTTACCAAAATAGGCTACCTCCTCAAACCAGCACTTAACTAAATGGGTGAGCAACATCAAAGAGGGCTCCTGGGGAAAAAGGCAAGGCTCCTGTTGAGAAAGCTGCAGGGGGACCAAGAAGATGCAAATCAGCCTTCAGCCTAGGACTAAAGAGGGCTTAGCCAAGAAAAGTCCACTTCCCAGCCTCCCCCTGCGCCCCACTAAAGCAAGTCCAACAGCTCCACTAAGAAAGTTAAGTGGAGATGATTGGGACAAAATGAGAATAGCAGTTACTATGTGTAGTACTTTATAGTTTCCAAAGCAGCTCCCCGTATGGCATTTTATTCTGTTCAATAGCAGAAGCCTGAGAGGGAAACAGGAAAAGAATCACTAGCCCCATTTCATGGTGCTAGAAACTGAAGGACAGAGATGTGTAGTAACTTGCCTATGGTCACACAGTGCTGCCTCTCACTAGAAAATAGGGCTAGCTGTAGGAACGGGTTTTTATGGACTTAAGAAGACATGGGTGATGCTTTGGGGAAGAGGGAGTAGAACACACTTACACTGTGTGTTCCCAAAAGCAGTCAGGTCTGATGGGTAAAAGCTATAGTAAGAAGATTCCAGCTTAATAAAAGGAAGAGATCATCTGTCTAATAATGGTATGGGCTGTCTTGTAAGGTAGCAAGTTCTTTGTCCCTGGGTGAGATTAAGCAGAAGTTGGATAGCAGTTGTATTTTAGAAGGAATTCTCTGTGCTAAATAGGTTAAATTAAGTGACTGCGAAGATTTTCCATTTTCTAAGTATGTATTGATAAATACCATACATACCATGTTATAAATGCCATATAAGTGGGTATGTATACATATATTTTATTTTCAGAACATGGAAGGTAGGTTTATGATTAACTGTATTTAGTAAAAAGGACAATATAGACTCAGAGATGGTAAAACACTTGAAATTTCTTGATGCTAATTTAGCCTTTCCTTTAAAGTAAATCACGTTTATCTTTGGTTTGAAATAATAAGAAAGAGAAGGTAAGTTTTTCTTTCTGACATGTCAGGTAACTAAATATTCTTTTATAAAGTTCTCTTTTTCTGTGTGTCTGCATATTTATATATTTATATACTGCAGTCAAACATTATTTTGTGTGTGTGTGTGTGTGTGTGTGTGTGTGTATGTGTGTGTGGTGCAGGTAATTGGTGGAGGCTTAAAATTTACCTAAAGGCCTTTACTCCAAGAAAACACTCATTAAAAAGGCTCACAGAAGAAAGGTAATCTTTCAGTGCCATTTCCTGCCACAGCGAAGAAATCCTCACAGTTCAACAAGGGTCACTCTGTGCCAAGCTTGGCCCAGATTTTTCAAAATACTCTTAAACCAATTTACCAGATGCTTCATTTTTTTTAACTTATACTTAGGCTAACTTCTGTACACAGTTTCCCTGGCAACTGTGTAATTGCAGGAAACAATGCCGTTCTCCTGGGTCTCGCTTCCTGCAAGTGTGCAACAAGAACAGTTTTTATCCTCATAATATTTAAAGAAATCCGTGGTACTGTGACAGCTGAAAAAAAATGTTCAGAAATATCATCTCCATTCTTACAAATTCAAGGAGTGACAGGCACCTTTCCTTTGCAGGACATTTCCTTTCTATTAATTTGATACGATGCTTACAAAGAAAATCAAACTTAGATAGAAGGAAGGCATTGTTTTTAAGTGTAAGAAAAGCTTCAGAAAAACCTTTCACTTCTCCATCCTATGGCCTGTGAAATTACCAAGGTTTAATTGAACCTGCCATGCTTTCCTTTTGTGGAAGACACAGAGCATCCTGCACACCTACCTTCCACCAGTGTTCCAGGGAAACCAAGTAGCAATGGGGCAGAAAAGAGGCAGGAGGCTGGTCTTACACTGGCAGTAGTCCTGCTGCCCACTGCCTTGGGGAGAGGGCGCAGTCCCTGAGCAGGGGCAGCAGAACTCCTGACACTTCTGTGGAGAGGCCCATAGGAAATGCAGGCTTCCTTCCCTCACTCCCACACTCTTTCCTGGGAGGGGTGGCCCATGCCCACATGCAGACACAGGAGTATCAGGATGGGAGTCAGGAGAAGGGGAAGGTATACACATGCATTCATTTAGCCAGTCAGTCAACAAATGAACAAGTTAAACACATACATGATGTGATGACAGATGCTGTGAAGAAAAATGCAGCAGGTAAGAGAGTAGGGGGAGGGTTATTTTAGGTTTGTGGAGAGGAACACGTAAACAGAGACCTGCATGAGCTGAAGTAGTGAGAGGATATATGGGGGAAGAATGTGTCTGCATATTTACTACTTGATTTTAGCTGTACAGTCATCCTGTGGATGAGAAATAATTATGCCCATTGTTATGGATGAGGGAATCTGTATGGCTCCCAGCCCTGCCATGTTGCCATGTTGCTGCCTACTGACTTTGTAAGTCTTTGAACATGACATTTAAGTACCTGTGTGTTGGAATTTTTGCTTAAGTTTTGGGGCAAACTGGTATCCAAAGTCATTTTTAGGTCCCTACATCTCCACAGGATCATCAATCCCCATGCAAAAATCTGGAGAAAGATTCAAGTAACATTCATTGTGATGACAATTTCCTCAGCCATAAAAAAGTATATGGATAAAGGTATCTATGTCATAGGATAAATGTGAGGGTTAAATTAGACTATGGATTTAAAATACCTGGCAAGTGTCAGTTTTATAGTGAACTGTCAACATTAATAGCTGTTGTTGGTGTCGATATCCTAGATCTGCATGAAACTGCTGTGCAACCTTGGAAAAGTCACCTAACCTCTGGCATAGAGCCTGGCCCCTAGTGGACATTTAATAAGTAATTATTGAATAAGTGATTGATTGAATGAATAAATGTGTTAACCTTAATGGCCTTTGGTTTCTGTTTTGTAGAGTGAACAAGTTAGATTTAAAAGTGGTAATGACAAAATATTAACAACATGCCATTACAAGACTTTCTCCAGCTTGATCCATTTCAGCCAGCATGCTTACTATGTGGGCATTTACACACTAAACTCTTTACCCAATAGATGAGGAGTTTGATGCTCAGAAATGGATGGAAATCTGCCCATGAGTACAGAGCAAGTCTTAGTGCTATTATTCTTCATCCTACCATAACTGTAAACATGGATTATTTAGCTCACCCAAGATTTAATTTGCTAAAATGATGTTGGCTCTCCAGCTGCTATTGTGCAGCTCTGTTGTTGGCAAATCATAGTGGAGTTCAGAAAACCTTAAAGATGGGGGACCTTAATAGCTTAATGGCAAGAGACCTGACATTTATAATGAAATCTGTTCTGTGGATGCCAGTGCAGTATAGAGAGCAGAGAGAGGCAGGCTAGGACTGTCATCGGCTATGAAAGTGGTGAGAAATCTTCCTCAGGTGGCAGAATGTGCCAAGCAGTAGCCTGGTTTGTGAATTGAGAGGTAGCCTGAACTAAACCCTTAATCCCTTACAAGTGTCTAGTCTTTTCAAGTTTACAAAGCTCTTTCCTGAATGTGATCGCATTCGGGCCCGAGTGTATCAAGCAAACTAGAGGGGAACTCAACAGGTCGATCTAACTGAAGGGCCACTTCAGAGAGACCAGCAAACATCCAGGCTAGTGACCTGGGGGCTCGGTAATTTCCAATCTCCAGTTATAGCTCAATATATGTAAGCTTGGCAGGAGACAGTCCTGCCTCATGAATTGGTACACATTTGGTAGCAGTGCCAGGAGGCCTCTGTGCAGGCCCAGGAAACCAAGGCTACCCTTTGTGGGTTCTTTCCTTGAGGTGATCTATGATGATGAAAATAAATGAAAAGCCCAAGATAACTGAATGGTGCTGAGTATTATAGTCTGACTGATATAGAAGGAAATGAATCATGGGGTTGGATGCCTAGAGGATCTCTAGGAAATCAGAATTCAGGAGTGGGTTCAGGCAAGTGTCCCCAGGCCAACCTGTAAAGAGTGAGGGTGTTGGTGCCCCTTTTCAACATGGACAAGTCTATTCAGCCTTTTGTGTGTTGATAATACAATGATGAGAAAACATATATGATCTCTGCCTTCATGAAGTTTACAATTGAGATAAGAATTGACCACATATCCTATATAATCCTATATCATAAAAGACTTATATGAAAATTGTTCCTTTGACCGGGAGTTCAACCAGGAGTTTGACCAGGGGGCAGGGGCCAGCCGGCCAATCGCCCGAGGCCCCTCCCCCTGGCTGGCCTGGCCTGATTAGCCCTGATCATGGTGAGCCTGCCAGACCCCACCTGTGCACAAATTCCTACACAGGGCCTCTTGTATAGTTATAAACCATAAAAAGTGCTACAAGTGAAAAGTCTTAGAGAACATAAGAACATCTGATGTAATATCCAAATTCAAGGTGACACCACTGAGGAAGTGATTTTTAAGATGAGATATGAAGGGTAAGATATGAATGGGACAGGAGGGAGAGGGGTAGAGAACATTGTTCCTGAAGGAGAACAATGGGAGCAAAGGTGGAAGAGAGGGAGTATGGCATGTTTTTGAACTGAAAGAATGCAAGTGTGGTTGGAGCAAAGAAGTGAAGGGAAGGAAAGATGATGCCTGAGAGGTTGGTGGGCTAGATAATGCAGGGACCAAGGGCCTCCTGGCCATGGGAAACATTTTATTTTTTTTCTTCAGAGCATTGGGAAGCCACTGAGTGAGGGAGTCAGGATCAGATTTGCATTATGAAAGGTATCTCTGTTGTGTCAGGAATGGTTTGGAGGTGTGTCAAGCTATGCGTTCAGAGACACGCCAGCCAATAGCAGGTAACAGACAGATCTAGATCTGGAGAAGGTTTTCAGTGAATGTAAGGCAGGTATCAAAACTCATCACAAAATCCTGGAGCTCTTGCAAATAAAGCAACAGTTGAGAGCCAGGTCCTGGTCTGAGAGTAAAGAACTGAAATGTCACTCACTGTAACCTGTCAGAATCTATCAGAAGTGAGAGGACTTCTGCAGGAAAACAATTCCAGGCAAGTTGCTCAGTGGTTTCTTTTTATCTGTTATCTCATTTAAATTCTCATAGCTACTATCTGAGGAAGAGCTATCTATTATTCTCCAAGTTTTACAGGTCAGGAAACTGAAGGTTGGAGAAGTTAGCTGACTTGGCAGTAGCATCCTGATATTAAATGGAGCCACGATTTGTCCTAAGTGCATTGGGTTCTAAGCCCCGTGCCTCCCCACTTCACCAGTCTTTTTAAAACTTGGCATCTAATTTGAGGAAAATAGTAAGTCTAATGGAAAAGACCTCAGGAAACAGCTGATTCTGTAACATTAGTAAATTGCCATGGAATTCCAAACAGAACTGTATTACAATTTAGTGCCAAAGGTCTAAATTGAGCCCCAGGTCCATCTGACCCAACCTCCTTCTTCCAGAAATACATATTAAAATGGGGGTGAGAGCCCAGAATAGTCATATTCTATCTCAAGTCACTTGTGCCAAGATTCCAGATGAAATTTTTAATTGAGTTCAAACCCCTATAAACGGGGATGCACTAATGCAAGTGCTGATTAAGCTTTCTTTCTTGCTGCTCAAACGCTGTGGCTCTGATCCCAAGCTCTAGCGACAGAGCCACCTATTCCTTGTCACACCCTGTTGATTTTCCCCTCCAGCAACGGGAGCTTCTCGCTGGTGTAATGCTAAGAGAAGAGAGAGTAGTATTCCTGCTTTACTTCTTAAAGTTCTCAGACCAGGGGGATCAGACCTGGAATCGTGCATTTTTAAACTTTCTAAATAGACAGAACGTACACGCCTCGATGGCTGGCTGGTTGTGACAGCTCTCTGGCTTTCAGCTGTGGAGCCTCACCATGAGCTACATGAGAAATCTACATTAGGCACTGTTAGTGGTCAAAGGGCAGGCTCAGTGGTGTCCAGAGAGAGAGCCTGGGTTTCATGGGAAGACCATGGACTTTGTAGTTGGGTTTGAATCTCAGCATTGACTGAGATTCTCGAGTTCTGAGACCCTTGAGTTCGCTTAGCTGGGTGTGATCCCCAGTTTCTATGTCAGTTTTGAGGAAAGTGACCAGCACAGTCCTTGACACATTTGCCAAGAGCTAATTAGTTTATTTCCTTTCTGTTTGTTCAACCAGAATACCCTTCTTCTCACTTATAAGCCCTTAACACCCACATTCAATGGGTCTGCCACCTTTACTCTTCCTGGGAACCTTATCCTCACTCTGCATACCCACCTTTATCTGGAAGATAATAAATTTGCTAGAAATAGCAGAGTCTAGATTTGAATTCGGGCAGTTGGAGCCTAAAATCCTTTCTATAACAATAATAAGCCTCCTGGCTGGCCTGCCCCCAACTTTAATTCCTGAGAGTGGGTTCCCCAGCCCCTTCCATCTGCTTCTACAACATGCAGTCAGATCCTTTCTTCTTGCTAGCAGGTGGATATTAAAATGCTACTTCTGCCTAAACACTTAGAGTAATTAATGTCTACATATCCAGTTGCCTTACTGCCCCCTCCTCTGCCCCTTTCAGCCTGCTGCTCAATTCAAAATTGGGCTTTTGTAGATCAGAGATTGTGTCTGACTCACATCTGGAGCTCTAGTGGTTTATACAACCTTGACCTGCTGAATTAGTATAATAGATTAACAAATGGATGAATGAACAAAAGAAGAAATGACATCTAGGTAATCAGAGTTCACCAACAACTAATAGGAATGTCTGGGGAAATTGTGAGCTCCTTCCCTCCACAGACATCCCAACTCAGCACCCAAGTTCCTGGAGATATGGACCGAGATGACCTTTCAAGTTTCCTCCAAGTTTAAGGGACAATAATTCCATGAGAATACAATTGGCTGCTAAACCTCTCCCCTCTGCACAGTAGATGTATTGTTTTTAAATGAAAGGAAGTTAGGTGAATTGATATTGATGGGACATTGTCATGTCTGAGGCCTCTGAGCTTTCAGAATCCTCTAATCAAAAGCTCCATTTGATAGATAAGGGGATTGAGATGTAGACAAGTTAAAAGCTTGCCTGAAGTGGTGCCACATGTTACAGACAAAGCAGGAATAAAAGCACCCCTGTCCTGAATGCTGTTCCAGGGCTCATTCCATTCAAGCCACTTATCAGCAGACTGTGGTCTTCTGAACCCAAGCTGACTTCGAGGGGACATACGTGCCAGTTTCCTGCCTCTAGGTAGCGGAGCAGCTCAGCTCCCTGAGACAGAGGGTTACCCAATAAGGATTTGAAATCATCCCTGGTCATGGAAAGTGGTCAGCTACTTTATTTCATAGTCTTGTCTCAGTCTCCCAAGGGCCTTGCTCCTCCTAAAGTCGCTGTTTCCTTCTGCTTGCAATATTTCAGCGCTAGATGCAATATTGTGACAGGACTAAAGCTTCCCTCTTTGAAAACCAACATTTTGGCAGCCTCTTGCTGTTCAGTTTCTTAAGGTGCCCAAGTCTGCCTTCCTCATTCATCTAACCACAGGAGATCATTATCCAGTGACAGAGTTCTGTTCCACTATCATTATCCTGTAATGAGAATGCCTCATGGGATGGGGGGAGGGGCAGAGGTGGGTTCTGAGAGGTGGGCAGAGCAGTAAAGATCCCTCAGACTTCAGAAAACACCTGTGCATTATAGGTGCCCAATGGATGCCTTATGGCATAATGGTGTATGTATGTATCACATGCATGCACACACATAATATACAATATATAATGGCATATATATATATATATATACACATACACTAGTATAGTAATGTATGTATGTACTCATAAAGATAACAATTTCAAAGTACATTAAACACTTCTTTATGCAGCATTCATTCCTGCTTCTTCTGCATACTGATCCTGCTTGGAGGAATCGCTCAAATATGTAGTTTAAGAAGGACACCCACATCTGGAGTCAGAACTGGACACATGACTGCCTCATGCATTAATTAGTATATTCCATCTATCTCCTAATGTTGCAGACTCATACTGATGTTGGATAAGTGTATTAATTGGAATTTGTTGGGAAGCTATATATAGATAGATACGGCATATGCTAGTATATACAGTAATAGTCTAGGAACAATATTGGCTTTATGTCTCACAAATTTATCCTTTTTATTGCTCTTGTAAAATCCCCACTTTGAAATTCAAAACAAATGAAGACAGCCCTCCAAAGTAGTTTAATTCATCTGTTGCTGAGTGTGTTCCAAGTGCTGAGAACTGTGAAAAGTACTAACAGTGAGAGGTGAACAGGACATGGTCTCTTGGGTAAGTCTTCTGCCCATAGGAGACCTTGTCAGAAAATTGGGAGCTATGTGCGCTATGGGGAAAGTTGCAGGCCCAGTTCAAACATTTGCAGGGCTCAGGTGAGAGAACAAATTGAAGCTGACAAAGCACAAGTCTAAATATTCATAAGTTATAAATCTAGCTAACAAATCGTTAAAAATATGTACCTATTCTCCTCGACAAACACACTTTCTATAATGACAGAATAGAAAGATGCTTTTAAAGCTATAGTTTTTATGTGATGAAAAGTTGGCAAAATATCAGAGAAATATGGCTGTAATTCCTGTTGTACGTGTCTGGATGTTCTCTTGGCAGAGAAATGGGCAGACAATGTTTGTGTTAATAACACTAAGAGTAGAATTGGAAGGTTGAGATCATTGATATTTCAGTGGCTCCATGTTCACTGATAATGAAGAAAATGGGTTATTTTTAACTTGTGCTTAAAAATGAATTTTCTCGGGAGAGTTGGGTTTTAGATGCCCACAGAAGTATGTACATAAACATACAATTGCAAAGAAACAAAACAAAAAACAAACAAACAAACAAAAACTAGAGCTTGGTTATGTGACCAAATGCAGAATTCATTGAATGCCAGTTGTAAGGAACTATAATGAAGTTCAAAGGAAATTGAGCCCAGCCAGCATGGCTCAGTGGTTGAGCATCAACTTATGAACCAGGAGGTTACAGTTTGATTTCCAGTCAGGGCACATGCCTGGGTTGTGGGCTCAAGGCAGCAATCAATGATTCTCTCTCCTTATTGGTGTTTTTATCTCTTTCTCCTTCTCCCTTTCTCTCTGAGGTCAATAAAAATTATATTTTTAAAGTAAATTGGACTTGAAAAAATATATTTAATTGTGGATGGTAAGCCATACAACACAGGGATGTTAAAGTATTCAAACATTAAAAGCATCTCAGTGCTGATGCTGTATGTGCTAAGCAGGTCTCACTTTCCAGGCAGGAGCCCAGCTAACTAGCTCTGAGCACATCCCTGTGATTAAGGGGGAAATTTCCAGGTTTAGAATGAGATGACAGGTTTCAGTTGTGCCTAAACCATGTATGTATGGGCTGGAAAACCTCAGAGAGCTTCCCTAATTTCTCAGAGCCTCAATATATTTACTCATCTGTAAAATGGAAAAGTTGAAAAGTCACTCTTTCTGTGATTTTTGAATCCTATACATACCTCTAATGTGTTAATTGTTTTATACTTTTGGGGTAGAAATTTTTTTCTGTTTAATTTCAACTATATGTTTATTGTAGAAAATGTTAAAAATACAGAAAACTATATCAGAGGAAAATAGCACCCTAATGCCATCCACAAAGATAACTATCATTAGTATGTTGAGGATCTTCCTGACTAATTTTTTGCATATATGTATATATAGTTAATAACATACTATATCTACCATTTTATGTCATTTAAAATTTGTGAACAGTTTACAACAGTATTTGAAATTATTTAAAAATATTTTAAATGGTTGAGTATAATACTCTTTTGAAATGATGTACCTGGCTTTATTTTAAATTTCCTAGTGTTTATAGTTTAGATGATACTAAATTGCCATTATTTTGTAGCTGTACAAGCATCATCCTTCTAAATTATGAGTAGCAATATAATCATGTTTATCATTGTAAGTTCAGATGGGGTATGGTACCTGGAAAAAACCAAGACCTCTAAAATTGGGTGTTGAGTAAATGAGTATGTGAATGAGTGAGTGGACACCAGTGACTGTCCTTTCTTTTACATTTCTGCTTTCTCAGAGGTTTGGGGGATTCTCTAGCTGATAGCAATAAGGTAGTACGGGGTTCCCTTCCCAGGCAAATGGTTAGCATTTTCCTCTCACTTCCACTCTACAGTTGTGTCAAATAAACTTCTTTCTTGAAGCTCAAGGGTCAATGAGCCTTTTTATTGGAATGCAATCTCTAAAACTATTATTGGCTTTACTCACATTTTGCCTTTGCCATGATCCACTTCACACATGCATGTCCAGTGAAAAACGTCTTAATAAATAAGTTGTTAATGATCCAATTGAAAAGAATCATAGTGGAGCACTAGCAAGAACTGGGGCCAGAGGAGGCACCTTGGTCTCATCAGAGAAGAGTAGACACTCACAAAGGCACTGGAGGAACCTCCCTCAAAGTAGGTGGGCTCTGTCCTCAAAGATCTTCCCTGCGCATAACAATCTCAAGAATAATGATAGTACTAGCAATAGGTACCATTTGTTGAGATTTTTAGAATGTACTAATGCTCTAAATATGCTGTTTTATTTTATGCTTAACAACTGATAAAGAAGATAGAGAATAATAGAACCACTTGACTTGTAAGGAAATTCACTTGCAAGGTCAATGAGTACAATTGGGATCATTGAACTTCGTGGGGTTGAATGGTCACATGGCTGTAGAGCCAGACAAATCTGAATTTGATCCTTAGTTTCACCACAACTTACAAACTGTGACACTGGGAAAGTTCTTTAACCTCCTCAAGGCTCCCTCAACTTGTATATAAAATAAAGGCAGTAATAATACCTGATTCAAAGGCTGTTTTGAAGATTAAAAGACATATCACAGTTACATATTCACCTGGTACATAGCAAAGCTCAATAAACGTTATTCCATTATTACTACTTTAATTGTTATTATAGTTATACCGTTGGGATATTCTTTGGTGATTATGATGGTAAAGCCTAACTTGGGGCTGGGATACTCGGCATCTAAACTGTGTAAGACATAAAGCTCCTGCTCTCTGAGAGCTCCCAGTTTAACTCTGCACATAGCCACACGGCCACACCCAGTAAACAACAGAGCTGGGCTTTAATCAAAGCTGTGGAATTTTACAACACTTTCTTGCTACCTACTGCATGCCTTCACTGCAGCATATGTCTGGTATTGCCATCAAGATGGTGTCTTCCCCACTAAACTGCTTCCTTCCAGGGGGAATTCTGTGTCCCTCCTTTATGTCCTCAACACAGGTCCTGCTACAGAGTCTTTCTGAGTGTTTGTTGTCTCCAACCAGAGGTCCTGTGTTAGTTAGGCTGACTATCCCTATCCCTTGCTTCTTCCTCAGTAAGGGCCACAGTTCCAATGTTTTTGTCTTTCTCTGTGTTTCATTTCCCAACCCCCCACCCCATTATGATTCTGCAGTGAGTGATTCCCTCTGTCATCTCCCCACAAATTGATGACTGGGGCCTGCTGATGCACTGAGCCACATGGCTAATACATCAACTAAATGGATGCTGAAAACACCACCTGCTCCTTCAGGCAAATGGCACTTTGGAAAATGGAATGTGTAATCAATAGAATTAGCCTTAAGTAGAGCTCCATACCCGCGTCCCAGGGCAGGGCCTTGGCAGGCAAACAGTGGGGAGATGGTTTTTATTGTTGTTGTTGTTTTAATTTTTTAAGCCCTTTCAAAGCACATGGCGTGGCACTTGCTTGGCCAGCTCTGTTGCCACTGTTGTAACCAGCATAGTATCCTCAATATGCTGCCTCTTCCCGGCATGTGCAGCCCGGGTATCCCAGTCACCTGGCTTTTCCGTCCTGTCTCTAGGAGGCTGGGAGCAATCTTTGGTTTCCAATGTGCTTAGTGAAGCGCAGGCAGCTGATTGCACCCCAAATAGCAAGGAGTCTGAAGTCAGGCAGGTCTGGTCGTGGCCTTAGGCAAAGGCACTCCACTTTTTGGAGCATTGGTTTTCTCATCCATGAAGTGGCAGTAACTATTCCCACCTCTCAGTGTTGTTTAGACAGTTATGCCTGTGAATCACACATGGGAAGGTACTTTATAAACTATGAAAATCACTATTGTCATAATCATGCCAACATATGGATAGGAGCATGTGGGAACTCCCTCTATATTTCTCTTTGGAATGTACCTGTCTGGAGAAGTGGGCTTGGCAGGTGTGGCAGAGAAAGCTTAAGGTCAGGTAGTCACTGGCCTGACTTGATCCTACCCTTCCCAGAAATGTGGCAAAAATTAGAGAATAGAATGCTGGAGCTAGGAGGGAATGAATACATCACTGATGAGAATACTCCCTGTCCTTGTTACAGGTAAGGAAACCGAGGTCCAAAGGGGAGAGAGATTTGGCCAGTTTCACACTGTGAGTTAGTAGTAGAGAGAAGAATGGAGGCAGGTGTCCTTGTCTGGATCCAAGAGCCTTTCCATGCAGCTTCCAGGCCAGGAAATCCTTAGGCATGTACAGGGTGTGAGGACAACGGCTTGTACCTGCAGGGCCAGCCTGCATTCAACCAGGAGTCTGCCCCTCGCCCTCCTCACTGTGCTCCTAGCACCACTTTCCAGTAGCTCTTCTCCACACCCATCCTCCTTCCAGGTGGTGCTTCTTGGTATAGGGAGCCCCTTCTCAGAGTTCTTACAATACTTGTATTTGTCATTTTTCTGGCCTCAATTTTATATAATCTGTAAATTTTATGCAACCTGGTGTGGTCACTTAAGTTGCTCATCTACATTAACTAATTTAATGGTTCTCAACCGCAGGTTATTTTGTACCCTCAGGGCATTTGGGATGTTTGGAGACTCTTTTCATTGTAGTTACTGGTATCTGGGAGGGGCAGTTACTGGCATCTAATGGGTAGAGGCCATGAATGCTGCTAAAAATCCTATAGGGTATAAGACAGCACCTTACAATGAAGAACTGTTTGGTCCAACATTTCAAATAGAGCCAATGTTAAGACATCCTAACCTAGCCCATTTGTAGGCTTCTACCTTTCTTTGGCCAGCACATCAGTGGTCTGTGAGCTCTCTGTCGACATGAATGTCTTGCTGTAATATTCTCAGTGGATTCAACATAGCAGCATCTCAGTAAATATGGCTTCAGTGGGGAATGGATCGATGAGCACATGACTCAGGCCAGGTGTGCAGGGGCAGGAGCACTGGACTATGAGCCCAGAGACCCACCAATAGTGGCAGAGTAAGAGTTGGATTAGATGAGTGACTTTCACACGGAGCCTCAACATCTCATCAATTGCATCTGTTTTATACTGTGGATTTTAAATGTAATTTCTTCTGTACAGAGAGTTTTTACAGTTTTAAGCCTTTATAAACTACTGAGATAGTTAAACCCTAAGATGCTTTTAGAACAAAATCCCCATGAGGACTGCTCAGAGAAGGACATACATAACGTAATAGGCTCAAAGAGTATATAGTATAGAGTCTTCAGTCTTGGATTGAAAACTGACCTATCTGGCATCCTTCTAGGTTGAAAACTGCCCCCCTCAATCTCCCTGTGCTGGTGTCACTGCAGTGAGCATCTCTAGGATCTCTGAGTGTTCATGCCAGGGGTCAGGGGGGATTTTTGCCCCTGCTCCCCATGCCAGGAAGCTTCCTCTGGCCACTAAGGAGGGCCTATGCCAAGTGCCAGCAGGAAATGGCCACTTGGCAGACTTAAACCCAAGAGCCTCTATATGCTGGGAATACACCAGTGTAGGAGCAGGGAATACCTGAGACCTGACTCAGTGAGATGGTCTGACTGCACCTGAAGGAGCAGCAGACAGAGGGAATCCAGACGAGGGCACTGAGCAAAGGCAAGAAAGAAACCAAGGGAAAGACTGTTCAAGAAGAGAGCAAGAGTTTGATGTTAGTGATGAGTGACATTGGTTGTCTCTGAGTGAGTATATGTTCAATAAACATACACTTGTAATTATTATTAGAATTCTCATTACCATCATTATTCACAAGTTGCCTGGGTTTGCAGAGGCAGGAGCAGAATTGAGCCAGTAGTAGCTTAATACAACTGTCAGTGTCAGGTAAGCTATTTCTGCTCATGGCATGCTATTTGGCACAAAAACGTATTTTACTCCAGTCACTCCCACGTTTGCATGGTTCACGTGAGAAATTGGCACCCAAAGAAGGGCAAGGGTGTACCTCAAACCCCACAGCGAGTCACTTTGAGAATCAGAACACACTGAACATTGTCATAAGAGAGTGAGGAGAAACAAACACACATAAACAAACCAATGAAGGAAGAAATAAAGAAACAAGCCCTTCCTAGCTCTAGCCTTAAGAAAGGAGCTGGACCTCACTGGGGACTGGGGAAATGAGACCCCACCCCCACAGTAGGCCTGTGAGCATGACCAGCAATCCAATAAGGCAGTACCCCGGCTGCGCCATTAGCTCATTAGGTGGAGGCGAGAGTCTGCATTGATCTGTTTATCTCTCTTGCCAGGCTGCTGGAGAAAGACCAGCTGTTTCCCTGAGAGCTGCCTTTCCTCTTGACTCATCACAGAGCACAGGGGAGTCTGCTCCTTGTCCCTTTCAAGCTCAAGGTCACTGGAGAGCAGAGCAGGAGCTGGTGCCTTCTGAGAGCTCAGACATTGCAGCTACTCCCCCATCCTTTTAATTCTCCCCTAGTGACCCCTCGTGGATGTGAAGAATGTGTTAGGAAGTGCTCGAGTTTGCAAGTGGACAAATCTTGGTTTGAACCAGTTGCTGCTATTTACATACTGGCTCTATGACCTTGAGGAATAATTTCTCCTCTCTGAGCTCCAGTTTTCTGATTGTAAAACAAAGCTAATATTACATAGGTCATAAAATCATTATAAAGATCCACTGAGGTAAATCTATGAGATGACAGGCACAATGTCTAGTTCAGTGCTGGGCACCTAAAGAAACATCAGCAGATACCTGCCCTGCCATGTCTGAGTCACAGTGTTCTTTCAGGCAAAAAGAATAGTATGTCTACCAGCCAGGGTTCACTTGTGAGGTTTTTGTGAGATTTGTGGGAAAATATAGCTATTGCTAACAAACAATGCTATTCATAAATAGGTCAGGCAGGATGGACAACATCAAGGATGTATTATTTTCCACCCTGGATGCATCTGGTTAGACTTTTTAGCTAGCATATATATCTATTGTCTCATGGATGACATTTTACTCTTGAAAACTAAATTGCCTAACAAGGTACAAGTTAATTTAATTCTTTAAAAATAGAGAGTAACTTATCAAAACACCAAGCATGTGACCACTTGGTCAAGTATTAATGGGGCCTAGGATATACTAGGTAATAGAGGCAAAAGGTTTTTCCAAATTACTGCAATGACATACTTTTTATTTCATTACATATTTCCAATTTAATATCCCACTTTTGATTTTCTAATATTTTCCTTTCTTATGCTACTGCCCAATTCTTAATTTAATACTACATTTAAACTATAAATATCCTCATTGTAAAAATATATCAAAGTAGAAGAATTTAAATTGCTGCTAATTCCACAAGTTAATCTATCACTGTATTTCTCATGAACTTTTTCTTTGAGTTTTTGTACATTTTTAATAAAATGGGTATCATACTGTATTTTTCTTTTTTCCATTCAACACTATATCATAATCATTTACCATGTTATTAAATATTATTTATAAGGATGATTTTAAGAATTACATAATATCCCACAGTATGCATGTGAATATTATTTAAACATTTTTTTCTTATTGAACATTTAGATAATTTTCAATTTTTTACATTTGCAGTGTTCATATGTTTCTGTCTCTGGTAATTTTTTTAGAATAGTATTCATTCCATCCTTGTGAAAGGCATTGACAATAGTTGATTGATTATCTTTAAAGAAAAATGACCCCCTCCCAGTCTTGGTTTGCTTGTTATTTTCTTAATAGAGTCTGGGATACCACCTGGTGGAGATTAAAGAACATCATCCAAACCTGTCTCATAAGCCCTAATAGGGAAATTCAAAGACTCTGGGTGCACAACCTTTGGAATTTGGCATATAAAAGGACTTGTCTCTCATTCCTCCTCCTCCTCCTCCTCCTCCTCCTCCTCCTCCTCCTCCTCCTCCTCCTCCTCCTCCTCCTCCTCCTCCTTCTTCTCTCTCTCTCTCTCTCTCTCTCTCTCTCTCTCTCTCTCTCTCTCTCTCTTTCGCTCTCTCTCTCTCTCTCTCTCTCTCTCTCTCTCTCTCTCTCACGCACACACACACACACACACACACACACACACACACACACAATAACAACAAAACTACAAATAATTCAAGTGTAATAACTAAATGAAAAAATCAAGAAAGTTCAGACCTAATATTGTTTCCAATTTGAAGCAAGGTCATTGGCCCTGCCTACCTGCCACCCTGATGACTGTAGCATAAGGGTGTTTCCTCTGTGGGTAAATGTGTCCTAGACTAGAACTCTGCCTGTCAGGATACTAGATGGAGCCCGATGGGAAAGTGAGTGCTCTACCTGCAGTGGAACCATTTTCTCTGCACTCTCCTTTTCAGGTCTCACGGAAAACCTTTCTCTCTGGTATTCTGTAGATAAGTGCCCTCGATCAGTCATTCATCAAACATTCACTGAGCCTTTGCCCTGAGCCGACTGTCAGACACAGAGCTGAGTCAGAAATAGTCCCTGCTGGGAAGGAGCTTATGTGCCACTGGGAGAGCCGCCAACTTACCAAACTGTCCTCCTTTTATTCACCCTTACTCTTTCCAGACTCCAGGCAACAGGCCCAGCAGCATTGCCTGGCCAGGCAGTATACTTCTCTATTGCCTTGCTTTGTTCTTGTCGTTTCCTCTCTCAAGAAGGCCCTTCCTTTCTATCTCTCCTTATATAAATCTTGCCTCTATCAGCCCAGTTTAAATGCTTTCTCCCCTGGGAAGCCCTTCCTGATTCTTTCCACACTGAAGTCCCATGTGATTCATTTAATCCTTTCTGCAGCAGCTCTCCTGCTTTAGTGTGCATCAGGGCACCTCGGGGCCTGGATCCCCTTCAGTGTTTCCAGTTTAGTGGATCTGGGGTGTTGCCTCAGCTTGTGCATTTCTAACAAGTCCCCAGGTGACCCCGATTCTTCTGCCCAGGGAGCACAGTGTGAGAACCACTTGCCTTAGTGCTTTTGAGCACTAAGAAGTGTCAAGCATCACGCTACATGCTGGTAACATGACAGTGACCAAGATGGTCCTTGTCCTTAAGGATAGCGGAGGCTGAGGCAGGGGAAGATAAATAAAAAGGACTCCACCTCCGTGTGCCAGGGGAGTGAAAGGAGTGCTCCAGACCCACACATATAGGTGCAGCTGTCCCTGTGGAGTTGGGAGGGCTGATAGCTTCCCAAAAGGGGTGGCATGTGAGCTGCCCTCGCAGGATGACTAAAACTTCACATGCATCCAGGCACATAAGTCCAAAAGGACACAGAGTTCTATAAAAGATTCAGAGTTCTACAAAAGATTCTTGGGTGTGGGGCCTGGGGAGGATGGGCAGTCATTGGAAACATGAATGTGATAGGAGATAAAGTTGGAGAAGTCAGCATAGAGGCATTGAATGCCATGCTAAGAAGATTTGATTTTATCCTTCAGATAATAAAGAAATAACAAAGAAATAAAACAAAAAGAACACAGTATAGGTCTCCTTATGGAAGAAGTAGTTTGACTGCAGGGGAAGTTTAGGCACAACTGGAGGAGTGATGCCAGCATGGAGGCCATGGAACTGTCTAGGCAGGAAATGATGAGCACTGGACTGAAGCGTTGGGGTAGAGAGGACACGGCAGATTTGGGAGACCTGGAAATCTAAGGGGAAATGCAAGGTCTTTGGAACCCCATAGCTCAGCCCTTCCTCCCGCCCACTCCTCCTCCAACCACCTCCCCGGCCTCCTTTGCTTGCCTACCACCTATGACTAGGTCCTGCTGGTCTCTGTTGTAGAGCACACACCTCCCCATGTCTCTATCTCAAATTCCATTTCCTCTCAGGGACTATAATCCTGCCTCTTCCAAATCTGTGTTTCTTATCAGCTCTGTGGTTTGGCCCCTGCTTTGTGACGCCATTTTAACTGAGGCGCCTTAGGCCATTCAGTTGGACCATGTGCTCTCTCAGATTTCTCATCCATCAAGTAGGGAAAATAGTTCTTCTTGGTTGCCTTCATTACTTTTTTGTGAGGATCAAATGCCCTAATAGATGTGAAAGAGCTTTGATGTGTTACTATTGTCATGAACCTGTAGCTTCCTTTGGAAGCCACTTGCAAGAACCAAGAATCCCCATTTTGATAAAACTGATCTTGCAGTTTGTGCAGAATCCTGTAATTTAATCGAAGGAAATACAAGTTATACAACCAGGAATGAGTTTGAAAAAGTAAGCCAAACAGAACTAGAGATCAAGGGATCATTTAAGAAGTTTGAAAATGATGTTGCTATTTAATCACTTCATAAGTATTTATGAAGACCAGGCATTAATCTTAACACTTGGGATACATCAGTGACCAAAGCTCACACACTCCTGAAGTTTATAGTTTACCAGTGGAAACAGACAATAAACATAAGTGCATTAAATAGAACATTAGAAGATAGCAAATACTATTTTTAAAGAAAGTAAAATAAGATATAAGTTGATATTTACCTCTTTTCTATAATATACTTAGCTCATTGTTGAAATAGAATACACAAATAAATACTTCCTTTGCTTTTGCTTTTTTTTATTAAAACATGATAATTAATGAATTCATATTCACTAAACAAAACTTAGAAAATTCAAGAAGATAGAATGACAATAATGATGGCAATGATGATAATGATGGTGATAAGAAGAAAGTTCCCCTATACCCATCATCCAGAGATAGTCATTATTATTATTTGGGTGTATGTTTTTCTGTGATGGATTATATAGGGTGGGGCAAATATAGGTTTATAGTTATTTGTATGGAAAATAGTATGATAATTAATAAATGATGTAAGAATAAACTCTGTTTCTTGCATTTACAACTGTAAAACTACTTTTGCCGAACCCTATATTATTTACAGCTATTATGCCTATATATTTACTCCTTCATTCATTAAACTTCTTCATTGATCATCTCACATTCAAAAGGCTCCCTGACAGGCATATGGGAAAATAGAAAAATGCAAATTTGGGATACAGTCTTTGCTCTGCCTTTCCCAGCCATTTGGCCTTAAATAAGTTATTCAGCTTTTAGAATCTTCATTTCTCTATCTGTAAACTGGAGACTGAGAATTGAATGATTTCAGTAAGGTAGGGCTGGAATAAGTATGGATTTCCTTCTCTCTCTCTTTTTTTTTTTTCATTCACTTAACAATTATGTATTTGACCTCATGCTAGTGGGAAGACACAGCCCCACTCTCTTGGAGTTTAGCATCTGGCTGAGTCAACTATCCTAGGAAGGAAGGAGTCAGGAAAAAATCCCCCCAAACTGAGAAATAAATAGGAGCTAGTCAGACATAGACTTAGGGAAGGATAGTCCAGGCTGGTTCCAGATCCCAAAAGCAGGAGAAAAATAAGTACTGGACGAAGTCAAAGCAGTTCAGATGGCTGAACATGGTTGAGGAGTGATAAGAGAAGTCAACCAGGAGATGCCAATTACAGGCGGCTCAGCTCCTGAGAACAGTATTTCCCTAAAGGAATCTGGGCAGAAACAGCATGAAGATTTAGGACCAAGCAGAATCTATAGAAATAGTTCATTAAAAACTTGGCCTCATGGCTAATTAGGATAGTTGTTTAATGCAGATCAGAGAATACATTTCCCAAACTAATAACCTTGACTCAGTCTAGTGAAAAAAGTTTTTTTCTCATTTGGCAATTTACATGAAAGTTCTTATAGAGATTTAAATTTGTACCAATACCTGTTATACATTTAACAAATTCTCTTTAAGGAAGAAGAAGAAGAATACCCTCCTTCTCTCGTTCTCCACACACGTACTAAGCAGAGGCTTGTAGCCAGGCCCCGTGCCAAATTTAGGAACACAGATGAAAGAGTCCCCTCTGGTGAAAGCCTCAGGACCAGTGGGGAAAACAATCAAGTACAGACAATGGCAGACAGTGTGAGAAAAAGGATAGATGCCAACAAGGGATGCAGAGGAGAGCACAGGTAATGGGTTCCTTAAGGAACAGGAGGCTCAGGATGTTAACTCAACCACAAGGTTTCTCTTGGCTCTGAAGAAATCCTATTATTCAATATTTCACAAATGTTTTCTTTCTTTTTTTTTTTTTTATCAAAAGGCTATTGGCAAACCTCTGAATAATACATTTGGATTATTAAGGGAGATCCGACAGCCTTGATGGTTATCAACAATGTCCTTTTGTCCCAAAAAACTGATAACCAGAGAAAATGATTCTTGCAATATTGTTTATCCCTGGCACTGAGACAAAAATAAAAATTAAACAAAAGGAAAATCACACAGTTGTTGTTTTTTTATGTTTGGGATACTAATGTTCTCCTTATTTAAAAAAATCATTTAAAATATACAATAATCCATATATAATATATATCTATATTCGTAGATATCACGGTTCCTTTATCCATTCATCTGTTGATGGACATTTGTTTCCATAAATAACACTGAAATGAACATGGCAATGCAGATAGCTCTTTAGTATACTGATTTCATTTATTTTGGCTATATACTCAGAAGTGGGATTGCTGAACTGTAAGGTAGTTTTATTTATTTATTTGTTTGTTTGTTTATTTATTTATTTATTTATTTATTTATTTTTTGAGAAGCCTTTATAATGTTTTCCATGGTGATGGTGCCACTTTACTTTCCCACCAACAGTGCAAAAGAGTTGCCTTTTCTGTACTTTCTCACAACACTTACCCTTTGTCATTTTAATAAAAGCCATTCTAACAGATGTGAGTACATGCATTTACCTATGCTGCTATCTTGGTTCCTCCTCAAAATTGTCATTTTTTTTATACCAAATTTCTGCTTATGTGAGGATGTAAGATACTACATTCTTACCACTTTGATCTCTATAATTTCTACATGTGTTTTTATGGTATAATTTCCAAGGTATGGTGATTTCTTTTTCTGAGTGAAGAGATAAGGCATATATAGACATAGATAAATATGCTGAGACAAGTAGTATAACAGAGAGTTTACAATTCATTCACTTGAATTCAACAGACATTTACTAAGCACCTATTACAAAAGCATCTAGACTAGTATTTGAATCCTGGCCCTAACACATGGCTGCTGTGTATCATTGCTCTCTGTAAGCCTGTTTCTTTACTTCTTGATTTGGGACAAGGTTAACTACTCCCATGATTATTAATAAGATTAAATTAAATAATGAAAACAGTGGTTCTCAACCTTGGCTGTGCCTTAGTTTTACTGGAAAGGTTTGAAAACATACTCCTTCCCCTAGACTCTAGGGCCTACTCCTCTCAGAGGCTGGTGAGTGATTACCTGCCTATTTGTCTGTCTCTTCCTCCAAATTGATAGCAAGGACTACAGACATTGTTTTTTGTTAGTTTGTTTTTTGCTTCTTTTCTATGTTTCCAGTGGCTAGCATAGTGCCTGGCATATAACAGGTGCTCAGTATATTCTTGTCAAATGAATGAATAAATGACGAGTAATGAATAAATAGAAAAAATAAAATACAGTCTTTGCCCTCTAGCAGCTAACAGTTTAGTGGAGATGGCAAATATGGGTACAATTCTATATAATAAAGATGTAATATGCAAATGGTTATTACACCATGAAGCATAACGACCGACCGAGTAAGTACCAGATCATGGATCAGCAGGAGGCTGGGGCAGCAAGCTACAAGAGGGTGGTAAAGAGCTATAAGGGGGGGCAGGGCACAAGCTATGTTGGGAAGTGGGAGTGTAGAGGGAGCTACAGGAGGGCGGGGCAGTAGGTGGAGAGCTACTAGAGGGCAGAGGGCGGCAGCGAGCTACTTGTGAGCTACTGGCACATGGATTCGTGCGCAGGGCTACTATTTATGGATTAAGTAGTAACTCAGGCTGCAAAGTACTGAGAAGAGGAAAAGGAGAAATTACTTTCAGTTGGCAAGATGGGTGGAGATATTTCAAAGGAGACAGCATTGGAACCAGTCCTTATTAAAACATTAATTAATAATTTGATCATAATAACTATAAGTGAGTGCTTATAATGTGTTAGGCATTATGTTAAATACTTTAATATCTTAAGTTTTTCCTTCCATTAACTTATAGGTTGTTCCTTTTTATTTCTAATTTATGGACAAGAAAACAGAAAGGTAAAATTTCTTAAGTAAGTTCCTCGTCTAGATAGTGGAGAACCTAGAACCTCTCATGGGCAGGAATTGTGTCCCATTCTCTTTTCAGTCCTAGAGCCTAGCACAGGGACTGGCACGGTCATCAAATCAGATTAACATGTTTGTGAATCTACCCTACAGTGTGGCAATTATAGCTAATAATACTGTATCATATACTTGAACGTTGTTAAGAGAAAAGGTCTAAAGTGTTCTTACCACAAAAAGAAATGGTAACTATTTGACGGGCAGTAGCTAGTACTATGGTGGTCATCATTTTGCAATATGTAAATGTGTCATAACAACACACTGTGTCCTTAAATTTACACAGTTATTTGTCAATGATAGCTCAATAAAGCTAAAAACAAAACAAAACAAAACAAAACAACACTAAACTAAGCCAAAACCGGTTTGGCTCAATGGATAGAGCATTGGCCTGAGGACTGAAAGGTCTCAGGTTCGATTCCGGTCAAGGGCATATTCCTTGGCTGCAGGCACATCCCCAGTAGGGGGTGTGCAAGTGGCAGCTGATCAATGATTCTCTCGCATTGATGTTTCTAACTCTCTATCCCTCTCTCTTCCTCTCTGTGAAAAATCAATAAAATACATATTTTTTAAAAAGTAAACTGAAAATAGTTATCGAATGAAACAATAAATGGGAGAACATTAACTTTAAGAAGTAAATTCAAAAGCAAGATGAATGAGTTGGATAGGGTGAGAAGCAGGCTATGTTCTTTTTGAAAAGGTCTCATAAAATGGATACATAAAAAAATACCTAAAAACAGAAACATCCAAGGACCCTGTCAATGATGCTGTAAGCACATCTGTGCTGACTCAGCCTTCTGCTCCAGAGCAGCCCTGCTTCCTGGAAATGAAGGCAGCTGAAAGGCCAAGGAATGCTTTACTGATGTGGTATCCATTAGTCTTGGTAGTGAAAATCGGAAGGGATATAAATAACCCACAACAGAAAGGAACTGCCATGTGGACAAGTCCATTTGGCAACAATACTTAAATGGCAAGCAGCCACTACGGCCGGCCGTCTCCTATCCTCTCCTGAAGGTCATTTCCATGGGAATGCCTCCACACTGAAGCCAATGGCCAGGCACCCCTAGGCAGTTCACTGAAGGGAAAAAAGCCTGTCAGAACTGTCATTCTTTCTCTTGCTTTTGTCACCCCTTGATTTGATTCCTAAATTTGGTTGTAAGCTGACTGTTTTGGCTGTCTTTTTTAATGCAATAGTCAGATAGGGTTGATGAAGCTCAAACTTTTGTCACAACACTAGGAGAGAGTATCAAAATCAAGGTTTATGGAAAAACAAGAGGATTAGAATGAACACTCTACATGGAATGAGAAATGTATACTGGTAACCATAGAGGACACTGGAACATAAACATGAATGTACCCCAAAGCATTTAGTGGAGTTCTGGCATATGCCTTCAGTTCTGTCTCAATTAGAAATCAATTCTAATTGGACACTTGTAGCTGGAGAATGGTGTGCATTCCGGAGGTACTGTTCTTCTCTATTCCTGTGCTGCATAGGCCTTGCCCTCTTCCCGTCTCTCATGTGTTAAATGTTTTTGCCCCTAGAAAGTTGGTATTGAAATGTCAGTTCCTAGTAATAGTAGGCTTATTATTTGAGGTAAAATTTTAGTCCCTGCCTAATTGTTTACTTCACATTTACTTTATTTGAAGTCTTCAATAATAGCATTCCTGAGCACATTTTGCATTTCTTCAGTATATTCTACAAAATGCCCACTGTTTAACAGCATCTTTTTGACGGACATGTTTTCTCGCTATGTGTGTTCAGAAGGCCTGCATCCCTCCGTGACTAACCTGAGCAAGCTAAAGCCAATGGCTGTGACTTCTGCCACCTCTGTCAGGTGGATGGGGAGGGAGAATTTGCCTTTGATTCTTTCAACAGGAAGAGCGCATTTCTTATCGGGTCCTGAGATGAAAACAGACATGATCATCATGGCATTTCTTATGTAATGTTAACTACTTTGTAGTCAGGCACGTGCACTGAAAATAGCCCATATTCCCCACAGTCTAAATGCTCCAGTTTTTATTCAACCCTATTTACCTCACTTTAGGCATACTCAAATAAACATAGCTCTTTTATTTAGTAGCCTACAATGTAAAGGCATTGGGAGGATTTGCAAGAGGCAGGCACAGCAAACACTATGACTGCATGGAAAAGTCAAGCATCATTTATAGGCTAACCAGACAGAGCAAAGGCAGGGTGATTTCAGGATAGATGCAAAAATGGTCCTGCAAAAACAAGTTAGGGCCAGGTTCATTTATGTTTAGCTTGGCCTGTATATGAATATAAGAAAGGGTATGATATCTACTAATAAAACTTTGGTATTTGCTAGAGGGTCTGAAAACTAGCATGTATGGGAAGACCAGGGCTCCGAGGGAGGACCGACTCTGGAGTAACAAACCCTGAGATAGGTTCAATTTGCAACTACTCCCTTTTCTAGCAGTAGAATGGGAAAAGTATCTAACCTTTCTGAGCTTCAGTTTTCTCACTGTACAATAAAAAATATTTCTAATTCATAGGGTGATGTGAGAATAAAATGAGATAACAAATAGAGGCAGTAGCTCACTGCCTGGCACATTGCAAATGCTCAGTATACTAAAATATTGTTATTCCCATAAACCTTTGGACAATTTAGAATATACAAGTTATGTGTGTACTTGACAGTACCATTTCAATAAAGCCATAATATCCCTTATAGGGAATCTATTATGTTGTCAGGGAGATTCACAACTTGCCTATAACATTAGAGCTTTATCATACCATAGCAGGAAGAAAAGAAAAAGGAAATGCTATCTTGGTTGAGTCTTTTCTCCAGAGGCGACTTCCTTAATTACTTTGGATGCCTGAGCTTAAAGTTTGCCAGCCCATGAATTGGGATGACCCTGTGAGGTTTCGTTGACCCATTGTGAAGTGATTGGAATTTGGCATAACCACTGGATGTCAGCTGGGGCCTGGAGGGATGAATCACAGTTTGGTGGAGTACTGTTCTCTCACAAGGTCAGAACCAAGTAACTGCCTTTCCCAAAAGTTTAGTCATAACAGGGGTAGCTCCTAGAGGGGCCTGCACAAACTTTGGAGGAAGAGGGAGAGGAAGTAGCATGAAAGTTTCACAGAAAAATTTTAGAAGTCAACTTCTTTCGTTAACCTTGTTTTCTAAAGATATTCACTGTGCGCACAAGCACACACACACACACACACACACACACACACACACACACACAGCATAGCTCTGTTAGCTCTGTTGACACTCTATACTTCTGCTTTGGCAGTTCTCTTTATCCTCCCTGTCTTAACCTGGAAAGCTCATATGTGAAAGATTCAGCACTGGTTTCAACTCTTATAAGATCTCGTCTGAGATTCCTTAGGCTTTATTATGAGGCTCTTTCCTGGCTCCCCATAGCCCTATATTTACCACACTGCAACTGTTTCATGAGCCCTTTTGGATCTAGATCTTTTCACCTGCATTGTGACTGGAACATAGTAGCTACCCAGTTAAAGTTATCTGAGCTGACCTGGATGAGGGTCACAGCTCAAGAAGGTTGCAGATGAGGTTCATTTAGGGTGAAGACTTTGTTGGTGGGGAGTTAGGAACTGTGTGGATTCATTCAGGCTGACTAGTGTTAACCTTCAGCATGTCTTACCAGCAGGACGTTACTCCTTGGCTTGCTCCAGAATGGAACACAGTCCTCTCCCTCTCTCTCTTTCTTAAACCTGATAAGGAAAGGAGCAGTTGCAAGTGGGCAGTGAGGATGAGTGTGGACAGTAAAACCTGAGTGCTTCAGAACTGCCTCGTGCTTCCACATGCAAGACTGCACTAAATTTACACATGGATCACCCACACAGTCCAGGGAAGTGGGGTGCAGGCAGGTGAAGGGGCATCACACGTTTAGGTCATCTGACCTCAGGACCATGCCCCACACCACCCGAAGGTGTTCACAGCTGGTGTGACTCAGCTCCCTCGTGCAGACGGTGGAGGGTTCTGTGGCCACGAAGGAGACTTGTGTTCTTCACTCATCTGGGGCAGAATGTACTCATCTACTTATTTATAGCTCACATCATTCCTCTACGGATTTAAAATGATTTTACATTGTATTAAGCTGCCTAATCACATAAGCCAGTTAATCCAAATCATTTGATTTCTTTGTTTTCATGAGAAGAAATAACCAAATTGGATAAAATTTTACCTCCCCTTACCTTCCTCACAAATCTGCTCTAGCAAGGCCGCTCCTCCCTGCCAATCAACCCCCTCCCCTGGGGCCATCTGAGGGCAGTGTCATCGCCAGCCTCCTCTGTTCCCCACCTCTGTCCCTCTATTAATGCCATTTCATTTGTCTCTCCAACCTGTGAGCCCATCTCAGCTACATGGCCTCCTTCCCTCACCCCAATCCCTCTCCATCCCTCCAGGAACAGTTCGTTCCTTCCTTTGAAAGCATATTGCCCCCTTTCTTATAGCATAGCCACCTCTCATCTGCTTTTCCCCTGGCAACCCAAACTTGATGAGGGAGGGACTCTGCCTTTTGTCTCTGCATCCTTCACAGTGTCTAGCATGGTGCCTGGCACACAGTCCAGAGCCAAAGGTGATTTATCTCTCCCCAGGATGAAAGGCTTTGATTTTCTAGGTAAAATAATATGCTTCATTTGTTTCTACCCAAACAGAAAGATAAAGGTTATTACTTTAGTAGATATTAACATACCTATAATATCCATGATTCTCTCTTTTCCTTTAGGTTTTTAATCCAACATCACCTTCACAGTGAAACCCTTGCCCTGCTAGCCTATCCAAAATTTTTAATCTCTACATACTTACTCTCTTCCTTTTCTGCTTGATTTTCTCCCATCACACTTATGACTACCTTAACATACATATATTTTAATTGTTTTATTTACTGTCTGTTTCCCTCAATTAAAAGTACAACCCCATGAGAGCAGGGGGTCTTACCAGTTTTATCAGCTATTGTCTCCCTGGTGCCTATAACAGTGTCTAACACAGAGCAAGTGGTCAGTCGGTATTTTTTGAATGAATGAACAAGTACTACTAGGTGCCATCATAGAGTGAGGAATGGAGGGTCATGTTTGATTTTGGGGTAATATTTAGAACAACTGATCTTGACAAAGGTTTTATGTCCATCATCTGTTGAGACAAAGATATTAGGTGGGCCTGAACTTTGCACACAGATACTGGAGTTAGAACTTGGGCACATTATTTAATCATTCTATGCCTTAGTTTTCCTAACTGTAAAAAGGGGATAATACTAATACTTCCGAGGGTAATTGAGAGAATAAAAATTCATGTAAAATGCTAAGAACAAGTTCTTAGGAAGGGACAGCTGTTGTATTTCCCTCAATTCCAGAAACATCTATGTGACATACCTTGATTCCATTTCATATAATTCTTTGTTGTGTATTATATCTGTGTTTTTAGTTGCAGTCAAATGAGTATTTATTCTCAATTATTTTTACATTACTTACATTGGCTATGTTTTGAAGATATTGCAGTAAATGTGTTACCAAACATTATTGCAGTATTTATGTCCCTAAATTTTTATCATCAGTGGTAAATATAGAAATAGAAAGACTGCAAGCACAGATATGGACTTTTTGATACAGTGTGTGTTTTGCTTCCCTCTTGCTATTAGTGTGTTTGATAGAGTAGCTGGTAGGATGAAAGATGCTGAAGGTTGAGAACACTTGAAAAAGACAAGGCTTTGCAGCAAATGAATAACTCATAGTTTGTGATTCTATCAGATTCCTTGTTAGTTGTCTAGGCTCATGATTGTCTATTGTCTTCTGCATCAGCCCTTTGAGTAGAATGAAGAGTCTAATTAAATTAAGCCATTGGGTTATAATTATAATTATGAAATAGAAGATTCTGCAGGGAATGCGATCATTTTATTATTGAGAGTCATGTGCCCTATAACTGCAGGCTAGGTACAGTTACCCACCTCACGACAGTAGGTTGAGAAGCATGAGCCAATGGAACAACACATCAATTTTAGGCTTGCTAATAATTCTAAAAGATTTTATATCTAGGTAATTTCACATTTCTTCTTGGGAAATCAGAACTCATCCTAGGTGTTTAAGAAGAAGAATAATTATTACTAACATTCATTGAGCCCTTACCTCATGCAAAACACAATTCTCAGAGCTGTACATTTATTAACTTAATCCTCAAAATTACCTTATGAAGTGGGTTCTATTATATCCCCATTTTACAGATGAGCAAACAAAGGTATATTTTTATAATATCCTTCTTTTACATATGTTCAAAAAGAGTCACAAAAAGGTAGTTAATTGTCCCAAGTTTACACAACCAAGAATTGGTTGAACTAGTATTTGAGTATAGGTAAACAGACCCAAAATTATTCTTTTTTTATTTTACCTATAGACAACTTTTATGAGTTTATTTGAGCCAGACTGACAGCATGTGTTAGGGAACAAGATCTCAAATGTTCCCCCCAAATTATTCTTAATCTTTTTTTAAAATATATTTTATTGAATTCTTATAGAGAGGAAGGAAGAGGGATAGAGAGTTAGAAACATTGATGAGAGAGAAACATCGACCAGCTGCCTCCTGTACACCCCCCACTGGGGATGTGCCCGCAACCAATGTGCATGCCCCTGACTGGAATAGAACCCGGGACCTTTCAGTCTGCAGACTGACGCTTTATCCACTAAGCTAAACTGGTTTTGGCTATTCTTAATCTTTACACTAAACTGTCTTATGAAGATAAAGGCCATGCATCTCAGAAACTGCCTCACTTAAATTGTCAAACATTTGACATGCTACTCATATCATGATGCACGAAGCTCTAAAGATGAACACTACACTTTGAACAATGACTGCAACCCATAGGCATGCGTGTTTCAGCACAACCATATTTACCTTCTCCGTAGAGAAATTAATTAGCTCAGCAATAATTTAGACTATTTTATGAATGCTACTTATTTTCTTTCAAGTGTTTATTTCTTTCTCATCTGTAGTTCACTCACCTCCCTGTCACTCAGCTTCCATAATCTCAGAAGCATGAAATCATAGAGGGAAAGGCACCTTAGACATTATTTTGCTGATGAAAATCAGAGTGTAGGAACAACTTGTTCAGTGTTACATTTAGAGCTCCCAGAGGTCAGTGACTGTATCTCATCTGTCTTCATCTTCCCACTGTCCAGCACCTGTCTGAGACTCCATAAATGCTCAAGAAAGTGTGTGAGGAAGGAGGGAATGTGGCACTAGCTGAGGCTTGAAAGACAAGGAGTGTCTAGGACATGCTTTTAGAGGTGAGCCAACTGCTGAGCGACAGACCCTGCCCTGGTGACACTAGGGGAGCCACCACCTGATGTCCAAAGCATGTGAGAGTCTGCCATTAGACTGAGGCATTAATCTGTAAGATGAAGTAGGGAGCTTCCAATGGAGTGGCAGAGCCCAGGGACTGGGAGTTAGGCCAAGTCAGCAAGAAAACAGCTGGTCAGCACCAGCAACTGGCTCACAGGAAGCAAAACCCAAGTCCTAAAACTGAGATACCTACTATGTACCTGGTACACAGTAGGTGCAGAAAAGTACTAAGACTCCTAAAATGGCTTTAGAAGGAGCAAGCAGATCCTTTAAGGAAAGATGAAAGGAGACCTTCATGGAGGTACAAGAGAAAGGGCCTCAAAATGGGAACCAAACCAGAGCTGCAGGTAAATATCATCCAGGGAAACAGATGCTCTGACAGAGGGAAGCATGAAATGCTGACAGAGCATCTAGGAGTCACCAAACCACAAAGTGATTTCAAAGCAAAGTGGCCAACTTATATACAGGGGGAAAGGGAGGAGACATTCAAGAAGCTACAAGCAGTTCAGTTTGTGTGGAGCCAAGTATGGCAGGGGGACAAGGTGGCTGCAGAAAATGAGAGGGCCAAGGCAGGGGAGGCCTGACACATGCCAGAGTAAGAATCTTGGCCTTTTCCTGAGGGCCGTGGAGAGCCATGGAAAAAATTTAGCCATAAAATGAAATGGTAAGATATGTCTTTTAGGAAGATTACTCTGGTCTCTGATGTGAAGAATCCACTGGAGAAGGCAAGTCTGGAGAGGGGGAGGTTAGAGAAGCTGTTGCACCAATGTAGGCAAAAGACAATTCCAGGAAGTGGGAATTGGGAGGAGCATGAAATAGAGGTGAGAGAGAAATGAGCCCTTCCTTCAGGATTCCCTGAGTGATGATTTTGTCTCACTGAATGCCACAGATCTTGAGGTGCAAACACCAGATGCTATCCTTTAGCCACCACTACCCCTCATTCTATTCCTCTCCATCCAATTTATCACCAGTCCTTTGTATTTGAACTCCTAAATCATTTGGATCCTTCTACTTCTCACCATCTCCACTGTTTTCACTCTCTTCTGAATTATCGCCATTGTCTTCCAGGATTCTATAATAGCCTTCTAACTGTTCTCCCTAAATCCTTTCGTGCTTCTGTTCCACTACCACCATGCAGTCCCTATTCATTTCCCTCATTGCAATTAGTCTTCTTATCTGTTTGTTTTTCTTAAATAATTTTGAGGTGTAATTGACATGCATGAACTGCACCCATTTAAGGTGCATAATTTGACATGTTTGGCACCTGTATACACCCTTGAAACCATTGCCACAGTCAAGATAATGAATAATCTACCATCTCCAAAAGTTCCCTGTGTCCTTTATAATTCCTCACTTCTCCCCCATATCAATCACCCCCAGATAGCCACTGATCTTTGTGTCACTATAGATTAGTTAGCATTTTCTAAAGTTTATATAAACAGAACTATACAGACTTCTCCTAGAATTTCATAAAAATAGAATAATACAGTCTTAACTATTTGTCAGGCTTCTTTTATTCTGCATAACTATTTTGAGGTTCAACCACATTTCTGTATCAATGGTTTATTTCTTTTAATTACCGAGAGGTATTCCATTGAATAGACATACCCTAATTTGTTTATCCATTTATCTGTTGGTACAAATTTGAATTGATTTCAGATTTTGGCTTTTACAAATAAAGCTACTTTGAATATTTATTTACAGTTCTTTGTCTAGGCATATGCTTTAATTTCTCTTGGGAGAATGATTTTTCAGATACTACCAAACTTGTTTCAAAAGTGTCTGTATCTTTTTATATTCCCACCAGTAGTATATGAAAGTTCCAGCTCCTATGTTCCTCCCAATAATTGGGATGGGCAGACTTTTTAATTTTAATCATTTTAATAGGTATTCAGTGTGTGTCATTATAGTTTTAATCTTCAGTTCCTGAATTACTATTGATATTAAGCATTTTTTCATGTGCTTATTTGCCATCTGTGTGTATCCTTTTGTGAACTGTCTACTCAGATCCTTTGCCCACTTTTTTGTTGGATTGCTTGTTTTCTTATTATTGAATTTTGAGAGTTCTGTATATATTTGGGATTCAAGCCCTTTATCAGGTATATTTTTACAAGTGTTTTCTCTCATTCTTAATTCTCTTAACAGTTTTTAATGAGCAGAAGATTTTAAATTCTCATCATGTTCTGTTTTTAAATTACTCTTTTATGGACCATGCCTTCTTATTGCATAGAAGAAATCTTTGACTAATCCAAGGTTATGATGATTTTATAATGTTTCTTTCTAGATTCTTAAAGTTTTAGGTTTGACATTTAGGTTTATGGGCCATTTTGAGTTAATTTTCATATGTGATGTGAGGTATGGGTCAAAGTTCTTTTTTTCCCCTCCTTATGGATAACCAATTTTCTCAACTCCATTTGTTGAAAAGATTGTTTTTTCTCCATGAATTGCTTTCTTCATATCTTTGTTGAAAATTAGTTGTCTATATATATGTGTGGGTCTATTTCTGAACTCTATTCTGTTTCATGAATCTAATTATGCCAAAAACACACTGTCTTGATTGCCATAGATTTATAATAAGTCTTGAAATCAGGGAGTGTTATTACTTCAAGTTTTTTCCTTTTCAAATTTATTTTGGCTGTTCTAGGTCCTTTGCATTTCTGTACGAATTTCAGAATTAGTATGTCATTTTATATAACGAAGCCTGCTGGGATTTAGTGAGTTTTGCAGTACAAATCCAATTGTGCCCATCCTCCTGTCAAACTCTTCAGTGGCTTTCCTCATGCTTAGCCTGGCTTGCTTTCCAAATTATATTTCCTGGCCCAGAAGGTTCTTCGGGGTCTAGACTTCTCCCTCCTCTCCAGTCTCAACTTTATTGGTCCCCATTTCTGCACTCCAGGCCCTCAGGTCTCTTTCAGTTCCATGAATATGCCTTTGTTCCATCGTACATCAGAGCCTACACAAGTGCTACCCTCTCCGACAGAGGCACTCCATTCCCACTTCACTCACATTCCTTCTGCCTCCTTAACTTCAATGTCTCTTCCTCATGAAATGGGGCCAGAGGAGAAGCTGAGAAAAAAAAAATAAAACAAAACAAAAACTATTAAATTATTGTTTGAGAATTTCATCTTCCTTGTTATAAAGCTACTATTTAGTATAACTGAAGCACTATTTGTTTCATTTTATTTTCCACTAGTTCTAAGTGAGGCAAGAGAAGTTGGCTAGCTCAATTACTTAAGGCCTTGTAATCATGTTAGAAAATAAAATTGTACTCTATAACTTTTAGAATTCACCCATTCGTCCCTCCCCTACCTTGGATTTTCCTGTTAAATATTTCATAGTTTCCAATATTAACCTTTATGGCATTTATTAAAGGGTAAAATCATCTATGTGAATGTGCTATGTGATTATTTTAAAATGTTTGTAGAATGCAAATGCTATGAGGGCAGACTCTGTGTCTGTTTGTCTATCTTTATACCCTGCCTAGCAAAAAAAAAAACTTGGTACATAGTAGGTGCTCAATAAATATTAGTCAAATGAATGAATGGATGAAAAAATTGAATTTTGGAGTGCTCACCCTTTGCTACATATCAAGGTGGATCCGGTCCTTGGGGCAGACTTGATTGATGGGCAAGAAGACCAGAAAAGATGAGGTTGAGCCAAGGGAGACCAGATCTGGGTTTCCTGATTCTGCTGGGGGATCTCCAAGCCACCTGTGTGGAACTCAGTGTCTTTGCATGATTCATTTGCAACAGTTCATGCATAAGCATGTCCACTTAATTTCTCTTTGTGCACTTGAAATGGCATCCAGAGGAGACGCCGAGCAATAAACAACAACAACATACTATTAAATTATTGTTTGGGAATTTCATCTTCCTGTGTTAGTCAACCAACTGTTTTGCATAATGTGCACTATTTGCTTCATTTCATTTTCCACTGGTTTGAAATGAGGCAAGAGAATTTGGCTAACCCTGTGATCTAAGCCTTTATAATCATGTTAGAAAATTAAACTGTTTTCTATAGCTTTGGGGATTGGCAGAGTACTTACTACCAGAAAAGAATAATTCCATGCTGGCAGCCTAGGGTAGCCCTCCACACCTGCTCCTTCTTTCCCACACTCCATCCCCACCCTCAGGAGCCAAAAGTCCAAGAGTGAAATCTCAGCTTGGCATTCTAAGCTCTGTGGCCATAATCAAATATCTTCACCTCTCTGGGCTTCTCATGTGTCATTGCTCAAATGATAGTTAAATTACCCTTCTCTACCCATCTTCCAGGGTTGTCACTAAAACTTAATAAGGTAATATTCCAGGTCTCTTTACAGATGTGAATTCTAATGATCACAGCAGCCTTCTGAGGTAGGTATTAGTTTTCATGTTTTATGAATCAGGAAACTGGAGCTCAGAGAAGAGAAGGCAAGTGCCTAAAATTATAGAGGGTACTAAATGTCTTGCTTAGTGCTTAAACTTTATCCAAAGGACAATGTGGAAAGAGTTAAAGAGAAAAATGGCAAGGTCAGATTCAGGTTTTAAAAGGATCTTGCCAACACCAGTTTGGAAAGTGGTTTGGAAGGGAGAGAACTTGGGGCCTAGAAAATGGAAATGATAGGTATAATAATAATAATAATAATAATAATAATAATAATAGGATGCATTACCATTTCAAAGCACTTTTTATCTTTTTTCCATTTTTTGCCTCTCACAAGAGCCATGTGTAGCAGGGAGGAAGACAGAATCATTGTTATTGAACATGGAATCCGCAGTCTAAAAACAGTTCAAATACTCTGTTGCAATATCACACAGCTCCCAACAGCAAAGCCTTCCCAAACCTAGAGCTCTGGCTCTTGGCTCATGTTCTTTCAAAGCATTCCTCAGCCAAGGCAGTGAGAAAGCTGATTGTGCTGCCCTGGACCATGTGACTTTGCCAGGTCTTGTTCTCTCTGACCCTTGTACCCCACCTGTTTATAAAACTTAAGGGTCAGGATCTACAGGCTCTCTCCTCTCCTTGCCTTCCATTTTTCTGATATGTCCAGATCTCTAGATCTCTCTTCAGGCCCTCTACTTGCACCTTCTGGCCCAACTCGGGGAGGGGGAGGAGGTGGGGAGAGATGAGCTCCAGTTGGCCAATAATGGAAGCTGGAACAGGATGGCTTAGTTACAAAAGGTTAAAATCAACTTGCCTGATTGATTATGCATTTTAAGCAGTTCTTCTTCAGTGCAATCAGCTCCCTCCCCTCGTCATTGCTCATTAGGGAAAGCTTTCCATTCCAGGGTGATTGAGGATGCTTCCAGCATTTGCATTTCGCATTCTACACACTAAGCACCTTGCTGTCAGAACTGAGTCTCTGTGTCTCCTTGCCTGGCCTCTGCTCCCCTTCCCAACAGGTCCTGAGTCACCTGCTGAGATGGTGAGAAGTGACCCTGGAGGAGAGGGCAAAGGTCATGACATATTGACCACTGGCGGCTGACCCATGCCTGATGGTAAGCCAGCAGGCCTCTGACAGGAAGACAGAAGGGACTGCCTTATGGCCTCTTCCTCCCCTCTTCTAATTGGCTTTTATGAATATTTAATGAAATCAAGATGGAATTCAATCAGAAGCTTTACCTGCTGCATCTATGGGAGAAAGAAGAAAAAGAAATGGCAGGATATTATTAGATTCCTCTGGCCACAGGGCAGAGGCAGCGTGCCCCGAAATCCCTCTGATTCGCAGGTGCCCAGCAACGTTTACTGCCCACATGCTTCTGCTAAGTCCAGAGAAACGAGCCCTTTTCACTAGTGAGAAAAGGCAGTTTTCCATCCACCAGGCAGGCACGCAGGCTTTGTGTGAGGTAAAGAGGCTGTGGGGAAGCACAAGCTCCAGCTGAAGGTGCCTCCTGAGAAATATTCCTTTAGCCAAGGTTCTCTCGCTGTTGCTGCTGCTGGAAATCTCTTTGTTTTGCAAACAAAACATCCTTTTGTACCTGTTATTAAATTAATTTCTTATTCATTGCAGAAATATTACAAATATAGGAAATTGAAAGTAGAACTCACCCATACTCTCGCCACCTGGATAATGAGGTTTAATGTTTTATATTTATTTATCTACCCTAAACACTACATGTACCCAAATAATCACACAGGAAGCAATCCGTGTAACGTACCTTTTTCTTACAATTGTCACTAGATATTAATTGATAGTACCACATGTAATGACATTGTATTTTATCGTGAGGATGCATCTTAACATTTTTAACTGATTCCCAGTCATTGGCATTTCTATCTGAGGCCCCTGAGGATGATTTGATGATTTTATGCAAATTAGCATAAAAGCCTGGGCTTTGGAATCAAAGAAATGTGAATTGCTATCCAAGCTCTTTAGGTTACTGGCTGTATATTCTTGGGAAACTAAATTAACCTCTCTAAGTCTCAGTTTTTATCTTAAGAGAAATAAAAGAGTTGTTTGAGGATTAAGTGAGAATGTATGCAAAGCACCTAATACAATGTCTGATGTGAAGAATTTAGGTTATGGTAACTATTTATATTGCCATTATTATTAACATTCTGATAAATATCCTTGTAGCTAAATCCTAACCATTTCATTAGGCTAATTTCCTAAGAGTAGAATTGCTGGGTCAAGAGATTTGCACGTTTTGAATTTAATTTTAATTCAACTTAAATTTTTAAAGCTCCTGAAGTGTTTCTTTGTTAGACCAGCTTTTGATCTTGACTAACATTTGGAGCTGTCATGGCCAATGAATGATAAAATCTTGGACAAGTTGTTTCCCTTCCACGGTTTTTGGTTGCCTCATCACAAGATGAGGTATTGGACTGAGTGTGTTTTAGGTTGGCAGATCCCTTCTCTATGTCCAGCTTCTCCTCATGGTCCAGGCTACCCACTGATAGGCAGCTCTAAAGCCAGCTGAGCAGTGTCAGGTGTCAGTCAGGTAGACATTCATTTATTGTGGCCTTACTTTTTCATAAGGATGTCCTTGGGATGTTAAGTAGAGCACAATGGGCAAATGAATCTATAAATGGCCAATGAATTCCAGAGTGTTTCTCCATCCTGCTATGTAGGTATGTATTTTGGGTTGAACATGTATTGAAGTCCAAACCCCTAACACCTGTGAACATGACCTTATTTGAATGAAAATGGGGCTGTTGCAGACATAACCAAGTTGAGATGAGATCATACTGGATTAAAGAGAGTCATAAGTTCAATGACTGCTATCCTTATAAGAAAGCCATGTGAATTCACAGGAAGGCAGAAACACCCAAAGAAAAGGCCAGGTGAACAACAAAGCCTTGATTGGAGGAATGCTGCCACAAACCAGGGACTTCTGGAACTGATGGCAACTGTCAGCAGCCAGAATAGTCAAGGGAGGATTCTTCCCTAGAGGCTCTGAAGGGCACATGGCCCTGTCTAGCTCATGACTCCTCATTTCTAGCCTTCAGATCTGTTAGAATAAGTTACCCAGCTTGTGGCAATTCATTATGTGGCAGCCAAAAAAACCCCTAATTTTTATTTCTTTTCTTCTTATTATTAGACTATAAGCTATTAATTCCCAGGGTCATTTCTGGAGACAGCACAGTATAATGAGGAAAGTTGAAAGTTTAGGACTGGGAGGCTGACTGTCCTGGCTAAAAGCCTAATTCTGCTTCCATGGGCAGGGAACGCCTCACACCAAGCTGGGGTTGGGATGAAGTCCCTCTGCAATGCCTGGACTAGGAAATACCTCTTTCTATCAGTCACCAAATTGCCTGTCAGGCCAGTGAACTGCTTTCCTCAGTCACACCATTAGAGTCTGATCTTATGTAAAAGTGACTCTCGCTTGGTAGAAAGAGAGGAAAGTCAGTAGAACTAGAACAGGAAGCTGGATGATGGCAAAAGGTCTCTAAGACAGCTGTAGGCATACTAAAGTGAAATGATCAGTCCGAGTACTCCTCCGTTCCAGGGACTGTGTTTGATTTCTTATGGAAACACAGCTCAGTACCTGGTACAAAACAGATTCTTAGGAAAAGATTTTAGAAGAGTATTCAGAGACTCTGTTTGTGTGCTTTTGATTCTGTTGTTTTAGTTTCTTGAGTTTAATTTCTTTCTGACATTCTGCTCATATATTCTTTAAGGTGTTTTATTTATTTTTTGTTAAAAAGTGATAGGAGTAGATCTATCGTTGGCACTGCAATTTAGAACTGTTTCTTGATTTGAAGCATCCACAAAAGGCATTCTGTAACTTTCTTCTAAGTACAGTGCTTCTTGAATTTGAACTTTTTAAAAATGTTATTTTTATTTTCAATTACAGTTTAAATATAATATTATTTAGTTTAAAGTGTATAACCCAGTGAATTGACATTTATATAACTTAGGAAGTGATCACCCAGATAAATTTAGTACCCATCTGGCATCGGGCATAGTTATTACAATATTATTGCCTTTGTTCCCTGTGCTATACTTTACATCCCCATGACTCTTCTGTAACTGCCAATTTGTACTTCACCTTTTTTACCTTTTCCTTCAATCCCCTTCCATCTGGCAACTATCAAAATGTTCTCTGTATCTATGCATGATTTTATTCTGCTTTTCCATTTATTTTGTTCTTTAGATTCCACATATAAGTAAAATCATACGCAGGGGTCCTCAAACTTTTTAAAGTGGGGGCCAGATCACAGTCCCTCAGAGAGCTGGAGGGCCGGACTATATGAACTACTAATTCCTACTGTAACACCTCGGCTGCGCTCACTGCCCAAAAAACCTGGCGGGCCTGATCAGACTCCTCTGCGGGCCGCATGTGGCCCGCGGGCCGTAGTTTGAAGACCCCTGTGACATACAGCATCTGTCTTTTTCTGTCTGACTTATTTCACTCAGCACAATACCCTGTAAGTCTATCCATATTACAGATGACAAGATTTCATCCTTTTTTTGGCTTAGTAATATTATTTCATTGCATATAGACTCCATTTCTTCTTTATCCATTCATCTCTTGGTAGATATTTAGTTTGCTTCCATATCTTGGCTATTATAAATAATGCTGTAATTAACATATTGATATCATGTCTTTTTTTATTTAGTGTTTAGGTTTCTTTGGATAAATGCCCAGAAGTGGAATTGCTGGGTCTTTCTTTGCCCCTTATTATAACCTTTGTTTTAAAGTCTATGTTGTCTGGTATAAGTATTCTAATATTTTGTGCCAGTTTATTCTGGCCTGCAAAATTTCTGCTGAGTAATCACCTAAGAGTCTTATGAAAGCTCCCTTATAGGTAACTAACTGCTTTTCTCTGCTTTTAAGGTTATCTCTTTGTCTTTAACCGTGAGCATTTTAGTTATGATGTGTCTCAGTGTGGGCTTTTTTTGTGTTCATTTTGTTTGGGACTCTGCTCTTCCTGGACTTTTATGGCTATTTCCTTCTCTGGGGTAGGGAAGTTTTCTGCATTAATTTTTCAAATAAGTTTTCAGTTCTTTACTCCCTCTCTTCTCCTTCCTGTACTCCCCATCATGTGAATGTTGGAAAGCTTGATGTCTCAAAAACCCTTTAAACTATACTCATTTTTTAGATTCTTTTTTCTTTTTGCTATTATTTTTTATTTCTTTTGAGAAATTATTAAATTTATTGGGGTTGGGTGTAGACATATGAACCTTAAAGTCATGTCATAGTGACATTCCTGGTCAGAGCACATGCCCCATTGCAGGCTTGATCCCCAGTAGCGGGCATGTAGGAGGCAGCCAATCGATGAAGTTTCCCTCTCATTTCCCAAACACTTATTGAGCACCTGTTATGTCGTGGGCACTATTCTAAGTATTAGAGATCGAGTAAGGAACAAAACATAGAAAACTCCTTACATTCACAGAACAAACATTCTAAAAGGGGGAAGGATGTGTAAGAAAAGTAAATTAGTAAAATATTTAGTATAATAGGTGATGGAGTTTGCCAAATCTTAAGTCCACAACCCATCAACCTGAGTATATCCTGGGATGCTGCTACAGAGTAGAGCACAGGGGCAGAGTGGAGCACAGAACAGGGGCAGAGTGGAGCACAGCACAGGGGCAGAGTGGAACACAGGGGCAGTGGAGCACAGGGGCAGAGTGGAGCACAGGGGCAGAGTAGAGCACAGGGGCAGAGTAGAGCACAGGGGCAGAGTGGAGCACAGGGGCAGAGTGGAGCACAGGGGCAGAGTAGAGCATGGGGTCAGAGTGGAGCATGGGGGCAGAGTGGAGCACAGCACAGGGACAGAGTGGAGCACAGGGGCAGAGTATTATACAGGTGGCAGATCACTGACCTTCATCCTCCTCCATTTAAGAAATAACTCCCTAACCTCAAAGCTACCCTTCCCTCTCCTCCTTTTCCCCTCAGGATGCCCACAGTCCCCTGTCTCTTCAATGGACCTTGGCTTTCATAAAAACACAAGAACAACATTGACTCCAAGCAACTCATGCTTTCCCCTCCTTCGAAAATCCCAATGAAAGCAAAGACTAGTAGTTTAACTATTTCTTGGAGAAGAGGAGGGGCAATGTAAGAACATATACCAAATTCTCATTCCAATAAATTAATCTGACTTCACTAGTCCCTTTATAGCAATATATGATTTAACACATATCACAATCTTGCAAACAGAGGAAGTTTTACATATGCAAAAGCCAAGACTCAGAAATAAAGGTTTTGCACCTAGTGAAGAGAGCTCTGAGAGATGACACAGGTTGCTGTGACACCGAAGGTGGAGGCTGGACCACTGCAGTGCCATCTGTGTTCTGGGTGTGCAGAAGGGAGACTCAATGGTATCCTTGAAGGACAAGTAATACTAAGTAAGAGAGAAAGAGAAAGTGTGTCACTGGTAGGAGGGAGAGCAGGAGTGAAGCTGGCCTGTCTGTGGGGCTTCAGCCATGTGCTCAGTGCTGTCAAAAGGCGTGTGCATGCACACATCACAGGGACAAACTCACACACACACATACGCACAAAGCAGGCCGTGGTCTTGAGGCAGGCACACAGTGTCAGGATCACTGGATCTGGAGGTTTCCTGTCTCAGCCTCATGATGTTCCTGGAATTCTGCCATCTTCCTGTCCCAGTGCCAAGATGGGAGGGATTCCTCCCACTCCAAACTCAGGGTAAATGATGCGAGAAAGAGCTCCCTGTCAGCCTTGCCTTCTGTTGAGGACTCATTGTGTTCTGAATCAGGAGGCCTCCATTTGAGCCTTGCCCTGCTGGTCCTCCCCCTTTTTTATAAAATGAAGTTCAGCTCCTTCACCTCAGAGGTCCTTCCAAGTCTTCCACAGCATTATGAATTATCCAGGCTGGATGTAAGTTTGACACATTTCACACCTTCCAGTGTCGAAAGCACACAATGCAATGAGACAGTGTGAAAGCTTTATCAGCTCTCCCTGACTGCAAAGTCTCACAGCTTATGTCCAATTCTCTTTTCTTAGCTTTAATCCAAATATAGTTTCTAATATTTTCTAATAATCTCTGGCCTGTCTTTCTCATATAGTTTATTGCTATCAGAAAGCATTTTTCCTGCTCTCTGTAACCCTCCCTTCCAATATTTCCCTTTCTTCCCCCCACCCCCTTTATTTTCCTGCTGCAATAATTATAAGTTGTGAAGCCCACAGTAAGGTGGATATGAAATAGACTGTATATGATTAGAGATAATTGCACAGGCGTGCGTGTGAAACCTGCTGTCTGGCTAATGTGTGTTTTCCTCCCTGTGACACTGAACACGGTCATTATGCCTTGATGGGGGGCAGGGTTGGTACTGGTGTGAAAAGCATTTACACTTGGAGAATATTTCCCTCTGTGCTGTGGGGCTGTCCCAAGCACCACCTCCTTGCTATGAGGCTGAGGTTGATCAATCATTTTTCTAAGATTCCTGATGGCATGAAATGTATAGTTTGACTTTCCTCTTTTGGATCCTTGATTCACTGTGATTTCTTGTTGTTGTTGTTGAAAGTTGGAGAGTTAACAGGGTGTGGAAATAAAATACGTTGCCTGGCCTGGGTGTGAGCATTGGCCTGAACTGAGGCCAAGATCTAGTCTTTCACACACAAGAGGTGACTAAGCCCTGTTACAACTGCCTCTGTTAGTGTTTATGAAATGTAAATATATTCATTTCACAAACATTTATTGAGCACCTGTTATGTGTTGGGCACTGTTCTAGGTACCAGAGATCAAGTAAGTTTCAAAACATGGAAAACTCCCTTCACAGAGCTTACTTTCCAAAGGGGGGGAGGAGGGAGGAGCATGTGTAAGCAAAGTAAACAAGTGAAACATTTAGTATTCTAGGCAATGGACAGTAAGGTGGTTGTTTAAATTGTGTCCAAACCAGGTTACCTCTGAAGGTTAAGACAAAAATCTAGTAATAATCACACTGGATAAAGAGGTATATACTAGGATAACAGGCACCCTAAAATGCTATGAAGAAAAATAAAGTCATAAAGGGAAGGACTGTGGACAGAGTGTGGACAGAGGGACAGGGGAAGGGAAGGATTGAGATACTAAAGAGGAGAGTTAACAAGGCATCACTGGGAAGGAAGGAAGGGAGCAATGTGTGGACATCTGGGGAAAGTGTGTCAACAAACGGAGCAATAAGCAGAGCAGCCATTAAAATGGACCCTGATTAGTGTGTTCTGGGAGCAGTAGGGGGCCAGAGCTGATGTGGAATGGCTGAGAGGGAGGGCTAGGAGATGAGGTCAGGGGAGTAAGGGAGCATCAGAACCTACAGCCTTTATAGACACTGTAAGGCAAGCATGTCAAACTCTCGGCTGGCAGGCCACATGCCTAATTTCTTCATGCCTAAGCCAATGAACCAGGGGGAAGTGAGGAGAGTGTGGCATCCTGAAAGTCAAGTTTTTAAAAAGTGGTCCAGGGAGGAGGGATCAAATGCTGCTGACCTGTCAGGTGTGATGCCAATAGAACCAATAGATTTAACACAGGTTTATTTAAATGAGACATGTGATCTGCCGGCCATGAGTTAGACATGCTTGCTTTGGCTTTTACTGTGGTGGGATGGTGGCCATTAAATTTTTGAGTCAATTTACCTTGTTTTATCACAATTTAAACAATGTTTTGAGAATATCCTTAAAGTATGTGGTGAGTATTGAGGCAGGCACACCAGTTAAGAGGTCATTGTAATAATCCAGGTGAAAAATCCAGGTAGAGGTGGTGAGAAGTGGTCGAAATTGGGACATTCCAAGGACAAAGCCTACATGAGTTAGTGAAGCATTTGGTACAGGAAAGACTATTGTCAAAGATAGCCAACTTTTTTTTTTAACCTGAACATTGGGAAGGATGGACTTATGGAATTTCCTTAAATGAGAAGGGAGAGACTGTGGGTAGAACAGACTTGGAGAATGTTAAAGTTGAGATGCCTGTTAAATGTTCACAGGGAAATGAGTCTGAAGTTTAAAGGAAAAGTCAGTGCTCGAAGTGTACATTTTGCAATCTGAGGGAAATAATTTATGAAGTGTAACTTGAGAAGAAAAGAGTTCCAGAGACTGAGCCCTGGCTCATCCCATGGCTAAAGAGTCTGGGAGAAGAGGAACCAGCAAAGGAGTTGTAGGAGGGGGGAGCAAGGAGAGTGTGGTATCCTGAAAGTCAAGTTTTTAAAAAGTGGTCCAGGGAGGAGAGAGTGAATACTGCTGAAGTGTCAGGGCTGACGCGGGGCCAACGGTCATGGAGACCTTGTCAAGAGCAAGTTTCTGAGGTGGGGATGGGACAGAAGTCTCACTGGAGTGCCTTCAAGAGGGAAGGGGAGATTAAGAATCAGGAGACAGTGATACAGACAGTTATTTCAACGAAAGGAGGAAAACGAAGCAGAAACGAAATGGGAAAGTGGAGCCTGGGACTTTTAATAATGGAAGAAATAACCTGTTTTATACTGTCTGGAATGATCTAATAAACTAGAAAAATTTGGTGATGTAGAAAAGATAGGCAAAAGATGCTGGAGTGATATCCTTGAGGAGTTGGGAAGGAACTATCTGGAGGGGAAGTGAGAGTGTTGAAAGCAGGGCCTGATACAGGGACTGGGACAGTTGCTCCATAGTAACATGGAAAGGCAGGATATGTGAGTGTAGGTGCCAGCACGTGCGTGGATGTGGCTTTGGGGTCTTATATCCTTCAGAATGCTTTCGCAGTGAAATAATAAGCAAGGTCATCAGCTTCGATGAGTAAGTTTCTCTACAGCTCAGTGTTGTCTATGTTGGGGCACACTGTTGGAAGTTAGGGTTCATTAAATCATTCATGTATTGAATGGTCACCAAGCATCTACTCTATGCCAGGCTCTGTGCTTGAGCTCAGAGGAACATGGGGGAGACAGACACCTGAGCATGTACACTCCCATGCCAAGTGCCCTGAGATGGACTAGTGACTAGTGCCTTAGAGCAGCGGCCGCCAACCTTTCGGGCCTCATGGACCACCAGTGGCCTGAGGACCACCAGTTGGTGACTGCTGCATTCAAAGGTTTCCTTAAACCAGCGGTCACCAACCTTTCAGATTTTATGGACCACCAGTTGGTGACCGCTGCCTTAGGGGGTCCAGCAAAGCTTCAGAGGAAAGAGAAACCCTGAGTTAGATCTGAGTGGAGAAGAAATAGGTATTTTCCAATTGGAGGAAGGAAAGTCACCCTAGACCAGCGAGCAAAGGCATAGAAGAGTGAGCAAACTCCTGGGTGCTTTGAGCACATGGCAACCTCTGTCCGAAAGGCAGGCTGGTGGCTGGAGAGGCAGGCTGCGCCATCCTGTGACGCAGCTGAGCTGTTAGGACAGTGGACATTTGTGAAGAACTTAAGTGGGGAGATGCCTCTGGCTGAAAAGAGTCTAGGCAGGAGCAGGCTTGGGTGGGACAGGCCCTGGTGTGGCGGGAAGTGGGACAGCTTCCTTGGATGGAGAGGAGGACCTGGAGCTGGAGGCAGAGGGTGCCTAGGGCAGGGGCGTGGAGTCTGCTGTGGCTGTCTGAGGAACTCTTTCTCCCTGGTCTGGAAGTGGTTGCTCATTGACATGCAGAAAGCACTGCCCACTTTACTGCTTTTAATAAAAATGGAAAATATGGATTTGTGTGATGCTTTTAATCATTTTGGAATTGTAAAGAGCTCTGGGCTTTGGGGGTTGGGATGGCCCTGGTATACACATAAATTAGCCTAAACTGAGTAGCTTGTGGTGTTTATGGGCACTATTTGCTGTAAATTTCATTCTGATGCTAGAACTATACATCACCACACAGCCCTTAGCCTCAGCATGCCTCCTCCTGAAAACTGCAAGGGTTGCTTTTGGCTGTGGCTCCCAGTTCGGAGGGTCATGGAATCCAAGATGCTTTAGGGAGGTCTTTAATCAATGAGTTAGTCTGGTCTTTAATTTAATCACTCATCTGAAAGCCAGGATTAATCACCTACTCTGTGTGGGGCCCTGTGCCAACGCTGGGAGCAGGGAAGAGAGAGGCCCTTGAGGTGCCCATGGTCTCAGGGGTCAAGGTCAATAATAATCAGGGCCAACTGGAGCAAAATGAAAGGAATGGTCACTTCTATCTGGACGTTCAGGAGGAGCCTTAGACAGGGACTATGGCTCATCCCAGGGGAAATAGGTAGCTTGGGCTGGCTGCTTGGGATTCTTGAAAAGCAGAGTGGGGCAGCAGGAGGGTTTGGATTAAGGCATTGGATAGACCCAAGGCAAGACATTGCCTCACTGTGGTCTTCGGAGTGACCCCTAACCTCTTTGAGCCTTGCTTCCCACCTATAATATATTGTAAAAGGAGATGTTGCAACACAGATATAAAAGCTCCTAACGTAAGTTCGGTCCTTGGTAGATGCTGCAGTCAGCATTTCCTTCTCCCTGTCGGGTGCTGCCTCTCTGGTGGGGACTGGCAGCGTGAGCCATTCTCACTCCCTGTGAGCAGGTTTGCTCATGGCCAAGGGCACACACTAGCAAGTTGTCTCTCTCCATCCCTGGAGTCTTCCGTGGCTTTCATTGGCACAGGAATGAGATGCACACCTTAAGTAGGGCAGGAGAGACTGTTACGCACTCATGAGTTTCAGGCCCGTCTCCCACATGTCCCTCTCTGTCCTCTATGTTCCAGTCACACTGGAATTGTCACCACTCCCTAGGGGCACACACGTCATTCCGTCCCCAAGCCTTTGCTCAGGCAGACGCCTCTGGCTGGCCCCCCAAACCCGTTCCCTGTTCTCCACCCACCCTACCAGTGGCCTTGGCCTTTGCTCTGTTCTTCCCTGTGTGGACTTTCACCAGAGGAACCCACAGGACTCTCTGGCATCTCACACTTACCTGCTGACCTTGATGGGAGCTAACGGCGCACGGGCTGTTTCCCTCGCCATCCTGAAGCCTCTGAATACCCTGGAACCGGGGGTGAGAGGAGAGCGGGAGCTAAGGTGGCGGTGCCAGTGAGAACCTGTGGCTGACGGAGCCGCCGAGGATGCTCCCGGAGAAGCTAACAAACACGCTTCCACATTTTCATTCCCTAATATCTCACTGGAAGCCTTAAAGAGATACCAGTTTGCAGTGAGGAAATGCCAGTTCTGTTAGGAAGTGGGAGAGCTGGGCATCCAGGTGCTTTATGCCCACGGCACTGTCTCATCGGCGAGCCTTTACCAAGCAGCAGTCCTGCAGGCCGCATGGGTGCCAGGCAGGGCCTGTCTCCTGGGCATGCGCAGGCCCATACCCAGAAGGACCCTGCACTTGGGATTTCATGCTCCGTGGCTGCCATCTTAAAACTCGTAGTAATTTTATGTATGAATTTGTATCTTATAAGCAAAATCTGATGATATAATAAAGTATGCTCTATGGGATTGGAGCCTGAATTCTGGCCTCCCACCTCCTGCACAGTCCTGCCTCGTACCTCCCCACCTCCTAGGCTGCATTCCTTTAGCTCCGGGAGCCCTGGACTGAGTCCACCTTTCCCTTCCCAGGATAGCAGTGCCAGGGTATGTTCAGTAGACTACCCAGTAGGGGCAAGCCTCTTCCCCACCCGCATCCAGCACCTTGCCTATCCCAGTGTGAGAGTCGCAATGCCCTTGGAAGTTGCCATCTGTTGTAGACTGGCATCCAGCTCATGGGAACTGAAAATATCTGTCTCTACCTCCTTGCCTCCAGCTGGGTGAGGGATGAGGAGGAGAGGGAGCTTTTCCCATCAGCCAGTGGGCTATGTACACTTATACACCCAGTCTCAGGGGATGCCCCAGGACATCCATGATGGCCTCACTCACCCCACAACCATCCTCGTGCCCAAGGAAACACAAAAATAAATAGCAAATTTTAAAAAAATACCAAGATGGGTTGAGCGAGAAACAGCAGAAGAAAGGAAAGGACTTTATATTTTAGCACCTTTAATGGCACTTACATCCTGCTTTTTGAATAAGGGGCTCTGCATTTTTCATTTTGCACTGGGCCCTCCAAATTGTAACCAGTCTTGGTGGTAGACCCTGTACTAGGCATCAGGGATGCAGATGTGAGTCACATGCATGTAACTTCTGCCTTCAGGTGGCTGCTGGGTCTGGGGTTTACCCTAGATCAGGAAATTGGCAGCTTTTTCTGTAAAGGGCAATAGAGTAAATATGTCAGGCTTCACAGACCAAATAATATCTGTCTCACCTACTCAGCTTCATCTTTGTAGCACAAAAGCAGACATAAGCAGAAGGTGAGTGAATGAGTGTGACTGTTTCAATAAAACTTTACTTATGTATATTATGGACACTGAAATTTGAATTTCATGCAATTTTTCTACCACAAAGTATTATTTTTATTTTTGTTATTTAAAAATATATAACCCCCCTAACCAGTTAGGTCAATGGATAGAGCATCAGTCTTCAGACTCAAGCGTCCCAGGTTTGATTCCGATCCAGGGCATATACTTTGGTTGCTGGCACATCCCCAGGAGGTGGTGTGCAGGAGGCAGCTGATTGATGTTTCTCTCTCATTGATGTTTCTAACTCTCTATCTCTCTCCCTTCCACTCTGTAAAAAATCAATAAAATATATTTTAAAAAGTTAAATGTATATATCATATATAGTTGTAGCATGTGCAGAAACAGCACCAGGCTAGCAGGCTGCATTTCTGCAGTTTGCTGACCCTGAGCTAGAGGATCTCCAAGAGCCCGCCAGGGCTCCCTACAGTGAGTCTCAGGGAGCTGGGCTTTATTTGCACTTCCTTTCCCCTGCTTGTTTCTCTCTCTCTCTCTCTTTCTCTCATTCTCCTCCTCCTCCTCCTCCTTCTTGTTCATGCTTTATTTCTTATTCTTTCTCACTTTCACGCTTTCTACATTACACACACACACACACACACACACACACACACACACACACACCCCTGGTGGGAAAAGTCACTAATAGATCCATCTCAGCACAAGGAGCTCTTTCTTCTTTCCGCTCATGGAAGGGCGGGAGCAGTGCTCTCTCTGGAGGGCCAGCTGCCGAGTCTTTCTTGCTGGTCATTACAGAGCCATTGAAGCAGAGACAAAAAGGGAGCCAGTGTAGTGCTCCACTTTCAGAGGAAAAATATTGACACATTTAGGGACATAACAGGCCGGTGAAGAAAAGCATATTCTCCATTCTGTGTTCCATCTCTGCCTACAGACACATCTTTGTAAATGTGTGTTTGAATAGCATACAAATGTGATATTCAGAGAAGCAATGGACAATTGTCACCATCTGCCATCTGCCCGCACAGAGGAGCTGGCTCAGGGAAGAAAAGGTTTGATTCAGAGAATCCACGGTGCTTCCAAAGAAGAATGCACCTGATTCATTAGGTTTTTCTCATTCACCTGCTGTGTTCTCATGGCGAGAAGCTGTTCGAAGCAGGGCAGGGCAATGTGTTAAGGAGAGCATGGACTCTGGAGTCAGGGAGACTTGGGTCTGATCCCCAGGCTGGAACTCTTTAACCGCGCTGCCTAGAAAGCGTAGCTAAGATGCATGGAGCTTCGGTCTCCCCTCCTGTATAAGAAGGGTGGTGCCTGCATTTCAGGTTTATTAACAAGCACTGGAGATTTGAGGTGAGAGAAGTAAAGCACTGAGTACAGCCAATGGTATGTAATAGGCTTTTGCTCAGTGGTAGCAGCTGGAAAGCCAGACAGAAGAGCAGGAGTCAAGCTAGGCGGTGGTTGCAGGGCCCGCAGTAGGTCCTCCTCCAAGTGCTGGTGGGTGGCCTGGGCCAGACACCCTCTGGGGACTATAGCTGAGATAACAAAGCTTGGTCACAGACAAATAATGCCTTCCTCTTTGTTTATTGGTGATCAGAACTCTCTATTATTTATTCCACCAGTCACCCAATGAATGCTAAACAGGAACATCAGCACCTCAGAGTAGCAACAGAAAAGAACAATGAGAAAGCCTCTCACCTCTTGGATTGTAACCTATGTGCTAACTCCGTAGTCTCTTCTGATTCTGCTCATTTCTTAATTTATCCAAGTGTCTTTATGGGGCATTGTCTTAGTCTGTTTTGGCTGCTATAATAAAAATATCACACATTGGCTGGCTTAGTAAGTAAGAAAAATTTATCACAGCTCTGGAGGCCGCAAGTCCATAATCAGGGCCCTGGCAGATCCGGTATCTGGTGAGAGCCTGCTTTCTGGTTCCCAGAGGGTCATCTTCTTGCTGTGCCCTTGCATAGTAGATGCTGGGAAGTCTCTCTGGAGTGTCTTTTATAAGGGCACTAGTCCTATTCATTAGGGTTCACCCTCATGACCCAATCACCTCCCTAAGGCCCCACACCCAAATATCATGACATTGCGATTTAGTTTTCAACATATAAATTTGGGGGCAGGGAACATAACCATTCAGTCTGTAGCAGGCATCTACTTTGTGCTGGCACTATGATTAAATGCTAGGGCTGCAAGGAACTCACAGTTGAGTGACAAAACAGACAATTGTGGGATGGTAGGTAAAGTGCTGTGATGAGGGGTGGGGGTACAAACACAGGAGACTGGCATCTCAACCAATCTGGGAGGTCAGATAAAGCTTAATGATGGAAGTAACCTATCAGCTGAGGTTTGAGAAAGGAGTGGGAATAGCTAAATGAGGATAGATCATGACCGGAAGCTGTGGCGAGGGAGCAACATATGTTGGCTGAAGCCTGGAGTAGGAGGGGAGTGAGTGGTGGCAAGCATGGAGACTACAGAGGCCACGTGGGCAGAGGCCACATCAGGTAGTGTAGGTATTAGTACTGTGTCAAGGGGGAATTGTAAAGAGGGGAGCGGCATGTCAGACTTTCATTTTTTTAACATATGTTTTTATTGATTTCAGAGAGAGGAAGGGAGATGGAGGCAGAAACATCGATGATGAGAGAGAATTATAGATCGGCTGCCTCCTGCATGTACCTCACTGAGTATCTAGCCTGTAACCTGGGCATGTGCCCTGACAGGGACTCGAACCGTGACCTCCTGATTCATGGCTGGATTCTCAACCACTGAGCCACGCTGGATGGGCAGACTTGCATTTTTTGGCATTTCACTTTGGTTACAGGGTCAAGAATGGATTGAGGGCAGTGAAACCAGAGGCAGGGAAATCATAGATAATTCTATTGATGATTTTTAACTCCAGTTTCTTCACCTATAAAATGGATTTATGAAATATACCTCATAATGGTTGGGGCCTACATGGGCTACTGTGAGCAGAATGCCTGGCCCAGGTCAGTGTTTCTCTGGGCCCACTTCCCAGCCTGCTCAGGGCTCAGCACAGAGCTGTGTGTGCAGTACATGCCAAGCCATGGGCATCTATGGCTGACGGAGTAGCTGCTGTCCTCTGAAAGCATCAGAATGAGGAGCCCAATGACATTCATAGACAGGGAGCAGGTGGCTTACTGCTCAGGGTCCTGAATACCTAAAACAAGCCTTTCCCTCAAATCCTCAGCAGGAAACATACCCATAGAAGATGACAGTTGCACCCCCCCCCCAAAAAAAAAAAAAAAAAGATCTCCAAAACATAGCAAAACAGAAAACAAAATAGACAAAAGTACTTGAAACCAGTAGGCCTAGGCCGCGGGTGGAACCTCAGGCGGGCTCTGGGGGAGCTCCTCCGTCTGGCGAGCTGGGACCACGTGGCTTCCTGTCTTCCGAGGTCAGGAGACAACCCTGGCTTTCCTGGGTGTAAGGAGAAAGAATATTCTCTTCTATAGAGTCGTGCAGGTGAGAATTTGGGGGACCATGGAAAAGACTAACTGCTTGTTCAGGCGCCCTGTTGGTGTTGGTCTCCTGCAGAGCTCCTCACTCTGAGGGAAGTGACATCACCAGTCCTTAAGAGGGGGCTAAAAGGGAATGGCAGAGCTCAGAGCATCCTTTATCCTCTTGAGTCTATACTAGCCATGTTTCCAAGTTTCACCGGGGTCCATCTTTGATGGGATATGTTAAAAATGCACCTTAGTCCTGGCTGAGTGGTTCAGTTGGTTCCTTCCAAAAGGTGGCAAGCTCGGTTCCTGGTCAGGGCACATACCTAAGATGCGGGTTCAATTCACATTTGGGGCATGTACAGGAGGCAACAGATAAATGTTTCTCTTTCTCTCTCTCTCTATTTCTCTCTCTCAAATCAATAAAAACATATCCTCTGGTGAGGATTTGTTTTAAATACCCCTTTTTATATAGGGTGAGCATCTTATGTGGTGCTAAATTGGGTATTTCCAGTGCCACCAAAGGTAGTGAAGCAAGAACAAGAGAGGTGATTATCTCCTGAGAGTTTAAAATAAAATAGAGCAAAAATCTTAATGCTGCACAGCTAAATGTGAAAAATCAGGCCTCAGTGTAGGAAATACAATAAGTGAACCAGATAATGAAGAAAAAAAAATTAAAGCCCAATGGATCACCTTTTAAAAAAAGACAATTAAAATAATGGTCAGATACCATATGATAACTATTACATTAATTAAAAAAATATTTTAAAAGTTATAATCCCCCATGCTGGCAAGGCTACAGTAAAATCTTTATTTCACACACTGTTCATGGGAGTATAAATTGGAATGATCCCACTAGAAAGCAATTTGGCAATATGTATCATGAGTAATAAAAAGGTACATACTTTCTGACCCAGTAATTCCACTCTTGTGTATTCAGCCCAGAGAAATAATCTAATCCAAATGAAGAACAAAATTGTATTCAGGAAGATGTTTATTGTAATGTCATTTATAATAACAAAATAATAATTGCCCAAATGTCCTGTATTTAAGTAAACTATGTACTTTCACTAAATGGAACATTATGAACTCATTAAAATAATGTTTACAGTGATGATGCAATACTATTGGAATACTTCTTAAAATATAATATAACCTATAGATAACAATGCAGAAAGTCGAAAAGCCATATTCATGCCATTGCTACATCTTTGTTCTTATATATAATTATTGGTGTGTCTGACAAACATTCATACATATAGAACTAGAACACATCATGGAAGAAATGAGAACAGCTGTGAAGATACAGAGCTTTTTTGTGTGTTTTTCTCTTTAATATAATTAATACTATTATTTAATACTATGGAAAGAGTGTTTTTAAGGACAGGGCTTCATGGTCATTGGCTTGGTTTAAAATCTCAGCTCCATCCCTTAGTTGCTATGTGACTTGTGGCAATTTACTTAACTTCTGTGAGCATCAGTTTCCTCAACTCAAAAATGGGGTTAAATACCTGATGATGAAAGTGTTGTGAAAATAAAATTCAAATATTAAAAAAGCATTTGTTGCAGAGTAGATATTCAATTAAAGATTTTAACATCTTAACTCTTTTCTAGAAAGGATTTATCAGTTTTGCATATGTGTGTATATATGTAAATTGAAATCAATTAAAAATAGATTAGGAAAGTTAGTCAAGGGAAGATAAGGGCCGTTCAATATATGTTACTTTCCCAATATTGTCTGTTAGGAGTTGAATGGAATATAAGAATATTCTGGCTGCATTGTTTAGAAATCAGAGATGAATTCAAAAGCAAAAGAAGGGGAAAGAGACATCTCCCCCACCCCACTCGAAACACACACACACACACACACACACACACACACACACTCGCACACAGAAGACTTCAAGATGTGTCCCTGGAGTTCCAAGAAAATAACATTTTGGTCTCTTTTTTTGTGGCGAACACATTTGCTCTCCCCACGTAACAAAAGGTATCATTTTACTTTTAATTACGGGTTGTTATTATGCATTGCTTTTATTTGGCAAAGATGTTTGTTTCAGGAAAATTAATTTAGACAGCTCCATTTTTCAAGCAACAATACCTTCTGTCCCAGGCTTACAAAGAACAATTAGATCTGGATTCTTTCCCCACCATCAAGCCGGCAACTTTTTTATGGAAAGTCGTGGAGAGCCGATCAAACGAGGAAAGTAGACTTCCCTGGCCTGGCACTTTTACTTCCTGCCGTATACATGACTCTGACGTTGTGCAGAGGCATTACACTCGCTGGGCAGGAACACAGATTAATGTTGCCTCACTTTCAGTGCCGGAGTTTTATTTTGAATGTCACGATATTTTCCACAGGAACTCCACAGTTTCGTGCAGTTCAGCAAACATGACTGAGGGTCTGCTCCGTGCCAAGTGCGGTGGTGGGAGCAGGAGACACCTGATTCACACAGCCTCCTTGCCCGCAGAGCTTGGAGTGGGTAACTCAACCCACATGATAACATCTGTGGCCAGGGGTAGCACAGGGTGCTGAGGGGTCATTGTAAGGAGGCACCTAACCCAGCCTGGAAGAGGAGAGGCTTCGGGGGCGGGGGGAAGGAGGTGATGGTGTAAGGGAGAAGCCATATATAGAGAAACAGGAAGAAAAGCTTCCCAACCAAGAAATCTTGGAATTAAAAATAAAAGTGTTAACAGACTGTGTGCCATTTGCCCAGAGGTTATGTGCCAACCACTGAGCTACTGGTAAATGCTTTACCAGTAGGTGGGTTGCTAAGCACATTTCATAGCGTGTAACTGACTTGCCCGTGGTCGTTAAACCAGTATGTGGTGGAGACAGGTTCAGAGAAGGTGAATTATTGGCTCATACTGCAAGTGGGTGGGAAAGCTGAGGCCAGGACACACAGCTTCTGGCTTCCACGTGTTTCTGATCCATTATTCCACTCAGTTCTTGCCGCAGTTTTGTGAGGAGCTGCTGTGAACTCTGCACATTTGCTGAATCTTAGGAATGGGGGAGGGGAGAGAGACAGGAGACTTTGTTGAGCACTTACTTAAGTATGATGTGATGGGATCTTTTTAGAGATGAGAACCTCCAAATTCTCCCAACTCGGTACGTACCTGGATACTCTCAAAAAATCTGAAACTTCACTGTTTTATTGAGTTTTGTATATTATGTTTTTAAAAGGTGTGGACTTATTATTATCCCATAACACGGGAATATTTGTTGTAATGTAAAAATGCTGAGTGAAATGATATTCCTGTTTAAAGTCTCTTTCATCCCATTTTAGAAATGTGGGCATGAGGGAGGTTAAGGATGTGTCCAGGAGCATTACCCACGGTAGTGTGCCAGCCAGGATCGGTGCTCATTGTCTGTCCTTGGCTCTCGTCCTTGGCACAGACCCGTGGCTTCTCATTCTGGCCCACTGATCTCGTGACCCCATATTTCATCTCTGTGCTCCATACGCCTTATCCACGAGCCGCATGGGAGTCAGGTCTGCTGGTTCCAAACACAGCTCCAAACACAGCACGACCTGACCAGCTCCTGTCTCCCGCCAGGCCTCAGCATACCCTCCCCCAGGACCCCGAGAGGAGATTTCCCTCAGGCCTCAGCTCAGGAAAGGCTAGGATTCCCTGAGGCAAGTGTTTTTGTTTGTGTGTTACTGTTTTCTCTCTGAGGACCCTGGGTCTCTTGTATCTGAGTTGTCCCCTGTGCTTAGATTGCTAAAAGCTGAGGGCCAACATTGTGCCCACCTCTAGCAAGTGGGCGGAGTACCTTAGGGTATTCATTGTGAGTGATGGCCTTACACCTCGAATCATCTGATTCCCCCTATTCCTGTTTTCCTTTTTCTCTTTGTCTTTAGTTACATGGTTTTTATTTTGTTGCATTCTTTTATTGTAAGCTCCTTCAAATTCCTTTCTTGGATTTAATGTCATATGTAAAATAAATAAATGTTTAGATGAACAAACAGAAAACAATGTTTCAGAGAGACGCCCTGACAGTTTTAAGAACCAAATGTCAAGCACAAATGGACGCATTAGGTCCCAGAGACAGAGGACAGCCAGGCCTCATGGCCAATGCAGGTTCCTGTCCTTCTAGTCTGCCTTGCAAGTTGGCCCCACTTTCTCAGGGAAAAGTAAAATAGTCCCCATCCTTTAGGAGCCATTTCAATGACCATCTCTTAAAGGAAGTCTTTCTGGTAACTCCTCAGTTAAAACCAGTTGAATCAAATAAGCAACTTGACATTGAAACTCTGGACAAATTCCTGGCTAAACCCCTCCCCTCCCTTCACTCACCACCCCATTCCCTTGCTTTTTTTAAACATTTTTTCCTAGGCATCTGTGTGTGTGTTTTTAATGTTTAAAGATGTTATATTGATTTTTTAGAGAGGAAGAGAGAGGGAAAAAGAGAGAGAAACATGGATGTGAGAGTGCAACATCGATCATTCGCCCCCTACAAGGGATGGAACCTGTAAGCAGGGCATGTGCCCCGCCCCGACTGGGAATCAAACCAACAACTTTCAGCGCATGGGACAATGCCCAGCCAACGGAGCCACACCAGCCATGGTTGGGCATCTATGTTTTCTAGGCACTAGACAGAGACATAAACTCCTTCTTTCTACTCTAATGAAGGAGGCACGTGGGCAAAAATTGCAGAACAATGTGGCAGGTGACTCTGAGTAGCTCCCTTCCCTCTGGACTCAGCTCACTTTTCTTTGAAGTAAAGTCATTGGTCTAGATCAGTGGTTGGCAAACTGCGGTTCAAGAGCCTCATGCAGCTTGTGAGCTGCGGTTTGCCGCTCTGTTGACTAATGAGTTTGCCGACCGCTGGGCTTGATACAGGATGGCCTCATTCACTGGGGCTGGCATTCGGTGACCTTAATGATGAAGAGGGATCACAGTTTTAAAGTATAAATTGAAGGCCTAAAAGACATACCTTTAAACTCTGTAGTTTGATTCTATAAAAGAAGCATTGTGACTTAATCAAACATCTTAAACAAGAGAATTGATCATGTCCCTTGAACTCATGACAAGCCTAAACATCACATTTGCAACAAACTCCTTGCTGCCCTTTTGGAGGTCAGGGAGAGGGAGAGTACAGAGAAGTGAAAAATAGTCAGCTCCCAACCTTTGGATGGGGGGAGGCAGAGTCAGGGGGCAGTACATGGAGAGAGGAGAGGTACACATGAGGAGAAAAGAGAGGCTAATATGTAGATACCTAAGTATAGTGTGGGATATGATTAGGTCACTTAGACAGTGGATGGAAACCATCTGTCAGACACCTATGGGTTCTCTCCAGCCTCGAGCTGCACATCACTTAGATGCCATGTCCGTTCTTGAAGGTCTCCTCATGGCTGGCACCACTGGGGTGGAGGGTGAGGAAGCAGCAGTCTGTCCTGGCAGGCAGTCTTCCCTTGTGACTAACAGCCTCCTCTGCTGTTCTCTGATGCACCCACAAGTCTTTCCTCCAGAGCTGGGGGAGGGCCTGACCCCCGGCACGAACCCCCCCCCCCCCCATCTGCTGGGGTTTCATGGCGTGTCATTTCTCTCCAGCAGGAGTGGGGGTTGCAGCTGTTTACCGCCCTCTGAAAACCTGAGCTAACCTTCCATATGCAGCCTGTGGGCACAGAATTAGGCAAAGTCCACCCAGCCAGCAGAGCTTAGACTTTAATGGGAATGGCACTCATCAAGCATAAGCACGGGTAAACATAGCATTTCAAACTGTGGGCACCGTGAGGGAAACGTGGGGAAGGTCACCCTGAAATTGTAGCTCCTGCCGCTGCCGGGTGAGCAGAGGCTGTGCTGACCGGGCCTCGTCACCAGCCGGCTCCCACTGCAGCCTGGGTTGCTCCCTCACGGCTCCCCACTTGCTGCTCACAGCTAACTGAGCACAAGCTTCCGCCCCAAAGCGTGGGCTTCAGTCTAGTGTTTTCCACTTAGCAGCTGTAACCTTGGGCAAGTAGCCTGACCTCTTGACCTTGAGCTTCATCTGTAAAAAGGGGTAGCAAGGCACACCTCCGAAGGTTGTAGGATTGGCTCACTGGAGGTGCTCAGCGAATGGCAGCTGCTATGGCCACTGCTGCTGACCACCCTGCTTCCAGGATGCGCTTGCAGTTCTCAAGGCTCCTCCATCTCCACTTGCTTTCCTGCTGGCTGCCAGGGATGAGCTGAGCGCTCCTGTAAGCGAAAGGGGAGAGAGCCACTTGCCGGGCCCGGCTTTGCCAGGAACAGGAAGCTACAGGAGGAGGAGCTTCCCAGGGAACACATTGACACAATCTCACATGCGCAGCCCCAGTTTTTGTCTGTCCCCCCAATCGGCTTCCCATAGAATTGAACCCCTCGAGTGATGTTCACTCTCTCCCTGCATAAAACGCTAATACATTTTCTATTATCCTGGTGGGATTAGGTACCCAATGTGGAGGCTGAGCCTCAGCCACTGCTCAGGTTCCCCTAGAAGGTGGTGGAGTTGGGGGTGCTTAGGGTGGCATCCAGGCTTTAGCCGGTGGGCCAGATGAGGCCTGATGGGTATTTTGAACTCTGGTCATAGACACTTCACCACATTTTTCTTGGGAGCACATACTGTAGCTTAAACTAATTAGTGCAATGATTGCTTGTTGTGTGTCTTCTCCACTTCCCTTTAGCTACGTCTCAAGCCAGGGCTGTGTCTTTCCCTGCCCTCAGCAGTGTGCCAGGTGCAGAGTAGATGCTCCACTGATACTTGCCGAATTACAAACAAATAAGCGAGGAGTCAGAGAAGGGAAGCACAGTGCTCTCTGTGGTTGCACAGCAGTTGTTTGGCATGAGGAGAAGGAGCCATGTCAAGGGTGGGCGGCAGGTCAGTGAGCATAAGGTGGTGGGCTTTTCCATCTGCACACAGAGGCCCTGTCCCGTTCCAGTGGGGCGTGGGCATGAGCTCGGTTCCTTGAGACGGTGCTTTCCAAACGTGCATGCTCCCTGCTCCCGTCCTCACAGAGGTGACGCTGTCCCTGCTTCTCCCCACCGCTCCAGCTGCCAGGAGAGGGTCCAACTTCTGCGCGTGGCACTGACCAACATGTCAGGCCACCTGAACTTGGTGAAAGTTTGGTTCTGAAAATAAAGGTAACTTGTTTATTCTCTAAATACGAGGTTATTTTAATCTATACAAACTGCTTTTTAAAATAGTGCATAAAACTCGTGGAATATCACACCCTCCTGGAATATCAAGCTAAGAATTCGAGTCTTTATCAGAAATGCAATGGGGATCAGTAAATTATTCTAAAGAAAGAAGTGGATTTAATTTTAGAATAATCACTCCTGCAGCCGGTGAGGAGGCTAGATGGGAGTGAGAGGTCGGAAGTAGTGAGTTCAGAGGGGCCAGCACCACCTGAAATATTTTGTAAGGAAGCAGCTATGCTGTGGGGAGGGCAGGGCCTGAGATCCCTAGATGTGGAGAGAATGAGAATGGCTGGGGGCGGGGGAGGAACTGCAGGAAAAGTAAGGGGCTGAGCCCCTGTAACCCCTGTTCCTGAGGGTGCTGATCCTCAGGCTTCCGCAGGGACAGGAGGAGGCACAGAGATGACGGGTGCTCTGTTTAAATTGTCTCCACTCTGTGCCACGAAAGGCTGACTTCTCCCCAAATAGCGATCCTGCATGAAGTGCGGAAAGCAAAACAGAACACGTAATCAGTGACTATTCTCTTCCACCACGCAGAACCAACACATCAAACAGCCCCGAAGCTCCCGGAACACCATGTCTCTTTCTTATTCTGAGCAGTAATTGCGATGCAGTTCGTGACCAAAATGAAAAGACCATTTTTAACCATAGCCTCCTAATTCTTCTGGATGAAGAAGGCCAAAGCGAAATTCTCTGTGGCCCTGTCCGTAGGTCCCCAAGGCAGAAACAGAAAGGGTTTTATGAAAAAGTATGGGATGTGTATGTGTGTGTGTGTGTGTGTGTGTGTGTGTGTGTGTATGTGTGTTTTGGCAGGGGGGATATACTAAAGACCTGTTCCTATGACAAGTTCAGTCTAGTTGTCACCTTGGTAATAGGTGATAAGCAGATCTTCATTGAACACCACATATTGATCAGGCATCAGGCCAGTCCTCGAGGAAGCAATGATGGCACAGCCTCTGCCCTCAGGGAGCTCACAAAGCCAGAAGAGATGGTGGGGAGTAAACAGGCCAGGGAACTGCAGTGTGATGGTGCTCTGATGGGATGGTCAGGGGATAAGGACAAGATCCAGCCCAGCCCTGGCAGACCAAGAAAACCTTTACGGAAGAGGTGGCGCGTGAGTTGATAGCTGAATAACAAGCAGGTGAAGTAGGTGGTGGCGGCAATGCTGTGCCCAAAAGAGGGAACAGTGTGTGTGTGCAAAGGCCTGGAGGTCAGAGCATAGCAACATGGGAACATGAAGCAGATCGGCATGGCTGGAGCTTGGAGTCAGAGAACAGGAAACAGGAGGCGGTCTCAGAGGTCCTGAAAGTAGCGAAGATTCAGACTTGGTTCTGTAGAAGCCCTGAAGAGTTTTTAGATGTGCATTCCAGATATCTCACTTTAGCTGTGATGTGGATGAACTGGAGGAGGAGAAGTAGAAGCAGGGAGACCAGCTAAGATGCTGCTATAAAATGCTAGATGCCAGGTGGTGAGAAGCCCAAAGTCTCAGCTGGAGGCAGAGTGGAGCTGAAGCCTGCACTCAGAAATCCCAGCTCTCAACCAGTGTCTCCCACTTTGTCTGTTGACCCCTGTTCAGAACAGTTCTTACCCTTTCTCTCAGCTTCTCTTTCCTGTTAGGCTTCTGGAGTTGGTCTGCACTCTTATGGATGGAGTATCTAATTGCCAGGTAGCCTAGGTAACATGCCTCTAATGACACAGCTCAGGGATGACAGAATCAGGAGTCACCCCTTCATCTTTCTGGTTTGAATCTGGAGCTCTTTCTACAAAATGCCTTCTGTAACTGCAGTCAGAGGGATTCATGGATGAAGAATAAAATCTTCTAGGGAAGAGATTTCCCCAAATTCACATGCCTTTGTCTACATCACTAGGCTGCAGTAGCTGGGCCTTTCAAACTGCCTCCTTGTGATGAAAGAGCCAAATGGTACCCTACTGAAGTCTTGCTGATTAATGCCACCTTCCTTGAAAAAAAAGGGACTAGAAACAAAATCACAGCAGTGAGAGCAAACATATAAGTTAGGACAGTAAATAAATGTGACTTACACCCTTATACTTCAAACCAAAGACATGGCCTGGGACAAAAAAATCAACACAAAAACAATGTTGCATAAGATTAAAACATACTTCATTTTTTATATATTCTGATTAAATATACACAAGCAAGAAAGATGACAAGAAAATACACCAAAATGCTAACTATGGTTCTCTTTTAGTAGTGGGATTTCATTAATTTTTACTTTCTAACTTTTCTAGAAATTTGGAAAATGACAAAAATAAGCATATTTGTTTTCATAATTATAAAAAGTTTAAAGATAGGTTATTTAACTTAGGACAATAATAATAGTTTCATTGAGAATAAATTGAACCCATAAAAAATCTGGAATTCGTGGATGAGATTTCAAATTGGCTCACCTTTCAGTACTTTTATTCTTGGACCAGGGGTCGGTGACATTATATTAATGAAAGAGCTTCCACTGGATGCATGGGGGAAGATGAATGACTCTTGGAGCAAGGATGCTGGCAGATAGTTCCTCAAGCATCCACTGTAGATGCTCTGGCCTTCCCAGCAGGCATCAAATTAAGAGATTGCTCCTGTTGGCCTTGGAACACCCAACCCTCTATGGTCTGTATGGAGTCACGATGGAGCATTCATCTATGGTGCTCAAGCACAGAAATGGGTTTCTTCATAATGTCCATGGAGCACCACCCCTACCTGGGAAGGCGGGGTGCAGGGCTCATACACAGCCAGGAGGTCCCACGTCAATGCCTAACTGACCCACCCTGGCATACCCACCCTCCTCCAGGAGTCCATGAAATACCACATTGGCACACATTGACACATTTCTGTCTAGGTGTAGAATTCCTTCACTTGAGGGAGGAATGTCCCACTCCTCAAAACACATACCATGTGTACACACATTACAACACATATGAAGGCCCTGCCTTCCATATACTATAACTTTTGGTCACCTAGTGGTTCACCTGCTCATCTCTCATTCCCCACAGGCCCTGTCAGCCGCCAAACCTCCTAGATCACCAACTTTGTCTCCTCCATCTTACATTGCATTTTTACCTCTAGGCAGTTTGATACTGTATCTCCATATAAAAGACCCTTATCTCTCGGTTGTTAGCTAATTATAACAATTTGGTAATTATTTACATCTAATATGCATCCTCTATATAAAGCTGATTGTGCATTATTGATAAAATTCCACAAATCATGTGCCCTATTTTTACAAATGCCATAGAGTTTCCATTGGCAATCTCAAATGATCATACTAGGTAGACCAGTAGTGAAAATTTTCCCATTCATTGTATTCCTTTCATTTTTTAAGAACTTTAAAGGAATTACTTGGATATCTCAGTTTTTTAGGTAAAAATTGTGATACAGTGGTTCTCGAGCATGTACTTTTTCTTCTGCATATATAGCATGCAGATTTTCCAATTCCATCTAACTAATAAGAGCTACAGCTTAAAACAATAGCCTACACTTATCTGCTTGAGCCACTAGGTGGTGCACACATATGTCAGGGAACTGTAGGTTAAATGGGCTTGTGACCAGACCTAATTCATCACCACAGAACAAGTGGCACAGACAGGAGGAGGAGCTGTGGGAGTCAAGAAGAGTCAGCCATCCTGCTGATGGAGGGAGTCAAAGAAGAAGGTCTCCCAGAGGAGGCAGACAGGCAGCACTGCCAGCTGCAGAGACGGTGAAAGCAAAATCGTAAAGGCAAGACCCCCCAAAGGCCCGGCCGAAAGTCCTGGCAAGGAAGGAGCATGCTTACTCTCCATGCTCATTAATTCCTGCCTAAGAGGAGTAGTGGAGTCATTTGATTTAGAAATCAAACATTTCTCCAGGCCTTTGTGTTGGCATAAGAGACATTCAGATGAAAGGACATAGTCTTGTCTTTGAGTAAGGACCTTGTGAGAAACAGAAGGAAGCAGTCTATTAAGATAGAGCATGCTACAAAAGGTATGTTTTAAAAGATGCATTGGAAGAACAAAGCGAAATACTCATTCTGCTCTGAGGAAGGGAGAGAAGAGGGTTGGGTTTGGTGTGCAGAGATGGCCTCCTGGAGGTGTGCAGAGATGGCCTCCTGGAGGTGTGCAGAGATGGCCTCCTGGAGGCCTCCTGGAGGCCACAAAGATCATGAGAGATTAAGCTGGGCTGGGAGCCAGCCTGAGCCAAGGCTTGGGGGTTTGAGCGGATAAAGTGGATTTCAGGAATGGCTTAGTTAAGTTTAAGTAAATGTTTACCCAGGGCTCCCCTATGGACTGTAAAATAGATGTTCCAGAGTTTTAAGAGGCCCCACGACTAGTGAGGAAGACACGTATGAAAATTGCAACACAAAAGAAAGCTTAAAATGTGGCCCCTTTTAAAGTCTGACTGTTCTCCGAGCCCCTCATGTCCTGGCTACAGGGATTCTCAGGGAATCTCTGCACCAGAAGAGGGAGCCCACAAGCACAGTGTCTGGTTGCCTTTGGAGTCAGGGAAGGTATCCTAGTCTCCCTCACTCTTCTCAAAGTTGGAGGCCAGAGGCATAGAGTAAGTTATCCAAAGCCACACAGAGGTATGTCCAGGTATGTCTGCCTCCTGCCAGGTGTTCTTCCATTTTCCCCTGCTGGATCCTGGACACAGAGTCACCCTTCAGAGATAGCTCTTAATTAGGAAATAGACACTTTTCAGATAAATAGATCTTCCTCGCCAACAACAGTCATAAAGTCAAGCTGTGGAAAAATAGAAGGACACGTTGTGTGCTTTCCACGTGCATGAGGAAAGTGCCTGGCCACACAGCTGGCCTCGGCAAAGGCAGCTTGTATTGCTGGCCTAATTCTGTTTGGAGAGGAAGCGTTCTGGCTCTGGCATTCCTTCTAGCCCATGGGTGTGTTTATTCCAGCATGAAGATATATGCTCATAATGTGGGCCAATGGCACCTTGGAATTGCTTTGTTTGCTTGGAAATGTCAACTGGAAGGCGTTATAAGCTGGCGGGAAATAGGGATGTGCAATTGAGAAGGCCACGCAAGGACACAGACCTGCATTTAGGCTGAGAAGTTACAGAAGCAGGGATGGATTGGTCTTAAAAAAGTTCTGACTAGGACAGATCAAGGTTAAATGGAGGAGGAGAGCTGAAACCGGTTTGGCTCAGTAGATAGAGCGTTAGCCTGTGGACTGAAAGGTCCCGGGTTCGATTCCAGTCAAGGGCATGTGCCTTGGTTGCAGGCACATCCCCATTGGGGGGTGTGCAGGAGGCAGCTGATCGATGCTTCTCTCTCATTGCTGTTTCTAGGTTTCTATCCCTCTCTCTTCCTCTCTGTGAAAACTCAATAAAATATATTTTTTTAAAAAATAAATGAAGGAGGAGGGAGACCAGGTCTTGTGAGGAAAGGACAAAGGAATTGGGAATAATTAACCTGCAGAGAAGAAACACAGGTCTTCTTCTTCATCTGTCTAAATTGTTGTCATGGGATGAGGCAGCTGGAAAGTAATGATGTTATAAGACAGCAGGTTTCAACTCAGCTTAAAGTAGAGCTATCTGACTGGTAAGTAAGGAGTTCCCCATCAAGAAAAGGGATGAAACAGAAGCAGTTTGTACAACTACTGGGGACATTATGGAGGGGATTTCTGTCCTGATAACAGGTCAGATTCAATGACCTTTGATGTCTAAGCCTCCATAATTCTATGAAAATGGAAGAGGTAGCTTATATAAACCAAGGGTCCCTAATATAAGCCATCTAATAATAACAGCATCAATACTAAATATATCTTTTTTTTTTGAGCACCTATGGAATGCCTGGCATCATCATAATCATTTATGTGCATTGTCATATTTTGGCCTTTCAAGCCAGGATTAGACTGACTGAATTCTAATTCTGGCCCTTCCCTTTAATGAAGATGTGGTCTTAGACAGATCATTTCTTCTCTCTGAATCTCATTTTCCTCCTCTGTACAATACCAATTCTATAGGATTGCTAAGAGTATAAAAAGAAAGGATATAGCAAATTGTCTGGTTCTGTGCCTGGCTTATAGTTGGGAGCCATAAACTGCAGCTTATGCAGAATTCCAGGATGCCATTCTTGGAAAGAGATGAAATAAAGAGGGAAATGCAGGAAAGGTGAAATAAGGCAAAGAATCCATTAGGTGAAATACCAGGTAATCAGAAGAAGTTTTGCAATGGGTAGCCTCTGGCAATGGTTCTCGAAGTGGGGCTTTTTGGGGCCCCTTTTAAGAAAAAAATGCAGATTTTTGTACTATTTATGTAAAATCAAATGTAGGAAAAGAAAGAGGTCAACTGGGACTTAAATCTTTAAGAGAGCTGCTCACCATTGCCCCATGCCTGACCACATTACCCACTTTTCCATCCTCATCCTCAGGTTCCAGTGACATCCAATCCAGAACAGAGTTTCCCCACAAGTTTTCTGTGATAGAGACAACTCTTCCAAAATGTTAGTCATGTCAACCCTTGAGGTACCCCGGAGTTGCCTCTGAACCTATGTAGTCTCATCCATCTGCCTTAGTTTGTTCAACAAATATTATTTTCTTTGAATGTTGTGTGGTACCAAGAGAAGAGGATTTATTTAGAGAAGGAATAGTTTGTTTTCTTTTTTTGTTTGTTTGTTTTGTTTTGTTTTAAATATATTTTATTGATTTTTTACAGAGAGGACGGGAAAGGGATAGAGAGCTAGAAACATCCATGAGAGAGAAACATCAACCAGCTGCCTCTTGGACACCCTCTACTGGGGATGTGCCCGCAACAAATGTACATGCCCTTGACCAGAATCAAACCTGGGCCCTTTCAGTCCGCAGACAGACGCTCTATCCACTGAGCCAAACCGGTTTCTGCAAGAAGAAGGAATAGTTTGATCATTAATAATTGGAATGGTCATAGCATGGCTGAGCAAATTCCAGAAGTAAAGCAGCCCAGGAATATCTTGGTTAGAAAGGCATAGCAGGAGACTGACGGTGATGTAAGGACCCAAGACAAAGAAAATCTCCAGGATGTCAGTCACTTACCCAGCGTAGCAGGTGTGAGCACAGGCAAATGAGCCCGTGGCTTTTCCCTGAGCACAATACAGGTTTGACCGCAAGACCTCAAAGACCCACTTAGCTCTGACCATCCAAGGACAAGCAGAAAGCCGCCCGTTCCCTTTGTCTCTGCAGAATCATGAGTGAGCACCAATTTATCTCAATGTACCCTGTTGACCTGCTAAGCACAAGTTGGTCTCTGGCTCAAATCAGTGCTCTCACAGTGTGTTTTCTTTTGCAGCAACAGCGGCAGCTTGATCTCCTAACAATAACCAACCCCGGTGAGTAGATGTGGCCATTATGCTTTGGCTTTTCCCTTATCTCCCAGAGTGATGTCCGATTGTCTATCCAAATGCAGCTCCTGCCTGCCTCCTCTGTTTCCCCAAGTGGACTGCAAAATTCTTTCGTGCTGTGAACACCCCTTCTCCGCCACCCTCTGTCCCACAGGCTGCACCTCTTCTCCCTCCCAGCTCTTGCTGCCTCCTTTTGATTCTGCTGATGGCCGGGCTAATGCTCGGATGTGGCTGCATATTCCAGGGTCAGGTTCTCTAATCACTCGATGAACTCAAGTGTCAAGGAAGTGTCCAGGCCTCCTGAGAAATAAGTTGTGAAGTCATGGGGACTGGGATCTGCCTGGTAGTGGCATGGGATGGAAGAAGGATGGCTCATGAAGAAGGATTACTCTGGGAAAGTGACCAGCTTTGGTCTGTGCTGAGGGTCAGGATGACTCTTCTCGCACCTTCATAAGGAAAGATCGAATTCTCCAATAAAGCTGTGGCCGTGGCATTGAAAGGCCCTTTCTTTCCCCTAAGCCTGGCACATAGCCCAGAGAGAGATGGAGCTATTTCGTTTTGCCAGAAAGGGATTATAGTTTAGTTTGAGAGGCAACTGGCCAATAAGAGATGCTGTTCTCTCTTGGGATCCAAGGAGGTGATGGTGCCAGCAGGGTGAAGGAGCATTCAAGAGTAGCTGTGGTGATTCATCTTCATTCATTGGTGATAATCTAATTATTTAACAGCCTGGCGACCCCCCTACTGTGTTAGGCTTTTCACTTGGTTTACTGGTCTGTGGGGAGATGGGGTCCTGAGAGAGGGGCCGGCGTTGCAGAGTGGTTGGTTGTATAGCAGGGTCAGTGGGCTCTGGGTGGCTAATTACCAATAAATATGGAGAGATGTCAGTATTTTAGTAATCAGTAGATCTGTTCCATGGCATCCCTGCCTTCCATCAAGCCTGTTATGCTGTATCCCAGGGCCAGTTGGCTCTCCTCCAAGGAGATTGAGAAAGTGCCGTCTGCAGGCTCTCTCCCAGCACGAAGGCTCTTCTTCCTCTAGTCTCTGTAACTGACATTTAAGACAGTGACAGCAAATGTAAGCTGGGTCCACCCAGTTCAGGGACCTCGCTGTATTTCCACCAGAGAGAGCTTTTTGAACTTGGGACTTTAGGACAAAGATGAATGTGTTTGGATAATGTTTAATCTATCCATAGAATGAGCTATGTTTAACATATATACTAGTATGATTATATAGACAGACATTGGAAATCATAAGCTAATATAACTAGAGTGGCTCAGTCAATAGTGTGACCTACCAGTTTCTCCCACTGAGCTGCTGGTGAGGGACTACCTTTGTTCCATCCTGTTTGGCTCTCTCTGTCTTGTCCTACTCCACATATGCCAACCCAGGTCACCTGCTTTCACCTCCTTATTAAGCCACATCCTGTTGTGGTGCCAACGTATAAACTGTAGAGCACTGTGGACCTGTCTGCAGTTGCTTTACAAGGAAAGTTTCAGGCCCTGTTAACTGCCTTTCTTTTGCACTAGCTCCAGCTCTTCCCAGCTGCTAGTGTACAGATTCAAGCAATAGCATGACTCCCAGTGCACTGCTTATGGGCAGCTATGGACCTACAAAATGCTAAGTGCTACTGATTTAGAACAGTCTATAATTTTCTCCACTTTTAGATGAGAAAAGATGTGTGTCATGGCACACTAGTCTACTGTAAGTAGGTTAGACTTGTGTGATGTGGGATATATACCTGGACACATTGCTCCAGTCAGCTCTCTTATAGGCACTAGTAGAACCTGAGGCAGCTAGAGCCCCAGAGTGGCATGTAGGCTTACTCCAGCATGCCAGACAAATAGGGTCTGTATGCACCATGACTCGGAAAGGTTAGGAGGCATCTTGTATTATATGGACAACTACTCCAGGAGAGAAACACTTTCCTCTGTTGTTATTAGCTGTCTGCTCCCCAACCAAAAGCTGCAGCAGCCAGCAGTGGCCTCCTATCTCTGGGGCTGCAGTGGGAGGTCCTGGCTTGTCTACACTCCCCCTAGTCCCTCCTCAACACAGAACTGCAATCTGATGCTGCCATTCCTCATAGACCGAGTCCTTGAAACGCTGGTGGGAAATTTGGAATCTATGTTATCTTTTTTATACTCTTATTTTCTCTATTGTGAACAATTTCATACACTCAGAAAAGAGTAGAGAGATAATGAATAGCCATTTACTGCCCCTCTCCCCTAACACCTTGGCTTTATCATATCAACACTGTGCCTTTTATGCCAATGGGTCTCCTATTTTTTAAAGTGTGTAAATCTGGTTGAGACTTTTCTATATGAATACCTGACCCCATGTCTCTCTCTTACCCTATAGGTAACCACTGTAATGAGCTCAGTGTTTCTTCATACTTATGCATCCAATTATATAACTGGTGTTCTTTTACAGATTCCTACAAATGGTGTCACATAATAAACTTATTCTGTGAATTTTCCTCTACTCTTTATTATATTATAGAGACTCGTTCATATAGATACATATAGCTCTGCTTCATTCATTTTAACTGCTATATGGTATTGTATAAATGATTAGATCACAATTTACTTATCATTTTATTGATCATAATTTGAATATTTCTGGTTATTTTTCAAGAGCAAGCAATGCTATTAAGCATTTTTGTGCATCTCCATTTGTGCATAAGTATGAGAATTTATCTAGGTCATATAGCTAGGAGAGGAATTACTGAGTCTATGCATTTTCAAATCTATTTCTATTATAAAAGGCCTGTGGCCGTAATGCCATAACAAAAACAACTGGACTCACAGGAGGTGCATTGATGGGTCTTGTGTTGTGGCAGGTTGGGGTCCCAAGGCAGCATGGTGGAGTCTGGGGTCCTGCCCCCATGGTGGTGCAGTGGGTCTGGGGTCTCGGTATCATGCAATTCCATGCACTGGGCCTCTAGTGTGTGTGTGTGAGTGTGTGTGTGTGTGTGTGTGTGTGTGTGTGTGTGTATAAAAGCCTAAGTGACCAAATGACCGAACAGTTGACCAGTTGCTATGATGCACACTGACCACCAGGAGGCAGATGTTCAACACAGGAGCTAGGAGCTTCCCCCTGGTGGTCAGTGCACTCCCACAGCAAATCTCCCATAGCCCCTCCCCCTGGCCGGGCACTCTCCCTCTCTACCTCCCCTGTAATTGGCCCAAATTGCCAGTCAGGCTGAGAGACCCCACCCATGCACTAATTCATGCACCGGGCCTCTAGTTTACTACATAAAAGCCAACTGTTTTCTAAAATAGTTCAACAAAGTTACACTTTCAACAGCAACGTATAAGAGTTTCCTTTTCCCTGACTCCCAAACATGGGATTGTGGGACTTATACATTTTTACTAGTCATCATAAAAAATGTGAAATGGTACCCCATTGCTTTTATAATATGTGTTTTCCTGATCACTGTTGGGGTTGAGTATCTTTTCATACATTTATTGGCCATGTTGGTTTATTCTTCTGTGAAATGGCTTTTCATAATTTTTATTGTTTCTTTAGTTTTTATTTATTTGTAGTTCCTTATTATTCTGAACAACAATACTATTTTGTCATTTATATGCATTGCCAATATCCTCTCCCAGACTGTGCCTTGTATTTTTCACTTGATTTATGATACAGTTTGATATATGGGAGGTTTTTAATTTAATATAGCAAAATGTATCAATCTCTTGCTTTATGAGCCTGCTTTTGTGGCTTATTTAAGAAATACTTCCCTCCCTGGAAGCATATATTCTCCTGTATTTACTTCTAAGAACTGTCAAGTTTTGTGTCACAATGAGTCACCTGAGCACTTTTATTTAGTCTCTATTATTCCATTGGATATGGGAGAAAGCAAGCTTTCGGCTGCTACTGCCAAATCCTACATCCAGATCTTAGCAAGCTAATGGCCTCAGGATCTTTCATTCTTTCACACTTCTGTGCAATTACTAGTAGCTTAATGCACATATCTCTCTCACAATGGAGCCCAACTATATATTTCCTTTCTTTTTATATATTATTCAATATTACTAATTGATGGAAATGAATCAACTTATTGAAGCAAGAACTTATATAGCCATTTGACCCAGAAGTTAAGCTATAGTTTCTTCCTTACTTTTTGGAAATTTTATTCTCTTTATAACCTAATCAAGGAAGAGGGACAGTATGAGGAAGTATTATTTTCTGTCCAAGTAAACCCTAACCACCAGACTGAGAAGAGAAACTATTATTTTCTGCACATGTATATACATATATATGTAATTTTCAAAATAAAGTTAGAATGATACTATATAAACTGGGTAGTTTTTGAAATATAGTGTGAACATTTTTCAATGTCATCAATATTCTTGAAGAGAGAATTTTTTTTATTGTTGACAGTATTACAGATGTCTTCCATCTTCCCTCTCTCTTTACCCCTCTATAACCAGCCCCTATCCACCCTAACCCCAGGTCTTTACCACCCCATTGCCATGTCCCTGGGCTATGTATATAAACATATAAATGTTTTTATTTATCTCTCCTCCTACCCCCACCTCCCCATGGAGATATGCCAGTCTGTTCTATGCCTCCATGCTATGAAAATAGAGGTACATATAGTCTTTGTGATTGGTGTTTCAGGGTTTTTAGAATATATTCCTAGAAGTGGGATCACTGAGTCAAATGACAGTTCTATTTTTAATTTTTTTGAGGACACTCTGCATTGTTTTCCTCAAAGTGGCTGCATCATTGCGGAGAAAAAGGAACCCTCGTGCACTGCTGGTGGGAATGCAGACTGGTGCAACCACTGTGGAGAACAGTGTGGAGTTTCCTCAAAAAACTGAAAATGGAACTTCCATTTGACCCAGTAATCCCACTCCTAGGAATATATCCCAAGAAACTAGAAACACCAATCAGAAAGGATATATGCACCCCTATGTTCATAGCAGCACAATCTCCAATAGCCAGAATTTGGAAACAGCCTAGGTGCCCATCAGCAGATGATTGGATCAAAAAACTGTGGTACTTCTACACAATGGAATACTATGCTGCCATAAAAAGAAGGAATTCTCATCATTTGCAGCAACCTGGATGGAATTGGAGAACATCATGCTGAGTGAAATAAGCCAATCAATGAAAGAGAAACACCACATGACCTCACTCATTTATGGATAATAAAGAACATTATAAACTGATGAACCAAAAGCTAGATATAGAGAGAGTAAAGCAACAAGCAGACTGTCAAATTACAGCAGATAGGGAGATCTGGGGGAGATAATAGATCAACCGAAGGACTTGTATACATGCATATAAGTACAACCAATGGACATAAAACTCTGGGGAGGGAGGGTATGTATGGGGGGGAGGCAATGTTAAAATATGTACACAGATAATAATTTAATTAAAAAAAGAAAAGAAATAAAAGGTGAGATAAAAAAAAAGTGGCTGCATCAACCTGCATTCCCACCAGCAGTGATTTAATGTTCCTTTTTCTCCATATCCTCACCAGTACTTGTTGTTTGTTATTTATTGATGATAGCCATTCTGACAGGTGTGAGGTGATATCTCATTGTGGTTTTAATTTGCATTTTTCTGATGATTAGTGACTTTGAGCATTTTTTCATATTTCTTGGCCATTTGTATGTTCTTTCTGGAGAAGTGTCTATTCAGGTCCTCTGTCCATTTTTAATAGGATTGTTTGTCTTCTGTTGAGTTGTATGAGTACTTTATATATTTTGGAGATTAATCCCTTATCAGATATATCATTGGCAAATATGTTCTCCCATGCATTGGGTTCCCCTTCATTTTTATGGCGATGTCTTTTGCTGTGCAGAAGCTTTTTAATTTGATGTAGTCCCATTGTTTATGTTTTCTTTTGTTTCTCTTGCCCTAGGAGATGTATCGGCAAACATTCTGGCACCTATGATGTCTAAATTTTACTGCTTATGTTTTCTTTTAGGATTCTCATTGTTTCATCACTTATATTTAAGCCTTTTATTCATTTTGAGTTTATTATTGTGTATGATGTAAGTTGATGCTCTAATTTCATCTTTTCCATGTGTCTGTCCAGTTTTCCCAAACATCATTTGTTGAAGAGACTGTCTGTAGTCCATTGTATGTTCTAAAAGGGAATTTTATGTAGCCAAAAAGCATTCTGTTATATTTTAATCCCCCTGTTGTATAGTAAATCATCCCCAATTATTTATTTATAGATAATACCACAAAGAACATTTTAATATAAAGATTTTTGTGTGCATCTCTAATTATTTGTTTGGTAAAAAAATTCTAGAATGAGAATTACTAACAAAATATACATAGTTCACTAGGCTAAGTTACACTGAAGTAACAATGACATCAAAATTGTAGGGACTTAGAAAACAAAGGTTTATTTTTCACTTTAGTTACACGTTCCACCTGGCTTGGAGTCAGCCAACTCTACATCATCTTCATTGTGGCACCTGGCTGACCAAGCACCTTCTGTTTGAAACATTGCTGGGTGTCTTAGTTTGGGTTCCCTAACAAGCAGACCTTGAGAAGATTTAGTGTAAGTAGTTTATTTGGGGGGGGGGGGGAGGGTGATCCCAGAGACTTTCGTAGGGGTGGGCAAGTAATACAGGTAAAAGAAGAAAGCCAATAAAGATTTGTTAGCAAGCAAGTTACCATAGTATCAGGACTTCAGTAAATTGGAGAACCATGGGAATTAGTATGGAAAACGCATGTCAGAATTATCCCTTTGAGAAGCAAAGGAGTGGGGTTGGTGGTGGGTGTGCTGAATCCCAGACACACCCAAATTGTTTTATGTATGGATGTAGCAGGTTCCAATAGCCAGAGAAAGCCCTCCAGAGATATTTGCAGGTGACAGCAATTGGATGTTATTGCACATTAGAGGCCCGGTGCATGGAAATTCATGCACTGGAGCGGGAGTCCCTCAGCCCAGCCTGTCCCCTCTCACAGTCTGGGAGCCCTCAGGGGTGGGAGGTGACCCAGCCATCAGGGGAAGGAGATGCCCCATCACACCTCTGCTGCTGCCACTGTTGTTAGCGCAACCCTCAGCCAGCCCTGGTTACCTGAGCCTCGGGTGGCCCTGGGCGGCTGGGCAGCCACCATCCGAGGCTTGCCTGTGCCTCAGGCCTGCCCTGGGCAGCTGGGCAGCCAACATTTAAGGTTTGCCTGCACTTTGGGTGGCCCTGGGCAACTAGGAAGCTGCCATCTGAGGCTTGCCTGCACTTCGGGCATTGGCTGGACAGCCAATATCTGAGGCTTGCCTACACCTTGGGCTGGCCCTGGGCGGCTGGGAGGCTGAGGGGATGGGGAACTCTGGAGGCAGGCCCTCGGAGCGAACAGACCCACCCATGGGTGATCCCAGCCATGCCACGCGCTTGCCACCCGGGCAGGGCTGAGGGGACTGGGCACTGCCATCTTGTGGCTGTGGGTGCTGCCATCTTTGAGGGCGTGGAAATCAATTAGCATATTCCCTCCTTATTGGCAGTGGGTGCCACCATCTTTGTAAGGGTGTGACAGTCAATAGCATATTCCATCTTTATTAGATAGGGTGTGCAGAAATAAGTGCAAGACAGTATGTGGGACTGCGGGAGGGTACTGACTGCCTCTGTCATGTGGATCTTCATGACAGAGGGAAATGAAGCCTACTCTTAAGAAGTTTTAGAAGGCATAAATTCTGCCCAAATTTCCTTGGTCAAAGAAAGTCATAAGTCTACTTGTACATTCAGGTTGAGATGCAGAACCTTATCACAGGAAGAGCACTGCAATGAAGGCACTAGAATATTTGGCAATGATAAATATACTTTATCACACTTCTAGAAAGATTTTTATGTTCCCATCATCAAGTGAAAAGTGCCATTCATAGCTTTTTAAAGGAACTTTTTTATTGAAATATAATTAATGTTATGAAATTCATTCTTTAAAGTACATTTAGTAGTTTTCAGTATAGTTGCAGTGTTGTGTAACCATCACCACTAATTTCAGAAATTATCACCACCCTGAAAATAAATTCTATACCCATTCCCACCCCCCTCACTCCCAATTTCTGCCTCCCCCATGTTCTGACAATCACTATCTACTTTCTATCTCTATGGGTTTGCCTATTCTAGATATTTCATATACTTGGACTTGTGCAATATGTGGTCTTTCATGACTGTCTTTTTTTAATTTAGCAGAATGTTTTTAAGATTTATCTGTATTATAGCATGTATCAATACTTTAGTCCTTTTTATTCCTGAATAATATTCCATTGTCTGACTATATCATAATTTGTTTATTCATTTATCTATTATGTATTTTGGTTGTTTTCATTTTAGGGTTAGTATAAATAATGCTATTATGGACATTTATGTATAAGCTTTTGTGTGAACATATGTTTTTAATTCTCTTGGGCATAAATCTAAGAATGGAATTGTTCGTTCATATGGTAAACATTAGGATAAACATTTTGAGAAATTGCCAAACTGTTTTCCGAAGTAGCTGTACCATTTTACATTCTCATAAGCAATGTTGGAATGCCTTCAGTTTCTCCACATCCTCTCTGACACTTTTAATTGTCTGTCTTTTGATCATATCCATCCTAGTGTACATAAAGTGGTATCTCATTGTGGTTTTGATTTGCATTTCCTTAATGACTAATGATGTTGAACATATTCACATGTGCTGGTTGGCCATTTGTATATCTTCTTTGGATAAATATTTAGTCATATTATTTCTCATTACCCATTTTAATTAGGTTATTTTTAGCTTTTTATTGTTGAAATGTAAAAGTGTTCAAATATACAATCTGGGTACAAGATCTTTTATCAGATATAGGATCCAAAAATATTTTTCCTGTACTGTGGGTTGTCTTGTCACTTACTTGATGCCCTTTGAAGCAAAAAAGTTTCTAATATTGATGAAGTTCATTTTGTCAGTTTTTTTCTTTTGTTGCTTGTACTTTTGGTATCATAGCTGAGAAAACATTGCCTAACCCAAGCTCACAGGGAGGTACTCCTATGAGTTAATTTTTTTTATATGACATGAGGTAGGAGAACAAACTACCTCTTCTGAATATAGCTGTCTAGTTTTCCCAGCACTGTCTGTTGAAAAGTTTGTTCTTTCTCACATTGAATTATCTTGGCACACTTGTCAGCTGGTCATAGATTTTCCATGACATCGACTAAAAGGTAAGCATTTAGGAAGTATCTAATACTGACGCTCAGTGCCAAAGACATGCCAAGTGCTTTACATATATTTCTGACATAATCCTCCCTGCTATCCTGTAATTTGTATCATCTTTCATGCCTTGCAGATGAAAAAGGAAGGTGCTGCATGGTTAGGTGAATTTCCTACATGCACACAGAGTCAGGATTTAAATCTAGATCCTTTTGCTTCCAAATCCTTTGTCTTTTCCACTGCTCCATATAAATATGACCTCATTTGTGATATTGGCCGACCGACAGAGTGGGATGTGGAAAGCCTGGGGTATCAGGAAGAGCATGACCACTGGGACTTTTCCACCCACTAAGGTATATCCTGAAGAGACTGTTGATATCCTAAGATATCATGGGAACCTCAAAAATTTGCAGCTAGATTTGTTCCTCATCAAAAATATCCCCTAACTTGTTATTTTAATCTTCTCTTAGACTTGTTAAAATAATAATTATGTGAAATAGCAGTAAACTGAGACTGCTGACCATTGCATGACAGTTTTAGGCTTTGTCTCCAATTAAAGTCCTTCAAGAAGTAAATTTAGCCCCTCTGGAGACAAAGGGAACAGGAGAGGCCAAACTGGTCATTATTACCTGCCTCTTGGCCATTTTTGGAGCCACCCAGGCCTGTGGAGCCAGACCAGAGTGCCAGCACCAGGAGCAAAGCCAAGTCAGAGGACTCCTGGCCTCACAGCCCGAAGGCTGGCAGAATAGAGGATACGCATGGAGAGAATGGTTCAGAACACACACACACACACACACACACACACACACACACATCATTAAGTAACTTTAAAGAGTTCTTTAGAGAAGAAAAATAAATTCCTCCTAATCCCACAGCCTTAGCACAATACAACATCTAATTCTATTTATACATTTTCCTTTTCAGTTCTTGTCTATATGCAGAAACATATTTACATAATTGCAATCACAGTAAGTTTTATAGATACCTTTTTTCACTTAACAGTACTTCATAAACATTCTTCATGTTGCTGTGTAGTTTATAGACTTACCATCTTTTTATAATAACTTTCTCTATTAAAAAATTGCACATGCCCATGGTACAAATTTTGAAAAGCACAGAGAAGTTATAAAGATGAAAATATCAGTAATCTCCCAGAGGCAATCACTGTTTAAATTTAAAGACATTTACTTCTTTGCTTTTTTATGCATGTATAATTTTGCTTTACATAGTTTAGATCATATAGATATAAAAGTTTACCCTGATTTTTCACTTAATAGCACAACAGAAATATCTTCCCATGCCAACAATTTTGGATATTTAACTTGATTCTAGTTTCTCAATCTTATGAATAATTTATCAACTTTTGTGTATATTTTTTGTCTACATTTTAGGTTATTGTCTTAAAATAGATTACTAGGGATGGACTTATGAGATTCATGAGCATTTTATGAGCATTTTAAAGGCACTCTTATTTTTAGAAGCTCTTGTACCTTCCATCTTTTATGTGTAGCCTGGTTTATAAAAATATGTGTCCTATTGTTGTGCATTTGTGTTATTTCCAGATGTTTTTCTCTTATAAATAACTCTACCATAAAATTATTTGTGGGGGGAAAAAGTTTTTTACTTCTTTTGCATACATTTTTTATACTCAATATTTTTAAAGTGGACTTACTGGGCCAAAGAACATTAATATTTTTAAGGAATTATTGTGACTTGCTGCCAACTCATTTTCCAGAAAGACTGTATCAATTTATACAGTCTTCTCCATTCCCCAACCTCTATCCACCTCATGTCAACAGTGAAAAACAATAGCATGGGGTGTGGCTCAGAAAATGTATTAAGTCTATGTAAACAAATTCCAGAATCTGAGAAGCAAATAGAGGGAGAAGCATGTGTGTTCTCAAGGTCCCCAGGAAACAACCTGAGTAGTATGTTTCTAGGATGATTTTCTTGGGAATGTATGTAGGATGCCATATTCCAGGACTAGGTGAGGAGGTTAATGAGAAGAGATTAAGAGCCCTATTTTGGAATATCCAGATGGGTGGGCTGAGCTCTGAAAAGAGGAATTTGAAGGCATTGTGCCCAAAATCATCATAGCAGACCATCATGAGGGAGGTCAGGTCAGAAAGGAGCTGGCAAGACATTGGCCATCAGATGGAATGCAGGCCCCGGGCCCAGAGAAACTGGGATTCAAAGCATGAAAGGAAAATTAAGGTATCGGAACTATGTAAGTAGAATTCTTTCATCTCAACCTAAATTAGCTTAATTAAGAAAAAATAAGTAGTTCATTAGTTCATGTAATTAGGTAATCCAGAATTAAGTCTGCCTTTCTGTGCACCTTATAGGAGTAATGGGACCTTGTCTGTTTTTCTCTTCTCAACTTGCTCAGTGTTAACTCCATTCCCAGGCTGTGTGTGGCCTGGCTGTATGATGGCAGAACTTGCTTCCTCCCAAATTCTAGTCCATTAGGAAAAAGCAAGAGACTCTCTTACAGAAGTCCCAGAAGAATCTCTATTGCTTCTTATTCTGTGGTTGGGTCATTATGACCTCATCTTTGAACAAGTATCAGTGGTCAGGGAAATCTATGCTGATTGGCTGAGAGTTAAATTAGAAACATCATACATGAAACTGAGGGATAGATTGGAGACTGGAATTACCTGGATATAACCCAAAATTACATGAATTTTGGCAGTGATTATCTCAGTGGACAAGCTAAAACAACTATGTGACTTATTAGGTCTGAGAACAGAGTGAACATTGATCTGTTATGCAAAAGCACTTCTAGCCAAAAAGGTGGACCTAGCAGGGGCTCCACAGCTGGGGTCTCTGGACACTGACAGGACTTAGCACCGGGTGGGGCTGGGACCCAAGGAGGGCCTGCCTGGTTAAAGCTAGAGCCACATCAGTGGCCAAGAGCATTGAGGGCAGGTCTGTTCAGATTTTCTATTTCTTCCTCATTCAATTGGAATATGTCAATGTTTCCAGGAGTTTATTTTTTCTAGGTTATCCAATTTGTTGGTATATAATTGTTCATTATAAGAAGTATCTGAATCTGCTCCAAATGAACACAAAAGCAGGCATATGCTCTGTAAATTCTTATTCATTTTTTTATCTATTTATTTATTGTGTATGTGTTTAACAGCAAAGTATAGGTGGAAGAGCAAGAAAACATAGTACATAATCTCACCTCTTCGACCTTAGGAAAGTCTATAAGCTTTTCTGTGTCTTACTTCCATTTTACCATCTATAATATCAAAATGATAATAACACTCTTTAGAATTTTTTAAAGATTAGATAAGATATATGTGAAGTAGATAGCATAGTAAAGTGCATGAACCATAGTAGACTTTGAGTAAAGTTATTATTGTGATTACATTGCTTCATGACAAATTACCTCAAACCTTAGCAGTTTCAAACAACAATAATGTTTATTATCTCACAGTTTGTGTGAGTCTGGAATCTAGTAGCAGCTTAGCTGGATGGTTTTAGCTCAGGATCTCCCACGAGTTGCAGTTAAGATGTCACCCATGCTGTTGTCATCGGAAGGCTTGAGTGGGACTGTAAGATCTTCTTTCAAGATGACTTACTAACATGGGTGTAAGTTGGTGCTGGCTTTAGGTAGGAGGCCTCAGTTTCTCGCCACATAAACTTTTCTGTAGGGCTGCTTGAGTATCCTCACAACATGGCAGCCAACTTCCTTCAGAGTGACTAATTCAGGAAGAGCAAGGTAGAAGCTGCAATGTCTTTTGTGATATAGTTACACAGATCAGCCTATTCATCGTAGGAGAATATACAAGGGCATGAATACCAGGAAGTGAGAATCGTTTAAGGCCATCTCAGAGACTGGCAAATGCTAACCATTATGAATATTAATATAGAGAGTCCCTATTTCATGATGGTTCAACTTAGGAATTTTTGTCTTCACAATGGAGTGAAAGTGGTACGCATTTAGTTGAAACTACTTTAAATTTTGGTCTTTTCCTAGGCTAGAGATATGCAGTACAATACTTACTCATGCTGTTGAGCAGGGGCTGTGAGCAACATAATCATGAGGGTGAACAAGTGGTACTCCACAGTGCACTGTGTTACCAGTGTTTTTGGGTAGAGTGATCTGAACACATGTAAGGTAAGCTAGGCTAAGCTATTATGCTTGGTAGGTTAGATGGATTAAATGTATTTAGACTCACGATATTTTCAACTTATGATGGATTTATCAGGATTTAAACCTAGTCTAACTGAGGAGCACCTGTACTGTCCTGGTTCCTTTCAGACACACTTACCTTGTCTCGTTCCTTCAAGGATACTCTCCTTACTCCTAAGATACATGTATAATGGCATCACTTTTTGAGATTGGCAGGTTTTTCTGAGAAAAGCACTGAGAATTCTCTAGCTATGGTTTCTCCCATAAACAAATAGCTCCATTTGTCCACCTGTGCCTTTCTATCTTAACACAGCCCTAAGCTGTAAGGGCCTTTGCCTTGATCATGAATGAATATGAGAAGTGTTTTTGACTCACTGAACTAAGAAATGTAAACTCTCTCATTTAGGGAAAAAGGTTGTATGCCCCAGTACCCAGTGTTCAGTTCATGTCATAGCCCTTTGCATTCTTAGTAAATGGGTGTTTGCTAGCCACTGAGTTGAGGCAAGGTATGTACTTGAATTTCCTAGATACTAAGGACACAAGTGCATGTCAGAGAGGATGGTGCACATCTTTCATGTGCTGACCTACAACATCATCAAAGAGAGGGATGAGGATAGGCTTGAGGAATGTGCATATTTTTCTCTTAAGATTTACTGACCTGCCATTACCAGTGCTTACTCAGCACTACTGGGAGAGAAAAATAAAGTGTCTCTATAACAACAACAAAATAAAGGAGGGAATGGGGAATGGGGGAGAAAGGGAAGGAGAGAAAAGAGAGAGAAAGGGGAGAGAGAGAGAGAGAGAGAGAGAGAGAGAGAGAGAGAGAGAGAGAGAGAGAGAGAGAGGGAGAGAGAGAATAAGTAGGAAGAAATTCTAGGTAGTGTGCAGTAGAAATTTTGAGATCAGCTAGGCCAGATTAAAATCTCAGCTCTACCATTTACTCTTACACTTTAAATAATTTGGGGCAAAAATACAACTTCTCACGGCTTTAGCTCTCTCATCCCTAAAATGGGGTTAATATCATTGACCTCATAGGGATATTGCATTAGATGAGATAATGTATCTGGCACACATCAGAACCTTGGAAATGCTGTTAGGAACTCCTTTAAGGATGGTCACCACAGAAACCTGTTACTTTTTCTCACTAACCTCGCCCAGTGTATGAAATGCCAATATGGTCTGTGTTTGGCACTTGCAGTGCAATTCCCTTTCCTCCAGATGATGGCTTAATCACTATCTTATAAGCCTGGTACACTTCTTAACAGGAACTGAAAAACTAAAGGGAGTTGGCCCAGCTTATCTGAGTCTCATTCTTGGATGGATGGATTGATGTCCTCCAGAAGGTTTCTTTTCTGGTAAAGATCATACAGAGACTGGCTTGTTAGAATTTTTAATTGCAATGATGAAAAGAGAACTGGTGGTTTTGAGCTCTGTTTAGGGGAAACAAAACTTGCTTCTTCCGTATCGAGTGCCATTAAATTAGTCTATGAGGTGGGCTCAGTTCCAGCTTTCTCCGGTGCACTGGGAAGCATCTTACATCACTTCCCTACAGGCTCAGAGACCCGATCTGAGGACTCCCTCCCTTGCTCTGGCCTCTGCCCATGATTTGTTCCCTAGAGTTGCAACAAGTGCTATCTCAGGAACATGCTCATGTTGTTTCCACTAAGTCCTCAGCCCTGATTCTCTCTCAGCTTTTCTACTCCAGATTCCTTGACCTGTCCTTCCTTCCTGAAGGTTTGGCCGAGAGGCATCCTAACCACTCTCTCTTCACTGGAGGGGGTACCAGCAGCCACAGCAGTGGCCACCATCACTGGCTTTGATACAGTATGTTACAATGTCAAGATGATTTTGCCTCCAATACTTTTTTAAACAACAAAACAACCCCATGAAGTGGCTTCTTCACCTTAGAGAAATAGAAAGATTTGCCTAAGTTCACAAAAGCTTGTAGTTAGAAAAGTCAGATCTTGAACCCAATATCCGAATCAATATCCGATGGACTTTTGATTTCTCAGGTGCAGATTCACCTAGAGTTTGAAGAGATTGTAAAAACAAAAACAAGAACAAAAACAAAAAACTGAATGAGAAAAGGGCCCATTTACCACAGAAATGAGTGTTCAGATGAAGGCCTGAGACAAAGGTCAGAATGCAGCAAGTGCAGAAAAAAGCCAACACTCATCCCCACCACTTACTATTATCTACTCCTCCTGCCTTCACTTGGCTTGAGCTGGAATTCTCCTGGGATCTGGCAGGCTGCCAGGCCAGCTGAGTGGCCTCCGTAGAAGGCCTGGGCTGCTGGGCCCAGAACCAAGAGGTCATCACTGCCTCCTGAGCTCAGAAATCCAACAGTGTGCTTTCCTGGAAAATCCTTCATACATTTGTCCTGAAAGGGTGGTCCCTGATTGCATGTAACAAAATTTCCCAGGGTTTTGTTTGTTGTTTTGGGGCTGATTAGTCCCAGAAACTTCTTATAGGGTCTGATGGGAGAGTGTTCTAACCAGGAGAGGGGCGGTGGTGCCAGAGAACAATGACAACAAAAAGCATTTTGAAGGGTTATGCAGTGACTGAACCAGACAGAGAGTCCAGTATGACCGCCAGTCCAAAATAGTGGGGATCAGCAAAGGGGAGGGGGGGCAGGTGGGAACAGCAGAGGAGAGGTAGCCAGACTGTGCAGTGTGCTGACTGTGCACAGCCAGATAAATAGAGATCGAGAGAAGCACCTGTAAGCCTGAATATCAGTTTGACAATTATCATCCAAGTTCATGGTCAGTGGACTTTCCCCTAATATCACATTGTGATGGATTAGAAGTAGAGGAGCTTCTAGTGTAGGTGACTTTAGCAAACATCAGTCAACATACACATTCAGGTTTTTATGCACACCTCACCCCTGTTTGTACAGTGGTTTAGGTTTGTCAAAAATAACAGAGAGCTGAAACCAGTTTGGCTCAGTGGATAGAGCGTAGGCCTGTGGACTGAAAGGTCCCGGGTTCGATTCCTGCCAAGGGCATGTACCTTGGTTGCGGGCACATCCCCAGTAGGAGGTGTGCAAGAGGCAGCTGATAGATGTTTCTCTCTCATCAATGTTTCTAGCTTTCTATCCCTCTTTCTTCCTCTCTGTAAAAACTCAATAAAATATATATTTTTTAAAATGACAGAGAAACCTAGAAATCATTTAGAAACAAGCTTAATAACAAGGCCATTTCCTCTTAGTCAGTGAGCAACCTAAGTCTTGCGAAGAGCAACCCATTCCACCAGCCTTAAATCTGGAGTGCTCCTCCCACCTGGTTCATTACTCTCCTTCAACACCTGGCTGTCCTCGCCTGTGCAGAAGCTTGGGTCCCCTTCCATCCTGCCCGGAGCCTAAGTGGTGCTCAGTCAAGTTTAAACAACCCCATGTAAGGTGGTTGAAAAGCAATCTCCATTTCTTTTGGATACGAAGAAAAAGGAGAGGGAAAACGTGCCTCCCTCTTCCCTCTGCTTGCTCATTAGGATTCTGGAGTACAGCAGGGGTGCCCGGCCGCTCTAATTGGATCCGTGCGTGCACAGGTCTGTGCGGCTCCATTGAATGCTGACATTTCTAACTAACTGACCTTTTCAGGACCACTGGTACTCTCATAATGAGTGTGCAGCGGCATTGTGTGGACACAATACGGCAGACTTCACAGTGTCCGAAGAATGCAGGATTGAAAACTATTCAGAATTCTCAGTCTCCAGTTAGCAAAATGAGAAAACTGGGGCCCAACATTCATCAGCGTGTTATTGTGCAGGTATCGATTTCAATGCCCTTTCATTTCTTTCAAGGAAAAAAAAATGTTGTATTATAGAGGTCTAAATTAACTTTTGTTCTGTTATTTTTCCTCTGTACCTATAAAAAGGTCAAATGCATTCATAAGGCTGAGATAGATTTGCTGGTTATAAGCACTGAGATAGCAATCAACCTTCAAATAACCTTTAAGGAGACATTGGCTCTTCCATGAGCAATAATTGATGTACTCATTAAGGCCATGAAATTCTTCAGGACCCATCTAAAGGAGAACAGTTACAGGGCCCGTGGCAAAAATATGTCGTTTGGAACAATGAGATAATGACTCAGATATATGAAACTATGGTCCGTTCAGTGTCGCTGGGACAAGGAGGGGACTTCAAAGGGAAGCTAACAAGAGGGGAAAAGAGAGCAATAGTTTCCGTGCTGCCCAGCAGGCTCAGTGTGGGCTGGGCCTCCATGGGTGAGGATGTGGTTTCTTAGGGTCCTTGGGGGTCTGCTGCAGAAAATTAGCATATTTTTCTCCATATGAATGTAAAAGGAGCATAATGGATTTATCAATGCCAATTCCTTTCCTGAGGAAGATGGTCTGGAGCGTAGCCCTATGAGTGGCAGCTCTGCAGGTAGACAGTGCCAACGGTGAGCGGCTGTGTGGCTCTGCCGCTTGGACCCCTCCAGGAATTAGATGCTTTTCCATGAATGGAACCCTGGAGTCAGGCCACATAGGACCATACTCTCCAGGCATTGATGGGCACATGTCATGTGCCAGGTTCTGTGCTTGGCACTGAGAGGAGTTTAGACTAAAAGATGGTCTAATCTCGTTTCTATTGGATCTAATTTGATTCAAATCAGTAAATATTTATTAAACACTTATTTTGCATCGGTAATTAGATATAAACAGACAAATAGGGCACAATCTTTATCCCTATGGCATTTATAGTGCAAGGCTCCCTGTGCTCACTTTGAAGATGAGATGAAACTAATATTGAGGGTCTCTCTGACCAAGTACCTTACTGTGCTATTTTACACTTTTCTAAATCCTAATTACCAGCCTGTGTCTGTAAATATTATTATCCCATGTTGGAGAAGAAGCAGCTAAAGGTTAGGCAGGTTGCGTGATTTCTTCAGAATCACCCAAGTTGTAGGTGGCTGAGCACACTGACTCCAAGGTCTGGACTGTTCTCCTCCTTCCTGTTAGGAAGTGCCCTCTTTGACCTTGATTTCGACTTCTCAAGTAGTGAGAAGTAGGGAAGTTTCTGGTTGGGTTAAGTCTTTTTACTGGGTAACTTGCAAGTGGGAAAGCATAATTATGTCATGCAATGAGAAAAGAATCATAATTGATGTGCTGATTAAGGCTGGGTAATTCTTTAGGATGGCTAAAAGAAAATGGTTGTAGAGTGTACTATCTAGTTTTAGGAGTAAAAGATACTTTTCACATGGACCACCAATCACTTTTCTCAGGACATCACTAAAGCATTGTGAAACTCTTTTCTGTTCAGCCTGGATTCTCTCAGAATCTCTCTCCCCAATACTTCAGCCTGCCACAGGTCAAACACTGATGCCTGCATGTAAGATAAAACCTTTCCACACCTGAGCTAATCGAATTGCCTCGTTCTGCACATAAATAACTGGGCCCCCACAGGAGAAAGGACCAACCTAAGATCATGAAGTGAATGCCTGGCAGTTAAAGGAATCGTAGACCTCAGTCAGCACTTGTAAAAAGATGTCTAAGGCCTGACGCCTGAGGCAGGGTCAAGGTCAGTGTGGAGGTAAGCAGGAAGCACTTTCCTCAGGCCTATACCTGCTCCTGGTGTCCTGCCACTCACCATTCATTTAATCTACAAATATATTGAGTAGTGACCATTAGCAAGTTTTCGATATTATTGACAGCATTAGGGCAACTCGTAATGACCCAGGTGTAGAAGTTCCCTTTCTTATAAAATACAAATGTTTATCTTCTTTTACTTAACTGTGGAGGGGTGTGGGAGGTGTGGGAATGTGGGAGACAATCCAAAGTTTAGTCTAAATAATGTGTTTGGGGCCTGCGGTCCTCTCTGCTGTCTCCCAACTTGTGGTCTCACACTGCTGATCACCATAGGAGTTTATACTCCTTAATTAAACCAGTCCTCTCAAGGAAATGGGACAGACCAGACCTGTAGCATCCTGGGCCACCCACTACCCTGGCTTCCCCTGGACCAGGGACCCCAGATTGTGCTGCAGAAACAGTGCCAACAGTAGCGAGCAGTACTTACTGAGTGCCTATATGCCAGGTACTGTTCTGAGTACTTTTCATATATTAACTCACTTAATCTTTACAAAAACCTTTATAAGTAAAGACCATCATTTAATACCAGTTGGATCTTAAAGAATACACAGGAATTCACAACCCAGGTGAAAAAGGAGCATATTAGTGATGGGAGGTTGTCCAAGCCAAGAGGACAGTGTATACAATTGCACAGAGGCCCACTGAAGACTGCTGGGACAATAGGGTGTTTATCTGTCTTTCCCGGTATAGATATATGACTTTGAACCTGAGAGATCAGTTAGTGCATGAGTTTAAAAAGAAGGGAGTGGTCACTGGTATGAAATCAGAAGATTTAAAAGGTGTCCATTGATTCAAACCACAAAGAAATCATTGTGAGGTGGGTTGGGGGAGGGTGGGTAGTGGATTGCAGCAGAGTCAGGAGTCAGGAGAAATTGAAGGAGAGATTTCAAGTATAGATAATATTCTCCAAAAGCATTGCTGGGAAATAAAGGAAAGAGGCTGTGGACAGAGGGACAGCCTCTTTTCTCAGGTGAAGAGGGATCTGCACATGTGGATTCATGTGGGCAGGACTTGGAGGCAGTGGAGAAGCAGAGGCTACAGATCCTGCAGATCCTGCAAGGAGATGGCACTGGGTAGAGCTAAGGCCTTCTAAGACTGAAGGAAGTGGGAGCCAGAGTGCAGGATGCACCAAAGATACAGACAGCCTGGCAAAGGTCAGCATGCTGGTGTGTATGGCAGAAGGAGAATAATGAACTCCATAGGTTAGGTGTAACACAACCTTTATCACAGGACAGTGTGAGGACTAAATGCACCAGCACTATGAGGTACACATGGCTGACAATAACTATAATATTCAATGTATATTATCCAAAAATGGGGATCAGGAAGAAGCAGAAGAGAATACTGAATCATCATGTAACCCACTGATCTGCCCAGTAGAATAAGAGAGGACAGTGCTCAGCATAGAGTCTCAGCTCTCTATTAACTCGTTAGGACCCAAGGCCCTTCATTTTATCTCTCACTCTCAGGTGCTTCTCTGAAAAGTGAGAAGTTTATACTATATCCATTAAAAAGCTCTTTCTGATTGGAATATCCCATGAATAATCTTTCTATAAAATTCGGAATTTGAATTTCCAGTATTTGTGTGTTACAATAAAATGTTATTATGGACACTGAAATTGAATACTATATAATTTTACATGTCACAGAATACTATTTTTCCTTTTGATTATTTTTAACCATTTAAAAATATGAAAGCTATTTTACCCCATGGGCCATATAAAAACAGGCAGCAGCAGGCCAGATTAAGCACAGATTACCTAATAATATGAGTTGCAAAAGGTTGTCCTATCATCATTTAAAGTTGATTTTTATTAGTTGCAAAAAAGAAAACCTTTTGAATTTAATTTAAAACCTCCATTTTAACAAGATATTTTATATTAGAACACCATTCTTAGAAATGTGTATATTCCATAAGCAAAATATCACCTCATGAAAATTTTTGGAATTATAGAATTTTTTAAAAATCACCCATAGTTCTACAACCTCAGCTCAACCACTGTGGTGCCAACATAAGGTAATTTTATTACACATAAAACTTCTATTTCGCAAAGTACCCCTTCCCTAGGCAGTGTTTGAGTTTTGTGTGTTTGATTACCATCTGAACCACATGTAAGTGTACCATTCAGTATTTTAAGTACATTCACATCATTGTGGGACAGATCTCCAGAATTTTTTTATCTTGCAAACCTGAAATTCTAGATCTAGTTAACAGCCACTCCCCCTTGCCCCTGGGATCACCACTCTACTCTCTGTTTCTATGGCTACTTCAGATACCTCATATAAGTTGAATCACATCATATTTGTCCTTCGGTAACTAGCTTATTTCACTTAGCATAATGCCCTCTAGGTTCATCCATGTTGTGCCATGTGTCGGAATTCCCTTCCTTGTGAGGCTAAATAATATTCCATTGCATGTATACTCCATATCTTGTTTATCCATTCATCTGCCAATGGACGCTTGAGTTGTTTCCACCACTTGGGTCTTGTGAATAATGCTGCTATGAACATTGATATGCAAATATCTTCTCAAGACTCTGCTTTCTGTCCTTTTGGATCTATGCCCATGAATGGGATTGCTAGGTCATATGATAGTTCTATTTTTAATTTTTGAGGACTCTCCATTTCACTTTATTTTATGGTTCTGTTTCCTTCCCCCTAAAAGCTTTGGTGGAATAGGATCCCACTTCCTGTTCCCTTTCTTATGACCTGTGACAATCAGATCTGTGAATGTTCATAGCTTTCCTTAGAGGGCCATAATCCAGTGGGCGGACTTTAGCATCCACAGGAGAACTGGGCCAGCATCATAACAAAAAACCTGAGTGAAAGTCTGATCCATGCTAATTCTGTTAGTTTTCATTTCGTTTCTCACACTGATCTTAGTTTTTTTTAAAGCTGCATTGAGGACAATCACTTGATGAGGTCATCCCTAGTGACCTGCACTCACATGCCTTCCCCCAGGGGGAAAAATAAAAGTGAAGTCATTTAAAAAGATGGGATTGAAGGAATGATAGGAAATGAGGTGGTGGAGTGAGGGGAGTGCAGGCTGATGGGGAGAGGTTTGAGCCAGGAAATTGAAACCATGAATGCAGAAAAAGATGTAAATGTTGTTTCCCAGATTTTATAGCTCCCAGATGCCTCCTCTAATTGCATAGCTAACCCCGAGTTTATTAAGTTATTTTCCAGAGTCAAACTCATTTGTATACATGTCAGAATGTAAACTGAATTTTAAAAGTAAGGTTCTTGGATTAGAATTCAGGAATGATAAACAAACTCATTTAGAATGTAAGATTTGCATGTCATTTGCATGTGCCCAAATGCAATTACATGTGCTCTGTAAATACGCATTTCACATTTATTTGTCATGATAGAACAGTATGGAAGAAATTAATTGCCACGGATTTTTTTTTAATATTTATAGAAAGAAATGATGGCTCTTAAAATAGACTATGCTAGTGCGTGATTCAATGTGCAGAAACTGGCAAGGAGAGATAAGGATCCGTCGAAAACCATAAATTCCCGCTGCAACATCTGTAGTAGTTCAAATCGCATGGTTTATGGGGGCCCCTTTTGCCTTCGCCATGGGTATTACCATAGCGTTCTGTAGATTTATCGCTGGCTCAGGGCAAGGACAGTTTTACTAGCAAAGCTTTAAAAAGGGGTGGGGGGACTGTTTCCTCTTCGAAAGTTCAGGATTGAACTGAAATGAAATAGCTGCTCTAGCTTTAGAAACTTCTAGATAGGCAGTCTCCCATATATTTCCACACTGCCTGCATCCTTTTTCTTCTCTCTCCTTTTTACATTTTGTATTGAGAGGTAACTCGAATAACCAAGATACTACCCTTAGATTAAAAAGATACCTTGCAGGTACTAGGTGTTAATGCCAGTATGGGAAAGCTTTATATTTTATTTAATTTTTTTAGGTTAGCACACAAATAAACTGACTATTTTTGTGTGTATAGCTCTCATGAATTTCAACACAGGTATGTATCTGTGTATCTGCCACCACATCAGGATGCAGAACAGTTCCATCACCCAGAGACCCACCTATGTTCCCCCTTTGTAGTCAACCCCTCCCTAACCCTAGCAACTCCGATCTGTTCTCCATCACTATAATTTGGTCCTTTCAAGAATATCATGAGAATGAAATCATACAATAGGTAACCTATTAAGACTGGCCTCTTTCACTTGGGTCAGTGCTTTTGCAATTCATCCAAGTTGTACATATTAATAGTTCCTTTTAATAGTTGAGTTCTGTTTAATTGTACCCCAGTATATACATTCAACCCTGTGTGAACACAGTTTCCATTTCTTTGGTAAATACCCAGAAATGGGATTCCTGGGTCATATGATGACTATGTTTAATGTTTTAAGGAACTGTACCAGTTTCCATTCTGACCAGCAATGTGTAAGGTTCCAGAAGCTCTGCATCCTCACCAGCACTTGAAATAGTATTTTAAAAATTTTAGTGATATCTTGTTGTCTTTTTAATTTGCATTCCCTGTTATCTCATGATGTTGAGCAAGGGAAAGCTTTTGCTATATAGATAATGCATGAATGTTTCTTAAGCTCCTGTGCTGTGTTAGGTGCCTTCCATGCATGTTAATGCATTTAAACTTTACAATCTTGTGAGATAGCTATTTATTATTCCCTTATAAAGGCTGAGGAAAATCAAGACTGGGGAAGTTAACTGCTTTGTTCTCGCAGTAAACAGTAGCAGAGTATGTGGTCTATGCCAGTTTCCCTACGAGGTACAGGGTCCACAGAGATGTCTGCCTTTGACAGCCTCTTGGTATCAGAAGAAAGATGCACACATTTGAACAAAGAAGGGTTCTGTGTGAATAGGGCATAAGCATAGAGGGAGGGGAGGGGAGCTTTAATTGACTATGATTCCCAAATATCCCAGTGAAAATATAAACACTAAGAGTTTAAAGTTAACATGAACCTGTGAAGGAATCTGGACTCAAGCTGACATCAAATTCATTTCTTCATCTGTGAAGCTGGGGAGCTTCAAAGCACACACACCATCTGTCCAGTGTTCTCTCATGGATCAGCAGAGAGCAGCTGCACACCCTCAGTGGGCATAGAGGCCACATCCCTTTCCTGGGCACCCTGGTGGGAGAGCAGGCAGTCAGCAGTGGAGAGTACAACAGGGGCAGGACTCCTGTTCCAATGCAAGAATGACCAGATGCCTTCCTGCCATAGCCAGTGTGCACCAGTGCATGTTATTAGTAGTCATACGTCCCATCTCAACGGAGCACCCTCAACCCACAATGGCTGCCTGTCACTTGCAGCAGAGATTGTACGGGGCACTCGGAGGAGCACTATATGTGGAATCAGGAGTAGTGAAGTCAAGTTTTGCTTCAGTCATTTCCCATCTCTGTTCTTTCCTGGACTTCCACTTGCTCACATGCACAGATGAAAAGGTTAAAAAATATTTCCTTCAAACAGCATCCATAGTCATTACCAATTCCTATCTATTCTACTCCCCAAATATATCTTGAACTTACCCTTTGCTTTTCATCTTCACCATGTTTCTCTTTTAGCCACCAACACCAATCTTGCCTGGACTACTATAACAGCCTCCTGTTGGCTTGTCAATTCACCTCTTGCCACCAAATGGTCCATTACCCACACATCAATCAAAGTGACCTTTTAGAACTAAAATCATATGGTATCACCTTCCTGATTAAAACTCTTTAATGGCTACCTACCACTTAAAATAAAATTCAAACTCCTTACCAGGGTCCACAGAACATTTTTGGTTTGGGTTCTTTTACCTCTCCCACTTCCTGTCATATCACTTTCTGTCTTGCTACATACACTCTAACCAAACTGGTCTCTATTCTATTCCTCAGACAAGTCAAGCCCTTCCCCATCACTGGCCTTTGCAGTTATTGTCCTTTTTGTCTATAATGCAATGTTGCAAAAAATGTTTTTCTATTCTAGTGGAAACTACCTTCTCCATTTATTCACCACCCAATTTTCCTTCAAATAAATTATAATAATTATTTTTATATTTTATTGTGTATTCTATATCATTATGTAACATATTATATACGATCATACATAACACTATATATCTTTTTATTATTATAAACTAGAGGCTCAGTGCATGAAATTCGTGCACTTGGGTGGGGGGTCCCCCTCAGCCCAGCCTTTCACAGTCTGGGAGCCTCACAATCAATCACCCCAAAGAGGTAGGCTCTGCCCACCCAGCTGGGGCTCCGTGATGGATTGCCTCTCAGAGGGAGGCCCCACCCACCCACAATAGCCCATCAATTGGTGGCCTGGGCCTTCCTCTGCAGGACAAACCTGGGGCAATGGCCAGGCCCCCAACCAATCACATCGCACACACCTTGGCTGGCCTGGCACCAGTGGGTGTCATAGCATGGTTATCTGGAAGGTCGTCCGGATGGTTTTCTGCTGATTGGTCGTTTGGTCTATTTGCATATTATGCTTTTATTATTATAGATGTTATTGTTTACCCCCATGAGAATGGAGACCTTGCCTATTACATGTATAGTAGCTTCTACAGTATGGCACATAGTAAGGGTTTAATAAATATTTGTTAAATATATGAATATCTAAAGTCTCTTCAAGCACTGGCATCTTTTTCTTTTCTTTTTTTCTTTTGGGCTCATTCTGTTCATCTCTAGGTACTGGCATTCCTCACAAGGTTGTTGTGTCAAATAAGACAAGACATATTGAGGCACTAAATGAAGTTAAGGAATTATTATGAGCATCATCATCATTATCATCATCCAAGGCATTTCCCCATCTGACACTGATTTTTGTTACTGATTTTTTGGTCTCTAGGGGAAATTTCCAGGGAGAGATTATTTTTCTTTTCTTTTGTGCAATCGGCACCTGGCAATGTCTGATTCATAGCCCGATTCAAGGTGTCACAAGTATTTATCATCAAGCTGCAGGCAGGGATATCATTCCAGCAAGTATGTTTCTAGAAGGGAAAGTCTTGGGCATTTGATAAAGAGAGGAAAAAAGGATTAGGATCACAGTTATTGAAATGTGTGATGTCAGAACCGGAAAATCTCTGAAAGATTCCTTAATCCTATGGTTTTCAGATTTCTACTATTTCTAGGAGGAGGCTAGAAGACTTCCCTGGTGGAACAGGGGCATGCTGAGGCCCCCGGGACTGATTTGAGCAACATTATACAGAAATTTATGATGGAACAAGGAGAGGCATCTGGGTCACCTGTCCTCTACTCCTGACCTTTTTTTTTTTTAATATATTTTATTGAGTTTTTACAGAGAGGAAGAGAGAGGGATAGAAAGCTAGAAACATTGATGAGAGAGAAACATTGATCAGCTGCCTCTTGCACACCCCCTGCTGGGGATGTGCCCGCAACCAAGGTACATGCCCTTGACCAGAATCAAACCTGGGACCTTTTCGTCCGCAGGCTGATGCTCTATCCACTGAGCCAAACCTGTTTCGGCTACTCCTGACCTTTCTGTTGCTTCTCCTAAAAATCTAAATCTATCCACATTTTTCCATTTGTACTGCCACCACTGGGGCCCAAAATGTCATTGTTTTTTCATATGAACTACAATAGCCCCCTAATTGATCTCCCTGAACTCACTTGTCAAACAGCACACATGATCATTTCAGCAATCTACTTTTTTCCATCTCCACTGGTTTAACATTTTTCTTTGGCTTTCCAAAACTTTTGGGATAATCTCTCTAGCCTGTCTCATACCCCTCTCCTGCCCCATCATTTTTTTCACACTGACTTCTTCCAATACCTGGAACCTACTTGTGCCCTCTGACCTGTCTTCCGTCTTGAGTAATGATGCACATTCACAACCAAATAGTTCTCTAGTCCCATCTTGTAAAATCCAAGAAGTCTTAACACCTTCCTTCATCTCATGCCACTTTCTCTGTCTCCTTTAGTCCAAGCTGGTAGTATTTCTGCTGATATAATTTCATCTCTATTCCTGGCTTCTGCCGAAATGGCTGATTAAGTTCATGAGTTGTACCCATGATCTCTTTATCAAGTGAGAATCCAGCTATCACCTTATGGTTCTCTTCCAAACAGTGTTTCACTTTCTGCAATATGACAAGCTGAGGATTTTCCAAATCTTTAAGTTCTGGTGTTGTTATTTTTTCTTAATAATCCCTTCCTCAATGTATCTCTTCTTACTATAAGCAGTCAAGGGGAACCAAGCCGTTACTTCAACACTTTGCTTTAAAATCTCCTCAGCTAAATATCCAGTTTTGTCACTTCCAAATTCTACCTTCCAAAAAAAAAAAAAAAAATAGAGCACAGTTCAGCAAAGCTTTCTGTCATTTTATAACAAGGATCACATTTCCTCTAGTCTCTAATAATATGCTCCTTATTTCCATTTAAAATCTCACCATCTTTAATGTCCATATTTCTAGGATGCACCTCAAAATTCTTCCAGCTTCTACTCATTTCTCAGTTCTAAAGTGGCCTCCACATTTTTAAGTTTGCTTACAGCAGCCCCCATTTCTCAGTACTAAAATACTTATTCTCTCTTTCTATACATATAAATATTTATATACATAATTATTTATATATAAATATATATGAAGAGATTGGCCTACATGGTTATTAAGTCTGAGAAGTCCCATGGTCTGCAGTTGGCCAGTTGGAGACTCAGCAGAGCCAGTGGTGTACTTCTTTGAAGGCCATAGCATCAGGAGAGCCCTTGGTGTATGTAAGTCCCATCTCAAACAGGAAGAGAGAAAACAAATGCTCCCTTCACCATTTTATTCTATTCAGGCCCTCAGGGGACTGCACCTACCCACCTGGTTGGGGAGGGCCATTTGCTTTACTAAATCTACCTATTCAAAAGCTAATCTCACCCAGAAACACTCTCATGGACACACCCAGAAATAATATTTACCAAATATCAAGACACTGGCCCAGTCAAGTTGACATATAATTTTAACCATCACAGTCTCTTTTCTTTAATTTACAATAATTTGAGGCCTCTTCTGCACTGGGCTCTGGGCTGGGCACAGAAAGCGGGGAGGGGTGCTATCAAGGCCTGACCTCAAAATGCCCACAACCTCGTGGTTGAAACTTGCTGGCAACAATACAAAGAAGAAGTAACTGGTGACGTTAGAGTAGAACATACACGGTGACCTGGGAAAGTCAAGTTTTTACCTGGGATGGAATCTGGACTGTGCAGAATCTTCTGTAGATCATTTGACTCACTAAAGCACCAAGATATTTTCTTGTGTGACTGTGGGTCTATATGTGCCTTCTGAAAACATCAACCATATTATCACCAGTGATGCACCTCCACGTGAGGAAAACCAGTATCTTAGAGAGCTCTCTCGCCTACAGCCTGGCCATGCCAAGGGATCAGGGGAACAAGGACATTGTACTAGACACTCCTGGCATCTTGGTCCTATGGCTTCCCTTCAACTTCTTACATGAAAGTAATGGCTTATTCTCTCTGACGCATGTTTCTTCCTTTATAAAATGATGACAACAATATTTCACTACTCTCAGGATTGTTCTGAAAATCAGCTAGGCTATCAATTCAGTGGTCTGCCTAATATATTGCCTGCCATATAGGGATCTTTAGCAAAGGTGAATATTTCTTACCTCTCTCCACTTCCCTCACTCTGCATCTCTGTATTACTCTGTCTGATGATTGTCAAAACAAGATTTTCTTGCCAGAGATAGGGTCATCCTCACTTAACTTTTCATTCAATGGGCTTTCCTTGTGTGCTGACTATGTATGAGAGTATAGATTTGAATTAACAGAAGACCTTCCCTAACTAATGACCAAATCTTGTGCAATTTCCAAAAGCATGTTTAAGCCATTCATATCCCATATTAAGCACCATCATGTACTGGTCAGTGAGTCAGGGACTATGGGTTCAGAAACAGAGGAGACATTGTCCTTGCCTGAAAAGTGAAAACATTAGGCTCTGCAAAAACCTAAGTGCTACAACAGAGGTATGTAGAAGTAGAAAGGGAGTCCAGAAACATTCCCCCCAACAAAGTGAAGAAAGGCTTTGGAGAGGAAGTCATAGCTGAGTTTGGCCTTGGCAGATGTGTAGGATTAACTTACATCTGTGTAGCAGTTGGGATTTTGCAAAGTATTTTGGTCATAGGAGGCTCTCATAGATACAGTTCAACCTTATTCTTGGCTCCATTAGTGGGGAGGAGTTCTGTACTCAGGTGAGAGGACTGAGGAGAGGGACCTTGCTGTAGGCCAACCCAGCAGGCTAGAAAACAAGACTAGCTCCTAAATTACACTCCTGCTCTACTCCAGTCATCCTATGGCTCATGCCCTCATGTCCCACAGGTCTCTACTCACATTGCTTCTCCTCATAGATGCTTTCAGTCCTTTCACAGCCCGTTCCCTTACCCTTCCCTGCTTTGTTTTATTTCAGAGATCTTATTGCAATCTGATATTGTAGATACATTTGGTTTTTTGTCTTTTCCACAAGATTGTACATTGCTTGAGGGCAGGAATTTTATCTTATTTAATGTGAGTATACGTGTGTGTGTGTGTGTGTGTGTGTGTGTGTGTGTGTGTAACTATAAAGCTATTGGAAGACATGCAGGTTATGATTATTAAAATAGCTTTACTAGTATTAACTGTTTCACATATTTACAACTGTAAACCTACTTTTGTCAACCACTGTATATGTATTGCTCTCAAAAAATGTTTTTTGTGTGAGTGAATGAATATTCTTGTTCACCTATCTTTACACAATTGTCCAATTATTTTCTTAGGATCAGTCCCCAGAAGCAAAATTACTGAGTGCCCAAGGTTATTCATTGATTAGTACAGTGATTGGCATATGGTGGATATTTAATGAACATCTGCTGAGAGACTAAAATTGAATATTTTTTTCTTGAACTGCACCAAATTAACTGATTCCAGATTTAAATTTTGCCATTATTTAATCGATCATCTAAACCATGTATTTACTTATCAGACATTAATTGCATTATAGAAACAAAATCACTTAGGAGCCCTAGCTGGTTTGGCACAGTGGATAGAGCATCTGCTTGCAGACTGAAGGGTCCCAGGCACATGCCCAGGTTGTGGGCTTGATCCCTAGTAGAGGGTATGCAGGAAGCAGCTGATCAATGATTCTATCTCATCATTGACGTTTCTATCTTTCCCTCTCTCTTCCTCTCTGAAATCAATAAAAAAAATATATTTAAAAAAAATCAATTAGGAAGTGGTTCCCTGGCCTTAAGATAAGATAGTCTAGCCCTAGCTGGTTTGGCTCAGTGGATAGAGTGTTGCCTGGGGACTGTAGGGTCCCAGGTTTGATTCTGGTTAAGGGCATGTACCTTGGTTGTGGGCACATCCCTAGTAGGGAGTGTGCAAGAGACAGCTGAATCAATGTTTCTCTCTCTCATTGATGTTTCTAACTATTCCTCTCCTTTCCTCTCTGGAAAAAAAAATCAATAAAATATATTTAAAAGAAAGAAAGAGAGAGAGAAAGAAAGAAAGAGAGAAAGGAAGGAAGGAAGGAAGGAAGGAAGGAAGGAAGGAAGGAAGGAAGGAAGGAAAGAAGGAAGGAACTCTCAGTCTAATGAGGAAGGCAGAGGCAGGTTGACCAGTAGCTGAGGACTTGGCTTTTTTTTCTCTCACAGTGAGCCCAGCTGCCTGGGTTGATTTCTGGCCTCTGCCACTGGTCACATGTGAAGCCATAGACATGTTGCATCGCCCTCTGAACTTGTTTTCTCACCTATAAAATGGAAAGAGTTGCAATACCTATTTTATAGAGCTTTGGAGAAAAATAACATGTTAATCCCTAAAAGCACTTAGGGTAGCAAGAGTTTTTAAAAGGTAGTTCACATAATTACTAGTCCCATTTTACAGAAATGACTCAAACTCAGAAATAATCAACTATCTGTCTAAAGTGAGTAGTAGAGATGGAATTTGAATTCAACACTTTCAATTCTATCACTGTTATGATTCTGCCTGTACCATTCAGATTTCTCTTCTTGCAGACATGACCTTCTCCTGGACCTAGAGCTGTTGGGGCTTGGCCTTGAGTTGGGTTTCTATGCCTCTTGGTGCCCAACAAACCCCTACCTGCCCATCCCCCCTTGCCCTCCACACTGGGCTGATAAACCCCCAACTGCAAAACCACGTTAGTGGTTTTAAGGGAAAAAATGTCTTTTGATAATTAAGCTGGTGGAATTTAGAAATCAACAGAACAGTACATTTTCCCAGCAGAGCCAAGAAATTAATTAGGAGCAATTTGCTGTCAGAAACAATTTCCATAATTTTAAGTTTTAAAAAAAGCAGAAAATTATTTTTTTGTGGGTGTTTTTTTTTCTTTCTTTCTTTTACTTTTCATTCTAAACTAATTTAACTCCTGGAAAGACAAATCCTTCCAAATACCCAATTTTCTGTTCCTCAGACTCTTCCCTGAGGGGTCTCCGCCCTCTCTAACTGGTTATGTTCCAAGGTCGGGGATCCGAGGCCTTGAATGAGATTGAGCCTGTTGATGCCTCCCTTATCTCCTGGGGCAGAACTTGGACTTTTCCAAGGAGTGCTTATAAAATACTGCACATTCTTGACGCCAGAGTGTACGAGAGCGGGGAAGTGATGCTCTCAGAAGGAATCAATTTGGACAAATGGATCTTCTATAAAGTTGATTTAAGAGTCAGGTTGGAGTACGGAAAGTGGCAGCTCCAGTGAGAAGGCGGGTTGCACTAAAATAGGATCCATCCTTCCCTCCTGGCCTCCGCAGTGATTCCCAAATTAGGAAGCAAACGGAATTGTATTTGTGTTCAAAGCTGAAATTATTTTTGTTTCTCTCCCCCTCCATACTCTCTCTTGCCAATGTGCTTCTCACCCCTTCTCAGTATTTGTGTTTAGAATCATGAGGGCCTACCACGCGCATCTCTCACGTTCCAAGCACGTGCAGGGCATTTAATGTGCATTCTCACATGAAATCCCTTTACCTGCAGGTCAGTGGGAAATGTGTGTAGGGGGCTGAGTGAGAACAAAGGAGGCATGAGAAATGGGCACTGAATGGGAACTTGTCAGGCATACAAGAAGGGGAAGTGCATTCTAAGCAGAGGCGTGGGGGATGGAGACAATCAGGAAAGGTGACTAGTAAGGACCTGTGCCTTTGATTACCAGAGCCCTCAGTCTGCTCCAGATGCCCTTTGCCCTGGTGCTAGAGTCTAGCCAACATCTGAGTGTGGGTTGGTCTCCAGGTAGGGCTGGATTACTTAACACGGGAGTTTAGTTTGTTTAGTTGGCACTCTGTTCCAACCTACTGAGCAGGGTTGGACACAACAGAGCTAAATGGAAGTGATAGACAGTGATGGGAAAGAAAAAAATGCTTCTTAGGACTTGTTTCCTGACTGTGTCTACTGATACACTACCAGAAAGGTGGGAACGTTTGCTCTATCAATGGTTTGAATGCATTAAACTATCGAAGCCAAGCCTTTGCCTCGCTAGACTATTGGAAGGCCTGAGGCCTGAGGACTGGCACAGGCAATAAGGTCTAAGTTGGTCCTTTAGGTGTTAGTGCAGTGAGACAGTGACAGACCTTGTGCAGAAACCATGAGGCCTGGGCTTACAATCCTAGCTCTGCCACTGGTTAGGTCAGATTTGGTGCCAGTGAGGCATTTTGGATGCCAAAAGGGCCAATGCGATCGCAAGCTGCATTAATATGTCTGATTATAGTTATAGAATCAATATCAATAGAGATAAATTTCTGTCTGTCTATCATGTCTACCTATCTCTCTATAAGGATAGGTAGCTCATGCTGTTACAGAGGTTGAGTGAATGAAAATATATTTCTATGATACAAGCTGGCTTCCCTACTCCAGGATGTGGACTTTGTGAAGCTGCCAATATGACCGATCATTTCCTGGGCTTGCCTTTTAAATATTTTTTATTGTAAAATTAATACATGGTTATTCAAGAGAAAAGATAGAAAGAAAAAAGATGAAATACTCAAAGATGCCCATCATTGCCATATCAATGTATTTCCTTTCAGATGTTTCCTAAACATATTTTTAAGAAGGTATCCAACACCTATGTTATTTTGTTTTTTCTTTTTCTCTTAAGAATTTTTCATTTTCCTATGTAGTTTTTCATAACCATTACTTATAATAGATGGATAATACTCCATCAAATAAATACTTAATAGCTTATTTACTCCTTTCCTATAGAATGTTGAATTTCAGATATTTCACCGTTATAAAAATATTCTATGACAGCCCTCTTGCACATAAAGCATTTCTTTGTATTTGGGGTTTGTTCCTTGGAATCAGTGCCTGTGGTTGTTGTTATCTTCTGGAGATCAAGGCCTTGATCCAGCTTCTGCCTGTGTTTTTCCCCCAGATCTTCCAGACCAAAAGGAAAAACTGTCCTCATTGCCCCGAGAGTCACTTAGCCCAGTGCCCAATGTATGGCTCCTGATTAAGACAGTGTGCCCTTTCTCAAATGTGGCCATAAATATTTGCCTCCAGTGAAATAGATGCCAAGGAGATAATATTGATTGCAAATTGCAGGCCTTGTAATTAACCAATTTGCACAGCTGGAAGATGGGGCTGATGAAATCATTTGCTTCTGAAGGCAGATGATGGCCTTTCTAAATCTGCCTCAGATATAAATCTGGTCCATTCCTGGTGTGGCTGCAGACAGGTGCTCAAGTTGCAAAGGCTTTGGGCAGAAAAGATATGCCTGGGCCTTTTGCCTGCTGACCACAGGTACCACCCATTCCAAATGGTACTCCATCTCCCAGGTGCCTCAGCAAGCACATGTAAGCGCCTTCTGGGAAGGGTTATGAAGCTGTTCCTGCCATAACAAGAAGTATAGGAGGGAGGCCTCAAGTAGCAGCAGGCTGGGCTTTGGGTCTTATAGCACTGTGGGAGCTGGCTCCGGGCAGGTGGGGGCAGCAGAGAGCCAATACATATGGTTAGTTGGGATTGTAGTTTACCATAGCTGGTGGGAGAAGGGAAGCTCAGCAGCGTGGGAAGGGGGAAAACTTGATCTAGACACATGCATAATAGAATAGGGGTCCAGGTATCCATAAGATAGAGATGAATTCTAATCAATACTAATAAACTTTTTCTTAGGCAGCGCACCTCAGTGTATAAATAAAATGACAGGTCCTTGCCAGTTTGGCTCAGAGAATAATAGAGCATCATCCCTTGGACTGAAAGGTCATGGGTTTGGTTTCTGGTCAAGAGCACATACTTGGGTTACAGGCTCAATCCCAGTTCCTGATCAGAGTGCATGTGGGAGGCAACCAATCAATGTGTTTCTCTCACATTGATGTTTCTCTCTTTGTCTCTGTCTCTCCCCTTCCCTTCCACTCTCTCTTAAAAAAAAAAATCAATGAAAAAAAATCTTAAGATGAGGATTAACAACTAAACAAATAAATAAATAAAATAAAATGACAGTAAATTATTCAATTATCTTCATAATCATACCCATTTAATAAATTCTGAGAAGTTTAATAACGTTCCCAAGTTCACACAGCCCTAAATATCAAAACTGTGTAATAAACCAGGTCTCCTGGCTTCATAGATTGACTGGAACATTAAATTCCTTATATCCACTATCTCATTTGATTCTGGAGGTTGGCCAGTCAAGCAAATGCCCTTTTAAGTGGACAGGTTGAGGCCTCCTAAACACTCTCCCTAGAACACTATCCCAGGTGATGGAGAGTCCTCAGGGACAGGAAATACTAGCATCCAAAATGTCACATGTATGTTGGGAGCGGGGGCACTGGTCTCTGGCTCCATGATATCTATCCACTTGGGTAGATATCTCTGCAGCCTCAATTTCTCTACCACCACTATTTTTCTTCCCTGGGCTCAAACTGTTCTCAAGTACTTACAACTCCCAGGAGAGACCAAATTGTCTCCTATTTTCAGGCTTTTGTGTGTGGTGGTCCTGGCCCTTGAATGGCTTCCCTCACATTTGACTGGTGTGGTTAATTCCCCTTCATCCTGACCACCTCTGAGGGCATTCCCTCGCCCCACTTCCCCAGGCAGACTTAGGCACATCTGTACTCCCACAGTGGTTTGCCCAAACCTCCATTTCAGCATGTGTCACACTATATTGTAGTGTCTTTTTTTCTTCATTAGACTGTGGGCTCTTTGCCGATGGGATCATATCTTACTAATCTTCTGTTGGGCACATATCTGACACTCAAATATTTGTTGAATGAATGCATCATTCATAAAAAAAAAAATCTTCTATGGAGCAAAAGTCCAGAGGTGCCAGAGGTTTCATGCATATTAATTATGGGGATCAGCCTCCATAATCCACTAGAGAAATGAGTGCTGATGTCTGAATATTGGGGGTTACAGGCCAGCCCAGTGGTAGGGGTGAGGAATGGGGGGGGGGCACATTTCCTTCTTTGCTTCAGAAATATGATCAGTTTCCTGCCCAAGTGGCCATCTGCTTAAAAGGCACTTAAAACACTAATTACGCCTCATGTGACAGAGACACTTAATCCTTATCTCATCCCCACAAATGCCTGACAGTGACTGTCCAGGCCCCTCCAAGGTTCTGTTTGAGCTTCTTTTTTATTAACTTGGCAGAGTGAACTCTGACTGTTCAGCCACTGGTCTTGGAGTTGATGGAGGTACTTCAAAGTTTACCTGCTGTCTAAAAGCAACTACGGTTAGTATTTCAAAATCTGCCTGCATTGTTCAACTTATATACAAACACTCTGCTACCCAACCATTGCTACCCTGACACAAGCTTTTAATTGTGCGTAGCTCCACATAGCAGATCCCATAAATCAACCTTCCTCCTTTCATATCACCTCCCAAACACACACGTGTACCACAACTCCTCCTCAGTGAGTGGCCAGAATCTACCCATGTTTGTTTAGTTAGTGCAGTTAGTACTGGAGCAAACGTATGAAATATATTAATTGTATTATTGCATTAAAGATGTTTTAGAGAAGCAGGATCGCTTTCAGGGAGAGAGAGCATATCTCACTCTGAGCAGAGATGATAGCGGCCGATGATTAGCAACTGATAGCATTAACTAACGTTGTAATTAGAACCACCTTGAACTCCTAAACCATCTGCCTCTTTGATTTCTAGGTCCAAATAATGAAGAACAAGAGGATCATTTTCTTCCTTTTTTCACCCCTTTTTTGATTTGGCTAGATGTTCAGAATATATTCTTTTCCAAATAAACATGACTAACTGCTATCCTTTACTCTCCATCTATTGTGTGCCAGGTGCTCTGTGGGCAGTGAGGGTACAGAAGGACTACAGCATAGGCTTTGCCCTTGAGGAATTAAATGCAGTTTGCTTCTCTCAAAGATCTTATCTGGTGGAATCATTATCCTGCTTTATAGATGAGAAAATGATGGAGGCTGGGAGGGCCAAGAGACTTGTTGAAAGCCACTCAGCTTGTAAGAAGCTAAACACAGATTCCAAATGAGTTCCCTCTGACTGCAGTCAGCTGGTGTTCTTCCCAGTGCTCTGTGCATGGCCACCATCGCCGTCGCCTTGGCAATCTCCCACTCTGCCTGATTTCCCCAGATTCAAACTCATGGTTCTGTTGGATATGGAGGAAAGGGAAAGGAAGAACGTGTGTGCACAAGGCATCCAGTGCTGCTGGCTGTTTGAGAAACCACCATTGTCACTAAAGAGGTCAGCATCTGGAGTACCAGTGAAAGTAGCAAACACACAGAGCTCAGAAATCAAGCAAATAGTTCTTAGACATACATATTGGCAAGCATATGGCTCAGGGGAGTCTATACTCTTGGCTGGGGTTCGAGAGAAGAATAAAGAGATTCTAGGTCCCTAGGAGGAGATAGACATGGAACTTGGGAACTCTAAGTCTCTGGCTAACACTAGTAGACAGCAATATTGCTGAGGGTGTTGCTGGGACTATATCATGATAGCATTTGGCCAGCGGACTCAAAAATACCCATGTCCAACTTCATCTCAGCCAACTCTCCCTGGATGGCAGCCCACTGGGGCAAAAATTTCCACAAGGGAGGAAAAGTTAGTCACCATTATTAGCTTGGGACTTTGGCTCCAAATTCCAGTGTAGAACTTCACTGAGCTGAGCTGACCTAAAATGTGGGTTCTTTGATCTCAAGCATGTGAGGCTCAAACGGTTTAGAAATGAAACAATCCCTAAGTCCTCTTCTGTTTTACTCAGTGCCCTCGCCTGAACCTTGACTTCAACAAAAAGCCACCCAATGTGTCCCCATCAGAGCCAGAGGGAAGGAGCAAAGAAGTCCTCATGAGGGAAGGTAGTAACCCTAATGCTGGGACATGCCTCACCCAGGTTTGCTCCGTGACCAGTTATTCCTTCCTATCAAAGCTCCAAAGGAGGAAAATACATAAAGTCTGACTCATGTGAAGTAAGATAAAACTTTATTCTTAGCTAAAGTTTGGGGCCCAAACCCTAGTCAGAGACCTCTGGACACCAGGTCATGGATGGGATAATGAGTAAATGAGATAATATATAAAACTTTTATCATCAAACCTAGGTGCCCTTTAAATAGAGTCTAGACTCTCTTCTCTCTTTTCTTAAACCCCAACCAAAGGTCCATAATTCCCTGATGCCATGTAGCTTGCCCATGTAGGCATCTGAGATCTGCTTGATTTCCCCATCACTGATCCCTGTTGTGAGCTGAGGGTTTTTTGTTTTGTTTTTGTTTTAGTTTTAGTTTTCAGCTCATTCATTTCCCAAGCCTGTTTGTATCTCTCTACAACAGTCTGATACTACCCTTTCTTTACATACCGAACTCCTTTTCTCCCTCAGCAGATATGACCTTCCTTAGAAACTTTTCGTGCTGCACTCTTTCTTGCTCCCACCCTTCATTGTCTCCAGGCAGGCTATGTGCCTCCCGTTTGCTTCCACAGCCTCTTGGCTTCCATCTCTCACAGCTTTTGCATTTACATAAACATCTCTCCCCTCAAAATGAAATCCTTCAGTGCAGGGACTATATATGATTCCTCTGATGAACAATTAAATTAAGAAGTTATAAATTTGCCCCATCATTATCCAAAAGGGAGAGAAAAAAAGGAATGTTTGACCCAGAGTCCATTCACCATGTGATTTAAGCTGAACCTCCTAACATGTCTCTTGCTTCTGTTTTCCATGATCCATAGCCACCCTAACTGCTGTTCATTCTAAAATTACACCCAACCTCTCCCCCATGTATGTTCCCATTCCTAACCCCAGCATTGTGGCTTCCTCTGGGCAACTCTCAGCCATGGGAAATGCCCTTTCTGTCCTGATTCATCCTCTGGGAATGTCTGTCCATTTTGATGTCCCCAAAGGCAATGTCTCACCTATAAGGTCCCAGCCACACAAGAGGACTTACATTTATTATCTGAGTTTCTTTGGGTTGTAGCCTCCTATCACTTTGCATGGCCATGTTGCCCTGGTTTCCAGACAGATCTTCTAGAGTTTACCTTTCTTCCCAAGCTTCCAAGTTATCTCCCAATTACCCATCCCTCATGTAAGACCTTGATGGGCTCCTTATCCTTCATCTCAGACCCTTTGGGTGCCTGCCTCTCGGGCTATGATCAGAGACAGCCACGCCTTAGACACTGCTGGGCCAACCCCAGTAGGTGGAACTCTAACATCAGTTTCTACTTTCTTCTCAGCTGTCTCATCTGATACAGCATAATGTGCCCTTCCTATATACCCTCCAAAGGGCACTTTTAATGGAGAAGGCTGGACCTCAGAGAGACCAGAGTAGTCAGGACAGGGCAGAAACAAAACAACACACTAAACTAGATCCAGAGATCCCAGAACAGAAACCAGAGAAGAAAGGGATTTAAAAAACTAGAGGAAAACTTGAATCAAAAAAAAAATTTTTTTAATATATTTTATTAATATTTTACAGAGAGGAAGAGAGAGGGATAGAAAGTAGAAACATCGATGAGAGAGAATCATCGATCAGCTGCCTCTTGCACACCCCCTACTGGGGATGTGCCCGCAACCAAGGTACATGCCTCTGACTGGAATCGAACCCGGGACCTTTCAGTCCGCAGGCCGACTCTCTATCCACTGAGCTAAACCAGTTTCGGCAGAATCAAAATTTTAATAGTGGGACATACCAGTTCAAGTTGTCCATTGAGTTTGGAACAAGGCTGGAAAGGTAGAGTGAGGACCAGCTCTCTTAGACACTGGATGCCAGACCACAGCATTTGAACTTGATGTAGTTGGACATAGGAAGCCACTATAGATGCTTGAACAAAGCTGCCAGGAACAGAAGGCATCAGCTTAATCCAAATCTGGGTCCTAGCTTTATCACTAGAGGGTCATGTGACTATGGACAACTCCTTTCCCCAAACAGGTCCAGAAAATGATGTGCCAGTGTTGAGTGGTTTTAGAAGTCCCTCCCAGCTCTGTTTAACCTGCAGAACTTGAGTTTCCTTTCATCTAACATCCATCCCTTACTTCCCACTCCCAATCTGCTGCTGACCAGGGTTCCAGAGTGTCACCAATTGTGTCCCATCTATTGGGAAACAGCTAGAGACAGGAATGTTCCTGCCACGTGTGCCCTTGATTATTCTTGTTGTTTATTTTCTATGCTTTCCAGAGAGGTGGGTGGATGGAGAGAAGTGGAAGGAAGGGTAAGATGTCTCCTTACAGATCAGTTACAAGTATTATTGTCCCACTCCCCATATAGGGCCTGGGCCCAAGCACGGCAGACAATCAGCAAGTTGGAAAACCGGGCCTCTACCAACTATCATGCTCCCAATGTCAAATTAGAGACTTGGAATTTAAAAATGAACTGAATAAGCAGATCTTAGATGGGCACCAAAATCTTGGATTTTGTGTTAGTCAGTATAAATTGGCTAGCCTACTCGAACAGATAAACTTCAAAATATCAGTAGCTAATCATAGGAAAGGTGGTTTGTTGAAAACTAACAAATTTTTCAAACCTGAAATTTGGGATAAAATAAAATAGCTTCCGTTTACTGAGTATGTGTTATATGCCCAGGACTATTCCAAACACTTTAATTGAAACCCAAGGCTTCTAGCTGTAAGGTCTATCTATGCTCTCTCCCTCACTCCACACCACCTCCCCAGGGTGGACCCTCTCCTTCACTCACTTCATTCAGGCACATCTTCCAGGGAAGAGGATGAGGAAAAGAAATTGTCTGTCAATGGCCCAGAGAATGCCTTTTCAAAGAAGCGAGCTGCATTGTTCTTTTAGCTTAGCCATTGTTGACAGCTTGGCCATAGTTGACAGTGATTCAATGCATGTCTCACTAGACCACAAGCACCTAAAGTATGAGGACCAGGTATCCCCAGTGGCCATCACCAAACCTGGCAGAGCACTCAGAGAATGTTTGATTACTGATTCATTCATTCATTGACAATTTTAAGGAGTCTCCACAGATAAATCATAAAATCAGATTATAACTCCTTTAGGGGAAATTTGTGCTCCATCGCTTCTTATATTTTCTGCATTAAACATAATAAATGGTTCAATATCGCTACCCACCCTCAATCACTGAAAAGTGGACTCTATTCTTCATGCACCCAGAATAAAGCTGACGAAGTAGGGAGGAAATGAATTTGAAAAGTATTTGCGAGGGTGAAATAAGAGGACTTAGTGACCAGCAGGATGTCAGAGGTAAGGGAGGAAATACATAAAAGGGGCATAATCATATCTACCTTCAGAAATGGCCTCAGACCCCTGGAATCAATCTGGGGTATAAGTAAAGAGTGTGTTACTGCCGTTGTCCCAGACCACATCATCCTGTGGACACAAATGGGGCTCTAGTTACAGTAACCACCTGTTGATCTGCTGGCTCATGCCCCTACCGGCAGGACTCCAGCCTCCCTCCAAGTCTGGCTCAGTTATTTCTGGAAATCTCCACGTGGCAGCACAAGTGAGCTCACAGCAGATGCCCCCTCTGTCCATGTGCCATCTTCTATGTTGCTGCTTTTGTGTTCACCCTCTCCCTTGAGGTTCCAGGTTCCTGCTTCCCGTTTCCTACAGTTGAGAGGGCCCCCGCCCTGGACAGGGCTCCCAGTGCCCACCAGGGCAATTCTGATGATTCTACCAGGACTGTTTCCTGCTTTGATGTCAAACTGCTAGGATAAGAAACACTATAGCAGCCAAAGCCACAGTCTTTTCCATCTAGAACTAGAACAATGTTCATTTTCCCCACTCGACATTCATAACCCTCTCTGTGGCCCTTTAGGAAATAGCTTTTATCTGCCAGCTCTCTCCCTGGGGGTCAGTCATATGTCCTAGCGCCGAGCCAGGAAACTAGTCTCAGGGTCAGACACCCCACCTTCACCCTCCTCCCTAAAGTAGGGCCAGTGCATGTCTCCTTTGTGCTGATTCAGGCACCCAGGGACCTTCACATAATGGAAACCCTCCAAGGAGTCTGCTCCAACTGTCTTTCAGAGTCTCAGCTCAAGCCCAGACTCCCACCTCTAAAGAATGAATATAATAACCTCTGTTACTATTTCTAAAACTGTGTAGTCCATACACTAGTCTGAATAGTGTTCCTCTAACAGGGGACCTCAAACTTTTTAAAGTGGGGGCCAGATCATGGTCCCTCAGAGAGCTGGAGGGCCGGACTATATGAACTACTAATTCCTACTGTAACACCTCGGCTGTGCTCACTGCCCAAAAAACCTGGCGGGCCGGATCAGACTCCTCTGCGGGACGCATGTGGCCCGCGGGCCGTAGTTTGAAGACCCCTGCGAGTCTAGAATCTAGATGCATGAATTGAGCACTTGCTGTGCTCCAAACATTTTAAAAAGAGCTTTCTCTGCAGCCCTTCATTTAGTCCTCACTTAGCCCTGTGATCTGCAGGCCCAGGAAGGGAAAGTACCTAATCAGGTCACCAGCTCTGGCAAACTCACTCCAGTCTTGGTCTTTGTCCTGACTCTGCTATGGCCTCTCCCTGGGAGCTTGTGCTGTCCTGTGTCTCGCCTACCCTTCTGATCGCCAGCCTTATCACTCACTCTTCCCTTTCCTTCCATGCTTCACCCATTAGAGCTGACACCCAGCATTTCTTTCCAGCTGTGATCTCAGCCACTGGACAGGATCTGATTCTCTTCTCTCTCCTGTTCCACACGCAGCCATAGGCTTCCTTCTCCTTGGAACTCTCCAACTCTGGCCCTGCCCCAAGAGTGACATTTACATCTGGCTTCCCATGGCCCCGCAAGTTACATCTGACAGGTCCTGCATATGCTGCGTAGGCTTTGGAAGTATTTTAGCATCTCTGGGCCTCAGTTTAACTTGCCTGCAAATTAGGGGTAATAATACTTGTTTTAGGGGTTTATTGTGGGAAATAAATATGACAAAATAGTTAAGGCATCCAGAACGATTCCTGACACATAGTAAACATACAGTAAACAAAGTGCTCAAGAATAACTGATGTTGGCTAAATGCTTGTCACGTGCTCTGCTGAGTATTTGTTGGGCTCTTCTCATCCAGTTCTTCTTAAAAGCAGGTGAAATTGCCATTCCATTTTAGAGATTGGAAACTAACACCAAAATAAGTTAAAGGACTCACCCAAAGTCTCAGACCGGGAGCAGCAGCTCTCCGATGCGAAACAAGGCCTCATGTTTAATGACTTGCTAACTTATACTGCTCAGCACAAAGCAGACCCTCCACCAATGGGATGGCTGGGCTGCTCTCATTAAGGGAATGGGCAAATAAATGCATTTTTATTCTCTTCCCTCTGTACCAAGACCTGTCTACTGATTTTATTAGCCTCCTCACAGGAGATAGAGTTTCTTCGACTCCCAGAAATGCACCATCTTGCAACCTTCCCGGCGTAGGACAAAGCCCACCGCTGAGCAGCCTAGTCTCTGGCTGGGTTCCTTGGCCAAGTACAGTACAGGGAGAGATCCTTTCACAACTGTGGTCTGCCAAGGGAGCACTGTGAGCCAGGGCCTCCTGCCAAGCATTGCTCCCGGCCCCTTTGATATGCAGATGTGTGCAGGCATCCTGCACATCTGCCTAGGGAGCATCCAAAGCTGTGACTTGGCTGGAGAGAAGGAAAATGTGAATGTCAACTGGAGGAATGGCTGCTCCGGAGGGGCCAGGCAGGGGAGGACAGCAGATCACGGCTGGGAACAGTCAGCCCAAAGCAGATGGAGGTTGCAGAAACAGCACTGTTCACCCCAACTTCCACCTCTCATAGGGAGGCACTTCAGAGGCGTGGATGCCATTGGCTCATCTGAGTGTGATCCCCTACCAAAGTCCCATCTGCGGGAGCTATGCTCTTCCTAATCCGCATCACCTTCGAATCTTTATGTGAGGAAGGACGACCACGGCAGCATAGGAAGTGGTAAGAGCTCTGGAAGAGGACTTGGTACCTTTCCACAAATATGTTCATGCAAGCAAAATGCATGAATCACTCATACTGTGCCAGGCACAGGGGAACATGTGGATCAGACATGGTCAGGTTTCCCGAGAAGGTGCCCATCATCTAAGGGCGCAGACAGGCAAGGAACTGGACAACATAGAGGAAAGCACGGAAGGTTTCCTCAGGGTGCAGGGGTACATAAGGTAAATGGGAATGCTGAGAGGAAGTAGCCTGATAGTGGATCTTAAAGGTACATGACAATTGACCAAGTGAAGGATTTATCCTATACTAATACCACCAAGGCATGGTTGAGTGTCTCTAGATGCTCACTCATAAGCACGTGGACACACATACACAGAGCCCTGAAATGGGCACAGTGCTGGTTTGGAATAGCTCCTAGGTTAACCCTCTCTTTTCCTGCTGCTGTGATCCAGAGGTCTCCCTTCCTCAGCCATGTTTTCTGTTTCCTGAAAAGCTTTGGCAAGCTTCCTTAGAACTGCTACCTTGTCCTGTTACTTTAAAAGTTTTGTCTTCTCTTGCTGAATGGCAAGGGAAGCCAGAGCAAAAGGAATTCCCTAGGGCATCTCTAGCTTCCCTTTGCTCTTAGTGTTTCCCTGTGATGGGACAAAGAGCAGGTTTCTGGTTAGAGGGAGAGGGGATTCCATTTGGGGAAATGGCTAACTGGGTGAGAGCTATACAGGGTCATTGCCTTCAATCCCTGCAGGACTTTTAGGACAGAAGGAGCAGATTGCAAAGCAAGGACCAATGTAGGAACCATAGAAGCAGGGAGATTGCTCAGTGTGAGAGGCTGTTTCCCCAAGTTCTTGCTGCCCACGGGTGGATCAGCTGTTCTGAGAAGTAGTGAGCTCTCTGTTGATGTTGGAGTACAAGGAGACCAGACCGCAGTTTACTGGAAAGGGATGGTGGTGCAGCAGGGTTTCAAACACTCGGTGAGAGATCACATCTCTGTTGCCCTGCTCTGCCATTTTTCACCTGAGAACTGACTGAACACAGAAGGTATGCTCAGGCCTCACATGGCCCGGGGATTTGCATTTCCAAGGTTATAAAGAAAGGCATGTAGTTAAGTATGTGTATAGGCGTCCAAGATGTGAAAGATGTGATTATTTGCAGAACCTAATCTCATACCTTCCCATCCTTGTTGAACTGAAAATTGCAAAAAATATTCTCATTCGTATCTGGAATGGTATGTTTCTAAGCAATCATCATTCTGAAAACTCATTCCAGCCTGGAGACGACCTGAATACCAAAGAGAGTGAAAATGTATATATTAGGTTACTTATTCAAATGCCTATCTGGCAGTTTGGATAGAATTAAGCAACGGTCCAATCTGGCTGTTGTTTTATGCATGGGATGTCAAAGCTAAAGAGCCCATAGAGAATAGCCTCTCATTCTTTTGCTGCACAGAGCCTCGGTGCTCTGTCTTGCTCACAGATGGGGAAAGAGGCCGAGAAAGAGTGGCATACAGCCTAGAATGGTAGACCAGGAACCAGTAACTGCCATTTTAGGATCTGAAGCACAGGCAAGGTAATATTGTCCCCATTGGGCAAAGCAGGTAAACTGAGGCTTGGTGCAGTTAAGTGACTTGTACAGTCTCAGCTGGTCAGAGGCAGAGCTGCCTGCAGTCCAGGCCACTGTCTTTTCACAGGAACTCCCTGGGCCCCTAGCATAGCCTCAGCGATAGCACGTTCCTCCTCTCACGTGACCTTCAGGTCTGCCCTGAACTTCCGCTACAAAATCTCAGGCAATGCTGATATTATCCCCACATCTATAGCTGAAATTCCACTGAGGATATGGACCTACATTTTAGGTCCCCGAACAGGGGACTCTGCCAAGCCACTAATCCACCCTGCACGCCCTAAAAGCCCCACAACACTAAGTGGGAGCATGTCATTCTGCAATTATAATCACACAGAGCAACAACACAAATCTGCCTTTTGAAATAAATCCTGGGAGAATGATCGCTGAGAAGCTTGCTTAGGTGTCATCTGTGGGAAGATTGCCCAGCCCACCCTGCCCAGGCCCAGGGCACTTTTCACACAGGGCAGTCACTGTGTGTGGAGATTCTCGCCATGAAAGGATAAGTATTATAGGCCAAGAAACACTTCTGACAGTTTTCTGCATTTCCAACCTTGTGGCCTGGTGTCCCGCAAGTATCAGAAGGTTTGCTGAGCAGATGGATGGATGGATGTTTGGGTGTATATATGGATGGCATCACTGTAAGGAAGGAACTCAAGAGAGAAGAATGCTTCACCTTTCCCAACCAACCTGGAGCCCATTAATCGGATAGCACAGAGCCTCGCAAGCCCTGAAACTACCATGATGCCTCTACTCCATGAACAGTAACTAAAATCAAGAACAAACCCTTAGAGCTGCCTGGGACTCTGCCAGTGCTGAGGACGAAGAGAACAGCATCTGAAGCACATCTTTCCACTCAGACTTGAATCTCACTTCATCTCATAAGATAATTCTGAAATCACAGCTTCAGTATTTTCCTCCAATATTATCCTCAAGAGCCTGTCCTCCCCAGGTGCCTAGAGCCCAGCCCTCCATTGGAGCCTTCCCCAGCCAGGTAGCCCACCGTGATGTGTGAGGTGTCCATGCCAGCTCCTCTTTCCCACCTGGTACACTGTTCTTTCTTGCTTATCTGATGCTTCCTCTTATTGTCAGCTCACGATGGTCAGTGTGGGAGGGGCAGTGTGGGCCAATGCACAGGGCACGGGCTCTGGGCTTACCAGCCTTGGGTATAAATCGCAGTTGGACCAATGAATAACTGTAGGACTTTGGGAACCATCACTTAACCACTCTGAGGCAATAAATGGGGTGAAACTTTCCTCTTGAAGTTATTGGGAGGTACGCAGGGACCCTAATAATGGAGGGCTTTGTCTGCAAGCTCAGGTCTTATCCAACAGACAGGGAACATCATAGGATCAAATCTACTTTTAGAGAGAATATTTTGGTAATGGCACAGAGAATGGGTTGGAGAAGAGGTACTGGGTGGAGGGGCGGGGGGAGAACTCAGGTAGGAGATTTTGCAGGAAAGAACAGAGGTTGGGCATGGGACCTTGAGGGCAGAGGCAAGGTGGAATTGCATGATAATAGCCTGAAGAAAGGAGATAATAAGCAATAACAAGAAAAGCTAATGTTCATGAGCTCCTACACAGGGCCAGGGATTATGCTTTATAAGGATTGTTTCATCGAATCTTGTTAACAACCAGAGATTAAATATATATATATAATTTATTTTTTTACAGAGAGGAAGGGGGAGAGAGATAGAGAGTTAGAAACATGATGAGAGAGAAATGTTGATCAGCTGCGTCCTGCACACCTCCTACTGGGGATGTGCCCCCAACCAAGGTCCATGCCCTTGACCGGAATAGAACCTGTGACCCTTCAGCCCGCAGACCAATGCTCTATCCACCGAGTCAAACTGGTTAGGGCCTTTTTTATTTTTTATTTAAAAGAAAAATTATTGATTTTTTACAGAGAGAAAGAAAGAAGGATAGAATCAGAAACATCGATGAAAAAGAATCATTGATCAGATGCCTCTTGCACACCCCCTGCTGGGGATGTGCCCGCAACCAAGGTACATGCCCTTGACCGGAATCGTACCTGGGACCTTTCAGTCCACAGGCCTACGCTCTACCCACTGAGCCAAACCGGTTTCGGGCCAGAGATTTTTTAATCCTCATTTTACAGATGAGGAAACAAACATTGAGAGGTTAAGTGAATAACCTGGGATAGCACAGTAAGTAAGAAACCTGGGATTCGAGCTCAGATAGTCCCACTCCAGAACCCACATGCTTAATCACCCGACCAGTTCTCAACTGAACAAGGCCTCCCAGGCAGGACTGGGGAAGATGGGGTGCAATGAGTAAGGAGAGGGCAAAGCACTGGATGACTCTCAGGTTTCTTTCCCGAGGTTCCTCGCTCCTGGGAGGCAAAGCCAGAATTTTAACCAAGTTTATCTAACTCAAAAACACTTTCTCTTTTCACAGCCTCAGAAAATTCACCTGAGAGCTTGGTGTTCTCATGACAAAAGGGGTCAAGTAGAGATTGGTACTTTCCCCAGAATTTCACAATTCTTTTACTTAAGCTATAATACCATTACTAGCTTCCTTAAGAGGTTGAGGGTGTGTGTTTCTTTACAGAGAAATTTAGTATCAATTATAAAGAAAAAAAAATTGACAAGAAAATGCATTTAATAGCTTGGCTTCTTTGGTGCCAAACTAAATGGAAAGGAGGACTTCAAGTACCTTTGGAAGCAATAGGGGAAGGGCAGAACATTCAGGTAGCCTGAGGGAGACTGGGCAGAGCTTGAGCTGTCTTCTGCATCTCCTTCCCAGGGCTGTTCTCTGCAGGCTGACCCTGGGGACAGCGCTAGGTAACAGCCCCTGCCTGGATATCTCATAATCAAAGACTGAAATGGACAGGTAGGTGGGCCTCCAAAGGCTATAGAAGGGCCCAACACACAGAAGATGCTAGTAGGTCTCAGAAGCCAGGTCATGTGACCTGGGCACATTACTTATGGTGACAAGCTTCCTTGTTGACTTTGGAACATCAGTGTAATCAAGGCCACTTTGATCTACTCTTTCCTATCCTCTAATCAAGGACCTGTCACACTAGATTGGGACTGAGGTCCTCGAGCCTTGGCTGTCCCCTGGGTTGGAACAAGTTAAGTATTCGGACTGCAGCGCTCGGTGCTGAGGGTGAGAGCCAGAGTGAAACAGGCAAAGAGTCTCATCCTGGATCCCACCTGATGGGCCCAGGCAGAGAGGTGAGTGCAGGTGTGAGGTGAGCAGGTGGACATGAATCCAGAGTCGCTGGGTGGAAATGGAAGGTAGTGCCTGGGATAGGTGGACACTTGCAGTCACTGCTCTGGATACCAAGAGCTCTGTGGAGTGTGCTGAGTGGTCCCAGTGCTGTTAGGAGAGTGAAGTGACATGGTACATAGAAGCATCTAGCTGCCAGGCACACAGGACACTTTTGATGTTAATCATGGAATTGTTTTCCTGTTCCATCAAAATTGTCCAAGAGCTTCTGAGGTGCCAGGTCTGTGGGCACTGAGGAGGCAATGATCATTAAACCACAGCTCCTGTCGCCCAGAAACTCAGAATCCTGGGGATACAGACTCATAAACATGATCCAATCGAAGGTTCTATGTAGCATGATGTGGGGAGGCACAGGGATAGGCCATGTGAGGTGTAGGAAAGCTCCCCAGAGTTCCAGGAAAGCTCCCTGGAAGAGAGAATGGCTTAGGTGAATGCGGAAAGTTAAGAAGGAGTTAATCAGGCAGAGATTGGTGAGAAATCCATTCTGGGAATGGGCACGGCTTCAACACAAGCATAAGACAGCATGGTGTACTCAGTGTGTATCAGTGGGATGTGAGGAGAGGCAGGAGCTATAGCCAGAGAGGAGGAAGAGCTCTGCTATAGACTAAGGAACCTGGGCTCCATCCTGAAGGGGATGGGAAGCCACTGAATGAGTTTCAGCCAGAGAGCAACCTGGCCAGCTTTGTCCTTTAAATAGATCATCTGGTTGGTGAGGGCAAGTACAGTAGAGAAGGCCAGCTGGAGGCCCAGGGAAATATTTAGTTTGATGTCTCTAAGTCAAAATTCAGTTATGCTCTGGAAAAAATAATTAGGAAAGATTCTTAAATGGGAACAATGGCTTTTCCAACTAGATATGAAATTTTAACATTTGTACTCCTTATGCAGTAAACTGGCTTCCCATTCTCTGTGCTATATAAGGTGCTATAGGAGACATAGTGCCTTTGATGGCCCTTTCAGCTTTCACTCTAATACTCAATGATTCTAATTTTCTTCTCAGGGGGTTTATGTTATTGACCCCCTAGGAGGATCTGTGCTTTGGGTTCTGTCTTCCTCCTATTAGAGGGGGGTGCCCTGAGGGCTTGCCATTCCCTACCTTTTTTGTAAAAGACTCTAAATTTATCAAATGGTTGGACAGTGTCAGGGTCTGTGTCGGGATCAGGACTCATTGGGTGGCTCATATCAAGATGAGGTCTGTGACCAAGATTGCTGCTCAGACTATGGGAATGAGACATTGACCACTTGAGGTCTTTGAAATCAGACCTTGGGGCTCAGAGTCTGCCTCACTTAGCTGATCTGCCAAATTGCTCAGGATTCTGGGTACATGTACTCGAGGTCTCTTCTGATCCCGGCTGTGCCAACTTTGTACATTTGGAAACTGGAAGGAAATGGATGCTCTGGGTTCTCACAGTTTTCTTCTGAGCCAGCACTAAGTCCCAGATGAGAAGGCCTATTTCATGACTGGGAGCTCCCAGAGGGAGGGAGCACCACCTAAGTCATCTGTATCCACAAATTTATTATCCTTCTCATTTAATTTAAGAATTTCCTTGTGGCAGGTACTGTGCTAGGTGCTGGAGACACAGAAGCAAGCAAACCACAAAACCACCTTTGCTTTCATACAAGTTATTAACTCTCAAGGGATGAGAAAATTGGCTGTGATGGGAGAGAAGGGTGTAGGATGCTAATGGAACAGAGAACAAGGGCCCTGACCAAGGGTGGAACCAAGAAAAGTCTTTTGAAGAATGAATTACTACCCTGAGGCCTGGAAGATAAAAAGTAATTGGCCAAATGACAGTTGTTGGGGGAACATATTACAACAGGGGGAACAGCTTGTGAAAAGGCCTGGAAGTAAGAGACTTGGCCCCCTGAAGGAATCATCAGGAGGCCAGTGAGGTCCTTCTGATGGAACAGCTCTATATCTTAACTGTAGTGGTCATCACATGAGTGTACACATGTGTTAAAATCGCATAGAACTAAGACACACACAAACAAGTACAAGTAACTGATGAAATTACAAATAAGGTCAATGGATTGTATCAGTGTCAATGACCTGAGTGTGAACATTGCACTATAGTATACAGATGTTACCATTGGGGGAAATGGGAGGAAGAGCACCTGAGATCTCTCTGGATTACTTCTTACAAATGTATGTGAGTCTACAGTTATGTCAAAAAAAAAAGTTAACAGAAGAAAGAGGAGGAGTAGAACCAGGTGTTGGCCAGTTTGACTGAGGCAAAGAATGAAGCAGTACATAGCATAGTTGAGCCCAGAGAGTTGGTGGAGGTTAGACTCTACTGGATTTAAATCATATGGGGCTTTTTCTGAAGATGGTTGAGAAGCTTTTGACAAGTCGTAATTAAGGAGTAACATCATTTTGTTTGCATTTGAAGAAGATTGCTCAGTTTGGAGATTGCATCGGAGAGGAGTAAGCAGAGAGATAAAAATCAAAATGGAACATGGTGGATAAGAAGGGACACTGACAGACTTGAAAGATATTTATGAAGCCCAAATTGGTAGGAGTTGATGACTGAGAAGTGAGAGGACAGGGGAAATCTAGAAGAACTCACAAGTTTCTAACCTGACCACCGTTGGATGATGGTGCTCATGACTAAAACAGAGAACACTTGAGAAGAAACAGGCTTAGAGAGAAAGGTTTCAGAGACGGGTTTGGAATATTTAAGATGCCATTCAGACCACAACGTCCAGATGTCTAGTAAACAGCTGTATGCATATGTGTCAGAAGCTCAGGAGAGAAGTCTGCACTAAGAGTATGAGTACACAGAATAAAAGGCCAGAATTCTAGGGCAGAATTCTGAAAAATACTGACATTGAAAATGTGGGTCAAAGAGGAGGGGCCCACCATGAAGACAGGACTGTTGAACAGTTAGGAAGGAATCAGAACTGCTGAAGTCAAGGGAGGAAACATTTCTGACAGAATGTCAAGGTAGATGCTGCTGGGACCAACTGCCCTGGATTTGGAAGAGCATTGGTAACCTTGAATAGTAGGTTCAGTGCAGTGGGGCTGGGATAAACAGGAGGTGAGTGAATGCTGATAGGAAGTGTGGACTACACTTTCTTTCCAAAGTTTTGCTTGTGAAGAGGAGAGGAGGTAACTAGAAGTGAGGCAGGAGTGAGTGAGGGTTTTGAGGTGACTGTTGTCCTGTTTTGAGACTGGGAAGGACTTGAACATGTGTAAGTACAGATATGAATGGCCCTCAAAGAGGGAGAGAGGGAAGATCCAGGGCCTGGCTCTGTGAACACCGAGTGCTTTCTGAAATTAATGAGCAGGGGGAGAGTTTCTATGGGTACAGTCTCTGGGTTCTGTTGCACCCCACTGACTATTCTAAAAATGTTCCGTGCTTCCTCTTTCTAGAACAGCTGGGCCAGTACGAACTGTGAGGAAACCACCTTTTCACACTCCCTAGAGGAGGCTCGATTTCAAACCTGAGCCAAGGTGCTTCCTCTCTAAGGGCCAGTGCGGCTAGACTGGCCCCTCTCAGAGCAGCACCCAACTGGCCCCCAGCACGAGGTCAGAGGCAGCAGCACACACAAAATTTTCCACTGTGGCTTCTTGCCCACCAAGCCCTGGATGCCCACCCACTCATGGGGAATCAGCATGACTGGGCAGAAGGCATGCACTCTGACTGATGACTTCATATCAACTTTGAAAAGGCAACGTGGCTGACTAGATAACCTAAACATCTTCAAAAGATGTGCATGGAGATGATCATCTCATTATATTTAATTCAGGCACCTTCTGTGTTAGTTCTCCTTACATGCTGCCACTGGCTAGAAAAGGTGCTTAATTTTCTTGTTTCTATGGTGGGTAGCAGCTCATGGGTTGTTGTAAAGAAGAAAATGAGAGAGCATAAGTAGAAGAGCCAGGCATATATTAGATTCTTAATAAATTCACATTTCCTTCCTTTTCTTGCCAGGAGCCAACATTTTCTTTCTCTCAGCAAGTGCTTGAGTCTTGAGTCTGGGGGCCAAAGGGGCTAGACCCAGAGAGAGAAGAATGCCTCCCGTCTCTAGAAGCACCTGATGTGGCTATGCCTCAGAATAATGCCATCTGTCCTTCAGGCGGGTTTTGTGCTATTTATTTAGGGGATCCTGTTTCAAGAGAGTGTTAGGTTTAATATGTGAGATGAAAATGCAGGCTAACTGATCAGTTGAAGGTGGGGAGAAGTATTCTTATTGCGATAGAAATATTTGAGAGTTTGTGAGAGGAATATTCTTCATGTGATAAAAAGGAGCCTTTGCTTTATCACCCAGTCTCTTTAAATATGTGCTCCCCTGGTGCAATTAAGCATTTGTTTACAGATCATTAATTATCTGGCGGGGAGGCTTGGCTGGAAGGATTATGGCCCAGAGACACAGCTGGAGAGTTGGGAGCTTGTGCCAAGTGAGAATCCATCAGAACCAGAGATAGTGAAGCTCAGAAATGATTGTGTAAATTGTGACAGAAAGGAAGTCGGTTTCCAAGGCTTGAGCATACAGGCGCTCTGGGACCTCTAGGGGAGCTGCATGGGTGAGTGGAGGTCCATTCACCAAGGCAGCAAAGGGAGAAGGCGAACAGGGAGGAGGTGGTATGGCTGAAGGTAGGAGGAAAAGCTGAGTTCCGTTTGGGATATTTGGAGTAGGAGGTGGCTGTGGGATAGCGAGGTGGAGAAGATGGTCTAGAAGGCAGATGAACATCAGCGCTGTGCTCCAGCAGTGCCTAACCAGTCCCAGTTTCCCCAAACTTCCAAAAGCAGTCCACACATCTCTGCTTCTGCTCCCAATTGCTCTCTAGCCCGAATGCTGAGTTCCCTGCCTTCCCTCCCTGCCTGTTGAGCTTCGAGCTATCCTGGAGATGTCCGCTCCTGCTCCCTGAGGCAGGCATGGGTGTCCACCTCCTAGATAAACTACCTCCACCCAGACAGACCTCCGTCAGCACCGAGGCTTACAAGAAGCTGTCCTGGTTTAACCAAGATCACATAATTATGATTGAATAAATGGAACAGGCTCAGCTCAGGAAACTATAAGTGTTATTCCACTTCTGTTATAATGGTTGCATTTGCTCCCTTTCATGCCTCCCCAGTTGTACTAGTTTCTGAGGGCTGCTGTAACCGACTACCCTAAACTAGGTGGCTTAAAACAACAGAAACACATTTATTCTCTCACTGTTCTGGAGGCTAGACATCCAACAGCAGCAGCAGAGCCCGGCTCCCTCTGACACCCTGAGTAGAATCCGTCTTTGCCTCTTATTCGTTCCTGGTGGTGGCGGTCAATCCTTTGGAATTCTTTAACCTACAGCCCCTAAACTCCAGTCTCTGCCTCTGTAGGCACATAGAATTATACCTGTGTCTCTGTCTTCACGTGATGTTTTGAATGATTATCAACCTGTGCTTTATAAATCAGGTTGTTTTTTTGTTTTTGTTTTTGTTTTTTAATGCTTTATGTATAAAGCGGCCACTATGTGCAAAGCTCTACACTAGAAACTGTCTGTGTGCTTTCTCATTTAATTGTACCATATATCCTGGGAGGTAGGTCTCTCTAGCCCACAGATAAGGAAACCAAACTTCAGAGAAGTCACGTGAGTTGCTCAGGTCTGCGCAGCTGGGTTGGGCATTAGATTTGTCTGATTTCAAAGCCAGATCACTGACTACACTCTGCTGCCTTTTCCTTCATCTCATTGCTGTCCAGCCTCTGAATCTAGGCTGCCTCAGGTGTATTTAGGCCAAGCCCCTGAAACGGGTTGGGTTCATGATTTTGCCACAGTGTTAAATAGACAGCACCCCTGGTTGTGGGATGGGGAATAGAGGGTACGTGCAGAGGGGGCAGCATGGAAATGGCAGTAGGTTGGAGACACCCAAAGGGAGGGTCTTACCTCAGGGGACAGAATCGGGAGGGCCTCTCACTAGACCTTGAGAATAAAGAGGTGGACTTTTCTCCAGGGTTAGATAAGGGAATGCTCTGGGCATGGGTGGGATCACTGTGCACTGAAGGCTTTCCCCTGTAATCTGGGCCCATAGGTCAGGGAAGAGGCCCGATGGAAGTGGGTCCCGTTGCTGAGCTAACTTTGCATTGACCTCTGTGCTGTTTCATCATCTCTAGAATGAGATGCTTGGGCTCTAAGTTCTCTGAAGTCACTATTCTTGGTTTCCAGCTTCTACAGAATCAGTTTCCATTTCATAACTATTTTAAGGTGTTTATTACATTGCCAAAAAAAGAGAAAATTTTCTCTATGCCAAGGAACAGATATTTTTTATGTTACCTTTTTTTTCTTGAACATAACTCTGCTTTGCTTCTTCCATGTCTGTCTTTTCATTCTGGTGAGTAACCCACACAGGTTTTCTCAGTGGCAACAAAGCACTCCCAAGCATGGTCCTTCCTTTTCTTAACACCAAAGTTAAGGATTTGCTCAGAAAGTTAAAACCATGTGGACAGTGTTGTCTGACTCCTAACCGGGTGAGTCTGTTATGAGTTCTCGCTGTGACCTGTCCAAACACGGAGGTTAGGGAGAGAAGGGTGCACAGGTCCAGCTTGCCTTGCTTGGGGCAGGGCTGCAGCCTCCTTGCCACTGTGAGCGCGGTGGTTTCATTTCTCTCTTCAGCTTGGGAAACCTGTACAGGCCCAAGCAGATGTTTCCAGCAGACTCTTCCTTCCATGGACATTGAACATCTCGAGTGGAAAGATGCCCCCTGTTGTTGAGCAGTTGAGGTGTGCTTGCGCCTGGGGAGTGGCTGAGAGTCAGAAGATTACAGAGTTTTGAATGTTTCATTTTTCAAGGTCACAGCAGCACAGAAGGGTTGGCTTGGGAAAAAGAATGTTCCTCTTGCCAAGAATCCATGTCCCAGCTGACTCCTATGCTGATGAATCTGGCTGCCAGAGAACCACAGAGTCCCTCTCCGGTGACTGGAGTTATTGATAACTTGTTTTCATATTTCAACAGCAAATCTAATCTATAATTTATGGTACATGTCCCCATGCCCACCTTTCATGTGCCTTCTCTGCATCTTGTTCCCTAAGGAACTAGGGGGCAGGATTTGGATTTTCCCTTCAGGTACCTCTTACTCTAACCAAACCACTATCAGTGCCATCAGATGTGTCAGCAGCAGGAAGATGAGTACTGCCTCCCAGATTTTACATGACAGGACTTACGGTACCTACCAAATGACAAGCAATATGCCAGGGACTACTGGAAGTAACATAGCAAAGCGGAAATTGCATGAACCTCACACCTGCTTTGAACGCATGACTTGGACTCTCACCTTCCCTCTCTGAACCTTAGTCAATACATCTGTGAAATGAGGGTAACAACAATTACTTCCCAAGTTATTATGAGTATTGCATGCGAAGCACCTAGCTGTAACCGACTACCTTAAACTAGGTGGCTTAAAACAACAGAAACAGGAGCTCAATAAATTGTAACCTTGTCTCTCTCTCTCTCTTTTATATATATCATCTCATTCTCTCTCGTCAATCTGAAAGTTTTTTAGTTTCTCACTTTATAGATAAGAAAACTCAGTCTTTCTATTTATCCACTGTATAACAAATATTAAGCAGAACTTTTGGCACAAAATAAGCCCTCAACAAATAGTTCATTAGTAAATGGGTGGATGAGTGAATGAATGAATGAGGCAATCATATGGGGGTTAAGAATCTTATCTAAATTTTCACAGCTAGTATCCCCTATGAGTTAAGACATAAGGCAGACATTACAGAAAATTTTATACAAGGAGACAAAATAAGAACCCAGAAATGGAAACAGAAAGGCATAATATAACTCATCCTTTTTTTTGATTGAGAACACTATGTTTCACAATTCTAAAGGTGTGTTTTAAACATACAAAATCTGAACATGATTTTAAAAGCAGACAATAGAACCCCAAACTCAAGTCCCCAAACTCCATAAGATAAGATACAGGTCTTACTAAGGCCCCAGTGTTCTTACACAAGGCAAGCTGCCCAGGGTTGGCCAGGAAGGATGGGGTGCACCTCTGCAGGAATGCTGCCCAGCACTCAGGGAGGGGGAAGACACTGCCCACAGAAATACTGGGCATCCATCCTGGTCAGTGTCCTATGATCTCCTGAAAGGAAAAATATCAGAGCCTTTATCAGAAGATGAGAGTGGAAAAGATAACTGATAGTTTCTGGAACCTACTGTGTGTGAGGCATTGTGCACTTTACCGTCATGGTCTTTAGACTCCTTGAGAACCTAATGAAACTCTACTTGACAGATGAAAGACCCAACGGGCACAGATTTGCCCAAGTACCTTGGCAATAGAGCAGTAACTGAACCCAATTGTAAGTTCAAAGCCTCTGCACTTTCCACTTTTCATATTGCCTTGCATCCTCTTCTGTGCCATGCTGCCTCTCCAGAATGGACCATAGAGCCATGAGCAGATCTCAGTGATCAGAGACCCTCTGTCAGCCCAGAAAAGTGGCCGGGTGCATTAGCTTGGTGGAGGTGGGGGCCTGGCCAGTTAACTACTGGGCCTTCCACCACAGCATAGGATGAAAATATCAATGCATTCAAGGGTGCTTTCTGAAATAATGTCTACCAGAATCTCACCTGAACCAATCAAGGTGGTCTGGACATTCCCAAAGAACCTGAATATGGCCCTGTGAGGATGAATGCTCCATCAGCTCCCTATCGTTATTAGTAGGGCAAGAGTCAAACTCAGAGGGAACCAGAATCAGGGTAGAGAAGTCCAGGGTTGGGTCTCTGGAGTCAAATAGCCTGTGTTTGAATCCTGGCTCCACCATTTACTCCTGTGTGACCTTGGACAAGTTACCTAACATCCCTATGCTTTGTCTGTGGTTCTTCAACTTCCAAATGAGGCTCACATTAATAGTACTTACCATCCAGGATGGTTTTGAGGATTAAATGAGAAATGTCTATAAAGCCTGGTATGAGATGAGCACTCCACAGGGGTTCACTGCTATTATTTCTATCATTATTCCTCCAAGTAAGTAATAGCAGGGTTAAAGCAGGGAGGGGGCTGACACTCTTCACAGAGATACCTCTGACTGGAGTTCTCTGATCCTCCTTCGTTATGGCTCAGAGGATATAACAGGTGGTTCCCAACAGGTTCCGGCTCTCTAGTCACCTACAGTGGGTATAAGACTATAGGAATCTGCTTAAGCAGTTGGAAACCTCAGAGTGCTTGAGAAATTCAAAGTCTCTGGAGTAAGGAGAACATGCTTTAAGAAACCCCAGATAATGTAGTCCAAATCACCAGTATTCACAGACTCATCCCCTACTCAAGCTAGGGGTGCTTAGAATAATAGATGTTGGACTTTCCCATAAGATCCAGTTCTCATATTTCTAAAAGGGGAGTCAAACCTCTGAGGAAAAGGAGAGCAGTGCAGTAATTACTATCCACAGTCAATTCATTGGCTTGTTGCTTTAAGAGACCCTGTATAAGGGCCTATCCACATAGCCCTCCATACCCAGGCTTCGGATCATGAAGCCAAAGTTCAAGTCTTCTCCATATGACTGTTAACAACTTCTATCTCCTCTCTAAGTCTTAGTTCCCTCATCATAAAAGTAGAGAGAATAGTACAAGCCTCGTGAGGTGTTTTGAAAAGATTAAAGGAGCTAATATGTAAGGCAACCAGTCCAGTTTCTATCATGGAAATCAGGAATTGTTAGTTCCATTTTCATTCACTTTCTCTGATTTGGCACTGAATTTGTGGCATAGATAGGAGACAGACAGTCTTAAGAAAATCAGAGTTGTTTATGGCTTTCTGGGTACTTCTAAGATGATTTAACTCTGAATGAGTGTTCTCTTTCATGCCTCTTACCTAGAACACAAAGCTCAGAGTTATCAAGTAAAAGCCTAAGAGTGAATTACCATGCGGGGATGTACTCTGGCTCTGTGAAAACCTGTAAAAGGCAGACATTCTGAGCTATGGGGTGCTGGAGCTGAGCAGAGATAACCAGAGAGTTAGCAAGTGGTCTGAAGGAAGGTCGGCCGCCCTGATACCTCCCAAGTAATGTTGAAATCACCAGAAGACTAAGATGAGGCAGCGATCACTCTGAGTAAGGGATTGGAGAGTCGATGATTTCTAGCCAACAGCAAGGTAAAGAGGAAGTCTAGCTTTGTAGGATGAGGTGGAATCATCCTGTTTCTGGGAGGACCATAGACTGTCAGTGAGGTTCCTGATACTATGATATTATTATTGGTATTAGTATGCCAACCATGGGTGACTGTCAACCTGACTTTTTCTGCTATGTGCATTTTTCTATAATTATTTCCATTTTGTTCTCTCTTGATATTCAGATAAACATTTTGAAAATGTCAACCTGTCTAGTGGTGCTAAGTGAAAACTACAAAAAGGACTTTGATTGGTTTGGGGCCCAGGTTGTGGAAGCCAGACATGGTGGGGATGGAGAAACTTGTACACTCACAAGTGGAAGGTGAGACACAGAGGGACAAAATAAAGCTGTTGGGACACCCATTACTCCTCAACTTTGTGGGCTTTTCTGTGTTCTAGGGTCTATGTTTCAGACACACACTCATTCAACACCTATTTGCTTAGAGTCTCCCATGTGCCAGGCAAGGTGCCAGGATATGACAGTGAGAAAATCAGATGGGGTCTTTTTTCCAGTGGAATTTTATATCTAGAACCAAAGACAGTCAATAATAGACTAAACTTATATTACATACTATGATAAACTCCATGAAGAGTAATGTAAGGAGCTGTAGAAATATGTGTCGGGGACCTGACCTAGCCTAAATGGGAGGAGGAAGACAGGGAGGACTCTCCTGAGAAAGTGGCATTTTCATCTGAGAAAAATAACAGAATAAGTTGATTTTATAAGAGAAAAGCCAAGCGACTGGAATGGCTGGAACGACTGTAATGACCAGTTGCTATGATGTACACTGCGGCTGGCCAACTGGCTTGATGGGGGCAGGGCCAACCTGCCAACCTCCCTTCCCCCACCAACCCATCGCTGATCATCACCCCCCCATACTCCGATTAGGGATGGGGCTGACCTTACGCATCCCTCCCCCCCTGGCCAGCTAGTCCCAATCGGCCACAATTGGGGCAGGACGGCCAGACCCCTCCCATGCATGAATTCGTGCACCAGGCCTCTAGTTTTATATAATGCACAAAGGTTTTTATATTTTTCTGAGAAAATACTCAACAAAATCAGTTTGAAATAATGACTTGTGTTTGTAGTTCCAAACACAATATCTTGGAAGTGTTTGCTGCAAGTTTAGACAAGGCAAGTAGCCTCAGAGGCTCTTGAATATGTAAGATCTGAAAGTGACCATGATCTGTGCCCACAGGCTCTCTTTTAAGGCTCTCTGTGTTTGTTGCATAATTATCAGTGTTGTTCAGCTCGTGATGTTCAATTTGACTCAATAAACATTTATTGGGCATCCTGCTCTCCTCATAGGTATAAGAACTCTCCTAATAATAACTATAATAATCATGATAAAAACAATAATAAAAACTATCTTTAATTGAGAGCTCACCATGTGCTAGTTGCTGTGCTAAGCAAGCATTTTACATGGATTATTTCACTTAATCCTCAGAACAACCCTATAAAGTCATATGTATTAAGATTCCCATAGCTCTCGCCAGGCGCCCTCGTGGGAGTGACATCGTCTTTAAACCCTGCGTGGCAATCGTTGACGCACCGCCGTGATGCCCAGGGAAGACAGGGCGACCTGGAAGTCCAACTACTTCCTCAAGATCATCCAACTCCTGGATGATTATCCAAAATGCTTCATTGTGGGAGCAGACAACGTGGGCTCCAAGCAGATGCAGCAGATCCGCATGTCCCTCCGCAGGAAGACGGTGGTGCTGATGGGTAAGAACACCATGATGCGCAAGGCCATCCGAGGACACCTGGAGAACAACCCCGCCCTGGAGAAACTACTGCCTCACATCCGGGGGAACATGGGCTTTGTGTTCACCAAGGAGGACCTCACTGAGATCAGGGACATGCTGCTGGCCAACAAGGTGCCAGCTGCTGCCTGTGCTGGTGCCATTGCCCCGTGTGAAGTCACTGTGCCAGCCCAGAACACGGGTCTGGGGCCAGAGAAGACCTCCTTCTTCCAGGCTTTGGGCATCACCACTAAAATCTCCAGGGGCACCATTGAAATCCTGAGTGATGTGCAGCTGATTAAGACTGGAGACAAAGTGGGAGCCAGCGAAGCCACACTGCTGAACATGCTGAACATCTCCCCCTTCTCCTTTGGGCTGATCATCCAGCAGGTGTTTGACAATGGCAGCATCTACAACCCGGAAGTGCTTGACATCACCGAGGAAACTCTGCATTTCCGCTTCCTGGAGGGTGTCCGCAATGTTGCCAGCGTGTGCCTTCAGATTGGTTATCCGACTGTTGCGTCAGTGCCCCATTCTATCATCAACGGGTACAAGCGAGTTCTGGCTTTGTCTGTGGAGACTGAGTACACCTTCCCACTTGCTGAAAAGGTGATCCTTCTTGGCTGATCCATCTGCTTTTGTGGCTGCAGCCCCTGCGGCCGCTGCCACCACTGCTGCTCCTGCTGCTGCCGCAGCCCCAGCCAAGGTGGAAGCAAAGGAAGAGTCGGAGGAGTCGGACGAGGATATGGGATTTGGTTTCTTTGATTAATTACCAAAAAGCAACCAGCTCAGCCAACTATTTGAGAAACAAGGAAATAAAGGCTTACTTCTCTTAAAAAAAAAAAAAAAAAAAAAAAAGATTCCCATAAAGAAAGTGAGTATTGGAGAGATTAAGAGACTTGTCTGTGACCACAAACTTAGTAAAGATAGGTCTTGCTCATTGGGCCAGGATTTGGATCCAGGGGCTGACATTACAATACACTATCTTCATTTCACATTAGTATGTCATGTTTGAGATGAAGAAATTGTACTTCAGAATCATTTCGGGGCCTGTGTATTTTCCCTGAAAATAATAATATCTATGCTTTGTCAAGCATTTCCTATATGACTAGCATGTTTCCTAAAACCTTCTAACTCAGAGGTGCTCAACAGAGCGGATTATTTTTTTAAGCTCAAGTGGACCTGATACTCAAGGAGGGTCAAAACTTTCTGTCCCGATTCTTACAACACCTTCAGAAGATATGTTACAATATTCCCATTTTACAGGTAAGAAAACTGAGACTCAAGGAGGTGAACTGTCTTGCCTGAAGTCACAGCAAAGATGAGGCAAAGTCAGGATTGAAGCCCTGGTCTTAGTCCAAAGCCCCCATTACTTTAGGCCTCCAAGCTGTCACGTGCATGACCAGCTGGCACTCCCTCTAACTCCAGGTGATGTGCACTGGCCTCTGAGCCTGTATTCAACATACAACTTCTCCCTTTCCTGCCTTCTTCCTCTCTGCTGCTCCTTTCTTCCCCCTGCCCAAAGCCCCACAACCAGACTTAGCCAGACTTCATAATCAGGGGACCACATGGGTTGATGCCTTAGCTTTGAGTTGATAGCATGCAGCTCAGGGTAATTCCCACCATGGACCTCCCAACAGTTCCAGATCCTCCTAACCAGGTATCAGCATGTCTCCTTAAACTCACCCAAGAAGACAGTGGTCCTGAGATTATTGCACAACAAGTTACTTTTTTGGGCAAAATTCTTTAAAATAAATTTAAAAAATTAAAAGCAAATACTTGAAAAGTCAAATTAAATATCACAGGGGGAAAAAAGAAACAAAATCATGAAAAAATGTGGTCAATCATTAGCAGGGAGGTTGAAAAGACACGCTCCAATTGCTTTAAAAATGCACAGAACCCAGGTCTCCTTAAAATAGTTTTGCAAAGTACATTGAGAATTCCGTGCAGTAATATGAAACACAAGTCCCCTCTGCTGCCACTGAACATGCTTCAGCTGGCTGAACTGAAGGAGCTTGACATTAACCCAAGGCTCTGCAAAACACAACAGGAAAGCACAATGGAGTTGCAGTTGCAAAGCTGCCCCAGATGTGTACATTTTCTGCTCCATTAAAATAACTTGGATGAGAAGCAAAGCACATTTGGTCCACAGAAAGAGGGAGTTAGGGGAGGGCCAGGGAGAGCACAGTCAGCTTCACCGTAGTCCTCCCACTCCCCAGTTTTGCCTCCCCTCTAAACCTTCCTTCACATGGCTTCTAGTCTGTCTAAATGCAAGTATGGGATGTGAGGATGATCTGGCTTTGACATCTGTCACCCCATTGTTGCCAGGGTTGATTTGCCTGATCTGGCTGGCTAGGCGAGCTTCCCCTTCCTCCCTCACCCATTTACATCTCTCCTGAAGCTGTGCACTCTGTCGAAGTGGGTGACCTTCCCCCCAGAGGAGAGGACCACACCGATCTTCAGTCAAGGGTATATGAGTAGTTGTACTTTCCTGCTAGAACCTCCAAACAAGCTCTCAAATATGACCCCAAACCTTCCAGGACTCCCCAGAACCAAACTGCTTTGCCATAAGTCTCAGTTTTCTTAACTCTGTCATGGAGTTGAGGCATATTTCAAGGGTTCAGTGTGAAATTAATTGAGATCGTATATACTTGGTGTCTGGCATGCCAGGTTTATAGTATGCTTTGGAGGAAAAGTAGTTACCACAGTTATCATCACTGAATCCAGGTCATATGAGGAGAGATAGATGAAGGGGGTGAAAATGTCTGGGCTGAAAACAGACAAGATCTTAAGGAGAGAGCCTGGCCAAGGGCATATACGTCTGTTGCAGGTTCAATCCCTGTCCCAGTCAGGATGTGAGCAGGGGGCAACCAATTGATGTGTCTCTCTCACGTTAATGTTCCTCTCTCTCTCACTCCCCCCCCCACCCCCCCGCTTCCCCACAGTCCTTTCCATTCTCTCTAAAAAGCAATATATATATATATATATATATATATATATATATATATATATATATATATCCAAGAAAAATATATCCTCACTCGTCTGGTAAAGATTAAAAAAAAAAAAAAAAAAAAAGATCCTAAGGAGAGAGGATCCCAAGTTTTCCCATATCTGAAGGGCTGACATGAAACTGTTGGTGGTGAAACTAGTCTGGCAGCTACAAGATGTAAGATTCCACCTCAGTGTAAGTAAGAAAGGCCCTTCTAATAGTCTATCAGTAGTTTCCCAAAGTTAAGGGGTGGCAGTCAACTTCCGGACATTAGAACTCAATCAGAGGAACCTGGATGACCATTTGGCAGGGGTACTGAAGAGAGGATTCAATTACAATTTGGTTGCAATTGACATTTTTAACCACCTCTGAAATCTGTTCTTTTGAACTGTCTTTACTTGCCAATCATAAATCACCAATGTCTTGAGTTTCTGGTACGTGTAAGGCCTGGGGCTGTGGGCTCCAGATCAAAGAGGTACTCTGATGGTTTTCTCTAAGGCAGCGGAAGCACTTAGTAGGCTCTCCTTGAAGCTATGTTATGGTAAAAGGCTGGCTGTGAGAGTCACCCAGGAAACAGAAACTCTTGGTTGCTCTGAGGCTGTCCCAGGGTGTTTCTTGGAGTGTCCTGTATCTGTCGGTCCTCCTCTAGAATCCATTCTACGCACCTACATGCAAAACATTTGAGTCTGTGTTTACTCTGTTGGCATTCATTTCATTGTTTGTTCTTTTCTTCCTGGGTTCTTGGGAAATGGAACTGCCTCCTTGTGAGAATTATTTACACTGACTCGGGTGGGGAATTTGTTTGAACTTGAGGGTGCAGTGGTATTTATTACGTTCATGAATGTGCCTGTGTTACAAGGAGTGGAATCAGGGTTCTGTCCTGTGGTCGCTGAGAGTGGGAAAGACAGAGCTGGGATTACACTCCAACTCCGAAATGGACAGAGTTTCAAAAGAAACCATGCAAAAGGCTTCCTATCTGTGTTCTTTGTGTCTTTATTTAATGCATTCATTCTTTAAGCATTTACTTCCCAGCCATGTGGGAGGAACCTGGGATGTGGAAATTACTCAGCCTTTCTGTCACCTCTCAAATAACTCGTTCTAATGCAGGAAAATAAAAGGTTCTGGGACAGGATAGTAGAAAAAGACTGCCTGTGCTTGAGGAGAGGCAGTGGTTTAAAAAGGCTTCACAGTGAAGATGGCACTTGAGGTGGTCTGCAGGGGACGCTAAGGTCACCGTGCACTCCAGGAGGAAATACTTCCCAGGATGTGGGCAGAGCAAGCACAAAGGCTTGGGACCTCATAAAACATGCTAGCTTGGGAAATATCCAATAGTTTAAGGTGTCTGGGGTACACTGTGTCTAGGAAGGTGGTAGGAGATGAGTCTAGTAATATATTTAGGGGTCACCCTCATTTAGATGGGATAGGCGGTTGGGCATGGTGCTACTTGAAATTACTTTGCAAACATATGAATAGTTTAGAGCTCCATGGACCTTCATTAAATTTGGCCAATTCTGCATGATCCGTCTCATGAATTGTCAGAAGTCCTGCTACACATTACTTTTCCTTGATAACCATAGGAGTGTATTATTAAAATAAAAACTCACTTAAGATTAGTCCAAAGAAATACTAATTACGAATATAAACCTGATGGAACAATAGAGTGGCCTTCTTCTTACCACAAGTGTGTGGGGCTACATAGGGCCAACATCTGCATCAGGACAACTTGTGAGCATGTCTGACTGGCACCACGTACACACCAGGGCTTAGTTAAAGGAGCTTGGCCTGTACATTTGGATCTGGGAGGTGTGTGTTGATGGGGTTCATCTGTATAATGTATTTCCGAAATCACAGTAAGATAGTTTGGGGATTTGGTTTTTCTACTTTATCATCCGTATATTTGATCTTAAAGGTGAGCACAGCGCTTTTAAAAGAGTAATGTTTAATGTTTTCTGATTATAAAGTCATACCTGCTTACTCTGGAAAATAAATACAAATGTACAGGTATAAAACACAAAAGAAAGTAAAGCCACCCACCACTATTAAGAAACAATGTTTTAGTGCATTTATTTTTATAGGTTGAGTTTATTAAGATGAATTAAAATATATATATATATATATATATATATATATATATATATATGACATAAATACTTGACCAGATTATAAGGGTTTTGAGGACAAGAAAGGTGTATTATTCATATAGTGACCTAATTTTGGCAAGTTCTGATACGATGTCTAACTTGAGTTCTATTTATTATTCACCCAAAATTCAGTGAGTCCCTACCAAGTGCCAGGTCTGAGCTGGGCACTAATTACTTCTGAGAGATAAGTAGCCATATGTGATACAAAATCCACCCTCACAGAGGCGTCAGTGAAAGGATACTGACCCCCTTTGATGTGAGATGGGGTTTTTATGAATATGGAGCCCAGTCACGCTCTTCCAGCTGGTGTCCATGGCCTGACTGGGAAGACCAAAAACCCTCCAGGATCTCTTAGGCCTGAGATAATAGGGACAGACCAAAGACTGCTATCCCAGAGACCCATTCCTGAACTTTTTAAGGTGCTCCCTAAATGCCAGCCAGCCCTGATCTTGCCTTCCTCAGAATACCCCTGCATTTCCCACTTCATTCCAACTGGTCCTGCCCAGTTCAGAGAAGGGTGCTCTGATGGAAGGAGACTGCAGAGGCACCCCGGCAGCCCTGGCTGAGAGCAGCCCACAAGAAACCTTTGCCTACACCAGCCAGCTGGTCTAACTGGAAATCCCAGATAAGCCCCAGTACTGGTCAGAACTAGTTTGACAGCTCTGGGGGAACTTTTCTGGGGGACTGACCCTCCCCACAGCAGGAGTTGGCAGTTTTGCAAAAAAAAAAAAAAAAAAAAAAAAAAAGTGAACTTTTTTTGAGAGGAGTGGCCAAAATTATTTGAAACACTAAAATTCTGCTCCATTGCAAGTGCAAGTTTACAGTTAGAGATCCAAACAAGATTGCCCGCGCCCCCCACCCCCTTCCCCGCGCGTGCCACATTCATTCTATCGCAGTCTCGCCTCCCCTTTGCAATGCCGGTTTTTGTTGTAATGCAGTTTGTTTTGCGGTGCGATTGTTGAAGCCACATAATCCTTCCCAAACGCGACTTTTAGTTAACGCATTATTTTCTGCAATGCTATTATTATTATTATTATTATTATTATCATCATCAACATCATCGTTATTGCAATTCAATCTCTGCCCTTTCCCCTCCCTCCTGGAGACGCACTCCGGCTGTGATTGCTCGGGTCTGACTTCGCGAGTGGCAGCGCGCTTCCAAACCCCCTCGTCAGCCCCCCGCCCCCCTTTCCCCTCCCTCTCTTTTCCGCGCCCAGGCCAGAGCAGCCGATTGGCAGAGCGCAGCTTTCAGGAACAATAACAGTGGGGGGACCCCCGGCCCGGGGAGCCGCCCCCCGCCCCCCGCCCCCGGCCCGGCCGCGCGGCTCGCGCCCCCGCCGCCGGGTCCCCACCTCCGCGCCGCCGGGCCCGCCCCGCGCCCACCATGTACGCCTTTGTGCGGTTCCTGGAGGACAACGTCTGCTACGCGCTGCCCGTGTCGTGCGTGCGCGACTTCAGCCCCCGCTCGCGTCTGGATTTTGACAACCAGAAGGTGTACGCGGTGTACCGGGGCCCCGAGGAGCTGGGCGCCGGGCCCGAGAGCCCCCCGCGCGCCCCTCGCGACTGGGGTGCGCTGCTGCTGCACAAGGCCCAGATCCTGGCGCTGGCAGGTGAGCAAACTGGCTTGGGGGGAGGGGGGGGCGATAAGGGGGGGACGGGGGACCCGGGCGGGGGCCGGGACCGGGAGCTGGATGGAGACTGGAGGTTGGGGTGAGCCGCTGCTCGCTCAAGCCTCCTCCTCCTGACCCGTAGGCTTTCCTTTGGGGGGGAACAGAGTATCTCTAAAAGGCCAGACCAGTTAAAAATACCGGATGGTTCCCTTTGTCTTCCCCTTCTCCCCGACACTCCCGCGCTGTCAGTCTGTCTTCGTCTCTCCGTGTCTGTCCTCCTTTCTGTTTCTATTCTGCTGGCTCTTCACTTTCCCTTTCTCTCCCTGCCAGTGCCAGTTTGTGCGTTCCTTTCTGTCTCTCACCTTCTCTTTACCTCTCACCCAGTTCCTTCTCTCTGCTCCCCCGTCTCCGTAAGTTTTCTAGCTCTCTGTCTCCCTCCCCCTTAAGGCCCTTGCTACCATCTGGGAATGAGGAAGCAAGGTGGATGTTGTCAGACTCTTCCAAGTGGGAGTCCCTCTTCCCCCAGGGAAGCTATGACACCCTTGTCCAGTCCGGGCCATCACTGGACGGGATGAGGAGGCCTTGATCACTGGGCACACCGTGCTCCCCTGGGCCTCTCGCTTGCCAGGTGGTGGAGGTAAGAAGATAGTGACTCTCAGCATCCCTCAGCCTCCACACCCCCTTTGAATCTCCTGGAAGGCTCCCTGATGAGAGCCCAGGGCCAGGAAAGCATTTCTAGGTCAGGATACGATGTGGGCCTCCCATTCCTACTTCCCCAGGATCCTGCAACACAGACAAGGCAGGTGGCTTCCTTCCCATTCGACAGATGAGGATACTGAGACTCAGTAGGGATAGCACCAGAAGCTGCCACTTCAACCTCCCACCCCAGGTTCCTTCTGCCACGCTCAGCACCTTTCCCTTTGTGAAGAGAAGTAAGTGGACGCTCTTCCCCAGCGAGCTGTTAGAGGCTTGCGCATAGATGTGAGAGGAGAAGCGAAGTATCACTTCTGTTTTGGGGCCCAGCCTCTTAGCTGTTGCTGGTGAGGAGTGTGCACCTTTGAGCGGGCAGAGAACGTTAGCCACCCTCCGCTTGGAAGGGAAAACCAGAAGTTAGGAACTAACTGAAGATATTGAGATATTGCTAGTATTTTGTAGGTTTGAGACCATTCCTATATTTTCCAACTTTCGTTGCCTTCTCTCATTTGGCCTAACAGAGGAATCCAGTGTACGTTGTATTTACATTTGGAAGACAAGGAAACAGAGAAGTGACTTGCCCAGGGTTCCAAGGCCAATTAGCAGGAGATCCTAGCTCTGGCTCCCTCTTGTTCCCTTCCCACCAGCTCCTGTTGCCTCCGGGATGGAGGTTTGCAGGCCTTGAGGAGGGGAGCAAAACCGGAAACTAATTGGTCAGGGCCCTTTTGGCAGACTGTATGCTCACCATCTCCAGGACAAATCTGGGGCACAGGGGTGTAGATCCACTCAGCACCTGGGGATACCTGAGGCCAGAAAAGCAGAATGAGGGGAAGTGTGTAGAAAAGGGAAACCTTTGTGGCTGATTAACTTTTATTTTGTCTGTTTACTTGCTTTTAATTACCTGAGGGAAGGGATTAGGAGCTAATTCCCCAAGAGTGTAGACCTGAGGAAGTTGTAACTAGGTTGTAACCTTAGCTTGCCTTTGCAAAGAAAGCTTGCTTCTCGGTGGCTGCCTTAGACTCCTAGGTCTGGAAGGGCCTGGGGACGGGAAGTGATGTGGGTTGGGGGTCAGGAGTATGTGTGCGCGTTAGTAAGTAAGAGCTGCTTTCCTCGGTTAGTGTGTTCATTCATCCATTTATTCATTCAACAAACACTAACCCTGCGCTTGGCTCTTCAGGCACCGCTCAGAGGCGGCTTAGGCCACTGAGTCTGATTTTAAAAATCAATGGAAGCCTGCATAAGTAAGACACGTGTACAGTTGTTATTGGTCTGAGGAGCATACCTCATGAATCTATAGGCAATTCATCCTCTAAGTTGGAATGCTGATAAATATCTGGGGTTATTAAAAAATATCTAGGCAACACCTGGAAATTGGCAGAATATATCCAGAGGAGAGGCAGGGCTCCAGTTTGAGCAAAGTGAGTTGCAAAGCACTTTCCTGACTCTCTTCAGATTTTTTTTTCTTGGGAGGAGAAAAGAAGAAAGAAAGAAACCAACAACTTGAGGTTGGCGGACCACAGTTTGAATTCCAGTCAGCTGGTTAATTTTTAAATTGGAGCCCACTATCCTGGGGGGAGTGCCAGGGTGGGTTTGGGAAGTCATTTATGCAGGAAAAGCTCTCTTGTGTGCCTTGAAACCCCAAATTGACTTGACTGTGGTGGCTCTTGAGAGCTGTTTGCAGTGACATCATCTTAAAGAGCTTGCCTTCCGCATCTCCCAGATGTAAGTACCACCGTGTTGTGGCACCAAATGTGAGAGGTGAGCCCTCGGGGTTGGGGGGTATGAATGGGGAAACAGAACCGCCTTATGTTTGTGAATCAGCTATGAGTGACTGAACCCCGTCTGGCACTGCAGCATGGTTTCAGAGGCAGTTTGGGAGCCAATGTATGGATTTTGGTGAGAAGTGTGTTACTGAATATTGGCCTAGGCCAACCCAGAGCCACCTGCAAGTGTACCTCTTCCTCCAGGAAATGTCAAAGCCAATGCCATGGAGCTCTGTATCCCCCCACCCCCCTTCGTGATCTTTTTCGCTGTGGTTTTAGTGTGTGTCAGATCCTAGGGCCTCGCCCTTTTCTTGCCAAACTGATTTCAGTTCAAGGGGGAAAAAACAAATCCACCCTTTCTGACAGTCTCGCCATGTATGTGCCTGCGCATTATCTGAGGATTCTTCCTGTGACTCTGATGGCAGAGATCACTCTTATTATTTCCATTTTATAGATGAGGCTCAGAGACCTGCCTTCAGTGTGCAGTTAATCAGTGATGAAGCCAGACTTGGAGCCCAGGTCTCCCAGTGCTAGGCCCCCACTTAGCAGTCTCCCGTGTAAAGTAGTTGATGTCCCTGTCAGCCACACAGCAGCAGGAGGAGAATGAAAGGCAGTGAGAGAACTGTTCATGAAGCAGAAAGTTCAAGACAAGTTTCGAGCCAGAGGACAGTTTTGGTTTGGTTTTCAAGTCCATTCTGATCTTCTTCTTCTTCTCCTACCAGCCTCCGTCCTGCAGAGCCCACACGCCTGGCCCTTCCCCCTTCAGTTGTCATTTTCCCAAGGAAATCTCAAAGGAGCTTGCCTTCTCCGTGGGGAGTCAACGTAACACAAGACTTGACTTACCTTTGGACTGTGGTCTTTCCTGACTCACTCTTATTTATCTGCCGAACAGGTTGTGAAAGTGAGAGCTTACTGTTATCTAGCTGCAGTCCAGCCTGCTAGTAGGGGCTCATGGTATTGAATTTTGTGGTCTTTACAGGGCCAAAACTGGTTTCTCTACACTCAGAATCTTTGTATGTGGGTGTGTGTTTTGTTGTTGTTGTTTATTTGTTTGTTTTTTGTTAACCCTCACCCATGGGATATTTTTCCCCACTGATTCTTAGAGAGAGTGGAAGGGATGGGGAGGGACACACAGAGAGAAACATTGAGGTGAGAGAAACACATCTATTGGTTGCCTCCTGGGCCAGGGATCAAGCCTGAGATCAAGGCACATGCCCTTGACTGGAATTGAACATGGGATCCTTCAGTCTGAGGGCGGACACTCTACTGAGCAACTGGCCAGGCCTAGATCCAGAATCTTAAAATTCTATGCACCTACACTATGTTGTTATTATTTGAGTGTGCTAAATTCCTCTTGTGGTCAAGTGCCTCTTACTCCTTCTGTATGCCAGGCCCAGGGCTGTGATAAGCAGATGCACCAGTGCACCAACACTTCTGAGTACTGCGATTGAAAGGACAGAGTGACGGAGGGGAAATCAGCTAACTTTTCCTGCTAACTTTTCCTAACTTTTTCTGTAGGGTTTCTCTCAGGGGCAGAGGAATAAAGAAGGAAGGGCATTACCCTCAGGGTGTGTGTAGACTGAGGAACCCAGGTACATGCTGCAGAGAGGTGAAGCCAGGCACTGGGGGCGTGCGGAGAAGGGACCAAGTCTCAGTGGGCTTTCCTTCCCAGCTCCACTTCCCCTGCCTGCACTCAGGCTGCACCAGTTTTCACTCATCTAAACCTAGTGCAGCAGCCTTCAGTTGACTGCCCTGCCTCCAATCTATTTTCTAAATTGCTATCAGAATAATCAGAATAATCTGAAACACTGTCTTGGTCAATTCGCTGTTCCCCTTAGAACCTTCAGCAGCTCCCTGTTGCTTGCTGAGTAAACTTTCAGCTTCTTGGTCCGGCCTTCACGGCCCTCAGCCCAGCCCCACCTCACTTCTCCAGCTCTACCCACCCTTCCCGCTGCCTCTAGGTCTGCAGTATCTTGTGCCACCTTGAGAACACACCCTCAGGCATTCCTTTGAGCCAACCAGGATGGGTTAATCATTGTAAGACATGGACGGGGCCTCTGCCTACGGAGCTCACCTTCCAGTGGGGAAGGCAGACATGTCACGTGGGTCTGGTGTGCTGAGCTGAGGGCTGTGATGGAGGAGTGGACAAAATGCATTGCTCAGGGGTGTTCCCTGAGCTACCCTCTCCCCTTCTAAGAGGCTCCCTCCTCCTCGGAGCTTTCCTTTTCTTTTTTTGCTTGTTCCTTGCTTATGGACCTTTGCATTTTGAGTCTTGGTTTGGTCAGTGGTGAATGTTGCCGACAGTGTGCTGTTAATCAGTGACGAAGCCAGACTTGGAGCCCAGGTTTCCCAGTCCAGGCCCCCACTTAGCAGTCTCCCTTGTGAAGCAGTGATGTCCCTGTCAGCCACACAGCAGAGCGAGTGGAAGGATGGGAAGAGACACACAGAGAGAAACATTCACTGGAGAAGAGTGAAAGGCAGTGGAAGAAGAACTGTTCATGAAGCAGAAAGTACAAGTTTTGAGCCAGAGGACAGTTTTAGTTTCTGGTTTTCAAGCCCACTCTGACCTTCTTCTCCCACTAACCTACTGAGGCCTGCCTGCTTTGTCTCTGTGTCCTCCTTGCCCGGCACCTAGCCCACACCAGTCAACCTGTGTTGAAATCAGGGATTTTGGGAAGACAGGTGCATTTTTCCTGCTTGGGGCACAGGAACCTCTTTACCAGCAACATGTTTTTCAGGACAGAAACTTGCAGTGAGATTTTGAGGTTTCATTCAACTTGGTTCATCTGGAAAAAGTCAGTATTCTTTATCACTCCCTCGACTAGAAGAAACCCCACACTTGAGGGAAAATAGCTTCCAAAGCCATGTTCTTCTTGCTTTGGTAGTTTTCGCTCAGACAGGGCTCAGGTCCCAGCTTGGCATCGCGGGTCCAAATAGACCGCTTGCTCCAGAAATGCTTTGGAACGTCTACAAAGTTAGCGGGGAAGCAGGGGACGAGCCGATTTCATATGCCGAGATTGTTGCATGTCATCAGTGGGAGACTGCCAACAAAAGGATTTATTTCTTTTTTAAAAAGGCGAGTGAAAACTTTTAATTTAGGTTTTGACATATTCTACTGATGTATGTTGGAGCAAAGATTGGAACTTGCCTGCTGTCATCTGTTGCAGACTCTACTGAAATCTTAACCATTGAAGGTTTGGTCTGATGTGATTTGTCTTGTTCAGAAACCACATACTTATTCCAGTGAGATGGTATGTGTTACTGAGCACTCAGAGCTCTGGTTCACAGGAGGAAAGAGAAAATGCCCCAGGTAAGCTGGGGTCTTGCTCCCTTTTTTTTTTTTTTTTTTTTTTTTTTTTTTTTTGTGCTGTTTTATTACTTAAATCCTTTTTATTTTTAAAGACACACTGGAAAAGTGGAATTCAAATTTAGATCTTTGACTCCAAGATAATTTCCTTTCCCACTGTGCCTTCCTGCTTTGTCTTATAAGCTCCTTAGAGAGAGAAGATGTGTGTACTTTTCATTTTAAAATGCTTATCAGAAAAGCATGCATATTCTGAAGAGGTTTTTTTTTCCTGGTTCTTTTAAGGTTTGCAGATACTGAGTTATGCCAGGTGGTCACACTCATACTGGAGGGAAACCTGGGAGGAAGAATAGCCATGGGTTTTCACCTTTACGGACTAATTTACTAAACAGTTATTAAGTGCTCACCAGGTTCCAGGCTCAGTGCTCAGAGTTCCCACATTCTCTGTCTACATCCTTGTGGGATGAGGCTTCTTGTAAGCCCTGAGAGGGAAGCTATTCAAATACTGTTTAGTGGGTGCTGTAGGTGCCAGGCAGTGGGCTAAGTCTTTCCACATGGCAAGGCTTGTGGAGAAGTGTGAGCCTGCTCCGTCAAAAAGGATGGTACCTAAACCAAGGTGGCTCTGATATAGTAAGGAAGGTGAACCCATGGTGAAACCGGAATCAGTGAGCAGAAATTCTCCCGAGGATCGTGTCTCATGGAATGGCAGGAGTTTATTGCAAACAAACACAGGCTCCCCATTTGGGGAGGGTATTCAAATGGGTTGCCCCAGAAGCACTCTGCTCTTCCCCTGATATCTGCTAAAGACCTGCTCTTTGCCTATCTGTGCTGCCCTCTGATTGGTTCCTAGCCTTTTTGCAACATTTTATTTTGCTCTTGCAAGAAAAACATCCTTGATTCAAAACATCCTGTTTTTCTGCAAAAACATTTAGTGGTTTCACCTAGCTCCTCAGTTCTTCTTTCTTCCATCCCTTACCCTATCTACCTAATTCTGCTTGAACTCCCTTCAGTGGGACTTGGGAACTGACTGGTAGTGTTGATGTGTGTGCTGATGATGTGGTGATTGGGCTCCCATCCCTCCTTGGGGAGCTCCAGAAGAGTAGTCGATTCGAAGGGGAGGGGATGAGTTTATCTGGGGACATGGTTGAATCTTAGGGACCCACAGGACATCTGGGCAGAAACTCCAGGAGATCACTTGGCTGGTGGGCCGAGGTTCAGCACAGCCCTGTGACACTGGGCTAAAGATCCAATGTGGAGGCTGTTAGCCATGGACGGGCGGGGTCACAGTGGGAGGTGGGAGCAGAGAGAGGAGCATGCTGTCAGAACACAGAACACCAGCTTTTAAGAGCTCAGCAAAGAAGATGACTGGGAGGGAGCAGCGAGAGGACCGGTGATAAACAAGGAGAGATGAGTATCCTGAAAATCAAATGGTTCCCAGATCTAGGCTTGCTTTTATTTATTTTAACTACACAGCAACTGCTTTTATTGGGGAGACATAGGATAGAACATCTATATAGCTAAGCAAGAGAATAAAAGCTTTGCATGGAATGGTATTTTGGGAGTTTTCCATGGTATTTTGGAAGTTTGCCCCAGTGGAGGAAAGATCATTGCTGCTCTTTGGGGTCCAGAAGGCAATTTGGTCGAGAGAATGGAATTCATAGGGATTGGTGGAAGTAGTGTACTAACAGGAGATAAAGAACGGACAAGCAGTGGGAAGGGAGTCCAGCATGAGATGAGCTCCCTGTCACCAGAGGTGGCAAGTAGGTCAGGAATATTCTGGAATAGAATCCTGCCCCATGAGAGAACTTGACTGTAGGACGTCTAGGTCACTAGCTTGAGTATCAAGAAGGAAGTGTAGGCTTTGAAGTCAGACAGTCTGGGTTCAAATCAGGACTTTGCTGCATATAAGCTGTGTGTCCTTAGGGAAATCACTTCCCTTCTCTGAGGTCCAGGTGCTCATCTGTAACATGCAGGTAGTGATCACCTTGCCCATTATGTTATTTAGCAAGGTAACCCGGAGAAGTGTCTGGCACATAGTAGGTACTCATTAGACAGGGGAATCTGTTAAGGACGAGACATGGCTAAGAGTTCCTGAGAGAACAGCTTGCCTAATTGTGGGCAACTAGGAATGATCTTTGTGAAACAGAGTTATCTGGCAGAACAGGCACGTGTAAAGAACAGACAAGTTTAAAATTGAGCTTTTGTGTGTTTCCATTGAAGACTTACCATGTCCCCCCATGTTTTGCCCTCTGTGCCTCTATGCTGGTGCTACTTATTACCATGGCAACAGCCTAGTGAAACACATGATGGTAGCTAGAAAAAGTGATTCCCTACTTGGGAGCCAGTAGGATGAGGTCCCTAGTCTTGTGTATGCACCAGCCCTGTGCCTACGTCAGTTAGGAGGGAGGTGGGGGGCTGAGAGCAAGGTGGCCTGCTGAAATCTGGTTAGCATTTCCTTCTTTCCCTTTCTGCATGGCCTCAGCGGGACATTTCTTCTTCAGATGGGCCCACTTGGAGGGATTTGATCATTTGCTCTTACCCTGTCCTGCACAGAAGACAGAGACCTGGAAGTCCCTGTGGCTGGTTAGCGGCCAACAGCTAGAAGGACCTGTTGAGGTTCTAGCCTAGTCCTTGTGTCTTGGAAAAGAAAACAGAGAAGAAATGATGAGCCACCCAGAGTTGGAGCCAGGCCTGGAACCAGCGTCTCCTGGTTCCTTTCTACCGTGGCAGGGAACTCTTCTTCAGACTAGATACCATCCTGGAAACTTGAAGACTTTGTCTGCCTCGGGTTTTATAAAAACAAGCATCATAGGTCAGAGTTTTGGTTGGCAAGCTGCGGCTCCTGAGCCACATGTGGCTCTTTGGCCCCTTGAGTGTGGCTCTTCCACGGCCCGGGCGAGTCTATTTTGAAGAAGTGGCCTTAGAAGAAGTTTAAGTTTAAAAAATTTGGCTCTCAAAAGAAATTTCAGTCGTTGTACTGTTGATATTTGGCTCTGTTGACTAATGAGTTTGCCGACCTGTGGGTCAGAGAATGCACTGTGCGTGTCTTCTCTGTGGCTTGTTTGTTTTTAATGCAAACATAAGACTTCACAGGATTTTTGAACAGATGAAAAACTTTAAGCTCACAGATAGATATTTTTAAAACAAGACCAAACCTCTATAAAACATTTTATATTTAGCCTTTCAGAATTTCCTCCTAGCTAACACACCCACACCAAATTAACCTCCCAGACATTGGATTCTTTAATTATCCAGCACAATTATATGTAAAATAGGAGTCAGGACCGCACACCTTCCATTTTAACTGCACCCGGCACATTCTCCAGAGCGGTCTTCACTTTTGGAGACAGACTCGCACTGGGTTTCCTGTTCACCTGCCTGTTTTCTAAAAACACTTATCAGCTTATTACCATGTCTCTGCCCCCTCCACCCCAGTTTAGTGGGATATTTCTCCCTCTCAGATTGATAAAAAAAATACCAAGTTTTTCTACATTTTTGAAGAGCAGCTTTTACCATGTTTTGTGGCTTTGAGTAGAGACTCTATTTGAGGTTTATGTAGAGTTTGGTGGCCTTGGTCAGCCTGTATAGCTCAGGAGTTTGGCATCAAGTCATATTGGTATAGTGCTTATTTCAATTTGGGAATACATCACAGCAATCCCCTAGAATATAGACAAGGTCTTAGGAGAAAGGCGGGCACTTCAGGAGTTATATTGGCACATATGCCTTTACTTCATACTATATAAAATGCCAATTTTATTTACATATGCTGAAGAAGTTACGGCAACTTGGTGATTTTTCTCTTGTTGCTATAGGATAATTAGATGATAAGGACAGGGTCTGTTGTGATGCAGATGTGATATGACATTCTGGCTCTGCTAACCAATAGCTTTGTCTTAATAAGCCATCTCACTTTTTTGTTAATCCTCACCTGAGGATATTTTTTTAGAGCGAGTGGAAGGGGAAGGGCAGAGAGAAACATTGATGTGAGAGAGACACATCAATTGATTGCTTCCTGCACGTGCCCTGACTGGGGCCAGGGATTGAGCCTGCAGCTGAGGTATGCACCCTTGACTGGAATCGAACCAACAACCCTTCTGTCCTCAGGTAAATGCTCTAACCATTGAGGAGCTAGGGTGCCACCTCACTTTTTGCACTTCAATATCTTCTTCGATAGAATTATGGGGATTCAATATAGTGATGTTAGTAAAAATTTGGCATAGAGCCTTGGCACATAGTAGGTGCATTTTCAATATTTGTTGAATGGATGAATGTAATCAGCTGATTTCCTAGTAGCTGGAAAGGAGAAGGAGATAGTTAATACATAAATCCTTGGTTGTTTTCTTCACCCTGGAAACAAAAGAATCAGAAAATCAGAACCAGTGAAGATTGTCTCTTCAGAGGCTACCCATTCATTTATGTTCACAGTGAAACATTATTTGATCTTAAGCTTGGAGCAACTGCAAAGGTTGACTAGAGAGTTTTCCTCACCCTTCTGAGTCAACTGCTAGCTTCTTGTGTGGTTCCTGGAATTCAAAGCCAGAAGCATCCTCCAAACCCACATTAAAACGCTACATGAAGTTACTTGCTGTCTTAGGTGATCCACACCATCATTCACCTTCATTAATGTGACCAGCTAAGAGTTATAGCTTCTTGTCACTCTATGTTCAGTCTCCTCCTAACAGCTCATCCATCTTGCTTGCCACTGCCACATTAATCTTCCTAAAACATCTCTTTCATCATGTCCCAGTGTGCTGGGTGCCCTCAGCACTTCCCTTTGCCGTGGGATAAAAGCCAGGCACGTAACCCACAAGGACAGCCTCACAGCTGCTATTAATTGAACACCTATGACAAGACGGGCACTCTGCGTGGTGCTTTACATGCACAATCTTCCAGAAAAACAGTTGATTATCCCCACTTTACGGCTAATGGAACAGAGACTCTGGCAGGTTAAGCAGCTTGCCCATGTTCCCACAGTCATGGGGAGCCAGAATTCCAAACCAGAACCACCTGGTTCACGAGACGACTGCTTTTCTTAGATCCTGGGCTTCTCTCTTCCAATCATTTCTTCACCTTTTATGACGATACTGAATGAGCAGTCATCTCTGTGGACTAGATGTGGATTGAGGCACCACCTTCAACCCAGGATTAGAGTGAGGAAGGCCTGCAGGCTAGCGGATTGCCCCAGGGGAGCCAGTGTCCCTCAGCAAGTCACACCTTGCACTCTGGCTGAGGTTCTTGGAACCTCCTGGTTGTGGGGGACTCAACCCAGAGCAGGGGCTCAGCAAGTGTGCACTGGCCGTGCAAAAAAGGATGGGTGAGGCCAAAACCGGTTTGGCTCAACGGATAGAGTGTCGGCCTGTGGACTGAAGGGTCCCAGGTTCGATACTTGTCAAGGGCATGTACCTTGGTTGGGGGCACATTCTCAGTCGGGAGTGTGCAGGAGGCAGCTGGTTGATGTTTCTCTCTCATCGATGTTTCTAACTTTCTATCCCTCTCCCTTCCTCTCTGTAAAAAATCAATAAAATATATTTTAAAAAAAGAAAAAAAGGATGGGTGAGGTCCCAGGTCTTCCTGAGTCCTCATCCAGTCTACACTTGTCCAGGAGGAGATGGAGGAGCATTAGGGTGGAGCCAGGAGCTAGTTAGTCTCTGAGGAGCCTCAGGATAACCTTGGCCAGGTATGAGGTAGCCATCGGGCTTGTGCTTCTGCTCCTTCCTGGAACTTCCTCCTGTCTCTTCAGACCTTCCTGCGCCGCTCAGCCTACCTTTTCAGAGAACCTAATGTCGTGCTGGGGGTGGTGACTGCTTTCTGGGGACTCCCGAGACCAGACTAGTCTTGTAAGAGAGTAGGAGAAAGGGGTCTTCTGCTTTGAACTTCAGGTTGGGGCATTTGCATGGCCTTCTCTGTAGCCTTCATTCATTCACTCTGCATTTATTCTGGCTCTACCACGTTCCAAGCATGTGTTTGGGCAGAATAGAGGTTAGGCTGGGAAGGCCTTGGGACCTGGATCAAATCCTGGCTCTGCACTTTACCATCTGGGTGGCCTAAAGGTCTTCTTTGAATCTCATTTCTTCTTTAAGGGAAACAACAACAACAACTGTGGCTCATAATACTTAATGGCAGGGTTGATGTGAGGTGTAGTAACATATGTAAAGCGTCTTATGGTGGCATCTGATGGGTAGTAGGCATTTCACCAGTGGTAGCCTGTTTTTAAATTGAAGTATAATTCATGACACATAAAATGCACCGGTTTAAACACTGTACATTTTAGTGGCTCTGAGCCTGTTCACAGTGTTCTGCGACCATCCGCACTATTTAATGCAGAACTGCCCGCTGTTCTCCACAGTGGCGCCCATTTCCAGTCCCACCGGAGCGAGCAGGAGTTCCAGTTTCTCCACTTCTCCCAGCACTTGCTATTTTTCTTTCTTTTTTTCATTATAGCCATCCTGGTGAGTGTGAAAATGGTATCTCATTTCACTTTTGATTTACATTTCCCTAAGGACTGATTATTTTGAGCATCTTTTCATATGATTATAGTTGCAGCCTCTTTTTTATTCTTCTTCCATTAAACATTTTTGTTTGATGAGTCTCTATTGTATGGCCAAGCCTAGGATATGGGCCCTGCCCTGAGGCTACTCACAATCCAGTGGAGAAGGTAGATCTTAAAGCAGATCATTGCAACATGGTAAGAAAACAGGCTACAGAGAAGATGTACATAGGAAGTCCTCACTTAGTGTCCTTGATGGGTTCTTGGAACTGCTGCAAAACAGGCTATAACGATACCGATTTTACCATAGGCCCATGGTCGGCAAACTGCAGCTCGTGAGCCAGATTCGGCTCTTTGGCCTCTTGAGTATGGCCTTCCACAAAATACCACGGCCTGGGCTAGTCAATTTTGAAGAAGTGACATTAGAAGAAGTTTAAGTTTAAAAACTTGGCTCTCAAAAGGAATTTCCATCGTTGTACTGTTGATACTTGGCTCTGTTGACCAATGAGTTTGCCGACCTCTGCCTTTGGCTACCTGGGATAAATAAGAGTTAAGTACTATGGCATCTCATCACCCTTATCTTTTTCATGGGTTTTTATCTTGTGTCTCCCAGCTGGATGCTTAGCCTCTGTGTCCCTCAGGGCCATGCTAGTTATCTGCAGTGTAAATGCTCAGCAATTGTTAAGCTCAGACACTGGAGGAGAAGCTCTGGACCTGGTTATACAGCCTTGGTTCTGACTCTGTTCAGGTGATGACACTCGCTTTTGTGACCTTGCCCAACGCTGAGCTCTTCTGAATGGGGACCCTGCCAGCCCGCTGCTGCTGGCGCCCCGGGCCTGACCTCTGCACAATGGGTTCCGGGACCTCACCCTCTCCAACCCCGGTTTCCTCATCTGCATTCTGAAAGGGTCGAACGGGATGATTTGTGCACCATTCTCAGTTTAAATGCTAGTTTGTGCTTCTGAATGATCGCTTCTTTCCCACATCAACATGATCCTGAGCTACAGAGTTTCAGCCCAGGGACAGCATGGCTTGTCATCTCCCGTGTGGTGGCTGCATCTCAGAATCTGCCCTTGAACTTGTCAGACTGAAAAGTTGCCCGGAGCTTAGCCCCCACACATTCGGAAATCCTAATGCGTCCCTCTCATCCCTTCCCTTCCCCTCCCTCTTTTCTTCTTCCTCTCTCTCTCTCTCTCTTTTTGTTGTGTTTTTCCCGCACATGTGAAAACACCATCCATCCCATTTCAGAATAACTTCACTGGGAGTACTTTCTTTAGGTTTCACATTTTAGCAGCTTCTTGGCTTAAGAGTCACGGTAACTTATTGGAAGGAGGCTGTGACTCTGAGAAAGGCCACATCTCCGGTGGGTTGTTCATGCCTAACTCACTGGGTCTATTTCGTGGGCACCAGGAGAACAGGCTTTGTTTGTGAAGGCGGAGCCCGGCTCCTCCAGGTAGGGGAAAGGTTGTTTGCATCTCTGGTCAGGAGGGAGGGGTGAAGAAAGACCACCATTTCTTTTCTTGGGCAGTTCCTTTATACTCTCTTTCTTATGTCATTCCTATATGTTTGTTTGTTTTTAAATTGTATCTTTGCTCAGAAAGCTAAAACAATTCCTAGCATGTTGACAATAGCAATTTTAACAAGCCACTCATTGAGTGCCCATTGTGTGCCAGGCCTTGTGCAATGTTATGTGAATTACTGCTGTCACCCTCTGATCCCCTCTGCCCCACCCCGGACAGAGCAGACTCCTGAGCTCACTAGACTAAAGCCTGGCCCTTCCTCCTCACCTGTCATAGAGCAGAGGTTCCCACGAGGTCTCTCTCAAACCGGAGTCCCGCCTCTGACTAGCCAGGCTTCCGTTCCTAAGATCATTTGGGAAGATTTGGCATTCGGCTATGTTCTGGAATAGTTAGAAGCTTATAAGCTTCCTTCTCAGCTTTACTAACAAGCTGTGAGGAGAGGAGCCTGGCTTGGGGGAGTGTAAGAGCGTGTTTAGCACCAGCACATATGCCCACACACTCACACTCACGCAGACCCTCGGGGGCTGGATTTAGCCAGCCGCCTTGCCATGTGCCACCTCCAGCAGCAGGCGCCGTGCCTGGCACCTCCCTGAGGACACAGCAGTGGGGACCTTGGAGGAGCGTAAGACACAGTGGTCCCCAGGGTCCCAGTCAGTCCCAGGAAACAAGACCCCAGTGTTCTTACCTCCAGGGGCCGGTTCCTAGCACGTCCAGGTTCCTGCCTCTGGGACTTCCTGTTTGAACTCTTGACATCCACTGTGAGAGACAGATTTGGGAAATAGAGTTGGAAATCCAAGCAGGAGGAAAAAAGTTCCGTTAGATTATTTGAGGTTGATATGAGGGAGTGGGGAGAACAAGATATCCTTTTGGAGTTGTGCAGCACTTTATGGTTTGTAGTGCACCTCAGTGTGTGTTGTTCCTACACCTGGGTACTGGGTGAGACGCCAGAGGCCTGACTCCCCCACGACCCCTTCCACCCTCATCTGGAAAAAGAGGGGGCTGGGCTGGGCCGGTTGGTCTCTCAGGTCCCTCAGACTCTGTCAGCTGTGATTTGATACCGATAAGACAGCGGGCAACGTCCCTTGTTGCTCTTTCTGTATCTGTCTTGCCTCAGCCTGTCTGCTGTTTGGGAGGCCCCTGTCCTTCCAGCCCAGCTTTGCCTCCATAAGAGCTGTCATCCCTTTCATGCCTCTTGGCACCCGAGCTGGCAGGACCCCACCATCTTTTTCTGGGAAGTCACTTGGCTTAGGAAGACCTCGGTTGATGAGGGATTCGTGTGCTGGTTAAGTTTAGACCAGAGAGCAATGCAAGGGCCACTCCAGTTCCCAGCATGTGTTTAGAATAGAGCCTAGACTTCCATAAAAGGCCACCCTTTACAATGTACTTAGAGAAACTCCTAGGCAAATTCATTAGATCCCATTTCAATGCTTTGTACGGTGCACTCTTAGTAACTACCCCCAACCCGGAGTTAGATGTGACTGCTACTCTCAGGGCCCCTGCATGCGGGAGGGAACAGGCCGTGAGCTTGTCTGGGTCTCCTGTTTAACTGGTCTGGCCTCCATGGTTCTCTAGCTTTTAAGGATAATGGGCATCGTTTGGACTCATTTGGACCCATAATGAATCTTGTTCTCTTGCTGTGCATTTTAGAAGACAAATCTGACCTTGAAAACAGTGTGATGCAGAAGAAAATAAAAATCCCCAAACTTTCTCTCAATCACATAGAAGAAGATGGGGAGGTTAAAGATTACGGGGAAGAAGATTTACAGCTTAGACACATCAAGGTAACAAAATCTTTCCCTTTTTTGGAAGTACGTGTGAGCATTCTCAGAGTGCTGACAGCTGAAGAGTTCTAGCCTGGCCTCCTCTCCCCATTAGATGTCCCCTGGTGTCCCAGGTTAGGGGCCGGGGAGGGGGGGTTTGCTGCCAGCCCCCCAGGGAGCCCTGACTCAGGCTGTGCCATGACCCTGGTCCCGTTTGCACCACCTACTCAGTGCCAGCGCTGCCGAGGGTTTGGAAGGGTGCGTGCCTCTGGCCCACAGCTCTGGAGCACTGGGCACACAGTTCCTTGGCAGCAGTTCCCACCTGGTCACTCTCCAATTGCCCCAAACAGCGAGGGGTGGACTCCCTCAGAACAGTGTGAGCCGGGTTCACAGAAGGGGATTCATGGGTTGAAAGAGAACTTGTGCATGAGGCTGCATGTCCTTTGGTGTGTACCCCAGTTAGTCTCCTTGAGCCTTCACTTGAAAACCTTGTTCAACAAGCCAAGTGTTTTTTCTGTGCGATGGGTACCCCAGGGGAAGGGAAGAGAAAGAGAGAAAGAGAGATGCCTTCTGCCTGGACCGTGGTCTGATTTTGGACACAAGGTCCAGGACATTCCAAAGGTATAGTCCAAAGATGCAGCTGAGTTCAGTCCATGCTTTCATGGCTCCCTGACTCTGGGCCTGGCTCTGGGGTCATGGAGATCAGCCAGATGTGGTCACTGCCCTTAGTCTCATGGTGCCATGATGCAGACAGATGACTAAAACGGTCATCACAATTTTAGCTGATAAGTTCATCTAGACCAGCAGCATCTATCCCAGCGGATATAAGGCCCCCACCCTGGGTGGAGAGTTCCTTGGTTCTGTCATTCCCACTCTCCTCTGTGGAAGCTGCATCCTCAAGCTGGAACTTCCTCCAGCAGCTGGACCCCTGCATCGTCCTGGATGATTCTCTTCTCCATGAACCGTCCCTGCTCTGTCTACTGTCTTGCGGAGCTTCAGCTTAGCCAGAGTCCAGGGCGGGGCTGGTAGACACGGGGAAGTGCCCAGGCTGGACATTGGGCTCCGAGTCCTGGTCTGGCTTCTTCTGTAGCTCACCCATGACCCTGAGTCTAACCTTCCCCTCCCGGCCTTCGTTTTCTTACCTATAAAGTGAGCGATTGAACAGAAGAACCTTTCAGTGCTAGCGTTCTTTGAACTTTTCAGTAACCATTTGTCACGCCCCTGCCAAGTCCAGTCTGGGTAGGAGTGGGGAATGGGGAAACTAAGGCACTGTTGCCCCCCTAGATGAGAGTAGATGGAAGTTTTTAGCATACTCCCCAATTAAAGCATTCTTAAGGGAAAGGTTACTTGACGGAACACCCCTTTTTCACTTTTATGTTATTGAAGAGATTTGAATGGTGATTGCCCTGAGGTGACGTGGCTTACCCTAATTTCTCCCTGGTTCCCCATAAATACACATTGAAACCTCTTGTGAGCTGCCTAGGTCCAATGGTTGGGACAGGGGTTGGGAGTTGGGGAGGGTGGTCATGGTATAATATGCGTCCCAGAGGCAGAGTGATGAAAGAGAAAAGTGCTGGCCTGGGATACCGAGTTCTGATTCTGCCCCCACCTGACCTTGAGACTTTGGGCAAGACCCTCCCACTCTGTGCCTCTGTTTCCCCATCTGTAAAAGGAAGGGCTTTGACTGCATGTCTGCATGGGTTTCTCCAAGCACTGATGTTCTGTGGTTCTGTGATTCTAGGATTGTCTGGGGAAATATTGAGCTGCAGTCCAAGAAAAGTCCCAGCTGCCCTTGCCTGAACTGATTCTCGTTGTCCTACAGAGACCCGAGGGGCGGAAGCCAAGCGACGTGGCACACAAGAGCATTGAGGCCGTGGTGGCCCGGCTGGAGAAGCAGAACGGCCTGAGCCTGGGCCACAGCACGTGCCCAGAGGAGGTCTTCGTGGAGGCCTCCCCGGGCACGGAGGACATGGACAGCCTGGAGGATGCCGCCGTGCCCCGGGCTCTGTATGAGGAGCTGCTGCGCAACTACCAGCAGCAGCAGGAGGAGATGCGCCACGTGCAGCAGGAGCTGGAGCGGACTCGCAGGCAGCTGGTGCAGCAGGCCAAGAAGCTCAAGGAGTACGGGGCGCTCGTGTCCGAAATGAAGGAGCTCCGCGACCTCAACCGCAGGCTCCAGGACGTGCTGCTCCTGAGGCTCGGCAGCGGTGAGTGCCCGCCCGTCCTGCACGCAGGCGTGTGCTTGGTGCAGCTCCACGCTGCGGAGGAGGGTGCAGGGGAGGTGGGCCAAGTGCCCCGAGGCCAGGGAAGGGCAGAGACAGCTCAGCAGGAAGAGCTGCCCCCTCCTGCAGTGAAGCTGATGGGGGAGCTTATAAATGCAGCAGCCAAGCACCCAGAGCACCCTAGTGGGGACATGAGAGGTGCGGCTCAGAGAATGAGTGGACAGAGCGTTTGCCACCCGCCAGTCATGGCATGCGTTCCCTCAGCCAGAGGCAGTGCCAGGGCTCATAGGAACCTCCGAGGAGGCTTTGGATAGTGAAGAGAGCCAGAGGCGATCCTAAAAACGCCATTCCTGTACGTGAGAAAGTGGTACATGCCAGGGCAGCCATGTAGATGAAGCGGTAGGAGAGTTGAAAGGATGGAGAGGGGTGATCTGTATCTGAGGGAGCCAGCAGGGAGGAGGCAGGCCTTGAGCGGGGCCTTGACGGTGGGGGGTGTTTAAGGCACAAGAGGAGGCCAAGCAGCAGCCCTGAGTCTGGGGAAACACCTGAGCATGCAAGAAGTTCTACTGCAGATGGGGTCTGAGGGCCAGTAACTGCGGGTGTTGGAAGCAGCACCAGCCTGGGGTGTCTGGACTTGTCTTAGTAGGAATGAGAGGCATTGAAGAGCTTTGTGCTGAGTGTGTGGCCTTAGGAAGATTAGCTCACAGATGTGTGGCACTCCTCTGCTTCACTCGCAGGACTCAGGCTCATACTGCATTGATTTTTAACAAACCGAGGTTTTAGGTTTTCTCATCTAACATGTTTTCAAAGCAGGAATAAGGGGAATGAAAGATGTCAGGCTTGATAGCAGGGAGAGATGACTGCTAACCGTGGTGGAGAGACAGAAACACTCAGAACACAAGAGTCCAGAGTTATAAAGGACAGAAGCCAGTCGGCATTGAGGAAGTCAGTGGAACGCAAGCCCGTGGCCCCCACGGCCCTGAAGGCAGCCACGAGTAGCCCTGTGTCAGTGTGCCTCACTCAGGAAGGGAGCAGCCAGTGTTGAGACACCGGCCTGTCCCAGAATTTAAAGTCAAGGGCAATCTGGTGTTCAAGAGGAGGTTCCCATGGTCCAGATCACAGATTCCTGTGTGGAGCCTCATTCCTCTGACGTTAGATACATGTGCCCTCACTGCTTTACTGGTGTTGATAAATGCCTCTCTTTTTATACTATGTCTGTGAGGCAGTAATTCCTCAGTGGATCTTCATGATGGCCCAGGGAGTCAGCGAGAGGCCTTCATGCCCTGTCACAGAGAAGAGACCAGAGTTTGGGACTCGCCCAGAGTTGCATAAGGAGGCAGGGGCAGGGGGTGAGCTTGTCTCAAACCTCATCTCTCGATTCCTAGGCTGGAAACCTCCTCACTCACAACTCTGCCTTGGTCGTGGCCATCCTTCCAGACCATAGCCCTTACAGGTACACGGTGACGCTAAGTTACAATTCATAGGTAGCTTAGAAGTTATTAACAATTTTTATCAAAATAAAATCTCAGAGAGAAACCCTAACTAAACATTTGTGAAAGCTGTGTTGGCTTGGGGTGGGGGATGAGAACCAACTGTAATTTTCAGAGAGAAAAAAGTGTCAGGTCTACAGATGAAAAACTTCATTTTCAACGCACGGTATACTGTGCTTGTTATAAACATCTTGGGGAAAAGGCACAGTCACACAAACTCCCACCATGTTTTTCTGACTCCCATGGAAACTGCTGTTTTACAGGAGTGTGAACTGAGTTTAAACCCCAGAACCCATTTGTAAGCCTCCGGGGGCAATCGATGCTCTGCATTTTCATCAGCGTGTGCCTCTCTCATCTGAAAACACGTAGACAAACTTGACCCCCAAGCGTAGTTTTCTACTGAATCTTCCAGGCTCACCCACCCCACAGGCCTCCAATGCCATGGTGAGAGCCAGCAGCTGGCTCTTCCCTGATCCTAGTCACTGTCCTCATGACAGTGGGACAGACTGAATAGAAATCAGCTCAAACCACAAGTATGTGAAGTACCCACCATTGGCAGTATCCCTGTGGTGAGCTCCACGGGCACCTCAGAAAATCACTCCCACTATCCTGACCTCTGAAAGTGCAGAGCCATTTACTAGCTCTTGTAAATGGGAAGTGGGGACCGTGCCAAGTTCTAAGATAGATCCACAAGACAGAATTGAAGGTCTCTATCCTAGGGGAAGGTAGAGGTTTTCATGTGTCTATTCTAGTCTCTGGAACCGGGCTTGATTCAGCCGCCAGCATCCTCACTTCCCAATTTTATGGCTTTGGGGACCTTCTTTTCTTCTTCCTTTTCTTCTTTGCTTCCTTCCCTGCTTTTCTCTTTTCCCCCCACAGATATTTACTGGCCTCCTGCCGTGTGCCAGGCTTTTTGCCCGGTGTTAATATTTTGATTTATTGAAGCTACAGCCTTTGCCCAGCTGGAAAAACTCAAAGTGTCACTGACACAATCAGCAGCAGCAGCACAGGGCGTGTATGCCACCACAAGGACAGAAGGACACAGAGCTGTGGGGAACCAGGGAGGGCACCCACTGAATTTGGGGAGTGGGGAGAAAATGCTTCCTGAAGAAAGAATGTTTGTTATCCAGGCAGGAATGAATAGGTGGGAAGAATGAGGAGCAGTCTTGGCAGAGAACACCTCTCTGAGCCTTGACGTTCTCATCTGTAAAATGGGAATAATATCTTTCTCACAAACTTGTGCCCCACTGCATAGTGCCTGGCATTGTGTCGATGCTCAATTACTGTTCACTCCTTTTCCACACTGTTTAGTGGAGAGGCTGAGAGAGAGCTTAGCTTGGTTTTTAACTCTGGGTTCCCCAACCAGTAATTGGCTGTATAACCTTAGATGGTTTAACCAACTTCTCTGCCTCCCTGGGTCTTCTATAATAGAAGACAAAAGGGGTTGTATATATGCATGTTCATTTGTTTATTCAATGACTCGGTTCATTCGTTCTGAGCCTAGGAACTTGGGGATATAAAAAGAAGGCTAAGACATTGGAAGTTGGGTAGGGGGTGGTGATGTAAGCATATAATTAAAATTCTGGGAGAGGAACTAGCATTTGAAGTAGATCTATTTTTTGGTGAGTCTGGGAGGAAACACCCCAGTATAATAGCTCATGATTCACACATAACAGCAAGAAACCAAAATAAGGCAAAGAATAACCAGAAAGTGCCCAGAGACCCTCTCTGATTCTCAACTTGACTTGCCCTCTAAGGAGCATGTCCTGGCCTGGGGTTGATGTGTGATCTGGGCTGTACTATCCTCAGTCCCCCTGGCCTTTGTGAGCATTGTTCTTGAAGGCCTGTGCTTGTGTGTATTTTACACGTCCACCTTGCCCATGGGCCCGGCCCGAGGGCCTTTATCTACCTTGAGGGCTGAATCACTCACACCATAACAGGCAGATTCCGAGATGAGGGAGGCCAGCAGGTTAGGAGATGCTCAGAGTTTTAAACAGAAGGCTTCCTGCTGGGAAGAATCACTGCTCACTCTCCTAGGATTTGGGGCCTTCAGGCGGTGGGTGGGATGCGCATTGAGCAGGAGCCTGGTCTCCTGAGCCTAATGGGGACTTCCAAAAGGGAGCAGGTTCCCTAGAAGCCAGGAGTTCCTGGTTGGTTTACCTGGTGGAGGTTGGGGAAAGAAGGGTTGGAACAGCAGCAAGAAGGTATAAGATGTTTTAGAGATGTCACTGGATGGCTCACCTCTTCTTTTATGCACTTATTCTTTCCTTCATCTCACAAATAAACACACAACAGATCTCACAGGAAAAGATTCTCCAGAACAGGGAGGCATGGAGTGTGAGAGACCTTGGAGAGCCTATAGGCTGACGCCCTCATGTTGCTGATAAGGAAATAGGCCAGAAAGTGTCATTGGCCTATTTTTAGGGGCCTCTTGACACTTGGTCCTAAGTCCTCTCTCTCAGGGCCCTCACCCCACATGGCCTTCTTTAGTTCATGGCACCTCACTGTCACTGACATGGGCACTGCTCCCCCCCCTCCAAAGGGTGTCTCTCTCCTTCTCTGTGATCTTAGCATGGAAAGCAGCGTCTCTGATGGGAGGAACCTCGTTGCCTGCCCTGCTCTCAGGACCTCCGTGACTGTAAAAATTAAGTGAGGAAGCAACTGTAAAGAAGACAGCAGTCCCCCACTTACTCACAGTTTTGCTTTCTTACCCATGGCCAACTGAGGTTCAAAAATGTTAAATGGAAAATTCCAGAAAGAAACAATTCATAACTTTAAATTGTGCGCCATTCTAAGTAGCCTGATGAAATCTCACTCCATCCTGTTCTGTCCCACCCAGGACATGAATCACCCCTTTGTCCAGGCTATGCACGCTGTGCGCTCTGCCAGCCCGTTAGTACTTAGTAGCCATCTCAGTTATCAGATGACTGAGGTGTTCAGGTGCCGTGTTAGTGACCCTCATTTTACTTAATAACAGCCCCGAAGTGTACGAGCAGTGATGCTGGCAATTCCGATACGCCAAGGAAAAGCCATAAAGCGCTTCCTCTGAGAGAAAAGGATTGTATGTATAGGGGAAAACATAGGACACATAGGGTTTGGTTCTATCTGCAGGTTCTTGGAACATGTCCCTGTGGATAGGGGAGACTGCTATAGAGCCCGGGGACCAGGATATGCTGTGTCAGTCCCTTCTCCCTTTTCTTTCCTTCCTGTTCACTCTCTCCCGACGAAGTAAATGCTGGGGATGCAAGAAGCATGAGATACTCTAATTATAAATTACAGCTTTATTTGTGTGTAGACTGGTTCTTCATTCATTCAGTCAGTCATTCAGCAGGCATTTATTGAGGGCATGCTTTGTGCCAGGACTGTGTTAGTTGCAGGAATATGGACGTGAGTAAGACAATCCTTTTTTAAACATTCCCCAGCTCAGGGTTAGGTTGTGTTTATTAAACTGGGGCTTGGCAGGCTCCCCGGATTCTAAGGGAGTGAGGGGAAGCAGAACAGTGGAGAGCCTGTGGCAAGGGTGACTCCGGTGCATGCGCTGGAGTGAAGTCCCGGGCCTCTCGGTTTCTTCTCGGCTGGATTCCTTGTCCTTCGAGGTCAAAGACAAGCCTTAACTGTCCTCCTCAGTGTTTAGGACTGTGAGCGCCTCCTAGTTAAATTCAGTTTTGTGTGATTCAGGTAGCAATTCAACTGAGGCTCAGAAGGGCCGTGTGGGGAACATGGGGAAGAGGAGATGGGACCCCTGCCTTCAGGATGCACATAGCCCATGGGAGGAAGGCATGTGCCCAACGGGACACCCCACACAATAGGACATTGTGATTGAGGAGGGCGCACGATGGCCTTACGTTTTGTGTGCGCTTTGTCAGGGAATGTAGGTGGAAATGATGGATTCTGACCGGAAGAGGATAGATAAGAATAATAATAGTAATTCACATCTGCACAGCACTTTCCAGGTTTCAAGGCACCTTGACATTTTTACCTCATTGGACTTTTCCTATAACCGTATTGTGAGGCCCGGTGTAAATTATTATCGCCCTTTGAGAGAGGATAATGCAAACAGAAGAGACAGCGTTCCCGTTGGCCAGATCACAGGCTGTTGGCCTGCAAATCCATCCTGGCTCTGGAGGGCTGGATTTCCATCATTCCTGTTCCCTCATGCCTTGCGTTCTGCCCAAGGTCCACAAAAATTCCGGCTTTGATCTTTAAAATCCTTTGCGGTCTAAGCTGGGTTCTTTAAGCACGGGTCTCTGACGGTGTCTTTGAAAAGCCAGCTAATATCAGCCAAATGCCTCCCGCTGGCTTTCCCTGTCCTTGCGGCAACCGGTGCTTTGGCAACAGATATTACTCTGGTTTGAATCTCAGCTCTTTCATTCATTACCTGTGCAGCTTCAAGCAAATGTTTAACCCTCCCCAGCCTCCGCTGTCTCCTGTGTAAAATGAATGAATTCATGCCTACCCAGTGCAGGCAGGAGAGCCAGCACAGTGACCAAATGCCTGCTGGGTCCTGAGCTCAGAAATACTGGGGTTCTGAACCCTGGTTTTTCCACAAGCCAATTGTTTTACTTTTGGGCAAGTTACTTAACTTCCTGGGCCTTTGTTTCCTCACCCATAAAACAGAGTAAATGATTGTACCAACCGTTAGGGTTCATGGGAGGGTTAAATGAGCAAATGTGTGTCAAGACCTCTGCCTGGGGGCTGGCACGTAGTGCTCAGTGGGTCCAGCATGAGTGATGTGGAGTCACTTGCGGATGCACATGAGATAATGTGTGGGCAACACTTGGTGCGTCAGGAGCACTCGTTGTCCTACAGAAGAGCACAGATGTGGTTGTCTGGCATATCCTGATCTTCGGTCCAGCCCTGTGTCTCCTGGAGATTGCTACTTTCCCTTCTCAGAAATCGTATTTTACAGCTCTGCCTGGTCTTGATTTCAAGCTCACTGGTCTGTAGTTTATAGATTTCTCCCCCACTCACGTTTCCATCTTTCCACTCAACTCCTGGACCCTCCTTCTGAGCCCTTCCATTGTTCGGGCATCACGAGTTCTGCCTCTGTCTCCTCTTTGCCAGGGCTCTGCTTCCCGGGCTGTGATCTCAGCACCCTCTTCCACCTCCAGCCTTCAGTCCATTCCCACCAGTCAGCAGGGCACTCACAGAGGCTGGGCTCTGAGAGAGCCGAGAGGATGGGCGAGGCATCCGGACAGGCTAGGTTTTCATATCCCCACTGTGGAGGGGCGGCCCAGGAGGCCTGCAGCCTGCCAGCCGCTGCAGCAAGTGTGGAGCATGGCCAGAAACCACAGTGCCCTGTACCTCCTGCATCTGGACCCGAGGCAGGAAAAGACCGAGTACTGAGAACTGGGATCGTTCCTCTTAAACATGTGGGTCATCTTCCCCTTTGAAGCACATATTGCCCTGTTGACTGAATTGGAACTAGCTACAGTTCATTCTACATTTTTTGAGGAGCTGATTTCAGAGTAATCAGTCCAGGACCTCCTTCCTCTTTCTCCCCAGAGGTCACTGTTCTGGGGCAAAGGGGCTGAGGGACAACTTCAGGCTGTCCCTTTGCCACCTGCTCTGGCAGCCAGAACCTGCGGAGTTGCTGTGCATTTTCCCTGTGGTGCCCGCTGGTTTGCTGCTGGATTTGCCAGCCAGAGAATGGAAGTAGGAGAGGTGGGCAACTGCTCCTCAGGGCAAGGCTGCAGGGCTGGCCTCTGAACGCCCGCCTAGGGCCTGAGGGGAGGTGCTTTTCAGACGTGAAACAACCAACCCAGTAAATAGATAATGAGATAAAGCTCAGGGATTCCTTGCCTGAGGCCACACAACAAGGAAATAGTAGAACCTGGTTTTGGTGGAGGTCTGTCGCACTTTCCTTCCACAGGGCCCACTGCTCACCAGCACTCCACCCAGTGCTTCTGCAGTGCTGTCTCCTGCCTGCCCTCATGGTTAGACCTCCTTCACATGCTGCACTGGGCTCTGGAACTGCCGGCCTCTTGAGCTACTGGGTGGGATGCTTCCTGCTTAATTAAGAGTCTACCATTCCTTCCTAGAGTTAACTTTGCCAAGTTATATGGCCTCACAATGCCAACCAGAAAATTCCTAGAGTTTTTTTTTAAATTGAAATTGTCTCTTTAAAGAGAACCTAAGCCCACCTCTCATCCCCATCTTATAGATGGGGACACTGAGGACCACAGAGGAAACAGGACATGCCTATGCCATGTGGAATCTAAACAGTCCCATCCATCATCATGAAGCAGCAATAATGTTAAGCCAAGCTCAATGGCTGGAATCCATCCACCAGGGTACAGCAAGACCTAGAGGCTGGCCACACCCTCTCTTGCTGTTCCAGGCGGTTCTCTGAGTTTGGTTGGAGGTAATTCTTAGAGCTCTGGCACCTTCGTCCTGTAAGGAGTCCCAAAGTCCATGTAGCACAGCCTCCTGCACAGCCATGATCGCACAGCCTCCGGTAACATTCTCCTAGACACAGGGAGCTCACTCGCTGCCTTCTAGGGCAGCCCATTCCATTTTCGGATGTCTCTGATTGTGGGGAAGTATTTTGTACAGGAACATTCATCGGACTCTCCAGTGTTCCAGGCCCTGTGGAAATCAAATAGCTAAGGCCTTGTTCCTGCCTCCAGCGGTCCCAGTGTCATCAGCAGCCAGTGGGATGCAGGGAGCCTCGCTGTTCTGGGCTGTCTTGTTGGGAAAGGGTCTAAGGAAGGCTCCTTACGTGACTGGAGCAGACTGCTGAAGGTGGCTGGAGAAAGCCTCCAAATAAGGAACTAGTCAGATTTACCCAAATAATGAGGAAGTAAATGGTATCCCAGACAACAGGAGAATCAGAACAGAGATTTGGGATTGTGAGGCAGGCTGATTTATTCAGGAACTGCCATGATTTCTAGATGGACCACACAGTGAAGAGAAGGTAGGAGGGAGAGATGAGGCTGCAGCCCCTCCTGCAGGTGGTACACGGGGGTTTCTCCCCACTGGAGTGACCTGGTATAGGGTCGCTCAACCTCCAAGTTAATGTTGCCTCTGAACCAGGCAACTCAATCAACAACCATTGAGCAAAGATGAATCCCAGATGGTCCCACTTTGGAAGAGTTCAGGACCTGAAGGATAGGTTAAGCAAGGCCAAGGTCACGGACTGATTTGGTTGGGAGCCATCAGCCATATAGTGGAACTCTGCCTCTCCGTGCTCCTGCCCTCAGGTGCCCACTGTGCCTCACAGTCACTCCTCAGGAGTCAATCTTATTCCCACTTATTCCCACCACAGCACCTCTGCCACCTATCCATGCCACCCAGTTCTGTTCCGTACATTCAGGGCAGGTGCAGGGCCTTCAGGGCTGCCTGCATGTCCCTGCTGGTGTATGCTTTCGCGGCACGGATCATTGGGTGGGGAGGGAGGTAGAAGAACCACAGTTGAAAAACCAGCCCAGTTTTCTCTGGCCACCAGCTGTCAGAGGACAGGCTCGGAGCCTCCTAGAAGTTCAATGAATCCTAGCAATGCCCCCTCCTCCTCACCACTCCCCTGCACAATTGAGGAGTTCTTCAGGGAAGGTCTGGGAAGATCAGAGATGAGCTGAAGTCCCACAGAGCGGCCTGATGTGGGAAGCTGGTGAGATATGAAAGCTGCATTTAGCCCAGGTGTAGGGTAGTGGGAAGAGCAAGGATTTGGAATGGAACCTACAGCCCTCAATTAGAGCATGTGCCTCCTGTGACTTTAGACAAGTTACTTTACCTCACTGAGCCTCTACAGAGACAGTAAGATCTGGTTTGCCGACAGCCTTGAGCATCAACTTCCTTCATTGAACATGTATTTAATGAGAGTTGATGTTTGCCCAGGACACTGTGCTGGGTGCTGGGGATAGAATAAACAAGACTGGCTGTCCTCGGAGTTTCAGTTCTAGCCAAATAATCACTGGACAGTGCAGTGAAAAGTCCTACAAAGGTAAAAGGTACTTTGATACAAAGTGCTGAAGACATTCAGTAAGTGTCGGTCACCTGTCCCTCCCAGGGGAAAGCATATATGTCATATGAAACGGACATCTGTAATTCCTGAAAGTGGGAAAATACCTTGATCTCCATGACTGGAAACCTGGCCTGCTCTATCACCCCTTTCCCCTGCTCTGAGGGTCTGGCCTCCTGTGAGGGCCTCTACATGAGCTGCAGGGACCCCACCCAGCCCAGGACCTCTGGCTAGAACTGCTTCTCTGGCCTCCTCTCGCCTCCCTCCCAGAGGGCACTCAGAAAACAGAGAGGGGAGGAGAGGGTCCTGAGGAGCTGCTGCTTACTGTGACCCCACCCCCTGCCTCTCAGCCCCTCCACCATCTGCAGACCTTACTCACCCATCAAAGCTCCAGTAAGAGCTCGCCTCTTCCCTAAAGCCTTCCTGGATCACTGATCTAGCAGCGATCTCTCCCTCCCCATATCTGTGCAGATCATCACACTGCTCACTTACTAGTTGGTCAGTGAGCCTTGATCCTGTGCCACCTACCACCTGCTTAACCATTTGGAGATAACTACCCCATTCCAGCCCTTCTTCCCAACAAGCTCCTGCCCATCCATCCTCTGAGACCCCACATAAACCTTGTGGCCGTCCTCCTAAAGACTCCTTCCGATGCAGTACCTCCTTCTTTGCTTCTGTTCCCAAGTCTGCGTCCTGACCCTTATTAGTGACACAGGGTGGCGATGATCTTTTTCCATGTCTTTTTCCACTGCTGGACTGTCATTCAAGGCCTAGCCCAGGACTGGCACTTAGAAGGTTCTCACTGAAGGAATGAGACCCTCCCTGGAAGGATAGGGGACTAAGAAGCCCATCTGTGGCTACAGCAGCAGGTGAGAGTGGCAGGTGAGGGATGATGAGGCTGACAGAGGAGCCTGGGCAGCTCCCTGTCTCTGTCCAAGATCCCCTGTACCTATTGTTGCATAGCTGTCCTATGCTCGGCTCCTTTTCCTTTTCCGCAAAGTGGAATCCTTTTTCCACCCCATCCACTGTTCCTCTGCTGCACAGCAGAGGTTCTGTGTACATTTAAGAGTTCTGACTTAGTTCACTTTGCATTTATGAAGAAGCTAGACTTACATTGAGAGCAGAGAAACTTCCTATTCGCACCCAAAAGTATAAATAACAGGACTTAGTACTTTTTTTTTTTTAATCTAGTATTATTAGCTTTATTTCAGCAGAAATCAGAAATGGTATCCAGTGTATATATTTTGAAGAAACAGGTGCTTTCTGAATCTTTTGGAAGTAACAGGAGCATTAGCTTTTAGGAGAAGTTTTCAGAAAGAATAGCATTCATCCAATTTAAGGTAAACAAGGACAAAGAAAGGTAAATTTCATTTTTTGTTGTTGTGCCAACAAGCATTACCAAGCCCCTCCCCTATGTGCCATGGAAAAAGCCTCTGGGGCTTAAAGAGGGGGAAGAAGTAACAGAACTGGGATTTGCACTGTGTTTCCTAACACCCGTCCAGTGCTTGCCCACTGACCCCCCCACCCCTGCTGTCTGTGTGGATGTACAGTGCTTCGCATGTTCAGTTCTCATCTTCTCCTGCACTGGGCCCTGCCTCACCTGCCTCTGGTCCCCAGTGCCTCTGGCAGGCCTAGAGCTTGGTGTGCAGTGAGGGACTGTGCGATCACTGGGCTCAGGAATGACTGAATGAAAGGACAAGTACTACCTTTTATATGTTTTTAAAAGCTTCCTTCACCCCGCTGAGAGGTTTCATTCCATGGAAGCTGTATTTCCCCCAAAATAAACCTGAAGTGGATCAAAAGGATTAAAAAAAAAAAATCTACTCTTCCCACAAGTGAAAAAGTTCCTTTGTTGCTTAAAATATCTGCACCAGATCTTACGATGCTGTCTCTAGCGCGAGTGCCTGTTATTGTGGCTAATTTGGTCACATGTGTTTGAAGGAGAACAATGCCTCTGAAATTTTTAAAAGCAAAATAGCAATCTGCAGCGTTTGTTGTAATGAGATGCAAATTGCCAACATTTGGGAGGAGAGCAGACTAAAATTTGCAACGAAGTGTTCCCCTCCCTTAAATGAAAAGCACTGAGGCCCTCCCCTCTCTCTTCAAAGAAATCCCATTTTTTGTTCCTTTTCTTTCTGATTCTGTAACACTAAACACTCGCTTGCCCTACTGAATCATTCCTTCATTTATCTCCCCCTCCTGAGTCTCCGTTTCATGGCTCCCAGAGGCATAGTCAGTCTGCAGGGTGGCTAACGGTGAGCCCCACATTGCAGGTAGGAAAGTGAGGCGCAAGAAGTTGAGGTGACTTGTCTAAGGTCATGTGGCTGGGATTCACACCCAAGTCTCCTGACATAACCCTTCCAAGATGTGCCTTTGCTGGTCTGGCCTCCTTGCTGGGCTGAGGCACCAGGTACCTTCAATGCACGACACCAGAGAAAGGCAGGTGCGGGGAACAGGGCTAACAACTAGCAGCCCCTGGTGTTACGCATTGCTGACCATGAACATTAGGAATTAGTTTTCCTTAAGAGCCAGAAGATCCGAATACATCCTGGGAGGCCAGGGTGAGTCGGGGAATAAGAGTGTGCTGGAGAGGGGAAGGGCCTGCTCTGAGCCGGGCCTGTGCAGGGCACTTGGGGCTAAAGAAGGCCGCCTCTGGCTCAGAGCAGCTGTGGTCTAGCACTGGATCAATTGAGCCCCGAGTGTAACGAGTGTGTGTGGGAGGGTGGAGGGTGAGTCACTAGTCCTTTCTTATTTTGGTTAACTCATTTAACCTGCCATCTGGCCAAGTTGCTGTCATTCCTCCTGTCGGGTGAGGCAGCAGGTTAGGTGATTATCAATGTGCAAGTACCTGCGGAGGATAGAATTTGAATCAGGTGCTGTGCTGACCCTGAACTCTGATAGTGTTTCCCAAACTTTTGACATATGTGTACCCCTTCTATAATTTTTGTAACGCTAAGTACCCCTCATACTCATGAGAATGGAGAATTAGGCGCAGCTAAGCACGGTGCAATGCATATCCCCACCAAACTCTTCCTGTACCCCTGGGGGTACGCATACCACACTTTGGGAAACACTGAATAGATGATCCTTGCCCGCCCTCAGGCCTCACGTCTAGTGCAGGAGGCAGGAACAGAAACGGTAATTACCATAGGGAGCCTGAGGAAGCTCATGGCTCACCTAAACAGAAGTGGCAACTCCAGATCTTATGCTGCAGTTTCTTCGACCCCAAATTCCAAGCCTAGGGGAGGAGAGACTGACTCAGCTCTCTCTTAAGGGCAGCTCTCTCTTAAGGTAGGGCGGCCTCATGGGAGAGGTGGCATTGCAGTCCAGCCTTCAGTCCCTGGAGGAGCTTGGAGAGGTGGACTTTACTGGGGGTAGAATGGCCCAGGCAGAGGGATGGGTGCACAAGCAGAGACTGGGAGCAGGAAGGAAGGTGCATGTGTGGGAGGGTGGGCCAGCCCACTGGGAGTGGAGCCTGACTGTGCACCTCTGACGTCCCTTACCTGTCCCTCCATCGCCATCTGACTGGTCCTTTCTCCTGACCAGATGGTTCCAATTTCTGTTGGACAACCCTGGTTTCTACTTCCTGAAAATGCCTATGGATGTTTCAAACACAGAAAAGATTTCAGACGTTTGAGGACAGCTTCCCATCCGCCCCTGCCTCCACCCCCAAGCGCCTCACCTCAGCTACAGGCTTCATTTCAGAATCTTTTCTCCAGCCCATTTAATTAAGTTTCTTCCTCCCCAATTCCTCGTTCCCCTGTCTCGTGTCATGAATTTACTGAAAGCCTGTAATGTTCCACGATTGTAGACAAATATTTGGTGTTGAAGAGCTTCACGGCTGATGTGGACAGCGGTTGGCTGCAGACATAACTTGCTGGAAGTATTTGTAATGTAGAAACCGCCTACCTGGAAGTGATCCTAGCAAGGCCTCACAAAGGAGACACCTACGCTTCACTCTGAAGTCAGACCAGGGGCCTGGCAGGCAGATGAGGTGGCCTTCAAACCCAGGGCCCCGGACAGCACTGCATATGAGGCGCCTGAGCAGAGGTGTGGGGAAGAGCAAGGCATGAGCACCTGAGGTGCAGAGGAGGCTGGTTCTGGGCCTTAAGGAGGGTCTGGGGTGTGACTTCATTTGGAGGGTAATGGGGAGCCTGAGCAATGGGGGACATAGTCCTGTGGAGACCCCTTTGGCAGCCTTTGGGGCCTGGATGGAGACAATCAGAGTCTGAACTGAACTGGATGCCTTCTCCTGTCCCACACCTTCCTCTCATTGAAGGAGATTGAAACTTAGAGGAAGGATACAGTCTTACCACAGATGACCTTGGGCGCTGGCTGCGTGGACCTCCTCTTGGCCCTTGTCTTCCGCCTGTCACTGAAAGTCAGAGCTGGAGCAAACCTCTGGTGCCCGGCCAGCCATGCCATTTAGGGGAAACGGAAATACTGCTTCCTGCTCTAAGGAAGATCAGGCACTTCTCTGAAGTTTGTTTGCATCTCCGAAAATTTACCCTGAGATCTCACACAGAGGAAAAGCTTTGGCATCTGTTTCTGAAACTTTGGAACTGTTCATTCATTGTTGTCACTCTTTTACTCGTTTAGCTAACATTCCAAGAGCACCTACTTGGTGCCAGGTGCTCGGGACAGAGGCAAGAGTCCGACCGAGGCCCAGCTCTTGCGTAGGTAGCGCACTACTGGGAGATGCTGTCAGAAAAATTAGATGTCATCAGTCCTCCACTCTGCCAGCTTCTGAAGCTGCCAGCCACTCACCTGGGGATGCGCAAGGCAAGCACCACAGAGCCGGGAGGGGACTCTGCACTTCCCCGCCTACAGGAAGAGCCAAGCCTCTCTGCTCCCGGCCATCTTGCTTTCAGCTTAAACTGCAGACTCTGTCATGCAAATGGCAGCTGCCAGCAACTCAGGAATGATATTCTTGTTGTAGGAAGGCCTGTCATGAGGAATTTTCATAATAAAATTACCAGCACCGTCTCTACCACCAGTGAAAGTCTGGAATGTGGCGACTGAACATAGAATCACAACCAGATTGGTGGTCAAGTCTTCAGTATGTAAAGAGCTCTCTACCGGGTTGTCCACATGGTTAGGGTCAGAGAAGTGTCCACCAAGAGATCCATCTGTTACTACAGTTATATGCACAGCCAGGGGGACCTGCTGTGGCAACAGCTAAATCTGATCCCAGTCAACTCCTGAAATGGCTGTCTGGGGTTGAATTTCCAGGTCGCTCCACTCTCCATTGGCCCTCGGAGTTGCTCTCCTGCAAGTGAACCAGGTCATTCAGCCTTATTCACTCATTTTTATCCCGCCCCTCTGCCCTTTGGTAATCAAGACACAATAGGTGATTTAAAAAGCAGTCCATCATTTTTACAAGCTAATGGAGTAAAGCATATCCCCCATAGAAACCACCACCATTTAACTAGCTTTCTTTCCCTGTTAATCTGCACATAATTTGTGTTGATTGCATTAAAATAAAAATCAGGGTAGCTGCTGGATCAGGCAGTCAGGGGCCTAATCTGTGTTGTGTTTTAATTTCTTGGTTGAGATGCTCCTGTTTAGATACTAGGTCTTGGGGAGGGGGAGGACTTTGCATTTCTGCTTTTCCCTTAACCTCTGTTCGTCTGATGCGGTCCGTTCCACTGTAGGCTGGAGAAATGGGGGTTTGGGCAAATACACAGTCTTCCTATTGCAGTAGATGCACCCCTCTCCACCCAGTCTTAGCAGGACTCTTTCCTGTGCAGGAAACGGAGTCCCCTGCCTGCCCATTAGACAGAGACACCAGGAGGAGTGCTTCTCATTCATACGTAGAGTCTAGTCCATCCTCCTCTTTCAGTTTTCTAACTTTTTGCTTGTGACATTTATGCCTCACGTTAGTTTCAAGCCTGGGTTTAAGTGTAGTCCGATGGACAAAAATAAGCCATATATATAGAGTTATATGTTGTGCCACTATGTACTGATAGATGCATAGTTAAAGATATTTGCATTTTATTTTCCTTGGAGTTCTAGACAGATCTCTTTTCTTAACTGCCTAGGTCCTGCCATTGACTTGGAAAAAGTAAAGTCAGAATGTCTCGAGCCCGAGCCGGAGTTACGGAGCACTTTCAGTGAGGAAGCAAATACGTCGTCCTATTACCCCGCTCCTGCACCTGTCATGGACAAGTATATCCTAGACAATGGCAAGGTAGTGTGCCAAGCTCAATACCGCTTCCCTGCGAGTGTCTGTCAGTCAGAGTCGAGATGGAGCGGGTGCGGGGCTTCCCGGCCTGTCCCTAAGGGATGCTTTCCGGAATCGGTGTGTTATCACCAGTGGACCTTTCCTGGGACTTTTTTCTTTTCCTCATCATTTGGTTTGGTTTGGTTTGTTGTTGTTTTTTAAATATTGAGCCAAAACAGCTAACACTAACCTGACATTTTAAAATAGCTTATTCGTGAGAAAGATTTTTTTAAAAGATAGTTTGAAAACTGCCCTGCCCTTCCACGAAACCAGATGCCTAAATTTCTCAGGTGAACAAGAAGTGAACTGATTGAGCTAGATCATGAGTCAATATGTATCCACTGACCTGGGTGTCAGGGACCCAGAGGTGACTGAGACTTGATTCTCGTCCCTGCGCTGCTTTCTGAGCATTGAGTGTGGTCAGCCCACAAATGACTCCTCAGCTTTTCTTTTAGACCCTCGTGGGGAGGGGCGGGGGGATCATGAAAGAAAATCTAAACACCGTTAGCAACTAAAGCAATGGAATGGCCTTTGGAAGCCGTTCCGTCCGTCACAGGGAGATATGGCAGCAGGCAGGGAGAAAGCTGGTCTAACTCCCAGGTGAACTCACCTTGGAAGAGGAATAGTGGAGCCCCTTACCCAGGCACCGGCCCAATGCCTCCATTCCAGTGCCGTCTTCTCTGCCACCACCGCGTGGGTTGCAGACATCCCCTCCCTTCTTCCCAGAGAAGCATCTGTGTCCCTTTTCCTTGCCTCAGGCTTCAAAGGTCTCTGTTTACCCAGCTCTGTTCCCCGTGAGCTGATGAGAAAGAAAAGGTTGCATTTGGGTTTATCCAGAGGTATTCCTGCAGCTGGCCAGACTGAGCCAAGGCAAATACAGTCAAGCTGAGGAAAGAAAGCTATGGTCTTGAGAGCTCTCTTGGATGTGGTGCCATCCCACTGGGCGCTTCCTCCCCGCGGAAGCAGAGTTGATGGGCCAGCCCATCGGCCCATTCTGCATCTCCTTGTTCCAGCCAACAGCAGGGGCGAGGTGGCAGCAGGAAGGCCGAAGCCTGACTTGTAAGCCCAGCTCGCTCTCTGCCCTACCTGTGACCCAGGCAGGTCCTTCCCTCTCTAGGCCTTAGCTTCCATGTCTGGGAAGGTGGATGTGGTCCATACTCCCTGGGACTTTGGTGACTCAGACAGTATCTCTGAGCTTGGTGAGCCCTTCCCAATTGAAGTAAAGTATTAAAGGACTGTTCTTTCTTCTCTGACTTCCTTTCAGTCATGATCACATTGTGGAATGACTAGGGACTTTTTCTTAAAGCAGCTTCCAAGAGAGACCCTGTGTGTCTTGCTTTGAAAGCTGATGGACAGTTTCTGAGGGTGACAGGGCTTCGTTTGCAAAGTTATCACTTTTCCTCCAAAAAATGGGTCTCTTAAATCTCTCTTAATTTTTTTCATACGTGACTTGCACAACATTTCTTGAAAATGCCGATTTTGTTTTTTCTTCGGTTGGTGCCAACATGTTACTAACCTGGCTTTTGTTTGCAACTAGTCTGTGGTCAGGCAGAGAGCTGGATGAAGGGAGAGAAAGAAGCGACATATTGGAAACGTGTGGCAGCTCCCCAGAGTGGCACCCGCATCCCAGAAGTGGCCCTCATTGTTCTTGGCTGGGCTGTCATTTCTGATCCTTCCTTCTTTCCCCTGCCGAACAAAGGCCTTCATCTCTGCAAAGCCTAGAGCCGTGGTCGGCAAACTGCAGCTCGTGAGCCACATGTGGCTCGTTGGCCCCTTGAGTGTGGCTCTTCTACAAAATATCTCAGCCTGGGCTCTCTTGGATGTGGTGCCATCCCACTGGGCGCTTCCTCCCCGCGGAAGCAGAGTTGATGGGCCAGCCCATCGGCCCATTCTGCATCTCCTTGTTCCAGCCAACAGCAGGGGCAAGGTGGCAGCAGGAAGGCCGGAGCCTGACTTGTAAGCCCAGCTCGCTCTCTGCCCTACCTGTGACCCAGGCAGGTCCTTCCCTCTCTAGGCCTCAGCTTCCATGTCTGGGAAGGTGGATGTGGTCCATACTCCCTGGGACTTTGAAGAAGTGGGGTTAGAAGAAGTTTAAGTTTAAAAATTTGGCTCAAACGAAATTTTAATCGTTGTACTGCTGATATTTGGCTCTGTTGACTAATGAGTTTGCTGACCACTGGCCTAGAGCATTAAAATAGAATCTGTTTCCCAATAGGAAACTATTGTTGTCCTACAATACAGTCCACAAAGACATTCTTTTATCAAGCACCATCCTATCAGATGTCATGTTTTTAATAGCCTCCCTTGACCACTAGCGAACTGTGGCGTATGTGAATGGTGCTTCCACAAGAGTTACTGTCTGATTTCGATAAAGTGCATTGCTTTTTTTTTTGTTTATCTAAGTATTTTATTTAAAAAACTCATCGAATCATAAAGCAACAAAGACCATTCACATTTAAACAGTCTAATGTATACATGATACTCACGGGGACATACACCAAGAAACCTCTCTACAGTAGTACAATATGTTAGAGGCACGAAGGCAGGTCTCCTGGTTCCAGGCCAGTGCTCCTTCCAGCCTATTCTGCCGCATCCCTGAAAGTGGGGCAGTGGTCGGCAAACTCATTAGTCAACAGAGCCAAATATCAACAGTACGACTATTGGAATTTCTTTTGAGAACCAAATTTTTTAAACTGAAACTTCTTCAAAATAGACTCGCCCGTGGTATTTTGTGGAAGAGCCACACTCAAGGGGCCAAAGAGCTGCATGTGGCTCTCGAGCCGCAATTTGCCCACCACAGCTCTAGGTGACCTCGAGCTTCACTGACCTCAGAGCCCTTGTTCCAGATGCCCAGCACAGATACCTGTGATGGTCTTACTTGTATGAGTGAATGTCACAGGAAAGATTTCCTTCTCCAAAACACAGCAACTCATCAGAACTGAAAGCCAGCGCCCTGAAAACGTATTAAACATGCCGTCATGTTCTTACTTTGTGTTCGGGCTAGTCCTGATCACTTTGCAGGGGACGGAGATGCAGAGCCTAGGCGCCCGCCCCCCCCCCCCCCCCCCCCCCAAGATATCACTGTGAAGGGCTGATTCAGGTGCTGAGGGCTCTCTCTAGGCTAGAAATCCAGAGGGAGTAGAACCTGGCTCTGGGGTAGAACTTAGCCCCAGAGTAGTTAGAAGTGTTTTCTGTATTTGGACTGAGGCTTGAAAGATTAGCAGATTTAAGAAGACAATCCCTTCATTCATTCCTGGACAGGGGAAAGGTATGAGTTGAGACATGGGTGGGGAAAGAAGGTAAAGGAAGTAAGTTACTGGCTGTGTGCTGTCCTGAAAGTTGTGTGTGTGTTTTTTACGCATTTAATTCTCAAAACACCCTGCGAACTAGGGGTGGTCTGCCTGTTGTACAGCTGAGAAACGGGAGGCTCGCAGAGGTCAAGTGATTTGCCCAGAATACTCAGCTGTTAGGTAGAAGAGCCAGGCTCCAGGCCCATGTTCTTGGGGTGCACAATGGCAGCAGGAGGAAAGGAAGTGCTCGGGAGGTTCCTAGAGTGATGGCCAGAGCAGGGAGACGCTAGGAAACAGGGTCCTAGAGGCCTTCAGAGCCGGCAGAGGAGGTCAGATTGGATGGGACAACGAACGGGGGGCTATCCGTGGCTCCAGGGGCTTGACATGAACCACGTCTTTCACAGACTTTGAGAGAGACTGCGGAGTTCATCTAGTCAAAGAAGGAAAGCCGTTTAGGGAAGTCAGTCTGGCAGGTTACAGGGTGGGTGGAGGCAGCAGGGACTGGAGGCCGGCGGGCCAGCCTGCAGCTTTTCCCGGGTTCCCTCTGTGCAGTGGGGCCGCCAGGGACAGACCGGCAGATGCGGAGGAAGGACGGCTAAGTGAACGTTGGTGGACCTGCTGCTTCCACCGTGACACTGGCTGCAGCAGGAAGGTGGCTTCGGGGCCATACAGATTTGGGTTTGAATAATATTCTACATATTATCGATAACATGTCTTCGGGAAAAGCAATTTAGTCCCTTGCGTCTCTCTTCATGTCTGTGAAATGGGAATAATTTCTACCTGTTCTCATCCCTTAAGGTCAGTGTGAGGCTAAATAAATTGAAGGTACAATACCTGGTTCATTATAGGTACTCAAAAATATCTGTGCCCCCTTCTGTGGTAGAACTTTGGCTAAAATGACTGTCATCTCTCTTTTAACAATAAGCAGGGCCCGGGATAGAAAAGAGCAGAGACCTGACAAAACTGAAGTGATCTTCCGTCTCTGTGGTTTTCCAATCCTGAATCTGTCCAGATTCCTTGTTTTTCCCCAATCTCCGGGAGCTTGCGTGGGTAGCTCCGGAGTGTCATCCGGGAGGTGACTGGGGTCCAGCAGAGAGCAGCAGGGTACGTGTCCTCAGTATGCCTGCCCTGGCACAGATGGCCTGCCTGCAATGCAGACTGCAGAGAACAGTTCAGACTTGACCTTGGACTAATGTTGCCCAGCCAGCCCCAGGCAGCACACGCACTCCAGGCTCGCTTACCTCCTGGAGCCCCGTGAACAGATGGGCAGCACTGAAGTTTGCGGCCCAGGGAGGCAGGTGGATCTGGTTATCTGAAGTCATGCCCGCAGAGATCTGGAGGATCTTTCTGAGCAAAAGGCAGTGACGTCAGCTGTGGCAGGTGGATTATTTGCTTACTGACAGCCATGGGTGGGTTGTGTTGCTTTTTCTCAGTGGCGGTAAAACCTCGGTAATTGGTGGTGGAGGAGTGCTGTTGGCTGACCCGTCTGCCGCTGTGCAGTGCTTACCTTCCTTTCCAAGCCAAGCCTCAGCAGAAAGACCTTTAGTCATCTTTGACCAGTGGGTGTACTTCTACCGAGACATCGCCTGACCATGCCGTGGTGGCGACCTGCAGGTCTTTCCGGAGTCAGGGACCTTTGGCAGAGCCTTTTCATTCCCCTTAGAAAGCCTGGCTTATTGGCGGCTGTCTCCCTCCCTCCCCACAGAGGCCTCTTCACCCTCCACAGACTCAGCAGAAACACGACATAAATGGCCACGCTGGAGTCAAACTCTATTTTTTGATGGTTAATGTTAACAAATGTTTTCTGAGTTGTTAAAAGAGCCAGGAAGGAGAAAAAGTTTACAAGCTTGCAGCTTACTGACAGTGCTGGAACTCTCTGAGCGCTCCTGTACCTGGAGCGTGCAATTGCGTTCTGTGCTCTGTGCCATCAGAATCGGACTCCGGGGTGGTGTCCAATGTAAAATCCTAGGTGTGCTGAGCCAGAGGAGCGTAAAGATAAATACAGCCCTAGCAGGTTTGGCTCAGGGGATAGAGCATCGGCCTGTGGACTGCAGGGTCCCAGGCTTGATTCGGGTCAAGGGCACATGCCCAAGTTGCAGGCTTGATCCCCAGGAGGAAGCCAATCAATAATTCTCTCTTATCATTGATGTTTCTATCTCTCTCCCTGTCACTTTCTTTCTGAAATCATTAAAATTTAAATATATATATATATTTAAAAAAAAAAAAAAAAAAGATGAATCCAACTCTTCCGGTTTGAGTTCAGGGAAACTGGAGCCAGAGACGGGGAAGGACCTACACAGACACACTGTCTGATCAGTGGCAGAGCCTGGGTGCTGCCCCCACCCAGCTGTACACTGGGGTCACCTGGGGAGCCATCAGCCATCCTGGTACCTAGGCCCCTCCCAGATGATATAACTCAGAATCCCTGAATGTGGTGCCTTTACATTGGCCTTTTATTTTTTTTTTAGCTCTCCAGGTGGCCCAGGTGCGACCATGCAGAGAGCCTCTGTGCTAGGAGGATGTGCATCCCGGGGTGTTTACCTTAGAAGGAGAGGGTCTCTCTAACGTGTCACAGAGAAAGGGCTTGCCCAGGTGTGGGCCTGAAGCCCTGTCAGGCTCTGCTCGGCCTGTGCTCAGTGATCTGGTTGAGAACTCCAGGTCTGCACCTGCCTCGTTGACAGGCTTCGGGCCCATTGCTTCCCCTTCCTTAGCCTGGTTTTTCCATCTGCAATGAAAATAGTAGCCCAGCACTTCCTCCCAGGGGGGCCAAGAAGAACTGAGATAGTGGCCGTGAAGTGCAGGAGTAAGGTCTGGTATCCCGGGAGCGAGGACCACATTTCCCTTAAAGAAAGCTAAGGTAGCATTTACAGAACGAGCCCCTTAGCGTTGTGCAGGAATGTCTTTTCAAGGACAAGGAAGCTTCCAGCTGCCATGCTGTCCGACTGAGCAGGTGCTTGCGTTCCTGTCCCTTCCAGGTCCATCTGGGAAGTGGGATCTGGGTTGACGAGGAGAAATGGCACCAGCTACAAGTAACCCAGGGAGACTCCAAGTACACGAAGAACTTGGCAGTCATGATTTGGGGAACAGATGTTCTGAAGAACAGAAGCGTCACAGGAGTTGCCACAAAAAAAAAGAAAGATGCCGTCCCTAAGCCGCCCCTCTCGCCTCACAAACTAAGCATCGTCCGAGGTAGGTCACTGCAAAGGAATGCTGGGGAGCTGGGGGGGCGGGAAGGGGGGTGGCACTGTCCTGTCCTCTACTATGGTGAGCCAAGCACAGCTCAGCTCAGCACACCCCGAGGCTCCCATGCCAGGCCAGGCTGGGCTCCGGGACTCAGGAGCAGACATGCATCTGGTCCCAGAAGAGCTCCATTAGCTGCAAATGGGCCCATGGACACGGAGCAGTGTATGGGCAGGCATGGAGAGGGGCAGGCCATGTGTCAGGGAGTTCGTTCTTGGGCGGAGGAGTCATGGCCGGAAGTCAGGGAAGGATTTCTGGGGGAGGGTCACTGCATTGGGCCCTGAAGGGTCCATGAGACATGGAAATGCAAATGTGTAGAGAGAGATACTTCTGGAAGCAGAAGCATCTGGAACAAAGGCAGGGAGATGGAACGGGAGCGCTGCTGTGTGCAGAGCGGAAGTCAAGGCTGGGCACACTCTGTGCAGCCCTGCATTGTGCCCAGAGCAGTTAATGGCGTGCAGGCCTGTAAGGGGCACTGGTTCCAGCTTCTTTTTTGGTGTTTGGGGAGGATTGGGGCCAGCAAAGAGACAGGGTGTCATTGGTATCCCTAAAAATACAGCTATACCCTGGATGCTCTGATTTCCCTCCTCTCTCCTCCTATCCTCCCTCCCTTCCCCCATCTTCCTTCTTTCCTCTTCTCTCCTGCCCTCTCTCTATCCCGTCACTAAGCTCTTATTTCCGGCCAGCCCTGTGCTGGGCATTGAGGACACAAGGAGGGATAGCACAGTCTCATCTGTAAGGACTCACAGTCTTTCAGGGAAGAGGAACATAAGAACGGCCAGTTACTGCGCAGATAACACAACTCACAGAGGCCAGCGAGTCTCCCAGCAGGGAGTGCGGGCGGCAGAGTACTCTAGTGGTTGCTAACTATCTGAGCACCTACTGTTTCAGGTTCTGGGGGTTTCTTAACAGTTCTGTTTTTAAAAATTCTTTTACGGGCACTAACTCATTTAATCCTAACACTCCTACTGCGGGCTCCTCTCATTACCCGTTTCACAGCTGAGGACGCCGAGGTGCAGCTGCTAAATAACTTGTCCCGATCACAGAGCTGGCCGGGTGGGGCCAGGAGTCCAGGCGGGAGGCTGGCTCAGAAGCTGTGTTTCTAACCCCTGGTCTGCACGTGGCCGGAGCCGGGCACGTGTAAGAAAGTAGTGCCCAATCAACCCCACATACACACTGAGCAGGCCCCGTGGCAGGTCGGGGCGCTGGCAGCTGTGTCTGTGAACAGTCAAGGTCATTTCAGGTGGGAAGGAGAGGGCTGTGCGGCTGGTGGTGGGAGGCCTGTTTGAGGAGGTGAATGTGAGCTGGGAACAGGATGTGCAAGGGGCAGCCCAGGGTGCTGAACTGGCAGAATAAAGAGCAGGTACAAGGGCCAGCATGCTGAAGGGGTGAAGAAGTCCTGGCAGCCCTGGAATCGTGAATGAGGGGAGAGGGAGGTCAGGAAGGTGGGCCAGAGCCAGTCTTGAGGCTGTGAAGGCCGAGGTGAGCAGGCTGGATTTATCCACTTAACAGGAGGAAGGCAGTGAGGGCCTCACATGTGAACAGTCCTCTTAACTGTCCTAAACAGCCAGTTACTGCGCAGATAACACAGCTCACAGAGGCCAGGGGAGTGCAGGTGGCAGAATGCTCTAGTGGTTGCTAACAATGGGACATCGTTTAGGAGGCTGGTGTAGTGGTCTCGGGAGAGGTGATGATAGCATGGAGTCAGGTTAGCACTGAGAGAAGAATGACCAGATTTGGGTGTATTTTGGAGGTCAGGAGGCAGGACACAGACATGGTGATCAGCCTGAGGTCACAGCCATAAGGTTTCAATGCCTGGATTCTAACCCACTCCCCTTAGGCCCTGGCCTGGGGCTTGCACTGTATAGCACGCTGCCCGCCTTGCCTGGCTGACTCAGGATTAATTTATTTAGGCAGCCACTTCTATTCAATCAGAGGTAACCTTCAGTCGGCCCGCTGTCTGAAATGGTGGAGCTTAATTTGAGCGGTCACCCTAGATAGAGGCCTCATCTCTCACCACTTCCCCTTTCCTTCCAGGGGAGGCAGCCCTGGCCCACCTGATAGGTGGCAGAATTCTATTTCCATTATTCATGTTGGAATGCGACTCTCAGCAGGTCCCAGGTGCCCTCATGACTAGCCACCCCACTATCGCTGCGGGGTATGAAGTCTCCTGCTGTGTATCTGCCTCAGGCACTAGTCTGACTATACCAGCTTCATCTCCAGGTCCTCATGTCTAGCACAGGGCCTGCACACAGTAGGAGCACAGGAAAGGAGGGCTGACCAAGGAAACCTTACGACCTGATCTCCATGTCTGTTTCCTCAGCTGAAAACCTGCCTCTTAGGACAGTTAAGAGGACTGTCTAGGATAAGGTGACCAGACATTCCGCTTTTGGTGGGACAGTCCCGATTTTTGGAAAGAATGCAGACAAGCTAGGGAACAGCGGGAGAACGGGAAGGGAATATACGGTTTTCGGCAGCCATGTAGCTATTTAGCCAGGATGTGAGTTTTATATTATTTTTGCTAATTTTATAATGTTAAACTTTAATAATAATCATTGCTGAGAACTGATTATCGAGAACTGCTTATCAAAGTTCACATTGTTGATCAGTTGTTAGAATTCACTCAAATGAGAAACATGCCAAAGAATAAAATAATACTATACATAATTTTTATTTATTTATTATACATATTTGTAAATTGTACTTATGTTGAAATTTTAAAAAATATATTATGATACTATTTTTGCGTTCTGTGAAAATTTTTGTTGCTCCAAAATTTTTAATCAAGAACCCCCCCCCCCCCTCCACCCCTCCCGCCCCCCATTCTCGGTCAATGGTGTCCCGCTTTACCAATGTTAAAATCTGGTTACATTAGTCTAGGATTAAGTTTGGAAATAGTTATGTTTGAGGTGTGAGAAGTTATCAGCCTTTGCTGACAAGTGAGCTGCCTCTGTGTGGAAGTTCATGGTTGTTCAGTGCTTTTCAGCTGTGAGGCCTCCCCCGTTGGCTCCCTGTGCAATGTGGTGGGAAATAGGAACTGGGGGCAGGGGTCAGAAGCCTGGTGTTGAGTCCCAGCTCTGCTTTGGCTTAGCTTGGAGCTCACCCTGGTTCGTAGCGTTTCCTTTTGCTTCCCCAAGCCTAGTGCAGCGTGGGTACCAAGTAGATGGCTGGTGTCTGCATCTGTAAAGCCAGGATCACATCCTTATCTGCCTCCCCATGGGCCGAATAGACATCTTCACTGTGCTTTAAACCCATTCAGGTGATAGGTCTATGCCACACGGGCAGGCTTACCTGGAGCCCCCATTCTCCTGCCTCTTGTCTGGAAAGAAGAGTTTCCTTCTCTCACTTGGGGCTGGGCATTCTTTTCATCTGTACCCTAGCCCACCTGCCTTCCTGAGTACCTGTTCCTCCAATTACATTCTTGTTCTACTGGTTCCTTCCCCGCATGATTTAAATATACTTTGATCACTCATTTACAAAACAAACATAACACTCCCCAGAGGCCACCGCCATCACCAGGCTGCCACCACATCTCTTCCTTTTCACATGAAGGTTTCTTGCAAGAGTAACCCACACTCACTGCCTATGTTCACTCCACTCACTGCCTAGCAACTCCCCTGCCATGGGGCCTCCACCCCCAGCCCTCTACTTCATCTGCCCTTGCCAACTCTCCCAATGACTTCTGCTTACTAAGCCCGGCCACATCTTTCACCTCCTCCCAGCACTGCTGGACATGACCACGCCTCCTTTACTGAGAACCCCGGCCTGCACAGTCTGGTCCCCTCCTGCCTGTCTGCTTCTCATCCACCAGTGGGCTCCTCCTCCACTGCCCTCTCCTCTGTCTCCAGCCCTCTCCTCACTCAGTCCACAAAGCTTTCCTCAGCCCAGCTCATGGGCCATTGTTACCACTGCCCTCACTGAGCCCATGGTCCTGGGCTCCTTATTCTGGCTGATGCCTGCTGACCCCTGCAACCTCATCTCTCACCACTTCCCCTTTCCTCCTATGCACGAACCACGCAGGCCTTCTCCCATTGCCTTCCCGATCCCACTGCCAGCAGTGCCTTCTCCCATCTGCTTGTCCTGCCTCCCCATTGTCCTTCGGGGAGCCCTTCCCCAGCTGCCCGGTCCAGTGCAGCCTTTCCTTGCTATCTTATCACCCTAAAATGTCTGCATAGCATTTCCTACTGGTTTATTTACTTAAAATTGTCCTTCTCCTCCACACCCATTAAAACATAAGCTTTATGGCAGAGTATTGAGGGCTAGCATCTATCAAATGTTCAATAACCATTTGTTGAGTCAATGAAGGATGACTCCTACATCTGTATTTAATCTCAGTCCATACTTCTAAGTTCCCACCCAGGTGCCCACTGGCTGTCTCCTCATGGGTGTCCCATGGCCTTGGCAAAGCTGCCCACTCACTGGTCTCTCCTCCGGCTTTCTCCAAAGCCTCTGCCCTCTGTGTCTCCCTTCTTGGTGAATGGCTCCACCAACCAGGGATCCTGAGATGCCTCATCCTTGATGCCTCACTCCCTTTCTGTTCTTCCCCCAGTACCTCTTACCCTGTCCTCTCCATCCACAGCCCCCTCATTGTCCAGGTCACACCACTTCTCCCTGCACTACTCCAGCAGCTTCCAGACCCTTCTCTCCATTGTGTAACTGTATGATCTTTAGAAACAAAAATATGATCTTGTTACCATCACCTGTGATAGCCATTAATAAAGGGTAAGCTGCTTAATGTGTCATACAAGCACCATTATAATGTGGCCGCTGGCTGTAGCTGCAGCCTTATTTCTCAGCAGTATTCCCTCGAACTCTTAAGTTCTTGTCATATGAACTATTGCATTCCCTGAACAAGCCTATTCTCTCTCACGTTAGGGAATGTGGATGCTTTCCCAGGGCCTAGGTCACAGGTCATGCTCCCCACACTACGTCCATGTGGCTCTGCCCGGCTCTCTGCTACTCACCACCCAGGTCTGCTTGAGAGAACCTTCCTTCAGAAAGCCTCTTAGTCCCGAGTGCCCTGTGCCTACCTCTCTGCTCTTCTGTCCGTGGCTTTGCCTCCTGGGAGCCTGGCCCAGCAACCCCTTTGAGTCGAGAAGTGCTTGCCTGGCACTCAGTGAAAGGAAATTGACTCCCTCAAGGCCTTCACTGGCCAGACCAGAGCCGAGCAGACCGAGATGGCAGGGGTGCCTTGCCCCAGTACCTATCTTACTGAAGACATTGCTGACTGACTGATTTCCTGCAGCCAGACAGGTCTGAGGGCTCTCTCCCATCCCACCACACACTCACCATTTGGGGCCTGATTGTTTGAGCTCTCCCAGACTGCATTTGACTGGCTTTCCCCACGCAAGCTGTCTGCTGGATTGAGATTGTATTTGCTTTGTATGATTTTATCACATTCAGCCATGTGTGCAGTATAAACATGACAAAAGCTTTGACGCTCACAGGGTTGGTGAGAATCATCTCTTCTCTGATCTTAGAATCATTTCTTCCTGGATAGCAGGGGGTGGCATGGACGCTTACCCTGCTTTAGAAAGATGAAAGCTGGAGGGTAGGACAAGCTCCGGAATGACAGTGCAACCTTATTGAGGTCAAGTGACCTTCTGCAGAGTGGCAGAGTTTTCCCAAGCAGCCCAGCCCTAAGTTCTGGTTAATTTTTATAACTTTCTTAATAGGACACATTAGCACCATTATAAACCTCGTTAATTAAGCAATAATCTCGCAGGCTCCCTCGCAGAGGGAGATGCTCCTGGCAACCGCATATGATTAATATCTGGAGCCTCAGGAAAGCCTTTCCTCACCCCAAGGGGCCATTCAGCACTCTCACCCCGGCACACGATGATGATGATGATTGGAATTCTGCAGAGGCCCCTCTGAAGTCTCCCTCCGCCTGCACCCCTTTTCCTGCATCGTCTGCAGCTCACCTTGGGGGCTCTGAGGGCCCTCACACCTGCTCTCCTTCCTCTGCTCCTCTCTCCTCTGCCTCTTTACCACCTCCGGACCTTCTGGAGGAATGTCCCTGGGTTATCTGATCTGACATGCTGCTCTCCTAGGTAGTGAAATGGACCAGAGAGGTTCCCACCAGAGGGTGCACAGCAGCTAGGCTGAGAGCCAAACAGCTGGACTTCAGAACTGTCCTCAGCGCAGGTGTCTCCCTCATTTGCTTCAGGTGCGAGCAGTCACTGCTTCCTTCTTGCCCGGGCCTGGACAGGGGATGCCACGTGCTCTGTTCTGTAGGAGGACAGTGTGGTTGCAGTCTTATTACTGTGATCAGTGCTTGGGCAGAGAAAGACCCAGGTGAGGGTGGGAGCACAGAGGTTGCAGGCGGAGTGGAGTCTCCTAACTCACACTGGTAGGTTCCAAGAAGGCTGAATTGGGAAGAATGTGTGGGATTTAGGCAGGAGGAGGCCTGGATCGGGGTAATCTTGGAAGAGAAGAATGAAGACACTGGTTTGTGGGACTGGAGTGAAGAGGCACTTCAGGTGGATAATAGCAGAGGTTGGAAGGGGGACAGACAGGGCCCCTACCTTCTTGTCTCAGTCCCAATAGAAAGACCAAGCCAAGAGGAAGTGGAGATTATTCAGGTGTAGTAGAGGTCCATGAAAAGTATTTAAAGTCTGCCTATGCAAAGCCCTAGGTGGGATGGGAGGGGGGGTGCCCCAGAGACAGGGCGCCCACAGCATGTGCACCTGCAGCAGGATGGCACCAGAAGGCAGGCTGGCCGCATGCCTGGAAAGACTGGGGGCGTTGAGAGGGGGCAGCAGTGGATTCTGCCCATCCTTCCTGCCTTCCTCCAGGCCTCAGGCCCCTGGCCTGTACGTGCAGGGTTAGCACAGGGAAGCCTCTGTGATCCCTCCCAGCCTTGACATTCTGCACCTCTGAGGATAACCTGTACACAGATCTTGTGTGTTCTCCATGGCCATTTCTTAAGATCGGGTGGCAATTCCTGGTTTGTAAGTAAGAAAGCTTAGACTCAAGGAAATTAAAAGTCTAGCCCATGCTGACTACCTAGTGGTATATTCCCCGCCCTCTTATGTCCAGAATTTTTATGTCCCCTCCGGTTTTGCTGGAGAAACGTTAATTCATTAATTTAACAGATATGTACCTAACCTTGCCTGTTCTGAGCACAATGCTAGGTGCTGGGAATGAACAGTTATAAATACATAAAATAATTGTAACAGCCCCATATTGGTATAGTATTCTTTACAGTTTGAAGAAGGTTTGCAAAAAGTTTATCTCAGATGCCTCAAGGCAGCCTTAAAAAGACACCCTTGGTTTGTTGTCCTTGTTTGCGAGAGAAGGATCTGGTTAATGACTGGCACCAGGTCCCCAGGCTGGACGTCAGGCCCTTTCTTCAGCTCAGCAAATGGCAGCCTCAGAAAGTGGCTGTGCTCAGCCTCATTGTCAGTCACACAGTGAGACACCACTTCCCACCCGCCCTGTTATCAAAACCTGACAACTGACCACGTCCAGCGGAAAGCGTGGGCCACCAGTCCCCGCACACACTGCTGGGAGTGCCCGTCAGCTGGACCGCTTGGGAACACAGTTGGGCATCGCCTAGTGAAGCTGACTGTGCACACACCCTGACACGGCAGCCCCTCTCCCGGGCCGCCCTGGAGGACCTCCAGCACAGGTGCCCCAAGACAGCGCCCGGTGTTGGCAATTGCAAAACCCTGGAAACCACCCAGGTACCCACTGGCTGTGGACTGCAGCGCAGGCTGTGACATAGTCACACAGTAGGGCACCACTCTCCAAGGGAAATGGATGACCAGCAACTTACACTTGAACACGGGTCAATTTCAAATCTTTAATGTTGAGGGGAAAAGGAAGTCAGATTCTAGAGAGTATGGGCACACTTATAATAAGAAAAGAAAAAGAAAAAAAAAACCTGGGGAAAGGAACCAATACCTCATTTAAGGATGTGTGCATTTGTGTTAACACTACAAGAAAAAGAAAAGCAGAAGACTGGTTACCTCTTGTGAGGACAGGAGAGGGTAGGGAGGGGGAGGGCACTGGGGGCTTCGGAGGGAGCTGGGGCGCAGCCACACAGGTGTTTTATCATTATGCTTAAAGAATACATTTACTGTATATGGGTTTTGTCTGAAAATCTGAAGATATTGCTATGCCAGGTAAGTGAGTTGGTATTTGGGAAATGTCAGAATCACATCTCCCCTCCCCCCTCCCCCCTCCAAAGATTTGCCTCGAGTTCACCATTAATCCTCGGCCTTCCTGTTTCTTTCCCCTGTCCAGAGTGTTTATACGACAGAATAGCACAAGAGACTGTGGACGAAACAGAAATTGCACAGAGACTCTCCAAAGTCAACAAGTACATCTGTGAGAAGATCATGGATATCAATAAATCCTGTAAAAACGAAGAGCGAAGGGAAGCAAAATACAATTTGCAATAAACTTTGGATTTTTTCATAAAGCCTTCTCGTTTTCCTTGTGCGGCGTGTGATTTGCGGGCCAAGGCGCCGTCCGGATCAGACCCGCAGCGCCGGTGGCGCGTGGCAGGGAGCCAGTGGGGTTCCGGGGTCGCGGCTTGTGCTGAACTTGGACCTCCCACTTCAAAGAAGGCAGATGGATGTGCTGAGCCTCGGGCTTGCCCGGCCCCGGTGTTGTTCCGGGGATGGGAAAACGTCCTTTCGGCGGGGGATGGAGTGTCTCTGACCTGCCTGTCACTTGACCCAGAATTCAAACTGATATTTTTACCATTCAAGGACTTTTATCTCTGTTTCTCTATTTTGTTCTATAATAAAGCTCATGAATTCTTTGATGTAGATCATCATTATCCTCACTTATTTAAGGATATTAAATGTACAGTGGAGGCGACTAGTGTTTGAGGGAGGAACACTGGGGCCGAGGGAGGGAGAGTTCGTAAGGGATGTGCTGCTGACTGCAGCTGTGAAGGGCTGTCTCCAGAGCAGATTGCTCCCTCCTGCTTCAAAGGACAGATCTAGGACCAGTCGCCTTTCTCGCTCAAGGTGACCAGAGATTCGGCTCCCGGATAATTTGAGCCGAGTGGGGGCAGTGATGTTAGATGTGGCCCAGGGTTGCCATGGGGAAGTCGGGGGCAGGTCACCTGCTCTCAGTTTGTTTCTCTTATCTTGTATCTCAAGCGATCTTTCATGTTACATAGTTTTTATCTCATTCAGCAGCTGAGTCTCCAAGGTGCCTGGTGCGCAATCTGACAAACCACCTTTGATCTTCCTGCTGATTTGCACTTTCCTCTCTGTGATGCCTTGTGAAGTCCGCTTGGTACATTGGGAATGGCGAGCACCTGGGGTCCAAACCGCGCCCCCCTGTGCTCTGGTTTTAACCTCACCTCTTCTGTTTCCTAAGGAGATGATATCTACCTTGCAGAGTTGCCATAAGGAATATATATATTAGTATATATATTAGTGTGTGTGTGTGTGTGTGTGTGTGTGTATGTGTGTGTATATATATATATATATATATATATATATATATATATATATATATACAGGGCTCCTAATATATATATTCCTTATGGCACATCTGTGCGCCAGTAGCTCACTGCCACCCTCCAGAAGCTCTCTGCCCGCTATCCCGCCCTCCTGTAGCTCCCTCCACCTCTACCACTCCCCCCATAGCTTGCTGTCCTGCCCCCTCCTGTAGCTCTCCACTGCCTGCTTGTAGCTCACTGCCTCACCCTCCTGCTGATCAGTGATCTGGTTGTTATGTGGTCAGTCATTATGCTTCACAGTGTAATGACCATTTGCATATTACATCTTTAATATATATATAATAAATGTTGGCATCATTATTTTTTCTTAATTTTTGGTTATTGGCTTTTAGGCATTGGTTGAAAACGTTGGCCTCTTATTTGTCTAATGGATTATCCACTACTAGAACATAAAACCACTGGTCTGTAAGCAAAAGCTCAGGGTCCTTTACTTGAGGATATTCAGTGTAAGAGGAGGTGACCCTCTGAGGGCGTAAGAAGGGAGGTGGCTGCCTCTGAGGAATTTTATTCTAGTAAGTAAAATAATCCTTTATAACGTGAACTACTATATGCTCGCTAATAGGATATAGAGGTGAATTTTCTTTACTGGTATTTTCCTAGCTCTCCCCAAACTAGCAATGTAATCTTGGACCAATCACTTAACTTCTCAGAGTGCTTATCAGTATAATGAGGAAAATAATGCCTATGGCACAGGCTATATGGATAATTAATAGTAATAATGGCAGCAACAATGGATACTAAATATGTGCCAGAACTTTCCTAAACGTCTACTGTAGGATCCTCATTGCATGAGGTCAGTAAGGTTAGGGGCAGTCGTGTTCAATAAACTCTTGCTATCAGATGTGCTCATTTTAGTGGCATGGGGTGGCTTGGGCATGTGTCATACGGGATGCATGAGAGACTGGAAGAGGATGCGTCGTCCTGGAGCTCATCCCTCCCCGCTAAGCAAGGCAAAGGCACAAGCGCCAGACAGCTGTGCACTTCTCTGCAGAGACCGATACAGTGGAAGCCTCTCCATAGGTGCTTTTAGACAGGTGGAGAAATAGCGTGGAGATCTATGTTTAGAAACTGCTACGACAGAGGTGAGAGTGCTCTGTGTGATGTATGATGCACATACTAGGGAGAGAGCAGGGTTGTGAAAGATGTTGGGAACTGAGTTCGAATCCTGACTTTACCACTTCTGGGAGATTGCCTGATCTCTCCGGGGCTTGTTTCTTCTAAAGTGGAAATAATGATCCCTAAGACAGAGCTGTCATGGGGAGGGATCCAGGTGGCACCTGGAGAAAGGGCTCTGTGAGTCTCTACAGGCCACACGCATGCTAGTGACCCTTAGCTTGTCAGGCGGGATGAAATCAGAAGTGGGTGTGGCAAGGAAGCACCTGAGAGCCAATTTTGATGGGAGCAGGGGACGCTGGACACGCTGGTTACTGAGAGGTTTCTGAGCATCCGCTGTGTACCTGAGCATCCACTGTTACTGCTAGATGAGGGCAAGGCCATGTTCTTACACCCACACAAATGAGGAAATGGGCAGAGTTAGGAGGGGAGCTGGGTCAGATCCAAGTCTGTGCAATGTCTGCCCTTTTCACTCTTCCTCGAAAGGTGAGTGGGCATTATGGTCTGCGCTGAGAATCTAGCTGTGTCATCTCAGGCATGTTCAGGAGAGGCCTGGCCTAAGCAACCAGTCAATGGAAATCATTCCCATTAATGGAAGCCATTTGGAGGGACTGGGAATAGCACTAATTAGGAGGGTTCACAGTTTATTACATTCGCAAAACTCAAGTGGTTTTTGTGTTAGACGAGGATTTCCTAAACTTTCCCAATCTTAAGGATTTGCTGAGGTGATTAAAACACAGATTCCTGGGCTCTGGTTTGGTGGGAGAGGGAGCCGGGCAGCTGTATTTCAGCACCAGGGCTGCTGTTGAGCAAGACTAGTGTCACAGAAATCCTGCTTTAAGAACCAACAGGAGTGATTCCGAAGTGAGACAGCGTGCTCCCTCTAACGTGCCTGAAGACACCTGAAATTGAGAATAAATTCTCCCAAGAGCTGAGGATCTGCCTGAACCTTGCTGAGAGCCCTCCTTCATGCCCACTGCATGCTGTTCAGTTGGCCACAATGCGGAAGGTGGCTTCCAGCCTGGGCACCCATGATCTCTCACTTTCATCCTTTCTCTCCATCCCTTTCTTTCGGTGCCAGTAAGCTGTGGGGGACAGGAGGTCACTACTGAGCCGGCAGGGCCTGAACCAATGAGGCCAGGCACTGTCTTCAGAAGCCCTGGGGGTAAGTCCCCTGTCGCAGATGAAACATGAGGATGTGGCTTATTTGTATTTTCTGGCTGAGGAAAGTGTGTTAGTGACTGCTATGTGCCAAAGGGTTTCTTGGGTCCATTTCTAAATCATGCCATTTTTGTAATTACAAAGGAAAACCACTTTATAGAAATTTGGGGGAAGTAGGGGAAACATCCCAGCTTGCATTGCTGCAAGCGTTGTGCTGTGGCTCTTCCGGTCTTCCCAAGGCGCGAATGTGTATTGTATGCGCCTGTGATCATAGCGTACAGCGGGCTTGTGTCCTTTCCTTTCCGCTTAACACTCTTTCCTGTTGCTCTGGGAAATTACTGCCAACAGTTCCAACATTCACTCAGTGGACAGACATCGAGCTACAGCCATCAAACATCTGGCCAGCTGTGTGGCTGACCCTCGGGGCTGCCCGTTCATAAGAGGCCGTGCTGCACACTTCGGTCCAGCACGCCTGGTAGAGCGAGCTTGGTTTCGGAGGTCATTGCATGGGAGTCCAATTCCCAACTCCAGCACCTTCTACCCGCCTTAGAGTGACTCACTTTATCTTTCTGAACACCATCTTCTTCATCTGCAAAACGGAGAAAATAATGTTCAATTATGGAGGACTGAGACTAATTAAAGTGCCGCCGCGAGAGTGTGTAAATGGCCAGCAACCTACATCTCCCCTCCCCTCTTTTCCCCTTCCCCCCGCTCCATTCCACTCCCCTCCCACCCTCCCCTCCCCTCCCTTTCCCTCTATGCCCATTCAATCTTCACCTGAGTGTACTCCTATCTTGTGTCTGACCTGTTTTGACCTTGGCTTTCATACCTGCCTTTGGCTGTCCAGACACCTTATGCTCACCAATAGTGCCCAGTACTCACAGGCCTTTTCCTGTGCACACGGGCCTCAGCCCCACCTCTGCCACCCAGCTGGCCCATTTGCCTTCCTGGAATTTTTAGGTTGTTGATGAATAGTTTTGTTTTCAGTATATATATATATATATATATATATATATATATATACACACACACACACACACACACACACACACACACACACATATATATATATATATATATATATATATATATATATATATATATATATATATATATCACTTTCTTAGGGTTGATTTTCCTGGATCAAAAGGAGTGACATTTTTATATTCTTTGATGCACATAATGGGTGTGACCATTGTTTACATTATTTTGCCAACTTAGGTGAAACCAGTGCCACATTATGTTTTCTTTGATTACTTCCAAGACTACACGTCTCTCCAGAGTTTGGTTTATTGGAAGCAAAAATTAATAGCTTAACCTACAAGCATCTCCAGTAGAATCCATTTCATTTTCTGTGTTTAGTTTTGTCTGGGTCAACGTGTTTACTCTGGGCATATAATTTTCACTTTGATGTCGGCAAATAGACATACCAGCAGATACTGTTATCATGTCTTTTGAAGGGATTGGTCAGTTTCTGCCAAGCAGTTTCAGAGACTCATGGAAGCTAAGGGTCAAGAGTGAACTTATAGCCGAAACCGGTTTGGCTCAGTGGTAGAGCATCGGTCTGCGGACTGAAAGGTCCCGGGTTCGATTCCGGTCAAGGGCATGTACGTTGGCTGCGGGCACATCCCCGGGATGTGCAGGAGGCAGCTGGTCAATGTTTCTCTTTCATCGACGTTTCTGGCTCTCTATCTCTCTCCCTTCCTCTCTGTAAAAAATCAATAAAATATATTAAAAAAAAAAAAGAGTGAACTTATGGGTCTTGTGCCCAGATCTCTCTCCATTGGTTTCCACACCATGCTTGCCTACCTCCAAGAGTGGGAATTCATCCTCCTACCAGAGAGTCTACGCGGACACTGCCATTACTAAGATGCTCTCTCCTGGAGCACCCTGAGACCTCTCAGATCATTCAGGTCTCTCCACTGAAGCCACACAGAGCCCTTGGGAGAGTTGAAGGTGGTAGTCATGTCTTTGCTTCGACTAATAAGTAGGTCAAGTTCTGTTTTATCATTTTTCACACAAGGGACACTGCGCAGGAAACAGTGGAGACCCTAGATTGATTGATTTAGAGAGAGAAATATTTGTTGCTCTACTACTTATTTATGCATTCACTGGTTGCTTCTTGTATGTGGCTGGACTGAAATCAAACCCACAACCTTGGCATATCGGGACGACATTCTACCCAACTGCCCAGCCAGGACCAGAGACTCTGGACTCAGAAAGCTGTGTGTTTAAATGCTGACTGCCACTTATTAATATATGATCTTGAACAAATTCTTAACCTCTCAGCTTTAGTTTTTCATTTAAAAATGAGAATATGATACCCCCCTCGCCAGGTTGCATCAGGACTATAGAGTAGGATGTGAGTAGAGCGCCGGGGCATTCAGCGTCTTCATTCTTCGACCCTGAGAACTCTGACCAGATGGTTGCTCTTTCATAAATGGGTCCCTGTGTGGTGGGGCTCAGGACTGGACACGCCTCCAGGAAGGGCCTGGCCAGCACTAATGAGGGCAAGTTGTTACCTCTTACTCCTGGACTGCACATGGCCTAGCTTTGCATGAGCTTTTGTAGTGGTAGAATGATCTCATGTCGAGTTCATGGTCACCAAAGCCCACCGTCCTATGAGCTAGTAGTTTGTGCTCCCTCTTCTTGGCTCACAGGACTTGTCCCTTTCATTCACTGCATTTTAAGAGAAAGAGCATAGATTTTGAAACAAGAGAAATTCACATCAAATTCACATCCTGAATTCACTGAGTACTAGGAGAGAGGAAACGTTGCATTGCCCTGGTCACCTGGTCTGTCACGCAGTGCACGGTAATAACACTGGCCTACTGAGCCAGACCTGCAGCCACCGCAAGAGCGTTTTTTTGTGTTCTTTTTCCTTCTCCTTTTCATTCTCACAGCTCTTTATGCCCCTTCGCACCTCCATTGTGTGTCTTCAATATATTTCTTAAATGAAATACAGAGCTTTGCATTTATCTCTGTTCCATTTCATCGTGTTGGTTTCAGCCAACATTCCAGCTGGTTGAGATCTTCTTTTCCATTTGTGTTTAAAATATAAAACAAAATCTGAGGAAAGCCAAAAAAAAAAAAAAGAAAGAAAGAAAGAAAAGAAAAAAGAAAAAGAAAGAACCAAGAGGCACAAGCCCAGCTGCACAATCACTCCTGGACACCCCTCCTTTCTTTCCGTGGGTCTGTCCCTCCCGTCTCTGTTCATGGCAGCCGGCCAGCCTTCCATGATCATGCTTTGTCCCTGTAACATTGTAGGTAAGGTAAGCATCTCCCCTAAGCGGCCTGATTTGTGTGGCTGCCATTTTCATGCCCTCCCCAGCACGGGGCCATGGTTACCTTATTATCTCCTCACTTCGTGTTTTGTTGTCTATTTTCTTGATATGAGAGATAATGTTGCCATGATCCTCGATGGTTGTTGGTTTCTTAGAGAAAATTCCCTATAGGTAGGAGTCAATTGGGTTAAAGGGCAAGAGCATTTTTAGAGTCCTTTACGTGTATTGTTACATTGCTTTCCAAAACGTGAGTTCCTATCTCCAGCAGGGTAGGCGTGCATGTGCCATTTCCCCACAACCTCATTAGTATTTGGAATTTGTAAAGAAGTTTGGCCAATTAGCTATGGATGCAGATGTGCTTTTTCAACTTCATCCAATGTGAATTGTCTGTGTAGACATTTGGGTATTTGAGATCCTTATGGAATTTGTTATCATGATACATCCTTCCTCTCAGTTTTATAGGACAAATATGATCTTTTGTATCTTCACCAAGTTACCACTCATAACGTTTAGTTCAGTGAGAAGGAAAGCCATGTGGTCTTCTCCTAGAGACCCATGTGCACTCACTAATTAGCCTTCCTGAGCTGGGTCGTTGGAGGCTCTGAGACTACTCCATCCTGTGTGACCAGGGGAGGGCTTGGAAACATGACCGCGAAGCCCATATCTGGCAGATGAGAGGGCAGTGAGTTGATCGCTTGTCTGGTGGCCTAACTCCCTTCCATGCATCTTCCACATGCAGCACATCTACCTGTGCCCGGCACTCCACCAGACTCCGGGGGTCGGGGACCAAGGAGTCACACCTCGAGTGTCCCCAGACCCTGTGTTCTATCCTGCATTCCACAGGACACCGTCTCAGCCACCGCTGACCAGTACCCCTGCATGCCAGTCACTGGTCTAAACACCCGAGATACAAAGAAAACCACAGAGAATTTAAATTCTAGTGGGGGTAGAGTGGCATGGGCAGGAAGACAAACAGAAGACGAGATCATTAAGAAGATTATAGAAAAAAGGAAAAAGAGAACTGGGTGAGACAGTTTGAGTGCGGGGGAGGCTGCATAGAGAGGTGGGGAGGCAGTCAGAATGAGGTAGAAAACCCTCCCAGAGGGGCCCTTGCCGCAGGACCTGGGGTTATCCAAGGAGATACAGAAGTGGACATTGCTTTTATATTAATATTTACTAAACACTTACTATGTACTAGATGCTCCTTATTATTTTATTTCTCACACAACCCTGCAGGGAAGATTACTATTTCCATTCCCATTTCACAGACAGGAATCTGACTTAAAGACATTGGGTAACTTGTCCCAGATGGCACAGCCATGACCAGAAGCCAGGCCTGGCACCACAGCCTCAGTGGCTCCATTGCCTGGTGTCCTAAGAACTGTGCTATAAGCTGCCATAGATATCTTCCTGACACAGGTGTTTCCTCCAGCTGAACCTTGCGTGCCGCCACTTCCCTGTGACCTTGTACTTCTATCCCTCCTGCCCTCCCTCCCTCCCAGGTGCTCCCTGCCAGCCTGGGCTAGGAACCCCTTCCCCGCGCCCCCCCCCCGCCCCCCCCCCCTTGGTGCACTGGCTATTTGAGCACCCTGTGCAGTGGTCCAGCTGGGAGAGCCCAGGGCCACGGCGGCTGGGGCAGCAGCTCGGCTGTGCAGCCCTCATGCCCATGGAGGGACGGCAGAGACAGGAGATAGAAGGTCATCAGCCCAATGTTTTCTCTGCATCAGCTCTTCCCTGAGCACTGCCCCGCTGCCCTGGACACAGCGTGGTATGAAGTTAGAGAGTGTGGCTTCGACCTTTCCTCCACTGCTTCTCAGTAGCATGACCTTGGCCGAGTTATTCAAACTTCTGAGCCCTCAGATTTGTCAGCCATGCAGCCAGAATAGGGGTGCTGGTGTTCCAGGACTGGCGCATAAAGAGCTGCACACAGCGTGTGGGTGCTCAGACAAGGCCTTTCCTGTCTGCAGATGGGTGCTGAGTGTTTAGCCAGGAGCACCCAGCCACACCTGTGTAGGACCTTGGATCTGCCACTTCCTTTCTAGAGCCTCTGTTTCCTCAGTTATAACTCACATGTGACTGTGCCTGCCCCGCTGACTTCTGCAGGCTGGCGTGACCCTGACAGGAGCCCCCCTGGCCCAGGCAGGGTTTGCAGTCAACAGGCACTCCAGGTGGGAGGCGCTCCCCTCCAGAGTTCCTGCTCCCCTGCCCCTCCCGCTGTGAGGGAGCAGGTTTCAACCTCTGATACATTCTTTCCGCAAACTGGTGGGAAGCCCCTGGCCCTGGGTGTGAAAAGTAAGAGCCACCAGTGAGAGGTGGCCCTTGCATGCAGGAGGGAGACTAGAGTGCTTTCCAGTGGCTCTCTAAGTTATTTTTTATTTCGCTGACATGTGCACTTTTCTGAGCTGAGGAGCTTGGGGGAGATGGTTATAGGCCATTTAAGCAGAAAGCTTCATTGGCTCCAACCTCTTGGAGGAGGAAGAGATTTAACCCTTTGTAGCCCAGCCCCCCTGTTGCCGTCCCCAGGGCCCAGGAGGGCAGGTAGGCTTTGCAGGGTGCGGCTGCCCTTCAGGGAGCCTGGCCCAAGGCCAAGTGCACCCACCCAGACTTCCAATGTTGGCCAACCAAAGGCACAGCTGGAAGAGAAACCAAGGCCAGTTTGGGAGGTGGGGTGGGCTCCTGCAGTTTTAATTTATGATTATAAGGTGGCTTAGTTTCTTCCCTCCTTTTTTTGCATGTGTGGTTTTGTTGTTGTTGTTGTTTTTAGTTTTTATTTATTTAAAAAAAATTTTATTTTATTTTATTTTTTTTAGTTTTTAAGATTGAGCTTTTCATCCAGACTTCTTTGCTCAGAGTGAGAAGGGCAGCCGACAACTGCTGGTGCCTCCGGGGGCCCTTCCCTCGGCCCAGGATCAGGGCGGCTTTCCTTTAGCTGTGTGGAACTCCTCCTGTTTGTCCGCACCCACACTGAAGGAGTCCTGCTTTCACCACCAGAAGGGTGTTTAGGAGTTGGTGTTTATGTCTTCATTTCTCCTGGTGAGGACACTGCAGGCCGGAGAGTTCAGAGTTTGCACAGGGTCACACAGCTCATAAGCGGGAGGGTCAGGATTCAAGTCCAGGCCCTCCTGAGGCCAAGCCCACTTTTCTTTTATCGCAGCCTCTGTGCCGTCCAGTCCTCACCACCCAGGGGGCCAACTGGCCAGACTGCACCGGGTGGCAAAGCCCAGGAGGGCTCCTCCTCCCTGGCTGGAGTCCAGCCATGTTCGCGTACATGGGTCCCTGGTAAAGCACCGAGGGCTGGTGGAAAGAGTGGAAGCACATGTCCAACAACAACACGATAATTACACATGTGCATGCGCATGTGCGCATGCATGCGTACATATACACACACACACACACACACACACACACACATACACACAGACTTTCTTCATAGGGGGAAATACCATACAGCAAAAGAAATGAACCAGAACTATGTGCCTTAGCATAAATCAATCTCAAAAGCTTAATATGGAGTCAAAAAAGCAAGTGGTGGAATGGAACTCATAGAGTGTGAGACAACATATGTAAAATCTTAAAATATGCAAAGCAACATTGTGGATTGTTCATGTACAGATGTGCCCGGTATGAAAACTTGGCAGGCAAGAGACAGCCCGGCTCTGGGGCAGCCTCTCTCAGGGTAGGCAGGGAAGAGTGCCACAGAGACTTCTGTACAGTTTTTTGTGTTTTTTTTTTTTTAAATATATTTTATTGATTTTTTACAGGGAGGAAGAGGGAGGGATAGAGAGTTAGAAACATGGATGAGAGAGAATCATCGATCAGCTGCCTCTTGCACACCCCCTATTGGGGATGTGCCCTCAACCAAGGTACATGCCCTTGACCGGAATCAAACCTGGGACCTTTCAGTCCGCAGGCTGATGCTCTATCCACTGAGCCAAACCGGTCAGGGCTATACAGTTTTAATATTTAAAACAAACAAAAAAGAGAGCTGAAGAAACAAGCAGACAAAACAGTTCCGCCAAGCTATGCCTGGGAGGGTCACGGGGTGGGGGGTTCCCTGTACCCCGGCCCTGCAGCTCCAATTAACCCTCCCTCCCCCGACCCCCCACGGGTTCTTGCAAGGATCCAGGGAGAGGTGCCTTGAAGGCTGTAAAATGTTGTAGGCATGTAAACTGAGGCCACCCACTCTGTGCTCCTTGCTGTCTGTCTTCCTGACTCCTTGTGACTCTCTCGAGGGCAGGGACAGGTTTGAAATCACCTCTTGACCGCAGTCCAAGCTCAGGAAATGCTGGTGTCTCCACAGCCCTCCAGCCGCCTCTGTGCCTGGGGACTATTTGGATGAAAGGTCTCCACCCCTGTGGACTCATAACACTGATTGCCCAGCACTGTGGTCTGCAAACTGCGGCTCTCGAGCCACATGAGGCTCTTTGGCCCCTTGAGTGTGGCTCTTTCACAAAATATCATGGCCTGGGCGAGTCTATTTTGAAGTGGCATTAGAAGTTTAAGTTTAAAAAGTTTGGCTCAAAAGAAATTTCAATCGTTGTACTGTTGATATTTGGCTCTGTTGACTAACGAGTTTGCCGACCACTGGCCCAGCACAGTGTCAGGTCCTCCAGGAGAGAAAGGCCCAGAGAAGGCTGTCTGGGTCCTGTAGGTGCAGTGAAGGGGTGACAGTCAGAGCCCCCCAGCCCCTCTGCCTCCACTCCCGGTTTCCCTGTGGAGCTGAGCCTTCGGGGCTGGGGCAAAGGCAGGTCAGTGACCCCGCCCAGTGAACGGCTTCCTTCAACTGAGTCCCCAAAGCCCTTTAGGACCCTTCATGGACCTTGAGATGGTCACCACCCCTCCTTTAGGAAGGTGAGGATGCTGAGGCGGGAATGGCAATGAGGGGCAGAGTCAGAACCCAAAGCCAACTCTGGTGGATCCAAAACCTGAGCTCTTCTCCAAGGGCCGAGCCGTCTCCACGGGCTGGGAAGGCAAAGCTGTCCCTGGAGAACCCATGTACGGCCACACGACGCACCCTCACTCCCATCATTCAGTCCGAGAGTGGCTGCAGCAGGGACGGGAGTGGGATAATCACGTTTCCCAGCCGACCAGAGTGGCTGCCACTCAGAGGTCCCTTTGTATTTTGAATGTGTAGTCTCTAATTAGACTTTGCCTTAATTGCAAGATTTCCATACGCCCCGTGACTGCGGTGCTCTCTGTCTGGGGATAAACACGTCCATCAAGTGAGAAGCACATTGTGGCTGTCACCATGGCCCCGTCATCCGCTCGCCTGCTCCCCACAGCTCCTCTGGGGACGCAGCCGAGCCCTCCCCGCGAAAGTGCTCTGGGGCCCACATTTTAATCAAAAGTGTACCTGCCTCTAGGAAAGAGAGCAGGGGCGCAGCTCAGAAGTGATTAAATTTAATAACCAAAAGACCAGAAAAAGTCTATTCTGCAGTGCATAATTTCACTGCATTTTTATTTATTTCATCCCATGGCCACATTCTGTATGCTGTATGGGGACACTTTATTAAAAATGCCATTTATTTTAACAGCAGCAAGAAGGGAAAAACATACTCCCCCCCACTGTGTTAAAGGCATTTGTGGTTATTAAATTACTCTTGAGTGGAGGAACGCCTGTCTCCAAATTTACTCTGAAGTATTTCAATAAAACAATCTCAAATGTTTATTCACTCAGCAGATACTCACCTAAATCCCTTCTGGGCCAAGTGCTGTGCCAGCACCGGGATGATGAAATGGAGCCGCCAAGTCCCCCCTCTTAGGAGTTCGTGAGCAGGGACCAGGGGACACCACACAGTCATCCCCGGGCAGAGCTCAGTGCCCAGGGGCTATTCAAGCAGTTTTTGCTTAAAAAAAATATGAATGAATGAATGAATGAATGAATGAATGAATCTCTATAGACCTAGTGCCCGGCTATTACAGAGCTAGGACTGACATCAGGTGGGAGACTGTGAAGACATGAAAGCGTTGATGAATCTTCCTTGAATGTCCTAGAGGAAGTGACTGTGGAGCCCATTCTCAGGCGAGAACTGGGGCAAGGGGCACAGGCATTCCACGCAGAGGGATGGAGTGAGTAAGGTGTCTCCCTGCAGACGTCACATGGCTGCCACCTCTTCCTCCAGACCTTTGCCCACATCTCTGTCATCAGAAACACTCCTCCTGTCCACCTGCCCAGAGAACCCACACATGGCGCCCACCCTAGGGCCCTTTCTAGTCCGCTTCTGCTGTGCTATTTCCCCTGCCTGATATAGTTATTTGAATGTTGTCTTACCACCGCCACCAGCCAATGCGTCTGCTTCATCAGCACAATGACTAGAAGAGTGCCGAGCATGCAGCAGAGGCTCACAAGTGGACAGGTGGTTGGGGCAGTAAGCGGGTGAGGGACTCAAAATGCTCGGCGACTTCTCGGTACCATAGAGTTCAGCAAAGGATCTGGGGGGCGGGGTCTGAGTGAGGTGTTGAGAGACAAGGCTGTGGGGTGGTTGGGGCCAGGCCCCCAGGCATGCAGGCCCCATGTGCCAGCTAAGGAGCTGGACTTTGCTCTCAGGTGACAATGGGGAGTCATTGAAGGATGTTGAGCCCGGGCATGATATGTTTAGATTTGTGTTTCAGAGGAACCATGCTGGTGGAATTGTGGCTATGAATGGGAGGGTGAGGCTAGAATTAGGGAAAATGGTTATGAGGCCAACTGAATGGTCTGCAAGAAATGTGAAGACCGGAGCAAAGCGTGGTGAGGGTGGTGTGGAAATGAAGGGAAGGTGAGAAGGTGGAAATGAAGGATAGGCAGGGCAGGTCAAGTAGAAAGGTGTTCCTGGGGTAAAGCCACCATGATTTGCTGACTAGAGGGGAAGGGGATCTGGGCAGCGACTCCCCCATTTCTTGAGCAGGTGAGTGGTGATGTCATTCAATGGGAGGGGACTAGGGGTTTGCCCCCCCTGGGGGCACTGTGGCACCTGTTCTCATAGGAATCCTTGGCTGAACACGAATCATTTTGCTTAAAGACAAAATCCCAATGTGGGTCTCATGTTTCGGGCCCCGTTTAGCCCTAGGAATGTAGTTGGCAGGGTTATCTGTTGATGAAATATGACAAGTCTGTCGGTGAGGGGCCACACAGAATCTGCCCATCTCTACCCACTGCTCGTGCCAAGATGTCCAGCATTAGTCCCTCCTTCCCTTAAAGATAGAGTGGGAATGGGATGAGCAAGGGCCTTTAGTTCAGTATAAGTAGGCCGGAGTCCCACCTCCATGGTGAGCCAGCCTGTGGCAGGGATGTTCCCTCGCCCTGTGCCTCCGTTTCATCCACTGTAAATTGGGAATACTGGTGCCTTCTGGCTGACAGTGTGGTTGTGAAGATCTGATTATTGAAGGGGTGCCAGCAAGCTCAGTGAACTGAAAAGGGCCATTCATGGGAGAATGCAGGAAATCCCCCCAGCAGGGCAGGGGGGTGACCGGCAGGTCCCAGACCCAGAGGAGGGGCTGCTGGTGAGACCGGTTACAGAGCGGCTCCCTGCCCAGCCTCTTCCTTGGGGTCTGTCTGGGGAACCGGAGGTCAGTCGAGCTGCAGCGGACACCACAAGCTCTTCAGATGTCCCCTCCATCCAGGCCCGCCGGAGCCTTCCAGCGAGGACCGGGCTTTCTCACACACACAGCACTGCCGGGCTTACTCCTGGGAAAGCCTCACTCCCCAAAAAGCTCACCGTGCCCCTCATCTGTGTGCCCCTCAGCCTCCCTTCCCCAGGCGCCCTGAGCTGCTCCAGGCTCTCCCCAACCCCAGCCCCGCACCCTCCCCACCTGGTCCTTCCCTGCAGGAACAGACGCCCCAGCACCCTGGCTGCTTTGCAGAACATCCCTCCACGGTCCGCCCACTGAAGCCTGGCTGTCCCCTGAGCTAGCGCTGCCCCTTGCACTCTGCCCATCCCTTTCTTCCGGTCATTGCTCCCCGCATGTGCCATCTTTGCCAGGAGCCTGCTGAGTGTGGGGATGACCTATGTGTGCCTTGTCTGGGAGCCTTCTCTCAGAGAATCTCGTTTGTTTTTGTGTCTGTCCCACCCACCAGACCAAGGACTCCTCAAGGACAGTGACTAAGTCGTGCTCGCCATGTTCCAGGCCCAGCATGGCATGTCCTGGCATCAGTCAGGGCTCCGAGTGCCCCTGCATGGTGGCGGTTGGGTGCTCAGCTGCGGTTTCTGCGGAGCGAGGGCCCTGCGCCCTGACAGTGACTGAGTTCTCAGCCGGCCGGGCGCTCGGGCCGGGCTGCAGGGAGGACGGCTCTGCAGGGCTTCTGGGCAGCACCATCTCCCAGGGCCGCCGTCTCAGTCTCCTGTGTGCGCTCCTGTGTTAACCCCGTTCACGGGGGCCACCGCCATGTAATTGGATTGAGCAGACACTGACAAGGTCAATTTGACAATTTCATTAATCTTATATTAAACACGGGCCCTGAGCTGCAGCCAGCTGCGCTGTGTGCTGGCCCCAGACGTGCCTGGCATATTCTCAGCTCACGAGCCTCCTCCAGGTCGGACGTGACTGTCCCAGTGGTGCCCGTAGCTCCTGGGTGCTTCCTTGTGCCAGGCCCGGTGCTAGGCAATCCCCTAACCACCCAGCCCAGCCCAGCCCAGCTCACTGGGGTGCAGGAGCCCGGCCAGCGATTAGTGCTGCATGTTGTTATTGCTATACTACTTACTAGTATTATTAACTTAAACAGCCTCCAGGCTAGGAATTAAAACCTCATTTTGCTAAAGTGGAAACTGAGTCCAGGAAAGGACATATGACATGCTCAGGGGACAAAGAGAGCAAACAGTGGGCCTGAACCATCAGGAAAGGGCTAGGTGCTGAGAGCCTCGCCCCTGCCCTACCTCTCAGGGGCAGCCTGAGGACTGCAGGCAATGATGGAGAGGGAGGCGATGATGGAGAGGGAAGAGATGATGGAGAGGGAGGCGATGATGGAGAGGGAAGAGATGATGGAGAGGGAGGAGATGATGGAGAGGGAGGCAATGATGGAGAGGGAGGAGATGATGGAGAGGGAGGCGATGATGGAGAAGGAGGGGATGATGGAGAGGGAGGCGATGATGGAGAGGGAGGAGATGATGGAGAGGGAAGAGATGATGGAGAGGGAGGAGATGATGGAGAGGGAGGAGATGATGGAGAGGGAGGAGATGATGGAGAGGGAGGAGATGATGGAGAGGGAGGCGATGATGGAGAAGGAGGGGATGATGGAGAGGGAGGCGATGATGGAGAGGGAGGAGATGATGGAGAGGGAGGAGATGATGGAGAGGGAGGAGATGATGCAGAGGGAGGCGATGATGGAGAGGGAGTCGCCTAGGCCGAGGGTGGGTGAGTGTATGGAGAGGGAGGTGGTCCAGAAGATGAGGCTGAGGCTTTGGGGAGCCCTGGGGAGGGGGTCCAGCCAGTGGTCTTGTCACCCAATTTGCATTTTAGAGCAGCAGTCACCAAAGCAGATCTCATGGAACACCAGTGGTCCACAGATTACCAGTTGGCGACCTCTCTTTTAGAGCCTTCACTCTGGATTCAGTGTGGAGGCAGGGATGTCCTTAAAAAGCTGCATCAGGAACCCAGGCAAGGGGAAACAGGGACCCTTAGAAACTGTGGGGCTCGGGGCAGGGAAGGGCCAGTGAGGGATGCCAGAGCAAGGGCTGGATGACTCGGGAGAAGGCACAGCTTGCTGTGGGGTTAGGGGAGCTGGGGAGAAGTAGCCACACTAGGAGCACCAGCCGCACCGTGGGGAGGGAGCGGTGACAATTGCTGGTAGGCAAGTGGGAATGGACAGAGTGTCCAATGAGACCTTCCGGACACCATGCCTGGTGCTTATCTCCATGACTAATCAGGCAAGCTGCCTCCAACACAAAGGTTAGTGGTTTCCTTCTAAGGCCAGGGACGCTGGCGCCCACAGACTCATGCACAAGGGAACTGACAGACTCCCCGTAGAGGCACGGATGGCCATCTGAGCTCTTGATCAGCTTGTTGTGATGTCACTCAAGGTCTGAGCCTGTCCCATCTCCAACATGCAGCCTTTTCCGGCACTCTGAACTTCAATACTCTCCTCCTTTACTGATCCCTGCTCACCCAATAACCCCCAACACTGTTGCCTTTGTCACCTTCCAGCCTTTGTCACCTTCTAGTCAGTAGACGCTGTGGATGCCAGCAGTGGGTCAGGTCTGTGCTGGGCCCTGACACCTCGAGGGGGGTCACCCAGGGTCCGGCGCTGGAGGTGAGCAGTAGGCACAGACAGACAAACAAGGACACGCGGTCTCAAAGAGGAGCGAGGGAGGATTCTGTATGAGAGGCTGTTCATCAGGAAAGCCTTCTTGGAGGAGGTGAGGTTTGTGCTGGACCTTAGAGGATGCACAGGGGCTCCGTAGGTAGGCCAGTGGGAAGGTGAGTTTTGGACGTCTCTCGAGAAGTGCCGGTGTCCTAACCTCCGGTTATAAGATTCCTAAGGGAGAGGGAGAACCCAGTCTTTCTCCTTTTTGCATCTTCCCAGGTGGGGCCCAGAGCACCGTATGTGAGTATGAACATGTGCTGGGCTCCCAGCCCACACTGAGGAGGGCAGGGATGGAGGTTCCCCAGGAGAGACCCTTGGACCCCATCTGACCAGTGTCTCCGCTGCTGGGAACCTTCCGGGGCTCCCTGCCCCCCGAGGACCAAGCCCAGCCTCTGAGCTCCATGGGCAGAGCCTGGTACATGGCCTCTGAGCAGCCCCCCGCCAGCCTGTTCCCGGGTGCTCGCCTTCTTCCCCAACCGCAATGCCCCGCACCATCGGGCCCTGCATTTCCCGGGACAGCCCCCAGCGTCAGGCCTTTGTCTGCTTCCTCTGCGTGGAAGGGGTGTTTCCTCAGGTGGATGCATCCTCCATGTCACTGTCACCAATGGCAGGAAGTCCTTCCCTAAGCTTTAGGGTCCAGAACCCTGAGCAGTCCCTGCTGCACCCCAGGTGGCACCTTTGTGAAGGGGTCTGGGCACTTCCCCCTCGGACGCAGAGACACTGTTCATTGTGGTGGCATCTGTGGGTCACTGGAGGCTGTGAGGTGTAGGGGTAAAAGTGCGGCCTCTCCCGTCAGACTGCCGCTGTGGGAGACTTGAATCTCCCGTCAGACTGCCGCTGTGGGAGACTTGAATCCCGGCTTCACTATCTATGTGCTGTGTGACCTTGGGGGAGTTATTTAACCTCTCTGTGCCTCTGATTCCTCATCTGTAAGATGGGAAAATAATAAGATATATTTCATGGAGTTGCTACAAAAATGCAATTAGTTAATTATGCAAAGCTCTTAGAAGAGTGCCTGGCAGGTAGCAAACACTCCTACAGGTTAGCTGTTGCTTGTTGATTTTTTATTAAAACAGCAATAAAGTGCAATGCAAAAAGAAAGAGGGGTTGGGAGGGGGCGGGAAACGCCAAAGTTTAAAAGAAATAGCACCACTACTCAAATAACAGATTAGTAGATGTCTCTCCAGTTTGCTAATCAATGTGTTGGTATACCTGTTATGAACACATACCCACAACAATCATACACACAAAAAGCCTCTTTTGGAGCTTGCTTTTCTCACTTGACAACATGCACAAATGCTTTAGTAAACAGGCAGTGTTTTTATCTGTCTTTGCAGCCAGGAAGGCTCACTCAGAGCCCAGCCCAGAATGGGCGTTTCATGAAAGTTTGTGGAAGGAGAGAAGGGAGGGCACAGGGTAGCCTTGAGCTGGGGAAGCCAGAGAGAGGAAGGGGCTTCCCTGTGCTCATTCAGGGAGAGGAGAGGAGGGCCAGCCTGGTGCCTTTCTTGTCAGGCGACCAGTGGGCACCCTTCTTTTCCCCACCCTGCCCTCTCCACAGTCCTCCCAGCCTCAGGTCAGGCTCCCTTACTCAAAGCCTGACGTGGTGCAGCCTGGGCAGGGGCAGCCTCCTCTCCCTGGGCCCGCTGGGCCTAGCGGCCTCCTCCTGGTCGGGGTGTGCTGGAAAGGCTGGAGCAAGCACCCCCAGATTGGGTGTCAGACAGGGAGGCTGAGGGAGGCAGAGGAAGGCAACCAGTGGGGAAATCAGCAGTGTCCCCAGGTGATGGCATGTTACACTCAAGGACAGAATTGGGAGGCTTGTCTTCTTAAGAGAAGGAATCAGGCTTTAGTTCAGCCTTCCTATCTGTCCCCACTCAGTGGCCAAGATCGTCTGAAAAAAGCAAGGTTCTAGGCATGGCCTCCCTGCCTGGTAACCCCAGAGGGCCCCACTGCTGGCAGAATGAAGTGTCCCCTTGGTAGGACAGGCCTTCTCTTTTGGGATCCTTCCCCCAAACCATCTTAACCGTTACCTCTCTGTCACCCCATTATGCCTCTGGATCTTGGCATGTGCTGTGCCCTCTGCCTGAGGTGGCCTTGCCTGTATCCAAGCCCTCTGGCTTCCCAGGACCATCAGCTCCTCTTACCCAGAACACCTGTCCCTCTGTAGGGCCCCTGCAACCCCTTGTCCACAGCCCATCTGCACTCACAAAACCTTTCTTCCCATACCCATGGGTGCACTCCGGCCCATTCACCGAAGAGGCCACGGTCCCCTGAACAGAGGTCGATTGTATGGGAATTGCCTGGTGTGGGCTCAAGGATCCAGGCAGTTTTCCCAGGAGGCAACCTTTGAGCAGATTATGTTCTTTATCCAGGAATCTGGAAAATCCCGTGTTACCTTGGAAAAGCCCTTCATCTCTCTTTGAGCCTCAGTTTCCACATCTGAAAAACGGCAATGGTGCTGGCCACATCACAGGGTTAAGTGAGCAAACGTGTAGGAAGCGCTTAGCACACAGAAAATGCTCCGCCCATGTTCTCTCCCTGCCCTGAGAACGATGCTCTCAGAATCACCAAGAAAAAATATTTACAGGAGCCAAAAAGTGACCCCAAGCTCACGTGGGACAACAGCAATCACCCCCAGCTGGACATGGGAGGGCCCAAGGCCCTTGCTTGGACACCAGCTGGAGGTCTCCCTGACCGACTCTGGGTCAAGACCCCCACACTGGCAGCACCCCTGGGCAGCTGCAGATAAACGCCCAACTTTTGGTCTGAGGAGCCAGGGCCTCCGCAGGGATGGACTTAACCATGAGAGACATGTCAAGCTCGGGGGGGGGGGGGGGGGGGGGAGGGGAGGGGTGGTTTCCCCTGAGGACGATTCCTCTTTGTCACCTGCTGTTGAATGATTAAAGAGGTGTTTCAGCAGAGCACTAGGATGTGCTTTCTGGAGGATGGCACCGCGGCGTGTATTGATTGGCCCAGCTCATGGCAGGGTCTCAGCAGAGGCTTCCTCTCTGTCCCTTGGCAATGCCCATCCGGCAGCCATCAGGGCTGAGCTGAAGATCCCTCATCTGCTCGGTGCCCATGAAGTTCTCGCTAAGGTCGGGGGCTGTGTCTTCTGGCAAGCACAGGGTAGGAGGGAGCTGGAGATGATGACTGCTCTCCTGGCTGGGTGCTTCATCCAAGGACAACCTCAGCAATGTGGCCAGGTGCTTCCCCTGTTCCCCTGAGTGAGTGTCCAGGTGGCCGAGGCTGATCCCGCAGTGTGGTCACCGGGGGTCCGGTTCCGGGGTGCTTTCCTGTGGCTGCTGACAAGGGGACTGCATTCGAGTACGAACTCGATCCAGAGGGGGGAGTGGCTTCATTCACTCATTGACCCATCTGTTTATTCGGTACTCTCTTCACTTACTTAACAAATATTTACTGTGTTGAAGAGAGTACTGTGTTACTCAGTACTCTCTTCACTTCACAAATATTTACTGTGTTCTGAATGCTTAGTATGAAAAAGAAAGTCTAAAAGTCACCACCCCAGTCCGAATAGAGCTTAGATTCTAGTGCAGGGGCACAGACGAAAACACAAATGGGCAAATAGAAACATGTGGTGACTTGTGCTTTGAAGGAAAGTGGGGTATAGGATCCGTGGGGGAAGGACGCTCTTAGGTAGGTGGCCAGGAAACCCTTTAAGAAGCTGGCATTTGGGCACAGACCTGAATGAAGTGGAAAAGCCATCCCTGGGGCATGTGGGAGGTGGCACCGTATTCTGAACTTAGGAATCCAGAGGGCGAGGCCTGGGGTGGGAGGTGCTCAGGTGCCCTGCTGGAAGCAGGTGCTGGGGTGCAGGAGCGGATGCAAGAGAGGAGCAGCGATGGGAGATGAGACTGGCCCTGCAGCTGGGACCAGGAGCAGGGCTTCTCATGCATTCTAAGGGTAAGGAGGAGCTGCTGAAGGACTTTGTGCAGGACAAGGACACGATCAAATTTCTGTCCTGTGAAAGTCACTCAAGTTCCCACGTGAGAAAGACAGTGTGAGGGAAGAGGGTGGACTCGGGAAGAGCAGCCAGGGGGGGGCCCTGCAGTAACTCTGCAAGATGGCAGCCTCAGACTCCAGGGTGGAGGTGCCCAGAAGTGGCTGCACGGGAGACCCGTCCTGAAGGAGGAGGGGGTGTCGATGGGTTCGGTGAGCAGCTGTGGAAGATAAGGAGGGTGACTCCAAAGCTTCAGCCTGAGCAACTGGAAGAACGGAGCTGCCCTGAATTGTGATGGAGTGTAACGTGGGAGAGACAAGCTTTGCAGGAAAGAGCAGGGACTCTCTCAGACAGGTCTGAGTGCCACTTGCCTTCGAGAGCAGATGTTGGGCACGCAGTTGCCTGTAGAGTCTATGGGGCCAGAGATGAGATTGGGACTGAAGACACGCATTTGGGGTCATCGATGGGTAGATGATATTCAAACCCATGAGATGGATGAGAGTCGCCAGTGGGGTGGGTGTAGCTAGCGAAGAGGCCCCAGAACTGATCCCTTGGGCCTGTGTGACCTTGGATGAGTTCCCACCTCTCAGCCTCACCTTAGTGAAGATGGTAGCAGCTCACAGAGCTGCTGGGGAAAACAAGAGTGCAAGAGAGAGAGGAGCTCCTGGAATGATAGGTAATGTGTCCCAGTTACAATAGACCAGCTGCCCCTGCCTGGGGCGGTGCCCTTCCCCTTGCTTCCAGCTCTTGCCCTCCCCACCCCAAGTCTAAACAAAGCCTCCGGGCCTGGTGTTCTAGTTCCCTCAGGGCCTGCTTTCTCCTTCCCACAGGAGCAACTCCTATGACACTTCACAGTTTACAAAGCCATTTTACTGTCTCCACCCCACTTAATCATCACAATGAGGCTCAGAAAGGCTCCATGGCCTGTCTGAGCTCACACAGCCAGAGTAGCCTAGCTACTATCCAGATCCATCTCCGGCCTCTAACTCATGTGCTGACCCCTAGACCTGCCCCCAGGGCCTCCCTGCTTGGACTCCTTGGCAGACTGTCTGCTGGGCAGAAAACCTCCGCAGCGACGTGGACCCCCGGGAAGTTTTGCCAGGTCTGGCTGCTTAGGGTTCTGGAAGCAGCCGTGCAGGTGGGGTGGGCCTAGGAGCAGTGCTCACAGGCGTGCCTCACTGGTCCTGAAGCCATGTGGGCTGCTGTGGCCCCTCCCAGGGGAGTAGACGCCAGGTCCAGGAAGGGGGCCTCTGCTTTTTGCCCCTGAGCCAAGCACTGCCCAGAAGGAGCAGTTCTCTGTTCGTCTGAATTCCTGTAGCCATGGTATTGGCTGCCTCCCCTGCTTAGAGGCCTCAGGCCAGCAGTTTCCAGGGGTGCGTGTGTCCATGGTCCCAGGAGATAGGGAGAGGAGCCTCCCAAGGGTGAAGACTTGGAGATTGGAGGCATGCCAGGGCTCCAGGCCATGCCAGCATCCACTCTGCTCGGTTTCCCCTTGGCTTCCCATCAGTGCCCTGAGGCCAGGCCCTGTGACCACAGAATCACCGTGGGGCCTCAGCACGAGGTCCACACAAGTCACCAAGTCCTTCCGTGCTTCCACTTTCTCCGTTTTCTCTGATGAAGCAAACAATTAGCCATCGAGTATACTACATAGTCACAGCTTTGAAGCATTGTAATACCTATGATCTGAGCTGATGCTAAAAGCAATCTAGAATTATGCAAGACAGGTATTATTCTCTCCAGTTTATAGATGAAGAAACTAAAACCCGAAATGAGACAGGGTTGACACTCAACCACTGAGCCACACTGGCTGGGCAGACTGCCCATTTTCTTACACCATTAATGTGCTTATGTTATGACTAGTGGCTCAGTGCACAAAATTCATGTGTGTGTGGGGGGGGGGGAGGGGGGGGCGTCCCTTAGTCCGGCCTGCACCCTGTCTAATCTGGGACTCCTCAGGGGATGACCAACTGCCAGGGATTGGGTTAAACCAGCAGTTGAACATCCCTCTTGCAATCTAGGACCCCTAGCTCCTAACCACTCATCTGCCTGCCTGCTCTCCCCCGCCCCTCGCCACCCCCCCAGCCTTCTCATCCCCAACTGCTCCCTCCCCCTCACCCCTCCTCCCCTGCTGGCCTGCTCTCCCAACTGGCTCCCCTGCCAATCTGTTTGCCCCCAACTGCCCTCCCGTCCTGGCCTGATCCCCCCTTAACTACCTCTGCCTCTGCCCCACCACCATGGCTTTGTCTAGAAGGTCTCCTGATCTAATTAGCATATTACCCTTTTAATAGTATAGATTGTAGCTTTACAATATATTTTAACCTCTAAGAGGTTACAAATCTCCTTTTATCATCGAATATCTTAATTTCATCATTTATTCCTTCAGATAAACTTCAGAATGCTTTATTTTCAGGATTAATTCTAAATAAAATTTATACATCAGTTTGGGAATTAACACTATCCAGTCTTCCTCTATGAAAATATGGCACCTGTTTTCAGTTATTCAAGTCATCTTTTATGCTTTCAGTCAAGTTTTATAATTTTTTTCACATTAGTCCCAAACAGTTCTTGTTAAAATTATTCCTACAGATTTATATTTTTGTTGTTATTGTGATTGAAATATTTTTAAATTTCAGTTTTAATCTTAATTCTTATTGGTATTTCAAAAAACTATTCATTAATTTATATTTATTTGTATTAAGCCTACCAATGAAACTCATTTCTTTAGGAGTTTTTTCAGTTGATAATTTTAGGATTTTTCTAGTTAAATAATCATATCATTTATAAACAAAGATAATTTATCTCTTGCTTTCCAATAGTGTAGTTCTAATTTATATTTCCCATGATGCTTACCTTGATTAGTTCTTGAACAATCAATTTGAAATAATAGTGATAGTTGTCTTATTCCTAATCTATATATATAAAAGCCTAAGCAACTGTTATTACCAGCCGATAGCTATGATGCACACTGACCACCAGAGGGCAGATGCTCAATGCAGGAGCTGCCCCCTTGGTGGTCAGTGTGCTCTGACAACCAACCTCCTGCAGTCCCTCCCTGGCCAAACTCCTGTGGTTCCTCCCCACAGCCGACTGGCCCAGATCTGCCGCAATTGCCCACCAGGCCTAGGGACCCCATCATGCATGAATTCGTGCACCAGGCCTCTAGTGTTTAATAAGACTATGTGTGGCATTTCACCATGAATTTGTCTTAAAATGAGTGCAGTATGAAACTGGCCCTCATTTTAAGATAAATATTATTTAGTGTGTGGAGGAAGTACCTTCCATTTTTAGATCACTTATTTTTTAGACACTATCTATGTGTATTTTCATTTACTCTAATGCCTATGAGTTTTCTGATTTGATCCATTTCCTGTCACCATTATACTTCATTAACCCATCTTTGCATTCCTGGTATGAACTTTCCTGATCTTGTTAAATTTGATTTGCAGATATTTTACTTAAGACTTTAGCTCTTATAAGCACCAGAGAAATTTGTTTATAGCTTTGATACTAAGCTTGTACTATCTAATAAAATGTTTGGGGTAGCTTCCCCCCTTTTTTATATGCTTTAGAACAAATATTTAGTTCAAGAATTATCTCAACTCAAACAGTTGGGGGAAAATGCTCATAAAGCCATTTGGACCAAGAGGCTTTTAAAATTGCTCAGTTTCTTCTATGGTTACTCAGATTTTTTTTTTTTTTTGGGGGGGGGGGTTGCTTCTAAAGTCAATTTAATAACAGTCAGAAACTTACCCTTCTCATCTCGACAGCCTTGTCTCTTATAATTAAATAAAATCTCCATTATTGGCATATCCCCTTGATTTTAGGTTTATGCTTGTCACTATTTCCTTAATTTTGTTTTCCAGAGGTTTGTCATACTTATTGGTTTTGTAAAAAAGAAAATTAGTTCTTGGATTTCTTTATTAAATCTACCAGTTTTCTGTTTGCTAAGTTATTCATTTATATCTTTTCTACTGCTTTCCATGTTTTTTTGTTTTGTTTTGTTTTTTTTCTCTTTCCAAATTATGCAGGTGCATAATATTTTTTAGTCTTTTATTTTCTAACCTTAATTTTTTTTTTTTTTTAGTCTTTCCTATTTAGTTAAGAATGCACTTGAGTATAATAATTTCTCTCTGAGCATAGGCTTGGTAGTATTCCATTAGTTTAAGAAATTATTTTTAAACTTTCATTTTTTTTTCTAAATATTCTGTATTTTTAAATTTTATGACAATCTCTTTATAAAGACGATTCATTCTCCATGCAGCTATTTCTGTTGTTGTTGAGCCATGGTTACTAATTTCTGATTTTAGTGATCATGCTCATAGAATAAAAATTATATATATTTATATTATTAATAGAGGCCCTGTGCATGAAATTCATGCACAGAGGGTGGGAGGGGGTGTCCCTCTCACAATCCAGGACTGCTGGTTCCCAACTGCTTGCCTGACTGCCTTCCTAATTGCCCCTAACCACTTCTGCCTGCCAGCCTGATCACTCCCTAACCACTCCCCTACCAGCCTGATTGATGCTTAATTGCTCCCCTGCCAGCCAGATTACCCATAACTGCCTTCCCCTGAAGGCCTGGTCACCCCTAACTGCCTTCTCCTGCAGGCCTTGTTTCCCCCCAACTGCTCTCTCCTGCAGGCCTGGGTCCCCTCCCCTCACTGCCCTTCCCTGCAGGCCCAGTCGCCCCCAACTTTCCTCTTCTACTGGCTTGGTCACCCCTAACTGCCCTCCCCTGTAGGCTTGATTGCCCACAACTGCCCTCCCTTGCAGGCCTGGTCCCTCCCTCCCAACTGCCCTCCCCTGCTGGCCTGATCGCCCACAAATGCCCTCCCTTGAAGATCTGGTCCCTCCCCTGCTGGCCATCTTGTGGCAGCCATCTTGTGTCCATGTGGGGGCAGGATCTTTGACCATATAGGGGCAGCCATCTTGTGTGTTGGAGTGGTGGTCAATTTGCATATTACTCTTTTATTAGATAGGTCAGAGGCCTAGTGCATGGGTGGGGTCCGGCTGGTTTGCCCTGAAGGGTGTCCCAGATCAGGGTTGAGGTTCCCTTGGGGCATGGGGTGGCCTGGGCGAGGGGCCTGTGGTGGTTTGCATGCCAGCCACAAGCGCCCCCCTTTCTCCACTCCCTTCCCCCATAGCGACCAAAGTGGAGGCACTGGTATCTGGGATTTACTTATCTTCTATAATTGAAACTTTGTAGCCTTGAGTGGAGTCCATGGCCAACAAGGGTGTGCAAGAAGCTTGGCTTCCTCCATTGCCTGGGAAACCTAAGCCTCCTGCTTGCTCCATGGCCACAGTCATCTTGGTTGGGTTAATTTGCATACTTGCTCCTAATTGGCTGGTGTTTGTGACTTGTGGGTATAGTGGAGGTGCAGTCAATTTGCATATCACTCTTTTATTAGATAGGATTTGGAATTTATCAAATTATACTATGTTTGGAGAGGAAAAAATAGTTATATGTTATTAATTCAACATTACTGCTTATTTTATTCAAATCTCTTTTGTCCTTTATTTCTCTTTCTAGCATTTTCTTTATCTCTTTAATACTCAATACATATTAGTAATATAGTTATATGTCTAAGTTACAAAGTATAGTCATATAATGAACACCTATGAACTCACCACCCAACTAAGAATTAGAACATTACCAAGTAACTCACATTTGTCAGTCTTGTCACTTTGCTTGCACTCAGAATTAACCACCATCATTAATTTTGCAGTTATCATTTTGTTGCTTTCTAAATACACTTTTTTAAATCACTCATATATGAATGTCTGAAATTAAGAACAACATTTTTAACTATTTTTGTCTACTCATGCTAGCTAGTCTCCTGCTACAATTTCTATTGCTTCTAACTTTAATTTCTACTATTCATTGCTTTAAATATTTGGCTATTTTGTTGGATGTAATAAGTTCATGATTGTTAAACCTTCAATGTTGATTTTGCCTTTCAATCGCTTTCGTGTTAAGTGGTTCTTGCCTTGAATTATGCTGTATTATTAATATTGTCACCTTTGCTTTCTCTTTAATTGAGTTTACCTGAAATGTTTTCATTTTTACCTTCACTGTATAATGTTGCCTAAGGCAGTGTTTCCCAACCTTCTCTCATGATGAGAATCACCTGGTGGAGTTGTTAAAACACAGATTCCTGAATCCCAACTAAGAAGTGCTAAACTAGAATTTTTGGGAACATATAGGTAAAATTGTATACTTAACTAGTGCTCTAAAACAGATTTTATATACAGAGCACTAAGTTAGGTATGCAATTTTACCTATATGTTCTCAAAAATCCTAGTTTAGCACTTCTTAGTTGGGATTCAGGAATCTGTGTTTTAACAACTCCACCAGGTGATTCTCATCATGAGAGAAGGTTGGGAAACACTACAGTAGATGGTAATGCTTAAGAAGTCATTCTCTGAGATTGGATTAGTTTTACATTCCAATTCTACTATGAGCTATGCGAACTGCTGACCTGGGACAGGCAGGTTACTCAAGGGTGATGTCTCTCGCTCACGTGGTTGTTGGGAAGATTGGATGAGACAATGGGTGTGATACACACGGCGAGTATGCCAGAAATATTACGGTAATTATTTTAAGTAGAAGATGTGTCTATTGTAAATTGCACCTAACTTAATGTTTGCACTTCAGCTTGAGAAGTTTTATCCTCCAACAGGCTAGTTTAAATTGTTTACAATCATTTCATATCTGGTCTGTATGACCTTAATCTGTCACCCAATTTTCCATTTATGTTTTTAATTATGGTTTTCCTCTAAACAATATTTTCTCTTATCTTTCTTTGTAAACTGTATTTCCTTTGTTTGTTTCTTTTGTATTCATTTGAAGATTTTAATCCTCTTTGTAACCTAATTCTCTAATGCATGCCTTAAAAGAAAATGTGTGACATACACAATTACACCCATATTTCTCTAATTATCAGTTAAGAACAAAGCAAACGCTTTTTACTTCTTTTTGTACAATGTAGACCCTCACGTGCTTTATTTCCCTTGCCATCTTCCTCAACACTTGAGCAGTCTTTTCTGCAAGCTGTCAACCTGTTTTTCTTCCTGGATGTTCATACAATATTTTCTTTATCCTTGATGTTTATTTTGCCAAGATCTTGCTAGTTATGGTTTTTATTTTCATTAATATTACCTAGATCACTGATCTCTTTTGGGTTTTTGACACAGTTGGTAGTTTAGTTGGCCTTTTTGTTTGTTTTCATTAATTAGAATTTCCCTGTTATATTTGTATTATTTTTATTTTTATTATATGCAACCCCCTTCAAAATACTGATAATCCTTAGACTCCATTCTTGTTATGTATCTATCATTTTCTGTCTCATCATTTTCTCTGCTGATATTTTTTCTCAAAATCATTTGAGAGGTGCTCAAATTAGTCCTCACATGGATTCTCTTTCTGCAGCATCAATTCTGCTCTTTTCACATCTCAGCAGAGTTTTAGTATGGTCTTTTATTTTGTGTAAACTCGCCATATTATCCTACTTCATTCTGCCAGTACCCCAGTGTCCATCCCAGTCTTCTTAGAAGCCACGTCTCCCCACATCTTCTGGAGAAAACCACGCAGATGGTCTCTGAAAGGGTCCTAGTCTGTTTTCAAACTCTTCCTCCACGTTGTCAGGACAATGTTTTTTGTTTGTTTTTGTCCTTCCCTATAGTATCTCTTCAAAGACCCCGTCATTCTTGTTTCTTAGGGGCTTTTATGTGGTCTTACTTCATCGTTGAATAGGGCCAGGTCTTCGCAGACGTGGCATTGCCACCAGGGGGCATGGTGACCCCATCCTCACTGACTTAGCAGCCCTGGTGGCAGTGCCCCCACCCAGTTCAACCGGTGAGGCTGTGTCACATGACTGTACCTGCCTGTCATAGCTTTCCTTTAGGGCCCACTTCTAGATTTTCAGAATTAAATTAAATGCCCAGAGTAACTCCTTTCCCCAGCTTGCATTACTTCCGACGCGCTTCCTGTTTCATCTTTGTTTAGGCTTCTCCCAAAGTGTCTGCGGGGCGGGGTGTGTGTGTGTGTGTGCGCTCTTCCTCTGCTTCCTGTGGAGCTGCAGGCTCGGGGTTCTGTTTCCGAGTCCAGGTTAGAAAAGTAGAAGGAAGACAAAGGTGAGAGGACCCCAGGGCTGGGGTGGGAGGGCAGTGCTGGGCACAGGCTCTGAGGGCTCAGCAGCCAGGGCCTCCCACCTGGTAGGTGTGCAGGGAGGAAAGTCTTTTTCCCTCAGGTTGGGAAAGTGGGGTAAAGAGGACAGGGCCCTGAAATTACTCCACCCCCCAAATTTGACATAATTTATAATACCGTTGTCAATTCTTGTTCTTTTGCATATCTCTGGGATACTTTTAAGACAGATGGCACCATTCTAAGTATTACTTGTTTGCTACCATATTGATAGTTAAGCCTTTCAGTGAAGGGTAATTTTGTGGGCTTCATTTATTCATTCACTCACTCATTTATGTCTACTTCCGCCACTAGACTGAAAGTTCAGAAACTATGGATTTTTATTGTTTTACTTCCAACTCAGCACAGAAACGGGCATCTAATGTGGGCACAGTAACTCTTTGGTGAATGTATGATGACCCAGCACAAAACAGGGCAGAACAAAGACCTTCACAGGTGTGTTTTGAAGTGTTAGTGGTGTCAGTCGTCCAGAAGGGTACTGCATAGTCGCAGCTTTAAAGCATTCTAACACCTATGACCTGAATTGATGCTAAAAAGCAACCCAGATTAGACAACACGTATTATTCTCTCCAGTTTATAGATGAAACTAAGACCCAAAATGAGGCAGACACCTGCTTATGGTCACACAGAGAGTCACAGGAGGGACCAAGAGCCATGGGCCCCTCCCGGGGGAGAGGGGAGGATCTCCTCTGCACCACCTGCCTCCTGAGGATGAGAAGTCTGAAGGGGCAAGAGAAGGCATCCCAGAGGGCTGGGCTGGGTCTTGGAGATGGCAGGAAACAGTGGGAACAAAGGCCTGGGCGTGGTCAGAGGGCCACAGGGTCATGGCCCAACCACGCCTGTGCTTGGGGTGAGTGCAGCCAGTAAAATCCTCCAAAAATGTTCAAGCCCTCCACTTCAGCCAAGAGTCTTGATTTCAGCTTACCCTGGTGCCACCTGCCCCTCATTGGCATTGTACCCCCACTGGGAAGGGGGCAGGAGGACAGAGCAAGGACACTGGAGTCAGACAAACCTGGTGTGAAAGCTGGCCCTCCATTTACTGGAAGACCTGTCCTGGACAGGTAGCAACCTGAGACGCAGTTTCTTCCCTTAAACAATGGGGTCATAATGCTGGGCTTGCTGAGTTGCTAGTAAGTGAGAAACCCTCTCAGTGCCTTCCTCTTTTTTCTGCCCTTTTGGGGCAGGTGGGAACTAGGTCCTTGCTTTGGCCCCTCAGAGGCCCTGGAACACAGCAGAGTGATGCGCTGTGCAGACTGATGGCAGGACCGGGCTAGGACTGCCTTCTGCCCCGGCAGGGGTGCACACTGATTCCTCAGGAGGGTACTGGTCTTACTCTTCTCTCCTCTGAACAGTGAGGCTAATTCCCTCCTACTTGAAGCTCTTGGCAGCCGATCCCCTGCATATGGCGGACTCCCTTGTTGGCTGTCAGAACAAAGCCCTGCGCTCCACGCAAGTGCCATGCATTCTAATTGTCTGAGCAGCCCTCTGCTTGCTCGCCATCCAGAAAGACAAGCGCAGGATGCGTCTGGAAGAAGGCACTGTCAGATGGAGCCGGATGCTCTGGGAACTTACTCCTGCCTCAAGGGCTGCCCTGGAGGCCTCCCCCCATAGCTGGATTCCTGGGGGCCAAAACAGAGGGATTCAGTCAACAACCTTGGTCCTGTGAGACTGTACGGGCACCTTCTAGATGGAGGAGAGGGAAGGGAAGGGGCCATGAGGAGCTAATAAAATAATGAGAGTGCTCAAGTCTGGGTTACCCCAAAAACACACCCTGAGACAAGGATTTGAATGCAAGTAATATTTTGCAAAGTGAGGAAATACCAGGAGGTATTGGGAAATAAGACAGAAAAGGTCAGGAAGCTGATCATGGGCATGTTTACTGAGAAGGTTACCTCTGTGGGCAACTGAGGCTCAGCCCTGATGAGACTCAGTCTGGGACTCTGGGACACAGAATATATCCTGTAGGCACCCCAAGCAAGGGGCAGGGTGTAGTGGCGGATTTACCCACAATTCCCATCAGTCCTTGGTTGAAGGTTGCTGGGTGCAAGAGGGAGCAGTACATTCCTCGGCCCCTCTGGCCTGCCGTGCACAAAAAGATAGCAGAGTGCAACGGCCAGAGAGAGATCTTGGGCCAGGGTGTGCTGCCTAACATCAGGCCAGCTTACACGGAGGTGGGCTGATGGAATACGGAATTGGCAGCAAAGAGGATCTGCTGCAGAGGGACACACAACAATCTGCCCAAGTAACGCTATCCAGATCACCATTCATTGAGTGCTTATCCCGTGCCAAGTCCTTTGTATTCTTACTGAATCCCTGCAAGATGGGTATTATCACCTCTACTCCATGGGCAATGAAACGGGGTTCTGAGAGGGCCTGTGTCAGTGCTTAAGGTCCCAGAACTAGGAAGCCTAGCTGGTAGGCAAACCCTCTGCCTGACTCCAAAGCCTGGGTCCCATGCAGAGCTGCTCATGAGATAGAAGCCTCCAGTGCTGGACCACAGCTGGGCTGTCAATAAGCGCAGGAAGTCTGGGCATCCCCCTGCAGTCAGAGTTGAGAGACAAGGAGAATCCTTGGATACGGAGAAGCAGCTGGAGAAAGAAAGTGATCAGCAGAGGCCCCCCTCAACCCATCACCTCTGATGGGAGCCAAAGGGATGACATTTTGCAGATGGGAAGAGGAAATTCCAGATCCCAGGTGTCTTGAGGGGTTTGGAATCAGCTAGACCTGGACTGAAATACTCCTCTCCTTCCTATTTGTCTACTCTGCAACCTTGAGTCAGTTATTTGACTTCTCTGAGCCTTAGCACTCTCATCTGTGTATTAGAGATAATATTACCTCACAGGGTAGCATAAGGATGAAATGGCACATATAAACTACCTGGCACATAGAGGTACCTGAGGCAGGTGCACATAGAGTAGGTGGGATTGGAGGCAGGAGAGCCTGCTGGGTTCCAGGCTCTGCTCTGACTTTATCCCCTGCTCTTGGGCAAGGCTCATCCCTCTCTGAGCCTTGGTTTCCTTTTCCATGAGGTGGAGATAATATACGCTCCCGGCTCTCAGGAACATGGAGGCCTCAGGGAGCCTGAGGATACAGCTAAAGTACGAGAACAGTCACAGAGATCAGCTCCTGGCCCCAAGCAGTGGAGGGACTCAGGATGCGGAGCAGAGGTGCCTGTTTCTTATCTGCTCTCTGCCTCCAATGTGCCAGGTAACCTTGTCAGTGTCCTCTTTCTTTGGATCAAAATGATGGGGTTGGCTGAGGCGATCTCTGAAGGCTCTGAGATATTGGGCTTCTGTCCCCCACCCCGCTGTGGAGGCCTGGCTCCACTCTCTACTGGGCCCAGGCTCATGCTCTGGTCGATCACTGCCTGTCTCCATGGGCTCTGGCCTCTTGGCTAATTCTTGGTGGTTCCTGCATTCCACTCATTGCTCTTGGGCTCAGCCTAAGCCTGATAGCCATTACCAGTGCCTTGGCCCAGGTGAGGTCACCCCTAATCAGGGCCCTGCGAGAAGTGTGGAGGCAGAGTTCCTAGGCTGCAGGTCACTGTGGACTGGGGTGCAGGGGAGGGAGAACATGGCCCAGGACCCAGGCTGGCCAGCCTCAGTCCAGCCTCAGAAGTCTTTCAGTAACAGGGGTCATTTGGTAAATGTCTGAGGGTGTGGTCTGGAGTCAGGTTGAGGGTGTGACAGTGGTCAGGCTCAAACTGGCTGAGACAGCAGGCTGGACACCTTTTCTTCCTCTAGCATTCAGCCATCCTCTCCTACAGACAGGCAGGGTTTTAGCCCCTCACCCCGCCCAGGCCCCAGGACACTCGTCCACGCTCAGTAAAGTGACCTGAAGCTGCAGAGGAGAGAGGTTTCAGTGATTGTTCTTTCTGTTCCATCACTCGGGGTGCATCTCAAGGGCCAGAACTAACGGACAAGGTGAAGGAGTGCCTGGTGTGGTTTCAGGGACACCAGGGAAGCTGCTAGAACCTCTCAAATGCTCCTCCATCTGCCTGGGCCCTAAGTCATAACTGAAATCCCTCAGTTATGACTTAGCCACTTGGATTAGTTTTTGGAGAAGTGAGGAAATCCCTGGCCTAGGAGTCAGCCGATGAGGAATGAACTCTCATGTTCTCCTCATTGCAGTTGCATTACCACGTTTCTCTGAGGCTCCATTTCCCAGACTGCACAATGGGAGTGATAATGCCTGCCTCCCAGTGTTGTTACCAAGAGGGAGTGAGACATGGTGTGTAAAGCACTGGCAGCTGGTAGGAGACCCTGAGCACGCAGGCCTTCCTGTTTATAGCCATGTGGTAGGAAGAGCAAGGTGATTTGGAGGACGCCATGCTGGAAGTCACCACCAGGTGGCAGCATGAAGCACTGGTTCCTTGCTCTGCTCCTAAAGAGGAGTCACTTGGTGATATTTAGGATTAACCCCTGCTGTGGTGAGCTCCTGGTCGCTGCAGGCTAGTGGGTCTAGCTGGGTGGCTTCCTGTGCCACATGAGGATCCGCTGAGTCCTTTATTGATGCGGTGTGGCACCTACAGAGAAGGGTCCAGTACCCACAGGGATATAGAGAAAGGTCAGCCTCACCCCTGTCCTCAAGGAGTCCACAGTCTGGGGAGCAGGGAGGCTGAAGTGCCTCTGAACAGGCAGTAAAGGGAGAAACACAGAGGCTGTGGTAGCATGTGAGGGACACCCAGCCCTGCAAGGGGGGTCAGGGAGGGCTTCTCAGAGAGAAGTTCCAGCACTAGGAACTCAGGGGCCTGAGGTGGCTAAGGCTTCTCCCAGCAACTGTTGGCATTGTGAGCTTGGCACACACACTGCCCCCCTTTCCACTGCTGAGCAGGCTGACCTCCCAGCAGATAGAGTGAAGCCTCTCCCAGCCTCTCCTCTACTCTCTTCGGCTCTGTCCCTCTCCACATGGGCATGGTGGCTACTGTGGTGCTCCGAGGCTGGACACCCTGTAATGCTGCTTCCTGCTTCCTAACCCTGGGCTCTGGGCCTGAACGAGGGATCTAAGGCCCCTGCATCCAGATTCTCAGCCTCATCCTCCCACTATCCAGCTGTGACCTTGGGCCCAGTTCCCATTTCATACAGTGAGGCTGGCTGACCTAGAAGGTCCTCAGAAAGCTCCCAGGAACATCCAACACCCAGATTCCTCCTGATCCTAGAGACACCTCAGGAAGGTCACCAGCTTGACCTTGTGGGAGGAGGGACACTGGGAAGTGACAGTGTAACAGAGCTCTGGGAATTCTGTGCCAGCCCTGAATTTGCTCACAGGGAGTTCTTGGGGAGCAAGTGGCACCTGGGTCTGGGAAGGAAAGGGACATGCAGGAAGAGATGAAAATCATTTGCTATCTCAGTCGTCCTGGGTCAGTGAGCCGGGTGGTGGTTCCTGGAGAGTGGACTCCTGCCGGCAGCCCTGGGGGCTGGGCAGTCCAGGACAGTCCTCCCAAACCCGGCTGTGCAGGACCCTGTTCAGAAACTGAACTCTGAAGCCCCTTGGGGATGCACTTAAAACCTGGTCTTTTCTTCAGTCCAGGAGCCTTAAAACAGGACCCACCTGCAGAGTTTGGCTACCCTCCAAACTCTTATGGGACCCATGCTCAAACTCTGAATCCAGCTCAGATCCGGCCTCCTCCCCTCACGCCAGCCACCTTGCTGGCACCTGCACAAAGCTGTGAGCGGCCAGTCTGCTGGGTCCCAACCCCCCTTCTGTTCTGAGATACAACTAGTTAGAGGGAAGGGGGTGGGGAAAGGTGTAAATCAGATGCATTTGAAGGAAAGCAGCTTTGAAGGCCCGAGGCCATTATGTTAATGGCATCACTCAATTTCTGGAAGCAATCCTGATTAAATATTCATTGGCTTTGATTATACTGAAATTAGGACTAAAGCGTGAAGTCAAATTGAGGGGAATAATGGCCATGTAAATAATGCATGGCCTCTAAATTGAAAACACCAGCTTGTGCAGCCCCCGCTCTCCCCGCACCCCTGCTTGTCACCCTGCCATTTGTTTGGAAGGTGATTAGTCCCACCAGCTGTGGGACCCGGCTTTGGAAAGGATCTCCCGGCATCCTGCCCGCCCCTGCGAACTCCCAGGACGAGGCCACACCCTGCAGCTGGGGATTCTCCAGGTCTGGGGTCCTGCGTTCTCTGAGTGACATAGTCAGACTCTGAGAACAGACTCTCCGATGCAGCCGAATCTTCCAGTGTAAGCTTTAAACAGAAGGGGATAGGGGAGAGGTGCGGTCAGAGAGGTGACTCTTCTATTTATATGTTTATTATGATTGAATGAGAGGTCTAGACCTGAGGATAGAAGCAGGTTGAGACAGCAGACACACCGGAGCAGAGAGGTTCTCTGTGCCCAGGGCCCGGGGAAGGCTGGCTAGGGCTCGGCAGGTCACAGATATGTCAGAAAGTAATTGGCACCAAATCCCTTTGACCTTGAGGACTCTAACCTGTGGACTTGGAGGGGTTTCTGCTTTGTGTCGAGCTGCCTGAGTGTGAAAGATGCATCTAGTCAAGCGCTGCCTTCTGGAGAGACTCGGGGGCAGGTCCAGGGGAGCGGCTGATGGCCGTCCTGAAGGCAGGTGTGCCTACACCTCTCCTGCACCAGGCCATCATGGCATCTGCCTCTGTGGGGCCCGGGGCGGGCTCTGTGGCAGGGAGAGCAGGCTACCGGGAGCCAAGGTCCTGGCGGGATCCCCAGTCTGCCTCCACTGTGTTGAGCAATCTGGGACAAGCGGTCAGACCTCTGGGTCAGTCCAGTTCCCTCTCGGTCTAATGGAGGGTGGGAACGTACTGAATATCTTTCCCATACAAATACTGTAGTTCTAGTTACACTCCCTCACCAGCAAATTCTCACTGGGCACAGTCTGTTCCCAGCCCTGTCCTGGGTCACAGAGGGTCAGGCAGCCCACTGGGGAGATTAAAGAACAGCCAGCAGAGGCTTAGCATCCGTGCCTTACAGGGGAACAGAGAGACAGGAGTAAATGAGAAGTGAGCGTGTGAGTACCTCTGCCTGCCCCTTCCACAGTGTGAACTCTGGGCCACACGGCCTTGGGTTGAACACTGCCTACATCTTTCCTTACCAACCCAAGAACCATGAGCAGTTAATGGGAGTTTTACCCTATAGAGCTGTGGGAGGGTTAAATGAGGTCATCCAAGGGAGAGCCCACTCCAGGGCAAAGCACACGGCCCTCTCAATGAGTCTCAGCTGGTCCTGGGCCATGGCCTGTGCGAGGAGAAGGGCTGGGGAGGAAAAGAGGGGGAGGGGAAGGAGGCGAGGAAGCCTGAAGAGACAGTTGTTAGCCTGCCACTGATGTCCACCACGTGCCGGGCACCGTAAGGTAGGCCAGCCCACTTGACTCCCGGGTCACCCCTGGGGTAAGTGGGCCCCCTGTTCAGCCGACCTTCCCTGAAGCCCTGATCTGCCAATGGTCACCATCCTCATAGGGTAGAGCCAGGGTTTGGGTCCAGTTCTGCGAACACTGTGATCGTCCCCCTTATGGTTCTGTGGGGGTGGCCGGCCCACACTTCCTCCACAGACAGCTCAACAAGCCTCTCCAGTCCCACTTCCCCCCTCACTCCCAGCCCCTCCCAGTGACCTGTGGGTCCCAGTGGGAGGTAGGGGGCAGTGGGGAGGCAGACTTCTGGTGCCCCCAGCATGCCACCCCGTACTGGTGCTGGACCTGTCAGGGCCTCATCTGAGCTCATCTTTACTGACTGCTGCCCAGGTCCCGTGCCCCACTCTTTCTGAAATGACGGTTCTGCGCTTCAGGGCCTGGGGAGGCATCTCTCACCCCCTCCCTCTTTCCACCTCCTCTCTCCTTCCCCACTTAGACTTTTAATGGGAGGAGATGGCCTGATTTTGAAAACCCTTAGAAACAATTTGTTTTACAATAAAACGTTAGATTCTTCTAGAAATTCACAGGAGGGAAAAATGGACTCTGAAGAGACCAGGGTCAGGAAGCCCAGGCTGGGCAGTTGGGGAGGAGAGGCCAAGTGGAGGGTGAGGCTCCACAGAGGCACAGAGAAAGCCAAGGCCGCCTGAGGCTGGAGGAAGCCCTCCATGCTGGGCTTCCCGGGCTAGCGGGGGAGAGGAGGCTGAGCTCCAGGGCAGCTGTGAGGACCCAGGCAGCCAGTGTGCTGGGCTCAGCCTTGGTGCTGGGGGCAGCCACCTTCTCCCTGGCCTGTTCACCGGGTGATGTGAAGGTGCGATGCTCCCGGAAACTCTGTGAGGACCCAGGCAGCACACAGGGAGGGCCCCTGTTTATCATCAGAACAGCAGGGCTCAGAGAGGTAAAGAAACGGACACAGGCCACATGGCCGCTGGCAGGCAGGTCCGTGGGTTTCTCCCATTGCAGCCCGCCCACCCGTCAGAGGTCCCAGGGCCAGACCGGAGGCTTCCGTTGCATGGACAGCCTTGTGCACGCTGCCTCCCCCCAGGCTGTGGTGGTGCCAGCACAGGGCCTGGCTGTGCACCGCCCCTTCACCTGCTGACAGGGCGTGGGTCCCTCTACTCCACCTTTCCTCCCCGTTAGCCTGACTGTCTCTGGACACCCTTCACGTCTTTCATTGAAGCCATGGTTTGGCAGCTCCCGGGTCATCCATCCCTCTGCTCCTGCCCTTCTCTGTCCACTCTTCTCCCTCCCTCCCTTCCTCCCTCCTCTCTGCACCTTTGGTGCCAGTCTCTCACCTTCTCCACATCGCCTGCTTCCTGCCTCCGCTCCAGCTGCCTGTGTAGCTGTCCCTGTCACCCTGGGGATCTCCTACCTTCTGTTTGTCCATCACCTGACCTTCTCCCATGACCTACATTTCCATTTCCTCTGTGTTGGTCTCCTCCCCCAACCCCCCGTGGATGTCAATCACTTTCTCCCAGTCCTCCAGTATTGTGTAAAGCTGGCATGAGATCCATGCCTAGTATGAACACACACACACACACACACACACACACACACACACATCTGTGACACCTGTGGGCTGGCCAGTTGGCAGGTAAGGGACTGTCCTCCCTCCTGTGGAGGGTTTTCATGGCTGCAGGGCAGTCACGCTGGCTGGCCTTGGAGCAGAGCCTGAGCATCCCCGGGGAGAGGGACTCCGAGCACCTGGGGGAGGAGGGGACACTGGTTGGAAGGGCAGCAGCCTTCCCACACCTGCAAGGGCAGGACTTCACACCTGTTAGCTGCTAGCACTGTTTATGCTCCCGACACATTCATCTTATTTCTTGCTAATACACCGTGTCCCCCGAGAGGCAGGGATCTCATCCCCGCTGTCCAGATGTGGAGATGGAGGCTCAGAGAAGAAATTGACTTGCCCAAGGCCAGACACTTTGCAGGGGCCCCAATAGGGAACACAATGGTGCTCTAAACCAGTGATTTCCAAATCTGTGTGATCACTAGGAACCTCCAGGCACTAGTTTACAAAGCCTGTGTAGGTCCTCAGGCCCTTCGCAGGAGATTCTAATTTAGAGGAGGCCCAGGAACCTGTCATTTTAACACCAACACCAGGTGATTTTCTCTTGAGCAAATTTGGGAACCATTGGGTTGATAAACAGTGCCCTGGTCTCCTCCCCCAAGCAGGAGTGATGGCCGCTCCTGGAGAAACCCTGCTCCAGCTTGCTTCTAGTTCTCTGTGCAAAGTCAGTTTTTTTCCCCCAACCCCTAACTGTCTCCTGCATCAACATTTTAGAGCCGTGGGCCCCAGAAAGGCCTTGCCAAGGCTCCAACTTAAGTGTCTGTGCCTGCTGGGGTGGGGGATGTCTCCCCTTTGCCTCCCCACAAGGTAGCCCCAGCCTCCAGCTGGCACCCCTGAAATTCGCTCCCATGTTTCTAACTTCCTGGGCTGAGCTGCTCCCCTTGGGACAGGGAGGACGATCGCGCTGAGGGTTGTTTTGTTGTGTGTTCTTTTGTGCAAGGTCAGCTTCTAGCAATTACGTTTTTTCTCATCTCCTGGGACTGCTCTCATCTATGGGCCTACAGCACACGCAACACAATGCATCCCAGAAAAGACAAACAAACGAACTGGCGGGCACAGGAACGGAACACTCTCTCCTGGGCTGGGCTCCCTGTGCAGCGTAGCAGACACATCTGTCTCCCCGATCCCCCCACAGCCCCCGGAATGGTGCCGCACAGTAATTAGAAACCCAGGGCCCTGGAACAAGGGAAATGACTCTGTGCTTCAATTTAATGTGTTCTCATTTTTTGACAGGGTCAGAGTTCACCTTCCCGGTTTGAATCTGAAAGCAAATTATAGCTCTGCCGTTTTTGTTTTTTATATTGATGTGTCCAGACTAGAGATCTTGGGCAAACATTTTCTTCTGGGATTTGGTGTGGTGAATATTTTCTCTCAATCCATTTAGCAAACACTGACTGCAACCCTATGACATGTCCAAGCACTGTGTGGGTTGCTGGGAAGGAACTGCAAGGGGGAGGTGACAGGAGAGGGGTGGCACACAGGAGAACAGCTGTGTGCAGGGGACACACAGGGTCCTCTGGCCGGAGAGGTGGGGGCAGGTGGGGGCAGTTGAGCAAAGGGGAGATTGATGAGCAGGGCTTGGGAGATGCAAGAGCAACTTCAGCAGCCCACGTGCCGAGCTCTGTAGGCCCAGCGCCTCTTTAGTGCCCACACCCCCCTGGGCAGTAAGAGCAGAACTCAGCTCTCTTGGATCAAACCCTTACTCATCCACTGGCCAACCCTGTTCCCTGGAGTGAGTGATTTAACTCTGCTGGTTCTTAGTCTCTTGCCCTGTGAAATACAGGTAACAGGAAATTACCCCACAGGGTGGTTGTGAGTACAGAGGAGGGTGGGAGGGAAGGGGAAGGAGATGCGGAAGGTCCGGTCCCACAGCTGTGGCCACCCAGAGAAGTCACCCCTCCAAGGGCTCAAACAGTGTTCCTTAGGGTCTCTTCCACGCAGCGTGGTGTCGGAGCTGGGATTTGAACCCAGGTCCGTCTGACTCAAAGTCCCTCAAACTGCTGCCAAGATGACTAAAAATCACTAGAGGGCCAGCATCTGAGCACAGGTCTTCTATGTGTTTCCCTGGTGCCCCAAGCCCACCTCTGACCCTGATTCCTCCATCCTGGCTGCGCCAGGGCTGCTCTGAGCCCCGGGCCCTGGCTCCTATCCTCGGTGCTTCCCTCGGCACACGGCTGTCACTCAGAGTTCTCACTCTCTGCTTTCTTGTCCGTCTCCCCACGAAGTTCCTGAGAGAGGGGATGTGAGAGCAAAATTTGAACAAAAGTTGGGATATTAGAATATTTCTCGAATACAAAGCTTCCCTTTGACAGTGGCAAGTAGGAAATGTATGTTAATAAACCATGGTGCTGGCAGTTTTAAAATATTAATGATTTCTAGAATTGAAAATGCAAATAGCTGTCTGAAACTCTTCTGCTTGGCATTAAAGAGAAGGGCTTAGAAAGGACACCTGGGAAACTCAGGCTGGGAGAACAGGGCCCTGTGAGAAGACGTGGAGACAAATAGACATTTGCCATCTTGTTATTGCCGCTTTAGCACCATTAAAACTGAGCCTCCATTCTTCCCGGAAGTCAAGCCAATCCCATTGTGTGACTTGAAGGCATAGCTTTCAAGTGAGCATGTGCGGCTGGTCCATTGACTTCAGCATGCACATATGAAGCACCTACTGTGTGCCAGTGAGGAGAGGGTGAAGAGCCTGCCATGTTGGACCTCACTTTACTCTGAGAACCAGAAAGGCAGGGTGAAGGGGGATGTAGTGGAAGAGAGAAGCAATCCTGGCCAGCCCTGGGTCAGCTCAGTCCACAGCTGGGCTGTGACCTTCACGGAGTGAGGGGGCTGGTTTGGAGGGAGCTCTCAGGGCAAACAGCGCTCACCCTGTGCAGCCTTGCCTTCCCTTGTCTAGGATGCCTCACGTGTCCAGCACCAGCACCGCCTTTATTTTTAACTCTCTGGATTGCATCACTACAGTGTGCTCTTCTCAGCCCCCAGACCGGCCAACTTCATTTGCTTATTTTTTTCCCTGCTATCTGGTTACAAGACAGTGAGTTGGTGGAGAGCAGCACTGTGACTGCATCATCTCCCATCTCGGGTGCCCAGCCCTCACAGGCAGATGCGTGGGCCTGTGGAGTGAGTGGACCATGGAGCTCTTCTCTTAGGCCCTGAGTGAGAGACGGCCGTGGAGTACATGGTCCTGAGTGGGCACTGGCCCTTCTCACCTGATGCATAGGGACCAGGGGAGAGCAGGGGAGCTGGACGGCATCCAGAAGGTGGCTGGCTGCGTGCAAAGGTCGGGAGGTGGGGAGAACTCTGAGGGATGGATGGGTAAGGGCAGGCCTCACCACTGCAGCCACCCAGCTGCAGTCACCCGTACCCATCACCCCACCAGGAGGTCACATCCACTGTGGCATCGGCTGCTGAGTGGGCCCAGCATCTTGGTGCTGTAGGCTGCCCGCCTGACAGACAGGCTAGGCCTAGGCCGTCACTGCCCTATGGGAGATCCAGGGGCACACCTGCCACCTGCCACCTGTGGGTGGGTTCACGTATCGAGAAGTCAGGACCATGTTCTGGGAGGGCCCCGTCTCTTTATGGTGCTTTTGGGAATTTCTTTCCTGGGTCACTTTGTCCTCATAGACCAGCTTTCATAGGTGAGCCTCTCCCCATCACCTCGTTTCCCCCAGAGTTATCCTGAGACTGGACAGACCCTTTTTCGGGGAAACCATGCATCTGGATCTGGGTTGTTCTCAGCCCTTTCCTGCTTCCTCTGGCTCCTTGCTGGGATCTGGGTGTAAGGTTATGCACACAGGAAGCCCTGGATAAATGGGATGTTGAGGAGGAAGCCTGGGATTTGGAGTCAGGCGACCTGGTTCGGTCCTGGCACAGCTACTCACCACCTGTGGGGGCTGAGGGTGGAGTGGGAGCACCTGCCCTCCGAGAGGCTGCCAGGCAGGGTGAGGTGAGCTCTGTAACATGGCCCCGGTGCCCACAGTGCAGATGCTCAACCACAGAGCTTCCCTGACTCTCTCTTCCCTGCCTCCTAGAGCCTGGCTCTGTATCTGACCTGCTGGTATTTGGGCCCCTCTATGTCTGTGATTGCAAATATCTTAACCCTCCTCCCTTACCCTTTGAGAAACACCTTTTCTCCTCCTGTGTGGCTTCCATTTCCATTATCCATCCATCCTGTTTACGCTAGGCTTAGAAAGCTCCTGGAAACACTGCATCTCTGTTATCTTAGGACCTCTTGTCCTGTTTCCAGGAAGGGACTGTGTGAGAGGTTACCTGCTTGATGTGTGTGTGTTTTCTTGTCCACTTCCCATCCCCAGGACCTCTCCTTGTTGTTCCTGACCAGTGTGGTCTGATCAGAGCCAGCCCAAGCCAGCTCCGGGGTCATAGTATTTTAGACCTGGAGGGGCTGAGAGACCACCCACAGATGGTGTAGTTAGAAGACCCAGACCCAGAGAGCATGCTCACGCTGAACCAGAGCTTCTCAATGTGGCTGCCAGTTAAAAGAAAAATTTGCATGAGCCCCTCCCCCAGAACCTTGGTTGTGGCTGGGAAAGAGTGGGCTTGAGCATAGAGAGCTCTACAAAAACTCCCAGGTGGTTCTACTATGAAGCTGGGGCTGAGAACCAGAGAGTGAAATGTTTCTTGCCAATTCACTACCCTTACATATCTGAACAAAAAAATATTAAATCATTATTCACAGGAGACTGTTTCTGAGGGGGGATAGGACGATCACAGTGGAGGGCCCCAAGATAAGCATCACCCTCTGCAGGCAGGCAGCGCGTGAACTGGTGTTATTAACCAGCACTTACTTTACTTAACAGACACATCCTATATAATAAAGAGGTAATATGCAAATTGATCATCAAGCCCTCGCACAAGTTGGCCGCCCCATGTGGTCACAAAATGGCTGCCACAAGATGGCCAGCAAGGGAGAGCAGTTGGGGGTGACCAGGCCTGCAGGGGAGGGTAGTTAGGGGCAACCAGGCCAGCAGGGGAGGCAGTTAGGGGCGATTGGGCTGGCAGGGGAGCAGTTAGGCATCAATCAGGCTGGCAGGGGAGTGGTTAGGGGGTGATTAGGCTGGCAGGCAGAAGCAGTTAGGGACAATCAAGAAGGCAAGAAGTCGAGTGGTTGGGAGCCAGCAGTCCTGGATTGTGAGAGGGATGTCCAACTGCCAGTTTAGGCCCAATTCCACAACTGGCAGTTGGATATCCCCTGAGGGGTCCATATTGGAGAGGGTGCAACCTGAGCTGAGAGACACCCCCTCCAGTGCACGAATTTTGTCACCAGGCCTCTAGTCTATATATATAAAAGCCTAAGCAACCGTTATAACCAGACAACTGGATGACCAGAAGACTGGCTGGTAGTTATGACACACACTGACCACCAGGGGGCAGACATTCAATCCAGGAGCTGCTCCCTGGTGGTCAATGCATTCCCACAGCCAACCTCCCACAGTTGGCTAATCTCCTGCAGTCCCTCCTCCTGGCCAGCCCGGCTCTGATGGGGAATGAGAGGTGGAGAGAGGGATAGAGAGCTAGAAACGTCGATGAGAGAGAAACATTGACCAGCTGTGCTTGGCCCCAATCACTGGCCAGACCCCACCTGTGCATGAATTTGTGCACCGGGCCTCTAGTATTTATTTAAGATTTAGTAGGTGCCAGACATAGTTCTAAGTGCTTTACAAATACCACCTTCTTTACTCTTCAGGGCATGACTATGAGAATTTCCGTTATGATCCCCATTTTATAGATGAAAAGACTGAGGTACAGCCGAAACCGGTTTGGGTCAGTGGTAGAGCATCAGGCTGTGGACTGAAAGGTCCCAGGTTCGATTCCGGTCAAGGGCATGCACATTGGTTGCGGGCACATCCCTGGTAGGGGGTGTGCAAGAGGCAGCTGGTCAATGTTTCTCTCTCATCGACGTTTCTAGCTCTCTATCCCTCTCTCCACCTCTCTGTAAAAAATCAATAAAATATATTTTTAAAAAATCAATAAAATATATTAAAAAAAAAAAAAAAAAAAAAAAGACTGAGTTACAGAGAGAGGTGAAGTAATTTGCTCAAGGTCACACCCAGTGAGTGGCGGAGTCACTGCTCTGGTGCACTAACCATGATGCTGCCAGCTCTCCAGGTCTCACTCCACACCTGTGCACTGACAGCATGTTCAGGTCCCAGGGCCTTCCCAGGTGAAAGGGGGCTGCCAGAGGTGGGACTGGAGCCTCTGAAACCAGTAACCCCAGAGGCTACCGAGAACCTGGGACTCCAGAGCCTTTCCTCACTTGGTCTCTGATGAAGCCATAGCTCAGCAACTTCCCTCCCTCATAGCTTCAAACCCGGGATAGTCCAGGGTGGAATGTGCACAGAGTCCGGGTTTATCCTAGAAGCCTTATCTTAGGAGCATATTATGCACTCTATAAAGTTCTTGGGGACCAAGTTCTTGCAAATGCAATTTTTAAAACTTATTTAAGAAAGATTCTCTTCCATCCAAGTCACGAATCCACGAAAATAATAGAGCTATATAATTTTCAGACTCAGGTTACTCAGATTTATGTCTTTCTTTAACTGGCTGCAGGAATGTCCGTTGTGGAAATCGATGCAAACAGCGAGGCCTTGGCTGGTGCCCCACACCCCAGCAGCTCACTTTCTCTCACAGTCCCCGGGCCTTCTGTCAATGCCCACCCAGAGGCTTTGCTGTCCCGGTGGATGGCCTGACTAATGCGATATCGACAGCCTGCCTGTTTGGACACTAAAGCTTCTTTTACCGAGAACTTGGCGAATCCAATTTCGAGTAGCGTGCCTAGAGTGTTAGCCGTGATCTCCGTTCCATTCTGTTGAGCGCCTGCCAGGGGCCCAGCAGTGATGCTGTGGTGTCCAATTTAGTGCACAGGAGTTCTTTACCCGAGAACAGATCGTATGTTTCTGATCTAACAGTGGAAACTCCAATTCACTGGGACAACCTTGGTCAAGGCTCTTTCTCTCTTGATGCCTTGGCTGTAACATGGAAGAGAGCCATTAGACCAGCTCTGATGTCTCTGCTCGGTGGCCTCCTGTGCCACATCAGGCAGCACCTAACTTCTCTGATCCCCATGGGGGTGGAGACATCCTCACTGGCGCAAACACGACTTCCTAAGGGAGAGCTTCGGGTAAGTGAAGTTGATTGCCTGTTAATCCATTGACAAGGGTGTATGCTTTTAAATCCATTCTCAAGGACTGCTGCCTGCACGGTGGCTTCCTTACGAAGTTCATATCTTTGTGACACAGTCCTTTTGTTTTGGCCCCTTGGTGCAGCTGCTCTGACAGGACTGTTTTGGTTTGGGGACATTTTTGACATAGCTGAGAAAACAGACCATTACACCTTCAGCCTCCTAAAAAGCAATACCAAATTATGTGCCACGGAAACATTTCCCTACTTCCCCTCATCCCAGAACTCCCTCCATCCCTTCTGGCAAGGGGCTCAGGGAGGGGAGAGGGGGAGAGGGTGGGCTGCAGGTCAGGGCTGGTGACGAGGGAGGCAGGGGCAGTGAGGGGCTGGTGGGAGTGAAGGGAGTGAAGATCAGACAGGCACTGGTATCAGGGGGTCTGTTTCACCCGGTACGTAGTAATTTTCAAAAGCAATTTTACATTTAGATGCAGACATTTCAAAACTCTTTCATCAAAACAACCATGTCAAAATGCCCTTCTTTGTCTCAAACAAAGGACATAAATGCCAAAAAGAGAAGAACAAGACAGAGCTTCTGCCCCCAAAATGCTCAGAGTCACCAGAGGGGAAAGGAGGAGAATAAAAGAAAAACAAATTACTATCCTGCCACTGTAATAGCAGAAGGGGCTGGGAGGGAACCAGGCAGAGAGCGCCTGGCTCTGCCCGGGGCGGAGAGGGTCCCAGGAGAAGGGGGTGATTCCGCCCAAGGAATATTTGTTGAAAGGCTGAGAATAGCAAATGTTAATGGAGGGCTCGCCATGTGACAAGCACGGCTGTTAGTGCTTCATTTTAACATTCCTCACAAAGGCCCAAGAATATGAATATTATCATTATTCCCACTTTATGGTTGAGGAGACTGAGGCAGCCAGAGTTCCAGGGACTTTCCCAGACCACACAGACCTGCTCACACCCCTGCACTCGGTAGCCTCTGTGAGGGGACGGGCAGAAGGGTCACAGGCGTTAATATTCACCAGGCTGGAGTCCACTCTGTTCTTACAGCTTATCTGAGCTTGCACAACCCCTGAACCCCCACCTCTCTAGCCTTATTCCTGTGCCCCCTATTTCCCCAGCACACATCACTCAATACCTCCAGCTGTGTTGATTGACTCTGTAAATATGGCATTGGCACCTGTCTCTGCCAGGTGCAATATTAGACTGGGGTCCCATGGTCATGGAGCTATGATTCCACTAGGAAGAGACCTGAGGGTGAGGAGCCAGCCCATCGGACCCGGGCGGGTCTTCCAGACGGAGGGCAGAGGAACTAGAACAAGCCAGGGGTGAGGCAAGGTGAGCAGGTGAGAGTGGTACAAGGCGGCGTGGGGATGGGTGGGGGACAGGCAGGCCAGGTCAGGAGCTTGGAATTGCACGGGAAGCCACTGCAGGACAGGGCCCAGGAGAGTGACCACTTCCGGAGGAGGAATGAAGGAGGGGCAGGGTGGTGTCATAGTTCAGACCACACAGGATGGGGGAGCTTCCGCAGCAGTAGCAGTAGCATCTCCCTGTTGAGCACCAAAGTGCCTCCTACACTGTGAGCTGCTGGGTACCTGGGGGTTTACTTGCTGTAATTACTCCTGTTTCCCCCACCACTGACCCTTCCTGCTGTGCTTGGTCTCTGCCCTCCCGTGGTCTGGTGAGGCATGTGGTGGTTTGTTTTCTCAGACCCCAGAACAGCCCAGCGGCCCTGCGTCCTCTGAAGATGTTGTGTTGAGAGAGAGAAAAAATTACTCTTTAATAGAAATACTTTTCCTTCATTAAATGAAATCTCCAAAGCCCAGTAGCGTTTTCGGTGCTTATATAAAGATGCCAGTGGGGATTTGAGATTCAAAGTGGTATTTTTTATACAAGTCGATGAGATCTCAATAGGGAAGAAAGCACACGCTCCCAATTTAAATTCCACCAGCATCGGCGCCAAGCCTGCACTCAGGGCCTGGTGGCCTCCCTCCCAGCCCCACCCAGACTCTTCTCCATCACATTGGGGTGCTCCTAGCACTGGTTTTCTGTTTGGGGAAGTTGTGTTGGTAGCTGTGTTGATCAAGCTGGCAGGCAGAAGCAGTTAGTGGCAATCAGGCAGGCGGTGTCTTTCCAAGACTACAACCCATTTAAGGCGAATTTCTGTTTGTACCTCAACTCCGATAACTTTGTATAGAAACTCAAGACGTGGTAGGAATTTGAGTCGGAAACGGATGACACACACTTGCGCCCTCAAACCTGTATACACAGATTTACCTTTGCATCTCATATAACTAGGAATAGACCTAGTTCTTAGCGGTGTCAGAAGAAAGACAGGGTTCAAAGTCTAGCTATCATGCTTGCTAGCTGGGCTGGGCTGGGCTGGCCTCGCACTCACCCCCAGGTCTGCTCTCTGCACTGTGGGGAAAACAGCACTGTTCTTGTCCAGCCCAGTGACCTGGATCATAAGTAGGAAAAGGACTCAGTGCATGGTCACTACTCAAAACCTCTACCTCTTCAGCACTTCTCACCTGACTGTTGAATTAGAACCCACTAGAACCATCAACTTTATACCAATTATTCTGGTTATCCATTGCTAAGTAATAACCTCCTTCCCTCCCCACCATCCTCAAATTTAATGTTTATACTAACGATGGTTGTGGCTTTTTCAGAGAAACTACAGTCCGCCAGCTCCTCCCTGCTCCATCCTGCCAGGCCTTTGCCTGGGCCTCCAGCTGTCAGCTGCACAGGGCGGGCCCTCTGGAGCCACAGAGCAGGTTAGGGAACAGGTCTCCCATGAGCACCACCATGCCAGCTCCTGTGAGGGGAGGAAAGGTGGTAAAGTAGGATCTTTAACACAAAACAAAAGCAGCCAAAAATCTAAAAGGCACTAACTTTTGAGTTGATGAGACAACCACCCCTCCCACCCCCTCAGTGGTTGTCTTTCTGGGAATCTGGCCCTCCTTCCCCTTCACCTGGGCTCCCTCACCCAGGAGACAGGGGCTGTCTCCTCTCTCAGGGCTGATGGGGGCTGAGCCTGGCAGCTAGCAGATGCTCAGTAAATAGCATCTATTAAGAGAAGGTTTAGTGCTCTGTCTGCCTCGCAGCATCCCAGGGCCGGCCCATCAGCCCGCATTGCTGGGAGAGGGCTCACTCTTGACTAGCAGGCGGGCTGAACTCTCCCCTTTCACCATGGAAAATCCATTACTGGGAAGTCATTTGTCAAAGCCAACTGCTCAGCTGCTTTAATTTACATATTTATCAAGTTTGATTAGAATGCATTGTCTTCAACTTTCATCCTCGCTCTCACCTCTTCCTGTCCCTCTCCTCCTGGGAAACTGTTGGTGCCGTCCTTGATGCAGAAGGGCACGGCCTAATTCAGTTTGCATTTGCTAGCAAGCCGGAAACTGAACATGGCGAGGTATTTCTGGAGGCTGGGAGAGAATTCAAAAGGCACAGCACGTGTTAGGGAAAGCCTGGCCCTCAGGCCTAGCCTGCTTCAACCAGAGAGCAATAGGTGCCCTCCCACCATTCCATCAGTATTCATTGAGCACCTTCTGTGAATACTGATGAGGCACTGGGAATACAGATTGGGAAAAAAGGTAGGCAAAGCCATAGCTGTATTGTCTTTTAGCATCTAGTGACCTCAGCTTCTGCAACTGTAAAGAGCAGGCCGTTGGACGGAGTGATCTGTAAGTTACTGTTTTTGAATGCATACTCTTTTGAACACACCGGTTTTATGAATCGGCTTGATACATTGGCTCATTTAATTCTTACAAAATCCCTATGAGGCTGGTATCATTGTTCTCTCATCATGCAGATGAGGAAATGAACCATCTCAGAGCTCAAGGTCATGTGTGCCAGGACGTGGATTCAACCTTCCTTTTATCTGACTCTAGAATTCAAGTTTATAGACCCCAAGCCAGGCTGGATCTTTCTCTTCCTCCACTAATCTTTGAGCTCTTAGATGACAGTGTCTGATTTCTCCCCGTGTCCCCAGGGACCAGCCTGAAATGTGGCATATGGAAATACCCATTTTGTGTGTGTGTGTGTGTGTGTGTGTGTGTGTGTGTGTGTGGTGACGGGGAGTGGGGCTCTGCTCCTGTGGCTGTCAAGGTGAGAGCGTTGGCAGCTGGCCCTGGCCCTCTGTATCACAGGCCCATTGCTTCTTGGCTTCCCTTCACTTCTTTGGCAAGCACCCAATGGGCATTTCCCTGGCATCAGGGACATTGCCCGAGGCAGCCCATGTGGTGGGAAAACACTGTAGGACGTTGGAGCTCTATGCCCTGCTCTCCAGGCCTGGCTGAACCCTCTAGTTGAGTGGCCAGAGGCAAGTCACCGTCCTTTCTGGGTCTCCTTCATCCCCACAGGCTTTGAGGTTCTGACGGCCTCTGTGGGTCTCCTGTAAGCTGGAGGCCTCCTTACACTTTCTCAAGCCAAACAACGAGCAGTTTTAATCTGTGGTGGACATGTGAGGGGTACAGAGAGGCACCTTGTCCCAGAATGAACGCATATGCTTTGCAATTTTAATAATCCCTGTTCTCTCCTGCTCATCCAGGGCAGAGCACCCGATCCCCACCCTAGAACACTTAGGAGATTTGAGATTCTGGGAGATGTTGTGTAGGTGAGGATGGCAGGGCTGGGAGCGGGGAACTGAAAATAAACTTTGCTAACACGACTGTTTTCTCAAGAAGACCAGATGCTGGGCATCAAGTGGAACTTAGCGGCTTTGAGTCCTGCCTGAGCGAGGCAGCAAGTGATTTACGACCAGATGAGAGGCCAAGATGAGCTCTGTGGGTTCAGAGCGGGGTGAAGCCATTGTGGTCTGGCACTGTCTGCAAAGGCTTTTTGGAGGACTTGGTGCAAAGATATAAAATCTAAGAAATTAAAGTTTGCTAGGGAAAATAATAATAGGCCAATCAGAATAAAGGAGAATATTCTCTTAGGGGACTAGTTCTCAGCCAGGGGCTATTTGTCTCTGAGGACATTTAGTGAGGTCTGAAGCTGTTTGTAATTGTCATAACTGGGTATCGGGGTGCCCCTGGCATTCAGTAGATAGAGACTAGAGATATTGCTATATGTGCAGCCCCCGCCCCCCCCCCCCCCCCCCACACACACACACACACACGCACAGTTATCCAGCTCCAGATGCCAATAGTGCTAAGAAACCCTATTTCTGAGGCTTGTCATTCAATAAATGGGGCAGGGACTGAAACGTCCGTCTCTTATCTCGTGAGCTGGGGATTATTATTCTCATTTTATAGGGGATGGAGGCTCAGAATGTATAAGTAATTTGCCCCAAACCTCACAGCCAATAATCTGGGGCCTGGATGTGAGTCCTGGTGCAGCTGCCAGGAAGCCATGTGACTCCATCAGGGGACAGAAGAAATACAGGGGCCAGTGTTCCCCTTAGCAATCCTCACCCAGCTCCCCCTGCTGTGGCACTTGCCCTCAGTCAGCTTGGCTAAGCCAGCCCTGGACATCGGCTTTCAGCTCTCCTATCTACTCAAACACACTCCCTGGTCTCACTGCCCCCAAAAGCTCCATGGATGCCTCCTAACCCTTCATTTTCTCCTAACATTATATACAAGAAATTCTGCACCTTGAGCATGTTCTCCCTAAAATGCAAAGCCCCCAATCCCTCTATATTGTCAGATCCATCACAGGGATATCTTATGTTGCCTTCAACATGACGGATTTCGTAGGGAAAAGTACAGAATTATCGTGCTGATGACATCAGATGCAATCCAACATGAACATCAGGATGGTCAAGGATAAGTCCTGAGTGCGTGTTAGTTTCCTCACTGCCTTCTCAGAAGAGGTACATCTGAGTAGAGCCTGGGAGGCTGCATAAGAGTAAGCCAGACAGACAAGCTGGGGCCGGCATTCCAGGCAGAGAGAAAAACGTGAACCCAAGTGTGGGAGAGTGTGGCCTGCGGTGGAGCTGCCAAGAATTAGCTGAGGCCAGGCCTGTGGAGGGGCATGGCCACCAGAGACTAGAGGTGCTGGGGGAAGGAGGCTGGGCTCGCCCGAGGATAGCAGAGAACTACTGAGGGTTGTAAGCAGAGGGAGAGGTATGCTACCATCTGCATTTTAGAAATTCCACTTTGGAGGCCAGGTGGAAGATGGACAGACAGGAATGGTGTTGACATAGGAGGACCAGGGACAAGGCTATGCTAGTCCTGAGCGGGCTCTCAGACAGGTGCCAGCTAGCCATGCTGTTACTGCCACCAAGATTTCTTTTTCTCCAGCTTTGTGTGGTGTGGACTTTTTTGGGCCCTGGATTATTGGAGAAGAGACTGCAATTGATCTGGCTTAGAAACCAATATGAAAGCATTTTCTCGGAAAATGAAAAAGACTTAGAGGTAAAAATAAAAACTGCACATAATACCTCACTCCCATGATAAGTTATTGTCAGGGGATGTAGGGAAACCAAACTGGTAATGTGAACTTGGAGGAGATTTTTGTCCTTAGAGAGTCCAGATAGTGCTCTTTTGGGGCCTTCTTCTAGCACCTTCACCATCTACAGATCCATGGATAATTTGAGGCTCTTCATCTTCATCTTTATTTTCATCTTCATCTTCATCTTGGCATCCGGTCCTCACTGAATTTGTCATCTATAGATAAGTTCATTAGTTAGCTATTATCCTAGAATTCAGCATCTAAACAGTAAGCATTTATCATCTCTCAGATTCTTTAGGGCCAGGAATGTGGGAGCGGCTGACCTGGGTGGTCCTTAGCCTGGGTCCTCCATGAGGCTGCAGTTAGCTGTCAGGCAGGACTTCAGTCATTGGGTTGGAGGCCCCTTCTAAGCTCATTCCTTGGTTCGGACTGGCTTCAGTCTCTCTTGGCTGTTGTCTGGATTCTTTACACTATTTCTCCCCACATGGGCCTTTCCACAGGCCACCTAAGTGTCCTCATTTGATGAAGCTGGATGCCCCCGGAGTGAATGATTCCCGAGAGAGATGGTGCACTCACGATGGAAGCCTAATCTCCACAGGGAGGTGCCACCACGTCCAGAGCATCCTCTTGGTTAGAGCTGGTCTCTAAGTCCTGCCCACAGTGAAGGGGAGGGTCGGGGAGAGGAATGCCTCTCTGGGTGCATTTTTAAAATCCCCATAAGGACCTTATTTAATCTTTGAGAGATGATATGACATTGTGCTTAAGACCATAAAAGCATGAATTTCAAGTCCATAAAGACTTAGGTATGATCCTGGCTCCCACATTTGCTACTTATGTAGGTTTAGACAAGCCATTTAACCTTTTTGGATCTCAATTTTCTATTCTACAAAATAGGGGTAAGAATAGTAGGTATTTCACTGCATGACCATGGAAATAAAATAAGATCATATACGTAAAGTGCTTGTATTTTACAGAATCAGTACTGAATAAACATTATTTAATTACTGTATTGTAACTAGACGATATCATCCTTACCAAGAAGCAGGATTGCACAGAGGTTAGTCGAGAGCACCGGTTGTGGAGTCAGACTGCCTGGGTGGGACTTGGGCTGAGCCAGCCATTAGCTGGGGGAGCTTGGACCAGTCCCTGAATGTCTCTTCCCATTGGTTTCCTGTGAAATGAATATAAAGGTGTTCAATCATTATTTTATGAATAGGGACATAGTGGATAATGATAGAGGGATATGATGACAAAGGAGTGTGTGTGTGTGTGCTACATAAGCACATTTGTTTCAAACACCTTCTGTTAACTAAGGAGGGATGGCTGTCCTGGTCCCACTTGAGTATGCCCTTGTACCCTGAGCGACACCCACACACATGTCCAGGTTTATCATCCCTTATAGGTTGTCTTTGTTCTCATTGTTCAGCTTCTTTTCCCTGGCTTTGTTCTAGCATGCTTCCTTCACTCTCCCTGCTGCCTCCTCCAAGAATATGTTTAATTGGCTTTGCACAAGTCCGGGGACTCGGTGACAGGAATGGGGGTCCCATGTCACACCACCTCAGAGCTGCTACATTACCTTAAATTGATTTTGCAAATGAAAGCTAAAAACGAAGCAAAGGCGCGCCATCCATTTTGTCTAAAGATGATTATAATGCTCTTTTACGGCCTCCTAAATGACAAAGCAGTTTGTTACCTGCCTGCATCAACATTTGCTTATATTAGCACCCGAGATGCTTGATTTTTATTAGCCCCACGTTATCATTTTATGAAGAAGCAGGGGCTTGGTGAAATTAGTGTGCAAATAGAATGCCCATTTTGCATTTTCCTGTGGTCAGCAGAAATGCTGAATGCAATTGAGTTGATAATGGGTCAGGAGAGATATTCATAGAGGTAGCCTTCACCGAGGGCCCCGGTAATGCCATTTATCATTTCTGAACTGCTGAGATAGATGGCATCAGTGTTAGACAGTGTTTTTTTTAAAGGGCTCAGTGGCATTTTTTTTTTTATTAAGGGAAAAGCAATATAAATACTGAGAGAGTAGTTCAACTTCCCCCAGGAATAAGGGATGAAAGCAAACACTTTTGTATATGTTGATGGAAATTCAGGGGATGTGGAGTCTTGCATTGTTAGTGGATCCGGAGGAGACACATAGGTGGGGAAAGGGGCACTGGGCTGGGAACTGAGACTTAACTACCCCTGCCAACTGCATGACCTTTCACCGGTCAGCCTCAGGTCCCTCACCTGTAAAATGGGGTCAATACTCTCTACCTCACAGAGACATGATGAAGAGTAAATAAGATAATGTGTGTCTAAATTTCTTTGTAAACTGTCATCTATATGAGTACTTTTATTTGTTAGTTTAGCAGCTGGTTTCTGAACACCTGCTCCATGCAAGGTCCCAGGAAAGACATTAAACATGCACAGTGCAAGTTGCAGTTTCTCCCTTGTGGAGCTTCTATTCAGTCTAGGAAACGATCACATGTCTGACCATGAATTTCTTTAGAAAAGGTGGGTCTTCTATTTCTTCCTTTGCTCCTAAAGGTGCCTAACGCAGTACTGAGTACACAGTGAGTGCTCAGAAACATATGTGGCCTCCATTATCTCTCTTCCCTATCATTAGGGAATCAATTGACCTCCTCCCCACAACCGGACAAACTAGTCCCAAGCCTTTAGAACCAGGCTTCATAGAGTTACTAGTTTTTTATTTTAATGCAGTATCTGACCTGGATGTATCAAAAGTGGGATCATGAACTGCATTCAAAATAACCTGTCTCTAGCATTTTAGAAGCTGAAATCCTGCTCCTTGTTTCTAACTGCCCTCAATGGGACCCTGTAATCCAGCGTCTCTCTTTTTTCATTTCTGAATTCACTTTAGGTTGTTGTTCTGTTCTGGGGCAATCAGTCCTTCCTGTGCTCACAGCTAAGTACCCTTCTCTTGCCCCTTCTTTCTGGGACTGTTACGCTTGGCTACTGCTTTTGCTGAATTGTATCTTTGCACAGTAGTTAAATTTTCTGATATAAGTGAGACTTCTGTAGAGGCAGCAAGACTTGGGCCAAGATTCAGAGCCATATTTTTCTACTTCTTTGTATATCCAGTAATTTTTTATTGGATGCTGGATTTTGTGAATTATACATGGTTGAATGTCTGGATTCTGTTATCTTCCTTTAAAGAGAGTTGGGATTTATATACTAGTCAGTTGAATTTCTTGTCTCAAGCATGGTCCTTTTGAGATTTGCTTTTTAATTTTGTTAGTGAGTATTTGAGAAGGACAACTAAGGCATGGTCCTTCTGGGTTCTCCACTGGTTGCCTGCACAATCAGTGAGGGAATTCAAATGAGTCCTACTTCTCTGTGCCGTTCACATGGGCATCGTTTCATTCTCCCTCACCTATTTTCTGTCTGACCTTGAGCAAGTTATATAGCTTCTCTGAGACTCAGTATTCACCTCTATAAAAAGGGCTATTAATGAGAATGTTTCTGTAAGGATTATAAATAATTTGTATATTGTGCCTGACATAATAGGAGCTAATTGAAAGCCAGTTGCCACTATTGCTAATTTAAGTATACCTCCTTTACTTAATCAGCTACTGAATATTTACTAGGCAATATGTTAGCTTGTTTAATCATTACAACAATCCTATTGTAGATACTATTATCCACATTTATAGATTAGCAGATGAGAACTCAGAATGGATATACAACTTGCCTACTCAGTGGATCTTGGATTTAGTCACTCATATGACCTCTTTACATGACTTTAATATTAATATAATCAGTTGCATTAAGGAACGGGATATAGTCTTTTAATATTTAGTAGCCAGGGACATAATTAAATTAGTCACCATGTCAAACTCAAAGGCTAACACAGGCCAAATAAATGAGGCGAGTTTGACATGCTTGGGTGATTTAAGAGATGAATGTAAAGCATCCAGCCCATTTCCTGCTTTCTCCCTCTCCTAGTCTCAGCTTTCCTTGCCTTCCTTAACAACCTTCTTTTATTTTATCTTCCAGACAATCTTCGGGAAGGGGCCGAGCAGAAGGTGGTATTCATCACGGGACGAGTCCACCCAGGGGAAACACCCTCTTCCTTTGTGTGCCAAGGTGAGTCGCAGGACCCCATGGGCATCCTGCGCTTGCCCCACGCCCACTGGGGCGCTGTGATGATCTCTTGGACAGAGTGGTAACACACAGAATCATTATCTTGGGTGGGAATTCACTTCACTTCTAAAGAGATTACACTTGATCTTCCCTAGGATTTATTTTCAATAAATATTGACCTCATGTATGTATGTATGACTGGATGGATGACTGGATGATACATAAATAAACAGGGGGACTGAATGAAATTCTCTAATATTTGCTGTGTTGACAATGTACAGCTGTGCCGAGAAACCTATGCTCTCTTGCTGTGTTTTACTTGTTTCCAGTGGTTTATAGCAATAATACATCTCTTCCCAGGCCAAAGTGCATGTTGATGGAAGGGCGCCAGTGAACTGGGGAATCAAGGACTAAAATTTTTCTATACACTCATTTACCCAAGTATCCACTGAACACACAACTTTTGAAATACCCACCATGAGCAAGGAAGCATGCTTGGTATCAGACAACCAGAGATAAATAAGATACAGTGCCTTTTCTCAAATATATCTCTTTATAATTTGCATTTTATTTTATTTATTATCAAATATTTCATCTATATAAAATACATTGAACTAGTCAGCTATATAAATATATCTAATAAGTAACATATAAATAATAATTTAGTGAATGCTCAGCATAAGTAGCAGCAGATTATCAATTCCTTTTAAGTCCTCTGTCCTCCTTCCTGCCCTCCCCCTCACACAAATAGCCATCAGCTTGAATTTTGTAATTGTCTTTTTTTAACAGTTACTAAGCATGCAAGCATTCCCAAACAATGTGGTGTTACTCTTGCATGGTTTTGAACTTTATAAAAATGGTACAGTCCTGTGTGTGCCCACAGTGGTTTTCACCCAGGATCCATGTCTTGACTTTACTTATTTCCACTATATGCATTTTTCAATGTCAGAGGAACTAATATGAGAAAATTGAAGTTAAGGGAACTTAAGTAATTTATCTCATTTTAGTCTCAAAGTGACCATGAAGTCAAAGGAATAGGAAAAACCCGTAAGGTCACAGAACTTGAGGGAGATGGCCTGCTGCTGGGGAAGTACCTGGTGATTTGCCATGAGATAGTCTTGGGGTCAAATATCAGCTCTGCTCTGCCACTTCCTCCCAGTGTGACAGTTTCCTGGAATGTGAAATGGGTTAGGAAACGAATCCCTGTCTGAAGGCTGTGATAGAGCTGGCCTGGGGTGAATGTACACAAACACCCCCTCCTATAGGCGGCATCCAGCAGGGACGCAGCAGGTGTCCCTCCTTCCTCATGGGAATCTGAGAGGGTGATGCAGTTAATCTGCTTTGTACACTGTGAGGCATTATGCAGATGATATGGGGTCCATTTCTCCCATTCGCATTCTTCCAGCGCTGTGATTGGACATAACTGCCTGTCCCATGTTTCAGGCAAGGAGACAGTTTCAGGGAGAGAAGGTGATCCCCCAGAGCCATGCAGCTCGGACGAGGCACAGCTGGGTTGTCTCACCTCCTCGCTCCAGTCACCTTAGCTTCCTCCTTGGCATTCTCACTTCCAGCACTGTCCTTGCAATCACCTCTCCCAGGTCCCTCTTGGCTTTGCGGCAGCCATCTGGCAGTTACTAAACTTGGCAGCAGACCTGTTCCCCCAGCTAATGGGATGCAACTATCAAGTCTTTCTTTGTAAAAAGGCAGCAGTCATACCATCAGTACTTTCATCTCGGGGAGTTTAGACTCCCATGCCCTCCTCCTCTGTGCACAGCAGACAGAGGGCAGGGCTGCCTTCCATTTTATAGGTGAGGCCTGAGGCACAGAGTTGCATTGAGCTCCGGTGCTCTCTCTGTTGGCCCTGCTTTTCCAAAAAGGAACCTGGATGGTGTGGAGTTGATAGAGCCGGTGCTGTTCTATAGGCTTTTGATCAAAGTTTACTCCTTGGCAGAGCCTTTAATGCCTTCCCTCTACCTTCTCAAGATAATCTCCAAACTCCTTGCATGACATTCACCCTTCATGATCTGGCTCTTGCCAGGTTCTCTGGCCTCAGCCTTAGTATATCCCAGCCCCACACAACTTAATCCCTGGGTGGACAATCCTCTCTCCACTGCTGGGCCTTTGCAGCTGTTACTCCTCTGCCGGCTGCTCCTTACCACTTGGTAAACACTTCCCATAGTCCAAGGTTTATATTAGATGCCATCTGTGGGCCCCTGGAACACACCCTATTTTATGGCCCCTTACTTTATGGCTGCTTTAGAGGTTACCTGATAGTAATCTTAATTACCCTGATTTGTTATATATTAGAGTTATATTGTTTCTTTCCCTTTAAACCATGAGCTACCAGAAGCCTAGGGTTGGGTCTTCAAATGTAATTTTCCACATTTTAAAATGGGTATTATTTTGCTCATCTCTTGGGGCTGTGGTGAGGGACACATGATGTGTTGGCTCTGGGATGCTAAATCTGAGTTCAGAAAGAGGAGCCTCAAAGTCACATAGCCAAAAGGGGACCAAAGGGCACAGAAGGGGCCAAAGGGGACAGAAAGAGGGAGAAGGGTGCAGAAGGGAGCCCTAGGGAGGCTTTGATCTGGGTCTCCCAAGCCTGTGCATGCCCCACTCAGCAATGGGAAATGCTAGAGGGCCAAGCTCCTGCCAGGAACACACAGCTCTCTGGACATCGCACAACAGTGAGCATGTTACAGAAGAGGGTGTAGAGGCTCAGAGAAACAAAGAGGCTAACCCAAGGCCACATACTAACTCATGGCAGATGTGGTGTGGGCCCCTCTCCCCAATCCTGCCTTCGTTTTTCCCATCTCTGGCTGTCCCTCAGGACAACACAGTTCCTTCCTGGAGGCAGCTTAAGTCAGGATTCCTTTCCCCATTGCCAAAGAGAGACTGAGGCACAGTCTTCCCCAGAGGTTTCTCAGTCCCCACAATGGCTCAACTGGACTTTCTTTCCCAGACCCAGCCCTTCCCCAGGTCCCCTCCCCTGCCCACTTGGCTATGGGCAGGGCAAGGGGACCCAAGGCCTGGAAGGATGAAGTCTGGTACCTTCATTCTGTTTACTTCTTCCCCATTAACTGGCTCAGTGACCTTGAGTGGGGAACAGACATGTGGGCCTGGTTGCCCCATCTGGCTGGGACCAAGGTTCTCATCGCAAAGCTGCTGACACACCTGCTGCTGAGAGCAGAGTGGAGCCTTGTCCTTGCAGAGCGCCAGAGGCGGTAGCAGGAAGGGAGGCAGAGCTGCTTGTAGGATGGCTGAGAATCTGGAGCCAAGGTACTTAGTACAGTGTGACCTTGGGATGTCCCTTAACCTCTCTGTGCCTCCATTCCTTTACCTTAAAGGGAAATTGTAGTAGGAATCCTGCCTCCTAGTGTTGCTGTGACAGTGTAATGAGTTAATGTTCACATAACACTTAGGACAGTGCCTGGTGTCCAGCGGGCCTCCATACATTCTATCAAGAGGTAGGTCATGGTTAACTGAGCACTTGCAAGTGCAGGTCTGAGTCCACTAACCCTCCTCATGAACCAAAGCCCAGTCTGTGACTCCCATCCCCCATTTCCTTGCACCCTTGAGAGAGCTGTTACCAAACCCTCCTCATTTACCACACTGCATGTCAGCTGGTTAGCTGGTTGGCCAGGACTAGACCTCAGGTCTTCCTCCTGGTACAGTGACTGCTCTTTTGTTGAAGCCCCGCCCCAATTCAGATCCTTCATAATTGAGTTAATTAGATCTACACTGTGGGATGACAATGCAGACAAGGCACATCCCCCTGGAGGGCAGCATGGGCAGTGGGCACAGCAGGGGCCTGCACTTGGGCAGGCCTGAGTCTGAGTCCTGCCGCTTCCACCTCCCAGTTAGGGACCTTCAGCAAGTCCTCAACCCTACTAGAGCCTCTGTTTCTTCACCTGCAAAAGATGGGCAGCTGAGTAGTCCTCACGCAACTGCTGGGAGGGCAAACAAGACCATGTATGTCAGGCTCAGGGCAGCATCAGGCGCGTGGAGGTGACACCATGCCCACTCTCTCTTCCTCTCACTCTTCTCAGAAATCCTACCAGGTCATTGGGCAGCTCTCAGCCCTGCTCTTCCAAAAAGCCAAAAAATTCACTACATGTCACCTGGTAGAGTAGGGACCAGACCCAGGTCTCCTGTCCCACATCCTGGACCCTGCTGCTATGTGCCAAGGTGCCCACCAGGCCCTAGACGGATGTAGAGCTGACCTTCCCTCTGGAAGGTCATGCCTCAGGTTGTCCTGTGGGGGTAAGAGGAAGAGGAAGGAAACCCACAAACACACACATACACACACTCACACTCACACACACTCACACAGCCTTCCTGCCTCCAGCTTTCCTGCCATCCTGCTTTTTCCCACCTCCCTGATTAAATCTGCTGGAAGGAAAGGACCCTGAAAACTTATCTGTTGAAGGGACAGACCGATCTTACAGGGCTGATAGTGTCTCCCAGGAGTAGGAGATTGTTCTCATTTGGCAGAGGAGGGTTCTGCTCCCAAAGAGAGGAAAGAAATAGATGAATTTGAGACTGTCAGTGAGGATGCACTCTGGGGAGTTTCTGAGTTCTTTTTCCTTATTGTAAAGACAAGAGTGGGCCCACCAAGCAAAACTGGGGCCCAGCAGCTCTGACTGCTGATTTGTGGCTTTTCCAATTCAGTATCCTTGTCCCCAAATCCCATAATCATTAAACTTCACAGACCAGACTCCTAGTTCTAAACTGCATTCTGTTTTTCACTTCCCTCCATGTCTTTCAACCTTTGATCTAAGTGAGTTTCTCAGAGCACATTACAGTTTTCAGCTGCTGTGTCAGGCAGTCAGAACATAGGAGCTTTAACCCAGTCACAGAACAGCCTTGCAGATTAGTATTATTTTCCATATGTCAAAACGAGTTAACTGGCAAGAGAAAGCTGGTAACTTCTCTATTCATAATTCGAATACATATCCCAAGTCCATGCTCTTTCCACTTCCTCTGCCCCATGCAATGCTTTTGACCCATGGCCAGGAATGGCATTTCCTCTCTTTACTTTCCCCGACATTTCTCTTCGAATTCCTCTCCACTTCCCATCTTTCTCACCAAAACAATGTGGAAGGTTCCCTCCCAATTTCCCGACCAATGGGAATGATGCCCATTGAACTGTATCTGACCTCAAGCCAGGAGATGGGTCTGAAACCTCTCGTTTCCATCCCCACCCTCACTCTGGGAGCCAGAGCTCAGAGTGGCTGCGGCTTTTGGTCTGGCTTTGTTTTCTCTCATCATCCTTATTAGCTGCCTAATTGGCAGCCCAATTAATCTGTTCATCTGTGAAGGAGGATGGATCACAATGAGCTACTCCGTTTCCAGAAGCTGTTCTCTGAGGCAGCGTGGTCAGGCCCTGAGCACAGGCTGGCTCCTTGATGAAGAGCCTCCCCGGGAGCCGGGGTCAATTAGTGGACAGATTAAGCAATTATGAGCCCCTAACAAGGGTGCCTGGCATCATTACCCTGCCTGTTTACTGGCAAACTGCAGCTTTCATATGAAGACCAACAAATAAATTAAGACATCTGGTCTACTGCTGCATCGGCCGAGAAATAAATGATGTCCAACTGGCTTGTGGCTGCCCATGATTTCTCAGCCTTGGCCTAATGAAAAGCCTGAGCCATCCCTCACCAGTCCTAGCAGCTCTGGAATGTGCTCTGGAGTCACTCCAGGAGCTAAGTGCTTGCCATTGGGCATGGGGACTGCTCTTAGTCACCCTGCCGCCTCCTCCTGTCAGTCTATCAAACCTACTCTGTTCCAGGGCCCAGCTCAAAGCTTCTTCTCCCTGGTGCTCTCTCCAGCAGGACAGGAGTTGCTCTTCTGCATTTTGGAAGGGTTGTGTACTCTCTACTACTTTCCGGTATCACAGTCATTTCATGGGATGCCAGGGTGCCATCTTGCCCACTGTTTTCGGTCTTAGATGAAGAATCATTGAGAAGAGGAAGTGAGGGCAAGGGCTCAGTGTTGTTTTTTCACCTCCTTCTTGTGGGTGCATGCAGGCCATCACCAGAGGACATCAAGGTGGGAGTGGCAGAGTCACACTTGCACTTTAGGAATATCCCCTGGCTGCGGTGTGTAAGGCATCTATCTGTCAGAGGCATTGGTTGTCACCCAGGCCAGATGTGGTGGCATAGAGCAGAAGAGAGACAGAAGGTTGGGATGAGGGAAGCTTTCCTAGATTCAAAGAAGAGACTTGGGGGCAGCTTGACTGGGGAAGGAGAGTCATGGAGAATTCAACTTTTCTAAATTTAGTGACCTGGACACAAGGTGGTGTAGGTGCCAGTGAGAAGCAAAGAGGGAATCTGGAACAGAGGATCCTCCAAGTGGGGAAAGGGACAGTTGGGGAACACTGAAGAAACCTCTTTCCTCACGTGACATTAGCAAGATCCCTTCCCCTCCCTGCTTCCTGGTGTGCCCATCCTCAGCATGAGGATCCAGATCCTTAAGTCCTCTGACCCCATAGTCATCAATTGGATGCCGGTACTTAGCTAACTTCATCTCAGTCTGTCGAAACTCTGTGGGCTCTCCATCGCACAGCTCAAATGCTATGTTTTTGGAAGCTCTTGCTGTGCTTTCCACAGGAAATAGTCTCTTCATCTTATCCTTGGGCTTTAGGAGGACAATGTGCTTCCTCCTTAAAAACCCTTTGAGCCGAAACCATTTTGCTCAGTGGTAGAGCGTTGGTCTGTGGACTGAAAGGTCCCAGGTTCGATTCCAGTCCAGGGCATGTACATTGGTTGCAGGCACATCCCCAGTGGGGTGTGCAAGAGGCAGCTGGTCGATGTTTCTCTCTCATCGATGTTTCTAGCTCTCTATCTCTCTCCCTTCCTCTCTGTAAAATATCAATAAAATATATTTTTTTTAAAAAACAACCCTTTGAGGTTAACTCAGAGGCTTCTCTTTCCCTAGGGATCATTGACTTCCTCATAAGCCAGCACCCGATTGCTCGTGTCCTGCGGGAACATCTGGTCTTCAAGATTGCACCAATGCTCAACCCTGATGGAGTCTACCTGGGCAATTACAGGTGAGTGACAGGAGATAATGTTCAGAAGCTGGTAGTTGTAGGATGATGGTATGGAATAACAAGTAAAAGGGGTTGTATTTTTGAGGAAGGATTTTCAGACTTCCCATGAGTTAATTAGCGGAAGCTTCACCCTGGCTCTAGAAAATGTGGCTAATGAGCCTTGGCTGTTTTATGCTCAGCCACCTGAGCTATCACTTGCTAGGGTTTTCTGAGCAGCTTGCTGGACCAGGAATCAGGTGCCTACTATCAGTTTTTGTCACCTACTTGCTATGTAACCTTAGGGAATTCATTTCCCCTCTGATGCTCCATTTCTCTTATGTAATGGAGACAATAATTACCTACCTGGCAGGGTATTTGTGAGCATCAGAAGAAATGGTGGTGATAACTATGCTTTGCAGAATATCATATGGTGGTTATAATGATTGCTGTTTCATTTCTGTGTTTCTTCTTGGAGGTCACTAATTATGGAATGGCACCCTTGATCATCTGAACAGCATTTCTGTGTTTTGGGCTTACCAGCTAGCCCCATACTCACTCATGCACTCCTGTCTTGAGTTCTCTTTCTGCTGGTGCACCATAATTTATAGCCTAAATTCCACTGCTGAGTGGTTATCTGCTGAAAAGACATTGGATTCTCTCAGATAGTGTTCTTGCTCTTATTTCACAGTTGAGGCCACTGATTTGCCCGAAGTCACACCCAGTAAATCACTGACTGTCTAACTTCTCTGCCCACATTATACAATTCTGTTGCTTATGAGTTCAACAAAAACTCTCAAGAAAACATTCAAAGGGCTGGGCTTTTCTTGCAAGGTTCTGTATGACCTGTTGTTCATCTGTCTGTCTACAGTGCTGCCTCACCTCCCATATTCCACTCTTAGAACTGTTGCTGTGGCCACACTAAGTAAAGCCTTGTTCCCTGGATGTGTCCTGATGGTTTCTGATCCCTTACCCTCTGCCCAGAACCCCCTCATACCTTCTTCACCTCACTCACCTCTTTTCACAACTCAGCTGTCCCACTTCTTCTGGAAAACATTCCCCAACCCCCCAAACAGAATTGGTCACAGCCTTCTCTGAGCTCCCACCAGCCTGGTTATTGAGCAAGTTTTATCCCAGTGCATGGACCCCACTGACCCTCCAGCCACCAGAGAGCAGGGACTGAGCCCTAATGGTCTTTGTGTATAACCCAGACCTGGCAGCAAAGATCAGCACATAGTAGGTGCTCAAAGGGTATTTGATGTATATGAGTGAAGAAATCCAATGACTCAACTGATGAAGAAACTGAGACCCAGAGGTGAGATGGGAATAGTGGCAGAGCTCAGACCAGAACACAGGTTGCCAGCTTCACTTCAAACAGCTGGTTTGCTGCTTTCCAAGAGCATGGCAATTTGGTCCAGAGGGGCCTCCTAGTCCCCCTGGGTATGAGTTGGAGAGAGCCCACGGGACGAATGCTGCCTTAATTAAAGACAGTTTTGCTTCCTCTCTTAATTGGCTCGAGTGATGGTTCATTAGCACTGGCAAGTTTTATGGCTTGCTGTGGGCCTGAGTGCAGTGCCGTTCTCCTCCCTGGACAGAATGCAGTTAGTGATGATGGTGGTGGAATGACTGTTTGATTTATGTTAACGTTTCTGCTTAATTACAAGAGCGGCCGTGGTCAGGGGGAGGTCAATGCTGTCCACACACACATTTATGTCGTCCTCTGCCATCCAGGGAGGATGCCCTGGAAAGAGGTCTGTGACCTTGGCCTGGATGCCACCCCTCCCTGGGATGGCCAGGAGGGTGGTGATGGGGAACCAGATGCTTTAATATGTCTTCAAGATCCAGATTTTGTGATTTGGGATTTCAGGATGAAAGAGCTCCGACACTTGGTTCTGCCCTCAAGTTTAACCCCCCAGCATTCTCCAAGTGAGAATGTGTGACTCTCATTAAGAGAGCAGGAGGAAATCTCCAACCACAGGCATAATCCTGTTGCTAAAACAGCTCTGAGTAGCAACAAAAGAGGCTATCAGTCACAAAAATCCACTACCAGATGTGGGGAGTGTGCACCTCGGAGGTCGAGATCCCCGAGAGCAGCAGCCTCTCCTGAGCCCCTGACTGATACAGCAGCAGTTCTCACCGTTTGGTGGGACTTCCCACGGCATTATGGGGGATAGGGGGAAGAATTCAGAGTTCAAGTAAGTTTGGGAAACACAGAGCTGAGAAAAGTTAAACATGCCCTTTTACAATAAGACTTTTCAGTTTCAAAAATGCTAATACCAGTAAACAGGAATCTGAAGAGGGGGATATATATTTAGTGTTCTCCAAATTGTCACACACACATTCCCCTAGGGGAAATGCCATTTCAAGAATTCTGTTTGCTCACCCAGCCCATGTCAAGCTCTCCCACCCTTATTTCATCCTTATAGCCACCTTGTGGGGGGGGAGGGGGCGCTGCGGAGGGGAAGAGTCTTAGTTAAAGTTTCTGTGCTTGCAAATAATAAAAATCTTCTCAAAGTAGCTTGAGCACAGGAGGAAAGGCAGGAAGGAGGGGACATAGGACAGAGAAAGGAAGGAAGGAAGGAAGGAAGGAAGGAAGGAAGGAAGGAAGGAAGGAAGGAAGGAAGGAAGGAAAGAAGGAAGGAAGGAAGGAAGGAAGGAAAAAAGGGAGGGAAGAAGGGAAGGAAGGAAGAAAGGAAGCTTATTAAAGTATATAAAATCATAAAGACAGAAGGCAGAATGGTGGGGAAGCGGGGGTGGGTGGGCAGGTATTGTTTAGTGCTCATAGATGTTGTTTTATAAGATGAAAAGAGTTTTGAAGAAACTCTTGATGGTAGCACAATAATATGTACTGAACTGTATCATTAAAATTATTAAGATGGTAAATTTGATGTTATGTGTATTTTACAATAAAAACAAAACAAAACAAAACAAAACAAAAAAAACAAGACTGGTATGGCTGCTGATGCAATGCGAGCATCTTCCTAGGTTCCGGGGAAACCGGAGGCCAGAGGTTTTGCAGGATGAATTCTGTAGCTTCAGGTGTTACAGAGATAAGAAGGTGCAAGGCGACTCCTGGTGGAAGGCCATTGGGTTGGAGCAGGGCCTGGTCCCTCCACCAGTGGCTGCCCACACAAGTTGCAGCGTTTGCACTGTCTCACTCTCTCTGCTACTGCGTCCTCCCCCATCACTTCCTTGGCAGAGAAGAAAGCCTCTGCCTCTGCCTGTGCCTCCTGCCTTGTTCTCTTCTGAGCCTTGCATTTGAGAAACAGACTCTCCATCTCCATCTGACAGCATGACTCTGTGGTGGGTTTGCATTTCTTAATTAGGTGCTTGTCATTGTGTATTCCGTAGAGCCACGTATAAGTAAACAGTCATAGACCTTTGAATAAATTTATTGGTTTTATTTATGTTTCTGGGCATAAAAATCTATAATTACCAGGTACAGCCTCAGTATAACTGGTATTTAATGACAATTACTTTTTGTTGCCATAGAAATGAGTCCAGAGTAGTTACCCATAATTTCTCATTTCCCAAACCTCACACATGCTGGATTGCAATATTACCATAGTAATTGCCTATTAGTCATCATAAAATACGCAGTTACCCAAAAGATAGCAAGGGGCTGTGAAATTTCGCATCTTCAGAAAAACCTTAGTGCTTCTTTGGAGCGTGGAGGCGGGGCGAGGCGCAGGCTCCCGATGGTGAGTGATTCCGCTGTGTAGATGGCTCCACGGTGGAGAGATGCTGCCACGCTCTGCAGACCGCGCCTCGTTATGTCTCTTGGCCCTGGCACTCCTCATGGAGCAGAGGATGCGTGAGTGCAGTAAATCCAATTTAACTAAGGTTTGTGGAGGGCCTGCTGAGGGCCCGGGCCCAGGTGGGGAAGCCGACTGCAATCTGAAGCAGCCCTTCTCCATGAGAAGCCCTGTGTTTGGAATGGAGGGTGTGTGAGTGGTGCTATGGAGGCTTCATCTAACATCTAAGTGCCTACAACTGTACCTTATCTATATCATCACATGTGACCCTCTCAGCAGCCCTGCGATGGAAGTAGTATTGTAGGCCCATTTTGTTTTTATTTTTTTAAATACATTTTTATTGATTTCAAAGAGAAAAGGAGAGAGAGAGAGAGAGAGAGAGAGAGAGAGAGAGAGAGAGAGAGAGAGACTCATTAATCAGTCACTTCATGCATGCCCCATACTAGGGATCGAGCCTGAAACCTGAGTGTGTGCCCTGACCAAGAATTGAACCATGATCTCCTAGTTCATAGTTCTGTGCTCAACCACTGAGCCACACCAGCTGGGCAGTAGCCCCAGTTTAGAGAAGGAAATTGAGGCACAGAGGTGCCAAGGAGCCTGCCCCAGGTACTTCAGCAGGAAGGTCAGAGCAGGTTGGTGAACTGGGCAGGCGCAGCTTAACCTGCCACAGATTTCTCCCCTGCTCTGCTGCTCCTGAAAACAAGATGGCTGTCCTCCGACCAGTGATGAGGGTGGGGTTTGGAAAGATGGAGGGTCTATAGGAGTTCACCAGACATAGAAGGGAGATAAAAAGAGATTTGTACAGTAAAACAGCGTTAACGATGGCAGGGAGTAAAATGCCAGGGAGATATTTCCAACAAATACACACACACACACACACACACGTTATAACTGACTCTGCCCACTTCAACATCCAAAACAGGAAATATTTGAACTGGCTAAAATAGAATAGAACATAAAATTAGCTGTGTGAAATACATGTCAACATCCCATTTGTTCTCTGACAGCATAAAAACTGTGCATTTTATTTTTCATCAAGTAGAAATGGAAAACAAAGATCCACTGCAAGGATTCCTCACAGGAAAACCTGCTGGCCCCTCTCCCAGAAACTTCTTCCCAGTCGACCATGTTTCACCCACTTGGTGACTCTGTCACAGCACCATCAGCCTTGGAGCGGGAAGGGGATTGGACAAAGTATCCCTAAGTGACGCAGTCCCTCTATCTATCTACCTGCAGCTGGATCTGGGTGGTTCTCTCCCTCCCCAAGCATCAGGCTAAGCCTGCCGGCCCATCCCTTCTGCTTCTCTGCCCTAAAGGACCTCTTAGGTTCAGTCCATCGTTTACAGGGTAGCCCTTCGGCTGTTTGAAGACTGGGTACCTCTGCTCCAACCACTTCCTGCTCCTGTTCTCCAGGCTGAAGACCCCCAAAGCCTCCCAACTTTTCATGTGGCACCTGAAACCCACTTCTCTCCCTTTCCTTCCTGCTGTCCTCTGAACAGGCTCCTGAAGCTGGTCATTGAGGCACTGAGTCCAGGACTGAACAGTTACAATGATGACGATGACGATGATAATGGCAGTGTTGATGGGGATGATGAAGAGCAAAACTCTAGTGAGCCTCCTGGGCCTGGCACTATTCTAGGCATGTCGCATGGATAGTTTCACTTACTTCTTAGAACCACTCCTTTATTATTCATATGTTTGCAGGTGAGGAAACTGAGGCATACGTGGGAAAGGAAACACACTCAAGTTATAGAACCAGCTAGTGGAACAGGAGCAGGAAGGGACCATCAGAAGCCTAATTCTGAGGACTGTGCTTCAGTGTACAGCCCCGGTGCACCTGCTGCCGGACATGGAGCTCTTTGCAACCTGAACCTTTCTGCCTGTATTTCCAAGTCGCAACTCCCCGACTTCTCTGAGAGCCCTAAGCGGGGCAGAGATCCTTCCCTTTCAGAGCAAAGAAAAAACCAAGTCACAATGAGGCTAAGTAACTTGCTCAAGGTCACACAGTGAGTGAGCTCCATAGTCCGGATGAAGTGTGAGGGACAGCAGGGGCCAGACGGGGCCTTACCTCCCAGAGGCGCTCTCCTGCTTTATGTAACCTGAGTGATGTTCCTAAGGCGGCTGAAAGGACATTGGGGCTGGCAGTGTAATCAGGTGTCTAACCCGCAAGTGCAGGCCGCCAAAACCAATTATTCAAATGAGCTTCCCAGCCAGATTCCACAGAACAGGCCAGATGGCTGGGTGTCTGTGGAGGCAGCTCTGCATCCCTGTCCCTGCAAGCGGCCGAATAGCATTTCAAAGTTAGAGTTGATAGCAAGTTGATTTTAATAATTGACTCTATGGTGAAGACAAGCCTCCTTGGAATCAGTAGCCCAGAGTTAGTGGCTGGGGAATATGGAGGAACAAAACATGGGATAGAATCAAGAACGTCATCAGTTTGCCCAACGGGGCCTGGCTCAGTGGTTGATTGTCAACCTATGAATCAAGAGGTCATGGTTTAATTCCCTATTAGGGTGCATGCCAGGTTGTGGGCTCAATTCCCAGTGGGATCAGGGGGCATATAGGAGGCAGCTGATCAATGATTCTGTCTCATCATTGATGTTTCTATTTCTTTTTCCTTCTTTCCTCTCTCTCTGAAATCAAATATATATATCATTATTTCTTGTCCTAGTTCCCAAGCCACTGTTTGAAGAGGGTCAACTCTCCCTGTATGCCCTCCGTAGCTCCCACTGACCATCAGAAGGATCCTAAACTTGTTAGCTTGGCATTCAAGGCATGAGCAGTGTCCTTTAAGTTCCTTCTCAGCTTCATCTCCCACTGTCCACTATTCCCCGCCCTGCACCACCCTCCATGGGTTCCCTTGCCTCCCTGGGCCCTTTCCAGTGCCCTGCAGGGGCCCACTAGAGCCCACACCTGGGCCCTTGCTGCCACTCTGCCTCTGCTGAAGAAGACTTTTAACCAAACAGTTTCTTCTCCCTCTTCTTTTTATCCCTTCTCTCCCCCTCCTTTCATTCCTTCCCTCAAATGTTCACCAGCACATACTCCATGCCAGGCACTGAGGACTGAGGCAGTGTTCCCTTGTGGAGAAGGTGCTGTGTGGTATGCATCCTGAGGGCTGGGTGGGAGTCACCAGGAAAAGCGGGTGGGAAATTCTAAATCATAGAAATCATAATGTCGAATAACAGCAGGGATGTTAACCCAAATAGTAACTGAACTTATACTGGCTCTCAGATGTTGTGCTAAGTGTTTTATATGTATGATCTCCACTGGAAATGTAGGGGTCAGAGCTCATCATGCTCCCTTGCCCACCTTACTTTTGCAATTTCAAAGGAGACACAGGGATCAGAGAGACAGAGGTCAAAGCATTAGCTTTATTGTTGATAAAAGCGAGATTTGGAAAGCATGGTTTATCTCCCTGGCTAAAATTGGCCTCCTTTTATCTCACCCCAAAATTCTATTTCCCCACCAACCATGGGCAGAACATGAAGGAGCTGCCTCCAGGGGCACCCCTCAGGGCAGGAAGGAGGCTAGAATGCACCATCCCTACAAATCTAAACAACTGTGCTGAGTAGGGCCAGGCCCAGCAGGCCCTGGCCATTTTTCATGCTGACCAAGCAGATAAGTTCCATCCCCTCCCTTGAAAAGAGTAAGCGAGCAGATGGAGGTGAAGAGCCATTCTTTCTACTGGGGACTGAAAGTCTCTATTGGGATTGAAAGCAATGGTGGGGGTTGTCCCAATAACCAACCCCATGAACCTATGAGGTAGATTCTGAACTAGTCTCATATTACAGAAAAGGAAATTGAAGCACAAAGAGAGGTTAAACCATTTACCCAAGGTCCATGGTCGTGGGAGATCCAGGCATCAAAACCAGGGAGCTAACTCAGAGCCCACGTGCTTGCCTCTGAGCCTGCTGCCTGCGCCCTGAACCGGGAGTCTTGGGAATGTCAGTGGTCTGGCGAGGCTGGTGCATGTGGTCAGGGCACAGCCCACAGTGTAGGTTCACGTATGGCCAAAGGCACCGGCTAACAGGGCAGGTGGAGGCTGCCTTGCAGCACAGGCCTGACAAGCCTTGAGACTTGGAGGAATCGCATCAGCCTACAGAAGGGGGAGCGTCTTTTCAATGAGCTCATAGGCCTTAATATGAGACTTGCATGGTGCACAGATTGGAAATGTGGTGCAAGAAGCTGGAGTAATAGCTGGGGACCAGATCGTGGAGGGCCCAAGGATCATACTGAGATGACCAGCAGTACTATGTGCACTTAGCTCAAACTGGGCAGCATTCCCAGCTTTTTACATGGATGATTCCATTTAAATCTCACAGCAACCCTCTGAGATTGGCAAAGTCTGCTATCTGCAAAGGTGTTGAGGTGCATAAGCCACACAGCAAATACATGGCTGAGTCAAGATCTCATCCAAGCAGAGTGGCCCCCAGTCCACACTCACAACCTAAGCCATTGCGGAATCTTCACTAGCTGGGCAGTGGTGTTGCCAGCTCCCAGATCTTGTGAAGACCTAAAGTATTCCTCTTCCTTTTTGTGTTTCCTCTGCCCCTTTTCACTGAAGAAATTGAAATAGCCAATTCCCAGCTGCAAGGGTTGGGGTACACCTTTAGAAAAGGTGCCCCTTCAGGCCTGTCAAATGGTTCTTTTTGCTTCTATCAGAGTTCTTAGCGGGGGGGAGGGGGATGGTTCTGGAATGGACTTCCAACTCTATATGTAGCAGTGTGTCCTCGGTCTCAGTTTCCCCATCTTTGAAATGTGGGAATTGGACTTTATGAAATCTTGGGTGCCTTCTAGTTGGTGACTGGCCCTCACACTTGTAAGAAGCACTACGGAGATCCCTCAAGCCTGGTATTGGGTGACATCAAGCAGGGGGATAGGAAGGACAAAGGGTGACTCCCAGAGCCCATGCTTTCCAGAAGGGAGAAGGCAACTGACACAGCTGCTCCTTGTCCATGAGGAATAAGATCAGGGAGAAAGGGCCCAGACAGTTTAAGTTTGGAGCCAATCCTTTTTCCATGTGAGCTCTGAGCACCTGCTTCCCCTGATTCTGCCACCTTCTAGGAAGGCCACAGTACAGGATAGAGACCCGGTGGACCTTTGGAGGTGGGAGACCTGAGCACTTAGCATGATTCTGTTATGGACCTTGGGCATATCTGAGTCCCCACTCTCCCCCCGCACCCCACAACCCAGGACATCCGTTTGTGCCCTGCACAAAGGCTCCTGCAACTCTACCCCCATCCCCAAGTCTGACCTGAGCAAGTGGCAGCATTTTGTACTTCACCTACACAAAAGCAGTACCTGTTAAAAGTTGTCAGCCTGGAGGGGATTCCTTTTGTCAATTTGAATAAAGGTTCCCTTTATGCTAGTCCCCCTTCTGAGACATAGTTTCCCCATTTAAAAAATAAGGATGTTGCATTCACTCCTCACCCTACATGAACCCCTCCATCAGGCACTGACCTGACTCCCAGGACTACTGAGAGAGAACAGAGAGATGGCCAAGAACACAGCTTTAAAGCCAGGCAGACTGAGTTCCAGTCCTGCCTCTGCCACTTGTCCTTGCTGGCCTGGGACAAATTCTTCACCCTTCCTGAGCCTCTATGTGCACAGGTGAGCCAAAAGTTGGTGGTGTACCTGATACTGTACTCCCACTGCAGACTCAATGGGAAACAAGACAGCTTCTGCCTCGGTCCTCCAAGGGCTATCAGGACTTTGAACAAAACAGATGACTTTGTCCAAGGTCACAAACCTACTCACTGGTAGGCCTGTGCCACAAACCCAAGTCCTTCTGACTTGAAACCTATGTTCTCATTCATCATCCTCCTGGATCCACAGCCTTGATCCCAGATCTCTCCTTGTGATCATCTAAGAAGGGATGTGAGGGAAATGCTTTAAATATCCTGGGGGAGGTGATGAGGAGTGGATGTGTTATAATTATCCTTAGTTTTCGGGACAAAGGACACTGCCTGCTGTCCTCCATCTCCACCACAGCACAGCCCACCCCATCTGCAAGGCATTTTGCAGGAGCTGTTGATGACAGATTGTCTGGCATCTGACACTGGCCAATCGATGGAGTTGGAAGGTGCCTGAGGCCAAGGGCAATTGAATCACAACCTTTCAGTGCTATTAAGTAAAGCAATATTTATTTTGCTTTTGGTGCAAATATACTTAATCCAATCCAGCTCATTGGCAATGCTGAAAAACTGCTGTGTTTGAGGGACAATTGCACGTTAGCCCCATGCATCTCTGCTTGTCAATGCACTGTTCTGGGACCAGGCAGCTCCACGGTGCTCAGAACAAGATTGATCTGGAGCAACCATGCTGCGTTTTTCTCCATCCTTTACAGGAGATGAAAAGGAAATTATAAAGAGGGAAATTAAAATCATTGCTCTCATTCTAGCTGCCATTATTGTAAGGGAGATGAGGCATGATGCCCTTCCATTTGAATAATGTTTTCAGGAGCCATTGCATCTCTGCCATTGGGCAGAGGAGAGACCAGCACAGTACAAGAAGAGCAAAGGAGTAGCTTAGTTTCTCTTTCATAGATAGCACAGCCTCTCCAATAGCTGGGCGGGGGGGGGTTGGGGGGGGTGGTTCAAAGGGTCACTATAGACCATCCTGGCATCAATAAGACCTGGATTCAAATCCCAGTTCTATCTCCTAGCAGTTGTCAAGTGACCTTCTCAAGGTTAAATCTCTCTTGCATTTTATTAACTTTATTTTGTTGTTGTTAATCCTCACCCAAGGATATTTTCCCATTGCTTTTAGATAGAATGGAAAGGAGGGATGGAGAGGAAGAGAAAGAGAAATATAAATTGAGAGACACACTGATTGGTTACCTCCTACATGTGTCCCAATTCTGGAATCAAACTGGAAAGCCTTTAGTGTGCTGCCTGATGCTCTAACCACTGAGATACCAGCCAGAACTCACTGTTTTACAAAACAGGATAAATAATATCTACCTCACTTGGTTATTGCAAAAGAGTCTAGCATATAATAGATACTTAAACATTTTTCAAAATATGCCTCAAGTAATTTTCTAAACCTTGTTTGCAGATTCTCAGGACATTTATTTATGCATTTGTGCATCTATTCATTCACTTATTCATTCAACAGGTACATTGGACCTTTTCTGCACCTGGGTCTCTAGTAGATAAGTTGGAGTGCAGGTGGGCAAGATGACTCAGACATAGTTCCTCCCTCATTGGGCTCACAGTTTGAAAGGAGAAAGAAAAGATGCTCAAGAATATCCCTAGCTCAATAACAAGAAATCATATATTATTTGGTCACATATAAATTTGATTTCCATAAATTCAGATTTTTTAAAAATGGTTCTAATGTCAAATATTCTGACTCATTGGTGCTATCAATAGTTCCATTCATGTTAGAATGTGGGTCCTGATTTTGAGCTCATGTAGATATTTCATCCTTAAAAATAAAGAAGAGAAGAGCTGTAAGAAGGCAGAGACCCAGTATTTTCCACTCCGTGACTAAACTGGCAATCACAAAAGAGCCTATTGTGGTGCTTACAGCCTAGTTAGGAACACAAGCACTATTGTCATTTCCCTAACTGCACAGTGCCACCCCTCTGCCTGGAATACTCTCTCATGCCCTGAGGTTGGGCCACACTCCCATCACCTCTTCAAAGCTCAGGGTGACTCAGAAACTCCCAGTGCCAAGGATTAGGTCCCATGCACACGTCAAATGTTGAAAAATGAATGCAACTAATGTTAAGATACTGGTAATGCTCTACTATTTGATGTTTCTTTAAAAAACCTGTATACATCCTTTTTCTAGAATATTTTGTTTTCTTTGTATTTTCACTTCATTGGAAAGGTATGCTTTCTGTATGTTTCTACCTCTTGGGTAAAGCCATTCATTGATGTTTTAGAATCACAAGAGAGAGCTGGAAGAGAGACCTGTGAGTGAAGTCCACATGGAGTCCAGGAAGGGAAGAGACTCTCCCAAGATGGTATAGACTTTCAGGTGGGGCCTGTGCCTCTGGCCCCTAAGCCAGGGCTCCTGTATTATTACTAAGATGTTTTGTTCAGTAAATACTCGCCTACTGACAGATGTGTTACCATTGGAAGCACTCTTTAAAAATCAGTTCAAAAAGCACCCAGCGCTGATACTACTCATTAAAGATTTCCACAAATGCTCACACTTCTGAAGGACCCTGGGATCCTCTGAAGATTCACACTGCCTTTGAACTGGCAGCCAAACTATTTTCAGCAGATGGCTGGATCAAGGGGCTAGTCTTTTAGGATCTCTCACCTGAACACACTTTCTTCAGTTTTGAATGTCATGTTTTGTTTTGTTTTTAACCAAAGAGGCTTCCTGGAAGCAACATGGCCACATGGACAGACCACGGGGCACAGGGCCAGGACCCCAGGGTTCTGGCCTGGGCCTGTGGAGGAGTGGTGAGGTGACCTCAGAAGAATGGATCACCATCTCTGTCTCCTAACACTCCCACTGGTTAACAGAGCCCACCTTTGTGTCTGGGGACTGTGGGAATATATCATGTGATACAGGAAAATGCTTGGAAAGAATGAAATGTTCACTCAACAATGTCTTCAGTGTCTATCATAGTCCAGGTTCTTTGTCAGGCATGGAAATACAATATGAACATGACATTGTCCTTGCTCTGAAGGAATACATGGTCCCATGGGGAAGACAGACTCAGCCATGACTGCATCTTGTGCTGTATACACTCTGAGGGGGTGAGCAATGGATATTATAGGAACAGAGGGAAGCACGTATCACATTACAGAGAGTAAGCCAAGAAGCCTTCCTGCAGGAGATAATAGTTAGGAGATGACAATTTCAACAAGCCCACAATCCTCACCACTGGCCACCATTTAGTCAATATTCTCTTTGCTGAGAATGCTGCTGGGCTATTTACAGACATGCATTCAAGTAAACAATCCAGAAGGTCAAGGTTGTTATACTAATTATACATATGATAAAACAGAAGCCAAGAGAATTTTTAAAAAAAGAAAATTTAAAAAGGTCACGTAGCTGGTAAAGGATACAGCCCAAATTTAAATCTCACTGTGACTCCCAGAGCCCCTGGTCTTCACAGCGTAGCCTCCTTGTTCTGGGCAACTCCACTTGCACGAGGCAGAAACAGAGGGAGGAAGTTCCTGGAAGACAAACTTCAGCTAACAGGAAGGAAAAATTTCGTAACAGCTGTCTAAGAATGAGATAAGCTGACAGTGGGAAGTGGGGAGCTCTGGGTCATAGAAGTGTCATGGAACAGACTGGTGACTGAGCCAAGACATTGCTGTGGACATTCCTACTTGGAGACAGAGGAGCGGTAGGTAAGCTACCTGTCTCTAAGGATACTGTTGTTAAGGATTAAGTCCTGTTATCAATGACAATGTTCCTTTCCAAAATTTTAGGTGTTCTACAGGGGCTGGGAAAGCTCTGTGGGCACAGCATTCAGACCGAGGTCCCACCTGTCTGGTGATGAGCCACTGGGAAGAGGACAATACAGAGGCCTGATGGAGTGGTTAATAAATTGGCCTTCAGAGCCATATGGTTAGGGATACTTTCCATAAAAAAAAAAAAAAAAAAGCAAGAACTGAATCCAGCCACTAAAGCAAAAAGGGAATTTGTTGGAAGGGGTTTAGAATAAAGCTGACGCTGAAGAGCCAGACTTGGGAAACAATGAAAAAACTGGCTGTTGGCAGGAATGCTCTCCCTCTGTTTCATGGTAGCCATATGACCCTTCTAGCCTTGTATCACCTAGTCAAAGTTTAAGTCCAAGCAGGCACAGCTGATCTGGGTTCCCTGCTACCATCCTGGCTGCCAGGTCACAACAAGGGAGCATCGGCCCATATGTCTCTGTGTGGGAGAAAACTCATCATCTTGGAACCATGGAAAGAGAACCCTCCCACACACACTCCATCTAATCACAAGGTCCCTTGACTGGCATTCTCCAAAGAAAATGGACAAATGCCTCCTATGTTGGGAGGGCACAGAGCACAGAAATGAACTCAGCTCCCAGACTGAGGAAAAGATAGATGTCATCCTGACCATTGCTGTCTGCTGTCCACCCAAGTCTCTGATGGTCTGCATGGTTATTAATCATACAGAATGTAGCATAAAACTATACAACAGTATAACATTTTGAGCTGCTATTATGTGCCAGAATCTGTGCTAAATTAAGTTGGTTACATGTGTTATGTCATTTAATCCTCACAACATTGTCCTGAATTATAAATGGACATGAGCCTGTGAGTGTATCTTCTTTCTCTCGTTAGGCTATGCACCCTGAGGGGCTGTCCAACTGCTTGTGCAACAACCTGACATCACTTTTTCTCAAGCAAGTTGTTTATAACCTCCCTGTGCTTCAGTTTCCACATCTGCAAAATGGGTATAATAGTAGAACCTGCCCCACAAGATCAACTTAGAGAAAGTATTTTGTACTAGTAAAGTACTTAACTCTTGCCCTAACCTGTTTGGCTCAGTGGATAGAGCATCGGCCTGTGGACTCAAGGGTCCCAGGTTTAATTCCAGTCAAGGGCATGTACTTTGGTTGCGAGCACAAACCCAGTGGGAAGTGTGCAGAAGGCAGCTGATTGATGTTTCTCTCTCATCAATGTTTCTAGCTCTCTATCCCTTTCCCTTCCTCCCTGTAAAACATCAATAAAATACATTTTTTTTTAAAAAGTATTTAACTCTTGGGGCAAAGTAATGTCAGTAGATGCTCCATTGTGTTCCCTTGTTGGTTATGGTGATGTTGTTGTAACCTGTATGCAGGGCTGTCTCTGTTCACACTGCAATTAATGAGAAGGCAACACCAATGCTCGGTTGGTCTAAACACAGTGATGCAAAGACAAAATAACAAAACTCCCTGTCAGGCTTTTAAGGCCCTTCACCCCCATCTCCCTCCATAGCTTTACCATCACCACTCACTCACTAAGTACTCTATGACTCAGTCAAACCAAACTGTCCGCCATTCCCCCAACATCCTACGGGGCTTCACGTACCTTTCCTTACTTACACTGTTCCTCCTGTCTTCTAACACCTGGAAAAATTCATGGCCCAACTCAAATGGCTTTTCCTCAATGAAGCCTTTCCTCATCAGTCCCCAGAAAACATTGTATATCTACCACAGAGTCCCCACCATGCTGATTTTAATTAATAGGAGGAACTCATTATTATTTACTCACCATTTCTACCCCAACCATCTCGAAGAGAGGTGGGTCTCCAGTGCAGTCCTTTATTTTTCTGGGTAGAGTGATAGGTGGTGATGTAAATGTAGTAGTAAGCTGAGAGGGGATACAATTGTATTGCTTCAGGGAAATAGAGGAGCTGGGAAAATAAGATGGGGGTGTAAAATAGTAATACAGAGGGGCAGATAAGAAAAAGGGGGACAATTTGGGCAGAGAAAGAGATAATGGCCATTATCTATTTGACTATGGTGAAAACTTGCAAAAAGCAGAATTTTATCCCAAAGGTATGGAGAACTATAGATGAATCTTGATCAGGAAAGCAAGATAGATGAAGATATTCTCGGGACAGGAGAAGGCGGCATTTGAGAGGAGGAGAGTTGTAATTTGACTTGGGAGCAAGCACAGGGTTTCTGGAGCTGTACCTGAGCTTGTGCTGGCCTGGGAAGTGCCTGCAGTGTGTACAAGCCCAGCAGATGGAGGCCTAGGAACAGAGGCCTGGAGGAGGTACCTCTCCCAAATATGAGCAGATCTGGAGGAAGAAAAGGAGGAAGAGAGAGAGACGGAGAACCAGAAGTCACGATCACATTTGCCTTAGCGAAGTTCTTTAATGCCCAAGGGAGGGTATGGAGAAGGTGGGCAGGTAGCCTTCTCTGAGCAGATGACATTCAGTCAAATATTTGAAATAAATGAGGATGAGTTAGTCACTCAGCTATTTGGAGGCAAAGAATTTTAGGAAGGACAGCCTGTATAACACCCCTGCATCAAGAGGAACCTGAGGTGTTAGAGGAGCAGAGAGGAGGCAGTATCTGGCATAGAGGCAGCAAGAGGGGCTGGTAGGGGCTGATGTCAGAGAGGTCAGCAGGATGGACCACAAGGAGAAGGGACACAATCTGACTTATGTCTTTAGAGGATCATACTGGTTATTGTGTGGAAAATGGGGTGTGAGGTATGGAGAGGGCTATAGTGTTAAAGGTGAAATGTTGTACTGAGGAGGTTCACTAGGAATTGCAAATTGGGAATACAGGGTCAAAACCAGGGAAGCAGGTGTGGAAACAAGGAAACCAGATAAGAAGTAATAGCATAATACTCTGGACCGTGGTCCAAACTCAAGGTGATATCAGTGGAGGTGATGCAAAGGTGTTGGGTTCTGAATATATTTTGAAAGCAGGGACAATGGACTAACTAGCTGGGTATGAGAAAGGAATAGGGGGACTCTGGTGGCTTTGGCCTGAGCATGTTTTCTGCTGCCCCGTCTAGGAGACGTGCATGTATCTGTGGCCTCAGGGCGTGGGCCCTGAAGTAAGGCTGCCACAGAAATATTTTGATCCTCTCTGTGGCTCAGTTTCTTCTTATGTAAAGTGATAATTATCCTTATAGTGACTCCACAGGGTCATTGAAAGCACTGAATGTATTAATACATGTGAAATGCTTAAAAATGTCTCTGGCAAAAGAATAAATGCCAGGTCAGTGACAGGACTGTTTCTACTCCCAACTGTGTTTTGATTTGTGAGCAGCTTGACTTGTTCTGTTTGTACTGACTCTGACTTTGGGGATTGCCTAGGTGCTCTCTGATGGGGTTTGACCTGAACCGTCACTGGCTGGATCCCTCTCCATGGGCCCACCCTACCCTGTATGGGGTAAAACAGCTCATCATCCAGATGTACAACGACCCAGTGAGTAACCGAACCCCTCAGCAGCTGTTGGTCTTATGACTTGACCCAGAAAAGAGCAGTGTTGTATTGGGGAAATTCACTAGGAATTGAGAATTGGGAATACAGGGTCAAAACCAGGAAGGAACCAGGTCTTGTCTTCTCTGCACTGGACAAACCCAAGTGCTCGCAAACACTGGGCTCAGGTGTTGGGGTCTCATGGGATAAAGGAAATATACTGGAGCAGATCCACCTTTGCCAGGGCTCTTTGGTTATAAGCCAAAGGAATACAAGTTGAACTAGTTTAATTATCCTTGTAGTGATTATTCACTAGAAGAGTACCAGAGTATCTCATATAATTGAAGGCTGTAGGCTGGCCTCCTCCACCTGTAGGAATCATGTGCCAAACCTAGTCACACCTAGTGGCTTCCACCACTGTAGAGTGTCTCACTCTCATTTTCTAGTCCCAGTTTAAAAAAGACGATGAAGGGCCTAGCTTGGAGGACACGTCCACCTCTGGGCAAGTCATCCCTGGCCCAAGAGGCAAGGACAGGATGACCTTGCTGGAAGCACCTGGTCATGTGGTAGTGGTGGTGAACCTATTCCCACCTAAAACAAGGAAACCAGGTAAGAGATTATAGCATAGTATTCTGGACCTTTGTTCCAGAGGGCCTGCTCTTCCAGAGAGAAGAGAGCAATGGGTGTCCATGCTGAGTTTGCTCATTGGGGCAAGATTTTATAAGAAATAGAATACATTAAGATTTCATAACTTAGAGAAAGGAGACAGACTCTGATCATTCTGCCTCTGAGGGGATGTTGGAAGAGAACAGGACAGACATTCTTTAGGTGGAAGCCAAACGCAGAAGTAAGGCCTAAAGAAAAATAGAATTTTTTATCTGTGGCCTCAGGGCGTGGGCCCTGAAGTAAGGCCACCACAGAAATATTTTGAATTTTTACCCCATTCTTTCCACAATGGGTATGTACACTGTGAACTTCGCCTTACTAAAAGTGCTCAACTTGAAGCTAAGCGACACTGTCAAAAATGGCACATAGAAGAGACTCAATTGTATGGAAGATGCTGTAATGAGATTACAGATGATGACTGTGATTTTATGAGCCCCTGGCTGCCACCAGGTGACAGAGAGTGATTGCTAAGACAGCAAGGGTCCCAGAGTTGGAGTATTTCAGTGTAACTCTTTGAAGATGTCCATAAAAACATCCTAAATTAAAAAGCTGCATTATATTGAGCAGCCCTCACAAATACTGGGCTCAGTTGTGGAGGTCTCATGAGATGAAGGAGCCAAAAATGTCTACTTAAAACAAATGCATATATTAGACCAAGGGTTAAGATAAAGTAAATCCTTAGGTGCAGTGTAATTCACTTGACTGTTATCTTGATCCTCCTATAAACTTGGCTTTCCTAAGTCTTTTTTAGCCAGTGCCTGTGTAGCCATTGCTTTCCTCTACTTGCTTCCTTCTCCAGCTCCTCCTTCCTTGTCTACAAAGGGTGTTAACTGTGTTCACAATCACTGTTCTTCCCCTGGACCCTCGATGCCATCCTGACCAGCTTTTTTGGCCGACAGAAGCTGCTGCTAAGTTTCCCAGAAAGTGTTTATTGTCCCCTGGGTTCCCCACTGCCCATGCCCACCCAATTTCTGGGTTAATTGCAGTTTTCCTGATAGAATCACAGTGATTTCTTCCTCTGCCACCTCTTCTTAAAGAGCACAGCTCCGACACTTTTTCTGATCTGGCTGGTCATAGAGATTCAATAGCTACCGTATTTTCCGGCGTATAAGACGGCCCCCCTAATTTTACAATTAAAACAGGTTTAGGCCTATATTCACTGTATAAGACTACCCCCCACTTCCGAGGCAACACCAGTTCTTTTTTTAATAGACCGCCTCTCTCACTCTGGCCAATCTGAGCAGGCTTTTTACTAGAACACAGTGTAACTTCGGGTACAGAACATGTACGCTGTGTTCTAGTAAAAAGCCTGCTCAGATTGGCCAGAGTGAGAGAGGCGGTCTATTAAAAAAAGAACTGGTGTTGCCTCGGAAGTGGGGGGTAGTCTTATACAGCGAATATAGGCCTAAACTTGTTTTAATTGTAAAATTAGGGGGGTCATCTTATACGCCAGAAAATACGGTATGCTTCAGAAAACCACTGAGGCTGTGGTGGGGACAGTGGATCAGAGGAGCTGAGAGGAATTTGGAGAAGAGAGATCTCTAGGTGCCTAATGCAAGAGTCTGGGTGAAGGACTAGGAGATCTGAACCAGGCCGGGCTGTTGCCAAGAGCCCCCGAACTTCCTGGGAGATGAATGGGTCCCCCCTGCCCTCCCTGTGCTCCCTGAGTCCCCCTAGGGTTGCTGTTTAGAGAAGTTTCTATGCTCTGGGCTGATGGTCCCCCTTTTCCTAGAGGAGAAAGGCCTGTGTTGCTATAACAACTTGGCTGCAGTCCATTTAGGCAGATCCGTTTTCTTAAATCATTTAAGGAAAATTAGCTGCCATAACAACACAGAGCAGTTTTTAAAATAGAGCAACACAGGGCTGGGTTTATTTTTTATTTATTTATTTTTCCTTGCTCACCTCCTGTAGGCCTCAAGATAAGCCACACTCTTTCTATTAAGTAAATAACTAAACTGAAGCTCAATGATATGACAGAGTGGATGGCGATGTGGTCAAACACAAAGAGCCAGCACTCACTCCTGCTACACAAACACACATGCCCAACATAGAAATTTGCAGAAAATGCATATATTAACATTCATAAAACAGAAAATACATTCACATAAAGACATAAACATAGTAGATGAGTATATAGTTATATATAATCACACAAACCACCCACATACACACACACACACACACACACACACACACACACACACACATGGCCAGGCATAGGTCCACTACTGCGTTACCATGGAAGGAGGCAGCCCACGAGGTCTGTTTGCAGTGTGAACAGAGGTGTCACTGGGTCACCAGACAGGAAGGCCCAGCTCCTCACTGGAAACCAAGGGGCATGTGCGTGTTCATACCCAACAACCTGAGGACAGGGACTGGGGCGGAAGGAGAGAATCCTGCTGGTGGAAGGATAGGGATAATGGGTAAAGGGCAGGGGAACCCCCATTCTCACCCCACATACACACTTGGAAGTAAACAAGGTGGCCGGTGGCCTCAGCCATGGCATTTGGGTGGGAAATTCTTTGCTCAGCATGGCAGGATGTTAACCACCCCTAGAGGAGGCAGCACCCTCCTGATGAAAACCACACCCCTGGGCCATTTGCAGACTGTCTCACTGAGGCTTTGTTCGGTCCCCATGTCTTTGACTTTATTATCGCAAAGATCCCCTGCAGGGAGCAGCTGGAACCCAGTGGGCTTGTCTTCCTGGCAGCCAGAGGAGCTGACAGCATTGAGGCCCTGCCAGAGTGGCTGAACCCTTTAAATAAACTCATGTGCATGGTACTCGTGGGCAAGTTTCTTCCCCTCTCTGGTTCTCTCGTTGCTTCCTGTGTATCACTGTAAGGTTTGAAGGACGATCTCTACAGGGCCATTCTGGCTCAGGGAATCTATGTCTTCCTGCAGTTATCTGCTGATTATGCGTAGAAAGGCAGGATTTCCATGATAAGGCACAAAATCCTGGTAGCTGTGGGGGAAGGACAGCCTGCAGTGAATGCAGATGCTTAGCACATGCAGATGTTTCCTAAGCCTCAGTGTGCCCATCTGCTGACAGGGAAGAAAAATCCCTGACCTGCTACTTCTCAAGTCGAAGAGGCCAATGCATGTGAATGGGAAGCCTTTCCAAGAGGCAAGGAGAGTGTTTCCTGGGGGAGAGGGAGGGGTTGTCCTGGTGAAATGGCCCGTCTGTAGCCCACTGCTGGAGCCTTCACCTGGGATGGATTAAATGTGCTCACACCACCAGTGTCCATCACACACTTGGTTCTACTCCAGTGTTTCCCCACTCCTGTCAACCTGGCCCAGGAAATCAGTAAATAACCACCAGCCGAAAGGTTCAATGTGGGAATAAAGACTAGAAGTGAACGTAATTCCGCAGGGAGCTCTGAGAACAGAGAGTGCTTTGGGTTCATGCAATTTTTACAGTTTTTTCCTACAGAGGTTTGAGATGGTTTATGAAACTTTAAAATTTTTTAAAAGAAATCATTATTTTTCTAAAGGGCAACTTCTCCACCTGTGATAAAAGGCATGGATTTTCTAACTCTCTAGGATTATAACTTTGACTTTGGCAGCAAGCAGGGTGGAGAGATAGATCTCTCGCCTAAGAGTAATATTCCTGTCAAGTTGGTTGTTTGCTTCAATTTCTCTCACATCTTTTCATCCTGAAAGGCCCCGGATACGTCTTGCCAACTGACTAGATGTGCATTGTTTCAACTGCATGGGGATGAGCAAAGCTTCTTCGAGGTTCCCCTTGAGTCAGTTCAGTTAAACACTCTGTGTCTTATTTCCCCTGTCTGTACATTGGGATGAGCAATTCCCATCTCGTGGGATTTCTTTCAGGATAAGATGATATATGTATAAATAACCTTCAATAGTAGTTACATGAAAAATGGAGCTATTAATACTTTATGCACTTGGCCATTATAGTACTCACCTCACTGCCCCAGCCTCCTCCAACTCCCATACCCATCACAGATTGTGTTCCCACTGAGGGCTTGGACTTCATCTTTGTCATTCTATATCCCTGACATCCCAGCACAGGGCGCCTGCCCCCATGAATGGGCATTGGGAGAGAGGCAGAAAAGAAGAAATCCACTCCTTAAGACCTGGGATTAACATCCTAACAGAACTCTGAAAAAAGATGGAGATTTGCTGAGTAAAGAGGAGAAGTATTCCAAGTGGAGACACACTTAATCACTCTCAATATTCTACTTCTAAAAAAAACCCACCTCCAGGCCCCCTTCTCTAAGATTTACCTGAATCCTTTGGCCCACGATGAACTCTTATTTCCTTATTCTTCTATAACTACAGGTGTCTTCAAAATATACACACATACACACTTTGAATAATTATAAAGGGAATGCTTTTTTTTTTTAAAAAAAAAAAATACATTTCATTTTTTTAACAGCTGCTAGCTGTTAAAGTGTGCATTTGGGGGGGATACCCTGTATTAGTAGACTTTGTTTCTTTCAAATGGATGTTTATTCCATAGCAAGTAGAGAGTGTATTCCATGGGCTGGTGTCACAGTACCATCTCCTTTGATGGTAGGTTCCATCATCTCAACTACTTTACAATCCCTTCCCCGCCGCAGAGCAGAGGCTCTGCCCATCACCACCCTGCTGCCCTACCAGGGTGGGCCCCTCCTTGGTGGCTCCATGAGAACCCCTGAGCATTGATGACAATGCTGTCTCTCCTAAAGGGCGGTTCTCTGGGTGTCTGTGGCCATCCCACAGAGCCGGGTCCACAAGTGCACATCCTGCTGTGTCAGTGACAGAGTTCTGCCTTCTGTGGTCTGAGCTGCTCATGGACAGCACCCCTCTCTTTCCGTCTGCACCTGCAGCCCCTGGCAGAGGCCCACACTTGGCAGGCACATGATGAGTGTTTGGGGAAATCTTGGTAGCCAACTCTGCTGACCTGGTTTCCCAGCAAGACAGCCCTGGCTCATCCCAAAGAAACCCACTGTACTTTCTTAGACCTCCGCAATTCTTACTGCACTGCGTTGCTGTGGGCTCATCGTCCTCCTTCATGCTCCTCCATGCTGATTCCTTGTCACAGAAAGTTCCCACGTACAGAGCCTTTCCTCTGGCTCACGAATTCAGATATTCCCAAGTGTTAGAACTCAGCCCTGTACTCTCTCCATCACAAACCCACAAATGTTGAAGTTCTCTTTGCTCCCTCTCTGCCTCCAGTGTCTGACCCCCTTACCCCGGTGTCTAGGTTAGACCAAGCTGGCCTCCCCATTTTCCCTGCCCCATGGCACCCAATTATCAAGGCCACAGTGAGCTAAAAAGGGGTCTCTGTGGGCAACCCACCACTCCTGCAATAACTTCCTTCTACTTACCCAGCAACTCTAGTTACCCCTGGGGTCATTTCTCACAGAAACTTTTCCAATGAACCCACCCCACCCATTTCTCCCCCTTCCAGTGGACCCCTTCCTTTCCAGCCCCTGGTTTGAGCAGGTTGGGGTCTGCATACAGCTCGATACCTGCTTAGGCACTCAGCCAAGCCCACCTAAAGTGGCACGGGTTCCGTTTCTGGTGCCTTGTGTTCAACGTATGGAACTTTTTCAAGTTATTTTCAGTTGTTACTGTTGGGAGGCTCTCGAGCCCAGGGTGAATCCATGCTGGTACATCAAACAGCACACTGCATTTCAGAAATTGGCCTTAGCCATGGGGAATCAAGTGAGCCAGATGCCTAATTAGTCCATTATTTGCCCTGGTGGAGAGAGCTGACCACACTAATCACTGCTTCCAGCAAGAGCTGACTGTGTAACCTTTCATCAAGAAATTGCCTCATCTGCCCACCTGGTGTGGCTCAGCAGGTTGAGTGCCTCCCATGAACCAAGAGGTCTTGGGTTTGATTCCCTGTGAGGGCATGTGCCCTGGTTGCAGGCTCGATCCCCAGTAGGCGGTGTGCAGGAGGCAACCGATAGATGTGTCTCTCTCATTGATGTTTCTAGCTCTCCCTTCCTCTCTATTTAAAAACCAATAAAAACATATTTAAGAAGAGAAAAGAAAAAGAAATTTCCCCATCCTCCCGAAGTACCAACGCCCACCTCCCAAGCCCAGTGCAGGCCCTGGTGTGTGGCTGTGAGGTATTTCACAGCCTGGGCCTGGCCTGACCAGCTGGCCAGTGAGCCTCAATGCTCTCACACCCAGGAAGTCATTCCAGCTCATTGTTCTGTTTTCACTTCAAAGCTAGTAATGTGTATAGATGAAAGAGGAACTTCCTGTGCTCTTGAGCAGAAAAAAACACACACATTCCTTTATCTATCAATATGCATTTTCTGAGCCCGACACTGTAGGCTGGAATACAAAGGCAAATCAGGAACAGCCCCTCCCTCAAGAAACAATAATTCAGAAGAGAGCAGTGGTTTTCAAACTGGTTTAAGAGAGTCATTGCGGGAGGCCTAAGGACCCCTCCCATGGGGCTCCTCTCCATTTTAACCAGAGCAAGATAATTCTGAGATTAAGAGCTCAGACATAGGCCCAGACTTAAATCTTATTTCCATTCTTGATAGCATTGCTGTCTTGGATGGGTTCTTTAACCTTTCTAAGTTTCACTTTCCTCCTTTGTTAGAGGTTGTTGAGAGGATGAACTGGAGTGATTTGCTTAAGGCACTCTGCCAGGCACACATAGTCTCAAAAGATGTTCACCTTTATTAGGCTAAGAAATGTATTTGAATAACGGATCCATGGGCTAGAAAGTTTGTAAATCTCTGGGCTAGGGCTTCAGACTCGGTAAAGCATTGAGTGCAGGACAGGGTAGTAAGCACTATGATAGACAAAGGCTCTGAGTGCCATGTGGGAAAGCAGGTCAGCTTACCTGGATTTAGGGAGAGGCGACCTCCCGAGATGAGTTTTGAAGGAAGAGGAGGAGTTGTTCAGACAAAGACTGGGGGAAGCATTACAGACAGAGGGAGCCCCATGTGTGAGGACACAGCATTAGGTGAAAGCACTCAGGAAATCCTGAGGAGTTGGCTACAGGGGAATGGGGGGAGCATGTGGGAAGGGAAGCGGGGGGGGGGGGGGGGGGGGGGGAGAGAGGAGAAACACTGGGGGTGGTGGTAGGCAGAGCCCCATCATCGGAAGCACCTTGGGCTGCCTCAGGAAGCTTGGACTTGGTCCTGAGAGCCACGGGAACCCTCCTACAGTTAGCAGGGAAGATGTGGAATGCAAAAGAGAGAAAAATGTTACTATGATTTTCTGATGTTTAAAATATATTGTGTTTGTAGCTTTCAGTCAGCAATTGCAGTGTTAGAAACTCAGATTGAAATAATCTGAACTGTGAATAAGAATTTTTTGGGGAAAAGTCTACAGATAGTTATTTATAAATAATGAAAAACAGGAGAAAAATCCAACTGCCTCACAGTGGGAAACTGATTAAGTGATTCACGATACATTCATATAATGGATGTTTATGAAGAGTTAATAATATTGTAAAGTTGCTTATACTGTAATTTTAACTGAAGAAAATGCTGAAGACAAAGTTGTCTGTGTATTATATGCTAAGACATATATAATGAGCAGGTTTAGAACACTCAAAAAGAATGGATGTAAATTAGATGTTAACAGTGCTATTTCTGGGTACTGGGGTGTACTAGGGTTGTTTCCTTCCTCCCTGCTTTTTTATATTTTCCAACAATTTTTTTCCACAAGTATATATCCACTTTAAAACTGGGAAAAGCCCTAGCTGGTTTAGTTAGAGTATAGCCCTCAGACTAAAGAGTCTCAGGTTTGATTCCTGTCAAGGACCTGTACTTCAATTGCAAGCTTGATCCCCTATGTAGGAGGCAACCAATTGGTGTGTTTTTCTCTCATTGATGTTTCTCTTTCTGTGTCTCTCACCCTCTCTAAAAATCCATGGAATACTTGCTTCAACAGCACATATACTAAATTGAAACAATGCAGAAATTAGCATGGCCCCTTTGAAAGGATCACATGAAATTCATGAAGTGTTCCATATTTTTTAAAAAAAAAATCAATGGGAAAAAATATATCCTCAGGTGAGGATTTACAAACAAACAAAACAAACAAAAAAACAACTGGCGGGGAGGCAGGGATCAAGGAAGGAGGAGGAGACTTGGCCACTCAGATAGGAGGAAGGACCTTATTTTATAAAACAAAATAAAACTCATCAGGGACAACTGCATGACTCTGAGCCAGTCCCTAGGATGAAGCCAGCGAACCCACATTACAGAAGCACACGGATCAATCAGGACCCATCTGTGCATTCATCTTCTAACATCCATCCTTCTATCCTTCCATTCAACCATCCATCCATTGTACCTCTACCCTCTCTGTTCAAACTCCTGTCCCAGAGTCACTCACATCCAGACTACTAACATTCTAGGATGTCTGCCAACTAACTCCTCACCTTTCTTGTTAGCATAGCAGGAACTCTCTCCCCTCCCTAAAACAAAGATCAAATTGTGCCCTTTCTTCCTACTCTAGGCCCTTCTCAGTCTGCTAAGTCTTTGACTTTTAAACACTGCCCTCTTCAGGACCCTGGAAGGGGAGAGGGGTGCTGATATTTCTTGAGCTTCTATTAAGTGCTAGGCATTGTCTCATCTGATTGGCATAACAGCTGTGTGAAATGGATGCCATTGTCTCTGTTTCTTAGGCGAGGAAGCCAGGGCTCAGAATGAATGACATCCTGATGCCCCACCCCTACCGTAATCTTTCCTGGTGCATACTTATATCCTCCATATCATGCTGATTGGTTTATGTGCTTATTTTTTTCAACTAAATGTGAACTCCTTGAGAGATAAAATGACATTTCTGTCACCTCTGCATTCTCTTGCCCAGAGCGTGGTACCTAACACATTAGCACAATGTCAGCTGGTAAAGGGAACAAATGAAAAGCTGTTAGAACTTTATGAGGTCCCACAATTGGAAGTGGCAGAACAGGAAATGAAAGTCACATCTGCTGATCCCAAGGCCTAATCCCCAATGCAGCAGAAGGGAGTGCCGCCAGGGGCAGAGTAGATACCAGGGAAAGTGATCCTCCAGAACCATGGGCCCAGCATTCCCCAGGAGTCTCCTCTTTATCTCTAAAAGACACAAATGGCCAACCAAGAAGAGAGGAATTCTGAAAAGACACAAATGGCCAACCAAAAAGAGAGGAATTCTGTTGAGTTAGCTTTTTCCTGAGTATGATGACACCTTTTGATAGCAAATGTTTAAAATTACCCGCATTAGCTTTAGGTTTGATTGCCATTATAAATGGATTTACCAGACTCATTCATTGCTTTGAGTACCCTGCCTCTCCCCTGCCACTGTAAGGAGTGCTTGGTTTGAGAAGTCCAGAATGAATTCACAGACTGACAGGTTGGGTAAACCAGAAGCCAAGTCTTGAGTGGGGTCGGCTAATGCAGATGCAGTTGGAAAGTTTGCATCTCAGGGTGTCTCTTTACCCACAGATCGTCAGCACCACCTGAGGATGTCCACATTCTTAACTTCTGGTTTGGCCACATTTGACCTTGAATTAGTAGGTTACTTCTGGCCTTTTAGGCTCTCAAAGCTCATTTTGCTTTATGTAGAACCAGAGAACTTCAGAGCTACAGAAGCTGAACAAGTGTTCTAAACCCACCTTTTATAGAAAGAGAATGTAGAGAGAGACCACATGAGCATAGGCAGGGAGCTGGCCACACTAGGAGATAGTACTGCAGAGCCGGGACTCAAACCCAGGCCTTTTGACTGCCATCAGCAGGGAGCACGTGCCCTCTAGGCCCTGGGGATGCATCACCAGCACATGGGTCTTGTCATAATTTTTCCACTAACTTGTCACAGAGATAAGCAGGTTTCAGAGCACATTCACATACAAGCATTCATGGTACCCTCACTGCCATGTTGTGAGATAGAGATTATAGTTCTGTTTGGCAGATAGGGAAACACAGGCCTGCAGCTATGAAGTAACTTTCCCAAGAGACAGAGACAGAGCTCATTCTTAGTTCTGACTCCAGGTGGGCCTAGTCTGGCCCAGGGCTGAGAAACAGGTAGATGAAGGAAGAAAGAGAGGAACAGGAAGAGCGAGGTAGAGGTCCATTACTGTTTTCCTTTTTCTCTTTTTCCTCTTTAACAAAGCACCATATTAGTGTCCCCTTCCAGACCACCAACTCTTTCCTAAATGGGGCAGAGCAAGGTGTGGAAAAGACGAAAGCAATTCATGGTTCAAGTCACAGTCAGGGCTAACTCGAGGCAAACAGAGCAGAAGTGGCAGACTCAGGCCCGAACACATCAAATCCCGAGGAACAAGGGGCCAGCCAGTGAGTTGGATGGAAAGGGTAGAGAAAGGGTAGATACAGTTGGTGAGATGACAGTTTAAACAGGAGACATCACATGAGCAAAAGTATAGAGGATGAGGAGAGCAGAAGGAAGGAGGTGGGTCTGGCTGGTATAAAGTGTCCCTTTGGGGAAGGAATGGACTTTTAAAAAGTTATCAGATTCTAAAGGGGCTCAGAATACCGGGCTGAAATATTTGAGATTTATCATTGAAGAGAGGTTTGTGGGCAGGGAAAGGTCAGATAATAAGCATTAGCTCTGACTATGCAACCAGCTGCAGCGTTTAGATTTCAAAATGGCGACCCCTTTAACCTGACAGTCTGCTGTGGTATAATTTGTTAAAAATGACAAAATGTCTCATTTTGCTGCAGTTCATTTTGACCTTTCTTAATATTAGAAAGTTAATTTCAGGAGGGAAATAAATGTATTAGTGTTGTCACAGTCATAAAAAGATGAATTCCGTACTGTCAAGCTGTTTCTTTGAACGAATCCATCATGCTGTAAAAATGGTTGCCTTCCGACACCCAGCATCTCCCAGCTCCCCTCTCCCTCCCTTCCTCCTTCTTTCCGTTCTCCCTTCTCTCTTCTGACCCTTCCATTTGCCAGCACACCTCCCATGATATGCTCTGGGCAGACAGAGAGAAAAGACACTGTCCCTGCTCTAAGGTGAGACACACGCTAGTGGAGAGCAGCCATTGTTGGTGTCTAAATGCCCTGGGAGGAGAGAGTCAGGTGCCAGGGAGGAAGCATCCAGAGGAGCCATCTGCCCTGCAGAGAGAACTCCGGTTAAGTTAGGAACCTGTGCCCCATAGTGGGACTTGGGTTGACTCTGTGAGTACCATAGGAGAAAAGACAGTAGGCAGATGCTGAAGGTCAGGTTTTGGTCCCATCTCTGAACTATCATAGTTACTAGTGACTAAGCACCCAGACTGTGGTACACACCCTGCATACATTACTGCACTTAACCTTCACATCTTTATCAATTTTTTTTTTCAGTAAAGGAAAATGAGGTGCAAAGAAATACAGTGAGTTGGCCACTTGTGTTGTAAATCTCATACAGAGTTGACTCCAAAATTGGGTGGCTCCCAGTCTATTGTGCTTCATCTCCAGCCAGCTATGGGGAATTATTTTTTATTATACTTCACTAGACGCCTGGTGCATGACATTCATGCACTGGAGGGGAAGGGGTCCCTCAGCCCAGTCCACATTGTCTCGCAGTCCCGGACTCTGTGGGGGATGTCTGACTGCCCCGGAGGAGGGAGAGGCTCCCACCACCATTGCTGCACTCGTCAGCCTTGAGCTGGCTGAGCAGCACTGCCCCTGTGGGAGCAAACTGACCACCGGGGCAGCTCCTGCGTTGAACATCTGCTCCTAGTGGTCAGTGCGCATCATAGTGACCAGTCATTTTGCTGTTCAGTCAATTTGCATATTTGCCTTTTTATTATAAAGGGTAGTATACTATACCAATTATGCTTACTGTGTGTGTGGACCTTGGAAAACCCAGTTCTTTCCCCTCTCTGAGTCTCAGTTCCTCATTAGTTTAATGAAGAGATTAGGTCAGCTTTGACTTCCTTGTGGTTGAGAGAACTCCTGGAATCCCAGTGCTTCTCAAGCCTTAATGTGAAGGAAACATGTGATTTTCTTATTAAAATCCCAGCTCTGATCAGTAGGGACCTGAGACTCCGCATTTCTAACAGGCCCCAGTGGATGCTGATGTGGTTACTCCGAGGACCCTTCTTTGAGTAGCAGGGCATCGAACAAACTTTTGGGTGCAGGGTAGATCCACTGAAGACATGGGTTTAAGACTGCTGGAAGAAAAGCAAACAATAAAAGCAACCTTACCAAGATCTGGTCAGCAAGTGGCGTGCAGGGCTAATTTTGTTACCTGGGATTTTCACTATTTTGGGTTTAAAGCTAGTGATTCTCTTAAAAGATTGAAAGGAAGAAAATGGGACTTGTAAGATCTGGAATAAATGTTTTCTACCCTGTGGTATGTGTTATGATTTGAGGTGTGGTCTGATGTTCCCCTGTAGTCAGATTTCTATCGATAGCTCAGATGAATACAGCAGCAGCCCTCCTGTGGGCCTGTTAGAAATGCTTTCCCTCCCCACATCTCAGTGTGAGTGGGGGGAGGCAGCACCTTGTCCAGGATCACCAGCACCCTCACACACACACACACACACACACACACACACACACACACACATTCCCCTTTAACTGGGCTATTTTCTCTCCTCCCTCATCCAGCCCTCAAAATTCTATATAGGATTTAGGTTTGTCTCCATGCCACCATTTCCATCATCATCACAGCTGTAAATGAGTACTTATCTGAGACCATAGGTTTTTGTTTGTTTGTTTTGTTTTGTTTTTTACTATCATTTAATTCTGAGAATAAAGGATAAAATTCTCAGAATTAGGCAAACATTCCCATTTATTTTTATATGAACAAAAGAGACATGGGGATTCCAGCCTGGATTTATTGAACTTGGAAGTCTGGATTTCTTCTCTCCTTCCTTTGCCCTCCCCTAGAGCTCCTTGTCTTTGTGATGAAAGGAGAAAATAGTTTTGTTGGATAAAGAAGATGAGTGAGGTAGACAGAATGGCTTAAAAGGTGCTGGGTATTAAAAGTAGCGGGGAGGCTGCTAGAGGAATGAGGTTGGGGGATAAATGTCATATCTGTCTCCGTTCTTCACTAAAGAAGTGTACAATAGAGCCCTTTCCAGTGTGCAAAGCAGTTTTCTCACATTATCTCATTTGAATCTCAAGATTGCCTTCTTTGGCTACATTTTGATGGATTCCTATGATTATCCTCAATACTACTGGGTCCCATTCAAGCCAGACAGGACTAATGAGTTAGAGGCAATCAAATTATAGAATACCAGAGCCAGAAGGGAAGTAAGAGATTCTTGTTCAGCCTCTTCATTTCGCAAATGAAAAAACTGATGCCAGAAGGAAAATGACTTCCTCAAGGTCACACAGTGATTTGGTGGCATAGATTCATTTGGTTTTATTGCATCTTTTTCCTTAGCTTCTTCCATTTCAGAACAAGGCACTTCTGACTGAAAGCATATTTTAGTTGATGCCAACAGTCCTTCATGTGGCAGAGAAAGTACAAGAAAGAAACTCCAATTCTCGGATTCATCTTTGTCTCTCTGCCAACAGAGTAGGCTTCCACCATAGGTTTTTGTTTTGTTTTTTTCATCAGAGGAAATCTAGACCTTTGACACCTGTCCCACCCCCTCACCCCCGTGCTTTATCCTTTTCAACTTTTTCTCAAATTATTTCTTATATACTCAGTACTTAAAAGGCTCACAAACATAGCCTCATGGCCTCAATTCATAAGTATTACACAATTGGAGGCAACTTTGAGGTTGAGAAAGTAAAGAACACTTTTCTGCAAGAAACTGTGCTGGGTTAGCTTTTGTTGTGGTAACAAATAATCCCAGGAGCTTGGTAACTTATAACAGCAAACTTTATTTCATACTCAGGTTACATGAGGGCTGTGAGAAAATCAGCCACAACTCTGTGGGCTCTGCAGAGCTCCATGTATCTTCTCGTTCAGGGCCCAAATTGGAATTGTAGTCTTCATCTGGAATCTGCTGTTTTCAGGGCAGAGGGCAGGACTACAATCCCATTGAGTACAATTTCATACACAGTGGCAAATAGCATGACTGTTCACATTCCACTGGTGAAAGCATGCCCAAAGGCCAAGGCCAAAGTCACTGAGGTGGGAAAATGTATACGCTTATTAGATTCTTGGGCAAACAAGATGATGATAGATGATTCCTTGATCCAGAGGAGAGAGAATAGTCAGGAACAGTGATCTGAGCCACCAAAATTGCCTTGTTGGTAAATCAAAATACAATATCACTTGCCCACGCTGAAGCCCAGTTTCTGGCCTCTAGAAAGAGGAAACTGACTTAGGGAAGTGAATTTATATAATGGAAAGAATCAAATATCACTGCGCTCCAGGTCTAGTTGTACCACAGACTAACTGTGTGATCTTAGGTAAATTACTCAACCTCTACTCTCTCGTCTGTTTCTTCTGAAATACAAACCTGTGGTTTTATAAAAACAATAATGGCTTTATTTTCTTAATGTTTCTCATAATTTTTTTTAAATGTTAGATATCTTTTAGGAAAAGTTCTCTTATGAGGGAATTTTTTTTTAAAGATAGGATTCTTTTAAGTTATGTTTAATTTAAGAAAAAGTGAATTTAATACCATTTTAAATAGAAATATTTATAGCATAATCTGTGTTGGACCAGCCAATTCTGTGCCTCTGCCCCTCTGGCTGGTCTCTGTACTTTTCTAGTTGTAGGACTTCCATCCAGCCAGATTTCAGGTGGTTCTAAATGATGGTTGTTCTGTATTTTAATTGTCATTTTGATGTGATTGTAGGAGGCGGCGAGTACAATTGTTTACCTATGCTGCCATCTCGGGGTTCTCAATAGTCTTTTTCTATTCTGTTTCTTTAAAAGTATTTTTATTTAATCACCTGTTCAGCCTGTCAGCCGGCTGTACTTTAATTTGTCTCTGTATGCTGGAAGTTGTTAATGGTCATTGTTTCTGGTTGTAGGATTACTAGTGACTTATTCAACTTTCCTCTTGATCCGAGACAATGTCCGGGCCTTGACTCTGAGCTTCCCATGGATGGACACCCCTGCCTTTCCCCACCTTCATCTATGTAATCCAGTGGATCCTGGACCAATTATTTAAGGACACCTTCTCTGCCCCAGCCATAACCAAAGATTAGGTTCCCTGCCCCTGTACCCTCTCAAACCCCAGGGTGCGGTCAAAGTCACAGTCCTGCTCACCCCCCATGGGAGTTGCTTGGTTCCTTCCATGTCTTCCCTGGGAATACAAACTCCTCCTGATACAGGAACTGGGGCTTGTTTATCTCTTTAGTCCCATCACTCACACTGGGTCTGACACACGGATACTTATTGGATGAATTAGTAAACATGGTTTTGTTCTATCAAAGCAGGTAGTTGATTCCCACAAAATAGGGAGCCCCAGCCCAGCGTCAGGCCCTCCAGCCCTCCCGCAGGGCCAGGGCCCTTCCTCAACATTGCTTTGGCCTGTTAGACTCTCTGCAGCTCCATTCCTCCCTGCTTCTCTGCCTCCCAGGGCTAAAAGAGCTCCATGCCTCTCAGCCTAACGATTTGTTTATTTTTCTCCATTGTGGGGAAAAAGTGTTACAGCATTTAAACTTTAAAAATGAAGGAATTGATTATTATCTTGAGATTTTGTTTGTTTCTTTCTGACTAGGGATTTAGAGTAAGATCTTATTGCCTTTCCATCAACAGAGATAGTCTTGCATAAGAGACACAAGGAAACACTCAGATAGCACAGGTCCTAGTGGTTAAGGGCTTATGCGTTACAGTCATGCAGATGGCATTTAAATTCTTTCTCTTACTCAGCTGTGTGTCCGAGCAAGTGAAGCACCCTCTCTGACACTTTATCTTTAAAATGAGGATAATATCTAAAGTCCTGGCTTCTGTGAGAGTTAAATGAGATAATACATGTGAAAGGGAGCGCAATGCCTGACATTCTCACTAAATGGTAAGATCACTGGGTTATACAGCCATAATACCTGCCAGTACCCGGAGCTGCTTTCAAAAGTGCTTTATTTGTATTAACTCTTAGTTCTCACCACCGCAAGGTAGGTATTATTATGTACCCCATTTTATGGGTGAGAAAACTAATTATCCTTGCTGTCCTACAGACAGTACTTGCCCCATGGAGGAGGGGCAGAGTATGTGCTCTTAGTCCCAAGGCCTCTACCCTGGGGCTGAGAAGGGCTGGGATCCTATGTTCCGGGCCCTCCCCTCCTCTTTCCTTCCCCTCTCCTCCTCCCCTGCTCTTTCTTCTCCCTGTGCTCCCTGCCTGGAAGACAGGCAATCTGACAGGAGAATCCCTTCTCTCCCATCCTTCACGGAAGCCCAGGGCCCTGGGCCTCTGCCAGGGAGCCTCAGGCCTGCTTCTAAGCCATTTGTCAGGCTGCCAGAGGGCTGGGCAGCCTGTCCATTTTTCATACACAGATATCAGGGCAGCTGACAGAGCTGGGCAAGCTTAGCAATGGCTTTGGCTGTGAACAGAATCTCAATGAAGTCTCTGGCCCAAATCATAGTGGGTGTTGATGGCCCAGGGCTGCCCTGGCAGTCAGGGAGGAGAGCAGGGCCCAGTGCCAGACCCAGCCCCTCTGCTGGGGGTGGGTTTTTGTCCTCAACCATGTGGAGAGTGGTTCAGGTACATTTGATACCCACTTTCTTCTGGGGTGATGTGTGTGTGTGTGTGTGTGTGTGTGTGTGTATGTGTGTGGGTGAAGGAGGACTCCTCATTCACCTGGTTTTCTGGGGTACAGATGGGTCCAGCAAAGAGGTAGTGTGGGAAGAGGTAGGGAGTGTAAGGATGAAAATAACAAGGATCCTGAACCCACTGGGAAAATGAAAGTCAGAGGGAAATGCAGGAGCCTTGTAAGACAATAGACCATCTTAGACTTCCTGATATTACATGTTTCCCCCTAATCATAACCAAACACATCTGTAGGTTTTGAGATGGGGGGACAAAGCAGCTCCTTACAAAATTTACTTAAGCAGTATCTTTTATCTTTGAAACTCATGCAACCAAAAGCTAAGCATACAACATTAACCTAAAATAGGGTTCAGTCATCCATTTCTTTATTCTCACCTTCAGGGTTGCACCCCCCCCCCCCCCCCCACCTCTCCAGTTCTAGTCGATTCTGTGAAATGACTAGAGGTTGTGCCTTCTGGTACTTGGAAATGCATCCTGACCAGTAGGGTTGGTGTAGGCAGGAAGGATTCATCAAGCCCTGCCCTGTGTTCAGCACTGAGCACTGGGGATGCAGATGAGCCGGCCTCCATCCCCAGGCAGCTCCCAGTCCAATGGGAGAGGCAGACCCAGTATCGGGTTATCACAATGCAGCATAGTCAGCTGGACCAATGGCAGCAGCCTCCACATGTAGGGCACATACTCCACACCAGACGTTTTTACATGATCTCAAATCACAACATGATCATGGGGCAGATATTATCAGGTACATCGCAAATACAAGGAAACTGAGGCTAAGAAGGTACATGACTTTCATGTAGCTGATACGTGGGGCCAATATGACTTATATCCGGGTCTTTTTTATTTCAGAGTTCATGTTCTTCCTACTCTATTGACTCCTATAAGAAAGAGCAGGATGACCTGAGGGACAGGAAATAAGCCCAGCCTGGGAGGGTGGTCAGGAGAGATTTCCCAATGGAAGCAATGTTAATGTTGAAGTCTTGAAGGATGAGCAAAGTCAGCCTGGTGTCCACAGCAGGGGCAAGAGTGCTGGTCTGAAGAAAGCGGATAATCAGCATGCAGCAGTGAAATGGCACAGTTTTCTTGGAAGTTGACTAGAGTGAATAATGCTATAGAAAAGTGATAAGATATAAGGCCAGAGAAATAGGGAGGGCCAGGTCATAAAGGATCTTCAAGGTAGAACATTATCCTTAAGTCTTTGGGGAAGCAATAGTGGTTTATTAAGCAAAGGAGTGACATGGTGAGATTTGTGTCTAGCAAAGTTATCTTTAGCCAGGTGTAGAGGATGAATTGAAGGAGGAGAAATTGAAGGCTCTCAGCATCTGTCCATCTATCTCCATTTGTCTCCATCATTTATCCATGTCCTGGTCTCCTCTGATTGTCTCTGTTTACCTGTGTTTGTCTAGTTATCAGTCTTTCCCTTTATCTGACTCGCCTATATATCTGGTCCCTCAGAATACCTGTATAACTCTAGGCAAGACACTTCACCACTCTGAGGCAAAGGTCTCTCATAAAAATGAGGTTCATAATGCCAGCATCAAAAGGTTAGATTAGAGATTAAGTGTGACATGGCATGCTAAATCTCTTTATATATTTCAAATACCATACAAATGAGAAGGATTATCATCTAGCTATTGCTCTCTCAGGTGTTAGGTCCTGGGCTTTATTTTTTTTTTTTTTTTTTTTTTTTTTTTTTTTTTTTTTTAAGTTCATTGAGTATCTAGGAGAAGGATTTTCTAATGAATCAGAAATGATACCATCCTTCCAGAGGATGGGAGTATAGTAGAAGTATACAAAAAGATAGAATAGAAGCTTCTGTTATTGCTGCCTATTTGGTTTCCTATCTAGTCATCCCTCCTCCCACCCCTCCCTACCTACCTCTCTCTATCTCTCAGAGTCTCTAGCTATACTTACATCTGTATTCACAGGCAGTCCCTGACTCAGAACCATCCAAGTCACACTAGCTCTCACACTCAGACCCCTTTTCAGTGGGACCAATCACCTTTCACCATGCAATTTTTGAGAACCTGTGCCTTTAAAATAAGAGGGAAATAAACTGCAGAATGACCACTGCTGGAGATGACTTGGAAAGGGGAATTCTTTTCTTATTAGTTTTAGGATTCTCTCACCCCTTCCTATCCATGTGGCTTCCAGGACTTCCTGAATATTTGAGCTGATTCCACATACATCTGACACCGCAAAATTCCATCAGTCAAAAATGCTAGGCAGAGAGCCCTGCGGAGCTGATTTCATTGAATTCTAGTCTCCATAGCTAAGCCAGGACCGCCAGAGAGTCCCCAGACAGCTCCAAACATCCACATCTTACACAGACATTGCAAAGGGTTCAGGTGACTTTACCCTGTAAGCCCTTTGTCTCAAATCTCCTTTGAGAGGCAATATTGTATAGTAAGGAGCAAGTTCTGCTCTGCTGCTTCTAGGCTCTGTGACTTCAGTCAAGTTACTTAACTACTCTGGGCCTCAATGTCAGCTTCAACAGGATGAGGATCACACCTCCTATTAGAGCTGCTGTAAGGATTTAGTGATATGAGGCCCAAAGCGAAATGTGTAGCACAGAGCCTGACTTATTGGATGCTCACTGAATTGACTCAAAGTGGAGGCTCAGATTTATTTTTTCCTTAGTAATGAAACACATATTGTCGCTGACCTAAACACCCTGTTTTTTGTGGTTTGCATGCATGTGCTTGTGTGTGTGAAAGCAGGTGTGTCTGTGCACGTGTAGTTGTATATAGATACATGTTTTTCAATTCAATGCAGCATTTATGACTGCCGAGACACTAGAAGAGTGCCATCCATGGACGTCTCCCTGAGGCAGTGGTCTTCTGTACTGTCCATCAGTAGTTACCAGCCACACGTGGCTGTGGAGCACTTGCTCTGTGGCTCATGCAACTGAGGAACTGAATTTTTCTCAAGCTAATTTGAATTAATTTTAATTTAAATAGTCACAAATGTTAGTTCAGCCCTAGATCATGCCCTTCTTTTTATATGACACCTGAAATAATTATTGTGGTATAAAAACAATTACCTACCACCTGCTATGTTTCTGCACTTGGACATGCATTAACTCCTTTAACCCCTGTCAGCTAGCTTCGTGAGAGGAATGGTCTTATTGTCACTTCCCATTTGCTGACAAGGAAAATGAAACTTGGAGAAATAGAATGACTCCTCCGATGTCACACAGCCAGTTCAGGGTTTGAACCTAGACCTCCAATTCCAAAATCCCAGATATCCTTCCTTTTTCATAAGCTATGGACCTGCTGCCTTATAGCTGTGTTTCCTGTCTACATGCTGTGTAGCTGCTGCCTCAGGAAGCACTCATCTTGACACTCAGTGGAGTCCTGGCGACAACTTGACCTGTGAGGCCTTCCATTATCCCTCTGAATTCCTGCCCGTAACTGACTTGCTCATGCTGCTCTAGGCTTCCTTGCTTTTCAGTGTTTCTGCCCCAGGTTCTTCCTGCTGGCACTTACCTTAGGCCTGCTCCAGGTGTATGTACAGTTTCCTCTGGTTATAAATCAGTCACTCTGACTGCACAATGGAGAGTGGATTTGGGTGCCGAGAAAGGGAAGGAGGTATTCTTAGTGGAAGCAGAGAATCAGTTCGGTGGCTACTACAATAGTCCAGACCCACAATAGCCAATGTCAAAGCCACACCACAGGGCTCCTTGCCCAGGGCCTCACAGACTGTGAAGTGCCAGAGCAGGGTGACCTGTGGGATCAGCGAGCGCAAGCTCTTATTTGAAGAATGATCAAACCAAGTCATGGAGGTGAGGAGGTGATTTCCCCAAGGTCAGCCAAGTTGCCCAAGAGCTTCCTTCTCTAATTTGATCTTTCACCTGCTATAATCCTTCTCCCACATCACAAGGCCTCATAAAAAATAGAAGTGCTACTATCACCAACCTTCTACCTCCATTCCAATCTCATTTTTATTTTTAAAGGAAGTCCCTCTTTTCATATAGGCCACCAAGTTACCTAACAGGCAGGAATTCAGTTCTCCCTAAACAAATCAATTTTTACAAAGAGCTCATCTTCCCCTAGAAGTCTGAGCATGTCCTCCAGAGACTACAGGAATTCATACAAGATGTCTTGGAAGAAGATAGGAAAATTTTATTTCATTTTTTAGAGACACATTGAAAAAAAATCCACACAAACAAAAGCCCAAACATAACTTTTCTGATGCCTGATAATATTCTCCCATCTCTCATTTCCCCACAACTATTTTGTCTTAAAGCTCTGGGAGCCTGTGGGAAGCTGCTGTGTGATTTTTATCTCTATGATTAAAGTGTTAGACTTTATTGAGTTCTTTACATCAGCAGCAAAATCTGCAATGCAGGATTTTACATAACACCTCATTTTCTTCTTGCACCATTACTGTTATTAACCTGGTGGCAATAAACAGAAAATACAGCTTTGCTTATGATGTACTCTTTACTTTTGTTCCAATAGCAAGAAGATAAGAAAAAAAAGGGGGTGGGGGGAAGAACCCAGAGAGAATAGGGAAGAATTTTTACTCATTATATCCCTTTGATGTCTGTCCTTCTCTCTTCCAACATTTCTCACAGATCAAGGATGAAGATCATCTCTGCTTAGGGGTGCTTTCTTCTCCCTCATTAACTCATCCGTTTATTCATTCAACAGAATTTCCTTGGCACCTTCTCTGTGCCAGGCACTGTGCTAGGTGCTGGAGATATAAAGACTTTAGGTGTTGGCCAGCAAGGCTTAGTCCAGTGGGGGTAATAGACACACACAGGAATAATACTGGAACTATGAGATGTGAATAATAAAAGTGGAATGTGGATTGATAATATAAGTGAAAGAGGGCATGGTCAAGCATCCTTAAGAAGGTTTAAGGGACTCTTCACAGAGGAAGAGATGGGCCCTGGAGGATGGTGGACGTCCAAGAGCAGGGCCTTCTTGGCTGAGGGAACAGCGTTAAGCAAAGCCCCTGGGAGGCATGGAAAAGCCTGGCACTTCCTTTGTCTATTGGTGTGGGGATAGCCTGGGCTGCCGGTTAGCAGACAATAGGAAGTTATTGAAGTTGAAGGTGGGTCATCAAGAACCACATGTCCGTATACAGAAAATGATTCCCATCCATGCGGTCAACCCACCTCTGGGTTCCCCCAAGACCAAGCCAAAGAAGAGAATCAAGTCAGAATGACACAGTGGGGAGAACTTGTGCTGTGGATGGAAGATCTAGGTTTATCTCCAACCCTGCCACTTCTTAGCTATGAAATCTTGAGCTGTGTATTTATCTGTAAAATGGGGGTGGTGAGAATGAGACAATGATTATAAAAAAGTTGGGTAGGTTGTTGATGGTATTTCATGTGGTAAAGGAAAGGGGGTGGGGGAGAAAAATTCCAGATAATCCAAAGAGCCAGAGAAGCCACAAATTTATTCTATGTGATTTTGAGACAGGTTTTTATATAGATGTGGATGAAGGAGACTGCACCATTCTGGAACTTTCCTTAGAACCAAGAGGTGAAGCCTGGTTGTCCCCACATCTTGTCGGACCCATGCTCATCACTCACATGTGGTCCTCACTCCATGCTGTTTTCTGGCAGAGTGGTGCGATTCCTAACAACCAATTTCTTCTCCTCAGAGAGAGTGAAAGTCTGTAGCAAGGTAATATCGATAGCTTGAGAAAATCCCTACCCTCATTCCATTTACATTCCATTAGGGAACCCAGGTATCTGAGTATGTATATTTTTAAACTCTTATTCTGATTCTATATCCTATCAAAAATGTTCTATGTTCATAAAGATCTCTGTTTTCATAGGTAAAACATGATTACATGATAAACATGTTTCTTTTATTCAAATATCCATGTTTAGGAAACAATCAACTTGTTTGGATCAAAATGGCATAACCTAATACCATAGACCATCTAATAACATCTTATTCTAACTGGGGACAAGTACCCACAAAGCAAACATTCAACTCAAACTTATAGGATGCTGACATCCCTAATTTTAGTGAATGGTTCAATGACCCTCCCTACCATTCAAGCCAGAAACTTGGGAATTAGTCTGAATGTAGGTCCCATATACAACACCATTATTCTTACTTTATAATAGGTCTCATATCTATACCCTTTTTCTGATTCTCCCTGCCCCTGCTTTAATTCATCCCCCTTCCAATTAGTTCTCATTTGGACTATAACATAAATGTGCTAACTACTCTATCTGCCTTCGAGTTATACAACCTCCACTTCTTCCTCATCACAGCCTCCAGAACAATCATTCTAAAATGTAAACATAATCCTGTTATACTTTTATAAAATACTTTTCTGTATTTTCTGCTCTTAGTGTCTTTCATTCCTTCCATGAATGGGTCCATGAAAGCCTCTCCAGTCCCTTCCCCCCTCCCTCCTCATGCCCTTCAATTTTGCCAAATTCCTGGAGTTCCCATAATGGCCTGGGTGGGTTTTGGTCTTGGGGTTTTTGCTCACACAGTTCTTCTTGTCTAAAGCATCTTTCTCTCCACTGAGGACTCCCTTCCTTATCACCCATTTCGTGCACACCTTGTCTTAACAGTCAATTCCCCTACAGAGTTTTTCCTGACCACCCCATAAATCAGTGGTTTCTTCAGCTGTATTTTCACCCATTTTCACATACATCTCTCAGAGCACCTGGAGGGCTTACTTGTTTCTTTGTCTGACTTCCCTTATCACTGTGTAAAGAGAGGTGGGAAAGGGGGAACAGGAGGAGCAAAATAATGAAGAAAGAAGAGAGAAGGGGTATGATAAGAGAGAGGAGAAGGAAGAGGAAAAAGAGTAAAGGAACAGATACTGGATCCCTGCCTGTGCCTTTCTTGTCCCCTCCTCCTGCTATGTCCCCACCTACACTGAATAAAGCAGATAGAAAACAACTTCTTTTCTCCAACATAAAGTACATATTTTCAGCATGAAAATTGGCACCCCTGAACACTTCTTTGAAAAACAGTGATACCTACTGTGCCAAATGGGAAGCTGTATTAGCATGGGGAAGCAGTCGAATGGCCTTTGCGAAGTAGGCTTTCACCACAGGGCCATGACAAGGAAAAGGACCATGTGCGCAGGTCCTGAAGGAGATAACAGGGGAAGACTGGGGGATGCTACCTTTCAAACAAAACAAAACAGTTTAGAGCAGGAAGATGAGATGATGGAAAGGTAGAAGACTCTCAGGGCACGGTAGGTCCTGAGAAATCACCAAATCGGTTCTCTAAATGGGGAAACGAATGAGAGGAAGGAATGCTAGAACATGTTAGTGGGAGAGCCAAGATGAGTTTCCCGGAAAGAAACTGATATTTACTGAGGGCCTCCACACCCCCAGCTGGGTGGTTGATCAGCTAACAGTCTCCTACAGGAGATGTATCCAAATATTCAGGCCACACATCTGATTGAATTTCTAATATGTTCCTGGGGGTGTCCTAGTTTCATCAGCCTTTGATTTATAATAAAATAACATTAGCTTTTAATTATGAAATTAAAATGTCCCTTGGCTCACACAAGCTTAAATATTATATCTCAGTCCATTGCTCAGTTTGTCTCATCTTCCTGCTCTTCCTGGGCTTCCTGGGAAGGTCTGGCTGTCCACTTGTATGTATGCCCACTCTTGATGCAGGAGTTGGCACCTGAATGACCCCCAAGGGCAAGGGGTCAAGCAGAGACTTTGAGGTGCTGAGATGTAAGTTGGACTCCCAGCTTAGGCTCTTATCTGCTATGAGACCTTGATAAGCCAGGCTCTGAACTGCGTCTGAGAAATAAGGTCATGATTTCCTTTATTTCAGTGGATTGTTGACACAAATGAGTCAATTTGGTGTGACAGTGGTTTGTAAACTCTACAAATGTGTGAGATGAAGATTATTGTTAATAGATGTCCTATTGAAAAAGGAAGGAGCTTCCATTTATGTAATCTGGACCCTCAGCCCTCTCCCATGCCATATAGCTCCTTCACCTCTCCTTAAAGCTTTCACTGCACATGCAATTACCTTTAAAATACCCATTTCCCTGCAAGCTTTCGAGCTTGAGGTCCATACTCCTGGTGCCAAGCACAGCATCTGCACTGAGTATCACCATGTGGTTGAAAAGGATGTATTGAGAGTGTAAATGGCTGCCAGACCATTTGCTAGGTACAAAGCCTGTTATCTCATTTAATACTCCTGTGAGGTTGGTATTATTTCCCTCAATTTTTAATTGGAAAAACAGGTTCAGAGAAGGAAAGTAACTTCTCCAGGTCATAAAAGTATACCCATGGCTAAGCTGACATGAAGCAATGAAGCCAAGTCTACCAGACCCCCAAACCACACTACTCTATCATTATCATTGTCATGGTCAACATTGGGGTTACCACTCTCCACTGTGGAAGCAGGAGTCAGAGGATAGGGGTTCTTCTTTTCTCCTGGGAAGGTCTGCTATAAACCCAAACCTGTGCTGAGCCTCTGGACTGTCTGACTTTTCCAGACAGAGGGTGAGGAGGTGATAGAAGCAGAGGAAGGCCCCTTCGCCATCCATGCCAAAGCTGGCTCCTCCTGGGTCCTTACAAGGAGGAGATGCAGAGATGCTTCCATTTACATGAAGATTTTCCTGCTCACTGATGCTTAGGACTGGAAGAGCCAAACTGGAAGCAGAAAAATGCTTTTACTCCTCACCCTGCTGCTACTGGTGCTTTCCCTGCCCCCACCTGAGCATTATTCTCACAAATTCCCTTTGTCTTGTGAAGTCGGTTCTGCTGAGGCCAGAGGCCACAGGTGTAGGGGCTGGGTCATTCTGAAAGACTTAGAGAGAAAGCCCTTAGCCATTCGGCTTTGAATCAGCTCTGCCATGGGTTAGCTTTGCCTCAGTTTATATATATGATGATAAAAGTACTTACCTCATGGGATCATTATAAGAATCATTACAGGACCACACATAAGAAGCACTCAATAAGTGATAAGAGCTTCCAATGGTGGCATCGTGGTTAAGAAGAGGGACCGTGGGGCCAGGCTGTTTGGGTTCTGCCAGCGACCACTGTGTGATCTGGGCGTTCCTTGCAAGTTACTGAACCTTTCAATTTCTGCATTTTCTTATTCATAAATTACGTTTCTATTTGATTGGGTTGTTGGAGGATTCATGAGTGCCAGGCACAGTAGGAAGTGCTGTGTTGTTACTACGATCCTCCCTCCACAGCTCCTCTGAATGAATCTAGGTCTTGAGACTCCTGTTATCACCCCCTCACTGTCCCTTCTCCAAGTTCAGAGTTCCTTGTCCATTCATTCATTTGGTCACTCTGCAGATATCGCTCAAGCATATTTTGTGTCTACTAGTGTATGATATACCCGGGGAACACAGAGGTGGGCCAGAGTTCACAGGTCACTCCCTTCTTTTCTTTCCTGTCTTTGTTTTCATGAAACCACTTAGTCCTTGCTTCATCCTATTTCTCCAGCTCCTCCACAATCTCCTTTGCTTTTTTCTCTACCTAAACTCCCAACTCTGTTTGCCCCAGGCTGATCCCAGGACCTCTTCTAGATCCACAGTCTCCCACAATGTTAGCTAGCACTCTGTGCTGATGATGCCACCTTCCTATCTGCAGGCCAGCGTCCTCTCCACAGGGCTCCATTTTCACACACTGAACTGCCTACTGACACTCCCTTGTGATATCCGGTATCGGAACCTTGATTCCCTCACTACTATCCCACCTGGGCTTCATCCCAGGCGTCGTCTCTATCTCTTTACATGGCACCACTATCTACTCAGTTGCTCAAGACACAAATACTTGATCCATCTTTGATTCTTCTTCCATATAATCCATGTGCAGGACCCCTGGAGATGCAGCCAAAAAATCGAATGAGGCCTTTTATTTTCATCTCTACCTCAACCACTCTGATTCAAGCTACTATGATCTCTTGGGGAGACTGTCTGTCTTCCTCCACTGATGCCCCACTAACATCCACTCTCTAGGCAAGGCAATCCTTTACAAACTGCACCCCTCCCAGCTCCATTAACACGACTCTCCACTGTCCATGGGATAAACTACAAACTCTGGTCCCAGGCCCTGAATGAGCCAGACTTTGAGAACCTCTCTCCAGGCTCTCCTCCAGATCTTTATCATGATCCAGCCCCTGGCCTTCCCTCTGGCCTTGGAAATGCCACACTTATCCTTGCTTCAGGGCCTTTATTTGACCAGAATTGTCTTGCCAGCTTCTTGAAATGGCTCATTCTTCGAGGCTCAGCTCAAATGTCAGAGACCTTTCCTGATTACACTATCTAATGTAGACCCTGCCCCATCCACCCAGTTACTGATATTTACCATCCTGAGGCTTACTTTCGTATATTCCTTGCATGCATTACAGTCTGCATAGTTGCTGTTTATGGTCTGTGGTCCCCACCTGGGTACCAGCTCCTTAAAGGTGGGAACCTCATCTGCTGTTCACCCCTGTGAGAAATAGCTCACCTGTCCAAATTTCAAATGACAGACTAGGAAACAGCAGCATGGTGAAAATGAGACTTCTAATAACACTCTAGAGTAGGGGTGTCGAACTCAATCAGAGAAGGGGCCAAAATCTAAAATCCAGCCTAAATCGCGGGCCGAATGGTTTACTGAACAGTCATAAACTGACAATGTCATAAACTGACAGCGGAGTGCAGTGATGACAGCGCTGTGCGGGCCACATTGCAAGGCCTGGCGGGCTGGATTTGGCCCGCGGGCCTTGTGTTTGACACATGTGCTCTAGAGAGTAGGTGCCCATTTTACAGGATCACACAAAGGGCAAGGAACATAGCCTGTTTATTTAGGCCCTCCTGCAGTTCCTCATTGTTGGAGTACTATTTCATCACCTATTTCCTAACAGGTCACCTAGGTCTTGCTGTCTCCCATTTGGATGACTTTAAAAAATGGGCTGGGGCCTTCTCTAGTTGCCTCCACCTCCCTTTGTCTAGAGCAGTGGTTCTCAACCTTTCTAATGCCACAACCCTTTAATACAGTTCTTCATGTTGCGGTGACCCCCAACCATGAAATTATTTTTCTTGCTACTTCATAACTGTCATTTTGCTACTGTTATGAATCGTAATGTAAATATCTGTGTTTTCTGATGGTCTTAGGCTCTACAGCAGCGGTTCTCAATCTGTGGGCCACATACTGTTTCTTTTTTATGAAGATAAATCAGAGGCATATTTCTTACACCCCCAGGTTCTGGAACATAGTAGGTTCATAGTGAATATTTGTCAAATGAATGAATGAATGGAATGAACTGGATGATAAACACTTCAGCAGAAGGGTATTTGAGAAACCTGTGGAGTTCAGAGAAGAAAGCTGCTGATTCTGGGAAAGTCACGGAAGGCTTCTTGGACAGGGGCCATTGGACCTGGCAAACGAAGATGAGCAAGACGTTACCAGGCAGGGAAAAGAAGGGAGGAGATAGGCATTCCAGCCTGCAGGGATCATACACACAGAAGCACTGAGTAGGAGAACCAGCGTGTCCTTGGGAAGTTGCAGAGGTGTGAGTGTAAAATGGACAGAGGCAGGAGAGGAAGTGTCCGTAACCCATCCCCCCACTTTTCAGGGCAGGCCTTCTGGTTGTCTTATGTGGTTGCCCTTCTTATTGTACCATAAATTCATCACATTCTAGTCTGTGGCAGAAATTTCCTCCAGCCACATTCAGGGTGTTCTCGAGGTGTAATACAACTTCCGAATTCTGGACTACACAGGACCTTTACATGGTTTTGTTTGTTTGCTTTGCTTGGTGATTTTTTTCAAGAAAGAATTCTTAACTTTTCTGCAAACTTTTTCTTTCTGCCTAGGACAGCACTCTGACTTCCATAAATATCTACTTTAACTTAAAAAAAAAAAAAACAAGAAAAAGAACAAGACATGGAGGTATTTTAATCAATTATAAAAAATAATAGATTTGGGTGTGTGGGGATTTTTGTTATTGTTGTTGTTTTATTTTCACCTGAGGTCCATAGGGAGACTGCTTTCTGGAGTGAATCTCAGCCAGGAAGCTGTCTGGAAGGTCTCTAACACTCTTTGCTCCTCCAAGCCCTTGCCTCAATCCCTTTTGTGGAAGCTAAACCTGATAGGATCAGTCCCCAGACCCCATTGCCCCCAGCTCAGAGATGAATGATTCTATATAGAGCTTTCTTAATAGGTGTGATTCAGGGATTGCCTTGCTACACACTATAAGCTCCTGGGAGCTTGTAGCCAGAGGCTTGGGTTTGAATCCCAGCTCTGTCACTTCCTGCTGCAAAATCCTAGGGAAGTTCTTAAAGTTCTGGGAGCCTCAGTCCCTCCTCTGTACGACTGGAACTAAGAAAGCAGCTCACCCTTCTCAACTTGCTCTCAGCTCACCCTTCTCAACTTCAGTTTCTCATCCCCAAACCTGAGATAAACCCCTCTGCCCTTCCTCGATTGCATTTCCTTTCCTTCATTGGATTGATTCTGAGATAAACCCTGAAGTGAAGTGCTGCCCAAATGTGAGGGACTCAGCACCGCATCACAGCACCAGGCCTGGGCTTTGGCCTGTGCCCAGGGAGGTGAAGCAGGGCAGCAGCTCAGAATGTAGAAAGAAAGAAAGAAAAACCATTTCCTCCCCAGTGTCTGCGTAGAAGCAAACTCCACACTAAATTATGTTGCAAATATGCCCTAAGGTAGTTTTAATTTTATTGGCACTGATTTTAATTTACTCTTTAGGTCCCTGACTGCAGGATGAGCTGTTTGGCTGCTGGCGAGGGGACAGCCCTTCATCGCTCGGTTTTAATTAAGGTTCTTAAGTTTAGAAGGAAGGAACAGAGATGCTTTCCCCACTTCTGCTCTCAGCGCCAAATTGTAATTAAGGGCCCCACATTAGTGACATGCCCCTTGCTCTGACTTGGCCACAAAAAGTACCTCATGTGACTGCTGGGCAAAAACGTGAAAGGTACCTGCCCCTTCATTTAATTCTTCCATCAATCCGTGTTCTACTCATTCCTTCGCCAAACTAATGGCAACCTATTGTGTAGGAGGAGGTCTGGCTCTGTGCTATGGATTTAAAAAATTAACAATGTATGGTCCCTGTCCTGAAACAACTCACATTTTAATGGGAGATGGAAATAAATAAAGTATTGTTATATCACGTGTAAGTACCATGAGAGAGATTTGTATCTTGAATTATGAGAGTGCAGTGGAAGCTGTTAACTCATCCTGAGGGATGAAATAAGGAATTGATATTTTGTACAGTCAAATGAATAATATTAGCTGCCATAACAAACAATTCCCAAATCTCAATGGCTTAATGCAGTAAAGGTTCATCAGAGTCTGATGCAGGTCAGGTGACTCTTTTGGCCATGTTCCTCCAATGTTCATTTGGGAACATAGGCGTCTTCCTTTTCCTGATACCATTATTCTTATGTATCTTCCATGCACAAAAACAAGAGGGAATGTGGGTGATTGTATATGACTTTTTGGCTCAGGCCTGGAAATGGCACTTCTCATGACTGCCCACATCATATTAGATCCCAAATGGCAAGGGAGACTATGAAATGCTTTCCATGTTCCAGGAAAAGGAGATGGAATTGATGAGCATCTATTTAGTCTCTGTCTTAAATTTTAGGCTGCATCAGAGTTAGCCAAATAAAGAGAAAACATACCCCTGGCAGAAGGGATATTTATTATGAATAAATGTAGGCATCAAAGTCATGAGCATAGTAGTTCAGGTATTCTACGTAGCTTGACACGACTGGAGGAGTGCAGAACATCAGAACAGAAGTAGCACAGGCTAAGAGTAGACAGAGGACAAAGACCAGATCACGCAGGGCCTAATATATTAAAGGGCTTGGACTCTATCCTCTGGGCAATAGTTCAGCGTAGAATGGTTTAACTAAGAAAGTGACATGATGTGTTTGCACTTAAAAAGATCATCCTAAAGCAGCAAGGACACAAGGGGAAAAGCTACTGCAGTAGAACAAGTAAGAGATAACGGGATGTGGACCAGACATAATTCCTGTCCTCAAAGAGCTCAGACAAACAGACATACTTATCAGCTAGAGTAGGTCTACAGTAGCAAGTTCCAATATCAACACCCAAGCAGGAAGCTACTTGGAAAAGCATGAGAGATTTATTTTAATTGAGGATGAGGAGAAAGTATGAAACATTTTAGGAAGTCATATCTCCTCTATCTTATCCAACAACCACTTTTAAAAATAAGGAAATCAAGGCACAGTGAAGAGTTGCTACTTGTCCATGGTCACAGATTCTGTTAACATAGAAGCGAAGTTAGATGCCCTGCTTCTGCCTTCCATGCTCCATTCTAACTGGGCCAGTACAAGCCGACAAAGCCAGTGTAGGCACGAAACAGAATCAGGATATTGTTGGAATCAGTGTTTATGTCTTTGGCATTTCCAGACTAGTGCTAAATATGTGTAATAAAGAATAAAAAAAAGAACTAAGAACTCAAACTTAGACTCTATTCAGGTACCCAGACCTTTTTCTGCTTTAATTTTAGCTCTTGGCATCTCAGAGTAGGAAGAGTTCTTAGAAACTAAGCTAATACATTTAGACATGGAAAAAAATTAGAAGCAGAAAAAGTGAAAAATAAGAGATAAAATTTCTATGTGCGGGTAATAAGATTACAAACCTGGAAAATATTGTTACCTTTATTTACTCCATGTTCCCTGACATCCTCACTTCTTCACTGTTCCTTAAATATGCCAAGTGCATGTGACTTTTGCACTTATTTCTCCTTCTTCCTGGAAGTCTCTTTCCACCTTATATCCTCAAAACTAACTCTCTGATTCCAATCAAGTTTCTGTTGTTTTTTTTGTTGTTTGTTTTTTTCAGAACCCCTATTATGTTCCGTTCCCTTACTGTGCTTTATTTGTCTCCATGGCATAAGTACCTCCTGACATACTGTATATTTATTAATGGATTTATTTTCCTTCTCTTTAGAATGTAAACTCTTGTAGATTAGGAGTTTCCTGCTGTGTTCATTGCTATATCCCCAGTGCCCAGAACACTCCCTGGTACATACAATACTGTCGGACACATAGTAGGCACTCAGTGATTATTTATAAACAGGCAAACAAATGGAAATCTAAGAAAATTAAAAGAGTAATTTATAAATAATAATAGAATTAGTAAATTATCTGGGTAAAAATTTAACATATTAAAAACAAGAGCTTTTGTATTTGTAAAGAACTACCAGTTAGAAGATTTAATGGAAGAAAGCATCACATACTTTATTTATTTATTTATTTATTTATTTATTTATTTATTTTTAAAAATATATATATTTATTGATTTTTTACAGAGAGGAAGAGAGAGGGATAGAGAGTTAGAAACATCGATGAGAGAGAATCATTGATCAGCTGCCTCCTGCACACCCCCCACTGGGGATGTGCCCGCAACCAAGGCACATGCCCTTGACCGGAATCGAACCTGGGACCCTCCAGTCCGCAGACCGACGCTCTATCCACTGAGCCAAACCGATTTCGGCAGCATCACATACTTTATAAACTGCCTTGAAATCAAAAGAAATGTTCAGAGTTTATGTGGAAAAAAACAAACAAAAGAACTTTAAAACTTCCTGCTATAATCCCCCACAAAAAATGAATAAGTGGATAGTTAAAATATATTATCAGATTTGATTGGATTAGATTGGGCTGGAAGATTTAAAGCCATAAAAAGCAATTCTTCCTACATTAGTATGAAAATCTAATATAATTATTTCACAAATGTTGAGAATATTGACAGAAATTTGGGGAGCAAAAAAACCTAAACAATTATAAAGATTGTGCAGAAAAAGATGCAAGAAAATACAGGATAATTTAGGGAAAGCAGCGTAATGAAAGAAGCGTAATAATTAGGGAAAGAAGAGTAATAAGCCTTCCACATATTAAAATACTTTATTAACTTAATATAATCAAAACTATAGTCCTGACGCATAGAAACACGATTAGAATAGACTAACAGGCCAAATATAAACCCAAATACATGCAAAAAAAATTATATGGTAAAGATGGCTTTTCAAGTTAGTGGAAAAAAAGATGTGCACAATTTAATAAGTAGTGTCAGAAAATGAAGTTTCTTACCTTACATCCTACACCCTGTAAATTAAAACTAGAAGGAAATATTTATATAGGAAAATAAAAGTAATAGAGGAAAAAAGAAAAAATTTGGCCCAGAGAGCACAAGAGAAAATATTGATAAATCTGTGTAAAAAAATATCATTTAAAAATTCCTGCATGGCAAAAAGTACCTGTAAAGTAAAAAAAATGACAAATTGTGCAAAAATATTTTTGTACAGCACACTAAGGCTAATTTCCCTAACACCTAGTTTCTATAAATCAATAAGAAATAAAGCCCAACAATTCCGTTTTTAAAACAAAGGAAATGAACGGACGACTCATAGAAAAGAAAATGCTAATAGTTCTTAAACACATGGAAGGATACTTAACCATATAATAAAAGGTAATTTTACTTTTTAAGAGAAATTCAGATTAAAACTAACCCTTGATGTCATTTTTCACCCATCAAATTGGCAAATTTTAAAAAATTTGATTTCACCCATCTTATCAAGGTAATTGACAATGAGACATTATAATACATTGGTAGTAGTGCAAATTGGTCCTCCCAAGGAGGTTAATCTGTCGATATTTATTAAATTGCAAAAGAGCAGAGGAACCAGAAATTCTTTTCTAGGAATTTATCCTACATATAATTGTATTGTATATGTGTGAAATAGTATATATGAAAGTCAATCACTAAGACATTTGTAATAGGAAAAGATTGGAAATAAATGTTCATCAAAAAGAGACTGGTGAAATAATTATATATGGTTGTTAAAAAGAATATATGGTTGTTACGTACTTAGAAAAAATACCTTCACGACATATTAAGAGATAAAAAAGCAGCTTAGAATGGTGTGCTTGGGGTGTGTGTGTGTGTGTGTGTGTGTGTGTGTGTGTGTGTGTGTTGGGAGGCAGGAAAAGGAATACTCTTGCTTGGGTTTAAACCATCTCTGGAAGAACGCTCAAGAGCCTGGTAACATGAGCTGCTTCTAGGGAGTGAAACTGGGTGTTTGCAGGACAGCAGTAGAAATGAGATTTTTCACTGTAAATACTTTAATGTATATATCTTTTTTACTTTTGAACCATGTAAATCAATCGATATAATTTGCCTCCTGGTCATTTAAACCCCATTAGGTGCCAGGTGTCAGGATCGGGCAGTGGAAGCCACTTCAGGATCGTTATTGGAAGAGCCAGGTTCTCGTTCTTGCTCTGGCACCAATTCACTGTTGGGCCAGCAGCGAGCAGCCTCTCCGCTCAGGGCTGACCCAAGAAAGGTCAGAGAAGCTGGTGTCTGAGGCCCTCTCTAGCTCTGACATCCCGAGATGTGAAGTACAGTTTTTCCTCCTACATTTCTTAAGTCATCTCTCTACCTCCTCCTTTCCACTGCAGCTCATCCAAAGCTCAGAGGAAAGGACAAGCAATTGAAGAAAATAAAATTGCAAGAAGACTTTTATAGGGCTGCTGTTGAATCATTGTGTATTCCACTTCCAAAGCCGAAAATGATGAGTTTAATATCACACAGAGCAGTGCATCTCATATGTCTCAAAAGGCAGCTTATGCTACCCAGAAAACTGGGAGTGCGGCAAGGCGTAATGCTTCTCTCCAACTCTGAGGCAAATGAAATGACAGTCATCAGGCCCACATTCTAGAAGCAGCATGGTTTTCATTTGGTTTTAACTTCATTGGAAAGTGTCCCAAGGAGGGACAATCCTTCAAAGCCTGGATTTTCCTTTTTTCTCAGGAACACACTCTAGAAAAGGGACAGGCATGTGGCCAGGTTTTGACTTGGCTGTTTCCAGCCCTGGCCACCGATGTTGATAAGTTAACTATGCCAGGCATCCAGAAACTGGGTTTCAGTCTCAGTTATGCCATGAACTTGGGCAAGTCCACTCCCCATTGGAGGCCTCTGATACTCCGAGGAAGGATCAATAGCCATGACTTAGACTGATGTATAGGAAGACAAAATTGGATTTTAGTGACATGGAAGATCTAAGGAGTTAAAAAGTCCTCACTCAATTCCTGCCAGCTCATTATGGTGTCTGGAGTCTTCTCTCTGGGGTTGCTTGCTGAGTTGTTCTGCACACAGATACTGAGCAGCCTTCATGCACAGGCACGGGGCTCTTTACAGACAACCCCTACCTCCAGGGAGCTGATAGAGGGAATGGCAACAAAGAAACCACATCAAGCCTGGAAGTGCCTTAAACATGTGTAAGCAGAGAGCAGAGAAAGGCTAGTCACAGGGTGTGTGTTTTCCATGCATATACTATATATATATATACTATTGGGGAGTAGGTGTGGCATCATGAAATGAGTTTAAATAAAATACTTAACTAAGAGGTCATAGGTGAAGTTCCAAGGATGGTGCCTGGCATTCATTAAATATGTATCAATAGTAAATGATAGTAATCATTATTGTGATGTTTGATTCTCACTGTGACTCTCTGAGGTTGGGATTAAAACAATCACTTTTCAAATAAGGAAGTGGAGGCTCAAAGTAGGACCATGTTTTACTCCAGACCCCTCAGCTAGAAATGGCCAGTCAGGGCAAAACCATAAGCAGGCCCAATGTAAACATTAATTATGATGCCTCGAAGTATTTCTAATTAATCAGAAAAACAAATTCTGCTACTGCATTTAGTCTTGAGTGTATTACCAAAAACTTCACTCCTTTTGGAGAGCTTTGAAGAGGTAGCACTCTCAGAACCAAGGGCAGGTGGTATCATATGTGAGCAGAAATTAATTTTCACAGTCTCAGCCCCTCCAATCATATTGCACATGGTTGTTAAATGGGCTGACAGGTAGGTCCAGCTTGAAAGAAAGTATGCATTCATGTATGTGCATGTGTGCATTTGTATGGTATGTGTTATTCATACATACATGTATGTGCATGAGAATGTACATGTGTGTTATGTATATGTGCATGTGTGTGGTGTGTGTGTGTGTAGTGTCTGGTTCCTTTAAAGTGTGCTCTGTGACCCCAGACTTCTTATCTGTTATCTTCTCTTTCAACAGAAGACAAGCCTGGAGTTCTATATCGACATCCACGCCCACTCCACCATGATGAATGGCTTCATGTACGGCAATGTCTTTGAGGATGAGGAGCGCTTCCAGAGGCAGGCCATCTTCCCCAAGCTGCTCTGCCAGAATGCTGAGGACTTCTCCTACGTAAGCCAGGGCTCCCTCCAGCCAGGCCCAGCCTCCCCCGGCCCACTCCCTCTGGCTTCCCTCTCTATCTCTCCCTCAGAGCAGATGGGTTTAACATGCACAGAACACCAACTCTGTACAAGGTTGAGAGTGGATAATAAAGACAGAGGTAACAAGCCATGCCTGCCCTCAGACTGCTCCTCACCAGTGGGGAGGAAGACTCTGAAGTGGCAGCGAGCACTTGGTTTGTCTGAGGAGCTGGCATGTGTGTAGTTGATCTGACTCCAGCATTAAGACAAGAAACTCACTGAGCAACTGAGCACCCAGCACATGCCAGACCTGCCCCAAGTTGGCTTTTACCTGCCCCAGTTCCATTAGTAGGAGCCTGTCATGTCTGCAGAAGGGGTTATACATGTACCATTTTCTTCCTTCATGATGCCTTCTGTGCCTGAGTTTCTTTGTCAGTAATTTGTGGGTGACAATTTCCTGCCCTGCCTGCATCATGGCTTCCTGGGAGGACAAATGCAGCAATAGGCTCTGCAGGCAGAAAAGACCTCAGCAGGCCCCAGGAGCATGTTACTACCCACCTCACAGGCTGAGGAGGCCTGAGAGACTATCGGCTGGTGGTTAGAATAATTTGCAGCAAAAGCAATATTGGAAAAGGACTGGGAGAAGATAAGGAGGGGAGTCAGCATGTGGTGGGTGGACAAGGGAGATAGTTTGTGCATTTTCCTTTGTTTTGATACCAAATCTCAGAGGCCTGTTTTTCCCATGTGGAAAGAGGTGGGGAGGGGGGGGGGACTGCACAAAGGTGAGAGCAAGTTTTGAGGTTGATGAACACTGGCCTTGCCTTTGCTTCAGGCCTGGACACTGATGGAGATGATAAATTTCTCCAGGAGGTAAGATGCACTTGGAATCTCAGAATCTTTGACTGCCAGACCACAAGAGAATGGCGGAGATTATTTAGCTCAGTTTTCTCTTTACATCTAAAAAGACCCCTATGGCCCAGCGAGGTTGGGTATATATAGCAAAGTCCCTCAGGTTTGGTGGTATAATCCAAGCAGGTGGCTCCCAATTTGCAGGTCTGGGATAACAGCAGCCATTCTCATTTGTGTGGGAATCTCTATAGGATGGTCAGCTCTTGTCTTTTTGAAACCACTTCAATTCCAGAGCCGACTGTGGTCTCCTGGATCAGAAACCTTCACATGGGTAAGGTTTCCAGGGCCAACATTCTTAATTTTTAAGGAAACCTCCATGTTTTTGTCCATAGGAACTGCACTAATTTACAGTTCCAAGGGGGTTATTTTTGAAGCCTAAATGAGATACTGCTGAAGGGGAAACAATAGGATTAGGTTGAAGTCGCTGCCCAAATTTTATTTTATTTTATTTTATTTTTATTTTCATTTTTTTATTAAATTATTATCTGTGTACATCTTTTAACATTGCCCCCCCATACATACCCTCCCTCCCCAGAGTTTTGTGTCCATTGGTTGTACTTATATGCATGTATATAAGTCCTTCGCAGATCTCCCTACCCTCCCCGCTGTAATTTGACAGTCTGCTTGTTGCTTTACTGTTTCTATATCTATCTTTTGGTTCATCAGTTTATAATGATCTTTATTATCCATAAATGAGTGAGGTCATGTGGTATTTCTCTTTCAGTGATTGGCTTATTTCACTCAGCATGATGTTCTCCAATTCTATCCAGGTTGCTGCAAATGATGAGAATTCCTTCTTTTTTATGCTGCCCAAATTTTAATTCTGATTTTCATCATAGTACAACTGCTTTTTTTAAAGTTTTATTTTATTGTTTAAAGTATTACATATAGTATTACATATTGCTTCTTATTCTCTGCCACATTCCTTTGCTCCCTCTGTTCCCCATTCAGATTTTCACAAATACAGGGATGGGCAAAAGCAGTGTTTCCCACATGCATGACTGGAAACCTACTTTTGCCCACCCCTGTATTTGTTTAATGGCAGTTACTGTGCCCCAGGAGCTCTGCCAGATGCTTTCATTTTAATGCTTTTAGTTTAGCTAATCAGTCATCCTAATAATCCTGTGATGTGGGTCTAATATCCCACTTTTCAGGTGAGGAAGTTGAGGCCCAGGGTAGTGTGCTCACAGGCTGGTAGCCCAGGCGCCCTGCCCTGACTCTCTGCTCCTCCTTGTCTCTCACAGTCCAGCACATCCTTCAACCGGGACGCCGTGAAGGCAGGCACTGGCCGCCGCTTCCTCGGTGGGCTCCTGGACCACACTTCCTCCTGCTACACCCTGGAGGTCTCCTTCTACAGCTACATCAGCGGGGGCACCACAGCTGCGGTGCCCTACACCGAGGAAGCCTGTATCCTTGGCAGGTCCCCACGCTGCCCTGGGCCAGCCCACAGCCAGGCCTGGCGGGATTTACTAGACAGGTCGGGAATTTGGTCTCCAGTGCAGGTGAGGACTGTGGCTCCAGGGTGAGGATGGAGATGGCTGGCTCTGCTGATGGCGTCTTTGCATTGTCCTGTTTCCCCCTCGCCCTCTAATGGATGCCCTCTCCCAGCTGCCTCTGCTATGCCTTAAGTCTTGGTCAGGCACCTGGACCCATGGCCTCCCTCTACTTTAATGCTGTGCGCACCCCCCCTCCCCCTTTCTTCCTCTCAGCTCTCATGAGAGAGAGTCTTCTGCCATCTAAGGAATGTGAGCACACAGGCCGGAGGACCATCCCGTGGGCTGCTGAGGAAGACCCTGATGGTCTTCACTCCTCTTTCTAACCCTGAACATTTAAAATTATGTTTTTCTTTTTATCTTCCATCTTTTTATTCTCTTGCTTTCTTTTCTTTCTGCCCACTATTTTTCCTTTTATGTATAGCCCACCACCTTATCCCCTTTCCTTCTATCTCTCCATTCCCTCCTGTTTTGTGTTTCTTTCCCTAATTCTCATGACCCCTTCCTCTGTATTCCCTCTTATTCCCATCCTCCTTTCCTCTCTTGCTCTTCACTTTGCCTCCCTTCCGCCTTTCCTCTCTTCCCTGTCATCCTCTGCACATCTTGCTCTTTGCGTTTCCTCTGCCAAATTGCCTTTCCTCATACAGTTTATCAGAAAACCACCGAGCATGTCATGATGAAATTAGAGGTTACTTTCTAGCTTGCTTAAATTTTTAGGGGTTATTGAGTTAATCTAATTTCCTGGGTGTTAATTTTAATTTCAAGGTCACAGGATGAGTGCTGTGACAGATTGTGACAGTGTCTATTTTCCTTTATCCTTTTGTTTTTGGATTGACCCATTTCTCCTTTCCTATGTTTTCTTAGAGAAAGAATTATAGTTGAAAGAGGAGAAAGGAAAGGAAATAAATTAACTGTGTATATATTCAAATTCTCCTTCAAAAGTGGAGGTGCTCTTTTAGCCTTTATTCAACCCATGGTGTTTATGGATTTTCTACCATACTCTAGGCAGGAAAACATCCTTTCTATGTGTGATATAATTTAGGACTAGTCGGTTGCAGCATAGTGGCTCTGGAGGGGGAAAGAGGGGGTGTCCAGTTCTCTAGCTGGGATCATGGGAGGCAAGGTGACAAACCCAGATGGAGGGGTGAGCAGCAGGTTAGCTGGGTGTTTGAGAAATGTTCCAGACCCACAGAGCACTGGAGAGATGGTAAGCGAACCAAGGGTCCCTCCCTTCAGTCACCCAGACTGAGACAGTTATCTTGAAGTCAGCTTTCATAACTTTAACCTCGGCCTGGCTAAGGAACAGGCAGAGGACTCTTGGTTTCTAAAGTCCTGGCCATCTATCATGTACCACATTGCCTGCCTCCCACCTCAAAACACATGCCCTTGATCGTGTATGTCCCATGCTCTTTCTATGATCTCCCAACACCTGTGACACATGCATAGGTCACATTCCACATTGTGGCAAAGAAGGTAGAGAGAGTTGCCTGGTAGATTTTGAGCTTGTGCACCAAAGGGGATCGCGCAACCCCAGTTCATAGTGAGGTGTGAGTTTGTGCACAGGAGCCTGCCCTCAGTTTGTGGTTGGTGTCTGAGGTGGAATTCCTTTCTCGGCTCCTCTGACATGCTTTTGGGTTGAAACTAAACATATTTTTCAGTAGAGTGCCTTCCCCCTGAGCCTAGGCCACAGTTTCCTCCCCTCAGTGCCCAGTCCTTGTTCATCACACGTAATACCACCAGGACATGCAGGAATCAGACCAGAGGCCCAGGCTAAAATGCTGACCAAGAAGACATAGTTCCTGGCTCAGAGCTTTCACTCTCCTTGGGGAGACAGAAGAGGAAAGAGGCAACTATAATATATATATATGATGAGTTCTGTGGGGAAGGATTCCAGAGAGCCGTGGAAAATTTTCACTTAGTAAATTTGTGTTGAGTGTCCACCACAAGCAAGGTAAGTTCTAGGCATAGGGGATGTAACAGTGAGCATACTAAAAACAAAAATGTCTTTACAGGACTTCCCAAACAGTTTTGGAGGGTCATGGAAGGCTTCCCAGTGCAAGTGACATCTAAGCTGAGTTTTTAAGACTGCGTAGAAATTATCCAGATTGGCTGGGGGTGGGTTGTTAGAGGGAGGATACTGCAGACGGAGGTGGGGGCGGGGAGGGTGTCTGCAGGAGCTGTGCATGGCTCAGTGTGGCTGCAGGACTTTAGATGCAAGAGGTGAGACTGAAGGAGAAGCTGTAAGGGATTGAACTTGAACATGAAGGTAATAAGAGCAATAGGAGGGTTTTAAATTGTGGTGGAAGCCACTCTGGCTACAGTGGGAAGGACAGAATGGAGGGGCCAAGTCTGAAGTTGGAGACACACATTAGGAGGTTGCTTTGAATTATGTTGTTTACGTTGAAGACGTAAACTGGGTGTTAGAGCAAGAGGCCTGGCTGTGCTGGGAGGGCTCCCTGGGCAAAGGGCCTTGGAGGAATCACCACAGTTAAGGGCCTTGACCTCAGAATGCCACACAGTGTGTGGGGGTGCCGTTCCTATGGTTTGTTTTTCGTGTCTATCATCCAGAGCACCTTCTACCCAGTATCAGGTATAGGTTCCCCAGAGGGAGCTAGGCACATGTAAGATCAGAGAAGGATGGAAGGGAGGGAATCCTGAGGGGTCTTGCACCCGGACTGACAATAGTGCTCACCTTCCCACCCACCAGAACACATGTGTCTGTCAGTCTAGTTTTTCTCCCTGGAAAAGCACCAGCTAAACATGACCAGGGCCTTCCTCCCTAGTGCAATTATTTAACCACTCTGTCTGCCTCCCATTCACCTTGGAAATCTGAGCTCTGGTTCTCTTTCTGCAGGAAGCCTTTCTTCCCTCCCCCTTCCCTCAGCTTCTTGATCTGTAAAGGGAGAATAGAGATGTTTTATGTCACAGGCTGCTTTGATGGTTACAAGGGAGAATGCAGATGAATCACTGGGCACATAGTCGGGCGCCATTGAATATTAGTTCCCCTGCCCTTCCTCCCTGTTGCATGTTGTTTTTGATGTTAAATAATAAATTCCTGAGAACTTTGGACCATTCTCCAGCAAATGATATTTATATTTTACTGTCCTGCAAGTAATAAATTGCTCTGTTCAAATGATTTGAGAGGCGGGGGAAGGTGGGCAGAGAGAGAGAGAGAGAGAGAGAAAGGGAGATGCTAAGCTGGAATCATAAAATAACCCACAGCTTCTGTGGCCTTAGTTTATGGTCTGGTCATAGCCAAAGGAAATAGCTCTTTGACAAAACGGATGCGAGAAACATTGCGAAGAGAGACCTTTGGGCTTGAGCAGACTCATTTCCACAGTCTTATAGCTGGGACAACTTAATCAGAGAGTGCTGGCTCTAGGTGAAGGTAATGATGGGTGTGGCCAAGGGAAGATGCAGAGATCTAGGACTCAGGCTGTTGGCTTGGTCTCAATTCAAAGCCTACTATATGCTTTGCACTGGGTCCTCTGAAACACACACCAGTCATTGATGATGTCATTTATTTTATTCATCCGTCCAACAGAACTCAGCAGACACCACAATGTTTCATCATCATTCCCTGGTGATGTGATGGTCACCTCTGTTGGAGCACTACATCCTTCCAGTGGCCCTCTTGTCTGAACATGAGCTAAAGGTTGCATAATTGGTTCCCTGGTTTCCTTTTCCAAGTCCTGCATGGTCAGTTTAAAATGTGGTATCTGGCCCTGGCCAGGTAACTCAGGATGTTAGAGCATCATCCCATTATACCAAGGTTGTGGGTTCAATCCCTGGACAGAGCACATATAAGAATTAACCAATGAATGCATAAATAGGTAGAAAAACAAATGGATGTCTCTCTCTCCCTTCCTCTCTCTCTCTCTCTCTCTCTCTCTCTCTCTCTCTCTCTCTCTCTCTCTCTCTTATTAATAAACAACAATTTAAAAATAAATAAATAAAAATAAATTTTTAAAGTGTGGTATCTATAGATTCAGGATCTCAGCAAAATTCTCATTTTAGTAATGTGTCCCAATATCTAACAAGTAAGATTGAGCATTATTGGTGATTACTTAGGCACGGGATAAAGAAAGAAATCAAAGAAGATGCCAAGCTTTCTTAATTTCAACAACACAGTGGAACCAATAACTTACATACAGACTGTTGGAGAAAGGGGTTGAGGAGGGGGCTGTTTTGAGCTTTGTTTGGGATGTGTTGAATGCAGGGTAGTCATGTCAAGTACAAATAGAGAAGTTTGGCAGGGAGGTGGCTTTATGGCGTGAAGTTCTGGAGAGAGCCTAGACTTTGGATAGGCTTATACTAGATTTTTCTACCATGTACTATAGAGTCCTAACAAAGAAAGTGGTTTGGTATGTGCATTCCAGGTGGGCTTCCCCTGATGAGCTGGTTCAAAGAATGCCCCTTGTCCCCATCATAAAGCTGTGTGACTTTGGTTAAATAACTTCACCTCTCTGGTTAAAGCCTGATACTTGGTAGGCCTCAGTGAATGCCAATGAATGAATGGGAAAAAAAGAAGGAAGGAAGGAAGGAAGGAAGGAAGGAAGGAAGGAAGGAAGGAAAGAAGGAAGGAAGGAAGGCAAGCAGGTCTCACCACATTTGCTAGTTGGCCCACTAATAGGACAATGAGTGATGTGATCTGTGTTGCTCAGGGGAATTATCAGGATATATGTGTGCATTGGATGTAGGGGTTACTGCCTGGATTTTTTTCTTGGGGAGGAGGCTTCACTTTTTAAGCAGAAGGGTAAGAAGTGTCAGGTCTTATCTGTTGATTGGCATGGAATGATACCCAGGTACTTCCCAGTTTGTCATGCCCATGGCCAAGCCTTTGTTAAGATTAATAGGCAAAAAATGCTTCCACCCATGCACTTTGGGAACAGAAGACTAAATTGGACAGGGACCTGTTGGGGGGTTATTGCCCACTCCACCCCCACCCCCATGTAGACACGAGCTAGAATTTGATCTTTAAATGTGAATGCTGATGGAATGACAGGCTGAATGAGTGGATGGCTAATAGTAGAAGTGATGATAAAGATAAGAATATTGAGATGTGCTTCATGAGTCAGGCCAGGATCCCTGCATTGGAGGAACGGTCATGTGGATTCCAATTTTCCTATCTTTACATTAAAAGATAAAATGATATGGTCCTTAAGTTTATTTCTAAATCATTACATAGATAGATGGATGGATGGATGGATGGATGGATGGATGGATGGATAGACAAATACAGAAAGAATTATTTGATTTTTGGCCTTTGAGGTGGGGAAAGTCAAATAACATGCCCAGGGCTACTCTCTCAGTTCTGCCTGGCGGTTTTGTCTCACCTCCTCCTTGCTCTGCAGTGGGCTCAGGATCCCTTCCTTTCCTGTAGAACAAAAGCCCTTTCCTGAACCCCACAGAGGTTAAGACCCACCAGCCACCTCCTGCTCCTCCTATAGCTATGTTCTTTATAAGCCTTAACCCTGAGTGTGACTTATTTGTAATCCTTGGTCTTCCGGATGCCACCAGACCCATTCTCCTTGCCCTTTGTGAGCCCTGCCTTGATCTTACAACTCCCACCTCCAGATCACAGTGTGCCTCTTACCCAGGTCTGGAAAACCAACATTTCATTACCTTCCCCCATCCTCTCTCTCCTCCCCACAAATGAGGTTTCTATGGGTTTTATCTGCTGTTGTCAAGTTTATAGCCATAATTCGAAATGCTGTTAATATTACTGACAACAGAGAGCTACAAATTACAAAGTTGTAAAGTTACTTTATGGGGATAACTGTCAGCCTTCACTAGCATCCCTGCAAGGCTCCATGGAAACCAAGTGATGATAGAGAGAGTTGATGTTGCTCAGGGGTATGGCTGTGAGCTGCTGGTCAGAGGGTTCCTGGTGGTTCTTAAGTAACTTGAACCTATCTATAATAATAAAAGGGTAATACTCTAATTAGACTGGACGTCCTCCCTGACAAAGACAGGGACAGAGGGAAGCCAGTCCAGGTCCTGGGTGCCTGCCAGCAGCCGGGGAAGGGAAGCCCAAGGCCCAGGTCCCTGATGCCAGAGAGAAGCGGGTGCTGGCAGCCAGGGGAAGGAAGACCTACCCTTGCATGAATTTTCATGCATTGGGCCTCTAGTTTATTTATAGTCACGTTCAATTGTACACTCATGCATACAGGTTCTATGTTCCAATCTTCTTGTCATGTAAATGTGGGGAGATCCCCCAAAGTGGAAGGACTTTACTCAAGGTCAGTTCTTACCAGGTGCTGATCTGGGCCTGACTTTGACCTGCCCAGATGCCAATGACTGCCTGCCACACTATAGGTGTTTACTAAATAATTGTTGAGGAAATGAATACCTGAAACACTTGGAGGCATAGACAATAATAAGAACAAATGTGTTAATGATTTCTACCTTTAGAGTAAAACAAATAAAACAAAAGCAGCTATGGAAACTCTAATTTGAGAAAACGAGTTTTCCTGTGTAGTAATATGGTTTAGGTGTCTTAATTGATACTATTAAGCTCAATATTGGGCAGCAACACAAATGTATCCATCCCCAAATCTACCACACACTGTCCAACTGCCAAAATTGATGCTAAGTGGCTATATTAGCAGAAGCAAATGTTGGGAACAAGGAGGTGCTGGCCTTTCTTTGCCCTGCTGTGTCATCGACCCCTGGAGCCCTGTGTTCATCTCTGGTCCCCTCTCTAAGTAGGACATTGAGAAAACAGTGCACAGCCCCTGCAGGACAGGGATGATTTACCAGCTGGCCCAGTCTACCTGGGACTGAAGAGTTTCCTGGGAACTTCAGTGCTAAAACCAGAGGAAGTGGACAGTCCCAGACAAACTGAGATGGTTGGTCACTCTACTCAAAGCTTTGACCTTGAGAAACTGGTTATTGAATTGGGGATATTTCCTTTGGAAAGAAGATATTTGTAGGCTACATATTTTCTTTGGTCAAATTTCTAAAGAGCCATCATGGAGCAGAGAGAGATGATCCATCCTCCTGTTGTGCACGAGAGTCAGGATGAGATCTAGTGGGAGAGGAGGCAGCTAAAGCTGTGCACTCTGCAAGGGAGATAATGACAGGGCTGTGCTTACTGAGCACCTGTGACTCCTAGGACCTGGCCCAGTTCCTGAGGACGCAGAGAGGAGTGACAGCGGCCTCTGCCTCTGTCTGGAGATGTTCCCAATGTGGTGAGGGAGTCAGCAAAGAAAACAAATGTCAGTGACCTCATGACAGTGTATGACAGGAGCACAGGGGGTGGCAGGAACAACCCAGCCCTGAGGGTCCCAGGGGTGAGAGCAGGTGCAACAAGGAAGACACCATGGGAGGGTCTTGCAGGCAGAGAGAGTAGCATGTGCAGAGTCCAGAGCACTCAGAGAGCTGTATTACCTCCTTTGGGCAAGTCTGGGCCTTGGGAAGTCAGTTGGGAAATGAGAGGGAATGAGGCTGGAGAGGGCTGTGGGAACCAGGGAGAGCCAATGGCAGCGTGAGAGGATGGCTCAGTGGGGTCAGCTAGAGATAAGCAAGTGCATGCAGCACAGACATTTGTTGAGCCACCTCGCCAAGTAATGCTCATCTACCTGCTTTCTTCCCTCTCTTTTCATTTTCCTTAAGAGGACCCTGTGATACTGGCTCTGAAAGTAATTCAGCGGGTATCCTCCTTCCTGGTTCTGCTGGGGAACCAAGAGTTCCAGTGTGTCAGATGATCCCAGTTGGCCAGAGGTTTGGGGATAGCTCCTACCTGTTGGTTGGGTAATGGACAGAACTCCAATGTGAGATTCATGAGCCCTCGGCTTTGTTAATCTGCCTTCTGCCACTCATTTGCTGTGTGATCTTGAGCAAATCCCTAGACTTCCCTGGATCCCACTTTTCCATCTTTGAAATGAAAGGTTTGGATTAAGAGCCTCCATCCTCCAGGCCTCATTCAACGAGCCTATTTAACTTAGACTACACACATTTATTGAACCTCCACTATGTATGGACACAGTCATCCCAAGGATGCTGTCCACCCCTGGAGGGCACACACTGCCCTCCACGGGACCACTAGCCCATCTTTCTTCCAAAGAGACCTGGGACCAACACCTCAAGTCTCACTTCCCAAGCGGCAGGCTATACATCCGACGCGACACGCTGCCTGTCTGGGATTTCTTAGATGTCAATATTTTCCTCAAGATGATAAATGTCCTGCCAATCACAGGAGGCAGCTGCCAACTCTGTCTGAGACAAGGGCCTCTGGCTGGGGCAGTGCCGTGCTTGGCATGTTGATGCATCTTGAGAGGCAGTAGGTGGGAGTCGGGCTGGAGGAGGAAAGGAGGGCAGGAGGCCCACTGCTCTTAATCTATGCAGATTTTTCCATGAGTCAGCAGAGTGGAGGCAGGAGACAGGATATTCACAGAATGCCAAGTCCTGAAAGGGGAGGGGGGGTGGAGGGATGGCATCAGGAAGCAAACAGCACTTATCAGTATATAAAGTGCATTACATTCAGAGCACATTATCATCTTGTTTGACCCCACCACAATCTAGGGAGAGGGTATTATTATCTGTATTTTACCAACAAGGCAGGTGCATTCCGTTCCCAAAGGCTCATCCAAAGGCACGGGCAGTTCCCAGCTCTCAGTGCAGCTACAGAGTCAGGTGGGCGGCGCCTGTGCAGAGACACAGTGTGTGGGTGTTGGGACAATACCTTCCCAGGAGCTTGAATTTCTTCCTTCTGATGTCAAGTCCAATTCTGATTGCCCTTTCCTCCCCTCAGATTGTCCTCCCCTCCCCTCAGAGGACACTTTCTTTGAAAAAAACAAAACAAGACAAAACAAAAACAAAAAAAAAGCAGCCCTTGATGGAGGGGCGAATAACTGAGCTGTAACTAACAGATGCATTGTCTATGAAAGGGGTGAAATGAGCAGGCAGGGTCTCTGGAGCCAGGCCGACTTGGGTTCAGGTATTGGCTCTTCTACTTAGTGTTTGTGACCTTGGGCAAGTGACCTAATCTCTCTGAGCTTCACTATGCCCATCTGAGACAATGATGATTCTGATACTTACTCATAGGGTTGTTTGAAGTAGATGGAAACATGAAATCTCAGGTGTAATAGCATACCTGGGACATGTATGGTAGGTCCTCAATACATGATACCGCCATTATCACTGTTACTAGTCAAGTTGTGAATTGGGTGAAGTCTGAGTAACATGTTTCTGGGTCTCAGGAAGAGCCAGGGCAGGCCAGAGGTTTTGCGGAGTCTTCCATGAAGGGTTCATTAGATTCTTAAGGAATGCCCAAGATTCTTACATGGCAATCCTCTTCACAGTGTGTTTGGGGTTCTCAGACTCTGTTATCTGTACTCCTGTGTGTAATTCATAACTTCTTAGCAGAACAGAGTCATTAATGATCAGGCTCAGGGCTCAGTGTAAGGTCTAGATCTGTGACTGAGGCCGAGACTCAGTCTGCTACCAGGTTGGGTATGAGAGAGGAGGGGGGGAGGGGAGGAGGAAGAGAAAGAGACAGAGAAAGAGAGAGAGGGAGATAACACTCAGAACAAATGTACGTGGGATGTAAGAACTAGAAAGTGCACTGCTTCTTATTTTTAATGTGATCTCAGACACCTGACACTCCATCTCTGTGCTTGTTTCTCGTTCTTCCTGCTGTGCCCACTTGTGAATGGTTGTACAGATCCAATGGCATAGTGTATAAGAAGGGATTTTGAAAATTAGTCTCCCTGCAATCAAGGAAAGGACAATATTGGTGAAGGGGAGCAGGAAGAGGAGCCCCTGAGAGTTGGAGGCATGCTGCCCTCAGGACAGAGGTCTGGAATAGGGCAGGACCAGGGCCAGGGCCGGAGGAGGAGTCAAACCAGTCAGTTGTACATCCATGTATTCAGGGAGATGCAGGGAGCTGGCTCCACTCAGAGGTGCTGGGAACCCAGGAACCTGAGCCTGAGACTGGCTCCTCTAGCTCTGCTTCTCTCTGCCTGCCTGTCAGGACCAGCTGCTGCATTGCTGTTGCCTGAGGTTGAAGTGCCCTCTCCTGGCCCCCAGGGTGCATGGCTGCCTCTGAGAGTCTTAGTCCTCCCCAAGAGGACTGGGAGGCTGCCAAGTCCTTTGTCTCTGGGTGGGCTGATATCTGGGGGGGAGGGGGGGAACGGAGGAGGGGGGGAGCCACCTGTAGGCGAGGAGGAGGGAGGGGCACATTCCCTGCACCTCTTCCAGGTTTTTCTCCTGGATGGAATCTTTCCATCTTCTCTCTCTCTCTCTCTCTCTCTCTCTCTCTCTCTCTCTCTCTCTCTCTCTCTCATTTTTTGTTTTTTTTTTTTTTTTTTTAATATTTTTTATTGATTTTTGAATAGAGAGGAAGGGAGAGAGATAGAGAGTTAGAAACATCGATGAGAGAGAATCATCGATCAGCTGCCTCTTGCACACCCCCTACTGGGGATATGCCCGCAACCAAGGTACATGCCCTTGCCCGGAATCGAACCCGGGACCCTTCAGTCCCCAAGCCGACGCTCTATCCATTGAGCCAAACCGGTCTCGGCTCTCTCTCTCATTTTTTCCACTTCATTTTTATGTGTTTATTTGACTTTCTCATATATATATATATATATATATATATATATATATATATATATATATCCACAAATATTTTTATAATAGTATGTCCTTTCTCGCCTTCTCCACCCCTCACCAAAAATTCCATCTCTCGTCCCCCTCTTCACCACTTTTCCTTTCTCTCTCTTTCTTCTGCCTTAGCTACATTCCTTTCTTAAGGCAAATAGTGACAATGTTTTGCACCTATTTCTGTATTTACACAATCCTGAACAGGCATTAATGGCGAGGATTGGGGGTTAAGGAGATGGTGTGTGCAGGGCGAGCAGACAGACTCCATTCCCTGTGCTTCCCTGCTGGCCCACCCTTTCTTTTATCTTCCCCCCCCCCCCCCAATATTCCCTCCCCTCACTCCCTCTTCCTTCTTCTCCCTCCTTAGACCTCAGTTTAGATTAGATTCCAATACCATTTACTGAGGTTTTCAGAGGAGTGGGGACTTGCCCTTCACCTGGAAGGAACTGTCTCTCAGGGCTCACTGTCACTCTCTCCGCTTCCCCAAGTGGGGACAGATGCTTCTTGGCAAAGTGCATGATCCAGGCCTGTGAACTGAGCTGAGAGACAACCAGAGGGCGTAAGGATGTCAAGGACAGTCTCTCTTCCCTTGTGTCCTACAGGGAAGGCTTGTGAGAGGAAGGAGTGGTCTCCTGAGACTCCTCATGACATCCTGGTGTATGTGTCCCTGGGTCAGTTATTTTCAGTTGTTTGCTCATTCATTTACCATTTGTGCTAATTATAACAAAAGTACATAAGCAATAAATCAACACAAAGCATCTCCCAGCGCTGAGCTCTTAAGGAAACATCTCACCCCAGCCTCATGCTGGGAAGAGTGACCCCTGATGACAGCAAGGGCACAATCCCAAATATGCTCCAAGCTCACAGCAGTCTAGCCGGCTGCTACATGAACACAAGCTGCATCTTCCCAGCATCCTTGGGGGATGTCAGAGCTCCAGGTACAGAGAAGCCAGGGCAGCCAACTGGTCCAGGCTCAGGCAAGGGCCAGGTCTATGGGTCTTCGAGCTGGTGTGTTTCAATGGGAGTCCAGGTTCTGCAAATCCTAGTTTCAAATCCTAGCTCTGCCATTTCTAAGCCCTGTGTAATTTTGGGCAAGTTGCTTTGCCTCTCGGATCTTAGAGTCAAATAGAGATAATGATATAGACTTCCCAGAGTTATTGTAAAGTTAAATGAGTATGTATTAAGTACTTAACACCATCACTTGCCCCTAGTTCTGCGTGATCACTTTGTGGAGATCCCAGCAGGTTAGGGATCTGCTGGGTAGGTGGTCAGGAGGCCAGCTGGTTGGGGAACAGACTTCTTGCCAAGATGGAAAACCACCTGCACCACCTAAGAGACAGGTGTATCTGAACAACTGTGACCAGCCTTGGGGTCTTCCCCTCTCACAAGCACTAAGGGCAGGTTGGAGAATGCCTTTGGCTAAGTACTTGAGCGATGACATGTCTGTGGGTGTCCCTGGGACTCCGGGAGTGCACAGCAGTGAAAGCACAGAAACCAGATGAGCCTTGAAACATTGGGAAGCTCTTGAGAGAAGGAAACTGTTTACTGATTGCCCACCATGTACCAGGCTCTGTGCTAAGGACTCCGGTAGCTTATCTAATTCTCACGGCAGCCTTGTGAAGAAGTCCCTAACTAGTTCTCTCTTGCAAGTGAGAAAATGTTGGCTCAAGATGTTAACTTACCTGGGTCAAACCACTTGTAAGGGGCAGAGCCAGGCTCTCAGCCAGAGTCCTGGCTCCCATGGCCCCTGACTTGCTCCCAGGTGTGCAGCCAGAATGAGGTTTTCCATCCTCATCCCACCACTCCCTGCCTCTTTGCAGAGGCCTAGACCACCAACCTCTGGCAGAACAAACCCCTCTCTCCAAACAGGCTGTTCATACTGTGGCTCCTCTGCCCCAGTGGTCTTCTGAGTGACTCAGATTCTCACCTGAGGCTGCCTCCCAGGAAGGTCATTGTAGAGGGAAAGTTACTGGCTTTGCTTAAAGTCAATTTTAGATTCCAGAGCAGGACAAGTAGGAATGGTGACTTCACAAGGGCATGACTAATTCAAAGCATTTTTAATCTTCAAAATGTCAGACTTTATGGTCAGTGGCTGTTCCACAGTGAGCAGTGGCACTGTGTGCATATTAAAACACCGAATGGCAGGGTTGGAGGCTGGGAATCTTTGTGAGGGCAAACCTCCAAAGGCATGGCTAGTGCTGCAGGCCAGCTCTGAAGTACCATCTGAAACACAACATCATGATAGGTGATAGACCAACTACAATTAGGATGTTCTCTGTAAATGGCACGCATAGCATGGATCTCTATCATAACCCTGAAAGACAGGCATATGGTCCCCATTCGGAGTAGGAGTTCAGGGAAGACATGATGTTCAGGGTAACTAGGGGACATGCCCAAGGTCAAGGTCATGCAGTTAGGAAGTGTTTCTGCCAGTTCTCAGGCTCAGGTCTATCAGTCTCCAAAGCCTGCTCTGTTGCTGCCTTTTTCCTTCATGGCTCTAAAAGCAACATGGATTCATCCATTTTTATCCATCAACCCTCTAAGACAGAGTTGGAACAAGTAATTAAAGTCCTCCATATAAGCTCTCTGTATACAGAAAGGGGGCCTCAGGAAAAGTTCTTAGGGCCTGGCCTTCAGGAAGTCACAGGCTCCAGACCAGCAGAAACTTACTGTGTGGCACAGGGACTTCCTTTCCCTCCCTGGGCTTGCATTTTCCTGTCTATAACAATGTTAGAGGGATTCATGCAGCAATAAATGTTTACCCAGCACCCACCCTATACCAGGTTTTCTCCCATTTTTCAGTGAAGATACAGAATAAAGAAGAGACTCAGATAAGTGGCAGGCACTCCCCTGGGCATTTTCCCTAATTTATGTATGTATGTATGTATGTATGTATGTATTCATTCATTCATTCATTCATTTTATATATTTTATTGATTTTTTACAGAGATGAAGAGAGAGGGACAGAGAGTTAGAAACATTGATGAGAGAGAATCATCGATCAGCTGCCTCTTGCACACCCCCTGCTGGGAATGTGCCCATGCCAAGGTACATGCCCTTGACCAGAATCGAACCTGGGACCTTTCAGTCTGCAGGCCGACGCTCTATCCACTGAAACAAACCAGTTTCATCTTTTCCCTAATTTAATTTCTAAACCATGTGAAGAGGAAAAGATAGGGATTATTGTTCTCATATGACTGATGAGGAAACTGAAAATCGGAGATATAAAGTAACTTTCCCAAGGGCACACAGCTGGTAGATGTGGTGGTTAGAGTCCAGACTAGCACTGTCCGATTCCACTGCCTGTACTGTGAACCACTAAACTGCAATCAAGGGTGGGACAGGAGGGACCCTGGATGCTTGCATGTTGTAGAGCACATGTGTCAAACACAAGGCCCGCGGGCCAAATCCAGCCCGCCAGGCCTTGCAATGTGGCCCGCACCGCGCTGTCATCACTGCACTCCGCTGTCAGTTTATGACATTGTCAGTTTATGACTGTTCAGTAAACCATTCGGCCCGCGATTTAGGCTGGATTTTAGATTTTGGCCCCTTCTCTGATTGAGTTCGACACCCCTATTGTAGAGAATAAAGAGCAGTAAATGCAAAGAAAAAAAACAGAGTTGAGAAACCGAAGACCATTTTTTGAAGATTGTGCTGCTTTATGAAGGGTAGATGGTTGAAACAGAGACCCATTGCTATCTAATGAGGCAAAATGTCATGATAAATGCTGAGCACTTGCTGGAACCTGTCTCCTTTTAGAAGCCCAGCTGCACTCACTGTCCAGACTGTGTTTATGTTGGCTCTGGGGAGAGGGGTCATTTCTTATCGCTAGCAGGGCCCTCTGCTGGACTGTCATCACTCCTGCCACCCAGTCCTTCCCGAGAGAGCCCTCCCTTGTTACACTGGAACAGGCCCTGAGGAGAGGGCAGTGATTTCCTGGCTTGCTCCCATCTGTAACCACTGCCTTACTTAATGGGAGGCATCACCTGCTGTAATTAGGCTTCATTAAGATGCTGATTAACAACATCTTATCTGGGCCTGGTGTTTGATGGGATTGGACTTGTCACTATAAATGTTAGTGTTCTTTGCAGCTGTTTACACATTGTTAACACCCCTGCAGGACCTAAAGGGTAGGAAATAGCAGAGGCTATGAAAATGCCCCTGCATAGGGGAGCCAGATGCAAGGAGATAGCAAGAGGAGTCTGAGCACTGAGGACCCTGTGAGCCAGGCTGAGCTCCACGTCCAGATCACAGATGGAACATCCCCCACTGATGGCTCATGGCGGGCTCCTTCCTACAGATGGTGGCTTTGGCCAGGAGAATGTTTGCTGGCTGGTGAATTGGTTGGTTGATTGGTTTAACACTGAGTTTGAGGGTCTTTGAGCAAAGCATGACTGTCCAATTGGCCACCACTCCTTCTATTGTTTCACACCTGACAGTGCATATGTGTACAATATGAGCCCCTTTTCTGAAGACATTTGCGTTTGTGACCCTTGTATACCTGATGGGTAAGCGATGAGGTGATATAAAGAACAGGTTAGTAAGCAGGGGAAGTGGATGAACCAACACATAGACATAGAAAAGCACAGAGCAAGAGCAGAGATCAGTTAGTATTGCAGGGGCCAGACAGGACGTGGAGGGACTTAGACATATGGAGTCCCCAGAGCCCCATGTCATCTTGTGTGGTTGGAGTGTGAGTGTGGACTGGGAAGTGGAAGTGATGGGACAAGAGAAGGCTGCAGAGAAGACAACAGGAGCCAGAGCCCAAAGGGAGGTCTTAGAATCATGTTTAATGGGCTTGGAGTTCATTCAGAGAAAGGGATTTAAGTGAGGAAGGGACATAGTCATGTCTGTATCTAGAAATGGGTTTAAGTGAGGGAGGGACATAGTCATGTCTGCATCTAGATATGTCACTCCGGCAACTGTGATAAGCATGGATTGGGCAGCAGCACGGAGAGACCAGCGGTGGTTGAAATAATCTAAAGGTGCAGCTAGGAGGTCTGATGGATCAGAGGCAGTACAAAAGAAGGAGGGAAGACATGGAAGTTATTTCTGAGGTGAACTCAGGAGGAGACACATTGGTGTCGGTCCTGAGGGAGGCAGCAGTAGTCCTGCTTGATCACAGGACTGGCTGCTAGGTCCATTGCATTTACAGGAGAAACTATGCAGATGGAGGAGTGTTGACCTCTTACCTGGCCTCCTCACGAGAAATCAAGATTCAGTGTGAGAAGGGAGAGGAAAAGCTTGGTTTGGGTTTCCTAGTCTCTCCTCTTTGGGATCTCACCACAGCAGCCAAATTTTATTTTGAACCCCACAGCTAAGCCTGACTTTACAGATCAGAATAGTAGGCTTCCCCAATGATCAGCTCCTCTCCCAAAGCCAGTGTTGATCATATCTGTGTTGTCATATCTTTCTGTATTTTAAAAAAATTATTTTTCTCAGTGTCTATATGATTGTTGTTTGTTTATCATTCTCTCTCTCTCTTTCTCTTTCTCTCTCTCTCTTTTCTGTGTGTATGTATGTCTCTGAGAGTTTTTGTCTTTATGTGCTATTTCTCTTTGTGTGCCTCTCTCTCTGCCTTCCCCTCTTTTTCTAATTCACTCTCCCCACCCCAATTCTGTCTCTTTATCTCCAGTTCTGATTAGACAAATGACTCAGGGATGAGGCCAGTCTCTGCCCGGTGGCGAGGCTAATTGATGACTGCCATAGAATTGCCTAAGTGCGGGACTCTGGTCATTAGCAAGAGATGAGCTGCCTTGGTCTACAACTAGGAAACCTTTGAAATTCTGCATCTAAATCACCATTCTTCTAACTGCTGCTGGTGATGCTAATTAGCCGTGTTAATTGGATGTTTTGATATTTGAAGAGCAAAGCATTCCAACTTCTTTCTCCAGAAGCCAAAATTATTAATGAACTTGGCATCAGCCTTGGCTCTCTTTCCTCAGTGGGCACAGCCAAGGATTTGGGGTAGGGGAAGGGGTTATTCTGAGGAGTGTCTTGCCTGTTTCTGCAGGGAGGGAAGTCTTGGTAGCTGGCTGTGGTGAAATCACATGGTGGACATGATGCCCCTTTTCATAATATCTACTAGACTATGAGCCCATGAGAGGAGCTAATCATATCCAATTTATCTCTGTATCTTCAAGACTAAGCACAATGCCAGGAACACAGTAGGTATTCATAATTGTTGAATTGAGATGGCTAATCTAATACCAAGAAGGGGTAAATGACTTGTTTAACATCACTGAGAAACCTGGTGGCAGAGATGAGTATGACCCCAGGCCAGAGCTTCTGTAGGCATATTTGTAAATCATATATCTCTGGGCACCAAATTGCAGCTGATTGAGGGTTTTTAGGTTTTAGTGCATACTGTGTGATATAATGTAGGGGCAGGGCTACTTCCAGATCTCTGCCTATAATACTATGCCCTTTCCCTCAGAAAGCCCAGGGGCATCTGTGCTCAACCTCAAGAAGCTCATTGGCCTTCTGCAATCTCACAAGAGTCACCAATGTCCCAGCCCAGATGTCTTTTTTTTTTTTTTTTTTTTTTTTGCCAACCCATTACTATTATCAGATATTGAAAGATAACCTATCATGGCCTTAGGCCTGGAGTATAGAAAGGTGAGGCATATCAAATGCTGTGCTCAAGGATGACAGATTGAGACACAGATCCAGTCAGATGCCTCTCAATGTCCATGATGACCAACGTGCGCTGACTAAAGGAGTTGGTTGAATGACTGAGTGGAAGAACTTGGGGAAATAGAGGCGTAAAGATACCCAGGCCCTGGGTAGTATAGCTCAGCATTTTAGCATCAACCCAGGAACCAAGAGGCCACCTGTTTGATTCCTGATCAAGGTATATGCCCAGGGTATATGCTGCGAAGGCAGCTGACCAATGATGTTTCTCTCTCATTGATGTTTCTATCTATCTCCCTTTCTCTCTCTAAAAATTCAATAAAAACATTTTTTTTAAAAAAAGATACCTATGCAATCTTATATTACAAGGTAGAAAGCTGCAGGTATCACGAAAGAGGAATGGAGTTCAGAAAAAGAGGAGCGTGGTCAAGGAACAGGTTTCAAAAATATCCTAAAGGAGGTGGAGATGCCCAGGCTGAGCCTTGAAGGATGACCAGGACTGAGGCCAAGGTGGTGAGAGAGCACAGCACAAACTAAGGGTACAGGCTCTGTCAACAGTTATACAGCAAATGTCCACTCAGCATCCACTGGGTGATAGTGCCAGGGACAGTGAGGGGCTGTTGGGATACTGAACTGCCTGCCCAGATAGAAAAAAGGCAGAAAGGAGTGTGTGTGTGTGTGTGTGTGTGTGTGTGTGTGTGTGTGTATTGGGATAAATGGGGGAGGACAGCTATAGGATAAGGAGAGGGGTCAGGAAGAGACTATTAAGTTGGTTAGGCCTCGTCCAGAATATTCAAGGATCTAAGCTCTTAGATCACGTTAGGACTTTCTTCTCTCCCCGCTATAAAAGCTGTTTGATGTGGAAGGAAGGAGAACGAGCAGTGCTTTCCCATAACGTTCTTATTTAATCTTCTCAACCACTTTGAAGTAGGTCTGTGTATCCTAGTTTTACAAATAAGTAGGCCAAGTTTAAGCAACTTTAGTGGTGGATCTTTGTGTCTCAAAAGTCCTTGATTTTTTTTTAATGCTATACCATGCTGACCAGACAGTTTGCACCTTCTACACTTTGTGCCCTGGTTTTATGTGTGTGTGTGTGTGTGTGTGTGTGTGTGTGTGTGTGCGCGCGCGCCCGTGTGTATGCATACATGTGCCTACTCACATTGGCCTGCATGCAGGTACCAACTGGGGGCCAAATGAGATGCTGATTACTTCCGTCCAATTAATGCTCTGTTCATTTTCCCTGTCTCCTTGTGATTAGAATTAATTGCTGCTGATTACAGTGTGTGGGAGAGAAGGACGGTCATCAGCAGTTTCACTTGGTGGATAGAAACATTATAATGCAAAACAAAACTGGTTCCTGAGGACCTGAATTAAGAAATTCTCTCTGTTGGGGAAAGATTAGGCATTCTGTGACCAAAATCAATATCCTATGACCCTGTCCAGGCAGAGGACAACTTGTCCCTGTTCTGTTCCTCAGCAAAGAAAAAGAAATGAGGCAATATATTTATTTTGAAAGCTGATTGTGTATCGTTACTGTGTGCCTTTGCAAATCTCTCCTTCATCTGTAAAATTAGGATGTTTCAATTTCTCTGGTTGCAAGTGACAGAAAAACCAACACAAACTGACTTAAGCAAAAGAGGGATTAACTAGTTGACATAATTTTAAAGTCCAAATGAATACTGGTGAAAGGCATGCCTGGATCAAGAGAATCAAACTGTGTCATCAGGACTTGGTCTCTAGCTGCCTCCTGAGTTTTGGGTCCTTTTTCTGACAATCTCTTCCTCCACCCCAACCCCAGGAAATAAAAAAAGGCAGCCAGAAGCCCCTGGTGGATGGATATCCCATCCTCAACACAAGTTCCAAGACTGAGTCTCACTGGACTCTGGCCATACCCTACAACTCCCTGTGGCAAGGAGAATTCAGTGCTCTGATTGGCCAGGATAAGATCCAACTCTAACCCCATCCAAACCCTGGGTGGGGTCAGCTCCTTCTGAACCACAGGGACTGGGATTGGGGTTCACTATGGGAAAAGTGGAGTGTTGGGAAAGGGGAATAGATTAAGAACGGGAAACAAAACAGGTGTCCATTGTTGGTCCCTTCCTGCTCAGATATTTTAGGACTTTCTAGGCCAGCGGTTCTCAACCTTTCTAATGCTTCGACCCTTTAATACAGTTCCTCATGTTGTGGTGACCCCCAACCATAAAATTATTTTTGTTGCCACTTCATAACTGGAATTTTGTTACTGTTAATGAATCATAATGTAAATATCTGTGTTATCCGATGGTCATAGGCAACCCTGCTAGTGGTTCTCACGACCCTCTCAGTCAAGCTCTCAGCCACCTCTCCCGTTTCACCTGCTTCCCCTCCACCAGATACTGGGTATCTGCTAGACACTGGTGCTCCCCCCACCCTGGAATGTTTGGAAATGTCTGTAGGCACTTTTGATTGTCACACTAGGTGGGTGGTTCTGCTGGAATCTAGTGGAAGATGCCAGGATGCTATTAAACATCATCCAATGTCAGCAGTGTTTGGACTGTCAGCATCTTGAGGGCACAGCTGGCCTGGGGTGTTTTTCCCCCCATAGTATATACCCAATGTACATATTCTATATACCTATTACATGGCCTAACACATTATTATAAAGTGCTTGCTAAGTGCCTGTTGAATAACAGTGAGTAACAAATAATGTGAGTAACAAATAATGAATGAATGACAACAACCTGCCTAATGTGGTCTGGAGTCTAAAACTCCCCCAAAGACAACCCATCCAGACACAGGCATGTTATACCTGAGGCCAGGTCTCTATCTGTTCTAGCCCAGTGAGTCCCCAACCTGATTTTCCTTTCAAATACCCCATGAGTGATAGGCACCACCTTCATGCCTGATAAAGCTGCCCATCTTCGGCATGGTTGGAAAAGCTCTGCTCTGCTCCAGGGAAACTTCTGGGGAAGAGTAGAGCAAGAGTGAGAGTGAGAGCAGGAGAGATGGGGGGGGGGGGGAGGAAGGGAGAGAATTAGAACTAGAGATCACTTAGGTCAACCACAGTCAATTTTATAGGAGCGGAAACTGAGGCACACAGCCTGGAAGGGACCTGCAAGGCCTTATCTTTGAGCATCCAGAAAATAGAATTTTAAAAACAATTTCTTCATCTTCCCTCCATTTTTCCCTCTGCTCCTCTCTTTCTACCTTCTTCCCTTGTCTTCCCCCCCCCCCCCCACCTGCCTGGTTGATTTGTTTGTTCTCTCTGCGCCCTCTGTTCATAATCCTAACATGTGCTAAATGGTGCTGGAAATAAGTTTGAATAACTGGCACACGCTTGTCCTTGAAGAGGTCATGTTTTGTTGGAAATGACAGGTTCATAAATAACAATGATAATAAAAAGAGCTGCTGCTCGCCAGTACTGTGCTTTGGATACATAATTTCTGATCAACACAATTTGTGTGAGGTAGGCATCATTATCCATTTCAGAGATGAAAACACTGAGGCTCAGAGAAGATAAGTAGCTTGTCCAGAATCACACAGCTAATCGTGCAGGCCTTGCTCATACTCACACCATGAGTATGTACACACTCATTTCTGGGCTTTCCGAAAGCCCCTACCCCTTTTGAGCTACACGTCACATGTCAAAGAGGTCTCCCTCTGGTCAGTCTGTCTCTTCCTTCCTCTGTCTGTCCTCTCTGCCTCTCGCTGTTGCTGTCTCTATTTTAGCTTGCTGCAGCTCATATACTGTCTGTCCTCTCTCCCTAAGTTTCCCTGCTTCTTTTTCTTTTCCCTTTCTGTCTCATCCTCTGCCTTTCTCTCTTTTTCTCCTCTTCTCTTTCCCCCCTCCCCCTGCCTACATTTGTATCTTCCTCTCTCACTGCAGTTTGATTCTCTGTTATTCACTTCCTATGTTTATCTCTGTCCCTCACTCCATTTCTCTCCAGTTTTCAAGTCTAAGTTTCTCTCAGCCATTCTGATTATTTTTCTCTCCTTATCTTTCTGCTGCACCCTGATCACTCTCTCTTTGTGTCTTCCTGGCTGTTTGCATCTCTTTCTCTTTTGGTCTCTGCCTCTGCCTATCTCATTTGGGGTCTCTCTCTCTCTCTCTCTCTCCCTCTCTCCCCCCTCACCTCGAGGGCATCTCAGGACTTGCCTGCAACTGGAAAGGACTCCACAACTCCATCTGCAGCCTCCACACCTCCACACCACACTCAAGGGAAAGATTCATCTGTTTAATCATGCACCTGTCCGACACCGTGGGAGGATGAGTAAGGGAGGCAGAGACAAAAGATATTTCACTGTCGCATTGTTCTTCAGGCGAGAGGCTCCTACACAGGTGCCTCTTAATATTCCAGCAATGCCATCAGCCTTACCAAAGAGAAATCACTTCTTCTCGGCCTACCCCTCTGCAGATCTAATCAATCTCCTTTAATAATGATCGTCTGTTGCTGGCACAGGGAGGAATGTGAACAGAGAAAGAATTCTAGGTGGGGGTCTCCAAACAGGGAGCAGGTAGGAGTTAACATTTTTTTTTTAATATGGAGGCAGGATAATGGCAAGGAAAAACCTACATGAAGACAGAGACTGTCCATTTTTTCTCTTCATGTATCCCAGCTCTTAGAACCTTGTGTGGTGTATAGAAGACACATACGAAATGTATGAATGAATTAATAAATTGGGCAAATGAACGAATGAATGAATTGGCTTCAATTTTCCTTGTGCCAATACTTGCTGTGTTTCAGTCACAAGTCAGTTTTGATTTCTCACCTGCAAAACGGGGATAATAACCATGTCCGCCCTCAGCACCCAATGTGGGAGAGAGGAGAGTCCCAGCAGAGCCCCCCTGCTTCCCTGATTCAAGGGCCCTGATCCCGCCTGACGTCCTTGCCTGCCATCTGCAAAAAGCAGATCAGGAGCTACATGGGAATCTGAGGACGCTGACATATCCCGCTCACAGGCCATCCTGAGATTTTTGTTGGCCATGAAGAGTTGGGAGTTTCCACCCCAATTTTTTTCTGGCTTAATTCTGCAGTATATTGAAAGGGTTCCAGTCAAGAGAGTGATTGTCTTCTCTTTGCCTGAATCTTAAATCTTTGTTGAAAGACAGCTTGTTTAAATTGAAAGTATTCAATCACTCTCTCCCTATCTCCCACTCACATCCCATTTCTTGACTCAGATGGGGCCACTGCAGTAAATAACCTGGAGTGAGGCCCTCAGGGGTTGAGGAATACGTAATGTGGATGGTGAGGGAAAGAAGGCTGTCTCAAGCAACTCCCACCTTCAAAACACTGTCCTTTAAACTGGGCTTATTGAAAATGACCAGTGCCCCACAATGGGACATCTCACTGGAGCAGCCCAGCTCCTTTTCTTTCCTTTACTTTCTTTCTTTCTTTTATTTTTTTTATTTTTAGAGATTTGACTTTTTAAAAAAATATATATTTTATTGATTTTTTACAGAGAGGAGGAGAGAGCGATAGAGAGCTAGATACGTCGATGAGAGAGAAACATCGACCAGCTTCCTCTTGCACACCCCCCACTGGGGACGGGCCCATAACCAATGTACATGCCCCTGACCGGAATCGAACCTGGGACCTCTCAGTCCACAGACCGACGCTCTACCACTGAGCCAAACCGGTTTCGGCCCAGCTCCTTTTCTTGTGGAGCTCAAGAGGACTTGTTTACACGGTGCCTTCCATGGTGGCTTCAGGTCTGTCTGTCACTGTGGGCTGGGGCGGAAGGGACAGGCTTACCTCTTCCCCATTCATTTTTTTATTCCATCAACACCCATATGTTAGTCACACACTTCATCACAACAGCCTTGTGAAGTAGGTATCACTGTTTCCCTTTACAGATGAGTAAACTGAGGCTCAGGAGATTGGCTCGCTTATGTGAGGTCCCACAGTGCTCTAGTTCCCCTAGACTTAGTGTTTAAAACAAAAGCTATTCTCTTGTGTTGTCTGTGGCTCAGAAATTTTGGAAGGGCTCAGCTGAGTGGTTCCTTTGGTAGAAATGCCGTTAGACAATGTCTGGAGCTCGAAGAGCAGAGTGCTGCTGGAACTATGGACATATTTCTATCATAGTCTCTCACATAGCCTCAGGGCCTCTCCCTGCAGGCCCACCTTGGGATTGGGCTTCCTCACAGCATGGCAGCCTCAGGATTGCTTGCATAGCGGTTCAGGACCCAGCGGAAGTATTCCAGTAAGCAAGGGGTAGGCTACATCACCTTTGATGACCTTGCCTCAGAAGTTGCACAGTGTCTGCCATTTGTTTTGATTACAAATGAGTCACAAGCCCACCCGGATTCAAAGGCAGGAGACATAGACCATATCTCTCAGTGGAAGGAGTGTCAAGGTTATAGCATAGAATAGCATCTGAGATGGAGCTACTGTTGCAGACGTCTTTGGGAAATACAATCTGTCATGCATAGCATGTGGCAGAGCCAGGATTTGGATTAGATACATCTGATTCCAAAACTTCTGCTGCAACTCTTCTACCCAGCCCTCAGTCCTTGCAGACCTCTCCTTCTCGCTGAGCCCCTGTAGCTCCTACTGTTAGCACACACAAGCATGATTTGCTCTTCTTAAGCTGCCAGCTGCCTCTGTGGGCCCTGGCCACCGTGAGGCTGCCTTCAGGGTCTGCTGGTTAGAGAGGCCATGCCAGTTTGTGAACTTTTTAAAGAAGGGGACAGAGAAAGCCAGTCAGATCCAGAAGAGGAAAGCAGGTAGCAGCCCCAGAGCACAGCGGGCGGGCGGCAAAGTGCCTGTCATAAACAGCTCATCCTGTGTTTTTCCTTCTCCCACCAGGCACTGGCCTGGGATGACTCAGCCCTTGACAGGAAAGGTGCTTTCAAGTTGGGAAAGAGCCCAGGGTTGTGGAAAGCTCGCAGTTCTGCAGGCAGATACTCCTGATTTTAGTCCTGACTCCAGCATCGCTGGTTATATGGCCTTGGACACGTCCTTCCCCTCCCAGAAAATGCCTTCCTCCCTGGGTTGCTTTGATGATCAAAATGCGTATGTAAACCAAGTACCCAGTGCAGTGCCAGGCACATGCCAGGTGCTCCAAAAATGCCAGTGTTCATGTTCTGGGTCCTGCCCAACCCCAACTCAGGGACTTTTTGAAGAAGGTGGAGCAAATTCACCTTCTGCAAAAGCTAGTCTAGCTCCAAGACCCTGGATGGCACGGTGGCCGAGAATTCTCCTTGAAATAGCAACTACACTGAGCTGTCTGAAGGCTGAGAAGGAGTCGGCCCTGTAATCCCTGTGGAGGGAGAGTGGTATAGGAAGACAGAATGGCATAGGCAGAGACCCAGAAGGGGGAAAGTTCAGTATTGCTGCAGTGTGAAGGGCAAGGAAGTGGGTAGATGTGGGGAGGTAGCAAGCACAAGCCAAGAAAATAATCAGGGACCCAATTATGAAGGACCTTGTAAATAAAGTCCCCAAAGTTTGAAATTTAAAGGCAACTGGGAGCCACTGAACAGTTCTTTTCCGTTGGGTGACATGGTCAAGTATGTGTTTTAGAACAGCTCCCTGGCTACATTGTAGAAAATGGGTGGAGACAGGCAGTCAGGACAGGATACAATAAGTCAGGGGAAAAACCATACTGGCCTTGTCTAGGAGGATAGCTGGAGACTGGAGACAAGGGAAAAACTCAGGAGATAGGAGGTCTCATGGAGAATTGGTAGCAGTTTGGATGTTCTGAGCTGAGGGGCATGAGCTAAGTGATAAGTGCTTGGAGTGAAGTCAGTTCAGAAGCCATGGAAGTATGGGGCAAGGGGAGAGAAGTGTCATGGAAGGTTTTGCTAAAGAGATATCACCCAATTGAAGATTTGATGGGTATAAATTAGTGAAGGGAAGAGAGAGGAACTTCAGGAAGAGGAAATAGCTCATGTGAAGGCCCAGCACTATGAGATAAAATGCACTGAGCAGATATTCTGTGTAGTTGAATAGATGATTACTGTACTAATTTATACTAAGGTGTTAATGGACACTGTGGTCCCTAGGGAGTTTGTATTTTAATATAACTCTAAAGATTTATTATTGGTAGTTTTCAAGGTGGCATGGGGACAATATGTAGGATGAGAGGGTTTTTCCATTATCTCTGTGATTACCAAAGAAGGAGACATATCTCTGAGGGTCAGGCAGGCTCTGCTCTACATACAACAAAGAGTATCTTGCTCTTGGGTCTTATTATCAGCCTCCTGATATACCTGACGCCACACTACAGAAGCCCAGTTATTCCCAAAGGGACTTACTATATTCTGAAAGCTATGTACACAGTCTTTGAGATAAGACTATTTAGACCCATAACCTGGGTCCTCCCCTTCCTAGTTCTGTGGCCCTGGGCAAATTATAACCTCTGTGCACTCGCTTCCTCATCTGTTAAATGAGGAAAATATTAGTGTCTACCATTTAAGGTTTTATACAGATTCCAAAGATTGTTTCTACAAAAAGTGTTGAGTAGTGAGTGATACAACTGCTTTTAATATTGTAACCCATTATACTAGTCCTCTTCTTACTCTGTGTCAGTCTCTTTTCCAAGTTACTCCTTAATGCACCCACTTGCAGATATGAAGCTGGGGCGGAACGTGGCCAGGACGTTTTTGGATTATTACCGGCTGGACCCCATGGCTGAGAAAATGGCGATTCCCATGCCAAGGTTGCGGTAAGTGGCCGAGCAGAGCAGTGTGGTCTGGAGTCCTGCTTTGTGGGCTTCACGTTCAGAGGCAACTTCCCTTTGCCTCTCTCCACCCTCGGTTTCCCATCGGTGGCACAGGAAAGAAATCCCAGCCCTGCCACAGAGTGTGTATGGGAAAGAAGAGCTTAACAGAGTATTTCCTGAGTATAAAGTATTATATGGGGTAGGACAATGAGGGGTGGTCACATTTCATGGGAGTCTGCAGGGATGGGCTTACTGGGAGCTGAGTGCAGTCATATTCTAACTTAGTCTGGTGGTACCATTTGCTACTTCATCTGATTGCTCATCCTCAGCGACTCCTATGTCATCTAGGCTCCTAAAGTGTCTTATCCTTCCATTTCCTCATCCATAAAGTCAGACAGGAGCACTCAGTTGGAAGATTATCATACACATGTCCCTTCGGTGCATGGTAGACCCCTTCCCTCAAGACACAAAGATTCAGGGCTGGAGGGGACAATCCCCTGAGAAGGTTCGGCTCAGGCACTCCTCTGGGGCAACTTCTTAAGCCAGTGAGGAGAGACGTCAGGAGATAAGTATTCTTCCTGAGGACTAGATACGAGTGCAAAACACTGGGTATCACCACACTTGCTGGAAGTGAGCCCAAGCGAGCATTTGGGCATCTGGATTGTGCAGCCTCTGCCCTGCCTCTTGGATTCATTTCCTACTTCCCTTGTGGTCCAGCCTCCTTGAAGGACATGAAGATGTATAACTTACTGCTCCTGCCAGACCAGTCTTCCCACAGTCCTTGCCTAAGACCTTGACTATGTGCTTGCTGCCTCGGGGCCTTTGCACCTCCCTCCCTGATACACCTCCCTCCTTATCTAATTATTAACAACAACAACAAAACTCCTATAGTGCTCATTGTTCTTTATTGAGTGAAGTAATTGCTGTCCCTGATCCTATTTATTTACTCATTGTAGATGTTATATACTCCATATTGCAAATGAGGGAAAGAGAGCTCAGAAAGGTGAAATGAATTGCTTGAGGTCAGAATTTTTGTCAGAGCCAGAATCTGATCCTAGACTTGTATGATTCCAAAGCTAGACTGAGGCTCAGCTAAGTTCCACCTGGAAAGTGAGGGTTCAAATTCTCTGAGGCTTATTCTAACTGTGGGGCCTCTCAAAACCTTTCTCTATTTATCTATAAAGTTGGGGTAATAACAATGACCTCTAAAGATGGTTTTAAAGATTATTATATACAAGCGTGGTACAGTGTCTGGCACCCAATAGATGGTCAATAAATGCTTCCATCTCCTCTGGTTTCTACTGTGTTTCCCCGAAAATAAGACATCCTTTGAAAATAAGACCTAACGCATGGAAAGATAAGACATCTCCTGAAAATAAGATCCAGCGCAACTTTGGGAGAAAAAATTAATATAAGACACTGTCTTATTTTTGAGGAAACAGGGTAGTTTGCAGTCCCAGATTTCCAAAAGGCTCTTCATGGTCTAGAGCACATGTGTCAAACACAAGGCCCGCGGGCCAAATCCAGCCCGCCAGGCCTTGCAATGTGGCCCGCACCGCGTTGTCATCACTGCACTCCGCTGTCAGTTTATGACATTGTCAGTTTATGACTGTTCAGTAAACCATTCGGCCCACGATTTAGGCTGGATTTTAGATTTTGGCCCCTTCTCTGATTGAGTTCGACACCCCTAGTCTAGAGTAAGACCCTGGCCTTCTCTGGTTGAGCTGGATGATTTCTCAAGGCCCCCGTTAAACAGTGTTGTGAGTCACTAACCCTGAGCCCCAGCTGCATGACAATGTACTCTGACTCATAGTCAGTCTCAGATTATTCACCAGTCATGGGGCTCTTTGTGTGCACACCACCACCCCCATCCTGGGAGAAGATTACATTTATTTCTTCTCTGTGCTCCCACATTGTCTAGACTGTACTGAGTGTGCATTCCTGTATTAATTCATTCAGGCAGGCAGTCATCCACTTAGGAAAACAGCACTTTATGCAAGGGCCCTGGGGAAAGGATGAAGCTGAATGTATAAATGATGAAGGCATAGCCCTGTCTTGGAGGGGCTCACCTCTAGAGAAAAGTACTCAGTTCTTTCTTAAAGGTCATTCTTGATTGGTTAAAGTTCTTAAAATTTTAAACGTTTATAAAACTCAAAAGAACTCTTAGAATCTCATTTGCAAGTTAATTTGAGGATTCTCTCTCTCAGGTTTTCTCTCAGTCTGAATGAAATTATTTTGATCCTTAAGCACTTTTTTCTTGCATGTTGCATTGTATCAGATGCATGGAATGGGGCTGACTGTCAGGGACTTTAGCAATCATCCAGGACCCCTCCTCAGGATATGGATGAGGAAGACAGGGCTAGTCAGATGCAGGACTAGAGTCTGGGCCCCCATATCCCCAGATTGATATCCTCAGCATCAGTTTGTGAAGAATTATTTGACATGGGGAGGGGGGGTTGAAACATGGTATAAATGATTCAGGGAAGTTCTCAGCACCCTGATTTCACTGTTCATGGAAGCCCCTTGCCCTGAGCTTTGGAGCCCTCTTTAGAAAACAGTGGGAGAGTTCATTCCTCAGAGTTCAAAGCCTTGAGGACTTAAAGCAAATGCACCCACCCTTAAATGAAGAAAAACAAAAATAACTCCCTCTCCATCCCCGCACTGCTGACTCATCAAACTATGAATATCCCTTAGCTCTCAACTGGTCAGAAACTCTTTAAAAATGAATTCCCAGGAGGACAGAAGGCTCTGACTTGGGATTTGAATAGTTCCAGTTTCTTGCATTATTTTCCACTCAAGCATCAAATAGCATAAGCAAAAGAGCAGTTCTGGTTCTAAAGGAAAAATTACATGTTTTGACTCAAAATTAATCGTTGTTCTCTCTCATGTCTCTGGGTAATTATAATATGTCAGCTTTGAACCTTGTGCTGACAGAGCATGTCAACACCCCTGGGTCCTGGGCCATAACTAAGAAAGGGTGCCTGAGGACGGCCAACAAGGTAGGCCTAAGAGGTCAAGCTTAGAGATGTGGTGTTGATGACCAAAGCAGACCCCACACTTGACGGGACCACAGTGATAGTCACAGGGCTAAAGCTCAAAATGCACCATGAAGATGCATGAAAATTAAATAGAAAACATGACCAAGCCAGGTGAGCCTCAGCAAGGAGACAGCTCTGCCCTCAACCCCTATATGCCAGAGCCTATGAGGCAGGAAGGAGGTGGGCTCTCCTCATTATTTTATTTATTTATTTATTTATTTATTTATTTATTTATTTATTTTATTGATATTTTACAGAGAGGAAGAGAGAGGGATAGAGAGTTAGAAACATCGATGAGAGAGAATCATCTATCAGCTGCCTCTTGCACACCCCGTACTGGAGATGTGCCCGCAACCAAGGTACATGCCCTTGACCGGAATCGAACCCGGGACCTTTCAGTCTGCAGGCTGAAGCTCTATCCACTGAGCCAAACCAGTTTTGGCATCTTCTCATTATTTTAGAAATGAAGACGAGGAGGCTCAGAGAAGGGAAAGGCCTTCTTCAAGGTCACATTGCCTATGAGCAGCATTCCAAGCATGTGCTCCAGGCTATCAATGGAAACGAAGGTCAAGCTGTGTCTCACCAGGCTAGACAGTCTTGCCATGTTGGCAAGATCCTTCTGAGAGCAACAGCCAGGCATTCTGGTTGGGACATGGGGTGTTAAAGCACGGTGTCCCTTTCGTATGCTACCTCCTATTGCATTTACCTTACTTCTGAGTCATCAGCAATGAAGGAAAATGGCTCTTCCAAGGTCATAGCGTAGAGGACTACAGGAAGACACTTCTTCAGTCCTAATTCAGATACAACAAGAGATTACTCTCCTCATGCCATTTACCACTTTCTGCCATGCACTATAGTTCTTTATTATTCTGTGTATTTTGTTCAGTTTTCTCCTTTACTAAACTTATGCAGCCCAAAAACAGCATCAATGGCTGACTCATTTTTGGACCATACCTAGCACCGGGCACCCTGCTTTTATAAGTTACAATTAGCAAGGAATGACAGTAGGTATGTTTTCTCATGTTGTTTAATTTAAAGTCACAATGCCCCTCCTGGGTTGGAATATTTTATCCCCATTTTACAAATGAAGCTCAGAGAAGTTAAATAACTTTACAAGGTCACATCTCTCATATATAGCAGTCGTAGGAATTCAGTTGAGTTCTGGCTCTGAAGCTCACTCTTTTCACTGGGAATCAATCTTAGTCTGAAGCATGAATGAATGGCACACCAACTTATCAGTCACAACATAAGGCCCTGCATGAGGGAAAATGAAGAAATGGAACAACTTGGTGCCTGCCCACAGGGAGCTCATAGCCTATAGTGTGTGAGCAAACCAGACAGTGGATTATTACCAAAAAGTGATATTAAGGGTATTGCATTAAGTGCTGCCTGCTGGCTAATGGCTGCTATGACACAGAGGTGAACTAAACACATCTCTGACTTCCAAGAGCCCCCAGCCTGTGGGGAGATGGACCCATCATGAAATTTCTTAATCGGGCTGTACTGAGAAATATAAAGAAGGCTCTGGATCTCAAATGCTTGTGAAGGGAATGTGTCCTAGGCTCTCTCAAGCCATAACCCTTCTATGTGTCCACTCTCATTTCATTGTGAATGGATAGAATGAGGTAAAATCAAGGTAGAAAAGTGGAAGAGTTGAGCTGTAGAAAATTAGATTTCTTGCAGAACCAGAATTATGTGTCCATCCATCCATCCATCCATCCATCCATCCATCTAACCACTATTCATTGAACCATTGTGCTTGCTTTGAACCATGCCCTGGGTTGGGTTCCCAGGACAAGACAAGGCCACTGTTCCCAGGAGGTCCCAGTCCAGTGGGAAAGATAGACATGCACACTAATGATTTCTTATGGTGTGTATATGTGCTGTCCTTCTTCTCTCTTTCTGTCATCTCCCCCTTTGCAGGAAAGAAAGACCCCCTCCCTACAAGTACCCACTCCGGCGGGGCCCGGCCAGCAGCTATCCCATCAGCAAAGGGAACAAGAAGAGCTCAGTGAACCACAAAGACCCTTCAAACGCTTTTTAAGGACATGAGGTCCTGGGAGGTCTTGTGGAGCATGCATTTTCTGCTAACATTAATCTCCTTCTGGTTTCCAAAAGAAGGGTTGTGGGATAAGGAATTAGCTAGTGAAAAGGGAAGGGGGGAAATGAGAAATTTCATCATTGATTTTCCCTTTTACCAATGGAAAAATCAATTGTAAGGCTTCAGCTTACAGCTCAGGAACAAAACAGGAGATGCAAACCAGGCAAGTACAGTTCCCTTTCCCACCACATAGAGATGCTCACGGGAAGAGGAAAACCTGCATGACCCTTTGAGAGGTTGGTCAGAAGTCTGTGCTCTCCAGCCCTTTCCCTATCGAAGTTGTACAGTAACCACCTTTGAGAATAAGCTCTAGTTGTTTATAGTTTTAGAAAAGCTGCGCCCGTATCTGCTGATCCAAAGCAACATCAACAACACATGCAACCCAAAGACCCTTGCACTGCTGGGAACAATGGGACAGCGTTTTTGAAATTACAATGGTCTCAGACATTCAGTCACTTTATCTATGAGTTGTGTGCTCTCTGACTCCCCCAAATCCCAGCGTGCAACGTCAGAAAACTGTTCCAAGAGCTATTTCCCAATGGCCTGGGTGGTTTAATTGAGAATTTAGCTCCAAAGACAAAAAAAAAAAAAAGTATTGGTCACTCAATCTTCAGATTCTGGTGTCACAGATCCAGCCTGGGCACCAAGAGGCAGGCATTGACAGTCTGAAAGGGGGAAGGCTGATGGCCAGGTAGGGGAGATAAAAAGACAAAAAGATGCGCTCGGAGGCAGGTGGGGGTGATAAAATAAAACAACAGCAGCAGCAATTCCCAAGGTGGGGCAAGCTTAATGTTGTGCATTTTTCTAAAGAGTCAAGTGCCTTTGTATGATGAATGGGACCCGGAGAGTCTGCTCCCTCCCTGTTGGGGAAGCAGCAGGCTGAGTCACCACGACAGCCTGCTAATTAAAGTGAACTCCCGGAAATGAGGATTAGGAGGTAGGGAGAGGAAGGGAGGCTCCAGGGAGATAGGGCCTTTAGCACAAAGCTCCAGTTAAGCATTTTTTTGCTTTGGGTTGAAGATTTTCTAAGTTTGATGCAAAAAAATATGAAGAGCAAAGCGTGTTCTTCCTTTGCTTATTGGTTTTCAGAAATTATAACAAACAACCATATGTTTGCTGGCTACAAATGTTGTGTTGTGTATACAGCTTTTCCCCAGGGTGCTCATTGCCCAGAGGAACACAAATAAAGTGGTTGATGCAGCTCTTCTGTCCCTCTGAGTATTCTTGGCATCTTTCCCTTTAGGTCTTCCATTCCTTTGAGATTCAACCAGACAACCTCACTTTGTGGTCAGGGACTCTATAACCAAGATAAGGAAGAACGATTGAAACTTAACTTTCCAGCAGTTGCCATGTCAGAGTCCTGGAAATTTATTTGACTGCAACCAGCTCAACATGAGGCAACAGGGTGGCAGGCCCTTCAGAAAGGATAGCTTCTCTTGAGGCAGCATAATCTGAGGCAAATTGCATAAAGTTAGGGAGGTGATAGTCCAGATCTATTTTCCCCTGGTCAGACTGTTTCTATACGTTGTGGGCCCCACTTTTAAAAATTGCTTTGATTAATTGGATCATAGGCCTCTCAAGCAGCGAATGTGTTCATAGTTTATAAGCAAAACACATGGAGCCAGGCAACTCTGGGTTTTGATTCTCCATCCTAACACTGGTTCTGTCTCTTAATATCTGGGTGATCTTGGGTATGTTATTGAATCTTTCTGAATCCTAGTTTTCTCACCCATAGGATGGCAATAGTAATGTCTATCTCATTATGTAGGCTTAATGAATTTGGGTGTAGGAAATGACAAGAAAAGGTGCTCAATAAATGATAGCTATGCTACTGATAGTACAACTAGGATGAATGAGTTGTCTGTAAATCATTTTCCATTAGAAATGAAAGAGGAGACTGAAGCTGTTTGTCCTTGAGACAAAAACCTAAGAGAGAGCAGAAGTAGGAAGGCAAAATGACAATCTGTATTTTGGACATTCTTTTTGTCCAAAAGAAGCAAACAGATTCAGGGAAGTAGTCTCAGTAAGATGGATTTTAGGTCCAAATGAGGAAAACTTTCTAATGAAGAGAGCTGTCAATCATTGGATGAGCTCCTGTGGAAACAGCGAGCTCCCCATCACCAGAGGTATGCAAGCAGAGTCTGAATAAACATTTGTCATGAAGGAAATAAGGGACTCTTCTCTAGGGGGATGCTGGATGCTCTGCAGCATTGCCTTCTAGTCTGTAACTCTGAAATGACCTGAGGCAGGAGGTTATATAACTGATGTCAGAGAATGGATTGTGCAGTATGAAAAATATCTTTTAATGCTAAATGAGTGCCATAAATGTCTCTAAATTACAGCATATGGATTCCATGAACATTTAGCATTCCTTTAGTCCAGCAATTTCCAGCTGGTATGCCATGGCACAAGAATTTTAAAACATGCAGTATCTGACTATTTAGTCAGGGGCATTGACCTCTTTTCCCTTAGATTGTCAAATAAAAGAATGACAACAGCCAACACAACAATAGTTGTCTGGTGTGAATGAATCAAAATCATTCCTAATTTTGGGGGGGTCAAATCAGCAAAAAGTATAATATAATTTTTGGTGTGCACAGAATTTTATTAATTAGTTTATGTGTGCCATGAGGTGAAAAAGGTTGAAATTGCTGCTTTAGAGGAAAAAATATATGGATATAAGGCCAACTGTAGGATATTTTTGCAATAGTACTGTCTGCTTCTTCACATTGGAAAAGCAGAGTGAAAAAGCCTGACTAAGAGAAGAGGGGTTTCAAGTGGACCTCCTGAGACGTTGGCCTGCTCAGCAACCCCCTAGTTTTTCTGGACCAGGTTATACCCATGATCTCAAGTTAGAGGAGAAGGGTTTCAGCACTGAAATGAAGGACAGCACCAACCCAAGGGACTGTTGGGATCAAACAGACAATGGATGCAAAGGCCTCTAATGCAATGCCTGGCACACAGTAAATTAGGTCAATACATGTTTGGTAGATGTATGATTTGATGCTCAATGAACGTTAATCACTCCAGATTTCTATGGTTGGCACTGTTCTTACAACTTAAGAAAATAAGTTGGGGTCCTCTTAGGCAAGCCTCAGAGGTGCCATTGAATTACCTTGAAAGGATAGAGCCCATTCTGTGTCCCTCTCCTATTCAAAGGCAATAGGAAAAACTAGCTAATGACCCCCTGCTGCTGCTGCTGCTGCTACTACCAAGCTAACAATATCATCAGGGCTGGAACCCAGCCTCTGCAGTGGCCTTAGCACAAGAATCTGGGGGGCTCCTGATTGCTTATTGCAGTTTTTGAGGCTAAACAGACCTTCAATTCAGTCTCTAATCCTCTGGACTGTTGCCAAAATTAAACAAGCAAACAAAAAACAACAACAACAAAAACACAACAACCCTAGCATTGTTTATAAAGGGTTATGTGAGAGCAAGGTAGAGGCCCAGCATGTCCCTCCTCCCTCCACCCTTCCTTTTTGTACAGTTGTCCTCTTCTCTCCCCTCAGAACACTGGTTGGTAGCAGATACTACCCTTTATAGCTGCTTGTGGCTCTATCTGGGCAGGCGAGATAAGAGACTAGAGCGCCCCCTGCTGGGTATCAGCAAGCAACACTGCCTGGCTTTGTGACATTAAGTAAATCTCACCCTGTCTGGAGTTACCCCAGAGCTTCAACTGACTTCAGTTTCTTACTCTTTGATACGGTGACATCCCCAGGCAACCTACTCCCAACGGTACTATGAGGCTATGATGAGAGGATGAAATGGGAAAGTACTTTATTTAAAAAAGCATTTCCCAGAATTTTCTCATAAAGTCCCCACTTGGTCCACTCTTTGCCTTTGACCTGGATTGCCCTGTCACGATCATCCAACAAAATGCATTAAACATCTTGTGTTTGTTAAGCGCTTCCCATTCCTCTCTGCAGCCCTGCTTTCTACCTATCCTTCAAGACCTCCCTTCAGGAAGTCTTCCCTGACCTCCCAGCTCTCACAAATAACTTTTCCTCTGGGCTTTTAAGAGAACTCTTATCTAAACATTCATTTTTGGGGACTTAGAAATGGCTTTGGTATTTCACTTTTCCTGGGTATCAGCTTTGTTTTCCCAACTCAACTTTGCATTGTTTTGGGGGCATGATGATTAGAGATGGCAAAAATCAGTATTATTCACTGCTCAGATCCCAGGGCCCTGCAAAGGCCAGGCAGAGGATAACCATTCTGTGGGAGTCTTCATGTATTGCTGATGCAACGCTGATGGGAATGAGGTGGCTGCTCTGAGCAGAATATTTCTGTAAGATGGACATCCCTCCTCTTTCTGCCTTTGGATGTTTCTAAACAAGGGCAACCCCCTGGGCAAAGTGAACCAAACCTAGCTTGCAGGCCCATATACAAAGTTGTCAAACTTTAAAGCTGAATGCATCCATGGGAGAGAGACAAAGAGGGGAGACGGATGAGGAGAGGTTGGGGGAGGGTGACAGATAATTGACTGTGGTGGATCTGAGTGTAAGTGTGCATGTGTGTGTACATACTAGCCTAGTTGTATTATGTATGAGGCTTTTGTAACTTCTTTATATTTGAGTGTGAAAATGCATGAGTGTGTGTACCAGTATTTGTGAATGCTTTTGTGTGCACATCACTCAGTATTAGGTGACAGATCATTGTTGATTCTAAGCATGTTTTCACTTCAACTCCTAGTCAGAGGTCCTAGGTTTCGTTTTTGTTTGAAATTCTATCTTCTCTGTTGACATCTCATCCATATTAAGGGGTCACCCCTCTGCCCAGCCTCCCTGGACGGTGCCCAATGGGATGTCGGGGCCACCTCTCCTGCCCAGCCCCAGTGGAGGCTGATGCTAATTCTATCCAGCCAGACCCTTGGTGGACAGCTCACCCAGAGCCCCTTTCCTGACTGCTAGCTGGTGACCTCATGTTCACATCTCTTTCTGGCATCTCTTTATGTTTCTGTTTCTCTCTCTCCTTCTTCACACCCCTCTGGACTACAAGTTAAACCAGCAACTGTGGCGTGGTGTTATGAAGGGAGCAGCTGCTCCCCTTAACACCCCGATACCTTTCCATACTGCTCCTGGGAGACAGATGCTGTGGTTTCAGATGTTTATTTCTGCTCAGTTTTAGAAGTGCTCACTGAAGGCCTGCTCTCCACTGGGCTGAGCTCTGGGTGGTGGTCAGAGTGGTGGGTACACGATTGTGAATAAACACCTCATTGCTCTGGTCCATAGAGCAGCTTCAGGAGGCTTGACACTTAGTGTTGAAATGCAAATACACAGGATGGGGACTTTCAAAAATCAAACCTTGTTCATCCTGCTTGCCTTAATTTGTCCTTTAGTAAGTTCACTCATTTATCTATTCATCCTTTCTTTCTTTTGTTCATTTATTCATCACCCTTAGGCAAGCTATGTGGTGCTAGGAAGAGGGCTAACCCAGAGGCCCGGATGTAAGCCTGATTCAGCTGCTGTCGTCTTCCCTCCTAGAACTTCAATTTCCTCACCTAAGGATGGAATTAAGAATGATTATCTTCCTAACACATAGGGTGGCTTCAGGAACCTCAAGGAAATGGGTGTAGTGGGGAGATGGAACAAACATTCTCTGCAAACATCCATCCTACAGCCGCACAATAGGAAGAGGATAAGGGCTAGGGATGGGGACTCAAAATGATCCATTAGAAAGAGTTTGAACTGGAAGCAAAATATCTGGAATTTAATCCCAGTCTACTAGCATTGATATAACTTTAGAAAAGTCACTCTCCCTCTGCTTGTTCATTTATAAGACAAGCCTATCTAAGTAGGTGATCACTAAGGAATCCTACAGTTGTGCCATTTAGGAGTTCTAGGCCTCCTCCCCACCCAGTTGCCTACCCTGCAGGATGGTCTTATATCTACCTTGAAAAGTATGTCAGGTTGCTATGGGCAAGATGTCTAGTTAGTAATTTTTTATTCTCAGCTCAGCAACACTGGTGCCGGCTTCCCAAGGATTCTCCCTGTCCTCAGACCTGACGCTGAACCAGAGACCACTGGAGAGATGAGACCAGCAGGTGACACGGCGAACCTTGCATACAGAAGATGCAGTGTTGTGGAAATAATTAACATCACTGTGTAGTTGACACCAGGGAACACCCCTGAGCTGGCAGATAGAATAAATAAAGCAATATTTTATCTTAAGTGTTGGTTAACAGTAACACAAAGACTTATGAATTATTTATTATACTAGAGGCCAGATACATGAAATTTGTGCACTTGGGTAGGGGAGGGGTGGTCCCTCAGCTTGGCCTACACCCTCTCACAGTCCGGGAGCCCTCAGGGGATGTACAACTGACAGAGACAGGAGAGGCTCCTGCCATCGCCAATGTGCTTGCCAGCAGTGAGCCCGGCTTCTGTTTGAGCAGCACTCCCCCTATGGGAGCACACTGACTACCAGGGGGAAGGGCCAGTGTTGAGTATCTGCCCCCTGGTGGTCAGTGTGCATCATAGTGACCAGTCATTCCACTGTTAGGTTGATTTGCATATTAGTCTTTTATTATATAGGATTTCACTGCACAGACCCGCTATGCCTGCTCTAGACCCCGAGAGAACAAGGCACACTCTGATTTCAAAGGTGTGCATTGTAAGTTGCTTACCAAACAGCTGGAGGATTAGGTTCCTGACAAGATGCCACAATAGACTCGTGTAGACAGGCATGAGTATGGACTCTGCTATCTGACAGATCCAGCTCTCCTGCCACATGATCTTGAGCCACCTCTATAAACCTCAGTTTTCTCAATGACAAAATGGTTTAATTCATCCTGGCTCACAGGATGTTGGTAAAGAATAAATGGCATGATGTGAATAAAGTCCCTAGCAAATGGAAGCTACCCTTCAAGAATAACTCTTATTTTTAGTCACATCTACATTGCTCAGTCTCAGTACTTCTAAGATAGTCAGTCAATCCCACACACTGGTCTGCACACTGGGAAGTTCTCCTCATTGTAAATGAATAATGAGGTAGGTAACAGGGTCTGCCTTCAATAGGTGGTCATTTGTACAGCTTTAACTGTGTACTTCTCTCCTCTTGCTATAATATCATCAGTCTTCATTCATTCATTCACTCATTCATTCATTCAGAATGCCTGCCATGGATCTTAGTTTGGGTTCTTCCAAAAGCGAAGAGTAGGACAAGGAACAGAGAGCAAGAAGCTTATTTGTCAGGTGATACCTAGAAGCAGAAGTAAATTGATAATCAAAAGTGAGACAGAGCAGAGAGAAAATCCAGTAAAGGGTGTGTTAATGATCCCTTACCTCTGAGAGGAAAAGGATCTCAATCCCTCTAGGGACTTGCTTAGAAATGGTGCAAAAACACTCCTTAGAGTTGTTTCCCCATGCAACAGGAAGAGAGTTGAGGGTTACCTTTTGGGGCCTAAATTCCCCTTCACTTCCTGGTTGCTCTTCTGCAAGGCTGATCCCCGAGGCAATCGAGACCCACCTGATAAGGAATGCTGGCCAAGTGCATGGAACTGTCCATTCTGGCGGTGCTAAAGTCACGTGAGCAGAGGAAATGTGAGGCAGGCAGCCTGGAGTTAGCTACACATTGACACAGGATGATCAGGTGAGGCATGAGTGCTTTGTCTTTGCTGTCCAATGCTGGGAAGTTTGGTAGGAACTCAGTGTCTGAGTCATCCTAAGAATCTAGAACAGTTCATGCAAAGTTGCACAGCCACTGATTACTTCTTGAGTGAAAGGATGGATGGAGGATGAATGATGGATGGACAGTTGGGCATATGAATGGATAGATGGGCTTTTTAACCATCTAATTTCTACCTAAAAATGTAGGATGGAGTATGGGGGAGGTTGGATGCAGATAGATTTTGATGTATAAGGGTGATCAACATGGGGTAGGTAAGTCATGGAATCCTCCAAAGAAATGAACCTAGAGCTGGATCAAGTGAGCTGGGCCAAATGTGCCATCAGTGCCAGACCTGTTGACAGTTGTCCTACGTTGACCCTCCAGCTTGGAATTAAGTGCAGATAGCAGCCAGAGGTGCAGCTGAACTGAAGTTGCGGAGAAAGAGGTGAGTAGCCTGAAGCTTGGAATCTGAGGACCTCAAATTTAGACACCCAGGCCTTTGCAGATCTGTGCCCTTGCTGACTCTCTACTTTGACATTGTATGAAAGCTGAGTTTCCTTCTAATAATCAGTTCATTGGACCAGAAAAAAAGAAGACAAACACAAAGTGCTTGAGATTTTATACATTTTTAGGCATCTTTTTTATTATAGTTGAAATCTTAAAGGTAGGATTAATTTCTCTAAGTACTATTTCCTTTTTTTTTCATTATGAATTGTTTAGAAATTTTAGAAATTTTAAAAATAGAAAAAAGTATAGAGACAATAACTCACATTATTAAGAGATGAATAACTTTTAATGTATTTTTGATACATTTTTAAGAAAAACTGAGGTAATTTATCTTTACAGTTTTAGATATTTCCTCCCACTGAGCTCCCCAGGTGGATTGTGTGATATATAATTTTCATGTGTAATTTTCCATGTCATTGAATGTGCTTTGAAAACATTAATTTTAATGATTATATAATATTCTACCATACAGAGAAAACCTAATTTATTTTCCTATTTCCCTCTTCAACATTTTGGTCATTTCCCATTGTTTGCTATTATAAATTTTGCTGGTATGAACAGAACTGCAAAACTCCTCATATGAAATATGTCCTTTAAACTTTCCTACAAACTTCTGAGGTGAGTACTACACAGATTCTATTTTTGCAAATCGGGAAACTGAACATCAGAGAAGAGTTTAATGATTGGTCAAAGTTCACTGTCTTAATTTAGGTCCCTAAGAAACAGACCCTGGTAGAAGGACCTAAGTACAAGGGCTTCATTTAAGAAGTGCTCTCAAGAAAAGAGTAGGAAGTTGGGAAAGTGAACTAAGGAAGGTGGGGCAGCCAATGAAATAGTTGTTATTCAGCAAGTTGCTACCATGGACAACCTGAGCTTAGTCCTGTGTAGATGTTGGAGAGCCAGTGGACTCATGTCTCAGAATCATTCCACATGAGGGATTTGGGAGCTGGCATTTTTCCCCAATTCTAATCAGTCTTGGATGAGGCTTCTCCCAAGGATCCTAAGTCCCTATCACTTCTGGACTGCTGGGGGAGTGGGGAAGCAGGCTCTGGCAGCCACATAAATGCAAGTGCCAGCAATCAGAGATTGGGCAGCATTCCCTGCACGGATGAGGGCAAGGGCATTAAGAATGGGCAATGACCGGGGCTTCTAGGGTCAGCCACATAGCTAGTAACTGTCAGAACTGGGATTTGAATGCAGATGTGCCTAACTCCAGAGTCCTTACCTTGAATGACCTGGCTTTGCAGAGAAACAAACCTTCTTGTGACCTTGGTAAGCCACCTCATCTCTCTGAGCTCCAGGATCAATGGGGATTATTCTGTCTGCCATATCTGACTAAAGCACTGTCATGAGATGACAGCATGGACATGTCAGCACTTTGATGATCAGCAAGGCCATCGTTGGTTCAGCTTTATGGACCATTCCTGTCAGATGGGTAGGAGTCACAGCAGTCAGACATCCAGAGATTTCCTGGTGATAACTAAAAGAAATTAATAGAAGGTGGGCTGGTTTCCTGAGTTTATTCGAAGTATAGTTTTCTAGATTAATTACATTATCATGCAATGTACACACAGCTCATTGAAATACAGTTTAAGTCCTTGATGAACTCTGGAGCATTCCATTTTTCTGGCAAGAGGAAAGCAAATAGGCACAATTGCTCATCTCCATGCACTGACAGTCTCCAGGTCTGGAGTCTCCCAGGAGAGAGCTTAACTGCTCCGTAAGCTTCAAACTCAAGGGCTCCTCAATGCTAAGCTCCTGACAAGCCGCATTAAAGTAAAAATGACAAAGATGCCAGGTGACATATGTATTAAATATGCAGATCCTGAAGGAGCTGATGTGGGCTGTTCATGTCAATGAGGCTGCACATGGGAAGTCGGTATTGCTGCAGCCCTCCCACGGACTGAAATTGAGACTTAAGGATAAGGTCAAGACAAACTGGAGATTTGAACCTTGGTCTGGCTGACTTCACACCATGACTTCAAAACACTGAAGATATTTTACAGCTTCACCAAACACTGGAAAACAAATGGGAATTAGTAGCACAGAACCATTCTGTAGCATAAATCTATACCAAGACTTCTATACCCAACCCAACCCTAGTGCATAAGCCTTTATCTAGGTATTTTTGTTTTGTTTTGTTTTGTTTCATGAGTTAAACCAAGAAGTGGGTTAGTATGTTTACTCCTAGACACTAAGGCTGTAATTCAAGTGGCTTTCACCAGGTAAACAATCATGCCAATGCCTCCAACATCTACTATTGCTAATGCCAGGAAATTTACATATGTTATTAATCAGTTGAGCAACCCTGAAATAGGTACTATTTGTCCCCATTTTATAAATGAGGAGTTGGATACACAAGGGTGATGTGCCCAGGGCCAGCCATATCACTAGTAAGTGGTAGAGAGAGGATTCAAAGCCCAGCCACTTTTATACCAAGGCACTACCCCTATCTCTCTAAATGTCCCCTGGATGCAAAATACTTAAAACTCACAGATTCTGTCAGTAATTCCAGATCATCATCTCTAGCCTAACATCATCCCAGAAATTCAGATTCATGTGGTCTATTGATTACCAGGCATCTCAAACTGAAATAGAATTTTTGATTTCCACATTTTTTTTTATCCCTGTCCCAAATATCCTCCTTTTATCCATGCAAAATGTTTCTCAGGCCAAACATTTTGTTGCTATTCCTGATGCCTCTTTTTTGATCCTTAATTTCAAATACATTAATAGACCTACAAAATACACCCAAAATCCATCCACCTCTCTCCATCTCCATTAGAGTCAACCATCACCATCTCCAGTCTGTGTGAATGCAAAACGTTACTAAGGATTCTGCTTTCACCTCCTCTCCACTGTAGTCAATTCTCCACAGAAACCAAAGTGCTTTTTTTTTTTTTTTTTTTTTACAAATACATAAATCATGTTATCTGCTACAGATTGAATGTTTGCCCCCACACACACCTCAATTCATATGTTGAAATCTAATGCCCAACAGGATGTTATTAGGAGGTGGGGCCTTGGGAGGTGATTGGGTCATGAGGGTGGAGCCCCTATGATTGGGATTAGTGCTCTTATAAAAATAGACCCCACAGAGCTCCCTAGTCTCTATCCTCCATGTGAGGACACAGCTATCACTAGAAAGTGCTCACCAGACACCGAATGCTAAAATCCTGATCTTTCACTTCCCTGCCTCTGGAATTATGAGAAATGAATCTGTTTCTAAGCACCCCAGTTTATGGAATTTTATTATAGCGAACCAACTGAAAACTCATTCCCCTGCAGAGAGCCCATTCTTTTTTCCTGACTATGTTTAAACAAACAAACAAACAAAGTTTCAAATGGGTCAATTGAAATTTGCACATCTTAGCTTGGCATCCACAACCTTACATAGCATGGCTTCTAAACACCTCTCAGACCTCTACTCTCCCACAGTCTCCCTGTCCTCTATTCTCCAGACACATTGATCTTCTTCCTGTTTCTCAAACATGCCATATTCATTTGGATTAGGATTATAGCACTAGTGATTCCCTCCCTGATTGCTGCTTATACAAATTCCTTTTAGAAAGCCTTTTCCTGAGCACCTAAACCAAGTGACTGTGGCTCCCTCATGTCCTCCAGCATTTTTGCATACCAAGGTATTCAGACACTGGGCATTACTGCTCTTCTGGTTTCTTTACTGTGATTTCACAAATAGAGTGGACCAGTGTGACGTTCCACATACTGGCCAAACTACCAAGGCCCTTCCAGACCATATTCTTTTAGCCCTTTTTAATACTTTGCCAAGGAATTTCTAGCATCTTTCCTCATTTCCTGCAGGCCAGTGTGTGTGTGTGTGTGTGTGTGTGTGTGTGTGTACTCAAGACTAAAGGAATCATAAAGTAGCATGTTAGGATTGGCTTTAGGTGTCTCTTCAGGGTGCTAAGTCATCAGTCATAGGTTAATTCCCCCTATTTAATAAAGTATCTCTTATTCAGTCTTATATCCAACCACCCACAAACTCCACTGCACTAGTTCCTTAAGATGCATTCCCAGATGTGCACTCTCAGTCTGTGGTGGTGCACAGTAATCAGGTGAATAATCCTTTTGTCTCCTAATGCTGGTCCTTTGAAAAGAATCAATAAGTTAGAAAAACCCTTCTTAGACTCATCAGTAAAAGAAAAGGTGAGAAGATTCAAGTTATCAATATCAGGAATGAAAAAGAGGATATGAGTACAGATCATAGAAATAATAGAAGAGAAGGAAATGTTATGACTTATTTTCTGTCAATAAATTTGACAAATTAGATGAAATACAAAAATTTTATGGATACATATACTACCAAAGCTTATGCAAGAAAAAAGTTTCATACAAATAGTTTTATATCTATATAGAAATTGAATTTAGCCTTAATTGGTTTGGCTCAGAGGATAGAGTGTCACCTGCAGACTTAAGGGTCCCTGGTTCGATTCTGGTCGAGGACATGTATCTTGGTTGTGGGCATATACCCAGTAGGGAGTATAAAATTTTAAGTATAAAATTGAATTTATACTTAAAAACCCTACCATAAATACATTCTAAGACAGGATTGTCCCACTGGTAAATTCAATTAAACATTTGAACAAAGAAATAATATGAAATCTCTACCAAGTCTTCCAGAAAATAGAAGTGGAGGCAACACTTTCCAATGCATTTTATGTGGCTAATATTACCCTGATTAAACAAATACGCTTAAGGAAAGAAAACTACAGACCAATCTCTCTTATGAGTACATATATAAATATCCTTAATAACAGTTTAGCAAATCAAATATAGCATTTTATAAAAAAGATGAGGCATTTGACCAAGTCAAGTGTATTCCTGGAATGCCAGCTTGGTTTTAAACATTTCTAATAAGTATAACTAATTATTTTAGTAGAATAAAAAAGTAAAGTTAAAACCAAAAGATAAAAAACTTCTTAGCAAATGTTCAGCAAACCTAATAAAGGGCATCTATTGTGGATTTTCCCAACAAATAGCCCTAGAACCAATGATAGACCTTCTATGGACATAGGCAAAGCTGAACTACTGGGAGCTTTACTGTAGCATGCCCCATTGTGTTCACTGCTGAATCCCTTCAACAGTTTTTACCTGAAGTAGGTACTCAGTACATATCTGTTAAATGAGTGAATGAATGGATGGGTGAATAATGTTTTCAGATGTCTTATATTGATAAAACTATCAGTATCTCACTTGTCAGAACATGGTACATAGGATAAATCTGAAGGAATTTACAGACATAGCTGAGGTCAGTCTGCTGATGCATGGGTCTCTGAAGTAGCCCAGGGGACTGTATGCATATAAATCTTGCTATGCCTCAGACCCATATTCTTGATGCTAACTAATCCTTTTGTCTGCTTCTGCTAATACTTGTGTAAACTTTATCACTTGATTCCAAAACTTTCTTTAGAGCAAGGATGCTCATACCCACTTAACAGATGAGGTATATGATAGACATGGATTGTTTTTCTTTCCATCCATTTCACTTTGCAGTTATTGTAATGGTCAGGCTAATGGATGAGATTAACCACACTTTCAATTCAAGAGGTGGCCTTGATTGGTCTAGAACAGGGGTTGGCAAACATTTCTTTAAGGAGAATCAGTTAGTAAATATTTTAGGCTTTGCCGGTCATAAGATATACATCCCCATTATACACAACTCAACCAACATAGCATGAAAGCAGCTATAAACAGCTCACACACAAATGGACATGGCTGTGTCCTAAATCAACTTGATTTGCAAAAATGTGTGGTAGCTCAGATTTGGTCTGTGGCCCATACTTTGTTGACCCTTAGCCTAGAGCAGCTTTTCTTGCCCAGGTTCCTTATTTGAACTACCCAACACAGAAAATTATTTGAATAATATGCTCTCAATTCTCCCAAGCTTGGCAAAGAACTAAAGCAGCACTCTCAAAGTGTGGTCCTTGGTCCTGCAGTATCAGCATCATCCAGGTACTGCACAGAAATCTAGTCCCAGAGCCCACTCCTGAATCAGAAACTCAGGGAGTGGGGCTCAGTAATCTGTTGTAAAAGCACTCCAGGTCATTCTGGGGCCCACTCAAGTTCAAGAGTCTAGAGTCTAGATTAATCAAGAAAAATTATTCCAGCCAAAACCGGTTTGGCTCAGTGGATAGAGCGTCATCCTACAGACTGAAAGGTCCCATGTTCAATTCCCGTCAAGGGCATGTAACTTGGTTGTGGCCACATCCCCAGTAGGGGGTGTGCAGGAGGCAGCTGGTGGATGTTTCTCTCTCATGGATGTTTCTAACTCTCTATCCCTCTCCCTTTCTCTCTGTAATAAATCAATAAAATATATTTTTTAAAAGAGAGAAAAAAATTATTCTGATTGCCAATAAATGGAATTTTCCTAATCTCAGGTATTGGTTTAGCAGTGACCTATTATGGGAAAATTTTTCAAAATATTTAACAACCAGCATAGCAAGGACACCGACCAATCAGAATAGCTGCCAGACATTCTGAGGGCACCATAGCAGGGTTCTGAAGGCCCCTCTTAGATCAGGCACTAAGCCTTTCCTTTGGATTAGTCTGCAGGCTTCTAGGAGGCCCAGGTAGAGGAGAGGCATTCCAAGGGGGAGCAGGTGTTGGGAGGGGGGGCAGCTAGCTACCAACTATATGCAAGTCTCATTATTTCACTGTAGCAGCGCATACTGTCTGCAAAGCTGTGCTGGTTCAATTAGCACGAGCCTCAGCATTTCTCTTCAGTGATTGTAGCAACAATAGCCCCACCACATGTGATATGTATCCATGAAGATGTCAACTGAAAGATGAAGCCAACATGGGAGGCATGCCTGGCTGAAAGGAGAGAAATGGAGAAGTCACCCTACTTCTGGGTGTTCCATTCGCCTGATGCAGTGTGAGTTGAATTTTCCAGCTTTTGTAACTGAAGGCCTTGCATCTGCTGAAACCACTGTAGAGAGGTTCAGAGACATATCACAGGGAAACACGTTTCTGAGGGCCTGAAGGAACTGTCTCCTTTCCTCCTAGAGATTTGGGGAATGCAGCTCCTCCCTTCTTCTTCTGAGGGAACTGCTCAGGCAGCCTTCCCTCAGCAGCACGTTGGGGGCTACCATGCTTGTTTATTAGTGAAATGCATCTGATCAGAGAGGCCCGCCTGACAAGTTCATTACATATCAATTTAATTAGCTGATTTACATTTAATTTACATTTCAATTAATGTCTTTAGCGACAAAACGCCGCCTTAATAGGGTAATTGCCTGTTAGGCAATATGTAAAAGAATAAATAGTCACATTCTGAGGAAGAATTCCTATTTTCAATTTTTTATTACCATAAATAACTGAAATAATTATTGCTCTTAAGGGCTATGTCCTCATTTCCTTCTGGGCCTAATTATAAAGACTTAGTACCTCATTAAACAAAATGGTTTTGGAGCCACAGAAAAACATTACTTGAATCGTGACTCATTAGTTTCGGCAAAAGGGAAAACTGTGATAGTTGTTCTATTTGGAGGACTGGGGGTGACAGTTAATACAGGCAAGCCTTGTCCTCTCTGAGCCACATGTCATGATGGGATATTGGTCGGGGGTTGCTCAAATAGCCTCTTCTAAGTATTTCTGGAGATGAAGAGCACACTCACTACCTCTTGAGGCAGACTTTATAGAGCTCCGGATTTTAAGTTCTTGCTTATCCTTGAATCAAGCGTGGTAGGTGCCTGCCAGAGAAGATATTTTACCAGGTGTATAATTATGAGATAACCATTATTGTGTAATAAGAGAGACTGACCACTTAGAATAGACAGGCAAAAAAATGAGTTGGAAAGGAGGACAAGTGATCTGAGAAATGGAAAGAATAAGACTTTGTATTTTGAAAGTTCAAGAGGAAAAGCTGCCCTTCATTCAACATGAATGGTAGAGGAGGGTAAGGGACAGAGGTTTGGGTCTGAAGAGTCAGACACCAGAGTCACAGTGCAAATATGGCTAGTTGCTCCTTGAAATGTGGCTGGGTGTTTAAGCTGAAAGAGCAAGTACTAAGAATGGAAAACGTTAGGGTCAAAGTGTGGGGTTCCTTTAGGCTAGAGTTATCCTTCCTCAAAGAAACATGACAATCATTAGGGGCAACTCTACTCTGTACGTACTCTGCTGGGCTGTCTTCAACAGTGCCACCACGTGGGAGAAAGATGCAATAGCAGGAGTGGAATGCCCAGTGTTTAATCCTGTCTCTACTACGTAGTATTTGACTGTGAAAGCCTAATAAACCCTGGTTTGGATTTGATTCTTAGACAACTGGAAGAATGAAGAGGGTACTTAGAAAAGATACATTGGACTTCCAAAAAATAACTGATCTAAGGGGTGAAGGAAGGGAGAATTTGATTGTTATTGGAAAAAATGTAACCTTATTTGAATGTGTTTATTCCAGTTAGATCACCACTGGTCTTAGCTTTCCCTTCTCTCCAACTCAGAACCAGTTGCTCTGTAAGCCCTTCAGCAATTAAATGATAGGAGTTAGCTCTCTCATTCCACCTTTGCTCATTACAGAATCACATATCTAGGGCAAACACTATCTTAACTGTTGGTTTTTTTATTTATTTATTTTTATTTTAGGGTAAGGTTTTCAGACACCTTAGCCACTCAGGTATAGAAGTTACCAGATTTGTTGATAGCCTTGTAAAGCAGATCCCAAAATCTGAAGGCAAACGACAGAATCAGTCAACACAATGCAGGCTGGAGAAGCTTTCAGGATGGCAGTTACTGGTCCCCACCAGCATGGAAGTCTGGAGCTATTTTTATTCTTCCCAGTATGTTTGATAAGCATAGAGCAATGAGTCTCAGCTCTGGCACAGCTACATAAAAAATATATAATAATGAAGTAGTACATCCTTTCATCTCTTCAGAAAATTACCTGAAAAGAACTGCAAATGCAAGCTCAGTCAGGCAGGCATGCTGAATTGGTGATTCAAATACTGCCACTAGCTGAGAGCTATGTGTTTTACTAAACTCTTGTAGAGTTCTAAACAAAATAAAACTGCTCTGAAACTAAAATTAGGCAAAAGTGGCTTTGAGTTTCTATGCGAAATGAAGTTAGGCTATAAATTCAGATATTTATAAATACCTTTTTCACCTTAAGAATATGTGGAGGGCTGGGGTTTGGGGATGCTGAACACTTCATTATGTATTTCTGAATATTTCCCACTAAGTGCCAGGACAGTAATTTTTAAAAGGCCCACATTTTTTCCCCCTGAAACACATTTAAGGTGATAGCATTCACATGGAGAACCATTTATCATCAGTGTTTCCCAAACTTCTCTCATGATGAGAATCACCTGGTGAAGTTGTTAAAATACAGATTTCAACTAAGAAGTGGGATTCAGGAATCTGTATTTAACAACTCCACCAGGTGATTCTCATCATGAGAGAAGTTTGGGAAACACTGATTCTACAGCAATGCAGATTTATGCCTGTTTCCTCTCCGTTTAAAAAATATATATATATTATTGATTTTTTACAGAGAGGAAGAGAGAGGGATATAGAGTTAGAAACATCAATGAGAGAGAATCATCGATCAGCTGCCTCTTGCACAACCCATACTGGGGATGTGCCAGCAACCAAGGTACATGCCCTTGACCAGAATCAAACCCTTTAACTTTCAGTCCATAGGCCGACACTCTATCCACTGAACCAAACCGGTTTTGGCTTCCTCTCTTTTCAAACCCAATTTCTTTTGGAATTAAGATTTCTGCCCAAAACCCCACCTCCCAGCCTTCTTTTTGTCAGTGCCCAGTGGCCCAGGGATGTAGGCCTGGTCCAGTTCCTACATCATAGCTGTTTCTTGTTGGATCCATTATTCAGGGCTTCCATGCAAACTGTCACCACACTCTGAAGATCACACAAGCTACTTTTTCTTGGTTGTGGCCCTCTTTATGGATCATGAGAGGGTCCTGCTTATTGACCTTGGGAACAACAGCCTCCCATGTCAATGTCCACCCCTGTTATTGCAGATGCACTGGTTGGTACTCTCTGACGATTCTCTGCTTTATGCAGCTGCTAGAGCCTGCTCTACCCACATGGCAGGTCAGGGAGGACTGGAATTAACACTCTCACCCAATGGCTGATGGGAATGCCTGGATAAAGACGCCAGATTTCTCGCCCTTTGGATGGAATGATTCTCAGGCATATATTCTGCACTGGCTCTCAGTGGGATTAGGCTCCAGTTCCCCACAATGGTGATCTGCATGGCCTCCTTCCTTATCTGATTAGTTTCCTGGGATCACCACCTCAGTAAACCACTTGTACTCAAATAATTGTCTGAGGGTCCTTGGGGAAGCCAAACTAAGACAGGAAAAGCAAAGATTACAGGAATCCTGTTTGCATAGGCCTCCAGAGGAGAAATAGTGACAGGACTTGAACCTGAGGGTTGAGCCCAGATTCCAGGCATTTGAATCCTCAAGTGCATTGGATCTCACAGGACGCCCTCGGCAGGATGCACAGGTTTTCAAGGAGTTCATCCTACAGGCACGGCCTATAACTCCTGCCAGGATTTTGTTGGTTTGTGGGTTAACAGAAAAGAATTCTGTTTTGCACTTGATACTGGATGCTACCATTCAACTGTCTTTCTACTTGGCCCTGGATAGCATGATCCACACTTGTCAAGAATGAATATGAAAATCGGAAAGGGCGTTGACCTTTGGTAAGCTTTGTAAATAACTGTTTTCAGTAGGTTACCCGTCCTCTGAAGCCTGACTAAGGGGCATGTCTGTACTGCCTGGAGAGACTCCTCCTTCAAGGCCCCTGATAGGGAAGGCAGAGAAGCCAGGATGCAAGTGAAGAAACAGCTAAAGAATGTCAGTAACTCAGCAGAGGTTCAGGTCTCTAGTCTTCTGTCATGGTAGTTGCACCCACTGATAAACAAAGCCACTAAGAGGTGAAGTGGAGAATGACTGTGGCACCATGGCTGGCCAGTTTCAATAGTTCCTGAGGACACCCTTCACCCCCACCCCATGGGGAAGAGAGAGATTTGGGGCTTTGCTGAGTGGGGGCTGGGTCAGAGGCCTGCGCACTGCCAACTACACTGTGTTCATAGCAGGGCTCGGACACTCTAATCGGATGGAGCCAGGGGCACACTGTGCTTTGGTCAGCACATTCCAAAGCTGCCCTGTAACTTCAAACTAGACAGGGGCCTCTTTTCCTCTTTACAGTTATTGGCAAAGTATCAAGTGTTTTATAGGGCAAATGCTGCCATCCACCCAGCTGTGCTCAGCAGTTCCTGCCAGGGAGGATGTTTCAGTGGGGACTCACACTAGGCTAACTTCAGGCTTAAAAGCCTGCATCTCAATGCAGCTCTTCATGCCCTTTAAATGCTGCAAATCAAAGAGGCACACAGGGAGGGTTGGTAATGGGCAAACTTCCTGCCACAGCGATGAGACTATAGCCCTTTGTGTGGCAGAACAGCTGGGGTGAAGAGGAAGGAGAACACAGGCAGCTCACCCAGGAGGTCCGAAGTCCCAGTGGACAAGCAAAGGTAGTTTCCCTGGTTCAGGTCAGGCTGGGGAGCTGATGATACCCCAGCTTTACCTGGCATCTCTTCCTCAGGTATCAGCATTACTGCTCCTGCTTCCTCCTCTTCTTCCTCCTGTACCTCTACATCTGTTCATTCTTTGAGTGTCTGCTATGTGGCAGACGAACAAATTTATTGTATATTCAAGAGGCATCAGGGTCTTTGACTTGCATTAGCTCCTTCCTCAGTACTGTGTTTGCCTATCATATTTTTCTGTTCATTGCACTAGGAATATTTTCATAGCAATCTTCTAATTTCTGTCACTGGAAGCATTCAACCAATGACTTAATGACCTCTTTGGGTTCTGTGGGGGACACTTCTTATAATTCTGCTTATAATGATCTAATCCTGGTTATAAAGATGTGCTAGAGATAGGGAGAGGGAGATAAAGAGAAAAAAATGGAATGTGATGGGGAGAGATGGAGATAAAGGAAAATAGAGGGGAAGGGAAATAAAAGGGGAGGGAGATAGTGGAGAATCGGAGAGAACAAAGAGATTGATCAATCATTTCAATCTTATATCCAAAAATGCCCAAATCGAGTTGCATTGTTCTTGTTTTGTGGGTAAATAATTTCTAACTGTGTCTGCCACAAGATATTAATCCCTATTACTGTTTTTCTCCCCGGCTTGCTGAGTCCCAGATGTTGTTCCAGGTGGTGCCATGGATGAACCATAACTGGTCCACACACCAGTGGTTTTCAATCTGGTTACACAATGGAATCACCTGTAGAGTTTACAATATATAATCTGCAATGGTGGGAATGAAGCCCAGGTAGCTATAGTTTCTAAATTTCTCCAGGTGATTCCATTGAGGATTGAGACCACTAGTCCTCAGTCATGAATACCTTTTTCTCATTTGTGAGATATTCCACTTCTGGCCTCCTCTGACCTAGCAAAGAAGGTCTGTTGGGATGCTTCTAAAACAGCTTTTATTTCCCCATGGAAAGGGACAGGCATGACTTTCTCGTTTGTTGGTACTTCCCACGGTCCCTTTTCCTGATGTGCATTTGGACAACCAGCCTGAAGACAACCACCATGAAGATAAAAAGAAAAATACATCTTTAAAGCAACAACATGCTCACCACAGTGAAATGGGAAGATTGAAAGGCCTGGGCTTGCAAACCAGGTGAGCTTCAGCTGCATCCCCCTCCTGACCACCTCCAGACTTCTTGTTATGAGAGATAATGGAATGACTTTATTTCTTAAGCCATTGGTAATTGAGTTTTCTGTGATTTGCAAGTGAAGGCAATTTGCTTACGTATTTGGTATTTTTCTATCGTGAAAGCTATTATGATTAAAAAAAAGAAAGCACAGCCCACGCTAATGGTCAGAGCTCAGAAAATGAGTGTTCCTAAGATGAAATGTAAAATGGATTTGAGATCAAGTGGTTTTTTTTGTTGTTGTTTGTTTGTTTGTTTTTACTAGTTGTGTTAGGTTGTTAGTGCTGCCATAACTAATGACAACAGTTTCTGGCTTAAACAACACAATTTTATTTTCTCACAATTTTGGAGGCTCAAAGTTCAGGATCAAGGGGTTGGCAGGGTTGGTTTCTTCTGTGGCCTCTCTCCTTAGCTTGTTGATGGCTATTTTCTCTCTATTTCTTTGCATGTGTGTCTGTGTCCTAATCTCCTCTTCTTATAAGAACACTATTGGATTTAGGGCCCACCCCAGTAACCTCATTTAACTTTAACTACCTCCTTAAAAACCCTATTTCCAAATAGTCACATTTTGAGATAATGGGGGTCAAGACTTCAAACTTAAGAATCTTAGGGGACACACTTCAGCTCATAATCCTTGGGATTAAAATTTGGCCAGGATGTTAATGATTGGTTTAGACCGGTGCTTCCCAATCCTGACTATAGTTACCCAAAGAAATTTTAAAAATATAAATGCCTGTGCCTCTCTCCCAGAGGTACTGATTTCATTGATCTCGATAGGAGGAGATATCAAATTTTAGGTATTGTCAACCATTATTTATCTGAGAGTCATTTACACCCATCACAGAAAGGCTCTTTACTTTATTAAAAGAAAAAAAAATCCCAGAATTTTGAGGGAGAGATGAGAAGCCAATCTTGTTATGATGACAAGGAGCTGAGAGAGGAGCAATGTAAAAGGAGTTCTTCAGTGGAGGGGTCCAGGTGCATATTTATTTTAAAGTCGGAAGAGACTCAACTTATTACCACTCCTCTTTCCAAAGAAGAATGAGAAATGAAGACTCTTGATGGCATCATTGACCATGCCCATTTTAGGGAGATTCCCCAGATGGAACATGCGTGGAGGGCAGTCACTGGGTGCCAATACGGCCTTATGTGGTTTTCGTCACACCCTCAATTAGTAGGCCTGAGTTAGTTTTAGGGACTTGTTATTACAATTTAATTTTGTTGAAACTGGCAGGTGGAGTAGGAAGGCCTACCAGGGGCTGTTTATCACTTACTAAGAGGCCAGCCCCTTCAGACACTGCAGAGGTGCGTGAGTTTCCCAACAGTGGGGCTTAAAAAGTCCTCTGAGGTCACTGTTTGTGTCATGATTTTTAAATTTGCCATTTCTGTTGGAAAATTAATTCTGGACTAGTTTAAGAAAAGCGCCGTCCGCCTGTTTAACTTCTAACCCACCTGCAGTTTTAACCGAATCAAGTACGGTAGGTTTCCTGTGGCCGCTGTAACAGATTACCACAAAGTTAGTGGCTTAAAACAACACAAATGTATTCTCTTACACTTCTGGAGGTCCCGAGTCTGAAATGAGTCTTCCAGGCAAAAGCCGAAGTGTTGACAAGGCTGGCTCCTCGGCAGTCTCTGGGGGAGAATCCATTCCTCGCCTAGAACGGTTTCTAAAGGCTGCCCTTGTCTCTCACTCAGCTCACAGCCCTGATCACATCACCTCTGCTCCCTCTGCCTCCAGGATCACTTCGCCCTCTTTCTGACTCTGACTCCCTCTGGCCCCCTTGTGATGACTAAGGCCCACCTGGATAAAGCAGGATACTCTCTCCATCTCAAGGTCATTAAGTTGATCACATCTGCAAAGTCCTTTTTGCCATAGAAAGTAATATTCACAGATTTGGGGGATTAGAATGTACCCATCTTTTCAAGGCTATTGTTCAGTTTACCATAAATACTCAGTGGCCCAGGTGCTTAAAGCTTGGTAGTTGTAGATGAAATAAGTAGTATTTACATCAGAATCCTCCTCCTTCCCCAAAAACTTCCTAGTTCCAACACCAGAGGATCCTTCTGCATTCAGAAATTCTTCCCTAAGCGGGTGTGGCTTACAATGCAATGCTGTTGGCTGGTGCCCAGGCCCTTTCTTTCTTGAAAAAAAGGCAGTAGTGTGGAGTCTCAGGAGACCACCCACTGGGATGGCAGTGATGTCCAGTTCAGGCAGATCCAGTTTGTAACTAGGGTTCAGAACTTTTATACTCTCTTCCCATGCTCACCTCTTGTTTTTCTTATAAGTACCGCGCGCTAACTGATTGCGCTACTGGAGCCCCGTCACCTCTTGTTTTTCAGAAGCAAGCTCATCAGATGTAAGTTCATTTTCTGTGAGGCTGTTATATAAGAAATTGGAAGTGATTCCTCATTGGCTTATTACATCCTAAAACTCAGTGGAATGGCAATCTCATTAGTGTTGATTGAACTAGCATATCTTGCGTAGGGAGACAATATTAATAAAACAAAACATTCTCCTGTGTATTTATTATTATAGTTGCATAATACATTTTAAGCCAAACAATGTTTTCCTCCAAGGGGTACAATTCATGTTGTTCTATATAAGAAAACTCTTACAATATCTTTTCATGCCAAACTATATCAGAAATTTTACAAGTCTTGCTCTTCTTAAACCTTTCACACCTTTCTACAGTCTAGTGGTAGAGGTTTAGAAATAGTTCTACTTTAAAATATGCAGAATCATTCTGAGAATCAAATTAAGTGCAGAAACATGTTTTCAGAAACAAATTTCTATTCAAATGCAAGATCATAATGACATATGATATATATCTATTACTATAATAATTACTGTTGTCATTATGATTATTTGATTGCATTGTATCTTAAATTCATTAGTATGTTTGTGAGTGATGTTATTTAAAGAACAAATAATGAGAGGCAGAACTTTATAGTGGAAAGAAGGCCGCCTTTGGAGTAGGGCAGGCTTGGTTCACATTCCTGCTGTGCCAGGTGCTCTGAGAGCTGGGCAAGTTCATTTCCTCCAAGACTTCACTTGTTAAATGGGGATATAACTATTTACCTTATAGATATGTGTGAGGTATATAATTATGTATATAAAGTACATTATATAACCCCTGATATATAATGCACCATCACTGAATGGGAAGGTTATGTTAATTGCCTTAAAACAAATGAAGGTACTGACAGTCAGAAATCAATTATTTTATGGAGATTGAACATGCATGAGAAAGAGCAGAGGTCTTTAGAAAGGCCTCTGACCAGCTGACTGGTAGAGTCTGAGTTCCCATCCTCACTTCAAAAATGCAAAGTAGACTATATAAAAGCAGAAAAAAAAATCTCTAATTTATTCCTTTAAAATATTCATCAAATGAGGTAGGATTTCTGGGAAAGATTAAGAGCTTACATTTTTTATTAGACTCATGTCCCATAAAATTTTATAGAGGATAAAAGGAGGGGAAGTGCAGAAGCAGTACTATTTCTGTCTTATGTGCTACCTGTGATGATAAAGCTTCCTGAGATATCATTAATTATAACGGTGCCATTCATAATGCTGCTACTCATGCATGTTAGAGTTTTTACCCAAATTCTATTTCTGGGCTTGGAAATCGGCAGCTGAATTTTAGTATGACGTGGGAACTTGAAGGCTATGATAGAAGGAACATCTTCAAATTGTTTGCTATGGATCAAATGTGCTCCCTGAATTCATATATTGAAATCCTAATCTCCACCTTGATGATATTTCTAGGTGGGGCCTTTGAGAGGTAATTAGGTCATTAGGATGGAGCCCTCACAAATGGGATGTGCTTTTATAAAATAGACCCCAAGAGTTCCCTTGTCCACTTCTCCACATGAAGACACAAAGGAAAAATGGCCATTCAAGCCCAGAAGAGAGCGCTCACCAGAACCCAACATGCTGTCACCCTGATCCCGACTTCTAGACTCTAGAAATGTGAGAAATTTATTTCTGTTGTCTATAAGCTACCTGGTCAATGCTATTCTGGCATGGTAGCCACCCAAATTGACTAGGACAGGAGCTATGCAGAGGAGTCCAGAAACCTATTAGAGGTTTCCCCAAAAGTTCAAGGCTGAGGGATGAACTTTATGAGCACAGGGTGAGACCACCTGAGGCTTTCCAGTTAGCAGCTGCTACAGGATTGGGAACAGAACAGAATTTCTTGAGATCAAGGCTGCTTAAGAACATTGAAGCTGTGAACCTTCCATTGTGGAGATGTATTTTTTAACACTTTGTTAATACTTCTGGAAGGGCTGCACCTAACCAGAGAGAACCATGCCCTATACTAAGGTCTGCACTAGACTTGCACTAGACAAAGTCTATAACCAAGCATAACAAAACCTACAGGGGAAACAGACTTTGGAAGTTGAGTCCTATCAAGTTAGTGGGGCTTTAAAAACATCTTGGGTGGTGGCTCAGTGGTGGGTCACCAACTTAAGAACTAGGAGGTCATAGTTCCATTCTGAGTCAGAGCATATGCCCAGGTTGTGAACTTGAACCTGGTAGAGGGCGTGCAGGAGGCAATCAATCAATGATTCTCTTCCTCAATGAAATCAATCAGAATATATATTTTTTAAAAACATCTTGGGATTTATACATATCTGCACAAGTTTAAAGTAATCATCCAGTAATTAAACTGCCTACTAAAACATTATTCAGTTGCAATAACAAACTAGTAAATATAATTTAAAAAAAATAAGAAACTGCCAAAACTGGTTTGGCTCAGTGGATAGAGCGATGGCCTGCAGACTGAAAGGTCCCATGTTTGATTCCGGTCAAGGGCATTTACCTTGGTTGGGGGGGCCTATCCCCAGTAGGGGGTCTGCAGGAGGCAGCTGATCAATGTTTCTTTCTCATCGATGTTTCTAACTCTCTATGCCTCTCCCTTCCTCTCAGTTAAAAATCAATAAAATATATTTTTTAAATAAGAAACTATTTTTTAATAGCATAAAGAAAAACTATAGCCCTAACTGGTTTAGCTCAGTGGATAGAGAGTCGGCCTGCACACCGAATGATCCCAGATTCAATTCCCGTCAAGTGCATGTACCTTGGTTGCAGGCACATCCCCTGTAGGGGGTGTGCAGGAAGCAGCTGATCCATGTTTTTCACTCATTGATGTTTCTAACTCTCTATCCCTCTTCCTTCTTCTCTGTAAAAAAATCAATAAAATATATTTTTTAAAAAGAAAAATTATAAATACCTAGGAATTAAGTAGCCTCTTTATGCAAGAAACTTGAAACCTCTAGTAAACAGCATAGAATATGAGCTAATAAATGGACAAACATTTTATGTTCTTGGATAGGATGATGTAATATTCCTAAAGATGTCAATTTCCCAAATTAGTCCATAAATTTAATGCATCATAATAAAAATTCCAGCTGGACTGCTTGCGGGACCTGATGAAGGTACTCTAAAAATAAAATGAAGCAATAAAGGATCACAAATAGCTAAATCAATCTCATTTAAAAAAGAGAGACTTGCCACACAGGATATTTAGAAGTCATAGTAATAAAGCAGTGTGATACTGTTGCAAGAACGACAGACAGGAGGCTGGAACAGAATAGGAAACTTAAAGACAGAACTTGAGGTAATTCCTATATGACACAGGTGGTGCCACAAAGCAATAAGGGGAAGTTTAGAAAGTCGAGGAGACATTGCTGGGAAATCTAGCTCACTCCGCAGAGGTAAAACAAATCAGAATCCCAGATTCCTATCTAACATCATGTACACAGATTGAGTTTTGACCGGATTCAACATCAAATGTGAAAGGTTAAAACTGTGATTCTGCCTTTGACTTGGGCAAGTCTCTTCTCCTATTTCCTCAAGATGTCTTTGCAAACTGGATAGTGAAATTCAAAGGAGAAAGAATAGTTATCCTTTATATCTGGGGAAAGTGATGCCCATTGTGCTTCCCCACGTGAGAACTCGGGACTCGGAAGTCCAACTGTCTACCTGTCCCCTGTCCCATGCCACACCTATTCTCTCCTTTGTCCGGTTCTGGGCTCACAGTTTGATGTCACAGAAGGTGACCCGACCTCACCATGCCCCTCTGAAGCCCCGCCCCCTCAAGCGGCCCCGCCCACTCCAGCCCCACCGAGCCCCGCCCCCAGCCGCCCGCCTCAGCGTGGAGGCTCCGGCGCGTCCCCGCCCCGCTGCCCGGCCACGCCCCTCCGCCCCGGCCACGCCCCCCGGATGCCATGACAACGAGTCTGCGCCCCGCGCACCGCTGCTTCTCGGGCGGGACCCAGGCTGGACCGCGGGCCCCGGCCTGGGGGCCACAGCTGCCACCGCCGCCTTCGTCTCCTCCCCGTCCCCGTCCCGCCCGGCGTCTCCTCGCCTCATTCGGGCCCGCGGCCGGGGTCCCTCCCCGCCGCCCCTCCCGCGCGGATGCCGAAGGTGAAGGCGCTGCAATGCGCCCTGGCGCTGGAGATCCGCTCCGTGAGTACCGGTGACCCCCTGAGCCCTCACCGCCTGGGTGCCAGTGAGCCGAGTCACCTCAAACCTCCTTCACTCTCCGAGCCATCCTTAGGTAGCCTAGACCCCTGGCCACCTCCGTCTTCCCACCTCCAACCTGAGCGCCCTCCCACTCCTGTCACGTAGCGGCCTGGCCCCCCTCAGCGCTCCTCTCTTCATCCCAACTTCCACTTGCAGTTTCTTCCAATCATTTCAATTATGTTTCCCCCACTCCTCCCTCCGCCAGCTCAGCTTTCCAGTGAGTTATTTGGGGGCCAGGCTTCTCTCTTTCTGCTCCTGTTCTAGAGAGTGTTATTGGCCCGGCTTGCTTCCCTCCTTTCTGGGAGTTGTGAGGGACGTAGGGGGGTAAGATGGACTTTTTCCAATTTCCAACTTCTGATTAGGGGCCTTTTATTCTCAGTATTTAAAGTCGAACTCTTACACCCAACAACTGAAGTATGCCATCCTTTTACAAAGCACCTTGCCACAGCATCCTCTCTCCTCCCGGAGCCAAGCCCCTCAGAGATCATTGCAGGCCCCTTCAATCCCCAGACCTTCCGGGCATTCAGAGGCAGCCTTTACTCCTTCCCGTTACTCCAAGAAAGACCTGTAGAGAGAAAACTACCTTTCTCTGAACGCCCTCCGGAGGACCTGCAAGTCCACGCAGTTCCTCCAGCTTTGCCAAAAAGGGACTCCATCCCCCCAACCTGCTGTGCAAATCCAGCCCGGTCCTCCCTCTAGTGCGGGGCTTGGACCTCTCCGTGCCATGAGAAAACTCCCTTCCCCGTTCTCTTTAGAGAACCCCCTCATTCTCTTCAGATGAGAGCTGCCCCTCTCCAAAGAGCTTTTCCATGCCCCAGTTTGAGACCTCCAAGCAGTTTGGAACCAAACATGCCTCCTTCGGTTTCTTTTCTCTCCTCCCACCTCTTTCAGTCTTCTTGTCTCTCCAATCACTCTTTTGATCTCATCAAAACTGGAGTGGGTGAGGAGGGCATTTCAATGTGCAACATCCTTCCCTGGGGTGCTGCACCGCGCAGCCCTCTCTCTTCCTGCACACCCTGCATGCAAGGTTTCTCTTTCCACTTAATCCAACCCCGGCAGCACCCCCCTGTCCTGACAGTCCCGCCCGAGGCTGCTGCAGCCTAGTCCCAGAAGCCTCCTGGGAAGTCTCGGGACTGTTTTGGGTCTTTTGTTAGGTCTTAAAGAAGGGAGGCTGGGTGGGGCAGCCTGTGAGGCAGGGGTGGAGGAGATCGGTTTCTGGCGCTCTCCGTTTGCCTTGAAGCCAGCAGGGATTTTTCCCTCTGCTGCGTTGGGAAACTCCATAGCCCTCGCCTCACATGCTTTCGTTCCCAGAGCTGCCAACATTTGGCAAATGTTTTGTAAAGTGAGATTAGTTCAGCAAAAAAATACACAAAGTTCCCTAAACCACTCTTTCAGGGCAGTTAGCAAAACTCTACAGGCTTTGTGACTGGCTGCTGCTTCTGCTTGCTAGCCAATGGAGTTTTGCAGCCTGATGAGAGCCGGGGCCTGACTGGCTGGCTGGCTCTGCTTCCCTGCCTTGGCTGATACAGACTTTCTAAAAGGAAGTGCTTGGTTGTGCTCAGACTCCTGGAGGAGTCTGAGAAACAAATGTTATTTCACTCTTCTTCCTCCTCAGTATTGGTTGCACTACACAAAGTGAGTGACTGTAAAATGGAACTTTGTTGTTCATGGAGGCTTAAGAAATTATGCAGGTGGAAACATTCCTGTTAAATTTTTTTCCCCCACCAAACTTTTGAGTCACAGGATTTTACATTTTTAAGAAATCTTAGCTATCATTGGATTTATTTCTTTTTACAGGTGAGAAAATCATTGAGGCATAGCAAGATTATTTTTCTAGAGTTGCACAGCTTTTAAGGGGCACATCTGCAACAATGTGTTAAGTTTTCTGACCTGTACAAGCCCTGTTGTTAAATGGCTCTGATGCTCAGAAGGAGCAAAAAAAGGGCCATTAATAACCATACAAATGTAACACTTTTGATTAACTTGGCTTTGGTTGAATAGAGGAATTATTGCATCTTTTCTATTTAGATGTTTCTTTTCAATTTAATTTAATTTTTGCATTTATATATAAGGCATAAAATGATATTCTTAGAGAAGTCCTGATGCCAGCCCTATTCAAACCTATTTCCCATCTTTACTAATCTGCTATTGATAACCATTTTTATTTGTTTTTCATTTATTATTCTAGTATTCCTTTTTGTAATAGAGTCAAGTAGATATACATACCTGTACAATAACCCAACCCATGTTCTTTTTAGTTTCATTTTTTGAACAATAGGTAATATGATACATACGCTATTCTGCACTTCTTTTTTTTACTTATTAAATCCTGAGGATCACTCTACAACTATAAAAGATGGCATTTTTTCTTTTTATTGACATTTTTAATAAACATACAGAATAGTTGGAAGAATAGTGAATAGCTATATCCCATGAGATATGCCCATTAATTTATTTGCACATACTGTAATGTGTATATATAATAAATATATTTTGCTGAAAAATTTCAAGTAAATTATTGATACCATGACATTTCACTTCTAAATACTTCAGTATACATCTTCTAAAAATAAGGAAAGTTTTCTACATAACCACAAGACCATTATCACACACCTAAGAACTTAGTGATGATTTTTTTAATATCTAGGCCATGCTCAAGTTTCCAGGTTGTCTCAAAAATGAATTGTGTAGTTAATTTTTTCATACCAGGGTGCAATCAAAGTTTACATGTTGCATTTCCTTATTAAATATTTTTAATCCATTTTAACATAAAGCAGTCCTACTTTTTCATTACCTAGACATTTCCTTTCTCCCCTCTCCAGACTCCCTCCCCAATGAATTTTGATAAATTCATATGCATGTAACCATTACTCACATCAAGATTTAAAACACCTCGATCACCCCAGAAAGTTCCCTAATACCCCTTTAAACCCCATGCAGAGGGAACTAATATTCTGATTTGTCTCTATAGTTTATTAGTACTTGAACTTCATATTCAATGGGGCCACTGTAGTGAGTCATATTTTGTAGCTTCTTTTGGTCAGCATATTCTTAAGATTCATCCATGTTTGTTGCTGTGTTTATCAGTGGTTTGTTCCTTTAGATTGTGGAGTAGTATTCTGTTGTATGCACATATCATAATATGCTTATCTGTTCTCTGTATTGATGATTATTTGGATTGTTAACAGATTGTGGTTGCCCGGGGTAAAGGTCCTATAAATAATCATTCTTGTAAAAATCTTTTTGTGTACATTACCTTTTGAAGAGATGGGGTTCAGATATAGAATAGTCTATGTTGTGTTATTATTTAAATTTTTTGTAGTGACATTTAATTTGCTCCCCAGTTCCTATAAACTAGATATTAGATGTTTTATCTCTCCTTGCCTGTTGAATGTATGGCACTCCATTCTTCTCTCCCCTTATCTGCTCCATGTTTATTTTTGCTGCAGTTTTATATTAGTGGTAATCTTGACGTTTTGCATTGCTCAACAGAGCCATCTAACTTGAGAGAAAATATATTGCTAGGAATCAAGTGTGGCTTTTCTCAATGAGTCTGGAGAATGATATGATATTCCAAGTAACTTTTTTTTTTAATTTAATTTATTTATAGGTAATTCTCATGATTCAAAAGTTTTTTATTTATTTATTTATTTATTTAAATAAATTTTTATTGTTCATATTATTACAAATGTTCCTCCACCCGCCCCCATTGCTCTCCTCCACCAGGTTCCCACCCCACCCTCTGCCCTTTCCCCACCCCCCATTGTCCTCATCCATAGGTGCACAGTTTATGTTCAGTCTCTTCCCACATCCCCCTCTCCCCTTTTCCCCAAGAATCATCAATTCACTCCGCTTCCATACCTCTGATTCTATTATATTCAACAGTTAATATTGTTCATCAGATTTTTTTTTTAATTTCCTTTGTTTTTAGGTTCACTTGTTGATAGTTACGTATTTGTTGTTCATAATTTTTATTTTTATTTACTTTCTCTTTTGAAAGAACCCCCTTCAGCAATTCATATAATTCTGGTTTGGTGATGATGAACTCCTTTAGCTTTTTTTTTTTATTAGTGAAACTCTTTATCTGACCTTCGATTCTGAGTGATAGCTTTGCTGGATAGATTATCTTTGGCTGTAGGTTCTTACTATTCATCACCTTGAATATTTCTTGCCATTCCCGTCTGGCCTGCATGGTTTCTGTTGAGAAATCAGCTGACAATCATATAGGTGCTCCTTTATAGGTAACTACCTGCTTTGCTCTTGCTGCTTTTAATATTTTCTCTTTGTCTTTTGCTCTTGGAATTTTAATTATGATTTGTCTTGGTGTGGTCCTCTTTGGATTCCTTTTGTTTGGAGTTCTGTGCGCTTCCTGGACTTGAAAGTCTAATTCTTTCACCAGGTGGGGGAAGTTTTCTGTCACTATTTCTTTCAGTATGTGTTCGATATCTTGCTCTCTCTCATCTTCTGGAATCCCCATAATTCTGATGTTGGTTCGCTTGAAGTTGTCCCAGAGGTTTCTTACATTATCTTCAATTTTCTGGATTCTCTTGCCTTCTTGCTTCTGTGGAGGAGTGTCTTCTGGCTCTTTATGTTCCAAATCTTTGACTTGATTCTTGTGATCTTCCATTCTGTTTTTAGGACTCTGTATAATATTTTTTATTTCAGACAATGTATTCTTTATTTCTTGTTGATCCCTTATCATTTCTTGTTGATTCCTTATTAATTCTAGTTGATCCCTTTTCATATCCTCATAGGCCTATGGACCTTTTTTAGGAAATTCTTGAAAAATCTTATAAGCGTAGATTTGAACTCTATATCCAGTTGCTTTTTGTCCTCCATTTCTTTCGTTTGTGATCTATTTCGTCTTGGCATTTTCGCAGCTTCCCTGATGGGGCGGGGTTTCAGGGTGGAGCCTACAGCTTTGGCTTCCGTCAGCCCCACCCTATGCGGCTCCTGAGTCTCAGGGTCCTTCAGTACTTGCTGCAAGCGCCTCTGAGAGAAAGGTGCCCTTGATTTTCGCCTGCTACCAAACAGTCTAGGCTCTCCCCCAATGAGCCCAGTATTGGGGTTCAGTTCAGTTGGAAGTGGAGTTGGAGGTGGCGTTCAGAGCAGTCTGGAGCCCCTGTCTCCTTCCTGCCAGGGCAATCCCGCGGCACAGCCAACCGTCTCTGTGCGCAATGTGCGCGCCTCTGGGACCTCCTTTCGCCACTCCCCCGGGATTCCGCCTTACAGCCCAGCTCCTTATGGATGAGCCTGGGTCCTCGGGGTCTGTCCTAGAACTGGGGTTCAGAGCAGTCGGAACTGGGGCCCAGCACAGTCAGAGCTTTTATCTCCTTCCTGCTAGGGAATGCCAGCCAGGCACTCAGCCTCCCTCCTCTCCGGCTCTGTCCTCTCCGCGCACGCCTTGTGTCTCTGTACCTTAGGCTTTTACAGCTCCTCCGCTCTTCCTTCTGGTTTTCTCCTTGCTTCTCGTTGTAGAATTTCCAGTCAGTCTACTTTCCTGTAGTTCTGGGTAATGTCCATTTTATATTTTAGTTGTATTTTATTGAAATTGTGTGCGGCTGCGGCTAGGTGTTTACCTGTGCAGCCATCTTGGATTCTCCTTCTCAAAAAGTTTTTTTTTTTTTCAAGTAACTTGTTTTTAAAGAGTAGCAAAATAATATTTCCCATCACACTTTTAATATTTGAAACATCTGTACCATGAAAAATACTTTTTCTTGGCATAGATGTTTTATTATTTGTTTTCTTGGTACAGATGTTTTATTATTCACCAGCTCAGTTTTCATGACATTATTTGGGAAAATGGAAAAAAAATTGGAGATATAAGTGTAAAGCCCAATGCCTGGGCAATGAAACAGACTAATTTGCTTTTCCTGAATAGTGCTAGTTTAGGGTTAGTTTATCTGTATAATTCCAACTTTTCCTTCTCAATACTCACTTTACCCCATTACCTCACTCAAATTATTGATAGCACTGGGGCAAACAGATCTGGGTCCTTTTCAGTCACTACTCAGCTGAATGTGGCCCTTGTCCACGTTTCTGTGGTGTGGTATCTCAGTTTCCCTGCAGTTGGTGGTAAATTTACCTGCAATATATAGACTTTAAAAAATGCTTTGTAAAATATTTCAAATTTACAGGGGAAAAAACATGGATAATGTGATCCCCCCCCCCCAGCCCTGCCCTGCTTCCCCTGCCCCCACCCCCCCCACCAATTTAACAAGTAGTAGTATGATTTACATGTTTGATACAGATCTTTGTTTTAAAGGCATACAATGTTACAGATCTATTTAAGGCCTCTTTGCACCTCTTCCAGATCTTGTTTTGCTAGATTTAAGGTAATCAGTATCCTGAAGTAGGAGTATGTTCTTTTCATTCAGGTTTTTGTATTTTTACTACATATTTATGTATGTCTAAGTATTACCTACACTATTGATTTGTTTTAAATTTTACACAAATGGTATCCTACCGTATGTATCCTCCTACAAACCTGTTTTTGCACTTCACTGTTTTTGAAATTTGTGTGTTGTTTCTTGCAGCCCATTTCCTTAATTGCTGTGTAATGCTGTTTGTTTATATGAGTGATTTAATTTTTATGCCCCTGTTGATGAACTTTTAAATGTCAGAATTTTCGGAATTTTTAATATTACAGTGCTGTAGTGAGTATATTTGTACATGTCTCCTGGTGTCCATGTGAAACAGCTCAATGGTATTATAGCTCAAAATGAAACAGCACAACGGTGGAACTGCATGGCTGTGGGGTGGTCTAGGGCGAGGCGAACTCAGGTATGGCCCCTCTCCTGCTAGACAGCTTCACCCTGCTTGGCTCTTTCCGCTCTGCTCTGGAAGCATGGGAGAAATGAAGACTTCCATCTTTGGAGGAAAGGGAAAGTGTCCTTTCTAAGCCAGAGGTAAGGTGACTTATATAGAGAAGTCCCCACCCCAGTCCCCGAGTGGTCAGTCCTCATGCATATAAGGACTGCAAATCCTCACGTTTTGATTGCTTCAAAATGTGCTGTCCCGATTGGTCAGAATGGAGCTGCTCTGATTGATGGATAAAGATGCTCTGATTGGATGGGGGAAATCTCAGTCCTGTTGGTTGAAATACAACTCCAGGAACTCCTTTGTAAGGGCTGGCTCAGACTGTAGGAACACATTGCAGGCGGCAGTTCAATGCAAGCTTCTCTCCAAAGTGCCACTTGTGGGAGAGGCCTCTTCTTAGAAATGGCTAGTGGGTTCTGTTCTTTATTTGATTTTATTTCGTTTTCAATTGGAAACAGTTAGCTCATTCATGGTAGGTACTTCCGCGCTCTTCCCCCTTCCCCGCAGGGTCCACAGCTGCAATATCATATCTTTGAGCCAGATCATTTACATGTAGAGAAATATGTTTCATTATAAATTATTTTTGTACTTTTTTAAGTTTGTATACTGCTGTGTACAAAGGGCATGAAGTCTTCGTTATTTATTAAATGCAGTAGTCTACTAATATTGCAGGTAATGGTTGTCAGTCTAATAATGGTAGTTATTACTGAATAAATGCCGTCAGGTACTATGCTAAGAACTTTGAATGTATTGTGTTGATTCCTTTACTGTGTGATTTTAAGTAATTCACCTGTTCTTTCTTAGGGCTTTTTTTGTTTTCATATATGTAAGAAATAAAGCGAGCCCCCAAACTCAAGGGTCCTGGTAGAAAACAAAACATACTCGGGAGCCAAGCAGCAAGGCAAATATCTTTACTGTGCAGAAGGGTGCATATGCACATGGTCTGGGAGCACGCGCACACTGAACAGGCTTCCTGCTGGGCTTTTTCATCTTGACCCATGTGACCTGTCTCTTACTCTTGATTGGAGCTCAGGTGCACAGTTTTTTACGATTGGCTAATTCAAAGGAGAGGTTGGCCTTTGCCATTTCAAGATGGCGGCCCCCAGAGGATCTGCCAAGTCACACAGTCCAAAATGGCCACTGTCTAAACTGTTCTTTGACAGAAAAGATGACTTTTTCATTCTCACAATATATAAAATATCAAAAGCCAAACAATCTTTGAGCTTCTTCTTAATAATGAAAGTTGGTGTTTTTAGGCACATTGATGAGCAAAATAAAATTTCTGTCTTCAGGGGATGTATAGTCAAATAAAAGAAGTGAGATGTACCTATTAAATTAAAATACCTGGTGACAATAATTAGGACCTTATGAGCACTACAAAATGCTAAATCTAAAACATTTACTTGCATATAGTAAATTAATAATCAATATCAGAATTAGATTGAATGAATAATGTTAACTTGTGAATCAAGAGAAGTTTCTCTTTTTGTAAGAAATGATAGTTGGTGCAAGCCTTGGAGTAAATTAGGAGATGGGATGAAGTAGTAAGGAATAATAATCCAGATAATGGAAGAAGGTGAGGCAAGAAAACAATGTGTGTGTTTAGAGAATAAATACACACATTGATCCTATTATGAGGGGGTGTTGATGACAGTACTATGTGGGTAGGTTAGATTCAAATTTTAGAGAGATTTTAGGATCCTCAGAGCATGTGTGATCACTGACACTGCCATAGGGTAGGGACTGCAGAGATCACACTGGATTTGTTAGAAACCCCACATTTTGTGCCTATACTTTCTGTCAACCACAAGGATAATTGAGTGCAATTTTATATTTAAAAACATTTTATTGGACTATAAATGAACAATTCCCTTGCTTTGATACTTGGTCATATTGCTTTTGATGAGGGTGTATATCAGCTGCTATTTAGGGTAAGACAAGTCAACTTCGTGCTTTTTAATGGTGTTTTGTGTGTGTGTTTTCAATAGGATAGAGCTTTATTTCTGCTGATTCTTAATCCTTGTGATTAAATGATGCTGAATAAGTTTATGTCAGCAGTCAGCATAGAGTGAGCTCCTAAGGCTGACTGTTTAGAATTATTAGTGTCTGTCCTAAGAATTACTGCATAAAACTTCAAATATGGCACAGATAACCAAATGGAAAATCATAGATTTCTCAGAGGGATGGAAATTATAAAGGCATTTCCTTTAACTCTGTCAATACTTAGAATCTCCATCTTTTTATTTGTGCATTTTTATTAGCTTAGCAGGCTAGTGTTTTTTTTGTTGTTGTTTTGTTTTGTTTTGTTTTGTTTTTTAAATATATTTTATTGATTTCTTTACAGAGAGGAAGGGAGAGAGATAGAGAGCTAGAAACGTCGATGAGAGAGAAACATCGACCAGCTGCCTCTTGCACACCCCCCACTGGGGACGTGCCCGCAACCAACGTACATGCCCCTGACCGGAATCGAACCCGGACCTTTCAGTCTGCAGACCGACGCTCTACCACTGAGCCAAACCGGTTTCGGCTAGGCTAGTGTTTTTATGTAATGTTTTGTAAGTCATTTAGGTAGGGCAGATCAGAAAATTTATAAAGCAGTTACATGCATCTACCTAATTTCTTTCAGGTAACTTGTCCAGGAGTAGTGCTGAAAGACAAGGAGGATATCTATCTTAGCATCTGTGTGTTTGGCCAATATAAAAAGACACAATGTGTCCCAGCCACTTTTCCATTGGTCTTCAATGCCAGAATGGTGTTTGAAAAGGTGAGTTCAAATCTCAGATCAAAATGAATGAACAAAAAGTGAAAGTAGTTCCACACTTTGAATAAAATCCCAGAACCCAAACTATTGTTGCTACCATGTACTTTGATTTAATTCAAAGGAAGATTTGTCACATGAATTTGGAGGCTTGAAAATAAATATGTATTATATTATACATGGAATCAATTACCTCTTTTTTCTAATGGATCAGTTCATTTCTAAAATTATCATAGTGATAAATATAGCATTCAAAATAATCATTTTAAAATAATCATTTTTATAAAAAAGAGAAAGGAAATGGTAAGAACAGATCATATTTTATTATGGCCGTCTTGTGATACTTCCTTCTAAAAGTCTCATTTCTTCCTTCTCCCCAAACTGCTGCTTTTGGTTATTATCAATCATATTTCTCATTTTAAAAATTTATTTATTTCTCTATTTCTCTCTTTCTGTTCTTCCTTCCCTTCCACCCTCTCTTCCCCTCCTTTCCCCTCCCCTCCCCTCTCTTTTCTTCCATTCCCTTCCCTTTTTTCCTTTTTCCTTTTCTTCACAATAATTACCCAGTACCTGCTCTGTTGCATGCACTTTTTAAAGCGCTGGGTAGACAACATCTTCCCCCTCTCGGAGTTTTAGCTTAATAGGAGAAATAGACAAAATTAAGTAAACACATAAATAATGTAATTTTAGATAGTGATAAGTGTCATGAAAAGAATAAAGACTAAGGGATTAAGGGGATTATCTACTTTAAACTGGTCACAGAAGGAATTACATTTAAGCTGAGCCTCAGTTATGGGACAGTGTCAGTTATTTGAAGGTCTAGGCAAGGGAAAACATTCTAGGCAGAGGAATCCTATATAATAAAAGCCTAATATGCAAATCGACCAAACAGCAGAATGATGAGTAAAACAACTGGTTGATTCACACTGACCACCAGGGGGCAGATACTCAAGGCAGGAGCTGCCCTAGCCCATAGGCCCCAGGCAAACGAAGGCAGGTGCGAGTGGGGGACCCCTTTATCACATAGCTGGTCGCCCTTCAGAGGGAGGTGACCAGTGGCAGCAGCAGCAGCGGGAGGTCGGGGATGGTGAGCAAGCAGCACCAGGCTGGCAAAGGTGGGTGCCAGCAGGTCCTCCGATTACCCCACCAGTTGCCCCACAGATTGGCCCTGATTGCCAGCAAGCCTAGGGACCCTACCTGTGCACAAATCTTGTGCATTGGGCCTCTAGTAGCAAATATAAAGGCTTCCTGTTGGAAATTAGCTTGATAAGTTGGAGGAACACCAAGAAGGCCAATATGATCACGGTAACAAAAGAAAGAGAAGAATGCTAGCAGATGAAGTGTGAGAGGTTGGCAGAGGCAGCGGTAATGTTTGTGAAATCTCCCACAGTGATCATGGAAGCAGAAAGGAAGTGATAGTTCTCTGTAATGTCAAAAGTTTTTTTTGTTTGTTTGTTTGCTTTTTTGGTTGGGAAAGGAATGTTGGGCATGGGAGGGAATAAGTAATAGATATGTGTCTTCATGTCCTTTTTTCCTCCCTGTTTCCTCTCCATTCTCTATTCTAGGTGTTCCCTGAAGCAGTAGACCCTGGAGATGTGGTTGCACAACTTGAATGTAAGTTTAATTTTTTAAATCTTGGTTCTAAGACATTTTAGAATCATGCTCTTTAATCCTGAATTGGATAAAAGTTAAAAAGGGTTTAATAAGAATTTTTTAAATTTTGAGCATTTTTTTTTTAATTTCAGAATATACCTGGAAATAATGGTTTAAAAAAAATACATGTACTACAGAGAGGCTGGGATTCCCCCCCCCCCCAACACTGCCCCCCTGTGTTTGATCTGTAGAAAACAAAAACAGTGGGTAGGAAGAGATCAACCAAAGAACTTATATGCACATATGCATAACCCTTGAACACAGACAGTAGGGTGGTGAAGGCCTCAGTGGAGTGGTGGGGGCAGGCTAGAAGAAGTCAATTAGAGAATAAAAGGAAAATATGTAATATTTTCAACAATAAAGATTAAAAAGAACACTTCTTGAGAACTATTTATTAAGATAATGCAGATTATGTAAGAACAGAGATTCATTTTAGGTAGAGCTTTTCCCTGAAGACAAAAATATATCTTTACTCTCAGTGTATTGCAAATCAAAAGAGTAAATAATAGAAAATTGATGTAATGATAGTTTAAAATACATATGATTTGCCCTAGCTGGTTTGGCTCAGTGGACAGAGCATCAGCCTTCGGACTGAAGGGTCTCAGGTTCAGTTCCAGCCAAGGGCACATGCCTGGGTTGTGGGCCCGATCCCCAATGGGGACATGCAGGAGGCAGCCAATCCATGATTCTCTCTCATCATTGATGTTTCTATCTCTCTCCCTCTCCTTCCTCTCTGAAATCAATAATAAAAAATAAAATACATATGTTTTACATTTTGAATTACATTTAAAGTTAATAAATTATTTGAAAGAGACATTTTCAAGGCTGTTGATAACAGTAAATTCTTCAAAGTACCAGGAATCAACTGTAAAATGGTATAGCTATTTGTGAGAGCAGCAATGCAAAGGTATACTCATGGGGATAAGTTATTTGAGCTCTGGGTATGAAATGAAAAGCTCTGATGTTTATTCCTATAGTTAGAAATGGATTAGAGATCACCAGATGGGTCTAATATGGAACTGTGGTCTAGTATGGAACTGTGGTATAGTATGGAACTGTGGTCTAATATGGACCGGTGGATAAAAAGGTAAAAAATATTGGGTATCATTAGTGTCAGTCATCTCCTCCACACCTTCTCCCATCCATACCCCACTGGGACTTTGACAATGTAGAAACATGGAACCTAGAACCATGCTAGAATCTGGGCGTATACAGAGGGATCAGGGGAGCTCATTGCCCTACATTCAGGGAATTTCTAATTTAGTGACTCTTCTCCAGAGAATTCACAACCTGAATCTTATTTTTTTTTAATAGCTGTTCTATCACTAGGTATTTTGTTTTTCACTGTGACAGACTAGCTAGGTGGAAATTTAGTGCCAGTGGGTATATGACTTTTAATATATCCTGAACATTTTACTCAGTATCTGGGAAATTGTGTATCTTAGAAAGTAAGGAGATAATTATTTTGTTATCCTGAAATTTTTCTGTTATAAAAATATTTATCAAAAATTGAATCTAAAAACTAAAACAAGCAAACAGAATAGAAACAGAATTTCCACTTATTCTCTACAGGAATTGTGAGTCACATATATCATTTCCCATTATGTAACATACAAAACTAATGTGTGCTGTTTGTCTGAAATTCAAAACCATTAATTATGTTATTAAATATGTTACCTGAAAGCAAGTTGAGTGTGGTCTAAAATGCTCAAGGAGATTCCAGTGTCCTCTTAATTGGACAGTTTGGTAAATAGTCTTTATCTGAGGTCTCAGATAAAGCACTTACAACAGTTCTTGGCATACAGTAAACACTTAAAAATGTACCTTATTATCAGAGGTATGTTATTATCATTATCGTCATTATTAGAGTATTTACCATTTCCATTTAACACCTATAAGGAAAATCCAGAGGCCCAGAATCACCTAACATACTGGGGAAGTATATGTTTATGATATAGAAAATGATATTAAGAGCTAATACTATTAAATACATAATAGGGACATTTTACATTCTTAGAGAGGCATTCTCCTTAAGGAGATGGTTTTAATCCTGTAATTTATCAGAATAAAATTAGTTATAGCTAAAACTATACACTGGAAACCATTTTTTTTCTTTTTTTTGTTTTGTTATTTTTTATGGGAACCATTTTTAGGCAAGAAAGAGAATGAGCCCTAACTGGTTTGGCTCAGTGGATAGAGCATCGGCCTGCGGACTCAAGGGTCCCGGGCTCGATTCCGGTCAAGGGCATGTACCTTGGTTGCGGGCACATCCCCGGTGGTAGGTGTGCAGGAGGTGGCTGATCGATGATTCTCTCTCATCGATGTTTCTAACTCTCTATCCCTCTCCCTTTCTCTCTGTAAAAAGTCAATAAAATATAAATAAATAAAAATAAATAAAAAAAAGAAAGAAAGAGAATGAAAAGTTTCTACATATTTGTTGAAACTGGATTTTCATCCTTTCTCACTGAAGGTTTAGATTCTGTTCTACACACACATACACACACACACACACACACACACACACACACACGGTATACTTCTACAAATACACTCCCTAAAAAAGCTGTTCATATGATAAACATAATGCTTGCTCCCTCACTTCTTTCCAGTCCCTGCTCTAATTTATTATCATAAAAGAAGGCCTTTTCTCACCAGTGTATCTAAAATAGCATCACCTTTTTGTCAATATCTCAGTCTCCATCTCATTCATTATCTTTAGGGTGTTCCTATTTTCTACACCAGGATATTTTGCAAGTAAAATAGCATGCTTTTATTTTTTATTTTATTTTTAATATATATTTTATTGACTTTTTACAGAGAGGAAGGGAGAGGGATAGAGAGTTAGAAACGTCAATGAGAGAGAATCATCGACCAGCTACCTCCTGCACACACACCCCCACCCCACTGGGGATGTGCCCTCAACCAATGTACATGCCCTTGACCAGAATCGAACCTGGGACCTTTCAGTCTGCAGGCCGACGCTCTATCCACTGAGCCAAACTGGTTTTGGCAAAATAGCATGCTTTTAAAATTTCCACCAAAACAATAAGAATAAAAGGGTACTGCTCAGGGCAAATAGTGAAGAGTGTTCCTCCTGAATTTCTTCTTACTGCTATGTTCTTTATTTTTTATTTTCTCTTTCTTTATAATGACAGTTTTATAAGACCAGAAAAATTTCCTGTTTTGTTTGCTATATTTCTAGTGTGTATGGCAGTGCATGGTATATGCTAGGTATTTGATATCCAGGGAGTTAAATAAAATTCATAATTAACTGCCTCTCACTATTATTTTTATGAGTGTTTGAACTATCCTATTGAGAGATACCATTTGTAGTGTCATAATTCTTTGGTTAGGAAATATATTTTGTATTTCAAAATTTATAATATAATAGCTGCTCTGGCTTCATTTCCTTCAACATTTGGATATAAAGGAGATATGATCTTTTTTTATATTGCAGTAGATTACTAGGTGTCCCTAGTAGTTTTTCTTCCCTGTAGGGAAAAATGTTGGTTTCATTAGAGCCCCTGCTTTTCAGCTTCTGGGAATGGGTACTTACCTGGTGTTTGGAATATTTAAAATGCTCTCAGGTGGAGAATAAATGCTTGCCTGGATCCTCAAGAGAACTTGTAGGACTTTGTATACATATTTTAAATTTACAATGGCAAGTGCACCCCAACCAATTCATCTTCACCTCTGTAGTTAGGGCAGGTAAATCGGTGTTTAGAAAAAATAATTATTGGTCTTGCTGACACTGAGGGTTAACAGCCTTCTGGTATTCTCTCAAGGTATTTCCTATAGCTTTTGGTTCACTCCATGTGACTAGGATTTCTGGATTATTGCAGTGAATTTACTTTTAACTCATACTGAAAGTACATGAAAATGAAAGTTCTACAGAGGAAGGAGAAAAATTGTCATTTCTTAGTTACAAGATGAAGGGCAACTATGAGGTTAATTACATTACATGTTCCAGTAGATGTAATTTACATTAATTTAGGGTTGGTTTTCAGCAGCATTATTTTTTTCTATAAAGCTTTTCCTTCAATAATTTAAGGTCTTTCTTCCTAAAGTATTTTTGCCAAAATATAGTTTTTAAATCAAAGGAATAAAATGTTTTTTTATAGAAACCAGGAAATAGTTTTTCTCAGAAGTTAATCTGTGTTCTTATGATAAAATGTAAACTGAACAAACTCAATTACTTTTCGGGCCTTTTCTTTACAGCCGAGATGTTTCAGTAACAATATAACCTACACTATTTATTCCATTAATTCACTTGTTTGGCAGTTAATCATTGTGTCCCTGGTAGATTCAGAAGGTATAGAGTATTTTTGTTGCCAGTGGAAATGGGGTCCTTGTGATGTTGGGAGAAAAGCATTTTGGAGACCGTGCATGAGAGGATGTAGGGTACTAGCAAGGTTTATTAAAGCTGGAGCAAACACAAAGCACTGCCCCAGGTTCAGCTCCGTCCTGCTGTAACGAAGTCTAGCCCTGTCTTCATTGAGCCCATAGGAAAGGTCAGGGTCCAGAAATTCTGTGCCATTGGTTCAGTTCAGTTCACTGCAGTCTCTGCCCTTATCCAGCTAGCTTAGCCTCTGCTCCTGGCTGTTCTTCCATGGTGCCATGTTACCATATCCAGTACTCCGGCTTGCACTTGGAGCCTGATTATAGTTCAAAATGGCTGTGAGGCCCTCATGGCTGCTACATAGAGAGGGGAGAAATAATGTGCAAAAAGATATATAGGTAGGTAGCTAGATAGATACGGATTTGTTGTTCCATTTATTTATGAATTCATTAGTTGATTCTGGTGTGTGCCTAGGATTAAACCTTCATCCTTGGCATCTCAGGACAATGCTCTAACTAGTAGAGATACCCAACTAGGACTGAAGAATGATCTTTCTAATTACTCTCTAATTTGTCTTTTGGTCATAGAGCATCCTGATTTTTATTTATTTTAACAGTGTATTTGTTTCATCTCTTTTAAAAAAGGATATTTTTCTAAATATTGGGATTATTGTCTTCCAGACTTCAGAAAATACCATTCCATTGTCTTTTTGTTTCCTTAGTTTCTATTGTGAAATCATCTATCAATGTTATTATTTCTTTCTCACAGGTATTCTGTCATTTTTCCAATGGTTCCTTTTAATAGCTCATGTCTTTCTTTTCCTATAGCTTTATTTTGATGTGTCCAACTGTATGTGTGTGTGTGTGTGTGTGTGTGTGTGCATTTTAAAATATATTCTGCTTTGTGTTTGTATCTTGATATCTTTCTTTGCATACATTTTTAGACATTACCTTTTTTAGTATTCCCTTGCCCCTTTCTCTGCTCTCCTTTGTAAATCCAATGATAGTGTTAGGCCCTCTTACTCTATCTCTTTTCTTCTCCTCTTTCTGTTCTTTAACTTTTGGCTTTCGGTGCTTCTCTCAAAAAAAATTTTTTTTTTGGTCTCCCAATTCTAAAAATCTCTCTTGGGTCATTTGTAATTTGTTGATAAAACCCATTCACTGTGTTTAATTTTGGGTTATTTTATTTTTGTTAAAATGTTTTCATTCTGTTTATAGTGGTCTCCAGTTAGCTGTTAAAAATTCTCAATCTTGTATTTTATTTTATTGAGCATATTAAGCATATTTTAAGTCTCAGTCTGATAAACTTTTTTTTCTGAATCTCCTGTTTATATGCTTTTATTTTCTGTGATCTCTTTGTTTTTTTATCTAAATGCTCATTTTTTCTACTGACTTAGTCAGTTTTCATTGAATGTCAGACTTTGAATATAAAAATTATGGAAATAATTTGAAACGGAGAATATTTTCCTTCCTGACCTTTACTTGTGGTAAAGACTTGTGATTGTTTTAGCAGATTACTAGGGGGCACAAGCATTTCTGGATTACCTTAATTCAGACAGGATTTTGTATGATTCAGATTTATGTCTCAGTTACTGTCTTAGTATGTTTGGCCTGCTACAACAAATACCTATCATAGACTGGTAGGCTTATTAAACAATAGAAATGCATTTCTCCCAGTTCTGAAGCTTGGAAAGTCCCAGATCAAGGCATCAGTAGTTTCCATGTCTAGTGAGGGTCCATTTTCTATTCATTGATGGCCATCTTCTCTCTGTGTTCTCATGTGGTGGAAGGAGCAGGAAAGCTCTCTAGGGTCTCTGTTATAAGGACACTAATTCCATTTATGACTTTACTCTAATTATCTCCCAATGGTCCGAACTCCAAATATTACATTGGGGTTTAGGATTTCAGTATATGAATTTTAGGGGCTACAAATATTCCGTGTATATCTATTTTTAGTTTATTATTTACTCTTGTGGTTTATATTTCCAAGATCCAGTTCTATAGTCTAGCTCAGTGGTCGGCAAACTCATTAGTCAAAATATCAACAGTACGACCATTGAAATTTCTTTTGAGAGCCAAATTTTTTAAACTTAAACTATGTAAGTAGATACATTGTTATTAACTTAATTAGGGTACTCCTAAGCTGGCCTTTGCTAAAAACTCAAAGGGCCAAAGAGCCTCATGTGGCTTGCGAACTGCAGTTTACTGACCACTAGTCTAGCTAGTTAATCAGGCCATTATCTCTGCTCTGTCTTCCCAAGGCCACGGTACTCCAATTTGTGTTCCTCTACTTCATGAGAATATTAAAAGCTAAGAGAGAACAGAGGATTTTTAAGGCAATGAAAATACTATGAATATTATTTATAATGATGGAAATATGTCATTATACATTTGTCCAAACCCACAAGGAGTAAACAATATGGCAAACTGTGGACTTTGGGCAATTATGATATGGCAGTGTAGGTTCATCCTTGGTAAAAAACAAAATGTAACATTCCCGTGAGTGATGTTGATAATGGGGAGGCTGTGCATGTGTGGGGGCTGGGAATACATGGGAAATCTCTGTAACTCCCTCTCAATTGTGTTGTAAAAGTAAGACTACACTAAAAAAAATAATAATAAAGTCTTAAAAAAATCAGAAAGAAAACCCCACCGAGGGTGGAGGGTTAATCTATATTATAGATTCGTAAAGTCACAAGAAACATATCAACAATATACATATCAACAAGTAGGTCCTCGGGTTATGTCAGAGATCCGTTCCTATGGTGCTATGTAATGTGATTTTCGCTCTAAGTCTGAACCCACCTACTTAAGCATCTACCTCACTCACATGGAGCACATACACAGCAGTAATGAAGTGACACAGTTAAAAAATTTAAAAGAAAGATAACAATTCCTGACCTTTACTTGCGGTAAATAAATAATAAAAAACATAAAGGACATATGTACATATGCCAAAATGACGGAACTTTTTTTTATAAATAAATGGGAGATGGTGACATAACCACAAAATGACATATGTTGAATATCATGTAATTCGAGGACTATCTGTATATGTGTACACACACACACACACACACACACACACACACGTAGTCTACCCAACAATTACTTTGACTTTTAGATACTTCTATAGTAAAGTAACTAACTTTTGTTTGTTTATTAATTTGTTAAACTTTCAGATGATACAGCATTGTTTGAGTTGATTCAACTAGTTCCACCAGGTACTGTATTATATTTGATAAGGTAATTGACATGTGAACCCATTTCAATGAAATGCTTTTTAAATATCTCATATTTTCCTCTTCTTCCCAAATTAAGAACAATGTTGAATTTCTAGTATTCTTCCACTATGTGTAAAATATCAATAGACCAAAATAATACATATAGAAAGATCAACATAAGTGGCATTTGAACATACTTTTCTAAAATTGAATCAGTAGTAATGATTGAAAGCAATATATATATTATTCTAATGTATTTTGTGACTTTCATAAAAATTGACAGGTTTTTGTGATTTTTCTAAAACTATATGCTTTTTTGATAGTTATCTGTTTTTGTTTATTGACTGCTATTGGGAATTGAGGGAAATAAAATCTTACCTATTTAGCAAACATTACAAATCCCTAGAATAGGTAGAGTTACAATATGGAGGATAGTTTTGTTTCTATTATTGATATCTTTGGTTATAGAAGAAATCTGTCTTAATCAAGTACTTATTTATGTGAAAAATAGAAAACTTCATTTATTGAAAACTAGTTATTTTTAAAAAAATTGAATATTAAATATATATCTAATTCAGATAATCACAAATTCCAGAAAATGTCTATATATTTTTTAAATATATAATCTAATAACTTATAGTGACAGGTAGAAAAGAATGGGAGATAGAAAAATTTATAGAGATTGTAATTAAATTTCAAATCTGTGAATGTCATAGCAACTTGATACATTTACAGAGCTTCTTTTTCTAAGGAACTCACAGGTACTCATTAAATTTAGATGAATATTCTCCCTTCTACAAAAGGAGGTAGGGATAATCAGTAATATGTGCTACATGTCTGAATAAGGAAATGTGTTAATCTATTGAACATAACTTTAATTTTCTTTTCATAGAAAAAAAAAAAAACTATGACCCTGAAGCAGGTATTATTTCAGTAAGGCATCAGGCATTTATATATTGTATCTGATAATTTGGTTTCTAAATAGAATATTTTGTTAAAATTTGAATCACAGGGTATCTTTCTTGTAGTGGGTGAAACACTGTCTACATATGATGAAAATACACGAGATTTTATGTTCCCGGGTCCAAACCAACTTTCTGGACACCATGATTCAAACCGCCAGGTTACCATGAGGAGGATTTCTGGCCTTCGAGTAAGTGCTTACTATTTTCTGAGTTAATTTGTGATGTAGGATCAATGTTAAAAACCACCACAGAGCCCTCAATACCTTTACCACTCCTCCCACCATTCCTGTCTGTCTCTCTGTCTCTCTTCTCTCTTTTGTCCCCTTAAAAGAAAGACCAATAAACATTTGGAAAGATGCTCAATTTCATTAATATTTAAGGAAATCTTAATTAAAATAACTATGTGACTTTATTTGTATAGCCATAAAATGGTAAATTTTAATAAATCTCACATCAAAAGTGTGAAAAAAGGAAACTCTAATGCTGCTATGCCACATAAATGGGAACAATCAATCACAATTCAGAATTATCTAGTAAAGACAAAGATTCTCATAGCCTATGATGTTCTAAATATATGTATTAGAGATATATTTTCACTGGTATACTAAGAGTCTTCTTAGAAATGTTCTTTAATCCACTGTTTATAATAGTGAAAAACTTAAGTGCTCATTAAGGAATTTAGATAGATTAATTACTACTATGTTCATGTAATGGAAATATCTACTCTAATAAAAGAGAAACATGCAAATTACCATCGCTCTGCTATGCTACCAGCCAATCAAAGTGAGTATGCAAATTAACCTGAAAATATGGTGGCAGCCCTCCCCCTGTCTGCTGCTCCAGGCCTGTGGGGGTCCAAGAAGTCAGGTGCCAGCGCCTGAGGCTGGCTACAGCCTGGGGGATGAAGAGGCCACCTGCCCCCTGATCCCAGGACGCAGACAGCAGCGGAAGCTTCACATCCACCTGCCCCACGTCCTGGGGGGAGACAGAGAAACCAGCCCCAGTGCCTAAGGCTGGCTGCAGCCTGGGAGATGAGAAGCCACCTGCCTGGTGAGCCAGCTGGAGAAGTCACCCACACTGCATCCCAGGGAAGATGGAGAAGCTGCCTGCCTGTGGTCCAGGCGCCAGCACCTGCACTGGCTATGGCCTGGTAGACAGAAAATTCGCCCACTCTGTGGCTGGCTGTGACCTGGGAGATGGAGAAGCCACCCACCCTGCATCCCGTGTGGCTGCAGCTGGCCGCGGGCTGACCAGAGGAAGGGAAGTCCAGATCCCAGGTGCCTGTGGTTGGCTGGAGGATGGAATCCTATGTCCCAAATGTGGGGCCCAGGCAAAGGTGGTTAGGGGCAATCAAGCCATCAGGGGAGCAGTTAAGAATATCAGGGTGGCAGGCAGAAGAAGTTAGGGACAATCAGGCAGGCAGGCCAGTGGTTAGGAGCCAGCAGTTCTGGATTGTGAGAGGGATGTCTGACTACCAGTTATCCCCTGAGGGGTCCCAGATTGGAGAGGGTACAGGCCGGGCTAAAGGACACTCTTCCCACTCTCCCCCACCCCCCATTCATGAATTTTGTGCACCGGCCACTAGTATATTTATATTTATAAGCTGCATTACGACAACAGACTCCCTATCCTTCTTCCAACTTCTTTCAGCTTTCATTGGATGATTTCAAAATATTTTCATCCCTGAAAATGTCTTTCTTTTAGAGAAAATGAGAAGAGCCCCTGCTGTTTCAAAGAAGAAAAAAGCAAAAGTTAGCTAGCTTGAAATAATTTGGATTTTTTTTTTTTTTACTAACTTTAAATATATACTAGAGTAATCTGAGAAAGGAGAGAGAGGTAATATATGAGTCAATATGTTGAATTAAGTAATTTCTCTTATAGGGGTGAGTTTATGATAGCTCTATCCTAGTAAATAACAATTTCAGCTTGCTGAAAGTATAAACATTGACTAACTAGCAAATCTATGGAAATATACCTCCTTTGGGATATTTTCAGAATCCATTAGACCTTCTTTACTAGGAAAATCTTCAAGAGTGTTTCAGGAACTGTCAAGAAACTTGCAATGAAAAAAGTACCTGATTTTAAATTATGATCTTTTAAAAATAATTTAAAGCGCTGTATTACACCGAACTGGCAATATAAACATAAGAGTGTGGACCATTAACAGTTATCTTTCTTAATTTAATTTGAATTATTTTTACATATATTCAGAAGATAATGCATTACTAAGGCAATATATAATATGAGCCTTCTGGTTAATGGTAGTATGAAGAGAAAGGTTGGCCAATTCCTCTCTCCACACAAAATAAATATAAAACTGGACAAAATTGTCACAAACAGCAGTTTAAGGATCCTGGAAGCTGACTGGCAAGGTAATTAAGACAAAATAGATCAAGAGTGTTTATGCTTGGTGTGGTGATGATGGTGATGGTGACGGGGGGTAGGGGGGTGGGAAGGGGGAATGGGCAGGGATTGCAGAGAGAGAAGAGGGCATAGAGGGGATAAAGGGTGATGGGGAAAAATAAAATAAGAGTGTTTATGCTTGAATAACTGCTAAAGTTTTGGGTTAAAATGGCGGGAGTATGTGGCTTTCTTGCCTGGGACTGCTCCCTCCCCCTATGTGGCCAGAGAGAATTGTGGCTTTACCAAACCTGGGTCTGGGCAGGAAAATCAGCTTTTTTCTTGCAGGAGTCAGAATTAATTTGGGGCAGAGAGACTGTGATATTGTGATTTATAGTAAATAAATATTTAATGTTCATCCCCTTTCTGCTACAGAGCTCCTAAAACCCTTAGAATTTCTAAGTCATTAGATCATTGTTAATTAGGTGATATTTTTTTATTAGAGGAAGGGAGAGGAATAGAGAGAGAAAGAAACTTCAATGTTGATGAGAGAATCATTGGTTAGCTGTCTCCTGCACACCCCTACTGGGGATTGGAGCCCACAACCCTGGGTATGTGCCCTGACAGGGATTGAACCCGAGACCTTCTGCTTCATAGGTCAACACAACCACTGAGCCACATTGGCTGGACTTAGGTGATTTCTAGAAAGCCCTAGGTAACTTAAGGAAGAGGGTTGGAACTTTCAGCTCCACCCTAGACTTCTAGGGTGGTTAGAGGGGCTGGAGATTGAGTTCAGTTACCAAAGGCCAATGATTTAGTCAATTGTGTCTATGTAATGAGGCTCCATAAATACCCAAAAGGCCTGGGTTCAGAGATCTTCCAGGTTGGTGAACATGTGGAGAGGAGCAGGAAGAGTGATGTGCCCAGTGAAGGCATGGGAGATCTGTATCCCCACATATTTTGCCCTGCAACTATCCACCTAGGTCAGTGGTCAGCAAACTCTTTAGTAAACAGAGCCAAATATCAACAGTACAACAATTGAAATTTCCTTTGAGAGCCAAAGTTTTAAACTTAAACTATATAGGTAGGTACATTGTTTTAACTTAATTAGGATACTCCTAAGCTGGCCTTTGCTAAAAACTTAAGGAGCCAAAGAGACCCATGTGGCTCACGAGCCACAGTTTGCTGACCACTGATCTAGGTGTTCATCTGTATACTCTATATGGTAACAGCAAACTGTTATTCTGAGTTCTGTGAGCAACTTCTAGCACAATACCTTGCCTGAAGTAGGTACATAAATGCCTCTTGATTGAATTGAATGAATGAATTGTATCTGATTTGTAGACTTCATAGAGTGACATTTGAGACGGTGTGATAACTTTATATATCAACTTGATTAGGTTATGGCACCCTGTTGTTTGATCAAACATTAGACTAAGTATTACTGTGAGGATATTTGTAGGTGTTATTAATATTTCCAATCAGTTTATATTAAAACTTTGTGACTGGATCACAAGAATTTGCCAACTTTGTTTGGTTCCACCTCATATTACACAGTGTCACAAAGTATCATATTTAAAAAAGATATTAGCTTGTAAGAACATGTAATAAATGACTTCAAAATGCCATGGGTACTTAATTTTAAAGCGTGCTTTTAGCATTTATGTAAAACGTTTTTTGTACTCATTCAATAGAAACTTATCTGGCCACTGGGTAAAGCTAGTAATAAAACTACTGGTCCACAATGTGTTAATTACAGGAGATTGCTCTTGATAATGTTGTTGAACTCATCCAAATAATTGAATGCCTGAAGAGCAAAAACAGAGGTTTTCTGGAGAATATGGAGTCTTGCCTCAAGTATAGAAACACTGCATGAGTGCCCAGCCTGCTGATTGGCTTGTGGTATCAACTTTAGCCTGAGTTTACAACGTGCCAGCCTGCCCTATGGATTTGGGACTTGTTTCTCTCTCTCTCTCTCTCTCTCTCTCTCTCTCTCTCTCTCTCTCTCTCTCTCTCTCTCTCTCTCTCTCTCTCTCTGGGTTTAGCTTACACATTAGAGGAATGCAAGTACTTTGTGGTAAGATGGTAGACTATAGTGATTTTAAAACATGTCCACATATTTTGGGTACTCCTCTATTGAAAGGTTAGCCTAACCCCTTTTATTTGTGCACTGTACTTAGTGAATCTAACAAATAGAATATGGCAGAAGCATGAGTGTTATACTTCTGAGACCACATCACAGAAGGATCGTGACTTCCTCCTTGCTTTGCTCTTGGATCACACTGTCTGCCATGTCATGAGGACACTCAGGCAGCCACATGGAGAGGTTAATTTGATGTGGAGCTGAGTCCTTGCTGAAAGTTAGGGAAGAACTGAGGCCTGCAGCTGTGAATGAGCCTTCTCTAGATGCAAACACTTCAGTCCCAGTAAAGCCTTCAGGTGACTGCAGCCCAAGAGACATCTTGATTGCAATCTTGAGAGATTTTGAGCCAGAATCACTCAGTTCAGCATCCTACAGCTTCCTGCCCCATAGAAACTGTGAAGTAATAAGTGCTTACTGATGTTTTAAAGTGCTAAGCAATACCTTATCAGTAATAGATAACAAAGAAACATAATGGATATTATTAATAGTAGATATGTTTGCAGAAAAACAATCGCTTAATTTTTAGGCAAGTCAGATTTGTTTTTCTGTAGCATGTGTGATGTTTGAAACTTTAAACTTAGTAGGTCAAAGGCTAGGTTTGTAGGGGACAAATGTAGGCACCTTTGGTCAATTTCTGCCTTCTATCTGTATTAGAGAGAAGCCTCACTGAGAACAGAAAATATCTTTAAATGTTTTGGTGAAGGCATAACTTGTGTGCTTCCAAGTATTTTCTCAGGTGCTTTGTGACTGTTCCTTTGAATTTCACCATTTGTCTTCACTTATCTCAAAAAAGTGAATAGATCTGAATGTAAGCTATATCATGGGAAAAAATGTTGGAGGAATCAGTACAGATTCCTCTTCTTATTTTTGACAACTGCATATCCAGGAGCTATGATTTTTTTTTTAACATGAAGAGACTATCCAAAGTATTTCTTGATTATGTAGTTAGATATGTTTTTAGTTGTAAAAGCAAAAAGAGCTAAAATCCATGAAGTATTTTCATGTATTTATGACTTTAATATTGCATCATAGTTTAAAAATCTTTAAAGAAATTTGACAGGGAAATACTTAAAAATTAAAAAGTGTATCATTTATTTGATAAAAGTAATATAATCAAATTGTAAGTGAATCACAAACAGTGAAACTGTTTCCAGCTAATATTTAGCATCATTATATTGTCTTTATCTTCAATATAGACTGTTTGGCTGTGGATAGAGGATCAGCCTGGACTGAAGGGTCTCAGATTCTATTCCAGTCAAGGGCACTTACCTAGGTTGCAGGTTCGATCCCTGGCTCTGGTCAGGGGATGTACAGGAGGCAACCAATCGATGTGTCTCTCTGACATCAATGTTTCTTTCTCTCTGTCTGCCTCCCTCCCTCCCATTCTCTCCAAAAATCAATGGAAAAATATTCTCAGGCCAGGATTCACAACAACGAAACAGTGAAATGTCTAAAAATGCCTCTTTCTCCCCTCAGGGAATTGCTCCAAAGCTGGAATTTTCTACAACCTCAGTGATTACTGAATGTCTGATAAGTTCAAGGAAGTGCCGCACTCAGGTTAGTCATTTAAAGTATTGAATGGTTTAATTTATCTGTTCATATTTATGGGCATTTGGCAAGCAGTATTATTATTAATTTACTGTAGCTGTTTTCACTTTTTTTTTTTTTTTTGGTCCATCTTTAGTTTAGGGATAATAATTATCATAGGTTTTAGCAGTTTGGTTATATATTTTTTTAAAACATTTTAAAACTTTATTTTTTGTTGTTGACATTATTATAGATGTCCCCATTCCTCTTCCCCCACTTGGCCCAACTCCACCCAGCCCCTGCCTCCCCTTCCCTCTTGCCATCACCACACTGTCATCTGTGTCCATGGGTTATGCATATATGTTACATATGTTCTTTGGCTAAATCTTAATAAATGTGAGAGTGAAAGGTCTGCTACACATGATAGATGGTGCCGGATGTTATTTTTTTAAAAACTGTATGGGCCTTTCTTTAATGCCAAGAAATGAGGCTGTCAGAAAGATGTTGAGATCAAGACATCCCCGAGAACTAGATTGGAAGCTTCTATAAATCTTACAGAGGCTACAGGTTACTGCAGAAAGTTCTAAGGATACCTTTTTAGCAAATATGACTGAGGTCTCAGGCTGGGATATTGGTTTAGTGAGTTATGTTTTCTTGAATGTGTCTAATTCCTTAAGGGACTATTCCTCAGTTTGGCGAGGTTACTGTTACTATCAGATCAAGTGAACCTCAGACACTCCAGCCTAAGTACCTTCTATATTTTTGAAAACTGCCTTTAGTGAACTGAGATATCTGGCTCTAATATTCCATTCTGGTCTCACTCCTTGAATCATCAGGGTCGTCTTGCTACCTTGTCCAGAGGTTATCTCTTAATGCTTAGGCATCACTCCTATGTGGATGCATAATGACCAGGTAACAATGACCAGCCTGTGACGAAGAGCCAGGGATATATAAAGCCCTGAGGGCCCAAGCAGGGCAGGACGGGGCCTACGATGGAAAGAGTGGAGTCTTAATTTACTGCTTTATCGGTTTTAGAGTAAATTTGCTGGAGATGATAACTCTGACTTAAACTAAGAAAGGTAAAACATAGTTATAAAATTATCAAAGGGATAGTATCTTATTGAGCAAGATATTTAATACATCAGAATTTGGCTATGGTTATTTGTCTTTTTTAAATGCAAGCTGAAACACAGCTGTTAGAGTTCTAGCAGTTTATACTTACTGAATGTCGAGATATGTTTTTGACTTGTTTTTGATATACACACTGCACACTTGTTAGAAGTTGTAAATTGTTAGAAATGTCTTACATGGACTCAGACAACATTTTTCTCTCCACATTAAGATGACATGCCAATTTAGAGCGTGGTTAAAGAAGTCTTTTTCTGTCTGGAGTATAGCATATACACAGAAAAGCACACATGTTCTAATAGTACAGCTTGGTGGAAGAGTCCTTTCGAAATGTAAAACTATCTCCAGAGTCTCCCCATTAGTACTTCATTTTCCTCATAAACATTTGGGAAGTCTTGTTTTAACATGCTATTTCATTTAAAAAATATATATTTTTTTATTGATTTTTTACAGAGAGGAAGAGAGAGGGATAGAGAGTTAGAAACATCGATGAGAGAGAGACATCGACCAGCTGCCTCTTGCACATCCCTTACTGGGGATGTGCCTGCAGCCAAGGTACATGCCGTTGACTGGAATCAAACCTGGGACCTTTCAATCTGAAGGCCGACGCTCTATCCACTGAGCCAAACCAGTTTCGGCTAACATGCTATTTCAATATTTATCATTTGTTCTTTATTAAACAGAGATGGAAGAGAATAGGTTTTGGTGTCAGACAGATCTGGGTTCAGGTTTTTCATAGGCTATTTTAAAGATTAAATTGGAGACTTTGCCTGGCACATGATATTTAATGAATTAATTTTGTGGCTGTTACCAGGTTATTTTAAAGATAATTGGGAGAGATCAGAAGATAATAATTGAAATATAAAATGGAAAACATTGTGTGATAGGCCCAAAGAGTATATACATTTACATTAAAATTATGAATGTTAACAGCCAGAATTATAATCTTATTTGAACTTATTTGAAAATGTAATAAATCTACTTTTTTAAAAAGTGAATATTACATTTAAAATGTTAACAGCTTTAAAGCATTTTCAGATTCAAATATAAGAATAAGACAAACCACTTTTATTGTTAGGAGAGGTGTCCATAAAATCATAAAAATTATTGAGATTATTGAGGTTTACAATGCTTATAATCTTTATTTCTTTTGGCACATTTCAAATTGAATGTTTTGTCACCAATTAGATTTACTGGAAAAAAAAGTAAGCATATTATTGTGATTTCCTGGAATAAACCTAGTTTTCAACTTTTTTTTTTTTAACCTACTGCAAAGTAGAATTCATTATTAGTTAAATATCAATATATGCTTTACTAATATGTTTGTTAGTCTGCCGTGTCACGTAGCTTTCGCTGTGTAAAAAGCCATACTGACTTAGTGGCTTAAAACAAAATGTTTCTCACGGTTCTGTGGATTGGCTGGTGATTCTTTTGGTCTGGACCGATTAGGCTAGGGCTAAATCATCTGGAATGGCTTCATTCACATCTTTCTCAGTTGGCTGCCTTTTTGGTCCAGGAAGGGACTTCACATTTCTGGCAATTGGCTTTATTTCAGCTGAGGCAATGGCCACAGACACTCATCATGTTGTAGGCTAACTCCACTCAGTTTGGCTCTACCACATAGTGGCAGGAAGGTTCTTAGGCGTAAAAGACAGCAAGTATTTTTCAAGTCTCTCTGAGTCTCATGTGCTATTATGCTGTTGGCCAAAGGAGCAAGCCATTATGTCAGCAGTATAAACAGCACTTGCTTTGCATTTTATTGGCATTAATAGGGTGCATTAAGGAGTGAGGAGAGTTAAGACAGCAGGTTTCTATTGTAGATATATTACTATTTGTAACTTCTAGTAGAACTTAACATTTAAAAAATGAAAAGAGAAGGTGGGGTTTATTACTTCAGCTTTGGTATAATCAGAGGTGGATAAGTAGGAACTTTACAGCTTTTCTAAAGTGGATGATCACGGGCTCATCTGGGTCTGGAGGTAAGAGATACTGAAATGTAGGAAGGTCTGGGGAATGAGGTCTAGGGACTAAAGGGCTGAGAGGGCCAGTAACAGATTCAGGGAGAATAAACGAAGTAGGTTAAGGAAAACGTTTTGGTGAGCAAGGGATTTCAGAGTTTGGGATGCCATGGGTCTGTATAATGATGAAATCTAAGAAAAGTACTAGAAGATAGTTAAAGTTGAGAAATAGAAAGCCTCAGTCCAAGGCCTTAGAGAAATTCATTGCTTGAACATTTTGTTAAACCTTAAAGTTCCTTTTATGTGCTGCCATCCCTGCCTTTGTGAATCAGTGTGATGTCATAGAGGCAGATGAAATGGGCTAAGGTAGGAAAATTCTGAATTACTTGTTGAAGTCACCGAACAAGGTGGGAGAAGGGCCAAGAGCCAAAAAAGATGAAGAAATATGTTGCTGATGGTTTGTATGAAACTCATGGACTTATTTTTCCAATTAGGAAAATATTTTTTTCCTTTTTATCTACTTTTAAAGAATATTTTATTTTTCTCCCTTTTATTTCACATTTTTATTTTCTTAGAATAGATGCCTTTAGCAAATAGGGAAGGGGATTAAGAAAGTAGAAAGTGGGGTAGGATTGATGGTTTTCTAAAGTGATTAAAGTTAGGAGGACATTGAAGATTCTAAACTGCCCTAATATTCTCATTTTTTTCTAATATTGGAAAGCTCATAATTCTAGAAAGTGAGTGAAGAGGTCTTATTTACTTACTAGAGGCCCAGTTCATGAAATTCATGCACTGGTAGGGTCCCTAACAGCTGCCGGCTGCCAGCTGGGTACTCCCTCCCTTCCCCCCATAGGCACAGCCAGATGACCTCTTGGTAGAGGGGACAATTTGCATACTATGCTTTTATTATATAGGATAACACATCTTTTAATGCATTTATAAGGCAGAGACTAAATAAAATGTTATCTTAATAATGCAAAAAATTTAGAATCACATTTAAAAAAATTCAGACTGATAACTTTTTTCTAGAAGATAGAATGCTAATCATTCCAGTTTATTACATGTCTTTTATACATTTTTACTTTTATAACAAATGTGGAACCAGAATTAAATTGGTATGGTTATCATCCTCCTCCTATATAATAAAAGGGTAATGTGCAAATTGACCAAACAGCAGAACGACCTGTCGCTATGACACGCACTGACCACCAGGGGGAAGACACTTAGCACAGGAGCTGGCCCCTGGTGGTCAGTGTGCTCTCACAGGGAGAGGGCCACTCAACCACAAGCCAGGCTGACAGCTAGGGAGCACAGCAGCGCTGTGCTAAGGATGTCCCACTGCTAAACGGCACAGGCCAGGCTGAGGGCCCCCCTCCCATCCTGGGACCCCCTCCCATTTCTCCCCGCGGACTCCCCGCCCCCCTCCCGTGCATGAATGTTATGCACCAGGCCTCTAGTAGAATTATAAATTTATAGTTTGGTGGAGATCTTAAAATCCTAATCACCTTTTATAATTCAAGTAATATATTTCATGAAAACATGTTCTTCAGATTTTCACATTTATACTTCTATATATTTATAATCATAGCATATGAATAAAACTTATTTTAATAGTTTTCTCAATGAAGATGTCATATCAATTAGACATGTGTATTTGTAATATTAATATAAATCCTCTTAAATTATATAATTACTTGAATACTTAATTATAAACAATAAATCAAGGTTAGCATTAACTTTTTTTAGTATACTGAAAAGTAACTTTTCTGACTTTGTTTCCTAGATTTTTCAAATGATTAAATATTGGGTTTTCTTTTTCATAAAGTATTTGTTAAACTTCGAAGGAAGGTTCACATAGTATTCTTAATTGACTTATAGACAGAGTTTTCTAGGAGAATTTGAGTTTGACTTCCCTTAGGATATGCACAAATAGGAAAGACTAATCTAATTGGCTTTGATAGATTACACTGCTATAAATTTATTTTAAAAATATATATCTATTTACATTTATCTATCTTTCTTCCACCCAAGTTCATTTTATTTTCTGTGTTTAGGATAAATATATTTACCATACGGCTCCAGTTGAAAAACCACACGGCAGACTGCAATTCAGAACATCAAGATCTCAAAAGAAAAAATCCAAGTCACCTGAGAGAAGTAAATATTGCGTAAATGCAAAAAGCTACGAACAGCCTACGATTTCTTCAAAATCACACTCTCCATCTCCCTACACAAAAAGACGCATGTGTGAGCTATCTGAAGACACCAGGCGGCGGCTGGCCCACTTAAATCTGGGACCCTATGAATTCAAAAAAGAAACAGATAAACCTCCATTTGTGATTAGACATGTACGTGTTCTCTTAAACATTTCCATTTAAAACTAAACTAATCTGCTCTTTCACAAAAATATTATTCTAAGACTTCTTTCAACTTCTAGCCTATGTTAATAATTTTCTTTCCTGAATTGTTAGCCTATCAATCTAAAATGGGAAGTTAACTGGGAATAAAAGAACATTCTTTTGTCAGTTTTTAAGCCTGACAAAGATACAGCTCCACTATGAATGTCATATTAAATTCTCTAAGTACCCATTTCCTTTTTTCTTATACTGTGTACAGCATAATAATTGTACTGATTGAACTTAGATGTAATTGATGTTAGTACAAAAATGGCAGAACAGAGTTTTAAAAGGGGTCTTAGTTATCTTTATGAAAAGGAAGACCCTCCCCCTAATTTTTCTCCAGCCTTTTAAAAAATTATAATGGAAAGTAAGTTTTCTTTAAAATTACATTTCCTGTGTAAACTTTAAATAATGAGTGGATCTTTGAAGCAGATTGTTATTTTGACAGTGATGGGAAGGCCTTTGAAAATGAAGAGCATTAACTTAAGGGTAGCATAGTTCTAATCTTTCTATGCAGAAACCTGCTTTTCATATGGTTTACGTATATATTACTGTGATTACTTTAGACTTATTTCTATAGAATTTATAAGTTCTGATAATATTATTTTTTGTGGTGGTTTGTATCAACAATATCCAGATAATTTGTACTTGCTTGTTTGATGGCAGTTTAGCATTCTTTTAATTTTATATTTGCCCTTAATTGTAAATTAAATTGAAAAGAAAGGACATACTAGGTGGCTATGCACAAAGACAACTGGGAATATTTTGGGGGTTAGCCACATAGAAGTTGTTTAGGAAAATAACTGTTCTTAACATGTTTATTATATTGTTGCTTTTCACATCAGTGTTCAAAATAGAATAATTCTAATATGGCTTGTATAAACCTTGACATTTTTATTAAAGTGATTTTCCTCAGCTTTCTAATGAAAAGAAATGCATACAGTTAGAAAATTGCTTGCCTTATTGTATAGGAAATTAGATTTTTCTAGTTGTATTTATAAATATAGGCATGTCTCTCCCCACCTCCCCTATAGTCATTAATGATTTTAAAAGCATTTAACAAATTGAAAACCAAACCAAATCTTAATTTGTTACATCCATATGCAAAATGTTAACACTTCTAGGAAAGACATTATAGTTTTACATATATTGTATGAAATATAGCCTAAAGAATATGGAGCAGTTTCAAGAAATCATTAGTATGCCCCCAAATAGACTGGCACACCATTCTAAAAAAGTTAAACAGCATTTTTTTCTTTTTCATTTATCAAGAATAGAATTTTATTTATGCAGAGTAAATTTGTTTTCCTATTGTGGTAAAACACATGCAGATTTACCATTTCAGTCCTTTTAAAGCATATAATTTAGTGGCAGTAAGTACATTCATATTGTTCTGCAGCTGTCACAACTGTCTATTTCCAGAGCTTCATTATCCTAAACCAAAACCCTGCACTCATTAAACATTCACTTCCCACTCCTCTTTCCCTCCAGTCCCTTGCCACCACTAATCTGACTTTTATCTGTCTGGCTTTTCCTATCCTGCCATTTCATATAAGTAGAAACATACAATATTGCCATTTTGTGCCTGGTTTTTTAATTTAGAACAATGTTACTGAATTTTCACCCTTGTTTTAGCATGTGTCAGTATTTGATTCTTTTTTGTATGAATACATAACAAATTTTCTTTATCATCTGTTGATTGGTATTTGGGTGGTGGTTTTTTGGGGTTGTTTTTGTTTTGTTTTTTGCCTTTTGGCTGTGTGAACGGTGATTTTTATGAACATTTGTACAGATGTTTTTGTTTGAATGCCTTTCTTAATTCCTAGTGGCTTTAATACCCAGGAGTGAAATTTCTGGGCCATTAGGTAATTCTACGTTTAACTTGTTGAAGAATTATCAAACTGTTTCCTGCAGTGGTTTTATATTTTCACCAGCAATCTATGAGAGTTCCAATTTAGCCACATTCTTAACAATACTTTTTATTTTCCATTTTGTTTTCTTTTTATTAGAACTATCCTAGGGGTTTGGTATGTCATTATGGTTTAGATCTTCATTTTCCTAAAGACTAATGATGTTAAGCATCTTCTCATGTGCTTGTTAGCCAATTGTGTATTTTCTTTGGAGAACTTTCCATTCAGATTTTTTGCCCATTTTCAAGTAGTAGGTTGTTTGTCTTTTTGTTGTTCAGTTGTAAGTTTTCTTTATATATTTAGGATTCTAGAACCTTATCAGATATGATTTGTAATTTTTTTTCTCATTCTGTGGCTTGTCTTTTTATCCTCATTTAAGTTTTAAAAAATTATGCTAAAATATAAACAATAAATAATGTACTATTTTAACCTTTTAAAATACATTTTTTATCGATTTCAGAGAGGAAGGGAGAGGAAGAGAGAGATAGTAACATCAATTATGAGAGAGAGAGATTCATTGATTGGCTGCTTCCTGCACACTCCACACTAGGGATCAAGCCCACAACCCAGGCATATTCCCTGACCAGGAATAGAACCGTGACCTCCGGTTCATAGGTCGACTTTCAACCACTGAGCCATGCTGGCAAGGATATTTTAACCATTTTTAAGTGTACAGTGTATGGCATTAACTACATTTATAATATTAGATAACCATCACCACCATCTGTCTCCAGAATTTTTTTCATCTTGCTACATTGAAACTCTGTACCCATTAAACAATGACTCCCCACTCCCCTTTCCATTTAGCCTCTGGCAATTACCATTTCTGCTTTCAGTCTTTTATGAATTTTTTTACTTTGGGTGTCTCATATAAGCGGCTATTGTGAATAATATTGCTGTGTACATAGTGTCAAGATATCTGTTCAATCCCATGGTTTCATATCTTTTGGATAGATACTCAGAAGTGGAATTGCTGGATCATATTACAGTTTTATTTTGAAAATTTTGAAATATCTCCATACTATTATATTTTCTATAGTAGCTACACCAATTTATATTCTCACCAAATATGCAAATGGGTTTTAATTTTCTCTCATTATTATAAACCCTTACTATTGTCTGTGGGTTGTTTTTTTTGTTTTGTTTTGTTTTTGCTTTATTTTTGTGTGTGTGTATGTTTGTTTGTTTTCTAATGGTAACCCTAATGGGTATGAAGTACTATCTCATAGTGGTTTGAATTTGCGATCCCCTAACAATTAGTGCTGTTGAACATTTTTTTCATATGCTTATTGTTCATTTTTATATTTTTTGGAAAAATGTCTAAGTCCTTTGCCCACTTTTTTCCCCCCAATATATTTTTTTATTCTCTCCTCCCCATCCCCATGCTTGTCTCCAAGACCTGAAACTGACAGCCACCATCAGTGAGGCAGTCAGGGTCTGGCTGTCACACGGGAATGGAACCCGTCAGCCACAGCAACCTTTGCCCACTTTTAATTGAGTTTTTAAATTAAGTTGTAGAAGTTTACATATTCTGCATATTAATGCCTACATTTTAATATATCACATAATTTGCAAATATTTTCTCCTACGGGTTGTCTTCTTACACTCTTGTTATTGTTCTTTGAAAACTTTAATTCAAAGTTTTTAATATTCTTGAGTAAAGCTGTCTTTTTATACACAGATTTATATCACTGACTTTTTATTTTTGGTTAGAAAATTTGATTGACTGTTACTATTTCTAAGCTATAAAGCACTCAGCATGCTGGGCTCTGAACACAGCCAACTAAAGACTGAATTCAAAATCTATATGCTAAGGAGATAAGTAGCAAATGACTAAACTTGCTTTATAAATGTGGCAAAGTAGATTCCTGTTTTTTAAACTTGGTAATGGAAAGCAAATTAAGCAATGGAGTAATGAATGTATTTCAAATGCATATCTTCATTTCTAAATAGGCTCAAATATATAATATAATTAAAAATTTCTGGAACTTAATATCAGTTTTGTTTACAAATGAACAACAAAATACCCATCTATGCTCTGACTTTGAAACATGCCGACACTGCCACATTAACCTGAAGATATGTGGTCTGTGTACTTTAGTTGATTTTCTGGTGTTATAGATTGAAAGAAGATTCAAGCTGATGTGGTTTTGTTTTTTTATTTTACATTGAATTCCTTCTTCTAGGTCGATCCCCCAAGTCCCAGGGCTGATACTTTATTTGGGTCTTCTAGCAGAGACTGTGAAAGGGATGGATGGTCCAGGATGCACAATGGTAAGCTACAGGTTCTCTCTCTTCATTGCTTTATTGCCTTGACTACAGTCAAGCCTTTCACTTGGCATCAGTTAACAAAAAAAAAACACACACAACAACAACAACAACAAAAAATATTTGCTGTATTGTTGGATGATATGGCATAGTGTTATTTTTTTATAACTATGGGACACTCATATTGGTACTCTCTAAAATTAATAGAATTTCTGTCTTGCTATAAACCATTCTCCCTCTTTAAGATACAAAATATGTATTAACATTAAAGACTGATCCTTCTAGTAAAAAACAATAACTTGATTTTGTTTTGCTCAACAATTTCTAAATTTATTTAACTATGGAACTCTTCTCACCTTAACATGTATTACTAACCTTGGGGAATACCATAGTAAAGAGTTCATTATAAGTTTTAGACAGACATTTACACATATATTTGAATATTTGTTCTATCACTTATTTACAAAATGGAAGTTCTTTAATACATTCTTAACTACTTTGATAATCAGTTTAGTTATTAAAGAATGAAGATAACATGGTAAATGTTGCCATGTAAACTGCCTTAACACACTGGAATTAAAAGATCAGCTCTTATATAACCTAATAATAGACAAACCTGACTGAACCTCCGCTATGCTCACAGCCAATCAGGAGTGATATGCAATTAACTCAACAAAGAGGATGGTTAATTTGCATACATAGGCGTGCTGAGTGAGGGGGGCTGGCGTTCCATCCCACCCCTGATCTCTCAGGACCTTTGGGCAGCCTGGGAAGGAGGGGCAGGAGCAGAAAGAGGCAGTTTTTGGGGCAGAAAGGAAGCTCTGGGATGGAGCAAAAGGGGCTGGGTCAGAGTAGAAAGGCGATGCTTGCAGCCAGGGAAAGGAAAGCACGTTCTAGCACAAATCTTCCTGCATCTGGCTTCTAGTTATAATATATAAATAATACTTATTATTTATGTTTCTGAAAAGATAACATTCTTTAGGTTTAGTCTATAAGAATATATCCTTAATCTTTAGCCCTAGTCCAAATGGTTAGATAAGTATTTTCTTAAGTTTAGTATGAAGATGATTTTTATGAAGGTTAAATAGTATTGAATAATTAGGGATATTTAAGTGTTAATATCTATAGACATTGTCTAGTCAGCTCAACAAGTATTCATCAGCAGCCCTTAAGTTAATTTACTACATATCAACAAAGGCATAGAGAAAGAAAAATGAGAGAGTGAATAAAATATAATCATGACATGCAGTGAGCTCTATCTCTTTCTCTTTCTAAACTGTAGTGTATAATCTTTTTATTAAGTGGGAAAATGAAACATTCTTCTCTAAGAACATTCAGAGTTTTTGCTCATTTACTTTGCTTTATTTTTTTAGCACTAACGGAGATATATGTGGTAATAAGTCTTTTATACCTATAATGTCAGATTATATGAATTTGGGAACAGATGTTATTATAATATGTTTCTCCTCTTAGAAGAATTTTATGGGCATGGAAAAATAAGCTTTAAGAACAAGAAAATAAAAAGTAATTTCAATATAGATGTTTATTTGGAAGATGTTTTTGGAAAGCACTTAAATGTCTAATTTTTTTTTTTTACAGTCATATATTTGCCAAATTTCAGACTTAAAGAAAAGTTGAAGGAGTACAAAGACTTCTAATATACCTTTCAGAATCCACACACATTAATATTTGATTTTCTCTCTTCCTCTCTTTATATCTCTTTCTTCCTGCCTTCGTGTGTGCGAGTGTCTGTACGCGCGCGCGTGCGCATGCGTGCACGCCTATGTATAAAATTTTGACAAGGACATCACTATGGAATAAATTGTGTCCCTTCAGAATTTATATGTTGAAGCTCTAACCCCATTGTCATGGTATTTGGACACGGAGCCTTTGGGAGGTAATGAGGTTTAGATGAGGTTATGAGGATGGGGCCCTCTTGTTAGCATTAGTGCCCTATAACAAGAGGCACCAAAGATCTTGATCTTCATCTCCGCCATGTGAAGACACCGCTATAAGGCAGCCATCTTTGAGGCAGAACAAGAACACTTACAGAACCTGGCTGTGCTGACACCTGGATCTCAGACCTGCAGCCTCCAGAACTATGAGAAAGAAATATCTGTTGTGTAAGCCACCCAGTCTGTGATGTTTTGTTATGGAAGCCTGAAGAGACCAAAACAGATATTCAGTTCTGTGGTGTAATTCTCAGAGCAGGAAATTAACAGTGATATAAGAAAAGCAACTAACCTATGAACCTAAATCAGATTTTGCTACTAGTCTCAATATCCTTATAGCCATAGAAATGCCTCATCCTATATAGTTCTCAGGTGCCATGTCTCTTTAGTTTTCTTTACATAGATCAGTTCCTGAGACTTTCTTTGTATTTGACATTGATAATTTTGATAGGAACAATGAACTGTTACAGAGTTTCTGAGTTTTAGATTAAAGCTCTAAGTCCTTCCTGCTAAAAGCCAGGATTGGTCCTTTAGGACTGAGTCACATCTACACCTGTTGGGTGAAGGTCAACTATGGAGAATGGATGGATGCAGAGGTTCTCACTTATCGGACTGCTCCCAGTGTGAACAATAACTTTATACAAAGTGGGTTTTCATTTCTATTTTAGATAGTTGTTAAGGAAATGTTTTGATGACTGCCACATGTTTATTTTAACCTGCACTGTTAGTCACTACTTGATATTTGATTAAATTGATTATATATTACATCCATTTGGTTAAGGAATTCACATCTGGTGTATTTTTGACACGAAGTCACTTCTATTCTATGTGTTCTTCTTTTATAATATAGAAATCTAATATTCTTCTATTTGTGCAAGTAGCAACTGGACTAATCCAAGACCTCAGTCCCATTACTTTCAGCTACACAGGCAGTCAGCCTCCTGAAATGTAGAGTAGAAATAATAGTTCTGTACTGTATTAGTCTGCTTAAACTGCCCTAACAAAATACCGTGGACAGGGGCTTAACTAATAGAAATTTATTTTGTCACAGTTCTGGAGGCTGGAAAGTCTTAATTTCAAAGTGCTGGCAAGATAGGTTTCATTCCAAGATCTCTTCTCTAGGCTTGTGGGAAGCTGCTATCTCACTGTATGCTCACGTGACCACTCTTCCTGTGTGCATGGAGGAAGAAATGGAGAGAAAGATCACACAGAACATGTGCGAGAGCCAGCTCTCTGATGTCTTGTTTATAAGGCCATTCTTTCTATCCTACAATGCCTTTCTGCCTCATAATCATAGAAACAGAGGGATAGATAGTAGCAGAAAGCCAAGATGACACCAACTTTTCTTATTTTTGATATGAAATATTTATAATTTTAATTTGTACATCTTTTTTCAGATCATTTTCATCACGGCGGCTACCGACCCAAGGATTATAAGGTATGTGGTATAACTTACAGGATGATGATAATTACTCTTGTTTTCAGGTAAAGCATATAAGTTGAAAATTATCTTAGTAAAAAAAATGCACTAACAATAATTGTCATATCATGAATGGCATACTGTAAGATACTTCACTAAACAAACTATGGGAAAATCAATATATTAGCTATTATTAACCCTTCTTTACAAATTAGGAAATAGCCAAAACCAGTTTGGCTCAGTGGTAGAGCGTCGGTCTGCGGACTGAAGGGTCCCGGGTTCGATTCCAGTCAAGGGCATGTACGTTGGCTGCGAGCACATCCCCAGTGGGGGATGTGCAGGAGGCGGCTGGTCGATGTTTCTCTCTCATCGACGTTTCTGGCTCTCTGTCTCTCTCTTCCTCTCTGTAAAAAATCAATAAAATATACTAAAAAAAAAAAAAAGAATTTTTAAAAAATTAAAAAAAATGCAAATGAGGAAATGCATTTGTGATAGATTAGGTAACTTTCTTAAAGGTCAAACTGGTCTTCTTAAAGGTCAAACAAATATTTAGTAAATAATACTGCTAGAATATAAGCTGCTGTAATAGTCCTAACACTTAGTGCAATGACTAGAAGTTAACTGTTAATAAATGTAATTCCTCCTCTCATTCAATTTTGAACTCAACTCCAGATTATCACTTACCTCACTTCTTCAAAGCTATGCTTGTTAATATTACTGATGACCTTCCTATTGCTAAAATCCGAAGGTTCATTCCCAGTCTTTTCTAATTTGGCATATCAGCAATATTTGACCCAGTTACTTCCCTTCCTTGAAATATATTCTTTAATTGACTTCCAGAATGACACATCCTCCTATTTCCCCCGCTTCTTTTCTGGTCACTCTTTTGTCTGTTTCCTTTCTGTCTTCCCAGCCTCTCAGTAATGGAGTATTCCCAAAGCGCGGTCTTCAGATGTTTTCTTCTATTACTCTCACTTCCTTGGTGATATCACCTAGTGTCATATCTTTAAATACTATTTATAACTTTATCCTGGACTCTTCTGCTGAACGCCACTTTAATATGTTAGCTGGTTAATAGGTTAATAGATATGTGAAAGTAAACAAAACCAGTCTCTTAATATTTCACTCTTCTACCCTTCCTGTTGGAATATTATAACTAATTCATACAAACTCAACTCTTCTAGTTGATTAGGCCAAAACCTTTGGTGCTATATTTGACATCCAGTCCATTAGCAAATCCTGTTGGCTCTCTCTTCTAATGCTCTCTACATCTGATTACTTTCCACCTCCATTGTTATCACTTTGGTCCAAGTCAGCATCCTTTCCTTTATTTAGTTGTGATAGTTTTCTAGCTGAATTCCCTGTCATTGCCTTTGGTCCCTCTATTTACTGTTCTTAACACAGTGGCCAAGGGGATCTTATTAAATTTAACAAAAGAAAAAGGGGCATTTTTCCTGCTCAGAATAGAAGCCTAAATCCTTAAAAATCTACATTTCTGAACTCATCTCATACTGTTTTGTCCAGCCCTGCCGTCTTTCTTGCTGTTTCTACTATATCAGGCATGCCCCCTTGCACTTATTTTTCTCTTTTTTGAGTGTTCTTCCCAAGGACATCTTGTGGTCTTCACTAATGTCTTCAGGCTTTACTCCCTAGGTCTTTACTAAGACGTTCTCTCTATGCAGTCCCCATTTTCTCTCCTACTTGAAATTAACAGCTCCTTCCCTACCTACCCCTCCCATAGCAATAATCAGGAGTTCTTATCTCCTTTCCTGCTTTATTTTCTTGCCATGCTATTTGTCATCCTATGACAATACTGTATGTTTTTATCTATTTGTTTTGATGTGTGTGTTTTTTAATCTATTTCTCTTTATTCAAATGTAAATTTTACTACTTGGGCAAGAATTTATGAATTTGTTTATCCTGGTTCATTCATTTGTCTCCCAGAACAAATGAAGCAATGAATGAGTATTAGGGTTAGAATTCTGTTCTGTTTGACCTCATAGCTTAAACTAGGTTACTATTTATGTATATTTATCTTTTGTTATATATATATACCCTATCTAACAAAGAGGGAATATGCAAATGGACCATCACACCATCACAAAATATGGTGGCATCCAGTCCCCTCAGCCTCCCCAGAGTTCCACAGTCCTTTCAGCCCAACCAGGGGGGTGGCAGGCACATGGTGTGGCCAGACCTGCCTTCAACCCCTCAGCTGCCCAGCTGCCCAGGGCTGGCCCAAGATGCAGGAAAGCCTCAGATGGTGGCTGCTCATCCACCCAGGGCCACCTGAGGCTCAGGTAACTAGGGCCAGGCAAGGCTTGTGCTAACGGCAGTGGTAGCAGCAGAAGTGTGATGGGGGTGCCACCTTCCCCTGATTGCTGGGTCATTTCCTGTCCCTAAGGGCTCCCAGACAGTGAGAAGGGGCAGGCTGGGCTGAGGCACTCCCCTTACAGTGCATGAATTTTCATGTCCCAGGCCAGGCCTCTAATATATATATATATATATATATATATATATATATATATATATATATATACACATATACACATACACATACACACACACATATATATATGTGTGTGTATGTATATGTATATATGTGTGTATGTATATGTATATATGTATGTGTATGTATATGTATATATGTATGTGTATGTATATGTATATATGTGTGTATATGTATATATGTATATGTGTGTATGTATTTTGTGTGTATATATATATATATACATACATACATACATATATATATATATGGATATATTTATATATATCCCTACCTGTACCTCACCCTTCCTCAAAAGCCCTTATAGTAATAACATTTTATAAATTTTAGACATGTGGAATGAACAATCCAGATGCAGTTAATGTTGGTTCTTATAATAAGAATGATTGCTATATTCTGAAATTTACCTTTTAAATATAGCAGTGGCATTTTAATTTTTACAAAGGATGTGTGTGTGTGTGCGTGTGTGTGTGTGTGTGTGTGTTTGTATAATGTTACTATATATATTCTGTATACATATTTATATGCAGGTGATCAGGACACCCCATGGCATGGACTTCGATGACTCTTTGGAAAGGTGTGATGAGTATTTGAGCCCAAGATCATGTAGCAAGTCCCGGCATTCAGCAAGGACCTTACTCGTCCATTCAGCACCCTCGACGACGATGCAGCATCCTCCAAGCCCTGTGTTAAACCGAGCTTCCCTCAGGGAAAGGTAATGCTTAGTCTCTATTTCTGGACTACTTTTTTGAATAATCATTACTAGAAGAGAAGGTAGCAATAATATATGTGAAGTGATTATTTGTAAAAGTATAATTTGATTTTCAGAGCCTTGAATTGTTTTTATTTAGAACATATTGTATATTGTAATAGTGTGAGATACTCCTCCCCAACCCAGTGCTCTTGAAGTGAGTTTATTATTAGTGAGTTTAGTAATTAGGATGACTTTAATCCTAATTAAATACTATCCTATATAATAAAAGAGGAATATGTTAATTATGCCCTGAGGCCTGACGATCAACCTAGTAAGGATTAGATCATGGATCTGCAGGAGGGTGGGGCAGAAAACTACAATCGGGTGGTGAAATGCTGTAGGATGGGGCTGGGCAGCAAGCAAGTGGGAGGTGGAGAGTTACAGGAGTGGGTAGGGCAGCGAATTCTGATGGGGAGGTGGGGGGAGCTACAGGAGGGCGGCAGTGACCTAGTGGGGCACAGATTCATGAGCAGGGCTACTAGTAGTTCATAAAAGTGAAAAATAGAGTGTGTGATAGTTTGCTTTTAGTAGATTCATATGTATATAAATATGTATAAAAATAGCATACATTATATTTTTCTTTGGTGATAATAATGATGTATATATTGCTGGTATATGGTAACTAATTTCCTCAAATAACCTCCCTCCAACTCCCCAAGAGAATCTTAATCATGTAAAAATTCTAGCACTTCCTCTAAAAAAAAACAAAAACCTTTGCAACCAAAGTTAGCTGCTAGTTATAATTTTAATGTGAAAGAAATAATTTCTCCTCATCTGTTTTTTGTTATTATTGTTGTTGAATCCAAGTTGGGAATTGCTTGCCTCTCTCACCAATAGTAACATAGAAAACAATAGCTGTCACATTAAAAAACAACAACCCAACCCTTAGTTTAGTGGAACTTCATTCTCAAACTTAATTAGTTTCAGAAGGCTGTTGGAGAAGCTATTTGCTCAAAAATCAAATCGGTTTTCCCATTAGAAATAATGTAAATTGAATTAATCCATTCCAGACCCACAAATGATTCCCTCCTTTGACTTTTCTTAGACACAATGCATTCCTTCCTAATGCACTGTTTAATCTACAAATAAATACCCCTTTTCTTAAATTTATCAAACCACCTCCTACTAGCCTTAAACATTTCAGCACTTGTTCCAGGGGTGTCTTTCAGGTCAGCATGCAGCATCTTTGCTTGTTCACATATCACTGCTTCTGAAATTCTGTCACTGTATGCTGGATAGAGGTTCTAGAAGGAAATGAGTGAGTCTAATATTAAACATTACTTAACTATGACTTGAGGAAGGTTGAGGTTAGTTTTGAATTTATCTAAAACAGTAAAAAATTTTTGGGGATTGACTTTCACTGAGGTTATACACCTGTGCTTTGAGTGTATTTTCTAAAAAATATATAGATTTAGTCTTTTATTCTTTAGTGCACTCAGTACCACATCTTTAAATATGAGACATTTCTGATCTGGCTTTTCAGGTCATTCAGCAGGATATTTATGGATGTTTATACAATCCATTGGAATTTAAACTGCTATAAATGTAGGTTATATATATCCCAGAGAAAAAATTGGGAGTATGACAAAACATACAGCTATAGGAATTTGGGTAAACAGCCATTAAAATTAATTAAGTTTTCTCTAACATTGCTGTAAAATGCTGACTCCTTAATCATGTATATGAATAAACAGATGTTTAAAACGGTTATCAGTGACTCTAAGCAAATTAATTTTTTATTTATTGTGAAAGGTTTTTTGTTTTGTTTGTGTTTTGTTTTTGTTTTTTTGTTTTTTGCCTTAAGCACATTTTAAAAACACCTCCAATAGAGTTTCACACCATAAAATGGTTTTAATTTGATGTGTTACAGTTCAGAAGCAGCCTTTGTATTAGGATGTAGAATTATTACTAAAATCAGATGGAAATACTAGCAAATCTAATTTAAGAGGAACTGATTTTCTTTTACATCATGCTTGCAGTTTTGATTTTTGTAAGTGGAACAAAATATTGTTAGACAATCATTCCTTGTACCACAGCACAGACTAGTGGATCCTCTCATGGTATCTTTGGAGGTACCATGGGGTCCTGTTGGAGCTACATATGGATCTCAGATTTTCAAAATGCATACATATGTAGCAAGTAAGGTCTGCCAGGATATTTGTAGAGATGCAGTAATACTTCCTTTTTAATGTGCAGGAGGTTAAAATTTAGATGTAGTTGATCATCCATTGTAGATTACATTCTTTACAACAGTTTATGAAAATCATTTATCTTGCATAATAGTCTATACTCTGAGTAAATATATAAAATTGTAACTTTAAGAACAAACTGGGAGATTAAAAAGCAAAATTTCAAGCAACCAATTAACATTTTAGTATTCATTCCTTTATAAAGGATTTACCAATGGCATTTTATGCACATGTACTATAATCAGATCGAGAAATTTTTATTGTTACTTATACAGCTTAAATATTAATGCCAGTTTTGAGTTTGGTCAGGGATATAAGAAAGAGGAATGGTTGCTTTATTTCTTCAACATTTTCAATTTCAACATTCAGACTCTAATAAAAGATACTTTTGTCTTCCTTATTTTTCAATATTTACTTTTTCAAAAATACGTTTACATCATAGTGGAGACTAGACACATGATACCATCTGTATTGGGATGGGATCATTCAATTTTTATGTTCCCCTGTATTTTTTATTTATTTGTTTATTGCAGCATAACTGACACACAACATTATATTGCTTTCAGATGTATAACATGATGATTCAATATTTGAAATGTTCCCCTGTGGTCTGAAGGAGTAAGAACATGATCGGATTATAAACAACATTTTTAATCTATTGTAAATATTTTGTTTCATTTCATAAGATGTTTTATTCTGTATGCAGAAAGGAATTTCTTCCAAATAGTTTGAGTATGATTCAATTACTAGAAAATAAGAACCAATTTTAAATGCACTCTACATTGAATTATTGTTCTAACATGAAAATTTATATTCTTTATGTAGAGACAAAGCTTTAAAGAATTAAGTATGTAAATTATTAGAATGGTCAGATATATGGGTATGTTACTACAAGGCGAGTCAAAGTTTATTATTAAGTCTATTGAATATATTGTGAGTGCTTAATACTATAGCTGAGAATTAACCTGAGTTTATATCTGCCTCTTATGCTTGGTTGAAAGAAAAAAAAATGTTACTTAATCTTTATATAATATATTATCACATAGGGATAAGAAAAAAATGACTTCCTCTGTCTGTCATTTGGAAAGATTTTTTTTCTCATCTTCTGACTACAAGTCACCTTTGTTTTTTATGCCTACAGATTCCATTCTGATTGGTGTTCACCTTCAAACTGCGATGAGATCCATGACCGGGTAAAAAATGTCTTGAAATCACATCAGGCTCATCAAAGACATTTTTATGTTAGTTTCTAAAATATTCCCTTGAAGGCTTTTTATAACTGGGCATATAAACCACAACAGAAAGCTAAAGTTTGCAATATTTCATCGTTGGGAAGGAAAATATACAACCTCCATAACTAACTTCCTGCCTGACCTGAGTCATGCAAAGTGTTTGACACAAATCATCTGCACTACAAACAAAAATCAGGGATTATTATCTCATAAAGAGTCAGTAAATAGTGACTTTATGATAATTTTTTTCACATCCTTCAAAATACAGAAACTCTTCTTTTTTGGGCTAGTTCAAAACAATTCCATGTCCTACCAATAGATTTGATTCTATATGGTAAATTAAGGAGAGGGTAAGAAAAAACATAATTTGAAGAAGCCACCCATCTAATTTTTATGCTAATTAAACGTTTAAAAGAGGAAAAGAGCAGAGCAGATCTACCAAGTTTGATATTAGGGAACATCAAATGAGAATATTTTTTGAGATAAGGCAAAAATGTATACATGAATGACAGTATTGAAATAATTACTATATATTCTTTTTGTGTTTGATTCCTTTTCCATTTATTAGTTTTAAAAACAATCATCATGAGTGTTATGTAGGGCATTAAACTCAGTCCTGGAGATATAACTGGATTATGTGATATTTTACATATTTGGAGGCTATGTCATTGGTTGGATATAGATTTTAGACTGTGATGAGAGCATTTTGTTGTGCAATGTCCCTCTTTATCTCTAGAATTATTTTAATGTGTTTTATCTGATGTTAGTGTGTTTTATCTGATGTTAGTCTAGTTATAGCGACATTAATTTTTGGCTAATGTATGCAAAGTCCATATTTTTCCATCCTTTGCTTTTTATCATTAAAGTACATATCTTATAAAAGCACATAAAATCTTTCCCAAGAATGAAAATCCAGAATTTTTATGTCAATTGATGGGGCTTTCATTTGGATTAACAAGTGTTTTTTGCCATTCTTTTTTTTTTTTTTTTTTTTTTTATCAACTTGTTATTTATTTTTTTACTATTCTGTCATTGGTTGCCCTAAAGATTTCAACATGCATACTGACAAATTATTTTGTTGTTGACTTCCCCAATCATAGTAGGGCCTAAAAATATTAACTCTTTTTAATCCATCTCCTTTTTGTATGTTTATTACTATGTTTTTTAAATTCTACATATATGAAAGAGACAAATTTTGTTTATTCATTTAAGCTTATATTTACCATTTCTATTATTCTTCATTCTTGTCAGTAATTTCATGTTCCCATCTAGATTCTAGAATCATTTCCCTTTTGCTTGAAGAATTCCCTATATGACTCTTATGTTTATGTCATTTTCCTGGCTAAGTTCTGTTTTCGTTTGTTTGAAAACATCTTGGTTTTTATTTTATGTAATATAGTTTAATTGGATATAAAAATCTAAATTAGTAGTTTTCTTTGGTTTGTTAAAGAAGCCATCCCATTATCTTCTGGCTTCTTCTGTCTCTGTTGAAAACTCAGTTGTTATTGAAATAATGTGATGTTTTCCCACCCTCTGCTGCATTTAAGATTTGGCCTTCAACTTTGTGTTTAGTAAGCTTACCATTATATACCTAGGTGTGGTTTTGTTGGATTAATTCTGTGTTAAGTTTTTAGAGCTTCTCAAACTTGCAGGTTACCTTTCATCAGTTTAAGGTGCAAGAACAAAATTAGCACAAATCTCTTTATTCTTCTTCACAATTTCACAGACGGAAGATGGTTCTTACTATAGATCTTAACAATCTCAGCATATGATTTTTCTTCTTTCCTTATTAAGTCAAGAGTTACACCTTTTCACTTAAAGGAAGCACTTGACAGCTTCTCTATGGTATATCCACATTGCCAGCATCACAGGGTTACTTGAACACAAGCACTGTGATACTGCACTGCCATCTGATAACCTAGACAGCTACTAGGCTACTAGCAGGCTAGTAGCATAGACAGTTTAGGTGCACTGGACAAAGGAGTGATTCACATTCTGAATGGAATGGAGTAGATGGCATGAGATTTCAACATGCTACTCAGAATGATATGTAATTTAAAACTCATGAATTGTTTTTTTCTGGAATTTTCCATTCTGCAGTCTTGTACTGCTATTATCCAAGGATAATTAAAACTATGGAAATTCTGGACTATACTCTTCTAGCATACCTTCATAAAAAATTTAACTAGATATCAGCTTGAAAGAATTTGGGTCTAATTTTCATATAGGACAGTGATCAGCAAACTCATTAGTCAACAGAGTCAAATATTAACAGTACGACAAATGAAATTTCTTTTGAGAGCCAAATTTTTAAAACTTAAACTTCTTCTAATACCACTTCTTAAAAATAGACTTGCCCAGGCTATGGTATTTTGTGGAAGAGCCACACTCAAGGGGCCAAAGAGCTGCATGTGGCTCCCGAGCTGCAGTTTGCTGACCACATATATAGGAGAATGATCTAATGGCCTGGGATAGAGGTTTTGATTTCATAGTCAAGTTTATTTGCATTCTAGGAGGCAGTATAATGTGAATCAAGTTAGATCTGGATTTAAGTTTCAGTTCTGCCTCTTAGTTTGTGTCTTTGGCAATTTTTAAAGTTTTTTTTTTTTTTTAGTTTCAATATATTTGATGTGGTTACTGACGGTTTAAATGACATCCATATAAAAAGTACCTCAGTCCTAGATGCAACAAATATTGCTGCTGTCCATCTTTTTCTGTATTTGCATGTTGGTAAGTGGGAATGTGGATGAGGAATAAGGGGTGAATCACTTCTCTATGTCCTGGGAATGTATTTTCTGACACTGACAAGAATGATACATCTCTTTAAATGTTTGCTTGATCCATAGTCAGTAAGCTATAATAAGATGTGATGTTTTGGCCTCTTTATTTTTATATAACCTGACCTTTTAACAAACAGACTATACAAGGACTCTTATAAGAGATGTGTATGTGCTGAATATATATATCTCCTATCTAATAAAGAAGGAATATGCTAATTGACCCTCATGCTGTCACAAAAGATGGCAGTGCCCACAGCCAATAAGGAGTAAATATGCTAATTGACTGTTCCACCCTCAAAGATGGTGGCACCCACAGCCAATAAGGAGGGAATATGCTAATTGATTGCCCCACCCTCAAAGTTGGAAGCACCCACAGCCACAAGATGGTGGTGCACAGTCCCCTCAGTCCTCCAGCTTCCCAGGGCTGGCCAGAGGCACAGGCAAGCCTTGGATGGTGGATGCCCAGCTACCCAGGGCCACCCAAGGCTCAGGTAATCAGGGCCAGCCAAAACTTGTGATGCTGGCAATGGCAGCAGCCAAGGTGTGATGGGGCATCTCCTTCCCCTGATCACCAGGTTGCCTTCTACTCTGAGGGCTCCCAGACTATGAGGGGTGTAGGTAAGGCTGAGGGACCCCCATCCAGTGCATGAATTTTCATGCATTGGGCCTCTAGTGTGTGTGTGTGTGTGTGTGTGTGTGTGTGTGTGTGTGTGTGTGTGTTTATATGTATATGTATAAATACACACACACACATACACATACATATACAATGTCACAAAATTGAATCTTAAACTCAGATGGGAATAACTATGAAGATCATCTAGTCTTTTTTGTTTCTCAGGGCAGAATTCCCCTCCATGAAATCCTTGATCTAAATGGGTATCAGTGCTATGCAGTAATTTTACTTCCTCTTAAGATAGTCATTCTATTCTTAGAATGCTTCATTAATTAGAAAGTTTTCCCTTATTTTCTTTATTTTGTCTTTTATTATGTCTCCTAATAATTCTTTGGTCCTTTCTATCCATAGAGTTTCATGGAATAGCAGTGTTGTTCCACACGTATGCAGGAATCCTGTCTTAGTTATCTTTCTGTCCTCAGAGTCTAGACTAGTAACTACCCAGCTAAAAATATGGGTCTTATTTAATAAATAATCAGATTTTTTAAAAGGTACTTTTTGTATGTTTTTTTTTCATATATAAACATTTAAAATTTAGTCAATGTTTTTATTACAATGTTGTCAAAAATTAATTTTTCAACTAGTATTTATAAAATTAAAGAGTATTGTCATTCATTAGAATTTTTAAATTAATATTTAATTACTTAGTTCTTGCAACATATTTCTTGAGATTGAAAACATTACTTTTTTTTAATTTCGTTCACTCTTTTGTAGTGTCTTTTGTATTCATGATAGCCAATTACATTTCCTGTGATAATAGAGTGAATGCCTCACTTTGTTGATTTATCAAACTGGGCAAAAATAAGTAACATCTAGTAGATATATGCTATCTAAGAAAAAAGATCTAAAAACTAGTAATAAGGAAAGGTTGAAAATAAAAGGACAAATATATACCATCCAAGCACTAACTAAAAGAAAGACATTGTAGCTATATGAATAATAAACAAAAAATAAGGAGGGGGGCATTAATAGAATTAAATGAGTTAATTGAAAGGATAAAAGGTTTTAATTCACCTAGAAGCTTTAATAACTCTAAATATATTCACATTTTCTGCTATTCTTTTTTATTTTTTAAATATATTTTATTGATTTTTTACAGAGAGGAAAGGGGAGGGATAGAGAGTTAGAAACATCAGATGAGAGATGTTTAGCTGCCTCCTGCATACCCCCCACTGGAGATGTGCCCGCAACCAAGGCACATGTTCCTGACGCGAATCGGACCCAGGACCCTTCAGTCCAGAGGCTGACACTAACCACTAAGCCAAACCAGTTAGGGTTTCTGTTATTCTTTTTATTTGTTGTTTACATTTTTACCAGAATGCTTTCTTCACAATTTCATATTCTCAGCAAAATTTAAAAATTATTTTCTTCATAATCTATTTTCAGTTGATTTCTTACATAAAGTGAATTCCTTATTAACACTAATTTTTATAGCAATCTATTTATGCTTACAAGTTCCTTTTGTTATCAGTTTTCTCTATTTTTTTCTAGTTTGAGTAGGTAATAGGGTATTGGCCAGTCAGTGAGAAAGATATTTGATACTAAATTATGTAAATGCCATACATTAAGATAATAATTACTATAAAGGATATACTTTACAAAGCTATCTCTCTATGATCCTACTAGAAGCCTGCTACACAGATTTGTGCACCAGTGGGGTCCCCCTGCCTGGCCTGTGCCCTCTCACAATCCAGGACCCCTCAAAGGATGTTGAACTGCCAGTTTTGGCCCCATCCCTTCAGGCCAGGCTGAGGGACCCCACCATGCACAAATCCATGCATTGGACCTCTAGTATGCATATATCTTTGGTTAATCTCATCCCATCCTCCTTATCCCCCCTTCCTCCTGAGATTCATCAATTTGTTCCATGTTTCCATGCCTGTGTGTTGAGCATCTGCCCCGGGTGGTCAGTGTGCACCATAGCTACTAGTCGAACAGTAGAACAGTTGCTTAGGCTTTTATATGTGTATATATATATATATATATATATATATATATATATATATATATATATTTCTTGTGCTCTTGAATGTGTCTGAACAAGCTACTTATACAAGGAGGAGTTGCCATGTATCTTGATTCCACATAACAATGTGTAAGATATTACTACACATCTTAGTTCATATCTTCATACACAGTATCCTTTCACTTGTTGATTCAAGAAACATCTACTAGGTGTCCAGTCTTTGATAAATAGTATTAGCAAAAATATAATAAAATTATGTTAGTCTTACAGAACAGAAAATAAATTCTGACTTACCCTTTTATTTCTTTCCTAAGATGTCCAAACATTTAATTCAATTTCTTAGAATGGGAGAGGAGGAGAGCATTTCCCAAAGAGATGTGTGTCATTTTAGTTATAAAATGAATTAATGAAAATCTTTATACTTTTCAGGATGAGAGAGAACTAGAGAAGGAAGACGAACTGGAAATGAAAAGAGGTCTTTACTACAGAGACTATGCCTATGACAGTGATCCCGAGTACAGGTATGAACTTGGTTACTTCTCTATAGAGAGTTCTTTCTCATAATTGGTACAAAAATAGCCTGCTTCTTAATCTTCTAGATTTGTGGGAAATTTAGACTCAAATTAGCAATTATTAATTAATTATTTTTATATATTTAAAATATTTAACTATGAAAAATCCCATTGAAATATTTTAATGTTTGCATTAAGGAAACTTTTCAATGAAAACAAATACAGTCAATGAATGGTGATGCTCTCATCCTACTTAAAGTTTTAGTTTATTTGGCTTCTCTGCAAATCCGCATATCCAGGGTTTATTTTAGGCTTTATTATATATCCATGCTTAACTGTATGTCTTCCATCACCTTTGAGTATGAAATTAATTAGGAAGAAATCTTTTACTTCCAATATTATGGGATTTGGGGGTTAGTATGGGGGAAAATCTACTCCCCATGTAGACTTCCTTCTCAATTTCATATCTCCTCTCTTTTACAAAGTTTTAGATAGCTGTGGTAGCCTTACCCATTTCCATGGCCCTGGGATCTCTTTCCTCCTTTTAGCACCTCCTATGTCTGTCTCAGTTCTCTTCAGAGCTTCTGGCAGCATCATCCTGTTTGAGCATAGTCCTAATTAAAGACCAGACATAAGGTGATGCTTCAAATAGATGGGAGATGGCCATAAAAAGAGAGAAGGATAAAAGCAATTTGAACTTCATGTTTAGAATAAAATTTGGCCTTTTATACCTGTCAATTAAAATTGTAGCTATGTTGTTCTTTTAAGAAATTAGCTATTGATATAAACTGTTTTCTGTTTGCTTATGCATCTTTTTCCATTTACTAACAGTAGGAATATGCTCAATATAAATGCTTTAAGTATGAAATTATTTATAACAGAATTTCAATCTGAGTAATTTAAATTTTACAAATATGTTTTTAGGTATCACAGGGTTGAGTATAGTTTTTATTTTTTCTCCATTGGTCACTATCTGATTAATAAGATGTGACAAATAGTCAAAAAGCTACCTTCAGTATTAACAAATGGAAGAAAAAAAATCTAATACATAGACTTAAAATGTCCTGCATAACTAAGAATAAAGATAAAGAATGCTATTATGAACATTTCGTACATGGTCCACTTGTGCAAGAATTTGGCTGGGGAATCTAGCAGTTGAATTACTGGGTTGAAGTTGCATATTTAAGCTTACTGGATCATGCCAAACTGTTTTCCAAAGAGAGTGTGTACATGTTTTCACTGCATCATCACTGACACTACCAAGCTCTGAAATGGTAATACAGCCACTTCATGCCCCTTTTCATGGTCCTTTATACAGTGTTCAGGTGGGAAGATTGACTTCAGGCAAAATAGCAAATACATCTTTAGACAACTCCAAGAGTTCCTATTTCACAGTTGACAATGGAGGTAACATCATGGAACTGATAAGTTAGGGAAGAAATTGTTTGTGTGAAATGTGATTGTAGATACATATATGAAGAAAATATTTATAGAATTTAATAGTCAGGACATATCGTTTTATATGGTACAAACTTCATGATCTCTAGCATGCCTAAGAGGTCTTACCTATAACAAGTACTTAATCTATTGAAGTAGGTCAGTGCCAAAAAACTTAGTCTTTGAAAAAGCCAGCATTTTATTTCTAGCAGATACTGTGGTGATCCCAAAACTTAATTTTTCTGATATTAAAATTATAACTTAGGTATGTTTTTTAAAAAATACTTTTGAGACTTCAGAAAAACTTGCCTTTTCCCTACAACTATTTTATAGCTTTCTATCTGTTATTTTTTTTTTCCTTCAAAACTCTTAAATTGACAGTAAGTCCTATCACTTCAAATACTCCCTCTTCTGTTTCCAAAAGTGGTTCATGTTGAGTCTAATTTTCTGCTCCCCACTGAGGACAGCAGCAGCCTGGCACAGTAAAAAGGGCTCAGAGCCACTGACATACCACCCCTTCCATTCCACCACCTGCTAGCTGAGTGGTCATAGGAAGTCACTGCATTTCACTGAGTCTCAGTTTCTAGTTACTAACTTCAGAGGATGTCAGTTAATATGTAAATACATATAAAATACTTAGTAGTCCCATGCCTCATAATTAATAACTTCTGTGTGTCAGTTAAAAACTACGCTATGCACCTTACATACACTCTCTTTCGTTTTTAAAGCAGTAACTGCAAAAATAGTGTCAAGGAAGATGAGACTCTGGATGATTAAATAAGTGGTCCAAGGTCCCCAGCCTCTAATGCACATGTGTCAAACACAAGGCCCGCGGGCCAAATCCAGCCCGCCAGGCCTTGCAATGTGGCCCGCACCGCGCTGTCATCACTGCACTCCGCTGTCAGTTTATGACATTGTCAGTTTATGACTGTTCAGTAAACCATTCGGCCCACGATTTAGGCTGGATTTTAGATTTTGGCCCCTTCTCTGATTGAGTTCGACACCCCTACTCTAATGGATTAAATGTGAGTCAGCGACAGGTCTGTCTGACTCTCGTAACTGGCCCTTGCGCACCCTCTGCGCTCTGCTTCACCACACCTCACTTACCTCTCTTCTCTGAATTCCTTTCAAACCCTGTCTCTCCGACACTATTTTCATTTTAGTGTTCAGTAATTTGTTTTCAAGCAAACAGTGTCACTCTTTAAAGGCACAGGCCTTATTGTCTTTAATTTTCTAGCCCAGAGTATACACACCTGTGAAGTACTTCATCAACATTTGATTTAGACAGTTGTGCCTCTGGTCTAGTCTCACTATTATAATCCCATGTATTCTTTTTTATAGCTCATGTCAGCGGCCACGTGGCACTCTCCAAATGGATGATGGTGAATACTGGTCCAACAGGGCAGCCTCTTACAAAGGAAAGTCCCACCGACCCATCTTTGAGAACAGCATGGACAAGATATACAGGAACTTATACAAAAAGGCCTGTGGTTCTGTTTCTCATACACAGGAAAGCTTCTGAGATCATCCACGATGAACTGTATGAGTGTCCATGTCAACTTCAATGAAAGCGTTTGATGTGATCAATATCTGTATTCCTTTCTTTTTTACACAGGTGGCTCTCATTGAGTGCAGTAGTTAGACTCGAATACGTCCATTTCTTCAAACGGTACATTCTCATAGGCAAGCCTTTTTTTAATCACAGAAATGAGTGCTGTGTTCCAGAAGCCAGAGCTCTGCAACACAATCACAAAGCCCAGTGTGACTGGAGGAGGACAGTCACATGTCATCTCAGTGACAATCTGAAAACCCAAGACTGCATTCGCTCTAAAAATGTTTTGCCTTAATCACCTTGTAATTTTCATGTACTTAACTGGTTATCTTGTCTGAGCAAGATTTAATTAATATTAACTCCCTTTTCTTACTAATGAGCAAAAAGATATCCTGTGTAGAAATGAATTTCCCAGGAGTTTTAACCAGCATTTTCTACTTTTTCTCCTTCGAAAAGTTTATTTATATTTCTTAACTCACAAGAAATCACTTTCTTTTAAAAGATTTTATAATCACTCTCTTCTCTAAAAGAAGTTTCTAAGTTGCCTAAAATGCAGAACAGTTACCTAGGAAGCAGAGCCCATGTGTGACCCACAATCTGAATAACTTATTTTTAAAGATATAATTCTTTGTCTGATTTTCTCCTAGAGCCATGTCTTTGGTACAAACTGAATCAGAAAATAGCCTCTGTTAGCAAACATGTAGAGACTCATGGATTATATTGTAAACTAATTTATTTAAAGTTTTCATAGGTATCAAATGACCCAAGAAAGTAGTAGTATCCATATTTTAAAGGCCACTTGGAACCAAAATGAAAGTAAAATATTACAGCAGAACTCTTTGTAGTAGGCACTGGAAAGTCTGTTGGTTGATAAAATTAGCTCCTTCTCCAACCCCCAAACACACACTTGTGAGGCCAGCGACTCTCTGAGGATAGGAAGAACTCAGTTACCTCTCCTTCACAAGAGTGAATGGAACAGAGTTTTAGGGGATTGAAGCTGTAACCTAGTTATGTGCCCTGACCAAGAGAAAGATGGACTTGTCTTACAAGCTTGCAATTGACTCCAAGGTAGTGTTTTCTCATTGACTCTGACTCTTGTTAATTCTACAGCTATGATTTAAAAAGAGAAAAATTGACTTAAGCTTCATTTAAATTTAAATTAACTTGTAAAAGTGGGTGACTTATTTTTGTATTAAGATAAAATATAATGTTGGCAATCTAATAATAGGACTTTTTAATTTCATGTTAAGAATTTTTTAGTATGACTAGAACTTCATGCTAAGAATGTTAATATCATGTTAAGAATGTTTTACTAGTAGTACAGCAGTGTGATATGTCAGAAAATGCATCAGAGATAGGAGCCAGGAGTCCTCGGCTCTCGTCCTTTCTGCAATTTTCTAGTGGAATCTCTTTAATTCCCTGGTCCTTAGTTTCCATCAGCTATCAAGTGAAGAGAATGCAATAGATAAGCATTTTCTGAGCCAGGTCCTGTGGACCACAGTTTTAGGAAATGGTTGTAGAAATGTAAATACCAGTATTGCGTTCGTCATATTAGTTTAGGAAATTTTGTGCACTGTATTTATCCTCCCCCAAACATACAGAGTCACGGGTAGGATGACAGGAGTGGAAGCGGAGGCAGTTAATGCTGAATCAGCCATTGCAGGCTGGGGCTGTCCTGCTAAAACTTGGACATGTGTTCATCATAGTCATAGGAAACACTAGTGTATTAGAGGTGCTAAGAAATGCTGGCATAAACCTCTTTTGCTCTAACATCAAGTTACTTATTGGTGTTCACTAACTATTTATTGCAGTAATCCAGAATTTTCTCAACAAAGTTAGGCATGTAATAGTATCTGTTGTCATGGCCATTTCCCCCCTCGTATTCTGTCTTCCTTAACCTCTCCCACACCCTCTCAATGTCACCCACAGGTGCATGTGGACACTAGCGGAGGAAATGCTGGACTAGGTACCCCTGGTATCAGGTTATATAATGACATTTTGTACAATAACATTTTTATAGTCAACATTGAATAATGCTTTTAAAAAATTATATCCTCAGTGAAATTTAGGTCTGTTTTTTTCTTTTTTGTGTGTGTGTGTGGAAACAAATGAAAAACTTGCCCATTTAAAAGTTGCTGCTTGTTAAAAAGAACAAATAAGAACTTCAAAGAAAATGTTTGCTACCATAGAATCTCTCTCAAGTGAATAAGTACTACAGAAATTACTTATTGTACCTGTAGCTGCCATCGACTTTGACAAAGGCCACAAAACGTGGTCTTGGGGGAGCTTCGGGAAGTGATGTTCTGAAAGCCACATCCTCTCATATTTAGATATGTGGCATCTGTGCTAAGTGTCTGATTACTTCTGTCAATTTAACTAAAAAAAATGAATGGTAGTAAAGTGAGTCTTCCACTTTACTGGTTCCACTAGTTTTTATATAACTTCGTTAAATCATTTATCCTTCTTAGACCTCAGTTTCCTTAACTATAAGTTGCTGAAGGAGTTACTTAGAGTGATCTTTAAATGTTCCAACATTTCTATAATTGTATAATCGATTACTGTGAAAGATAAGGAAGTGCTAGGAAACAGTAGTGTTAAATATTTGTGTGCAAGTTTTGGGGAGGAGACAGATATTCAAAAAGTGAATTTTGCTGTATTTCTATGGATCACCTCCGCAAAGGTACTGAACGTGAGTTAGTGTGACAAGTCAGGGTTCTTGGACTCTAAGAGCTTACCTTGACTACTCACAGAGGTCAGGCAAATAAACAATTGTGGTATAATATCTTGGATTTCCTCATTTTTACTGTATCATATTCTTTGTAGGTTCTTATAGACAAATATTTTTTCATTTTGTATCATTTTGTAGCCCTAGCACCACAATCTGGACATATCTTTATTATAACAACTGATAAACAAAAACTGAATTATCAATGACTTTCTCATGTGTCCTTTCTTATTGTTCTAGGTTTGCCTCTGCATTTGTGTCACATAGTAGGTATACAGTGTTTGCTGAGTAACTGCATGAAAAAAATACAGGAAGGCCCACTAAAAACAATACAAAGCCTAACTCTATCTGGATATGAAAAATAAGATGTCCCACCCTGGCCAGGTGGCTCGGTTGGTTGCAGCAGCATCCCATACACCAAAAGGTTGCAGGGTCAATTCTTGGTCAGGGCACATAACTAGGTTACAGTTTCAATCCCCAATCAGGGTGCACATGAGAGGCAACCCACTGATGTTTCTATCTCACATTGACATTCATCTATGTCTGTCTGTCTGTCTCTCTCTGTTCCTCTTTCTCTCATTAATTAAAAACATATCCTCGGTGAGGAAGGAAGGAAGGAAGGAAGGAAGGAAGGAAGGAAGGAAGGAAGGAAGGAAGGAAGGAAGGAAGGAAGCCATGACAATACCGTTGCTAGCAACTAGTTTATACTTGTAGCCAAGGAGATAAAAATGCTAAAGATAAGACAAAATCTTAGTTGTGCCTTGGTCATCAAGTTCCTCAGGTAAGAGAGTTTGTGTTTCTGTGTGAAATCTATTTTTTAGAAGAGTACTCTTAAGATAAAAAGAAGTCGATATATCAACCTGCCTTTTTGTTTATGTTACTTGGCTAACCCACTAAGGTATAAGGCATCCAGGTGACCAGGGCCAGCTCTTAAACTGCTGCTCAGAGGGTGATAAGTACAGGGTTAGGCAATAGACCAAGAAAGCAATTGCTTGTAATTGTTCCTAGAACCTTATGTTCCAATGGAGTCTAAATCCCTTCTATGAAATGCAAATGTCTTGGTTCCCAAATGAGCCTTAAACATTTTTTTCCCAGTGTCTTATCTTCTGTCACTCACAAAGCCATACATCTTTGACTGAGCAAATGAATCCTCTATCTTCCAGCATTCAGATGTAAACAACTTACTTAATCTAGAAACTGTTGCTCTCGATTAATTAAGAATTAGTAGGATAAATAAGGTATTTATATGAATATGTAAGCAAAACTGTCTCGATGAAATGCAGGGTTTTTTTTTTTTCTCCACTTTTACAAATATCTTAATTTTAATCTCAGTAGGTTGCATTCAAGCTCTGAAAAATGACATAAATGAGCCTGGTGTGAGAGAATGTATCCTGCTCTAATTTGTATCGAATATGAATGTATGCAGCATTTTTGAAGCCATGACAATACCGTTGCTAGCAACTAGTTTATACTTGTAACCAAGGAGAGTAACTGCATGACATTTTTTAAAGGGCATTTTTTTCACTTCCTATCCCCACCTTCATGTCATCTTTAATTTTTAAAACAAGAGAATTAAAAGTAACATTTATTAAAGATCACCATTTGTGCTTGGTGATTTACATACATTATCTTATTGATCTTCACAACCACTCTGAGTAATCTCAGTGTTATAGACTCAGTAACGAAGGATCAAACTGGTGTGGTTGGCCAGTCAATGGTAAACTTGGATTTGAATCTCACCCCAACTTGCCTCTCAACCAGATAAGTGGTTAAAAATACTCAGCTTGTGATAGTTCATAGGTTTGTAAATGATGAAGCTAGCTAGTATCTCTTCAGAGAGAACCTCAGACTACAATGCAAACTGAAATCACATTAATGCTGTAAAACCTGGGGCAGATTTCCAACATTCTAACACTAAAAATAAATAAAGAGATCATTTTGTGAACTAGGTTGGAAATTGGTGGAAGGGTATGAAAGGAATATCACTGAAAATGTGTCTGACTCATGATTTCATGGTTACCAGAGTGGATGTATGGGGTAGTGGCAGGTGAAGGATTCATGATGCCCTTTCTGTGGAGCCCTAGTTATTCTCTTTGAGTAACTGCACATTCCTATAGAACAAATTTTTAAAAAATATATACATTTTTAATCCTCACCTGAGGATATGCCTTCACTGATGACAGAGAGAGATGTGACAGAGAAGCATCAATAGGTTGCCTCCAAAACTCACCCCCACAGGGTATCTACAGGAAATGAAGCCTGAAACCTAGGTGTGTCCTGATCAGGAATCAAACCCATAACTTATTGATGTACGGAATGATGCTCCAACCAATAGCCACGTGGTTGGGGCAGCACTACATTTTTTAACAGCTTTATTGGGAGTATAATTGATATACAAATAATTGTATAAACTTAATATGTACATTTTGATGAATTTGGACACTTGCAAACTCCTGTGATACCATCATCACAATCAAGGTAATTGAGTGCCTCCCAGAGTTTCCTTGTGTTCCATTTTTGTTTGTGAATTATAAGCACCATGCTGTAAAGTATTCCATAGGATTTACTCAACTTACGTAACTGAAACTGTGCTATTATTAACACACTAGAGGCCCGGTGCATGAAATTCATGCACTCAGGGAGAGGGGTTCCTGGCCTGCCCCTTCTCGCAGTCTGAGAACCCTCGGGGGATGTCCAAATGATGGCTTAGGCTGGTGGGGAGTGGGCCTAAGCTGTCAGTCGGACATCCTTAGCACTGCTGTGGAGACAGGAGAGGCTCCTGCCACTGCACTCCACTCACCAGCCATGAGCCTGACTTCTGGCTGAGCAGTGCTCCCCCTGTGGGAGTGCACTGACCACCAGGGGGCAGCTCCTGCATTCTGTGTCGGTGGTCAGTGTGCATCATAGTGACTGGTCGTTCCACTGTTTGGTCGATTTGCATATTAGCTTTTTATTATGTGCATGAGCTTTTTAATTTAATATGATTCCCCTTATCTATCTTTGCTTTTGTTGCTTGTGCTTTTGGTGTCATACCCAATAAATCATTGCCTAGTGTCAAGAAACCTTTCCCTAAGTTTTCTTTCAGGAGTTTTATAGTTTCAGGTCTTACATTAATCTTCAATTTCTTAGAGTTGATTTTTGTGTATGGTGTAAGTAAAGGTCCAATTTCTTTTCTTTTCTTCTTCTTCTTTTTTTTTTAATGTGGCTATCCAGTTTTACTTATACCATTTATTTATTTATTTATTTATTTATTTATTTATTTATTTATTTTAATTTACTGATTTTATACAGAGAGGAAGGGAGAGAGATAGAGAGCTAGAAACATCGATGAGAGAGAGTCATCGATCAGCTGCCTCTTGCACTTCCCCTACTGGGGATATGCCTGCAACCAAGGTACATGCCCTTGACCGGAATCGAACTCGGGACCCTTCAGTCCCCAAACCGACGCTCTATCCATTGAGCCAAACCGGTCCCGGCTATACCATTTTTTTTTTGAAGAGATTATCCTTTCTTAGCATCCTTGTCAAAGATCATTTGATTGTATATATATGCTGCTTTTTTCCTGGGTTTTCTATTCTGTTTCATTGCTCTATGTCAATCTTTTTGTTTTATTACTATGGCTTTGTAATTTAGTTTGAAAATAGGAGTAATACCTCCAATAGTGTTCCTCTTTCTTAAGATCACTTTGGCTATTCTGGATTTTTTTTAGCTATACATGAACTTTATGATTTTTTTCTATTTCTATAAAAATTGTCATTAGGATTGTGATAGGCATAGCAATGAAGTGATGGGGATAGTGATCTATAGATCACTTTGAGTATTATGTACATTTTAACAAGCCACATGGTAGCTACAAAAGAAAACATATAGAAGATATAAAAAAGAAAATGAATCAATGAATATCACTACAAAAGAAAAAAATCTACCAAACGCAAAGTAAAGAGAGCAATAGAAGATTTACAGGAACGAAGAATTAAAAAACAGAAAAACAAAATGGCTAAAGTAAGCCCTCTTCTATCAATAATTACCTTAAGTGTGAATGATTTAAACTCCAAAAGACATAGAATGGCTGAAGGGATAATAACCAAGACCCAACTATATACTATCTATAAGACTAACTTTATATATCCTGTTTCCCTGAAAATAAGACAGTGTCTTATATTAATTTTTTCTCCCAAAGTTGTGGTAGGTCTTATTTTCAGCGGATGTCTTATCTTTCCATGCACTAGGTCTTATTTTCGGAGCATGTCTTATTTTCGGGGAAACACGGTATAAGGACACATAGAAGCTCAAAGTGAATAAATGGCAAAATGGTATTCCATGCAAATAGTAAATGTTATGGGGTCGAACCCTGGGTTCAAAATAAGACCACCGGAGGCTAATAATTTATTTTAAAAAAGCAAACAAGAATTTATTGAACTGGCCAGGGCAGCCACAAGAGTACCACACGCAGGCGGACCCTACACGACTGCGCCGCTTTAGGGGCAGGTAGTTATTTTTAAAGGTTCTGAGAAGGAAAACCCCCATTCTGTAACAAACTGTTGTTTGGAATTTTCTGCTGTTCTTCCCAGACAAAATGTTGCTTTCTAGTTTGCTTTAGCCCGTTTGAAGAATGATGAAGATAAACTTAGCTGTCTGACCTTGTAGGCCAGAGATCAGATATGCCCACAATCTCAATACCATGCCAGGTGCATTTTTTTTTTAATTGGATAGAACAGCATTGTTTTCAAGGCCAGCATCGAGACTTGAAGTAAAAAACTGCCTCAACATCACTATATTTCTGTTGCAGTAAAAGTTTAAAGTTTAGCTTTCTGATTTTATGATCTAGTTCAGAAATAAGATGCAAGAAAACCTTTAATGTCTTTTGAACATACATAATAGAATTGAGAATAAGCATATTCTATTAGAAGCTTCCTTTTATCAATAAAACTCATTCTTCACCTGAGCTTTTGTTTGTGTAATTGATTTTTAATAAAATTAGTGATATATGCAAACAAAATAGTGAGAAAGTGTGCCATGCTAGCACAGCCATGGGTTCAGCAAGCCTAAGGGAGGGCCAGCGAAGGATGAAGGAAAGATAGACAAAGAGAATAAGCTGGTTCTAGGTCCATGGTCCACAAACTTCAGCTCGGGAGCCACATGCGGCTCTTTGGCCCCTTGAGTGTGGCTCTTCCACAAAACACCATAGCCTGGGAAAGTCTATTTGGAAGAAGTGGCATTAGAAGAAGTTTAAGTTTAAAAAATTTGGCTCTTAAAAGAAATTTCAATCATTGTACTGTTGATATTGGCTCTGTTGACTAATGAGTTTGCTGACCACTGGTCTAGGCGGATTTTCTGTGCCTGGCTGAGATCACAGAACAGATCCAAACTGCAAACTAATTCTTTATTTTATAGTCAGAGGTAAACAAGATAGTGGTCACCATAGTTACAATGTTCTTGTAAGTTTCACTTGTTTGGCAGCACTTGCTGCACCTCCCACAACCCATTAGGTACCCAGGAAGGATCTAGGGAGTGTCATAAGGTCAAACTTAATTATGCTAAGAGGGTTGTGCTATCTTAAGTTGGGACTAGTTTTCGGCTCTGCCAGCAGGTCAGTCTGAGGCTTAACCCTATAACCTCTCCCTAAGAATTTTTATATATGTGTTTTCAGAAATTCTATTTCTCACAACATTGTGCAGTAGAAAAAGCACCTCTTCACAACTTTTCTGAACCTCATTTTTTACTACCTGTGAAATAGGGTGTTAATAAACATTGCCCTCCACTCCTCAGAGAAGTATTAGAATTGAGTAGGAAAATAAATTTGTGGACACTCTTTGACATACATTAGTTACTATTGTAATTGCTTTTTGGAACTGATCTGGGAAAATGAATTTGCAATGTGAAAGGTATTCCATCTGGTTCTAGAGTTGACCAGACCTTAGATTTATTTCCTTATATTTGTTATCTCTGTGTTACTTAACCTTTCTGATCTTATTTTTTCACTTGAAAAATGAAAATTATTTTCATAGTGTTGTGATCATTTAGAGTCAATGCATGTGGAGCACCTTGTACAATGCATGGCATTCAATAAAGAGTAACTAAAATTAACATTCTAAGTCAATATAGAGGGAATATTCTGAAAGACCAGAGGATCTTATTGAGGGAAAATGGAAGATGAGCTGTGAATAAATGTAAAAATATTCAAAATTATTTTAAAACATGAGACCAAGTTAGTTAGATTTTTGGTATAGCTTTTAAATTTACTAGTTATTTAATGTATGTAGGTTGTATAGAATTATGGGGATATATCTGTGTTTGAATTCTGTACTGTGGTGGTATCTGAAGGTATGAAATTTTAATTTTATCATTCATGAAATGGGAATGATACCTACCTAGGATTGTTACTATAAAACATATAATAGGTAAATGAACCAAGTGACTAGCATTGTACCTGACAAGAAGTATATGCTTAAAGATGATTTAGTACCCTTCCCCTGTCATTGTTTTGTGCCTAAACCTACCCAGGCAGAGACACTGCTCAGCCCCTACCCTGTATCTCTCTGGAAGTGGTTTCTGTAGAGTTTACAACTGACATTAAGTCATGATTTCAGTCTCTGAGAATGTTATCCTTTTAAATCTTGCATGTGATGTCTCTCACTTGTGAAGGTATTATATTAAAAATAAAACTGAATTTAATTTGAGGGTATATCCTGTCAAATCAGTTTTGACATAGAAAGTTTATTTTGAACTCTTTATCATATTTTACAACACATATTCTTTTGATTTGGGGGATGTGAGAGACGGAAGTTAGTAGATCATTCTATGTCAATGGAGGTAATCTTAGAATATGTTGGCCAGAGGAACAGCCCTGTAGCTCCTAAGAATTTGGCATGACTGTGACTGAGCAATCACCACCTTTTTCAGAAGAGTATACTGTTTGACACCAGTCACAGAGATCTGCGTACAGCTGTGCTGCTAAAATGGGGATATGTTTTGAGGAATTCATCTTTAGGCACTTTCATTCTTATGTGACTGTAGAGTGCATTTACACAAACCTAGATGGTGCAGCCCAAGGCACACCTAGGTTATTTGATATAAGCCTGAATAGCATGTGAAGAACAACATGAGATTAAGTCAAGCACAGGCTAAAATTATGCCATTGAGAGGTGAAACATGGAATGTGTGAGGCTGCTGCTGGTGTAACATGGCATACTGTTTTATAGCCAACTTTTTATTGTGAGTAGAAAGAGTCCAGTCTAAAATAACGATAAATAGTATTATAGTAAATACATTTACCAATAACATAGTCATTCCTGTAATCACCTAGTATTAGTTACTGTGCATCATTGCATGTGCTGTACTTTTTTTAAAGTAGACCCATCTCATGTTTACTAGGTGATTCTTTAGAAGTTTTAGATGAAAGATTTTTAAATTACATAATTTTTCTCTAGAGATCTCAACCTAAGATATAAAGTAAAAATACATAAATAAAATGAAATTTAAAATACATTTATATACTTTCTGGAAACTGGTAGCTAATCCTATATAATAAAAGCCTAACATACTATGTGTCTGGTCATCCAGTTGGCCATTCAATCAATCAAAGTGTAATATGCTAATGATATGCTAAGGCTGCTCAACTGATTGCTATGATGTGCACTGACCACCAAGGGCAGTCAGTCAACTGGTCAACCAGTGGCTATAATGTGCACTGACCACCAGGGGAAAGACACTCTGACTGGTAAGTTAGCTTGTTGCTGGGTTCTGGCCAATCAAGACTGAGCTAGATGGGCCATACATCCCCTGGAGCCCTCCCATGGTCTCTTGTCCTTCCCTGGCCCCAGTAGTGTACTAGTGGGGTCCCTTGGTCTTGTCTGTGCCCTCACATAATCCGGGACCCTATGCGGGATGTCAGATAGCCTGTTTTGGCTTGACAGCAGAATGACTGGTCGCTGTGACACGCACTGACCACCAGGAGATAGACGCTCAATGCAGGAGCTAGAAGCTAGGCTCAGCCAGAAGCTAGGCTCATGGCTGGCGAGTGCAGCGGCTTCCGCCTCTGCAACAGTGCTAAGGATGTCTGACTGCTGGCTTAGGTCCATTGCCCACAGGCCTAAGCTATCAGTTGGGCTCCCAGACTGCGAGATGGTGTGGGCTGGGCTGAGGGGACCCATCCCTGAGTGCAGGAATTTCATGCACCAGGCATCTAGTAAGTATTATATTTTATCTATTGCATCTTACTGTACATAAATTATTCATTGCCCAGAAAATAGCCTACTGATTAAATACATGGCTTCTGAAACCACATGCCAGATTCAAATCCCACTTTAACCACTTAGCAACTGTGTGACCTTTTCTCACCTATAAAATTGAAATAATGGTGCCAATCCTATGGGATCAATATGAAGTTTAAATTACTTATCAAACGCAAAATACTTAAAACAATGCTCAGCACATGGTAAGGGCTCCATGAATGATAATATTTACAATGACGATGATGATGATGTATCTGGCATGTTATCTATTGGACTCATCTGAAATGTATGTTTTCTGAAACAATTGTACATCCCTTTGTATCCCATTTTTAATAATATTCTATTGTTAATAATATGCTGTTTTAATATTCTGTTATACTGAAGAAGAATCTACCACTCTACTCAGCAAGAACATGTTAAAAACATTTTGCATTTTCCTAAAGGATAGAAACAATATGCTCTCCTGCTTCTCCTTTGTGGCCCAGCAGTTGTTCGCATATGATATTTCTGCAACTGTGCTGCATAAAGAATGTGTTTTGGCATAGAAGCTGCATAATTTGGAGAGCTTTTTGTTGATAATCTTAAACAAAAACAGTCAAACTCATTTCGGTTCCACTGGAAACCCAAGGAGGGGAATTGTTTTTGCCAAATGAGAGAAAAGGTGCCAGTTTTTGAATTAGGAAGTGTTTTCAAGTGTTTATGTTGAGAAAATGGAAAGAAAAGAACATTTGACTTTAGTGATTTTTTGTCTAGTAAACATTAAAGCCTTGGAGACAATTCCTTTTAATTTTTATGATAAATAGTATTTTGTATTTCGCATAGGCCTTAACATTTCCAAGCATTTTTACATAAGTTATTGTCTTTCTCCTTAGCATGTTTGTGAATTATTTATTGCAGGAAAATGTAATCTGATTTTTTACAAATGAGAAAATTAAAGTTTTGAGTGTCTCTTGCAGGTGACATGGTGGACGTGTAAGTGGCTGAACTAGGACTTAAACCTAAATATTAGTATTTTTTTATTACACTCTAGAACTTCTTCCTACTTTTGTTTGATTTTCTTTAGGTATTAGATTTTAAGAGGTGATACTTGATTCTCAGTGATAAAGTCACTTCTGTTTTTGGAGGCAGCTTGTTTTCTATAATTCACAATTTTCATATGTTTGTGAATACCTCCAACCATTTGCTTTTCTGCTCCCGGCTCTGTCCTACCTGTTGACCAGTTTGCCTACTTATTAACACTTCCCTGCTCCACTGATACTCACCATCCTGTGACTTGTCTGCAGCTCTCCCAGCAAGGCTTAATCATGAACTTCCATGGGATTGAAAGAACTCAGGGATCTGGTTACCACAAATGATTGGACTCAGGTGCGAAGCTTTGGTTGTGCTCCAGGTCAGTGGTTCCGAATCCTGACTGGTCAGAGTCACTCACGTGAAAAATGGCTTCCTCACTCAACCTGCAAAGATCCTGCCTGAGGAAGACCATTTACCTATGTTTTAAGTCTCTCTTCAGGTGATTGTGATGTTGGTCCATGTTGGGGAACCCAGAGTCTGCTCCTATATGGCTTCCTCTGTAGTAAGGGAACATAAAGAGCGTGTAGGGTTTTTTGTGTTTTCCTGATTTAAATTTCTCCTTTTAAAATATTTTTACCTCCTTAACTTCTTCATCTTATTTTTTTAGATTATATTTTAGGTGCAAAATATCTTGATCTCCAAGGAGGATGATGACTGGTTCTTGATTTCCATATGAATTATATATCTTCTTGGTGGTTCATGGTTAACCTTTAAATGCCAGGGTTTTATCTTTCTCTTTTCTTCTCAACAGTTTTCAGGTCATTTATGAATGCATTCATTAAACAAGCCTACTATGAACCAAACATGGCTAGTGGCATTGGGCAAATATAAAATAAGACAAAACCTGGACCTCACACTTTATAATACAGTGTGTTGTAAAGCGGGAAGTGTATTGTGGATGTATACAACAAAGTAAGTATACAGAGATGTTTGGGTGAGCGCAGAGAGAGCATGAAAGAGGAAGCAATCACCTAGTGACGGAAGGAAGACTTCACAAAGGAATCAGCCTTTCATCTTAAGGGATGATTTTGCCAGGAGAAGAGAGCCGGGCATCAGAGTTTGTTTGTGCAAGCAGCACGGTGAACTCAAGGAACCGCGGGAAGTCTGGGATATTTCCAGTAGGAAGGTGAGCGGTGAAGTTGGCCTAAAATGAGGGTGGAATGTATGTTGAAATCACATTTCAACAGAAGGTCCTCCTTCAGACTCCTTAATTATAGGATTGAATTGTATCATCATGTCTAAAGAACTACATTATCAATAGTGCCACTTCATTCGCATAGTATAGCTGATGTTCCGAAGGTCGTATTAAGACAAAGGATAAGGGTTTTGTATTCTGTTTCTCATATTTGAGCATATTTCTTTGAGCACTTGTGTGTCCAACACTGTAGATGACATTAAAAAAAATGACTCTTAAATGTTCTCACTGACTTTTCAGTTCAGTTTAGCAAGTGACATAAGTACTTGAAAAGACCACAGAAGAGATACAACATAGGCATTCATTCCTAAGTGCTGGAGTCCATGAGTAATAAGAATTCAAAAGTTGGGGAGAACCAAAGCCATTTATAAGAAAAGATTTCCTGTATACAGAGGAGGGATGAGGTCAATCTGAAGAATGGGTTGGATTGGAATAGGTGGGTAAGGAGAAAAGTACTTTAATTGAGGGAAATTGAGCAATGGCCTACAGGTGTGAAATGACAGGCTGACATGTGCTTGAGGGCACCACTGCCTGGAGCCAGAGTCTCCTGAAGGCGAGAATATAAGTGAGTACTGGCCATAAATATAGCTTCTAAATGAAATGAAACCTTTGAAAAGCCTCTCAAGAAAGGTTGTTCCTGAATTTATTTTGATCCACCTTAAAGATCTCACATAAAACTCAGAGCTCAACTGAACTTTACAAAGTAAATATTTTGTGCTAGAAGAGTATTTCCTGGCATTAAGATACTTTCAAACACTAAAATCCTCGCCAGAGATTTTCCAGCTTAAACTCGTGCTGTTTAAATGCATTGGAAAAAGCTTCAGATGGTTTGGACATTTTTACCCCAAGGAAAAGATAGAGAAGTATAGCCTTTGGCCCTGTGTGCACAGAGCACAACTGTCTCATTTCATCTGCTGGACGCAGTGTTTCCTCCTTCATTGTCCGCCTACTCCAGGAACCTCAGGGAGAATTCCTTCTGGCCTCGGGTGAGAATAAAGTTACATACATAGGGCCACTATAACTCAGACCTGAAAGACTTAATATAAAAACGTTTTCTGATAAACTTAAAATCACTGTTATTTTATATCAGCTTCTCTAGGTAAATATTTCAGCTTTAACTGGACTTTTCAAGTGTTATTTTCTTATGTTAAAAAGCAATAGTGCATAAAGATAAAAAGACAAAAAAGCAATAGTACGCCACAACATTGGAAGATTTATACGTAGAAGTAGTACTCATATAAAAGTAAAAACGTAACTTGGTAATATGTGTGTATATTTTATTGCGATTTTCTATTCATTTCTACAACATTGTTAGTTTTTTTACAAATTGGTTATCTTACTACTTTAATGTTAATATAAACACATTTGCTTTTCTAAAAGGATGCATAAATGTATTTTTAAGGGTTATCTAATGTTGCATGGATATCCTGTGGAGTAATTTCTCTGTGGTTGGGCAATTAGGCTGTTTCCTAATTGTGTGTGTCTATTAATTCCTTAAGCTGAGGACAGCGTGTTCACTCCGAAGGTGGGTTCTGTGATCTGCTTTTGCAGCACGCAGGCAGAAAATGGGGGCAGAGGGGGCCTCCCCCTCCCTGTTTGTACCCGAACTCTCCACTGTTTACGCACGTTTTAGCCTCTATGCCATTTTCAGAAGCTTTATTTGCCTCACTTAGTACTTTTTTGGTTTGGATAAGGTTTAAATATAAAATCCATCTGCGGAGCATATTGTATATTCACATTGAAGGCTAAAACCCATTTTCAATTAAAACTTTGTTCAGCACTCATGGTTCACTTTGTCCTGTTTTTATTATGAAACACTTCAGTCTTCTTCCGAAAACCCATATGTCTTGTACGTTTCAAGATGTTCCTTGTTGCTCACGAGAACCAGTTTCTTTCTGCCATCGGCTCGCGGCCATATGCTCCGGCTGTTCATCTTGCCTCCCTGCCCGGCGTTGGTGTAGGCAGCATCTTGTACGCAGCGCAAGTCAGTTTATCCCTTCTCTTTAATAGGGTTTGTCAGAAGTCGAGTAGCACACTGGACACGTGGAATGGTCCTCGGGCTGGCGAGGTCATATGTGACTATAAAGGAGGTGGCCTGTCGAAGTTCCTAATGTTCATAAGACACAAGAGGGAAATGTGTCCAGGGAGACCTGAAGTCTTGCCAGATGTAAGGGAGTACAATGAAGGTACTATTGGTGCTGCTTGGCAAGCACACACGCTGTCAACTGCAGTTCTTCTGTATTGAACTATAAATCGGATGTGAAGATGGGGGAGGGAAAGGAGGTGTAAAAACCAGATTCTCTTAATTTCAGCAACACACCACCATGCTGGCATCCAAAAGCATTCTGCAGGATTGTCCACACCATGTGAGTGATTTTTGAGATAACATGTGCTGTACTTCATGTCAGAGATGAACTAATTGAAAAAATAATGATGTTTAAGTTGCATCTGAATCAGAAGAGGCAGTGCCCTCTGACGGCATTAGAAAGTTTTTGACTTTCCAAAATTAATAAAAATTGTCAGTCACAGTAGGCTTGACATTCGCACAGTATAAAGTCCCTCAAGAGTAAAACCATTCACCTTCCTGACCCTGAGTTCTGAATCCCTGAATTCCTCAAAAAATTGTTACACTTTGAACATTTGTTCTTTTAACTGAGCTCTAAGCGTCTCATATATTTCCTAACCTCCCCAGAACAGAAGACTCTGAGTTTATCTTAATGCCTGTTGGTGGCTCTGGTACCTGAATGAATGCCGTTCAATGCTTCAGCAGGTGTGAATAGGGCTGCTGAGGGGAGTGTGTGCCAGCCTGGCTGCCTTCGTGCCAATCTGGCTCTGTTTTGTTCTGTTTTTATTTAATTGTTTATTTATTTATTTATTTATTTACTTATTTATGTATTTTTAGCCTTTATGCTACTTTGCTGTTTGTTCTTCCCTTGCTGACAATGGACACATCTCATTATTTCAGAATTTCTTTTTCCTCTTAAAATTTTTGGTTTATGGTTTAGAGTAGGCTCAATCTAAATAACTGTGAGGGGCCTTGTAAGAACTGCTGTGATGCCGTCATCTGTGACTGTTAGGAGTTTTGTTTGCTGCTTCTTCCAGCTGGGGGGATGAACTCATCGTGTCCGCAGAGGATCAGTGTGGCTGTTTCTCCAAGGTCAGTTGTCAAACATTTAAGGGTAAAATGACTTCAGCCTATTGTTGTAATTTCATGTACGCTTTAATATGAGAGAATCGTAAGTCATTGGGACTGCATCGGGGTTGCTTTACATGAGAATTTGCTGTGTCATACAACTTCCACTCCGGATTGACTAGAATGGGGTCTTGGATATGGCGTCACATAACCTACGATGCAAGACGTACTATTACGCCAACACGGACATGAGGATTTACTTTATTTACACTCACAGTGTTTTCTCTCTAAAATGGAAACCATTCTTCTACCAACCACACCACAAATGAAAGATCTGAAATACAGGGCATTGTGTATTCTGTGAAGTCATTTTAAAATAGGCTACTGGTTTCTTATTCCTTTCTACTACGTCACCCTAATTTCAATCAATACAGGGAAGTTTCTACAAACATTTGAGCTGGGCCGCACAGGGATTTCAGCAGGCAGAGATGTATAGGATGGTGCAGGCAGAGAGCAGCCAGATCAAAGGTAGAAGATGTCCTGGAAGTAGAGACAACCTCTCGTACTATAATTAAGTCTTGTAACAGCAGAGGAGTGGACACAGTGCAGGGTAGTAAGAGCCCGCTGAGTCCAATCAGCCTGTTGGGGGAGTTGTGCACCACTGTGTGAGGTCATGGCAAGGTGTTGAATCAGACTATGCTTCCATCTCCTTCTCTGAGAAAGAGAAAATAACACCCAGCCCCAGGGTGTCATTCACATTGTACACACCACCTGTCTCAGGTGGGTGGGGAGGGTTAATCAAGGTAATGCATAGAAACACTCAGCATGATGGCCGGCACAGTGCTCAAGACCATCAGCTACTGTTATTCATGCAGCCACATTTTAAAGACTGAATCCATTTGAAATCCCTCTGATTTGTAAAGGTTTATGCATCTCTACCCTCATTAAGCAATCCATGTTCTGAGAGTAATTTGAGTACAAAGCAAGATGCACTTTGCCTAATGTACCGGGCTTCAAATTTGTTGTGAAAGAAGTATACAAAGACAGAAACAAATAAACCAAAGCAAAAGAAAGCAAGCAAAAAATTAAATTCCTTCTAAAGGTTTTGAATGAGCAATTTAAAAAAAATTTTTTTTTTTTGGTCCCTGGTTTGGGGATCATTCAATCCGTGCCAATGCATAGAACTCTCAAATATATTTATTTTTATTAGTAAAACCTGTCTTCTGTGGCCATCCAGTGTTTTCATGGGGAACTTTTTCTAGCACTGTTTTTGTGACCTTGAAGTTTATAGAGGTTTATTTTTCTTACCCCTTTGTATCCAGAAGCTGGGAAGTTGAGAATGGATTGGCTGATTAGAACAACAGACCTCAACATAGGACAGCCATAAATTTGCCTGAAGGGGGAGAAACATGGCTAGGGGACAGTGATTATTACCAGACTCCCAATGTCAGCAAACCCTTCAAGGGTGTGGCAGAGAGAGAATAAGACACACAAGGCTTAATGGTTTCTACTCTGAGGGTCTTTGGGCAGCTGGGATGGAATTATTTGCTGAATGCACAGACATTATTTTGTTTGTGTGTTGTTGTGTTTTTTTTTGTTTTGTTTTGTTTTGTTTTTTGTTACTTGTCCAACTGGATTGATTGGAGCCTGTTAACACTCTATTTTGTAAAACAAAAAATAGCTATCAGCCACTCACCAGTCCATGGGAGAAGACAAAGGCTTGTGGTTTGGTTAGGAGCTGTCTGTGGAGATCCAGTCAGCAGACTGGGGATGACAGTGAGTGCTATAACTAGCCAAGGTCAGAGGAGCGTGGCTGGCCACTTAGACCCCTCACAGGTGGGATTGGAACTCTGAGATGGAGTCGAGTGTGCATGCTGTTTATTAGGGAGGGCCCTGCATCCATCCCAGTGGGAGGAAGGACACAGGATTGGGCGGAAGGAGAAGGTGAGCTGTGACATAGGCCTGATGGCAGCCTGGGCCAGGCCCTCAGGGCCTCGAGCTAAAATGGCCCACCAACATCGTCTCACATTAGATGAAAGAGCCTCCTCTTTATACTTACTAGTCACCGGATATGGGCTGCCCTTGGAGGGGTGAGACCTCGGGAAGGTGGCAGTGCAGCCGCGGGAATCCCCGACGGGCTGAAGGCTGAAGGCTGAAGGCTGAAGGCTGCCTCCCCACAGAACTGCCTGCAGCTGAGACAGGTCCTCTGTCCTCCCTTCTTCTCCTGCAAGTTCTGTTATAACCCAGGATCCAAGCCAGTTCCCGGAAGCCTGCCTGGACAAAGAGCTTCGCCCTTTCCTTTTCCCTTTCCCTGTTCCCCACAAAATAAAGTCCTAGGTAACTCACTACCCAAAATTACTTACCCTCGGGGCAACACCATCACCTCTAACAAAAACATAGATCTAAGGCTAGTTCCCCTAGTTCCGTGAGGCAGGCTGTTGCCTCAAGCAAGGATTATAAGGCTGTGTATACAGCCCTGACCTCTTCACCAAGCAGAAGACAGAAATCATGCCTGTCAGAGAGGCTGTTGAGAGAAATCCTGACCTGGACCAGGAGGAAAAAGAGGCGAACTAGCTGACTCCTGAGACTCCCTCCCATTTTGGATGCATATAATTCTAAAATGTACAGTGGTGCCTCACACAACGAACTTAATTCGTTCCAGGAGCAAGTTTGTTATGCGAAAAGTTCGTTATGTGAAACGCGTTTTCCCATAACAATACATGTTAAAAAAAATAATTCGTTCTGTAGCATAAAATATGCTAAGATGACATAAAAAAGATAAATTTTTTGTTATTATTTTTATTTAGATACATCTAAAAACATAATTTTTTTAAAAAAAACACACACATTTTTTTAATTTTAAGACAGACTAAGTAGAGTCTACCGAATCTTGCACATCTTCATCCATTTTCTGCTTTTTGGCCGATGGTTTCATGAAAAACCTGTCCAAAGTCGTTTGTTTTTCTCTTTTCTCCAACATCTGCCGGAAATAATGGACAAGAGTATCGGAGTAAAGATCGTTGATCCTGTTTGCTTCAGCTGAATCCGGATAGTGGGCATTGGTAAACTCCTGAACTGCTTTCCATTTGACCAGGATGTTCTTGATGTCAGCAGTTGGGATTGGTTGATTGTTTGATTGTTGCTCCTCGTTATCAGATGACGCTTCCCTTTGAGCATTCTCCTGTTGCTGGACCAGAAGTGCTTGGAGCTCTTCAGTTGTCAGCTCTTCTTCGTGTTCCTCAATAAGCTCCTCTACATCCTCTTCCTCTACCTCTAATTCCAACCTTTGGGCCACTGTGATGATGTCCTTCACCACTTCTGTGTCATCAACTACTGCTTCTTCCTGGGTCCACGAAGGCACAAGCACCTTCCTGCTTTTTTTAGAAGCCATGATATAAAAAAAATATTGAGTTTAACTTAAAAGGACGACTGCCATGATACGTGCGTGATTTAATTCATAATGAAGAACGATTGCCGCGATACGTGCTTAAGTTAAGCGCAGTGACTAACGACTGCCTGCAGTGCCTGCGCGGAAGGATGCAATACATCGGCAGCGATCGTGGAAGCTCGGGCGAAGCAGTCGTGGAAGCTCGGGCGACTTCGTTGTGTGAAACGAAGTTCGTTGTATGAATCATGAAATGAAGTTCGTTGTGTGCAGCGTTCGCTGTGCGAGGCGTTCTTTATGCGAGGCACCACTATGTGCAAATCATACTAAGAGGTGGGCCAGGGAGGGCGTTTGTATTCCAGTCAGGGGATGGAGAACACTGGTGGTTTTTTTTTTTTTTTCTTTTTCAAGTGAAGCTTGTAGATTTTATGTAAGATCACACACAGTAAAAATCTGACATTTCTGCTTTGTGAGTCCGGGCTAAAGCTGAGATTTGATTTTGAAATATGAAAGTAAACTGTAACCAGCTCCATTTAAGTACCTGGGACTTATGTTTATATAGAACCTTTAAAGTGCTCCCGGCTTCTCACTCGGGAGAAAGAAGAAATTACAGCAATCTCACCGAGGGCTGGACGTCTGGAGAGGCAGCTCTTCTAGGTTAATGGGAAACTGACACTCCTGCCCTGGCTTCGGAGCGGTGTCCACCCCTTCCAACCACTGTGAACTCTTACACCCGGGGACACAGTCCCGGGCCTCACAGATTAAACTGAGTGCTCTGTGCCCCAGCTCAGTTGCAAATCACTTTCAAAGTTATTTCTTTGCAGTCTTTTTAAGAGCACCATTTGTTTTTAAACCTTGCCCTTGCACAGTCCAAAGCTTCTACTTCTTAATGTTATTATTGCTCCTGGCAAACCCATTTCAATTCTCTAAAAACATCTTTGCAGTGTTTTTCTATTTGCACTGTTTCCACTCAAGCTGGCGGGCATGTGTCTGGCTTTCCCTGCACCCCTCCACTCCCACCCACCCCCAGCCCCAAGGGGACAGATGTAGAAATGAATCAGCACATGGTGTCAGCATTGGAAGGCTTCTTGGATTTCATCTAATAGAATTTAAACCTTGCACTCTCTTATTAAGGATGCCGAAATTGAGTTATGAATGGGAGGGTGGGGGAAGGGTGTCAAAGAGCAACTTAGAGCAAAATTAAGCTAGGACACGAGCATCCTCAAGTTATAATAGACTCTCTTATTTGGTTTCCTCAGAAGCAGTACATAAAACCAGATGCCAGTTTGCAGTTTATTTGGAAGGGGATGGAGGAGACAACGCAGGAGAGAGGGGTATGAGACAGGGAAGAGAGGCCACTATTTGGATGTGGTCATGAGCAGGCTAACTGGGCAGCTAGGGCTCTGTCCCCCGAGAACTTCTGGACATGGCTTAGATCAAGCCTCTGAGTTGTCCCTCTTGATGGGCCGGGACTGGCAGTGCTCATCAACGGACTCCCTCCCATTCGCCACTGTTGGAGGGCTGCTCCCAGGCTCTGAATCCCCAGCGTTTCCAGACTGTTCTCTGCAGGCAGCCAGGTTTGTCTCCAGCCAGAGAAAGCCCTCAGGGGAGAGTTGCAAGGGCTTCAGCAGGAAGTTGCCAACACAGGATTGGTGAGTGCCCCGGGGACATAAGTGGGGCGGCCACAGCCGCTGCTACAGTGGTCAATGCCCATTCTTTCCTGCCCTGGGTGGTAAAGCTCACTGTCTCAGAGATGAGGGGCATGATGTATATGAGAACAGTAAATGGATAAGGTAGGTATTTGCAAATGAGTAAATATCCCTATTTTGTGGGAACCCTGCATGCACTTTTGCACGCCCTGTCCTTCTACCTTGTATGACTCCTGCTAGAAAACTCCTAGTCATCTTCCAAAGTCCAGTTCCAATCTGACCTTTCCTGATTCCCCAGGAAAAACCAGTGCCCCTCCCCTTTGCTCTGACAGCATGCTGTGCTCGCTCGAAAATATCACATCTATGCGTGTCGGGCCTCCTGTGTGTCCCTCACCTGCTACTTACTAACGGTAGTAATAACAGCTGCTGTTCATTGAGCACTTTAATTATGTCCCAGGTGCTTTTTAAAGAACTTTCTGTGAATTAAGCTATTTGAGTCTCTCCACTCTATGAAGTTAACTGCAATTGCAGAGAGAGAGGCTAAGCTACTTTGCCAATATGGATATAGTTAGCAAGTGGCAGAGCTAAGATTTAGGTCCAGAAGTCTAGGTTTCCAAGTCCCTGCTCTTAACCATGGCAGAGAACAGGCTGCCTTTGACTCAGGTAAAGCAGAGAGCCCAAGGACTGAACCCTGGGCATCTAGCTAGCAAGGCCTCAGGCCTAAGTGAGGAAACCTCACTTATGGGAACCTGAAACAGGAACATGACACAAGCTGTGCTTTCACAAAAATCACTCTCTTATAGGGCATCTGGTGACTTGGGAGATAAGAGATTGAGAACAGAGATAACAGTTAAGAGACTAGTGAGGCAATCCAGGGAAGAGGTGAGGAAATCCCAAATTTAGCAGAGAACCTTGTCCCTGAGCGAGCCCCTGCTGACCTCCCAGCCACAGCCACTCCCAGCACGGCAGGGCTGCCGCTCTCGGGTGTGCAGGTGGGGCCCTGCACAGATGCACCTGGGCAAGAGGTCATGGAGGGGCAGGCATGCAGCCCAAGCTCTGGGTGCCTCGTGTGAACCCCTGGTGAGGAGTCACGTGCACCCAGAAGGAATAGCACCATTGCTCTCGCACACAGAGAGGACAGATGGCGCAGCCATGGTCCAGCCCAGGGACCCTCCAATCCAGACATTTTCCACTACTTTTTGCTTCCTGTCTGTGGCATGATTTTCCCTCAGATCCTCAAGGCCATGGAGATGACCACATGTTTGGAGGTGAGAGCGGGAAGAGGCAGATTGGAGTAGTTAGTGACAAGGAGAGTTCCTTACCCCAGGTGCCCTGCCCCAAGCACCACCTGTCATCATGCTTACACCCCACCCGGCCCTCACTCCTGCGGGCCTGACGCCACCACAGTAGAAGTGGAAGGTCCTGTTCTGAGTACATGCCTGCCAGGAATAGCTGATGGGGATTGGGAACCAGTGATGTAAGGGAAGGAGAAGGGGGAAAAGGAAGGGATATGGGTGAGCAAAGATGCATGTGAATTTTTGCAACTTGCTCGCTATTTCTTTTCTCGTATCCTCCCATTTCTCAGCTCAAGACACATGTTGAGTAAATGCCTCTGAGAAGACTCACCAAGAAGGCGACACAGCGTTTTGGAGGTAAGACTTTAAGGCAATGCAAGGGTGAGAGAGCTGGAGCCAGGAGACCAGGAGGATCCCGCTGTGTGGCCCCAGGCAGACCCAGCCCTCTCTCTGGGCCTCCATGTCACCGCCGGCCTCACACAGAGGTTGGGTCAGGGGCTCTCCAGGAGTCCTGCAGTCTCAGCCTGGGTAGTCTGCAGTATGGACAGCAAGGTGGGCGGCGGGCCTGTCTGTGACTGGCCAGGCTGGGCTGTGTTTCATGTCTCGGGTGAAGCCAGGTCCGAGAAGTCAGGCAAAGTAGCCCCAGAGGAAGACGTTGATGGCCAGCAGGAGGACAGCATTGATGTCGCAGACACGTCTCCAGAGCGGCTCCTCCTCAATGCTCGTCAGCTTCAGCTCTAGCGCGGCCTTCTCTGCGGGGCTCAGGGCCGGCTGCGGGGCCCCAGAGAGCCCACAGAACCAGCCCCAGAGCAGCTTTCCCCAGGACCTGCGAGGGGCTGAGGGACCAAGGCCAGAGGGGGAGGGAAGCAGGAGGGAGCAGCAAGGCCAGGTCAAAAAGGAGAGTGATGAGAGAGCAGGGGAGAGAAAGAGGGGAGAAACAAACAAACAAAGAAGGGTGAGGTGCACAGAAAGGGGAGCCATGGAACAATCACCTTAGTCCTTTCTACTAGTCACAGCCTGGTGCTGAGCTGGGACTTCACTGAGCTCTGACGCTGGCCAGGCACCATTACGGGGAGTTTTTAAAAATAGTTGATAAATTGGTCAAGAAGTTTGGATCTTGAAAATACAAAAAGCAGCCCTAAACGTTTTTGGCTCAGTGGATAGAGCGTCGGCCTGAGAACTGAAGGGTCCCAGGTTTGATTCCCCTCAAGGGCATGTACCTTGGTTGCGGGCACATCCCCAGTAGGGGGTGTGCAAGAGGTAGCTGATCGATATTTCTCTCTCATTGATGTTTCTAATTCTCTATTCTTCTCCCTTCCTCTCTGAAAAAATCAATAAAATATATATTTTTTTTTTAAAAGAAAATACAAAAAGCAGTTTTGATCTTAGGTGTCAGGAGAACTCGTATCCTGGAGCTTATGATGTCATAACCTCTAGGCAAGTGGCTGTTTCTGTAGAGTCAGGGTCCTAAGCAAAGCTGAAGAGTGGAGGCTTCTCAGGCCTCAGGGAAGCTCAGGACTCCGAGAACCCGGCAAAGACCTGGGAGCCAAGTGGTGTAGCTGCCAGCTGTGTGGGGCCAACAACCGGGGCTTGGATAACGCTATCTATGCTTTAAACTTGCTGGAATTATTAAAAGTTTGTCACATCGGCAGCTGGGGATAGAATGAAGATGCTTTTTGAAGCCCCGATGGAGCTCTTGCCTACCCTGATGGGCGAGGGCAGCCTCTGAAGGCACCCCAACCCCAGCCAGCACTGGGCTCCTCTATCTGAGGCAGGAGGTACATTGAGGACTTAAAGTTCATTAACATTTTAACTCATCAGGGAAAGAGAAATTGACTTGGGGCTTTAAATTGAAAACTAATTTATCACTTCTGGCATTAGTTTTTCTGTGGGAATTTTACACTTTGGAAAATCTCTCTGGTGTCACTAAATCAGAATACCTTAACATTGGTATTCAAGAGCACTGCAGGGAGGTCATAGTCACATTGCATCTAAACCAGCTGCAGTATGTCCTATGTCAACTTCTAATTTAGACACTGTGTGGTCTTAGAGTACACTGAACTCATATATATCCTATCACTTTTAGGAATAGACTGTCGAACCTCAGAGGGAAGGCAGGGGTGGATGGGAAGAGATCAACCAATGAACTTGTATGCATATATGCATAACCCATGTACAAAGACAATGGGGTGATGAGGGCCTGGGGTGGGGGTTAAGAGTAGGCTGGAAGAGGTCAATGAGGGACAAAGGGGGACATACGCAATGCTTTCAACAATAAAGATTTAAAAAATTAAAAATTAAAAATAATAGAATCTCCAGGAGGCAGTATTTGTGGGCCCATCAGCAGCTCAGGAGGACACAGTGCGGACCCATCTGCTCTCTTCCTGTGAAGATGACCATGGTTTTGTGTGATTCTAGGCAGATTATTAAGCCCAATAGGAAATAAATAATAAAATGGGTGTGTGGGGGGAGGAGGGGTGCTGTTTCTTTGCCAAACCTAAGGCTTTCTTCCAAGTGGATGGAACTCAATTAATATCACACCCTCTTTTTTGATTTTCTACCCATAGATTCGTTCAGCTCGGGAGAGGAGACGGGAACTTCCTGTTGGCAGGCTTGGGGAGGATAACAAGGGCTCACTTGGTTCCTTCCCACCCTACTCCTGGGCAGAGCAGTGCTCATGGGTAGGTGATGGATGGGCCCTCTGTCTAATGCTAGGGTTCAGTGTCAGGAAGTGCACCTCCCCATGGATAGAAACCAGATTTTTCCACCTGCACTTTATCAGTAATGAGGGCAATACTTTAGCTCCCATCTGCCTTACTTGTCTTATTCTTCACATTGTTTTATAGCCATGTGGGAAGGGAGGAAAGATAGTGTATGGCGTCTTAGGGCACCTGTGACCCAGGATCTGTCCCCATCACTCCTCTGTGATAGCACCCAGCACACCCTCAGCCTACCTCCGTGCTGCTCCGGGCCCTGGCTGGGGTTCTGGGTCCCTCCATGTCCTGCAGGATGCACATCAGGTGGCATTTCCATCTCCGATGTTCCTGGTGTGTCCCCATGGGCTTCCTTCTCCAGCTCAGGGCAGGGGCGGTTCCGTGTCCACCACGTCAGGTGAGCGAGCTGGAGGCAAGGGAAACGCTGTCTTGACTCAGTTCCCTCTGAAGGGAAGTCACGATGTAAAATTAGAGGGGCCTCCCCTGGAGGAACCTCAGAGCAGTGAGTGGTGCCAGGAGCAAACACAGAGCTGGGAGGCGAGGCTTGGCTATTAGCGTGGCCTCTACTTCCTTTGGAAACCTGCTCTGCCTGAGCCATGCCAGGTATTGAAAACACACCACGTCAGGTGCAGGGAGGCAGGCACCCCATGACAAAAGGCTTCCAAGGTCAGGCTAGGAGTTGATTTCTCTTAAAAGCACAATGCAATGGAGAGTCACTGCAGACACAGGGAAGAGACGCAGAGTCCTGGGATTCAGGAAGAATTGAAGGGATCCAGTTAGAGCCTGTTGCAAAAGTGAAGCAAGAAATAAAGCAACTGCCCTCCCTCTCCCCTGCCTGGCTCACCTGTGAATGACCCACTTATTTGTAGAAATTAGTGCTACTAGGGTAAATCAGCATTAACACCCCTTACCTACTAAGGCACCGCACAGGTAAGGGGTGTTAATGCTGATTTCCACTTAATGTTTCAGGGCCCAGCTTCTGGTATGGGCTCTGTTATGGGCTAAATTATGTCTCTCTGCCCAAATGCCATGTTTAAGTACTTCAGAATGAGACATGCTTGAAGATAGGGTCTTTAAAGAGGTAATTAAGGTTAAGTGAGCTGTTTAGAGTGGCCCCAATCCAATAAGACTGGTGTCATTATGAGAAGAGATTAGGATACAGACAGGCACAGGGAAGGCCATTGAAGACAGAGCGGGAGGAGGCCAAGGAGGGAGGCCTCAGAGGAAATGACCCTATAACACCTGCATCTCAGGCTTCTGGCCTCCAGAACTGTGATAAAAGACATTTCTGTTGTGTAAGCCACCCAGGCTTGTGTGGTACCTTGTTATGGCAGCTGGAGCTAATGAATGCTCTTTTGCTCAAAAAAAAGAAAAAAAAAGAAAAAAGATTTCAGAACTGAAGCCTGGGCCTCATGTCCAAGGACAGGTAGTTAAATGGTCAGCATGGGAGAGGGGAGAACTCCCAGTTAAGCTCTTACTCCGGTGGACTCTGTTTCTTTTCTCACATATTGTTTCTTGACTCTTCAACCAATCCCTACCCATTCTTCTAGATCCAACTCAAAGTGGCCTATGTCAGGAGCTCTCCCAGGGGTGACTGCCTCTCCTCTGTGCTCAGCCTTGAGACTGGTCCTTCTGCTTTTCTTCTTGGTAGAGCAACTGTTTATGTGGCTGTCTGTGCCCCCTGTACACCCCACTGTGGACAGATGCCATGGGAAACCATTCATCGTTGTAACGCTAACACAGGCTTGGCACGTACTAGATGCTCACTGAGTGATTTTTCAATTGAACGAATTACTTTTCAGTTGGGAATGAATAACCCAATGAGCTCCCTGTCCCTGGGACATCTGTATGGCAACAGGTAGGATCATCACCCAATGGGGTGAAACTCGGCGGTGGGCATGGGGAGGCGTTTGGGGGGAAGGGAGTTGGCATGAGCGCTCCACTTGCCTCTTCCTCGGGGATGGGGGTTGTACAGAGGCTGACGACGACCATGACGATGGCAGTGAGGCCGCAGAGGAGGAGGGCAAAGTAGAGGTAGTGGAAGTCCTTGAGCACAGTCGGCCTCTGGTCCACCTCCCCGCAGGCTGGGGCTGGGTAGGAGAACTCCAGGATCATGCGCAGGAACCCCACCACCAGGCCAAACATGAGGCCCCAGAAGGCTCCCTGTGGAGAGAGGGCAGACCAGGGAGGGGTGAGATCCAGATGGGAGGCCCTAGGAAGTTTAAAACCACTCTCCCCCCAAACCTCTCCCCAACTGGTTGTCACTGTGTTCGCAAGTCCATAGGTGTGATTTAATGCTAAAGCTTTGTCCTGATGTTAAGGCAGATAGAGTGGGGTATAAGGAAATAACACGGGTTTCTGAGTCAGATGGACCAGGATTTGGACCCTGGCTCCATTCCAGAATAATGGATGCAGTGATTCAGCCTCTCTGACTCAGAGTTTTCTCATGTGCAATGATAGGAGAAATGAATAAGTACTACATGTAAGTGCTTAATCTTCAAGCAGAATGGGATATGATTTTGTAATAAGCAAGGAATAACTTTCTGTTATGGTAAGTCAGAAATCAGTGTTGCTTCTATTTTTTCCATGTCTTTTGATATATATATATATATATATATATATATATATATATATATATATATATATATGAAAGCTCTGGTATCTCCCATGTCTTTTTTATAACACTATTCAACCCTAACCTCTGCTTCCTTATGTTCGAGTTGTATTTTTAAAATTGAGATGTCAATCTGGATTTCAAAAATTCTGCAATGAGCAGAAGCATCCATAGTTCAATTGAGTTTTGCTGTGTACCACGACTATCAGCAGGGAGCTCAGACCTCTGCCAACAGAAGGCATCAGTGGACACCTTCCTTCATAGTCCATTGGGAGAGACATTCCTATGATCTCCTTGTCCTTGACCTTGGGTTCTCACGTGGCTCCTGTGGAGTCCTGTCTGTGACGTCCTTTTCTTTCTGACCCCAGATCTGGTTAGCCAGCAGATCTGTTGTTTTTGTTGTTGTTGTTGTTGTTGTTGTTGTTGTTGTTGTTTGTTTTTTCTAAACTGTTCTGAGGAGTAATCAGGGTTATAGTCCTCCTACCTCGAGCTCCTCCCAGGCTTCTGTTAGATTTCAGTGCAGTTTCATGAATAACACACGTGTAATACCCCTGCAAGTTCAAACTTCATTTCATCATCATTGCTATCTTTTTGCCTACATATAAACCTTATTAATGTTAGGGATGAAACAGAGCCTAGAGATCTCCTAGTCTGTCTTGAGCTTCCACATACTGTTTCTCATATCTGAAATACTCTTCCCAGTTGGTTCCATTGTGTAATGGTTAGCACTCTGGACTCTGAAATACTCTTCCCCCTCCTATTAATCCCTCATGTCTCAGCTCAGATGTGCTTCCTCCAGGAAGGCTTCCCGGACCACCTCCAAGGTATCATAAGTTAGGTCAGTGGTTGGCAAACCGTGGCTCATGAGCCACATGCGGCTCTTTGGCCCCTTGAGTGTGGCTCTTCCACAAAATATCACTTGCGGGTGCCCACATACAGTGCGATTGAAACTTCCCAGCACATGCACAGAAGTCGGTTTTTGGTCTGGGCAAGTCTATTTTGAAGAAGTGGCATTAGAACACTCAAGGGGTCAAAGAGTTGCATGTGGCTCTAGAGCTGCGGTTTGCCGACCACTGGGTTAGGTGTTCCTATTCTTAATATCCTAGCAGCCACTATTCTTTTTTCTTATTGTTTATTGAGTTATATTTCCTCCTGTCTGGCATAGTGATGGCACATCTATATGAACCTTGTAAATATAGCATCCAGATTGATAATTTTTTCCCCCTTGTACTAGGGTGCTGTTATCAGAATGTCCACAAGAGAGCATTATTGCAACTAATCCTTCCTATGATGCTGTTCTCAGAATATCCACAAGAGGGCACCATTGAACCTAATCCCTTACTAGGGTGTTGTTCTCAGAATGTCCACAAGAGGGTACTGGGATTAAAAATGGCATCAGCGTAGTAAGTAGATGCTACACAGACATGCTCCCAGGACCAAATTGGAATTGCAACTAAAATGCGAAAATAAATCCTGAATAATCAACTGAAGATTAGCTTTAGAGAACCAAGGATGGAAAGTGGAGATCAAATAGAAACTGATAGAAAGGGCAGAGGTGTGAAAGGGCTGGACTGGCTCCCACAGACAGCAGCTGAAGTTCTGGAGAGATATCTCAGTGAGGGGTTGCCACTGAGAATCTGGGGTCTAATCCACAAACTGTGTCCCCCATCAGAGAGCACCAGAACTGAGAAAGGTGCCCACAAAACACCTGCTGTGAAAAGCAGCAGGGTTGCTGTCTACCAGGGAGTGATGACTGGATATGCAGGCATCCTCTTAAAGGGCCAATGCACAAAGTTTCACATGAAGCCACTCTTTTTGTGCTCCAGCAGAGGAAGGGCAGAGTAGACTAAAGCTGTGTAAGCAGAAGCCAGGATTGGGGGCTCTGGGGTTAGAGCTCAGAAGGTAGGCACTCTGGTTTCCTGTGCTGAATCATTCCCTCATGCTGAGGAGATCATCTTTCTCAGGCAAACCTTTTCTATCTAGGCATTTTTTGCCCGGGGGGTAAGGCAGTTGACTTATTCTATTGGAAAGCCTCTTGCCCCACAGTGTGGAATTTCTGGGGCCCTTTAAGAGACTGAGAATAACAAGTAGCCTCCAGGCAGAAGCAATTGTTCCATACTATTGGAAAACCCCTTTCCACATCTGTGGATGATTGCCTGAGGGCTACTCAAAACCAAATGCAATCAGTCTGCAGACAGAGGCGGGTCTCTGGAGGTGTTGAGTCTTTACCTGATCTAAGTCATCAGAAACAGTGTTTGATACTATCCTGCACTAGAGATTGAGAGCAGATCTACCTAATACACAGCCACAAGCCCAAACAGGCAGCCAAAATGGGGAGACAAAAAAACAACAACCCTCAAATAAAAGAAAATGAGAATTCTTCAGAAGAGAAAATAAATGAAATAGAGATAAGAAATTCATCTGACATAGAGTTCAGAATAATTATGGTAACGATGCTCAATAGCATGAGAAAAGATATAGTAACTATGAAAAAAGAACAGTTGGCAATAAAGAATGATATATTACTAATAAATAATACATTGGAAGGACTACACAGAAGATTAGAGGAGGCTGAGGATCAGATCAGTGAATTAGAAGAAAGGGTAGGAAAAAAAAAATCACTCAATCAGAGAACCAAAAAGAAAAAATAATAAAAAACCAGGAGAACAGTTTAAGAGAGCTGTGAATCATAACAATATTCACATAATAGTTGTACCAGAAGATAAAAAAAAAGGGATCAAGGGGTAGAAAACTTCCCTAACCTGGTGAAGGAAAACTCACACAAGTTCAGGAGAGTCCTAAACAAGAAGAACCCAAATAGGCCCACACCCAGATACATCATAATTAAAATGCCAAAAATGAAAGACAATGAGAAAATCTTAAAGACAACAAGAGAAACAAAATTTGTTACCTACAAAGGAGCTCCCATAAGGCTGTCAGCTTATTTCTCATCAGAAACTCTACAGGCCAGAAGGGAGTGGCATGAAGTTCTCAAGGTAATGGAAAGCAATGATCTGAAATCAAGATTACTCTATCCAGCAAGGCTATCATTCAAAATAGATGGTGAAATAAAGAGCTTCCCAGACAAAAAAAAAAAAAAAAAAAGGGGGGGGGGGGGAGAGCTGGGAGGCCTAAATGAGTTCATCACCACCAAGCCAGCATTACAAGAAATGCTAAAGGGGCGGCTGTAATGAGAAGAAATAGAGAAACCTCAAGATTGATCAATGTTTATGCATGAATGAATCTAGACCAGATGCTATGGATGGGAAGGGGGCAGTTGGTTGTGCAAGGTCACAGAGAGGCCAGCTTATGTGAACTGCTGTACTCACAGGCTCTGTGACCCTCTTGCAGAAGATGGCCAGCAGGAAGAGGGCAGTGACGGGTGGGGCCAGGTAGCTGGTGACAGACTGGATGTAGTCGAAGAGCTGGCCACTGTTGGAGCTTTGGATGATGGGGATCCAGAGGATGCTGATGACGACCAGGAACACCACAAACACTCTGCCAGGAGGGCATGGGGTGCTGTGAGGAGCCCTCGAGGCGGCAGAGTGTGGGGTGGGGTGAAGGTGATGCTTGGAAACCAGGAAGAGAGATAGGGGTGGGAGTGGAATGTATGCTTGTTGAATAAGATAATGTTAGGAGATTAGAATCCCAAAGGATGAGAGTCCAGAAATTTAGACTCTTAAAATTCCAGAATATCAGAATTCCAGACCTAAGAGATCAAGGCTTTTTAAATAGACTGCTCTTCAGAGAGGAATCCATACCTTTCACCCCACCACCCACCTCAGCAAATGGCCTCTGGATCTTTGCTGAGGACGCCTTTCCTTCTCTTTTTCACCCAAATGCTGAGCATAGCAGCCCACTTCTCCAGGGTGGCTCCAGTGACTTCTTCCTTCTCTAAGCTTCTCCAACTCCAAGTGTCTCCTCCTTACGCTGCCAGTTAGCTCAGAAAAGAGACTCCACTTTCCTGTCCTGACTCCTCCACAACTGATCCGGGCTCAGGCCCAGGTCCTCAACATGTCCTCCCTGTGTCCCCACACAAAGGCATGTATGATTTTGCAGCCATGTGGCCAGGTTGATGAAAAACTTTTCTTGGATGTGCTGCAAGCAATAATGTATATGGCCAGCAGATGGTACCAGAACCCCACTGGTTGATGAAAGAAGTATCTAAAACCTGGCAGTTTAGTGTGCAAGTTATAAAAGGACACTCTTTTAGAAGTCCCTCAGCACACCAGTCCTTTCCTCTTCTTTCTTCTCATTTTCTCTTTCTCAGGCCCCCACTAAAGCAGCAGTTACTCAATAACCTCCCTCCCTCAGCCTCGCCTCTGCACCCTCTGTCCTGCATCCAGCGCCTATGAGCAAGCAGGCAGTGGGACTCTATGGGGCAGCTGTGGGCAGAAGGCACTGTGGTGGAAGAAATAGTGCATAGAAAGGCAGGGAGGTGGGGAAAAAGCAAGTTATATAAACTCAGAGACCATCTACCCAAAGCGGAGAATGAACACATGAGTCCAGAAACCTGAGTGATTTGTGGAGCCTTAAGTTATGAAGCAACGATTTCAGAAAGGGCCCCTTAACTCTATGTAAACTACAAGTTCCCAGCCTGGAGTGAAAAAGAAAAATTAGCCACCACTGTGCTCTGAAAAGCATGAAGCTGATCCCAACAAGGTAAATGCAAACTCTTTAGCCTGGTGTTTGAGGCTCTGCCTTCTTTGGAGACAAACTTCGTACAAATGTCTTCATTGATGCAGGCCCCTCACATTGCCTGCATTGCTCGTGTTTGGGCCTTTCTCCTTAAACGCTTCCACCCTGAGGGCAGGGCCATACAAGTCCTCCCTGTGTCCCCACACAAAGGCATGACCCAAGGGGGACGCTCTGGGTGAGACTGGTGGAGTAAGTGAAAGCCTTTCTGATATCCTGGGATAGCAGCTGGTCCGAAAGACCTGAAGGGCGAGCCGCTTGCTAGCTGCCTCCCATTTATGCAGTTATACGTTTAACTCTGTCAGCTTCTCTCATTGACCCCGATGACCAATTGCAAGAGAAAGCTGAACAGGCAGGGAAGAGGGTCTTTTTTTCTTCTTGTTCTGGACCGGGAGGACGCGCCCAGAGCAGGGAAGGAAGTACCTGAGGTCTTGGCGGAAGCTGGTGCTAGAACTAGATGCTCTGACTGCCAGTCCGGGGCCCAACCCAGCCACCCTTCCCAGGGCAACCCAGGCAGGGAGCAGAGGGGAGAGGGTCTGCCTGCCGGAAGGGGCGCCCGAGGCCGGGCCAGCACACCTGCCCACCACCATCAGCTCCTGCTCCGTTGCCTTCTTGCGGAAGCGCTGCCACACGTCAATGGCGAACAGTGTGCTGCTACTGTTGAAGATGGAGGTGAGCGAGCTCATGAGGGCGGCCATGATCACGGCGATCATCAGGCCCCGCAGACCTGGGGAGAGATGTGGACAACTGGCCATGAAGGCCCTGCCGGGCACTGTGGAGGCTGCAGCGCCCGCAGAGCCAGGAGTCTGGGTGGGAATGAGATGGGGAAGGTGCTGGCTGAGGTTCTCACCCAGCAGGTAAGGAATCCAGGGCTGGACACTGGGCTCCTGCCACGCCCTGCTGCCTGCTCTGTGGCTTTGGGGGAGCCATGGCCCTCCCCGAACCTCCCCAGGAAGGGGTGTGACAGCCCTGGCATCTCCTGTAGGTGTCAGAGCTGGCCGACACTTGCTAGTGGTCGCTGGTGGGGAGGAGGTGACTGTTACTAAATGTTTTCAGTGTTTTCCTTTTTCATTGAATTGATGCCCTGGCCTGGGAAGCAGAAGCACAGGCTTGTTTCCTGGTTCTGCAGGCAACCAGCTGCGTGACCTTTGAACTGAGTCCTTCATGTTAGGGCCAGTTTTTCCTCCTGCAGCAAGAGGTCTGCTCCACTGATCCCCGAAGTCTCTGCGTCTCATGACCAAGCCTCACCCCAGGGAGGGATCCCCCACCTGAGCTCACCTCCAGCCTCTACTGCCCTCAGTTCAAATCTTTAGCCACAGCCTGCATGTATCCCTGGAAGACAAAGGTGTCCCACACTGAGGCCAGCAACTGCCTCTGGGGCCTCTGGTTCTTCCTTTTATTCATAATGTCTTTCTAGCCAAAACCGTTTTGGCTCAATGGATAGAGCATCGGCCTGTCACTGAGAGGTCCCAGGTACTATTCCGGTCAAAGGCATGGGGACTGAGGGGTCCCGGGTTCGATTCCGGTCAAGGGCATGTACATTGGTTGCGGGCACATCCCCAGTGAGAGATGTGCAGGAGGCAGCTGGTCGATGTTTCTCTCTCATCGATGTTTCTAGCTCTCTATCCCTCTCCCTTCCTCACTGTAAAAAATCAATGAAATATATATTTAAAAAAATAATAATAATGTCTTTCTAGTCTCCACACCAGACACCTCAGAGGTATCCCAGGCCCCTCCTGGACTCCCCTCCCACCCACCTCCCTCTGTGGCTGCTCTGTCATCACTGGGCCTCCCCCCTTCCTCCTCTATTTCTTGATTCATTTCTTATTCTACTGGTGATGAGGGGAGGGAGTAACTCACCTTACTTCCCTCATTGACCTGCCTTTCTCCCATGTACCCTTTGGTCCCTCAAATACAATCAGTCATCAATCAAGTTCTGCCAATTCTGCCTCCTGTTTATCTTTTAAACCTCTTTTCTCCATCTCTAAAGACACCAACCTGGTCCTAGCCACCATAACCCCTCACCAGGACCACTGAAGGACCTTGTGAATCATCCCCTTGCTGCCCTAAGCTGAACCCCAGGCAGAGTGGTCCCTCAGAGCACAAATGCAATGGTGGATGCTGGCCTAACCCATACCCCCTGTCCCCTGACCTCCATTGCTCTAGGTGAGGCCACCAACTCTTCTCCACTATGCTTGTCTCCAGTCCTCCTGCCTCTGAGCCCATAGGAGCCACCTTCAGCCCAGACTTCATGCTCTCTCCCAGCCTCAGGCCTTTGCCCGTGCAGCCCCTCAGTCTGGATGACATCTGCCTTGCCCTTCAGCTGTGTCTGCCTAAGGTGCTCCTCAGACCTCAGTTCCATGTCCTCTCCTCTGAGAAACCTGCCCCTCACTCCCCCAAAGTGAGCCAGGTGCTCCAGAGGGCTCCCCCAGCCCCACTGTGTCCCCGCACTGCTCACTGTATTGTGGCCTCTGACTCCCTGAGTACCTTGGAGACTGCGTGGAGCCGGAGAGCAGGGCCCGCCCTTTATCCTGCATCTCAGGGACCAGGGCACAGAGCACTGCCTCATGGATGCCTGTGTGTGTGTGTGTGTGTGTGTGTGTGTGTGTGTGTGTGTAGGGGGGGGGTGCATGTGTGTACTGGGAGGGGATGGGGATATGAATGTTGTTATTCCCTCTCCCTGCCCATGTCCATCCTTATTGCAACCCCTCCTGGGCAGTGGGGATTGGAGGCGGCTGTATGAGGAAGTGACTGGTGGCCAGAGGAAGCAGGACTCACCAATGGGCATGAGAGCTATGACCAGCTTGGGGTAGGCGATGTTGGAGCATCCCACTCGGGCCCCGCAGACTCTTTGGCAGACGTCAGGGTCCACACAGCCCACCTCATCTGCAGAAGAGGTGATGGCAGGGCAGTTAGAGACAAATGATCTAGGGCCTTCTCAGGACAGCCCCATATTTGCCTTCTAACCCCACCAGGAAGGGTTCACTGGGGACTGTGCTGGGCCTGAGGTGGCTGACTGGGTACCGGGATTTACTATGGAACATTTCTCTGCCATATACTGCCCACAAAGCTGGTAGACTCGTTAGCTTTAGGCCTTCTATCCTGATAAAAGGCAACTATCCTTGGAAGGCACCAAGAATTCTATACTGGCCTTTCCCTTATAAAAGCAAGGCAGGATTAAAAATGACATTTGGATGCAAATTTTCTACTTCGTAGTTTGGAACACAAATGTTAACATATTACTATATTAAGGTGACCAGACGTCCCGCTTTTTAACAATTAAAATACCCCCGTCCTGCAGCATTTTAAAAAAATCAGAAAGAATCTTTCCAAAAATTGGGACTTTTTTTTTTTTTTTAAACACCTTGGGACACGGGGCAAATTGTTAAAAATCGGGACTGTCCTGCCAAAAGCGGGATGTCCGATCACCTTATACTATATGTTCTTTTTGTTTGTTTTCATCCATCTATCAGTTGCCTTCTGTATGTGGCCCAATAGGGGCTTGAACCCACAAACCAGGTATATGTTCTGCCCTGGAATCCAATCGGCAACCTTTTGGTGCACAGGACAATGTTCAACCAACTGAGCCACCTTGGCCGGGCAGGACTCCGTATTCTTATTAAGGGCTGTGCAGCCCCTTCCCACCCCAGCTCTCACCTGGGTACAGGGCCCGGCTGATCATGCCGGGCATGACGATGAAGAACATGGGCAGGATCTTCAGGTAGCCGCCCAGCACGGAGCCCCCCTTGGCGTGGGACAGACTTTTGGCGGAGAGAGATCGCTGTACGATGACCTGAAAGGCACAGCGGAGGCCACAGGTGGGCTCTGACGTGGTCACCGCCTGTGCCCCTGCGTGGTCCCAGAACAAGTCCCAACCCTCTGCATTCCCGCAGGGAGCCATCCCCATTCCAGTGGGCGGGGCCTGCAGGCTGGGGCATCACCTGGTCCGTGCACCAGCACCAGGTGGCCAGCACTGTGAGCCCGAAAATGAGGCCTGGCCAAGGGATGTCCCCGCTCACAGGGTCCCGGAGCATGTGGAAGGCGTCAGGCCGGGGGAGGTGGCAGCTGGTGTTGGGGACCGTGGCATTGGGGATGGCCAGCCTGTACCGCTGCTCCAGGCCTGAGTACCAGCCTACCTCCTTAAAGCCTGTGGGGGGAGACCTCAGTGAGTGAAGCGGCCCTGGGCCCCAAGAGCCTGTCACAGGCCCCCCAGCTCCCAGTCCAGCGTGGAGTCCCTGGGCTTGGAACTGGCACGAGACGTGGAAATGCGGGAGGGCTGTGGGGTGCCGCTGGTTTGGCTCTGAGGGGGGTGTGGCTCTGTGCCCCAAGAAGTCCTGATCAAACCACGGAGGTGACAGGAGCCACACTGGCTGAGGGAGGGAATTAGGGACAAGGTGGGGTGTAATCAGTTCTCCTCCTTACCCAGGAACATGAGGACCAGGGCTCCCCCCACCATGATGACTGTCTGCAGTGCGTCCGTGTAGATCACAGCCGTGAGGCCCCCTGGGGACCCAAGGAGAGGGCTCATTAGTCAGCACCAAGGTATCCTCTCTGTGCCGGCCCTGAGCGTGCCACGCTGGGGAGGCCAGAGAGGACAGGGTGCCCTCCCAGCAGGTGGGCTTCCTCCGCCCCATCTGCCTGGTGGAGGCCAGTCAGTCACGGGTGCTTGGGCCCAGCTCTTCCCACCAAAAGCCTCTGCCCAGGCTGCCTGGCCAGAGCCTGTTTAATACCCCGAGTCTATCCCTCTGTGAGCTGGTAGCTCTGCCAGGATGCCCTCCCCCATCTGGACGCCCACTTAAATTCCCTCCCACCCAGGCCCACTTGGCCCCCCGAGTCCCAGGAGCCAGGCTGGCGCTCTGCAGGAATAGCTTTGTGGCCTCAGTCTGAGCAGCCTACGGTCTGGCCCAGGTGACAGTGCCCTGCTCCTGGGTACGGCAGGTCTCCCAGGATCTCTCAGGGCCTCTCCTTCCCTGCCTCTGAGGCTGGCTCTTGACTCGTGTCCCTGCCCTTGTGTGTCCCCTTTTTCTGGTCACTGTGCCTCCCATCATTTCCTCTGTGTTTCCTTTGAGCTTACCTCTCTGTCTGTCTCTGTCTTGGCTCTTCCCGTTTCTGGTCCTCTAGCCCTCCCTCTGACATCTCTCTCCTCCAGCCCTTCCCACTGTGTCCGGGTGGCCTGGGCTTCCCTCTCTGCCTCTCCCCGCCTCTATGTCTCCACTCCAGCCCTAAACCCCGAGGTGACCTTCCCTGGCCCTACCTGCGATGGTGTAGACGGCCGTCACCACCAGCAAGACCACCGTGGAGAGGTACAGGTTCCAGCCCAAGGCCATCTGGATGAAGAGGGCTCCGGAGAAGATGTCAGTCTGCAGATACACGACCGGGAGGTCACTAGGTCCCAGGGTGTCCCCTTCCCGCTCAGCAGTGCCAGCTGCAGTCAGCCCTCCTCACACCATGAGGGCGAGCCTTCAGCGCCATGCATGACTTTTATGAACCCGCTCCAGGGATACAACATAGCGGAGGGCAGCACACATGGAGGGTCACAGGACCCCAGCCTCAAGTCAGTCCCAGAGCTGGCTCTCTGGGAAAATCATGTGATGCAATTTTGTTTTCTAAGTTTAGGTCGATGGAAAAAGAATAAGGACCTTTAAACTGTACCATTCTAGGCAATTAATGCTGGTACTGAATGAAGAGTCAGGGATAGAAAGATGAAAGAAGGAATGGATTGTGAGGTCTTTTATTGGAGGGACTGTCATTCACTCAACAAACATCATCCATCTCTGACTACCTACCACCGAGGGAGAGCATGCACTGAAGGCACATGGATTCATTCTTCCTTTCTCCCATCCTTCCTTCCTTCCATCCATCAATCCATCCATCTATTCACCCAGCAATAAGCCGTGCCCTGTACTCAGCATTTTCGGAGACAGGGTGGCCACACTGCAGTGTACTCACTGAAATCTTGGTGAAGATGTAGAGGATGAGGGACAGCACAGACATGTACACCTGGATCCTCTGGCCCCCAAATCGCTTCTTCAGGTACTGCGGCATCGTGACCACGCCGGCTGCGATGTACACAGGGACGAAGACCCAGCCGAGGGCCAGCAGCAGCCAGGTTGCCTGGGAGAGTGGAGAGAAGTTGGAGTTCATGTCCTGGATGCAAATGGATGGGTGTCCCCTCGGAGAGGCAATGCCATGTGGAGGCCAGCCCTGAGCAGGAGGTAAGGTACCCGGGGCCTGATCTCAGTCCCATGTGACTGCCAACGGTCCCTCTATCTCCTCCGGGTCTTGGTTTCTCCATCCATAGAATGGGTTCTCCCCAAGCACATCTGAGGGTCCTCTCAGGGCTAATGCCAGGGGTGGGATGGTGTACAGACCCTCAGTATCCCTGAGAAGCCTCCGGGCCAGCTTCCTTACGTTCCATTCGAAGCCGCCCACAGCCAAACCTCCGGCAGCACCTGTCCCAGCCAGGCCGATGAACAGGCCGCTGCCCACATTGCTGGACATCAGAGATGCTCCGATCTGCAAGGCACAAGCGGGTCAAGAATCAGGGACCAGTTCTCATATGATTCTACCTGCAGTCTACCATGAGCTTCTGGAGCTGAGACGTGGCAGGGAGAGGGGACCTGGACTCAGGGAATCTGAGATCAGGGGGAGGAGGAAATGGGGGAGCAAAGAGAAAGAAGGATGGGACTGACAACTAGTGGGTGCCTGCTGTATTGCAGGCACCGTATGTGGATGTTATGTGTGCTAATACACTTGATTCCACAAAGATTTGGAGGGACGAGTATTAATCTTTCCAAAGAAAGAAAATAATGTTAGGAAAAATAGACAGTGGCTCCAGGCCACCCAGTGAGAGTAGCTAAGTGGGAAAGAAGGAAGCCATGGGGAGCAGGTCCACGCAGGGAGAAGTGCTGATGCAGGCCATGGATCTAAGGGCCCCCAGTGAGGATGAAGGAGAAACGGAGGAGAGAGGATAAACGGTCAGCTGATGGGGAGCCTAGGTCATAAGGGTGTCAGGATCAGCTCCTGGAGGCTACTGGGGGATTTACGTCTATGATTTCCCTCATTTAACTGCTTTTTAGTAGTTGATGTGTCACCTTCTCAAGAAAGTCTTTGCTGGCCCCACTCCCACTGTCTGGAGGTCGCAGGCTTCCTGTGAGCCCTCTCGAGGCCCCCCCCCCGCCCTTTGCCCCCCATCCCTCCAGCTCAGCAGTTATGCTGTGATTCTGTCTGCTCAGTGCCACCCAGCTTCCTAGGACAACATTGTGTACCATCATCCTGTAGGTCCACCCTGCGGCCATGAGAGGGCGCCAGTGGACGCTTGTCAGTGGGAGGTGTCCAGAACAAGATGACTCAGGTGTCAGATGCATTTGGACAGGAGAGAAGGAGCTCAGAGCCAGGAAACCCACCTGGGGCTGTTTCCTGGGTCCAGGTGGGAGATGCAAAGGGGACTTGGATGTGGGAGAAGGGGAGAGAAGAAGGTCAACTCACTGGCCACCATGTCATGGACCGCCCCGCCAGAAAGTAGCCACCAATGGTGCCTCGGCTTGCTCGAATGGATGACTGGAAAGGAAATGGCCAGAGGTGAGGGTTTCCCTAGATTCTCCAGCCTCTGTCCTCACCCAGATTCCCCGTCCTTGGCCCAGGCTCTGTGGATGCAGAGGGGGGGACTGAGGCAGCGTTTTCATCATCTTTATTCTACGTGCCCTTGAGGTGGCCTGAGCCTCTCTCTGAGCCTCCGTGCATGTCTCCCAGAACCAGAACCAGAATCAGTGTGAAGACCAAGGAGCCAGTGGAGGGTACGCAGCCCCCATCATGGCACAGAGCTGCAGGAGCATACAGCTGATTGCTATCGTGCACTGTGGTCCCCTCCATCATCCAAGCTGTGCTTCAGAAATTGAACTGGTGCTTCCGTCTCAGGCGTCCATAGCTACAGGGAGACAGACCTGTCCCCTTCTTCCCACAGGACTCCTCACCGGGGAGGATAAGTGCAAAGCTGTTATTAAGATGCCGCCAGGCCTCTGACTGGGTCTGGAGGGAAAAGCACTGGAGGAGAGGCAGGAAAAGGCAGGAAAAGGGAGGAAATGTAACTGATCCGTCACAGGGCAGCGATGGGCTGTGCAGGGCTGGGGATTGTCCCACCCTTCCTTAGACGTTCCAGTGTCACCTCTGGTCCTCAGGCGGCCAGATGAGCAGACAAATTAATTTCACACATCAATCACGAGGCCCAAGATAGGGAGTGACCTGCCCAGCCTCCAAGGAGCGGTGCTTCTCCCTGCTGACCCCTCCCAGAGCCAGGGGTCATCTGTGTGGCCTGGCCTTCCTCCCACCAGCGCTGTTCACCACTTTGCAGATGAGGAAACCAAGGCCCAGAGAGGGATCCTCGCTGCCACAGCCTCGTCAGTGACCACTGAAGCTCCAGGCACCGTCGGCCTCGCAGCAGAGTCTAAAGGTGCTGGCATTTCTCTCGAGTGCTTCCGTGATGACAGCAGCCCTTTATGGCTGCCCTGTGTGCCGGGCACTGAGCCAGATGTCACGGAAGGGTCCTGCCTGCTCTGTGCTGTGGTCCTTATTCTCCTTGTCCAACTGAGAAACTGAGGCTCGGAGAAGCCTTGGATGTTCCCAGGGCACGCGGGGATGCTAGTGTGATGTGAGCTCAGGGCTCGCTGACCTCAGAGGCTGCCTCCCTGTGGCACTGAGGCTTAGGGGAACAATGGACACAGAAGGACCGTGGGGTCCGCCTGGCTCCCTCCCCGTGCACACAGGAGCCCGGCTCCTTTAGAAAGCGCTGCTCCCTGCCAAAGCACTAACTAGTGGAGGGTGGGGCAGGCTAGGAGTCAAGCTTCTGAGCTTCCGGGGAGCTGGGAATCTCAGCTCAGTGAAGGGGGAAGGAATAAGGATCAGGGTGGCCAGGGGAGGGTGGGGCAAAGGCAGCAGGTGCAAGGAGACGGTGGTCAGGAGAGGGGCTCAGGCCTGGCCTGCCGCTGGCTCCCTGAGTGATTCCAGGCAAGTCACACCCCTCTCTGGCTTCAGGCTGCCTGCCTCCACCCCAACCCTGTGCTTCCCTGGCCCTCCTTCCCCTGCCCACCCCTGCTCCCAGCCAGAGATGAGTGTGTGGTTCTGCCTCTCCTGCCGGCTCCCAACCTCCACAGCTACTCACCCAGACCCCCACGGCCACAACGAAGACGAAGTAGACGACCAGGACCCCGGTGTCGTAGGCGTGCAGGCCGGCCCCGGGGCCCGGTGTGGAGCTCCGAGCTGCCGCAGTCCTCATCCCACTTCCTGAAGCTCCGGGCCCCGGCGCTGCCAGCTCCATGCTCCTCCGTGACAGCCCTCACCACCCGGCTGGACTTTGAGGCGCTCCTGGCTTCATTCCTTTCCTTTAATGATTAAACAGCCCAGTGCCATCGCTGCTGAGAAAGCTCAGCCCCATGGCAGGTAAGTCCTGGCACCTTTTCCCTATCAGCCTCCCTCCACCTCTGTGGGCTCTTTCCCTCTCCATCTCCCCCTCCTCCTTCTTCTCCCCTGCCCCTCCCCTCCCTCTCCTCCCTCTCTCTTTCCTTCCTCTCCCCCTCTCTCTCTCCTACCTCTACCTCTTCCTGCCCCACTACACACACACACACACACACACACACACACACACACGCAACATACAAGCATAGACAGGCACACACATACACACACAGAGAGACACATGTAACAAGGCACATACACTCTCTCTCACCACCACCCCCTCAATGTGGAGAAGAGAAGGAGGAGGAGAAGAAGGAGGGGAGGAAGAGAAAGAGGAGGAGGAGGAGAGGAGCAGCGTCTTGGAACCCTGCAGCTGGGAGGACCTTCAGAAGTCAAGTGTCCTAGCTCTTGCTTGTGTGGAGGGGAAACTGAGGCCCAGGGAGGGGCGGGTCACTCAGGGACATAAAGGCAGACAGAGCTGGACCTTGATCCAGGTTTCTTGGTCACCTGTATGCAACTTTCCTTCTGCCCAGCGAGAGACCAGAGAGGAAGGAGCCTGCTCTGACCCTTGCAAAGCATCCCCCTCACCTGCCCCTGCCTCCAGCCCACCCAGGGTCACCTTCCCTTCTGTTTCCGTGCAGGACCCCGAAGCCAGGAGTGCGGCCAGAATGCACACCTTGGCCCACACTCCTGCCTGCGCTGGGACAAAGGAGCTCTCCCGGAAAGAACACAGAGCACCCTGTGCCCTGTCGAGACCATCTGCCCATGACCCAGGCGGCCGCTTTCCAGTCCCAGCAGCGGGGCTCAGTGACCTTCAGGGTGATGGAGGGCCGGTTGCTAAGAGACTCTGAGCTTATGTCCTTGGTCAGCATGGCCTGCGCCCTCCCCACCTCTCAGTGTCAGTGAGTGACTTCCTCCTATGCTGCGCTCCCTCTCTCCTCCCTCCCCCCCCCCACACACACCAAGGAAGGGCCATCCTGGCCCTCAGGGTTCCACTACCCACGTACAATGTCCCCCAACCCCATTCTCCAGATGCCTGAGGCTGAGACCACCCACTGCACTTCCCTCCCCTAGGCCAGCAGGTTTGGATCCACAGCAGCCACGAATCTGTCAGCTAACCAGGCAGTTTAGTATCCAGAGCCCAGGAAGTGCCAGGAGTCAGCAGAAAGGCATTGACATAGTAGGACTAGATATTGCGATGCCTATGCCCAGAGCCCAAGGCCTTGCTTTATCAGCGAGCCAGGAGCCCCCACTTGAGGCCTCCTGTTGTTGCAAACTAGCAACACTCAGCAGCAGAAAGGGGCTGCCAGAGGCGGGCAGACCTGGAGGGACAGCACGAGAGTGGCTGTGATGGCCAACGGTGTGTAAAAGCATATTAAAACTGGGAACACAGGAAGAATGATGCAAAAGTCAGGCCAAATGGGGCTGGCAGACCTATAAATTAGGCTCCATCAACTCTCAGCAAAGGGCCTTCATGGAAAGCAGCTGAGGATTCAGATGCATTGGCCCTGAGTCACCGAGGAAACATTAGTACGACCACCAGGGACTTCTATTGAGAAGGCACACACTGTGAAATCCAGGCGGCAGCATTTCATTCCACATGGTCAATATTTAGGCAGGTGTTGGCAGTTAGCAATTTATGTTATCCAGGAGCCCCTCTTAGAGAGCTCCTGAGATTTAAGGGTTGATCACATTGTCATTCCTACCTTGGTTGAGCCCCTGTGGGCCCTGCTCTGTGAGGCAGAGGTGCCAACATGAGCAAGGCCCAGCCCAGTGGGGAGCCAGATGGCACATGGACTGGCACCTTCAGCACGTTCACCCACCCCTGTTTTTAGCTGGGAGCTCAGAGGAGGAGGAGGCAACAGTCCATGTGAGGAGGTTAGGTAGGGCTTAGAGGGATGGGGGTCTTTTGAGCCAGGCCTTAGAAAAGAGTACAACAGATTTGGAAACAGCCCAAGTGCCCATCAGCAGATGAGTGGATAAAAAAGCCGAGGTACATTTACACCAGGGAATACTATGCAGCTGTAAAAAGGAGAGATCTCTTACCCTTTGGGACAGCATGGAGGGACCTGAGAGGGCACCATGCTAAGTGAAATAAGTCAGTCAGAGAGAGACAAATATCACATGATCTCACTTATTTGTGGAATCTAATGAACAAAATGAAGTGACCAACAAAATAAGACCTGAAGCATGGAGGTATGGAACAGACTGACATACCTCGATGTGGGGTTGGGGGGATGAAAAGAGATAAACCAAAGAACTTATATACTTATGTGCATAGTCTATGGACAAGGGCAACAGGGTAATGAAGGCCTGGGGTAGAGGGTGGGAGGAGAGGCATAAAGGTGAGGGGGATGGATGTGAGCTATCTGTAATACTATCAACAATAAAAAATACATTTTAAAAAAGAGTGTAACAGCAGTGTAACAGGTCCGTAAATGGAAGTTTCTGCCAAGATACAATAACATAAAAATTGAAAAGTGAGCAACAAATCTGCCCAGGAAGTGCTAAGAACTAGACTAACAATTATAGAGGCTCTGTAAGGAAGATGTGGAAAGCTTTTGTAAACATTTATTTGGATAAAATTCGTATGTTTTCCCAATGGGAAAGGGAGAGAGTGTGAGGGCTGGTTGCCCCGGATAGTTTTTTGGAGAGCTTGGTGAGCATCCCGCTCAGCTGGGGTCACTGAGGATGGGGGTGACTCCGCCTGGAGCAGGTAGTGGGACTGACTCGCTGCTTCCAACTGGAGTCGGTGCTTTGGGATTGGGGTGCACCTGGGTTGGGCAAAGAATGTGTGGATGTTTTTTCCGGAGGGAGATGTGTGGACTAGATGTGAGCCACATGCATGGAAAAGATGGGGTGAGGTTCTTAGATCCTGTCCTACGGGCTATCCAGTAGGGGTCTTGGGCCTCAGCTGGCAGAACCTGGCCCTGAGCTGCTGGATTCCTGGGGGCTGTGGGAGAATGGGCGGGGCTTCAGTGCTGGGGCGGGGCTTCAGTGCTGAGGCGTGGCTGGGCTGGGCTGGGGGCGGGCTCTCCTGGATGAGGAGTCCTGACTGGTTCACCAGAGAGACCACAGGGAAGGTCAGCCTGAGGGTGGGAGACCCACACACCAGAGCCATCTGAGGACCGGCCTCAGCCTCGTCTAGTAGGCACATTCCTACCCTTGACTTCTCCTTGCTCAGCACCACAGCGCCCACCCGGGGTCAGCCTGACCAGGTGAGAGAGAAAGGAAACAAGCTGACAGCGTCTCCTCCTCCCATGGCAGCCAGTCCACCTGCGGGTGGGAACTACAGGAGGAGAAATCGTAACCATAAACGACGATAGAAGAGTTGAATAATGTATGGCACTGGGATTTATACATTTGGGATCACATCTGAGTTGACCGTTTTCAGACAGAATGAAGCCCTAAGGGCGAGGCTTCCTGGGCCCGGAGGTATGAAACGCTGATGATGGAGTGGGCCTCAGCCCCCGAGCTAGAGGAATCCTCACAGTGGATCTGAGTTTTCCACACGAAAGGAATCCCCCTCCGACGAGGCACCTGGGCATCTGGCGGCCTCCTCCGGCCTCATGGGCCCAGGAAGAATCCTGGGCAGGCTCAGCTGTACCTGTGGCTACTTGCAAGTTCTTCCTGAAAAACCACTCTACCAACAGCCGCCTCTGAGCACCTCCTCTTCCAGAACAATGAAGGGCAGGGCTAACGTTCACCGCCGTGTGCCAGGAGGAGCAGGTAGGTCAGACCCCACATATAATCGCAGTCACACTGATTGCGTGATTGGCCTCAATCTTCCCATCCTGTAGGCGAGGAAGCTCGGGCTCATGGGGGATGTCCCAGAACTATGGGCCTTTAGGTTTGGAATTCAGGCCCGATTCACACTAAAAGCTGTGCTGTCCCACCTACCCTTTTTCCTTAGCCCAATGTCCATGGGAGACAGTGCGCACAGCGCATCCTTCTGGAGGTTAGGGTAGAAATGGGCTGTTTTGCTCCTTCCAGTGGGGGCTCTGAGCAGGGCACAGAGCTGGTGGGGGGCTGTGGTAGGAACCTGTGAGCCCTCTCTCCTGCCGCCCCAGCCCCCAGCCACGGCTCCTTTGCTGGCCATGACTCTAGCTCTCAGCCTACGTCCAGGTGACACTATTTCTATTTTGTTTTGTGTTTTGTTTGTTTTTTTCTACCTGTCTGCCTATGCTTCTCTCAGTTTAAAACGAATGCTTCCATGGTCAAATCACATAGTGGGGAAGGACAGAAGGACAGAAGCTCCACATGGACAGGCTGGACGCTCAGTGCCAGAGGAAAGGATTATTCCATAGCAGAAGGAGGCTGAGAGAGATGGCAGCAGAGACCTAAGGATGGAGAAAAGAGGGGAAGGAAAAGGAAGAGAGCTGCAGGCTCTTATTACTAAAGCTATGCCTGCCAGGCACGTGACCCCTACCTGTGCAGCCTGGCGCCCGGCCTGGGCAAACCTCCTGGGTCCAGTGCTCAGCAGCTCCCAGCCTGGTGTGGCGCAGGCCTGGCCTCTGAGGGCTCAAGTGGAGGCTTAGTCCAGCCCTGGCCCCTCCTCCAAGGGAGCTGGAGAGAGGCCCCGAGCTCCCACTCCAGCTCTTGGGCCTTGGGTCCTGCGGGACAACCTCGTTCTTTCACGAGTCCTGTCCTGGGGAAAAGAGAACTGGCTCTGGGCTCAGCGTTCCAGGAACCCCTGGAGGGGTTGGGTGAAGACCAAGCTCAGAGTGGGCTGTGGTGGCTGCGGTGGCTGCGGTGGCAGCCCTTGTCCCCAGAGACCTGGGCAAACAGGTTTCTCAAGACAGAGGGGCAGGGCTGACACCAGAAACTTGGCCAATGTCTGCAACTTAGAAGAAGCCTTGGCATCGGGCCGCAGCTCATGCACAGTGTGACTGGCACCCGTGTGCACACACATGCTCACACATATGACTGGAAACTAGTCTAGGAAAAGCTGTGGGCAGGGGTGAACACATAGAATTTCGAATCCAACCAGGCTCATGTAGGTGGCTCTGCTCACGGCATCTGAGGGCGTGGGGCTGCCATCTTCCCTGTGGACGACACTTCATGCAGAAGCAGAGCGAGTCCAAGAGGAACAGCGAGCTGGGGCAGCTGTAGGTCCGGCCGAGGAGCCAGGGGAGCTGTGTGCCTCCAGCACCTCCGTGATCCCTGACCAGGGGTCCCTGGGTCTCCCTGTCACTGTGGGCCCCTTTCCTCTCTGGGAAATGGATGCCTGGAATTGTTCCTACGGTGCTGGGAACTAAACCATGCCACAGCCTCCCTCTGCCCCCAGCCTTTGGTCCTGAGGGTCAGGGTGGGAGTGGGATCCAGCTGGAGCTGTGATTGAAAAGCAGAAGAAAGTGGGGGCTCAGAATCCACATGCCTGGCACACTGCAGACCCCCACACTCATCAAATAAATGAATGATGCAGCTTACGTCAGTTTCCTCTTTCCCTCTTAAAATAGCTCAAATGCATCCAAATTGTCATCGGCAGAGCCACATACCTTAGCTGAGATGATGATACACACCTAAGTTAAAAGTAGCTTAAACAGCAGATTTTGTTCACATCGAAGTATGAAGTTGAACAGAACAGGACCTCAACTCCTTTACCTCACTGCTCCACCATCTTCCCCCTCTGTGTTTAAAAAGGCTGCTCAGACTCCAGCCATTGCCTCTGTATTCCAGTGTACATTTCCTAGAAATTGTACTTAGTCACATGGTCACTTCTAGCTGCAAGGAAGGATGGGAAATGCCGTCATTATTTTGGGTGATCTCTACTCTGTCAAGAATCCGAATTTTATTTTTGTTGATTAATGGAAAAGAATGGATGCTGGGGAATGCCAGCCATGCTACGCTTTATAGTCCAAATGCCAAACTGTTTTCTTACTGTCATCACCCATTAGCCCTGATTTAAAAATAAATACCCCAAGCTAAAAGCTGGACATTCTGAATGATTGGCTTTTTATTTTTAACTAGAGGCCTAGCACACAAAATTCATGCACTTGGGTGGGAGTGGGGGTCCCTCAGGCCGGCCTGCATCCTCTCACAGTCTGGGAGACCCATAATCAATTGCCCTGTAGAGGGAGGCCCTGCCCACCCGGACGGGGCTCCATGATGGATCTCCCCAAAGATGTAGGCCCCGCTCACATGCTGCAGCCCACTGATTGGTGGCCTGGAGCGCCCCTATTGATTGCCCCATTTGGTGGCCTGAGCCTCCCTCTGCGAGGAGATGGCCTGTCCCCAAACCAATCGCATCGCACCCGCCTTGGCTGGCCTGGCACCAGTGGGTGTCATAGTGTGGTAGTCCAATGGTCATTCCGCTGTTCAGCCATTCAGTTAATTTGCATATTATGCTTTTATTATTACAGATTTCACACATTTTTCATTTTCTAATTTGTACATAATATACAAAGAACTGAAGATAATGTTTTACATGAATCACAAAGAGCCAGGACTTAGTCAAAAGAAACATTCCACATCAAAAGAAGATGGAGGAAAGCCAAGTAGTTCTGCCCAGTTATTCTGAAATATCATTTTCAGATTTTACCAGAACTCTATGCTGACCATTAAAAGGTGCTTAGGAATCAGGCCATCATCCTCCACTTCACAGTTGAAGGAGCTGAGGTCCTGAGATGCCACAAGTTTCCCACGGCCTCACAGTTAGTGTCTCAGGGCTGAGATGGAGCCTGAGGCTCCCAGCTACAAGGCTAGTGCCCTTGTCCTCCTGCCCCGGGCTGCCTGGGATCACGGAGGTAGGCTCCTTCCTCACAATTCCCTCAAGGACACCTGCTGAGTGTGCACTTGGTGCTGGGGACTCTGAGAGCCAGACCCAGTCCCTCTCAAGGACCCCCTGGTGTGATTTGAGAGATCTGGCCCTTAAGGAGACTCTTAGCATACAGTGTGCTAAGTGATGTGAGAGTTTTGAACACAGGCAAGAGACAGGCACCAAACCCTTTGAGGTACGTGACATATAATTTTAGGCCCCTTCCAAACTCTACTAATCAGTCTGGGACAGAAAATGGGGTTGGAGAAGTTGGGTTAAGTTCACACCGTAAACAAAGGACAGTCATGTTTACAACTGGTGTGGAGTGGAACAGCCAAGATTATGGGCTTTGAGATCAGTTCATTTTAGTTCTCTTCTCATGGAAGACAAGTTCTTATCTCATTTTTCATGTGAGAAAAAGGAGGATGATAGTCAGATCACTTGTCCTAGGTCAGAAGGCCAGCAGGTGGCAGTGCAGGCTGTGAGCACTGGTCTCCCATATCCAGGCGGGACCTCCCCAACCCCAGCCCAGTGCTTTGGGTGGCTCTAAGACCCCTAGCCAGTGCTCACTGTCTGCCAGGCCAGCCCTGATCCACCACCTGGGCTTCATTCCGTAGCTAGGAGCTGGCAGGAAAATGCCCCACCTACTGGAAAGAGGCAAACTCACTGAGGGAATGATCTGCCCCTTGCCAGACTGTAATGCCTGCTCTATTAGACTCTGCTGTGTGACACCCAGACTGCAACTCTGGTTAGACTGAGACACCACCTGTCCTTTCCCTCCCTGCAGGGGTTATCTCTGAAAGTTCACTCACTTCCGCAGGGCTCCTGGCTCCCCTGCATTCTGACGTGGCAAATGTGATTTGGAGTGGGGAAAAAAATTGCCTTTGTAACCTGTAGCAAGTAGAGGTGTGCTCTACCTCATTGGCCCCAGAGAGCCCATTAGGTTTAAAGAAAATCACCTGACATGTCCTTAGATGACTTTCTAGCCAATCACTGACTTTAACCTGGCCCTGATTAACAATAATTGATTAATCAATCATCAGCTAGTTTTTAATCACCATCATTTAAAAATCTTAGACTGTGTATCTGACCTGAGGGAAATTAAGTGGAGACTGGGCCCTGTCCTTTCTTTAAAGAAATGAGCTGGAGAGCTCAGAGATGGAGCAGAGAAGAGAATGATGGATTTGAAGTAAAATAGATACAGCTTTGAATGACAACACTTCATCTTATTAACCATGTGACCTTAGGCAAGGCCCCTCACCTCTTTTGAGCTCAGTGTCTCCGGGCACCTGGCTTGATATGTGTGACTATGAAAGGAGAGAATATAAAACCTTTTGCTCACTACTGGGCCCATGGGAAGCACTCTCTTGGTGATAACTTTCAAATGCAGGACAAATGCACACAATTATTCAAAGTGACATAGGAATTCAGAGAACAGAGTGATTTGTGTACGAATTTTCTTATAAGGCCTTGGCTTAGTAAGCAGGTGATTCAAACCCTTGGCTTGGGTTTCCTAGGACATGGAAAGGTTGCCCTTTTCAGAACCTGCAGTACAAGAGACGGCCACAAGAGGGAGGACAAGGACAAAATTTAGGATATTTCATCCCACTGTCCCTCTGGGCAGAGCCCACCAGGGGACTGTCCTTTCTCCCCTCCCTCCCTCCCTTGTCATGTTGTATTGGAGCTAAACTTCCACTTACAATATCTGAAGATAAATGAGGGACTTACCGGGCTTTTTAATGTGAAGCAGAATGTCAAAAATTTCCAGACATTCACAGCACACAAGAGCCAGTGTCAAATAGCTCTGACTTTATTTCTCTCATTTCAAACTTGAATTGTTTTTAGGTTCTCTGTGTAAATTTCCCAATATCTTTCGGAAATATGCAAATGTATGCAGTTTTCTATTTCTCTTTGAAACTTTTGGAAACTGACTATCTCTCAAATGTTCTGAAACTCCTTGAAATGCTCTAAGCCTCTGTAAAGCTCTGAAATGCTGTCTCTATGTGGCTGGCTTTTTCTGAATTGTCCTACTTTTTGAAGACACATATTCTTTCTGAATCTCAGAAACTCAGGCATGTACCCACCCACAGCTCATTATCATTTCACTGATGGGTGCTGGGCAAAGACAGTGCTGATCATGACCAAAGCTCAGGCTTTCACCCACCACCTAGCACTGCTTCAGAGGAAAGTGGATCAGATCCCTCCCACACGGGAGGTTTCAGGGAAAATCAGAGCAAGAGGAGAGAGCCAGGCCTTAGGAGTCAGTCAAACCCACGTTTGACTGTTTATTCCTTACCTTACTTTTTGTGCCACGTTGAATAAATTGCTTCTCCAAGTCTCTCATTTCAAACTATTGATAGTTACAATAATAGTGAGATTGAGGTCAGAGGATGGAGACTTCAGTGGTAACCACAAAAACTAGTGCCTTACAGCGTGAAGAGGGACCCCTGGCTGCAAGTAAACCCAGTGGTACCATGGCTTTACTGGTGGAAAAGAGAATGTGATTAGAATGTTTCAGTTAAAAAATATTAAAGGAACTAATGAAGAAGGTGGTTTTGTGCTACTCCCCCCTTCCCCCTTAATTGCAGATCTTGCTATGTCTGTATCTCTGATTATTTGGGTAGGAATAATTCTCAGAAGTGCAAAATTGCTAGGCAAGAATTTATGAGAGGACTATGAAAGCCAGGTTAATATATATATATTGATTTCATAGAGGAAGGGAGAGGGAGACAGACATAGAAACATCAATGATAAAGGAGAATCATTGATCGGCTGCCCCACACTGGGGACTGAGCCTGCAGCCCAGGATATACCCTGACCTGGAATCAAACTAAGACCTCCCTGGTTCCTAGGTCAACGCTCAACCACTAAGCCACACTGGCTGGGCAAAACCAGGATTTATTGATCAGGCTTCAGGGTATGAAAAGAGGAGAGAAGGGTCCTCCCTAAAGCAGCACTGGGCAGAGATCAAACGTGGACAGAGGAAAGACAGGGAGCTGCTCTGGAATGGGGTGAAGGACTCACCCCTGCTCTGTCCAGGGCAGGGCAAGGCTTGTCCTCTCCTCCCTCCACTCATCCAGCCTCCACCCTAAAGCCAGAGAGAACTCTCCAAATGTCACTCAGAGCATGTCACCCCCAAACCCCACACCTTGCTTAAAACCAGGAAGGTGAATAAAACTTACTGGTCCCCTTGTGTTCTACCTACAGCTTCAATTTGCCTCAAATCTCTTCTGCTCTCTGCACGCCCCTCACTGTGGGCGTCCACTTCCTGGCAGCACTGTGCTCCCTGCCACTGCATGGCCTTTGCCTGTGTTGCTGACTTGTCTGGGGACCCCTGTCCCCACCCTTTGCTTTGTGGTCTCAAATATCCATGTTCTTCCCACTGAGCTCTGGAGAGCAGGGATTGGCCTGATTTTGCTCATCATCACATCGTCTGTGTCGATCTAAGAAACATCCAAACCTGCAAAGTTCTTAAAAACCAACAAAAGAAAGATCAACTGTGCAAAGGAGACCTGGAGGAAGGACACATGCCGGCATTCAGAGGAAACAGAAATGCCATTTTGGGGAAAGATACTCCATTTCATTCAATAAAAAAGGAAAAATATAAGCACCGTGAGAATTACTTCTCATCTGTAACTTAGGAAAAGATGAAGATTTCTGGAACCTGTAGTGTCTGTAAACCCTATAATGTCTCACAAAGTGACCCACCTGGCAAGCTCACGTGTGCGCTGGTGGAAATGTATATTGGTAACTACTTCCGAACATTTCCAAGAAAATAAAACAGCATATAACCTTGATCAGCAGTTCCACTTATCGGAATATTTCCTGCCTGTGGACTCACAGGTTTGCTCAAAAACATGTGCAAGAAGTTTGTAGCAGCGTTACTTTCATCAACCAAAGACAGGATGCCAAAAAATAAAAAATAAAAAATAAAGTGCATCAGTAAGATTTCTGCTGTTTAGCAGGTAATGTTTGTGAGGAAATTTTATCTTTCATATCATTTGTTGTCTCAACTTTTATTTGTCTCCACATAAGCTATATTTATTTCTGTGTTGCATAGATCCTCCTACATAGGCAAATTTTATCGCCTGTCGGTTCCCACTAGCCTATTCCTTCCTTCCTCGTTGGAATGCCCACTCCCCTGATAACTCACATGGATTCCAACCTGGATCCATATCCTGGGCACTTCCTCACTGTGTGAGAGACACATATACCGAGTCTCCTCGATATGAATATTGGGTTCTCAAGGACAAGTATTAGTTCTTTTTCATTTGCTTCTCCCAAGTATTTAACACAACTCCAGGTACATGATAAAGAAGACTTGCTGATTAGAAATAATTAACTTTACCCCACCGTAGCTAGATCGATAGCACATGCCCTCATTACATAATTATGTAGTAAACCTGAGGAACCATGGCTGTGTTTTTGAATATTTGATGTAGCCATAGCTCAGACAGGTAAGAGAGACAAGCCTGAACTTGGTGCTGACATCTGAAGGAGGAGCATGGGAATAAAGTATCTGGTGAGAAACGGTCCTGTAGTTTCCATTACACCCGTGATAACAAGTGAGGAGAGTTCAGAAACAGTGATAACAGGAGTGCCTGCAGCCCTGAACTCTCCAGTATTGTTGCTAGATAAAATGTAAGACTCCCAATTAAATTTAAATATCAAATAAGCAGATATCAATGCAAGAACATCTAAACGTGTGGATAATTTTTAGAAGAGTTTACTTGAGCCAAACTGAGGACATATGCTGGGGAGCAAGATCTCAAATGCTCTGGAGAATAGCAGATCACAGCTTCTCTTGTGCATTTAAAGTTAAGGAGGGGACATAGGAAGGTTGCATGAAGGTGTGGAAAACAAGGCGAGGACTCAATAACAGGGTAGTTATGTGCTCTTTTGTGTGTGTTCACAGCTTATTTCAAAATTATGTTAACCTAGATGCACAGAAACAATGGACATTGTTTGCTTTAGGCAAAGATAAACTTTTTTTTTTTCATCTTCACCCTAGTTTATCTTTTCCATTGATTTTTTTTTTTTTTTTTTTTTTTTTTTTTTTAAGAGAGAGTGGCGGGGAGGAAGGAGAGACAGAGAGAGCGAGAAACATCCATGTGAGAAAATTGCCTCCTGCATGTGCTCAGTTCGAGGGCTGGGGATCAAGCCTGCAAAGGAGGTACATGCCCTTGACCAAGAATTGAACTTGTGACCCTTCAGTCCTCTGGCCGATGCTCTAACCACTGAGAGAAACTGGCCAGGGCAAAGATAGATTTTTTAACTAAAAGTTATATGCCAGGGACATGATTACCCACTGTGACCAGACCAGTTAGGAATTTATGATATCACCCTGTGAGGTTACTTTTCATAGAACAGCCCCCCCCCCTTTTTTTATTCACACCAGCATAATGCCAGACACCACATAGTCAATACATAGTTCCTTCCTTCCTTCCTTCCTTCCTTCCTTCCTTCCTTCCTTCCTTCCTTCCTTCCTTCTTTCCTTCCTTCCTTCCTTTCTTCCTTTCTTCCTTCCTCCCCTACTTCCTTCCTTCCTCCCTTTCTCTCTCCCTCTCCCTCTCCCTCTCCCTCTCCCTCTTTTCCTTACCTACGGGTATTGGGTATTTTCCCATTGATTTTTAGAGAGAGTGGAAGAGAAAGGGAAAGACAAAAAGAAATATTGTATAGATGTGAGAGAAGCACATTGATTGGTTGCCTCCTGCATGAGCCCCTACCAGGGCCCAGGCTGGAGAGAAGCCTACAACCAAGGTACATACCCTTGACTGGAATCAAATTGGGGACCCTTTGGTCCGCAGGCTGATGCTCTATCCACTGAGCTAAACCATCTAGGGCTGAATTTTCTTGTTAGCGTGAAAGATCTTCATGCTATCAGATTTTACCTCTAGAAAAGTACATGATATTGATCTTTTATTGCTCTTCCCTTTTCATTTCTGGGGAAGTTGGCTTTGGCATTGGCAAAGGGCCCATCAGGGGGTGGGGGAGGTGTGATAGTTTCTGTGATGCATCTGGGGGAGAATGGAAATTCCAGGCAGTTCCCAGGAGCCATCTGCTTTGTCAATGTAGATGCTCTCCCCAGGTGGCCACCTTGGTTCCGGGAATTGAATCTTAATGAATGGATGATAAATAGATACACAGACATACCCCTAAAGCCCTAAAGGAGCTGGCACTCTTCACCAGCAGGATTCTCTTCTCACATGGCTCCCAGCCATAATGTTTTTTCTGTAAATCTCTTTTCAAACCAAATTGTGGCTTAAAACCTGATTGGTGGAGTCAGACAGACATAAATTTCAGTGTCCACTCAGCTACTTACCGGCTGTGTCTTCAAAAAAAAAAAAGTATCTTAACCTCTTTAATCAGCGCCCTGCGATTGATATAGGGACCGCTGCAGTGGTGTTCTTACAGCAGGAAAGAGAGATTGGGCTCAACTCCAAAGGAAGCATGGACAAGCAGGAATTTACAGCCAAGGAGCAGGTGGAAATCAGTCCATGGAAAATTACTAAAAAGAAACATCAGGAGTAAGGGGGTTTCTGGCTAAACCAACCTGACAGGATTTTTTGCTGAAGACATGGCTGGGTGATTAGACTTCATGTGGGGATGATGGAGGAAGTCACTGGTCAGACATTGAGGATGGTCAGATATTGCGGGTGGGGGTTTCTAGTTAAACTGACTCAGCAGAGTTCTTGCTAAAACTGGACTTTTATAAGGAAGTGCACCAGTGGGCATAAGAGAAGTTTCAAGACCCTGAATACATTTTGATCAAGCAAAGAATCTTTGTCAGTACCAATAGGCAACATTTCTCTCAATAACATTGGGGAACAAGCACTTGTAATTCTATTACTAACTTTTTAAAAAGAACTTTATTGAAGTATAATTGATATACAAAGAGCTGCACATATTTAATGTGTACAATCTGATGAGTTTTGGCAAATGCAAAAGCTGTGATACTATAGCGACAATCAAGGTGATATCACCAATACGCACCAGAGTTTCATTCTGCCCTTCTGTTTTGTTTAGTGTGTGTGTGTGTGTGTGTGTGTGTGTGTGTGTGTTTGTGTTCTGGGGTAAAAACACTTAACATGAGACCTATCCTTTTAACAAATATTGAGGTGCATGATTCTACATTGTTAACTATAGGCACTATTTTGTACTGGAAAGCTCTAGAATTTATTTATTAAGCATAACTTAAAACAAATTGAATAGACTCTTATTTTCCCCACCTCTTTCCAAGCAGCCCCTGGCAACCACTATGCATTCTCTGCTTCTGTCAGTTAAACTATTTTAGACCCTAGTTGTAAGAGGAGTCATGAAGTATTTGTACTCCCATGACTAACTTCATTCACTTAGTATAATGTCTACCAGATTCATCCATGTTATTGAAAATGGCAGCCTTTCGCCGAAACCGGTTTGGCTCAGTGGTAGAGCATCAGTCTGCGGACTGAAAGGTCCCCGGTTCGATTCCGGTTCGATTCTGGTCAAGGGCATGTACTTTGGCTGCGGGCACATCCCCAGTGGGGGATGTGTGGGAGGCGGCTGGTCGATGTTTCTCTCTCATCGACATTTCTGGCTCTCTATCTCTCTCCCTTCCTCTCTGTAAAAAATCAATAAAATATATTAAAAAAAGAAAGAAAAGAAAATGGCAGCATTTCCATAAAGGTTGTAGAGAAATTTAAACCTTTGTACACTATTGTCAGGACTTTCAAATGTTGCAGCAACCATGAAAAACAATATGGATATCCTTCAAAACATTAAAAATAGAACAACCTACAGTTCACCAATCTGATTTCTGAGTCTACATTTAAAAGAATTTAAATTAAGGCCTTAAAGAGATGTCTGCAGTCCTGTGTTCATTGTAGCATTATACATAATAACCAAGATATGTAAAAAAAAAAAACCCAACTGAAAAATGAATAAAGATAGTGTGGTATAAACATACACTGGAATATTAGTAACTCTTTAATTGTATTATGTGGGTGGTACTTCCTGCAATCATCTTCTTGTATTGCCATATTTTTCTATTACCAGGAATTGTGCATCTTTATCCATTGCCCCAGAGTATCTAGTTTCTTAAAAAAATATTTCACTTTTATGCACATAGAAGCTTGGCTGAATAGCTGTTATCTATATCCCTACTCAAAAGATAATGAAACAGACTCAAAGATTTTATCTTTTTTTTCCTGATCACATGGTGGGTTTCCAAAAGCAGATCATCGGTCTCTAAGTGCTATACTCTTTCTCTTATTCTGTATATATCTTAGATTTACCCTTACACCTGTTCGTTATGCTGTTCATTGTGAATGACACTGTGTATACTTTTGTGCCAATAGGTTTTGTGGTAATTCTTTATTGTTTAAAGTATTATGTAAGTCTCTTTTTTTCCCATTGACCTATCTCCAGCCAGCCCCAACCCCAGCACATGCCCTCACCCCACCTCTATCTGTGTCCATTGGTCTCGCTCATATGTATGCATAACAGTTCTTTGGTTGATCTCTTACCCCCTACCTTCCCTCATATGTTGGACAGTCTGTTTGATGCTTCTATGACTCTGGTTCTATTTTTGTTCATCAGTTTATGTTGTTCATTATATTCCACAAATGAGTGAGATTATGTGATATTTATCTTTCTCTGGCTTATTTCACTTAACATCATGCTCTCCAGTTCCATCCATGTTGTTGCAAATGGTAAGAGTTCCTTTTTTTTTTTTTTTTTTTTTTAATAGCAATGTAGTATTCCATTGTGTAGATGTACCACAGTTTTCTAATCCACTCACCTGCTGATGGGCACTTAGTCTGTTCCCAAATCTTAGCTATTGCATATTGGGCTGTTAGGAACATAAGGGTGCGTATATCCTTTCTGGTTGGTGTTTCTGTTTTCTTGGGATGTATTCCTAGAAGTGGGATTACTGGGTCAAATGGAAGTTTCATTTTTAATCTTTTGAGAAAACGCCATACTGTTTTCCACAATGGTTGCACCAGTCTGCATTCCCACCAGCAGTACAGGAGGGTTCCTTTTTCTCTGCATCCTCTCCAGCACTTGTTTGTTGATTTGTTGATGCTAGCCATTCTGACAGGTGTGAGATGGTACCTCATTGTTGTTTTCATTTTCATCTCTTAGATGATTAGTGACTTTGAGCATGTTTTCATATGTCTCTTGGCCTTCCTTATGTCTTCCTTCAAAAAATGTCTATTTAGGTCCTTTGCCCATTTTTTTTTATTGTATTGTTTATCTTCCTTTTGTGAAATTGTATGAGTTCCCTATCAATTTTGGAGACCAAACCCTTATCGTTGATATCATTGGCAAATATGTTCTCCCATGCAGTGGGCTTTCTTATTTTGTTGATGGTTTCTTTTGCTGTGCACAAGCTTTTTATTTTGATGTAGTCCCATTTGTTTATTTTCTTTTTAGTTTCCATTGACCAATGTCTGCTATTTTGCTGCCTATGGCTTCTTCTAGGATTTTTATGGTTTTCCATCTTACATTTAAGTCCTTTATTCATTTTGAGTTTATTTTGTGTATGGTATAAGCTGGTGGTCTAGTTTCTTTCTTTCTTTCTTTTTTTTCTTTTTCTTTTTCTTTTTTTTATTTTTTTTTATTTTTTATTTATCTATCCAACTTTTCCAATTCTATTTATTTGAAGATACTGTCTTGACTCCATTTTATGTTCTTGCCTCCTTTGTCAAATATTAATTGAGCATAATGACTTGGGTCGATCTCTGGGTTCTCTGTTCTGTTCCATTGGCCTATATGTCTATTCTTGTGATAGTACCAGGCAGTTTTGAGAACAGTAGCTTGGAGGTATAGCTACTTGGAGATATTTCTATTGTGATACCTCCAACTTTGTTCTTCTTTCTCAAGATTGCTGCAGCTATTTGGGGTCTTTTTAAATTCTAGATTAATTTTTGGAGAGTTTGTTCTAGGTCTTTGAAGTATGCCATTGGTATTTTAATGGGTAGTGCACTGAATCTATAGATTGCTATGGGTAGTGTGGACATTTTAATGATGTTGATTCTACCAATCCATGAACATGGTATATTCTTCCATTTGTTTATGGTTTCCTTTATCATTTTTTTCAGCATCCTGTAACTTTCTGAGTACAGGTCCTTTACTTCCTTGGTTAAATTTATTTTTAGGTATCTTAATTTTTGTTGTTGTTGCAATGGTAAATGGAATTTTTTTTAGTTTCTCTTTCTGTGAGTTCTTTATTGGTGTATAAAAAAGCCATAGACTTCTGGGTGTTAATTTTGTATCCAGCTATATTGCCAAATTCATCTATTAGTTCTAGTAGTTTTTTTATGGAGTCTTTGGGGTTTTCTATGTACAATATCATATTATCTGTGTATAATGGCAATTTTACTGCTTCTTTTCCAATTTGGATGCCTTTTATTTCTTCTTATCTTATCACTATGGTAGCACTTACAATACTATGTTTAACAGGAGTGGTGAAAGTGGGCATCCCTGTCTTGTTCCTGTTCTTAGGGAAATGGTTTTAGTTTTTGCCCATTGAGTATAATCTGGCTTTAGGTTTGTCATATAAGTGTCCTGATAGGTTTTGTTACCGTGGATTTATAGCCTGTTTAGTCAGATGTATTTTTTCCTAAGATGCTGAATTGGAAATGAACCTCTTCTCCTCAGTAAATAAATAGGCTGAGGTCTAAGTTTCAAAGGAAACTCCTACACAAAAGTCATATATACTAAGTGGGAAAAGGTGTGCTGAATGATGTTATTCATGATTACTGATTGTTGGAGGACAGCAAATAAAAAGGCATGTATACTATGTGGAAAATGCATGCTATTTATAAAGAATCAGGAGTGAGATGTTTAAGTGTGATTTTAAAAAAACAAAACAGGAAGTCAAAGACTGTAAAATTAGCACAGACTTGAGAGTCACACAGGTCTTGTATTTTAATCCCAAGTCTATTGTATACTGGCTGTGGGACTTTGGACACAATACCTGGCAAATATGAGACACTGAGTATTTGTTAGATATTACTATTTTTACTTTTTTCAAAGACCTTGTAGGATATTTGCAAAATAAGCATACCATCAACTCTTGTATGATTTGCATGTACAACAATTTCTCGACTATATTACAATAATGATCACCTATAATAATATCTTTGACTAAAAATTCCATCATCTAATCCAATGTTTACCACAGAGGCAAGTGAACTCTAAAATTCAGAATGATTGCAGTTAACATTTATTGAGTACTGACTCCATTTCTGATTCTTTGTTAACCAGGAATAACAACTTTACTAAATTCTCTAAAGGAGAAATGGGGAAGAACAGGTTGACTTATCAAGTGCCATAAAAAAAGAAATTGTTAACAAAAATACAAATAGATAAATATCTCCCCCTTTCTATATCTCTCCCCACCCTCCCTTCCATTCTTTCTAAAAAAAAAAAAAAAAAAAAAAAAAAAAAAAAAAAAAAAAAAAAAAAAATCAATGGAAAAATATTATTCTTGGAAAGGATTAACAACAACAACAAAATACAAATAGATAAATTATAAAAACTTGGGAAATGTAAAGAAAAAAATTGTCAAGTCTTTTCTATTCAAATATTGGTCCAAATAAAAAATAAATCAAATAAAACTTAGAAATACCCAATGCCAAAGACTACTAGTAACACACTAGAATTTATGTGATAAATAGGAGCAATGAGGATGAGAACAAGTAGAAAGCATAAAAGAAGTGGGATGATTACATTTATCTGAATATAACTTTATGTTATTTTATTTTTATTTTTATTTATTTATTTATTTATTTTAATATAGTTTATTGATTTTTTACAGAGAGGAAGAGAGAGGGATAGAGAGTTAGAAACATTGATGATGAAAGAGAATCATCGATCAGCTGCCTCTTGCACACCCCTACTGGGGATATGCCCGCAACCAAGGTACATGCCCTTGACCGGAATCGAACCGGGGACCTTTCAGTCCCCAGGCCGATGCTCTATCCACTGAGCCAAACCGGTCTCTGCTTTATTTTTATTTTTTAAAAATATATTTTATTGAGTTTTTACAGAGAGGAAGAGAGAGAGATAGAGAGTTAGAAACATCAGTGAGAGGAAAGCATTGATCAGCTGCCTCTTGCATACCCCCAACTGGGGATATGCCCGCAACCAAGGTACATGCCCTTGACCAGAATCGAACCTGGAACCCTTCAGTCCACAGGCCGACACTCTATCCACTGAGCCAAACCGGGTTTGGCTGAATATAACTTTATGTTGTTTTAGAACTCTCCATCATAAAATTTTATTTATTTAACTAGAATTTTAATTTTACCATGATGAACAAAGTAACTTATTGTTACGCTAAAATTCAGTATAATTTCACCCACTGAATTAATTTAGGCTAGTCTGAAGTCTATAGTCCCCCCAAAAAAAATTTTAAAAAATTATGGTAAAATAATTGTAACAAAATGTATCATGTTAACCATTTTAAGCATACAATTTAATGATGAAGTACAATCATATTGTTGTGAAACCATTATCACCATCTATTCCCAGAAATCTTTTCATCTTAAAAAGTGAGACTCTCTATCCAATAAACAATAAGTCCCATTCCTCTCTCCCACCAACCCCTGGCAGTCATGTTTCTATGTTTGTCTCCATGAATTTGACTACTCTCAGTAACTAAAGTAAGTGGAATCATACAGTATTTATTTTTTCTCACTGACTTATTTCACCTAGCATAATTTCCTCAAGATTCCTCCATGTAATAACATATTTCAGAATTAAGCTGAAAAATACTGCATTGAATGTAGATAACACATTTTGCTTTTTCTGTTTCAGCAGTGGGAATAGATGGTATGAGTTATGATTTTTTTGATGGTGCAAAAGTAAAGTGCATTTAGTAGAAACCGTACTTCAAAATTTGAATTTTGTTATTTTCCTAGTCTGGCGATACGCAGTATGATACTTTCTTTTTATATTGGGAATTATCAATAGGATTTGTGTTAGATGATTTTGTCCAGCTGTAGTCTAATGTAAGTGTTCTGAGCACATTTAAGATAGGCTAAGCTTTTCTGATGTTTGGGTTTAGGTTTTCTAAAAATTTTTTAAATCGAGTTTTAGAGAGAAAGAGAAAAACATCTATGTGAGATTGAAACACCAATCAGCTGCCTCCTGCATGCCCCTAACCAGGGATTGACCCTGAAACCTAAGCATGTTCCCAGACCAGGAATTGAACTGGGAACCTTTTGGTGCATGGGATGATGCCCAACCAACTGAGCCACACCAGCCAGGGCAGTTATGATGTTTGGTAGGCTAGATGTATTAAATGCATTTTCAACTTAATATTTTTAACTTAAGATGGATTTATTAGGACCTGACCCCATCCTAAGTGAAGGGATATCTCTATATTTTAACTACTATGAATAATTCACAAGTGTTTCAATTTCTCCACATCATTGTCACACTTATTTTCTGGTGTTTTTTTTTTTATAGTAGTTATCCTAATGGGTATGAGGTAGTGTTTTTTTATTTGTATTTCTCTACTGATTAATGATGTTTATATCCTTGCGTGCACTTACTTGTTGTTTGCATATCTCCCTTGAAGAAATGTCTATTCAACCTTTTTGCCCATTTTTAAATAATTTGCTGTTGTTATTTTGGGAATCTTTTATATACTCTGGATATTAATCTTTATCAGTATGTGATTTGCAAACACTTTTTTCCTTTCCATGGGTTGCCTTTCACTCTGTTAATTTTGCCCTTTTATGCACAGTTTAATTTTGATGTGGCCAAATATATCAAATTTTTTTGTTGCCTGTGTTTTTGGCATCATGACCAATAAATCGTTCTCAAATTTAATATCATGAAATTTCCCCTATGTTTTCATCTGAGAGTCATAAAATTTTAGCTTTCATAGGTCTTTAATCAATTTTGTTGGTTTAATATATGAAGAAGCACAAGTCCAACTTCATTCTTTTGCATGTGGATTTCCAGTTTTCCCAGACTCTCCTTTATTCATTGTTCAAAAGACTCTTCTTTATTCATTGAATGATCTTAGCACTCTTTTCTGTTATTTAATTATATATATATATATATATATATATATATATATATTTCTGTTATGTAATTATATATATATATATATATATATATATATATATATATATATATATATATATATGGGTTTGTTACTAGGCTCTCTATTCTCTTTCATTGGTACTCACATTAAGGCAATGTTGATCATTATTTGCCTAGTTTTCATATGTGCTATTCAATAGTCAAAACTTTCCCAAAGGGCTTTATTTGAAAAGGTCTAGTACTATTTTTATTCCTAGTTCTCTTCTTTCTACAAGTCAGCCTTACATCTTCCTGCCACCTTAGCCTCCCTGAGACATAGTATGTCTTCTCAATTTAGTTAGGCCTATTGGCGATTTGTTTGTGTTTTCTGTTCCTTTGCCCACAATAAAAAATTACCTCCAGAAAGCTGAGACAGTCGTAGGACTTGAATCGCTTGATTTTCTTGTGTTTATTTCCTAAAATTTAAAGACAGATTATTTTGCAAATTTTTCTTGCTTTATAATTATTTAATGACAGTAGCTCCCACCTTTGTTACTTAATCAGAGTTAGAATTAAAAGTTCTATACAGTGTTTGGGTTTCTGATGTTAAAAGAAAAGCAATTAAGGAAAGTTGATAGTTACCCCACTATCTTGATAGGGCTAATTTATCCTATCAATAGGATGAGGCAGAGGTAGAGCTAATGTTACAGAAAGGAGGTAGGAAATAATATGTTTATAGCATTTGGTTAATTTCAGTTGATCTGGATCAACTGAATACTTATCTTCAGAGTTATTACCCTTGGTAAATTGTGTAGAATCTATTAACTAAAGATATCTGATGTTGTCTGTGAGTTGTCACAGACAAGAAGTATCAGCCTTCTTTCCTGCTTATTATCCTGCTTATTATCTAAGAATAGCATCAGATTTTGGTGGAGACTAGGAACAGGAAATTTTAGGTTCAAAGGTTAAGTCTAGAATAGATTTATAAAAACAATTCTACCTAAGACCCCTACCATAGGAAGATTTAGGGCTGTACTGAGGTGCTTCACAAAACACTGGTGGTGGTTTGAGATCTGGAGATAATGCATTATCAACTTGTAAGTAATGTCCTCCATAGCCTCATTTTACACCTGCACTTTGTGGCATTAGTGACCTATGTTCAGGCCCCCTTTTATTTATTTATTTATTTATTTATTTATTTATTTATTTCTCACCTGAGGATATTTTTTCCCCTATTGATTTTTAGAGGGAGTGCAAGAGAAAGGGAGAGATACAAAGAGAGAAACATCAACGTGAGAGAGACACATTGATTGGTTGTTTCTTGCACACACACCAACCTGGTCTGCGGATTGAATCTGCAACCCAGGTACTTATCTTTGACGGGATTCAAATCTATGACCTTTCAGTCCCTAGGTTAATGCTCTAACCACTGAGAATACCAGTCAGGGCTCCCACCCCTTCTTTAGAACACAGTCCTTAAAAGTCCCCTATGGACCAGATAATTTCCAACAGAAGACTATCTAAGCCTCATCCAGGAGGCTTACTTTTAAAAATCCATTGTTTGGTTAATTTAAAAAACATGTAATATTATTTTCCAGGTGCCTATCTGTGCTGTTCTCAAAATTAGAAGTAATATAGTTTTCGGGAAGAAAACAGCACTGGTGTAGGGGAGTAGAAAGGCGTGTTCAGTAGGGGTGGATGAGTAGGAGGAAACGCTAAATTGTGTTTACAAAGATAACATAAAGGGCTATAACTTAATAAGGAAGAATTCCCCTTAGGTTCATCTCAGCATTCTTATGACGGCAAGGCAAGAACAGAGGGAAAACACATGCAGAAAGATTCCTGAGCTCAGATGTTATCTCAGCCTAAGGCATGTTATGTTGGGACCTGTCTCTTGCAACTATAACATGGAGTTCTCTTGGTGATGTAAGGTTTAGCTGCAAATAGATCTGAGATTTTATAATACATGAAACAGATACATTGCTGGTTTTCCTATGAAGGGACTTTGATATCAGATGTCGGGGGAAAAAAGTTCCTCCAACAGGCAATAGGTGGAAGCTCTGTTAAATAGAGAGCCCGCTTGACTGAAGTGTAGCTGTTACCAACTGTTGGTGGAGGAGCACTGCCGAATCACCTTGAGACCTTGAGGTGACTTTCTGAAGGACCGGAAAGAAATTTCTCCTGGATCCTAGAGCTCAGGTACGTGATCAGATTGTGAATGACATTAAGGACAAGGCATGGTGTTAGAGGTCTCACTGCCAATCTTTTCATCACAGAATAGTGATATCGGGGATTTAGAAAGTTAACAGGCAGTGAGGTGTTTCAAAAGAGATCTGCTTTCAAATGTTAATATTGGCTTGTTAATAATGAAAAACCGGTTCTTTTTGCTCTGGGTCCCAGAAATAGTGCCCCTTTTCTAGTCTCTTCTTTTATCGTCACCGAAGGACGTGCTTTTATTGAGAGAGAGAGAGACAGAGAGAGAGAGAGAAACAGAAACATCAGTCGGTGGGTTGCACTGCCCCAACCAACTGAACCACCCAGCCAGGGTCCCTATCTCTTTTTTTAAACAATTCAAAGAAAACTTACAGTGAAGCCAATATTTTAGACATGATACAAATGGTACCATTATTAAATATAAATACTTCATAAAATATTACTATTAATATTTTAATCGTATTTTAAGTAGACTTTAAAAAAGATTTATTGAGGTATAATTGACATACAAGAATATGCATAGCTTGACTAAACAATTCAAGTTTTACATATGTATACCCTGTGAAACTATCTTTAATCAATATAGAAAACATATCCATCACTCTCCAAAATGAAGGAAAAGTCAAGTAGGCTTGTAATTGTTTCTTCCTCTTCATTTTCCCCTCCTCAAGCAACCACAGAGATTACTTGCAATTCTAGAATTTTTTTTTTCATGTATTCACTCAGTATGGACCATTTTTTCTGTCTAACTTCTTTAACACAACACAATACTTTTGAAATTCACACGTGTGCAAAATGGTTAATTCCTTTTTCTTGTTAAGTATATTACATCACATAGATGTACCACAACTTGTTTGTCCATTTCTAGTTTCTGACTATTACTTCCAGTTGTTAACTATTACAAACAAAGCCATTATTCACACTTGGATACAAGTCTTAATATAGACATGTGCTTTTATTTCTCTTATCACTAGCTTTTAAAAATAAGCACTTGTCTTTCATAGATTCAAGTTACTGATTCTGAATAGGAATGGTAAAGGAGGGAGTCATCTAGAAATCATTACATCTCTTTGAAAATTGTAATCTGCTTTTCTTTGTGGTATGGCAACCTACCAACCTACCTCCACACGCTAGGATGTAAATAGTCTAATGGGCCAGTGTTATTGATAATTATTTGTCATATCTGTTAGATATGTAAAATAATCTATACATATAAAAGGCTAAGCTACTGGCTGACTGGCCAGTAGATATGATGCATACTGACCACCAAGCAATAACAACTTTGCAGAGTGCCCTCTCATACATCTGAACCCCTCGTATGTATGGTTTCAGCTTAACCCCCACATGATGAAGCTTAAATCCCCCTGCCAGAGGGATCCTGCTCACTCTGCAGAAGACCTCTGAGCTATTGAGAAACCCCTGGTGTGCCTGGCTGGGGAGGTACCGACAGAGGTTGGCACCAGGGTATGTCCAGTCTTTCTTGCCTAGTCCCGCCCCGCTGGCCACCTTTTAATTAATTTCCTTTTCAATATGTACAAATCCATGCACTGGGGCACTAGTGAAATATAAATCACCATTACTTTAATTTGTTTTCACATTGGAAAATAATAAATATAGAACAGATAAACCTCTTTTTTTCAATAGTAGATAGATTTTGTTAATTTATAGGACCATATGAATTTCTTCCTTGAGATATTGAATCATTTCTTTAGTACATGGATTTTAATAAAGTTCTACATCTTATTGGACTTCAAAATATATTTTTGACCACCTTTTTTATTGTTTCTCAGTCGTTAGAGCATTGGCCTGCACTTATTGGAATGTCTCAGTTCTCGGTCAGGGACACATATGCAGCTGGGTTGCAGGTTCAATCCCTGCCCCCAGTTGGAGGATGTATGGGAAGCAACCAATCGATGTGTCTCTCACATCAATGTTTCTCTCTTCTCTCTCTCTCCCTTCTTCCTCCCTCCTCTTCTTTCTTCCCCACCCACCCCCCAAAAAAAATCAATGGGAAAAATATTCTCACTTCTCAGGTGAGGATTGAAAACATTTATTAACAAGCTATTTAGTACCACCTTAATTTAGTTTTATCTTAATTGTTCAAAAACATGAATTCAAAAAAGACTTTCCTTACTTTACCATGCATGCTTAGACATTCATACTTTTGTGCTTGTCATTTTGGTTTCCTCCCCCCACTTAGAATGTTTCTTCTATTCCATTTGTTACACCTACTGAAGGAAATGTTCACTTAGTGGGTTAGGTCACAAAGTGAAAGAGAGATAAAAAGCAAGTGTGATTTAGTGGGAAACGGGGACTGGGAAGACCTTTTCTAATCAGAACACTTTGGGTGGACATGATCATTTTGTTGAACACTGAGAGAAGTTATACTCTGAATGAAGAGTTTCAAAATTGTCCCTCTTTGTGATCTTGATTAATCTAATGTATCTTGACAATTTCTACAAATATCTCATAGTCTATGACTTTCTCCTTGTTTCCCCCCCCCCCCAGGCATGATGAAGCTTAAATCCTCTTCTTTTTCTGGGTACTGTGTGGGCTTTCTTCTCCTACAAGTGATGACATCAGCATCAGGTAAGGACATCTACTCTTTTCTTATTGAGTCACAGTTATAGAAAAACCCAGGACAGACTTCCAGTGTCCAGTTCAGCATGTAAAGACCTTGGAAGTTATCCATGCATCCTAACATCAAGTTAAAAATCTGAAAAAACAAACAAACACAAAAACCTGAAAATCGATAAGTCTTTTTAGGTTCAACAGGGAAGTGAGGCTATAGGACAAATGAAAGAGTTAGACAAGTGGAGAGTTTAGAGACTCAACCTCCATCCACATCAGAAACTTCTATGGAAACCAGTACCAGGGTTAGGAGATCTAAGCTGTAATTACTGAATTACATGGGAGAACTCACTTTTGTAAATTTTACCTTCAGCATTTTTACTAGGATCTAACAGTGAATATTGGAGAAAAATCACATCATGTTTTAGGAAGGGGGAAAAACAATTTTGAAATATGGCATTTGTTTGTTTGCTTGTTTGTTTATGTTTATTCTCACCCGAGGATATTTTTCCATTGGTTGTTAGAGAGAATAGAAGGAAGGGAGGAGAGAGAGAAACATTGATGTGAGAGTGGCACATTGATTGTTTGCTTCTTGACCAGGGTTAGGAATCAAGCCTGCAACCAAGCTTTGTGCCCTTGACCAGAACCTGGGCCCTTTCAATGCTCTATCCACCGAGCCAAACTGGCTAGAGCTTCTTTTATCTTTTTATTATTATTTTTTTAAAAAGATTTAAAAAAAATATATATGTTATTGATTTTTTACAGAGAGGAAGAGAGAGGGATAGAGAGTTAGAAACATCGATGAGAGAGAAACATCGATCAACTGCCTCTTGCACACCCCCTACTAAGGATGTGCCCCCAACCAAGGTACATGCTCTTGACCAGAATCGAACCTGGGACCTTTCAGTCCGCAGTTCGATGCTCTATCCACTGAGCCAAACCAGTTTTGGCTCTTTTTTTATTTTTAAATTTTATATTTTTTATCACCATTTATTCTCTCTATTCCTCTTCCACTTCCATGTCTCCTCACCCCTACTTTTGCAATCACCACACCATTTTCATATGTTTGTGAATTCTCTCTTTTCTTTCTTTTTTTTGTTCAATTCCTCCATTCTCCCCAGTACTCCTCCAACCCTTGCCCCCCTGACACACACACAACCAGAGCTGTCTGCCTGCTCCCTATCTATGAGTCTGTATCTACTTTGTTCAGTATTTCAGTTTGTTCATTAAATTCCAAATTTGAGTGAATAGGGTACTTGTCTTTTTCTGACTGGTTATTTCACTTAGCATAATGTTCCTTAGCTCCACCCATGCTGTTGCAAAGGATAACATTTCATTTCTTTTTATGGCCATGTGGTATTTCATTATGTAAATGTACCACAGCTTTTATATTCACTCATCCACTGAATGACACTTTGGCTGCTCAATACTAAAAACAAAAAGCAAAAAAATTATAGAGGAAAAAACTGTAACATAAATGTAACTGTAACATAAATGAAGAATGCCTTTCATGGACTCAATAGCAGACTAGACACGAGTGAGGGAAGAATCTCTGAGTTTGAAAAAATATCAGTAGAAACTACAACAACTTAAAAACAAATAGAAAATGAGTTTGGTTTTTAAAAAGAAAAAATCCAATAACTGTGATACAACTATAAAAAATGTGATATGTGTATAATGGCAATAACAGAACAAAAAGGAAAAGAGAATGGAATAGAAGAAATATTTGAAATAATAATGACTAAGAATTTCCTTAAATTAATATCAGTCACCAAACCATAGATCCAGGAAACATACAGAACACCAATCAGGATAAACACTAAAAAATTACATTGAGGCATATGATATTAAAACAACAGAAAATTAAAGAATTTTTTTTTAAAGAATCCAGGAACCGAGGGACCCACCCAGTTCACTTATAGAGCTTATAGGAAATGTTAAGTTATTCACAGAGAAGAAATGTGAAACAGATCAGAAAATCAGATCTCCATAAAGCAAAGAAAAGCAATAGGGAAGGAATAAATTAAGGCAGTATTATTTTTTTTATTTTTAATAGACCTAAAATAATAGTTTATTCAAAATAATAATAGCAACAAAGTAAAATCAATGATTATAGTTTACGTATAACTGAAGTGAATGACAGTGATGATGCAAAGAAATGGAGAAAGATACTAGGAATTCTTAGTTATTATAAGATATTTTCATTATCCATAAAGTAATATAATGTTTTTCAAAAAACTTATTTAAAAACTACTCCTCTTTTTTTTCCTCCTTTCAATCACAAAACAAAAAAACAAAAAAACAAAAAACAGCTACCATTCTACTCTGCTTCTATGAGTTTGACTATGTTAGATGCCTCAGATAAGTGGAGTTATGCAATATTTGTCTTTGTGTGACTGGCTTATTTAATTTTATGTATTTTCTTCCAGGTTCATACATGTAGCATATGACAAGATTTTACTTTTTAAGGCTGGGTAACATGTTCTGTTTTGTATATGTCACACTTTTCCACTTATAAAACTGAAATTATTTATATTAAAATTGGGTTTATTGTTGACAACACTTTATTGGATCTTGTTTTTTGAATCACTGACAATTTCTGTGTTTTAATTGGTTTATTTAGGTCACTGATGTTTAAAGTGATTATTGATATAACTTGATTAATGTCTAACATATTTTTGTTTACTGTTTCCTATTTGTTGTCTTTGTTCTTTGCTGTTATTCTTTTTTGCCTATGTGGTTTTATTTTCCATCAAGCATATATTTTCACTGCGGTCTTGGCTGGGTTACTCAGTTGTTTAAAGCATATTGGCAATACACCAAGATTATGAGTTTGATCCTTTGTCAGGGCACATATAAGAATCAACCAATGAATGCATAAATAAGTGGAAAATCAAATCAATATTCCTCCCTTCTCTCCCCCCCACCTCCCTTTCTCTAAAATCAACAAAAAATGTTATTGTGGTAAAATTCACATAAAATGATATTAACTATTTAGTTATTTTTAAGTGTAAAGTTCATTAATATTAAATATATTAATAATCATCACTATCTTTTCCTCATCCATGACTTATCTTTTTCCATTCTTTAACTTTTAATTTATTTGAGTATTTGGATCTAAAGTGAGTCTTTTGTAAGTAGCATATCCATTCTTCTAGCTCTGCCTGTTGATTGGATATTTTAACCCATTTACATTTAGAGTAATTACTTACTTTTGCAATTTTGTTATTTCTTTTTTGTATGCTATATTGCTTTATTGTCCCTCATTTTTTTTGGTATCTAATTGAGTTTTTGTATAAATAGTTTAAATTCCTCCCTCATTTCCTATTTTACATATTCTATAGCTATTTTTGAGTGGTTATCATAGAAATTACATTAACATCCTAAAAGTATTATACTCTATTTTGAATATGTAACAGCCTAAATTTAATAAGATTTTAAAAAACTGTTTCTTTAACTGCTCTGTACCTATTCCTTTCACTTGTTGAAGGTACAAAATTATACATTGTGTGCCCTAAGACATAAACTAATAATTATTTTAATTACATTAGGCTCTTATAATTTACAGTGCAAAATGTGGACCTATAAACCAAAGTTGCAATAATGCTAGCTTTTAGTGCAATAACTTAAAAAACAATAGTTTTTATTCCTGCTCATGTATTTATCTTTATTGGATACTTTATTTTTTCATATAGTTTCAAGTTACTGTAACTACCTTGAGTACTTTTTTCTTTCTCTTTCCTCCTCCTCCTCCTCCTCCTCCTCCTCCTCCTCCTCCTCCTCCTCCTCCTCCTCCTTCTTCTTCTTCTTCTTCTTCTTCTTCTTCTTCTTCTTCTTCTTCTTCTTCTTCTTCTTCTTCTGTAGAGCAGATCCAATGGTTACAAACTCCCTCAGATTTGTTTATCTTGGTTGACAGGGTTTTTTGTTTTGTTTTTCTCTTAGCACTTTATATATATTATTCCACTTCTTTCTGGATTCCAAAGTTCTGATGAGAAATATATTTATAATCCCTCATAAGTGATGAGTTGCTTCTCTCTTGCTGCTCTCAGAATTCTATCTTTTTCTTTTAAAAGTTTGACTTTATTTATTTTTAAAAAATATATTTTATTAATTTTCACAGAGAGGAAGAGAGAGGGATAGAGAGTTAGAAACACCGATGAGAGAGAATCATCAACCAGCTGCCTCTTGCAGACCCCCTACTGGGGATGTGCCCGCAACTAAGGTACATGCCCTTGACCAGAATCGAACCTGGGACCTTTCAGTCAGCAGGCCAATGCTCTATTCACTGAGCCAAATCGTTTTCGACTTTAAAGTGTTTATTTGTTATTTTCTTTGAGTTCATCTCAGAGTTTGTTGATCTTCATAGATGTTTATAGTCATGTCTTTCATCACATCTGGGAATTTTCAGTCATTATTATATCAAATATTCTCTCTGCTCCCTTTTTTCTCTCTTTTTCCCTTTTGGGACTCCCACAATAAATATATTGGTCTACTTAATGATGTGCCAGAAACCCTCTTAAGTTCCATTCACTTTTTCCAATCTTTGTTTTTTCTGTTCTCCAGCTTAATAATGTCTGTTGTTTTATCTTCAAGTTAATGGATTATTTTTCTTCCTGTTTAAATCTGCAATTGAATCCCTCTACTGACTTTTTCATTTCAGTTGTGTTTTTTCAACTCTAGGATTCCATTTTGCTTTCTTTTAGATTTTCATTTTATTTATATTTCCATTTTATTCATATATTTTTTGTTGTTGTTAACTATCTCACTTCTTCCTATAGTTTTTGGAGTATCTTTAAGATGGCTGTTTTACAATCTATAATTGTAGATCTGCCATCAAGTCTTTTTTCAGGACAGTTTCTGTTTATTTATTTGATCCTTGTAATGTGCCATATTTTCCTGTTTCTTTGTATGTATTGTGATTTTTTAAAATAAATTTTATTGATTTTCCACAGAGAGGAAGGGAGAGGAGAGGGATAGAGAGATAGAAATGTTGATGAGAGAGAAACATCAACCAGCTGCCTCCTGCACACCCCCTACTGGGGATGTGCCCGCAACTAATGTACATGCCCTTGACCGGAATCGAACCTGGGACCTTTCAGTCCACAGACCGACACTCTATCCACTGAGCCAAACCAGTTTTGGCTGTTTTGTGATTTTTTATAAAAGAAAACTGGATATTGAAATCTAATGTGTTAACTCAAAATATGAGTCCCTAACTTTTCCAGGATTTGCTGTCTTTTTTTAATTTTATTGTTTTCTTTATTGTTCTTATTTTGTTTTGTTTTGTTTTATTGTTGTAGGCTGTTGGTGTGACCAGGATCAGCTTGAGATATAAACTTTTAGGTCTCCTTGGGTCTTTTCTGAGCCTATCCCCTTTCCTGAACATATGTGGTCACTTTCTAATTTTCCCCATATGTGCACTTGCTTTTGAATGTTCTAATCTTTAATGTCTGGTGCTCAGCAGGGGAAAAGGAGGAAAATAAAGGGGTGAATGAAAGGATGCTGACCCTTTAAATTCCCAGAATGTTACTTCAGTTAGAGAGGTGTGGCTTGAAAAAATAGAAGGTACAATACTTGCCTCTTTGACCTCCAATCTCTGTGATTGGGAGCAACTATCAGAGATGACAGCACAGATTCCCAGTATTTGAAAGGCAGGGTCCTTTGACCTTACTCAGGATCCCATAAGCTATGTGAAAACTATGGATACGCTTTCCAGGGAGAGTTGCACAGTTACCTACCATGGGGCTAAAGGTGAGGATTGGGTAGATGCTGCTGTGATATGAGCTAAAATGGATCACAATTGATGCAGTTTACCATCCAAGCTTTCCATTGAAAATTGAAGGCCTTCCATAGACTTCAGAATTCTAAAATAGTTACTTCAGATAGATTCTGCCAGTGCAATTATTGTCTAAGTAGAGATTCAGATTCCTGGTGCTTTTTGCTCTGCCATCTTCTCAGAAGCCAAAGTAAGTATATGTTAAATAAAATAATGCAGTAACATAGATATTTTAAATAAATAAAATATTGATTTAGACAGATATGTTCAGAGCTAAATATTTAGAATATGAATGTGTGATGTGAATAATAGTGTGTCCTTTAATATAAAGCAACAAAGATATAGTTGACCTGAAATTTACCCTATAGTTTTCTTTCTCTACAGAAAAGTGGACAGTGAACATTCCCACGGGACACTTGGTGGCTATGGTAGGAGGACAAACTGAGCTTAGCTGCCAGTTGTCCCCACCACAAAGTGCAAAACATATGGAGGTGTCCTGGTTCAAGGGTGACCATTCTACTAGTAAGCTTGTTCACCTGTACAGAGATGGTCATGAAGTGAAAGGGAAAGCTGCCTCAGAATATGTGGATCGCACAGAGTTTGTGAAAGAAGCAATTGGGGAGGGCAAAGTGACGCTCAGACTTCATAATATCCGTGTTTCCGATAATGGAACATACCAGTGCTCCTTTAAGGATAGCAACTTCAGCAATGTGGCAAGCATGGACCTGAATGTAGCAGGTATGTTTATGGTGAAGCATTGCATATCAATGACCTTGTGAGCTGAAATATGTGGAAAATATATCATTTTTATTTATTGTCTTTTTTATGTTTTACAAAGTATCTCAAGTGTTCTAAATAGAAGATGAACCACTATATCTAATGCAAAATTATACTATGCAGTAAATAAACAGTGCCGAGTAACCAAAAATAGTCCACCACGTAGCTTAGATATAGATTCGAGTGTTACTTCTTCTTATATTGCAGAATACAAGATTAATAAGACACTTTTTCCTTTCACCTTTCAACTCAACCTCAGTACAATAACTATTTTGATTTCTGTCTCACTTACCTAGCATTAGGCTTGGAGACACAGATCCATATTCAGGCTCCTGGAATTCATGGACTTATGGTGGAGTGTAACTCAGGAGGCTGGTTCCCACAGCCCCAGATGGTGTGCAGGGACAGCAAGGGAGAGGTAATTCCACATTCATCACAGTCCTATTCACAGGATGGAGCTGGATTATTCCACATCAAGATGACTCTTCTCAGATACAAATCACAGGGTGATATGATTTGTTACATTCACAACCCTCTATCAGATGAAGAGAAACAAATAAAGATCATCTTAGCTGGTGAGTGTTTGGCAGGGTTTGGTTGTCAGTAAAGCAATATATAGAGAAAATAAATGAGATAATTCATGTTAAAAAGCTTTGTACATTATCAAGCACTCTTTCAATGTGACTCTTTATAATTGTTATAGATTTGGGTACACTTTACAGCTTTAAAGGAAAGTGCATTATCTCATTAGACCCTTACAACATTGCTAGAATGTCCAAACCTGTGGAGAATTTTTGTAAGAGTTTATTTAGCCAAACTGATGACGTGCCTGGAAGCAAGATCTAATATGCTCACAAGAGGGACAGTTTTGCAGTTCTCTTTATATATTTGGATTAAAGAGGGACATAAGAAAGATTACATGGAGGTGGGAGAGAGCAAGGCAGGGAAATCTCTGTGATTAGATTATAGGATAGTTAATGAGATCGTGTGATCCATTGAGGGTGCTTATGCCTCCCAGGAGTCTTCAAAGGGGATTACTCTGGCATTTCAAAGGTCTGTTAATTGAGGGGCACAAAAGCAATGGATAAGTCTTGCCTAAAGTGAAAGAAAATATTTTACTAAACAAGTTATAGGCCTAGGGCATGACTATCCACCATGGCCTGCCAGTTAGGACTTTATGACCAAATTAGCCTGTGAGGTTATTTTTTGCACTGATTTTATTACAGAGCCCATCTTTATTCATAGTATTCATGTATAAGCTTAACAAGTTTCTAGCTCAGTGACTTAAAAGATGTTACTTACCTTCCTGAATATACTTATCTTAGAAAGAAGTATAGTCATACTTCATGGTTTTGGTGACATTTTGTCACAAAAATTAGTTTCATTAGTAGAAGAACAAATCTTCTATAAAGTACTAACACTACCTTTAAGACTTTTGACCTTATCGGTTTGGCTCAGTGGATAGAGCATCAGCCTGTGGACTGAAAGGTCCCAGGTTCAATTCCGGTCAAGGGCATGTACCTTAGTTGCAGCACATCCCCACTAGGAGGTGTGCAGGAGGCTGCTGATCAATGTTTCTCTCTCACCTATGTTTCTACCTCTTTGTCTCTCTCCCTTCCTCTCTGTAAAAAAATTAATAAAATATATTTAAAAAATAAAAATAAAATAAAACTTTCTGAAAATTCAGTAAGAAGGCATTATTATGACCATTTATAGGTAAACAGAGGTTGAGAGAACCCAGTCAAGCCAACAGTAAGTAAAATTTGAAACTAAAGTGCAAGTTTTTTATTGTTGACCAATATATCATCTTCAGAAGCATGGTGGGTAGACATCAAAGGTCAAATAGGAAAAAGCTATGCCCTGTGTGTGACAATGACACCCTTAGCTTACATCTATGCAGAGAAGTCTAGACTAATTATAGCAGAGTGGTGGGTCTTCATGTGTCACTTCAGGGAGTCTCTTTCTGGCCTAATTGATGGCACAGCCTTTTTTCCTAGAAATACTCTCTAATCTTTTTAGACAATTAGAAATCAAACTGGGGGGGAATGTTACCCTGACTAGATAGGAGTCTATAAAAATGATTTTGGAAATAGAAATAGCACAAAAGATAAAATAAAATAAAACTTTCTGAAAATAAGAGTTGATAAGATTCTATAAATATTTTAAATGAAGTGTTAATAAGACTCACTGATTGATTGAATATGTGATGAAAGAGAGAAGAATAAAGAATAATTATAAAGTTAGGGTTCTGAGTCATGAAGGATAAGTTTGCATCTACTCAGATAGGGAAGTGTGTCAAAATGAGCATATCTTGGAGATAAGACACCATGCTTATATGACATGCAAATAAAATTGTTGACTAGGAGTTAAAATTTTATGGAAGGGACCAAGTTTGAGACATAATGTGAACATCTTCAACCTAAGATGAATATTTACAACTGTAACACTAGATAAGATTAAAAAAAATGGGAACAAAAAATAAATAAAAATAAATTCTAGAATTGCATTTTGGAGCATGCCTTTTAGATGTCCTTTAGATGAATAAGAGAAACCTACAAACTCTCTGAGAAAGAATAAGGAGAAAGGCAGGAAATAAGCAGACAAAGATCAATATTTAGAAATATTTGTTTTGATCTCATTCTTTTATCAATGATAACAAATAATTTCCATTAGAACCTCTTTTTACTCTTTCTGATATTTCCTGCTGTTTCACTAAAGATAGTTGCTTCTTATACAAAATAAAAGGAATTATATAGATGGATCGAATATTAGTTTCATATAGGAATCAAGTTAAAATTAAAATAGACTTCAATTTGAAAAAAATGAAGCCATATCTGATGCAATTAAGTGGGTAATACCTGAAGTCAAGTTACATAATAATAAACTTGGAAGGAAAAGGCTTTCATGGACTAGATGAGCAATATTGTTATCATTTTTTAATATTTCATGTAATAAATAAAGCTCTTATACCTTTATTTAATTCACAAATATCAAAACATGTTAAACATTTTATATAAACATGAAATCTGCAAAAGCACTGCATGATAAACTTTGTTTTTCCTGGAAAACTATACAAAAAATATTGCTGTTATTAAAAAGTACCAAGTATATGGTACAGGTAAATATGAAACCAAAAGATAAATATATAAGATATTTTCTTAATTGTAAACTAGAGTGAAGATATAATAATAAAAAAAAATGGTTAAAGCCCCCAAGAAAAATCTGGGGGAAATAGCATGCACTTAACATTAGCCACAAAATACATGGAGTCACAAGGCACATGCAGAACCTACCTGAAAAACAGCACATACCCTGTCTAAAAGACCTCAAAAGGACAAAACTGTTTGTGAAAGAATGCTTTGAATGGGAATACTTATATCCATGAAGACAAAATTAATATAAAGTAAATATAATCACTTCATTGTAATCAGCTTTTAATAATGTTTTATTTTTTAACTAGAGATCTGGTGCACTGCAGCAAAGGCAAGAGAGGCAACCACTACTACTGCTGTGGCTGGCTTTTGACTGAGCAGTGTTCTCCCTGTGGGAGTGCACTGACCACTGGAGGCAGCTCCTGCATTGAGCAGGATCTGGCCTAAACCTGCTCTTGGACATCCCCTGAGGTGTCCCAGATTGAGACAGGGTGCAGGCCAGGTAGAGGGACCCCATTGGTGCACAATCAGGACAGGGGAGGGGAGCAGGAGGTTGGTCAACTGGGGAAGGATTGTGGAAGGGTAGCAGGGCATGTCCCGTCCATCTGTCTCAGTCTGGATTTGCTGGACCCTAGCAGCAAGCTTACCTACAGGTGGAAGTGTCTGCCCCTGGTGGTCAGTGCATGTTATAGTGAGCTGTTGAGTGGCCTTAGCATATCATTAGCATATTACATCTAATTGAATGGACAACCTGATGACTGGATACTTAGCATAGTAGGCTTTTATTATATAGGATTCAATTGGCATACAATATATTTGTTTCAGGTATAAAGTATAGTTATACTGTATAAAACACTTATATAACTTACAAAGTGATCATCCTGATAAATGCAGAATCCATCAGGCACCATACATAGTTAATACAATATTATATACTTTACATCCCTATGTATTATCTGATAAAATAAATTCTATTCATTTAAAATTTCTTTCCTATTATTTGTAGATATTCATTCTTCCATACTAATTTCAAAATCATTTAATCCAACTTTTTTATTTTATAAAAAAGACTCATGCATGCAACCATATACAAAAATACATTTCATGTAAGTTAGAATTTAAATGCTACATCTTAAACAGACTATTTCCAAGGAAAATACTTTATAAGAGATAACCTTGTCAAAAATGCAAACCATAAAATAAATATCTTTGTATACATTATCCTTACACCCTAAGAACTCTCTAGATAATTCTGAAGATCTCTTACAGCCACTGAGCTTCTCAACCCCCAGCACGACTTATGGAATCCAGGTTTCTTCTTGATTGTTTCCTTTATAATCAGGAAGCATTTGTGCTTTATATTAATAAGAGACAAGAGAGACTTCTTTCATTTCACTTGGCTTCAGTTTCAATTCTGTCCTCCAAACAAGCTCAATCTTAAGGTCTGTACTTGTCACTAAAACTGTTTCACTGCCTTGACCCAAAAATAAATAAATAGATAAATAAAGACAATGCAGGACCTGAAGGGGAATCCTGCTTATTACCAGTAAAATTTCTAACGTGATAGTGGTGCTTGTCATGCGTTTATTGAACTTCAAGTTGTTCTGCTTTTTCTTTCAGGTGACCTGTTTATTCCTGTCCACAGTTTGCTAATGACTTTCATTCCACTTTTCTGTGTGATGCTGTGTTTTGTTTTTGTGTACCTTTTCTTTCAAGAGATATTCAAAAGAATAGGCAACTGCTACAACAAAGGTAAGAGTCATTTAGGGCATCTTTCTTAATGTGATACCTAAGTCACATGGTGGGCTTAAATAGAGCAGCATGATATTTGTCACAAGTGCTAAACCTTACATAGAATGATTTAGGCTTGTTTCTCACTTTAGAAATGTTAAACTCCACACCTCTCAATTAGGAGCTTCCCAGAACAAGGGTTTTTAGAGGAATAAAGTCAATATACATGTCTCCTGAGCTGCATAGGCCCAGTTGCTTCTGTATTCCCCAGGAGTGCTTCTTATCTTAGGTAAGAGTCTATCCAATCAAAATTAAATGTATCTAGGATACACTTCATTTGATCACAATCTCCTTGCCTGCACAGATTGCCATCAATGTTTAAGATACTATCTCCATTTGAGGACTAGAACAAAATTAACATGAAAAAGAAATAGACCTCTAAGACAACAAGTCCTTTGTAACCAGACTGTTCCCTAGGGTTTTATGGCTAAACTAAATGACTATATCATCTTTCTTTATGAACAGATCACTGAATGATACAGTGGCCCATCATGTACATGTACAACAGACTTTATTAAAAACAACTCTTCTTCTAAAATATGACCAAGCAAAATAGCTCATATATAGTTGAGTAAACTGCTAGATGAGGGATGTGAATTTGGAGATGGAGTAGACAATTAAATGGGGATGAGGAGATGAGTCAACAGAGAGGATACAATTTATTGTGCTCTTTTCCTTTTTTTTTTTTTACCAGATCCTTAAAACCTGATATCATATTTATTCAGTGCCTACCTTATGCTAGACATTGTGATAATAATTTCACAGAATTTATCTAATTTAAGCCTAAAAGGCAGTGCTATTATTGTCATCATTTGATGGATGAGGATGGGATGACTCACATAGTTCATAAGAAGCAGAGCCAAGATTGGAATGCAAATGTGTTTGGCTCCAATTCTCATGCTCTAAATATTGTGCTTCTTCCAGTATTTAGTGTCAGGTTTCTGCCTGCACACCTTAATGGTTGTGAAGCTTATCAACTCATGTAGCAGCCTGTTGCATAGTATCATGGGGATTTTCTTCGTTGTGAAAATCTAACCTACTGATACATAACTGCCCATTATAAAACAATGATTAGAATTTCATTGCTTCTCCATGAAACTCTTTGAGTGGGAATCATAATTTTACTACAATTGAGTTTCTTTAGAAATAACCTAATTGTTCTTGTTATTTTCCTCTGGAAGGTGACACAGATTAAAAAAAAATACATATTTTAGTAATACACAGAAAAACATTTTAATCATCTCTGGTTAGCTTATAAAAATAAGCTCCTTGACAGTGGAATTCAAGTTGAAAGGTTTAAATATTTCAGTCTGTGGATACAGATAGATTTTTCTTTCAGCCAGCTCAGTGTCATTACAGCTACATCTGGTCAGTCCCGCAATCCTCAGAATCCCCAGAAATCTGATGAAGATTTCTAAGGCCTCTCTCTAGTCCTCCCAGACAGATTAATTTTGTGGTAGGTTAGGTAGTGAGAACTTGGAATGGAAACTTTTCTTAGCCCTATTAGTCTACAAGTCCAATCTTACTAGGCCCTGCCACCACTCACAAACTAAACTCATATCCTGAGTCCTATCTAGGTTGAGTGGGCATGGGATAATGGCTGTGCTTTTTTTTTTTATAATGGTCCTTAGGTCAGTGATGCCCACAATTGCTGCATTCCTCATTAATTAATTCTAACTCTCTCTGTTCCAGAGTTTTCATATGACTTAATTCACATGATGAACTCAATTTGTGCTCAAGCAGTGGGTTTTCTATGCTTTGGTGCAACGCTCAGTATATATGCGATCTTCCGGAGACAAGGTAAATGGGTTCAGGGACTTTCCCTTTTCCTGGATATCTGTTTCCTGGGGGGTTGCTTAGTCAAGCTTTGTGACTATCTCATTATCACCAGGAAGATCAGTGGTTTGGGTGACATCTTAGAGGACCATATCCCAACACTAAGATTGTTGTGGGTGTCAAGGACTGAGGGTCCTGTAACTACTAAAGATGTTCTCAACTGTGCTTAAGGATATAGCCCTTCCACTACAAGGAGGAAAACACATTCTGGCTCCAGAAAATATGGAGTCCAACCACTCATTTACTTTACTGGGCCACTGATGGTGTGCCTTCATGACTCTACCAATAAGTTAGTGTTTATCTATTTGCAGCTTAGTGTTTACATTGAATATACAATGTTCCACCTGAGAGTAATATTTACATATACCTCTTCAGTTTGCATGTAATTTCGGAAAGCATATGAAACATTGAAATCCTTCCTTGCACTTAATATCTATAAAACGTGGCTATCACTTAGAGATAAAGTTGATAAAATAACATAATATTATTCCTTTTTTTTCAGAGAGGAAGGGAGAGAGAGAGAAAGAGAGAAGCATCAATGATGAGAGAGAATCAATGATCAGCTTTCTCTTGCATGCCCCCCACTGGGTGGGGATTGAGCCTGCAACCCGGGTATATGCCTTGATCAGAATCAAACCCAGGACCCTTCAGTCTACAGGCTGATGCTCTATCAACTGAACCAAACCAGCCAGCATAATATAATAATATTTAAAAATATGATTTGACAATTCTTAATTATTTAAAGAAATGTATATATAAGGAAATGTATATATAAGATAATAACTCCAAACAAGCAAAAAAAACCCTGAAACTTTATTTTACTTGAAGCATTGCTTTTAAACCACAAAGAAGAATGTTAGAGAATTAGGGTGGTTACCAGCAGGGCTCTCTATCTTCCCTCAGTTCCTATCCTCATGCTTAATAGGACTCGATCAACAACATATATAGGACTTTTCAACTCTTTCCATTGAAAAATTAGGAGAGTCACTGTTAGTAAAGTGTGCCCTATAGAGAAAGCCTAGTGTGTGTTTGGAAAATCTTTTGCTGAAATCTTGGAGGAATGAAATCAAATCAGAGTATCCAATCACGAAGAGGATTGTGTACTTAGATTAGATTAGATTAGATTAGATTAGATTAGATTAGATTAGATGTTGACTCATGGATATCTTCAGCAATATCATCAGGAACTAGAAATACTTATTATATTATCCTGGAAACATCCGTTGAGGGATCTCTTATCTAATAGAGTTTGTCCTATAACACACAGAGGAAAACTTCAAGGCTCTTGAGAATGTTATACCAGCAGAAAAACTGCCAACTTGCACTAACCAGGTCAGAAAGATAAAATAAATGAAGACTGTTGAATTTCTAAAGTTTATTGACAGAAAACTAGACAATAAAACTGTAAAGATGCAGACAGATATTACTGTCCTATGGCCACTGTACCAATTTACCACAAACTTAGTGTCTTAGAGCAACACATGTATCACTCAGCTGAACCCAAGTTGTCACAAAGACTGTGCATCCTCCAGAAGGTCTACGAAAATTTCATTTCCTTGTCTTTTACAATTTCTAGAGCTCCATCCTTTTATTTCTTGGTTCATGGTCCATTCCTCCATGAACATCTTTAAATTTCTCTCCTCTCTATCTCCACATTTTCTCCTCTGTGTTTAAAATAAACTGTCTCCCTCTAATAAGAGTACTAGTGATTGCATTGAGCCCAACCAGATAATTTAGAATAAGGTCCCTACTTTAAGATCCTTAACTTAATCACATCTGCAAATACTCTTTTACTGCATAAGATACCATAGGTTAGATATTTAATATTTTTGGAGTTCATTATCCAGCCTACTATCATATACTATCCTTTATGAAATTAGAATAAGGACTCCAGGTCCAGAGGCCAAATCCACGAGTCCTAGAGAATTATCCTCAGGACTTGAAACATAAGGCTTTTGCCCCTTAGAAATTTGGAATTGTTTGGTAGTAGTAACTACATGTTTTTCTTATAATTTTCTCTTCATTTCAATGGAATGTCTATAATGGCTTCCCTATGCCTATTGCACCATTATAAGATGAAGAGATAATTTATTCTAGTTTCACAATCCATGATGAAAAAGAATTTTACCTCAGGATAGATTATACTCAGAGCCTCACTCATGTACCTCCAAAGTTATTTAGTTTGTTGGACAATTTCAGTTGTTTGTAGTTGTAGTACTTAGGTTCCATTTCCTTGCTGATTATTAGCAGAAGGACTAGAAGCTGCCTGGATTTCTTCACTTGCTTTTTATTTTTATTTATTTTTATTTTAAAGTATATTTTATTCATGTTTTTACGGGAGAGGGATAGAGAATTAGAAACATTGATCAGCTGCCTCCTGCATGCCACCTACTGGAGATGTGCCTGCAACTTAAAGTACATGCCCTTGACCGGAATTGAACCTGGGACCCTTGAGTCTGCAGGCTGATGCTCTGTCCACTGAGCCAAACCAGTCAGGGCTTCACTTGCTTTTTATGATGCTCGGCCAAAAATGGTGGGTCAAGTCCTTTTCAAGCATTTGTAATCTCTGACTTCTCCTTCTGCCATATATTTCTGACTGCAACCAGAGAATATCTCTGCTTTCTTGGGTTCATATGATTAGATTTCCCCACCTAAATATTCCTAAAAAATCTTCCTATTTTAAGGTTCATAACCTTAAAATTATATCTGCAAAACCTTTTTTTCCATGCAGTGCAAGATATTTACAGGTTCCAAGGATTGGGGTATAGGTATCCCTCAGTAGGGGGTGCAATCCATTCTGCCTATGATAGTCTGTTTCATCCCCAAAGATCCACATCTCTCCCAAACATAAAATCTCTTCTACTCATCCAAGTCTCAACTTATCAGAACATGAACTTAAAATTAATAATAAGAAAATAAAAGAATATTAGTGTCTATTTTATATAGTTGTTATGAGGATTAATTGGATTAGTCCATTTTAAGTAGTAAAATGATGGCTTTTAAATACTAAACTATCAGTACAAGTAAAGTTACTAAATGTTGGTTCTTGAATATTCTCTCCCCCTTGCCGGGATTCTTGTCCCAGCATTAGAAAGGATTCAGCAATCTGGAGAAAGGAGCTGATGCATAGATTAAAAAGGAGTCCAAAGACAAAAGATAATTTTGAAAGCCATTGGGGGGGATCTTCAGATAAAGGAATTGAAGACTACCTCCTTGTTTATGGAACCATGCTATTTATTTAATACAATCTGTCCTAAGGCAAGGTGGAGATATACACTTTAAAGCAGGGGTCCTCAAACTTTTTAAAGTGGGGGCCAGATCATGGTCCCTCAGAGAGCTGGAGGGCCGGACTATATGAACTACTAATCCCTACTGTAACACCTTGGCCAAAAAACCTGGTGGGCAGGATCAGACTCCCCTGGGGGCTGCATGTGGCCTGCGGGCCGTAGTTTGAAGACCCCTGCTTTAAAGGGTAAGGTTTCAAAGGGTACAGAAGCATTATCAGTTTGGGGAATAGCTGTTTAGGTGTTTGGCCAATTGGAAGCAATAAAATGCCCTGAGCTATCTGGCAGCAGACAATCCTATTCAGATTTTGGGGAAGTGCTGTTTAGCCATTCCAACAGGTAAACTACTATGTGGCTCACCCTTGTTGAGCTGCCCAAGCTTCACCAACCTTTTGGTGAAACTCTTGTAATTAAGACATGTTGGAATTGGTTCCCAGCACCCCCTTGTTCTCAGTTTAATTAATTTTCTAATTTTTACACCTTTTGCAGTTTCTCTTTCAGATCCTTTTTTTCCTTTGTATAATGACTGGATATGGTATATGGCAAGTTTGGTAATGATTCTGATGGTATTTTACCCTCTGCTTATCTGTATTTTATATTCCACAGTACGAGGTAAGTGGTCAGGGTTAATCATGACTCTAATCTATCATTTTTCCAGCACACATATTCCATTCCCTGTAAGGCCCCATTTTCTACCTGGTTATTAGTGACAAAGTTCATCATTTTTAGAGAGAAAACAAAATAAGTCTCAAATTATATTTTGTCAAGTTATACATTTATATACTAAGGTTAAGTTATAGTGTCTCAATGCACAATCACAGAGAGACCTGTTTCTGCTCTGACCTTAAGACTTCTGCTCTGGCCTTCAGCTAGTAATACACTAAACCATAGCTATACTTCTCAGATTTTTTACTCTCCTTCTGCAACATGTAGGCCAATTTTTATATTGGCATCTATATCTCTAGCACCCAAAAAGAGTGCAATGCAGGTCTCTCCAAGCTCATGTTGTGACATTGCTGTTCACATAGATTGATTTATCCAGCTCTTATGTTATTCCGTTCACTAAAAATTACTAATACTTGATTCAATTTTGACATTATTTAACTGCTCACCCTGCCTTCTTGAATTAATTTTACCATTTCTCCACATTTGTTCAGCCAGGAATCCCAAGTAATAGGTTGTAACCTAAAAAGTCTTATTTGTAGTTTTTTTTTTGGCGAAGATTTTGATATGAATGATGGCCAATAAGTGTTCAGATATATAATTTTCCCCTAACAACTTCCTATAAGTGAATTTAAATTCATAAAATCATAAGTAATTCCCATTGCTTTTTTGACATAATTTTCTTAAATGAACATAGTATTAAATAGATAGTGAACATCTTATTTGTATCATTAGATGTTAGAAAAAACGATAACAATACATGGGATTCTAATGAGTGAGTGTGTTTTTAGTCTACAATTTTACCTATTCTAAATAATTTCTTATAAGAGCAAAAATAGTCAAGGATGTAAAGAATTTACTATTATAATAGGTTATTTGAAAATTATTTAAGAAAAAATTTCAAATGGCAATGAGAATATGTAAAAAATTAGATGAACAACTAATATGTAAGAAATAAATAAAACAATTTGATCAATAAAATATTGATTTAAAAATACTTTGTGTTATAATAGTTGCCAATATAATGATTATTTAAGTAAATAATGTAACAATATATTAATAACCTAATCACTGAAAACCAATGATTGCTAATATGACAGAAAGTGAGACAACCAGAGATTATTCTGGAAGTAATAACAAAATATTGATGACATGTTCCTGGTAAAAAGAAAGAAAACAACAGCAACAAAATAAAAAACAAAGGAAAACCTTGAATCTTATTAAACTTGTATTTTAACTTCTAATTTGTAGGGTATATAGAAAAAATATATGGAAAAAAATGACAGAGATGCAATCAACAAAATGTAGACATGGAAACCACTAAACAAGAAATGATACAAGTTCTTCAATAAATGTTGCAAGAAAATAAAATGAGAAAAACAGAAGATTAGCTCTATAGTTTTATAACTAAAACATACTGTATATCAATGAAATACAACTTGTACATATATTTGTTTTTATATATGTGTTTTATTGACTGTAGAGAGAAAGAACAGGAGAAGGAGAAAGAAATAGAAACATCAGTGATGAGCGAGAATCATCAATATGCTGCCTCCTGCACACACACACACACACACACACACACACACACACACACCCTACCTGGCATGTTTATCCTGACTGGGAATTGAACTGGTGATCTTTTGGTGAATGGAACAACACTCAACCAACAAAGCCACACCAGCCATGGCAGTACATATATTTGGATGTCAATTTAAACCAATACATAATTCAGCAAAAATGATGAAACTATAGACAAACTGATCAAGAAAAAAATATTGCCCAAATAAATAAGAGGAAAATTATAACCAACAGCACAGAAAGACAAAGAATCATTAAAGAACACTATGAACTATTATGTGCCAGCAAGTGGACAACCTACACGAAGTGGATTAATTTCTAGAGGCAAACAACTTTCCAAGACTGGACAAGGAAGAAATAGAAAATCTAAGAAGACTTATTAGTAGCAATGAAATTGAAGGAGTAATAATAATAAATAATAATAATAATAATAAAAACTCTCACAAACAAAATTTCAGGACCAGACAGCTTCCTTTTCAATCTATTAACAAAAATTGAAGAGGTGGGAATGCTTCTAATTCATTCTACAAAGCCAGCATTGCCATAAAACTAAAACCAGATAAAGACATTATCAAAACAGAAATTTAAAGTTCAATATCCTTGATGAACATAGATGCAAAAATCCCTATTAAGGGGCTTGCAAAAGGTAGCCAATCAATGTTAATCATGATGTTTCTATCTCTTTATCCTTCTCCTGTCCTCTTTCTGAAATTAATACAAATTTTTGAAAAATTCTCAACAAAGTATTAGCATTATGAACTCAACAATATATTAAAAGGATTATAGGGAAGGGCCAAAAGGAAGAGACTAAAGGATTTATATGTATAACCCATGGACATAGGTAATAGTTTGGTAGAAGGGGGGTAGGCTCTGGAGGGGCAATGGGTATAAATAGTGGATATCGGTAATACATTCTTTTTTATTTTTTTATTTAATAAATATTCAGATTTTTACAATTGTTTCTCTTTCCCCCCTCCCCCATAACTCCCCTCCAACCGATACCCACCCCACTTTCTGCCCTTACCTCCTCCCCACTGTCCTCATCCATAGGTGTATGACTTTTGTCCAGTCTCTTCCTGCACCGCCCCCCATCCTTTTTTTCCCTTAGAATTATCAGTCCATGCCCTTTCTATGCTCCTGATTCTATTATATTCACTAGTTTATTCTATTCCTTAGATTTTTAATTCAATTGACTTTTAGGTTCACTTATTGCCAAGATATGAAAGCAACCTGTGTCCATTGATAGATAAAAGAATAAAGAAAATATCATACACACACATACACACACACACACACACACACACACACACACACAAACAAGAAAAATGGAATACTATTCAGCAATAAAAAAGAATGGAACCATCCCATTTGCAGCAATATAGAAGGAACTAGAGAGTATTATGATAAGTTAAATATAGGGTGGGGCAAAAATAGGTTTACAGTTGTTCCAATGGAAAATAATATAATGACTAATAAATAATAATACAAGAATAAACTGTGCTTTATGTACTCACAACTGTAAACCTACTTTGCCCCAACCTGTATGTCAGACAGTAAAAGACAAATACCATATAATTTCACTTAAAAGTTCAATCTGAAAAGTCAAAACAAATGAATAATAACCAAATAGAAAGAGACCCTTAGATTCAGAGTACATCTTATGGTTGCCAAAGGGGAGGGGGGGGGGGGGGAAGAAATTAGTATGGGGTGCTACTAAGTATCTATTGAAATTCTCCAAGTGCTTTTAAGAAAAAGAAAAAACAGCAAATATTAACTCATCCACTTTCAGTGGATCAGGAATTTGGACAAATTTTAGCTGAGTTTTATGTCTCTGGGTTTGTTATTAAGTAAGTAAATTTTATCTAATAAAAGAGTAATATGCAAATTGACCGTACTTCCACTATTTTCACAAGCCATGCCCATCAGCCAATCAGGAGCCAGTATGCAAATTAACACAATCAAGGTGGTTTTGGCCACAGAAAGAGCAGGAGGTTTGGGTTTCCCCATCAATGGAGGAAGCCAAGCTTTCTGGCTGTCCTGGCCTGCCTTGGCCTCCGCTTAAGGCTACAAAGTTTCAATTACAGAAGATAAATAAATCCCAACAAAAATGGCAGCAGCCATGGAGCTGGAGAGACCAGGAGGCTTGAGTTACCCCCAGCGATGGAGGAAGCCAAATTTCTATAGCCCTGGCCTTCACTCAAGGTTACAAAGTTTCAATTATAGAAGATAAATAAATTCCAGATACCAGGCCCTCCCCTTGGGTCACCAGGGGGTGTGACCAGCCTGCAAACTACCACAGGCCCCTCGCCCAGGCCACTCCATACCTCAAGGAAATCCCCCCTGATCAGGGACACCCTTCAGGGCAATTTAACACTGAATTTTGATGGGAGGAAATTATACATTTTGATGAGAATTTTATTCAATTTTATCCTACCTAATAAAAGAGTAATATGCAAATTAACATCACTCCACTATGCCCACCAGCCATGCCTACCAGCCAATCAGAGCGAATATGCAAATAAACCCAACCAAGATGGCTACAGCCACAAAGAGCAGGAGGGAGGCTTCAGTTTCCCAGGCAATGGAAAAAGTCAAGCTTTTTGCCTGCCCTTGCTGGCCTAAGCCTCCACTCAAGGCTACAAAGTTTCAATAATAGAAGGTAAACAAATCCAAACAGAAATGGTGGCAGCCACGGAGTGAGCAGAAGGCTTGGCTCCGCTCTAGGCTAGAAAGTTTCAATTGTAGAAGGTAAGTAAATTCCAGATACCAGGACCTCTGGTTGGGTCACCAGGGACGTGGATGGCCTGCAAACCACCACAGGCCCCTCGCTCAGGCCACCCCACACCCAAGGGAACCCCCACCCTGTTCTGGGACAACCTTCAGGGCAAACCAGCTGGCCCGCACCCTTGCATCAGGCCTCTATCCTATCTGATAAAAGAGTAATATGCAGATTGACCATCACTTCAACACACAAGATAACTGTCCTCATGTGGTCAAAGATTCTGCTCCCATGTGGACACAAGAGGGTAATTGGGAGGCACCAGGCCTGCAAGGGAGGGCAGTTGGAGGTGATCAACCCTGCAGGGGAGGGCAGTTAGGGGTGACCAGGCCAGCAGGAGGAGAGAAATTGAGGGCAAACAGAATGGCAAGGGAGCAGTTAGACATCATTCAGGCTGCCACGGGTGTGGTTAGGGGGTGATCAGGCTGGCAGGCAGAAGTGGTTAGGGAAGGCAGGCAGGCATGTAGTTGGGAGCCAGCAGTCTTGGATTGTAAAAGGGATTTCTGACTGCCCATTTAGGCCTGATCCCACTGGGCAGAATTTTCCCATCAACCATGATGAAACTCTGACTCTGTAAACAGAGAATGAAAACAAGTGTTCTCATTACCTTATGCAGCAGATGGAGATAACAGCACATGAAGCCATTTCTTTGCAAGATGAAGCTTGTTCTTCCTAGCAGTGCAATCCCACACTCAGAACTAGAGAGTAACAATAGCAGAGCTTATAGGATTTGGAATACCTCCAATACCCTTCCCAATACCCGCAATTCAGAAAACTTCATTACTCTGCCTTTCAAATGCTTCCTGTCAAAGCCTTCAAAATTTCTAAGTGTGTGTCAGAACTATCTATTAGCTATGAAGACATAGTTTTTAACAATTAAATCATCTCAATTAAATCACTTCAGAACTTACCAATGGCATCTAAGAAAAAACAACAGAATGTAAAGAAATCAAATCGAAGCTGAGGATTTGGGAAATCAGAAAGATTTTGTTTAAGGGTGCAAACTTGTAATAGTAGATAAACAAGTTCTGGAGATCTAAATGCACATCACAGCTATAAACTGTGCTATAAACTTCAAATTCCTTTGAGACTATATTTTAATCACTCTCACCCACAAAAAGGAAATGACAATTTGAGATGGGATAAAGGTGGTAGTCATATTGCAATATATAAGTGAATCAAATCAACATGTGTCTTAAATTTATATCAATATGCTAATCATAGTTCAAATTTTTATTAAAAAAATATCACTATAATGAGGGATGGAAAGTACAAATGGAAACAATAAAATCTGTTAATGAGTTAACAGTTTTAAAAGATGTATATTCATAAATGGAACACTATAAAAATAAAAGTGTAATATGCTAATTAGACTGGACAGCCAAATGACCTTCTGGACATCATTCTGGATGTCCTTCCAGACTAAGCTGTAATGGCAGGGGCCCAGGCAGAGGCAGTTAGGGGTGATCAGGCAGGCAGGCAGAGGGTTTAGAGGCAATCAGGCAGGCAGAGGGAGTGGTTAGGGGTGATCAAGCAGGCAGTCAAGTGGTTAGGAGCTAGTGGATCCAGATTGTGAGAGGGGCAAGCCAGGCTGAGGGGCCTCCCCCCCACCCCCCACCCCATGCACAAATTTTGTGCAACGGACCTCTAGTTCACCCATAAAAAGGAGTGAAGTACTAATACCTGCTACAACGTGGATGAACTTTGAAAGCATTTTTGCTAAGTGAAAGAGGCAGGTCACAAAAGCCACATACTCTATGCTTCCACTAACATGAAATGTCCAGAACTGGAAGATCAACAGAGAAGGTCAGTGATTGCCAGGGATGGTAGCAGGGGGAAATTGGGAGACACATGTTTCTTTTTAGGGTGACAAAAATATTCTGGAATCAGATAGTGATGATGGTTGTACAATACTGTAAGTATACTAAAAACCACTTATTTATACACTTTTCAATAGTAAATGTTATGTTATGTGAATTTATTCTCAATTAAAAATTGATACACAAAACAAAAAATAAACAAACAAATAAATAAATAAAGCTAATGGTATTTCCCACTCCAAAGCTGCTTTAAAATATTCCCTAGTTGATTCAAATGTGTGATCTCCAGAGCCTGATACAGAAACATATCGGAATTGTAATGTAAATGGATGTTCTCTTGAGACAGAGGAGTCTCATCCCCTGTTAACCGAGCAGGATGTATAAATATGTCAAACGTAAACAATATCAGGAACGGGTAGGACGTATGAATATGTCCTGGAAATATATGTTGCACCTTGAGAGGGACGGTATATATTTTTTGTAATCTTTATAATTGTTTGTAAAATTTATAATTTTTTAATTCGATGTTTCCATTTTTTTGTTGATATTCTTTTCTATTTTTTGTAATTTTGTATTTTCCTTTGTGCTTTATATATAAATAAATGAAAAAATATATATCATTTATTTTAATTAAGTATAAATAAATAAATAAATAAGATAATATGAAATTACGTCCTCCAGGCACGAAGTACGTGCCCATTACAGGCTGCATAATTAAAAAGGGAGCTCCCTGGTTAACAGGTTAAGAGGGGATCAAAGATGAACCCATGAGTTCTAGACCCAAACTACCAAGTGCCTCATAAACAAAACCTTCTGAGGATTCAATGTGCATTCCAATCAATCTGTTCCAAACCAAGCTTGTTCACAAGCATATATACACATAAACATTTTACTCTCATGTTTAAAATTGCTCTTCTTCCCTTAAGCCGTACTTCAAGAAATATTCTCTCCATTCATCTGGTCAGTTAAATGCTGAACTCTGGGAGGGACCCTCAGTCTTCCTTTCCCTCAACTTCCTTATTCCATATGTTCTATCTATCAATGCCTCATCCCAAATAGATCTCAAATTGTTCTAATTATGCGTTGTCTGCCCTGCCACTACTTTAGCTTTTCATTGTACTTGTCCCCATCATTGATTTACATATGCATATGTGTATATGTATGTTTTTATCTCACATATGTCTATATGTGCTGTCCATATGTTTGTGTATGTATAAACATAGTCAAATGTATTATAGACATACTATATATATATATATATATATATATATATATATATATATACTAGAGGCCCAGTGCACAAAAATTCATGCATTCAGGGAGCCCTCAGTCTGGACTGCACCCTCTTGCAGTTCAGGACCCCTAGGGGGATATCCACCTGTCAGTGTAGGCGCACTCCCCCAGGGTGCCTAAGCCTCAGTCAGACATCCTTAATGGTGCCAAGGAGATGGGAGAGGCTCCAGCCACTGCCACTGCACTAGCAACCATCAGCCTGGCTAGTGGTTGAGCAGAACTCCCCCTGGTGGAGCGCACTGACCACCAAGGGGCAGCTTCTGCATTGAGCTTCTGCCCCCTGGTGGTAAGTGCACATCATAGCAACTGTCATTCCTGGTTGTTCTGCCTTTAGGTTCAATTTGCATATTACCCTTGTATTATATAGGATATCATCATTTACACATATACAGGGTAGGCAAAAGTGTTTATGGTTGTGATACAAGTAAATAATACAATAATTAATAATATAAGAATAAGCTCTGTTTTGTGTACTCACAACTGTAAACCTACTTTGCCTGCCCCTATATATTGTACATATATACACAATTAGGATATGTATGCATATAAAACATAGATATGATATATATTTACATTTACATTTATATTTATGCAATCATATATGCAAAAAGATACCATTCTTTATAACTACTAGTATATACATATATGTACACACATGTATATATTATATACGTAGCTATATATTTTAGTACTCATATATGTATATTATCTATATTTATGAGAATTAGGAATGAATATGTGTGAATCTATATATACTTAAGTATATATTACACATATTTCTTAACATTCATACCACAATTTTGCCTTTGTTTCTCTGTACAACTCATTCACCTCTTTCTCTGATCATATCTCCCATTGTAGCCACAGTAAACTACTTAAAGTTTTCTAAATTGAACATTTTCTCTCAAATGCCTTGCAAGTTGTCCCTCCCCCAGCCTAGGAAACCTAATCTGCTCCTCAGCTTCTCTTCTTAAATGGCTAACTGTTCATGTTATTCAAGACTCCTCTTAGTCATCATCACCTTCCTTGAATGCCTGATCTAAATTTAGTGTCTTTTATGTGTGTCTCCATAGTTATTTTTCTTTCTTTTCTAAGTACAGGACAGTGTTCAAAATAAATTCTTGATCATACCCATTTTATTCATTATGAGTTATATAGAATGCAAAAATCATTTTGGGTGGTGCTTCCTTTCAGAGCGAGGCAAGTCTTGTTAGTACTTGTGATGTTGGTACAGCGATGCCAGCTGCAACCACTAAAGTTAAACAAAGACTCCTATCCTCAGACTGGAACAGCCAGTCTCTCTAGAATTTCCCTTGGAAAGGAACGTAAGGAAAGCACTGCAGAATCAGGTGCTCAGTGGTGGAGGGCAGCAGTGAGAAGGAGCTTTGTTAGTACTCTGCCTGGTTCTGGCACTGTCGTTCTCTAGGGACAATGGAGAGCTGCGTCAGGAACTCCGGTAAGTGTAAGATTTCAGATTGAGTTCTCTGTTCATAGATGGTCAGCACTTCTTCCATCCCTTCCTCTTCTTTGTGCCTTCTGGGAGACCACCTGTAATTTCAAGGGACTTGACAGATATATTTATGGACTAGTGAGATAGTATGAACAGAGATCCCAGTCCCCTCTAAGGAAAGTCTTTTCTCATTGTTTCTTTGTGGGTCATTTGAAACTCAGTCTGCAGTATCATGTTACAGCAAATGTTGGGCTGAATTTCTGGAATCTGGTTTGTTCAGGCACACAAAAAAATGTTATTCTTATGTATGTTATTCGCCAGTCACCTAGATGTGCAACTAGTCTCTCTCTCTCTCTCTCTCTCTCTCTCTCTCTCTCTCTCTCTCTCTCTCTCTCTCTCTCTCTCTCTCTCCTTCCCTCTGCTAAAAATCAATAAAATTTTAAAAAGAGTTGGAGTTTCCAGATCTAGCAAATAAGTATTGCAGGATACCAAAAATTGGGTGGGAAATATGTATAACAGAAAGTTATTCACAGTGAGGGAAAAAAAAGGAGGTTCTATTGAAAGTAACCTCATACAAGGTGTCTGGTCATAAATTCCTAATTAAGCAAGTCATGGTGGGTCATCATGCCCCAAGCATATAACTTTCTGGTACAAGGTTTATCTTTGCCTAAGGAAGCTCTGTACATTGTTTCCGTACATCTAGTTTAACATAACTTTGAAATAAGCTGCAAACATCATGAGAGCCCATAATCTAGCTAGCCATCCTGTAAACCAACCCCCACCTTGCTTTTGCCCACCTTCGTGTAATCTTCCTTATGTCCCCTCCTTAATTCCGAATATACAAAAGAAGCTGCAAAACTGTTATTCTTCAGAGCATGTAAGCATATGAGCCACACATATGTATTAGTTTGGCTCACAAACTCATAAAAATTCTCTACAGGTTTGGGCGTTCTATATCCATAACTTAATTTGATATTCAGATAACTGGGACTCATACAGCACTCCTACAACATTGTCTAGCAACACTACTTGAGAGTTTATTAATGCCTAAAAAAACAACATGTTAAAATACGTGCTTTCTGAAAATTCTTACTCCTGTTATGGCTGTTTCTGAACCCTCCTCACTTGTTATCACAGGTGTAATGAAAACTACAGAACCATCTCTCACCAGATACTTTGTCCCCATGCTCCTCCTTCAGATGATAGCACCAAGTTCAGGTATGACCCTCTCTTCTACCTGCATGAATCATGGCAGTATCAAGTATGCCAGAAAAAGCAAGGACCAAAGAAAAGGGTTAAGCTCTTTTGACCATTGTCCCTCAGGTTTAACACATAATTATATAATGAGGACATGTACTATAGGATTCAGCTAATGGCTGGAAAAAATTATTTCTAATCAGTAAGTCGTCCTTATCATGTACCTGGATTTGTGTTAAATTCCTGGGAGAAGAAACAAATGAAGAAGACCTAATATTTACCCTTGCGAACCCAATATTCATATTGGGGAGACTCAGTATATGTGTCACTTACACAGCGAAGAAGTGGTAGGATAGGGATCCATTTTGGAATCCATGTGAGTTATCAATGCAGTGGGGCATCCAATGAGGAAGGAAGGAATAGGCTAGTGGGAGCCAACATATGATAAAATTTGCCTTTGTAAGGGGATCTATGCAAAGCAGAAATAAATATAGTGTATTTAGAGACAAATATAAGCAAAGCCTGAGACAATAAATGGCATAAAAGATAAAGTTTCTAGTAAAAATTACCTGTTAAATAGTAGAAATCTTTCTGGTGCACTTTTTTTTTTGGTATAATATCTTTGGCTGATAAAAGTAATGCTTCTATGAAAATTTTACACATGCATTTGACAAAACCTCTGAGTATATAGGTAGGAAATATTTCTATGCATAGAACTGCTGGTCAAGGTTATGTGCTATTTTATTATGTTGCAAATATTCTTTTGAAATAGTTACCAACATACATTTCCACCACCAGTATATGTGAGTTTGCCAGGTGGGTCATAATGTTACATACCCACCATTATGATTTGGATTTGGGTTTCTCTGATGATTATGTTTTTGAGCATTTTTTCATATGTCTATTGGCCAGCTGTATGTCCTCTTTGGAGAAATGTCTGCTCAGGTCTTCTGCCCATTTGTAGGGGATGTTTAGAAGCCACTGATATTTAGAATGGTAGAAATTCAGATTATCCTTATGAGTCAAGTTAGAAATTAATGTGGAATTATTAAGAACATAAATATATAATGTATATATTTGCATATTTTTACAATATGTAAATGTGGCAAAATGGCCTTTAACACCTCACTGAAACATGTGGAATGTTGTGTGTGTGTGTGTTTGTGTGTGTGTGTGTGTGTGTGTAGCTAATACTCTCACTCTTTGCTTACCATCTCCCTTCACAGAACATTTTACAGTGACTGGCTTACAGGGGCCAATCTTGGCCCCATTTGGTGGCATAGTTGAGCTCAGCTGCCAGCTGTCCCCACCACAAAATGCAGAACACATGGAGATACGCTGGTTCCGGGATCGCTATACACAACCTGTTTACCTGTACAACAATGGCAAAGACCTGCATGTAGAAACTATCTCCAGGTATGTGGAGCGGACAGAGCTGCGGAAAGAAGCTATCCGAGAGGGTAAAGTGACCCTCAGGATCCTCAATGTCAGTGTTGATGACCATGGAGAGTACCACTGCTTCTTCAAAGATGGTGATTTTGATGAAGAAGCCATCACAGACGTGAAGGTCACAGGTAGGGATGGATCTCTTTGAGGTTTCTACACATCCATGATTCTCAACCCATCTGGGACTGAATAGTAGGGAAATTCTCAGTGTTTCTGAATATGGTTTGGTTAGCAAGTTTAAATTCATGCATTGAGTCTTGGAACTGAGAAGAGTATAGGATTAAGAATGCAATTGTTCCCACACACATTACCATTTTCAGAATTATTTTCCCATGTCCATATACACTGTTATATCAGTAAAATATTAACAGACTCCTTTCAGGATTCATTACTATGCTTTTAATTATTTCTGACAACACTTTAGTGAAACTTTGTAAACTACCTAAATCTTTATGATAGTCTCCTTAGTGACAATTTTTATTCCCATTTCTCACTCAATTCACTGACTACTTAGTTTCAGACTAATTTTTTAAAATCTATTTCAAAAAGCCTTCATCTACAATCATATATATATATATTTATATATATATATTAATATATATAATTAGTATATATTAGTATATATTAGTATATATATTAGTGTGTGTATATATATATATCAGTATATATATTAGTATATATATTACAGGCCTGGTGCATATACTCGTGCACCAATAGGGTCCTTCAGCCTGGCCTGCGCCCTTTCACAATCCAGGACCCCTCAGACGATGTTGGACTGCTGGTTTTGGCCTGATCACCACAGTCCAACATCCCCGGAGGAATGTAATAGTGAGTGAAGCAGCAGGTGGCCTGGGAGGATCCCAAGCCTGGGCCAGGGGCCATGCCACTCCGATCATCCTGGCCCCACTCTGCCTGCCACTGCCCAGTAGCTACTGCTTCAATCGTCCTCAGGAGCAGGGTGAGGTGAAAAAGCCCTCAGGGGTGATCAGGGCCAGCAGCTACCATTCACACCCACTGACAGCGCCAAACGATGGGACTGGCGCTGGGCGCAAGCAGCAGGTGCGAGTAGTGGATCTGGCAACAGCTGTGGATGCGAGCGGGGCCGACACCAGCAGTGGGTCCGAGTGGCAGCTCCGGCGCCAACTGCCTGAGCACCAGGCAGGACAGAGGCACATGGGAACAAAGCATTTTCAGTAACCACCAGAGACTTGCCCTGATCACAGCAACTGGCACCCCACCTTGGTCTAGCACCTCTGCTCACCTGCTCCACCATCCCACCATGGGCAATGCCTGCCATGTTCCACTCTCTGTCACCTGCTGCTGATGCCCGCCATGTTTCATGTGTGTCCCCCAGTGGTCAGTGCACATCATACTGATCAGTTATTCGGTCTATTTGCATATTAGGGTTTTATGTATAGAGATTATGACACTCAGTACTATTGCTTAGAGTTGAGCTATCCAAATGACAACCATTAGCTCCATGTGACTATTTATATTTAAGTTAAGTAAAAATTACAAATAAATTCTCAGTCTCATTGGCCAAATCTCAAGTGCTTAATAGTCTCATGTAGCAAATAGCTACTGTATCAGACAGCACTGATATAGAATATTCCCATCATTGCAGAAGCTTATTGAACAGAGCTGCTCTAGAGTAATGCTTTAAATCTCTGTTATTCTTCCTTCGTCTGCACATTTAGGCAAGCCTGATGCCAATAAACTGAAATTTTTCAAAAGCTACTAGTTTCTCTAAACTGATATGAATTGCTTTATTTCTATAATATTAGTGTATTACCCATTTTATGCAAATACTCATTACATGCAAAGACATATACATAAAATGTTATTAAAGTTTTAAACATATTTATATTTGTTTACTTATAACTGATGGCAGCTCAAACATGACTAATGGGGAAGATTCAAGAAAAAGAACAATAAGCTATAAATTCAAAAGGACAGAGGTCTTGACTGTTTATGTTCTTTATTATATCTGTGTTTATAGCTAAATCTCCTAGATGTAGTAAATAACAAAAATACTATTTTTGAATTGATAAATGGAACAAACATGCATTTTCTCCCTGAGTTGTTAATTTGTAAACCATAACCCTTCAGCCTGGTTTATCCTGTTTGTGGTGACAATCAGAGCCCCACAGTGCTTGGCTGTTAGTAGAGCTAATGGAACAGGGATTAGAGTGGGGGATGCAAGCTTTTCTTTCTCTGTTTTTCTCCTTTTCGTCATGTAAAAATATTGTTTTTCCTTTTCTTTCCAACCAGCTACAAGCTTAGGAATACAGATTCTTGTGCATCCTCCTAATACCAAAGGTCTTTTGGTAGAGTGTAGTACAGGAGGTTGGTTCCCACAGCCTCAAATGGAATGGAGAGACAGCAGAGGAGAGATCATTCTGCCTACATCCATATCCCATTCACAGGACACACATAAATTGTTCAACATGAAGATGACCCTTCTCCTTAAACAGAGCTCCCATAAGAATGTCACTTGCTGCCTTCGAAACCCCGTAACTGGTCAAGAGGAAAGGACAAGCATTGTCCTATCAGGTGAGATCAATGTACTTGTTCTACAAATGATGACCATTGTCATAAAATATACAAACTAAAGGGAAAAATTAATATACTTTCTTTACTTGGTTTCTAGGATGTTACATTCTCTTGGCTTTATTCATCATTTTTCCCATTTTCTTTCTTATTTCCTTCTGCTACTTTATCTTTTATGTCAACCCTTTTTATTACCTTTTGGAGTTCCCAAAGGCTTAGTCTTTGAGCATTTTCTCTTGTGTCTTAATTCCATCTCATGGCTTTCCATACCATCAATATGACAATGGTTCCCCAAGTGGTATCTCTTACCCAGATCTCTCTCCCTAAATTTAGTCTTATTTCTAAACTTAGCATATCAATGTGGAAGTCTATTATATATCCCAAATCCCACACATCAAACACTGAATTCCCAATCACCTCCTGACTTGTGTAGTTTATTGGCTTCCCAACCCACACTTCATATTCTCAGTTTCAAAGAACAAAATCCTTGAAGTCATTCTTGACCCCCATCATTCTCTCATATTCTATATGATATTTGTTAAAAGATAATACTAGGTCTACCTTTAAAGTTAATCTAGAGTCTCACCACTTTATTTCCGCCATGCAAGTCTGAGACACTATCACCTATGGTCTGAATATTGGCAAAAACATCTGAAAAGACCTACCTATTTCTAGCCTTGTCCACTATGATGTATTTTCAATACATAGATAGCATAATCCACTTAAAACAGAAGATACACATTACCTTTTATTCAAAACCCTGCAATGGTTCCCCATTTTATTCAGAGTAAAATGCCCCATGATGCCCTTCATTATCTGTGCCCCATTACCCAGCTGACCTCATCCCTAATATTCTCCTCTATCTGCTCTAGGCTATGTCTCCCAACATGCCAGGCTTGCTCCTGAGTGAGGGTCTTTGATCTAGTTGCTCCTCTTCCTAGAACACTCTAATTCCACTAAATGTCCTTTCTCCTTCCAGCTTATGTTCAACTCTCATTTTTTTCATAAGAACTACTTTATTTTTTTCTTTTGCATATTTATATTATCTATTTTATTTTTAAAATCTTTATTGTTGAAAGTATTACATTTGTCCCCTTTTCCCCTCAATGACCTCTCCCAGTCCAACCCTGGCCCCCACCCCAGGCCTTCACCACCTTATTACCTGTGTCCATGAGTTATGTATATATGCATTCAAGTTCATTGGTTGATCTCTTCCCACCCAAAATACATAAACTGATGAACAAAAATAGATCTAATAGATCTATAAGGACTATTTTAATAAGCTAATTTAAAAAATTTAACCTGCCACCCCTACTCAGGATTTCCTATCTTCTTACCTTGCCTTAATGTTTTGTTTTTTTAAAGAACTTCTTTCGATTTAAAATATATATATATATATATATATAATTGATTTTTTTACAGAGAGGAAGAGAGAGGGATAGAGAGCTAGAAACATCGATATCGATGAGAGAGTCATCGATCAGCTGCCTCTTGCACACCTCCCACCAGGGATATGCCCTTAGCCAAGGTACATGCCCTTGACTGGAATCATGCCCGGGACCTTTCAGTCCGCAGACCAACGCTCTATCCACTGAGCCAAACCAGTTTTGGCACCCTGCCTTAATGTTTTAACATAGGATGTATCCTTTTAACTTACTCTGTAACTTATTCATTATTTTTATTGTCCCTTATCTATCTCCTTCTCTAAAACATGAAGATAGAAATTTTTGTTGGTCTTATGTATTTATTATACCACAACTGTTTCCGGAATATTATAATAGGATTAAGTTCCCTAATAAGCTTAACAATTTGCTAATTTTTTAGATTATTTTTGTGTTTATTTGCTCACTTAATCTTCCAGAAAACAACCAAAGCTTCATATTATGGTTGTGTCACAAACAGAAAGACACTTCTATAAGATAAGCAGTTACAGGGGATAAAGAAAGATTAAACTACCCACCCTCTGCCCTGAGAGTTCTAAGCAGGATGGATAAATATATATATATATATATATATATATATATATATATATATATATATATATAGAGAGAGAGAGAGAGAGAGAGAGAGAGAGAGAGAGAGAGAGAGAGAGAGAGAGAGAAATGGATAAAATCTTTGTGAATTTATTTACTTCAGTAAATATCAAGATGCATATTTTCTGAGTTAACATATTCTTTTTAAAAAAATATACTTTATTGATTTTACACAGAGAGGAATTGAGAGGGATAGAGAGTTAGAAATGTCGATGAGAGAGAACCATCGACCAGCTGCCTCCTGCACACCCCCCACTCGGGATGTGTCTGCAACCAATGTATATGCCCTTGACTGGAATCGAACCCGGGACCCCTCAGTCCCCAGGCCGACGCTCTTCCACTGAGCCAAACCTGCTTCGGCCTGAGTTAACATATTCTTAAAGTAGATATGCATTTAAAAAACATATATTAAAAGAAATATAATTACACAAACTTAGGGGATCAAGTTAAAGTTCTGGGAAATAAAGACATCTGAGGGAGATCTTATTTTCCATTCTCTGTACATTAGAAAACATGAATAAGATTCAAAAGTTATGGCAAAGAAAAGATCATAATCAAAATTTAGTGTTCCTGTCTGGCCTGTGAGCTGGCAAAGCTCTTTTCAGCTTCCTTGGTTTCAGGGGATGGTGTGGTGAGGGGAGGAGAACTCACCTGGATATAGGATTGGCTCCAAAATCATAAGATTCTCAATCCCATGAATTGCACCAGCTCAATCCAGGTTCCTGCCCACCAAACATAGCCAAAATTGTGAGAAGCAGAACTTGTGACTGGATCTCTAGCTACCTCTTGGGTTTACTTCCTTGTATATAATGGTGTGTTCTAGTTGGAACAGAGATTTTTCTCTGGGAAGAAAGACATCAGATTACCAAACAAAATGACAGGTGTCCATGCCCAACAAGTGCAGCCAGCAAGCCAAAGAAGATGAAAAGGAGGGAAGTTTACATAAACATATTTCTCTAAATGTATCCTAAAGAATAATGCCAAACCCAGTGAATATATTAGAGAATTCAGGGCTACACATATATTAATTCCCATATCTGCTTAGACAAAAGGACTGAAGGACTAAGTTGGGGCTGAGACTTGGTGGGAGAACATGAGATAGAATGGATGGGAAGACACGAGGTTGCGGGGGGAAGGGAGGTGTTCCTTCACTCACCTTTATTCACCCCTGGCTCAGTCTCACTCCAGATCTTTCCTCACTTTTCAACTACCCAAGTATAACTGCCTCTCCAAACTGGCTTAGGGCTAATATCCCAGGTTCCGGGGGTCTTGAATGGAAATAAGCTTTGGATGAATCATCATCCCTGGTTTGATGTGTCTAAATGCTCCAAGTTTCCTAAGTGGTAAACTTTGTGGCTCTCTATTTCAGATCAGTTGTTTCCGTGGAACTCTGTTTGGATACTAATTCTGAGCATAATTCTGGCTCTGCTAGTGATATTTATCATGGTGCCCAGTGTTGATCTACATAGATTACAAAGTAAGTACTTTTGAAAGGCGGGAGATGAAAAAGGGTGTGGGGAAGCTTAAGCTGCAATAAGTTTAATTAACATTCATTGCTACAGTTTCAGAATATTTTTCTTGTGATAAGAACTTTTAAGTTCTACTCTCTTAACAACTTTCAAAAATGCAATACAATATTAGCAACTATTGTTGCCATGCTGCATATATATATATTCCAATGAATTATTTAATATCTAACTGGCAATTGGTATCTATCTATACCTATACCTATACCTATACCTATACCTATACCTATACCTATACCTATACCTATATCTATATCTATATCTATATCTATATCTATATCTATATCTATATCTATATCTATATCATCTATATCTACATCTACATCTATATCTATATCTATATCTATATTATTGATTTTAGAGAGGAAGGAAGGGGGAATCATTAATAAGAGAGAATCATTGATCGGCTGCCTCCTGCCTCCTACAGGGTTCCTACTGGGGAATGAGCCCACAATCCAGGAAGGTGCCCTTGACGGGAATCAAACCTGAGATACTTCAGTCCGCAGACTAATGTTCTATCTATGGAGCCAAACCAGCTGGGCCAGTGTTGGTATCTTTTGACTCCCTTCACCTATTTGTGCATTCTGACATGCTCTTCCTCTGGCAATCACCAATTTGTTCTCTGTATCTATAAGTTGTTTTTGTTTTAATCCTCACCCAAGGACATTCTTTTTATTGATTTTAGGGAGAGTGGAAGGGAGAGGGAGAGGGAGAGAAACATCCATGTGAGAGTAAAACATGGATCAGTTGCCTCCCAAACATGCCCCAATGAGGAATCATATGTGCAACCTAGGTCTGTGTCCTGAGCAGGAATCAAACCAGTGACTTTTTGGGACACCACTCCAACCAACTGAGCCACTCTGGCCAGGGCCAAACTTTTTAATTTAATTTTATTTATGTATTTATTTATGTATTTATTTATTTATTTATTTAGATTTCACATGTAAGTGAAATCATACTGTATTTGTCTTTCTCTTTCTGATTTATTTCACTTAGCATAATGCCCTCAAGTTCCATCCATGTTGACCCAAATGGCAAGATATTATTCCATTTTATGGCTGAATAATATTACATTGTGTGTGTGTGTGTGTGTGTGTGTGTGTGTGTGACATTTTCTTCATTCATTGATTGATGGACATTTAGGTTGTTTCTATTTCTTGTCTATTGTAAATAATGTCACAATGAACATGGTAATGCATATATTTTTAAGTTAGTGTTTTCGTTTTCTTCAAATAAATATAGTCATGCCCCACTTAGTGACAAGGATACATTCTGAGAAATGCATCATTAGAAAATTTCATTATTGTATGAACAGTTATGCAAATCTAGATGGTATAGCTTATTATATATCTAGGCTATATATGGTACAGCTGATTGCTCTGTAGGAAAGAAAAACATAACTTTCCCTCTACCTTTTTTGTTTTTTGTTTCTTGTTTTTGTTTTTGTTTTGTTAAGACATCACAGTAATAATAAAAAATTTAACAGGAGAAAAACAAACCAAAGTTTATAACATGGGAGAGATCCAGTAAAACTGAATAATTCACCAAAACAGCTAAAGCTAGAACCTTAAATATCATCTTCAGCTGAAGACTAAAGAAGATTTGGGGGTGGGAATGGGGGTGGGATTACCAGAAAATCACAGTAGATAAGGGTAAGGATAAGGTTATAATGCATATTTAAGTCAATTTTCTTCTGCATTGATAAGCGTTTTTAGAGATAAGTCCATCCTCCTTTTCCTGGTACAACTAAGAAGACATCCTTACAAAGAAAGATTTTTCCTTGCAAATGTAAATGCATTTTTGGTAACTTCTATTTGGTTTTCAGTGCTTCTCCCAGGTCTGCTTTTTCTTAAAATTAACCAGCCTAAAATAATTCTTATGCCAAATAGACATATTTTGGGGGTAACACATTCTGTTCCCCTATAGCTGCTAGGCTATAAATCTATATATTAATAGTATGTTACTCTATTGAATACTGATGGCAACTGTACAAAACAATTGTGTTTATGTAATGCATTGTGCTGCCACATTATGATGGCTAAGATGTAACTAAGAGATAGAAAACTTTCAGTTCCATTATAATCTTACTAGAAGCCCAGTGCACAGATTTGTGCACCAGTGGGGTCCCTCAACCTGGCCTGCAGGGATTGGACCAAAACCAATCTCTGGGTCCGGAGTGCGTGTGAAGCAGATTTGGGACAACAGTGCCCCAACAGCAACCTAACCCATGTCTCATTCTGCAAGGAATTGGGCTCGCTCCTCTACTGGTCAGAGCACCTGCCCCCTGGTGGTCATTGAGCATCATAGCTACCAGGCGAATGGTCAAACAGTCAGATGGTTGGATGGTGGCTTAGGCTTTTATATATATATATATATATATATATATATATATATATATATATATAACCACAGTCATATAGATGGCTTATTGTTGATTTAAATGTCTTTACATATGGCACATGGCTGAACCCAGAAATTGAATTGCTGGATCATATGGAATTCCTAGTTTTAATATTTGAGGAACCTCCATACTGTTTTCAATAATGGCCATATCAATTTAGATTCCCACCAACACTGCAAGGCTCCCCTTTTCTCTACACCCTGGCCAACTCTTGTGTTAAAGTCAGAAACATTCAAACCTTTGAAGAATTTTTGTGAGTTTATTTGAGCCAAAGTGCCAACAGTTCCCAGGAAGCAGAATCTCAGTGGATTGAGATAATGCTCCAGAAAATGGCAGTTTTACACACTATGTTATGTGTGTGTACAATAAAAAGAGGAGACACAGTGGGTACATGAAATCCATTGATGATAGATTATGGAGGGAGAAAGAAGCAAAGCAGGGAAACCTCTGGGATTGGATAAAAAGTAAATGAGAGACACATACTTCTTTTACATAGGTGGGTACAGGATAGTTTACACTCAACAATTAACTCAATAACAATGAAGGAATTTGTGGTGTCCACAGAGCAGTGCCTGTGCTTTGAGGGGTCCAAAAAAAGGAAAATTACTTTGACATTCCAAAAGTATGTTATCATAGATGCAAAAATACAATAAACAGGACCCAGTTAAGGTTAAGATTGACCTTTGTCAGGGAAGATACCAGCCTAGGACATGGCTACCCACCATAAACTGATTTTTTGTTTAAATAGTTTTAATTTCAGACCATCCTTTGGTTTCTTTAGTTTTTTTTAGTTTGCAAGGCCGCCATGCAGGCCTTCCGTGAGCTCATCAGGTTAGTATGTGGCCCCTTTTCGTCCACAATTGTTATTGCTTGTCGTTTAATAATAACCATTCTAACAGGTATGAGGCAATAACTCTTTGTGGTTTTGATTTGCATTTCCCTGTTGATCAGTGATGTTGAGCATCTTTTCATGTATGTGTTGATTATATATTGTATCTTTTTGAAAAACAAATGTTTATTCAGATCCTCTGTCTATTTTTAAAATGGATTTTTTTTTTTCTATTGAGCTGTTTGAATTCCTTGTATAGTTTGGGTATTAACCCCTTATCAGGTGCATGACTGCAACTGTTGTAGATTCTGAGGCTCTCTCAGACTTTGTATGGATGCATTATAGCTGCTCCACACTTGTACCCTTTTATGGCAGGATTCAGTAGCTTGTATATTTTTTCTTGATTTTGCAGCACACCATGGTGGCTACTCTGTCTCTCATATTTCCCTGAAGGTGGCTATACAGTTCTCACTATCTCACACACCCTGGCCCACTTTCTGCTCATGCTGCCCTCCAGGGCAGGAACAGGGAGCCAGCCACAAAGTGGAGAGAGGTGTGGATTTGGCATGTAGTGTGCTGAGAGTGCCAGCAGGCCAATTTGGAAGATCCTTTAGTTAGGCCTTCCCCTAGCTCATAGGCAGGCTAATTGATGGGAATCCATAATGCATTCAGCAAGAACCATATCCCATAACCTCCTTAAACCTTATATGCAGTCTCCTGATCTGCTCCTTTCTCCATTTCCCCATCATGGACCTTCCCATTGAATATACTAGATACTCTGAGAGGTAAATGAGTCTCTTTGGAAGCCTCCTGTACAGCTGGGAAAGCCAGGCATTTTCTCATTGGCTCTCCCATCACCCAAGGGAGAAATCACAGCCATCTCTTTTAGCCCTAAGCTATTTTACTTGGGGAAGCGTGGAGCTGGACCTCTTAGGCACTCCAATGCATCCACATTTTTTTTTTTTTTCTCCAATAGCCTGATGGAACTTCTTCTCTGGAAACCTAGACTTCCACAAGGCTCTCTCTTAGGTAGCTAACCACTTACCTCCATGTTTTACAGGTATTTCAGAACCACAGCAGAAAAGATCCAGGGCACGGTCTTCTGTGTGTTCCAGAGTCTGTACCAAAGACTGCCTGCCTAATACTGGATGCACAGGTAGGCAAGATTTCTCCTAGGGACCTTGGTGTATGGCCCTATGTCCCACAACTCCCACTTCCTGTTGCAGATGGGTGCCAAATTTAGTTGTTGATGGGGGAGACAAAAACAAAGGACTTGTTATTCCACCATAATGCTCATGAATCTTTGTATGCGATAATTTAACCACTAAGTAAAACTGTGCCTATAACTCTCCAGCAAGAGAATGGGCACCACTTGTGGTAGTGAGCTGCCACACCATAGAAGATTTTCATGGAGAGACTAGATATCCCATGACAGTATAATGATATAGTTGTAGATATATAGATATAAAATTCGATTTTAAACAATATGTTGTCTGACACCCCCCCCCCCCCTGCCAAACCCTCACTTCCGCTTTGCTTCATGAAATTCTTACATAGTCAGAGGTCTTCAGAGCTCTCCTGGCCTCTTTCAAATCTGGGTAAAATGATAATGGTCAGTGCATAACTCTTGTCTTATGCACATTGATTGATGGGCTAGATGGAGGAAATGAAAAATGAGTTGCTTTTCTCCAGATCTGTGTAGCCTCAGCCAAAAACTTGTCCCATCCTAGAAATAGCTCTGCTTCTTGTCCTGGCCATCAACACCTTTAGACCTAAGCCTTTAGAACCTTTATGTCCTTAGATCCTTTACACTACATCTTTGTCCCGTTCTTTTATTTTTCCCTAGTCCTATTCTAAATTAATACAGAGGGATGACATTAAAATATAGCTCTTGCTTTCTTGGTGCATTTCCCCACAATCCAAAGTACCTTCACAGCAATAACCAACAATTATTATGTCTCTTTTACTTCAGATTGCTTCCGCAAAATGAGAAACCCTATAGTAGTGGGCCTAATAATAATAGTGCTTACTGTAAGTGTAATCACCTCACTCATTGTCTATTTGCATCACAAAAGCAGAGGTAAGTGGGATTAAAAAGTGGGAATGTCCAGAAAATACTTCCTTTTCCAATTCCTCAGTCTCTGGTAAAATATTTAACCAAAGAAGAGTGGTATTTATTTAAATTACAGAACAAAACACACTTGAACCTCATGTCATAGGATTTGGATTCCAGTCTTCTGAATTTCATGAGTTTAATGATACAAATTGTTGACGCTTCTGCCCCTTAGAGAAAGAAAATGTTTTCTTCATTTTATTAGCACCAGTTCTTCATCACTTCGCCTAAGAAAATATGCCAATTCTTTCTATACCTTTAGCCTAGAGGAGATAGCAGTTCAGTATATCTTAAACTTTTGGCGGTCAAAGATTTCTGTTAGAGAATTATGCAAAGGACCCTCTTCTCAAAATAAATTCATATGCTCACATATATATTGCTCAATTTTGCAGTGTGCATTAACACATGAAACTGATTTTCCTTCTCTCTGGCTCTCTTTGAGGGTGAAATTATAAAGGTAATTGTATAAGTTGGGGGATAGCTGAAGCTAACACATTTGAAGTGTGCCCTCAGCTCTTATCTTTGAGGTCCCCATGGAAATTATATATGTAAGGCAATGAGCAGCAAGGTAAGGTAATTCTTTATTATAAACTAAGAAATATAGCTATAGCCACAAAATCATGATATGGAAGTCATAAAGTAAGGCTTGATTATTTTGGAGGATTTTATTTATTAATTTTCTCCTGTGAAATGAAGACACAAATGACCTTACATCAAACCAGACTGGAAGTGCTTTTTATACTTTAAGGAAGTCCATACCTGAGTCTGGCATATTACCCATGTTAGCAAACTAAATGTCACATCCATCCATATCAGAAGAAATAAGCAAAATGTTATAATAGTAGGTTAATTACTAGTATATTACATACTTATTGTGTGCTCTACCAATTTTACATAGATTAATATATAGTTGACCCTTGAACAACATGGGTTTAAACTGTATGGATCCACTTCTATATAGATTTATTTCAATAAATGTATTGGAAAACTTTTTGGAGATTTGTGACAATTTGAAGAACATTATAGCCTTGATGAACATTATAGCCTAGAAATATTTTTTTAAAATAAGAAAGAATGAGTTATGTCATGAATACATAAAATACGTGTATGTGTTTTCTCTTCCTATGATTTTCTTAATAGCATTATCTTTTCTGTAACTTACTTTAGTGTAAGAATATAGTACGTAATACATATAACATACAAAATATGTGTTTATTGAATGTGTGATCAACAAGGCTCTGGTCAATAGGCTCTGGTTAAAAAAAAAAATGCTATTTTTAACTGCTAGGCTATTAGTAGTTAAATTTTGAGGGAATCAAAGTATAAAAGCAGATGTTCGACCATGCAGAGGATCTACATCCCTAACCCTCGAGTTGTTCAAGAGTCAACTGTACTTACACTTCTGTGAATTAGATTTTATTGGTGATAAAATATGTTACACTAAGAAGTTAAATAGCTCACTTACACAGTTAAGTGATGGTGAAGCCGGGATCCCAGCTCAGGAAATTAGATCCTGCAGCCTTCTGTTTCAACAAGTTTACTGTTCCTCTATGAAAAGAAATAAAATGAAAATAAAAAGAGAGAGATGTAGGTCTAGTCATTTTGTAAAAACAGGTCACTGCAGGGAAATACAGCCTGAGCACTTAGCGATTTATGAGGCTTCCAGGAGATAGCCCATAGCCCCAAGAATAGGCTCAGGTCTCTGTCACTGTCAAAACTGACTTGAAATCCTTAAGAATGAATTAGGAGATTAAACTTTATTTTTGCTTGTTCTTCGCTGAGAACCTAAAATTGAGTCATCACAGAGGTCTCTGCTGACATGGCTGCAAACTCCTGATAATTAGGCAATAAACCTGGTCCATCTGCTAACCTCTTCTTCAATTGCTATTGACCTTTCTCTTTACTTTAAATGGACTTTCTACTGAAATGGACTTTCTACTTCCTCTGTAAATGTCTCATTTAGCAGCCTCCCACTCTATCCTGCCTTTTCTGTACTAATTTTATTTCTTGGTGCTTATCAATTCAAAAATCACTTACCAGTTAATTTAACAAATATGCATTGCCAGAAAATTTCACAAGCATTGTATACCTTAATTCTGTTACATCCTATGACATGTCTGTCATCTTTTCCATCTTGGAAATGCAGATACAGAGGAACATCAAACATGATTCCCTGTTTTCAGTTGCTCTAGCAAGTAATAAGATTATTCCTGGGATTCGAACCACGTGTCTCTTATTCTGAATACTTTACAATAAATCAGATTGCTTTCCAAAATATAGGTAATTGTTTCTTCTAAAAAGAGGTATCCAGCATTTGTATCTTCAACAGACACATTCTGCTGTGCCTATTCTCCGTGGAATTTATATACAGTGAAACCTTCGAGAGGTACACCATTTCTTTCCAAGAATCAGTGCCAGACTAGAGACAGACTTCCGTGGTTATACTATTAACTGTGTGAACTTGGGAACGTTATTTATAAAGTACCTGAACTATAGTTTTCTTATCTATTAAATATGGATGATACTGTATACATACTGTATAAGATTATATTTTTATTAAATTTTGTCAATACATCAAAATGATTTAACCTGGCTTTGAACATAGTACAAGCAATGTTATTGTTTGCTATTATTATCATTATTATTGGCATTAGTTAGAAATTCTACCCTGGATCCCTTTCTGGTGACTTCATTCTGGTAGAATGGCTGCTTGTGTTTGCCATTCTCCTTCTTCCCTTCCTTCCTTAGCTCATACCATTCTTTCTTCACTTGCACCCCACCATGATCTTAACTTGCCATCTAAACAATGGGCAATTCTAGTCATATAGAAATAATTTTTTTTAAAAAATTAGATTTAAAAACACACCCCTCAAAATAAATAAATAAATAAATAAATAAATAAATAAATAAAAACACACTCCTCTGAGTAAATATTTTTACCTTTTTTGAATTATTTCCAAGTTGTTGTTTTTGTTTTTGTTTTTTTCAAATTTGCTTCAAATTATTTCCTATCCTTTATGAGAAGATGTTTGAAGTTCTCCTAAACATTATAGTTAGAAAAATAGATATATGTAATCAAGAGAGAGTTTTCTGACTCTTCACTCTTCTGCACACTTACCTAGAGCAATTTAGCTATGCTTTAAAATGTATGCTATTACTTTTATAAAAAGGAATCTCTGACCTTATTAAAGGCAAATAATTTCTCTTGAATTATAGGGGTGGGGGGAATATATATTAATTAGGTGAATTCTTTCCCCTCCATTTGTATAGTCTAAGACCATATGGAATATTTTGACTATTTATCCTCATGACATGAAAGTTGAGACCAGCAATCATAATGCCGCTAAGTCTTCTCTAAAGACAATATCATCAGTTATTTCAATGACATGGATTTAAGACTTCCTGACCCTGGTTTCCTCATCCTTGCCATCTTGGTTGTCTTTCTCTATAAAATAGAAAAGTTTGGGGAGGAAAAAATTTTTCTCTACCTTTCTAAGTTCTCTCAGCTGGTCTAATAATTAAATAGATGTGAGACAGATTAACAGGACAAATAACAAAATTTAATTATATTTGTATATACAAGGAACCCTACTCATATAAGAGAGTCAGAGGGTCCACATACATGAGGTTTCAAGACAGAAAGCTAAAATGAAGTGTATAGGGCATTCTGAGCTAAGGAATAATGCAAAATGCCTGGGGTTACAGAGGGGAGAAAGGCAACTCACAGAATAATAATAAGAGCAGCTGTTCAGTAATTAGAAGTTTGCCCTGCCCTATAGTTCTGTCATATAAAGTTATCTCTGATAATAACTCATATAATGGGCAAGGACCCGATTTAAATTCTTTAAGGGAGAGATACAAATTTTGATCTTCAGCTCAAAATAATGCCCACGCCAAAGTAATATATACTGGGGAGGCCTGTTCTGAATCCATTCATTAGGAATCCATGAACAATCCCTAACAGAGAGGCAACTTACAGTTTATAGAGGAAAATAGGCATAGCTGTCCAGTAATAAAACAGATACCTTAACTTTTGGTAATGGTGCTCCCTTCCCAAGATATATTAACCAATATTATGAGAGGGGGATGTTTTCTACTTTAGAGTCACCCAAAAAGGATACTTTAAAGAAGACTTCTGTTCCAGATAAGAGGATGGCTTTTGAGAATTGTAATATCTCTCCCATCTCAGAGATTCTGCTGATCGTAAACTATTTTCTTTCTCAATACCTCTCAAAAGGTCTGCTTGTAAGATCCTCTTTTTGTTTTTTTGCCCTTGGCATTTTAATTATGATGTGTCTTGGTGTTGTCCTCTTTGGATTCCTCTTGTTTGGGGTTCTGTGGGCTTCCTGTACTTATAAGTCTATTTCTTTCACCAGGTGGGGGAAGTTTTATGATATTATTTCTTCAAATAGGTTTTCAGTATCTTGCACTCTCTCTTCTTCTGGCACCCCCATAATTCTGATATTGGTATGCTTGAAGTTGGGAGTGGAGGGGTGCAGGGAAAGCCAGCCACATGCCAGCCAGTTTGAGTGGAAACAGTGCAAATAGAAAAACACTGCAAAGATGTTTTCAGAGAATTGAAATGGGTTTGCCAGGAGCAATAATAACATTAAGAAGTCTCTTTGGGCTGTGCAAGGGCAATGTTTAAAAACAAATGGTGCTCTTAAAAAGACTGCGAAGAATTTTTTAAAAGTGATTTGCAATTGAGCTGTGAGGCCTGTGACTGTGGCCCTGGGTGTGAGAGTTCACATTGGTTGGAAGTGGGTGGACACCGCTCAGAAGCTGGGGCAAGAGTATCAGTTTCCCATATACTCCAGAAAGGAAAGGAGGAGAGAGAGAGATACATCACTGATGAGAGAGAATCATTGACCTGCTGCCTCCTATTTGTTTCCTATTGGGGATTGAGCCTGCAATCTGGGCATGTTTCTTGGCTGAGAATTGAATCAGGACCTCCTGGTTCATAGGTTGATTCTCAACCACTGAGCCATACTGGCTGGACAAGGCCTGGAATTCTTGAAGGCTTACAGCACCAGATTAAAAAGATGAAGGCATTAAAAAAGAAGAAGACATAAAGTGTCTACTTATGCTTTAAACTGGCTAACTAGAAAACAAGTGTCATGCTTCTTGAGTAGAAGAATGTGTATCAGCACTGCCCTCTTCCAGACTGAGCCCAAGTATACCCATCTCCAGCATCATCCCCAGGGCCCATCCTATTTCTCCCCACCCTCACATAAGGCCAGAAGTATGGAGGAATAGGAACTTGAAAAGTAAATCTATTACAAATCTATGACCTTCCTAATTATTGCATCTCTCTTCAGTTCCAGCTTCAGATCCACATTTCCAATTGGATACTATGTGGTTGGAAGATATCACGGTGATCCTGTGTGTTCTGACTGTCTTCATCACTATGATCATTTCCTTTATTTACTTTAAATTCAGAGGTAAATGGGAAGGGAAGGGAGGTAACTCAGAAGGTACCATTCATCTGACTGATCTGCAGATGTCCCAAGATGTGACCTTTCCAGTCTTTGTGCCTTAATAGCTGGAGGAAGAGAAAAAGCTATGCCCTATGTAAAGGTTTCCTGATTGTAGACTCCTGGAGGCTCCTGGAGTTTCTGCCCGTGTTAGTGCCTCAGATTCCAATGCCAGTCTCAGTCAGGCTTCATAATGTGACAACACTCTTAGTAAACTTTGAAGGCCCCACTATTTTATCTAAAAACACTCACTAAAGCTTTCTGTATCCTGAGCTCTTCATAAACCAGAGGTGGTTTCTTCCATTTGGATTTCAAATGCAGAATTGAAAACTTAATGTTATAGTTTCTCTTTCAGAAACTTTGAACTGTCCACAAAAGCTGAACCAGAAACATTTCTGAATCTATGTTCACAGGAGGGCATATAACTTTGAAACATCCCCTAACTAATGCCTAAAGATGAAAGACTTCTTATGAATATGTAGGAAATGCAGAATTAGTCACCAGGAAAAAAAGAGGAGAGGAGAGGAGAGGAGAGGAGAGGAGAGGAGAGGAGAGGAGAGGAGAGGAGAGGAGAGGAGAGGAGAGGAGAGGAGAGGAGAGGGGAGGGGAGGGGAGGGGAGGAGAGGAGAGGAGAGGAGAGGGGAGGGGAGGAAAGGAGAGGAGAGGAGAGGGGAGGAGAGGAGAGGAGAGGAGAGGGGAGGGGAGGGGAGGAGAGGAGAGGGAGAATACTTAATTAAATTTCACTAAGTTATCCATTTATATTTACTTCTGTTGCAAAGAGAGAACATGCAAATTAAATCAGACCCCTTTCTAGATGCCTTTATTCCTTGTAGACTTCCACTTTGCAGAAATTTCCCTCTCATTGATTGAAGCTAAAGAATTCAGGTTCATGATTTCTAAGTAAATTCTTTCTCATGGGTTTTCCAAAAATGTCTGACATCTCAAAGGAGGTACACATGTTCTCAAATATGTTTTCATTGGACTATTTGTCTTTAGTAAGATGTGAATTTTTAATTCCTTGACAGGTATCCTAGAATATAGGATACAAGCATCAAACATCTCATCTGGAACTCTGGATAAAAGTACAGTAGAAGAGGAGACCTGCATGGCAACCCTACAAAACTCAGAGACCTAAAAAACCCACAAATGATGACCTGAAATTAAAACTTCTAAACTAAAAGCAGTTTATGGTGGGTAGTCATTTCCTAGAAATCTTCTCTGACAAAGATCAATTTTCACCTTAAGTCTGTCTATTGTTTTTTTTGCATCTATCATAACACACCTTTGGAATGTGAAAGCAATTTCCGTTTCCTGTATCCCTCATGTTCAGGTACCACTCTGTAGAGACCACAAATCCCCTCAATGTTATTGAGTTAATTATTGATTGTTAACTCTCCTGTATCCACCTATGTAAAGAAAATATGTCTCTTTCATTTTACTGTTTATCCAATCCCAGAGGTTTCCCACTTTTCTTTTTCTTGCCTTTCAAATCTATCACCAGTGGATTTTATGTAACCTACTTCTCTTTTTATTATAATGTATTTTTAAAAAGTGTAAAACTGCCATTCTCTGGAGCATTTTCTCAATCCTTTGAGATTTGGCTTCCCGGAAATTGTCGATAGCTTGGCTCACAAAAATTCTCTATAGGTTTGAATGTTTCTTACGTTAACAGTGGCCCTACAATTTTATATATAACCAAGTAATTGTCAGGTGGAGGGCAAATAAAATATATTCAAATTTGCATTTCATTTGTAGCTTTTTACAAACTATTAATTAATGCAAAAAGATGAAAATGTTATCAAAGGATGACAAAATTAAGGGAATAACTGGAATAAAACAATAATCTATATGGTAAAATGGAAACAACTTTAAAATTAGGAATAAATCTACATCAATAATTAAATGTTATGTCAAGTAGTAACCCAGTAAAAGAACACTAGTCTCAAACTATGATACTTATAAGAGACTTAACTAAAGCATAATGACAGAGAAAAGTGGAAAACACAAGGATACAAAGACCAAAAACCATACAATTTCTACCAAAAATATATGTGAAAATATATATTAATATTTGGGGAAAATATAATTAAAAAGAAATTAGCAGGGATAACAAGGTCATTCACAAAATGAAGATGAGGACCATATACTAAAACTTTCTAAATATTGATGTACAGTACATATATACTAACAATGCACTCTTAAATTTATCAAGAAAACACTTAAAGAAATGCAAGTATAATTCTAAAAATATTGAATAAAATTTTAGTATGCTTCTGGGCACCAGGAATTGGCAGATCAAACAATAGTACCTGCTCCATAGGTTTCTAATCATGATTACCTACTTTAATATTTGTGTAGCTTTTTTTTCAGGATATGGTGCTATAGAAATTTCATTTATAAAATAAAATAATATGTTAAAAGATTCTTAAAAATCATAATTCAGGGTAATGAAATTCAATATAATGACACTTAATCTTATCGCTGTCAGACTAATAAATGTTTAAAGGAATCAAATATTTATGATTATTTGTGGAAATGGGACATTATACATTACTGGTTTGACACACAAGGAACTGTTTGACATTGAAATTGGGTCTCAAAGGAACTGTTGGCCTAGAAAAAAATTCACTACAGACTGATTCATTTGCCTTTCAGCATAACCATTATTGCTTGTCTCATTTTTGGTTCTTATAAGTGTATTTTCAGTAGGACATAATCTCACTCATCTAGGGGAAATGATGAATAACATAGACTGATGAACAAGAACAGACCCAGAGAAAAGGAGGCATGGATCAGACTGTTAGATCTCAGAGGGAGGGTGGGGATAAAAGGGAGAGATCAACCAAAGGACTTGTGAATATATATGAGCCTAACCAGTGGTCAAGGACAACGGGGGGGTGAGGGCATGAGTGGGAAGGGGTGGGGGATGAAAACTGGGGGTGAGGACAAATATGTGATACCTTAATCAATAAATTAAAAAATTTAAAGAAAATAAATTAGTAAAAACCACTGAGAGAGATAATTGTCAACAATTAACAAAAATTATTATAATATAAAAATGAATTAAATTTTTATATTTCCATTTGTTGTGGTTCTGAGTGAAATTAGAAAGAGCAAGAGCAAAATGGAAAATGATATCTTGTAATTAGCTAGTGTGTGTATATATATATATATATATATATATATATATATATATATCCTACTGAAAATACACTTATAAGAACCAAAAATGAGACAAGCAATAATGGTTATGCTGAAAGGCAAATGAATCAGTCTGTAGTGAATTTTTTTTCTAGGCCAACAGTTCTTTTGAGACCCAATTTCAATGTCAAACAGTTCCCTATGTGTCAAACCAGTAATATATAATGTTCCATTTCCACAAATAATCATAAATATTTGATTATAAATATATATATATATATATATATATATATATATATATATATATATATATATATATATTATATATAAAAGCCTAAGCAACCAAACGACGGTTGAGTGGTTGCAATGATGCACACTGACCACCAGGGGGCAGATGTTCAATGCAGGAGCTACCCCCTGGTGGTCAGTGTGCTGTTAGAGGCTGCAGCAGAGTGGCAGTGAGCCTACCTAGTGGTGGTGATGGTGGCAGGCACAGTGGGGCAGGGATGAGCAGGCAGAAACAGCAAGAGGTGTTGGACTGCCAGTTTCATCCAGATCTTCGCAGGCTATGCCAAGGAACCCTACTAGTGCACAAATTCATGCCCCAGGCCTCTACTCATTAATAATAGGAAAAGATCAAAGGGAGGACAGACTTTTTAGGCATGTCATCTGGGCAGCTTCATCAGGAAGCTATAATTTCACATTCCCCAGGGTACCACCAGCCATTCCCTACAGTTCACTGATGGGAAGGTTCCAACAAAGGGGAGATAGACACATGCGCAGTGAAGCGTATATTTTCTGTCAATCTAACCTGAGAACAAAGATCTTTGACCAGAGTGGGTGGAGCTGATGCAAGCCATTGAAAATTTGGGGATATATAATCTCCCAAATTTAAAAAACAAAACAAACAAACAAAAAAAAAACCACTATTGGCTCTTGGCTCTCTCTTGGCTTATGGGGTTCTTGGCTTTTGACTTGAGGGGCTCTCTTATTCCTACTTTGTTGCATTTGCCTGTGTTTCCTTCATAGTCATGTGGCCCTGTGGACCCCACATGCAATGGACTGACTGACAGATTGCAACTGGGAACACAAACTAAGCTAGCTTGATGCTGCAGTGTATTGGATTGCTCCAACATGGATCAGAAGCTCTGGACACTGGCTCTGATTTTAGACCTGCTAAAGACAAAATGGGACTTCCTCCTTGAGGGGTCTAAGGGAAATGGGACCTTGAAACTCAGGGGTTTGATTACACAATAGTAAAGCTTTCTATAGTATCTCATCCTCCCACGTGGGTCCCAGGAAATTTGTTTTCTTGGGTACTGCAGGAGCCCAACCCCATGAGCAACAGGTGGGAATGAGGAGCACCTCTCCCCACCAATAAATAAGTAAATTTCCTTTGAATGGCATGAATATATATTAAGCAGATGCCATAGTCAAATCAGACTGCTGTAACAAAATGCTGTAGACTAGGTGCTTATAAACAACAGAAATTCATTTCTCCCAGATTTGGAGGTTGAGAAGTTCAAGATCAAGGATTCAATAAATTGAGTGTCTGCTGAGGACCCACTTTCCTGTTTATTGACTGCTGTCTTTTTGTTGTATTCTCACATGATGGGATGGCTGAGGGAGCTCTCTGGAGCTTCTTTTATAAGGGCATGATACAAGTCATGAAGGTTTCACTGTCATAACCTATTTACACTCTAAAATTCCACCTCCAAATACCATTACATTGGAATCTGATTTCAACGGTTGAATTTTGGGGGAAGGAGAACACAAACATTTAGTTTGCAGCAACAGATAATTTTAAAACATGAGTACATCTTAGAAAGAATAACTCAAGTTTAGTGATATACATTTGAAGTAAAATAAAATAATGATATATGAAATACACTGAGTGGCCAGATTATTATTATCTTTGAATGCATAATAATCTGCCACTCAGTATACTTCTCTTGAGCAGCTCACTTATTTGACATCAAAGATACTATAAATCGTGCACCTGATCAATTTTCCTCTTTGCACTGGCTGATAGAAGGTGGTTGATCTCCAGCGAAAGTCTAGAATACTTATGGCACCTATTTGAGATACAAATACACTGAGTGGCCAGATTATTATGCATTCAGAGATCATAATAATCTGGCCACTTCATGTATATACTTATAAATACATGCACACACATAATATATACAAAAACATAAACTGCACACCAAATTCCAGATAGTTATGTCTGGTAAATAAATAAGAACAAATATTTATTGAATATTTGGCTGAATTGGCAAATAATTTAATACTTTAAACAAAGAGATATACAGCAAACTATAACCTGTGCATAATTTAGTTTATTATTAGTTTTACATTACAAATTGAAGAGAATTTGTTCAAAAAAATTAACTGAATCTTATTAAATACTAGAGGCCCAGTGCACAAAATTTGTGCATGGGGAGGGGGTGGTGTCCCTCAGCCCAGCCTGCATCCTCTCCAATCTTGGACATCCCTCTCACAATCCAGGACTGCTGACTCCCAACTGCTTGCCTGCCTGCCTGCCTGATTGCCCCTAACTGCTTCTTCCTGCCAGCCTGATCACCCCTTAACTATCCTTGTGCCAGCCTGATCAATGTCTAACTGCTCCCCTGAAAGCCCCATTTCCCCCAACTTCCCTCCCCTGCAGGCCTGGTCACCCCCAACTACTCTCCCCTGCTGGTCCAGTCACCCCTAACTGCCCTCCCGTGCCAGCCTGGTCATCCCTACTGCCCTCCCCTGCTGGTCTGGACCCTCCTCCCTCCAACTTCCCTTCCTTGCAGGCCTGGTTGCTCCTAACTTCCCTCCCCTGCAGGCCTGGTTGACCCTACTTGCCCTCCTCTACCTGCCAGGTGCCCCCAACTACCCTCTCTTGCAGATCTGGTCCCTCCCAACTGCCCTACCCTGCTAGTCTGATTGTCCACAACTGCCCTTCCCTGCTGGCCATCTTGTGATGGCCATCTTGTGTCCACATCGGGGCAACTATCTTTGACCAAATGGGGGACAGCGATCTTGTATTATATGTTGGAGTGATGGCCAATTTGCATATTACCTCTTTATTATATAGGATAGTGGGAATCTGTGGCATTTTAGCCAAGGGATGCTCTCAGCTCCCATATTAAATTATCAGGGAGATAATGCTTTCTGAAAAACTAGAAAACTTGAAGCAGAAATTCTGGCTTACAAAAATTCAGGCATTGACTGCACTTTTCACATGAGGGTAAAGGTATAACCTTGTTTTTAATTTTTATTTAAGAGCCAGAATACTGCGGTATTTGTAAATATCTTCTTAAATTAAAGTAAAATCTCTTATCTCAGATTGTGATACAATTGTCTTTATTTAACCTACATTTTTTAAAAGGCTATTGTCACCTAAACAAAACCCTAATTGGAACTTATTTCCGTTCAATGTGTCAAATAGGTTATTTCATTGTTTCAGAACCTTTGTATTATATTGTTGAAAAAATCAGTGATATCTTATTGCTTCTGCAAAGACAATGTATCTTTATTAGATTGCTTTAAATATTTTTGCTTCCATTTGTTTTTCATAGTCTGTTCACGATGTGCTTGATATGGTTAAATTTATATTTATCCTGCTTGAGTTTCACATTCCTCATTTAATACATAAATTTAAAAATAAAATTCCAACCATTATTTCTTCAAATATTTCTTGTGCATTATGGTCTTTTGATTTTGGGTGTCTAGTTACATGTATGTTAGATATTTTCATAATTTCTCTTACCTCTCAATGTTTTTTCTGTATATTCTATTTTTCTTTTTTTTCTTCAGTTTGGATATGTTCAACTATAGAGTCTCTCAGTTCACAAATCCCTGCCCACTATGCTGCTAAACTCTTCTGATGAGCTTTTCTTTTAAAGTTCTGAATATAACATTTCATTATTCTAGAAATCCCAAGTATTTTTCTTAGATTCCACTTCCATGGTAATGTTATGTAACTCTTCCTCACATGTTAGAACAAATCAATTATAGTTAGTTAAAACTTATCAGCTAATTTTACTATTTTAATTTACTATGTGACTGTTAAGTCTGTTTCTAGAGTCTGTTTTTTCTCTTATTTTATGTTCAGATGATTTTGAACATATCCTTACTCAGATATGAAAATTTTGATTTAAGAACATTGCAATAGCTTTATAATGATTCAACTTGTCTAGGCTGAAATATACATTACAGAATTCTCTTTCTTTTATATTTCCGGGTTAAGTGGGTTACAAGAAAAATGTGCATTTAGAGCTGCAATTGCTCTACTTTCCATGAATTCTCCCAAATCTCTGACTCCTATGCCAAATGTATGTGTAACACTGTGATGAAGGGCCCTAGATTCTACAATACAGTCTCTTCAATGAGGTCAGAAGCAATAATCCTGAAGTAGCCAGAAGCAACAAGAATCAATATTTGCTTCACTCTATCTTTGTGAGCATTTAGCTTATGAATGTGGGTTCCTCCCTGTATATATCTTTGCTAATGAGGTCCATTCTTCCAGTATTAGGAAGGGAATGCAGGCTGTTATTTGCAAGGTAACCACTGAGCAGAATATAAAAGGGTAATTTGAAGTACTGCAAGCTCACTGTTCTTATCTAAATTCAGATTTTTTTTTCCTGATTGTTTCCATGGTTTTTGAAAGCTTTTGGTTAGTTTCCAGAGTTCTGATAAAAGTTGATTTATGACATATTTTTCCCATTTTACTTCTTGTTTTATAGAGGAAATGCATCACTCAGATTGGGGTGCCATAACAAAACACTATAGACTAGGTGACTTAAATAAGCAACATCTATTTCCTCAAAGTTCTGGAAACCAAAAGTTAAAGATCAATTTGTAGTAAGGTACCTCTTCCTGGCTTGTAGGTAACCATAATCTCACTGTGTGTTCTCATGACGTCTTCTTTGTGGAGGGGTGGGGAGGAGAGAGAGAGAGAGAGAGAGAGAGAGAGAGAGAGAGAGAGAGAGAGAGAGAGAGAGAGAGATCAAGAAATCACAAGTTTCCTTGCCTCTTCTTATTTTAAGGTCAATCCTATCAAAATATACTGAACCACCACTCAAACTCCACAACTTATTTAGCTATGTCATTCAGTGAACTATATATTAGGATGTTCCTAGTTCTGATCCAATCATACAGATCTCACAGTGGACCTTTTCAAATTACCAAGAACTTAGGAGAGAAGCAAGACTGCTTAAAAAAACAAACCAATCTTACAAAAAAAACCCTCTATTTCTTACTTAGCCTTACTCAGTATCCCCCTCTTGTATTTTCTCTTCTTTTCTAAGTCCCAAAAGTTAACATCTTAAATCACCAATTTAAATTCCACATTCTCAAAAAAATATTTCTTTGAGGTGTTAGGTCCAACCTTTTCCTTCTCTGATATTTTTTATTAAGGTACAACAGTTCGCTCTAAGTCTTATGTAGACATGTACAATTGCTTTTAATCATTTTACACTGAGACAATGCATTACAGTCAAATATATTGCTTTTCCCTATACTTTATTCTGAGTTATACTGTATATGTAGTCATCACAGAAATCCAAATTAAGACTCCAATAAGAGAGCACTACATGCCAATCAGAATGACTAGAATTTAAAACACTGATACCTATTATTATTATGTACCAACAATTACATAATTACTAGTATAATTTCTTTATAATTACTAGTATTAGCTTAGTTATACAGCTATTATGTTCTCAGTATTTATTTCTCCATCCTTTTACATTGAAAATGTTTTTACCATTAAGTTTTAAGCATATGTATTAATCAGAGTTCTCCAGAAAAATATACCCAATAGAAAATTTATTACAGAAATAGGTGCATGTGGTCTTGAAGAACAAGAAATCCCATGACCTTCCATTTTTATAGCTAGAAAACCAGGAAAGCTGGTGGTATAATTCAGCACAAGTCTGAAGGCCTGAGGACCAGGGGAACCAGTTGAATAAGCCCCAGTTTAAGATTAATGGCCTGAGAACCAGGAGTTCTGATATCCAAGGGAAGGAGAATATGGACATCCCAACCCAAAAAGGAAAACAAATTTGCTTTTTCTCCACTTTTTTGTTCTATTTGGGCCCTCACTGGATTAGATGTTGCCTGCCCATATTGGTGAGAGCCATCTGTTTTACTCAGTCTACTGATTCAAATGCTAATCTCTTCTAATAACATGCTCATAGTCACAAGTTGATGCACAAAATTTTATTTACAGTTTTTTTTCTAATAAATTAATGTATTGGAGTTATATTGGTTAATAAAATTATATAGATTTCAGGTGTACATTTCTATAATATGTCATCTATATTTTGTACTGTGTGTTCAGCACCATAAGTCAAGTCTTCTTCCATGACCATTTATTCCCCCTATATCCTTTTCTTTCTTCCCCTACCCTCCTTTTCCTCTGGTAATCACTGTACCGATGTCTGTGTATGAATTGGTTTCTTTTTGTTGTTGTTTAATCCCTTCATCTTTTCACTCAGCTCTGCAACATCCCGCCCCTTTGATAGCTGTCAATATGTTCTCTGTAAGTTGACACATAAAATTAACAAATAACCATCACAGCCTATGTCATGAATCAAAAGTATTTTATTTTGTAATTTTACCCAATTTTAGTCTCAGTTTAAAAATCAGAGATTTAAGTTTATTTATATAGCTTATAATGATACATTGCAATTATTGCAGGAAAATATTTAGATCTTATGGTACATTTATTTGCTTCTTGGCTTATCACTTTTCTACATATAGATATTATGTTGTTTGAGATCTTAATTGTGGTGTGGTCACACTTGGTATAGGTAATTTCTCGTGTAAATTTGCAAGGAAAATACTTATGTAATAAATATACTGAAAGACTACAAAATATCTATGAAATTTTTTATTTTGCTCTCATACATTGGCAATTATTTGGCTCTATACAAAAATACAAGTCCTTGGTCCAAAATACCTTTTCCTCAAAGTTTTCATCACTGGTTCTATTGTTCCAAAGTGTTCTGTGTTTCAGATGAGTAGTCAGATGTTCATTCTTGTGAAGTATCTATTAGAGAAGCAGTGACTGTTGTTATTGGAGGTACATGGATTCAAGTATAGTTAAACTTAAGATATGGGGAGGAGTGCACATCAGAGGCCATGATGGTACTCACTGACATTCAGAGGATAATGAAAATCAAGATAAAAAATCTACATTTTATAGACAGAATGAAATTGGAGAAGGAAAAGAATGTCCTTGATTGTAATGCTTTATAGGGTTAAATTCTATAGCAGAAACCAGTATCAACTATCATTTTAATGTAAGTTACATGTGTTATTCAAGAACTTTGAGTGGATGAAGAGATACATACAGAGGAGCAAAGATATTGGTTTAAATATCACACACGTCACAAAATTTGAGGGTTGCCTACTACAAATCTGGAGTATATCATTTATACAAGGAAGTGGAATCTCTCCCAAGACAGATGTAGTTCAAATCCACATTGGGATAGTTAGAATATATTTGTTAAGGGAGTTAAATGATATGGTTTGGAAGTGAAATGTTAACTCAAATATCACAGCTATGACTCATTCCTTAGGCAGTGCAATTCAAGAAAAGGAAGCCTGACACCTTTGCAGTTGCTTGACTTAGTTAGAAACAAGCCAGGACAAGACACATACTTGGTCCCTTTCATAAAAGAAACCCCCAATTCAAGGGCTTAGAGCTGTAGTGGGTACTACCAAATTATGACCAATTGGGGGACCCTTTCCCCTCTCCCTACTTGGGAATCCATTCTGTGGGACTCTTTCCCTCTCTCCATGTGGGAGTCTGTACTCATTCTTCAATAAATCTCCACCGTTGCTATGAAATAAAAAATTATGACCAATTGGAATTTATCTGATTCTTTCTCAGACGGAAGGGAAAGCCCTAAGCAGTGGCAAGAAGGAAATAAAATGAGCCTGTGTTAGAATGAGTACAGCCCTTCTCTGGCTTTTATGCTGTTACTTCTGCTCTTTTCTGTTGGCATGGCACTCTTTTCTGTTGGCATGGCACTCTTATACAGAAATTGCTCATTGTCTGGATGGTATGCTACCTCCCCCTGTACTTGTGCCTTCATTATTAAATCAGGAAGGAGGAAGAGCCTAAATATAAACCTTTCTTGGGGCAAACACACATTTGTCTGGCCTTTCATGCCCTTGTCCTAATTTCCTTTCTGATAGCTTGCCCTATTTGTATGAGCCGTCCTTCACAGTAGAGTGGTCAATTAAAGGGAATATCTTTGTTGAGCTTACAGATCTGAATTATTTGGTGCCATTTTAGTTTATGGTCTGAGGCTTAACTTAAATTTAAATAGCAGTAGGGCCAATCTACACTTACTGAAGTTTAACTCTTTTTTAGAAAAAGTTTTTAATACTAAGGAGTAGCAATTTCCCCATCCATGTCTATGTTCATCATTTCTTTTGGGATATTGTAGGTGTAATACACAGATAGTAAATAATAAGGTGCAGACATTCAGATTCTGTGACTTCCCAAATGTCTTCACCTTTTTCTATTCCCAATACTAGAATGGGGAGAAATGCTTAAAAAAACAAAAACAAAAACAAAAAACCCTCTAGAACAAAATACCAAACTGAGGCAAAATGAGAAAAGTTGCAGTCAGTGGGAATTTTCCTCAAAGTTTTATTCACAGGCCTGGAAGGGCAGGGTATGCATCTTACTAGTAGATATGGTCTTTATTTTTTCTCACTATATATCCCCCAGGTCTCTAAATGAACTACATTGATTTATTAGTCTGAGACAAGAAAAATGATTAAATAATTAATTAGGATTTGGAGCCACAGCATTCACAAAAGTATAAAATAAGTCTGTATTGGTTGCTCTGGCTCTTAGCCTATTACATCTGCTCTTTCTTTTTGCTTTTATTGATTTTTACATGAGAATTACTTATGATATGAATGGTATGGCACCCCTCCCTATACATGTGCCTTCATTACCATAACTTATGATATTAATGTAAAACTTATGATTTAGTTGAAGGAAGAATTCCATTGAAATGTCAAAAGGAACCTCCTTTGTGAATCTGCAGCAAATTTTCAACAATTAATTGGTTACCAGCTAGGCATGGTTGGGCTGAGGTCTTTCTCTGGTGCTGCCCAGTCTTTAATGTAAATGGTAAAGCCCCCATTCCCACACATATGTGTTCTATCAGTGAAAGGGGATTTGGTAATGAAATGGGATGAGTATTTAGCAAGGCAGGAGGTTATTGCTAAAATGTCCCCATTCTGCTTGCTGATGGAGAAGAAATATGTGGATATCCCATGCCATTTTTTCAGAGTTTATTTGACCCTATAACAGAAGTTTCAGTGTGCAGGTTAACCATACAAAGGATTCAGGTGGAGGTTTAGGTGACAATGTCATCAGAGCTCCCACCCTCACCATCTCACTTACCTTCCAGGGTACAAAGCAGACCAAAAATGAGTAGCGTGAAAAATGTCATCAGTATACCCAGGATCTCAGACATATCACTCATCCAAATACTATAAAATGGGGCTTCGACATCCAAAACAGAGGCTGGAAAAGAGAAAATTAAAAACCACCAACAATATATATTTTTTAAAGAAAACCAAACGGAAACTGGAAAGTATGCACAAATAAAGAAAACAGTCCACTTAACAAGGGCAGGAGGAGCACTGAAAAAGGAAAATCTGCCTTCTAACCTTCATTTACTTGAGTGTGCCTTTCCTAGGCCTAATTTGGGACAGCAACTCCAGGCATTATGACGGGATAAGACTTGGTAGTTTAGATGATCCAGAGGGTGCACAGAATTTGGGCTGAGTCATGAGTGCCCACCAGGAGGGGTCTACTCACGTGTCTACAAGTATCTGAAAATACACTCATTTGTTTTCATACACTTGGTTAGGAGCTGCAGAGGCAAAATGTTCCAGAAGCATCATAGAGATAATAAATTGGACCTCTGACCATTTGAATAAAACAAAATTGTCTTTAATTGCAGTGATGGAAAACTAAATTTGAATATGTAATGTGTACTGAATAGGACCATGATGTTGAAGGAGCTCAAATTCAATCCACTTAAGTAACAAATGGACAAACAAAGATAAAGGAGCCATGATACTAAATTCAAGACTGTAAAATGCTTTCATTGTGATGAGGCCCTAGAAGGACTAGACAGAAGTTAAAGATGATGGTTTTCATTTCATTAATGTAAAATGTGGTCCCTAAAATGTAAGCTCCAGAAGGTCAGGGCCTTTTAGTTTTTTTTGTTCATTGTTGAATCCCCAGTGTTTAGAAATGAGCCTGGAACATAGTAGGCCCTTATTAAATATCTGTTAAATGACAACATTCATCAGAAATCAGAAACAAGTTTAGATATTTCAATTAAGAGATAAAATCTTATAAAAATACTCATATATGTTTCAAAAATTGAAAGAGACATATCCTTCCAAATAGAAGGAATAGTATGCGTTAAAATATGGAGTTTCACTTAGATGACTGAATGAAGATGTGGTACATATATATGATGGAATACTACACAGCCATAAGAAAAGATGAAATCCAAGACACTTTTCTTTAACTTCCAAAAATATTTAAGGTATTAATTCACTTCAGACTCAGTAAATTATGTTTATGCTTTAATGTTCCCCTTTCAGAAAGCACATAATTGGATTTAAATTCTTTAATCTATTCTGTCTAAAAATTATTGTATTTAAATATTTCATTATCCCTTTTGCTTATTAATATTTCAAATCTCTAACATTTTTCTGTGCTTATTTGACCTTTCTATTTTATCTACACATTTCCACTCTTCTTTTGTTTTCTTATAATGTATCTTTAATAACTTAATTTTCCTTTTTATAATTTTAATCATCCCATCTAATGACTCCATCTGTATTCATTAATGAGTCAATTATATTTCTAAGCTACTCAATCTGTTATAGCACCCTACATGGACTAAAAAATCCACTTTGCTGTATTCTTCCTTTGTCCTTCCCTGTGCCCAGTGCCAAGTGATGGAACAACATGAAGAGAAATATCTAATGGTACAGATATGTGCCCTGACTGGGATTTCTTAAGAACTCAAAAGGAAGCTGAAGCCGGTTTGGCTCAGTGGTAGAGCGTCGGTCTGCGGACTGAAAGGTCCCAGGTTCGATTCCGGTCAAGGGCATGTACATTGGTTGCGGGCACATCCCCAGTAGGGGGTGTACAAGAGGCAGCTGGTGGATGTTTCTCTCTCATTGACGTTTCTAGCTCTCTATCTCTCTCCCTTCCTCTCTGTAAAAAAATAAATGAAATATATTAAAAAAAAAAAAAGAACTCAAAAGGAGAAGAATATCTAATAGATTTACCTAGATGTTTATCATTTTTCCTACTCTTCTTTAATTCCTAACATCCAAATTTCCTTCTGTATTATTTTCCTCTATATGAAGAATTTCCTTTAGGAATGCTTCTAAATAGCTAAAAAATAACTTGAAAATAATGGTTGGTAAATAAATATAGATTTTTAATAGAGAGTGAGATGATAGATAGATAGATAGATAGATAGATAGATAGACAGATAGATAGATAGATAGATATTGCAGCACATATATTGTTATCAGAGGGTGTTTTTGGCAGTTAGATTTCCCCATGATGTTGAAAAAAGAGTGCCATCTTATACATTCTTACATATTACTACTTTCTGATTGGATTGTATTCTCAGCTCATTTATTTCTTAAGATTTGAGGATTGGGTTTGTAACTGGAGGTGAAAATATATGTAATGGGCTTTGTTTGGGGCTAGTTCAGTAATAAATTTGAAAAAACTCTCCCAAATAATAAAGTGATCCTTTTGTTTATCTTGTCATTGTCTTATGTAAATAATTCCCAGAAACTGCAAGTGAATGAAAGGTATTGCTAATTACCAGATACTATCATAATAAAGTACATGCACTAATAAAAAAGATGGAAGTTGACCATATCTTCGTGACATCCACCAGCCAATCAGGAGAGAGTATGTAAATTATCCCAACAAAGATGGTGGGTCAATTTGCATACACAGGCACCAAGCAGCTGGAGGTGGGGCAGGATGCTTATGTCATCGCCATGGCAATGACACAGGTGTTCCGCACCCCCACCCCCCAACCTTCCACCAGCCTCTCTAGGCCTCTGGACAGTGTGGGAAAGCAGAAAGGTAGCTCTGGGCCAGAGTGAAGGCAGTGCCAGTAGCCAGAGGAAGGAAAGCCCATTCTTGCACAAATCTTCATGTATCAGGCCTCTAATATATTATAATTATAGTTCTAATAGCATATATATATGTATATAGGCAAAATGATAAGCTTTCAATAGTTTTGATACTGAGTAGAAAATAAAATAAATAAAATTATGGTTTTATATTTTTTATTAATTTTTCAAAGATCCATAACTCAAAAATGTTTTGAATCATGGGTTTAGAACCAACGTATAGGTGACATCAGTAACTGTGTTTTGTAAATGAGTGTCTGGACTTCATAAGATTGAATTAAATGTCCATAAAATCTGAAGAAATCTATCTTTCCCTTGGTGCACAGCAAATATCACCATAAGTAGTGGCAGACATACACAATCAGTACTGCCTAAAACTCTGGCCTCTAACAGTTCAGGGAACAGAATCTGAAGACTTTTAGATATCACCTGAACTCTGACTCCTCTTCCTGTTACTTTAAATGTCACTAAGCTTTATGAAAATATCTTCTAGTGAAGAGGGTACCAGCCAAAGAAGAGATGACCTAAAAAAAGTCTCACTTTTCTAGTTACACTTACCTTTATCCCGCAGATACCAGTAGATAGGAAAGATACTAGCATGCATCAGGAATGGTAAACACTCCAACGCCGTTTCCCAAAAAATGTGGCAAATGTTTTGTGTATCTGAAAAAGAGTCAAAGAGAAAAAGAATAAGGAAGGAAGAATTTAGGGATACAGTGGAATAACAACAATGTATCCCTGAGTACAGAAAAAATTTTAAAGGTCTATTGCTATGCCTACATAGAGATATTCAACCTCTGTCAGAGCTCAGGTATGAAGGGCAGGAATGTGGGTAAAGATAAAGCCAGGAATCAGTGCTCACAGTCATTTAGGCTAGGGACAGAGCAGGGTTAGGAAGAATGACCTCTTCTTACTTCTCCCATTCGGAGCAGCATGTAATCAGCCTGGAAATAAGATCTAGGGGCCTGGTCACTAATATGTAAATATTTAAGGGTCTAAAGTTTATGGGACCAACAAAATACTAGTGTTGGGAAATTATTGTTAGTTCACACAACAAAATATGCCTTGGAAGCCAAGAATTTTATAGATGTAAAAGCCTTAAGTTATAATACAAGGCTCTTCTCCACAGCATCCCTGCTATTCAGATACTATTTACTTGAATATTTATTTCTAGGGAGCTGACTGAAGTGTGAGAAATATCATTTCAAGGCTAGACAACACTTCTTATTAAACTACTAGAGGTCCGGTGCACGAATTCATGCACTAGTGGGGTCTTTTGTTCTGGCCTGTGAGATCGGGCCAAAACCAGCTCTCTGGCATACCCCAAGGGGCCCTGGATTGCAAGAGGGCACAGGCCAGGCTGAAGGACTGCACCAGTGCAAATCATGGCTAGGGAAGGATGCAGGCAGTTAGTGAGGCAGGGAGAGACTGCGGGAGGGCTCTAGGATGTGTCTGGCCTGTCTTGCTCAGTCCCAATCTGCCCACATCTCAGCAGCAAGCTAACCTACCAATCAGAGCATTTGCCCCCTGGTGCTCACTGCATGTCTTAGCGACTAGTCAACCAGTCAACTGTCTGCCCCCTGGTGATCAGTGCATGTCATAGTGAACAGTTGAGCAGCCACAGCATATCATTAGCACATTACATTTTGATTGGTTGAATGGATGACTGTATGACTGAACACTTAGCATATTAGACTTTTATTATATAGAATAATTTCTTGTATCAAGCTAGATTAAAGAAAAGATTCACTTACTGATTCATAACATTCCTAGAGGAAAATGATAAGATTGTTGGGTAATTCTGAGACACATATTGCAAAAAAATAACTATAAATACTTGGCATAGAGTAGAGAAAATCCAGAAAGGAATGTGGGTTTTGTTTCTATTTTGCACAAAATCCCAAACAAGATGAACCTGAAGAGGCCCACATCAAGACACATTTCAACTAAAATACAAAAGGTTAAAGACAAAGAATGTATCTTAAAAGCAGCAAAAGAAAAGTAGTAAGTTACCTAAAATGGAGTTTCCATACGATATTCAGCTGATTTCTCAAAAGAAACTTTGAAGGCCAGGAGAGATTGGCAAGAAATATTCAAAGTGAAACTCTAAAAAGATGGTGCTGGCAGGATGGAGGTGAGGGAGAGGAATTGAGTGAGTGACGAGATGAAAGGAGAGTGTGTGGTAGATGTGTGAATGAGTGAATGACAGTTAAATCCAGCAGGAGCATCAGGGGCAGGCAAACCAGGCTCTCTTGGACAGGGAGAGACTACCATCACTGCAGGCACTTTCCAGACTGTGGGGCTAGGGCACTTAGCCTACACCATCTTGAAGGGGAGAGCAGCCACTTCTAGAAACTCATCAGGGCCACCACCCAGATAGACCTTGGACACTGCCCATGACTCAGCTTCCACTCCAGCCAAAATCCTGCTGCCCCACCCACAGTCCTGCAGATCCTGGGACCTCCACCTCCAAGGGGGCACCACTCCCACAGCAATAAGTGAAACTTCCCCCCTCCCCAGCTGAAGACGTCTGGACACCACAGATGCACATCTCCAGTGAGCAGGCCTCCTGGGCACACCACTACAAAGGCAGCTCTTGGGAGCCACTGTGAGCCCCTGCTGGGTGTGGTTTTGTACAGATAAGGGTGCACTGTCCTTCAGTAGAAATTTGAATTCCCTCTTCGTGAATAACTGCAAATAGACACCCCAGCTGTGCAACTTCTGCCCCAGGGCCCCCCAGAGTGTGTCAGAACTCTGTGCTGGCAAGTATACTGCCACAGTCATGCATTTTCAGTGAGCAGGCCCCCTGATCCCATCAATCCACAGGGCACTCTTGAGAGCCACTGTGTGCCCCCACTAGGTATGATCTTGGATAACATGGATACACTCCCCCAGCAGTAGGAATTCTGAATTCAGTCATCCAGGATACCTGCACACAGACACCTCAATTGTGTGGCTTCAGTGACAGGGCTCTACAGAGTGCTTCAGGGTACCATGCTGGCAAAGACACTGTGGGTGCCCCTGTGAGTTGCCACCATAGGTGTAGCAGCAAAAACTGAGTCTTCCCACCTCACAGCTGCAGAACTCTGGACACCAGAGTCACATGCTTTTCCAGCACACAGGCCTCCAAAGCCCACCATTCCATAGACAGCCCTTGGGTGCCACTGTGAGCCCCTGCTGGGAGCACAATTATACAAACATAAACACACTGCTGGGCTGTAGAAACTGAATTCCCTCTTCTGGAATACCTGCCCACTGACACCACAATCACATGGCTTCTGCACCAGGCCCTTTAGAGTACATCAGTACACCATGCTGGCAAATACACCATGGGAGCCCCTGTGAGCCACCACTGGGGGTATGTGTATCCAACCATGGAGACAGCAGCAAAAGCTGAGTCTGCCCACACCACAACTACAGAATTCTGGACACCACAGCCATGCCTTTCCAGAGCACAGACCTCCTAAGCCCCACTACCCCAACAATATGGTTCCTGGGTGTCACTGTGAGTTGCTGCTGGGAACTTGGAATTTCAAACAAGGGTGCAAGACAGCAAAAATTGGAACACCCCTTTCATGGCTGCTGACTTCTAGACATCACAGTTGCACCTTTCCAGCCTGCAGGCATACATCAAGAGAACCCAAATACCTCAAGTAGGGAGCTACACTATATTACCAATCCCAGGAGACCTGATAGATCACAACATTAGCACCATTCCCAAAAGAACCTGGTAGCAAAACAATCAGATCTATGATTAAAACATTACAGCAAAACATTGGAAGACAAAAAAAGCAATCCCCAAAGGAAATAAAAAGAGGAATCACCAGAAAGGGAGACAAATGAAAATGAGGCTTGTAACATTTCAGGGAAAGAATTCAGAATAATGGTTATAAGGATGCTCAAATGACTGGATGACAATACACAAAACGCAAGGATAAATATATACAACTCAATGAGAATTATAAGGAGCTAACTGAAAATGCCACCATAAAAAGGAACCAAGAGGAAACGAAGAATGACATAGCTGCAATAAAGAACACAATAGAAGGCTTAAACAGTAGACTAGAAGAGGCTAAAGATCGCATCAGTGAACTAGAAGGCAAGGTAGAAAAAAACACACAAAAACAGCAGCAACTGGAAAGAAAATTTAAAAACCAAGGGGAAGGCCTAAGGGAGCTTTGGGACAACATAAAACAAAACAATATTTGCATTATAGGGGTACCAGAAGGAGAGGAGGTGAAGCAAGGAATAGAAAACCTGTTTGAAGAAATAATGACAGAAAACTTCCCTGATATTGGCAAGAAAAAAAACTAGGCAAGTCTGAAAAGCACATAGAGTCCCAAACAAGATGAATCCCAAAAGACCAACACCAAGACACATCATAATTAAATTGGTAAACACCAGTGACAAAGTAAGAATCTTAAAGGCTACTAGAGAGAGAGAGAAAGTTACCTACAAGAGATATCTTATTAAAATATCAACTGATTTCTCAATAGAAACACACCAGGCCAGAAGAGAATGGAATGAAATACACAAAGTGATGAAAAGCAAGGGATTAAATCCAAGAATACTATACCCAGTAAGGCTATCATTCAAAATTGAACGTGGAATCAGGAACTTCACAGACAAAAAAGGCTAAGAGGTTTTATTACCACCAAGCCAGAAATGTAAGAAATGCTAAAGGGACTGCTAGAAAAAAAAAAAAAAAAAGGAACAGGAACAGGAAGGCAAAAAGAAACACCGACATTAAAAATAAATAAGGCTGGGACCAGTTTGGCTCAGTGGATAGAGCGTCGGTCTGGGGACTGAAAGGTCCCGGGTTCGATTCCGGTCAAGGGCATGTACATTGGTTGCGGACGCATCCCCAGTAGGGGGTGTGCAAGAGGCAGCTGATCGATGATTCTCTCTCATCGATGTTTCTAACTCTCTATCCCTCTCTCCTCCTCTCTGTGAAAAATCAATAAAATATATATTTTTAAAAATTAAAAATAAATCAATAAAAATTAAAATTAAAATAAATAAAAAAGATGACAAACAAGTACTTATCAATAATAACATTAAACATAAGTGGATTAAACGTTTAAATTAAAAGACATAGGGAAGCTGAATGAATAAGAAAACATGACCCATATATTTGCTGTCTAGAAGAGATCCACTTCAGAACGAAGGATTCTCACAGACTGAGAATGAAAGGATGGAAAAAAAATTTTCAGGCAAATGGAAAGGAAAAAAAAGTTGGGGTTGCAATACTTATATCTGACAAAATAGACCTCAAAATAAAGATCATATAAGAGATAAGGAAGGTCACTACATAATACTAAAGGAAGCAATTCAACAAGAAGATAAAACTCTGGTAAACATATATGCACCCAATACAGGAGCACCCAAATACATAAAACAATTTCTGGAAGATATCAAGGGAGAGAATGATAGGAATACAGTCATAGTAGGGGACTTTAATACCACACTGACACCACTGGATAAATACTCTAACTAAAAAAAATCAGCAAAGAAACAACAATCCTAAATGACTCACTACATCAGATGGACTTAATTGACATCTTCAAAATATTTCACCCCAAAGCTAAAGAATATACATTCTTATTGAGTGACATGGAACATTTTCAAAGATAGACAACATGTTAGGACACAAGCAAAGTCTCTTCAAATTCAAGAGGATGGAAATCATAACAAGCATCTTCTCAAATCACAATGGCATAAAACTAGAAATCAACTACAATAAAAACAATGAAAAAAATCAAACATTTGGAGGTTAAATAGCATGCTATTAAACACTGATTAGGTTACCAAAGAGATAAAAGAAGAAATAAAAAACATCCTGGAAACTAATGTCAATAAAACACAACAATCCAAAATCTATGGGACATAATGAAAGCAGTCCTGAGAGGGAAGTTCATAGCTCTATAGGCCTACTTCAAGAAAACCAGAAAAACTGGTAATAAATTATCTAACCTTACAACTTAAAGAACTAGAAAGAGAGGAACAGAAAAGCCCACAGTATCCAGAAGGAAGGAAATAATAGAGATCAGAGCAGAAATAAATGACATAAAGACCAAAATAATAATAATAATAATAATAATAATAATAATAATAATAATACAAAGATCAATGAAATCAAGAGCTTGTTCTCTGAAAGAAAAAACAAGATTGATGAACCTCCAGCCAGGCTCACCAAGAGACAAAGAGAGAGGACCCAAATAAACAACGAAAGAGGTAAAGTAACAACTGACCCCACTGATATACAAAGAATTATAAAAAATACTATGTACAACTCTGTTCCAACAAACTGGACAACCTCGACAAAATGGACACGTTCCTAAAAAAATACAAGCTTCCAAAACAATCACAAAGAACCTGAATAGGCCAATAACTACTGATGAAATTGAAACAGTAATCAAAAAGCTTCCAGCAAACAAAAGCCCTGGACCAGATGACTTCAAAAGGGGACTTTAACTGAACATTCAAAGAACTAAAACCAATCCTTCTCAGACTATTCCAAAAAATTCAAGAGGAAGGCAAACTTGCAAGCTCTTTCTATGAAGCCAGAATTACTCTAATCCTAAAACCAGATAAAGACACCACAAAAAAAGAGAATTACAGACCAATATCCCTGATGAATGTAGATGCTAAAATTCTCAACAAAATTACAGCAAACTGGTTCCAGCATTACATTAGTAAGATCATGCACCATGATCAAGTGGGATTTATTCCAGGGATGCAAGGCTGATACAATATCTGCAAATCAATGAGCACGATACATCACATAAACAAACTGAGATACAAAAATCACATAATCATATCAATTGATGCAGAAAAGGCATTTGACAAAGACCAACACCCTTTTCTGATAAAAACTCTCAGCAAAGTGGGAATAGAAGGATCATACCTCAACATAATCAAAGACTTATATGACAAACCTACAGCCAACATCAAACTAAAACCATTTTCCTTAAGAACAGGAACAAGACAGGGATGCCCACTCTCATCCTGTTTGACAAAGTACTGGAAGTGCTAGTCAAAGTGATCAGACAAGAAGATGAAATAAAAAGCATCCAAATTGGAGAAGAAGAAGTAAAATCGTCATTATTCACAGATGACATGATGGTGTACATGGAAAACTCTAAAGACTGCATCAAAAAAATTATTAGACTTAATAAATGAATTTAACAATGTAGCAGGATACAAAATTAACACCAAGAAATCTCTGGCATTTTTATACACAAATAGTGAACTTACAGAGAGATTTAAAAACAACCCCATTTACCATTGCACACAAAAAAATTAAGATACTTTAGAATAAACTTAACTAAGGAGGTAAAAGACCTCTACTCAGAGAACTACAGGACGTTGAAAAAAAAGAGAGAGAGATAGAGGAAGATATAAACAGATGGAAAAACATACTGTGTTCATGTGTTGATAGAATAAACATTACTAAAATGTCCATACTACCCAAAGCAAACTATAGATTCAGTGTTAAAATAGCAACAGTATATTTCACAAATCTAGAAAGAACTCTCCAAAAATTCATCTGGAATAAAAAAAAAATTGAATAACTGCAGTGATCCTAAGAAAGAAGAACAAAGTAGGTGGGATCTCAATACCAGATATCGAGCTGTATTACAAAGCCACTGTTGTTAAAATTGCCTGGTACTGGCACAAGAATAGACATATAGACCAATGGAATAGAGAACCCAGAAATTGAGCTAAACCACTATGCTCAATTAATATTTGACAAAAGAGGCAAGAACATACAATGGAGTCAGGACAGTCTCTTCAATAAATGGTGCTGGGAAATTTGGTCAGACACATGCAAAAAAATGAAACTATACCACCAACTTACACCATACACAAAAATAAACTCAAAATGGATAAAGGACTTAAATGTAAGATGGGAAACCATAAAAATATTAGAGGAATTCACAGGCAGCAAAATCTCAGATATATGCTGAAGCAATATCTTCACTGACAGAGCTCCTAGGGCAATGGAAACTAAAGAGAAAATATACAAATGGAACTACATCAAAATTAACAGCTCCTGCACAGCAAAATAAACCATCAACAAAACAACAAGAAAACCCACTGCATGGGAGAACATATTTGCCAACGACATCTCCAATAAGGGTTTAATCTCCAACATTTACAGGGAACTCATACAACTTAACAAAGGAAAGATAACCCAATCAAAAAATGGGCATCAGACCTAAATAAATACTTTTCAAAAGAAGACATAAGGAAGGCCAAGAGACATATGAATATATGCTCAAAATCACTAATCATCCAAGAGATTCAAATCAAAACAACAATGCAGTACCATCTCACACTTCGAATGGCTATGGTCAACAAGTCAACAAATGACAAATGCTGGTGAGAATGCGGAGAAAAAGTAATCCTCATGTACTGTTGGTAGGAATGCAGACTGGTACAATCACTGTGGAGAACAGTATGGAGTTTATTCAAAAAACTAAAAATGGAACTTCCATTTGACCCAGTGATCCCATTTCTTGAAATATATCCAAGAAATGAGAAACACCAATCAGAAAGGATATATGAACCCCTATGTTCATAGCAGTACAATTTATAATAGCTAAGATTTGGAACCAGCCTAAGTGCACATCAGCAGATGTGTGGATTAAAAACTTTGACATGTCTACAGAATTAACTACTATGCTGCTGTAAAAAGGAAGGAACTTCTACCATATGCAACAGCATGGATAGAGTTGGAGAGCATTATGCTAAGTGAAATAAGTCAGTTATAGAAAGATAAATATCAAACAATCTCATTCATTTGTGAATTATAATGAACAACATAAACTTATAAGCAAAAACAGATCTAGAGACAGAAAAGCATTGATCAGATGTTCAAACCTCAGAGGGAAGATGTGGAGGGGAGGATTCTGGGGGAGAGATCAACCAAAGGACTTGTATGCATGCATATAAGCATAAGTGATGGACGCAGACAACAGGGGGTGAGGATGAGGGCAGGACTGGAGGATAGGGACACAATGAAGGGATAAGGACACATTTGTAATACCTAAATGCAAAAAGAAAAAATATATATTCAAAGTGACGAAAAGCAAGGTCCTACAACCAAGATTATCTTATCCAGAAAAATTATCATTAAGAATGGAAGTACAGATAAAGAGCTTCTCAGACAAGAAAAAGCTAAAGCATTTCATCACCATCAGACCAATATTACAAAAAACATTAAAGAGTCTTCTTTAAGAAGAAGAAAAAAATGTTTTTAAATATGAATAGTAAAATGGCAATAAATACATATCTATCAATAGCTACTTTAAATGCAAATGGATTAAATACTCCAATAAAAAGATATATGAAGCCTGATATGAATAACAATCAAGACTCTTTCATATGATGTCTACAAGAGACTCACTTCAGATCAAAACACACACAGAGACTAAAAGTAAAGGGATGGAAAAATATATTTTATGAAAATGGAAACAAACAAAAGCTGGGGTAGCAATTCTTGCACCAAGCAAAATAGGTCTTAAAACAAAACAAAACAAAACAAAACAAAACAAAACAAAACAAAACAAAAAAAGCAAGCAAAACTAAATTCATAGATGCAGGGAAAATTTTGATGGCTTCCAGAAGGAAAAGGGGTTGGAGAATGGTGAAGGGATTAAGGAAAACAAATTGGTAGTTATAGAATACTTATGGGGATATAAAGTACAGTATGTGAAATATAATCATAGTACTGTAGTAACTATGTTTGGTGTGAGATGGGTACTAGATTTATCATGGTGAGCACTTATTGAGTTATAAATGTCTAATCATTGGGTGAATATAATATTGTATGTCAACTGTAATTAAAAAATTAAAAAATATATATATTTAAATAAAATATATCCAAGTCAGGCAGAAAAATACTTTTGTTAAGTCAACAAATACAAGCAATTACCAACAAAAAAGTTCAAAAAGGACAGATTTTCTCAAATTACACTAGTAATTAGGTCTATGAAGGCAAAGACTTTTGGCTCCAACCACCTTACTGTACTGTCAATATCTAGAATAGTGGCTAGTATTTAGAAGGTGCTCAATATAAATTTGTTGAATAAACAAATAAAAATCAAACTGCCTAATGAGTTAGTGACCTCCCCATCACTGCAAGAATTCAAGGAAGTCTTACTACCCATAGACAACATAAAGAAGAGCATTATGGTTGGAGCAAAGTGTTTGGCATTTAAAATATCTAGGTTCCAATCCTGAATATATTTATAGATTGTTTCAGCTTGAACAATTCACCTAAAAATTCTGATCCTTAATTTCGTCATCTAAAAGTGTTAAAAATAAATAGAATTTACCATATAGGATTGTTTGGAGAAATTAATAAGATATTTACTACAAAGTATTTATCACATCTGCTGGTACATGATAACTGCTAATCCAAAGTTATGTAGGTCTTTATAAATTGGGTAGAGGGCTGAGCAAGTCAAATTGTCTATTCTTTTTTAGCCTTATGTTTCCTGAATCATAAATAAATCTAATTTTTATGAGAGCTCTCAAAAAGCACTTGTCTTGTGAAATGTATATGTCACTATAGATTAAATAATCTCCCCAAATATCCCAGTCCCTCTCTTCCTCCTTCCAAAAGATCCTAGAAACATGACAACTCTTTTCTTTTAGGATAAGGTGACCAGATGTCCTGCTTTTGGCGGGACAGTCTCAATTTTTAACAAATTGTCCCGCGTCCCATGACATTTTAAAAAAGTCCCAATTTTTGGAAAGAATCTTTTAAATCTTTTGGACTTTTTTAAAACGTCGTGGGACGCAGGACAAATTGTTAAAAATTGGGACTCTCCTGCCAAAAGCGGGACGTCTGGTCACCTTATTTTAGGAACTGTTTTGTATGTCAAGTATTGGATGACATAATTTATCACTTCAGTTATTCACCTTATATGGTGTGAAGTTCCTAAGGTCAAGTACTTAAGAGGTTATTCTCAAATATACCTGACTAGAGGCCCAGTGCACAAAATTCATGCACTAGGGGGGTGTCCCTCAGCCCAGCTTGCACCCTCTTCAATTTAGGACCCCTCAGGGGATGTCCAATTGCTGGTTTAGATTGGATATCCCTCTCACAATCCAGAACTGCTGGCTCCCAACCACTCACCTGCCTGCCTACCTGATTGCTCTTAACTGATTCTGCCTGGCAGCCTGATCACCCCCTAACCACTCCCCTGCCAGCCTGATTAACATCTAACTGCTCCCCTGCCAGCCCAATCACCCCCAACTGCCCTCCCCTGCAGGCCTAGTCACCCCTAATTGTCCTCCCCTGCCAGCCTGGTTGCCCCCAACTGCCCTCCTTCCCCTGCAGGCCCAGTTGCTCCCCAACTGCCCTTCCCTACTAGCCTAATCATCCACAACTGCCCTCTCCTGCCAGCCATATTGTTACCACATGGGGGTGGCCATCTTGTGACCATATGGGGGCAGCCATTTTGTGCCCACATGAGGATGGCCATATTGTGTGAGGGTGTGATGGTCAATTTGCATATTACATCTCTATTATATAGGATACCTACTCTACTCTTTGCCCTCAGTTCCCTGAAATTAAGATTCTATTTCCTACCTCTAATGAGGAAGAAAGAGAATATATTTAAGTTAGTTTCATAGAAAGTGCAAAAGAAGTAGTGAGAGGAGATTAAGGAGGACCAAATAATCTGGATATAGGTACTTCTTCTTGTTATCAAAGTAAAATATTCTGAACACTTTGAGTGGGTAAGTCTAACTATCCATGGTTGCCTATCGAAGAGAACAGAATTACCATGGTTGAATTCCAAGCACTGGGAAATAAGCAATGATGGCTATGAAGGAATCAGGACCAACTACTATTTGGTGGTAACAGGCACTATAGCAGCACCCCTGAGAGACACATATGGAGGAAAAATTACAACTTGACCTGAAGCATAATTAATGACATTGAGACCTTCTTTGGCAAATATAGCAGTGGGATACATTTAGATGTGCAAGTTTAGACTGTTTTTGTATTAACCTCTTCAAAGCATTTAATATCTGAATGAAATACCTTTTGTTCTCAAACACAGAAGAAATTGCATAACCATAACTAATAGTATATATATCTGGAGCCACCACTTTATATGTGACATTGTTGACATATACTCCGATGTTAACAGGATATCTGAGAGAGAGAGCAAAATGAAAGTTTTGGTAAGTAGGGCAGCAGGATCACAAGACTCCAAGGGGCATGGAATATTGCTCTAAGGAAGCAAGATACCCATTTATGACCCCTATTACACTCTGTACTATGTATTCACTGTGTGCTCAGACAAGGGAAACTTGCCAGTGTAGCTGGACTAGGGGAAAGTCCAGGATTTGGGAAGTATTGGGCAAGGATGGAACAGGACTGAATTGAGAAATAACTTTCTATTTCTTTTCTTATATTCCAGGGGACAAATCTGTGAGATTAGGGAAATTACAGGACAGGGTCCTGGGCACCAGATTATATGGAGGATTTGGGGAAGCCAAAGGCTGTGGAACTGGATCAGAAGTGCCTCTGGCAAAATTCTAGGAAGTTTAAAATTGTTATATACATATAGGAGTTCTGAAACTTCAGAAATAAAACTGCAAAAGTCTTCTGACATTCATTGTTTAAATTCCCTGCAAACTAGGATCAATGTGACAGAAAAATTTTCTCAGGAGTAAACATTCAATATCCTGATTTAAAAAATATGTTTTAAAGTTAAAAATTTCTGTGTGGTGTTAGAGCATGAAAGTCCTCAAAGTGCAGAAAATAAAGAAAGTGCAATATCTGTATTTGCTCTGTTTGATGGTGACAGGCACCATAGCAGCAGTTAGTACCATTAACTACCGATCACAGGTGACCTGGGTTCAAAAAGCCTTGTGTATGAGATGTTGTGTAAAGAGACAAGCATTGTTTCCCAGAGAATGAAGAAGGTGAACTTGGAAATAGACAAACTATAGAAGCAAACAATCAATACCTCCATATAATGTAATTTTCTGATGCAGAACACAAAATAAATATCTATAAATTAAATAAATAATTTATTTAATATAGTAAATTAAAAACTGGTTGAAAGTAAAGCAGGGTTTGGCACCAAACTATTGGAATTTGAATTTTAGCAACAACAAATACATAACACATAAAAATAACAACTCCATTGTCAAGGTATATAATTCACCCCTTACTTGGCTATCACTGGGACTGAATTTGCTCTTTCATTTTATGAAAGGTTTTCATTCAAATGAAAATAAAAAAAAATCCACAAGGAAAGGACATGGGTTCTAAATTTATACTTCAGCTTTAACAACACTAAATAGGTCAGCTACCAAGATTCCTGAATGACTCCGAATATAAATGTAGGATTGAAAGGGAAACCAAAAATAAGTCTCCCATGATGGAAAAGATAAAATTGAAATTATGAGTTAACAAAGGGAGTTAATTTTGTGTTACAAAGAGATGCAAGCACATAAAGTGAGGCTTTGATAAACAGGAGAAAGGGGCTTCCAAAGTTTATTTATCAGCTTCCTAGTTATACTTCCATGACTATGAGGGAGAAAAATTGTAATTCCCTAATACTAAGCCTTTGTGAATTGAACCTAGTTAAACAGTTACCTACTCTTCAGGAGTACTCTAACAATAGGCTAAAATTGACCTGAGATCACATCCGAAGTCCCTCTGGTAGACACTAATGATCTCCCTTAGGGAATGCCCTCTCTTTCTCCTTTTCAGCCATTGTCCCCCTTGAGAAATAAAACCAAAATAATTCCCTGTCCCTTAAGCAATACCAGAATAAATCAGTGTCCTATTCTTATGGTAAACTATTTTGGTGCTAGGCATAGTTCCTGTCCCTATACTATGCAACTGAAAGCAAACAACAATAAGTTGGCTACTGCCTCCAGGAAATACATGCTCCTGGGAGATAATAGCTTATTTAACAAAACTAATGATGAGCTCAAGACTCACTTTAAGACCTTCATATTGCTATGCTCACTAAGTGTGTGTGTGTGTGTGTGTGTGTGTGTGTGTGTGTGTGTGTGTGTATGCATAAGTGGCCATTACAATTGGATGACTGGAAAACAGGCTTGTAGCTATAATGCACACTGACCACCAGAGGCAGACGCTCAATATAGGAGCTGCCCCCTGGTGGTTAGTGTGCTCCCACAGCCAAGCCCTTCACAGCTGGCCAACCTCCTGCAGTCCTCTCTCTGGGCCAGCCCTGATTGGCCCCCATCACTGGCCAGGCCAAGGGACCCCACCCATGCACTAATTCGTGCACTGGACCTCTAGTTATATTATAAACTGTAAATTATAATTTGTTTTCTCAGCTTGCAAGACTTACTTTTAAAAAAATCACCCAGTATGCTGGGCCAGCGTAGCTCAGTGTTTGAGTACCAACCTATAAACCAGGAGGTCACCTTTTGGTTCCCAGTCAGGGCATATGCCCAGGTTTTGGTCTCAATCCCCAGTAGGAGGCATGAAGGAGGCAGTTGATGAATGATTCTCTCTCATCATTGATGTTTCCATCTCTCTCTCCCTCTTCCTTCCTCTCTGAAATCAATAAAAATGTATTTTTAAAAATCTTTAGAGGCTCTAAAATTATAAATATCCTCCCTAATTACCTATTCTATAATGCTATTAACACTCTGTAAAGATTATGTTCTCTTTTAATGGCTTAGGTCTAATAAACTTAGTTTTGCTTGATCAACAGGTTTTCAAAAGATCATTAAGGAGATTAATGGTCAACAATACACATGAACCTGAGTGTTTGAATTACTTAAAAGAGTATAGCCACATGAACTATCTGATGATTTCCATTCTGTTTGAATTGCTGTTAGGGACAGGGTTTTTGTGTAACAGCTAAACTGTTTTCCTACTTAAAATTAATCCTTTCACTCTGCTTACCTCTTGTTCTTTCTATACATCTTAATTTGTCTGGGGACTAGACCTAGTCACAGGCTGAAGCACAAAGAACACAGTTTTACAGTTAGCTAATCTCTCTGATCATAACCACCTTGTACCAGAGAAAAATAGTCCTGGATAATGGGTGAGGAGATGGGATCTAATCGTGGATATATCACTTACCAGTTGCTGAATCTTTAGTAATGGACTTTTTACATATCTATTTCTTCACAAGGTAGTAGTACAGTCCACTTATGACATCAATAATTTTTAAATCAATCTTAATTCTACATATTGCTTTATGTCTTATAAATCCTATTTGTGATATTTTATTTAAAATTCAAAAAATATATGTTACCATCACTAAATGAGAAAAATCAATGGTCTTAAAGGTTACATGACATTCAAGTTCATAAAACTATAAATTGTGAATCTAGCAGTCAAATGACATATAACTTTTGAAGCCTTGAGATGCTAAACAAAATAAGGGATTTTCTCTAATTATTACAGTTCCTACAATTTTTAAGAGCAGGTTTCCTGAGCATCTGATATTTTCCTTGTGTCTAGATACTTAATAAGGTTTAAATGTTGTATGTCTACAGCAGTTCGCTATTTATAAAGCAATTTCTCATTTATAATGTACCTAATTTTATCTTTATTTTGTCACACTGATGAAAACCATTCTTCCTTGGTAGAACCAAGCCACAGATACTCACCTGGTAGGACAATACTTGCCCTTTTCTCTTGACCAGTAACTGTGTTATGAAAGCAGCAAGTGACAGGACCATGGGTACTGTTTTTTAGCAGAACACTTGTCTTTATGTGCAATAATCCAGCTTGATCCTCAGAGAAGATTTTTGATGAGGCTGGAATTACATTCCCTTTGCTGTCTCTCCAATTCATCTGGGGTTGTGGGTACCACCCTTCTGAGTTACATTCCACCATGAGCCCTTTTGTGTCAGGAACAAGAACATTAATCTGTATATTCAATCCTAGAGCTGGAGGAAGAGAGAGAATTGACATTAATTATTGGTGTGGACTCAAGAATAAAGAAGTAAATGTTCCTTTTCATTCTCTGTGGCTGGCAGAGTGTGCTATAACTTTAATGGTGATGACCACAAATAGGGCAGAGATGACCACCCAAGCTAACAGGGCATTAAAGGTATTAACCATGGAAGAGATGATTGACTTTATGAAAGTTAATTTTTGTTCAACAACAAAAGACAATATGTAGAAGGTAAAAAAATAAAGCTACATAATAGACATTTATAATATATCTGAGAAACGAGTGAGTACAGAATAATTTTTAAAATCCTATCTAATAAAAGAGTAATATGCAAATTGACCACATCTCCACTACACCCATGAGCCACACCCACCATCCAATCAGGAGCAAGTATGCAAATTAACCCAACCAAAATGGCTGCAGCCATGGAGAGAGCAGGAGGCTTGGGTTTCCCAGGCAATGGAGGAATCGAAGCTTTCCACCTTCCCGGGCCTGCGTTGGCCTCAGCTACTAAGTTTTAATTATAGAAGATAAATAAATCCCAACAAAAATGGCAACAATTATAGAGCTGGAGAGAGCAGGAGGCTTGAGTTGCTCTTGGCAATGGAGGAAGCCAAGTTTTGGCAGCCTTGGCCTGCCTTGGCCTCTGCTTAAGTCTACAAAGTTTCAATTATAGAAGATAAATGAATCCAAACAAAAATGGCTGTGGCCATGGAGCAAGCAGGAGTCTTGGCTCTGCTGAAGGCTACAAAGTTTCAGTTATAGAAGATAAATAAATCCCTATATCAGGGCCTCTGCTTGGGTCTCCCTTGAGTGTGGCCAGCCTGCAAACCACCACAGGTTCTTATCCAGAGTGCTCCATACCCCAAGGGAACCCCCACTCTGATATGGGACACCCTTCAGGACAAACCAGCTGGCCCCCACACAGGCCTCTATTCTATCTAATCAAAGAGTACTATGCAAATTGACCATCACTCCCCCATGTAGTCAAAGATGACTGCCCCCATATAGACACAAGATGGCCACCTGGGGAGGGCAGATGGGAGGGAACAGGTCTACAAAGGAGGGTTGTTGGGATGATTAAGCCTACAGGTGAGGGCAGTTAGGGGTGACCAGGCTGGCAGAGGAGAGAAGTTGGGGGTAACCAGGCCTGAAGGGAAGGGCAATTGGGGGTGACCAAGCCTTCAGGGGAGGGTAGTTAGGGGTGACCAGACATGCAGTGGGGGGATACTTAGGGGCAAACAGGCTGGCAGGGGAGTAGTTAGGCATCAATCAAGCTGGCAGGGGAATGGTTAGGGGCTTATCAGGCTGGTAGGCAGAAACAGTTAGAGGCAATCAGGAAGGCAGGCAGGAGAACAGTTGGGAGCCAGCAGTCCTGGATCATGAGAGGGATGTCCGACTGCCCGTTTAGGCCTGACCCTATTAGGATCAGGCCTAAACGGACAGTCGGAAATCCCTCGAGGGGTCCCAGATTGGAGAGGGTGCAGGATGGGCTGAGGGACAGCCCCCCAATGCATGAATTTTGTGCACCAGCCCTCTAGTCTATATGTTCAATTTAATTTTAATCATAATCCCTAAGAGGATTTAACTTAATAATTACAATTCAGACTATATGGGGCTAAAACAATTTTGGAGAAAGATAGCAAGATGTGTCACAAACCAAGACACATTGCTGTAGTAATTTAAGAAAAGCAGTATTGTATTAGATATAGATAACTAGATAATGATAACCTAAAAAGTAAACATAATAAAAACTCATAAAAAGACCCATGCGGAGGTATGGACTTGGTAGATGACAGAATTACCTTATAATTTTTGGGAATAGTCAATAAGTATATATTTTATTAGCTCATTAAAAGACACAAAGGTAAAATTCATATAGATTAGGAATTAAATGTGAAAATATAGCTTCAAAAATTTAAAGCAAATATCTTCATAAATGAGGATAAGAAGGAATTTCTCAAATGTGACACAAATGATAAATTATAATTTGGCAGACTATAAATTTGATAATATCAAAATTAAATCTACATAAAATAAGTTACCATACATTTTTTAAAAGGCAGTAGACTAAACAAATTGCAACAAAAATAAAAAACTAAATTGTAATATCCAGAATAAAAAACAATTCCCACAAATTAAAAAAAATCAAAGAACTCAATAATAAAATGGGCAAAAATAATAAACACGCAAGAATCAGAAAAAAGTTCTCTATTATATAATAAATAAAACTTTATTATTATTAAGGATAAGCTAAACTAAATCAAAGTTTGCCCTGCCAGGTGTGGCTCAGTAGATGAGCGTCAACCTAGGAACCAGGAGGTCACAGTCAGGGCACATGCCCAGGTTTCAGGTTCAATCCCCAGTAGGGGGTGTGCAGGAAGCAGCTGATTAATGATTATCTCTCATCATTGATGTTTCTATCTCTCTCTCCCTCTCCTTTTCTCTCTGAAATAAATAAAAATATTTTTAAAACTTGCAACATTTAAAAACATAGTAATTTTAAGTATCAGTGTGGATGTAGCTTTTACATGACTTGAGTCAAATATAAATTGATCAAATCATGTTGGTGGGTAACTGCTAATAATTTTAAGATATTTGTACACAATGGCCTAATAACTTAACTGCAAGCTGTATATCCTAAAAGAACTCTTGGACACAAATGCTACAGTCTAACATAAGAACTGAAATTTGTCTACTACCTTAATGTCCATTGATATGGAAATACAAAAATCAATAGTCACATATTTATGGAGTGGAATACTATACTGAAGTTAAAGAATGAACTGTACCCACTTGAAAAAACATGGATTTATATAAAAATAAAAAACTAAGAGTATAATCAGGTCAATAGAATATGCATAATGATACTACAAATTTAAAACACACAAAATAATAGTATTTTTAAGAATGTCTTTGTGTTAACCAAAAGAGATTATGAGTTTAATGGTTACTTTTTGGAAAGGAAAAAAGTGAATGGCATCATTGATGAGTACAAAGATGATGTTAACTTGATCAGAAGTAAATATAATAAATTATTAACCAAGTATCTAGTTTATTACATTATTCTATGTATTTTTCTGTACATTATAAAAGTTCTAGATTTTTTAAATACCCTTAGACCTTTTCCTCATGGCCCAGCATTCATGAATTCTGGATCATGAGTCCAGAGTGGCACTACATAGGAAACCCAGAGATGACTCCTCTGCCCTTACCTGCTACCTTCAGATCTATGATGGCCTCTTCAGAGATGTCACCATCTTTAAAGAAACAGTGGTACTTCCCCTCATCAATAACACTGGCATTCTGGATCCGGAGGGTCATTTTGCCCTCTCCCAGGGCGTCCTTCAGAAGCACTGTGTGATTTTTATAGTTCTGAGTGCTTTTTTCAGAGCGCTTTTTCTCCTTCATATAAATGGAAATCGGCTGGTAGTGATCCCGATACCAGCCCACCTCCATGTGTTCCGCACTCTGCGGTGGGGAGAGCTGGCAGCTGAGCTCAGTGTGCTGGCCTGCGAGGACCACCTGGTGGCTCCTGGTGCTATGCACAGTGAACTGCTCTGTGAAGGAAGTGAGAGACTGAGGTTTTAGTGTAAAGGCCACAGAAAAGTGCTCCACTGAGACCCTTCTGCTCCAGACACATTGGCCTCTTTCTGGTTCTTGATGCCAAGTTCTTTCTGACTCAGAATTTGACTCTCAGGAGTATCTCTTTTCTGACATCTATACTCGGCCTCATATCTCTTAGGTCCCAGCTTAAATGGCAACTCCTTAGGAAACTGTGTATGAGTACCCATTTATCATCTCCCCTAATCATACCTACACATGTCTTCATAGCACATATGAAGATATTGTTAATTTCTGTCTTTATTTTCTCTCATGGCCCATTAATGTGTAAGTCATGCAACAGCAGAGTTTTGTCTTATTCCTTTTTACATTCTCTTTATTATCCTCAGTGCATAAAACACTGTCTGTGCCTACGACACACTCTGTAAATACTTAACAAAGGAATGGAAGATTCTCCCATTGTCCAGAGTTAGGTATTCAGTTGGTGGGCAGGATGGTCTGAAGAACCCAAGGATGTGAACCACTATTGCCCAACATCATCCTTTACTTATCAAACACACAGCTGCTTTTTTCAGTATCCTTTTTGGTGGATTAAGATGACCACAAATTTTTTGATGCACCTTCCATGAAGATAAAGGGTCTATGTCCTCTTGAAACTATATGTTCTGTGATTGCTTTGCTCAGTAGAATATGGCAGGAGATGACCTGCAATGATTTCTGAGCCTTTCTTAAGAAATTACCAGCTCTCATTCATTTAATTTATTTCCCTTATTATATTTTAACACTCTTTCTGGAAACCATGAGCTGCCAAAATGAAATCTGATTCCCCTGAGTCATCATGGCAGAAAGGCCATGTGTTGACATGCCATCTGATAAGCCCAGCCTTCCATCCTACTCCATCAAAGTTCCAGACATGAATGAAACCACCTTGGGTTCTTCAGACCATCCTGCCCACCAGCTGAATACCGCAAGGGACCTCAGTCTGTGTCATGTGGGACAGAAGAATGCACTAGCCAGAATTCCTGACCCACCAACTGTGAAATGTAATAAAATGTTGGTTGTTTTAAAACATTCATTTGGGGGGTAACCTGTTATAAACCTATGGGTGACTATCACACAGCTCTTCCAGTACTCTGAGGTTTTGCTTCTTTCAACTATGCCAAATTCATTCCTGTCTCTGCCGAAAACATTTTTCCTTCTCACCATAAGGAATCTGAATTATCAGACTTAACGTCTACTGCAATAAAGAAAAATTTGTGGACAGATCCAGCTCACACCACCTTCTTACCTGATGTTCTAATAAACTTATAATTCTAAACTAAACTTGTAGTCACATAAATGACCGTGTTTTGTTCTTAAACATAAGGGATATATTCATTATGATTTGCCAGTGAAAATTCGAGCCTCCCTGGGGGAGATGGTAGACATTTATCTGTCTCATCTCCTCGGCACATCATTACAGCACTGTGGATGGAGTCAGGACTGAGAAAGATTCAGTCACTGAAATAACATTTCTTAATCACAAGTTGTTTACCGCCTCCCTTCTATCCTCAATACTACCAACAGAAAGGGTGGGACCTGAAAAACATCAGTGAGAAAACGTCCTCATTTCCTTCAGTGTCATTTACCTCCATGATCTTTATCACTGTGACACACCATGAAAAATAATAGATGTCCTTACCCGAGGTGAGCACCATCTGTAAGAGGAGAAAAAATCCAGATACACAGGAAAGTGAGGGCTCCATTACACCTGGAAAATGAAACAGCAATTGTGAGATCAGGCAACAAGAATCATATAATACACTTTCTCCACCCCCCCCCCCTACACACACACACATACACAGAAAGAGAGAGACAGCGAGACAGAGAGACAGAGAATTTTGAAATCCTGTCTTTCTAGAGAATTCCCTTTGATGTGCAGCCAAATGACTTAGTCAACCCACAAATGTCAGACCCATTGAGATGCTTTCTTTTTCTCCTTCTTTCCTGTGCTCTACTGTGGCTCACTGCTTTCCTTAGATTACTATTCTGAAGGGCAGCTGTGATAGGCCAGAACATAAAGGTATACAGAACCCAGCTGTATACATCTCCATTCGGCTCCAACTGCCCCTTGGCCTGAGCCACTTGGTCAATGGAGAGCCCTGGTTGCTGCTTCTGATGTGACCTCATTTCCTAAAGGGGGCACTGTGTGCCTTCTGCTGTAAGGGATAGGCCAGCTTTAGAAAAACATTGATAAGATCACTGTTATAAGTGGGATTTCTGAGGCCAGAAATCCCACTGAATCTATGGGATTTCTGGCCTCACTCACTACTTCCGCATTCAAAGAAAATGCCACATCAGAAGCTAGCTGCCCAGAAGGGCTTAGTCAAAACATTCAGATGTAAGGGGATATTAACAGGTAATAGGAATAAGCAAGCAGATAAATGCTACTCCTTTCTTGCTTTATTTCCTAATTTTCTTCCTCACTTTAAAAAAAATGTTTTTCACTTTAAAAAAAATGTTTTTGTTGATGTCAGAGAGAGGAAGGAAGAGGGAGAGAGAGAACAAGAAATCAATGATAAGAGAGAATCAATGGTCTGCCACCTCCTGCATGCCCCCTATTGGAGATTGAGCCCACAATCCAGGCATGTGCCCTGACCATGACCTTCTGGTTCATGGGTGGACACTCAACCACTGAGTCACACTAGCCAGACTCCCCCATCCCTTTCCTGCCTAAACTGCTATGCTACTCCTTTCTTGCTTTATTTCCTAATTTCCTTCCTCACTTTAAAAAAATATATTTTTGTTGATGTCAGAGTTCACTAATCTTTGTTGATGTCAGAGATTACTAAGAGTTCTAATAAACTCTTAGTAATAGGTTTGGGCTCTTTTTCTAGGAACCCTAGATAGAAAAAAGGAGACACTGCTATGATATGGAGATAGGCATTAGCATGCTGGATTGAGAGGGACATATCTGTTTATATATTCAACATTTAAATACATTAATAAATAAAATATTATATTTAACCTGCTAGAATATGAAGTGCTTACACCCAAATATAAATTATGTGATTCCATTTTGAGATTTGTGTTTTGTAGTACAAGTATATAAAATGATGTATTAAAGAAGACAAAAGTTGCAGGTTAGATGTCTCTTATAATGGTTTAATCTAACCATTAAAAAGAAAATGGAATTGGAAATAATAATTAGCTGAAAGCAATGACACAGATTGGGAGTAGATAATTGCAAAACTTCAAATGATAAAAGAGCTCATATCCTGAAAAAAAAATATATATATATAATTTGAATGGCACAAATGATTTTTAAAACAGATAGGTCAAAAGAAAAATAGACAAGGGACCTGAACAGTCTCAACATAGAAAATACCCCAATAACAGTAAAGAAAAGAAAAAAAATGTAGAACCATTAAAAATCAGGAAAATACATATTAAAACCACAATGTAATTGTCACACCCACCAAAATGGCTACAGTGGAAAAGGCTTGACAATGCCAAGTTTTTATGAGGATGTGGTATAATGTGTCCTGGCCATTCCTCGTGTTCATGTCCAGTTTGAATGCATTGGTACAAGGATACGGCAGTACACCCTTATTTGTAGCAGATACATTCTAAGACCCCCAGCTAATGCCTGAAACTATAGATAGCATTGACCCCTATATATACTATGTTTTTTTCCTATATGTGCATACACTTACAGCTCTCTCATATACGTATGTATTGCCAACATTACTACTCTTACACTTTGGAGTTGTTATTAGGTAAAGTAAGAGCTACTTGAACCAAGTACTGTGTTACCACAACAGTCGATCTGATAACCAAGAGAGCTTCTAAATGAATAATGTGTGGGTAGCATAAGAAGTGTGGTTCTGTTGGACAAAGGGATGATTCATTGCCCTAGGTGGGATGGAGCAGGTCAGTGTGAGAATTCATCATGTTACTCAGAATGTCATGCAATTAAAAACTTATGAGTTGTTTATTTCTGGAATTTCCCATTGAATATTTTTGAGCCTTGGTTGACCATGGGTAACTGAAACTTCCTAAAGTAAAACCACAGATAAGAAGGACGACTGCATTTGAAAGCACTTTAGCATCTTCCACTGAAGTTGAAAATAAAAAGCCTGTGATCCAGCAATTCTACATCTGGATGTATGATCAGATAAATACATGCATATTTGACCAAGAGAATGTACAATCCTATCTAATAAAAGAGTAATATGCAAATTGACCATCTCTTCAAGACACAAGATGGCTGCCACAAGATGGCTAGAAGGGGAGGGCAGTTGTGGAAAGTTGGGGCTGACCAGGCTGGCAGAGGAGGGCAGTTGGGGGAGACCAGGCCTGCAGGGGAGAGTGGTTGTGGGGGGACCAGGCCTGCAAGAGAGGGCAGTTGCAGGGAGGTGTGGCCTGCAGGGGAGGACAGTTAGGGGCGACCACACTGGCAGGGGAGGGAAGTTGGGGGTGACCTGGCCTGCAGGGGAGGGCAGTTCAGAGAAATAAGGCTGGCCAGGGAGCAGTTAAGCATCGATCAGGCTGGCAGCAGAGTGGTTAGGAGTAATCAGGCAGAGGCAGGCAAGCGGTTGGGAGGCAGCAATTCTGGATTGTGAGAGGGATGTCTGACTGCCTGTTCAAATGGGCAGTCGGACATCCCTTGAGGGGTCACAGATTGGAGAAGGTGCAGGCTAGGCTGAGGGATACGCCTCCCTACCCCCATGCATGAATTTCATGCACCAGGCCACTAGTAAACTTCATGATGACATTATTGGTAATAACTAAATTAGGAATATAAATATCTTAACAGTAAGCCTACATATATAACCCAAAATAATATCAACATCAAACAAACAATCATATAAACAAAATGTTAATAACTGATTGTTAAACAATTTGTGATTTTACATAGAAAATAATATTTTTCTAAATACTTTATTTCTTTATTATAAAATTACTTGCATTTCTGCCAACAAAAGAGTTAACATATTTAGCTTTTTGCAATTATCAATTGTTAAAAATAGTAACAAAAATATAAAGTCCTCAGGAATTAATGTACCAAAAATGCAAAATATTTATTAGTGAAATTATGACATTCTATTATAATACTAGAATAATTGAAAGATACTATATCAGAATTCTAAAATCCTAGAGACACGACCTAGTGTTTATGGATTAGAAAATTCAATATCATAGACTTCTACATAACACATTCTATAAATTCAATGCACTCTCAGTCAAAATTTTGAATTTTTTGGTTGTTGTTTTGTATTATAAATCTTAAAATTATGACTCCAAAACATAGATAGAACAGTATTGGGTCAAAAAAGAGACAAGATATGGAATCTAAAGAACAAAATAAACTGATAAACAAAATAGAACCAGAGGTATGGATACATGGTACAGACTGACAATGTCAGAGGAAAGGGGGGAGTAAAGGACTGAATGAGAAAAATGTAAAAGGATTAGCCAAAGAACATACTGTATATGCATAAACCATAGACACAGACAACAGTGTGGTGATGGCCAGATGAAAGGAGGACAGAGGCTGGATGAAGGTGAGCAAAGGAAGGAAAAATGGAGACATCTGTAATAGTGTCAAGAATAAAAATTGTTTAAAATAAAGAAAAATAATGTGTTACAATCTGAGTTAAATAATATCCCTCAGCCCAGCCTGAACCCTCCCCAATCTGGGACCCTTCAAGGGATGTCCAACTACCCCATCCAAGTGGGATTAGATGTAAATGGGCAGTAGAACATCCCTCTCACAATCCAGGACTGCTGCCTCCCAACTGCTCACCTGCCTGCCTTCCTGATTGCTCCTAACCACTTATGCCTGCCAGCCTGATTTCCCCCTAACCACTCCCAGGCCAGCCTGATTGATGTCTAACTGCTCCCCTGCCAGCCTGTTTTCCCCCAACTTCCTTCCTCTGCCAGCCTGGTCATCTCTAACTGCACTCCCCCGCAGGGTTGATTGTCCTCAACTGTCCTCCCTTGCAGGCCAGGTGCCTCCCAACTGCCCTCCCCTGCTGGCCATCTTGTGGTGGCCATCTTGTGTCCACATGGGGGCAGGATCATTGATCACATGGGGGCAGCCATCTTGTGTGTTGGAGTGATGGTCAATCTGCATATTACTCTTTTATTTGGTATGGTAGAGGCCTGGTGAATGGGTGGGGGCTAGCTGGTTTGCCCTGAAGAGTGTCCCGAATCAGGGTGGGGGTTCCCTTGGGTGTGGGGCAGCCTGAGTGAGGGGCCTCTGGTGGTTTGCAGGCCAACCACGCCCCCTGGCGACCCAAATGGAGGCCCTGGTATCTGTAATTTATCTTCTACAATTGAAACTTTGTACCCTTGAGTGGAGGCCTGGGCCCTCCAGGGTGTGTGGAAAGCTTGGATTCCTCCATTGCCAAGGAAACCCAGGCATCCCTTCTGCTCTCTGTGGCTATAGCCATCTTGGTTGGGGTTAATTTGCATACTTGCTCTGATTGGCTGGTGGGTGTGGTTTGTGGGTGCAGTGGAATGATGGTTAATTTGCATATTGATCTTTTATTAGATAGGATTTTTGTAATAAGAAAGAGTTGTGATATTAATGTAGAAATTGATGTATAGATAAATCAACAAAATAGACCCAAACACACATGGAAACTTGATCCATGATAGAAGTAGCATTGCAAATCAATTAAGAAAATAATTACTTTCTATGAATGGTGCTGAGACAGCTGCATAGAGAATAGATTTATTCTAAATCTATAAGCTATAAATAAGCTAAGTCAAAGCTATAAAACTGTTGAATAATTTTATAGTAATATACTTTTTTCTTTTTATTGTTGATTCTATTACAGATGTCCCTCATTCCCCTCTGGGAATGTTCACCTCCATCCAGTCCTCACCCCAAACTCCCCTGGATCTTCACCACATTGTTGCATATACAGTATGTTCTTTGACTAATCTCTTCTCTTCCTTTTAACCGGTCCTCCCCACCTCTCTAACCTCTCACATTGTCAGTCTGTTCCATGTATCCATGCCTCTCATTCTATTTTTTTCATCAGATTATTTTGTTCATTGGATTTCATGTATTAGTGAAATCATATGGTATTTGTCTTTCTCTGGCTTATTTTACTTAGAAGGAACTCTTACCATTTGGAACAGCATAAATGGATCTGGAGATAATAGTAATATATTTTTATGAAATTGGAATATAGACAAATTTCTCAAACTATAAATAAAATGGCAATGGAAAACTCAACTCCATTAAATTTAGCAGTGTGTTTATGTAAAGATATTGTAAAGAAAGTAAAATGGCAAGTTCTAATATAGAAGAAGACATTTAAAACACCTACTACTAACAAAGGATCAATATCTAAAATATACTAATTAATCCTTATTATACAAATCACTAGTGTCTCTTAAATAGAATCATTTTCTCTTCCTTCCTTAGTAAAGAACATCCAGTGAATATGAAGGAGCTTGAACAACTCAAACAAAGCTACACTTCAGATGCCTCGTAGCAAGGTGAAGCTGTATAACTGATTTCTGGTCAAAGCAATGCAAACAGAACTGTAAATAATATTCTTTAATTCCTAAAGGAAGGAGGCACACCTTCTTCTCTTCCTCCTTGGAGTCAGGCTGAATATCATCCTGATAGCTATCCTAAATATATATATCTTGAATTTTGAACTGGAAGACATAGGCTGAAAAAGATGGAGCACCAAGTAAAACAGAAGGAGCCTGGGTCCTTAGTTTTACAAAGCTGTCCCACCTTTGTAAACTTTGGAAACCCACCTTTAGTCTTCTTTCATCTTGTTTAATGATGAAATTATGTCCTTTTTTTTTCTTAAATCAATTTGGGTTGCAGTTACATGGTTATTCAGTTTATTGTTATTCTTTAATGCAAATACATTATAAATACTATTTATACCTATTCATTATTTATCTTTAAGTTTTTCTTAAACATGATCAAAGAAAGCCAAAGACATACATTTCAAGACTGGTAGGTCAGCTTCTCAAGATTGTTAAAGACATAGATTTCTTCCGGATATTTTGGATAGCCTCCTCACACCCTTAAACACATATGTAACACACACCCCAATGAATTCCTGTGTACAACAGCTTATTTTTCTAGTCTAAGATGTATACACATCCCTTCGCAAGAAAAATCTGAAGGTGGCAACCCCACCCAGTGTGTAGGACTTTGTTCAAACTCATTTTTGCCATCAGGATTCAATAACAATTCTCAAGCACAAGTTTTAACTTGACTTGCCTCTCCTTGAAAATAGAGAGTAAAGCAAAGTTTTCATTATGTATCATAAGACTGAATCATTTAAATTTTCTATGATGAAAACTCACAATAAAGTATCTTAGGAATCTTTTATCTGGTAAGATTATATATCATGGGTTTAGTCTTTGAAAATGAAAATAGGAAGAATCATATTTATGTTGATAAAGACTACCTATAGACATCTCCATAAAAAGTATATTTAATGAGGAAAATTATTTTGAATTTTTCTCTTTAAGTAAAGTTTTTATCTAACAAAATTAGAAAATAAAGATGTCAGTCAAGCAATATTAAAATTGAAGAAGAAAAAATAATAAATGTGGATGATATAATTTACATAGAAAGTGATAAGATGATGGACAAATACAAACACATTTTTAAAACATCATACTCCTTTCCTCCAGCTTAACTAAATTAATTTAATAATGTGTGAGCTCTCATTGGAGTTTTAAAAATGTTTTATATACCTAACTAATTGGATAATTAGGTACATAATATTCAGGGAGGAAAAAATATTAACATTTTAAATTATCTTATATTAATATATAGATTCACTATAGTTCTAATACAGTGCTATCAGAATATTAGAAATAATAAAATAGTTTAATCTCAAAATTATGGGGGAAAATAATGTTTACTAATAGCTAAGATAATTATAGGACAAACTTTTTCAATTCATTCCTCTAAATATTAATTAACTATAGTAGAAGAAAATACACACACACACACACACAGAGTAGTCCTGGTATTAGAAAACTCAAATCCAAATGAAACAGAATAGAGAGTCAAAAACCTACCTGCAGCACTTGATATATGTGGCATAAGCTGGTCTTTCTCCATTTGTACCTTCAGATCCATTCTTACCCTTCTTTTCCTTCTTCTGTAGCTTCATAGCTGACTCTACCAACTCAATAATTTGGGGTCCTTTCTTTTATTGCCTATGAGGGCCATAGAAAGGAAACTAAAGATTGGAAAAAGGCCCAGCTGGGTGTGGCTTAATGGTTGAGTGTTGACTCTGGAACCAAGAGATCACTGGTCTGATTCATGGTCAGAGCACATGCCCAGGTTGTGGGCTTGATCCCCAGTAGGGGACATGCAGGAGACAGCTGATCAATGATGTTACTCTCTCATGACAATGTTCTTCTCTCATATATGTTTTATCTCTCTATTCCTCTCTTTTTTCCTCTCTCTCCAAAGCAATTTAAAAAGACATATTTAAAAAAAAGATTGGGAAAAGGCCAGGTGATCTCTTTCCTGCTCCCTTTCATTTTGGTCCATACTTCAGCCAATGGGCTCATTCTCTACAACTACAGAGCCAGCTCATGGCCCATCACCCAAGGTTCTGGATCTCGTAGGCTTTGGCAACATTTTTTCCTTTGTTTTTCGTGATGAGGGGAGATAACTCATCATTAGCCGGATCTTGAGGATCTTGTTAGCTCACTTAATTCCAGTTACTCTTGAATAAACATTTTCTTCATTTGATTATCTCCAGAATTTAATCTAACTCTGCCTTTTATTCCCCTCCACAAACCTGACTAAAACAGGTAGAACTACATATCAGTTGAACAAGGATAGATCCCTGAAGAAAATAGCTCACTCTATGAAAAAAAAAAAAAATGTAAAAAAAAAACCCCTCAGGATTATGTGTCATTGGAGTAAAAAGGATTTCTTAATAAGTCCACAAAGTACAAAATGTATATGAAAATTAATTTTACAACTTTAAATTAAATATCTATTCTAATAACAAATAAATAGTTAAATTGTATGAATAAGAAGTTCATCAAAGGGTAGAACTGAATAGATAAATCTGAATAAATACATTCATAATCTCAGTACTAAGCAGGTAAATGCAATTTTTCACCCATCAAATGAGCAAAATAAAGAAGTTGAATAATACTGAGTATTGATGAAGATTGGGACAATAGGAGCAATCATTTACAATAGGTAGGAGTGAACATAAACCCATCTGTTTTGGAATGTACTCTCTTAATTTAGCATTACCTTAAGGATTCATGTATCTGTGATATACTAAGGAGATATTTGGGTATATAAATTCTTTCACAGATTTCCATGTAGACGTAAGAGAATGTTTCTCACAGTTCATTTCATCAGTGGATAAAAATGGAACACATTAAATATAAAGACAAAAAGATTAAAAGTAAAATTTCAAAAATGACATACCATCTCAATAGGAAACATATCACTATCTTACTTTATAACTGTCAAACAACAGACTCTGGACAAAGTATTAGCAGACATAAAGAGGAACTTTTCATAATGATGAAAATATAGCCCATCAAGAAAACATAGCAATCATAATAGTGCATGTTACTAATTAGATTCAAAAGACCAAACTAAAAAGAGAAATAGACAAATCCTCAACTATAGTTGCAGATTTTAATGTTCCTCTTTTAGTAATTGACAGAAAAAGTAAACTGAAATCAATAATGATAAGACTTTTAAAATATATATATATATATATTTTATTGATTTTTTTACAGAGAGGAAGAGAGAGGGATAGAGAGTTAGAAACATCGATGAGAGAGAATCATCGATCAGCTGCCTCTTGCACACCCCCTATTGGGGATGTACCCGCAACTGAGGTACATGCCCTTGACTGGAATTGAACCTGGGACCTTTCAGTCCGCAGGCCTACACTCTATCCACTGAGCCTAACTGGTTTTGACAATAATAAGACTTTTTAAAGTCTATTAAAAATTAACATTATATTTATAGAAGATTATACCCAGAAACTGAACATACACCAAGACAGATCAAATACATAAAACAAGTCACAATTAATTCCAAGCAATTAAAATCCTAAAAAATAAGTCCCATTATTTTAGGAAAGTAAAATAGAAACCACTGTTTTAATCTAGAAAATATTCAAATAATTGAAATTTAAACAATGCATTACTAAATAGCCCATGTGTCAAAAAGAATTCAGAAGAGATTAGAAAATATTTTGAGCTAAATGAGAATTAAAACACAGCACTTCAACATATGTAGGTGCAGCTAAAGCAGAGTATAGATAGAGAATTGTAGTTTTAAATGCCTATGTGAAAAAAATTAAAGGATTAAATTCATGTCTCAGCTTCTACTTTTTTATTTTATTTTTTTGTTGTTTTTTTTATTAAATTATTATCTGTGTACATATACCATTGCCCCCCTCCCCAATACATGCCTTCCCTCCCCAGAGTTTTGTGTCCAAGCTTCTACCTTAAGGAGCTGGAAAACAGAATCAAAACAAACTTTTAGAAGATAGAAGAAATTAAATAAAAACAAGAATAGAAATCAATGAAATAGAAAATTAACATGGAGAAAAATCAATTAAATACAAAGATGTGTTTTTTTTTTAAAGATTAACAAAATTGATATATCTTTGGTAAAACAGCAAAAAAGAATGTGGGGAAGGAAATTGCCAATATCATTTGTGTAAAGGAGGTATTCTGGTAGAAATTAAATAAATATTGTGAACATTTTATGACAATAAATTCACCATGTACATTAAATAGGAAACTAGAAATAAAAATGACATAAGAAATAAGAAATATAAATAGTGGATATTTATTAAAGCAATTACATTTATAATTAAAATCTTTTTATACAGAAAACTAACAGCCCACATAACTTTACTAGTGAATTTAATCAAATTAAACATTTAAGGAACAAACTAATACTAAGAAAAAAATATAACCATCCAGAATAGCTTGCTTATCATTACCTCATAGTAAAATCAGTCAAGAACTTTAAAAAGACAACAAATAATGAAATAATAGGAGCCAGGCTTTTTACAGTATAAGAAAGGAGCTACAAATATTGAAAGAAAGCTAGAATAGATTCTGTGACTTTTTGTTAGAGTTAGAATAATTGGTTTAAAGGCATGGTTTTAATATATATAGGTAGGTAGATAATAAATGTATAAATATATGTGTATGTTTATCTATCTATATATAAGGAAGCATTTATTCAAGGTTTAACATGAAATCACACAAATAAAATTTATAGAAACACAAATCCACATTGAGTCATAACACAGCAAAGGACAAAGTAAAAACAAAGAAAACTATGGTGCCTATATACAATTGAACACAGTTGTGTCTTGTACACTAGAAAGTCTTTACCAAATAATCATCTTAGATCAACAGAAGATCAATCTTCAGTGTCTTTCTACAAGATGGGTTACTTTAGCAACTCCTCCTGTTTTCTCCAATATTCTCCTTTGTATGGCTGGTATGTAATAGTATGGCAAATACATATATATTTTTTAAGTTATGTAGATACTAGAGGCCTAGTGCATGAAAATTCATGCAAGAATGGGCCTTCCTTCCCCTGGCTTCTGGCACCGCCTTCATTCTGGCCCAAAGTCACCTTTCTGCCTTCCCACACTGCACAGAGGCCCAGAGCAGCTGAGGTGCAATGCCCCCAGCCGCTCAATGCCTATATATGCAAATTAACCCACAATCTTTGATTGGCTAGCAGGTATCACAAAGGTACAGTCAATTTGCATATTTCTCTTTTATTAGTGTAGAAGACACACATATATACACATATTCATATATACCGTATATAGAGAGCAATAAAATTATATACATATATAATTCCTTTCTCTCTCCCTTCCTTCCTTCCTTCCTTCCTTCCTTCCTTCCTTCCTTCCTTCCTTCCTTTTTTTCCTTTCTTTCTTTCTGATCTATGTCCACTGAGAGGGCCTAGGAGTACTAGCACTTTAGTAACATTGAGTATATATAGCACCCAGTTCTTGGTCTCTAAATACCACTCCATTTTCAATGGAATCACAGTTCTTTAGACAAATAACTAATTCCAGACTCATAGGGTAAAAGCAAACACACAAATAAGATGATCCTTAAATTAATATATGATGGGGACACAGAATTCAACACTCCCCCTGCCTAACTTGGGGCAATTTGAGTTTCAAAGTAAATAATAGAGTTATGGATTATATCTGTTGAATAAATTAGAAACCCATGAGTTCAAACTGATATAAACATATAAAGAAAGAAAGAAAGAATAAATAAAAAATAAATAAATAATATTTTTCTTACAGTCAAATACCAACTAATAAGTAAGAATGAGGAAATTAGAAGATCACCCATTTCAACCATCATCATAATAATTAATTTGATAAGTCACATTAATGAATACTAAAGTGTAACAGGTAGGAGTAAAAAGAGAAAAGGGATTTTACATAATCTCAAATAATCTTCCCTATAAAATAGTTATCAATAAAAATTAGGGGAATATGTAAAATTTATATTTATAATGGAAAAATATGGAAGACAACATTTTAATCAAGAGATCAAAGTTCCTACCAGAAATAGGATAAATCAACATCATATTCCACCAGTCATAATGCAATAAGAATAACATAGGATTGCCAAAACCGGTAGATAGAGCGTCGGCTTGGGGACTGAAGGGTACCGGGTTTGATTCCAGTCAAGGGCATGTACCTTGGTTGCAGGAACATCCCTAGTAGGGGGTGTGCAAGAGGCAGCTGATGGATGACTCTCTCATCCATGTTTCTAACTCTCTATCTCTCTCTCCTTTCCTCTCTGTACAAAATCAATAAAATATATTTTTTTAAAAAGAATAACATAGGATTAATTATGTTGTATTTCAGCCTAAAGTCATTAACTTGAATCTAATCAAGGAGAAACATCACACCAATTTAAATTGAAATGTTCTACAAAATGAATGTTCTATAGTTATAAAACATTCCCAGGTCACAAAAGTGAAAGAAAATTTGAAGAAATTTCCCAGATGTAAGAAGACTAAAGAGACCTGAAAAGTAGACACTATGTATAATCTTGGATTGGAATATTTTGCTAAAAAGAACTTTATTGGGACAAATAATACTTTTATGGAGCCTCTGGGCATATTTGTTTTTTGTACTAGTCTTGAGACATTGATAAAAATTGAAAATTGTTTCATTTTTTAGGTAATAAGAGACTGTTACTCCCACCCTAAAAATGAGAATGTTGATAAGCTATAAAATTATAGCTTTGTAAAGACCATGAGAGAGCTAAGAACTCAAAGAAACTTAATGAACTAAATCCCGGTGGGGGGGCGGGGAGGGTGTGGAATCTAGTTGAAGAAAGACCTATTTCTAGCTTCTTTCATCTCAGGTGAAATTTTCAGAGGAGGAAAATTTACCATGGGCAAAATAAGCTAAACTTTTAACAGTCGTATGTGGGCTGAGCTGATAGATTAGAATGGCTCTTGCCACAAAGTCTGTATATAACACCAACTGTTTCCCATGGGAATTCAATTGTGAATGAGAGTGGCATACGAAAAACTGGGGACAGGGCATAAGAGGTGAGAGAGACATCACATGAGGCAAGCAGGATGTCCCTCAAGTACAAGACAGAGGGAAAGGTAGAAAATACAAGATAAATTCTCCCTAGAAATTCATTCATCAGTAGCATTGCATTGGTCTTCTAGCAGAGAAAGAGGGCAGTGAAAGATCTTCTAAGAAATGGAACCACTAAATTATGACAAGAGAGCAAAAAGAAATCTTTAGTGAACCAAAAAGCTGGCAGTTTGAATATAAATCAGAGAAAGATGTCTCAGAGATCAGGAAGATGGCAACTGGGTTGTAGAGCATAAAGATATCTCATATAACTTGCTCCTAGAGTCCTTTTAAAGAAAATTCTGATCCCATACCCACAGCACTTCAAGTAAGTAGTGAAATTAAATGAAGCAAAAGCTGAAATTGCTATGATGCAGGTCAACTACAAATTAGGTTAATTAGTCCCCCGAGAAAAGAAGAAACATCTTTTTTTATGATTAGAGTTAGCATTCAGTACTTAGAATTAGCATATCATTGTCTGATATGCAATAAAAGTTTACCAGACATGAACAAGCAATAACATGTGCCTCATCAAGAGAGGAGTCAGTAAAAGCAGACCTTGAGATGGTTTAGATATTTGATTTACAACTCAATTACTTTAAGACAATTATATAAATATAATAAAATATCTAGTTAGAAAAGTGACAATATGAGCGAACAGATGGAAATTTTTTCCAGAAATATGGACACTGTTTAAAAAATGATAAATATAAATACATGATATTATATAAAAAGAGTTAATTTAGAAGGGAAAAGGGGACATACGTAATACTTTCAATAATAAAGATTTTTTTTAAAAGTTAATTTAAATGGATCGACCACAGACAGGACACCACAAAAAAAGGGGGGATGGGGGCAGTAAACCTGAAGAATGAAAACTAGAATCCAAACTGAACTTAAAAGAGAAGAAAAGGTTAAAAGAAAAAAAGAAAAAAAAGTGGAACAGAATATTTACATCATTAACAAAATAGAGGACAAAACTTATATGATCATCTCAACAGATACAGAAAAAATTATTTCACAAAACTAAACACATAACATTTTTTTTCAAAATATAAATAGAATAATATTTATTATTTATTTATATTTATGTTTATTATTCTTTTCTCTTAGTCTGAGAAAAGGTATCTATAGAAAACCTATAGCTAATGTCATACTTAATGATGAAATGTTAAACACTTACTGTTAAGCCAGAACCTAAAGCAACTGTGTCTGTTCTTATTACTTCTATTTAGCATTGTACTTATCCAATCCAGTGTAAGAAGGCAAAAGCAAAGGCATAAAGATCAGAAAGAAAAATATAACACTTATTCTATTAACTGGTGACATGAATATATGTATAGAAAAACCCATGGAATCTACATAAAAACAAAACCCTAAAGCTAACAAATAAATATAATAAGAGTACAGGAAATAACACCAATAAATAAAATAAATTTCATTTCAGATATTATAATTTATAATTAGAAAATTAAATTTTAAAAATACATTTTACAATAATATAAAAATTAAACATCTCAAAATAAATTTAATAAAATAAGTATAGAATTTTTACAATGAAAATTCCAAAACATCTTAGAAATTAAAGAAGACCCACCTAAGTAGAGAGATATATTAAGACTCAGTATTGTTTATGTCCATATTTTGAAATTTATTTATAAACTAAACTTAACCCCAAAATCCATGCATGTCATTTTGAGGCAATTATGTAATCAAAATTATATGGGAAAAGTCCAATACTTTTTTAAAATAACAAAGTTAAAGACCCAACCCTATTTAATCTCAAGATGTATTATCATAGAAAGCTATACTGATCAAAACAGTGTTGTATCAACAGGGGGATAGGTGTACATATTGATAACACATTTTTTATAAAGGTCAAAGTGCAGAAAATTTGGGTCTATTTATTAACTCTGCTCTTTTATAAATCTATTTGTGTATCTTTACAGCAATAGCCATATTGTCTTGATTAGTGTATGTTGAGCTATGAAATCAGATTGTATGAGTCTCTCATTTTCAAGAATACCATGTAAATTTCTACAGATTTGGGGAGGAAAAGACAGACCATCTTCAGCAATTAACTTTTCTCCTTGAGAGAATCAGCTTCTGGCTTATCCCTGCACTCTGGTCGAGACTAGATGCCTCATAATGAGACACTAAGTGACAATAAAGATCTATACTGGCTCATAATACTAACTGATAGACTGGCCAACTGGTCAGAATCTTGAAGTAGATGACGTAGGAAGATTAATAACAGACAGTCTATTAAAGTTTTTGTGTGAATGTACCACTCACAATGAGCATGAAGTATGAAAATGTTCATAAATTCTTTGCATGGTTTTTCAAGGTTGCCTATTGCAACGAAAGCTCTCAATACTCAAATGGACAAGGTGCCCCATTCTGTGGATGTAAACCAACTTTTTCTTATGAACAACCCCAGTGTTTGTTTAATGGGCTTATATTCAAAGCTGCTGTTGTTATGCGATGAGGTCTATGCATGAGCTCAACAAGATGGATTTTCCCTCTCCACAGTTTCTGCCTACTGGCATCACTGGTTGCCCAATTACCAATGGCAGGCGTTAAACATTAAGCCCCATGTTTTCAAGTATTCCTCTGGGTGAGAAACCATTCTTCGCTAATTGATTACATTGGACCTCTGCCACCAGAGTGAAAAGGACAATTTGTCCTTTCTGAATTGAAGACGGATAATTATCCGTCTACGCATTTGCCTTCCTTGGCTGCAGTGCTTCTGCCAGATTCACCAAGAACAAATTTATAACAATGCGCTATTGTTGTCAAAATGGTTTCTGATTCAGGAACTAATTTTAGGATAAAAAGTACAGTAATGAGCTCATACTTATGAAATTGATGGATCATATCATATATTCATTTACACAGAAGAAGCTGGCCTTATAGGTTATTGCCATATCCTATTGAAGACTCAGGTATGGTGCTTGCTGGAAAGTACCATCTGCAAAGCTATAACACTACCCCATAAGAATCAGTCTATCTTTGAATCAATGATTTATATGTGGTGCTTTTTAATTCAATTGCCAAAACACATAGGTTCAAGACTAAAGAGACAAAAGTGGGAGAGGTTCTCTTACTATCATACCCAATAATCCATTCACTGAACCCCTGCTTCCCATTCCAATAATTTTGAGCTCTGTCAGTTTAAAGGTCTTCTCAAGGGAGGAATAATTTCACAAATATAAGCAATATTTCCCTGGCAACATGGAAGTTGAGACTGCCATTTGGCAAATTTGGGCTCCTTATACTACTGAATCAATAAGCAAAAATGTATTAAAATCCAGTTATTAAAAAGTAACAGACACTCTCAAGGCATAGAAGACTATGCCTGGGATCCAAGGGATTCTCTTGAAAACATCTAATTACTTCAAGTTGAATAGAGGATGTTAATTAAAGACCAAAGTAATGAATAAAGGCAAGACCACTAAAGACTCAAATGTTTTAGGAATGAAGATTAGAGTCTCCTAACAGTAAAGAACTCTGATATCTAAATTGAGGAAAAGGGGAATCTGGATTAGAAAATGAAAGAAGTTATAAATACTATTTACAGCTTTATAACCAGTTACTGACATGAAGACTATAATAGTTACTAGAGGCCTGATGCACAAAATTCGTGCATGGAGGAGGGGTTCCCACAGCCCAGCCTGCACTTTCTCCAGTCTGGGACCTCAAGGGATGTTCGACTGCCCATTTAGGCCCAATCCCGGTGGGATCAGGCATAAACGGGCAGTCAGACATCCCTCTCACAATCCAGGACTGCTGGCTCCCTACTGTTCACCTACCTGCCTTCCTGATTGCCCCAACCGCTTCTGCATGCCAGCCTGATTGATGTGTAACTGCTCCCCTGCCAGCCTGCTTGCCTCTAACTGCCCTCCCCTGCAGGCCTGGTCCCTCCCCGCTTCCCCCCAAACTGCTCTTCCCTGCAGGCCTGGGTCCTGCCCAACTGCCCTCCCTTGAAGGCTTGATTGCCCCCAACTGCCCTCTCTTGTAGGCCTGGTCCCTCCCAACTGCCCTCCCCTGCTGGCCATCTTGTGGTGGCCATCTTGTGTCCACATGGGAGCAGGATCTTTGACCAATGGAGGCAGTCATCTTGTGTGTTGGAGTGATGGTCAATCTGCATATTACTCTTTTATTAGATAGGATAGAGGCCTAGTGCACGGGTGGGGGCCAGTTGGTTTGCCCCGAAGGGTGTCCCAAATCAGGGTGGGGGTTCCCTTGGGGTATGGAATGGCCTGGGCGAGGGGCCTGTGATGGTTTGCAGGCCAGCCATGCCCTCTGGCGACTCAAGTGGAGGCCCTGGTATCTGGAATTTATTTCCCTTCTACAATTGAAACTTTATAGCCTGGAGCAGAGCCAAGTCTCCTGTTGGAATTTGTTTACCTTCTATAATTGAAACTTCATAGCCTTGAGGCTCAGGCTCGCTAGGACAGGCGGAAAGCTTGGCTTCCTCCATTGCTGGGGAAACCCAAGCCTCCCTCCTGCTCTCTGTGGCTGTAGCCATCTTGGTTGGGTTTATTTGCATACTCACTCTGATTGGCTGGTGGATGTGGCTGGTGGGTGTAGCAGAGGTATGGTCAATTTGCATATTACTCTTTTATTATATAGGATATCAAATTTTTTCCTTGCTGGGTAAGTGTTCAAGCAAACTCCACATAATTTTGATGGTGGGGATAGAGGGGAGACTAGGTAATAATATAATTGAAATATTAAAAGTCAAACATGATCAGAGGATTTGCTATTCTAAAAAACATGCCCTTACAGAAAACATGAATAAACACTTTCCCTGAATAGACACGTGTCCAGATGGCCAAGAGACACATGAAAAGATGTTCAATGCTGCTAACTGTCAGAGAATGCAAATTGAAACCATAATGAGATATCACCTCATATGTGTCAGAATGGACATCATCAATAAATCCACAAACAACAAGTGTTGACGAGAATGTAAAGAAAAGGAAACCCTCATGCTCTAGTGGTGGGAATGCAGATTGGTGCAATCACTACGGAAAATAGTATGGAGGGTCCTCAAACAATTAAGCGTGAAACTGCCCAATGAACCAGTTATTACACTTGTGAGTATATATCTGAAGAACCCAAAACACTAATTTGAAGGAATACATGCACCCCTATGTTCAGTGCAGCATTATTTACAATAGTCAGAATATGGAAGCAACCCAAGTGCCCATCAATAGACAATTTATTAAAACACACAAACACACACACACACACACACACACACACACACACACACACAAAACAAACAAAAAAACAAAAACTGTGGTACATATATGTAATGAAATACTACTAAACCATAAAAAAAAAAACAACAACGAAATCTTAACATTTGCATGGATGAACCTTCAGGGTATTATTCTAAATGAAATAAGTCACTCAGAGAAAGACAAATACCATATGATTTCACATATATGTGAAATCTAAGAAACAAAATAAACAAACAAAATTGAAACAGACTCATAGGCTCAGAGAAGAGGCTGATGGCTGCCAGAGGGGAGGAGGGGTGCAGGATGAATAAAAAGCATGAAAAGTTTAAGAAGTACAGATTGGTAGTCACAAAACAGTCATGGGTAGTCACAAAACAGTATAGAGAATACAGTCAATAACATTATAATAATATGTATGGTGCTAGATGGGTACTGGAAATATTAAGGGGCACACTATAAAGTATATGATTATCTCTCCACTATGCTGTACACTTGAAACTAATACAAAATAATATGGAATGTAAATGAAATTCAAAATAAAATTTAAAAAGAAGCTAAATAAATAAATAACAGACCCCTATTTTATATATTTCTTACATATATAGGACATATTTTATATATTATATATTTCTTTGTTATTTGTTCATACATCTCCATAAGGAAAGCATGAATGTGTCCTGTCTACAATGGCCTGCCTCAAAATCAACACACTGTAGCATCCTGACAGCTGGCCTTTAAGTTTCTGAATATGGCAACTCCCTAAATCTGAGGGAGACCCTTTTAAATGATGACCTTAAGGAAATATCAGAATGAATCATTGTCTCAAAAAGGGGTATCCCTTGCTCTTATTCTGAACCTGGATACATTTCCTTGCATGTCCTATTTATATTAGTGACTGTAACCTATCTGACAAAAGAGAAGGCAAACTGATTTTCTGCATCTGCTTTTCCCAGAAACTAGATAGCTCTGAACTCATGGAATCAAATAGTTTATCTCTGTGGGCTTTCCCTAAATGGGACCATAACAAATTTACCTTTTTAGAGCAGAGCAGGAGCCAGCATAGTAAGAAAAACTAGATGTAAAAAAATATTTTAAAAAATACAGAATGGAACCTGAGAATGGCCACTGCTAGATTGGAATAAAAGGATTAGACTACTCACATGTATATGACTTAATCCATTCGAAATTTGAACAAGTCCTTGCTTCCTGGATGTTCCCAAAAGCACCACCTTGATAATGTTGCTGCTATGTAAAGAGAACGAAGCAAGGCAGAGCTGTACTGGCAACCATCTCACTCACAGTGGTGATTCAAATGAGCAAACTCAAGTCAAGCCAAGGCAAGTCACCACCAGTAACAGAAACAGCAGCATAAGTACATCTAAGCAGCAGCCAAACTTCTAAATGAAGAAAATCCCCTGTCAAATATCACCTTACAAAATTGAATTTTGTACTTTACTTTTTTGCCTGTGATAACTCTCTTACTTCTGTCATTGGAAGTATCATCAATTGTCATTGTTTTCTGAAATCCTTAGGAAATTAAAATAACTTTCACGTTTAGGGTAAAAAGAAGGAGTTACCTAAAGAAGAGACTTAATCTGACCCCTTAGTAATTATGGTCAAGAGGTTAGCAGAGATGAGGTATTTTGTAAGTTATAGTCCAGAGTGAGGATGTGACTTCTCATCAGCCACTGAGGTGGGCACTGTGCTTGCCCAGCAGGGACTCTCATGATTCACACTGTAGGGCATCTCAGTGTATACATGGTCACACTCAAACACACATTCTCTTCTTTTGAAGCTTGAACCAGTATCTTGCTTGTGTCCATCTGGGACCTCCCAATCTTTCAACAATGACTTATTAGAGATTTCTACTGCATAAAGTTCATTACACTCCAAACAACAGCCACAAATAGTCCCTGTTACACATATCTAGAGCCCTGTTGGAAATGAGACCAATTCAGCATTGTTTTTGTCATGACAAAATATAGAGGGAGTTTAGGGTTATGTCGTCATGTAATAAAAGAATAGTTACAGTAGGAAAATGTGTGAGAAGCCCTGAATGTCTAAAGATATAGTCATAAATCAATATTTTGTCCTTTAAGATTTCAGAGAGGTAAAACAGTTTTTGGTAATGACAAGTGAGGTCTAAGAAGGCTAATAAATGACAATTATTTATCACCAGTAAAATTGCTGGCTTAGTTTCAAAACTAAATGGACTCCCTGCATACCCATCCTCACCACTCATATCCTCCTGGGACCACCTGAAAAGAAATAGGTGTTTGGACAATAAAATACTGTCTAGGATTTTACACTGGACTGAGTTTAGAAAATATTATAAATTGAATCCCTGTGGTCACTGACTTTTGACAAGTTATCTCCAAGCAAATTGAGAAAAAATTTGGTTAATGCTGTCACCAACCAACCATAACACCTTCTCTTTTTTTGATGGAAGGAATACAGTAATGGAGCAAGAGACCAGTGTTTGGAGAAATTTTCTTTTCATGGAAATCACAGAAATGGTTTTTTAAATAAGACTTTCTTCTGGCTGAAATATGTAAATCTAGTTTGTGGTAAATGGCTGGGGAATTTTAAGGAACATGCTTCCCTCTTAAACTAATAAGATACAGTACTTTGCTGTGATATGAGTGGCCAAAGAGCAGTTTGGGTGAGAGTTTTTGGAATGAAGGTCAAAGAACTTTGAAACCAGGTCTGTTGGATGGTTTGTCCTTATGGTCATTGGAGCCTTATCTGGTTATACAAGGACCTATATAGAAACATAATAAATGCTAATAACTCCTATGTGGTCACACAGAGTTAGGTATTTTATACACATTGATTTTAGTTCTAACAGCTATCCTTCAAGATAGATATCACTGTCCCAAATGCATAGGCTAGAGCCAGGCATTGTTATCTTGAGTGAGTGGGTGGAAGTGATGTGGAGGTTGGTAGATGACAAAAGTAAGAAACATAAACCTAGTACTCTCTTGGTTGGATAGCATCAATAACAAAAAAAGGGGGTTTTACCTGATCAGAAAAGAATATGACTTCTGAGGTAGTAAATGGGAGGCTTATAAAATGCTGACTCTATGGTCTATTGTGGGAGAGAAAAAGCAGTTAGTGACACCCACTTGGTGGGAGGTGGTTTCCATGAGGCTGAGTCAAGTTTTCTTTAAGGGAGTGTATTAGTTAAGATTCTCATGAGAAAGAAAACCAATAGGATGTATATATTCACAAAGGGATTTATTTTATCTCATGCAATTGTGGGGTTGTCAGGTCTGAGATGTGTAGATCTGGCCAGGAGTATGGAAACCCAGGGAAATGTTAATGTTGCTTTCTCAGGTCTAAAGGTACAATCCCGTCTTCTTCAGGAGACCTCAATCTATTCTCTTAATACTTTAAACTGACTGCATGAGATCTATCCACAAACCTACTTATTTAAAGGTTAATAAAATCTTAAAAATACCTGTAGAGCAACATCTAGACTGATGTTTGACTAAAAACTGGGAACCATGAAATACCCGAGTTGACACATAAAATTAACCTAGAGAGGGAGGAAGAAAGAATTATAAAAATAAGGTGAACATATAGATAGAGTGAATTTACATAAAATGAGTATCCTGGGCCAATAGATAGAATGAGTAGGAAAAAAAAATGAAAGAGTAAAGGTATAAAACAATCCAAGAGAAGAAGAGATTGCAGGAATTTGAATTTTGAAGTAAAATAAAAACATGGTGGGATTGATAGTTTTCAAAAGGAAGACCAGAGCGGGAGGTGTCAGTGCTATTGGAGGCCTGAGCAGATTAGTAGACTGAGTCTTTATCACTGTTGAAATTGAGTGTTGCTGAGGCACCATTCTGATTTCTTGGGGAAGATCTCTTAATCAGGAGCAGAAAGGGATGAATCACCTAAGTTGGAACTCAATGTCCGTACCCCTTATGGTCAGGAAACCCTACACTCTGTAAATGGACTTGAGAAAGAAACAAGTCTTTGTATGCTACTTGAGTTGAAATACTAGCTACCCCAGCCTTTTCTCTGGGGTAGCTAGCCCAGACATTTAATATCTGTACTGTCAAATTTGAGAAGCCTTTGAGATCTGAGTAGTCATGTCAAACATAGCAGACATTCTTTACTTCCCTACTTTACTTGTCTGAGGCTCATCCAGTCCACTTCTCCCAGGTTAGAATTCAAGTGGCTTCATAAGCCTTGCCCGGATCTGGGAGTTGGACCTGCCTTTGTCTGTGTACCTGCCAGGTATCCCATGTGTGGCCATTGCTTTTGCTATGATCCCTTCTAAAGTCTGGAGAATGACTCTCTAACACTGCTCCTTGCCTTGACCCAACCCAATTTTGTATCCATCTCAGGTATAGAGGGCACCATTATGTAGCATTAAAATGAAGCATATTCTAAGCCCTTTATTAGAGTATTTCTAAAATAGTATTAGCTGATCTCATTTTTATTTCTAGTTGATCCCTTTTCATATCCTCACAGGTCTCATTTACTTTATCGGCCTTTTCTAGGAAAGTCTTTTAAAAAAAAACATTATAACTGTGGTTTTGAACTACTAGAAATAAAGAATACATTGTCTGAAATAAAAAATATTATACAGAGTCCTAAAAACAGAATGGAAGATCGCAAGAATCAAGTCAAAGAGTTGGAACATAAAGAGCCAGAAGACACTCCTCCGCAGAAGCAAGAAGACAAGAGAATCCAGAAAGTTGAAGATAATGTAAGAAAACTCTGGGACAACTTCAAGCGAACCAACATCACAATAATGGGGGTCTCAGAAGAAGAGAGAGAGCAAGATATCGAAAACATATTGGAAGAAATAGTGACAGAAAACTTCCCCCACCTGATGAAAGAATTAGACTTAAAAGTCCAGGAAGTGCACAGAACCCCAAACAAAAAGAATCCAAAGAAGACCACACCAAGACACATCATAATTAAAATTCCAAGAGCAAAAGACAAAGAGAGAATATTAAAAGCAGCAAGAGAAAAGCAGGTAGTTACCTATAAAGGAGCACCCATACGATTGTCAGCTGATTTCTCAACAGAAACCATGCAGGCCAGACAGGATTGGCAAGAAATATTCAAGGTGATGAATAACAAGAACCTACAGCCAAAAAATACTCTACCCGGCAAAGCTATCACTCAGAATCTAAGGCCAGATAAAGAGCTTCACAAAAAAAAAAAAAAAAAAAAAAAAGGTAAAGGAGTTCATCACCGCCAAACCAGAATTATATGAATTGCTGAAGGGGGTTCTTTTGGAAGAGGAAGAAAATAAAGATAAAAATTATGAACAACAAATATGTTACTATCAACAAGTGAATCTAAAAACCAAGGGAATTAAAAAATCTGATGAACTATATTAACTGGTAAATATAATAGAATCAGAGGTATGGAAGGGGAGTGGACTGACAATTCTCAGGGAAAAGGAGAGTGAGGGGTGTGGGAAGAAACTGAACATAAACTGTGTACCTATGGATGAGGACAATGGGGGCTGGAGAAAGGGCAGATGGTGAGGTGGGAATCTGGTAGAGGGGAGCAATGTAGGGGGGAAAATGAGGAACATTTGTAATAATATGAACAATAAAGATTTATTAAAAATAAAAAATAAAGTAAAATAGTATTAGTTGTGGAGGTGCATACACAGCGAAACAAAAGAAAACAAAACCTCAATACACAATCTGCTCTTGGGGGTTATTTTAGCTGATCCCCTGAGTTGCTGGACCCTGAACCCTGCCAGTCTGCTGAATAACTGCCTGCTCAACCTGCCTCATCTGAAGTAGGTCCTAGACTCTTCTTTTATTGACTTCCTGCATCCCCTGTTAAGGGGAACTCCTAACTGATGCCCCAGAGTCTGTGGGCTAACCCCAAATACACAGCTTATAAAGTAATGTGGAGTAACATATATCACACTGGCCTGTGTTATATTCCTGCCTGCTTTTGCTGTGTGCTGCATGATCTGGGACAAATCTTCATAAAAGAAAAATATTAATTCTGTTCTCAAAGTATTACTATATGTGTTAAATGGAGCAAAGTCTCATGTTTGTAAAATTAAACTACCACACCACCAAACAAAGGTCAATGCTGAGTCAATTAAATATGAATATGATAACTAAGAACAAAACTTTGACATATCACTTGCATTTACCTGGGACAGGAAGAACTTAAGGACCATTGTCCTGCTCACCAATCATCCAGAGAAACTTGATCATAGCTCAATAGCAAACATGGTAATCTGCAAAACATGGAGACATAGACCATTCACGAGGCAAAATATTTCTGAAAATGGCAAGTTCTTCCTCTTGCAATTATATCTTATAAGATACTAAATATTTGTCAAAACATTTGAATCTGGGACATGTTAAAGAAATAGACTTTTCACTCCTTTACCCACTCCATTATCACAGCTGATTTTTGTTTCTGAATATTTGAGGAGAAAAAGAGAGAAAAGAGTGAGAAACATCATTCTCTCCTTTTGCCCCCAACACATTTCCTTCCTTAGTAGGTTCCATCGATATGGCAGAAAATTTATAAACTGGAAGAGCAGGAGTTATAGTTTCCATGGGCTCTCTGCAGACACAGAATGTGTGAGATTATGTGTGTTACCTGAAGTAAGGCTTTTTCTATCTGAATTATTATAGGAGATGGGATTGTAGATGCAGAGTTTTAAGAATCATGGTAAATATCCACTACCTGAAATATCAGGGGAACACTTTTAAAGAAGGTGACTGTCTAATAGCCATGCTGTACACCTGAGGTGAAATAATGTTGAATGCAAACTATAATTTAAAAGAAGAATCAAAAGGGTAATAATAGATAGAATTGACTCACACACACAAAGAAGCATGGCAAAAACTTTTTTTTACTGGATAGAAGTTTGGACTGAAGGAAGGTAAACGGAGAGCCTAGGAGAGAATCCAGGTTATTCCTGGATTCTCTGACCATGGCATTTACCTTTCCTTATTCTGCCATTCCATTTTTAGATGTGTTGTTTGATTACTTCATTCAGGTCTCTTTCCTGGACTTGCCTGGAATCCTGTCTTCTCTGATCTGAGCTACTGCCTGGTTTCCATAGATCCTGATAGGAAATGGGGGGCAGGAAGGGGAGGGGAGTGGCCAGAATGAAAAGAAGCCTGTGTCTTCATATGGCTTTTCATTAAAATTAAACAACTCTGTTTTTCTTGAGCATATGTAGTTTTGTGTTATTTTAAGCAAATGTCTTACACTTTTAAAATCCTCATTTTTATTGCTAATATGGTAAAATATAAAATAGCTCCCCAACCTACCTTACAATGGTGGTGTTTATGTGAGAGAGAGCTTTGAAAAGAGCACAGTGATGGACACAGTTACTAAACAGATGACTGTATTTCTGCCTTTATACAGCGCAATATTCCAGAGAGCCTCCATCCCAGAGATGTGTCTTTCCTTCCCAGATTCAATCATTTCTGGGCTCTAATCAGCAGCAGCCAATCATATTGTCATCATTTTTATAACGTAAAGGGCATCTGTGCAGCCTGAATTCATCGGAAAAGAAAGGAGGAATCCCAATGGAAGCATAAGAAGCTGTTATTTTATATAAAGTTACAGTCCCTTAATACAGCAGGCAGTGAACAAAGGAAGGACATTTAGACAGAGAGTTCAAACAGGTCACTTGGATCTGCTTGTCCCATGGTGACAAATCGTGGTCACTATTGTTGGTGGCAAGAGGGCAGAATCCAGGAGCAATTCTTTTATTTATTTATTTTTAAAAAATATATTTCATTGATATTTTACAGAGAGTAAGAGAGAGGGATAGAGAGTTAGAAATATCAGTGAGAGAGAATCATCAATCAGCTGCCTCTTGCACACCCCCTACTGGGGATGTGCCTGCAACCAAGGTACATGCCCTTGACCGGAATCGAACCCGGGACCCTTTAGTTCACAGGCCGACGGTCTATCCACTGAGCCAAACCGGTTTCGGCAGAAGCAATTATTTTAAAGGCTTCCAGGTCCTAGATTACAAAGCTGACAGTCTAGTAGCTAATGATATGCAGCATAACTTCTAGGAGAACTGACAGAGGCAATAGTTTAAGATGAGAAGTACTATCTCTATTGGGTCAAATTAGAACCAGGCAGAGACCCTATTCCAAAGAAAATAGGGTCCCATGCAGAGCCAGGATAAAAATTAGGACTAAGGACATCCAGCAGGGAATTTAAAAAATAGAATAGAGGTACAAGAAGAAGTAAATGGCATTGTTAATCTTTCCTTCTAGTGACCTGATCATATTCCTAGCATCATAGACCAGTAAAAAAAAATCTCTTGGTTCATCTTAAGTTTAGGGAAACTAATGCCCAGAGAGGAACAATGATATGTGAGAAGACACGGGAAGGATTCACAAGTCACATATGAATATTGTGGAACTTGAAAGATTGTATGTCACACCAGGTCTAAGCAGTAGGATGAATAGACTGCTAAATTCATAAAGTACTAGTATGTCTCTACCATTCACCATCTCAGTTTCTGATCCATTTCCCACAGCAACCAGGCCCTTGACAGAGGCACTGTCTCAAGAAACATGCCAAAACTTGTTTGGCTCAGTGGATAGAGCATCAGCCTGTGGACTGAAAGGTCCCAGGATCAATTCTGGTCAAGGGCATGTACCTTGGTTGTGGGCACATCCCTGGTACAGGGTGTGCAAGAGGCAGCTGATTGATGTTTCTCTCTCATCGATGTTTCTAGCTTTTTATCCATCTCTCTTCCTCTCTGTAAAAAATCAATAAAATATATTTTTTTTAAAAAGAAAGAAAAAAGAAACAGCAGACATGGAGAAAGAGATTGGCCTTTAAAAGTAAAATCCCAACTATGAACCAGAGGTTGAGGGACAGTAGTCACAGGGGCTTTGGTTAATTGCTGAGAATAAAAGGAGGCTATAAGAGAAAGTCTCCAACTTTAACCCCAAATTTGAGACTTCTACCAGTCTGGGGACTCCTGAGAAGTCACAGGCCAGTATCTGGGAGCATAAAGCAGATATAAAACTCTTCTGGCAGCTTCTGAAAGAGGAGCTGGATATGACAGAGTGGGACATGTAATTTACTGAATGTGCCTGTGATCCAGATCTTATTTGAGTATCTCCTCTTCCTCAATGTCCTAGATGAAGTGTCCTTGAACCCTAACTAGTTCCATATTTGGGGGAAGTCCAGAAATCTCTGAAATTTCTATAGAATCAAAATATGCATGTCACCTATATCTCTAACCACTAAAATTAACCATTCTGTCCCTGTTTAGCTTCCACATAATACCAAAGGCAGATCTCAATGACTTTAATAATATCCACAAAGAATTGAATATCCCAAGCATTTGTAATGTCCATTGCTTTACCAATGACTTGAAGTTCATAGAAGTGTTACACGGCTTACAACACATATGATACTATTATAATGATTTCTTTCTATTTCCCCCTTTTACTTTTTGACTCTATGTCCCACACAGAGAAAATAATACAGAATTTCTCAGAAGCTTTGGCACTAGCTGAAGCCTAGGCTTGTCTGTATTTGCCTATCTCAAGATGATTTAACAAGCCACAGTTTCCAATAAAAGCAGTTTGAACTCTGAGATAAGGTGATAAAATATCTCACCATCAGCAAAAGAGAAACATATTTCCACTTAATTTTTTTTCTGAAAATGATATTTATAACTTACAATTTTTTTTTTAAATTTGAGTTTGGCTAGTTCACATGCAAGAGAACGAGAAATGGATAAGGAAGACCAATCCCCTGGGTGAGGCAACAATTTTGGCACAGATAAGATGATTCATGCAAGCTCAGCTAGTCAGATCTTAATCTCCAAAATATAATGTTGTGGGATATTAGTTCTAGTAGGAGAGCAGTGTATACCAGGCCATTATTCTGTTCAAAAAGTCTATGAGGGCCAAAACCGGTTTGGCTCAGTGGATAGAGCATCGGTCTGTGGACTGAAAGGCCCCAGGTTCACTTCCGGTCAAGGGCATGTACGTTGGTTGCGGGCACATCCCCCAGAAAGGGATGTGCAGGAGGCAGCTGGTCAATGTTTCTCTCTCATAGATGTTTCTAGCTCTCTATCCCTCTCCCTTCCTCTCTGTAAAAAATCAATAATATCTATATCTATATCTATATCTATATCTATATCTATATCTATATCTATATCTATATAAAATATATATATATATATTTTAAAGTCCATGATGTATGTGTGCATGCCATTTCTTAGGTGATAGTGTCAGATAAGGCTAAATGCCTGGTTAGAACAGAGATAGAAGCAGAAAGAAAGGCAGGCCCCAGTGGGCTAGAAACCAGGATAGGAATGCAGACACCAAACCATGGACCCCAAGAGAGCTTGTGAAAGCTTGATAAGAGCCTAGTGCAAGAAGAACAAGGGTAATAAAGAGAAGAAAGATAGGCATTCTCTTAATCAATTCATGCTGCTATAACAAAGTACTATGGACAAGATGGCTTAAAAACACCAGACATTTATTTCTCACAGCTCTAGGGACTGAAGTCTGAGATCAGGTGCCAGTATGGTCAGATTCTGGTGAGGGTTCTCTTCCAGGTTGCAAACTGCCATCTCCTCATTGCATCCTCACATAGTGGAAGGAAGGTGAGTGAGCTCTTAAGTGTCTCTTTCATAATGAAATTTAATCCCATTTTGAGGACTCCACCTTCATGACCTAATTACCTCCAAATGTCCCCACCGATTAATACCATCACATTGAGAGGTTGGATTTCAACAAACAAATTTAGGACACAGAAATTTAATCCATTATAGGCACTCAGGTAGAAAAGATATAATTGGACTTTGTTACACATCCTTGATACAAAGAAGGATGGTGACATGGGAGTGGTAGGTACAAGATTAGTGTGTTATAAACATGTGTTATAAATTTGATATCTTTGTGCTAAATACCTTTATCATTATGTATCATTATTAAATTATTATCTTTATCTCTACTAATGCTTTTTGTCTTATGATCTATTTTGTCTGATATTAGAATAGCTATATTACTTATCTTTGGTTACTTTTGGCACAGGCTGTCCTTATCCATTCTTTTACTTTTAACCCATTATATATTCTTACTAGAGGCCCAGTGCATGAATTCATGCATGGGTGAGGTCATTCAGCCTGGCTGTCAATGAAGGCTGATCGGGTCCATGGGAGGTTGGCAGGCAAGGGGAGGTGCCACAGGAGATTGGCCAGAGGCCCCAATTGGGGTGATCAGATCCAGCTGGCTAGGGGGAGGGACTGCAGGAGGTTGGCCAGCTGCAGGAGGTTGGCTATGGGAGTGCATTGACCAGCAGGGAGCAGCTCCTGCACTGAGCATCTCTCCCCTGTGGTCAGTGCATATCATAGCAACTGGTTGTTCAGTTGCCTAGGTTTTTATATGTATAGATAATGAAAGTGTTTTTTGCTCCAACAACCACATCAAAACTACAATAATTTACAGAAAAACCATCATTCTGAACTGTCTGAAATATAGTTGAATGGAAGTCCTAAAACTAGGGAATTAAAAAAGCTACCTTGAGACTGGTAGGAGGGGTAGAGATGCTGAACAGGCTGGTCCCACAGCCCACATGGGAGGTACGCCTTGAGTGCCCAGCTTGGGTGATGACCAGGGAGGCTGTGCCACTGGACCTTATAGAATACCTACTACATTGGACCACTCTACCAAGCCTGGGAGATATAGCATTCTAACTAATACATAGAAACAAAAACAGGTATGCTGCCAAAATGATAATATAAAGAAATATGTCCCAAATGAAGGAGCAGAAAAGAAAAAAATCAGAAAAAAACTAAAAAATAAAATAAAAAAATGGAGATAAGCAATCTACTAGATGCAAAGTTCAAAACAATGATTATAATAATTCTCAATGAACTTAGTGATAACCTCAATAGCATAAAAAAGGACATATCAGAAATGAAGGATACACTAACTGGAATGAAGAATAATTTACAGAGAATCAGCAGTAGCGTAGATGAAGCCAAGAATCAAATCACTGATTTGGAATATATGGAAAGAAAAAAGAAAAGAAAAAGAAAAACTCTAATCACAACAGCAAAAAGAAAAAAAGAATTAAAAAAATGAGTATAGTGTAAGAAGATTTTGGGATAACTTCAAGCATACTATATTTGCATCATCAGTTGTAGGAAGGAGAAGAGAAAGAGCAAACAATTGAAAAACCTGTTTGAAAAAGTAATAACAGAAAAATTCCTAACCTGGTGAAGGAAATAGACATACAAGTCCAGGAAGCACAGAGAGTCCCAAACAAGATGACCCCAAAGAGGCCCACACAAAGATATGTAATAATTAAAATGCAAAAGTTTAAAGACAAAGATAGATTTTAACAGTAGCAAAATAAAAGCAGTTAGATACCTTCAAGAGAGCTCCCATAAAATTGTCAGCTGATTTCTCAAAAGAAACTTTGCAGGCCAGAAAGGATTAGCAAGAAATATTCAAAATGATGAAAAGTAAGGACCTATGATCAATATTACCCAGCAAAGCTATCATTTAAAATCAAAGGACAGATAAAGAGCTTTCCATATGAGAAAAAGCTAAAGGAGTTCATGACCACCAAACCAGTGTTATAAGAAATTTTAAAGGGCCCTGGCCGGGTAGCTCAGCTGGTTGGAGCATCATCCTGTATACCAAAAAGGCTACAGGTTCTTTCCCTGGTCATGGCACATACATGGGTTGTGGTTTCTAACCCTGGCTGGAGCACATGTGGGAGGCAACTAATCAATGTTTCTTGCTTATAGTTGTACCAGTTAATATTTTTTTTCAATAAATGGAGTTACACATACATATATATGCGATTTGAAATATATGCTATTTTGTTGTAATGACAACAAGCTTCAAAACTTCATATGTCAAATTTGCTAAAGGTGTTAACATCATAGATATTTTTACACTTAAATATGTCAAATTTTGTGCCAAAAAAAAGAGCATTTGCAGGAAGTTTTAATTAATTACTTTATTTTGAAAACAAGTGCTGCTGAATACTTTGTGAAGCTTATAATGAACATGCTCCATCTTAAGATACTTTAAAAGAAATTATTTTGATGTGAAAGACAAAGAATGTCCAGGTCAGCCGAATAAGTTTGAATTATAAGCATTATTGGATGAAGATGCATGTCAAACTCAAAAACTTGCAGAAAGATTAAATGTTGCTCAGCAAACTATTTCCAATTGTTTACAAGCAATGGGAAAGATTTTAGAGGAAGGAAAATTGGTGCCACATCAAATGAACAAAAGACAATTGGAAAACTGTAGAGTCATCAGTAAAATGTTGCTTCAACAACGCAAAAGTCTTTTTTACATATAATTGTGACTAGTGATGAAAAGTGAATTTATTTTGAGAATCCCAAATGCACAGAATCATGGGTTGATCCAAGTCAACCATCAACATCTACTGCAAGGCCAAATGGTTTGGTGGGATCAGTAAGGTATGGTGTATTATGAGCTTCTAAAACCACATGAAACCATTAATACTGATCACTACCAACAATAAATAATCAATTTGAACCACACTTTGATTGTGAAATGACCAGAATGGGCCAGAAAACACAGCAAAGTAATTTTGCTTCATGATGACACACCATCATACACTTCAAAACCAGTTAAAAGATCTTGCCTGGGAAGTAGTAACCCACCCACCATATTCACCAGACCTTGCTCCTTCAGATTACCACTTGTTCTGATCAATGGCACATACATTTTTTGAGCAGCACTTCAAAACGTACAAAGAAGTGGATGATTGGGTCTCTGAATTGTTTGCCTCTAAACAAGAAAAGTTCTATTGGGACGGAATCCACAAATTACCTGAAAGATGTGGGAAATGTTTAGCTAGTGATGGACATCATTTTGAATAAAGCACTTTTGATGTTTCTCTTGAAATTATCAGGTTTTCTTTTATTATAAAATCCACATTATTAACCAGTACATCTCTCTCCCTCTCAAATCAATAAAAACATATCTTCAGGCAAAAATATAAAAAATGAAGAAGAAATGTTAAAGGTTCTTCTTTAAGAAGAAGGAAAAAGATAAAACATCCTATATAATAAAGAGGTATTATGCAAATTTACTGTCATGACCTCACACAAGATGGCCATCCATATATGGACACAAGATGGCTGCCACAAGATGGCCAGCAGGGGAGGGCAGTTGTGGGCAATCAGGCCCACAGGCGAGGGCAGTTGGAGCAACCAGGCTGGCAGGGGAGAGGAATTGGGGGTGACTGGCCAGCAGGGGAGGGCAGTTGGGGGTGACCAGGCCAGCAGGGGAGCAGTTAGGCATTGATCAAGCTGGCAGGGGAGTGGTTAGGGGGTAATCAAAGTGACAAGAAGAAGCAGTTAGGGGCAATCAAGCAGGCAGGCGAGCAATTGGGAACCAGCAATCTCAGATTGTGATGGGGGTATCCCAGATTGGAGAGGGTATATGCTGGGCTGAGGGAATTTCATGCAGTGGGTCTCTAATATGGACAATAAAATTGCAATTAATACATATTTATCAACAATTGAATCTAAAAAACAAATAAGTGAAGCAGAACAGAAACAGACTCATAGATACAGAGCATTTTGATGGTTGCCAGATGGGAAGAGGGTAGAAGAGATGGGTGAAAAAGGTGAAAGCAGTTAGGAAGCATAAATTTCCAGGTATAAAAATAGTCATGGGGATGTAAATAAAGTACAGCATAAGGAATATAGCCAATATTGTAATAACTGTGTATGGTGTCAGGTGGGTTTGAGATTTATCAGGATGATCATTTAGTAAGTTACATACTGTCTAATCATTGAAACTAATATAAATGTATGTCAACTGTAATTAAAAAATAAAAATGATTTTAAAATGAAAAAAAAGGAGAAATGGGATAAAATATACCCTTTCCTTCTGCGGGTCCCCACAGCCATAAGTCAGAACTGATATTGGGGGAAGGAAAAGTTTTGAATTACATAAGCTTTGGACTTGACTTTAGGACTTTTCTATTCATGAATATGTGACTTAATAACCTTAATACAGATATTCTTACAACTGAATGTGACAGATTCAAGATGATGTCATGAGACTTGGATAGGAGATTTAATTCCTTGTAGTTGAAGGCAATGATATAAAAATTGAAACAAAACACCACCTACCAACAACCTAAAGAACAAAAACCAGAAATTTAAAAGATGAGTCACATTTTGATAGAGCAACCATCTGTCTGGTTTTCCCAGAACCGTCCATAATTATGCTTGTTCTTTCCAGAGTAATTATTAACAACACTTTCTTTTATTTTCAAAAGTGCCCCAGTTGGATGATGACAAAGCTCATGAGGATTAAGCCATATGTTGAAGGATAAGCAGCTAAAAAGTGGCAGCCTTGGAATTCAAACCAGGCCTGTCTGGCTTCAAACTCTGTGTTCTTTCCACTGCTCTTAAATATTACTAATCTGGACTAGCAACCTGAATCAGTAAAGTTTTGCAAATGAAGTTTAAGAAAAAATGAATTACAACTTTTACTTTCAAAATTACCATATTTCATACTTAAGTCAATAAATGTTGGCACATAAAAACCCTTAAGAATTGATCTTAATGAATAAATAAGATGTGCATACAATGTAAGCATCTGGTTTTAAAGAGATTGAAATATGTATTTTCTTAAATATATAAAACGTCAGGGTTTACTTTCATTTGCCTACATGTTTTCCCCATTAGCCAAACAAAAGTAAAATTCTATATTTAAATGGCATGAATTTCAAGTAAAAACAGTTCAGATTAAATTGTTTTATGTGTATTAACAACTATTGAAATGAGATCACTGTTCATAAAAGCTTAAAATATCAATAAATAATTTTAATACCATGTAAAACAGTATAAACTGTAAAAATTATATATCACTTCCTTTTAAATATCTAATAACAAAACCATGCCCCTTTTTTTTAAAGGGAGAGAAACTTGATTATATATTTTCAAAGAATTATTCCTTACAAACATATTTTGAAATATTAAAAATGTCTCTGAAAACCACAAAACAAAGTGTCTCATAGAAGAATCATTTTGAATTTATTTTTGACTGTTATAACAATACTAGAAGCCCGATGCACAAAGATTCATGCCAGAATGGGCCTTCCTTTTCCTTGCTGTCAACACCGCCTTCGAGCTGCCTTTCTGCCTTCCCACACTGCCCAGAGGTCCAGAGCAGCAGGAGGCAGGGTAGAATACCTCCCACCCTGCCCCTGGCCACTTGGTGCATATGTATGCAAATTAACCCTCCATTTTTGTTGAGTTAATTTGCATACTCACACCTGATTGGCTGGTGGGCATCATGAGGGTACAGTCAATTAGCATGTTACTCTTTTATTAGATAGATATCTTTCTATTTGGAGTTTTTAATCTTTTTTAGTATAATTACTAATATAGTTGAACTGCTATACATAATCTTACTATATTTTTTTCATTTTATTTCAATTTTTTTCCATCACCATTTATTTCCCCAATATCATCTTCTACCTCCACCCTTTCTCCCTGAGGCAACCACCACACTCTGTCCCTGTCCATGAGTTCTTTTGTTTTCTTTTATGCTCAATCCCTCCACACCATCTCCCACACTCCCACCCAATGGCAACTGTCTGCTCTCTATCTATGATCTGCCTCTATTTCAGTTTGTTCATTAAATTTCACATATGAGTGAAATCATATGGCACTTGTCTTTCTCTGATTGGCTTATTTCACTTAGCATATGTTCTCCAGGTCCACCTATGCTGTCACAGAGGATAAAATTTTCTTCTTTTTTATGGCCAAGTAGTATTCTATTGTGTAAATGTACCATAACAGTTTTATCCACTCATCTACTGACGGCACTTCAGCTGCTCTTAAATCTTGACTATACTACATAATAAAAGGCTAATATGCAAATTGACCTGAATGGCAGAATGATCCGTCGCTATGATGTGCACTGACCATGGGGGGGGGCAGATGCTCAACACAGAAGCTGCCTCCTGGTGGTCAGTGCACTCCAACGGGGGGAGGGGGGACGCTGCTCAGCCAGAAGCCAGACTCAGGGCTGGTGAGCACAGCGGCAGTTGTGGGAGCCTCTCCTGCTTCTGTGGCACTGCTAAAGAGCAGTGAGCAAGTGGGCAGTAAGTAGCAAGGGGTCCTGGACTAATAGAGGGATGTCCGACTGCCAGATTAGGCCTGCTTCCCGTGGGGAGAGGGCCCAAGGGGTCCCAGACTATGAGAGGGTGCAGACCAGGCTGAGGGACCCCCCTCTAGTGCACGAATCTCATGCACTGGGCCTCTAGTTAAAAATAATGCTGCAATGAACATAGGGGTGCATATAATCTTTCAAATTTGTGATTTTGGTTTCTTGGGATAAATTATTAGAAATGGGATTGCTGGGTCATAAGGCGGTTTCACTTTTAATTTACTGAAGTAACTCCATACTCCTTTCCACAGGGGCTGCACCAAACTGCATTCCCACAAACAGTGTGCAAGGATTTTCCTTCTCCACATTCTCACTAGCTATCAGTATACCCAAAACACCATTAATGAAGTAAAAATTCTGTTAAAGTGAGAAAAATAATTGCAGTGAATATTTTTTTTTAAGGTACTTTTCTTCAGTGTGGTGAGATGAATTCTACATTGGCCCCCAAAGATCTCCACCATTTGGCATTCACTCTCTTGTTGTGCTGGCATATCAACTGATAGATTATAAACCAATAGATTACCTCAATGTTGAAGGCATTTTACTTCTGTGGTTAGTTATGAAAGATTCTGACTTCCAGTTTGTTAAAGCACTCTCTGCCTTGCTGGCTTTGATGAAGCAAGTTGTCGTGTTGGGAAACTCAAGTGCTAAGCAACTGAGGGTGGCCTCCAAATACTAGCCAGCTAGGAACTGAGGTGCCCAGACCAACAGCCCAAAAGGAGCTAAATTCTGCCAACAAACATGTAAGTAATTTTAGAAGCAGATCCTTCTCCATCGAACCTTCAACTGAGAACCTAACATAGCTGATACCTTAATTAGAGCCTCGCGAGGGACCCTAAAATAGAGGACCCACAATAAAGTATGCCCAGATTCCCAGCCTACAGACTGTAAAATAACAAAGGTGTCTTGTTTTAAGCTGCCAGGATTGTGGTAATTTGTTATGCAGCAGAAGTTTTGAAGCAATCTAAGATTCTTCCATAGTATATCTTCATAATCCAAGGATTTCTCTAATATAGGGTTTGTCTAAGGTTTTTTTTGGTGGTGGTCATTGTTTTACAAATTCAGAGACAGATAGTTCAGGTGTAGTGTAGTGACTCCAGTAAACCATAAGGAATGAAGACTTTTTATTCTTTTTGCTTTGTCATCCTGAATTTGTTGGCTTTCACCTTCAAGATCACCTCATGATCATGATGATTTCTAGACTTCAAGCCATTATGTTCTCTTTCCAAGCACAAAGAATGTGAAATAGGGGAAAAGCTAAATGGCATGTGACAGCCAGGTCAAGGCTCTTTAAATTCTTGCCTCTAGTCCACCCACCATCTCATTTGTTGCCCCTTTCTGCAAGGCATGCTATAGATTGTAGCATTTAAGCTGAATACATTATCACCCCCTTGTATATCAGTCAGGGCCAACTCAGGGGACTAAAACCACCCCAGATTCTCAAATATGCAAATTTTAACAAATTATTCTTATCTACAACAGTAATATGTGGCCAATTGCTCAATAAGTTCTGTAGGGTTCAGTAGTAGTAAATATTAAAAAAAGCAGCCCTAGACTAAGGATGAATGTAAAATAAAGAAACAAAAGACGGAGAAAATGTTTTACACCAAGGAAAATATTTACATCTATTTGAAGAGAGCATGGCTGCTATGGATACATGTATTCTGCATTGGCACACAAACTGACAGAGGAGTCCAGCCAATTCTAGTCTGTAAAGTGGCCCAGTTCTGATGAAAATCTGAGAAGGCTGGAGATGCTCTGTAATGTTGCAGAAGGGAGTACAGACCAGGACTGTTCTGTAGAAGTGCCCTGCCTTTTCCAGAGGGCGTATACAGGCTGGGGCTCTCAGGAGTGGCTGCAAGTGAAAAGATTATTATCTGTAGGCATAGCTGGAGCACATCCACATGGCTACTCCTTCTGTTGGGTGCAGTTTTCCTGTAAAAGTCAATCAGGTCAGGTTGATTTATGGTGTTGCTGAAGTCTTCTACTGATTTTCTGATTCCTTATCAATCAATTATTGAGGGAGGGAGTTGTGAAATCTCCAAGTAAATATTTGAATTTGCCTATTTCACCATTTAATTCTATCAGTATTTGCTTCAGATGTTTTAAAAGTCTGTCATTAAGTACATAATGATTTAAAATGCTTATGTCTCCCAGTGAAATGTTCCTTTTATAGTTATGAAATAATTCTCTTTATTCCAGGTAATATTCTTTGTCCTGAAATCTATTTTTTTTAAGATAGTCACTCTAGCTTTCTTGATTAGTAACAGCATAATTTCTTTTCCCACCCTACTACTTAGAGCTAATTATGCCCTTTTATGTAAAGTGGGTTTCCTGTAGGCAGTGTATAATTGCTTTTGGTATGCGGCAATCTCTGCCTTTTAACTGAGATGCATAGACCATGTGAATTTAATATGATTAGTGATATGACTGTATGTAAATCTACCATCTTACTATTTTTTATTCAATTTATTTGTTCTTTTTCTTTTTAAATGTATAATTCTTTTATTATTGAGACTTATAAATATACATAAAAATTAAAAGGTTAATAAAATAAATTCCTATGCCTTCAGAGAAAGTATGGTCCAACCGTTGCCTTTATTTTGGATTTCTAGATTCTAGAAGTGTGAGAAAATAAATTTTTGTTGTTCTAAACCACATGGTACTTTGTTATGGACGCCCTGGAAAACTAATACAGTGGGGAAGTTCTTCAACTTGTAAGAGAGTATCTACAAAAACTTACAGATAATATCACACTTAATAACTGGATGCTTTTCCCTAGTATCAGAAATAAGACAGAGATGTTCATCTCACCATTCTATTCAACATGATACTGGAGCAACAGCTAATTAAATAATTAATTAGCAGGGGAGCAGGGTGGAGAGAAAAGTATATACTGTATATTTGGAAGGAAAAAAGAAAACTGTCTTTGTTTGCAGATGACATCAATGTCTTCATATAAATTCCCAATAATCAATCCAAACTCCTAGAACTAAAATTTTCATTGTAAATTCATAGAATACAAAGTTTACTAGTAAACAAAAGTTCATTGTTTCCCCATAGACCAACAAAGAACTAATGGAATTTAAAATTAAAAAACAAAACCATTTAAAATATTTCCAAAAAATGAATATTTAGATATAAATCTAACAAAATATTTGTAAGATTCATATGCAAAAGAAACATAAAACTCTGTTGAAAACTATCACTGATCTAAGTAAATTGAAAGTATTTCATGTTTATAGATAAAAAGATTCAATAATGTCAAGGTTCAATTCTTCCCCTTCTTTATCTATAGGTTAATCATAATTTCAGTCAAAATTTCAGCCAATTGTTTTGTAGATCATAATAAACAGACTATAAAGTTTACATAGCTAGAAAAAGACTGAGAATTGCCAACACAATATCAAAGAACAGAGTCAGAGGACTGATACTACCTGACTTCTACTACAAAGCTACAGTAATTAAGACAACATGGTATTAGTGAAAGAATAGATACATAGAGATTAACGCATCAACTGAAAAGAAGAGAAACCAAGAAACAGGTTCATACAAATATAGTCAAATGATCACTGACAAGGAAGTAAATGTAATTCAATGGCAAAAGGATAATCTTTAACAAATGGTGCTAGAACAATTAGATGTCTATGTATCTTTAAGAATTAAACAGAGAAACCTATACACAGATCTTTCACTGTTCACAAATTAACTCAAAATGGGTTTTAGACCTAAATATAAGAATATAAGACCAAACTTGAAAAAATACAGACTCTAACAATACTCACAATACTGACTTGGTGGTGCTGAACTCCTTACTTGGATGTATATTTTATAATTTTCCATACCTCTTAATAATTTTCAGTTATCTCTTTGACAGTCACTTCTAGCTTAATTCCACTCTGGTCAGAGAATATACCTCATATGCTTTCAATCTTTTGTAATTTGTTGAGACCTGTTTCATGGTCCACTAGTAAATGTTTTGTGAATACTTAAAAAGAATATATACAGTATACTGTTTCTGATGAGAAATTTGATGCTCATCTGTTTACTTAACATTTTTCTTTAGTGGGAGTCTGTCTATGTCTCTGAAACTTTTAGAATACTTTTATTTGTGCTGTCATATTTGTAATGGTATGTAACTCTATGATAATTATTTGTTCTACTATATTGTTCTTATTTTTGTTTATCTTATTTGATTGCCTCAATGCCAATACGGGATCTTCCAGGGCTCTGCAGGATCTTGTTCCATTTCCTTGTCGTTGTTCAGGCTTCAGTTCTAACACCACCCCATAAAACATATAACCTCCTGATCTAAATAAACCCCATCTCTCTATCATGGCTCCCAATTTTGTCATCCACATTGTATTTATCATCATCTGATCTTGTTATTTGCTGTCTGTTTTCCCTACTAAAATGTAAGCTCAGGGGCAGGAATTTTGTCTTCTTCATAGCTGCACCCTCAATGCCTCTACCAGTTCTTGTAATGTGAGAGGTGTGCAGATATTAATTGAATAAAGGCATAGCCATGAGGTTCTAGACATGGTGGAATGAAGGAGAGCATGCTTTAGCTTCCGCTCAAAGTTCAGCTAACTTAGGCACAGCCTCATTGCCAGAACTTCTCATCCAAAATTCGTCTTCACTTCACAGACAGAGAATCCAGGATGATAGGGTCTCTCTTTCACCAGCTCTCACCTCACCTGCAGTTTGTTGTTTATTATATCTCTTCCTATACTTCTAGTTTGTTGTTTATTATATCTCTTTACTACATTGCAAGATTCATTGTTTCTCACGACCCTTCCAAACACCATGCATATGATTTGATCTTGACCCTGCATTCCTTCATCCTGTCACCTGCCTGTGTTTCAGAAGAGTAGCACAGGTAAAAGCAAACAAGGGGTAACAAATATGGAGTTAAAGTGGACAAAATTCCCCTGCTTCTCCTTGCAGACAAAATAGGTGCTTTAACCCAGAGCGGGGCTCTGCCAGGATCTTGCTCCTTCATAGACTCAGTGTCCAAGACCTGACTCTCTGCAAAGATCCAGAGAGGATGGGAACAGCTCTGCCACCAGAAAGACTGTTTCAAGGGCATCTGCATTGTCTACCTCAAATATTATAATACAAGATGCCAGATTGTTTAGCCTAAAAATCCTTTTTAGGCTGAGAGGAGTTGAACATGACTGGATGAATAGTACATAAGATGAAATCATGTTTGTCCTCTGATATTTTGTTGACCATAAGTGGACACTCTGATCTCCAAAAGCACAATGAAGTTGAATGGGCATTGGACAGAACTGCTGAGTTCCTTTGAAAAGCCAAGAGGTAAAAGCTATAAAAGTACATGAGTGCCATCTGGAGGTAAAACTAGTACTGCAGCCTCTTTAAAGGCTGCTCATGCAGAAGTCACAGAGATTTGTTCCCAGAGACCACTAATCATCACAGCCTGATAGTTGTCCTCACCGTCCGTGAGGGAAGTAAACAAGTTTGTTTGTTTTGTTTTTTGTTTTTGTTTTACATCTGGATCAAATATACCTCCACCTCCCTTGACATCTGCAGATCACTGTAACTTCTTCCCTGACCGTTCCTAGTGAGTTTTATCATTTAATCAGTCCCAAGTCAGAATGTTGACTATCTTAACCATTTTTCATCCCATAAATGCACTTTATTGAGCTTGTATATATGAGATAAAATGAGAGGCACTAGCTTGCACAATCTATAGGAATGATGTATTTTCCAATCTCAGGGTAGGAGGTCACTATTTAGCCGACAAATATTTTTTAACATATTCTTTCCGCTCAGCAATGGGACCATCTGCAGATACATGACAAATCAGTCCTTGGGCTGAAGGGGACACTGTGCAGTCTCTCCCCTCAGTGGGAATAGCCTGTACAACGTTTCTGAAATGCGCTCTCTGCCCTTGCTGGGACAGGGTCCTTTGGAAGAGCACCATCTGCAGGACAAGTGAACATCTGCAAGCAGGTCCCTGTGCAAATTACGGGAGTCAGGAAGAAGCAGTTGAACCCCAGCTGTCACTTTTGGAATGCAGGACTGCTGATCCTCGGGCTAATTATTTCTCAGAGATGATTTCCTAGTTTGTTAAATGGAATGATAATACCTATCTGTGGTCTGATAGTAAGGACCAGCAAGAGTATTTGTGATATACATATTACCTAGCCCAATTCCTGAAACTAAGAAGGCCTGAGAAAATACCAGCTTCTACTATCATTCTGATAATAATAAGAAGAATTCTAACTTATAAGATTAGTTCTTCTGCCTTGCAGAATTGCTGTGAGGAGTAGATTAGGGTCCCATATATGATAAACTGCCAAATGAGACAGCACTGAAGGTTTTTTCATCAAGAGGAGCTGCCAGTGGCTTCCCTCTGACAAACATTGTACGTTTTATTGCCTTGAAGTGGATCTTTGACTTCTCTCTAAGCACTTAGGTTGCACCTCTTAGTGGGTACAAACAAAAGACCACAAAGTCCACACTGAATGTGGAATAGGTGTGTTAATAGGATTCTTGGAGGCTTACGAAGAGTGTCCTTTGCAAATACTCTCTACTTAGAAGAGGCTAGATTTGCAAAGGGCCAAAGAATCTCTAAGGAAAGGGATTAAAGCCTGTCTCTTCCCTTCTGAGAATCAACAAGATGAAGATCTCTTTGATAGACTGAGGGAACTTAGAAGCATCACCAAACTCTTTAATTATAAGATGTTCTTAGAAAAGTCAAAGAAAGTACCTATGATAAACAGCTAGACCTTGACTAGTTCAATGAGAACTAAAAACCTTGTAACCATTTCTTTCAGCCTCAGACTGGTGAAGGGCACCATTCAAGCATTGCATCTAGAATATGGTAGCACCCAATCAATAGTGGTTCTTATTGCTGATATTGTTCCACATGGTTTCTTGCTAATCCAAGCCAGAGCTATGTCATCTGGCAGCAGCCTCATCTGGGTCACGTTAGCAACCTCTCTCTGAATGCTGCCTCAGTGGCTAGGCCAGAGCCCCCTTAGGATGGGGGAGAGACTGCAAGGCAGGGGGCCCGGGCCAGGCTGCCAGACACAGACAGGGCTCAGAATTCCAAAATATTCTTCACACACTCCTCCCTTTCGGTGCGTGGTTTTCCCCAGCAGGGAGACATTCGAGAAATGCCTCAAGATGATGCTGGCTCTTTGAACATGTCTAATGAGAACAACTTGCTGTAAGTGGCATATGTAAAGGTGACTGGCCAAGCCGCAGATTTTTTTTTCTTTTTCCTTTTCCCCACTAGTGTTATGTTTCTTGTACAGTTTGGTGCAGAATAGAAAGATAACAAACAGGAAAGGGGATGAAGTAATAGTTCTTGTGGATGTGACGAAGTCCAGAGGCCTCAAATGATCTCTTGAGTGCATTGCACTTTCTCTCCCAGTGGACTTGTGTTTGCTATACGAAGAATGCACTGTTAAGGACTTGAAACCACACAGTGGTAACCTCAACCAAACGGCAATTGGAAGGTACACTGCCATTACTAATTTGCATCTTGATCGGGCAGCTTTCTCTAAAATGCACACTTAATTACATTAGAGGCATGGGAAATAAATCATATTTCCCATATGATTTCCCAATCATATGGTTGGGATTGCCTTATAAATACAAACAGCCCGATTTATCTTTCAGTTAGTTTATTGGTGACAAATTTCAGCCTATTGTCCTAATGATGCTATAACATCATCTCCTAAAAATGAAATGCAAATTAAATTTAGTGAAATTCCTCAAAAACAATCTGGGGATAGTGGGCAATGGGAACTTGTGGGGTCCAGGAAATAACCCATGCTGTCTTCTGTAATCACCTGGGGAGATAAAAAAAAAAAAAAAAAAAAAAAAAAAACAGCCAAAACCGGTTTGGCTCAGTGGTAAAGTGTCGGTCTGCGGACTGAAAGATCCCAGGTTCGATTCCGGTCAAGGGCATGTACGTTGATTGCGGGCACATCCCCGGTAGGGGGTGTGCAAGAGGCAGCTGGTCGCTGTTTCTCTCTCATCATCAATGTTTCTAGCTCTCTATCTCTCTCCCTTCCTCCTCTCTGTAAAATATCAATAAAATATATTTAAATATATATATATATAAATAAAATAAAATAAAATAAAATAAAATAAACAAAAACCAGTAATGCCCAAGCCCCACCCCAGACCTATTAAGTCAAAATCTCTTGGGATAGACTCAGTTATCAGGATGTTTTAAAGCTTCCCTGGTGATTAATAAGTACAATCTAGAATGAACACCGTGGATATAAATCAGCCTCCTGATTATGCAGGCGAGGCTGAGGCCCTGCGGTGGAGGTGGCTTGTATAGGACTCCCAGGGGTGGCTGGGAGAGCCCTGACCAGAGCCTCCAGCTCAGCCCCAGTTGGCATGCTTCCCAGCTGCCTATCCTGCTTTAACAATTCTTTGCTTTGGTTTCTTCTCCCCAGACAGTCTACCTCCGAAACCATGTCTCTGTTTCACTCAAAGATTTATCAGATTTGTATGGAGCACCTACTATGTGCCAGAAAACCCCATTGCTGGAATAAGCTCATACCTATTGAGTGGCCAGGCCTTTTCTACTGCAGCGTTCCTAAAAGGCCATAAGCAACAGCTCCTGACTGATCCTACCGCAAGAGGGCGCCAAAGGCCCCACTTTTCTTTGTACAGACCTCCAATTGGGCAAATCAAGGGATGGGCAAACATATTGCAGGACGCAGGCCATCCAGGAACAGGGTAAGGGCCTAAAAATGACCTCTAATGATCTTTCAGGCATGAGATATTGTGCTACCCACCATGAGGAAGGCAGTGGGCTACCCCAGATAGAGCAGGCTTCACAGCCAAGTGTCCCTTGATCCTCGCTGGTTGACAGTGCAACTCAGATCTTCTTCTATAAAAAAAATTACAGGAGAACCAAGATGGCGGCATAGCTAAACATATCAGGGCTGCTGGACCACCTGTACTTTCTGCCTCCCACAACCACATCAAAATTACAACTAAAATACAGAACAACTGTCATGTAGAACCATGGGAAAGCTGGACATAGACAATAGGGTGGCGAGGGCCTGGGATGGGGTGGGAACTGGATGAAGAGGAGCTGGGGGAGGGGGGGAGGGACATCTGTAATAATCTCAACAATAAAGATTTTATTTAAAAATTTAAAAAAGTTACAGAAGGTTGTGTTAAGAATTAAATGTGATCAAATATGTGAGTGTGCCTGGAATATAGCAAGTGCCCAATAAATAGTGGCTGGCATCTTCTGATGTCCCTTCCTGTCCTTTATCTCCCTGTCTTTCATCCTCATCTGCTCTAGATTGAATGTTTGTGTCCCCAAAATTTATATGTTGGAATCATTACCTCCAATGTGATGGTATCAGGAAGCAGGGCCTTTAGGTGGTGAAGTCATGAGGGTAGACCTCTTGTGAGATTTGTGCTCTAAAAAAGAGACCCCAGAGAGCCCCCTTCCCCTTCCCACCATCGAGGACACAGCGAGAAGACAGGAAGCAGGTCCCCACCAGACACTGACTGTGCTTGCGCCTTGATCTTGAATTTCCAGCCTCCAGAGTGTGAGAAATAATGTCTGTTTTTATATGCTACACAGTGTGTGTCATTCTGTTCCAGCAGCCCCAATGGACTAAGAAACCATTCTGCTCTTTCTTCCTTTTCTCCAAAAGCCAAGTCATGCAGGGAAAGCCGGAGCCACAGAGTACCCACTATGGGGAGGAATTCACTTTGTAGCCTTCCCTGAAGGACTGCCCTATAAACTTCAATCTGTAAACTTGACATTCTTCAATTATGAGATGAACAAAGCCTCAGGTGGCCCTGTTTGTCACCCATCCTTCCACCAGATAATTAGTCAGGGGATCTTCAGCATCCCAGCTCTGTCCTCTCCACCCCTCCCTGGCTGCCCAGCCACAGTGAGGAGTGGTCTTTGTCCTCCAGACTTGGTTGGACATCCAAAGTTTGGAACTCACTGCCTATAAGGCAATGCATTGATAGCATAGCTGTCTCCATTTTCAACTCAAGCTTTTCTGCCTTGGGCCTTCAGAAACTTAGAGTCAGAGATCCAGCCCCCAGAGTCTTCCCTCCTTCAGACTTTATCCAACCACACCCCCCCCCCCCCCCATCCTGGTAAAACCTATCCAAAGTGTGGTTTCCCACACATGAAGATGACTGGTTCAGTGTGTTCTGACCCGGATGGAGGGCAGGGTGACTCACATGTCATTGCCGGGCGAGTCTGCATGCACCTGGGAGCAGCCAATCAACCTGCCTCTTCCTGTTCCCCTCAGACTGCCCTAGTTCTCAATGTCCTCACATGAACAGTGCAAAAGACTGAGCTCCTTAAGACTAGATGTTTATGGTTGGGGACTTGGGCTTAAAGCCAGACCAATTCCCCAGCCCCTTCCTCTTGTCCTGTCTTACCTCTTTCCTCCCCTTTTCCCCAACACAGATAGGTGTCTATCTGCTAACCAACACCCACAGAGCTCAGCTTGGCGTCAAAAACCTCTTATTGAATGATTCCAACTCTTACGTTCTTTCCAGGACAAATACAAACGATTTCCCAAATGCAAAGCTGTCTTTCCATGCTCAGCTCAGCACAACCAGAGTTGGTCCTGACCAGTATGTGGAGTGACTGGTTCCTCCCAGGACTGCACAAGAGATCATACCTACTGTGAGGATGCATCAGCCCTTCCCTTCCCTTCTTCTCCTTTTCTCCCTCTCTCTCAACACCCCCCCCCCCCCCCCACACACACACACAGCCTGACCACCTAGCTGCAGAACTGAAATCTCCTTAAGCATGAGGATGGTCCCTGTTTCATTCCTGTTTCCCCAGCAAAGGTCGGGCGCCCAGTACATTCTCAATAAATGGGTGTTGGTCTGAGGCCAGCCATCAGGGAGCAGCTACTTAGAGAAGCAATGAGAAAAATGAGTCCTGTCTGGATTTCCTGCTGATTAAATCCTGCATTAGAGTTCTAACTGGAAGGTTTTAAATTATAGAAACATTTCTGTGAGAGCCTCCCTCCCTTCCTTTCTCACAAAGCCCAGACTCCACCTTGGGCTCCAGCCTCTTGGCTGCAGCCTCTTGGGGAGAGGGCGGGTGTAAGGTATTTCTTTGGAAGGTTCCAAGATTCTTCTAGGACTACTTGCATGCTCCCCTAAAAGCTGAGAGCCTGGGGAACCCCTTCATTAGACCATATCTGCCTCACTTAGTGTCCTTTAGTCCAAGGATTTTCTGTGTAACCCAGGTTTGCCTGACTACAGAGCCTGTGCCCAAAACCACTGGGCCACATAACCTCTGACTTTGTCAGCAGTTAGAGGTTCCTGTGATGAGAGCAGTGTACATTAGCCAAGCTGGCAGGTCCAGGTGCTACAGCAGAAAGTCACAGGAGGGCTCAACCCAGCTTCATGAGGAGGCAATCAGGGGTGTCAGAAAAACTGCAGAGGCTGGATGATTATATATAACAGAATCTATTCATTTATTCATTCATTCATTCATTCATTCATTCATTTATCCATCCATTCATTCCTAGAAAAGAGGCATTATAAATATGGTAAAAGCAAAAGTTCTAGAATCAGACAGAACTGTGTTTAAGTCTTGGCTCTGCCATTAAAAAAAACCTATGTAACCTTGGACCTGCCCCCAACTCTCACTCAACTGTGAATTTGAGAACAGCTATATCCCTATTTCAAAGGTTGTGGTAAAGATTAAATGAGATAACGTGTATAATGCAGTTAGTCATTTAATCCTCATAAAAGTCTGGCAGGATAGATGTTGTTATTCTTGTCATACAGATGAGGAAACTGAGGCACTAGGAAGTGAAGGAAATTTTCCAAGTTTGCTCAGCTTGACCTGGCCAAGGGAGTGGGCCAGAGCATACAATTCTGCCTGCCCAGTCAGCCTGTGTTACTTGTCAGTGCCTGTGGGGTGCCCTGCCATCTGGGTGCCCACCCTTGTGGAGTTAGGCATCAAAGTAGCCCAGAAAAATCATATGCAACGCCCTCAGAATCCACTTTTTCCCAGGAGGCTTTGCAGCACCAAAAATGAACTTGTTTCTGCCCCAACTCCTGCCGACAACATGTACATCAATAACAGCAGCCTTGCTCTCATCTGTGATGGGCAGAAGGTGCTGCCTCCCAGGCTTAAGCTCTCTCCCCCTTCAAGAAACTACCTGTGTAGCTCTCAACAGCCTGGGAAGGCTACTGTCACAGGCCTGTGTACCTGAGAGGCTAGTGCTCAGAGCAGGTGCCACCCCTCTCTCCGCTTCTAGAGACACTACCCCAATGTGAGCTCATTAGCCACTCTCAAGAGGTCCTGGCCCATCTCACCTTCTCTCAACCTTCCCTTGGTGTCTCTCTCATCTTAGGATGGGGGGTGGTGGTAAAGGGGGGGTCTCCCTCTTTTCACAGTTCTCTTGCCCCCTGATCTAGAAGACAAGCTCCACACCCCCAGCACATCTCTAGGAGTAACCATCTCTACATCATGAGCAAAAGGAAGATTTTATGGCTCTGACAGATGGCGACACTTAAGAATCACCCCAGATAGTTCCCTAGGCAAGAGGTTTTGATTTGGAAGAACCTGTGGTAAGGGCTAAGAAGCTGCGATTTTAACTGTGGGGACTCCTGACGCCAGCCCTGGGGAGCGCGCTGCTTCAATGCTCCTCACTCAGGGCCTTGGGGCAAGACACCAGCCATTAAAACTCAGTCAGGACCTCCAGGGTGAAGCTGACAAAGCACAGGCTTCAGAGAAGACAAACCCTCTTCACATCCCAGCTGCACCACTTTCTAGCTACAGTTTGTGACTAATGGCTTCACATCTGTGAGCCTCGGTTACCTTGTCCCTGGTGCCCTCTCCCTCCTGCTTATTTTTGGAATTATTGAGAGGACTAAAGGAGGTATTACATGTCAACTGTGGTGTCCAGAGCGTGTGAAATCAGTTTCTCTTCAGTCTCTGCTTGCACCGCGACCATAGGGACCTCATCCTGTGTCTCTGGATTAGTAAAGGGGGCAACAGATTGAGAATGTCTGGGTATGTCTCTCTCTCCCCATTGAGCTGTGAACTCCAGGGGTACCAGGGTCATGATTAAACCCTCTTCTTATTTCCAGGGCCTAGTGCAGAGCCTGGCACACAGTTGGGTCTCTGTGAATTGTAGGAACTGTTAAAGAGAGAAGACCTCCAAAGTGTTCTTCCAGCCAGGGGTCCTCAGTCAGTTCATGCCAGAATAACAAAACCTACATGTTTATTGAACAACTAGTTGTTACCAGGCACTATCCAATGGACTTGACATACATCCCTTCTAATCCTTACACAACCCCTGAGGCTATGGAGCTCAACTGTGATCCCCACATCATTCTTCCCCTCCCTCCTTCTCCGCCCCCCCCCCCTCCCCCCGCCTTAGGCCAGTGGTAGGCAAACTGTGGCTTTCGAGCCACATGCGGCTCTTTGGCCCCTTGAGTTTTTAGCAAAGGCCAGCTTAGGAGTACCCTAATTAAGTTAATAACAATGCACCTACCTATATAGTTTAAGTTTAAAAAAAAAAAAAAATTGGCTCTCAAAAGAAATTTCAATCGTTGTACTGTTGATATTTGGCTCTGTTGACTAGTGAGTTGGCCGACCACTGCCTTGGGCGATGACTGATTTGGAAAGGTAAGGTATCCTGCCCAAGGTCATGCAGCGAGAGGATGTCAGAGTCAGGACTAGAACCCAAGTCCATCCAACCCCCAACGCTTGTGCCTTTCTCATTGCAGCCACATCCTCTGCCTGTAGCTCCTTTCCCATCCCCAGGACTCATGAAGGTCATGGTGAAAGGTACAACAGAAGCCAAGCCAATCCCCAGGTCCACAACGTGCCTTAATGCCCATCTGATATATACTCATCTAAAATGTCCAGCAGAACAAAACCATAAAGTCATAGCCTTATTTAGTGTTTCTCCTAGTCTAGCGCTGAGGCAGCTCCATAACTCTTGGCCAAGAATATTATTTCAAATAACTCACGCGGACAGCTGTGTAACCAAGAGGAGAGATAGATGGGTCCTGGAATGCCCCTTCGCTGTAGATCACAACCCCCCCACTCCCACACCCTCCCCCAAGCTGCCCAGACAGAAAGGGTCAATGATTAATTATGCTAAGATAAACAGAGTTAATTTTCTTCCTGGATAAAACTAATTACAACTGTGTTTGTTTTGGTAGGACACGGAATTACTGTCCCCAGTGACAAATCTTCCTAATTGAAAAGAGTGTTTATTTTAAAGGGGTGGGGGCTGGGGTCACTAAACAACAGTTAGCTAGTGTTTTCCCCATTTTTCATTTGAAGAGGGACAGTGATTAGGTGTTGGCCTCAAAGGAACGTGCAAAATCTCTTTCTCCGGGACCCCTCCCTGGGGCCTATTGGAGGGTCTCCTGGGCAACAGGGTGGGGAGAAGTATTTGTCGATTTGGAAGAGATTTCTAGAATTCATGCCCTGTGGCTGCTTCGCTCTTAGGGGTGGGTGAAATCAGGGTAGCAACCACTTCGGCAACCCAGTGAGGAGTGAGGAAGAAGTGTTTTAAAGCCCACCATCAACCACTATCATAAATTGTGGAAGAACATGGGCCTAAATTCAAAGAAATTTTTGTAGCATTACACTACATCAGATTGAGGGCTGAGACACTGGGGAGGAAGAAAGGAGAGAAACAGAGTCCAAGCTCTCAAGGAGTCCATGGCCGAGTGAAGGAGTCACTGGAAGGTGCTGCAGGATGAGGGTGAGGGGAGCGTGGGGAGGGGAGAGGGAGGAGAAAGAGCCTTCATGCACAGGGACCAGCGGGAGTGAAGGTGTGCATGTACCTGGTGTGTTTAGAGAGCTGTAAACACAAGAATTGAGGCCCATGACTGCAGATGAGGCTGGAAAGACTGGTACTTGTACCACAACAGGTGGTATTAGATTGCTAGAGCTGCCATTAAACAGTACCACAAACTAGGTGGCTAAGACAACAGAAATTGGTTTTCTCCCAATTCTTGAGGCTGGAAATTCAAAGTCAAGGTGTGGGCAGGGCCATGCTCCCTCCAAAGCCTCAGGAAAGGATCCTGCCTTGCCTTGTCCAGCTTCTGGCAGCAGCCTCAGCTGTTCGCTGGCTCAGGACAGCCTAAAGCCAACCTAACACCAACCTCTGCCTCCATTTTCCCATAACCATGCCCCTCTGGGTTTCTGACTGAGCAACTGAGCTGAAGGAGGGAAAGCCCATTGACAGGGAAATGAGTCCTTTGGGACAAGTGGCATTTTAGCTATCTGATGAAAGATCCTCAGGAAGCAGGTGAGTGTCAGGGTGTAACAGTCAGACACTTGCCTCTGGAGAGGCAGATTTAGAAGCCATGAAGAAAGAAAGCAAGGAAATGGATGGCACCTTGCCATCCATTAAAGCCCACATACAGAGAGAAGAGAAGAGGATTCATGTCAGAAGGGGAACCTGGCACATAAGGGGTTAAAAGAGGTAGTCGGGACTAAGCTGAGAAAGCACTGCCATAGAGGTGGGCGGGAAGCCAAGTCTGAGTTCTTGGCCACCACAACTAGCTTCCTGCCACTATGTTGCACACAGCAGAACTAATGTCCCTACGTTAAATTGGCTTGAAGAAGATGCCCATTGTTCTCATAGTGTGTGTCTGTGTATGTCTATGTGTGTGCAGGCATGTATGAGTGCATGTCTGTGTGTGTCTGTGTGTATCTCTGTGTGATTGTGTGTGTGCAAGCATGCACGTGTGCATGTCTGTGTCAGTCTGTGTATACATGCATGCACAAGTGCATGTCTCTGTGTGTGTCTGTGTGTGATTGTGTGTGTGCAGGCATGCACATGTGCATGTCTGTGTCAGTGTGTGCATGTGTGTGTGTGTGCATGCATGTGTTCATGTCTGTGTGTGTCTTTGTGGTACACATGTGCTTTCTCCCCCCAGACTCTGCCATCTCTCTGAGGGCATTATGAATCATGTTCTCTGCTTTTCTTGAATCCCTCAGAGGTTCCCTGAAAAGAATTTTGCACAAAGCAAGTGCTTATTGCTAAATATGTAAATAAATAAACCTCTGTCAAACACTTACCTAGTGCCTCTCATGGATAAGTTTCTCCAACACCAACCTAATCCAGGGCCCCAAGTCAAATAGGTCCTTCGGAATGTTGACGAAAGGAAAGCAGGAAGAGGGGTGAGGGAAAAGGACCAGCCAGCAGTCAGCAATACGTACCATAAGGAGAGTAAGAGGCTCCACAGGAGCCATGCGCTATGAAAGGGAGGGAAGAACAGGGGCCTGAGAATCAGGACATCCAGGTCCTAATCCTCCCCTCACAGCAACTCAGCTTTCTGGGCCCCATTTGCTCTTCTATCAACTTGGGAATTTAGGCTAAAACTTTTCCAAGATCCTCAGCCTCTGTGAGACTAGAATCCAAATGAACTGTATTCAAAGTCAAAAAGGATATAGAGAAGAGATGAGCCCCATTTGACTGCTATAATTACACACAGCAATGCCTATGTTTCCTCGGGTAATCATTTCCCTTGTCTCACTGAGGCACAGGAGCCGAGCAGCGGGGGCCAGGAGAGCTCCCAGGCAGCGCAGAGGCAGCCATGCAGCCTAATTGGGGACACGGTCTCTGCGGCCAGGGCGCCAGGATGTGAGTCCTGGTTCAGGCCAAAACACGTCCCACGCAGTTTTGAATTATTTGGGGCTTGGAGTTGTTCCAATAATAGCTAAAGACACTGACTCAGGAGGAGGGTCCTTCCTGTAGCTCCTCAAAAAGTATTCTCAGATGTCTGAGTTAGCGGGGAAATGACAGCATTGTAAACCACAGTGGGCAGGGCTCTGACTGGGCCATGTCCTCCCTGGACACGTCCTGCCTGGACTCAGCCTCCTTATCCAAGGTTTCGTCAGTAAGCTGTAAGCTCCCTTTCAATGCTGACACACTGTAAAATCTCTCTCTCTCTGGGTTCCAGGAGCTCAGGGTGTGGTCTGCACTGCATCACTGCACACCTCATACTTGTGTGGCTGCCATGCTTTGGAACATTCTTAAGGCAGTGGCTTCCAAATAGCAGGTCACTGCAGCACACTGGATCATAATTACCTGTGAGATTTTATAAATGTGTATGCCTGGGCCCTCACCAAGTCCATGCTACTCCAGATTTCGGAATTGGGCTTGGGCATCTGTGCTGTTAGACATCTCCCAGGAGATTCTGCAGCCGCCAGCAGAACCTGTTGTGCAACCTCACCTACATTTCAGGCATGGCACCTGCCGCCTGGTGCCCACAGAAGGTACTGCAGGGACCGCACAGGCCCAGGAAGCTCATGCGCAGGTGGAATGGGACTCTAGGATTTCTCATCTGGGTAATCAGCCATCAGACAGAGCTGGGCTTTGCTGCTCACTCTGACACCTTCCAGCAATGTAACCATGAGTGTGCTTAGAAAACCTGGGAAGAAATCCAGTGTCAATATGGGTTCTTTCTAGGACTAGCAAAAAAGGTTCTACTTCTTTCTCCTATGAGTGGGGAAAGTGGTTTTGCTAAGTAATGTTTCATCAGATGATGATAAAGACAGGGTAATAAGAGAGGAGACCATGAAGATGTGGGGAGAAAAAAAGAAATGCATATGTTTGGGTTTGCTCAGACTTTCTCTTTCATCAGTGGAAGGGAACTTACCAGTTAATACTGGTAAGTATTAACAAAGGATATAATAATAATGGTGAGCCCTTAGGTGGCGCAGACCATGTGCCAGACACAGGTCAGGGTTTTGTCTGTACTAGCACTGTTCTTCACAACAGCCCTATGAAATAGGCACAATTACTGCTTTGGTCTAAATGTCTGTGTCCCACCAAATTCAGATGTTGAAATATAACCCCCAAAAATGATTGTGTTAGCAGGTGGGGGAGGGGCTTTAGGAAGTAACAAGGACATAGAGTGAGATCCTCATAAATAGGATTAGTGCTCTTATGAAAGACACTGAAGAGGTCCCTACCCTGTCTACCAGGTGAGGATACAACAAGAAGTCTGTGGTCTGGAAGACAGTACTTACCCAACTACTCTAGCACTCAGATTCCTGTTGTTCATAAGTGTCCTGTGTATGGTGTTTTGTTATAGCAGCCTGAATAGAGTAAGACAATTACTATCCCCGTTTTACATATAAGGAAACCAAAGCACAAAGAGGTTAAGTGACTTGTCCAAGGCCACATACCTCTTTGATGCCTCTCACTGAAAGATGGTTTCATGCACACTGATCTAACATATTACCTGCTTAAAATGAGTTTTCCTAAAATGTCCCCTTTCCTCATCTACAGGTAAGCTGTCCTGGTCTCCCTAGGAGATGCACCAACAGGAAATAGCCAGGGGAAATAGGAAAAAACTCAACATAGGCAAAATGTTAGAAAAATACCATTATTGCCAAAACCGGTTTTGCTCAATGGATAGAGTGTTGGCCTGCGGAATGAAGGGTCCCGGGTTCAATTCCAGTCAAGGGCATGTACCTTGGTTGCGGGCACATCCCCAGTAGGGGGAGTGCAAGAGGCAGCTGATTGATGACTCTCTCTCATCAATGTTTCTAAAACTCTATCCCTCTCCCTTCCTCTCTGTAAAAAATCAATAAAATATATATATATTTAAAGATACCATCCGTAAGAGAATGATGTTATGTTAACTGAATTTTCCCTGGACTGGAGTGGTAGATATAAAACTACTACAATCAGTATTTCAGATCTGAAATTTTTACACTCCATATTTAGTCAAGCAATTGTGCCTCAATTTACCTAATCTGTAAAATGGAGGAAAGAAAAAAGTAACTATCAGAACAAATGAGGTAATTTATGTACAGCACTCAGCACATTGCCTGTCTCAATATTTGGTAGCTATTATTAGCAGATCACATGTATCCATTTGATTGAGAAAGCTCAATTCTTTGGGGTATAAATAAAGTTCAACTTATTTTCTCCATTCACTGCAATTAAACATGCTTTTCCCAGGCTAACTGTCCTGGGCAGATCCCATTGCTTTTTTAATCAATCTCAGTTGTTTAAAGTCCAGACTAGTTCAGTTCACAACTTCAATGTCATATCTAATTTTTCATACCCAACTCTTCTCCCTTCAGAGTTTGCCAAACTTGTAACTCAAGTTCTAAGCATGTGAAGGAGGCTTGATCTTAACTCTCACTACTCTCCCTTCTTCGCCGAGTCTAGTGCCTCTCATGTTGAGGGAAGAAGGAATATTAGGAAGGACAGCAGAGTTCACATTAAATGAGAGGATGCTTGTCCCTGGTGGAAAGAAACCCCTGCTCTCACATGGGATCAATCTATTTCCCTCTGTTTCTGGTGCCTCTGCCAATGTGTTGATCTCCTAATAGATATTGTAGAACAGGGAGTTATGTGTTTTTGGAGGGAGCTGTTCATCTTTCTGCAGTCCCTTCCATTATTGAGAACAGCACAGAGAGGGCTAGCCCTGTCTGCCTTTATCCAACAAATAATCTCAGTCTGGATATCATCTTGCCTGATTTATGACCATAAGAGCTTCCACCTTTTTTGCCACTTTCTGTGTTTGTTTGTTTTTTCTGGAGCCCTGAAAAATATGGGGTTCTTCTTTCTGTGTTCCTCAAGGGCTGAAAGGAAGTTGTCAAAGCGGGCAAAGAGCAGAGCATTTTTTTTCTTCACAGAACAACTTCACTAGAGCATCTACTCTCCCTTCAGAAGTAAGTGGCTTTGCCAAGCTTTCTGCTATCAGACATCTGTGGTAAGAAGCTGATGCCAGGAGATTTCCACTTTTGCCCAAGATAAAGATACAAGGGTTGGATTTACCCTCTTGTCTAAAACAAACAAAGAGACACAGACAAAATATAAGAAACAACAGTTTTCAAGACATGACGACAACAAAGGACAGTGGTCTCTGAGAAACAAGAAACAAATGAGGAAAGCTTTAAGAGAGTTGTCTTGGAAGAGTTTCCAGGCTAGTGCAAGGAAGGAAAATCTGAGCAAAGGAGATGAAGCTGAGAGTCAGGGGGTGGAAGGAGCAGGTGGGGGCACATCAAATGGGTTGGAGTTCAGAGGATCAAGTAAACAAGAGGAAGAGCTATATGGAGAGAGTACCCCAAAGATATGTAGAGGATCCCTCTCTGATGTTCAGAAGAATAATGGTTGATAAATTTGTGTGAAGGTGTGAAGAAACATTGGATTTCCGTGTTTCTGTGTGCGTGGGGGTGAGGAGGGGAGGGATAATTTGAAAAGAGTAGAGAACAATGTCTAACACTAATCTAGAGCTGAAAATACTGTATCTTTCCCCAGCCAGACTGAAAGGAATTGTAATTCTTAGGTCTTACATAGAGTTCTCAAGAAGGTTTTGTTGAGTCATGGGAAATAATTAACCCTACACTCCTGCATATATGCCAAACAAATAATTAAACAAGACCTCACAAAATCAAATTGTTTTTAGGTAACATCTCAGAACAGAAATCTAAGAAGATTTATAGGAACATAAAAGATCCACCACTCAACTAGGTAAAAGTCATACTTTCTAGCATATTATCAACAATTACCATGCATGTGCCTATCCCAGTTGTTCAGTTGGTTGGAACATGTGCACCAAAAGTTACAGGTTAGATTTCTAGTCAGGGCACATGCTTAGGTTGCAGGTTTGATCCCCAGTCAGGGGCACATATGGGAGGCAACTGATCGATGTTTCTCTCTCTCTCACTCTCCCCCTAAACACACACACACACACACACACACACACACACACACACACACACAAAGAAATATCCTCAGGTGAGGTTTAAAAAGCAATAATAAAAGAAATAAAAAGATTACCATGCATGCAACAAAGCAGGAAAACAGTCCCTAATAAGGAAAGTAATTAATCTATCAAAACAATCTAAGAACTGAGACTGATATTAAAATTAGCAGACCAGGATGTCAAAATACTTTTATAATTATAGTCTATGTATTCAAAACATTAAGTAGAGACATGAAAGATATCCAAAAGATACAGTAGAACTTCTAGAGAACAATAATGTCTTAGATGAAAAAAAAAAATACTCTGGATAGGATTAAGGGTAGATTAAACATGGCAGAAGAAATAATTAGTTAACTGGTACAGCAGTGAAAAAAACAATATGAGCAAATTAAACATAAAGTAAGAAGAAATAAAGTAAAGTTCAGTGTGGAAATCAGTGAAAGAGAACACAGTAAAACAGTAGAAAAAAATCAATGAAATAAAAGCTGGTTCTTTGAGATCAATAAAATTAATCACTCTCTTGGCTAGCTTGATCAAGAAAAAAAGAAAGAAACCAAATATAAAATCAGGAATGAACTCTAGCCAGTTTGATTCACTGGCTAGAAAGTCAGACCACAGCCTTAAGGGTCTCAGGTTCGATTCCAGTCAAACACACGTACCTCAGGTGCAGGCCTGATCTGTGACCCTGGTCAAGGCCCATGCAGGAAGCAACCAATCAATGTGTCTCTTTCACATTGATGCTTCTCTCTCTGTGTCTCTCCCCTTCCCTCCACCCTCTCTAAAAATCAATTAAAAAAATATTCTCAGGTGAGGATTAACAAAACAAACAAACAAACAAACAAACAAAATCAGGAATGAAAGAAATGGCATCACCACAGATTCCATAGATACTTAAAAAATAATAAGGGACTATTATAAGCATCTGTACACCTATAAATTTGACAACTCAGGTGAAATGAACCAATTCCTTTTATGATACAAAGTAACAAAGTTTAGTTAAAAAGAAATAGATAACCAAACAGGTCTAGGTCTAATTGAAATTGAAATTTTTAAACTTTCCACAGGAAAAACTGTAGACCCGATGGCTTCACTAGTGAATGCTTCAAAACATTTGGGAAAGAAACAATACTAATTCTACACAAATTTTTCCAGAAAATCAAAGAGGAGGAAATCCAACTCATTATTTAATGTCAGCAAAACCATGATACTGACACACCAGGTAATGACATTACTAGAAAAGTAAAATACAAACCAACATCTTTCAAAAACACAGCTGCAAAATTCTAAACGAAGTTTTAACAGATCAAATCCAACAGCATATTTAAGAGATAATATGTCATGGTCAAGTGGAATTTCTCCAAAGAAGTCAAGGCAGGTGCATCTGCATTCAAAAACCAACACAAGTTCTGGATATCTGGAACACACTTAGATGGTAAATTTTATGTGATGTGTTTTTTGTCATAATTTAAAAATTTTTTAAAATTAATGCAATTCACCATATTAACAAATCAAAAGATAAAGACCTCATTACTATCTTAATAAATGCTGAAAAGCTTTAACAAAATCCAACATTCTTATAAAATCCAATTATCCAGATAAAGACTCTCCACAAACTAGAAATAGAAGGGAACTTCCTCAATCTGAAAAGGAGAATCTATAAAAATAATTTATAGCTAACAGATTATTTAATAATAAGAATTTAAAAATTGTCCCTCTAATATCAGAAATAAGAAAATATGTCCACTCTCACCATTTTTTCAATATTGTACTATACGTTTAAATTAACTCAATCATTAAAGAAAAAGAATAAAAGGGATCCAAATTAAAAATGAATAAAATTGTTGTTAATCCAAGGCAATATGAGTGTCTATATATAAAATCTAATGGGATGTGAAAAAAAACCCACAAAACTATAATTAATAAATACATTTACCAAGATTGCAGAACATAAATCAATATATAAAAATCAAATGTTTTTCTATGGGTTACCAACACATATTACAAAATAAAAAATTTCAGAAATATTTCAAAAGTATCAAAAATACTAAATAATTCAGGATAAATCTGACAAAAGATACAATAAAACATACTGAAAACTACAAAGTATCACTGAGAGAATGTAAATACAACCCAAATAAATGGAGATTTACCATATTCGTGGATCAGAAAACCAATTCATGTAATCCCAATTAAAATCCAGAAGACTTTTTTTTTCCAACTGACAAGCTGATTCTAAGATGCATCTGGAAATGCAAAGAACCTAAATAACCAAAAGAACTTTTAAAAAGTAGTGTTGGACCTTGGCCTGTGTGACTTAGTTAGTTGATTGTCAACCTGTGTATCCAAAGGTCCACAGTTTGATGCCCAGGTTGTGGGTTCAATCCCTAGTTGGGATGAGTATATGAAGCAAATGATCTATGTTTCTCTCTTTTTCACTTTCTTTCTATTTCCATCTCTCTCTCTCTCTCTAAAAAAAAAAAAAAAAAAAAAAAAAAAAAAAAAAAAAGGGGTAGATGGGATAATTTTACCTGATTTCAAGACTTATTACAAAGCTACAATAATCAAAAGTATAGCATTGAAATGAAGAAAAAAAAATAGGGCAAAGGACTTAAATAGACACTTTTCAAAAGAGGACATACAGAAGACCAGGAGACATGAAAACATGCTCAAAGTCACTAATCATCTGAGAGATGCAAATCAAAACAACAATGAGGCACCACCTCACACCTGTCAGAATGGTTATCATCAACAAATCAACAAAGGATAAGTGCTGGAGAGGATGCAGAGAAAAAGGAACCCTCCTGCACTGCTAGTGAGAATGCAGACTGATGCAGCCACTGTGGAGAAAAGTACGGTGTTTCCACACAAAAAATTAAAACTGGAACTCCCATTTGACCCAGTAATCCCACTTCTAGAAATATATACCAAGAAAACAGAAACCCCTATCAGAAAGGACATATGCATCTCTATGTTCACAGCAGCACAATTTATAATAGCTAAGATTTGGAAACAGCCTAAGTGCTCATCAGCAGATGAGTGGATTAGAAAACTGTGGTACATCTACACAATGGAATACTACATTGCTATTAAAAAAAAAAAAAAAAGGAACTCTTACCATTTGTAACAACATGGATGAAACTGGAGAGCATTATGCTAACCAAAATAAGTCAGTCGGAGAAAGATAAATATCACATGATCTCACTCATTTGTGGAATATAATGAACAACATAAACTGATGAACCAAGTTAGAACCAGAGTCATAGAAGCATCGAACAGACTGTCCAACCTATGGGGGAAGGAAGAGGGGTGAGGGGATAAAAGCTCAACCAAAGGATTTATATGCATGCATATGAGCATAACCAATGGACACAGAAGGGGTTGTGGGGAGGGAGTAAGGGCATGTGCTGGGAGGTGGGGGTGAGCAGGGAGAGGTCAAGGGGGGGAGGGGAGGAGACACATATAATACTTTAAACAATAAATAATTTAAATTTAAAAAAGAAAATAGACAAATAAATCAATAGATCAGAATACAGAGTCCAGAAATAAATCCACACATTCATGGACAACTGGTTTTTGACAAATACAGAAAGGCAATTTGGTGGAGAAAGAATAATCTTTTCAACAAATGCTGTTGGAACAACTGGATATGCATAAGCCAAAAAAAAAAAAAAAAAAAAAAAAAGAGGAAGGGGTTCAATCCATAACTCATATCATATACAAAAGTTTAACAAACACTCTACAGATTTAAATGTCGATCATAAAATTATAATATTTTATAAGAAATTATAGAAGAAAATCTTTATAACATAAGGATGAAGTTTTTTAGATTCAATATCAAAATATAATCCATAGAAGAAAATTTTGATAAGTTAGAACTTTTAAAAATTTAGAACTTCTGCGCCTCAAAAGATGCTATTAAGGAGATGAAAAGACCAGCTAGAGACTAGTGAAAATATTTATGAAACATACATATGAAAAGGACTTTTACCTAAAAATCTATAAAGAATTTCAAAACTCAATAAAAAGAAAACAAGCAATAAAAAATGGACAAAACATCTGAAAATATTTCACAAAAAAGCTATTTAAATAGCAAATAAACACATGAAAAGGTGATTGTCATTATTAGTAATTTTAAAACCACAATATAATACCACTGCACACAAAAATGGCTAAAAAGATTCATCATGCCAAGTGTTAGCAAGGATGTGGAGGAACTGGAACTCTTTTACACTGCTGGTGGGAATGTATTGTAAAATGGTAGGACCACTTCAGAAAACAGGTTCACATTTTCTTCAAATGCACAGCTACCATACGATGTAACCATTCCACTGAAGACATATGAAAGCATGTCTATAAAAGTCTTGTGCATGAGTAAACATAGCAGCTTTATTTGTAATAGCCCCAAACTGGAAACAACCCAAAATTCCACTGATTGATGAGAGGATAAATAAATTGTATATACATACAATGGAATGCTGCTCAGCAACAAAAAGAATGAGCTAGTGATACACATTGTAACACAGATGAAGCTCAAAATATTTATGCTGAGTGAAAGAAGCCAGACAAATAAAGAGGATGTCTTGTATGATTCCACTTACACAAAATTCCAGCAAATGCAAGCTAATTCTGTAGTAACAGACATCAGATCAATGGTTGCCTGGGGAGATGAGGTGTGGGATGAGATGAGAAGAGTAATTTACAAAGGAACAAACTTTTACAAAGGAAAATGGGGGATGATGGATCTATTCACTATCTTTATTGTGGTGTTGGTTTCATGAATATATACAGATGCAACACTTATGAAATGCTACAATTTAAATATGTGCAGTACATCAATTATTCTTCAATAAAGCTATTTTTTAAGAGAGGAAGGGAGAGGGAGAGAGAGATAGAAATACTAATGATGAGAGAACTTCCTACATGCCCCCTACTGGGGATCGAGCCTGCAATCCCAGGCACGTGCCCTTGACCGGAATCGAACCTGGGACCCTTTGGTCCTCAGGCCAATGCTCTATCCACTGAGCCAAACCAGCTAGGGCTAAAGCTATTTTTTAAAGAAGCAAGCATCTACCTCTGGTTCATGTGTGCCCTCAAATTCTTGTGGTCATGGGTCACAGAACTTTCTTAGCTGCTCTTAGAACTTTCTCTCCTGTTCTGCTGTGCTCTGAAGCAGGCCTGGGATGGGCCTGCAGATTCAGCACCTCAGCAAGCATCTAACCAACGAGTGAACTGCCAGCCTCCTCTTCCCATGGACACTCCCAATCTCTAGGGCTCTCTCCCTTGGAACCTCCTCTCTCACTCAGATTAAGTTAGGGGAGAAGTCAAGTCGAGGGAGTATCCTTTCTATGAACATTGCACTTCCCACTATAATTATAACAAATTTCCCTCCCTCTCCTAATATATCTTCTTGTGCTGACTTGGGGGTGGGGTGCTTCGAAGCTACAGTGAAGATTGGCTTTGGCTGGGATGTTTATTTACCTGGGAAGGAAGTATCTGATCCCAATTGTTAGCAGCTGCAGGGCAATCACTTATTCAGATAGAAAAGTCCAGCAGAGAAGCTGGATGGGGGAGCCTTGCTGTTGGCCCAGACCATAGGGGTGGGGAAGAGGCTTACAAATGGGGAGTGGGTCGATGCAGCCTTGGGCCCAGAAAGCTTCAGGCTGCATATTGAGCTAAATCAACAAGTTTTTAATGACATCTCTCTTGGGGGGATTAAGACTTGGGTCAGCCAGATCTTGAAGTCAGCAGAGTTTTGTCTCAGGCACTTCCCCCACATTCTTCCTCCCTTTCACTCCTCCTTTCAGCATTTTAGCATTGCTGAGTAGGGAGAACAGACACCCCTTGTGCCTCATGTTTTCCCACTACGTATTTTCTTTTAATGCACAATTGTTTAGAATTGACCAAAAACAAGCTATGTCAAGTCAAGTAGGTTTTAATGATGCCTGCTGTATGTTGAGTTCTGTTCTTGATGTTCTGGGAGAAGGAGAATGAGAGGGAAATCCTTGTAAGGATTCCAGAAAAGTCTAGCTTTTACTCTCCCTGCCCACTGACTGACCTCTCACTTCTCACCTGACCTGAAATTCTCTGCCTCTTCTTTGAGGCTCTTAAACAGGACATGCAAGGATTTCTGAGACCCTGGTTCCCAGGCAAGCTGGAGTTAATGTGCATGCAGACCTGCCAGGAGCGTTCTCTGAGCTCCCAATTTTGCCCAAATGGGCGACATCAATCACTACTGAAACTTCAATCTGAGAATGTGAGAATAAGAGCTTGGTTACTTGTGGCAACCTCCTGAGGACTTCCCTCCGCCAACTGGATTCCCCAGGAGGGAAGATGATCATTAAACTACCCACCTTTTTATAAACAAGATCCCATTCTTTGGTGGATATTAATGACAAGAAAGGGGTGTACTTGGCCTGCAGACTGAAGGCTCCCAGGTTTGATTTTGGTCAAGGGCACGTACCTAGGTTACAGGGTCCTCCTTGGTCCAGGCCCTGGTCAGGACTCATGCAGGAAGCAACCAATCAATGTGTTTCTCTCACATCAAAATCTCTCTCTATATTTCACTCTCTCTTAAAAAATCAATAAAAAAATATCTTTGGGGGAGGATTAGAAAAAAGGGGCGCGAGTCAAGGGAAGGAGGGGAGCATAGAGAGGGGAATCCAGGATTCCCATAAGTTTACATTGAGCCTTAAAGCTATTGTAATATAAAGTCACCTTTGCCCACTGCTTAACAGAGACCCTAAGGGTCCAACAGGGAATGTGTCCAAGGCTATGCAGATAGAGGGGCAGGACTAAAACTAGAAGTCTCTTAGACAAGGCTCATTTTCTGAAGTTGTTTTCATTTTCAAAGGAAATTTCTGAGTCACTGAAGAGATATCTCGGAATCCTGCCCTAGATGTAAAAACTTCTTGCAAACTTCTTTCTCCTCTCTTGTGATCAGGATGAAAGTTCACTTTCTGAAAGGGCTTACCTCAGAATTTTCTTCTAAGTGGAAGAAGGAGGGGGTCACTTCTCAGAATGTAGGTAAAGATAGAGCAGGAGAAACCCTCATAGCAATCTCTGTGAGGTCAATTTTATTACCTCCATGTTGTAGATGAGCAAACAAAGGACCATAGAGTTAGAGCATTTTTGCTTTTGTCAGTATTTGAATCCAAAATTGATTCAACCTGACTGGTTTAAGATATAAAAGAGAATATAGAAAGAGGTCAAAATGGTATCTTTATGGGTTAGAGTTGGAGACAAATGTGTCTTGTGACAGATACAATTCAGCAAATCTGCTTTTTTACTCTTCTTTCTGTCCATCAACTGGATGATATTTTCCAGCATTGTTCACTGTTAGGTGTCCTCATGTGACTTAGTTCTAGACAATGGATTACGGGCAAAAATATTGTAAGCCACTCCTCCCATGTGTAATTTTCTATTACTCTTCTTTTTATTCATCTGCTGTTTGGATGCCTCAATAAGTCACTAGGATGGGATTTTTTAACTTCAGCACTACAGGCATTTTGGGTCAGACAATCCTTTGTTGCAGGGGCTGTCCTATGCATTTTGGAATATTTAAAAGCATCTCTGACCTGTACCCACTGGATGCCAATAGCATCCCCATTTGCCAGCCAATGTGAAAACTAAAATGTCCACAGTCACTTCCAAATATTCCGGGGGGGGGGGGGGGGCAGGGGGGGGAATTGCAATGTCATGGTTGAGAAAAACTGATCTAGAAGATGGGAAAGCCGCACAGAAGGAACTTAGATCCTTCCCACACTTGTAAGTATCATGACCAAGAAACTAAGTTTTACTACACAACGCCACTGGAATATGGGAATTGTTGGTTCAAAAGTCAGGACTTGTGCAGTACTATTAAATGATCCCCATAAATAGATAGACTTGTGCAACCAGGCAGAGCATACTAGTCCAGGGACCATCTCAGGCTACAAGGGCCCAAGGCACCAACAAAGAGTCACTTCCTGTGGGCAGATACCTCCCAAGATAAGGAAAATAATAGTGCTGAGCTCTACATGCCCAGAACTTCTGCCCAGATTCACCAATCTGATAAGTTACTTATCTATAGTGATAGAGAAATCTGGAATGTGCTTGGTGGGAAGGCTTTCTTCTGGAAACCCCCTAAGCATGAAACCAGTTCCTCTTCTCTGGGGAACTCCAGAGCCCACTGTCTTGTCCCAACACACAGAAAATCTGCTCAGTAGAGAAAATGCCCTGCATTCTGCTCAGAACAAAACATGGCCTGTGTTCTTATTTTCTCGCTAAATATTTTCTCTTATTTTGTTACTGACATCCAGACTTAGGCTTTTGCCAAGGTCAAGGGTTGGTCTGTGACCAGACTGGGGCCTTGCTTTATGACCATAGTCTAGGCTCAGCCCATCAAGAACAGGAATCGGTCTGTGACAGAAAGAGACAATGGGCCACAGATGGATAAAACTCACAGCTTTGCCCTGTATTAACTGGTGAGTTTTGTTCAGAGATCCCATCATGCAATCTATTTTTTATTTATTATCCTTTATATTTCCATTTACAAAATAGGCCAGTGATAAGCTAACTGCTTCCCATAAAGTTGTCAAAGGAATGAAATGAGTGACCTCAGTCCAGAAAAGGGAAAGGGAAATAACTGGCTGGAAGTCAGAAAACACGTTTGGGTGTCCAAATCTGATCTGTCACTAACTGATTGTTCCAAACTAGACTAATCACTTTCCTTATCTAGACCCGCCTCAGCATAAAGTGAGGACTCTGGGTTGGGAATCTCTCTAAATTTGAATATGAAGTGCACTAAGCAGCATTAAATGGATATCCTGGTTAGGTGTCTCCTGCTAGAGGTGACCATGTGCTACTGCTTTGCCATCCCTCATCTCTCACCATGCCCAGAGCAAGCCTTGGGTGTTGTGATAGACGGCAAAAGTTGCAATAGCTCCCAATGTGTCTTTGAAAGCCCAGGCTCTCTGAAAGAATTAGATTTGTTCTCAGGCCCCTTCAGGCTATGATATCCTAGAACTCTAAGATTCTAGCAATCTAATATTCCAGATTCTAAACTAAATATTTGGGAGCCTAAAATTCTAGGAACTTGAGAGTGCTACATTCTAAAGCCATAAGAGTATAGAATTCTAAGTATAACTTGAATTTCTGCAGGAAATAAATGAGATTACATATAGTAATAACTCAAATTTGCACTGGTTCCTGCCCCATGTGCCCCAAATTCCTAATAGGTATCTTACATGTCTCCATGAATACATCTGGTCAGTTGGAAGGTCATATCTTCTTACTTCTTACTGGGCCATTCAGTAAATGGGACTATAAAGGATGGTGAAGAAAAGAAATGGATTGCCCTTCCTCACTTTCCTGCCAGGTCTATCTGCCTAGAACTGAGCATCACTTGGTCAACCCCAGCCCATTCACATACATCACTTAGCAAGGTCAACTTTGTCTAAACCTCAATAATAAACAGAGGACTAAATTTAAGCTGAGCTCCTTACTTCTTAATATGCTTATCATTCAATATTTTTAACATATTTTATGATTTCAGAGAGGAAGGGGATGGAGAGAGAGATAGAAACATCAATGAGGAGAGATAATCATTGATTGGCTGTCTCTTGCATGTCGCACATTGAGGATCCAGCCCACAACCCGGGCATGTGCCCTGACTGGGAATCAAACCATGACCTTCTGGTTCATAGGTTGACGCTCAACCTCTGAGCCATGCCAGCCAGGCTCATTCAATATTTTAATATTCCATATTTCAAAGTTTCAGAATCCTAAGTTTCTTACAATTTACAGCTTGAGTATTCTTAGGTTTTAATTGACTAGGGTTTTCTTTTTTTTTAATTAGATTTGAAATACTATGATTCTAAGATAGTAGGACATGCTAGAGTACACCCTGACCTCTGGGCTAAAGAAAGGCAGGGAGGTTTAGCTAGTTCTGAGCGAGGCTGCCAGAGGGAGCAACAGGCCTCAGGTATGATCATAGCCAGATGGAAAGAGTGCTGTGAACCAGGATGGGAAGAAGAACATTCAAGCTTCTTCATAGATCGCTCGGAGTGCTCACACCCGAGAAGGCTTCCCAGGCCCTTGGCAGGCAGCAAGAACCAATTTAACAGCCTACAATCCAATGTGTTATTTATTTTACAAGTAACTATAAATAGCAAAATAAAACCGAGAGCTGATGTCTGTGAGCAGGCTCCAGAGTCATTAAAGCTGCCTGCGGCTGCACACTTGGTAAGTTCTTCTACCAGGGATAAGGGTGGACCCCTGGGCTCCCACACGCCTGGTCCTAACCCCACATCTTGCAGGATTTGGAGATGGGAGGTTTGATCCTTCCCAACTTGGCCGCAGACCCCTCTGGCCATGGTGAGTGGTGGGAAGGCGGGTAGACTGTGAAGCAGTGGAAGTGATTTAGGCATGTGTCAGGAAACTGGGCCTGGACTGAATCTCAGATTTCATAAGAAGCCCAGGGGCTGGCAGAAATTCTTAGCCCAACACATCCCAGAGCCAGGAGCACCATCAGCAGCCAGAAGGAGTGAAGTCCCAGCTTGAAGAAAATTGAGGGCAGAAAGAAAGTTTTCTCTGCTGTGGTAGGGCTGTGCCTCCAATAGAAAGGACCCCAGTATTTTGCCTGGTGCTATGGAGAAGTTTCAACAAACACTTTTATCAACAATCTGCTGGTTTTACTAAACACCTTCTATGTGCTAGTCAACATGGGGGACAGTATGTTCTTTAATTCTTTTTATATATATATATATATTTTTTTTAATATATTTTATTGATTTTTTACAGAGAGGAAGGGAGAGAGATAGAGAGCTAGAAACGTCGATGAGAGAGAAACATCGCTGCCTCTTGCACACCCCCTACTGGGGATGGGCCAGCAACCAATGTACATGCCCTTGACCAGAATCGAATCTGGGACCCTTCAGTCCGGAGACTGACGCTCTACCTCTGAGCCAAACCAGTTTCGGCTTAAAATATATTTTTATTTATTTCAGACAGAGAAAGGGAGAGGGAGATAGAAACATCAATGATGAGAGAGAATCATGGATCACTGCCTCCTGCATGCCCCACACTGGGGATAGAGCCTACAACTGGGTATGTGCCCTGACAGGGATTTGAACCGTGACCTCCTGTTCATGGGTCAGTGCTCAACCACTGAGTCAATGCTGGCTGGGCCATTTGTTTATTCTTGAATTCCTCACACAGGCGAGTGTCCCTAAGCTGAAGCCCCAGACCTGATCCCAAGTCCCTTTTCAGTCTCACATCTGGCCCTCTCCATTGTGAACCACACTGTTTCCCCCAGTACCCCACATGGCAGCAGCACATCAATCCATCTTCCCTGTTCCCCCAGCAGGAATGTCCTCTCTCCCTTCTGGTGCTAACTCAACCTCAGGACCAGCTCAAATGTCTCCCTTTCTTCTCCAGATACTGCTTTAACTCCTAACTCCTCACACACTCAGGCTGCATTTCCCCCAGGGTCTTAAAGCACAGTTTTCCAATGTCCCATTTAAATATCAGTCTGCCCATTTGGCTGCACCTTTTCTCATCTCTGTATCTCAGCTCCTAGCACAAAACCTGGAACAGTATTTTATTGCAGACATGAAAAGTGGGAAGTATGATCAAAGCACGTCTGAATAAAACAAAAGAATCTGGGTGTGTTCAATGGAAGTAAAGTGGCATCTAGATGGACAGCAGGAGCAAGGTGTGAGTGGTGCCGGGTTTCAAACCCTGCATGATGGCTGGGCTTGAAGGCTGGTTTCTCTCTGTGCTCAGGGAATGATCGTGAGTAGGTCATTTAACCTCCTTGTCCTCCATTATAAATTGAGGTTGGTTATGAGGATTAACTGAGCGAATATATGTAAACTACTTAGGATAGTACCTGGCATATCATAAACATTAAAAATATAATATCACACTTTTTTTTTGAAGTATTAATAGTAATAGCAACATTAGGAAGAGCAGTGGCAGTAGCATCATTGTGTAGGTTAAGAGGAAAACATAAGGACTTGATGGCCAGGATGAAACAGGCAATATGGGTTGGTTTCTGGTGGAAGTTGAAGCTTTCTTACCCCCAAAATGTGACCCCTGTGAGCTGTATGGACAAAGATCAAGTGCACTGCTGAGCCCCAGTGCCCGGGGGCAGGGCTCTGTGCTGCAGAAGCACTCACATTGTTGGTCATGTGACACAATCTGTTTGAGACTTATTTCCTTGTTAGACCCACTCTTAAGATTCTAAGACTCTCTCTCTCTCTCTCTCTCTCTCTCTCTCTCTCTCTCTCTCTCTCTCTCTTTCTCTTTCTCTCTCTCTTTTTTTTTCTCTCTCTCTCTTTCTCTTTCTCTCTTTCACACACACACACACACACACACACACACACACACACACCCCTTGAGCAGAAATGCCTTCTTTTCCTTAGCTTTCCTTTTCTTAGTTTTGTCTTTTACTTAGTTTTCTACCTCTTCCTTCTACCTTAAACAGATGACTAACAGTATAGTTTGCTACAAAGAACCCCAGATAGAAAATCAGAAGGCCTGGATTCCAGTCCCAGGCCTCCCCATAACTTCTGGTGAATCCTGGACAACCCCCTCCTCCTCCCCGAACCTAAGGCCTCCTTCTCAACAGTAAAACTCTTGAGCTGCATGTTGTTCTAAAGTCCTTTCACTCTGAATGCCTCTATATGTCTGTGACAATGTTCTCTTGAATGAAACTCCTCCCTACCGACAGGAATCACACAGAGGACTTGGCTTCATCCATCATTCAGTCAATATTCATTGAATGTATAATATGTCAGGACTATACTAGATGCCAGGGTGTCTGAGACAGACAAAGTCCCTGCCCTCAGTGAGCTCACATTTGATAGGGTCTAGAGGAAGATCAGATGATAAGTTCATTACTTCACAACTGCAGGCTTCTGAAGAGAGGAGAGTACTGATGTAGAATTATCTGTACTGAATGACGTATGCTAGTGTGTCAGACCTCTTGGTCATTTCAGTTGAGTCACAATAATGAAGTATTGTCACTTCCATTTTATTTTATTTTTTAAATCTTTATTGTTGAAAGTATTACATATGTCCCTTTTTCTCCTCATTACCCCTTCTTGCCTGCTCCTGCCCCCTCCCCCAGCCTCCACCCACTGCCCCAGGCCTTCATATTATCAGTATTCATGGGTTATGCATATATGCATACACATTATTTGTTTGATCTCTTCCCACCCACCCTGTCACTTCCATTTAAAAATAGAGGCACACAAGCTAAGAGGCACTCCATAGATTAGTCGGATGTGATGGTGATGAATCCAGTGCTATGCTTGTGTTCTCTCCATAGGAGCATGCTAGTCAATCCATTTGCTTCTAAATTGTGAGGCCTGGGTACAACAGGAGAGTGAACTCCAGAGCCCACCCCCTAGGAAAGGCACCAAGGCAATGCCTTCAGTCTGGCTAAAGCTTCTTAGGGCATCTCTGCTTCAGACCACTGCAGCTCACTCCCTGTGTCCCCCTGTGTCAGCACAGAGAGCTGGGAGATTTGTAGCTACATTCTGCCCTCCTGGCCCATAACCCTATAAAATACCAAGCAGCCTCTAAGGTAGAAAAAAAAGAGGGACAGAACTGAAAAAATAAACACTGATGAAGATTAAAAATGACTAGTGAGTCTTGGGAATTTACGTCTCATAAAGTAAGATGGCCAAGAAGGCCAGACTGGGAGCAGACAGCCCTGACGCCTCTGCCTTGTGGATAATTTATCCCAGAAAGTAGAGGCCTCTGTTTGAGACCCACAAAGGCCACAGTGGTTCTCTGGATCCTCCCAGCCCGCTGTATGAACAGCCTGGCCTGTCAGGCTGACTCAGAAGCTTTGTTTTCCCAGACCAAACCCATACATTTGATACTCCTTCATTCCTTTTCACATCTCTGATATCCTCTGAGGTTCATCTTACACTCCCCATGAGGCCGACAAGATGGGGACTCTCATTCCCATTGGTCAAAGGAGAAAATTAAAGCTGACAGAGAATGACTCATCCAGGATATCCCAGGGAGTCTGGACTTAGAGCTGAGCCCTTCTTGGTTGATGTGACAGCCCACATTAGCTACACATTTTCTTTCCTTCTCATCCTTTTCCCTGAACTCCTAACCTACTCACAACTGAACTATGTTCAGCAAATTAATTAATTCAGCTAACCTCCACTGAGCAACAGTATTTACTAAGAACTGCTGCACAGAAGATGAATAAGAATAAAGAAGATGCTAATTCACAAATTAATATTTTATTTTTATTTTTTATTGATTTCAGAGAGGAAAGGAGAGGAAAGGAGAGAGAGAAAGAAACATCAATGATGCAAGAGAATCATTGATTGGCTACTTCCTGCATGCTCCCTACTGGGGATTGAGACTGCAACCAAGGCTTGTTCCCTTGACTGGAAAGGAACCTGGGATCATTTAGTCCACAGGCTAACACTCTATCCACTGATCAAAACCAGCGAGGGCAAAATTAATACTTTTTTAATATGTGGTGGTGGTGGTGATAAAAAAAAAAAAAAGATGGTGTTAATGGAGGTTACTCTCCAATGTAATAATCAGAAGAACTAAATAATAATAATAATAATAATAATAATAATAATAATGAATAATAAATAAGTAAAGTTTTGCAGAGAATCTGAGAAGAAGAGATCAATGTTGGAGAGAAGCACAAGATAATCTTTCGACTTGCTAGGTTCTTCCAAAGCAATTCCCTGGAAGAGTTTTGTACTGGATGATTTCCCATCAAAAGAGTTCATGGGTAAGAACATATTTTAAGATTAATAAGTGGCTGACAGTCACCTGGAGTTTTATGCTGATGTTTTAGCTCATATTCTTGCTGACTATGCGATGGGCTCTCCAACGTCATGCTGTCTGTCCCCTGGCTGCTACAGAGGTGAAGCCTCAGTCACAGGTTTTGAAATCTGATTAACCTGTTTTTTTATTCGAACAAGTTGTATGCCTTTGAGTTAGTTTCTCGGCCTTTCTGAACTTGTTTATCAGCTCTTAAATGGAGACAGCAATTTCTATCTCAAAGGTTTGCCTTGAAAAATATTTTTAGATGGAAAGAAAATCTTAAAACATAACTATGCTAGTTCAGACTTCATGGGAGGCCCCAAGATAATCGATAACACACCCCCAAGTAAAGTGCAAGACCACCAAGCAAGGGCTGAGAAAGGTGGTGTTGAAAACAGCTTTTGTGGTTCTTTGGTGACCACCCACCTCTGGAATATGAAAGAGGTAGGAGAGGCCAAGAACAGAGCCAAGATTAGATAGGGGATTTCTGGAAAGAGCTGTAAGTACATGTACATCTTTGTCCACTCCCTCCTTTAACTCAAGCCCAAGAAAAGTGATCTTAATGGGATAGTTGGAGATCTTGGTGTTTTTCCTATATTTGGAGGATACACTGGTCTGGAATCTGGCTCACACTGCTAAATCTAAAGGCTGGCTGACCAGCTATTCTAACAGCAGAGTAAAGAGAAGTTACTGCACTGGAGTAACCATATCCTCAGAGTTTATCAAGCAGAGGATACAGAAGTGTTTTCCGATCTGGGCCACACAAAAGGGAGATGGTAGCTCATCCTAGATCCTGTTAGAAGACCATGTGGCCAGAAGAAAGAGCTCAGCAGAGAGAGGCTGGTGGTGCTAGCAGATGCCTTGAGGCTGGGGAGAAGTCAGAAGCAGCCAGTTGGAGTAGAAATGTATTTACCCACATCAAGGGATCACCTGTATGGGGAGGAGGATGGATTTTCTCCAAAGAACCCACAAAAATACCCCCTGAGAGAATAATCAAGGTTACATGCCTGCCAAGCTCAGAGAGCATTGACCCTGGGTCTTCAAGTCTATGCTAGTGAGGTAAGAACTTTCCTGTTTTGCTCTTCTCCTCTCCCTCCCTTGGTTTCTTACTATGCAGAGACCAGAAATCCACAACAATTAGCAAAATGAAGAAGGAAAAGTGATACTCAAGTTAGAAAAAAAAGAAGAAACTGAGCCTCATTCTCTTTGCTGGAGACTGGCCAGCAGCAGTCCCAAGTTCAAGTGGGTAGTAAGAAAAAAACAAAAGGAAGTTTGAAGTTTATTTCTCCTACTAGAGGCTCAGTGCACAAAATTCATGCACTTGGGGGAGAAAGGATCCCTCAGCCCAGTGTGCCCTCTCACAGTCCAGGAGCCCCCAATGGATGTCCAAGTGACAGCTTAGGCCCACTCCCTGTGCAGGCCTGAGCTGGCAGTAGGACATCCTTAGCACTGCCACAGAGGTGAAAGAGGCTCCCACCACCGCAGCTGTGCTCACCAGCCGTGAGCCAGGCTTCTGGCTGAATGGTATTCCCCGTGTGGGAGTGCACTAACTACTAGGGGGCAGCTCCTGTATTGAGTGCCTGCCTCCTAGTAGTCAGTGTGTGTCATAGCAACCGGTCATTCCATCATTCAGTCAATTTGCATATTAGCCTTTTATTATATAGGATGGTCTTTGGTTGATTACCTCCTACCCACCCACCCACAATCAGGGCCAGGGATGGATGTGGGAGATTAGCCAGCGGGGAAGGACTGCAGGAGGGCTCCATAGCATGTCTGGCCCGTCTTGCTTAGTCCCGATCAGCTAGACCTCAGCAGCAAGCTAATTTACTGGTCAGAGTATCTACCCCCTGGTGGTCAGTGCATGTCATAGCGAGTGTTTGAGCAGCCTTAGCATATCATTAGCATTTACACTTTGATTGGTTGAATGGATGACTAGACAACCAGACACTTAGCATATTAGGCTTTTATTATATAGGATTATTATTAAGAGTAGTAAGAGTAGTACAGGGGACAAGACATGTTAATAATTGAGCAGAAAAAAAATGTTTTCTGAATTTAAATAAATGGGGAACTTCTTATTATCTCAGAGAAAACAGAAGTCATTGACAAGTTCAAGTTCCATGAAATAGGATGGGAGAGATTCAGCCCTGATGAGTAATCAGTAAAAGTTGTTTCTTGATTATATCCTCATGAGTCTCTCTTACTCAATGTACACAGCTAGACTTGCGTATACCTGAGATGGTTTCCATCATTTCTCTGGGGGTTGACCAGCAGTGGTCAAGGTCAGTCAGCTAAAGTGTCTTTGAACATCTGCTGTGTATCTGACTTATCTTCCCTTCCTGAGGTAGAGAAAGGAGAAGATCCAGTCTTAACCCTTGGTGAATACAGAGTTCACAGGCTGGGAACCTCTTAGGGATATCCGGATGGGTTGACAGAGTCCTTGAGAGGGGCTGGAATTTCCCAAATTCATTATAGAACCAGATATGCCTCTCTTCTTTCCCTCTCCCACACCCAACCCATCAATCCATAAAACCTTCCCCTTAGAAATTTGAGGCAAAGTAGAGTCAAGTACCAGATTTGTTAATCTGATGGTCTCTACAACTTCTCACATACTTATTATGTGTCAGGATCCTTATGTATATTGGTCTTGATTCTTGCAATCACCTGCTAAGGCATGAGTATCAATAGCCTTTGCACAGATGAGGGGGAAAATAAAACTGAGACCCAGGAGGTTAAGTGGCCAAAGTCATATGGCCACTTAGGGATGGAGCTGGTATTCAAACAGGTCAGTCTGGCTCCAAAATTAGTGGTCTTGTCATACAACCTTATCACTGTGTCACTGAGAGCTGCAAGAGTCAGGGAAGAGAGATGCAAGCAAGGCTATGGTCAGGCCTTCATTCCTCAGAGCCCAAGAGGAGTCCCCAGCTGTTCCATAGTGGGGAATAGAAACAGTTCAGACTGACTCACAAACTCACCAATCATCCCAAAGCCAAGACAACTGGAGTGTGCGCTTCACCTGTTTTGTCCAAGGATCAAAAAATGAGGCAAATTTTTAAAAATCATAAAACAGTATGAATCATTTTTTAATTGGTTGGCAAATTATATGTCCAGGGCCCTTACTCTGTACTCTAAAGTAGATATTAACTTTATTAATGCTTTCTTTTGTAACTTGGTTCTTTATGAAGGTGGGTATATGCAGGTATGGTAAGTTCTCACTACATTTGGCAGGAACCTTGGCCGGGATTTACATGGAAGTATTTTTAGATTTTTTTCTGACAGTGAACTTGGCCTCCATCACTCCCTGCTGAAACCCAACTCTTTGCTGGCAGAAACAGGAGGGGGGAAAAATAAAATAAAAATAAATAAAAAATAAATAAATAAATAAATAAATAAATAAATAAATAAATAGAAATAAATAAATTAGAGGGGAAAACAACTAAAGAATAAATAATCCTCTTAAAGCAGTCACTGGGAAAGTCAATAGAGAGAGTCCTGGAAGGGGTAGTGAGGGTTCTGGTGGCTGAGTCACTTCCCAGCAGGCTTTCTGACCTTGAGCAGATCGCCTTCCTCTCCAGGTCTCTGTCACCTCTGCTAAGAGAATCAAGTAGGATATCATTTGATAAAGGGTCAGACTTCTACCAAGCACTGTCCACATAGAAAGCTATCAAGTATTCCTGACACCTGGACAAAGGTCCTTGGATGTTCCTGGAGCCAAACCTCATACCAACAAGGGAGCCTTCAGGGTGACATGTAGGAAAAGAATCTCCCTTAGCTGAACTCTTAGAAGGGACCATGAAGTGTGAAAACGTTGGTGGTAATGAGTGTGCTGGGTGTGTCTAATGCAGGTTAGCAAGTACCCTGTCCCCGAGTGTGAACATCTGATTGGTTGTTCATATGGGTGTGGTGTGTGTCCATCCTGTGTCAGTGTTTACTCATTAATTCCACAGATAAGCTTTGATTTGCTGGGTGCTTTGCTCTAAGTGCTAGGGATTCAGTGATAAACAAGAGAGACTATACATTGTATATGTGTGAAAGTGTGTTCAAACAAGTGTGAGTCCGAGAGTGCATGAGGGAGTATTTAAGTATATATATGAGGGTGTGTTGTGTGTGTGTGTGAAAACACATGTCAATGAATACAAGTGAGTATATAACTGTGTGAGAGTTTGCATGCAAGTATTAGGGGATCCATGACTTTGTGTGCTGTGTATGTCTGATAAGAGAGAAAAAGAGAAAAAGAAATCTTGGCCACCCCCGAGACTATCAAATTTGATTAAAATGCCTTAACTCTTAAAAGGCCCTGAGATAACTTATCCAGTCCTGACATTTCAGATAGAGAACCGGAGGCAGGCGGAGAGAAAGGAAGCAGTATGTAGAAGGTCAGGCGGCAGCCGAACAAGGCCCAGAATATACAACTGCTGATTCTGAGTCCAAGGATGTTTTCCAAATGAAGATTTGGGGAAATGCAAATGTAAATTATTTGAGGGGCTGTAGGGAAAAATCTAGGGACCGAGTAAAAGGGTAGATTTTGGAGGGTCTTGAATACTGTGACAAAGAGGTGAGACCCACTTTGAAGAGCCACAGGAAACAATGTGTAGGAGAGTAAAGTGAAAAAAATCTGCTGTGGAGAAAACCTGCTATGGAAGAAAGAGACATGGCTGGGAGAGATCCATAAAGAGGTAGGTGTAACCACCTGGGTGAGGGGAATGAGGCCTGAATTAGGAAGGGGTGAAAAAAGGAAGAAATAGCCTGAAAAAGGGATCTAGCCTAGAATCAGAGGCTGTTGCATTCTTATGGAATTTGGAGGGTGAGCTCCCATTTTTCTAGTCACTTACATGATAAAGTGTTTACCCCCCTCAATCTGGGAACTAGTAGGAACTTGAGGATTTTATACAAGCATCTCATTAAAACCTCACAACAGCCCTGTGAAAACTGTTACTGATGAGACAACTGTGTCTTCAAGTGGAGAGGTAACTAACTGCCCAAGGACACCAAGCCTGACTCAGCAGATCCAAGACCAGAATTTGGGTCTTCATTGCTTTAAATTAATAATTATAAGGCAATCAGTAATCAGTATCGCATCTAGTTTGTTTCAGTAAATGGGCATGGCACTTTATCCTCATTACATCATTTCAGCCTTCCAATGACCATTTCTCTCTTTCAGAAGAGGAAAATGAGACTCTGAGGTGTTAAGTAATTTGCCCAAGGGTACACAGTAATTTGGCTCAACCTGTACCTGAACCCAAATCAGCTGATTACAGTACCCCCAGTCTTTCAACCATCCTACATTTCCTTTCAGAATCAGAATGAATGTGTTTGCCACATAGCTTGGGATAAATTAAACTTAGGAACTCCCATCCTTAGGGAGCATACAAGCTTAGACTGTAGGCTGGTCTAAAAAGTTTTACCAAATACCTAGGTGACAGAACCAGGGTGGGGGCTGAAGAATTCCACTTCAAGAACTACATAAAGGAATTCAGCTTGGGCCTCAAACTCCCATTCTTTGACTTTGTAGAGCAATTGTGATCTCCACTGGGTTCCCAAGGGCAACCATGTGGGGCTGTGAGCTGGAAGTCAGGGTACCATCAATCTCATTGTGAAGCTCTGGCAAGACCATCCATGGGTCCTTTTATTAGTCTAGGATTCTACACCCTTACACCCATCAAAGACACAGTGTGCTTTTCCTTAAGTGGGATGGATGCTGGACCTTTGCTTCAGTGTCAGCCCAGCTTCCTCACCCTGAACAAGTGAGGCACGGAGAGCCTTCCCGCTGCACACTCAGACCTGCACTTTCACTGAGACCATCTTGTCCCTTGCAGACAGGATAATGAACCCTCCCACCAGAGGGTAAAATTTAGAAGTTGTCTTGCTGTCATATCAGGCTTATCTGTTCTAAGACTCTTTGACTCCACCACTGTTTCTAGTTATTTCCTGCCCTCACCTCCATTCCAATATGCTTAAATAGCTGACTGAAGTCTTACTGTAAACCATGCAGAACAACCAGAATCTGACCACCAAATACTTCCTTGAAATTCCCACTTCTGGCCCCAGTCAGAGGCCCTGGATGGGGCATCAGCACCGATGGACCCCAAATATCCTACCCCTCCTGACCTTTGAGCTCCAAGACTGGTCATTTTGACCTGAGGCCATGCCAGCTCCAACACTAGCCTTACTTTCCCCAGCAGCTCAGCTGCCAAGACCCCACCATACCTTTGGTCAAGTTTACCCAACTCACTACACTTGAGCTGATTTCTTCTGACTTTTTGTCTCTAAACTCCAGAGTCTCTAAACTCACTCTGTTCTAATCCCTGTAATGAATTCCTGGCCCCACTTGAAAGGCCTTTCAAAAGAAGTGAAAGTAATCTTCTGCCTCAAGTGCGTTGACATCAAGACACCATGGGTACTTCCTTCCCGACCAGAAATGCCATCAGAGCATCCAGTAAGAGCTTGGCCCACTGCCCTCATTAAGGTCTCCACAACATCCGCTCCAAAAACAGTCGTCAGAAAACACACCCAAGAAAGTGTCAGGAAGCAACTAGTCATCTGAATTATTTACTGTTCCCTGGAACATAGCCAAACTAGATGCTGGCCATACAGATGCTGGGAAAATATTTATGTGGGTCCCGATGGATGCTTGGTCAGAAAAGACTGCACTGTCATCTTTTCTTCCTGCAAATAAGGCAAAGCTACACGTGCCAGACTGCTCATAGAAGGGCCTGGCAGTGGGGGGCTGGCATCTGATTGGAATGAGGTTAATGGCTGCAGCTCTTGGTTCAATTCCAGTCTCTGCCACCAGCTATTTCTGCCCTTCCCAGGGCCTCAGGTCATCCATGTGTAGCACCATGGAGTAAGCCAGATGACCTCAATGTCCCTGTGATCCTATGAGATTGCAACTCAGACGGAATCAAATCTATTTCTCAGATCTGCCATCATGATGCCATTGGCTCATCACAGAGCTATTTTTCTTGGCATCCTGGAAACATTCTTGAAATTCCAGCATCCTAGAGTTTCTCTTTCCACTGATCCAGTTTCTGTAACCAGATGGGAGAATTCCATCTGGAGGAGAAAGATCTGAGCTTAAAAATAAAAGAGTAAAATAGAAGAGGGAAACTTGAGTTCCAGCAGTGTTCATCATGTATCCAATATTTGCAAAGCTTGATGCTGAGCCCATGGGGACAGTAATGTGCCCCTTGTCCTATCTTTTAAGCCACACTGAGCCCCAGGTCTATCCTTTAAGAGTTCATAATAGTGGGAAGAGTGGCCCCAAGGCTCATCTTATGCCCAAATGGACCCTTGTGTTTCTTCCTATACATAAACCCCAGGACCTCTGCCTGACCACCTCTTCAGTTCTGTAATTCAGTACTTGTCTGTGATCATCTTGGGCTCCTCGCTGCAAGGAATTTCAGCCTCCCCAGCTCTCCAAACCCTGCAAATGACCTGATCTCATGAGTCTTTCTCCATTTCAGAGTTTACAGCTACTCCTTTGGAAGACTCACCTAGTAACAAAGTCACAGATAGAGATACAGGACAAAAGTTCAGGAATCCCCAGAGTTCTTTCATTGCCTCTATTCAGGGGCTCCTGCTTTCTTCTCTAAGAAACTCAGTGATGTCTCAGCACCACCTGTCTACCTCAGTTTCCCTCAGTCTTTCTTTCCCTTCAGATCCATCCTTCTACAGGAAGTTTCCACATTTCAGTCTAAAGGTGTGATCTGGTAGCTGTAGTGGCCATTGAGAATATGGAATGTAGAAACCTGGGCTGGGTGAGCACAATCAATGACTGTTTCTTCACGACAGGCAACAGTGGTCGGGCCTGGCATCACTTCAGTTTACCATTCATTGTGGCTTCTTCCTTTCGCCATTCAGCAGACTCACTTAACACCTCCTAGGTACTGAAAACTATGCAAGGCATGAATGAGGGGATGTGCAAAAGGCAGACAAATCCCTGCTTTCTCACCTGCCCCAGGTACCTGGGATCCTTCAACTAGGGAAAAGGACATGGCCTCTCAGCCTCCTCTATCTCATTCCCTCATCACAACTCTTCCCCTGTCACCTGCCTCACTCTCAGACTCATGGTGTCATAGGAGTTTGGAGCCAGAGGATCCTTTGAACTCAATTTAGTCACCTTAGAAAATCTATGAATCAATAAGAATGGGTCTGTGTGGTCAAGAATGGCCTCCACCTGGAAGGTGATGCAGCCATGTGACCAAGGAACACAGTCTGAAAAATTCGGTTGTAGAATCATGTTCTATTACAGATAAGGAAATAGAGAGCCAGAAAGAGGCTGAGCTGGGGCCCAGATGAAAAACCTAATGGTCCTGAGTCAGGCCAAGATGCTCTACTGTTCAGTGCAGACATCTCTTATCACTGCCACAAGAACCTTAAGATGTGGGCTTTGTTAATGTCCCATTGTCCAAACAAATAAACAAACGAAGAAAAACTTAGTAGCATCCAGGGTTATGAAGCTGTGAAGTGGTTGAATATACATTCAGACCATGTCTGTTTGATTCTAAAAACATTTTGTTTAGAACCCAGATATCCAGCTGTTAAAAAAGCATTATGCCGAGGAACCAATAACCTGTGTTGTTATAATAAGCCAGAACAATGCTGGTTCTCATGGGAGAGGCATTTTAATATTCCCTCTTCATTCAGGAAGAAAAATAACACTCCAACAATATACCATGGTCCTGTGGGAGGGAGAGTTTAGCATGAAAACTAGGAGAAGCAACAACCAGCATCACCAGAGGTTTGTCACAGGGAATCAGAAGGCTTCTCAGGGGATGGGACAGTTAATCAGGGCCTTGAAAGATGAGTTGAAATTCACCAAGAGAAAAGGAGTGAGGAGCTTAGCATCAAAGGTGAGTTTTCTGCACCTGGGAAGTAGTGGCTAGGTGGGGAGAAGCAGGAGATGCAGCTGAGAAGGGAGATGGCGACTACAGCCTGAAGGGCCTTGGGTGCAAGGCAGGAGGCTCCTGATTTTCTATTTAAGGCCCCAGGGATACATAAGTTTTCATGCAGAGAAGTAACTCCTTGTCAATGAAAGAAGACTCTGGGGATAAAGAATTAATACCTCCAGGGCCAGGAGCTCACACTGTTAACAAAGATAATGACAGCTCACCTGTGAATATCATTCACAAATCTCAAAATAAAGCTTTCAAGCCACCCAATTAATTCCCAACCTCAGTCTTACGAGTTAGGTGATCTTATCCCACTTTCACAGAAAGGAAAAGCAAGGCTCAAAGTCATGCTGATCAGATCTGTCCCTTTCAAGTCCAGGGATGCTGGTCGGGGCACACCTCTGTGGGCAGTCTGTTGGTGGGGAGTGTGCAGACTGAGCCTGGATTCCTGTCTGGACCAGCTGCTCTCTGTGTCTCATCTAACTTGGAGATTGTAAAATTGTGAGACTCGGTGGCAGCAGGCTGGCTGCTCTTGGGGCTGCAGGTCTGAGCCGTGGGTGGTCAGGAATGTTTCGGGACTTCCTGGGCCCAGTGTTCCAGGTCGCAGTGTCTGGATTAATGATCCATCTCCAGACAGAGGGAGCCGAGGCCCTGACGCCAGGCACGGGGCATCGATTAGACTTTACACTCTGAGCTTGCTTTCATCTGAGGCTCTCCGGGTGGGCTGGGGCCTAATAATTAACATTCTCTGAGCCCCACAACATGAGTGAGCTCGAGGAGGGAGGGTCTCTGAGCAGGTCCCCATCAGTGGTGGAAATGCCCCCCCTTTCCCAGTCCCCCCAAAAAAGAACCTGGGCCTGGCTGCTTGGCAAACATCCACATTTTCCCAGCTGACACTTCTGTCCTGCCTGGAGCTTATATAGGAAGTGGTTTGGAGCTCACCTTTGAGTTTCACAACATTTCTATGGGAAAATAGTACTAGGATTACTCGTACACATGGGGAAACTGAGGCCCAAAGAAGGGCAGGGGATCACTCAAGGGCAGAGGGACCAGGTTTAGAACTCAGGTCCTCTGCTTCCCTGCCTAACATCTTTCTAATGAAGGAGGCTGCTGCCTCTTGCAGGAATGTTTAGACCCTCCTGGCTCCTCAAGGTGAGGGAAGGTAGGAGTGTGATATGATTTTCTATTTTATAAGTGAAAACATTGCAGAGGTGCCCTGTTCTTCATTCATGCACTGGTTCACCAAGTACTTACTGAACACCTACTATGCTCCAGCCTCTGTGCCAGGGGCTAAGGAGAGCAGAAATAGTCCCTGGCATTGAGGAGCTTATAGGAAAGCAAGAGGGGGCAGTGAGGAATGGGGCAGGAAAGAGGTAGATGCACAAACACTAAATTCAGTAAGGAGACACGGTGATTAACTAGTAAGTCTATTTAATAGAACAGAACACTTTGGCACAAAGGCCCCAGGGAGGGAGAGATATGATCAGAAAAGGCTTCAGAAAGATGACTCAAAAATTAAACCTTAAAGGAGGGCTAGGGGTCAATTAGGAAAATGGGAGGTAGAAAGAGGGTGTGAGGGTGGCTCATCCTGAGGGAAAGGAAGAGTGATCCAGGCATGAAGTAGCTCATGGGTCTGAGTTAACTGAGAGCAATGGACCTGGCTCAGAGTAAAGCTTGAGTAAGACATTGTAGAAAATAATTTTGGAGAAATCGACAAGGAACACATTAAAAAGTCTTCCTGAGCCAGGTGAGGCTGCTGACGTCTATTGTGAAGGACTCAAGCCAGGAGGAAAGGTGACCTGAACTGCACTCCCACTGTGGTGCTGAAGATGTACTGAACAGAAGAGAGATTGAAGTAGACACATCTGGGGGCAAAGCAGGATGGTAACCTGCTTTGATTGATTTGTGGCCATGAAGGACACCAAAAACCCTAGTGTGGTCTGGAAAAGCCTATGTCCTGGGCACGTTCTTATATAAAAGAGTACTCCCCATGATCGACTATTCTGGACCCATTCCATGCTGCTCTGGTCTGACAAGAAACCACAGCATGTCTTTCCCTTCATATGGATTCCCCATCCTCTTTACTCACTTCTGCAGGCACACAGTTTCCCATAGTGGGTTCCCCACTGCCCAGTCCCTACCACCAACACATGGTGGTAAAGCACCACACCTCCACAACCCTCAGCTTCAGACCTTAGGTGACTCCACATTACCTGGCCATCCCATTGGTTCAACACCAAGTATAGATTAATTGAGCATCTAATGTATGCAGGCATTGCTCGGCTCTGTGAAGGTTTCCTCTGTTCTCGCCTAGATAGACCCCTATGAATATACTCCAAATTCCTTACCCAGTCTTCTTGGACTGCTCCCAGCTGACCTTCACAGCCTCATATTCTCCCCCCTCTCTCCAACACTCTGCACTTGTCACACGGAGCCCCTTAGTGTTCCTTAAATACCCTATACAATTTTTCCCAAATAGCAATATCTTTTTAAATTAAAATTTGAATACGCACACACTCTAATTCAAAGTGGGGAAGTGAAAAGTAAAAATTTGTCCTCTAACCCTTCTCACTTACAACCCTGCAAATCCCATCCTCCAAAGATAAACACTGTTAACATTTAGGTAAATATCCTTCCAGATTCTTTTGTAAACTTCTTATATTCTAATATTCCACCTTTCACAAACTTTGCCCTGTTGTTTAATACTCATCACAATGCCTTATTCTCTCCTCTGAAAATATCTGTTTGGCCCTACAGGCAGAATTAGGGGTCCAGTGCTTATAACAAACAAAGCATTGCCATCTGGTACTGAAATCATCTGTTCATGCCACGTGCCTCCTTCAGGTTGAGTATGAGAATGTAACAGGACAAGACAATCTCTATGAGGACAGGACTGACGGTCTTGGTTCTTCCTGTGTTTACAGTGCCTGACACATTGTAGGTGATCAATAAGTATCTATAGAGTACACGTTGGATGGATGGATGAGCAGGTGGGTGGATAGATGAGAGAGTGGGTGGATTGATGGATGGATGGATGGATAGCAGGTGGGAGCTCCCATAGCATGCTCTGTAGGATACAGGCAAGGATATTAAATTGGCACTGAGTAGTGGAAAGGACCCAGCTGGGTGGTTAAGGATCTGGATTCCTGTTCTGGTACTGCCTTCTACCTGCTAGATGGCCTTATCTAAGTTCCTCAGTCTTTCTAAGCTTCAATACACTTACCTGGAACCGAACAGTGGGGCTGGGTAGTTCCTCAGAATCCTCCCCAACGGATGCTCCAGAATGCTCAGCTGGCCGTGGCCCAGCACCCCTATTTTACACCTCTGTAATTACCCACCTGCATGCCTTTTATTATAGAGATTGAAGTGGGGGCAGGAGCTCATTAAATAAAGGGCAAGAGGAAATTGCTGGCTTGCCGAAATGACATTGTTGGCATTAACTAGATTAACTTCTGAAATGAAAAGCCCACAAAAGCAAAACCAAAACAGAAAAGGAGCCACGGCTTCCGCTGGGGGCTTCATGGTTCCCTGCTTCAGCCTGCCTGACCCCAACCCAGCCTCCCCATCGATCCTCCCTAGGAAGGTCACAGGAGCCACTTTCCTGCCTCCACACCAGACTGCATCTCAACAGTCCCAGGAAAATGTGGGCAGTGAACACTGGGCCTCAGACCAGGACTTGGGATGGAGATGCTGCCGAGCGAGCCCAGGCTGGTGCTAAGATGCAGCACAGAGGCAAGAGGCTGATAGGGACTCAGACCCAGGCACTTTCTCAGCTCAGTGTACACAATCATCAGGAGAGGCAGGCCGATACTGAGGGAGGCAGACCCAGCCCTGCTCATTGGTTCCAGTGCCTTGAGGGGCAAGAAAGAATGGAGCCCTGACACCTGGCTAACTACCCGATTTCACAAAGGGAGACACAGTCCTGGTAAAGTCCTGGTAAGCATCCAGATTTGCAGGAAAAGTCCTCTTTCTCAGATGCACCTGGAATCTACTATACCTCTCAGCACAGGGTCAGCTAAGGCGAAGTCAGAGAAGGGAAAAAACTGAAGAACAAATGCCATCTAGTCCGTGCCTCCTCTAGACCAGATACTTCTCAGGGACTATCTCTCCTATCTTCAAAGAGCTTGGAACTATTGTGTTCTCCACCTGATAGCAATGGAACAGGCTGAAAGAGGCTTGCCCATGCTCTCCTGTTACAGGCTATCAGACCTAGACTTTCAAGCTCCAAATCTGAGCTCTCCCCTGATGAGTCTCTGCTCTCTAGACCCCGTCCTTGCCCATGAGAAGCTTACGGTCTGTTTGTGCTATGGTCTCACTAGATTAACCTTCGACTAAAAAGTATGCATCCAACCATGTCTCTAGCTGTTGGACACCAGAACTGTCAAACCAATAGTCCAATGAATACTCGCAACACCCTTCTATTCTTAGTTCCCCCCAACCACGGCCTTTTGTGATGTCCTACTTCTGAGGAGTGATATCTAATGACAGAATTCCAGGCACCGGACAGAAGAGATTCCTTTAGGTAGAAAAACATCTCAGCACCCTCAAACCTCCTCCAGCTACATATGAGTCCATACCTGGGCCTAGAGGCCACCAACACTCTCATGGGTCAGCCCTGGTCAGGATCAGCAGATGCCAGACTAGGTCACTGGGTATTAATCATTGCCAAGTGGGAAGTTAAACTAAAAGCCAGTTCATTAAAAATTAAGCTCCATCTCTGTAGCCCTCAGGGAAAGGGCGCTCTGGGTAGAAAGCGAGGTCCTGTTTCAGGAGGTCAGCTACTGTGAAAGGCTTCCCAGAGCACCTCCCAGGAGGAGTCAGGGGACCGGGTTCTGGTCCTGGCTCTTCTCTTCACCTGCTGGGGGCCTCGACAGGGCACTGCCCCATTCTGAGCTCCAGTTTCCTCCTTTGACACCAGAGAACTTTCCTTTGAGTCCTTTGTGATCCTCTAGCATATGTTCCCCTAAGAAGTCTATACATGTTTGCTTTTCTCAGGCTCTGTGAGCTCTGTACACACAGGTTGTCCAGTGCAAGTTCACGTACTGCTCTTCATGGCAATGGGAAACTGGCAGCCAGCCACCTCTCCACCCTGAGACCTGGAGCTCAGGGACTCGGAGCTCTCTCCCTTGCTGTCTACACCAGCCAGGTTGCATCTCTGATCCAGAATATGTCCTCTCTGAAATCTGGACACTGGCCCAAATTGTATCTGGAGGAAGCTCCTTGAACTCACTGATCCACAAAAGCAAGAATTCCCCATTTGGCCAATTCCCATAACCTCCCTTGAAATAATACTATCTCATGGGATCTGCTAAACCAAAGCTATGCGTAGGACCTTCACAAATGTTGATCCAACACCAAAGCAATTCTACAATGTATGATGACAAATGAATGAACAGATACCTAATTATTTTAGACCCTATATAAGGCTGGGTTATACAAGTCAGGGCTCTAGTCCTGGTCCCAAACAGAAGTGGCACCATATGCATTCTGTGTCACAACCAGAAATTTCCATTAAGGTGGACATCTGAAGACAGTAATGGTGGACACTGATGGATTGTTAGATAGTAGGGTCATAAGATGATGGAAGCAGTTGGGGTTGGCAACTAATTCTTTTTGTTGTTGTTCTTAAACAGGCTCTTCAAGAAATAAATCTAATATATTTTCCATCTGTAGGTGGCAGCACAGATCCCTTTCACTCCCCAGGGGGAATCATAATTCTCACTTGAGAACAAGTGCTCCAGAGAACAGGGTAAGTTTAAGAGAAACTGGCTTCAGAACACGTAGTGCAGAAGTGAGCACATCTGGTGAATTTACACAATTTCCAAGGCCTCTCTCCACTCATAAAATAGCCTCTTCTAATACAAGCAAGATACCACAGATCACCAATAACTTTCTAAGGAACTGTTGCAGAGTCCATGAAAGGAGAGTAAAATTCCCCAGAAGTCTACCAGAGCTCACAGAACCCGAGGGAAAACCCTTGGAGCCGGAGAACAGCAGACAGACAGCCAGCAGTCAGCCTGCTCTGCACCCACCTGGAGTATCTCACCCTGGGGTTGCTTTCCTCAGGCCTTGCCCCAAACTCATATTTGTTGAGTGCACACCATGTGCCGGGCAGGTTGCTAAGCATGTCACACACACTGTGCCATTTCCTTCTCATAGCAGTGACAAGCATTCCTACCACCCCACTTTACAAAGGGAGAAAAGTAGATCCAAGAGTTTAACTTCCCAGAATATCCAACCACCACCTTGTACTGTTGGGGAAACTGAAGCAAGAGAAGGACTCATGATTGATGTCAAGTAGCAGAGCACTGATAGAGCATGACAAAAGACCCTGGACACACCTTTGAATGAATAACTTAACAAAGCACTACCACTGATGGGGAGGGGGGTTGGGAGGAGGGGTGGAAAGAGACAGAAATAGGACCCTAGACTAAGAACACATCCCACACTTTCTCTGAAATCAGGAACCATCTGGACCTAATTCAGGCTCTGCCCTGAACAATGTGTGGCCACAGGCAAGTTGCTCTACCTTTCTGAGCATTTACAGTCTCCCCTAAGTGGGTGGAGAGTATTTAAGGAGATAGTGGCACAGAAAAAAAAGCTTTAAAAAATATAAAAGCTCTCTTAGAGGTATTATTATTAATTATTATTATCATCATTATCTTTCATGGTTATTAATGACCTGTTACCTGTGAGGGATCTGTCATCCAGGAATTTCTTTAATCCCTTCTTGAACCTGTTTATACTTCCAGTCAGCAGCACCTCCCTTGCTTTTGATTCTCTGCTCCCAGCCCACAGAGCTGCAGGGCCAATTTTTCTGCCTCTCACAGCCCCAGAAACTATCCAAGGACCTGGGTATCACCTGCCCTCAAAGCCCATTTTCTTCCTCACACCAGAGGCAAAGGACTGGGAGCCCTTTCTCAAGGACTCCAAAGCAAAAATATAAAGCAACCTCAACCAACTTTGATACCTCCTCTGGAATGAGCTCTGTGGATACCAACTTGAATCAGACATGGTATGGCCCTGCCCTCAAGAAGTTCTGATTGGTAAGAAAGTCTGGATAGAGGATTCAAGAAAAGCAGTTTAGAGAAGGGCCTAACTAGCCCTTCCTGGGACAATCAGAAAAGGCTTAACAAAAAAGAAACATTTTGATTGGATGCTAAAGAATTTATAGGAGTTTGTCAGGAAAGTGAAGAGCAGAATTCCTAAGAGCAGAGTCGAGTTGGCGTGAACATGCCTGAACACAAGGTGCTCAGTGAACAGAGATAGACAGCTCAGAGGAAGCAGGGCGTCACTTGGGTGAGAACCATAGGTGTGTACTTCTGCTTGTCACCAAGATGACAAATGACCCCATTTCCTGACCTTTAGAAGATAGCTCCATGGGAGAACACCCTGTCTCCTCTAGGTAATGCCTTTGACTGTCTTAGGTTGTGAAGAACACAGAAGCCTGGCATCAATATATCCCCAATCTCATGCCACTGTTGAGTTTTTACCAGCACTGTGGGCCACAGGACATCCATTGGGAAGGACTTCTCAAGCATATTACATCCTTTCCCTTAGTGACCCTTCATTGCAGGTGAGGAAACTGGAGAGAGAAACCCATTCCCGAGTCAGAAACATGGCTGTGAGCGGAGTCCAGGCCTCCTGCCTCCCCTCTCCCCCTGCTCATGAACTGGGGTAGAACTCACCCAATCCTGCTGGGGTAGAGCTCCAGGCAAATTTGAGGTGATTATAACAGTAGCAAATTATACTCCAGGAGCTAATTAGGAAGGGATTGGGGCCCTCAGCCTTAATTAATATCTAGTCCCTAACAACTTAATCCTGGGTGAGATCATAGCAGGGATCTCCCTCGAATGCTGAAATTCTTTCCTCCAACAAATCACCTATATAAATACATATATTTTAATAGCAACAATTATAAAGTTCTCTGCCAATTTATGAGACTGTTTAACATTCCTGGATTGAGGTTAGTTTTTTACCCCCCAGTTTCCTCCCTCCCCACAACCAAAGTCTAATGAATAGTAACTCTTTTGTGGCTCTGCGTTCTACATAACCAATATCTCCTACCCAATGGGTCTTCACATGGAGTTAATAAGCAGTCTGGGAGGACTGCCTGAGGAGGTCCACAAACCTAATCATTAACTGCAAGGCCTAATCAGCATCTGCTTCCCACCCAGAGGCCCCCACAGCTCCACAGCCCTGTCCTCCCAGTAATGGATGGAAAATCAGCGATTTCCTGACAGTTAGCAACCAATTTTCCACCAATTAGAAGAGAGATGGTGGTCTCTGGAGGAAGCTGGATGGCTCCACTGCACAGATCTTGGAGGAAGAGAGATGATCCTAGAAGCACCAGGGGACCAAAGCCTGGGGAAGTGAGGGGATGGGGCCTGCAATGCCCTCCCCCACTCCCCAGCTGCTCCCTCCCTGGGTCAGCCTTAGCTTGTATCAGTGGAAGGCAACCTCAGGGGACAAACGATGCACTAGGCATGTGCTAAGCACTATGAGAACCACTACCTTAGACATTTTTGCACATTTGAACTTGGAATTTGCTGGCCCTGCTCCTCAGTAACTCCCCCCTGGATTACAGCTACAGTCATTTCCTATCTGGACTCACACCCAGGTCATCCCCTACACCAGTGCCAAAGTGATCCTTCTAAAATACAAGCTTGACTCTGTCCACATCACTGGCTGGATTAAGACCTGCAGTGGCTTTTACAACACAAACTCTTTACCCCTGCCTGTTAGGCACCGAGCCATCTTTTCCCTGCAAACTCCTCTGCTTCGTGTCTCACCACTCCAGGACCCATTACTTATCACTCTATTCTAAAACAGAACTGCTCTTCAATGGCCACAGTCCTTTTAACCTCAGACCCACCACTCGGGGTGAATGTGAGGGTTCAATGACAAGACAAAAAAAAAAAAAAAAAGAGAGAGAGAGAGAGAGCAAGCTTAGCACGTAGTAGGTGCACAGGAAATATGGATCTTTCTGCTCCCAGGCCACAGTACAGTGCCAAAAAGCGGTGTCATAATGTTGCTAACAGGCTTTTGAGTCATAGAGACAAAGTCACCCTCTACCTTACTTTAGAATTGACTGGACTCTAAATTCTCGGATAATTGGCAATTCTCATCTGGTAATTGTAACTGAACCAGACACCCTGTCTCCTTTCTCAAGGAGCTCCGTCTGTGGGGAACAGAATAACAAGTGGATATTTAATGAATACTTACTCTATGCCAGGCACTCTGCTGAGGAACTTCACATGGATTATATCATGAGATTATCTAATTTAATCTTCATAAGAGCTTCAGGAATGAGGTGAACATATAATTTATCAAGACACAAACCAAGACACTCTGGGAGTGGAAGGGAGCACAGCTAATAATTCCAAAGGACAATCAGCATAAACCCTGCTGTCCCTGACACAACAGGACAGATGTGGGCCCTGTCTCAAAGGTACATGTCCTTGTTTCAGAAACCAGGAAATGAGGTCTTGGGGGGTATTAAGGACATGTCCACATTTATATCCCACTCAAGAGCAGGGGTTCAAACCCGGACCTCTGACACCAGTCACAATACACACATAGTTAGGATTCAGATGTAACAAAAGGTTTGCTAAGAGAAGAAGGGAGGGTCCTGGCTCCAGGTTGGAAGGTGAAGCAGGGAGAGAAGGACCCTTGAGCTGCGGGCATTCCAAGGCAGACCAGAAAGGTGCACAGGAGGGATCAACGATGAGCTCAGAAGTGGAGGCAGAGAGGAAGTGCTTGAAGAGCAAAGAGCTGAAGTCTAGGAAGCTGTGGGGGTAAAGGGAAGCTGAGTTAGAGACATGCCTGTAGACATTGTCCAGGATTATCCCAGAGGGTCATGAATGCCAGGCTGCAAGGAAAAAGGAAGAAAGAATAGCTGCTTGGACTCAGCCCCTGCCTCCTTCACATGTGCGATGCCCCATCCTCTCATGGGACACATCATCTCACAGCCCTCTACAAGCTTCAGATTTTCTTCTTTTACAAGCATGCCTTTCATCCACCTGCTTCTTCTGAAGCAGATTAGAAAGCCCTGAACCTCAAGTCTCCATCAGAGAGGTGAATGTGCCTCTTCCTTGGATGTTTGGTGAGTTCTCCAGATTTGGGGCAGGATGCCCACCCCTGTTTTCCACCACTGTTAGTCTTACCCATTGGATCTCCTAGCTCCTCCTGCATAGAACCCAGAAGCCATGGCATTGCTTTCTAGAAGGTCCCAAGGGAGGAGGCAGGTGATGGGGTCCAGAGCTGCTGACCACTCAGGTGATCCCTTGATTCCAAGCTCTGAAATTGAGAGGAAGGCTGTCACCTGTCTATCCTGAGAGAGACTCTAGGTGCTGATTCTGACCTGCAGGCTCAGGTCTGGAGAAGTAACACTCTTTTTTAAAATATTTTTTCTTTATTAAGGTATTACATATGTGTCCTTATCTCCTCATTGCTCCCACTCATGTCCTCACCCCCCAGGTGTCTGTGTCCATTTGTTAGGCTTATATGCATACATATAAGTCCTTCGGTTGATCTCTCCCCCTTATCCCCACCCTTCCCTCTGAGGTTTGACTGTCTGATGGATGTTTCTCTGTCTATGGATCTGTTTTCATTCATCAGTTTATGTTGTTCATTATATTCCACAAATGAGTGAGATCATATAATTGTCTTTTTCTGACTGGCTTATTTCACTTAGCATAATGCTTTCCAGTTTCATCCATGCTGTTGCAAATGGTAAGAAGTCCTTTTTTACAGCAGCTTAGTATTCCATTGTATAGATGTATCACAGTTTTCTAATCCACTCATCTGCTCCTGGTGCAGCCACTGTGGAGAACAGGATGGAGTTTCCTCAAAAAAACTAAAAATGGAACTCTCATTTGACCCAATGATCCCACTTCTAGGAATATTTCTCAAGAAACTAGAAGAAATACTAATCAGAAAGGATATATGCACCATGTTCATAGCAACACAATTTACCATAGAAATAACACTCTTGTCGGAACAAAAAGAGCCCCACATCCATGAGGCCCAGGCTTGTGGGGCACCTGGGTGTGTCTCGGCTTCCCCTACCTTTTCCAGCTGCACAGGCAGCTCAGTGTCCACACAGCTCTGCCTTCCTCAACCCTTGGAGGTCCCTGCACAGTCTGCCTGATTCCAGTCATACAGCCCAAGGTCAGGGCTTCCTGAAGAGCAATGACAACACCTGTAGCTGATGGCGACTCTGCTCCAGTCTCACCCTTCAGAGCCTGCTCCACAACGTTGCCAGAGGGATGATTTTAACAAGTATACTAATGTGTCTCAATAGTTCCCCATCACCAGAAAGAGAAATGTTCTAGCATCTTCATATATAGCCCAAGGGGGCCGTCCAGATCCAGGCCCTGCCCACCTCCCAAACTCTATCTCCCTCCAGTCCCCCTACAATCATCCATGCACCTTCATTCAATCACATATTCATCCATCAATTAAGTGTTAAAGGCCTTCTTCATACTAAGCCCTTTGCTGGGTGCTGAGAACCATTCCTAAAATGACTAACACCCAATTCCAATGTGGGGGTGGGATGGGAGGAGTGGGTCCCACAGCACCAAGCAATTCTCTGATACCAACTGGGTCCTAAAATTCAATTCCATACCATCTACCTGGAGCTATCACCGGATTCCAGGTGAAGGGTTCTGCCCCACTAGATTGTGCTCACTCTCCCCACTTCAGATGCCAATCCCAGGCCCAAGTTGTTACCTGTGCTTCTGGCCCACTGGCTATAAATCAGAGGTTCCATCCTTGGGTTCAGTTAATTTGCTAACGTGACTCAGGAACCTGTGTACTCACTAGATAACCAGTATATTACAAAAGATGTTGAAGGGTAGGAACCAATAGCAAGCTGAAGAGATGCAGAGGGCAAGGTGTGGGGAAAGGGCGTGGAGCTTCAATTCCCTCTCCAGGAGGGTCACTTTCACAGCATCTCCACGTTTTCACAACTTCGAGGCTCTCCAAGCCCCATCCTTTCAGGGATTTATGGAGGCTTCTTGACATAGGCATGAGTCATTGGCTATTTGTGATGACTTAACCTCCAGCCCCTCTCCCTTCCAAAGAAATCAGGGATTGGGACTGATAGTACTGATCCTCCATTCTTGCTCAGTTCCTTTGTCAGCCATCCCCCATCCTGAGACCATTTCCAAAAGGCACCCCATCAACATCAACAATTGTGTGGAGAGGAGCTTGTTATGAATAATAAGACTTCCATCTCACCTTTATGTCTCTGAAGTGGTTGCAGGAACTGAGGACAAGTGACCAAAACATTTTAACATTGCTCTTATTGTCAGGGTTTGAGAAGATGTGAGCCAGGAACCATGATCACCAAATACATATTTCTTATAAATCACAATATTGCATTCCCATTCAACATCGCCATGTTGTGTGGGCCTCCTCTCCCAGCCTCTCCTACCCAATATAGTCCTATTCATCCTCCAGGACCCAGAAATGGAGCCCCCCATCCCCATCTTCATCCAGGCTCCCACGGCCTCTCATTGGTCTGCTTGGGTGTTTCTTGCATTAGACTAGAGTCCCTCAAGAAGAGGGGTTGGGTATGAGTTAGTTCTGTGCCTCTCACTGCAAAATAAATTTGTTACTCTTCCCAAGTTCTGTATCCCTGGGCTTACATTTTTCATCACCCAGTCCACCACCCCCTTGCTTGCTGCTAGACCTTGGGACACTTGTGTGTGCATTAGAAAAAAAGGTACCTTCTCCTCTGGTTGGAGGCAGCACCATGCCAGGTTGTGTGTCTTATGAGCAGAGCAGAGCACTGGCTGGGTCCTGACCCACCTTGCCCTTTGGCCAGGCACAATTGTGTAAGACATATCAGTACAGTCATACGCAACATTCCCAACTCTCACCAAGATGCCCAACCAGTGATATTTGGGAAAATACCTACCTTCAACTCTCAGTCTCACTGGCATCAGGGGCTAATGGGCCTCCCACCTGCAAAATGTGCTTCTTCTGAAAGGAATGGGTGTGGGAAAAGTATGAAATAATTATGGGAATTATGGATGTGCTTTACACCGGTTGGAAGGTATGTAAGACAGGGACCTTTCCAGCCTGCTGCAAGTGCCATCACTTCAACAAATGCCACTCATGGAGAGGGCGAGGCGAGTCTCCCATTGAAAGGATTGCCAGTCATCTCTCTTCTTTTCTTTCTTTCTTTCTTTTTAAAAATACTTTTATTGATTTCAGAGAGGAAGGGAGAGGGAAACAGATAGAAACACTAATGATGAGAGAGAATAATTGATTGGCTGCCTCTTGCCCTACACTGGGGATCAAGCCTGCAACCCTAGGCATGTCCTGACCAGGAATCAAACTGTGACCTCCTGGTTCATAGGTCGATGCTCAACCATTGAGTCACACTGGCCAGCCTCGCTTCCTTTCTTTTCCCTTTCTAGTTTTGGTGTTCTTAACTTCTGAAATCCAGCCCCAAAGCTCCCTTCCCTACCTTCTACACATTTGCACATACTTATTCACTGAAATGGGCTCTAGTAATTGAGCTCCAGAGAAGCTAACCTGCCAGAAAGAGCATTATTTCTGGACCATGTTAAAAGACAAGGATGGGTGACAGAAGTCCCTCTGAGCTCACCATGGTCAGATTCACCTGGTGTTTACTTTGGAATATTAGGTGGCAGGTTTGGTTAGACCAAGGCAGCCCACTGGTTACATAATGGAAAGCCTTGTTCTGAGAGAAAGCAGCTGGAAGAGCAGGCACTGGGTAGACCCCCATCCCCATCTCCCCCAGTCTCTCAGAGCTCTCATGGGAGGAGGAAGCAGACACACTCTGGTGGCCCAGAAAGAAGAGCTCAGAGCAATGGGGGCTGAAAAAGGAAACAAATCTGTATTCACTCTTAACGTCCCAGGAGGCAAAACTTTCAAGGTGGTGGACTCAGAGTCATGGAGATGTGAGAGCAGATGCTGGATGGCCAGTGCCAGGTTGACCTTGAAGACCTTAAGATGTGAATACCATTTTGTTTCGTAGTATAGGACCTTGAGAATTGAAGACTCCACATGATAATTTTTATCTTATTTTATTAGTACATGATCTTAATTTCAGATTTCTTAAACTCGATGACAAAAAAAAAGGTAAGATTTTATAATTCCCTGACTCTGGAACCTGAGAAATTTAAAATTATAAGATTACCTGTGAGACATGGTCATTTGTGTAGATTTTGTTTGAAGATGTACTATGCACATGCTTTGCAACTCTTTTAGGCTCTTTACAGGTATTATTTTATTCAAAATTCATAATTTACAGTGCATTATGTTAGGTGATATTTTTATCCCTATTTTTCAGATGAGAAACTGAGGCCAGAAAGGCTAAGTGACTTCCCTAAGACTGCACAAAGTAGTATATAATGGTTCCATCGAAACCTCGAGTCCATGTTCTTAATCATGTCCCGGCTGCCTCCCTGTGTTATAAGAGGTATATATGTAGAAGGATGGAGGTGCACTGGCCAAGCCCAGAGCTGATTTCTGCTCAGCCCACCTCTACCAGCCCATCTGAGGCCCAGCCCTTGGGTGGGAGAGCTGAGCCGCTTCCTTCCCCTTCCCACCTTTCCAGAGAGTGTTCCCTGCACGATCTCAGGTCCTGAATTCCCCAGGCAAAGCCAGCCACGTTCTATGGGCTGAGGTCCAAGTTTACTTAAGAAGAGGAAAATGTTATTATAGAAATTACAACAGCATTAAGAAACAGAGCGTCGCTGTATCAATCCAGGACCACAAGAATGCTCATCAACTTAATAGCTTCCTGTTGGGAACCTTTCAAGCTGCGCCTGAAGCTGGCAGGCATCAGGGCACGGGAGTGAGGCCAAGCAACTGGGTGACACTGTCTCCTCCCCGCTCCACTCACAGCCGACCACCTCTCAACGCCCCCCCCCCCTCCGGGAAATGAGTAGTAGAGCCCATGGAGGGGACCACAGGAAACCCCACCCTGTCTCTTCATGCCCTGCATCCCTGAACAAGGCAGCAGCTCAGGTTTTCTGTTCTCCAAAGTGTAGTTGTGGCGGTGCTGGTGCTGGTGCTGGTGCTGGTGCTGGTGGTGCTGGTGCGGGTGCTGTGGTGTGTGTGGGTGTGTCTGAGTGTGCTCCTGCACACGTCTCTGGTTGTGCCAGGGAGGGGAGGGCTGGGGCTCCTCCTCCCGCCCACCCCATTCCACACCCTCAGCCTAAGTCAAGTACAAACATGGTCATGGTCGCTGATCCCTAGACCTTCTCCCCAGACCCAATGTGGAGGGTATGAATCTAAGTCCCTGATAAGGAAGGGGCTTTAAGAAAGCCACTGCTTTCTTTACCTCCCAAAGCTAAGGAAAGGGAAAGCCAGCCATTAACTCTTTCTCCCTCTCTCTCTCTCTCTCTCTCTCTCTCTCTCTCTCTCTCTCTCTCAGAAAGAAGAAAAGAAAAGAAAAGAAAAGAAAAGAAAAGAAAAGAAAAGAAAAGAAAAGAAAAGAAAGAAAGAAAGAAAGAAAGAAAGAAAGAAAGAAAGAAAGAAAGAAAGAAAGAAAAGAAAACCATTAAAGTAAAATTCCTGGGCCTGGGAGCAGCCAGGAGTCTGGCGCGTGTCTCCTCCTGGGTAATTATCTGGCATTTAGCACCCCTCTTCCCAGCACTTGTAATTAGCAGGGAAATTAAGATGCTGTCATCCTACCTCCCAGAGGCCTGGGGAGAGGTCCACAAGGGTGGGGGTGGGGAACATTGCGGCAAGAAGTGAGACCAGAGATCAGGAAGGGCTTTCAGCCAAGAAGGGACATTTGACAGAAGAGTGGTGGAGGCTCCTCTGCGGAGTACTTTGATGCCTCTGGCCTCAGCCATCCCTCCTCTCTCTGAATTCCTGGAGTATGTGCAGGCTGGACCACACCCCTTCCCATGGGATGGGATCGTGGCTTTGATGGAAGGGCTGCATCCCAGCAGGGTTTCATTGCATTCACCAAAATAGACGCAGAGGCCTCTGGAGGACCGTGTCTGGGCTGGACCCTGGAGACAAAAATGAGTCAGATCCGCCCGCCCCCCAGCCCCAAGAATTGCAGGTGCCCTCCAAGGAAAAAAAAAAAAACACAGCTCTTGGAAGGGACAAGAGCTGAGGAGGCAGCACAAGGCACGTAAATCAGAGGGGCCTAGTGAAAAATGAAAATGATTGAAATTACTAATAACTTCAAGACCGTAATTGCAGAAGATTAAACCAGCTGTGGGACTCTTCCAAGTGTGGGACCCCATGTGACTACCCAGGTGGCACGCCCATAGAGCCATCCCTTCAAGGAGGGCAGGGAGGTCTTGCCAATTAAGGAAGAATTCTTACAGGAAGCAGCATTTTAATTGGGCTGGTTCAAGAGGCCAGTATTGTTCAACAGGCGAAGTTTCTATTGTCTATCTGGCCAGCTTTCTAATTTGTCAGGACCCTACTCTATGCCCCCTCTTCCAGGAAGCCTTCCCTACTAACTACAGACTGCATTAGGATCTTCTGGGCTCTCACAGCTCTATTCCTTCACCCCCTCAACCCTTTGCTTCTCTAGAATACCTATTTCACCCCATCACAGATGACTGGCTGTGAAGCTACCTTTCCCATAAGCCCGTGTCTGCATTCTTAGTGCTTTATGGAAGGCCTGGGCAAGGTAGGTACTCGACAGTAGTTAACTGACTGAAGCATGAACACCCTCAGAGAGCGGGGTGTGGACAAAGGACTTCTTTGATTAGTTTAGGGAATGCAAGGGTGAAGCTTTGCTGGTGAGGTTAACAAGTTAAATGGGTTTTGGGTCAGGAAGACCCTGGATGACAAGCCAAGGGCAGGGCGCTCTCAGAAGGTTCGAGCTTTACAGATTGATCCAGCTGCTCGGGAGAAGATGGAGTGGGTGGATGGTGGAGTTTAGGGGGAGAGGAGCAGTCAGCCTGTGCCGAAACAAAGGTTAGGGTGTCCTGGGCCAGACGGCAGTCACGGGAATGGAAACAGAGAAAGAGCTGGATGTGAGCTTTGCAGCCCCAACCACCCTGGTGGCAGCAACACTGGGTCACCAGCCAGCTATTCCAATTATTCATAGAAATCAATCTCATTCGTGGAAGGCTCAGATAAAACTCGTGTGCAGTAATGGATGGGGAGCTTAGAGCGAGGAGATAAGAGGCGGCCCAGAGTGCAGGGTGATCAGGTGGGGCTTTGCAGGAGAGGGAGGCACAGAAAGAGGTTATCAAAACATCCCTCAAATAGCAAAGGCTCAGAGCCAGTCGGCCCAGCTGTGGCGGTGAAGGGACACGCAGGCTCATCCCCAGGCCTAAGGAGACCCAGACCCAGGGGTCCTTGGGCGTCATTCTGAACGGTAGGGTAAACTGGATCAGTCTTGTTGCCCTGAGCCTTCTATTGAAGGTCTAGTGTTTTCTATTGAGGGTGGGGAGCGAGGGAGGTGGATCAAAGGGATGCCCTCGGAGGCCCTTTTCTACCCTGACTTTTTCTGGGATCCCGAGTCCATGAATCACCACAGTGGCATGTTGTCTGTAGGGCCAGGAAAAGGATGTTCTGTTCTCCAGCACTGGGCAGATGATGTGGGAGGCAGAGGGGTGTTGCCTACTCACGCTAAGCTGGGCCAGAAAGGCTGTGTCCCCATCAGCCTCAAACCCCTCCACACGTGCTGGGAAGGGACCCATGGAGCACCCCTGCCCCCAAGATGTGAGAGAGGGTGTGGGTATAAGGGGTCCACCCAGGGGCAGAGAACAGAGTTAGACACGGGGCTTCTGGGAAAGGAGGGACCAGGGGAGAAGGCTGGAATACCCCGACGGGTGATCAGAGAGTGGATTAGAGAGCAACACTAATAACAAACAACTGATTCTTACACAGTACCTGCCACTGTCCAGCCACTGTCCAAGGTGCTTTTTCTGAATGAAACAGTGTCACTACCCTCATTCTACCAAAGAGGAAACCAAGGCACTGAGTTGAAGTCAACTTTCCCAAAGTCCTGCAACTGGAGAAGGAGGAGCTGGCATTTGAACCCAGGAGGTCTGGCTCCGTTTTACCACGATATTGAAATCATTGTTCATTGCTGTGCACCAGGAACCAATTCACTTGACCCCTAGGAGGAGTAATTATGCCCATTTTACAGATGCAGAAGCTGAGGCTCTACAAAGAGAAAAAGGCAGAACTGGGAAGTGAACTTGTACTTGCCTCTGGTCTTGCACACACTCCGCTGGAGAGGGGCTGTGCGGAATGGACTATTAGAAAGCAACTGATGGGGCATTCCTAGAGGAGGGCAAAACCGAGGGGCCTGCCCCTCCCACTGCCTCAGACAGCTTTACCTTACAGCTGCCTGTGGAGGTTGGCCGGAGAGGCCCCATCTGCCGACACTCAGGGCTGGGAAGAGATAGCGCTTTTTATCTCTGCAGAGAGTTCAAGAGTTTATTCCCACCCGGGCAGTGGGGAGCCTGGTGCCCATTCTTGGAGGGTGTCCAGTGACAGGACAGATGGGGAGGTACTTCCTCCCCTTTGTCTCCATCACACTCTCCTCCACACCCCCCATCCTCAGAGGACAGCAGTAAACACCTTGGACTGAGCCCTCGGACCCAGCACCGGCTCTGATGGCAAGTCCTGTCTCAGAGCACAGGGCTGGGTGCTGAGCAGTCGGTGTTGGTGGGAGAGCACAGCTCTGGAGTCAGGCACGTCAACCGGGATCTGGGTATGGTCACCACCTTCTGATTCTGTGTCCTCCGACATGGTGCTTCCCGCCTCTGAACCTCAGTTTCCTCCTTTGAACAGCTGAATGACCATTCCTATCTTGGAAGGTTGTTGTCAGGGTTAAACAGGAAAGGTATACAGCACTTTAGTCACCTGGCTCACAGCCTGGCCTAAAGCTGGGGCTCTCAATGGACCTACCTTTCCCATATGCACCATAGGCACTTGACTGCAGTCCATTGAAGCAAAGTTCACTCCTGTGTCCTAAAGACAGAGTGAATGAGCTCACCCCCTTCTCAAACTCCTCCGTGCTCCCCAGGCCCTCAGCCTGGCATTCGGGGCCTCCAGGGGTTTGGTGGCCACCTGTCTCCAGGCCCCGTGTCCTGCCTCCAGCGCCCCAGGTGACTCATTCTTCCTGAACAAAGCAGGCCCTATCTTCTTCCCCAGCATATCCTTCCAGGCCCAGATCATCTACTGCCTCATCTCTGAAGCCGCCCCCAGGCCCCGGAGGGAGTGTGAATCACTGGCTCCACTGTGCTCCCACAGCTCTGAGCTCATACTGCTTTGTGTTTCAGGTACAGATTCGTGGATCTGACTCCCTATTGGTGAACTCCACCTCCTTACCAAGTGCCTGGCATGGAATCTGTGCTCAGGAGATGGGTATTTAATCAATTAATTAACGAATCAAACAGAGTTGGAGCATCCCAGAGCTAGGAGAGCCTCACCTAGTCCACATGCCTCATTGTCTAAATGAAGAGGCCTAAAAGAAGTGGGAGGGTTGGGATGGGGCAGAAGACAGGCCCAAGGTCTCCCACTGAGATAACAGCAGAGGAGACACTAGGATGAAGGCTAGGGGTGTAAGGGCCAGCTGGGTGGATGAGGACCCATCAGTGGATCTCCACTGCCCTTCAGATAAAGCTGAAATCTGTTATCCTGGCTCCCTAAGTCCCTTTGTGATATGGTCTCAAACAACCTGTCCATTCTCACCCCCAGACAGGCCACAAACTCAGGTTCCCCAGCACCTGGTGCGGGTCCTTCTCTTATGCTCCCAGGCCTTCCCTGCTGTTCTTTCTGTCTGGAACACCCACCCTTTTGCACGGAACCCTCACCACTCCTTTGGCCAAATCCTATAATCCTTCAGGTGTCAGCTCAGATGTCACTTCCTCTGAAAACGCTCCCTGTTCCCCTGTTCTTGTGATCCTGTCTTCACTCAAGGTTGCAAGTGTCTATTCACAGATCTTTAATGCCCAGCCCAGAAAAAAAAAATATGAATGAATAAGAGAAAAAATGAATGAGTAAAGTGGAATAAACTGGAACTCCAGACCACAGCACTATGGCCAGGGGCACATCAAGGGGTGCTGAAGGGGACTGTAGCTTTGTCCCCCTATCATTCTTAGCTCCAGTTAAAAGCATTAGTCTTGTAGGCACCGATCTTTGGGCTTAAACAATAGATTATTTTTTTTCTTTTGAAAAAAAATATATACATATATACATATACATATATATTATTTTAGAGAGGGAGGGAGAGAGAGAGATAGAAACATCACTGATGAGAGGGAATTATCAAGGTTGCCTTCTGCATGCCCCCCACTAGAGATCAAGCATGCAACCTGGGCATGTGCTCTTGACTGGAATTGAACCTGGAATCCTTCAGTCTGCAGACCGATGCTCTATCCACTGAGACAAACCAGCTAGGGCTAGGCTGTTTCTTTATCAGTACATTTTACTGAATCACCACTATGAGTGATGTTCCTGACAATCTGCATGCAGAAGTCCCCTCGATGCTGTCAGGCTTCAATTCCACTGGATTGGTCTCCTAGAGCACAGCTGGTCCTGACTTCACCACATTGAACGCCTCCCAGGCATAGCCACTGCCCACCTTGAGTTCCTCTATTTCTCCAGACAGGGAAAGAATGGCCCGTCTCTCAGGCCAGTAAGGCTGCTCCCAGCATCCTTCCATCCAAGGCCTGAAGGAACTTCCTGGCTATAAGGTGGAATGCCTTCTGCTCAAAGCTATTGATAACCTCACCCACCAGGTCACACGGCATGCCCTCTAGCATGATGTTTGGGAAGGTATGGGAAGGTTGGTGATGGTTCCAGAAGATGGTGGGGGCGAGCAGTGGGTGTGCTGTGGGACTAGGGCCACCCATTTCTCCCTTATTCACTACTATATCTCTATGCCCAGCACAAAACTTGGCATGCAATAGCTGATTTTTTTTAAAAAAAAAAATGTTTACTAATAATTAAAGGGATCTCTGGAGACTTTAGAAGGGAAAATTTTTGGGATATTTGGACCAACCCCAATGAGAATCAGAGGGCCATGTTTCACATATTCCCTCATGGAGTCTGCATTGCAAGAGGAAGACAGATGGGTATGGGTTCCATATCCCTGTCCCATCACAAGAGCAGAGCTTTCTTCCCTGACCCTGAGCAGCAGAGAGATGTAGAGAGATGGCCCGCACCCACCCCACACTGCTCTGTGCTGCTCACATCCTCTGTCTCCACAGGCTGCCTGGCCGGGCCTACTTCCTACAGGATGCCAATGTCCTCCTTCATGTTTTCCAGACTAGAGGAGGGTCCTGGGCACCCCTTGCCCCTCTGCTGTGGCCAGATGAAGCTCCAACTGGGCCTGGATCCAGAGTGATAAGAAGACCCCGACACTCAATTTCCCACACACTTGACACTCAGTTCCCATTGCAGAAAAAGCAAATCACATTCCACTCTTGAGATACCAGGAAGTCACAGTGTCTCAGAGCCACAGGGACTTTAAGAGAGCACCCAGTCTGACCTTCCTCTCCTCTGCTTCCCAACCATTGTGTGAAAGGGGAAACTGAGGCTCAGAGACAGGTGAGGACTGAATTATGTCCACTCTGAGAGTCGGTAAGATTGTTGGGGCCATATAGCCAGTTCTCCTGCTTTCTGGCTTCATATCCTTTTTAAGTCCCAAATTGAATAATTACCTGAGAAGTCACATCTGCACCCCAAAGGATCTTCTGCAACCTCCCTCTTGCTGGCATACCTTCTATGACAGGGAGCCCAGCACATCCATTCTAGATAGCTCTCAGCATTAGACAGGCCTTTTCTACCCTGACTCTGAACCTGACCCACTACCCTCTGGGAACTCACAGGGTCTGGGGAGATTGCTGTGAAAAGAAAAAAGTAGAGAATAATGAATTCCTTGGACTTCTCCAAGACAGAGGAAAGCAGGCTGACAGTTAGCTCCTACAAGAAAAGCCCTGAATTGGGGCAGAAAAGAAATGGGAGGGCCACATTTCCAAGAAGGCTGGGGAAGGGCCACAGGTAAAAAACTTGGAGTTTGGAGGACAGGGAGGTCTATGGGATGACTTTTAAAGTTGGCCAAACCTGTGATCCCCACAAATATTTCGTAAAGTGACCAACACAGAAACATTCCCAGGGATTACATTCTTGTAGGAAAAGGAGAGGGGCAAAGCTTTGTGTGGGGGCCTGATGGTTTGATGTGCATGGAGGAGGCTGAACTCTCATACGCAGGACAGGAAAGCATGACAAACAACTGTGAAGCAGCCAGAGCCCAAGATCCAGCTTCCCCCAAATCTCCAGGAGCATGGAAGTCCCACGGGGCATACAAAAAACATACAAATTGTTCTGTGCCATTCATTCATCTCTCTATTCCTTTATTTGGTAGGCATTTATTGAGTGCTGACAATGTGCATTAGGCACTGGGGATACTATGATGAACAGACCAGAACTTGGTATCTTGGATGCTCAGTCCTACATTTTTAGCTAATAGCTCTTCAATGGATGTCCCACCTCCCCACAGAGTTTGCAACTTTCTGAATGGCCTGAGCTTGTATCTGCCTCTTCCCCATCACACACCTCTCACCTGAGTCTCCAGTGATCAGTTTAGAGATTCATAGGTAGGTTCAGTTTCATCAGCAATATTCGTCAGTCAGGCATTTAATCTGTTAAACATACCAGTGGCCCAGTTCTTATGTGTTCTCAATCCCTGGAAGGGATTGAGAACACATAAGTTCATCAAGTCTAACCCTCCACCTCCAGACCAGGCAAACACCTCAGCTAGGCCAATAGGAGGGGCTAGTGCCAAGTAAGAACAAGAGCCCGGGAGGCTGGAGATTTGGGTTTGAGCTGCATTCTCCCACTTGCCCACTGTGTGGTTAGCAAGAATGGTGGTGTCCAGGGGCATGAATGTGGAAACCCTTTCTCTCACTTGATCCTCACAACAAATTGTTATTCCCTACTTTACAGAGGAAGACACTGAGACTTAAAGAAGTTGAGTAGCTTGCCCAAGGTCCCAGAGCTGATGAGTGGTGGCGCCAGGATTTGAGGCCAGATTTGCCTGGTCCTGGGGGCCTCCTTCCTTCCGTAACAGTGTCCCTGGGACACAGACTCTGAGTGCCGCTGTGTTGTCTCCAGCTGACAGGAGCGCCAGAGCCGAGCTGATTCATGAACTGATGGCTCTAGCCTCCCTGCATCCCCGCCTAATGAATCTGCAGGCTCTTCCACCCCAGCACCACTGGCCACTGACCAAGGAGAGGACAAGAAAGCAGGATGAAAGTTGGGGGTGGGCAGAGGAGACAGAGCAGAGGCAGACGGAGAGGTCTCAGAGCATCCATCACCAGGGCCAGTTCCCCCTGGGATCTGAGCTGCTGTCTGATCTGCCCAGGAACTGAGTTCCCATCCAAAAGTCAGCCCGCCTGACAACCTGTCAGTCACTCCCCCGGGTGAGCGCCTTCCCAGGCTCCCATGGCCTCAGGCCTGCTGGGACCCAAGCAAATGGGCCAAGCATAGCTGGGCTCTGACAGCGAGGAGAAGCAGCCACTCAGACGCCAGCACAGATGGACCCATGTCTGAGGAATCAGCCAGATATGCCTCTTGCTTTTTGGGCCCATTCTCTAAGCCCTTTGTCCCAACCCTGAATTCCTTAAGCTCCTTTGCAAAGCCTTCCTGGGTTTTCCTGGGTTTATGAGGTGTGACTTCTTGTCTGGCATGTCTCTCTGTGCTTGCCATCTTCCTTACTTCAGTGTGAGCCAGAGCTCATGCCCTCGATGTACAATCAGGTTTAATTCTGCGTGGTTGGACATGTGTGGTCACCACACATCCTTCCCTGTCATACCCTATTGGCCCCAGAACACCTGGGACCAGGAAGAAAGGAGCGTAGGAGGGACCTGGGCCAACTGAGTGGGGTCACACTGCGGAGATGGGATCCAGAGAGAAGGGTGACCATTCCAATTACAGATTCTGCCTGCCTAATCCACAAATGGCAGGGGCCAGGACAAAGGGGATGGAGGGAGAGCTGTTGTGATGTACTTTTGGACTGGCTAAGTCTCAACAAACCTTCAGTGAGGCCTGTTTTGTGTGGGAGCATGCTGGGCCCCAGTCAGAGAAAAGGATCAGATATAGTCCAGCTCCTGAAAGGTTTCTAGATGGGTGGGATCAACGGCTCAACAAACAAATAATTTAAAATCAGGTAATAATTGCTCCGAGAGGGGCTGAGTGGGCTCAGGGTAGAAGAAAGGACTAAGGAAGAGGCAAATTAGCTTTGTATAAAGAGCTCAGACCATGTACTCAGACAGAGATGAATTCCAATGATATCCTGCCATTGTTCACTGACTTCTCTAAGTCCTGGTGACATATCTGTAAACCGGGTGATCACAGCCTTGTTCCAAAGATTGGACAGTCATGTGTCTTTAGTACAATGCCCTGCGGGAGGTTGGGTGGAAACCTAGATGGCTTCCTGGAGGAGGCAGTGCTTAAAGGATGACTAGAAGCTGCCCAAATGACTCAGGCAGCAGGAGGGCATCTGACCATTTAGGACTGTTAGCTGAAGATACTTTAGAATCAGTCCAGGCAACATGTTTTCTGAGAAGCCAGATCCTGTCCCCATGTTCTCTATAGCATGGTCCTGTCTGTCTGCACTGCCTCGAGGCTGTAAGTTGCTAGGCATCCACAGTGACCGTTGTTAATGGCACTCCATGAGTATGTATCAGAGTAATTAAAAGAATGGTTTTGCAGAGTGAGGTACAGGAGAAAAGGATATAAAGAGAAGAAACAGAAGGCAACTAATATCTTAACCCCCACTTTCTGATCAGGTTTCATTCTCCCCAAAGACTGCTATGTATTTTATCCTCTCCTTTTTGTAGATAAGGAAATGAAAGCTCATAGAGTCCGAGTGACTTAGAGAGCAGGCAGCTGGAAAGTAGCAGCCCCAGGGCTCCGTGTCCCATTCAGGGATCTGCAGGGCGCTTTCATCATCCTGGGCTAGCTCCAGTTGGCCTAAGGATATTTGGCCAGAGCCTCAGGACCCAAAGGGCAGCCCCTCCCCACCCATCCTCTACTCCGTCCCAGCTGTGCAAACAGACTCCAGCTGGCAGGTTCCACAGAGGGCTGGGAGAGGGTCTGCAGGTCTGACAGGTCAGGGTGAGCTGAGCTTTCCTGAGAACAGCTCCCACCCCAAGGTGGCCTAGAATGCATCCTTCTACAGGCTCTGGAGAGGGGCTGAGAGCTTGCCTGGCAGACTTCAGGTGCTGTGATCTCAGCCAACAGGCTGACTTTAAAAGTCACTCCGCCCCACCTCCCTGTTCCAAAGTGACAGAGCCCCTCCCTGGTCAGCTCTGCTCTGACTGGACTCAGTGCAAACCCCTGGGCCTTGCTGCAGGCCCCAGGAGTAGGTGGCATCAGAGGCCATGTGCTTCCCATTGCATCATCATACTACTGGGTGCCACGGGATGGACAGGATGCTAGGGAATCCCACTGGCTGTGCCTTTTTTTTTTTTTTTTAATCTATCCCCTCTCTGCCTCAGTTTTACCTTTCATGAAATCAGCTTCATCACCCCCCTTGCTCCATCCAAAGCCCAGGCAAGGCCAGATGTTGTTATCCCAAGGGTCCTGTCACCAATGCTCAGCAATCCCAGGCAGGGAGTGAGGGCTCAAGAGAAGACCCCTGCAAAGAGCACTGTGCAGGGTGTCCACTGTCTGACACCCACATCACAACTTCTTCCTAGCCTGACACTGCAGAGTGTGAGTGCCCTTGATCTTGTTTCTGAAGGAAATGCACTTCCTGGAGGAAATGGGCCCGGAGACTGATTCCTTTGCACTATGACGAACCAGGCTGCTGCACACATTCAGCTGGGGGAGGCACATGCACGTCACTCCACACTTGGCTCTCACAAGCTGGCAGTCTTGCACACACACCGCAGAGAGTAGGAAGCCACCCTGCCCAAGGCTGTCAGGAGCATAAAGGGAAGCATTCCCTTGGGTGTGGATCCCTACCACCCCTCCCTGAGAGTGCCTGCAACTTCTCAATTTTAAGATCAGGCAGCTGGTGAGTCAGAGAAGCAGCATCCACAGGGGAGACCTTCCTCAAGCAGCTCAAGAAACATACCTATCTCTCCTACAAGTGGGATCTTGGGAGGCAGCCAGTCCAAGACACACCCTGGAATTCACAAAGATTTCCTCACCCACTTAATAGGCATTCAATGCTCACCTTCTATGTGCTAGACCTTTGGGATGGGGATGGGCTAGCCAATGAACCAAAGAGTCTGGAGTCAGAAAACATTGGCCTGTTGTGTTATCTCTCATGTCAGACTAAGATGCAACAAACATTTCTTGTGTACCATCTTGTATTGACCATATTCACAGAAGTGATTTTATTCTATTCAATTCTCTATATGATAGATGTAAAAACGGGAACGCAGAAAATGTGACTTTGTCCAATGTGACAACTGCTACCTCCATTTGCTCCTATGTAAAATGGGTTCATAGCAGTCCTCATCTTATAGGATTGTTATGAAGATAAATGAGTTAATTTATGTAAAGTTCTTAGAACAGTGCCTGGCATGAAGTAAGTTGTCAATAAATGTTACTCGTAGTTGAAGTGCTTGTCCTAAATTCTGTCCATAGAAACAGCAGAAACTGAGTTCAAATAACTCAAACCTCATTTTTTTTTCCTCTTACCATACCGAGCCTCTTTTCATTTTGTTGTTTGGTGTGTGTTTTTTTTTAAAATAAATATCCCCAACAAAGAGCTAGTGGGTATTAGCTCTATACCAAGGGCACTAATTGGGAAGGGGAGCAACTTTGATGTGCAAAGCCCCCTGTAAACTGGCCTGCCCCCTTCCTAGCCTCACCTCCTCTCCTTCCCTGTAGCAAAGGCTTTCCTTGGTCATGCATTTTCTATGAAACTGACCCTGGTTCTTCTGCTTACAAGTTTTTTTCTAGACTTAAGATTTTCAATCTCTGTTTCTGGACCACTGGAGTCCCAGGACTGCACCCAGGAGTCCTTTTGCTGAGATACATCTTCAGATCCATGTGATGTAAGAGAGATCAGCTGACTTTTAAGTCAGAGCTATGGAACCAAGTTCCAACCTGTCACTTTGACTGTGTGACCTTGAATGAGTTACTTAACCTCCCTGAACCCAAGTGTACTTATCTGAAAAGTGTGTGTAGCAATCCTCATATGGATTGTGTTAAATGAAAGACTTTGTAGTGAGTACTCTTCTCCTTCAAGTTTTCAATTCACACAAACTACATTAAAAGGCACAGTTTTCTCCATTTTTATCTTCTTTTATAAGCTTTTTTATGACCTTTTATGACCACTATAGGTGAAATTCAGTTTCAGAAGGCATAAACTTAGCACCAGATGTTATTATACAGTCCCTGTTCATACACATCCCAAGATATTTTGTCATTTTGAATTTCATCTCGAAGTGGTTGATGACATGCTCCGAGTTTCAAATCCTAGAGCAATGACCCCTGAACTTTATTGAGAATTCTGCTTGATCTTGTCTTCAGCATGTAGCCACAACCCTCTCCGTCATCTTTCAAGGCCCCTCTTCAAGCTGAATTACATCTGTGGTGTCATCCAGTGTGTATTGTGAGCTATTTGGGGACAGAGTCTGTTTTATCATAGAACCTAAGGAAGCATCCATTAAATCTTAGAATGAATGGACCACCATGCATTTTGGCTATCCATCCTCCCAGCCATCCAATTGTCCACTCTGTCTTGTACAGGGGATTCCCCCTTTAAAGATGAGAGCCTCCACCTTCTTTGTCCTCTTGCATTCTTCCTTCTGGGATCCTTCTAGCTAGGTCCGTCACTCCCATAGAGATCCTCTGCCTTCCCATTGATTTCTAGTACACTGTCTAGTACTCCTAGCCAAGCAGGGACTCACACCTTCATGCAGGTGGAAGTTAGAGCTGGCACCTCAGAAGGAACAATGTCCCATGGTCCTCAGCTGGAGGTCTTTAAGGACATCTGGATGAAACATCAGTTGCTCTCTCAGCCTTTCAAGCCCCAGGGTGCCAAATCTGAGCCTAGGCAGATAAGGAAGCTAGATTTCATGTGCACATTTGGTGTAGGGGGAGGGGAAGCTGGGGAAAGGCAGAATCTCACTTAGCCCAGAAAGCCTTTCTTATCTACAAGTTCTTTGAAGTTGGGGAGCTCTCAGAGACTGGCAGCCAAGTCCCCATCAGTTCTCAGCTGGAGAGGCTGGGTCCAGTCCTGGAGTCATTCTGGGTCTCAGATTCTCACAAGTCATTCATTCACTCCTTAGTGCCTCTCAGCCTAGCCAGTGCTAGGCTCTGTACTAAAGGCCAAAGAGGCTGAGATGAATCAGACCCACATGCTTATTTGCAACCACAAAAGCTCTCAAATTGCTCTCTGCCCAAGAAGGGATGCAGACATGAAAACAGAGACAGTGTGCTGAGTGCTTACAATCTTGGGCTATGGTCTGGAATTTGTGCCTGTATTCACTGCCTAAATGCACTCTAATGTCTGGGCAGGCAATAGGATCTCAAGTCCCTGTTCATACACCTCCCAAGATGGGGAAAACATTTCCCTTCTCCCTCCTTCCCCCACCTAACAGCCTGTCACAGCACCCAACCCTCTGGCTGGCTGGTTGTTGCCCTGGAGCTGAAATAACCTGTCTCATTCGTTCCTCTTACTTGTCCTAACTTTGCCCATGGGGCTGCCAGAACCACTGGGGCTGCACCTGTCATAGGATATCCCTGAAGAGAATTCAAGGCATTGTTAGCTTCCCACATAGCTCAGCCCCTAAAGATTGCTTTGGTGCAAAGGGCCACTCTAGCAGCAGTGAGCAGGAGGCAAGAGACCATGGTGGGCTAGAGCGCCAAAGGTCAGAAATATGCCACATAAGAAATGATTCTCCTGAGCCAGGCAGGAGCCAGGCTGGGACAAACCAGAGGCCACTGGAAGGGAGACTCAATGGGGGGTCGTGCTGGGCGCTGGGAGAAGAGCTTAGAAACCTGGTTTTAGGGAGCACCCCAGCTACTGAAAAAGCCTTAATCCCCCTCTTAGGCCAACAGGCAAGATAAAACCAGTGAAAAGGAAAAAACAGAAAACAGGAGAAGCTTTCCAGCTCCCAGCCCAGGCCCAATCCCAACTCGCTCAGTTCCTGCTTCCTAAAGCATCTATTCTCAGGCTGCTAAAGTTCCTGCCTTAATAGCTGGAGGACAAGGGTGATACCTGGTTCATTTCTGTCTCATCCCAGACCCACATGTCCCTGTGCTTGTTCAGGACCTGTACCTGGCAAAGTCTCCATAAGTGTGCACTGAGAAAAACATCACACAGGCATATGATTGCTGTAGCTGGTGCAGAAGCTGTGTGTCTATGGCGTAGAAGTCAGCCAACTTTAGGGTCAAGAGACCCATGTGTTAGCCCTGTCTCTACCACTGACTTAGTTTGTTCAAAGGTGACCTTGAACAGATCTTTTTTCTTCCAGGGACTCAATTTCTCAATCTAGGAGGGCCACACAAGATAGCTCTAAGGCCTGCTGAGTCATAAAACATCCCATGATGGTTCAGGAGGGCCCTCCACATTTATTTGGAACATTGTACCGGGGACACTTGAGAAGACCACCATCTCCTTTCTCCCAGGACAACTCCATCCCCCACCAGACCATTCAGAGTCCTGGGAACCAAAGGAGGAATGTGTCCAACTGTAAGCTCAGGCAAATCACGCCAAGTCACCTTTGCTATTTAAAACCTCTCTCTCTGCAGCAGTCTGGAAGCTGGGAGGAGAAGCAAATCCTTACTCATTTAGGAGTACACTTTGTGGTGGCTTTAAATTCCCCAGGATTAAGAGACCTCAGCACCAGCTTCCCACTGCCCTTTTCTCTAAATTCCCCCCTGAGGCCACTGGGCTGATTGGAATGTTCAGCCATGCTCAGCCCACCCCCCCCTCGGGGGGGCCAGGCAGGATAAGCACCCTCTCTGGGGACACTGCTAGCTGTTGTGCGTCCCAGAACTAATCCATGTTGACAATCCTGGCCCAGGCATTTATTTCCAAGGGGCCTGAATTCCACAGCCCAGAAGGCCCGGATCCTCCAGGGGCCAGGGTAGCTGGGGACAGAGTTGGCCAAGAGGATGTCTGGTGGGGACTATGATGCCAGCTCTTGAGCCCTCTCTTGTTCCAGCCAGAGGAGACCCTCAGGATAGTGTCATGCACCCCATCGTACATATGGAGAAGTGAGGCATGGAGAAGACCCACACTCACCCAAAGTCGCATGTCCCAGATTGACACTGGGGACCTGAGATAAATTTGCATTCATTTAACAAACATTCATAGAAAACTATGTCCCAGCCACGGTTCAAAACACTTGATAAATATTACCTTATTTAACCTTCCTAAGAACGCTGAAGGTAGATTTTATGATCTCTAATTTACAAAGTGACAAGGCTGAAACTCCAAGAGATGAAATCACACAGCTAATATGATGCATTTAGTTGAAGCCAGGTCTGTCCTGTACCCCTTCCCTGCTCTGTGTTGTTCATTCAATTGGAAGAGAGAGATGTCCAAGTACAGTGCAGTGTTGGCAGTGGGGGATCCAGGCCAGAGAGCGCACAGGTCAGCAGGCCAACTCTGAGGGCAACAGGCTCCTACACAGCTGGGAGATGTCCCCAACCACAGATCTTCCCTGCAGACTCGCCCCTGCCCCAGATGCACACCTCCCGCTAACCCCATTCACTTTGCCTTTCATGTGAATTGTGCTCCTGAGGTTGTACATTGCAGCAGCAGCAGCCCAGGCCTTACCTGCACATGAGGCTGTCAGTCAGGCACGAGCCTCAGCCATTCAGCCAGGGCTGCTGTCTCAGGGTGAGGGCTCCTCGGCTCAGAGGGGAGGCCGTGCCAGCCCCAGAGGTAACGTGCACCAGCTGCTGCTGCAGCCCCCACCAGTTCTGCAAGATCACAGGGAGGGCAGCCTCCATCCTATGTCTAGACAGACTGAGAGTGGGGCTCGGCATCTTGGGAGAAGTTTCCTGAATTCCTTCCACCTTCGGGAATGGAAACTGAACTAACAGGGAATTTGTTCTAATTATAAAGAAATAAGGAGAATTGAACAAGAGCCCCTCAAGGTTGAACTCCTCTGGAGGGCTCTTCCAACATTCTCCATTGTTCATCTCAAGTGAGAAAGCCCAGAGCATGGACTCTGTGGCAGTTCTTAGCTGGGCTTTGAGCAGAGAGGGTGAAACTGGGGCCCTGCCCTGTGTGTCAGGAGTGCCCATCTAGTGGAGTAGTATACAGTGAACCTGTGAGTTCAGTCTAAGAGGCACAGGCGCCCGTCAACAAGGAAGCTTGGGGGTGGAGGACAGCTATGGGGCACAGGTATCCCCCAGCCCAGCCTGGAGGTCAGGGGAGCCTTCAGACACAGTGGTGATGGAGATCCTCTTCCTTCCCTCCTCCCACTGCAGGGCCCAGCTGACATGTCACCTCCTTCAGGAAATCTGATTCCTTCAGGACACTCTGATGGTCGCACAACCCTTCCATTCCACAAACACTGACTGAGGATGGGACGGTGAGCATGAGAGGTGAGTTGCACACTCCTGGAGTTTATGCCTGCTCCCTTCTGTAAGAAGTCTTTGTACACGTTTCACCCAGCAAACCACCTCAGAGAGGGTGTACCTGCATGTGTATGCAAGTGCATGTGCTTTCTTGCTCTTAAGCATTTCCCAATTTCTTTCAAAAAGTAGTCAAACATTATGATTAAGGACCTAGCCTCTGGCATTAGACATGAACACTAGAATCCCCGAATTTGCCCCTGTGTAATCTTGAGCAAGCTACTTAGCCTCTTTTGAGTCTCAGTTCTAGTGTCAAATTGGTGCAATGATAGTAACTTGAGAAGGTTGTGTGGATTAAATAAAGTAATCCATGTTAATTTCTTAACCTAGCACTTGGCTGTTCGTCTTTATGAATAAGGAGAGTCTCTACTGCCAAACCTGATGGCCCACCGTGTGTCAAACAGTCCCTGTACTTAGAAGACACTTTACAAATGCCTGATGCTTGACTGCTCTTTGGCAGAGAATAGAAAGTAGATATGTGTGGACTTAATTTTTTTTATTATGGTAAAGTATGCATAACAAAATATTCCATTTTAACCATTCTTCAGTGAACAATTCAATGGCATTAAATATGTTCACAATGTTGTGCAACCACTATTCATTTATAGAACTTTCATATCACCCCAAACAGAAACTCTGTGCCCATTAAACAATAACCCCCCCCCCCCCCCTTACACTTCCCTGAACCCCTGGTAACTGCTATTCTACTTTCCATCTCTGTGCCCATTCCAGGCACTCTGTATAAATGGAATCACACAGTGTTTGTCCTTTTCTTGACCTATTTCACTTAGAATACTGTTTTGAAGGCTCATCATGTTGTAGCATGTATCAGAATTCTTTTCCTTTTTAAGGCTGAATAATATCATTGTATGTTCATATCACATTTTATTCATCCATTCATTTGTTGACGGAGAGTGGGTTGCTTCCACCTTTTGGTTATTATAAGTAGTGCTGCAATGAGCATAGGTATACAAGTATTCAAGTCTCTGCTTTCTATTCTTTTGGGTATATTCTGACAAGTGGAATTGCTGCCTCCTATAGTAATTCTACATTTAAGTTTTTTTTTGAGGCACCACCATACTGTTTCCCACCATTTTACAATCCCAACAGTACCATGTGGTCTTGAAGTTGGAGTTAAAGAGTGTAAGATGGACTCACAGGGCACCTGGCACCCTTCTGCAGGCGCCTTCCCTAGAGCAATGGAAGCAGAGTGGTGACAAACTGGGGCAAGCCCAAAGGAGATGCTTAGAGTGGGGAGGAGACAGAAGTGACAGGAGTGTGTGGTCTGGTGAGACGGCCCTGGAGGTGTGATGGCTGCTGTGTGTGTCCCCCATGCTGCCTGGGGACGAAATGAGCAGCCCCAGGGTCACAGTGAGTCAGGCAGGGGGATCCAGGGCAACTAGATTCATTACAATATGAGGAAGACTTTCAGAGAATCAGCTTTCCAGCAATGAGAGTGGGAGCTCTGTGTCACTGGAGATGTGCAAGGAGCGACGAATGTCCTTTTGAATGAAGCTAAAGGCCATTCGAGGTTGGACTTTGTAGCCTCTCCGAGCCTGTAGAACAGTGTATCCTGAAAGTTTGTGATTCAAAAATTCTGTGGCTGGATTTCATTGGAGCCCATTTGCAGGCAAAGACTCTGTAACTTGTTATTCCTGCCCGTCCAGATGAATTCTACTCCAACTTCCCTGGGACCCCCTATTGGTATTGGCACAGACACTGCTCAGCCCAAGCAGGGGTGCGCTTCACTTCTATTTGCCAATGAGGATATTATGTGACGCTTTAAATTCCTGTGGCTCCCGTCTACCTTTTCTGTTAGAAATGATCCTGTGTGCATGTGAAGGGAGGCTGCAGGGAATGGCTTTGGAAATAGTGCAAAGAGTGAGGGAAAAGGGCTCCCCTGTCTGTCCTGTAAGGGCCTCCAGAGTCTGCTGTCCCACTCCTACCCCCAATGGTCTCTCTCAGCCTCACGCCTAGGCACAGAGCTAACCTTGTCTCCTCTGTTCTTACTCAGCCTCCCTGCTCCAGCATTCTCTGTCCTGCACTCTCTCTCTTTCTAACCACTCAGTGTATGCTCCTGGCCAAGCCTACTTCTTGGGATACCTTCTCTGATTCTCTCTACCTACACAAACCCTACCATCCTTTTATGGTTCATTCAGGTTTCTCTTCCTATCACCTCTCCAAGAAGTGATAGTTGAGCCAAAGCCTAGATTATGAAAACTGCCAGCCATAGGAGGATCTGGGAGGATCAGATAGGAGGAGACATCCAGGGACATAGAAAGGCAAAGGTCTCTGAACGAGTTTGATTTGTTCAAGGAACACGACGAAGGTGGTCACTGTGGTTGGAACATGGGAAACATGGCAAAGAGAGTGAATGATGTAACAATGGAGAGACAGGCAGGGGAGTCGATGCAAGCCATGGTGAGGTTGCAACGTGAAGCCATTTGAGGGTTTTCAGCACAGAAATGATAGGATCTGATTTATGATGTACAAAATCACCCTGCTGCTCCATAGAGAATGGCTTGTAATGGGAAAAGATACAAAGCAGGGAGACCAATTAGGAGCCTACTGAAGTAGACCAGGTAAGGCTTGGACCTGGGAGACAGCAGTGCAGATGATAGAAAGGGTCAAGTTTGAGATCTACTTTGGGGGTCCAACTACCTAAGGATGGGGAGAAGGAAGACCTGACAGAGAAGGTGATACTTCTCTGGAATGGTGAGAAAGATGAGGGTCCTCCAGATAAAGAGAAAAGAGCATTGTAGGCAGTTATGAAAAAGATCCAGGGGCATCCAATGGGCAGTGTTCTCAGTGCAATGGGCCGGATTAGCATGTACCGGTGAGTTTCCAGAGATAACCGATGAGAGGTGGGGCGGATAGGTACATAAAGGTCTTAAGCATCATGGGAAGGACTTAGTCTCAATTTCTTGCAGGTTACAGGAGACACTGAAGGTGCTAGCACCTGAGAGTTGTACGTTTACATAAGGGCCATCTGTAGGAGCCCAGTACTGGTAGCTGTGGAAAATGCTTCCACAGGTATTTCATGGGACTCTGTTGAAACAGCCTGATGTTTAACAGCTACAGATTATCCTCTCCCCAAGCCAATGGCAACTCGGTGCCCAGGTGGAACTCTGTTCTAGAATACAGTCTGTCTATGAGTTCTCTGGGCATCTAGATACAGAGAACTAGGGACAGAGCCAGATGGCTACAAGCTGGTAGATATACATTGCTATAGATCCCAGTCAACCTGCATTGACTTTATACCCCTTAGCAGGTCATGGCCAGCCTCAGCCACAGATAGGCTAGGCCACCGGTCAGCAAACCACGGCTCCCATTGCCCAACCAACTGACACCCCACTTCTTCTAACTCCACTTCTAGACACAATTCCTCATGGACTTTTTTCACCTGCTTCTCCAAGATTTTAGAGAGAGAGACTGATGTGTTCACCCTAGTCAGGGCTCAGTCTCTAAGAAGCTATATAATTTTATACACATACCTTGCTCTAGGCCTCAGTTTCTCTGTCTGGAAAGTAAAAGGATTGAACTTAGAGAATTGTTTTTTTTTGTTTGTTTGTTTTTTTTTAGCTCTGGAACCCTCCAACTTGTTTACTTTGCTCCCTTTCTACTCAGAACCCATTTGCCTTTCTGTGCTTCATGGAGGGGAACAAAGCCATAGTGTTTGGATGAAGCCCATTCCATGATCAGTCTCAGTAACCCAGTGCCCAGAGGCCCATTCGGATTCCACTGATGAGAAAAGCAGAATCCTACAGGGATCTGCTCTGCCCCATGCATTCTGAAAGCTCTTGCAAAGCCTGAATGCCCAGCGCACACACTAGAGAAAGCCGTCCTCCCTTTGAAACCTAAGAAAGTTGCAGGAGCAGCCACTTACCTGTCACATGTTTTTCATAATTTCCCTGGCACCTTCGCTACTCATTGAAGCGGGTGTTGGCGGGCAGCGGGGCAAGCTCCAGGTCTGATGTGAACGTGCAGGACCGCAGCTCCTACGGAGGAAGAGAATTAGAGCTGAGATTACATAGGGCCCCTCCTGAGGGTATCCAGCCACAGGGGTCTGCTCATGAATATCTAGGGGTCCTGCTGACCTCTAGCAAGCAAGCAAGCTGAGTTGCAGGAAGATAGAACAGATGAAAGACTGGAAAGTTGAGATAATGAGTATCTGAGGCCAGCCCTGTGTGGTGTAAGGAAGGGTAAAGAAATACAGAGGGGACAGAAGGTACTGAACAACTCAGTACTAAGGTCATGATTTTCCATGTAGTCAGAAAAATCATACTCTATCCCTTCTCCCAACAGAGATCAATGTGTGCTGTGCCCTCACCGGGGTGACAGTGTAGTAGGACATGGTCTTTTCCTTCCAGAAATACAGACTAAAGGGCATAGTCATTGTGGTTCCAACTGTGCACACTCTAAAGAAGGGGAGATGAGTCTGGGCCCAGGTGAGTACTAGGAAGGCTCCTTGGAGGTGGTGATATGCCAGGCACCCAGGAAAGACACAAAAGGCAATAAACGGCTTTGGAGCACCTGTGCGAAGAGCTTGGCCTTCGGACCAAATGGGCTTTGTTTCAAGCTAACTATGAGGCTTTGCTTCTCATCAGTAGATGGGAAATGAGCTATAGAGGAACCATGCCTGGTTCCAAGTGGGATCTCCTGACATGGCAGTTGGGAGGGTAGAGGTAGGGATGAGAAAGAGTCTGCAAGAGAAAATCTCCAGCGTGGCTTCCTCCCCACCTTTGCTTGGATCCCACTACCCCCATGGCCAAGGTTGGGATAGGTGGGGTCTGGGCCAGCACCCAGGTCCTGGTGGTCTGTTTGCCCTGAGCTTCCTGAGGCGCCAGTACTCACAGCGGGCTTATGCGGGCCCAGTGAATTTCCACAAGCCAGGAGGGCCCCACTCAAAGGATCACACCTCTGGAACCTGAGATGTTGGCCAAGTTCAGGCCGTGGGAGGGGAAGGCAAGTGCTGCGTCGGCTGGAATTGATGGGGAAATGGGCCTCCAGGGTGGAAAAGAAAAATAAAGAGAAGGATTCCTGCTGTAGCTTGCTCGCACAGAGCTGCAGGTCTCAAACCTCCACCTCCCAGCTCCCTGCCCCAGGTTTTTGCTGGAGAGCTAGTTTCAGGATCTGACCTAGCAAGGGCATGCTTCTACCAGGAAGCCTGCTTGGTTGGCCTGGTCCCTTCTGAGCTCTCACATCTCTAACCTTGTGTGTCTAAGTGTGGCTTCACCCTCATATGCCAAGTACCATAAGTCCTTGCTTAACACCATCAATAGGTTCTTAGAAACTGCGACTTTAAGTGAAACGATGTATACCAAGACCAATTTTACCATAAGCTAATTGATGTAAACAAGAGTTAAGTTCCCATATCCTATTTCTGTTCTCAGAAAACATCACCAAACTTCTAGAGACCAAAAACATTTCTAATATTAAACATTGAAGTAAATATGTACTATCCATACATTTGAGAAAGATTCATAAAAACAAGTAAGAATATTACTTTCTAACCTGCTTACTCTCCAGTTCAGGGTCAAGAGTGGCCAGAGCCATCCTGGCAGATCAGAGCACGAGGCAAGAGCCCACCCTGGATAGGACACCCTTCCATCGACGGGGCACTCAACACACAGCACACTCAGCCAAGCACAATTCAGACACACCAATTTCCCCAACGTGCATATTTGGGGAAAGAAACCAGGATATCAGGAGAAAATCCACACAGGCATGGGGAGAAGGTGTGAACTCCACACAGGCCTTTCCCCCCCCTTTTTCCCCCCTAGCAATGTTACAATGGAACAACTTTAAAGGAAAAGGCGTTACTCAAGGACCTGCTGCATTGGCAACTCTGTTCCATACAGTGCATTTTTTACTCAGATTGTAGCTTCCACCAGAAAAGGAAAAAATAAAAGGAGAACACACACATTTACCGAACCTCGCACACCTGGCCCTGGCTGAGCACCTCTCATACATCATCTCTCGAAACCTTGCCATAGCCTCCAAGGTAAGGACCACCATGTTATAGAATAAGAAATGGAAGTTCCAGGATTGGAACTTTAATGTGCTGGAATCTGAAGCATATGATGCACCTCTGTATCAAAGCGAGGTCCTCTGTGGAAAAATGTATACATTCTGTGGTGAAATAAGTTTGGAAAATGCTGCGTGTTAAGCATTCCTCTTGAGTCCCCCAACCCACAGTGGTATGTGCAAGGCTCTGAGAGGTCCTGCAGAGAAGATCCTTAATCCACCTGGTCCAGCACTCACTCCCCAGAGGACACTTCAGCCATGTGATAGCTTCTGACATCCCCCAAACTCCTGTGCACTTTGGGATCTGGTACCCAAAACAGAAAATCACCTGAGAACTTAAGGTGGGCCATTGAACTGGATGTGAATGAGAGGGGACAGGAAGGACAGATGCAGTGCGGGTGGTGATGAGTGTGATGAGGGGTCTGGACAGGGAGGCAACAGCCCCAGCAGAAAGCCAGCATCCTGAGTACCTGAACTGCAAACCTCTTCTTTGACCACAAAAGTCTGTCTTAAAAGCCAGAAGCACAGAGTGATTCTAGTTATAATGTCAGGCACTGTAGGCCTGAGGCAGTCATTGAAATGAATGTGTGTCTCTGTTGCCTAAGGAAACAGGCAAAACGCAACAGGAGGGACTTCACTGAGGCTTTGGCTGGGCCATTAATAAAGGAGTCTAAGCAGTCCCCCATAAACCACACGCATTATCCCACACCCAGCCCTTTGCTCAGGTTTTCTGCCCTGAAGTGACCTCCTTTCTGCACCTCTCCATCCTGCCAGCCTCCACACTGCAGTGTATCTGTCAAGAAGACTGAAGACTCTGTGCTCCCTGCTTTCTCTGGAATCAGGAAGTCCTGAGCCATTTCCCCTCCCAAAGATGATGCTACAGACTTAAGATACCAACATCAGAACCTGGGATCTGAGAATCAAGATTAAGTAAAGACAGCCCAGCTGGAGTGGCACAATGGTTTAACATTAACTTTTGAACCTGGAGGTCATGTTCGATTCCCGGTCAGGGCACATGCCCGGGTTGGGGGCTCGATCCCTAGTGTGGGATGTGCAATGGATGATTCTCATCATTGCTGTTTCCATCTCTCTCTCCCTCTCCTTTCCTCTCTCTGGAAAAAAAATGGGGGGGGGATTAGGTAAACACATGGCCCTGACAAATTCTGCCCGGGACTGAGCACACCTGAGTGGTATACACTGGTGTGCCACTGCACACTGATAAATACTGCTGTGTCCATGTATCCCCAAGGTGGGGGGGACCTGAAAACTGTCAGGTGAGACACAGGTGAGGGAAAGAGCTGTCCGGTGTGTGTGTGGGGGGGGTGGGGGGCACTTAGAGATGGGAATGCAATCAAAGTCTTCACTTATCTAGAAGGGTGCATCTCAAAATGTGGTCCCTGGCCAGCAGCAGCAGCACCTGGGAACAAGTGAGAAATGAACACTTTGCATGCTGCCCCTCTCAGACCAACTTTGGTGGAGTCAGAAACTTTGGTGGAGCCCAGTCAGGCATTTGAATAGGAGTCTGAAGCTGATTCTCCTGCTGATTCTGAAGCATGCTGGCGTTTGAGAACCACTGACCTGGAATTACTCCTGTGATGATAATTGCTCCTCAGGAGAAACAGCCTTATGCTCCACTGCTGTGGACAGTGGCTCAGAGAGGACATGCGCCCCATGCTGGGACTCACAGCGGATGAGCTGCAGAGCTGGGGCTCCCAGCCCCGGTCCTTCCTAAGCTCCCTGGCAGGCAGTCGGGCAAAGCAGGGTGCCCGAGGTACGGAGAGAGCTGCTTGCCTCGGCCCCAGAGAAAGCCTTAATTGGCTCATTAATAGCCATGATTAGCGAGAATGGAGAAGCCTTTATCTTTGAAGTGCCCGGCTGCGCTAGAAGCTCCTGCAGGGAGCTTGCTGTGGCTAATTAAAGCTGAGCTGTGTTTCCTGTCAAGAGCCCCAAGTGTTAAGGACTTCAAGTGAGAAAAATTAAGCTTCCATTTCCATTCAGGGGTAATGGATAGAACCAGGAGAATGAAGACGAGAAGAAGGAGCCTTTTCAAGGGGCTGGGCTCCTGGCAGAGGCAACACTCTGGGTCTCTTCTGAAGGATGTGACCAAAGAGGTACTTGCTGGCTTTCGGGGGAGGCGGGGCTCTCACATTCCCACAGGGGTGACCCTGGATCTGACATTGTCTTCATTCTCATGTTTATGATTTTTGAGCATTTCAGCCTGGCTGCCCCTGACTGCACCTGCGCAGGCCTGTGAAGTGGAAATGGTGAGGGAGGCCTAGCAGGGGAAAGAGGAAAACACACAGAGAAGCCCTGGCTCCTTCGCTGACACTGACATTGCTGCCCCCTCCACATGCCCTCACTCAGGAATAATGACGATGCCACCTGCAGAGTGTAGCTGAGATAGAGAAAAAGCCAATGGGATGGGCAGTGAAATCATTAGGGTGCACTCCTGAGTGGCACCCTGCCCATAATGGCTTCCATCAAGCCAGCAAGTGGAGGTATATGTGGAAAGGAAACATTGTGCTACTGCCCTTAACACCTGCCTTTCTTCCTCTTCCTGGAGCTGATGGAAGTAGCCTGTGCCTTCCATCAATGGGAGGACGTGAAACCCACATCCTGAGCACATAGTCACACCAAGCCCTGGGCTGTTGGACACATGCACACACATTACTTTATTAATTTTCACAGCCCGTATGCAGAGAGATTTACCCTCTGGAAAGGATGGGGAAAATGAGGCCAGAGAGACTCAAAGAAGTAAAGAGCCTCCCCATTGGTCTCAAGTTTCAAGGCTGAGCCAGACTTGAAGCCCAGGCCTTGCTGACCCCACACTCTGATGCTGCCTCCCCCAAACCACAGATATCCATTCAGCCTCATGTTAGCCCTGCTTCTTCAGGCAAGTGGTTCCTGCTGTGCCCACTGGAGCTCTACCCACCCTTCCAGGTGCTACTCAGTTACAGTCTGCTCAGTCATGTGCCGACCTCTTTCCAGGAGGTTGGTGCTTGCTATTTCTGTTGTAGTTGGAATTGGAGTAGTAGTGGGGATTGCAGTCTGCCTTCTATTGGAAAGGACAGCATGAGCCTGGGCCTGTCCCTCCAGAATGGAATCCTGGGGGAAACAGAGCCTACAGTTCACTCATCTCTATGCTCCTCTACACCACACAACCACACAGCCTTGTTCAAACCCTCGCAAAGAGGGACAGAGAGCAGAGGTAGCTACTAACGTGTGCCTTCTCCAGGCCTGTTTCCTCACTGGGTGATGGGTTTAAAAAGGCCATGGTATAAACCCTACATAACCCACCTGACCCATTGTCTCTTTGACTTCATATCTTATATTTCAGCAGCACTGGTCTCTTTGTTCTTCTTTTAAGACATCAGTCAGCCCTGCCTCAGGGCCTTTGCACCTGCTGTCTTCTCATCCCATAATGCTCTTTCTTCAGATTTCTGCATGGCTTTCTCTTTTACTCTTTAGATCTTCTAGTATTTAAAACCATGCTACCCTCTTCCCTCAATACTCTCTGCCTCCTTATTCTGCTTTATTTTGTCTCTATTGCATTTGTCAGAATCACACATTTTGAAGAAATGCTAAGCTTTCAGCTAGCTATCTCTGACTTACCTAGGAAGCTGGTTTAAAAATGCAGATACCTGGCTCCCAAAAGGCCAGCCGAATCAAGGGTGGGGACTATTTGCACTTTATAAAATCTTTCCAGGTGTTTCGGATGCACAGGCAGGGTTGGGACCTGCTGTGAAAAATTACTGGAACAGTCAAAACCGGTTTGGCTCAGTGGATAGAGCACCGGTCCGCGGACTGAAAGGTCCCAGGTTCGATTCCGGTCAAGGGCATGTACATTGGTTGCGGTCACATCCCCCAGTAGGGGTGTGCAGGAGGCAGCTGGTCGATGTTTCTCTCTCATCGACGTTTCTAGCTCTCTATCCCTCTTCCTTCCTCTCTGTGGAAAATCAATAAAATATACTAAAAAAAGAAAAATTACTGAAACAAACTAAAATCTCCCAACCCTCTGCCTCAACTCTGGCCTTCATTCTGCCCCTTATCCCTTCCATCATTCCTCAAACTACAGGGTACTCTGCTGCTCTTTGACCATAGTGTCCACGTTGTATTTCTGTTCAGCCTTTGCTCATACTCTCCTCTCTACTCCATCCTCTCCAGGACTTCCAGCTCATTCTCTAAGGCCCTGCTGATGCCTCCTTCTCTGAAACACCTGCCTGCCCCCTTCACGCCCTGCCCAGGTCAGTGCCCCTAACTTCCTCCTCTATACTCAGAGGATCTCTGGTAAAGGATGTATCACACTATCTTGTTGTTAACTTTTCCACTGTGTGCCCTTCTCTATAAACCATGACTTTGAATAAGGCAACTATGGAGTCAGATTGATTGATATCTCTAGTTCCCAGCACAGGACTTAGTACACAGCTAGTGCTTCATAAACGCTGTGTGAGTGCATGCCCTGGTGCATGCTGAGGTCCCCGGGCCCATGCATGGGGGTTTAGGCACATGCATGCTTGGCAACGTCAGAAGTTGTAAGGTGATTATAATTTAAATTCAAAACTGACCCAATGTTTTCCAAATTCATCTTAGCATGGCTGACCACTGATTGTTGCTCACTTCTTAGAACAGACCCTGACAAGCAACCTCTGACTTTCCTATCATATCAATGAGCGACCCAGCTTAGCTAGGCAGCCGCCCCTCCTGGAGGGCCTTGCTCTGTAAAGAATCCACCCGCACCTTCTCCCATGAAGGTTCTAGACACCAAATAGCTCTGGGAGGCCATTTGTTCATGGAGGACTTTCTTTTACTGGAACAAACACTCAAGCACCAAGTCTGGTGACACTCAGCACCACTGCATCACCTATATAAAGACATTTATCCCTATGATGCTCCAAGGAGAAAGTAACACCGCAGTACCACACACACACACACACACACACACACACACACACACATCCCAGGAAGCTCTATAGTTTGGCATAAACTACCAGAGATCATTGGATGCAGCCTTTTCACTCTTCAGATGGACGGACAGGGCCAGAGAGAGCAGACACTTGCTGAGGTCACGGGGCCCTTGCAGGATCCAACCCCTTTTAGCGGGAGGTTCCTTACCCTGCCATCCTTCCCCACCTCTCGCCCCTCGCCTGCCAGAGAACAGCTGGACTTCCTCTTAACAAGAACCATGATTTATGTCGGCTGGGCCCAATTAGCGCCAAGCTCTCTCCGGCCGCCAAGTGCCCCGCCGGCCAGCAGCTGAGGGCTGTCTGGCAGGACATACTTGGATGATGAAGCCATGCTGCGTGCTAAGCTCGGCACAGGAAAGAGCAGCTCCACTTGGATGCCCACCAAAGGCTGCCAGGCTTGGCTCCTTCCCACGAGTTGGGCAACAAAGCTTTTCTGGCAGGGGATAAGGGCAGTGCTTCCTGGGCAAGGGGGCGAGGCTGGCCTGGGAGAGCACCACTCCAGGGCAGAGTGCCCTCCATGGGGCTTGGCGGGGCCCAGCGAGTGTAGGCAGTAAGAGAGCCCTGAGCTGGGAGCCAGGAGACCTGGATGCACATCCAGCTTCTCCACCAATTCCTTATTGGGTGACCCTGGGCACACTGTTTATCTTGCTTTCTACGCCTCACTTCTCCCCTATAAAGTGGGGAGGGTTTCCTTGCCTGCCTCCAGGGACACATGAAGAACATCTGAGGTCTCAAAAGCAGTGCCCCCTTTCTTCAGGCCTCAGTTTCCTCATCCATAAAATGGGACAAGCCTGGCAGCTCCCTCAGAGCTGGCACCAGGGATGAATACGCAGTACCTGGCGTGTGATGAGGGCCAACCCGCCATGACCTACCCCTCCCACTTACTATTGGAATCACAAAGAGGCAGTCATGCTACCTTTTTGATGCTTAGTTTCTTAATATGCCTTCTTCACGTGGGGTGGTGTAAACATCAAATTCAGAAAGTGAGGCTCAGAAAGTAGCTTGTGGGAGATGGTACAGCTAAGAATTGATAGAATTGGGTCCTGAATTTAGATGTGTCCAACTCCACAGTCCATGCTCCATCCACTCAGCACCCACTGGCGTGTAGACCCTGTCTTTAGTGGTGGGTGTGCAGCTTAGAGTTGGCCTGCAGAGCTGATGTACCAACGGACACAGCTCCTGGTTGCTCCTTCGGGTCATCTCTCTTATGTTGATGGCAGTCCTTCTTTCTAGAAAGCAAGGAAGGGCTGGCCTGAACGCCCAGTGAGTGGTTTGCAGGCCCTGAAGAGGTGGCCACGGGCGCCAGGCTCTGTCTCCACAGGCTGTCCTAAGTGGCTCAGACTGGGGAAAAGAACACATGGATTTTAATCCCGATTCTGCTATTGACTTTCCACAACACTTTGGGCAAGTGCTTGAAATTTGGGGGCCTCATTGTCCCTTCTGGAAAACGGGAAGTGCCATGCAAACTGACCAGCACTGTACCCTTCTCACAATAGGATTTTTTGTGCCTATAAACTTTCAGGCAGTAGGACGACTGACTCCTCTTGGCTTTGTGCATCATTCTGCTTCTTCAACATCTCTTTTTTTAAAAAAGGAAACACTCCCTCGTCATCTATTAATGTCTCTGGGACACCCAGCAGGGGATAAAGAATGCAAGGAAGATGGCTGTGGAGTCCAGATCAATCTGCAGCTTTTCATCTCCACTCAGAGGACAGGCCAAGGCCCTGGCCAACCCCTGTGAACATAAGAGCCTGCAACTCCCAGAGAAATAAGCACGCTTCGGAGCGAGATGGGAGCCAGCAGAGGCCAATAAGTTCAGAGGGGGGACTCCAGACATTTTTGGATCTTTATGCAGAGAATTCATCCATTTGGGGGAAGTTGTGCATTTCTAGGACCCAATCTGATCTCGATAAATAATGAGCTTCCCATGAAATGCTTCAAGTTTCTGTCTCAAACCTGTCATCATCCCCTGCTGTCCTCTTTCCTTCCAAGGAACCAGGACCCAGGTCTCCTGGTTTATTCTAATCCACCACATGCACACACATCCCAGTGCTGAGTATGCAGACAGTGCTCAGTAGAAGCCCAATTCATGATCCTCACCCTCAATGAGCAGGGTGCCAAGTGGGCTCTGTAACGAGATGATCACCAGAAGCCAGTCCTGTTCTGAGTAGGTGGCAGGTGTCCACGTTGGCTAAACTCACATATGTTGCAGCCCATGAATTCTGGGAAAAACTAGTCAGCTCATATGTGATTCATCCCAGCCACAGAGCCTCTGTGTGTGACCTTAGATAAGTGACTCTGTGGTGGAATGTATGAACACTCAGAACAAGGACATCAGGAGACACCCTGATCCAATCAACTTATAACTGAATACATGTCTGTTTATTCATCTGCAGATGGTGTCTTTCTGATCTCCCAACTGCTGGGCGTGGGGAACCCAGAGGAGTTGAGACAGAATGAAGAGATATATGAGAATGGAATGAACACTAGTTTACAAAAATTTAGTCACTAGATGGGGGGTGAGGGGATAGTCAAAGACAGAAAACAAATGTAACCCTTGGTATTATTATAAAGACTGATAATGCTAAGATTTCCTAATTTGATAGAAATGTCTTACTTTTCTAGAATTGAATTCCACATTCATCATAGCCTCATCAAATAAATTTTATTATGCCCATTTTATAGATGGTGACACTGAGGCAATAAACAATAAAGTGCATATAATTGAAAGTCTGTGCTGTACTCCTGGAATCAGAGAAAATCATCAATTTGGTCATTTTTATCCCAGAGTGAGGATGATATAAAAAGGGATTCTAGAAGATTAATTATGAAACATTAACTAAACTTCCTTCCAAAGTGCCTTCACAGGAGGTGAAAAACCTTTGCCTTATAAAACTAACCTACGGCAGGTTTCCTCTGAAGTACCTTTTGCTTTCTCTAATTTTACTTTAAGTGGCTTAGTCCTCAGGTCCTATTCTTAATCCTCCTCTTTTCTTATTTTATACACTCTTTTTAAGGTCTTATTCACATCTGTGACTGTACATGTATATCTCAATTGTCTATCGCTAGCATGGATTCTTCTCCCAGGAGTCACACCTGCATGTTCTATTGTGGACACCTGGCCTGACTAGCCACACAGCCCTCAAAACTAGACAGAACAGTTTCTCTTTCTCAGGCAATACTGTTCTTTCTTTCACATTCTATCATGGAACAAATAAGTAAAAAAGGAAAAGAAAGAGGGAGGAAGGAAAGGGAAGGAAAGGAAAGGAAAGGAAAGGAAAGGAAAGGAAAGGAAAGGAAAGGAAAGGAAAGGAAAGGAAAGGAAAGGAAAGGAAAGGAAAGAAGGGAGGGGGGAAGGAAAGAAGGGAGGGAGGGAGGAAAGAAGAGAGAGAGGAAGGGAGGGAGGGAGGAAAGGAGAAAGGAAAGGAGGAAGGAAGGAAGGAAGGAAGGAAGGAAGGAAGGAAGGAAGGAAGGAAGGAAGGAAGGAAGGAAGGAAGGAAGGAAAGGAGGGAGATGGGTTGTGCTGGAAGAGTCCTAAAACATTGCCTAGTCAACCTTTTGTTCTTAAGATAAACAAGCTGGCTAGATGAATCACATCTCGGATTGGAAATCCTGGCTTCCTGACATCTGGTCAGGATCTCTGTAAGAGCAGTGACACAGAGCACTGAGAAATGACACGGAGAAGGCAGAGGGCCAGGGGGAAAGCTGGGCCTTTGCTTCAGCACACTCTCCACAATGTGTGGTCACAGATTTGTCTGTTTACATGTCTGTCTTTGCAGCGTCAACTCTGTGAGACCAGGGACCGTGCCATGATCACTACTGTATTCCTACCAGCAACATAGGGCCTGCGCCACTCATAGTGGCCACAACATAGAAAGTATAGGAATTAATTAAACTAAGAATACAACAGACCTCTATGTAAAAGAATATAAAATCAGTAGAGGGCATACAAGATGATCTGAATAAATAGAGAGATTCCTGCTCATGGATGGGCTGACTTAATATTAAAAACATGTCCCTTCTCTGAAATCAATATAAACTTTTAATAAAAGGCCAATCAAAATTCCAGTTGATTTTTTTTGAGAACTCAATACCCTTATTCTAAAATATACATGAAGAATTACAAATGCATTTAACCTAAAAACTTTCAGCATTGTTGAAAGAAGAAAGATGAAGAAATGAGAAGTCACCTTTCCAGATAATGACATGCTACAAAACCATGGTCATAAACACATTGTAGTACTGGCGCAAGAACAGAAGGACCGGTACGCCATTGGTATAGAACAGAGCTCAGAGACACATACACTCACATTCACACGTATGTTGTGCTGGATAGTCTCTGCTTGCCCTTCCAGATCCTTTCTTCACTCTTCTCTACTCCACTCTTGTTCCAAGAAGCTGCCCCAGCCCTGCATTGCTTAACCACACTCCACTGCCCTGTGATTCCAGCTGAGTTTGGCTATTCAGAGACACTGGAGGGAGGTTGGAGAGGAAAGAAAGATAGCGGATAGTTATGTCCTACCTCTCTCCCTGCAGGTTACTTGGTCCTAACTCTCTCCTAGCGTGGTTCAGGCTGCATGCCTCTTCTAAAGACCAGAGCATCAGCCAAGCTTTCTCTGGGTTGTGATAGTCACTCCCTTCCCTTTCCCTTAAATGTTTGGGGAGTGCGGGATCGGAAGCAAAGGATAAGAGCTTCCCCACTGTTGCTATCTGAGTACCCCACCCATTCTTGTTGGTTTCCTTAACCTACTACCCCTTCATTGAGCATTGAGCTCTCCTCAGTTATCCATTTGGGCCTGCATTCTGTTTGTGCTTTTTTTTGTTGTTTTTTTTGTTTTTGTTTTTGTTTTTGTTTTTTTGTTTGTTTGTTTGTTTTGCTAGGTCCCTCATAGGGAGGTAGGTAAGTAGGTAGATCATATGTGCATTAACTTAGTATACAATAGAAGTGAGTTGATAGATCAGATCATACAGATGGTTAAGTAAGTTGCGTTTAGAAATTAGCTTCCTCACATGTGGAAGAGGAAAACGGAATTCATTACTAAATACCATGCACAGAGGGGATATTGTGTAGGTTAAAGGATGGATATGAAAGACAAAATATAAAGTTAATAGAATAAGAAGGTTCATGGAAGAATGAAAAATATAAAGTAAATAAAAATGTAGAAGACTATCTTTTTGATTTAAAAATGGGAAAGAATTTTTCAACAAGATTTTAAAAAATACAAGCAATAAGAGAAAAATTGCATTTGATTCCATTATAAAAATAAGATTTCTGTTTGGTTGGAGGACACTATGGAGAAAATTAATAACTAAAAGGCAGGAAATAAGACACTCACAATGTCTAAGCAGACAAAGACAGACATGTAGAAGATACCAGAAGTTCCTGCAAATCAGCAAGAAAAGAGAAAAGTAAAAGGATACACACACACATAGGCAATTTTCAGAAGAGGAAATCCAAAGAAGACAAAATATATATGGAGAGTTGCTCAAAATCATTAGTAATCAGAGAAATTGTACAATAAATAATAATAATAATACAGGAATAAACTCTGTGTTTTGCATACTCACAACTGTAAACCCACTCTTGCTCCACCCTGTATTTGTAGGGAGGTAGGATTCCCTATATTCCTCAGGCTGGCAGGACTGTGAGGTGGCAGAGCCAATCTGGAGAACATTCCCTGTCACTTAGCCAAATTAAGTATGTGGATATTTTATAATTCAGCTCTTGAGTGACTGAGTATGCATTCCACAAAAAGCAAGCCCAGATTAGTAAGAAAATATAGACAAGGATGTTCCTTGTACCATTATTTGCGGAGTTAGGGAGTTGGAGGCATCCTGGAAGATTATCCCTCAGAGAGAAAACAGGTAAAATAAATGGGATACCACCATTGCATATTAGGCAGCAGTCAGAGGAGATACAAATTGATTGTGAGAGCATACTTTTTGATGCAAAAAGTAAGAACAGAATCAGATAAATAATACAGCATCACTTATATAAATTAAAAATGCATGCATACAACATATATTTGCAAGAACATATACAAATAAAAATACACATTAAATTACTAATAAGAAATAAAAAGGGGATATTACAGATCTATATGTTCATCTCAAAAGATACAAAAAATGAAAAGTTGTGGAAAGTAACAATATACAAAATTTAATTGTATTTTACATACTTGCCAAGTATAGTCATAAACTTAAAAATGTTGAATACTATTTATAAAAGCATCAGAAATTATGAAATGTTTTAGGGGGTAAATTTTACAAAAGTTGTATAAATTATAAACACTGGAAAACCTCCAAATATTGTCAGGGTGGTGGGGTGGGGGGAGTTAAGGAAAATCTAAAGAAAGATAAGCCAAATTATGGATCATATGACAATATTATTAAGATGTAAATTCTTCCCTGATTGATTTGGAGATTCATTGCAATGTCAATCAAAATCTCAGCAGGATTTGTGAAAAACTTACAAATTTATTCTAAAATTTGTATAAAAATACAAATGATTCAAGGCAGTCACATTTGAAAATAAAGAATAAAATTGGAAGACCTGCAGCCAGTTTCATGACTAATGATAAGGCTATAGCAATAGAGACAGAGTGGTGTTGCTATAAATATACATGTGTTTATCAATGCTACAGAATATAGGTCCAAACATAGGTCCACACATAAATTACCAAAGATTTTTTATAAGGTGCCAAGGTAATCCAATACACAATATTTACAGCAAATGATCCTGGAACAATGGATATCCATTTCCAAAAAGCAAAAAAAAAACAACAAAAAACAAAAAACAAAAAAACGAAGCCCTTGATTCTTATCTCACACCTCATACAAAATTCAACTAGAAAGTGGATTATTGGCCTAAGTGTTAAACCTAATACTAAAACATTTCTAGAAGAAAAAAAGGGAGAGAAAATGGCCATGGGTTAGGCCAAGATTTCTTAAATAAGACACAAAGAGCCCAAATTCTAAAACAAAAGAAAAATGATAAATTGGATTTCTTCAAGATGAAAACATTTTCTATTCAAAAGACACTGTTAAGAAAATGAAAATATAAGTCATGTATTTGCAAAACTATGTTTGGCAAAAGAGTTGTAAACAGAATATTTAAAGAACTATCACAACCCAGTAAATAGCCAAACAGCCCAGTAGAATTGAACAAAAGATCTGAACAAAGGCAGCCCTGAAGAAGATACAGGAATGTCAAATAATCACATGAAAAGATGGTTAACATCATTAGTCACTGGAGAAATGCAAATGAAAACCACAATGAGATACCACTTCACATCCACAAAGATGACTGAAGTCAGCTCTTAGAGGGCTCTACATCCACAGATTCAACAGTTACTGACAGAAAATACTTGAGAAAAAAGTTACATATCTGCTGACATGTACTATGCTGGTTGCATCTGTACTGAACACGTACAGACATTTTTCCTTGTCATCATTCCATAAACAATACAGCACAACAATAATTTTTTTTAGCCTTTACATTGTAGTTGATGCTATAAGTAATCTAGAGATGATTTAAAGTATATGGGAGACCTGACTGGGTATCTCAGTTAGTCGCAGGGGTCTTCAAACTTTTTAAAGTGGGGGCCAGATCACGGTCCCTCAGAGAGCTGGAGGGCCGGACTATATGAACTACTAATTCCTACTGTAACACCTTGGCTGAGCTCACTGCCCAAAAAACCTGGCTGGCAGGATCAGACTCCCCTGGGGGCTGCATGTGGCCCGCGGGCCGTAGTTTGAAGACGCCTGTTTAGAGCATCGTCCTAATACATCAAGATTGTGGGTTCGATCCCCAGTCAAGGCACATACAAGAGGCAATCAATGGATGCGTATATGGGATGATGTGCATAGGTTATATGCAAATACTAGGCTATTTTATAGAAGGGACTTGAGCATTTGCAAATTTTGACATTTACAGGGCTTCTGGAACTAACAGCATGCAAGTACCAAGGATGACTGTAATTACAACAATAGACAAGAGCAAGTGTTGATGAGGTCATAACTGGAACTCTCGTAACTCTAGCACATCACTAAATGCCTAACACCGGAGTGCTCCAGTGGTAGCAATTAGCCATAACAGCTAGTGGTAACAGCTACAATGAAAATGATCTATGCACAGTGTTAAATGGAAAACTCTGGCGGTTTCTACCTTCCTCAAGCTTCTATCTAACCATTCTTTCCCTGGATAAAAAGTCCTTTGAGCTGAAACCGGTTTGGCTCAGTGGATAGAGCATCAGCCTGTGGACTGAAAGGTCCCAGGTTCAATTAGGTCAAGGGCATGTGCCTTGTTTGCGGGCACATCCCTGGTGGGGGTTGTGCAGGAGGCAGCTGGTCGATGTCTCTCTCTCATGGATGTTTCTGGCTCTCTATCTCTCTCCCTTCCTCTCTCTAAGAAATCAATAAAATATATATTTTTAAAAGTCCTTTGAAATCACTCTTAAGAACTCCTGTCCCTAGTCCTGAGCTAAGGCTCTGTGCAACAGCTAGAAATGAGGATCCTTCCAGCTGCAGCGTGTCTACAAAGGCTCGAGGAGAAAGGTCTAGAATTCAACTTGGTTAGCATTGAAGCGGCTAGACCACAGGCGTGATCCGATGATCTGAGGGGGAAGAAACAATGGGACTGCCAAACACTCTGGGGAAATGAAGAAAAAGCTCAGAGGTGGAAGTTTGAGGCTGACTGGATCCCAAGGCCCCCGGCTGGCTCTGTATGGAGGCAGTGTGGTCAGTGAAAGAGCACGATCTATGGTCAGAAAGAGCGTAGTGGCTGGAAGATCCTGGACAAATCATGTCATCTGTTTACCTCTGATTGCTCACCTAGACTACTGCCCTTGTGCCCTAACTGGACCCCCTGAATTCCTCACCTGTCATCACAACAACCCCCACACCAGTGTCTGAACCATGTTGTTAAAATGCAAATCAGATTGTGTTATTTTTCTTTAAAACCTTCCTCTAGCTTCTCAGTAAAGTTGGAATTCCGACTCCTTACTTACTTCGACCTATAAAGTCTTACTATCCCTCCCATCTCCCTGTTTGACCTCTCATTTTTCTTCCCGGTGTCTAATGTGTCTGGCTTTGCTGTACTTCTGTTTCTGACACCAAGGTGGCTCCCTCCCTTGACTTTGCCCAGGCTGGCCCCTCTGCTGGAGTGTTCCTCTCCCTGCCTTCTCCTGGCAGGCTCCCCATCATCCAACAGATACTTGTTATTGCTTCCAGAATTTTCATTGGTATTGGTTACTTCTTTATTATGTTTCTTCATTAACCAGAAAGTAAGGTCTGTGTGAGCAAAGACCCTACCTAGCTTGTTCACCAATTCTTTAGCACCAAGCAATGATTAGATGCTCACTACATACGCCTGGCATGCATGCATGCACAAATGAATGAATGGCTCCTCTCCTCCTCTGTTCAGAAGTCACCGCCACTACTACATGCCACACACTGAAGAGGCACTTGCTAAGCATGAGCTTGCCTAGCAGGTGGCAGGCTCTCAAGCCACACTGCCTGGGTACAGACCCTGGCTCCACCACTAATGGTTGTGTGACTTTGGACAAGGTTTTGGGCCTCAGTTTCCTCATATAGAAGATAAGGCTAATAATAGTACCTCCTTCATCCAGGAAGTTAAGACATTTGACTGAAGTGATCAAACAGTGCCGGACACACAATAAATGTTCAATAAAAGTCAGTAATCATTACATCCTGGGAAGAAGCAACTCTGTAAGAAAGAATTTCTCAGTCTCAGTAGGACTGGTATTTTGGGTTGGATAATTGTGGAAACTATCCTTTGCATGTAGGATGTTTAACAGTATCCTGGCCTCTACTCACTAGAGGCCAGTAGCACCTTCCCAGTTTTGATCATCAAAAGTGTCTTTAGAGCCCTAACCAGTTTGGCTCAGTGGATAGAGCATCAGCTTATGGACTGAAGGGTCCCAGATTCAATTCCAGCCAAGGGCATATACTTTGGTTGTGGGCACATCCCCAGTAGGAGGTGTGCAGAAGGCAGCTGATTGATATTTCTAACTCTCTATCCCTCTCCTTTCCACTTTGTCAAAAATCATAAAATATATTTTAAAAAGATATCCTTAGATATTGCCAAGTGCCCCTGTGGGGCAGGGAGGGCTAATGGATCTCTTAGATTTTTCTTCCCGGTGTCCTACGTGTCTGGCTTTGCTGGACTTCTTGCTATAAGGCATCAACTTTTGCCCCTAGCACTGATATGAATTTAGAAGTTCACAGAGTTTAAACCACTTGCCCAAGGTCACAGGGGTACAAAGCGGGGAACAATGATTCAAAGTCCCATCTTCCGGGCCCCACGGCACATGCTCTTTTCTCCACAGCGCGCTGTGCTCGAGGCCCCAGCCCCCCTTCGATCACCCTGGTCGGCTCACACACTCACAGATGCGTGCTAATTACACAGCAATGTAAAACGTTATATGTGGTTTGTTATTTTATATCCAGGAACATGGTCCGCAGCCTTCATTACAGAAAGCAGCTGTGTGTATACTTGGGGTCTAAGTGCTATTTAGTGGTCAGCTCCATGGGGTATTTTGTTTCAAGCATCACATTTCTTTTTTCCCTTTCCATACGTCTATTGGATCCTACGTAGAGAAATTGAGTCTCACACAGCTTGGCCTACAGTGAAAGGCAGGAGTCTCCTAAGTGACAATCGTCCCACCTCCTAATTAGATTAAGAGAAACAGCCCAGTATGTGCCATATGCTATGTAAATGTGTCCCCCACTGATTGTGTGTGTGTGTGTGTGTGTGTGTGTGTTCACCAGCCAGGCCTAGTCTGACCCATTCAACCTGTTGTACATTGCCAGTTGTGTCGTAAACAAAGCGAGTAGTTTAACAGAAAGAACTCAACCCTCTAAGCCTTCTAATTATCAGCTGTGTAGCTTGAATTATATCATGTGTCCCCTTTAAGACTCAGTTTCCTCATCTTTAAAACGGGGACTAAAATATCAGTCTCACAGTGTTGCTGAGATCCTTTAGAGTTTAGATAAAGGGTCTGGCACATTAGTCTTCACTATCCCCCAGCTCCTTCACTTGCCAAGGCCCTAACATGACCTCCTCCCCAGCCTCCACTCCAGCTCTCTCTCAATATCACCCCTCTTCTCTAGCCAGAAAGTTCTAGTGCCCCTTGCCCCACCTCCCTTCCCATTCATCATTTTCCTTACCTGGGATGCAAGCAAGGTTCTTTCCCTTGTTAAGTCCTACTTTTCCTTCAGGGCCTAATTCAAACCCCTCTCCTCCCAGATATTCTGACACCCCAACAACAATCGTTGTCCCCCACTTTGTACTTCAGTGCTCACCGCCTCTCCTGGACTTTTATAATACTGTTACTCACCTGGCACTGAAATGCCTTTTAGCTAGTTGCCTGGGTATTTTTTGTAGAAAAGTTGCAAGTAGCCAGAGGTCAGGACTACATTCCTTCACGCCTAACACACGACAGGGCATGTGGGGACCAATAAGCATTTGCGAGTTAGCAGGATGTCCGTCATTGCTGTTATGTCACCGATGACTGCGCACAGGATGTGAACACACCTCGTCTGGATCATGCCATGTGGCCACCCTCAAGCAATACTGGCAGTTTATGCAGAGCAGCTAAGATGTTGTCTTCAGAACATCAAGATGAAGCTCTTCCCAAGGTCATGCAAGGCCCTTCCTGGTGCCAATTCGTTTCTGAACTTCCCCAATAGTCCTCGAATTCTAGCTCTCCCCATCATTTATAATTCCCCAAATATGCCAAACACGTACACTTCCGGGCCTTTACAGGTGCTGTTCCCACTGTCTGGAAGGATCTTGCTTTCCTCATTCTCCCTGTCCAACTACTGGCCCAGCTCAAACATCACCTTCTTTGCAAAGTTCTTTGCTGACCTCGTCTCTCCTTAACTTGACTTTCTTCTAAGATTGCTCGGCTCTCCTCCCCCATCCTCCCAAAAGCACCCTATTTGTTTGCATCTCTGTCTCCCTCCCTGGGTTGCAAGCTCCCTGAGGACAAAATCTGGGGCTGATTCCTCCGTGTTCTCCATTCCCTCACTGAGCTGGGCTATCGTTGGCTTTTTTATTTTAATGACTCACCTTGTACAGCAACTCTAATACGTGATTGTGCTTCTATGATCCCGCGTCCATTCCCCACTCCTGTAAGGGAATGCCCGTTTCTGAATTGTCTCAGTGTCTACCTCTTTTTCTAGTTCTTCCATCACTCTAGACTCTCTTAAGACTGGGGATCTCTGCATGCTCCTGGACTCTATGCCCCCCCCCCCCCCCCCCTACTCTCCAAGGCAATCCTGCCCTTCAGTCTGGGATTAATTTCCAACCATTAAAGCTGGGGCAGAGAAGACAGAGCCTGGGTGTGAGTGGGAGTCAGGCACAACAGGGGGAGGAGGGGGAGGAGTTGGAGCTGGAAGTCAGACCAGGCCAGGCCAGGTCCATTCGAAAGCACTCGTGTGGTCAGAGGCTCCGGCAATGGCTAACCACAAGGGCAGCCCTCAGGCCCAGAGCAAAGCTTCCGCTCTGAGCCCACAGAATAGGAAAGCCCCTCATCGGCCCTCCCCAAGAGGCGCCCTGAGGCGGGGCCCTGGGCTCCTGGATCTGCTCAGGAGGCAGACTTTGTTGGTTTAGTTCCGCTACAAGGCTCTGCTCCTGCCTGAGCTGTTCCAGCCTACGGATTCCTGGTACCCATCTGATTGAACAACTTAATTAAAGTGCAATAAAAGGAAAGTGGGCCAGATGTGCCCAGGGAAAGGAGGCAGGCATCTGAGTCCACCGCCTGCCTCCTGAGCCCTGTGTCCTTCCCATCCTGCCTAGAGGCTACTGGGCAGGCGGTGGCCAGGGTACTCTGAACACCAGAGTTGAGTATGGAAGAGGCTTAAAGGTTATCCGCTCTGTGAGTTTGTTCATACGGATGACAGGGAACGTGAGGCCCCGGACCACAGAGCCTCCCGAGGCTGCTCAGGCAGACATTCGCAGAAGTGTGATGAATCTCTAGGACTTCCGGACCATCCAGGGCTTTTCTCAGGAACCATGTGGGAGAAAAAAAACTGTTTGAAAACACTAGACCCTTGTCCTTGCGGGGAGCACTCTCTCCTGGGTTCCAAACTAGCTTGTTCTTTGTTAGTAACAGCTTTAAGGAAATATAATTCACGTACACTTCTAAAGTGTACAATGTAATGGTTTTAATATATTCACAGAGTTGTGCAACCATTATGACAATCAAGTTTAGAGTATTTCATTACTCCCCAAAGAAATATGTACCCTTTAGCTACGGTCCCCCAATCTACCCCTTTCTCCTACCCCTAAGGAATCACTCGTCTACCCTCTGCCTCCATCTATTTGCCAATTCTGGACATTTCATATTATGTCCTTTTGTGACTGGCTTCTTATATGTAGCATAATGTTTTTAACATTGATCCATATTGTATCAGTACGTCATTCCTTTGCATGGTCAAATAATATTCTATCACATGAAAAAGGCCACATTGTGTATATCCATCAGTTGCTGGACACTGGGTTGTTTTCTCTCGTTAGCTATTTTGAATAATGCTGTTATCAATATCTGTGCACAGTTTTTGTGTGCTGTTTTCAATTCTCTTGTCCCCAGAAGAGAAACCTGCTGGTTCTTGCATCTCATGAACAATTTCAGTAACAATACCAGTGGAAATCCTAAAGCATTATTGCACACGTTGCCTTGGAGAATACTGACAGGAAGCTGGAAGGAGAGAGAAGCAGAGAGGTTAATTATTTTGGCTCTTGTCACACAGCCATGAGATAGGGCCCAAAAGGAGATATAGTTGAAACTCATGACATTTAGCAAAAAAAAAACAAAAAAAAAAACACCTGGTATAATTTTAGGGGGAAAGCCCCAAAACATTTTAAAAATCACACTCATATCCACACGTACCGTCATTTTAATGATATGGATCAGTTTTTAACTTGGTCCAGTCCTTTTCTGTCTGTTTGCTTGTGTGTCCTAATTCCCCATGGAGACCATCACACTCCCTCTCAGTGGAACTCAGTTCTCCCACTTCACACCTCATCCCCCCACGCAGAGTGCTGGTCCTGAAGGGAGTTTGGGGGCCTGGTGGGTGGAGGCTCTAACGGGCTCTTTGGTCACAGCTGCAGTCCTCAGCGCTCTGTGTGTGGGAAACATGGAGCCACACGGTTCTCCATGCTGTCTGGGCACTAGGGCCTGCTCTGTGTCTGTCACCAGATGTGTGCGTGGCTGAGAGACTGAAGTTCTCTGGACACCTAGCAGGCTGAACTACATGAAATTGTCAACGTTTATTAATTTCTGATCTATGGAAATGCAAGCTCATGGGGTTCAAACTGCCGGTCTCTGCTGTCCCCCTGGGTTCCTGCCAGAGGCCCAGGTCTTGTGCCCTGGAAGTTTTTCTGTTCTTCTATCCCAGCTGGTCTTCCTCTCCTAACTTTCTAGAGCGCCATTATCTGATTACTCAATCTGTGCCCAAAGGCATGAGTGGGGTCAGGAGACCCCTCCACTCCCTGCCAATCTCCCCAGAGGTGGCCCTGCTTGCAGACCTCTGCAGGCACCTGTGCTCTCCCACCTCCAGGAAGAATTTGTGCACCCCCTTCACTCAGCTACTACCTGTGACTTATCCTTCAAGACCACTCCAGGAAGACTTCCCTGAGCCTCTGGACTGTGTTGGAGCCCCTTCTCTCTGTTTCCATTTACTTGTGCTTCTGTCTCTCCTGGCACTTATCATTTATAGTTTAATCATCTGTGTGTCTGTCCCTGTCTGTCTCTCTCTCAAACCTGTGGGGTTATGACAATTCTACCTAATTTATACTTCAGTGTCAGTTGTTAGGATAGGAAGAGTCAGTCAACTATCCTTGAACTGGACAGTGGTGACTGTGACTCAGTTTCCACATTTGAAGCTTGGGCAGAAAGGAGCTGGTTTTAAGGGCACTTTCTTTTCTTTTCTTTTTTAAAATTTATCTTTATTGATTTCAGGGAGGAAGGGAGAGAGAAAGAGATAGAAACATCAATGATGAGAGAGAATCATCGATTGGCTGCCTCCTACACATCCCCCAATGGGGATTGAACCTACAACCCAGGCATGTGCCCTTGACCAGATTGAACCTGGGGACCCTTCAAGTCACAGGCTGATGCTCTAGCCACTGAGCCAAACCAGCTAGAGCATAAGGGCACTTTCAATTCTTACCTCCCAGGCCCCTCTCAGGGATCCGATTTGGGTCCAAAGATACTGATGGGACAGGGTTGTTTAATTGGAAATTCCCGAGGAATTTTAAGGAAGACTATTTTGCTATTTTAATTCAGTTGGTGTTTGCAGAACACCCACTCAGCTCTTGCCAGAGTTAGTCAGAAAAGTGGTGGGATACAAAATTGTACATACCAGCTTCCCTGATTCCTCTGAATGCTGCCTTACCAACCAGCCAGCCTGCCCATCCTGACCCTCCCGCTGTTCACTCCCCCCAGGATCTGCGCATCAGATGCCTTGGAAGAGGCCGGTCCTCAAACCATCCCTGTGCCCAGTCTGCGTGCATTTCAGAGCCTACCGCTGATGGTGGAGCGGGGCCTCGGCCCGGGCGCCCCCTGGCGGCCGCGTGCGGAAGCTGCCGCCCGGCGGGGAGCAGGCGAGGGAAAGGGGGAGGGATAGGGGAGGAGGAGGAGGCGCGGGCAGGGGAGGAGAGGAAAAAGTTGCGCTGGGAAGTTTGGAAAGTTGGGAAGTGGCTGCTGCGGGCTTCGCCTCCCTCCGCGCGTGTGTGAGGGAGCGGGCGAGGGAGCAAGAGAGAAGAGAGAGCGAGCGCCTGCCATGCCCATCAGACCCCGCCTCGCCGCGCCGGGGCGCGGAGCACGCCCGGACTCCCTGCGGCCCGGCCCGGCCCGGCGCGGCCCCCCGCCCCCCGCGTCCCGCGCCGGGCCCTCCCCTCCCCCCGCCCCGGCGGCCCCAGCCCCCCGCCCGGCCCGGCTCCGCGCCGCTCTCCCGCCCTCCTCTCTCCCTCCCTCCCGGCCGCGGAGCAGCATGGCGGAGCCCGGGCAGCGGCCGCGCGGCCGCCCGCCGCCCCTCTGAGCCCGGCTCGGGGGCAGCTGGGCGCGCGGACTAGACCCCCGCCCCCGCCGCGCCCGCTGCCGCACTTGTCCCCCTGCGCGCCCCTGGAGCGCGGCGCACCCCTGGGACCTGGCGCACCCCAGGTTCCCCAGCATAATCCCGGAGCCCGCACGCCGGGACCCCAGTGCCGCCCCGGGAGTCCCGCACGCCCCGGACCGCGACGCAGCTCCGGACCCTCGCGCGCCCTGGACCCCCGCGCACCCTCAGAAGCCCGGGCCAGGCGGACTTGGGCTGCGTGCCCTGGTGAGGGGCCCCGCCCCCGCCCCAGCGGGTACCCCTCTTCCAACTGACGGCGCCCCGCCCCCGAAAGACCCCCAGGTTCGGCAGGAACATCCATCCTACACCCAGAGGGCTCCCAGCATCCCGCAGCGAGCCCCGCACTCCGGAGGAACCTTGGTGCCCAGCTGGGGGCTCCCCGCCCCGCAGAGGGGGCGCCGCCCAGGAGGGTCCCCCGCGCCCCGCGGGCCCCGGCAGGATGCACGCCGCCCTGGCGGGGCCGCTGCTCGCCGCCCTCCTCGCCGCCGCCCGCGCCCGCCCGCAACCCCTGGACGGAGGAGGACAGTGTCGGCCGCCCGGATCGGTGAGCGAGCGCCTGCCCGGCCACTGCAGCCCCGTGGTGGGGACGATGGTTTGGGGTCCTGCCTTCCGCACCCACCTCCGCCCATCCGCTGCACCTCCGTCCGCCAGGTGCTGCCCCGGGCGCCCTTCCGGGCTTCTGCCGCTCCAGCCGCTCCAGCTCCTCCGGGAGCCTGGATGGGCGCTCCCTCGCCGCTCCTCCAGCTCGCACTGACGCTCTCTCGGGCTCTCCTAAACTTTTAGTCCTACTCAGATGCTTCCTCTGCGCCCCTTTGACTCATTACTTTCTTCTTGCCTCTAACCTGTCTTTACCCTCCAGTTTTCTCTCTGCCTACAGACTCTGCTTCTACCATTCCCTGCCGTCTATCCTCTGATTTCCATGCAACCCTTCTCTCTCATTCACACGCCGCCCCCTCCCAGCCTCCCTGGATCCCCTGCGCTCCACTCTGACCTAAGACAAACTTTCCCCCTAATGCAGCTTTCCACTTTTTTCTCCCTTTCCCAACCCAGACCCCAGCACCCACGCTTCCAAATGCCCCATTTCAGAGGACAGGAGAAGCAGTGCCAGGAAAGGGATGCTGTCCTGATATTTCCTTGGGGTTGAGTCATTATTGGTTCTCCTCATTTTCCTTCCAAACCAAGGACTCTCCTGATTTCCCTCAGTGTACCCCCTCAATGTGTAAACTAACACATTGAAAATGACCCTGGATTGGAGGCCAGGCGAGCAGGAGATGATTTTGTAGGGTTCTTCCTCGCTGCCTTGTTAGAGAGGTGGTTGACCGTGGACAGGGTGCACCTCCATCAGGGTCCTGACTCCTGCTGAAACCTGGAGCTCCGTGACCTGCAGCTCGCTCAGAGCCAGCATGCATCTCCAGCGTTCTGGGATTCACGACTGTTGGTTGTAAGTCAAGTAAGGGGCCATTTCCTCCACCCACCCTGAAACATACTCTCCCCTGTGCTCAGATCAGGTAGAGAAACGTTGAATGGACCTGAAGTTTGCAGGTGCCACGTGGACAGACAGTCCAGGGGTTTTTCTGGTTGGAAAGTGACTTGACCTGTGAGCAATGACAGTTTGTTTTCTCATGCCCCTTAACCCCTAACCCTAAACTGGATCTGGAGAAATGACCCTTGTTTCCATGCTCCTCGGTGTTCACCCCGGCACACACTCTCCTCAGAACTTAGGCCATAGATGGCAGAGAATAGGGTTGGAGACCAGGCGCACCTATTTTAAGGGAGCAGCCCTCAGACACCCAGACCATGTATGTTTCTTGGTGCCGATTCTATGGCGTCCTCCTCCCCCAGGCCGGGGCCTGAGACTTCACTCAGCCTGCAGCTTTTAAAGCGCTTTCTCATCTGTGGTTTCAGCTGGTGGAGCAGAGTAGCTGACACCCAGACCTGCCCTCCAAAAAGAAAACTGTATCCACCCTGATGAATGGGAAGTCACTGTTTAAATAGGTGTGCTATTTTTAATAGGTGTTCTGCTTTCAAAGTGCTCTTGGCAAGTATCTTCCACTGGTTGGAATTCAGTTATATGATTTCCTCCCGCCTTACCAGAGCAGTGCTCTGACTCCCCCTCTCTCCCACCCTCCCGGTGAAACACGCCACTGGTGAAAGGTTTGGCTTGGCCGGAGCCTGAATGTTCTCAGGTGGTGTGGCAGACCTTGGCACACACAGTGAAAGCTAATCATAACGAGAGCTTCCTTCATTGCCCCTTCCTCTGTGCCTGGCACTGCTCTGAGGGCTCATTTTGAGATATTGTGTGTTTTTATTCTCCCATGGACCCCTGAGGTAGCTTATTTCACCCCGCCCCCATTTACAGATGGGGAAACTGAGTCTGTGGAAGCGAAGCAGTGTGCTCAAGGTCACACAGCTAAGACAAAGCAAAGGGTTTGTCTCTGGGTATTTCAGCTTCCAAAGCCGTTGTTCTTCCCCGTGGCCTCATGTGGGTGTCTGCCCGCCCTCCCCACCTCCTCCTGCCCCCTCTGAGTTAGCCTTGGTTTACTCTGCTGCCATCAGCCTCACTGCCTTCCTTCTCCTCCCCTCCTGCAGCAAAGGGACCTCAACTCCTTTCTGTGGACTATTCGGCGTGACCCCCCGGCCTACCTGTTTGGCACCATCCACGTCCCCTACACCCGTGTCTGGGACTTCATCCCCGACAACTCCAAGGCGGCCTTCCAGGCCAGCGCCCGCGTCTACTTCGAGCTGGACCTGACGGACCCCTACACCATCACGGCGCTGGCCAGCTGCCAGCTGCTGCCCCATGGGGAGAACCTCCAGGACGTGCTGCCCCGAGAGCTCTACTGGCGCCTGAAGCGCCACCTGGACTACGTGAAGCTGATGATGCCCTCCTGGATGACGCCTGCGCAGAGGGGCAAGGGGCTCTACGCGGACTACCTGTTCAACGCCATCGCGGGCAACTGGGAGCGCAAGAGGCCCGTGTGGGTGATGCTGATGGTGAACTCGCTCACAGAGACGGACGTGCGTTCCCGGGGCGTGCCGGTGCTAGACCTCTACCTGGCCCAGCAGGCCGAGAAGATGAGGAAGAGCACCGGGGCCGTGGAGCGGGTGGAGGAGCAGTGCCATCCCCTCAATGGGCTCAACTTCTCCCAGGTAAGCAGCACGCGGCCCCTGGGCCCTGAGCTGGGAGCCCCCGTGCCCCTTTGTCTGCTTCTCTGATGGTCTTCCTTCTCTGGCAGCCAGTGCCTGCCATTCCTTCCCCCAAAGGGAGAGGGTCTTTTGGTCTGTGGAACGGCTTCCAGCTGCTTTTGGGGGTGGTCTGAGGGGAAAACGGGTATGTGCTGGATTTGGGGGTTAAGAGTCTGGGTGTTGGCTTCCCTCTCAGCGGTGTTACCTGTCGGGGATATACACTCCCCACCGGCCGTGCTTGCCTGAGCAGAAAGAATTTCCCTGGGAGCATCAGAGTGATGAAAAACAAAAAGAGGGGGCTGAACGTTTGCCTTCGAGGCCCGGATCTCAGGATCAAGAGGCTGTCCCGAGGCTGCTGTGTGGGCACATCCAGGCAGCAGCGAGTAAACAGAGGACTTGAGAGGGAGGCCCGGTGCCTGGGCCTGGGGGCGGGGCAGGTGTGGTGAGTGGGCCCGGTGTCTATGGCTTGCTGTTGATGTGAATTCAGCACTGTCGTTTTCCGGGCCTTTGCGAAGCTCCCGGGGCGACCCTCGGACCGCCTCCCTAGGCTGGGAGAAAGCCAGCCAGGATAGCTCTGGGGTTAATAATTTCAGAGAAATGTGTCCACTTCAAGGTTGACAGTTCTGATTCCTGAACCTAGGGGCAGAGGCAAGGAGAAGGGACGAGCCGGCCGAGGAGGTTGAAAGTCTCGGGCTGCCAGAGACCTGACCCAGCAAAAAGCCATGAATAGCCCTGTTTGCATGGGCAGAGGTCACTCGCCGCTCACTGGCCCCAAACTCAACTCGGAGGCCCTGGGAACAATGAGTTCACATCTGCGCCTCGAGAACAGGCTGTCTAACTGGGACGGGGGCTCTTGCCTCAAGGCTGGTGGCTCTTGCACAGAGGCCCCAGAATGGGGCTTGGGCCGATGCCCCCATGAGGAGTGAGACGTCGTGAGGCGTGGCCCCGGGAGACACGCTCCTCTGTGACGGAGACGGCCCGGGCCCGTACTTTGGCCAGGCCAGCAGCCACCACGGGGACCAGAGCTGCTGGCTGCTCCTGGGGATGTTGCAAGCTCTTCACCAGGGAAACAGCGGCAGAAACTGATCCCCCTTCAGAGATCTCTGGCCTTTGTTTTTCCAGGGGAAATGCAATATTGTCCCCGGGGAGGTAAGAAGCCAGATTGATTTGCCGGCCAAATGAAAGGCGGGTTTGTCGGTCCTCCCGCTGGCTCTCCCATAATGGTGGAGTCCTTACCCAGAGGGCCCCGGTGGCAGGGATATTGGGGCAGTTAGTCACGCCCCGCGGGGTTCTGACTACGCCTGACTCCTTCTCCACGGGGGAAAATCCTGTGCATTCTCCGGCCCCGCGCGGATTCCTCTGAACGTACCGGCTCTCTCCCTCTGAAGTGACGTTCCCCTGCCAGCCTCGTGAGCTGATATTATCTGTGCCCGGCTCCCCAGAGCTTGCCGCCCCTCGCATTTGTGGAGGAGGCAGGCTTTCGGGAGGGAGGCCCCTCTGTTCAGAGGCCTCCTGTCTGGCTCGCCTTCGATATCTTTTTTAGGCTGGGGAGGTGGGGGACCCACTATCATCTCAACACCCTCTTTGTACCCACCACAGAGGCATCCACGGGCAGGCGCTGAAGGGAGCGCACCAGCCCCCTGGTTAAACAGCCCCTGGCTTTAATCTGTCTTCTCTTAAAACAACAACACTATCTTTCTTCGGGGTCTGGAAACACTGCCGTTCCACCGAGTGACGGCTTTTGGTAGGTTGCAAACATTTGCTGGGAAGTGTGCGAGGTTATGTTTTAGGAAAAGTTCCCGAGAGCCATTCATCGGCCGGCGAGGAGCCCGCTGACAGTCTCCAAAGCCCATGTTTGAAGATCAAACGCACTCCACTCTCTGGTTTCACAAAGGCGCCCACCCCATCTCCAGCCTGGGCCCGCTCTGAACTGCAGTGCTTGGGTCCAGCTCGCCGCCGAGGGGGCTGCAGGAAGCAAGTCCCAAACTCCTCTCGGGTCCCTAATCTCCACACTCTTCACCACCTGCCAGAGCGTCCGGCCCCCGCCAATTTGTCCTGTTATCATTTTGGAGTGAGGTGATGACATCTCTCCTCTGACCTCGTGAGCTGCTGTGGGCTAAACTGGGAAGGGAGGGATTTCAGAGCCTGGGTGGATGGGGTTGTTAGGGGTCCCCCCACCCCAACGTCAGAAACGCAACAGCCTTCTCAGTAAAATTGTATGCGCGTGTGCACAGTTTGATAGGAACATCTGTGATGCATTATTGTACCAAAATATCTGTTAAGTGCATCAGATTTTTATTTTTTCTTTCCTTTCAGCATTACTGTTATTGCAAAGTATTTTTTGGTGGTGGTGGGGGGCAATGAGAGAGGAAGGTGGGAAATAGAAACCTTTTTATTAAGACCTGGGATTTTAGTTTTAATTTGAGTATTTTTCAAATTTTTATATTTTCTTCTGGGCCGAAACACCACATTCTCCCTCCCACCCCCATCCCCACCCCCGGCTCAGTGGAGAAAGGAAGCTTATGTTTTGGAACTCCGTGGGCTGGGGAACCACTGAAAACATCTCTTCCACCTTTGCACAGCTTGGAAGATCGGGCTCCTTGGCCCTAGTCTGTGATTTTAATATAAACAGAGTGTGTGAGCCCCAACATCACCCTGAGTGTGCTGTGTGACCTTGGGCAAGTCAGTTTCCCTCTCTGGGCCTTGCTTTTCCCTTCTGTGAAATGAGACACCGGGATGAGGTCATCATCCAAGTCCCTTCCAGCCCTGACATTCCGAGGGACGGCCATAATCAATTCCACGTGCCTGGCACTCTGCAGGAAGCCCCGTATGCTTCTCCGTTTTGTTGGATCCTCACAGCCCTGTGGTTTCCAAAGGTGCGTAGTCAGAAAGGTCGGGTGACTTGCCCAAGGTCACGTGGCTAGTAAGGAACAGAACCCGTCTGCCTGGCTCTCCATGAAGGATTCACGCTTCCTGCCACCCATATGACTAGGTACTTTGTGTCCTCTTGTGATCCTTCCTTCAGTCCTTTCTTCCGCTTCTTTCTCCCTTTTAGGACGTGAGGGCTTAAACGTTTTACTGCTTAGAAAATGTCCACCTATGGAGAAACGATTTCTTTTGGCCTTGGGGCCGAGGCAGGGATGGTGAAGGCAGGTCGTGACAAACAGCTCGGCCGCGAGGGCTGAAAGGAGATTGGCCTCCAGATTTCAGTCCCTCCTCGGGCTTGAATGCCAATGATTTGTGCATAACTGGTTTTCCTGTCTGTCAGATGGGGCAGTTAGTGACCAGTCTTTCACAATAGAGCTGGTTTGGGGAGGACGTGAGACGACTCTACATGCAGGAGGTTATTGAAAGGTTGAAACGACTACCTAGATAGAGGGCAAGCTCCGGGACTGAGAAAGAAAGAGGAGGGAAGCCAAAACCGGTTTGGTTCGGCTTCCTGCGTCGGTCTGCGGACTGAAAGGTCCCAGGTTTGATTCCGGTCAGGGGCATTTACATTGGTTGCGGGCACATCCCCAGTAGGAGGTGTGCAAGAGGCAGCTGGTCGATGTTTCTCTCTCATCGACGTTTCTAGCTCTCTATCTCTCTCCCTTCCTCTCTGTAAAAAATCAATAAAATATATTTAAAAAAAAAAAAGAAGAAGAAGAAAGAAAGAAAGAAAGAGGAGCGAAGCCTCATCTCTGCCCTGTCAGCCTTTTCTCCTAGCAGCCGTGCCCACTGCCCATCCTGTGTTGCACAGAGTGAAGCTGGAGTCATAAGGAGTGGTGCTGGCCCCTATCGGTACCTGAACCTTGAGTCCAGATCTTGTGACAGTCTTGGGACCTGCAGATTTCAATCAGCTCCGTCAGCTGCCTCCAGGGACTGGTACTGGCTGCCACTCACTTGCTGGGCTGATTAGGAGACCTCCCTCTCCCTCTAGGGGGCCTCAGTCCCCGCCCCACCCCACCAGTTGGTAAGGAGCTGCCTGAGAGGCCCTCTAAGCTATGTGATTCTCTGAGGCAGAATGAGAAAACGAGGACCCTGTCATTCTGTACTTTGTTTTAACAAACATGCGATGTCATCCATCCAGGCCGTGCAAAGCCTAAACACTTGGCCATGGCTGCTAAGGTTATCCAAGATGTATGTAAAATTCCACAGCCCCTGCACTAGGGAGTTTGAAACCATACAGTCGCCATTTATTGAGTTCTGTCTCTGTTCAGGGCGCTACCTTAGACCTTGTAAGTACATCATCTCTCAACCTCACAGAGATGTGACAAGACGTATCATCATCTCTCTTCCTCAGATAATAAATTGAGGCTTACAAAGGGTAAGTCATTTGACTGTGATTATACAACCAGGTCAGGTGGACTCAGGGTCCAAACTTGGGTCTGATGCCAGAGTCCATGCTTCTTAGGCACGTGAGAGCGGATGTGATTTTTGTTTTTAATAGAAGGCATTATCGGGAGGGGATGGGGGTGTTTGAGTGGTGAGAGATGGTCATATCTTGCTAAAAAAAAAAAAAAAATATATATATATATATATATATATATATATATATATATATAGAGAGAGAGAGAGAGAGAGAGAGAGAGAGAGATAATTAAAAAGTGTTCACACTGATTTTCTACTGGCTTACAAATTGGATCTACGGGTGGTTCTAAAATTAGAGTTCTCGAAGACATCCTCAGCTTTCCAAGGGACCACTGTGAGGATGGCACCCCAAAGCAGGCACAGTTAAATAAGGGAGAGTCTCCTTGGTTTCTGGTCAGAGCTCCTATATCTGCACCCTGCGGGCCAACTCATATTATTAGGTGCTCTATAAGTATTCAGAGAATGAATGAATGGTCAGAAATCATGATATCACTATCGCTGCTTCCCTTCCTTCCACCATGCAGCACTATTGAATGAATGAATAAATGAACAAACGAACTACATACATGAGGAGCCTCCTCCTTGAACTTTAATAGCTCCATGCCCTTCCTACAAAATATGAAAATCATCAAATGGGCTGTTCATATACAAAATAGGCTCCAGCCTTGACCCCATTCCTACCTTCCCTGTGAGTCTGGGCTAGTCCCTTTCCCTTTCTGGGCCAAGGTTGTCTTCTCTGTCCCACGAGGGGGGCGGGGGGGAGCGGAGGGTGATTCCCAGGGCTGGCCCAGTTCTCATTTCTGCGGTGCTCCTCTTGGGCCCCGTTTGGAGACCCTGAGCCACCCTGAGATGTTGAGCCCATGTTCTCTGCAACTGGGAGGGACTGGCAGTCTCTGGCTCGCTGCTGCTGATAACTGCTTGCCCAGAAGCCTGCTGTCTCTGGTGGGTGACCCTGCTGTCTCCCACTGCAGTTTGCAAAGTAGAGAGAGCCCAGCCTGTTGCAGCACAGTCTGCTAGACATCTGCCCAGCCCTGGAACCTTTTCTTCCATTAGACTCTTCTCCCTCCCTCACTTTCCCACTCATTCACCCAGAATACCTTACTATTAGACCGGAGACCTGGGAACAGCCTACTTTTTCCTGCAGAGAGTTCACTGACAAGCTGGGAAGAATGGGAATCATTAGTCCTTGTAGACATCTGTGGAAACCGAGGATGGAGCATCAGCCTCTTCCATGTCCTGGTTCTCCACACCTCATGGAGACCCTGTCCTCCCTCTCCCTTCCTGTCCCCAACTTTCAGAACCTGTCTCATTTCCTATTCTCCAAAAATGGCCATTCCCAAGCCCTCTGTCTGCTTTGAGCCTCCATGGCAGTTGCCACAGCACTGACCAGTGGTCCCTCAAGACCAAGGCCATAGTCCCTCCTGGTGGCTCCCCATCAAATCCATGTGTCCTTCCGAGTAAGGGATCAGAAACCTCCCCAAGGCAGCAGGGCACCCCTCAGACCATGCAGAGTCCTCTTCTCCCCAGAAGTTATCCGCAGAGTGAGAGTCCCTCGGTGCAGGCTGACCCAGTGTGCACCATGTGACTCCAGCGTGCACCGTGTGACTCTAGCTCCTGGGCTGGGAAGCTGGCTTCCTCCGGCCCATCTCTACCCTGTGCGCTGTAGCCTGCCACCCCCATTGTGTCTCCCACACAGAGCCCTGTGGTTAGGAGCTTCTCAACAAATGCCTGGCACATGGCGTGGAAGTAAGTCCCTCACAGGAAGGGGGACCTGTTAGCATCAACCCCTAAGGATGCGTATTAGATTCCTTCTGTGCCCAGAGAGCTGTTTGCAGAGTGCCCCTGCTGACTTGGCAGGCTGTGTCCGCTCTCTCTGAGCTGGCTAACTCAGACTCTAACCTTTCACATATTGACACAATAAAGGAGTGGGGGTGGGAACAAGCGCAGATGGCTTAGGTGCCTCTGTGGAAGGAGAGAGAAAACGAGAGGTGACCAAGATGTCACGAAATATTCCGGCCTCAAAATTGGACATTTGCAGGATGAAACTTTTCAGAATTACAGAATCTCGGGATCCTAAGTTAGGACTCAGAGGCCCAGGGAAACTAAGAATGGTGAAATCTTAGAATGTTCAGCTTAGAGGCACTTTGGGATTCGAAGAATCTTCACATTATGAAACCCTAGCCTCCCCGCTTTGAAGAATTTTCAGCTCATAGACAGACTTCTAAAATGTTAGAGTTGGAAGGGACTAGTCCTCAAGAATTCCAAGAAGCCCAGTCCGAAAACCCATTGATCTCCTTCCCGGAGCACGCTTGCCAGCCAATGGCAGGCCCCGAGACGGAAAGCCTGAGCGGTGGAGCACTTTGTGACGGAGATAAAAATGGGAGCGTGCCTTTGTTAATAGTTCCCATTTGGGCATCTCCAAAAGCCAGGAAGAGGTCGCCTGGTAATGCAGCTCTCCGAGGGAGGAAACAGAAGAATGCGACGTGCACCACGGCCTGCCAGCCGAGCTGCCGGCGTCCTTTCCCCCTCGAGTTTGCTTCTAAATATTATCCACTTCACTCCCTTTTATCTCCCATCGCTGGCTCTCTGTCCGCCCACTTAATCCACAGGCAGCCGGTGGCCCGGCGTTCAGCTCTGCTTGGCAGCTGCCAAGCTGTCTCGCAGAGTGAGCAAGCAGCTCCTCCAGGATCCGCAGGCTTTTACATCTGTGCCCTGTAGCGGCTGGAACACAGCACTGTTGCCCCAAGCTTGGAAGCACTGCTGCTTGTGTCGGGGCCCCTCCCTCTGTAGGAATTTCCTCCTTTTCTCTTCTGCTTTTTGAATCCCATCAGATTTTCAGGGCTCAGCTCAAAGCTGTACCTCCTCCAGGAAGTCCTCCCAAATGCTGCTAAATCCAATCTGCTTGGGAAGGCTGGGTTCAAAGCGTTGCTTGATGCCCCCCCCACATCTATTTTTCCCCCTCCTGGGGATTTTTTTTTTTATGACGTTTTACGACATTCTGTCAGCACTTACGTCTTTTAGTTTATAGGACAATGATTACGGGGGCAGTCTTTTCTTCCCTAATAGACCCAGATTCGAAACCCAGTTTAAAATATGCTCACAATTGAGTACAAAATTAGGCGGAAGGGGTTCCAGGTCTGGTGTTGGGGCTTTGTGGTGCGTTCTGTGGTTGGGGTGTTGGCAGCTTTGGTTGTTAAACATGGGCTGCACCTTGGCCTCGATACGCACAGGAAAGCCCTTCAACTTCCCGCAGGAGCCGTGTAGCGAGCTCTGCCCTGACGCTGGCTCATTGGGTCGGGGCTCTGTAGCATCCTGTTGGAGAGTGCTCTCTCTCTGCAGCCTGGAATACTGGTTGTTTGCTCTTCCTCATCAGTTACTTGCAAACAAAGGCCTCTTTTTTATCCTCTCTACTCCTCAGAGCACCCATGAGCCTTGGCGGGCTCACCCCACCCTCCCGCTTTGTTTTCATTTTTAAATGTTTAACTTGACCCGTTACTTGCTATTTTGGTTTGGGCTGTAGTGATGTGACCTGTCCTGGTTCTCCCTCCCTCCCTACCTCTCACATACAAACCTTGGTCAAGACTCCATTTGTTTGCTTCTGCTGTTCCCTCTACCTTCCTAGTTTTTATTGCCTGGCTAATTCTTACTCCTCTGAAGCAGCAAAGGTTCCTGAGAGCAGTTAACTTTAAAAGACTGGCCTCTTGCCTAGCCGGTTTGGCTCAGTGGATACAGCATCCGTCCACAGATTGAAGGATCCCGGGTTTGATTCCTCGATTGCAGGCTCAATTCCGGGCCCCGGTGGGGTGGAGTCAGGGGGAGCTGTGGGAAGCAACCAATCCATGTGTCCCTCTCACATCCATGTTTCTCTCTCTGTGTCTCTCCCCTCCCTTCCACTCTTAAAAAAAAAAAAAATCAATGGAAAATATATCCTCAAGTGAGGATTAATAAAAGTCTGGACTCTTCAAGCAAATGCCATTACTAGAGCTTTATTCACAGTCATAAGATTGCACTTCCCCATGGGCTGATGTTACCTGATCATATTATATTACCCGTGTTTCCCCGAAAATAAGACATCCTCCGAAAATAAGACCTAGCACATGGAAAGATAAGATATCCCCTGAAAATAAGACCTAGCACAACTTTGGGAGAAAAAATTAATATAAGACACTGTCTTATTTTCGGGGAAACAGGGTAGTAACTCAGCAGTTTGAGTTTAGATGTAATGATGTGATTGCCTTTTTAGCATGATGGGGGTTTTCCTTAATTTTTTTTTTTTTTATCAAGGTATAACTGACACAACATATTAGTTTCAGATGTACAGTGCAATGGTTGTATATTTGTATATATTGCAAAGTTGCATTGTGTTTTGAAAGGATCAGTGGGTATCTTAGTTTGCTTGACGGCCATAACAAAATATCATAGACTGACTTAGACAATAGAAATTTACTTTCTCACAATTCTGGAGGCTAGAAGTGTGCAATAGGGTACCAGCTCGGTTGGGTTCTGGTGAGAGCTCTGTGGCTTACAGACAGCTGTCTTTTCACTGTGTGCGCACATGGCCAGTTGGGAAGGGTGGAGAGAGAGGTGTAGAGGTATGAGTTGAAACAGAGAGAAAGCAAACTCACGGTTTCTGTTCTTATAAGGGCGCTAATCCCGTTACCAGGGCTCCACCTTCATGATCTCCTTAGACAGAATTACCTCCCCGTCTCCATCTCCAAATAGCTTCATATGGGAGGTTAGGGCTTCAACATATGAATGGGCGGGGCTCACACATTCAGTCCACAGCAGTAGATGAGATGTACCAGGGTCACACTGAATGCCTGAGTACCCTTGAAAAAAACCTGACCATTACCAGACAAGGTCCATACAGGCCAGAGCCCTGAAACCATCTCTGGATGACAGCCTGGGCCTTAGGATTGTGCAGTCTCTGCAGTGGCATCTGATGCTGGAGTCTGATCTCCGCCCCCCTCCCCCTGGCTAGGCAAGAGGGCTTCCCTGGGGGACCCTGCAGGCTTTCAGATCAGTATGGACCACCATTCTCCTCCCCTGAAGACAGTGCCAATATTCCCTGCTGACACCCTGTCACCTCTTTGTTTTGGGGTCTCCCTTTTCTTCCAACTGGGTCAGGAAGGGCCAGGGGAAACATTACAATTTACTTCTCATTTGCTTTTTCCTTCTGAGCCTGTGTTCTCTGCATAAAAATCCTACCCCATGTCCCTCATTCAGAGGGATATACTGGTCTGATTCTACCTTTGAACCAAGAACTAGTCAAAATAAGTTTACACAGCACGGCCTGACTCAGCTAGGTGGGGGGTGTTTTCACAGCCCAGCACCCCTTCAGTGCCCGGAATCATGGCACTTACTGGGAGTGTAAGTAACCTTGGGCCGGTTACCTGACCTTTCCCTGCTTCAATTTCCTCACTAGCCAATCTCATCTGATTGCTGTGAGGACTGGTTAGTATACAATAGTGCAATGCCAAACACCCAGGAGACTCAGGAAACGCTAGTTCATAGTTACCAGTGTGTTTTTAAATTAGCATAATTTTACTACAAGTGAAGGAATGTTGTTTCGTTCCTACTGTGTGTCAGAAGTTGGGCTACATGCTGGAGAAAGAACAGGGAACAATATGATGCTGTTCCTTTTCTGTGTTGGGTAGGAATGGCAGAGGTGCTTCGCCTTGTGGCAGGATGAGGGCGGCCTGCGGGTAAAACAGTGTGTTGTGGGAGCACACAGAAGACAGCACACTCCCCAGGCCTAGGGAGGTTTGGGAGGGCTTCCTGGAGGAAGCGCAGGTGAAGCTGAGAACTGAAGGAGTAAAACTTAGCAGGCAAACACTGAGGGGTTCTAGGCCCAGGAGACTAAATCAGAGCCAGGAGTGGCGTGGTGCAGACTCTCCGAAGTTCAGCTTGGCCCTGCGCATGGGATGTGGCAAACTGAGGCTGAATGAAACCACCTGCCTGCTGTCTGCACACCTCCGCCTCTGCCTGGCAGGCGCTGTTCTGGGCAGAGCGCAGAGATGTGCCAGGCCCGTCTCCCAGCTGGTCTGCTTTGCTCAGGCCACGTGGCTGTGCTTCTGCCTCCCTGGATTGAGCTGGATTTCACCAGCACCAGTGATCCTTCCTGAAAGAGCAGCACATCTTCCCGCCCACCCTTTGGCCAGGCTGGCGACCCCACTGGGACCTCGCAGGCGGGCCTGCAAGCTGGCACCTGGGGAAATGCCAAGCTCCCTTCTCCACCGCCAGCCCTGCCTCAGGAAGGTACAGTGCAAAGATAAAAGGCAAGGCCGCCCCCACCCCTCCCACCACCTTGTCTGTTTAAAGGGCTTACCTGTTTCCTTCCTATTAAGGTTATTTAAAGTTTTCCAGCCAGTTTTGTCTCCTGGGGACTTAATGCCCCTTCCAGGCAGTTGGCAAATTAAGCCTCGGGTCCCATTTGAAAGCCCTTTACAGAAAGGAAGATTCCGGTGGAAAAAGCCGCTTGGAAATCTCTCTGGCTCATCCTTTAGCCTTTGTTCACGAGGCTTCCCTTTCTTGAGCTGCTCAGCCCTGAGTTTGCGAAGAGACAAAAGCTTAATAGGCGATGATAATTCCACCCATCTGCATCTCGATTTGCAATTTTCAGTCTTTCACGTGCACTAGTATCCTTCCTCCCAACCCCCCCTGGGGACACCTGGAACGGACTATACCGGTCCCCCCCACACACACACACACACTACACCCCTGCCCCACAGTGTTCAGACTCCCAGTGGTCCTGGTGGATTCTGCCTGCCGAGTGGCTACAGCATCTATTGGATGGGGGTACAGCTTTGAGCACCAGATGTCTGTGGGGGCTGAGGTGTATCTTGAAGAGCAAATGGGCCATGGGAGAGGGGGGTACATGAAGACCTTTTGGGTCCTCCGTGGTCATACTTGGTCACTGTGCTTGCCCTTGACTGGGATGACTAGTGGCCCCAGGACTAGACAATCCCCATGCCTGCTGGTAGCCTTGCAGGTGGTTTTACATTATTCTGCTCCATCATTATAGTTTGGTGGAGAGGATGGTGAGAAAGGCCAGAGGGGTTCTCGGTGGAGTTGAAGAGGATTGGGGTCCCTGGACGTGGGAGTGGGAAAAGCCTCGCCTGGAGGAAAGGAGACTGTTCAGCCAACGCACCAGGCCCAGGTCGGGGACATGAGAGGGTGTGCCTGGCCTTCCCTCTACTAGGCCTGTACCTTCCTTTCCCAAAGGAGCCATTGTGAGGGCCGGTTATGTGCTAAGGGTTTGTCATAGGAAATTCCTAAAACACTCCTGAAAGGTAAGTATTGTTTCCTCCATTTTGAGGAAATTGAGGCTGAGTACTTTGTGTGAAAGGATGGAGCCAGGATTTCTACTTGGATCTTTTGATACCTGATAAGAGAGATTGAACTGGGGTTGGAATTCCAAGCTTTCCCAGGTTGGCTGGACAACTGGGGGGTCTGTTTCTACATCTGAAAAAGCGGGGCTCACAATAGTCCTTTCCCCTGGTATGCTGTGAGGAGTGATTGAGGTAATGCAAGTGCACTATTTAGCTGGTGCCTGGCAGCCGGGGGAAGGTGATGAATGGTGATCGTGATGGTTGAAGTGAAGGTGATTTTAATTACTGTTATGGGCCCATTTTCACACTGTCTGTGCTTTGAGGAGAAGCCCATCCCGTAGAGATCCTTCAGAGTCTCACATGCTGAGCCTCCCCCTGAGCAGGGATGGTGATTGGCTGTCCTGATCGGAACCAGGTAGTCTGATACTTGGGAGTGTGGTTGGTTTTTCCCCACCATCTGCAGAGTGTCATGTGGGATCCTCTTCATCCGGCTTCCCTGTGGCCTCCCACTGCTACCTGAAGTGGGGACACATCAAAAAGAGGGATCAAGACGTTTAGGCTGGGGACCTGGTTTGAGGTCCAGCTCTTCAGGGATTATAGACCCATGATCTGGGGTGGTTTCCTCTCTGAGGGTCCTTTCCCTCTACTGCGCAGGTGACTGGATGCCAATGGCAGGGACTCAGAGTTAGGGGAGCATCAAGGCCCAAGCCTGGGAAGGACTTATTAGCTCTCCACTGCTCTGTGCTCCCAGTACTGGGTGTGCAGGTGTTTTTCCTTTCCTGTTTCTCCCAGAGAGAAACACCCTGTAAAGGCTTAGGGAATTGAATTTGTTATGATGCAACTGTTCATCTCTGTTAACAAGTGACATTGGGAATTACACTGTGCCAGGCTTAGTCTTGGGTCATGAATATGGGGCTGGTGAGGAAGGGAGGGTTTGAAGAGACCTCAGTGGAAGGTGCTTCATAGCAGAGTGCTGAGAATAGGGGTGAGTCACCATGGCCGGGTAGTTTAGTTCTTAGAGCATCATCCTGATATGCCAAGGTTTGAGAACAAAGCTTGGGAAGGACTTTATTAGCTCTTGGGGTACATACAAATATCAATCAATCAAGAAATGCATACATAAGTGGAACAATAAATCAATGTTTCCCTTTCTCTCTCTCTCTGCCTTCCTCTCTCTCTCAAATCTATTAAAAAGAAAAAGTCCTTTATATGCACTGCCCCACTTAATCTTCAACACAATCTCTCAGGTACATACTATCATTCAGGCCCATTTTACAGATGAGGAAACTGAGGCACAGATAGGTTAATTCACTCACCTGAAGTTACACAGTCAATGAGTGGAGGATCCTTATTCAATCCCAAGAAGTCTGGCTGCAGTGCTTGTGATCTCAACCTCTGTATCTGATGAAAAGGGACTGAATCTGATAGTTAGGGAAGACTGGAAGTAGGAAAGGTTGGGAGGGCAGAGAGTTGATAGCTTTTTGATGTTCCCTCCTGCAGAAGACTGCCACTATGGGAAGGAGAGAATGAGGTGCTGATTGTGAGGAGAGAGGCTGTGTGGGGATTGAGAGCAGAAGCTGATGCTGGCAGGTGAAGGGGTGGCACAGCAGCCTGAGGGCCCAGCAGAAGTGGAGGCTATCAGTTTGTCACAGCACCAGCCTGGATAGCTGGGGTGCTTCCCCGCAGAGCTCTCTATGGGGGTTCAGGCATGGGGAAAGGTGACAAAGAGCCACTTCCAGCCCCCCAGTCTCAAGGAGTCTGTTCAGTTAGCCATAGTAGCTGGACAGCGTATCAGTTCCCATCTGTCTGTCATTGCTGAGCCCTGAGCCTAAGACCCTACCCCCATGGTGGCTGGGGCTTTGCAGGGACTCAGCCGGTCCTCTGGAGGCCAAATGGAAGCTATAACAAGATGGATAGACTGCACCCTTGCTGTCCAGGAGTACTCTTTGCTGGTGAAGATGCTCAATTTCTATGCAATAGGCAACCACCTCTCCTTACAAGAAGCAGGCTTGGCTAGGCATTTAGACCTATACTTATGCTGTACTTGCAGTTTCATGTCACCTGAGCCCAGCACTGAGGGCCAAAGAGGTGTTCCTGGCTTCAGCAGAAGCACCGTATACGGGGCGGTGACACGGAGAGTAAGGAATTGGGCCACGTGGAGGAAGCCTCCTGAGCCACGTTAAAGTGTGGGCTTGATCCTGGTGTATTGGGGGGCCCACTCCTGTGTTCTGTAAGATAATCATTCATCACACTGGAGCCTCTCATCAGGCTGGCCTGAAAATGGCAAGCATGGGCTGGAGGAAGGAGCTGCCCAATGAGGGAGGGTCTTTTTCATCATCAGATGCAGGATGCTCTCACAGCTGCACCAGAGGAGACAGATTCTCCACTTCTGGAACAGGAACTCGGGGTGGGGGTACTCCTAAAAACTGGATCATAAAAGTGGGGGTGGATGAATGACACCATTCCTAATTAAATAATAGGGTGTCTCAAGAATGAATACACATTTTAATAGCTGATAACTGACCTTATTTTCACCCCTTTTCAGGTTTAACTGATTTGAAATAATGGGTGATGCCAGACTAAGTTTGAACAAAGTGCCGCTAGACTTTTTCTATGGGGCTACATAAAAGATAAAGCTTACGGTACAAAACTGGCAACAGTTGATGAACTGAGGGCACACAGATACCAAACAAAATGATTCTTGATGTTTGCTATTCCATTGCTTCATGTTATTAGCCGTGCCTAGACCATATCAGTCATCAGTTTGAAAACAAGCATTGACAAACACACACACACACACACACACACACACACGCTACAACTATTCATTCTGTAGATTCTTTTAAATTTTGAAAATGACTTTATGTAAATAAACGCTGTCTTTATAATCATTCAAAGTGAGTATTCACTTTGGGGGGACACCCTGTATATTACAGGGACTCTGTAGGGAGCATGAGACCCTGATCACCATGTCTAAAATAGCTACTGAAGGATAGCATGTCCCTGCATTTCATGTAGATCCATCCGATGGCAGATTTGGGGGATTCCACCTGTTCAAAGGGGGAGGAGAGTGAGACAGATTGTTTCTGAGGGCTCTCCAAATGGAAGCGGGGGGTGGGAGGGTTTGTGGTCTGTAAATGGCCTGTAAATTATGTGAACCCTGAATTAGAGTCAGCTGCATGAGCCGGGCAGGTCCCTCCCATCTCTGAGCCCCTTAGCGGGTGTGAGAGCACTTGGTAAACCAGAAACCACACCCCACTGCTGCGAAACCACTTTCTCTGCTAGCTCTGACCTTACTAGAAAAGGGCATTTTTTGTCTTATTGTCTTGGACATGTTTACATGTCTGCCTTCTCCATAGTCTGAAGTTCTTTGAGGGCAGGAACCTCATCTAATGAATCTGGGTTTGCCTAGGGTCTGGCTTTAAGTACACACTCAGGGATGCTGTGGGTTGCTGTACAATTACCGGCTGTATCTACACTTCATCGCCTGAGTCTCTGGGTGGGAAACAGAAAGTCCCCTACCCGTACCTCTGCTCTGTTCCCAGGTTTCCAGATGTTTAGCGTTGAGACACCCAAGTGTTCGGCTTTGGTGGCTGTGACTATTAAGTGCCCCCCCCGCCTCTCTCTTTCTCTCTCTCATCGTCTCCGGATGGAGCTGTGGTTTCCTGCTCATCCTCCATTCCCACTGGGGCTTCAAGGGCTCCCACTGGGCCCCCCTGAGGGTGGAAGCCACTTCTAGGAGTGAAGGCATCTTCCCAGCCCTCCTGCCCGACCCCCTTCCTCACGCTTCTGTGTTTTTTTCCAGGGCACGGATCAGAGCTTCTGTTTGCTGGCCATTCCGTGATCCACACACAATATAAATGAAAGCTGCTAAAACCAATAAATTCAAACCATGTGTGGGCACTGGGGAAGAGCAGGGACGTCAGAGGGCCTGGTTGTGAGGTGGCGTCAGTGCTGACGGCCTTGGAGCTGATTTGTATATGAGAAAAGTAAATACCCAAAGTGGTAAACAGCCTTGGGTCTCTCATCATCGCTGGGACTCAAAGGCATTTAATAGGAACACCCACTCTCTGTCTCCTGTAAACAAAGTGAGATTCTCTGTGTGTGCTGACCTAAATTCCGCATTTTCATCTTTGGGAGAGCCAGCCAGTCATTCTCTTCGGGAGACCACAGGCAGTCTAGGCCGCTGGGCTGGGTTACCTTCTTTCTGGGTTTGTCACTTTTGCTTTGCAAAGGGCTGCATCACTCCTTGGCCTCAGAGCAAATGGTATGGGTGGCCATTCTCACCCCTGTCCCAGTGAGGAACATGGATCCAGAGATGTAAATCAGTCTGCCCAAGATCACTCATCAGATCTGGGCTGAGCCCTTCTCTCCTCCCTCAGAATCCCCAGTTTTCCATTCCTCTTTCCGTGAATGGCACTTCTGTTCTCCCTGACTCAGAATCCCATAGACACATCCTCACCCGCTCCTCCCTCATTTCCTCTCCCTTCCAACGTCTCCTGGAGCCAGGCCTTCCTCTGGGTCCCTGCTTTCGCAGATTATTCATCTTGTTTAATTTTTATTCAGGCCATTCTTGTGTTCGGGAAGGAGCCCCAGGGAAGGAACCCGACCGTCATGGGTTTAGAGTTCTGGTTTCTCTGCTTGTCAACTGTGTGGCTTCCAGTAAGTTCCTTCTCTGAGCCCTGCCGTTTTCACACGTGTAAGATGGGGGTGAAGTACCTACCTTCTTGGGGTGATTGTGAGGATTAATGAAGGTCACATATATGAAAATGTCCATCCTCCTAGATAAACATGGATTAACCCTTAAAATGGCATAAAACCAAATATACCATGTACACACCCACACACACGCGCACACACGTACCACTGTGAAATCTGAGTCACATCAGTAGATTGTGTCAATGTCAATGTCCTAGTTTTGATATGACTGTACTATAGTTATATAAGATGTCACCTATGGGGAAGCTGGGGGGAGAGTGTTCTTCCTTACAACTGCATTTAAATCTATAATTATCTCAAAATAAAAAGCTTAATTAGAAAAATTAATTAACCTTCCCAACACACTCATTCTTCTGTGTCGGTTGCATGCAGGTACTGCTCCAGGTCCTAGGCATGTGTCCGTGAACACAACAGAAAATAATTCCTGCTCACTCTGTCTTCAGATCTTTGCTCAAAGATGGTCTCCCCCCATGACCACCCTATTTAAAATTGCACATCACCCCTTTCTGTCCTTCTTCCATAGCACCTGACACCAATTGGCATTGCATATACATTACATATTTTGTTTGTTGCCCTTTATGCCATCGCTAGAATGTCAATGTCATGAGAGTACAGATTTTTGTCTCTGTTATCTGTATCCTTAAGCACCTCGGACATGCCTGGCACATAGTAGGCATTCAGCTCATGTTTGTTGAATGACTGAGAGGTGACAGACAAGAAACAAGTCAGAGTTGGGTAAGTGCTGAAGGAAAACAAAGCAGAAGGAGAGGTTGGTGAGATGGTAGAGGAATTATCATCATACTGACCAAGCCTAGAGTTTTCTGCAAACCCTGCAGGTCAGTCTGTGGTGTGAAGGGTAAAGTCCTGGCTTCTTAGTTTCTGAGGTACTCTTAGTTCCCTTTGTCCATTCACCAGATGCTTCTTTGAGCCATTACTATGTTTAGGACCCTCGCATTGGTTCTCAACCTTTCTAATGCCTCGACCCTTTAATACAGTTTCTCATGTTGTGGTCACCCCCAACCATAAAATTATTTTTATTGCTACTTCAAAACTGTAATGTTGCTACTGTTAATGAATCATAATGTAAATATCTGTGTTTTCCGATGGTCTTAGACTCTATAGCAGCAGTTCTCAACCTGTGGGTCGAGAACCGCTAGCAGGGTCACCTAAGACTGCTCCATTGACCCTTTGGAAAAGGGTCTTATGTTGGATCAGCATCACTGCGGGTTTGACTTGAACTTCCATCCAGAACAGGAGCTGGCTGCTAAGCCAAGGGCTTCGATGCACAGTAGGTCCTCAACAGTGCTAATGGCTGGATGGACTTAAGAGCAACGAGGAAATGTGATTCTTCCTCAAGGAGGGTAAGATTTGCTATTTTATGTCTTTGACCCAAAATCCTCATTTTGAACCACTGGAAGTTCAGTTCGGGCAGAGCTGCCTTTACAGTGTTTCAGCGTGTGTTGTAAACAAAATAATGCTGCAAACAGAGTGGCCCACAAGTGCTCAACTTCAGGAATTGGCCTCAGGAATTCGTCAGTATTCTAGTGTCATGCTGGAGTCTGTGCTCACTCAATACATCTTTAAAAACACTTGAAAATATCTCTGCAGCATGTACTGCAGTATATTCACGCACTTAACAAATGTGTCTTTAAATAGATTTTTAAATTTTAGAATAATTGTTGATGTATAGAATCATTGAGACGATCTAATTCCAAAGAGTTCCCCATACCCACTTCCCCCTCTTTTGGTACTTACGTCAATGCTAGAGGCCCGCTGCACGAAATTCGTCCACAGGGTTTGGCCCTTGCAACCCTGGCTGCCTTGGCCCTTGCAGCCTCCAGCAGCCCCCAGTTTCATCCGGATGGTCATTTTGCTGTTCAGCTATCTGGTCTAATTAGCATACTATGCTTTTATTATTACAGATGGTACATTTGTCACAACGAATGAACCACATTGATCCATCATTATAAACTAAAATCCTTGCCTGGTTCAGCTTTCCTTTCCCCTCTCATGTCCCTTTTATGTTCCAGGACACCATAGTATTTATACTTGTCATCTCTCCTTTGACTCCTCTTGGTTATGACCATTTTTCTGACTTTCCTTGGATTTGATAACCTTGGCATTGAGTCCTGATCTGATCCTTGTCCCTCATTTGGGATTTTTCTGGTGTGTTCCTTATGGTTAGACTGGGGTTGTGTTTGGGGGAGGAAGATTATAGACGAAGTGCCATCCTCATATCAATGGTACCTGCTATCATATCAGCATGACTTATCACTGTTGATATTAGCCGTGGTCACTGGCTGATGCACTGCTTATTACTTTCTCTACAGTCAAGTTACTCTTTTTCTCATCTTTTCATCTGTGCACTCACTGGAAAGATGCCACTGTGAGCAGCCCACACCCAGGAGCGGGGAGTTTTGTTCTCCCTCCATCAGTGCTCTTTGAATGCTCATATGTGCCAGGCTGTGACAGATGCTGAAAATAGAGCGGTGAGTGGGAAAGAAAAGGTCCCTTTCCTGCGTGGAACTTTCATTCCAGGGAGAGTTTAACAGTGAATAAACAAGTAAATAATTGTAATGCATGATAAGGGGTATAAAGGGAAAAGGCAATAGGTTGGAGAGGGACCAGGGTGCTGAGGAGTATGTGGGGAAAAGAGGGAGGGACAGTTTTCAGGAGAAAGTGCCTTTCCAGCTGAATCCAGGGGGACCAGGGAGAGCCAGCCATGCACAACTGGGAAAGCACATCCTGGGTGGAGGAACACAGATGCCAAGGCCCTGAGGCCCGTTTAAGGAACAGAAATAATGATGTGACTAGAGCCCTATGTTCACAGGACAGTGTCAAGAAATGGAGCAGAGAGGAGGCGGGGTGAGATCTTACTAGGCCCACAGCTAACAGGAAGGCATTTGGATTGTAATATGACAATGGAAGCCCTTGGTTTAAAGTGGGGGAAGATCTGATTTGCTTTTATATTTAAAAGATGGCTTTGGCTGTCGTGCAGAATGGGCTCCCCTGGGGACAAGAGCAGAGGAAACTTGGGGACCAGTATGGATGCTGGTAGAATAGTCCAGGTAAAGGATGGCTTGGGCCTGGGAGGAGCAGGTGGAGGTGGGTTTTGGAAGTGGAGCTGACAATATCTGATGAGATCAGAAACGTATGGCGCTTGCACATGGTGGTACCATTAAATTAAGTCAGGAGAGGCTGAGATAGGAACACGTTTAAAAGGTTAAAATGAGATAACAAGGCCTCACTACGAAAGCCTCACCAAAATCTCGTCTGTTGGCAACACTCTAAGCAGCCCCTCTGGGACATCACATACAGGGAAGGATCGGAATAGTGTTCTGTTTGTTGATTCAAGTATGCCACTAGGTAAGCATATATTGGTTGGTGTTGACTTATGTCTACAAAAACGTCAGTCAACAAGTATTTATTGAACACCAACTGTTGCCTAATGCTGTCTTAGGCATGAGCCAAAGTCTTTGTCTAGGTGGGTAAGGGACGGAGTGTGGGTAGCATGCTCATATATGTGCAGTTGGCCACAAGAGAGAGAAGGTATGCCCCCAGGGATGCCTTGAAGCATCATTGAGGTCTGCCTGGACGAGGTAGAAATAGTCATAAATTTGAAGGGCATTGAAGGCATGAGGCAACGTGGCCAGGATTTCTGTTAGAGGAGTAGAAGGAGAAAGGGTCGGAGAGGTAGAATTATGGTTTGTAGACCAGCAAAGCCTAGGTCAGAATAGGTGCTCAAAAGCCATTGCTGGAGGAGTGAGTGATTGGAAAGTACGTTGCTAACCACTGCCTAGAGAGGCTCTGATACAAGGACGAGGGAGTCAGTTTCGCCTGTGGGCCATGAAGAACCACCGCGGAATAGAAGCAGTGTCTCAGAAAAGTGGAAAGAACCAGGTCCCAAAGAAAGACTTGATTTTCTAGCCAGCATTTAATTTATTGTAATAATAACGGTACTGCTAATAATAGCAATAATTTCTATAACTACTTAATGAGCGTCCTTTTGCTGGAAAGGCGCTGTTAGTTCCATGCGTGGCTCCGTCTGTATGTGATTAGAGGTTCCTGGAGGAGACTAAGAGGGCTTTTTTATTTGGAGGTTTGGTTGTTTTCTTTCCTGGTTGGTCTCTGCTGATAGTCCATCTCCGTGTTGGCTCTTCAATCTGTTTGCGTTCCATGAGATGCCACAAAAGCTCAGTCTTTGTCAAGGCAAATATGCCAAATTTTTATTATAACGTTTAATCACTTATGGAGGTTTCACGCTGGGGTGGGGGTGGAGGGGTGGTGGGAATGGAAAGAAAAGTCCAGATTGCTTTGATTAACTGCATTTTTCTTTCTGGGTGAATGAGAAGGCTTTGGTGGAAATCTGTCATTGAAGCTGTTTCCAGGAAAGAGTGAGAAAATCGATTGAGGAGGTTCCGGGGGTTCTGGAGCACCTATTGTGGGCATGGGGCCGGGTGCTGACACCGTACGCTGGAAGAAGGCACCTCTCCTCCCTGGTAGAATGTATGTCTGGGAGGCAGAGGCTTGTGGCTGGGCAGGTCTTCCTGACACAAGGTGGACCTCAATAATTCTCATTGATTGGATGCACCTTGAGCCTCATGGTAATTAATTTTTTTTAAGGATTCAGATTGGTGAGAGCTCACTTCCAGCAGGACTCACTAGCCTGGGCGTCATGGAAGACATGATGTTTGATAGAGGCCTTTCTCCATTTAAACTGCATGTGGGGAGGCCAGCTTCCCATGGTTCTCTCAGGTTTTTGAGGTGGTCTCTCTGCACTTGGTGGATGAGAGAGCTGGCACTCAGAGGGTTAAGAGATTCACTCATGCCCTAGCCAGTTTGCTCAGTAGTTAGAGTGTTGCCCACAAGTTCAATTGCGGTCAAGGACACATCCTCAGTTGTGGGCTCGAGGTGCCTGTAGGAAGAACCAATTGATGTGTCTCTCTCCCATCCATGTTTTTCTCTCTGTCTCTCCTCTTCCTTTCCACTCTTTCTAGAAATCAATAGAAAAAACTATCCTTGGGTGAAGATGAACAAAAACAACAACAGCAACAGCAAAAGGATAAGGGGAAAAAAGAGTTCACTCACACCTCCAGGAGAGCGGGACACACCGAACTGATACACCAGTCTGGCTCAGGGTCTGCCATGGTATTCCTCTACATAGCAGGTTGTCAGTGCATATGCAGTGAATGAGGAATATTTTAGGAGTACATATGCTATGTTGGAGGCCTTCAGAAATGTGCAGGATGTGTAGCCATGATACAAAACCAGGCCTTTCATTTCCAACACCCGATTTCTTTTACTGAACTGCTCAATTTCATTATGGCAAAGATGGGTTTTAGATTATATCACTGTTTAAAAATATTTACTCCCTGCCTCTCCTTCCCTAAGCCTGCAGTGATCTAGGGTTTGGCTATGTTTTGCTTTGTCTTTTTTTTTTTTTTTTTTTTTAATTCTCACCTGAGGACATGTTTATTTTTAATACTAGAAGTCCAGTTCATGAAATCTGTGCACTGGGCCAGGAGGTGAGGGAGATGTCTCTCAGCTTGGTCTGTGTCCTCTCGTAGTGCAGGAGTCCTTGTGGGATGTCCACCTGCCAGCTTAGGCCCATTCCAAGCAGGTGGACATCGCTCTCATAGTCTGGGAGCCCTCACTCCTTACCACCCACCTGCTCACTCCTTATGGCTCAGCTTGCTGCTCTTTAGCACTGCTGTGGAGGTGGGAGAGGCTCCCGCAACCAGCACTGTGCTCACCAGCCATGAGCCTGGCTTGTGGCTGAGCAGCACTTTCCCTGTGGGAGCGCACTGATCACCAGGGAGCAAGCAGTTCCTGCATTGAGCATCTGCCCCTTGGTGGTCAGTGCACATCATAGTGCCTGGTTGTTTTGGTTGTTCCTCTGTAATGGTCGCTTAGGCTTTTATTATATAGATTATAGAGAGAGAGAAAGGGAGAGAAACATCAATGTGAGAGAGAGATATTGATGTGAGAGGGTAAAGAGGTTCTGAAGTGCCCCTGTCCAACCCCCCAGAGACAGTTTTATCTAATATAGAGCAGCGTGTGACCCCTAACTATTGCTGGTGCCTCTGCCCTTGGGGCTCATACATGCTGGGCGGTTGTGGTGATTCCAAGGGGCGATAGTGTCTTGGTGTGTGCGTACATGCCCGTGTGCACTTGCATGTGCACATCTGGGTGTGATCCCTTGTTCCTGGAGCCCAGGATGAGTGACTTTGGATTAAACATTATTTAGCATTAGCTGTTCTCCTCCAGCTGTTCAGACAATTTAGAGTTATTGTCCCTTCTTGGCCACGCATGTCCAAAGTCCTGACCTTCTGGCAACTCTCTTGGGAGCTTGGGATCTCGGGGGCAGTGGAGGGCGTAAAACCACAGTGATTGTCATAGGAAGGAGCAGCCTGCAGTTTACCTTCCTGGCTCTCCAGAAAAGGATGTACTGAGCAAATTAGAATTGAAAATAAATATTCATGGGGAAATGTGCAGCTGGGTTATGAATGCCCAGTTATCTCAAGGCAGGGATGGTATTTGTTTTGAATCAAGCATTACGATGCTAATTTCAGCAGTTCTTATCACTGTGGAAGCAGGTAATGTAAGTGCCTCTACTAGGCAATACTTTCATGCCTTGCTCCAGTAGCCATGGGAATCAGCCATCCAGGGTGGTGCCCACCACTGCGCCATGCATCACAATCATCAGCATTATTGTTTGTTCTTGAAAACCACATGGTACACCGTGAGATAACACACAGCGACACTTCATTTAGGCAACATCAGTGTAGAGAGAGCACTTCCACCCAAAGTGAATTATCTAGATAATAAAATCATAACTCTTAGGTACCATGGGGTTAGCTGACATGTGACTTTGGATGGGAAGTTTTTGAAAGTATGTTTGTCACACACAATAGCAACCTCTTCAATGGGGCCATTCCAGTAGCCCTCCATGCATGAAGAGGTGTGTACCAGGGGCCGCCTTTTCCCTCGACGATCCTAGACTGCTGTCGTCCTCTCGTTTCTGGGAGTCTCGGTGACTGTCTCGCCATCTCCCTCGTCAAAGTCAGGCTGAAGGTTTGACTTTTACCAGAGCTGGTATCCGCTGCAACCTATCGGCTGCTTTTAATCTTTTGGGATTCAGGAAGCCAGAGAATCAGGTCTATGAGAAGCGAGTCCAGAGCTAAACTAAATCATCTCAGATGAAGACGCCAAGGCTTTCTTCTAGGAGTCAAGTGCAGGAATGCAGGGCAGTGGCGATGTTGTCGTGTGAACATGTGTTCTGGATGGGAAGTTACCAGATATGGGACTTCTGGTTACATGGAGAATTAGGGTGTATGTGTGCGTGTTCAGGTTTATCCACATATACTCATAGGCCGTGGGAGGTGAGGCTTGGTAATTCTGTTAATTCCATTTCTGAACTGCTCTCACTCGGCACCAGATCAGTGGAGGAAAGCTTCCAGGAGGCCGACCACAGCCAGCAAGGAGGAGTCAGCCCACAGGCAGAGAAGTCCGCTGGTGGGACGGCTGCCTCCGGGGTCCTGCCTTCCCATCACTGCAGCTGCTCTAACTCATGCTGCTAACTGCCCATTTAGCTCATGGTTGAGGGGATTTAAACATCTGCCAAGTGATTGACCTGGGTTTCAAATGTCTGAAATTTTGTGGGTGTTATTAAAGCCTAATCGATGGACACTAAACTGTCATGTTTGAAGTATGGACCTGACTGATGTTTACAGTCTGTTCCTAAGATTGGGCAAAGCTGTTATCGGAAAACCCTCTGCACACCCACCGCATCGGGCAGTTCAGGTGAGCGGCTGCCATGGACGGAGTGTTTGGGTCCTCCCCAAATTCACAGGCTGGAGGTTCTTAGCCCCGATGTACTTAGAGAAGGGGCCTGTGGGAGGGATCAGGGTTAGATGAGGCCATGAAGATAGAGTCCTTGTGATGGAATTAATGTCCTTATATCAAGAGACAGCAGAGAGCGGGTGCTGGCTCTGTCTGCTGTGTGAGGACACAGCCCGAGGTGCCATCTGCAAGCCAGGAAGAGGGGCCTCGCCAGAGCCCAGCCTGGCTGGCACACTGACCTCGGACTTCAGCCTCCAGACTACGAGACAATATGTTCCCCTTGTTCAAGCCCCCTCTATAATCTCTTGTGTTGGCAGCCCAGGCTGAGATGCACCCCCTTTTCCAGGTGGGTCTCAGTCCCCCGGCTTCTGTCATGTTTGTCAGGCAGTCCAGGAAGCACAACCCTCTGTCTTTCACACTGAAAGCCGAGTATCCTTGAGTCCTCCCTGGCTCCTAGGGTGAGACCTGCATCTTACACACCTCGACATGGCTGACATTCCCTTTTGGTGTGAGATGACAGCCGGGCCAGGGATGAGCCCGGCTGTGGGCATGAGGCCGGCTCCGCTCTGCATGTGTCCACGTTGGAGACCAGCCTCGTGGGTTCCCGGGGCCCAGCTGATGCTTCCAGATGTCAGAATGTGCCCTGCTGTTCAGTAGGCCTCTTTGTAAACTGCACCAAACCATTGTTCAAGGGACACGGATCGCTCCTTGTGGCTGTGATGCTGAGTGTGACCTACGCTTTTTATTTGTTTGGGGTTGTTCCCTCTTTGTCAACAACGAGGAGCTTCTACCTACAAAGTCATCCTCTTGTCTTCTTGGCTGGACAGGAAGGGGAGAGGGAGGGCAATTCTCCCTCCCTTGCTCTATCCTTCATGGCGCAGGGGCTGCTGCAAGTCTCTGGAACCTGTTTGAGTACCTCTGCTCTCTATGACTTGGAGTACCATCCCGTGGTTAAATGTGGGAAGGACTCACACTGACTCAGGCCAGCCCCAATCACAGAATGTCAGGAAGGAAGGTGCACCCCTTTTCTCGGTGAACTAAAGTGGGAGGAGGGTATGAATCACACCTAGATCACTTCCTTATCAGAGGCCCTGAAGAAACAGATTCCCCCAGAGGTCAGTTCCTTTCCTGGGCTGGGGTGGGGGCAGGGCTAGGACCAGCTGGGCAGCCATCCTCCGGACACAGGAGGGAGGGGGCAGTCAGATGTCAGATGTCCCAAGGGAGCCTGGAGGCCTCTGGCGGGTTCTCCCTCCACCCTGACATGCTCCACCAGAATTCATTGGACTCTCTGGCCCTAAAGGGGATTGTTTACCAGGAGAGGATGCTTCATTGCAAATCTGGATCTGTAACCCGGTCCTGGATGCTGCCAGAGATTCGCATCGCTTTGTAATGCCAGAGGAAGCAGCCCTCAAGTTCCCAGGAGGGTCAGACTCGTGTCTTGTGGGAAACCCTCCCAGTCTCCCACCTGACAGGCCACCCCCCTCCCCAGGGACTCTGGGTTGAACTTGGCCTTGATGCTGGAGTTGAACCCACTTGATCAAGTCCTGGAAGAAAAATCAAAGCCCGAGGAAGAATCATGTGCAGTGCTGAAAGTCCCTGACTACATCTAGAAACAAAAAGGATTTATGTTTTGAGACTCAGTCAGATGGCTCAGTGCCCTGGATGGAAGAAAGAAGCGACCCTAAAGAGGGAAGTCGAACCTGGAGTGAGGAGAAGTGGGTCTGGCGTGCTGGGGGCAGCCCCTCCCTGGCCTGTGCGCACCTGGTGGGTGTGTTGTCTTCCTCCCCTACGCGTCCATCACCTCATCTGCCACAAGAGAGAGGCCGGATGAAGTGACCAGGCCCCGCCTGGGCCTCAAGTTCCCGGGCCAAGTAGAAAGCACTTGTTGAAATCTCAAGGCTGTTCAATATTAAACATACAAGCAACCAAAGGACCATTTTATTTATTGGAAGCAAAACGCCAAAGATAACGCAAATGGCAAGCTTTTAGCCCCTGAATACATCAGATCGGTATCCGAGGCTCAGACTCTGTTATCTCCTCCTGATCAGAAGCCTGGATTGGCACTTGGACAGAATCTTTTGGGGGTAGGGATGCAATGTGTACCGTAAGGGAAAATATTTCAAAAACATGACACTCAGCAGGCCTTGGGTGGGAAGGTCTTTGCTCAGTAAAAAGTCTGGAAACCATGTTTTCAGTATTTCAGGATTTTTAATGAAAGGTATATCCTTCCCCCACTATGAGTGATTTTTTTTTTTTTTTTTTGGACTTTCCCGTCCCTAAAATTGCAGGGTGGCCGACATTTCGGGTCTGGAACGTGCTAATTCTGCTCGTGGGGAGCTCCAAGGTCCCTCCCCCCATTCCCTCTCTCACGCAGGTAGGGATTCTGTGTGCAATGTAACCAGAACGCTTCCTTTTCATCTCCGTTAATTTCCAAATTGGCTCGTTAAATCCATACATTCCAGAGACTCCGTCCAACATTCCAGGGAACCTTTCCATGGACAATCAGAGCAGGAGTTCTCTTTGGCAGGGTTTCTTTAAGCAGAGGGAATGTGAAAAAAAAAAAAATTACCAGAACAAATTATCTTCATCTTGCAAAGGGGACCTCGTGGTTACCTCAGCCCTTGTCCCTCTCTGACTCTCTCTCGGCCACGTTTGCTTCACAGAGCGTCTCAGCGAGTCCAGCCTTGGGCCTTGGCCCAAGTTCACTTCCTCATGTGTTTGTTGAGCTCCTACTGCAGACAAGGCTAGCAGTCCCGCCGGGGAGAAGCAGCACAGTAACCCCGGGTGTTCTTTTCTGCCCCAGTACTGTTGGGAGGAAACACGTAAATGTGTTTGAAACTTCAGCGCCCAGTTGCCAGGGGAGGTGTCTGTCTTGCTGCCAGATGGGTACAGAATGTGCCGCACGTGAGCAGGGCACCGGGGAATTTCAGCTGGAATTAACAACCTTCCAAGAACTGAATGCAAATGAATAAATAACTCAAGTGTTCAAAGGCCAGTTATCAGCTCAGTTTATCTCCACTGCTAAATGCCAGCTTCTTTTCTTGACTTACCTTTTTCCATTCCTCTGACCTTCAGAGTTTTTCCACATCCAGACAACTGAAGTTGCTGTTCCAGCCCTCCGTGTCCTTTCAAGGAACCGCCTGCTCCTTTTTTTTTTTCTTTTTTTTTTTTCTTTCTGAAAGGCTTTGGTGGGGAGATAACTTCCCTTTTCCCCAAAGAGCAGCTCCAGGAGGGATGGGTTCTGGTCCCATCCTTCTGGTCTGCTTACCACCCGCCACCTGAAGATGGAGGTAGTAAAGGACAGCTGAGCCTCATCCAGATGTCACCTACTGTTTGTCATTATCTTCAACACCGGTGAATGGGTGTGATGGCACTTCTCTGTGAGATGGTCCCTGCTCTCAGAAACCTGCTAATTCCTGTGTGGGAGAAGGTCCATGCATATGAATGTTTACATCAGTTTATCTCACTGGGACGGACACAGACATAAAATTAATTTTAATTGAATGAATGAATAGATACCAGCGTTATAGAACTCTAGCTCCAACTCATAGGTGAATAAGCAGCTAGGCCCACCTTGTTTCTCATCTGGGCAGCAGGCCCACCTGTGCGGTGCCTTTGTGTGACATAGAAGCAGACACCATGAGTGCATGCAGCCTGCACTGGATGCATGGCTTGTCTTAGGCAGGAGTCAGACTGCTCCAGTGTGTGCGGTGGCCCTACTGGGAGATGGAGAAGAACAGAGGAAAAGCGCACACTCTCTGACGTGCCTGTGCTTCAGTCTCACCTATCAAGTAGAGGCATAGGAACCTACTGCAAAGGCTGCTGTGAGGCCTACAGGAATCAGTACGTGTAAAGTGTGCGGATCAGTGCCTTGCACGTGGTAAGTGCTTACTAAGTACCAGATCTTTACGTTGTTGTTATTGTGGGGGAGAGCCGAGTGTCAGGATCTGAGCGTTCAGAGAACTCAGCGTCTAGAGGGGTGAAAGGTGGGAAGAGGAGAAGCTGAAGTAGCCTATTGGTGGGCTGTGGTCAGTGTGAGTTGAGTTTCTAAAACTAATAATTCTCCGTAGCCCTCAGGTCTTATCTGGTGGGAGGGTTTCTACAGTGTAGAGGCAGGAGGTCATAGGTGAAATGGGGTGGCCAGCAGCTTTCTCCTGGTTCAAGTTCTGAGCAAAAAACTTTCTCTCTCTCTCTCTCTCTCTCTCTCTCTCTCTCTCTCTCTCTCTCTCCCTCCCTCCCTCCCTCCCTCCCTCCCTCCCTCCCTCCCTCTCTCTCACTGATGGCAGGGAGGAAACCGGCATCCAGGAAATGGGCAATATCAGGTAGCGTGGTCCAGGGCTAACTAGGTAGGCCAGCGATTTATGAGGTTGCTTAGTAGGGAAACTGAGGCAGAGGCCTAATAGACACAAGCTGCCCAGAGTTCTCCATAGGCATAACTGAAATCAGGTCTGTGATGGGCAGACCATAAGCCCCTGCTCCTGGCGTTCCTGATCAGGGGACTCTGATCTGGTGCGGCTTAGCCTGAGGCCCACTAAAGCAGAGTGAGCAGTGAGCCTCATTCTGGACAGGAGGAAGGTGCGGGAGGGGACTGGAGATATCAGAGGCTTAGGCAGGAGGGGTTTCATGGAGGCCTTGACTTGATATAGGAGGATGGTCGAGACTTGGAGGGAGAAAGTCAAGTACAGATTCAGGTGGGTGTGTGGGTGGTGAGATCCAGAGATAGGAATAAAGCCGTGTGCCAGGGGTAACAGAGCACTGGTGGCCTGTGTGATCAGGGGAGAAGCCTGGGATTGGACCGAGGAGAGAAGGCCAGGCAAGGGAGCCTTGAAGGCCAAGCCAGGGATGCAGAGCCACTGGCCACCTTTTGAGGAGACTGTTATAAAGAATCAGATGGTGGCATAGAGTCCACACTACTTTGTATGTCTGTACTGCAGACAGTTGGGTTATAAAGGAGAGGCAGGACTCAGGTAGGCCGCTGGAAGGAGCACGAGATTGGGGGAGGAGATGATAAGAGGCGGTCAGAGCAGTGTCATAATTGTCAGCAGCAGCCTGTAAAGTGCAGAGGCCTAGGTGAAGGCAGAAGGAGGGGTGTGGAAAGGAGATCCGAACCAGGAGAAATATCACGAAGGAGGAAGCCCTAGGGCCTGGTGGCTGCTGAGGTAGAGGACACATGTGAATGGGGTGGGGCCTGTTTAGGAGGGAAGATGAATTCAAAGGGCCCCAGTGGGCAGGCTGTCAGAAAGTGGGGCCCAGGGACGGGGTTTGGGCTGGAGAGGAGGACTCAGGAGGCCTCGGGACAAGATTGAAGCCAGGGGTGGGGAGGAGATAGAGCACAGAGAGAAAGAAAAGAGACCACTGATTGCAGTTTGGATAGCCATCCTCAGGGCCAAGAGAAGAGAGAGGAGACGCTGCAGCACCAGAGGGGTCACAGTGGCCAGAGACGTGGGATGCAAATCAAAGAGTGCAACTTCTCCCTTTGCCCAGATGCCAAGAGTTGCTAAGTCTTTGCCCAGGCTGGCCCTCTGCTGAAATCCATGCCCCTGTGCCTGCATGTGTCTATACACGGCATGCACACACATGCATGCAAGCACCCAGCTCAACCCCATGACCTTTGGCAATTGTCAGCTCAAGTCTTTTGTCTCTTCTGGAAAACTCTGGGCAGCTCCCCAACCACCATTTTAGCTAGTCCCTCCTCTCACCCCCACAGCCCCTGCTCCACCTTCCCCACAGCACTAGCTGATGTTATGCGATTACCTGTAATATGGAAGGTTCTCCCACCAGTCCGTGAGCTTCCCAGGGCTGCTCCCTCCATGACGCTGCAACCCGGGACAGAACTCCATGAACGGTGGCAGCTGATGGAGGAGAATTTCTATGAAAAGGGAGGTGGGGCAGATAGAGGCCTGAAAAAGCACTGGGGCATTCAGCCAGGGCCTTGGAGGCTGCAGCCTGTGTGGAAAGTAGTAAGGGTGAACGTATGATGGAGAGAACACACCCCATGGTTCCACCTGCCGGGATCACTCATCTCCAAGTAGCCCGCCACCTACTGTTCTCCTGTGCTCCCGTTGCATCTGGCTGTGACCCCCTACCTGCCTTCCCTTGTAACTTGGTATCTTTTGTTTCTGCAACACTTTGAAGCTGTGACCTGAACCTCTCCTATAACTGGGCACACCGTAGGCCCAGGGGAAATGCTTGTTGGAGTGAATCGTAGTGTCTGTAAAATGAGAACTGTTGAAAGAAGAGAAGCTGACCACCACTCAGGGAGGATGGAGCTCCGAGTGTCTGGTCTCTGGATCGCCTCTGTGGGAGGCAGAGCCGGTCACTGGAAAGGCACCAGAGTGAGAGGCAGGCACCCTTCCTCAGCCACCGACCCCCGGCTGGGGAAGGGAGGAGAAATTCGCTGTCTCAGTGCCTCCTGAAGTGAGGCTTGAAGCCATATGCTTTCATACTCAGCATTTTGTCTCATGGACCCACAGAGCAAGTTTATATGCTGGTTCATATGCTGAGTCCTTATCTTCATTTTATTTAATAACATGGGGCAACCCAAAGAGATGAGGTGACCAGTTTAAGGTCACAGAGCTGGTACGTCACAGGCTGCCTGACTGCATGGTTCTTATGTGTCGCTAAGAGTGGTTCAGGCCCGAGTGCAGAGCTGCACTGGGCATCCGACGCCCGAGGCCCACAGCCCTGAGGCCTTAGGAAGAAGCTGGGTTTCCTTTGTGTGGAAGGGCAGGAAGGCAGAGCAGGCAGGGATGTCCTCTGTCCTGTTGGGCCCAATAATTCTAAGAGCAAAGGAACGTGTGACTTGAATACACGGTATTTAGGGCCAAACTCTGTCTGGGATGCCTGGAAACATTTGACATGATGTCATGAAAAACTGTGAAAGTGTCTCTCCCAAGCTCCAAGGGAGGAATTCGGCCTTTGCACGTATGTATGTGTTTAATTTTCAGCTGTCCCGATTTCTCAGAAAGCTGTTGGTTCTTCCTCGGACTCAGTCCAGGCCCCTCTGCTTCATCTGCACTGGGACAAGCTCTTAGGCCCAGCTGGCTCCTTCGGTCCCATTTTTCTGGGGCGTTTGGGCTGTCCTCTGTGGCATTTTTCAGTCATGTGTTATCAGGAGCTAAGAAATTAAAAGAAGGAAAGCATTCCCAGGCCCTGACCGACCTTTTGGCTGCACTGGAGCCTGTTGGGTTCGAGCCAGGTGGAGTCCCTCTGTCACAGCAAAATGAGTCCGTGAGAGGAGACCCCGCCCAGATGAGAGACTGGACCTGCCCTTGGGAAGGTCACAGCATCCCCAGGCAGGAGACAGGTCACATGGGAGAGCAGTTGTGTAAGAGCAGGGTCATTCCTCCTGCTCACTCGGAGCCCAGCACATACTGAATGAGTGGGACTAGGTGCAGGCTGAAGGAGCTGTGGGGATGGCTCTCTCTCCGCTCTGTGCACCCCACCCTTGAGGGGCTCACCGCATTGTGGGAGCGAGAGGTGTGCACATGTCAGTTTAGAGTGGGTGACAGGTGCTGAGATAAAGGGGCGTGCTGCACCAAGGGCCTTGGGTGTCAGGGGAGGAGTCTGAGAGGGGGAGAAGTTTGAGTTAAGAAGAGAAGTTAAATGTCGTAGATACAAGGAACAACAGCCAATGGGTGGGAGCCGAGGCCTGCAGCAGCCTGGCACATTTCTGGTGCGAGGCAAGTGTTAGCTTGGCTGCCCTCTGCACCCTACCTAAGGTGGTCTTTGCCTGGCAACTCAGTAGAACCCAGCTGACAGGATGGCTAGCAGAGGCTATAGGGAAGGCCTAGATGAGTGGAGGCAGGAGTGAGTTGGGGAGGCTTCCTGGAGGAGGAAGTACACCAGTGGCCTCAAGGAAGGAGAGAGTTAGGACAAGCAGGAAGGAAAGCAGGATAGGAGCCCCATAGGTGCACAGAGCCAGGGGCCGGATGGGAGCATGATGTGGTGGGGACCCCAGACTGAGGGGTGCCTTGCAAGTGGCACTTAGCACAGTGCCTGGCCTCTTCAGTTGAGGCTGTAGCTCACTCCGCTGAGAAGAATTCCTGAGACAAGAGAAGGCTCCTCCAGTGGGAGTGGCCTCCCCCTTGTCCTGTCACTGAGGATGCTGCGTGTGTGAGTCAGAATGTCAGATGACTCAGGCAGTGTCCTTTATCACCACGTGCCTCAGTTAGATCACCTAGAAGACAAGGACCTTGGAGGAGACCTCTCGCATGCTGTGATCACCTTGCCTGGCAACCTGGAGCAAGGCATGTCACATCTGAGACTCGCTGCCCAGTGCTTAAAGAGGGGAGATTGAAACCCACTGCCACCTCTGTCACCTCACTTGAGTATTTGGGAGGACCAGGCAGATGTGCCAGTGAAATCACTCCAGGGACAACTTCAGACAGACTCGAGGGGTCGGAGACACTGGGACTTTTCTTATTTGGGGCCCACCAGGGCCGTGTTTCCTACAGCCAGGCCCATTGCCTCCTCTGATGTGCTTCCCCATCCTCCCACCATGTTCCCTCGGCTTTGAGGACAGCGCAGCCTGAGCAGCCCCACCCTACATCTGGAAGGACTTCCTCAGGACACATGGCCGGGAGCCTGCCCACCGCCCCTGCAGACACCCACACACCTGGCCCCGGGGCCCGCTCACCCCGGTGGGTGCGTCCACTCTGCCGTGGGCCCAGGGTCCTGGTTCCAGTATTCTGAGCTCACCAAGGTTTGTTTATTTATCATTTGTTTGGGGTGAAATAGGAGAGAATCAAATCCAATGTGCTGTTTTAGCAGCAGTTGGTGGAAAGAAAGGCATGTCTGTTTCTCCCAAAAGAATCCCCTGCATTGTGGCCCTGGCCCCTTGGTTGGGTTTTTGGCAGACAATGGCCTTCTTTCTCCCTGTACCCGCTGGCTCGCCCCCGCCTGCCCGCCCACCAGTCTGTCCTGGGTCCATGGGCCTGCCGCTGCCCGCTTGACTTGGCTGTTGGGAAGGAAGAGAAGGAGGCACCCAAGCCCTTGGCTGCTCTGTCCCCCGGCCTACCAGGCCCTGCAGGTCTTCTGGGGCCACCACACCCCTGTGGCCCCCAGAAACGTGTTGCGGGCCTGCCCTGTGTCAGGCACTGTGCCCACAGAAGTGAAGCTCCTCCCTCCTGGAGGGAGGCCCAGGGTTCAGGATTCAGGTCTCAGGCCCCTCTACTGCTTCCTCTAGCTAAGTCTTCATTGTCATTTTGCAGAAAGACGAATGGCGGCTCTAAGGGGCTGAGCAACTTGTCAAGTTCACACCTTGAGATATAGGTGGCTGAGATTTCAGGGTCTGTCTTTCTTCCACTCTGTGTAGAGGAGAAGGTCAGTGGGTCAGCAGAGGTTTAGGGTGGGTCAGTGGGTGAGCAGAGGCAGCCTCTGCAGGTGACTTCAGTGTTCCCTACCGGCTTGTCTCAGCCTCCTCTTCTCACTCCTCCTGTAACCGGCTGAAGCCTTCGTCATGAACAGAATAGAATCAGAGTTGTATCCTGGCCCCTAGTGACCCGTTTCCTGTTTTCCTCTCCAGCTTCACCAAAAATGTCTCCTTTTTCTTGACCTTGTCCAGTCTCATTCTATTGTTGCTGTTTCTTCAGCACACCACACTCACTTTTGTCTCAGGGCCTTTGCACTTCCAGCTTATATGCCCAGAGCTCTTTTCTCCTGAGGTTGGCATGGCTGGTCCTTGACCAATAAGGGGTCTCCTCTCACTCACATTCTTTAACTCCTTACCTTTCTCTCCTTTTCTTTATATTATGTGTTACTTCCTGAAATCATAATATTTATATGCTTATGTGTTGTGTTTCTGTCTCCCCGACTAGGATGTAAGCTCATTGCCTGGCCCATTCTAGGAGGTTGGTAAATGTGTGTTTTTTGAATGAATGAATGAATGAAATTTGAAATGTCTTGATTTTCAGGGACTTTTCTCAGAATATTTTATTGTTTTCCCTAGTTAGTTTCTGGGACCTTTAGGATACATATCTGAAGAATCATGGTCTAGAAAGTTACAATAGACTGGTATTAGCGAATTAGCTCGAGAGGTTAGGTGACCAGGCTTTAGATCAAGCATATCGTGGGACCTTGGTCATTTTCCTTAGCTCTTTTTGCCTTGGTTTTCTCATCTGTAAAATGGGAATAATAATAGTACTTCCCAAAATAATTGTTTTGAGAAGTTAATAGGTAATAAGGACTTAAAATAATACCTGGTCCATAATAAGCATATATCAGTGTTACCCATGATTACTGTTATTATTATTATTTATTAGCTATTTTTACCATTATTAGTAGTAGAACTACAGTTATTATTCCAACTCAGCTCTGACATTTACAATCCATGTATCCTTATATTGGTCACATAACCTCCCTAAGCTTCAGTTTTCTCTCCTGTGGTTATTGGTAGTATACTGGTCTCATAGATTTGTCATGGGGATATATTGGGGAAAAAAAGTACACATTAAGTGCTTAGCTTGGGAACTGAAGACCTATAGGCAGAAGAGAGACACTCCGGAGGTGGGAGGGAGGGGTCAGGAGACTCCCAACAAGCCAGGTGCCAAGAAGAGAATTTGGAGTGAGATCTTTGAGCTGTGTTTCTTCTCCATCACCCTCCTACAAATACAAACGTTGGCCCTTTAAAAAAAAAAAAAAATCCAAGGAGTGGAGCCAAACCAGTGTGGCTCAGTGGTGAGTGTCATCTATGAACCAGAAGGTCACAGTTTGATTCCCGGTCAGGGCACATGCTCAGGTTTCAGGTTCGATCCCCAGTAGGGGGTGTGTAGGAGACAGCTGATCAATGATTCTCTCTCATCATTGATGTTTCTATCTCTTTCTCACCCTTCCTCTCTGAAATCAATAAAAATATATATTAAAAAATTCAAGGAGTGGAAAGAAGCACATTTGGGGTTTAAGTCTGAAGGCCGTCCTTTATGCACAACTCTTACCTCCTTGCCCTTGGGTCAGCGGCATCAGGAGGTGAAATATCAATGGTCTGAGAGGTGTGTTTACCATCTGGTACTTCAGGGACCACAGGTTGGTTTGGGTGACAGATTTGAAAGTTTGATGTTGGGCTTAACCCTTATTATCTTTGATGATTCCACTTTGCTTATGAACCTTTAGTGGTCTGTGTGCTACCCCCGGGAGTTGTCCTTAGGATCACAGGACCTTTATCCAATTTCCATCCCCATTATTTCATAGTCTTTGACCCCAAGATTGTAGGGCCTGTGTCATCAAAATTTCAGAACTTCCTAACTCAATATCACAAAGCCCATGGCCTCAAAATTCCAGAATTTTGGTTGCCTTGAATTTTAGAGCCATGCTAACAAAGCCCCAGAGCCCTTTCAGATGCTCATTTGACTTCAGATTCATACTCTCTGGTCTGCTCTGTCCTTGCCTTTTTGTCCCTGGTAGAATCCTGGGCTCTGGAATCAAGTCCCGCCCTGGGGCTTCTGGTAGGCAGAGTAGAATCATCAACAAGCTGTGCACCTGGCTGAGCCTCGGTTTCCTCACCTCTAAGATGCAGATCACCAACAACCCAGCGGGGGCTTGTGAGGGTGGAGGAGATAATGTGTTGGAAAGGAAAGTGCTGCGCAGATGTGAGCCATTCCTATTTTAGTGCCTGTCAGCCCTGCTCAGCGTCAGCGTCGTGACACTGGAAAATCCAGCTACGTGCCCTGCTTGTCTTGGCTTTCATTTGCTCCATGGGCCGTGTCCACCCTTTGCTGTTGGCCCAGATTTTTAACTCGGTCCACTTTCCGGTTCCTCCAGCCCTCCTGTCTGGTTTCACTGTTTACCATCTTTTCTGTGCATTTTCTAGGAGCACCCAAGTCCCAGTGAATCCCTCCCCTGCTGTCACCCCCTCCGATTATGCCTCAATTATAGCACTCTGCAAAGCTGCTTTGTAGATAGGTCATATATGAGTGTGTTAATTATGTTATTATGCTCATTACCTCCTGTGCCTTGTCACTGTGAGTCTTTGGTGTCTAACACCATTCACTGACCTTGAGTGAGGCCTCTGGCCTTTCTGCATCTTAATTTCCTTACTGTTGATGGGGAAAGTAAGACATACCTCAGAAAGTCACAGGGATCCACTGTGAATAGAATACTAGCCTTAAAGCATTCAAAGCAGCTTGCATTTAGTTGGTGCTCATAAATATTAGGAGAAATGACAAAACAAGGTGTGAAGAACAGAATCTTTGAACATGGGTTCAAACCACACCTCTGCTCCATGGGAACTGTGTGGCTTTAGGCAGTCTGCTTAATGCTCCTGAGCCTCGCCTTTCTCACCCTAAAACCCTGTACACCGGCATAACAGGATTGCAGTAGGGTTGGTGCTAATATTAGTAAAATGCATGGAAAAGAGCAGGTACCTATTATTATTGTTTCTCTTTAGTTCCTTGTGGAAGAAAACTGGCCTTGGTTATCTTTGGGCTGTTGTCTGAAGCACAAGTTAGTCTCTGAAGTCATTTGAATTACCAAAAATGACAACACTGATGGAAGGGACTACAAAGTACTAAAAGGGGAAAACAGAGGGAGCAGAAAGGAGCACTCCCCAACGCCCTTTCAGCTTTATGAGGTCAGCATTACTCTGATACCAAAACCACAAAAGACATTACAAGAAAGAAGAATAAAACTATAGACAAATAACAGACAAATAAATTCTACACTGTCCATGATAAAAACAAAAACAAACAAACAAACAAAAAACCTCTCAGGATTAGAAGGAAACTTTCTTGATCTGATAAAGGACATCTACAAAAGACCTACAATTAACATCAAACATAATGGTGAAAATTAAATACTTTCCCCCTGAGACTGGGAACAAGATACATCCTCTACTTGACTTAAAAAAAATTGTCTCCAGAATATACATGGGTGGGCAAAGTAGGTTTACAGTGGCATGTAAAACAGCTTATTCTTGTATTATTGTTTATTAATTATTGTGCTATTTTCCATGTGAACAACTGTAAGCCTACTTTTGCCCACTGCTGTATAAAAAGCCCTCAAAACACAATAAGAAAACTAATGCAATTTTAAAATGAGCAAAAGATTTGAACATTTCTCAAAAGGAGATATATGGATGGCAAATAAACACATTAAAAATGCTTAATATCTTTAGTCATTAGGAAAATGCAAAACAAGACTGTCATGAGAATTGTAAGAATTGCTACATCATTAGAATTACTACAAACAAAACTAACAATACCAAGTGTTGGCAAGATTATGGAGCAACTACCACTCTCAGCATTCCATCTGGGAGTGCAAAGTGGAATGACCAGTCCGTAAAAACAGTTTTTCAGTTTATTATAAAGTTAAAAATGCATTTAATATACATGAAAATACCACTCCTACATATTTACCTATCTATATATATAAAGATGTAATATGCAAATTGTCCATTACGGTGTCACAGTAATGACGGTTCAACAGGCTGAACACGCATGGAGCACTTCTAAGTCCCCTCCACACACACACACACACACACACACACACACACACACACACACACCATTCCTGTGAGCAGCGGCAGCGACTCCCTCCAGCCTCCCATGGAAGCAGCAGGCAGCCTACTGCACACGATATCGCACGCTGGGCCACTATTGTGAAATAGAAGCCTATTTTCACACAGAAACTGTACACAAATGTTTATGGTAGCTTTATTGTAATCACCAACACTGGAAACAACCCAAATGTCTCTAGACTGGGAATTTGATAAGTTGTGGTATGTTTGTTCAGTGGAATACTGCTCTGCAGAGAAAAGGAAAAAAACTACTGACACTGACAACATGGATGAATCTCAAATGCACTATGCTAATTGGAAGAAGTCAGACTCAAAAGGCCACATACTGCAGGTTCATTTATATGACATTATTGGAAAGGCAAAACGAGAGAGTAGTCTCTCAGACTAGCTTCGGAGCGACTGCTACATCCCCATCCAATCCAAGGCTTATTCTGGAGGCTGGTCATCTCCTTGGAAAAGGCAGCAGTCTCCTCATTGCTCTCTGCTTACCTACCTTCTGCCCCTGCACATGCTTCCCACAGATCAAAAACAGAAATTCACACACTGGCCCTCTTTTCAGAGGCTCCCCATTGCCTGTGCTGGGAGGTCTGAATCCATCCCCTAGGCCACCACGACTTTCCCAGCCCCTCCTGAGTTCCAGGAATGCTGCACTACTTTGTATTTGCTGTCAAAATCAGACTCCTTCTACCTCCATGCCTTCATGGAGCTATTCCCTAATCCAAGAATTTCGGCCCCTTTTTTTTCTGTCTCCTCAACCTCCAAGGATCCCCGAGATACTCCCTCCTGGAGAGTCCCCCGAGGTCAGAGCTGCATTCTTCCTCTTCTGAGTTCCAGAATCAGTCTGCTTGTTACGTCTCTGTCTGTGGTGCCCATGGCCATCATCACAGTCAGAAACCTGGCCCTGCTCTGCTCCCCATCCCCCTGAACTTTTGCAAGCATTACCCCCAGCAAATGGCTTGCTCATCTTGCTCTCTCTGGCTTCTGCTTCCGGAAGAACACCTCATTGATTATTACTTTTTCTCCCGTTGGTCTTAACTTCTTCCTGCACTTGCTCTTAACTCATGCATTTATTCATTCATTCAACAGACCCACCATTCATGGTGCCCACCATCTGCAGCTCAATGTCAGGGTTGCTGTCTTCCCTCTGCACCCAGCTGCATCTAACTTATCTGCCTTTGCCCTCTGTCTAACACACACACACACACACACACACACACACACACACACACACACACAGAGGAATTCCATATCCTGTGGCCCCTTCATTCTGGGCTTATGCATTCCTGGGTCTTTCAGTGCCATCTCTTATTCTATAGTTAGCTTCCTCCTTTCAGACCTTCCACAAATCTCGGGGAATGGCCCCTGGCTTGGTGACTGTTCACCATTGTGCATGGCATGGACTAAGGTGCAGAAACTGCAAGCTGACAGTCTGAGTGACTTTCACATGACTGTTGTCAGGATTGATTAGAAGAGATAATGGGGGTAAAGCAACAAGCATCCAGCCTGGCAGGCAATAGGTGCATGGTAAATACACATGGTTGATTTCCAGTAAATTCCATTGATGGCTTATTTTGTAGATTGGAGCTGACATTTCCTTCTAATGCATTCTTTGTTTTTTGTGGTTTTTTTTGTTGATGCATCCCATGCATAGCTGGGAAAGAGAGAGACAGTGAAACCTTTTACATTGTGTTATTTCTTTCCTGAGACACACATATGCATGCCTTGTGGGGTGGCACCCCACTAGGATGGAGTCAGAGACTTAGTGCAAGCCTGGGTGGCTGGGCCAACAGCTTGTTATGTAACCCTGTCCTCCTTTGGGACTCAGTTTCACCAACTGTGATAGAGAATCAGGCTCTAAATCCCACAATCTTTGCAGAACTAGATTCTGTGTTCTTACCCAGAAGCAATATATATATATATTTTTAAAAATAGTGTTTTTTTTTGTTTTTGTTTTTTGAGATTGCACTCTTTCCTCTTCCCGTCGCCTATCTCCATGAAGGCTAAGAGTTCGTCATATGAACTTGGAATAACGCCAAGTTATAAAGATGCTCAATAAACACTTTGTCACTTGATATTGATTGCACTTCGGTACAATTTGCCTGTGGGGAACATAGTTATATTTTTCACCCACATTTGAAATTTCTTGCTAAAAGTGGGGAAGAAAATGAACATTTATTGTATGTTAGCTGTGTGTGAGTCCTAGTGTAGAGGTTTTGTGTGCATATCCTCACTGAACTTTCAAAACCCCATTCTGGGGGAGCCAGTATTATTCTCATACTGGTTTTGACTGGGAAACCAAGACTCAGTGGGAAGAAGAAACTTTCCTAAAGACTTGGAACCACCCAATGATTGGATTTTGAACCCACTGCTCCCTGGTTCCAAAGCCTGTGCTATTCTTTTGAGGTCAAGTGCCTCTGCATCTAGGCTTCCAAAACACACAAACACACACACACACACACACACACACACACACACACACCACACTCACATACACACACACACACACACACACAACAAAACCTCTAACCTGGTCAGAAATGACAAGTCAGTGAATGCTTGGGCATCGAAAGTAAGAAGCATCAGCGGCCTAGTTTACATCCCATCTGTGTCCCCCTACTAGACTTGTGGTCTTGGGAAAGTTCCTCAACCTCCTCTGCTTCCATTTTGTCTTCTGTAAAATGGGTATAATAATAGTATCTACTTCCTATACACATCAAATAAGTTAATATGCATAGAGAGCTCAAAGTACTGCCTGCCTGGCACCTAGTAAATATGCAATAAGTCTTAGGAATTATTCTCCTTAATGTTATTATTATTGTTGCCATGGTCATTGTTATTTCCATCCAGGCCTGGGGTCCTGACTTCTGCAGGCTCTTCTGTTGTGGAGGATACTCGGTGGTAGCTAGGGATGTCCTTGTGGGGAATGTCCCTGCAGCTGCTAGGCTGCCGTCCAGCCCATTCGCTCCTGGAGAGGAACACACAGCGCCCGAGTCCTACTTGGCCTGGAAAACAGTAGCTTCCTGCAGTGTTTGCTTGCTGGCTGCTACAGCAGGATCCTAAACGTGTATAAACAAGCACCCCAACTATGGAGACACTGCCTTCCCATGCTCTGGGCTCTTCACCCAGCCCTGCCCGCTCCCAGCCCTGGCCCTGCTCTGTCTTAAGGTCTTATGTGTTCTGGGCTGCTGAGCCCAGGAACTGCCCAGCTCGTGCTCCAGGAGAGCGAGGCTGGTGCTCCCTGTGGGAGGAGAACGTGACAACATAAAAGGCATCCCAGGAGCTCCTGGCATCCACGGGCTAGACGTCATTTCAGAGCAGTTCTCCAACACTGGGGAGGAAGGCATCTGACAGCCTTACTGTCCTCCCCGGTAGTGTTCATTCATTCATTGGACAAACATTTCCTGAGCTCCAACGTGTTGCCAAACAACAGTAAGTGTTAATTCGATAATGGTACACGACTAACATTTCTTGAACACACAAAATTCCAGGCATTGTTCTAAGAACTTAACAACTGTGGATTCATTAACCACATCAAAACCCAGAGGGCCAGTTCTTGGATGATCCCTATTTTGTAGAGGAGGAAACTAAGAGTCAGAGCGGTAAGGGACTTGCCCAGGGTCACACAGCTGATGCAGGCAGAGAAGGGATGCAATCCAAGTAGCTGGGCTTCAGCGCTGCCACTTCTCAGCCTCTGAAGCGATGCAGGCAGTTCATCAGCGCCTCCTCATGCATTCTCTCAGCCTCACGACAACCCTGTGAGTCAGGCAGGGTTATCAGCCTGGTTTATGAATGTGAGGACTAGAGCTGTGAAGTGGTATGGCCAGATTCACACTGCAAGTCAGTGGCCAGATTAAATTAGAATTTAGGCTTCCTGGCTCTACATACTATATTAATTTGGTGTTTTCTACACTGGGCTGCATGCACACACGTGTGTGTGTATGTGTGTTCGCGCGCTCGCGTGCGTGTGTATGCTCACGCCATGATTGCAAGTGTGTGCATAGATGTTTGCATTGTGTTTGTGTGCTCACCAGCATACATTTCCATATACATACGTATGTTCATGTGTGTTCATAGGTGTGTGTGCCTGCATGAGTGTGCATTTGTTTGGAGGGGTCAGGTGGATTGGGGAGGTTGCTGAGACACAATGTGGCCAGTGGAAGTCCTAAGGGCTTCCAACTGAAAGACCTTGGTGTGCATCTGGCCCTACCACTGAGGTCCTGGGACCTTGATTAGGTCCCTTCCCTCCTCTCTCTGCAATAGGTGAGGGGTGGGCGAGAAGAGTCTCAGAGGCCCTCCTCTTTTAGGTCCTTCTCTGCTGCTGGGAGCTCCAGTGAGCAGAGAGGAGGTGTGTGGAGAGCAAGATGTTTGGGACTGGGACAGAGAGCTGGGAGTGGGTACATGTGGGCAGACTGTCATTCATACGCCCGACTGCTCTGCTGGGCTGACGTCCAGGAATAGCTGTGGTGAGAACTACATTTTTAAAGTGGGTCTTAATGCTTTTCACTGCTGGAAAATATGCCATTATGGGCATTTTCCCCTCCAAATTCCTGGGCTGCCATGCCCCCTCCCCTCCCCAGCTCCGGCCCACACTGCTCACTTTATTTTTCTCTCTGACTGAAGCCTGTCTTTCTGGGTTCCCACACGCCACCTCTGTCCTTGCTTCCACACAGATGAGCAGGCTCACGTCTTGCTGCCATCTGTGTCTGTGTGCCAGGAACATGTGACGGGGAGATGTGACCGGGTTCACGCAGGGCAGCCAGGGCCTGCCCAGGAAGCCGGCCTGGCAGATGGAGCAGAGCACAGACGCAGGACGTGGGAGGCTTCCGGGGCTGGCACCACTGCTCTTCAGGTCACTAAGGGTGTGCCATCGCTCTGGGAGACAGTGGCAACACGTGGCCTCTATCAGATAGTCACTGTCAGCCCTAGCTCAGTCCTTTCCAAGGAATGGGAGCTGAGATAATAATAGTAATGAGAACAGTAATGAGGTGATAATAGTACCTGCCCCTAATCACCCTCAACACAACCCATTTAATTGCTTATCCTTTTATTGTTCCTGAGATGCTCACAGTCTGATGCTGGGAGCTGCTCAGGAAGCAGGGCAAGGGAGAGCCTGCTGCACCCATCAGCTAGGGGCTGGCAGGCACCCGGGAGCCAGGAGTTTCCAAAGTTGTTCCTTGAAGAATCAGAGTCGACAGGATAGGCACTATGAGCAGAGGGGCAGAGAGTGTGGGCAGAGTCACTGGAAAAAGGGCACGGTCCTTGGGGCTAGAGGGAGCCTGATGCTGCTGGGATGACGGGGCCTCAGGGATGCTGTGGGAAAACAGGCTGGCCAATCAGGTTGGGGCCAGATTGTGAAGGACCTTCCCTGACAGAGTTTTCACTGGGGCATCGAAGCCCTGCAAGGTTTTAACTTTGCTTGGATTCTCAGAGCGCCGTGTGGAGGATGGACAGATTGCAGAGGCTGGGGGCTGGCACGAAGGGTCCCGGAGGCCTGGGCTCGGGCAGGCTCTGAGACACGGGAAGCTCTGCGTAGATGTTTGAAGGACGGCATCCTCAAGGCTCTCAGTGTGATCGCAGGGTCTTGGTCCTGGTCCTCCAGGCTGGACAGCTCTTCCCTGCCTCCAGGTCTGCTTCTTCCTCCTGACCCCTGTGTCTATCTGCCTGTCTCTCTTCCTCTCTCTCTCTCTCTCTCTCTCTCTCTCTCTCTCTCTCTCTCTCTCTCTTCTTCTCTTTTTCTCTCTCTTACATACATACATATATACAAACATACATACACACACACACACACACACACACACACACACACACACACACTCATACTCTTCTGTGGAACTCTGAACCTATCAGAGTCAACCTTGTATCCCACCTCTTCCAGGAAGCCTTCTCAGACCTCAGCTTCCAGGAGTGGGCCTTGTCCCCGGCTCCCTCACAGGTCCTGCTTGTCTGTTATAACTACTCAGTAGAGCAGTCAGGGCCACCTCTCTAGCAGTGTGCATCGCTTCCACCCCACAAGTGCCTGGTGCTCTGTGCTCCGTTTGAGTGGAATCCAGCCTAACTCCACTGTTGTACAGACAGGAGCACAATAATCCGCTAAAAAGATCCCTCTTGCCCTGGCCGGTTTGGCTCAGTGGATGGAGCATTGGCATGCAGACCAAAGGGTCCTAGGTTCAATTCTGGTCAAGGGCATGTACCTTGGTTGTGGGCTCCTCCCCAGCCCTGGCCCTGGTCGGGGCTCCTGCAGGGGACAGCCAATCGATGTTTCTCTCACATCGATGTTTCTCTCTGTCTTTCCCTCTCTCTTCTATTCTCTCTAAAAATCAATGGGAAAATATCCTCAGGTGAGGATTAACAAGAACAAACAAAAAAATAAAGGTGATTAAATGCATTAAAAAAAAAAAAAAAAAAAAAAGATCCCTCTGCTCCCTTCCCAGCCTCAATCCCAAAGAACAGAACTCTTCTGGGACTCCCAGCTGTTACTATGCTAAAGTCACAGAAAACACACTACTTCTCGGGGCAGGAGAGGAAAATGTCTTTTCCCAGTGGTTCCAGAAGGAAAACAGACTGAGCACATGTCTCCGTGCACACCTCCCACCCCCGACCCACCTGTTTTGTGTAGCCCAGTTCTGTAGACAGAAGGAGGGGTCAGATAAACAGACAGGAGACTGACAGGTTTTGGAAGGCCATGTTGCCAACAGATAGAGCTGGGACTAGAACAGTCCAGAAGTTTCGTGACTCTTTAGTCCTGAGTTCTCTCTCCCTTGTCCCCTCTGTCCTTGCCACACCTGTAGCCTGACCCCCACTCACCCCAAAGCGAGAAAGGTCCTGTGAGTGGACTGTTCATCCCTTCTGTTTGTTTGGTGTCTAGCCTCCTCCAGGCCTGAGTTCCCTTGCTGTCACCTAATTTCCCTCAGGCCTTGCTCTGTGGGCCTGCGCCTGAGGTTTGGTAGCTGTGATATGTAATTTAGGCCCCGTTTGCGGCTGGCAAAATATATAATGAGGAGTAGGGCTGGAGAATGATGATATTGTTGGAGACCGCTGTGGGAACGGGCTGGGATCTGGGGGTTTCCCATTTCCTCTTGGAACAAGGAAGTTGTGACAGATTAGTGCCACCCCCCCAAAAAAAAAAAACAAAACAAAAATACCCTTCACTGAGTCTGGGCCTTTGCTTCCTCTCCCTGGTGGCTGGGTTTGGGATATTGCCCTCTGTCATCGACTGCAGATGGGGACAGCCTGGCTGAGGGACAGTGGCACCAACAGGGCAGGAGGTGGGAAGACTGACCTTGAGAGAAGATGCTTTTGTGTAAATATTGTGTTTCTCCATCTCCTGGACCCCTGCTCCCTTATCAGGGATCTCTGAGCATCACTTGTCATGAGAAGCTTGTCTGAAAATTCTGTCCTTGTTAGAAGAAATGAAAGTATTGGGGCCGGCCACTTTAAGTCACCCTGGACAGTTCCCTCTTCCCGTCCTCGGTTTCCTCATATGTAAAAAGGATGATGATTCTGCGGACTGAAAGGTCCCAGGCTCGATTCCGGTCAGGGGCATGTACGTTGGTTGCAGGCACATCCCCAGTAGGGGGTGTGCAGGAGGCAGCTGGTCGATGTTCCTCTCTCATCAACGTTTCTAGCTCTCTATCTCTCTTCCTCTCTGTAAAAAATCAATAAAATATATATTTTTTAAAAAGGATAATGATGATGATGGTGGTGATGGTGATGATGATAGTGATGGCAATGATAGTGGTGATGACAGTGATAATTCTTATTTATTCATCAATATGTTGTAAATGGTTTCCATCTACTTATTCCTTACAGCATTCCAGTGTAGTGTGTACTTTGATCATCTCTTTCTACAGATGAGAAATTATTAACTTGGTGAGATCACACAGCTCATAAATGGAAGAAACAAAATACCTTTGACAACAAGGAGGATTTTTCAGGGCTCCTTTCCAAGTCTAAAATATAATGGCAATATAATTTTTTAAATTCCTTATCTTCCTCCCCCCCCCCCCAATGCTTTCTCCTTTGTCTGTCCCCTCCTTAACTGGAGACACCCTTTCATACAAGTTCTACCCATTCTTAAAGACAGCTATTCCACAGCGTCATCTGACTTCCCCAGGCCTGGGAGGGCTCCTCATTGGCACCTGGGTGCCCACATTGTCAGCCTGTTCTTTGCCCCCCTCCCCACCTGCCCATCCTGATCTCCTTTCCTTTTGTGTTTTTATCCTAGCGTATAAGGGCTCAGCTGGGAGAAGGCAGGATTTTGCCCACCTCTCTCTCTCCTCTGCCCTGGTGCCGGGCTGGTCTTAGGCTAGACTGTTGTTTGATCCGAATTCTTTGTGAGTCTGTTAGTGATGAAGCATCCAGTTCAGGATGGCAGCCCCAGGTCAGCCAGTCTTCTCTCTGGTCCTTGGTCTACCAGAGCACCAAGCCTCTACTTTCAGCCAGGTTTTTGGTTAAGAATGTCTCTCTCCTCCTTGACTTTATCTGAGAGAAAGGGAGACCCAATAGTTCCTAAGCCCCTCCTGGGTGTTTCCCCATAGATTCTCCATTTATGCTCCTATGGTAATAGCCCTGCGAGGTAGCAGTTCTTAGCTCCATTTTTTTCATTTGAGGCTCAGAGAAGGGAAAACACTTGTCCGAGATGTCTTAGCTAATGAGTGGCCAGAGTGGATTTGCGCATGGGTCTGCCTGCCTGTAAAGTTGATGTTCTTCCCGTCTGTGGCTTTATTTCCAAAACTAAAAATCACAAGACAAGGGGGGACCTTGGGGATGCCTCTTGCATGCATGAGCATCATTGAGGTGATGCAGTTTAGGTACCTGAATATTGGTATTTCTAGGCCACTCTGGTGACATAAGCAACTAGTGGGATATGCTATTTGAAATTAGCACTAACCCAGAAAACTCAGGCCTTTCAGTCTCTGTTGAGATGTAACATTTGTCTGTGTAACCATGTCTCACTTGCTTGTTAAGCACGCATTCACTGCTTTTTTTTAAGGCTCCTTAAATACCTTGCCAGTAATGAGGCACTACCCTAATTCTACTACCTACTTTGTGCAGTGAGGCTGTCTTTATGGCGGTCCATTTCTGAGCACCTGTCTTGGGTGGGGTCAGACCTACCCCCAGCCCCGGAAGCTCTATTGCAGCGAAGTGAGAGATGAAGCAGATCATTGCATTGCTGTGATGACAGGTATGAAAGCACATGCTGTGTGAGGTTAAATTAGAATCTTTTGAATTCAAATCCAGTTTCATTATTTGATAGCTGTTTGACCTTAGGCAAGTCACTTAACCCCTCTGAGCTTTTGTTCCCTCATCTGTGAAAAGGGAGTGAAGGGAGTGCCTCCCCAACAGGGATGAGATGAGGATTAGATAAGTTGCATCCTGCACTCAGCACAGCACCTAGCGAACAGGGGAGCCTCAATACACAGCAGGTCTTCTTACCGTTGTTCTATAATCTATACTATGTTTGAGGAGGTTTGCAAGTAGCAGAGACTGACGACCTGTTGGGGGATGGCTTCTTCCGGGAGGTGCCACCACGGCTGCCTCCTGAAGGATAAGGTGGCATTTGGCAGGTGGATAGGAGAGAAGGGTGTTGGCGGGGTTGGACGAGTTGTCTGGAGGCCCCTTTCAATGTGAGCTGTATCATCTGCTGCTTTTAACTCAGACTCTGCCTTCTGTTTTGAGCAGAAAGGAGCAGGCTCATTCCAGGGCCATCTCGAAGGTTCGTTAGGATGCAGGAGATGCCTCATTGCGACTCTTATTGGAATTCCTGGTGATCAGGTTCCTTTCTTACAGCCCCACCCAGAGCCCTGTGTCAGGCCCTGAACTGCTCCTACCCCTACCTACCTTGGAAATGTGGCGGATGACGAAAAGGGAACACGGGTCCCGTTTGTGGTTCCATCAACTTTGGAAGCAGATCATGGGAATTTTCTGAATCTGGGCCCCCAGCCAGAAGGCATTTATAATCAGACATGGAGCAATCATTAGAGCAGAAACAATAAATTACAACAGCACGAGAGAACTCCCCAAAGCGGCTCACGCAAGTGGGAATGTAATGCTTGCAGGCTTGGGGCTGTCCCGCCCCTCACTCCAGCAGCCAGGGGCCCCTGTGGGCGCCACCCCCTCAGGCCGTGTCCCCAGACATCTCTGAGAGAGTGGGCTGCAGTAGCACTGCCTGACCCAGGCATACTCTGTGGACAGAGGGAGGAGGGCATTGGAGCGGGGAAGGGTCTTCCACTAAAGCACCTGGAGAGGTGTGGGATGAGCCTAGCATGGTGGAAAGAACCAGGGATTTGAGGATCAGAAGACCTATGTGCAGGCTTCAAGCTGAAAGGACCATGGCAAGCCATTGCCTCTCTCCAGGACTCAATTTCTTTGTCTATGAAATGGGAATAATTGTATTTCCCATCTCACAGGACTGTTGTGAAGATGAACATATTAAACAAAGTCAAGAGCTTGGCACATACTAAACTTCATAACGTCAGTCCTCCCCCACCTTCCTTGTACCCTTTGTCTGTGCTGTCCAATAGAGCGGTCATTAGCCATCTGTGACTATTTAAATTTAATTTAAACTCAATTAAATTAAAATTTCAGTTTCCTAGTTGCACCAGCACATTTCAAGGGCTCTATAACCACACGTGCCAAATGGCCGCTGTACTGGCAGCACAGGTCCACAGCATGCCCCTCATTGCAGAACGTTCTCTGCAACTACCTGAGAGAAGTGTGGCCCGTGAGGCACTTGGTGGGCCAAGCCATGTTTTCACTCCATGTATACTGTCCATGTATGCCATGGACACAAAGAGGTCTTAGAACTGGGGCCAGGGTTTATAAGGATCCAATAAGTATGAGCTAGCTAGGGACATGCTGATTATGCTTAAATTTATATTTCTAGCCCTGAGCTCTAGACAAGTATCTCCAACTATTTACTCAGCAACTCTTCTTGGATGTCTGTCAGGAATCTTAAAACTCTGCATGTCAGGTACCCCTCCTGCACCTCCCAAGCTGCTCCTCTCTAAGGCTTTGTCTTGGTGAATGGCTCTGGCCAGAATCCCAGGAGCCATCTATGATTCCTCCCTTTTCCTCTCCACCCCCAGATCCAAGCCATCAGAAAGTCCCAGCTGGGCCACTTCACGCTAAATTCTGAATCCTGCCTCTTGCCACCATCCTCATGGCCACCGTCTTTGCCCAAGCCCATGTATGAGTTGCAGGAGCCTTTCGATGGGTGTCCTTACTCCAGTACTGTTCGCTCCTACAGGAGCCAAAGGAATCCTTATGGCCCAGAGCATATCGCTGTCCTTCTGGCGCTGCCATGCCTACTTCCCTCCACACGTGGAAGAAGTGCAGAGGCTTTTCCTTTCTCCAGGGCCTTGTGGTCTCCCACTGACTTCAGCACATCCCAGCCTCTCTGGATGCTTCCCTATTTCCTCAGAAGAGCAGATCTCCCTCCCAGTTCAGGCTCCTTGGCTCTCACTCCTCCCCCTGGGTCGTTCCATGCCGGTCTCCTCCCTTCGTAAGGCCTTGAGTCAAATATCACATTCCCAGAGAGGCACAGTCTTAGAAAGGAACATCCCTGTCACTCTATATCCCTCTATTCTCTTTTATTTTCCTCATGATAGTTGTCACTACTTGACCTTTGGGTTATCTGTTGCCACACAACAAACTGTCCCAGGTTTAGTTGTTTAACAGTCCCTTCATTATGCTCATGACCTGTGGGTCAGGGATTTGTCAGGGAGCAGCTGGGCCATTCTACTATTCATAGCGTCCTGTGAGATCACTCAGGGTATTCAGCTGGCAGCTGGGCTGGTGTGGAGGGCTCAGGCAAGTTCCCCTCTCAAAGGCAGGTACCACAGAAATCTGGGCTCCACTGGGTGCTCCCCTTCTCGCCCCATGTGGTCTCGGGCTCTCCACGTGCTGTCCCCAGAAGCACAGTTGCATTTCTTACGTGGCAGCACCGAACGAACTCCAAGAGTGAGTGTTCCAAGAGACCCGAGTGGAAGCTGCCAGTGCCCTTGACCTGGGCACAGCATCACTTTCACCCTATGGCTTAGTCAAAGCCATCACAGAACCCACTGGGATTCAAGGAGTGGGAACCTCACCTCTTGATGGGAGGAATGTCAGACTTGGCGGCCACGTTCAGTTTGCTGCATTGACATTTTCACCTCTATTCACCTCAGTTTCCTATATCCTTGTCATTTCCAAGAATACGGACTCTGTGAGCATTGAGATCTTCTCTGTCTCATTCACTCCTTTATATCCAGCACCTAAAACAGTGCCTGGCACATAGTAGGTATCAGAAAGATGGATGGTTGGTTATGTGTAAAACAAGCCATTTCTGTTGTGCTGGTTTTGATTTCTTATCTGAAAAATGGAGATGATCCTTCTTGCCCTGCCTTCTTGTTGTGGAGTCCTCGGTGTTCTAGAGCAGGAGGGACTTTAGAGAGCCTCCAGCTCAGCCCTGAAGATATGGCCAGACCTTTGTCTTCCCCCAGTGGCAGCCACACCCACCTTTGCTTCCTCCGCCCGGACAGATGTGCTGAGACCCTTGGGGTGTGGTCTCTGGAACACATGAGTCAACAGATGGAAAATCTGGTCCTAGCTCTGCTCCCAAGCTGCTGTGAGATCCTATTGTGTCCTTTTTCCACTCTGGGCCTCAGGTTCTCAGGTTTTCTCTGTAAAGTGAGGGGCTTGACCCTAGATCACCTCCTAATCACCTGGGGCCCTGGAGAGGAGGGCTGCCAGGAGGGAGAGACCCCCTGGACCACTTGTAGCCTCAAGATGCTTATTTGTGTGTGTGTGTGTGTGTGTGTGTGTTCCTGAGAATAAGGCACTCTGGAAGGGGGACCAAGGGATGACTAGACATTAGTTTTCATCTGTATGCTGCCAACTTACAAGCAAAAGTGTACATGTGTATCCTGTGACATAGCTGTTTCAGGATCTCTGTCCACCAAAGACCCTACAGAGGGGGTGGGACAATGCAGTCCTGGTTAACAGCTTCCAAGGCTGTGGCTCCCTTTCTTTTCAACCTCCTAAACTGCCAGTGGCCATGTTCTGTCTCAGAATGTGGACCCAGGGACTTGCTGGAATCAGCCAGGAGCTCAGTGATGATCCAAAGGGATCAAAGTGAAGATACCTAGAGAAGTCCCCGCACCTCTCAGGAAGGGGCTGCGCACTGTGCACCTGTCTGACCCAATCTCCGGGTCTCAGACTTTGTCAGAGCCCAGCTTCCCTCATAAATCACCTGGCCTCCTGGTCTTTCTCTTCTTTGGTGTCTTCTGTCAGACACAAAAAGCCATTCAGGAAATTGAACCTTAAGCCTCCATTGACCCAGTGGCTCAGGATCCACCTTCTTGGAGGGGTCAGGGGAAAGTCAATATGTGATTTCCAGGAAACTGGGAGGGAATGCAGTTCAACGAGCCTCCACTCCACACCTGAGCACCCACCTGGCTGGGTGCTGGGGAATCAGAGATGAGGAAGCATTGGTCCCACTGAACACTGCAGCATCATAGTCAATGAATATGAGGAGAGATATGAATATGAATATGAGCCACTTACACTATACCCAGGTATTTTCCTACAGGAGTCAGTGCAGTGGGAGCCTGGGAGAGGGCTTTTGACTCAGAGAAACTGAAGGATGTTTTGAAAAGCAGTAGGAAGAGTATACAAGTAGAATGAACAGCAGGTGCTTCTCAAACTTAACTATGCCCATGCATGACCTGGGGACCTTCTCAAAAGGCAGATTCTAACTCAGAAAGTCTGAAGTGGACCCAAGAGACAGCCTGTCTGACCAGCTCCCAGGTGCTACTGGTGCTGCCAGACAATGGGTCACCCTCTCTGTTGCAAGGGCTGAACCATCTCCAAGCACTCGCCTATCCACGAAGACTGACTCCCTTGCAGGGAAGAGGAGCAAACACACTGTTCAAGCCAAGATCTTTCTTGCAATTTCTTTCCATTTCATTCAGCATCTAGACAGAGGTCAGGGCAAGGAGAATGTTTCCCTGTAGAGGGCCAAATGGGAAGACACATGGACATTCTTTAGAGAGTTGCTGACTGGCCCCGGGATATTGACAGAATCATGTCAGTTGCAGAGATGTTCTTAGTTCCTGGCTTGTGTTTGTCCAAGAAGAAGGAGTGGGTGGAACCTGGGCTCTCCCAGGCTCCTTGTTTTCCTGTGAAACCCCTTGTTGGATTGGAGTATAAATAGATGTGCTGTGTGGCTTAGGAGGTCGTTAGTTAGTCTCTCCAGCAGAGGAGGTCGGCGGCCCTCCGCCCTCCCAGCTCCCAGCTTGAAATCTATCTCTGTGTCTTCTCTCTTTATTTCTAATATTTCTCAATCCCTGGGCACCTCCACTTAGAATCTGTTCATTCATCTCTTTCCATGCGGGACGCGGAAAAGGGAGATCCCCGCAGCTTCAGGCCCCCACATTTCCCTGTTCTGGAAGAATCAGAAGCTCAGATAGGCCTGGGGCTTGCCCACTCCTGGCGATGCCTACCCAGTGTTCTTTGGGAGGGCTTTTTCCCATCGGCAGCCTCTCCTTCTTGGCACTCTGGGCCAGCATCTTCAATAGGCACCTCTTCTCCTAGGTAGTCCTGCATTTTTCCTAATGGGGAGGCCTCTCCTGATAAAGGACCAGTATCCTTTGTGGCAATTAGGGCATTGGCTTGCTACTCCTCTGCTGCCCCCTTGGCCTAGAAGGGCATGGTTCTCCAGAGGGAGGGGCTCAGGAGGAGCAAAGCCTGTCCTCATGCCCACAGTGTCTCTGCAGTGCTTGGCACTGCCACGCTCACACTCCCCGGGATGGCTTTGGGCTTGTTAACTTGGAAAAGAGAAGGTGCCGGAACAGTGGATGTTTGTGGATGGATTTACAGGCCTCATATTTACCCACATTGCCAGGGAAACGGGGCTACAGGACTGAGTCACTCAGAGTAGGAAGGCAGCACCTGGCGCCTCTGATGGTCGGAGCCCACCCAGCCCTCAGGGCCACAGTCCCTTGCACCAGGCTTTGCCCTCGCCTTAGCTCATGTTGACCCCTTTCTGAGCATGGCCTTCTAGCTTCTTGCATTTCTCAATCTCAGCCCTCCCAGGCCATCCAAGGCCCTTTGAGGGGACTCCCCCCACATACTCCCCTTCACCTCCATTCCATTTGGTGAACTCGGCCTGCGTCATACAATCCCCACCAGTGCGTACTTGGGCTGCATGAACTTGTTTGTGGGTAGATCCTGGTTTCCATCCACTACTTGAACCTGGAACTAGAATTTATACTGTATCTGCGTCTCTCTGGCAAATCCACAGTTGGCACTTAGAAAAGGTTATTAATATGCTACCCCCCACCCCCACCCCCACCCCCGCCCAGGGTTAAGCACAGGGGCTGGAGGAGGGGGTATGGGCTGAGAGGTTTGCACCAGCCTGTGACTTGCATGCCCCAGGGAATTCTCCTCGGTCTCCTTCCTCTATGGAAATGTTTGGAAGATATTTGAAAGTGTCTACCCTCCACCCTCCCATCTTCCCCAACCCCTCTGTGCACATGGCCACTGGGTAGCAATGGCTGCACCTCTCAACCAGAAAGGTCCTGCCACCCAGCTCTTAGCCCAGCCGGCAGCATCTGAGGCCGAATCTGAGGCAGTCTGGATGGTGTACCGAGGACGGTTATAAAACAGCAGCCTGGCTGGGGCTGCTGGAACCCACCATTCTACACAGCAGCAGAGCCCTGACAAATCAAGTAGGGTTGAGGCCAAGCACGCCTTCCTGGGAGCCAGAGCCCCTTGGTAGAAACATGTGCTCCTCTCTAGAGGCTCATGGCACCGTGACGTGGCCAGCGCAGACTTGCAGACGGGAGAGCAGATGCACTCTTGCACCGTGCTGCTGAGTGGCATGCAGTGTTGCCTCCCCGGGGTCATCTGCAGTGTAGCCAACTGAGCGGGCAGAGACCCAGGCTCCTCGTTAGTCCCTCTTCTATGCACCAGGGCAAACTCAGATTTGGGGGACATCTCTATAAGATCGGATAAGAACACGTTTCATATAACTGGATTCAAGATTAGAAAAAGTATGCTTGCCAAACAGCTTAGCATGTGCTTGGCATGTAGTAAATGCTCAAAGAAGTATTAACTTCATCTCTCACTGCCTCCCCTATCAAGAAAAGACCCTACTCCATAGAACAAACAGAATGGTTGAGATTTTCTGTGCCCTCTGAGATGGAATCTAAACTAAGCCAGGTCACAAGGCTCCAGCATCCTTTTGCAGTATGTGCAGGGGAGATAATAGTGGTAACGGCCTCTCTGAGCTGTGCTCAGTGAGGATTAAATGAAAGAATTTATATAAATAGAACTCGGTAAGTTATTAGCTCTCGGTAAATGTTAGTTCCTGCTGCCACTTAACTACAGATATTGTTCCCGTTCACTCGGGGAGTGGCGCTTAAATCACATGAAGAGAAATATTAACCAGGATTATTCCGAGTATAAAATATACAATTTTTTTTCTTTCAAATCCCTGTTCCCTCTCATTCTTTTTTCTATTTATCTTCCCGATGCTGTTTTAGTTCTTCACCACTTAACAAAGGTGAAAGAGGCTGTGCGAGGTGTGAATATGTCTTTACAGGCTATTTTCAATAACACCCTCAGGAAATGTGGAAGGAGACCAGAGAAAGGCTAGGGTTGTTTTGGGGGAAAGTGACAAGAAGGAACTAGAGGTAGGACTAATAAAAACTAGAATCATGAGAAGTTTCTGTCCCAGCTTACGATGTAAAGAAGCTGACATTTCTGGGCTGGGTTTCAAGAAGGCCGGATCGGTTGGCTAGAAATATCAGGGGAATGATTCAGTTACTTTCTGGCCTGGACGACCTCTCAGGAATGGACACCAGCTGGGGTCACTCCCTGACACCTCTGGCCCGAAGAGAACCTGAGCCCTGTCTCTGGTCACAGGAGAGCCTTGCCCTTTCCGCACCTGCAGGTCTTACTCACTAAAGCAGCATGACTCACAAAGTGGGGCTGGCTCCCCGCACCCTCCCCCCACCGGCCCTGAGCTCTGGTCCTTGCCACAGCGGCCCAGGAGAACCTTCTTTGGAGGAGCAGCTGTGAAAGCTGAGCAGTGGGAGGAGGTTCGGAGCGGATGTATTCTGTAGGTTTTCCCTTTCTTTCCTCTCCCTAAGTGAAGGCAAATTTACTGCTTTGAAAATGCCACACCATTTGTCCGCCAGCCATCTGGGGTTCCAGTAGCACCCACTCCTACTAGGGTCAAGCAGGAGAAGGTGGGAATTGGGGGGAGGATGGAAGGGTAGAGGCATCAGTCCCGGTGGACAGGATTTCCTTTTCTCATGGGATGTCACCCAGGCACTCCTCCTCCCACCTCAGGGAGAGCTGGCGTGGCTGGTTCCTTAGCGGACTGTGGCCCAGGGCAGCAGCCCACGTGCTGGACGGTGATGTCACTTGAGGTGAAGAGCCTCTCAGCTCACAAAACACTGCTGTGTCGTATTCTGCTTTGATCCTGTGTCACAGTCACTGGGGACAAGTAAGCAGAGTGGATGACTCTGGGACCCCTTTTCACCTGTGGGAACCTAGGCGGGGCTCTGGTGTAGGAAGACCACCCACTGGGAGTAAGCCCTGGCTCCAGCCACGGACTGAGGCCCCAACTCTGGTCACCCACTTAATTCTGCTCCTGGCTCTGGTGGAGCCCCGCCTAAGGCCTCTTGATTCTGTCACCCTCCGTACAGATAGCAAGCAGCCTGGGCCAGCCCACATTGCTGCTTATCCAGGGAGCAAGAAGAATGTAGATGCTGATCACCCCACAGGCTAAATGAAGACCTGAAGGGCTGCAGCAGAAAGTGTGTGGCTTTACAGATAGATGGACAGGCCTGTGTCTAAACTCCAGCTCTGCCACCTATTAGCTGTGTGGCCTTCGGCAGCTTACCTAGCCTCTCTGAACATGTTTCCTTACTGTCACCTGGGGATCACAGGACTTACTTTACTGCTGAGAAATGGAGTAGAGTTATTTGTACAGAATCTAGCATATAGCAGTAGGTACTCAGTAAATATCAGCTCCTTTAACTTTCTTCATAGTCGTTTATTGAGCAACTACTATGAAATGGACGTGAAGTCCTTTATTAAGGATACAGAGGTAACAGGCAGTGTCAGAATTTCCAGCAGAGTTTCTTGAACATAGTAGATACTTTGCAAATAAAAGATCAGGGGGCCCTGGTCAGTTTCTCAGTGGTTAGAGCAGTGATCAGCAAAGAGCCAGATGCGGCTCTTTGGTCCATTGAGTTTTTAGCAAAGGCCAGCTTAGGAGTACCCTAATTAAGTTAATAGCAATGTACCTACCTATGTAGTTTAAGTTTAAAAAATTTGGCTCTCAAAAGAAATTTCAATCTTTGTATACTGTTGATATTTGGCTCTGTTGACTAATGGGTTTGCCAACCACTGGGTTAGAGCATCAGTCCTCAGACTGAAGGGTCTTGGGTTTGATTTTGGTCAAGGGTGCATACTTTGGTCACAGGCTCGATCCCTGGCTCCAGTCCAGCCCTGTGCATGAGGCAACCAATAGATGTGTCTCTCTCCCATTGACGTTTCTCTCTCTGTCTCTCTCGCTCCCTTCCACTCTCTCTCTGAAAATCAATGGAAAAAGTATTCTTGGGTGAGGACTAACAACAAAATAAGGTCATGGGGCCAAAGAGCATTTCAGAGACAGCTGGCTTTGCTGAGCCCTACACTGTTAGAGTCTCCAAGCATCTTTGCAACGTACAAAAAGAAAATTCCTGAGAGTTAAAATGGAGCAGAGGTACCACTGTGTTGGTGGACAGGGGAAATGGAACCCCCAGCACTAAGACTCAGTCTGGGGCGCCTGGAGGGAGACAGTGACTCTATGTTTTCTCCCTTGTGACGGAGGCAGTGTGTGTGTCCGGTCACTAGAGAGTGCTGGGAGCTGGGAGGAGTCCAGGAAGGACTTAGGAAGCTTCTGCTCAGCCTGCCAGCCCCACCACGGGCTTGTTTTCCTAGAATGCCTGTCCTGGTCTCAGAGGGAATGTGCATTTTTGCATCATCTCCAGCCTAGAAATGCCTCCACTTCTGGAAATTCACAGGTCAGCCCGTTCCAATCATTGGACCATCCTGACCTGTCATACCTGGGGGATCTGAAGACAGGGAGAGACGCCACCATGGGAGAGGTTTCACAAGCTCCAAGTACAGAGGAAATGCTGAGGTCAAGTTTGAGAAGCACTGCGAGAGCATGCGATTGGCCAAGTGCGGTGCAGTGTGCTGAGGATGCAAACCTCAAAGGCACTGCTAGATCTTGTAATAAAATAAGCAGTCCCCATAGTCAGGGCAGGCTCTCCAGTGGAAGGAGCACTGTACTTGGAGTCTGAGAGGGTGGGTTAGGGTTCTGCATGCACCACTGGCTCTGGGTGCATGCAGAACCCTTGGGAAAGCTCCATTCCTTTGCCTGGGCCTTCATAAAAGAGATAGAACAGAGGACTACAGGTAACATACAGATGCTCAAAATACGGTAGTCGAGCACTGAGCTTTGGCTACCAGAGTCTTAGCTGCTTCCAGAAACAAGACTTCGAAAATCAAGGTTTACTCTCTTCAGAGCAATCCTGAGGAATGCTTTCCATTTTAAAATTGACCTCCAAAGAGGCAGCCTCAGGCCCAGAGCAGGGCAGGTAGGCAGGTCCCAGGGGAATCACCCTGCTCCCCCAGGGCCACCTTGAACTTTGAATGAGCAGCACTTTTGGATAAAAATGCTCTGATAGAGTCATGTGGCCTAGGTCAGCGGTCGCCAATCTTTCGGGCCTCACTGACCACCAGTGGTCCGCGGACCACTTGTTGGCGACCACTGGTCTAGGTGATGCATCGTTCTGAAGACAGAGGGGTCTAGTGTCTTAAACAGATATACCCTTGACCTCTGATTTTCTGGGAATGAGGCCTAGAGGTAGAAAGTCCAGAGACCTAGGGCTGACTGGCTGTGTGACCTTGCACACATCACTTCCTTTCTTGAGCCTCATTGCCTTCTCTGTACAGAAGAGTGATAACTCGTGCCTCTTCCTACCTCCTAGAGATGCAGAGTTCTTACTATGTGCCCCGTCCTGGGCATGCACGACCTCTTCTTGTTCTCAGGAAAACCCTTTTGATACAGGCACTGTGGTCATTCCCATTTGACTACAAAAACACCAAATTCACATATCCAAGGAGAAAGTAGCAGGCCAGTCCCAGAGGTTTTTGAGCTTCCTATGAAAGGACTTCAGGAAGCAGAGGCCTGTTTGGTCCTAGGTGCCTTTGCATTCCTTCATCTCCCACTGCCGAAGGAAGCATTCTTCCTTCAGATTCTTGACCCCACCTTGGAGCCCCCTCAGCACCTCTTCACCAGTTTAAATCCGCCTGTTCTTCCTGGCCCGGCACCAAAACCTCCTCCTCCAGGAAGTCCTTCTTGACATATCTCCTCCTGAGCTCCCCTAGTTCTTGAGAGTCATGTGCATAAGGTGATGCGTGCTATCCACTCAGTGTGCCATAGTGGAAGGACTAATTGCATGAGCTGACCTGCAGGAGTGACTCAGCTCGGGCACCAGGGCTGACTGGGAGATGTGAGCTCTGTTCCTTGAGTGGCGTCCTCTCTAGAGTTCTTTCCCTGTGCGCTGTCCCACTAGAAGGCCCTTAGGATCTTCCTAGCCCAGCCCAGTCCTTTCATTTTATAGATGAGGAGCCTGAGGCCCATACTGGTTTCCCCGAGGTCACGTGGCAGGTAAGGGCAGAGTATGCCAATAGCCCTACTGCTCTCCCTGACTCTCCTGGGAAGGGGTTAAAGAAGCTCCCCTCTGCCTGCAGATGCCTCCCCAGGACAGGACTGAAGCCAGGAGCTCCCTGTGGCTGAAAGACTTTTCAGCCTCCTGGTAGCTTGCTGTGGAGTAGCCGCCTGCATGCCATCCATTACTCACCCCACCAGCCAGCCAGGCACTCCTTCATTCTCATTCATCTGTTTATTTATCTACTTCATTCCCCCTTGTTTATTTAGTCATTTATTTACTCTTTTATTTACTGGCCCACTTTATTTGTTTATTGCCTCATTCATTTAGCAAGTAAACACAGAGCACGAGGTGGGAGAGACTGATAATCAAACAGTGGGCTCCAAGGAGGCACCCCAGCAGAAGTGGCATCCACACGTTCCTCCCCAAGGAGAGAGGAGGACGAAATGTCCCTTAGGTCCTGCTGAGGTTCTCTGGGGCCACTTAGTCCTGAGCTACCAAACTCCTCTGCTCCCGCCAGCCTGGGCAGGAGGAGCGCAAGCTCCGCATCTCTTCACTCCTCACCCTGATTCTGGCTGTGGTCACTGGCTTCCCCCGGGCTGCATGGGGGTGCAGGAGGCAAGGAGCCTGGCTGGGCGTGAAGAGCTTGATCTTCTCTTTTCAGCCCCATCTTGGTTTCTGGCCAGTCTTTCAGATGATTATCTGGGGCACGTGCGTCCACGTGGCCTCCTCTACCATGGCTTGTCTGCCACAGAGGAAAGGAAGAAGGGAAGGGGAGGAAGAGAGGATTAGTAAAGTCAACAGAAATGTCTTTATCCTGTAGGATAGCAGAGCCACTGTGTTTGGAATCAGGCAGACCTGGATTCTAATTCTGGTTTGCCACTTATAGCTAGGTGACCTTGACCATGGCTCTCAGCCTGTTTGCTTCTCTGTAAGACGTGATAGCAATTAACCTATAGGATCCACTCTGAAACACCATAGACTCTCAAATGTTTGATTATGCATCCACTTGCTACAAGATTGTCGAGCTCTTCCTATGTGTTAGACCTCCTAAGAGCTGCAGGGATCCAGATAAATAAAGCATTCAAAGACAGACAGGTGGTTCTGCTCTTTGCATGCAGTGTGATGGAACCTGGGTCTGAGGTCCACTGGGGGCACCCTGAGAGCCACAGAAGGTGCGAGAGAGGTGGTGAGTTCTAGCTGGCACTTGAAAGTAGTGTAAGTGAGAGGTTTTCTCTGAGTCCAAGAAGCAACTTACTGTTAAGACTTCATTTTGACTCTCAGTTCTTCCAACTGCCCAATGGGAAGAAGAATAACTGTTGTGGGAATAAGGCAGGACAATGCATGTTAACAGGCTTTGGAATGGCATAGAGCTACTCTTCACCATGTATGTCACAGGTTATAACAGGCATCCAGGAAGGCTGGCCCGGGAAAAGACTAGGAGGCAGACAGTAGCACTGGTTCCTAACCCATGAGAGCTTGGGAAGAATGTCCCCTGAGTGATGCAGGCAGCAGCTTCTCTCGCCACATTGCCCTGCTGCACCCCACCCTCCCCCACGTGTGAGAGAGTGGGTTTTCATTGTGGCAGGAAAGATAGGCTAGAATCTCAGAGGAACACCCTGGGCCTACACATCTAGCATCTCAGGTTCACCATCTACTGGTTTCTGGAATTCCGGCTCTATCCAAACTGCCAGCCTCAGTGCCCCTGCCTCCAGGAAGCCCTCCATGACTTTCCCCTTCTTAGAGCTCCTCACAGAGGCTCTTGCTCTAGTAGTCTCACCTGGGCCATGCACAATTTTAGGATTCCCCCCTTTTTCCTTTTCAGGAAATGGGCATGCCTGGGAAGCGTTGTCGCTGGGTCTTCTGTGAGGCCCACAGGGTGCGCATCATGGGAGCAGGCCCAGGGCCTGTAGAGCTCTCCCTCACCCCCGCGGCCCTCAGGCTTCCGGTTGGTCTGCTGCTTACTGGAGTCAGTCTGCGACACCTGGCTTTTGGGTGTGGCCCCTGGCTCTGCTACAGGAGCTGTGAGGTGATCTGGTCAAATTCACCTCAGAGAGCGTGTTTCGTCATCTGTAAAATAAGAAAATAGTGTGCTCTTTATAAAACCTGTTTAAGCGCAAACATTAAGCTGTGTAAAGTGCTTCAGCCAGAGCCTGAGGCACAGTGGTGGTTTTCAAGGTGTGGCTCTTACTGTCAGGGCTGGACTGTGGGCAAGGGAGAGGATTGAAAAGTGAGAATGGAGAGGAGAAGGAAAGGGAAGTGGGTTTGACTAGGAGAAGAGTACAGCTGGGCGGGCACTAAAGGAGGGGATGAAAAGCCCCTCAGCCTGCCCCTTCCTGACTCCAGCCCCAAGTCCTGCGGTTTCCCTAAGATGCTGTGCTCCAGCCAAATGGAATTTTTGCCATTTGTGTAAAGTTTTTCCTTTCTATTCCCTCGGCCTTTGCTGCTCTCCCTGTGTGAGGTGTCATTTTCCTCTTCCACCTTTAAGACTGTGAAGTGCTCCGTCCTCCTGAGCGCCCTCCGTGACTGACCTTCTCCCTAGACGTTAGCTCCTCCAGCCTGCATGCCTCTCCCAGCCTGCTCTGCTGTAGCCCTCTGTCATAGCACTCATCACAAGGCTGCTCTGTTTGCATAGCTCTTACCCCCATTACCTCCATCAGATTGTGAGCCCCTTGAGGTGGTGGGGCGGGGAAGGGGGGGCAGGTACCGAGGAGGAGAAGTTTGATTCATCTCTGTGGCTCCAGCACTCAGTGACTGTTTGAATGATTAATGCACAAATGAATGAATGAATGAATGAATGAATGAATGAATGAATGACTTATTTAAGGGCCTGTCCTCAGTGATTTTGTTTCCCCTTATCACTTACTGTGCTCCCCCACCACCAAAAGTCTGCTGCCCCTTTAAGTGAGGGACAGGGGCACCAGACCAGCATCTGTGATACACTGGGAATCCCTTCAAGGGTTTCCTTCAAGGCTGTCTGTCTGCCTCCTCAGGAACCCCAGGCCCTTGCAGACAGACCTACAGAGACAGCTTCCCTCTCCCACCCTGCACACCCCCAAAAGCAAACACAGCCGCTGCCAGAGAGCCACGGGGGCTTGCAATGAAAAACAGGTGTCTCCCAGAGACCTGTCAGCCACGGCTGCGAGGCAGCTGGGGGTCACCACCTCAGGGGCAGGGGAGGGGTGGGGGCACAGCAGGGCTCACCCCGAGTGTTCAGCTCCCTGGGCCTGGAATTGGGTACCGCAGCCCCTCGTGCCCTGTTACAGGAGACTGTGACTGACAGGACACCCCACCTGCAGCCAGAGGAGCCAGGGTGCTCTGGTTCTGACTGGGTCCTCGCTGGGGCCAGCCCTCATCCCTGCCCCCTGTCTCTGACTTCAGCTCCGCTCAGGGGAGTGAAAGAGCCAGAGTGTTCTAACCACCTGGCTTTCTTCCCTCATCCCTGCCCCCTGTCTCTGACTTCAGCTCTGCTCAGTGGAGTGAAAGAGCCAGAGTGTTCTAACCACCTGGCTTTCTTTCCTCTTTAGCCCCTCTTGAGCTATGTGAGCTCAGGTATCTTATTTTTCCTCTTGGGATCTTATTTACTCATCTGTAAAATGGGCCAATAAAGATTTTCTCAGTGGGTTGTGAGATGGGACTGGGAGAGGCAGCTTGTAGGTATACGTGTGTAAATGACCCAGCATAGGGCCTGGGGTATATTCCACATTCATTAAATGTGAGCCCCTGTGCCTCTGACTCTGGGATACCTCACCGAGGGACTATATGTGACCTTGAGTTGGTATTTTCAATTGTCAGGGGCATTTAAGAAGGGCCTATAGTTTCCACCTGCTCCTGACCTCTCCAGGCCCAGTTCTAGGAAGATGTTTCTAGCCTCCTACACAGGTCAGTCTCCCTGCCTCTTGTTCCCCCCAACTTTTATGTGTGAAGTTCCTCTGCCTGGAATGCCTTTCCCCAGTTGTCTCACTGCTTTCAGCTGCAGACATGCCTGCTGAGCACCTACTATGTGCCAGGTGCTGTTGTAAGTACTGGGAAGACGTGGGTGAGCAAGTCCTGCCTGCCCCTCCTGCTCCCCGGTGCCCCTATTTCCTGCTACATCTGCCTCGTGAAACTTACCTCCTTGTACTGGAGGGGGCTGTTTTTGTGTCTTTCTCCCTGTGACTGAGCTCTGAGGGACAGGGACCATGTCGAACTGTTATCAGTGGGAAACTCTCCTGGTCTCCACCAGTTGCTTGTGGGAGTGGGCTTCTTGCAATGTCTCAAGAAAAAGCATTTTCTGAGACTTGCACAGGAGGATGAGATGTTGCAGAAAGCTTTATTTCTGTGGAATGGCACCGCTGAGTTTAAGGTCCCATTTCCCTCCATCCTGCCATAGAAGAAGTCCCATTTTTTCTTTCAGCAGATCTACAATCAAGGCCATTACCCAGAGTTTCTTTTCCATGTTGGGATGCAGTCCAATCCAGCATTAGGCTAGCTTGGTTTGTGTTACCTGCTGCAGCTCATCAGTCCATTCCATGTGGGATTCGCAGGGCCACATGGCTATGGAAGGAACACGGGCAGGAGCAAAGCCAGAGGAACCAAGAGCCAAAAGAGAGCAGACTCCTTTGTTTGGGGGATGATGTATTTTCACATTTTCATGGGTTTGTCATGGCCCCGTCCCTTCTGGCCACTGATCTCTGTTCCCAGGTCTGACTAGCAGCAAGCACCTTCCCAAGGTCACCGTGCCTCACTGTGCATGTGCCCATCTCCCCCTTTGTCCAGTCCCTTCCCCCAGTAACCTGCAGGGAATGGAGAGTGTAAAACTCAGCTTCCTGGTGAAGCTGCCCAGAGGACGTGCCTATAATGCCTGGCCTTCCTTTTGCTCCTTCCCTATTATTAATAACCAGCTAACTGCAGCAATAACATAACCAGATCAGTACCCACAGCACTAGGCACAGAGGGCCCCGTCTATGTGATGCACCATGATCCCACCCCTCCCCCACCCCCCCGCCCCAGTATTAATCCCTGGGACCCACCAGAAGGGTAATTCCATCTCCATAGCCCGTTTCAGACTCTGTTGTCTGGGCCTCTGCAACAGTGCCAATGCACAGGCTTTTTTCTCCACGGGGGGCTGGGCCCAGACACTTTGGTGATGGAAGGAGAGAGGCCCAGTGGGTGCCGGAGTTGTCTTCTGTATTTGTATTGGAAGCCTGCTCCTTGCATACCAGCACTCAGCCCTGATTTCAATTATCCCATTGCACACTGCTGCTAAAATTGCCCATGGGCAAATGAGCTGGCTCGGGGCCCCTTCCTTCATTAATTCCAACAGTCCGTCACACTGGCCCAGCTCCGTGGCCTTCCCCAGGAGGCCTGCCCTCCCCCAGCAGGCTCGGCACAATCTGTCCAGGTCACCAGGACAGGACCCTGAAAGAGCCGAGGGGTGGAAATTCCCTAAGAAAAACATTTGTGTATGAGAGGTTTTCAGGTCAGATCCCACCCTCTTCCTGATGCCCTGGTGTCTGCTTCACGCTCGAATTCTTGAGGCTGGTTCTGGCCTTCGAGGGCTAGACCAGGCGTCTTTTTGCTAGGGTGACTGACAAGGAAAGTGTTTGTGGTCTCTGGCCTGACCTTCAGGGACAGCGTCGGGTTTCAGAGCTCACAACCTTGTCTGTTGGGTGCTGGAAGTTTTTTGAAGGTGAATGATCTCCCTCATTTTCAGTTATCCAGACCCTGTCATGGGGATATCTGGAAACACTGGGATAGCTACAGAGAATCGAGAAGCTGGAACAGTTAGGAGGTCCAACACTTTACCCAAAGTAGGTGTATCTGTGACACGGGATCTGGAGTCAGGGCTGGCTTCTGCAGTGAGATGCCTCCATTGCTGAGCTTGTGCAAATTGATCAACCATACCTCGTTTCCTCATCTATAAAACGCCAGCAGTCATACCCCTCGTGAGTGTTTATGTGAATATTAAAAAAGTTAACATTTGCCCATGTAGGCACACAGTAGCTTCTTTTCCCTACTCTCCATAATTCCCTTTATTGTTGATTGCCTTTCTGATGTTTTTTATTAAAAAAGACATGTCAGCTCTGCTCCTGAAACTAGGGATGGGACAGGTAGGAAAGGCAGAGAGAAGGGAAGTGCGGATTCTACTCTTCTATAGGAGTTCACATTCACAAGCCAGGGTCTGTGCTGGGGCCTTAAAGGACAAAAACGTAGCCACCTCGAGTATCATCTATCAAAGCCTAGTGAGGAAGGGTGGGCACCTGATCTAAGGATGAAGGGCAGAATAAGATGCCAAGGGAGCCACCAGCTGGCTCTGCCAGAACCAAAGGTTTCCTATCGGGTGTCTTTCTGCCGTTACAAATGGTATCATCGAGGTCAATCCCTGCCGTCCCGCTTCCAGTGAGGTGACCCCTGGAAGCCACAGCAGCTAACTCCAGCCAGGCCCTGTCTCCAGCCCAGGGCAGGTGGCTAAAAGGCTGTGCCCTCCCCAGGATCACAGATGCTGCGGAGAGAGGGGTTCTGTGTCTCGCGGCGGTGGGGAGTGAGACAGGGGCTACATGGAAGCACCCAGGGGTCGAAGTGGAAAAGGCGCTTCGGGAGGAGGCAGGCGCTTTCCCCTAATATCAGAGGGAAAAGACTGTTTCACAGAAGACCAAGCCAAGCCTGGTGCGGAAACAGAACTGGTGAAGTGGAAAGGACTTTCTCAGAGTCCAGCTGCCCAGCCATTAGGGGAATTAGTCCGCAGCCTGCTGCAGAGGGGCGTGCCCATGGGATTGGCACGCTGCCTGGGCAACCTGGGCTTTTCCCAGCCTGTAGGCCACAGACAGGTCACTTCCTCCCTGAGACCCCCAGGTCTTCTTCCGTGGCCGTGGGGAGAGTAGTGGCTAAGGAGTATGAAATGCATCTTTGCCAGCCCCCAGGACATGGCAGGCCTGGGAGGAGGGAGTTCTACCATAAGGGGCGGGCACATAGGGGTCATCTTGGGGAGCCCCCGCAGTCTGAGGTGACCACGAGGCCCCATGTCCATCTGGGAGATGGGAAGGCTTGGGCTGCCCCGCCAGCCCTCCCAGCGTATGTAAATACCCTCCCAATGAGTTGGAGCTCCACTGCTCCAGGAAATGTTGTTACAAATTGCTTTTCCACCAGAGCACATACTGGATTTTCCATGCCACCTCCAGCACATTTTCGGGAAATCCCAGGTGGTGGCGATGGGGGCTGAGACCCTCCAGAAAGGCCAAGGCCCCTGCAAACCAAAAGACGGCTGGGTTTTATTTAATCATAAGTGCACATACGCCTCAACCTTTGAATACTGGGAAGAAAAAAAAATAAAAGGCTGGGCAACCAAAAAAACACACACATCGCTTTGCTTTGGAGGGTAATTACTCTGAATTCAGTTAAACCAACTTGCTCTAGCTAACTAGATTAGTTTACATCTTGTGGTAGAAAGAGAAATACAAATTACTTAGATTGCAATAAACCATGTTTTTCTAACTAAATAGATTAGTTTATATCTTGTGGCAAGAAACAAGAAGGGGAACGGTTCAGAAATGCCTGATGCTCGCTCCTGCCCACTCACTCATCCAGGGAGGCGTGTGCTCTGTGTGGCCTCTGGCCCCTGACCCCCTGCTTCCCTTACGCCCCTCCTCCAAGAGATGTAAAGACTTGAGACTGGGGAAAAGAAAAACAAAACCACCTCAGCCCAGCTGCTTTGATGAGGAGGCCAGAGTGCTGTCGGTTGTGTGATCCACACGGATTCTGTCTACTTTCATAAGCATGTGCCTGCTGCCTGCCTGCCTGCCTGCCTGCCTGCCTACTATGCACAGGGGTGGGCACTGAATGGGGCAGGCCAGCTCCCTCAGTGAGAGACCCACGTGGTCACACAGGGCCCCATTGATTCAGTGTTCTGCTATCACCACTGTGAAATTCTTCATCATTTCATTCTGTAGTGGGCCCTACAAACGATGCAGCTGGTCCTGGAGGAAAGATGAGAGAGGATGTAAGGGCGTTCCCACTGGAAGTGCATGGCTCTCGTAAGAACCCCTGATCTCTTCCTGAGGCAGGGACCATGTTTAACTCATGTCCAGGACCTCACCCATGTGTGGCTGATGCTTTGTTCTGACTGATTCCAAAAGATTCAATGGCTTGGGTATTCTTTGACTCACCCCACCCCCACCCCCCCACACACATTTAAGAATAAAAGGCTCTTGCTCCCCAATGTCCATGTCTTTCTATGCTAACATGGCACTGGGAAAAAGGTAACTGGGACCAGCAGTTTCTGAAGAGAGTCATCTTGGTGGGCATCCCACCCAAGCTTGTTTAGAGGGCATCTCCAAAGGTTATGTCAGTGGAGAAAACCATCAGAATGCCACCTTGGTCCAGGCTGGGAAATCAGTGGATTTTGTGCAGTTGGCCTGGCTCTGAACCAGCATGGGTTGGAGCAAGGGCCAGAGAGGCTTGAAGGAGTGAGAGCTGCAGGCAGGGTAGAGGGCAAAGAGCAACAGAGGAGGTAGTGAGAGACTGGTTATGGGAAATGAGGAGGCCTGGAGCCCAACAACAGGAGCCAGGAGAGACCGAGCAGCATTAGCTTACCTACTGGCAGCAGCTGGCCTCGGCACTGGATCTGAGCCCCATTTACAGATGAGGAGGCTGAGGCTGAGAACTCTGAGACTCGCCTGAGTTCACCCAGTTGGTGATCTGCTTCCAAAGTTTTCTCTTTCTCCGCTTAAAATCACACGAACATGTATAATTGACCCTAAAGAGTACACAATCTTTATAAAAGCCATAAACAAAAAATTATAAATTCCACCCCCTGCGGAATAACATGTTAACATTTGATGTAGGTCGATCCAGACATTTCCTCATGCAAATCCATGTCTATGTAGGTGCATGTAGAGGAATGCATATTTATAAAAAGGGGCTCGTCACTGTACATACCGGCCTTTATTCAGTTCACAGTCACTCGTGAGAAGCTGTCCACTGCAGTGAAAATGTGTCCATGGTATCAGTTCTAGTGGTCACAGAGCACAGTTCATTCTCAAGTCTCCATAGTCATATGGTAGAGAGCACTTATCAGTGTAACTTTCCAAGGAGAAAGGAAAAGAAATCCAGAAAATGTGTAGTGAAAGAGGCAGTAAAAGCCCTAACCAATCCCTCTTTCCTTATCCCTCAGCGTAATAAAAAAGCATCAGGCTCAAAGTCAGGTTCAAATCCTGGCTTCTCCCCATATTTATGGGGCAATCTCAAGCCCTGATTTATGTCTGGGCCTTAGTTTCCTCATCTATAAAGTAGAAAGAATACAGGGAATGTGAAGGGTGGTTGGTTGGGTATATGATACCACATAGAATGCTGTTTAACAAATAATTTTGGAAATTATATTGGTTTTTATTCTCATCATTTTCTTTGCGAGGTGGGCCTACCCATTCTTGGTTAAATATCCCCTTTATTCAATGGTGGCTGAGGAGAGCTTAGCGATCAGAATCCGCTGACCACAGAACTCCCTTATAAAAAGCTGTGTTAGTGGCCCAGCCAGCAAATGAACAGATCCCTCGGCATGAAAGAAAGAGTTTCCAGTAAGTATGAAAGTCTATTTGCCAAGGCAGTCTGGGCCCTGCAGCCCCAGCTGCTGGAAGTTATGGCATCCCTGACTGAATAGCCACGTTTTTGTGCCTGGAACATGTGTGTTATTGGAGCCAGACTCCCCCCACCTCCTCCCCAGATCAGCGAGGCCAGTGCTCACATGGCCTGCCTGTCATCTGCAGGCTGGAGACTTCCAAGCCTATTCCAGGGACAGGCCCTGATTGTCTGTGGAAGGGGCTGAACCTGGGCAGGAACTGTGTGTGTTTCTAGAGCACATCGCCCCTGTTGCCAGAGGAGGACAGACAGCACTAGGGATTGACGCTGGCAGGACCCCACTAAGCTCTGGATGGATGCCCTCGAGAGCCGGCCAAGGGACCTGCTTTCCCCTCTCCACGCCCCCCCCCCCCCCGCTCCCCCCTGCATTATTAAGCTGTCTTTTGCTTTCAATGCTCCAGGAATTGTCACAGTATAAGCCATCCTGCTAAGATGCTGGACCCCTTCTCCTTTGGACTTCAGAAGTAGCTGTGAAGAAATCCCGCTTTCCCTGTGGGGTGGTTGTCAGTCCCCAGCTAGACTGCCACCAAACCGGGGTTGTAACCTAGCAGGTCTAGGGTGGGAGTCCATGTTCATGGGGAGGTTGGACGGAGCCCTCCCTGCTCAAACCCTGTCAGGGTAGAATAGAGCTAGGAGTAGGGGATAAAGGTCATGTTCAAGACTGAGATTTTGAAAAAAAGAGAGAGAGAGAGAGAGAGAGAGAGAGAGAGAGAGAGAGAGACTGATCAGAATCTCTGGGTCCTCAGAAAGGCAATAATTAGTACACCATGGCAATGTGCATGGGATTTGGCACTAGGCGACCCCGGTCCAGTCCAGCTCAACCACTGTTGACCTTTAGCAAGTTCCTTCACCTCTCTGAGTCTAAATTCCCTCGTTTGTATATGGGGAAATAATAGTGACCACCTCATCGGCTTGTTTTCAAGAGGAAGTGAGTGATGAGCTTCTTTGATGAGCCAGGCAAACACTGAGCCCAGTGCCTAGCGCATGGCAGACATCACAGATGTAGCTATTATTACTTCTTGTTCACGGGCCTTAGTGCTGCAGGTGGAGCATCAGAGTGGGGAATGCTCAAAGCCGGTGTCCGCAAACCTGGTTTCTGATCCTACCTCTGCCAGGGGCTTGTGATATGACCTTAGTCAAGTCTGTACCACTCTCTGAGCCATCCTGAACTCATTTCTGGTTGCAAAAAAAATCTAGATGTGGCAATAGAGCTGAGAAGGCCTCTAAATTCAGTCAAAACTCAAAGTTCCTGGGTCCGAGTGGCATGCGTGGAGACAGGGGCCGGTAAGGCAGGGTGATAGCCAGTAGGTAAGCCTTCCCCAGAACTAAAGCCTTTTCCTGCACCCCTCTCTTTCCCTATGAATCTGGTTCCATGTAGGAGATGTATGTATGTATGTTCTTACACACACAAACCAGAGAGACCGAGGCTTGGCAGGACTGGGGGGAGGAGAGGAAAAGAAAGAAGAGGCAGGAGAAAAGGGAGAGGGAGAGAGGGGGATGGAGAGATTGACATGCAGAGAGAGAAAAGAAAAAGACAAGGGCTTATATAGAGCCACAGAATTGGAGACCTGCCCTAAAGGAGGCAAAAGGGCAGATATCCATCTGAGGTTAAAGTGCAGCCACGGGAGGCTGGGTGACCCCGTAGATGTGGCGTACCAGCTCATTTCTGCTGCCTGGGGTGAGGAGATGGTCACACCGACTCCCCAGAGAAAGCCAACCGGAAACAGGCCCAAAGAGGGAGGCTGAGTCAGGGGACTCTTCAGACAACTTCCTATTCAGACACCTAGCTCAACACCCCTTCCCTAGCCCCAGCTGCCAATGCCCTGGCCAGGCCTGCTTCTCCTTCTCCTTCTCTGGGAAGTTTGTTCTCTTTGTTCCTCCCACCATAGTGTCTCCAAGACTTGAATCCTTTGAGAAAAAAATGAAGGGGTGGAGTTTAAAAATTAGCAACCATTTACTGAGACCCTCCAGGCACGCAGGGCACTTATATATGTGTTGCCTCACTTAATTTGATCTCCAAGCGCCCTTTGTTATTTATGCTCAGGTTCCCTCCCTTCCCTCTTGACGTATGCTCCTGGAGGGCATGCTCTGTCCTTGTGTTCTCAAAGCCCCAGGCTTCAGCTTCAGAATGTTCACGGGTTTCTGTTTATTAAATTATGTTGAATTAAATACAATTAATCTAAAGGAAAGCTTACTGAAACTTAATTTATGTGATTTGCTGCACTAGGAGTCAGTTATAATGGGAGAGCAGAGGGAGGAATTAATCATTTGAAAACAGAGTGCATAATATCAGGAGGGCAATGCTTAACTTCAGTGGAAGAATGGCACTAGTGGGATTTCTGGCCTGGAGGCAGGTTTATGGTGGGGGATGTTTGGGGCATTTGGCAGAGGGAAGGGCAGTGATAAGTATAAGGAGAGAGTAGAGTCCTCTAGTGTGTTGTGGATTGACATGCCTTTCTGAGACTCTCCTCCCTGCTGTGCTGGGTTGTCTTGGAGGAGAGAGGGAGGGATGACATATCCTCGGCATTTGGTTAGAGGACTTTTGGGGCAGTAGCATTTTTTTGCTCCATTATTGTAACCACAGTAACATGGTTTCCTACAGGGATTGGGGATTACTCCAATAAGAGTTTGCCCAGAATTGGGAAAGGACTCAGTACCTCAGTGTCTCCACCTACCGAATACACTCCTCTGCCAGATGTCCCCAATGGGAACCCTGCTAACTACCCCACCCTTATTTCCTCCTGCCCCTTTCCCTCCCACCCAGGCTTTATACACTCCTCACTGCTTCTCCCACATCCTGTGCTTCCCCCATTCTAGCCTGTGGTCAACCTGTCCCATCTATTTTAATGGCCTCCCTGACCTTGACCCATTAGCACAACCTGCCTCCCCATTTTTCAAGGTCAGACTCAGATTCCTCCTCCTACAAAAAACCTTTCTTCCTCTCCCCATTGCAACTACCCATCTCCCTTCATTGCCTTGTTGCAGCTTTTTCTGCATGCTTCATGCTAGTTTACGCCCAAGTGAGGTTTTAGATAAATATATCTATCTCCTTCCCCACTGTGAGCTCCTGAGGAAGCTCAGAGTCATGGGTTCATCCCATAGGCCCTGGCCCAGAGATTGTGAGCAGTGTGTATGGACAAGCGAGAGCAACCTGGGGATGCAGATTCTGTAGCCTGGACTGCTGGAACTCAGGGACAGTGGGGGTTAATTAGTGGTACATGTGATTAATAATATTATACTAGATGTTAAGTTTTTAGCCTAATGTGGGATTTAGCAGCCATTCTCATTTATAGGAATGGGAGGCAAGTGTGACCCTGGGGGATTTGGGGAGGGAACTCCCTCCACCTGCCTTTAGATCAGTTTCAGAGCTCCCCCCCCCACCACACTCCAACTGCCCTGGCCAGGAAACCCTGTGAAGATGGACCTTAGGCTTCTAATAATTTTCTTGGGCTCTCAAGTCCCAATTCACTCCAGGTAGCTCCTGGTCCTCCCTCCCTCCATCACTCCCCATAGAATCCTAATCCCATCACTGTGTGGACTCTGTGCTGGGCACTGGGAATACAAACATGAAGCTGACACAGCTCGTTCACCCCAAGAAGCCCCCCCACACACACTTTACACATTTCTGCCCTGAGAATGTTCGCCATCCCTTTTTGTTGCTCAGTAGTATGTAGCTGGGCCACCAATGAATGCGGCTCAGTTGAGGGGTAGGAGAGCCACAGCCAGGTCTCAGGCAAGAGTAGAGCATAGGGAATGTGCAGAAGCTGCAGGTGTGGAGTATGCAGAAGTCCCCAAATGATACGATGCACACCCTCGGAGGGCATTCTCCCACAGCTATCCCTAGCTGGAAGCTGAGATAGACAAATCGATAGGCAACTCTACACCCAGTGGGTGCTGTGACCGGAGGAAACGCAGGAGCTGCGGGAAGTAGCAGTGGCATCTCACCCAGCCTAGGAAGCTTTCTTCAGGAAGCTGATCGTGAACTGTGTTGTGAAACTGGAAGAGAAGAGGGAAATGACATTTGAGGCAGAGGGAACAATATACACCAAAGCCCAGAGGCATGGAAAAAAATTTGGCACGTTTGAGAGACCATGATGAATTGGTGGCTGCTAGCAACATGTGGCTATTTAAATTTAAATTCATTAAAATTAGACAGAATTAAAATTCAATTTCTCAGTTGCCCTGGCCACATTTCAAGTACTCAGCAGTCAGCATGGTTAGTGGAGCAGATAGATTACAGAATTTCCATCCTCAGAGGAAGTTGGATTATCCAGCATTGGACCTAGAGTGGAGAGGGGCTGGGATCCACAGCAAAGAGCCTGCAGGGCCACTAGTGTTTGGTGCCAAGAGTGACCTTGGGACTCTGGGCTCCTTCCTGGGGGACAGAAGGTGCCAGCTCTTTCCTGGACCTCCATTTGCTGGAACAAAGAGGCTGCTCATTCATTCCACAGTTATTTCATGATGTCATATTCTGTGCCTCCTATACCGGGTTTACAAGAGAAAAACCTACCTGAGAACCTGCTCTGGAGAAGGAGCAGAAGCTGCCTCACTCATGTCAAGGCTGTGAGATTACAAGGGTCCTTCAAGAAAGCAGTATGCGGAACGCCTGTCCGTCACACCACACCCACCCCAGTAAATGTTTGCTAAGGACTGGCCAGAACCAGCACAGGAAGATGCAGCTTGTAGGAGGCTTGGTCTAAGTTGTCTGGCAGTTCATGAACAACAAATCCCAGGGATGGTGTGGGAAGCTGGTGCAGAGAAGGGTGTGCTGGGGAGTAAGAGTGGGTGGAGGCAATCAGGAGGGAGGAGGTTTAGCATGGGAGAGTAGCTACCTCTGCCTGGAGTGTCCTGTGCCTCCTTGCCCCACAATCTCTTTCTTCCATGCCCAGCTCCAAGGTCACCTCCTCCCTGAAGTCTTCCCTGATTGGTCAAGGAGTCCCAACTGTCCCTCCTGGATTTTCACTTGTCCCACAAGCTGCCGACATGTCCATTTCCCTAACTCAACCCTAGGTGTTTTGAGGTCCCAGGTCTTTTCCATGTACCCCTCTCTTCCCCATGAGTCTGCCCACATGGTTATCTCTCTGCACAAGAATACCTCTGTCCCCACCATTAGACTAGCAACTGCTCGAGTCAGGGACTGTCTCATTCAGCTCCCTAAATATCTGAATGAATGAGGCAAGAAGAGCGGAGGACTTGCAGGCAGACAGAACCAGGAAGGGGTCTGGGAGGGCTGAGGGAGCCAGAGGAGGCTGGCCAGATAGCAAAGCCCCAGCTCCCTGTTGCTGAGCAGAGCTGGTTAGCAGGATCTTCTCTCCAGTCGGACCTGAGCAGATGCCCCTAGGAGGGGACACCCTGTGTGCCTCTCATGGGCTCCAGATTGCCTGTGTGCGATGGCCCCTCTCCTCCCTGCTGATTGACTGCTGCAGAGAAGATAATGGCAGATCCCTTTATTTCTTGGGCCGGCCTCTAGGCAGAAGGGCTTGTTCAAAGTGCCACTTGGTGACTCGTGCAAATTGTTCCTGACAGCCCCGCAGAAGGCCAGGCCATCTGCCTTGCCCTTTCTCCGGGTGGAAGGGGCTGGGAGGAGAGATATTAGGTTTCCACTTCAGTCAATACTTTGATGTTCAAAGCTGTTTAATATTCATTAAAGCAGCCCTTCAGTTGTAATTGCGGTCATTACCCTCCCTTTTATGATTGTCTGTAAATGTTATGGGACAGACGGGCACAGCGATCCTAATGACAGAGGGTTTTGATGATGGATAAAAGGTTGAATAGGACCCCTTCAAATCCGTCTCCTTACTCTGCGGTGCCCACTCCCACCCCTCTCTGCTTTCTTTCTCTCTTGAAAGATGGTGTTTGGGTTGAGGGAGCAGGATGGCTCCAGTAGGGCCATGGTTAGTTAATTTTACAGAGACAAAAATGCTGTCGGGTAGTCTCAGACTGAACCCAAACTCACGCACACACCTGACCCCAGCCACAGCCTCAGCCTTGACCCTGGCCACAGTTGAGCTCTTAGCACGAAGAAAGCTAGGTTTTCCCAGCTTCCATTTAGAGAGCACAGACTACTGGCCAGGTTCAGGCCTTTGAGATTGCAGTGCTTTTGTTCCAAGGAAGAGTGGAGGCCACCTTTGGGAAAATGCACAGACTTAGGAATCAGATGTGTGTTCAATCTCAGGCTCCGCCTCGTTCGAGCTGTGTGATTTGGGCAGGTCCTGAGTCTCTCCAGGGTTCAGTTTCTTCGTCTATTAAGAATTGGGAGTTGTAATACCTCCTAGCAGAGCTGCTGTGAAGACCCCATTAAATAACAGGTGTGCAGTGCCTGGCAAGTGGCACATACTCAGATAATGCCAGTTCACAGCGTTAGCACCGGTCCCTGAACAGGCTGGCCCTGTGCTAAGACTAGGTCTGCGGGAAGAGAGGGGCATTTGGGGCTGGCCAGGCCCTATCATTTAAAGAGCAGGTGCCGCCAAAACCGGTTTGGCTCAGTGGATAGAGCGTCAGCCTGCGGACTGAAAGGTCCCGGGCTCGATTCCCATCAAGGGCATGTACCTTGGTTGCGGGCACATCCCCAGGAGGGGGTGTGCAAAAGGCAGCTGATCGATGATTCTCTCTCATCAATGTTTCTAACTCTCTATCCCTCTCTCTTCCTCTCTGTAAAAAAATCAATAAAATATATTTTAAAACAATAAAAAATAAATAAAGAGCAGGTGCCTTATGCTTGCCTCTTCGGCCTTCTGTTCTAACTGTCCCCTCATGCCCTTCTTTTGAAATTCCCGGTGTCACAGGTTGAGGTTTCTGGGAAGCAGATTCTGGGACTGTTTATTAAGAATCCCCTTGGGATTGATGCATTTGTCTGGCAAAGGGCCTGGAGACTTGCTGGAGAGGAAGCATATTGGACACAGAGATGCAGGTGTGAACATCTTTCCATGGGGAAGCTTGGGACTCTATACACCTGTCCCAATCTATACATTGGGTGAGGAATGCTACTAGAAGGGCAGGATCTTGACCTATGGCTGAGGCAGGCCCCGAGTGGCTGGCAGTGGAAGGCTACATTCTGAGAGCAACACTGCCAGCAGCTGAGGCAGTGAGTCCTTCACTGGAACAGGATCCTCCATGGCCAGGACTCGTCATTGTTCCCAAGTGCCTTCTTTGAAATACAGTATCTACCCACCATACCCCTCCCACACACACACACGACACACAAACATACACAACACACACAGGACCCCTGAACAAACACACAGGGCTTTATCTTTTCTTTCTTCAGAATTCTGTAATATTACCTCCTCCAGAAAGCCTTCTTGATTCCCACCCCTCATTAGAATAAATTGCATCTCTCACCGCTCCTGAGATTCATGGGTAGAATGCCAGGAGAGAGGATGTTCTCTTACCAGATAGCAGAGTATTTTGTAACTGGCCTTGTGCATTATGGGATGGGTCTCAGTGGGGTCCAGGTGACCTTGGCACACCTTGACTGAGGGGACCAAAGCACTGGAAAGGGCTGGCCCAGAGTGCTGGCAGGCCCTCTCTGCCCTCCTGGTCTGTGATGCCTCCAGGCCACACTGTGATGACCTGCTTCTGCAGGTGCGCATGAGCGCCTTAGCCAGCAGGGCTGGGCCTTCTCCTCTGTAGGAGATCCTTGAGGGCACTGACTTGCTGAGCTCCATTGCATGCCACGCTCTGAGGGGGAAGGTGGAAGAAAACAGTCCTGCGCACCAGGAAGCCTGGCCTGGCGTGGAAGTTAGATGGAAACAGGACTGTAGCTCAGTGGGGCAAGTTCAGCAGCAGAGACCAGTGCAGCATCCCCCATCCAGTGTGGGTCAGTGGGTGCTTTATAATGAACGAGTGCATGGTCAGGACTTTCTCTAACAGCAAAAGGATAAAAGTACATGGTGAAGGTGGTGAAGACTTGCTGGGTGAGTGAATGAACAAATGAACTAGCAATTGAAGAAATCTGCAACTGAGTACAGCAGATCCCGAATCCCTTATCCAAAACCCTAGAAGCCACATTGGTTTCAGAATTCTAGTTTTTTTATTTTAGATCATAAAATATGGTATATATCTAGCTACCATTTAACATTCCTCTGGGGACCCATTATCATATGCATTAATAGCGGTGCAGCAAAACGTGCTAATTCACAAAATTGGGACAGATCAAGGCTTGTTGGTTGACAACATTATGGCTTTGTAGATATTTAACTAAACATTTAATAATTTTGCATTAAAAAAAAAAAAAGACTTGAGCCTCATGGAGGTTCAGGTTAGGTTACCAAAGACTTGTGGTTCTTCAGAGTTCCTTGGCTTCAAGAACTGCCAACAAGGCGTGAGGGCTGTATTACCAAGGCTGGTTCTGGGCTCAGAAGTCCCCTTGAAGATGCAGAGCACCTACCTCACCATGACCCAGGTCCATTCGAGTTTAGAGCAGCATTCCCCTGCTGAGGGGCAGAAGGGCCCAAAGAAGGCAAGCTCAGCCAGGCCAGGCTCCCCACACCAGCCGGATTTCTGTGGACCCACAGGCTGAGCTTCTGTGGGGTCCTTGGGAAGCGGGTTCTGGCACCTGAGATGTCTTTCACCCCCACCTCCCCACCAGGGTCCCCGCTTGCGTTCCAGGGGGACGTTTAGACAGTGCAGACCTTGGCATTGAGGACGAGGCCGGAAACAGCCATGCCCAGAGCTGCACTCAGGGAAACCTGGCCTGCCTCCACAGCCCCCATCTCTGCCTCCCCTTAACCGCCCTCCTGTCTGTAACCCCAGAGCCCCAAGCTCCCCATCCTCTCTTCCCTCTGGGCCTTGGGCCAAGCCTCCACCAGCTTCCCTCTGCCAGCCCGTGAATGTCCCTTTGTGCGGCAGCCCTGATGCGAGGTCCTTCCTGGGGAGGTGTTATTTTAATATATGAAGGGTAGTCATTCCATTTCATAAAGATAGCTTGTTTGGAGGGGCCGGCAGGGGCCCAGGAGCGATCGCACTTGACAGATGCAGAGACGGCCTGCGGTTTGGGGCTGGAGATCATAACATGCCCCTCTGCAGCCCAGAGCTGGGCGCCGTGCCCCAACAGCCACAGCGGGAGTGAGTCTTGCTGCCTGGGCTGGAGCGCCAGGTAGCTTGTCCCCTCCACGGGTGGAGCAAGTCCCAGTGATGGGGATGATGGGCAGGCTCTGGGAGAAAGGCAAACACTGATACTGGCAAGCAGGGCTGGTAGGTGGGGGGGAGGGGGGTCTGGGTTCATCTCCAGCTCCATCCCTGTCCCACCCTCCCCTGAAGCGGAACCTGAAGAAGTCCTTGTCGTCTGGGTCCCCATCAGCAGAGAAGAGCACCCAGGGCTTTCTGACACTGTCATTGCCAGAGACTTTTACTCCAGCCTCCCCTGAGGGAACTGCTGAAAATAAATGAGGAGCCAACTCCGGCTCCTGGCACCTTGGGCCCTGCAGCCAAGCCAGGGTGATGGACGGGGTGACAAAGTCTGAACAAGGCTGGTTCCAGGACGGCTCTGGTTTGCTGCTGAGCAGCACACCTGGTCTTGGGGGAGCGAGGCATGGAAGCTGCCTTGCCAGCCCCTCTCCTCAACAAGGAGCCTTTCTCTCGCTATGGCAGGAGGGGCCAGGGCTGGGCAGTCCCAGGGCACCACTGCCAGGCAGTGAGGCTATTGAGCTTGAAAATGTTCGTGTTTCCCTCTGCTCAGCAGAACAACCAACCCACAGCTCTCTGCAGTGCTCACACATAGGGACCAGATACAGGCTGTGCTTTATGTTAACTCCAAGGAGAAGAGGGTGATGGGCTTGGAGTGGTGAGTGTATGGCATGAGACAATCTGCTCCCTCCTCCCACGCTCCCACCCCCAGCCCGACTCATCCTCTGTGTCTGGGTGTGGGGCTTGAGCTGTGATGAGGACTGTGTATTGGAGCGCAGATCTCCCTCTCCTGGGAATTCCCTGGAGAGTGTCCCATCCACATGCCTGGGACGGGACAAGAGCTACCGGGGAATGCAGCTCTAGATTTAGATGGACCTGGGTTCTGGTCCCAGTTTTGTCCTGAGAGCTCTTTAAGTGTCTGCCAGTCTCCAGGAGGCAAGACAAACCTGAGCTAGAACAAGGTGGTGGATGGAAGGCAGGCGGCCAGGAGCCTTGTTCCAGACCTTCCATTGACTCACCTCTTTTCCCTGAGGCCTTCTTACCAGGTATTCTGGTTCTTCGTGGTCATGCCTTGGCCATCGCCCCAAGCTAGAGTCACATCTGAACCACATCTGTGCCCTTAGCACACGTCACTGGGCATGCATCCAGGCAGTGCTCCAAATTCTTTGCAGCTCACTGCCACATCCACGGGCTTTACTCCTGCCCTGTTCTTTCTCTTACTGGAAATGTCCTTCTTCATAACTCTTACTACTGTGGGTGAGACTCTGGCAGGGTCTGATAAAGCAGAGCATAAGTATACCCCCAACCAGGAATCTCCACTCTCCAGTGAAAAACAAACACTTATATTCACCAAAAATATTACAAGAAAATTCTTAATGCCACTATTCACAACAGCTAATAATGGAAATGATCCAGTGTCCATCAATAGTAGAATGCTGAATAAGTGGTGGTATATTCTCACAATGAATATATTGCAGTGAAAATGAATGAATCACAGTGTCATGCAATAATATAAACAATCATGAACAAAATTATGAAGGTGTGTGTTTTTTTTCAAGAGATGCCAAATACAAAGAATATCCCTGTACAATTCCATTTATATAAAGTTTAAAAGTGGGAGAAGTTAATCTGGCTTTAGAAGTTAGGATGGCAGTTAGGGGCAAACATGTGACTGAGAATGATCTGCGAGCTGACTGGTTTAATGTCACCGTCCAGCTGTTACTTATGACATCTGTGTATTTTTATATATTGTTTATGTCAGTATAATGTTTTAAAAAGTGACAGATTTAAGAGAGAAACCACAAATAATAAATAAATGGAGGCTGAGCTTGCCCTAACCCTGAAACTAAGCTGGGTTACTTGAGGACAGTGTAGCAGCCCTGCCTGTTTTTGAAGTTCACCACATTCTATCTTCCCTTCCTGCAAAAGCCACTTGTCTGAGAAGGCAGCCAGCATTCCTCAGTGCTCTTTCTGCATGCTCAGGTGCTCCTTGTCTGCGGGGCAAAATTGGCCACGTGTCTCTTGCAAAACCAGCACGACACCGAACTTCAAATACTCCCAAGTGTCCGGTGCCTGCAGAGCCTAGTTCCTAAGGGAGGGAATTCCCCACATCCCACAGGCACTGTGCTGTGGTCCCAGTATCCCGTGACAAAGGGAAGGGAGCAGTCCCTTCCTCGAGCAAAGGTCAAGTATGTCAAGTGATCTACTACTACAATAGTAGCAGCTGCTCACCTGCCTGGCTTTTCCTGGTTCCTGAAGTACTGCCCACACATTTTTTAGTTAATCTTTACCACAGCCCCAAGAGCGCGTGCTACAGATGCTAACATTCAAACTTGGATATGAATGACCCAGGAGCACACAGCTAGCAGATGGTGGGGCTGGATCTGGAGCCGAGGTCTCCGACCCCCGGCGTCACGCTGTGCAGGAATGCTCATCTGGTCCAGGTGGCCTTTGAAGTTTACCCAGGGCTTTACATTTTCGACAGTGTCACTCTTATCCTTGAGAGTGGTCAGCCCTCCACTCCTTGAGGCAGAATGAACAGGGATCCTAGCTCCCATTTTTCAGATGAGAACAGTGAGGCCCAAAGAGGGGAGGTGTGTCATAACCAGTGGCTCACACTCCATCCCAGTGGTGGAGCAGGGATTCAAACGTCGGAGCTTGGAGTCCTGCCTTCCCAGCTGGAGACATGACAGAAACCCCCTGTTCTGCTCCTCTGAGGTCTCACCAGCCCTTGCACTTAGACACGTTAGGTGCTCAGAAAATACCTGTAGCCAAACCTTTAAACACCAGCCAGCCTGTCTGGCAAGGCTCTCCGTGGTGCAGTTTGTGCCCAGAGCCTTTCCCCGCATGTGAAGTTCGCCAGGTGATGTAGCCAGTGATGAGGGACGGGGGCGGGAGAGGTTTGGAAGCCTTCTTCCATTGTTTCATCCCGTCCCTGTGGCTGTATGGAAGGACAACTGTGAGTGACATGCCCTTCATGGAATTCATTCTGTGCCTGCTTCCAGGACCACCCTGGAGATCACAGGACCACGAGTCCTCTCACTCACAGCTGGGACAAATAAAACTGAGTAGTAGCCCAAGGGCCCTGCTCCTGGCCCTCTATCCCCTTGCCCTGGTCTCCTCCTTGGAGACTCGGGGAAGAATGAAGGCCGGAGGTGAGAGCTAGAGAAGAGAGCAGTGAATAACAGGCATTTCTAAAATCCCACCCACCACATCAGTGCTCTGCACATCTAAGGAAAGGAAGTGCAGAGGAAATAGAAGAAAGGCAGGCTCCCTCCTGTGGCCTGGCTACCCAGCCTCTGTACACCTTGTCCCCTCTGCCTGGAAGCCTTGATCCTCTGACAGCCTTCCAGACCCCGTTCTCATATCTGTTTCCTGGTCCTGCCCTGCTGTCGTGCTATGTTGCTACCAGGTGCTGGGTATTGTGGGCCTGTTGTCTGTCCCCCTTAGAATGTAAGCTCTGTGAGGACAAGGAACTGTGTCGTGTTCACTGCTGTGAGAATGGCTAGACTTGGTAAGCACCTGCTAAGGGTCAGGCACTATTCAAAGCATTTTACTAGTATATGATTGAGTTATTTAATCCTCCCAAACCCAAGGAGGTCAGCACCATTATATCTCCGTTATACAGACATGGAACTTGAGGCACAGAGAAGTTAAGTAATTTGCCCTGTGTCACACTGCTAAATGTCAGAGCCAGGATGTGGACCCAGCAGTCTGACCCTCAATTATAGAGTCTCAACATTCTTCCCATGTGTGTCCACAAGACCCCTACCCCATCCTGCTGTCACTCTATCTCCAGCATACAGAGCAGTACACCACATACACTAAACACTCATAGTATTTGAATTATTGAAGAAAAGAATGTAAATGGATGGATGAATTAGTGAATGAATACAGGCTGAGAATATAAGTTCAAGGAGGATCACGATGAACTCTCAGAGGTTGAATGCACAGTGGTTTTTTGGAGAGGGTTGGGGTATGAGGCACATGTCCTCTACTATGAAATTAGGGCCAGGCCAGGAAGACCATTGTCACCCCCAAATCACTTTTAGCGACCCCCATCACTGAAGCCAGAATCCTGGGGCAGCCAGAACAGTTGAGCCCTCACAGAACCCGAGTTCCTCCTTCTAATGAATCCAGGCTGTTCATAAGCATTGCAAGCCCCTGCTCTGTCATCACACTGTGGACAGGGGCTTTCTCAGGCCTGTTCTCCTTTAGTCCCTGGAATAACCCTGGGAAGGTCACAGCTGCCCATTTCCTCGGCAAAAGAAGTGTGTTTAGTGACTTCTTTGCACAGTGTACTCAGTGACAAATTAAACATGGAGCTTACACTCAAACTATCAACAAGCTATGCAGGGCAAAATGAGAGAGGAGCAGGTGGAAAAGGGAATGGACACTGGCTTGGAGAAGGGCAGGTACGAATTGAGCTATTCTGAAAAGATGACACCTAGGACACTCAGTTCAGTGAGGCTGAGTTACTTGTCATGTAGCCCCCAGCTAGGAAGTAATGGAGTGAGAATACCCCAACTCTGACTTCCGCATGCTGGCCATTCCCGCTGGCTGTTCCTCCGGGAGTCCCTTGGAAAGCGCTTTGTCCCTGGGAAAGCTGGGAGTTGGAAAGAGGACAATTCCTAGCAAACAAATCTTTTTTAGGTATTTGAAGATTGTATATGTGATCAATTGAATTGAATTGGGAAACAAAAAGTAGCAAGTCAGTCACTGTATCCACTCCTCTTGGAGATGACACGAGTCCACCGGTTGAGGAGCCATATGGCTGGACGACATTCTATAGGGATTCATGGAACGAGTTCTGCCCCCGACCTCACTGTGGTCTGTGCAGGGTGCCCAAACCCCTGGCACCTTTTATGTAGTTCCATGGTGAGCATAAATCTGTCCCTTCCAGCTTACCTTTTCCCCCTTCCTATTCCTCTGGATGCCCTCATAAAATTTAAAAGCTTTGCCTGTCAGACTGCACTTCCCAGGCCCTAAAACTGGAGACTTGGTTCATACCTGCTGTTTCATTGCACTGGCCCTGCAGGAGCCATGGAGATGGCCCACATTCTGATTATGGCCTCTATTCCCTCCAGACCAGGCAATACCTCATGCAGCTGTTATCGCCTCTTTGCCATGCACTCATTGATAAATCCTGAGGTCACTTTCCAGCCCTTATCTCACTCAACCTATCAGCGCACCTTCCTTCCTGAAACACTTTTCAGAACGTTACCTTCTCTCGGCTCTCCTGCCTCCCAGGATGCTCCTTCCCAATCTCCTTGGCTGGTTCCTCATCTCCCTGACCTGATTTTGGAGTGGGGGAGGGGTCCCCCAGGGACCAATCCTCAGCGCTCTTCTCTACCTTATCTGCTCATCCCTCTTTTTATTTCTACACTGAGGTCTACATTTATAGCTTCCACTCAAATTCTCCATTCATATGAAGTCTCTAAATTCATTTTTCCCACCAGCTGATAGAATCTTCACTTGGATGGCAAACTCACAGCTCAAACTTAACAGCGTTAGAACCAACCAGCTGATTTCTCCCTCCACTGGCCCCAGTCCTGGTTCTCACCCAGGCTTCTCAGCTCAGCAGATGGCAGCTCCATTCTGCCCATTCTGCCCCTCCTTCTCACCATCTCTCCCGCTCAGTACCACAGCCCGAGTCACCATCCACAGTTGTGTATGATAAGTAACCTCGTAACTGGTTCCCTCCTGTTGCCCCTTTCTCAGCCCTAGAGTCTACGCTTCCCACAGAACCCCCCACTATCCCCCTCACTGTGGCTCCATCCTCACAACCATGGCTGCGGTGCTGAGGACCTCATCCTGTGCTCCAACTCTGCTGGAGTGACTTCCCTACGTTCAGCCACAGCTGCTGATATTATTACCACTAACAATAGTCATTGTGGTTAACCACTAACATAGGTAGCATACCGTGCAATTTACAGAGTGACACCATTGGCGGCCACAGCAGGTTGGTGAGGTAGGCAGGGCGTCTTGTACAGATGAGGTAAAGGAAACACAGACAGAGATATTCAGCAACTTAGACAATGTTTTCCAGGTATTAAAAATCTTAGAGACCAAACAGAGCTAAATAAGTGAATTTACAGAGGCCTTCCCCCAGGTCAGACACAGGTGCGTTCACAAGTTTTAACCACTTTATCTTCACCTCAGCTTTAAGGTCTGACTGTCATTTCCTTCATTGCAATCCTTCCACTGAATCCATGCAGCTGCCGACCTTTGACCTAGTATCTAGGCCTCTCAGTGTCTCATATTGATCATCTGCTGGTAACATCTGCCTTACCTTCCCTGCAGTTTGTAACAGATCACTTCCACCCCTGACATTCTAAGACTCAGGTACCCGCTGCTGATGTGACTTAAGCCAGACATTGTGCTTGGCAGTTCTTCACACTCTCCATCCTTTATGCTGTCCCACTTGTACCCAGTTAACAGATAAGGAAAACTGAGGCCTAGAGAAGTGACATGAGATGACCAGATTCTCAGTCCCTGTGTGACAGGGCTGGGATCTAAACTAGGGCTCCTGGCTTTACATTCTGGGCAGCTTCCACCCATACTTCCACTCCTCCATTGCCAAGGTGAATTGCAGGTTTTGGAAGGATTACCATCCCCTAGCCTAGTGGTTGGCAAACTGTGGCTCGAAAGCCACATGTAGTTCTTTGGCCCCTTGAGTGTGGCTCTTCCACAAAATACCAAGTGCGGGCACGCACGTACAGTGCGATTGAAACTCTGTGGTTCATGCACAGAAGTCGGTTTTCAGCTCTCAAAAGAAATTTCAATCGTTATACTGTTGATATTTGGCTCTGTTGACTAATGAGTTTGCCGATCACTGCCCTAGCCAGTCAGTCGTCCTACAGCTGTTCACTGGGTTCTTGTGTGCACAGTGCTGTGTGGAGCCCACCTGTTCAGTGGTGAAGGAGAGACGGTCTCCACTAATACTGTCTAGTGGGAGATGCAGTTGTCACATGAATTCTCCAGAGAATGAAATATCAAGAGTCCCGAGCACAACCAAGAAGCAGAGGGGGCTGGAGTGGGGGGTTAGGGGGAGGTTGCAGTACCTCAGGGACCAAATCCAGAACAACACTCATGGTGGTGACAGCAAAGCTCAAACTTTTGTGGTATCACAGCTGCAGTGTGAGTATCATGGCGGGCTAAGGAAATGCTCGGCGACCCAGGCGGACAGAGGCTCTTCCCTGGACAGGGAGACCAGGCAGGTTTTGTGGGAAGAGTCAGCAGGAATCACTCAGGGGAGGGTGTTAGGGCCAGGCCTGCAAGTGGACTTGTGTCCCATTGGCCAGAGCCAGTTGCATTGCCTTGTCCCCTGTAAGGGAGGCTGGAGAAGCCATCTAGCCAGGTGCCAGGAAGGGAGGACCCGGGTTTGGTGAGCAGGTAGCCCAATTTGGAGGTAGTCAATGCAGCTTCCCTAAAAAAGTGCCATTTCCAAAGAGACCAGGCAACCAGGCTCAGCCTGTGTTCAGGCAGCACCCAGGCCAGCAGGTGAATGGAGCAGCCCAAGTCCTACTCTCCCGGGGTCCCAAGGGGCATGACGCCTACAGATGAGAATGGCCCCTACAGGCCCCAAGCGGGGGCTGCTTCCGGCCAGAAAGGCCCTCACTCTGTTGTCAGCCTGTCCAAGGGCTCTCTCCAGAGAGAACCCAGATGATCCTCTCCGAGAGCGTCAGGGCTGCTTGCCTGCTAGAAGCTGCCTTTCAGACCCGTCAGGCTAAAGATTTTAACCCGAGATTTAAAAGGACCAGAGATCAAAAGCAGATGCTCCTGGAAGACACTTCAGCCTGCCCAGCCGTCTGGGGACACGGCTACGGAGGAGAAGACAATTCATCACGGAACCATGCGAGCCCCCGTTCAATAATAAACAGATGTATTATGGGGGGAAAAGAAAGGGATGGGTGTCAGCCCCTTGATTCATTTGTCTCCCTCTCAAAATCACCGCCATCCCGGGCTCCGGAGGGCAGGCGCGGGCGCTTTGAAGCGGAGACATCATGTCAGGGAAATGGAAACATTTCACGTTGTAAATCCTTGGGGTTGTCAGAGAAACCCTAATGAGAGGGGAAGCTTCTGGGGGTGGTGGGGAGCACCCAGGACTGGTTTGGGGGAGAAACTGAAAGGCTATTCTGCGAGACAAGAACCTGGCCCCCTCCCCTCCTGCTTGACCCTTTCGGCACCGTTCCCCAGCCTCGAGATGAAGCAGACCTGTTTCCCCAGGGTGCTCCTGTCTGCGGTGATACCACCGATACCACCGTTTTGGCCCTTCTTGCTCTTGGCAACATCCACCTGCTTTGCTCAGGTTAAGACTGTTTTATTAACTATATCCTATAATCACCACCCCACCCCCAGGGCTTTCACAGCTTTCACTTAGATGATGCATCTGAAAACATTTTGAAAGCCATAGATGTAAGTGTGATTGCCTCCTAAGACAAGGTATCTCTTGTCCTCTATTTAGGAGAAACTGAGTCATGACTCACAAACCCCACCCCGATCAAAACCGCTCGCAGACCGAGAGAGCTAGTAAATCTCAAAGCTAAGATCTGGAGTAATCAATGCTGTGTTTGGAATCCCACTTCTGCCACTGAGAGCTGTGTGACCCGACCAAGCCACTTGACCTCTCTGAGCCTGTTTTCATGTGGCAAAATGGGAATAGTAAGACTAGGAACCGCTGCCCACCTCTGATTGCTGGGAGGATTGAGTAAATATGTGTAATGTGCTTGACTCATTCAGTAAACTGTCCCTGTTAATTCTTCCAGATCTGCCTCCTAGGTAGATCCACAGGAAGGTGTGGATTATTGACCCACTTCACATTTGATTAAACTCAAGCTTCAAGGGGGAAAGACCCAGACAACTTTACATAGGGAGCTAGAAGCCAGCCCCTGTGAGCTCGCCCTCACTGCTTTCTCCACCCCATCCCACTCCCACTTCCATGTTCTCGAAACTGTGGACCTGGTGCGATGATGAAGCTGTGGAGGTACCGAAGGCTGCAGACAGGCGACTGGTCAGAAGCCAATTAGAGATGAAGAGGTCCAGACCAAGGCCTTGGGAATGTAGAGGAGAAAAACCAGTTGAACATATATTAGGTAAAATCCCACTAGACCATATTTCTGCCTAATTTGCCAGTTTGCCCCCAGCTCCTAGCACATGCCTAGCAGTCAGTAAGCAGGTAATACCTCTTTATTTTTTTTAATTGTTGAATGAATGAATGAATGAATGAATAAAAGAAGCAGAAGGAAGACTCACAAATGACTTCCAGGTGTCTGGCTTGGCATATTCACTGAACTAGGGAGCACAGAGAAAAGAGCAAAACTCGGGGAGTGATTTATGATAGAATCAGATAACTTTTAAACTTCCTTTGTGTGCAAGATCTAAAGGCTATAAATTCAATTCTGTCCAATCAAATGGACTTTCACTAACACCAGTAAGTGTCCAACAATGAGGAGAGGTGGAGAGGGACAATAACCAAACCCAGGAGATCCCCAGCTATGTAGGATGGCCAAGGGTAAAGGTCAGCCAACCCAGCACGTGCATGTGTGGTAGAGAACAAGCTGAGCTTAGAGAACATGACCTCCCTGGGAGCTGGGTTGATCACAGAGGGCTTTCTGGAGGAGGTGGGACTTGAACTGATGGGTTAGATGATGAATTGGGTTTGAGAGAGGATAGAGGCACCATAGAGCAAAGGTTTGAACCTGATGATGGGTCCTGGGTGTGAAGGAACTTGTCTAGTAAAGGACCTGGCATTGAGCATGCACCAATGAACTTCCAAGTTCCTTTATCTCATTTCCTATATTCTTGACCAGTAGCTACAAAATAATGATTCTCTTCAGCCATATGCCTGAAGGTTGAAGGCATTCCAGACCCATAAATATTATTTCCAAAACCAACTGATGCATGAAACTAGACTTTGATTAAATATTACAACCAGCACTTGGTAATGAAGCATGAGACTGTCATTTATCAGCAAGAAATGTGGACATAATTCATTAAGCTCTTTTGAGCTCTCTCTGAGCTGAGTACTTGGGACAGAGAGGCCTGGAGAGGTTATATTTTGTTTTGGCTGGTTGTGGGACTTGTTTCTAAATGGCTCCTGAAAACCATTAACTCCCCAGGAGGCCCCCGGCTGCTGCCCTCCAAGTGTCCTGGCCATTGAGCCACTTGGAAGGTCTCTATTTATCACCACAGACTCCCTGCCTTTTCCCTTCATGCCAGAGATTTGGTGGGGAGGTGTGTATGGAAGCTTCTCCTGCTACATTAAACTGCTGACCCCTCCCACAGCTACAGGACCTGTGTGTGTGGAGAGACTAATCATCCATTCATTCAATAGTGCTTGATAGCTACCAAGTGGCGGACACCATAATGGGCACTGGGGATACTCTGAAGAACAAAACACAGCTCTTGCTTTCAAGGAGTCCACAGCCCAAAGCGGGTCAGCAGTATGTAGACAATACACAGTGATACCAACCAGAAGAGTGAAGGAGACACCTAGCCTTGGGAGTCAGGGAGGCCTTCCTGGAGGAGGTAAGAGCTAAGCTGAGGCTCAAAGCCGCAGGAGTTAGTTAAATGAGGGGGACAGAGAATAGTGCTTTATATATAGGGAACAGCATGTGCAAAGCCCTGGGGGTGATAGAAAGCATGGAACCTTTGGAAGAGCGAAACAATATTGGTATGAATAGGACTTCAAGAATGAAGCAGGAGGTGGTGGGAGCTGTGACTAGAGAGCTAAACTGGATCAGGTCCAGGAAGTCCTTGAACTTTACCCTGTTTGGGGATTTAGAGTGGCCTGGAGAGTGAGAAGCCTTGCTGTGATCAGCTTTGTGGCTTTAAAAGATGTCTCTGGCTGCCGTGTAGTGTGTGGACAGTAGGGGGGCAGGGAGTGGATGCCATCAGAGAGATTGGGATGAATGAGATCTTTCACTCCAAGTCTCTGTGGACCTCCAAGTAGGTGTGTAGGTGTGGGAGGTTAGAGTCAGGATAAGTAGGATTTGCTGCAGCAATGAGCAATCCTAAAACTCTGAGCAGCTGCAAGCAACAAAGGTTTATTTCTCATCTCTGTTGCATGACTGTCACAAATAGGGGGGCAGGGAGTGGATGCCATCAGAGAGATTGGGATGAATGAGATGTCTTTCACACCGAGTCTCTGGGGACCTCTGAGCAGCCGCTCTCTGCCCCATGGAGAGAGAACAGGCCGATCTCATTCTGGCTGTAAAGCTTCCACCGAGAAGTGGCGAACACCATTTCCATTCACTTTTCATTGGCCAAAGCAGTGACCACTTCTGTTTTCAAAGCGGGTAGGAAAGAGCCTCTCCACTCCAGGAAGACCAGAGAACCAGACCTATTTATGGATATGAGGCTGGCGGCTCTGCAACTTTCCCATTACATAAGCATCACAAACATGGGTCTGCTGCTTTTAGAATTTATTTCCATGTACCTGGTCACATATCACCCTCCCACCAGCCCTGGGAGGCAGGCACAGTCTCCCCTCCCAAGCCACCAGGCTCAGCTTCCTAAAATCCCCACGGAGAGAGAAGTAAGGGTTCAGGAACTTCAGAGCCTCTGGGAAAGTTGGGGTGGGCGTAGCCCTCCCAAATGCTTTGTGCCTATTTTTTAACTTCCACTAAAATAAGAAATAAAAGCAACTTGGTAAATAAAGAGAAAGCCAATGACATTTACACATCTAAGTGAGACATCACGGAGACCGAACCAAGGCTTTGCGTTTGCCACCCTCTGTCAGACTGAGCAGCTGCCTCCCAGTAGTTGGAGCAAAATGATTGCAAATGTGTTTTGCTTTGGTGCAGACATTACATGTGCCCTAGGGCCTTTTATTTATTCTGGAGCTGGTTAACCAAGCTGATATCTTGCTTCTATGACACAGACGAGGGCGTTAGGCTCCTGGTTCCTCCAGCATCTCAGAGCAACCACCCCAGATAGAGGCCCACGCTTCTTCTTTCTCTGTCTTCTCCACTCTGTCTTCCCTCAGCCTTCCTCTCTGACTCCCTCCCCACTAGCTATCTCCCTCTTGCTGCCGGTAGGTCTGAGTTTCAGTGGATCTGCACATCAAGCTTGAAAATCAGCATTTTGACTCAGAGAACTGAGGCAGTGTGATAGCAAGGGCTCTGACTTGGGATTCAATTTCACTTCTGCTGCCTAGCCAGAATGTGGCCTTGGACTAGTTGCCACCCTGAACCTCCCTTTCCTTGTCTGTCATCTGGGGCAGGGCAGAGAGCAGGGGTGCTGTGAGGAGGATGTGAATGAAGGTGTGGGAAGCCAGGCGCTGCGTCTGAGAAAGTGAAAGCACCTAGAGTAACAGTCGTCGTCACAGCACACTTGGGGAGAGATGCTGGGTTCCTGAGGGACTTCCCTGAGGTCATACTGTTAGCACCTAGTGGAGCAGGACCTGCCGTGTGTCCTGGGAGTGAGCAGCTTCTGCTCCGAGATTTTCTTCTTGATCCCTGGGTCCCTGACCCCCATGGGCACTGCTTACCTGCCCCCTTCCTAACAGTCATCTCTGCTTTGCCCTGAGAGGCCTCAGTCGTTCCTCACTCCCATCTTCCTCACTGAAAAGAAATGTCCCCAGAACTACCCACTAGGGCTATTTCCACAGGGCCTGACGAGGAGGTCTGTGCGAGTCCCCACACCCCTCATGTTGATTGCAATGTGTAGTGCTCCCAGAGCGTGTCCCTGCTGCAGCCAACGCTGGGACCCAGGATCTCGGCCTGCTTCTCCTCGAGAAGGCGCTCTCTGTCTGGCACACAAGGTGACTGTCACACAGGCAGACTGTGCATGTCAAGGTCAAGGTTAGCAGACTGCTCCATCTGAACCAAACATCAGACATGCCAGCCTTTTCAAAGCTCAGTCCCTCCTCTTTGGTCCCTGGGAGGAGGGTCGACTACTGGAGGGAGCTGAGAAGAGACCCCCCCTCCACCCCCCAAGAATTGCAGGAGTGCAGCAGAGAGCTAGTGTGAAAGCCGAGCCAGAGGAGGTGCCATAGGGTGGAGGAGGGGGTGAGGAGACTGCCTTGGCAGCAGAACGGACGAGATCGTTCTGGTGGGCACGCAGGCATACATGGGCGGTCACCACAGTGACGTCCCTACGTGTGGTAGCAGCCGCAGGGGATGCGAGGCGGGACATGCTTCTGCCTTTGGAACCCGGCATTTGCTGGTGTTTACATAGGGAGTGGAATTAATTAAATGCCTCGGGGCCTCCTCGGTTGCTGAAAATAAACCCAGCCAGGCCCCCAGCAGCGTGCCCGCCTGCCTGCCTCACTGTTGTGGAGCGAGCGTCTGTGGGATCTCTCCAGGCTTCACAGGGCAGGCGGCGTCCATGGCTCACACGCCCGGGATTAGTGTGTCTGCCACTCTCTCCCCACAGGCAGGATGTCAGAGCCAGATGTGGCTCTGAGCCCTGTGTGACTCCCCACGGGTGTGCAGACACATGGGCACATTCAGACAGCCAGAGGCACACAGAAACACACGCAGATCCATGCAAATAAGCACAGGACCACTGGGACACACACACACACACACACACACACACACACACACGCACACATACACATGAGGACATGGACATTCATGGACACAAAGATGCCAGGAGCACACAGGGACACGTGGTGTTTGAGGGACAAAGCCAGGCTTGCTTGACCGCAGGTTCCTCTTCATGACTGTAGGAGGCGTGAGCGGATGGGCTCAGGTCAGCTGACCTCTGGGAGGCAGATCACCTATTCCTCTGGACGGAGCCTCATTTCTTTTCGTGACCATCAGTTGTAGAAAATCTCTGTCTTGGATTTGATCTGAGATGTTATTCTCTCCCATTTTCGCTGCTTAACTATATCCTGTGTGTCTATGCAGTGCACAGCACGGTAGGAGGGTCAGTGGGAACTACGAACATGAACCAGACCTCAGTGTTTGGAGGCCAGGACCCTGTATCTGGTGCACATCTCAGCTGGGGACCCTGAGGAAGTCTAGTGACCTGCCCAGGGATGGAATCAGTCATACCGAAGAGAAAACGTGGCTGTAGCCTCACTGTAAATGTCAGGTTTAATGGGTAGCATTTCAGGCTGCATGTGAGCGTGTGCGTGTGGGGGAGAGGGAATCCCTGTGGCTATCTCCATAGGAAAACGTCCGGTTTCGTGGGCTCAGGAAGAAGTCTCGGTGGAGTGTTAACCTGCTTTTAACAACTTGGAGCAGAGGCTGTTTCCTGTCTGGGAGGGGCTGATCTCCACTTAACACCTAAGGCTCAGCCCACCCTAGAGACACATTTTAAACCTCTTAGTCGGAACCGTGAGCCACTCAGCACTGACCTTCCCTCAGTGTGCAGAGCCCTGGGTGACAGCTGACCGTGTCACCAGAACCCTTCAGGACCTGCGAGTCCATGGGCACTGATGTGTAAGGAGACACTAGATTGAGGAACTCCTCAGAAGTAGTGAGTGGGGAGACAAGAATTACCATTTTTCACTTCTGAACCTCAGTCTTTTCATCTCTAAAATGGAAGGGTGAGAGGGATAGAGCTTATTTTATCTCTAATGTCCCTTCCAGCTCTGTTTTCAATTATTCCATGCATCCCTGGACTCCAGACCCCCTGGCAAGCATAACTATTGCCAGGGTCTCCCATTAACCCTCTGTGCCTCTGTCTACTCTTATCCTTTCTGCAAAAGACCTTTAGGAGCTGTGCTCACTGTGTGGGGTGATGAGGGCTATAGGAAAGGACTTCTATTCCAACTTGTGGTTGGGAAAACCAAGGTTCTGCACTAGACCACACAGCTCCTTGAACGTGGCTGGGCTTGGTGCCAGGCCAGCTGACCATCCCTGCATTCTACTCTCTGCCAGTGGCTACCAATCTGAAGCATCCAGAAGGCAGGTGCCAGCTGAGAGGATCTGTGGTTCTTGCATCTATCAAGCCTGTAAGGTTCTCCATTAAGCGCATAAGGATTTGCAAACAGCCTAGCCCCCTCCCCCTCCTTACCTGCTGGTAAATGCCTTTTGTCTTTTAAAATCCAATTCACAAGTCCGCTTCCTCCTACCTCCTTTGAACAGAACCACTGCGTTGCTCACTCAGTTACTGACTTTGCCTGGTGGGAATTCACCATGGGACCCGCTGCTCCAGCATTAGACAAGGGCTCTCTGGGCAGGTTTCCAGTTTTACAAGCTGTGTACTCTGTCCTGACCTCTGACAGGCAGGCAGTCTTCTTTCTGCATGACAAGGCCACGGCCTGACCATGCCTGCTCTGAGCCATGTGACAGTGAGTTCTCCCATCATACATCCCCCCTTAGCATCGGCATCCTCTTATGGCCCTTGTTCTTAGGTAGAAAGCCAGGTTTTGCCTTTAAAAGGGGAAAAAAGGCAAAGACCAACTTTATTTAGTGTAAAAATGGCTCCCAAGCCCACTGCCCTTTGCATTTGTTCCTGACCACATCAAATAATGTCCCAGGCCACATTCTCGTCCCTGGACCTGGCACACAGTAGGTGTTTGCTGGGCCACAGAGGCCTTGCATTATTCGAAACCTGTTCAGACCTCCCCACAGTTCTCCACGGGGAGTGGGAAATCAGTCCCCTAGTCTAGACAGGAAAATCTGGTTGTGTGGACACATCTGGAAGGCAGTGCTGTGTTTCGAATCACAGCCGACACTCTGCTTCCTTGTTCTGGCCCTGTGGACTTGCTCCGCGCAGCACCGTCCCCCTCGCCCCAGCCACACGCTGAAGGCGGCCCTGACTCCCTTTGGTTGTAAAGAGTGTGTGTGTTTGCAGCGCTTTAGATAGTGAGCCAGAAATGAATGTGTCCACTCAGAAAATCTGGTGGAAAATAGCAAATAAAGACTGTGAACCTGGCAATAGCATCACAGACACTTCAGGAACGCTCCCTTTGTGACACTTGGGCAAGCCACACACCGCCCTTTTCCCCTCCCCGGTCCTGGGTTCACATGTGGGAGGCACCCGGGCTGGCAGGCACAGGAGCCCTGAGGAGCCCCACGGGGAGCAGCCTCCCAGCCTGGATGCCTCACACCCCTAGCCCTCACACCCTTCCTGTGACCTTCGTTTCTCCAGTCTTCAGGCAACTAGAGGGTTTCTCTATCCCCTGAGGGAGCCAGATTCTCCCCAAGACTCTCCTTCCCTTTATATATAAAAATAACTTCTAAGGATCAGTCTGCATGGGACTACTTCTGTGATTCCTGGCCCTTCAAAACCTCACTAACAGGCCTCCGCTCTCCCCTGGGCCCTCAGGGCTCTGCTGCCCTCCAACAAACTGCCTTACCTCTCAGAGCCTCAATTTCTTCTTGTGTACAAGGATGCTATGTCCCACCCACCTCGTGGAGTTGCTGAGAAGCAAGTGGAGTGAAGACTATACAAGGCTGCGGTGTTACAAAGAAAAGAGTGCCAGAGAGTAGTCAGGTGTGGGCAGCCTGGGCAGCCACAGGGCCAATTGGTTGTAAACACTGCCAGGGCTCCCAGGATGCATGTTGGGGGGGGGGGGGGCGGAGGAACAAAGCAAGCCTGGTTCCATCTGAGAGCGGTCCATGGGGCAGGCTCCTGGAAAAGGCACCCCTGGGTTGATGGGTGGGACCTGGTCAGCACGTAGGAATAATAGCTGTGGGCTGTCACCCCTTTGGCATCTCTCATGCCATTTGATGCTTAGCTTTTCATAACTAAGAATGAGAGGGAATGCTTATATGGCACAGGGTGCCAGGCTCTGTCTTAAGTGCTTTAAAAATATCAACACATTTAACCTCATCAAAACCCTATAAGGGAGGCAGTTGATATTATCCCCAATTTGCAAACAAATAGAAGCACCCATAATTCAAGTAACTTGCTCATCACCAGCTAGTATGTGAATCTGGGCAGTCTGGTGACTGAGTCAGATATTAATGCTAGGCCACGTGGCTTTCCCAAGGTTATGCAGCCATTCTCTGACTCTCTCACTTCACTTGTCCCTTTGCATTACCCCTCCCTCACCTCGCTTTTCATTCCCTCACCCCACTCACCTCTGCTGGGCTGCCTCCTGAAGCACATGGAGGTGGAAGCAAGTACCTGGGCTGGGAGTTGGGACTCTTGAGTTCTAGTTCTGTCTGCCATGCTCCTAGTGAGACCTTGGGTCCGTCATTCATCTCTTCACACATCCATCTATTCCTTCATCCGTTATTCTTCCCACATCTCCCTGTGGTGGCAGGGGAGGGTGGCAGCCAGTGTCTATGAGGCCAAGGGATGCAGTGGCTGGTCAAGCTCATCTGGAATGACAACAGCCTGAGTCATGTCCCACCCAGACAGGGAGTGGAAAGTCACCCCAGGAGACCAGACGTGGGTCCAGGGGGACTAAACTAGCCAGAAAGTATGTGACAAAGTAGACATGAGCAGATGAAGAGAGGGTTCCCCAGAGAGGATGGAAACAGCACCATTGTGACTCCCTGTGGGCTGCTCTCCCAATGGTGACTGAAGCTCCAGGGAGCACTGGCTGACACACCTGGTGTGTCACAGGTATAAGAGCTGCCTTCTCTTCTAAGAGTCCACAGTACAATGGGTCGTGAGTAGAACTTGTTCCCACAGGGGCAAGTGTGGAATGACTCCCGTCCCGGTTGTCCCCAGTTCTCTCCCAGGAGCAGAGCAGTGCACAAAGGCACAGGCCCCTGTTGGCCCTCTTGGACCCACCCCGCCTCAGAGAAGCCCCAGATCCTTGCAGAGACCTTGTTGCCTTTGCTTGTACCAATAGGACTTGCTGGTGACAAGAGCTAATGGCTTCCAGGGAGCCTGGAGGAAATGGGTGAATGAGGTAAAGAAAGGGCATGGGATGGAGGTCCGAGGACCAAGGCCCTTGCACAGACTCTGCCACTAACCTGCCTGGTCCCATGGGGAGCCCCCACCTTTCTGTCCCCATCTGTGAAGCAGTGAATGAGGGGGCACGACCAGCCCCTTTAACACATCTTCCCACCTGCCCTGACTATCTCCCCTCCTGAGTCCTGCAGGAGTTGGCCATCAAGGGTGAAAGGGTCACACCGTGGGAGGCCAGCACATTCATTCAGGGCTCTGAGTTGCTCATTGGGGGTGGGGAGAGCTTTTCTTTTCTTTCTCTTCTTAAACAACAATGTAATTTTCTTGGAAGTGAATGTATTTCCTCTGCTGACTCCAAGCCATTTTGCCTCTTATCAGATTTCAAACCTGATCCAGGTCTGGTCCTGGTTAGAGTGTGTGTGTTGGGGGGGGGGGGGGGGGAGGGAGCCCTTCTGATCAGCAGGTGTGCAGAGCTTTCCAGGTCCTTCCAATTTCCCCCCACCCCCAGTCCTGCCCAGCCCTCTAGCTTCAGCCCTGGTGACTCTCAGCTTCTTACCATTGGTGCATCCTTGGGCAAGCGACCGTGCCTCCGTTTCCTCAACTGTAAAATGGAAATTATAGTACCACCTCATAGACTTGCTTGTGAGGATGGAAAGAGTAGACACAGGTAAAGCACTTAGGACCCTGCCTGGCATATAGAAAACTGGTGAGTGTATCTGCCGTTGTTGCTATGATTGCGATTATGATCGTGCTGTGTGCTCTAACCCTGAAGAACATCGCCCTGCTGCCCTGATACTTTCTGAAATTCAGTGCCTCCACATCTTCCCTAGGCTGTTCCTTCTGCCTAGGTCCAATTCAGGCTGACCTGTCGTTTCTGGCACACTTAATGGACCACTGATCGCGCTCTGACTCTGCTTCCTGTTGCACTTGGATCACACTTAGAGCACATCATGCTGCTGCCTTCTCCCCTCACAGGTCTGTCTCCCCACCAGACTGAGAGGCTTGAGGAACTGTAAGTAATTCACCCCTCTGCGTCCCTAACACAAACACAGGCCTGGGGCAGGGGGTGGGAGCTGTGTTCATCTCTCCGTAAATGGTGCTGGGAGACAGGAGGGGGACATGGCCCAGGAGGTTCCACGGCAGGTGATGATAACCACACTGCGGGACAAGAGGTTTCTTTCTGACTGAGGCTGGGGGCGGGGGGAGGGGGGGAGGACTGAGCTCAGAATCTGAGGAAGAGGAGGTGAGACTGAGTTTTCAGTTATTTATGAAAATGCTTTAAAGGTGTAAGTTGTTCTTCAGATACCAGCACAGAATTCCCATCAGCGGGACAGGCATCAACAGCTCCAATCACTGTGTGGCTTCTGGCATAGTCAGTGTTGGATACTTTGGCAAACTACTATAGACTGGGTGGCTTATAAACAGCAGAAATGTATTTCTCATGGTTCTGGAAGTCCAGGACCAGATTCAGGTGAGGGCCTGGTTCATTCACAGCACTCATCCCTCTGTGTCCTCACGTGGTGGAAGGGACAGGGGAGTGCTCAGGGGTGTCTTTTATAAGGGCACTCATACCATTCATGTGGGCTCTGCCCTCATGACCTAAAAACACCTGCAAAAGTTCCTACCTCCAAACAGCACCACTTCAGGGATTAGGTTTCAATGTGAATTTGGGGAACATAAACATTCAACCCGTTCAGTGTCTGTCTACTGATTAGACCCTGACCGATACACTGGGGCCCCCAGTTTCTTGTTGGTGTGATGCAGTAGGTCTAAAAAACAACCTCTGCCTTCATACCCTTCATACCTCTGCCCTCCTTCCTTAGAACAACCTCTGGGGGCCAGTTCTGGTTGCCTTGATGGCCTCCAAGTGCTCTTTGCTTTGCCCTGATTTTTCAAACCATGTGTAACTGGGAGGGAATGTATGCCATGTGCTTCTGATTCAGCTCCCCTGTGCTCAAGGCAACGTGATTCTGCGTAATATCTGATGGCCTTCAAGCCTCAGAAATATGTTCCTCAAGCCTTCTTTCCCTGCCCTCTACCCGCCTTCTCCCTTGACAAAGAGGAAGCAGCCTTTGCCAAGAATTAGTCAACTCCATGGCCCCAAGACTTGGCAACGTGCTTCCTGCCACCCCTTGCTAGGTATCTGAGCTTAGAAGGCTGGGAACGATCAGAATGGAGACCAGGAATGCACCATTCTGTTGGAGACCAAGGTGGTGCACACCTACCTAAACAGATCGATGTGCCTGTCCTGGTGATTATAATGAGTGCCCTGTCCAGTGCATGATGGGCCTATGGCTCTAAACCATGTGTTTATGTTCAACAAGCCTGGAGAGTTTTCCTTTTCTTTTTCCTCCTATCATGCCATTATCTGCTCACCATTTAGTAAACTTATTATTGAGAATTAACTAAATTCTAGGCAACGGAGATAGGAATATGGATAAAACAGCTCCTGTCCTCCAGTGGGGAGAAACTGACACTTTAAGAGACAGCCCCATGCTGTGGGGCCCTTTTGGGGAAGCACAGATATATAGGATGAACCTCGCTCATTTGGGGGAAGGGGAAGAGAGAAGAGGAAGAAGGACCAATCAGAGAATCTTCAGAGGGGCATTCTCCCTGATTGTTGTGTGATGCTCATGGGCAGGGTCCAGAGCAAAGCCTTGGGGAGGAGGGGTGGCTGAGGACAGACATCTCTATTTTTTAAAAATATATTTTTATTGATTTTTTACAGAGAGGAAGAGAGAGGGATAGAGAATTAGAAACATCGATGGGAGAGAAACATCCATCAGCTGCCTCTTGCACACCCCCTACTGAGAATGTGCCCGCAACCAAGGTACATGCCCTTGACCGGAATTGAACCTGGGACCTTTCAGTCCGCAGGCCGATGCTCTATCCACTGAGCCAAACAGGTTCCGGCCAGACATCTCTATTTTTACAAAAATGACTGAGGACACCTGCCACTCTGGGGAAGATGAGGTGTCATGGTTCAAAGTTCCCAGAAGTTTCTAGGCTGATTGTAGCCGAGTGGAGTAACATTCCCAAGTTGGACCTTGCTTTCGAGTGGAAAAAGCCAAGTCCCACCTATCCTCTTATTCAGTTCTCCTTCCCTCCATCCTTCCTTCCTTCATTCAGATGTGTTCACCGAGCACCAGTGACCAAGCTGGGAACAGTCAAGTGCAAGGTCAACCGGCCTTGGTGTCCTGAAGTATCTGGCTCAGGGATTCATGTCTTAAAAAATGACACTCTCCTCTAGATGGCAAATACCAACGGGCCCGGGTACTGCTGAGTTTCCCACCTTGAGGTTTCCTGCAAAATAGCTTCCTTTCCGCATCTCACATTAGGAAGGAATTCAAGAGAAAAGAACAAGGGGATGGCGTCTTCTCAGTAAGCCAGGTCACCTCCTACCCCGTCTGATAAAAGCATTTCCTCTTCCTGCCCTTGAGGTCCTGAAGGAAGTCCAAACCCCACTCCCAGCCTCCGAAGTTGGAGCCTCCCAAACGCTTGCCCCCGATCAAGTATCACTCGCAATGGTTCATCTCCAAGAGTTTTGTTATTGATTCCAGCCACATTTGCTACACTCGTGTTGGTTGCTTCTATTTAAAAACGGAGTAGTTCACGTTGGCCTTTTTTTAGCCCACGTCTCATTGTTTCCCACATATTTCCAGTGAATGAAGAGATTAGTGAGCGCATCGGTATTTTTTTTTTCCTACAAAGGACGAAAGTTAAACATCCTGTTCTGACTGCAGAGAAATTGTAAAGTTTCTGGAATCCATTAAAACCCAGAATGTCACAGGAAAGTTATTCCAGAGCCTGCAAACACACAATTTTACACTTCTGATGTCCATTGGGCATGTTTGCCTGTCCTTGGAAGAGATCACCATTTTCTGTCTTCACTCCCTCCCTCCCTCCCTCCTCTCCTCCTTTCCAGAAAAAATGGAAGGAAGCCAATGTATGTAATGCTAAGTACTTCACAAACATTATCTTATTTAATCCTCCTCCCAGGCCCCTCTGAAGCTCAGACAGGCTGGCGAACTTGACCCAGGTCACCTCGCTAGGAAGCACCAGGTGCTGCCTTCCTCTTGGTGCAGCTTCATCACTTTGCTCTCTTTCTACCACCAGCCACTCCTACTTTCACATCCTGATGCCACCCCAGTTCCTCCCCAACTTTGTAGAAAAGGATAGATATGGAGCCTGTCTGTGGGTGCAAGCCAGAGAAGGACTGACATCTCCGCCTTCCCTCTCTGCTAAAGACCATGTTTTCTCATTTGTTAGCGGATGTGCCACTGCGCACAGTACAGCCAAGAATGATTTCAGAGCATCTGGGTCCACAATCCAAGGCAGCTCTGCAAATGCAGTTGTCATTACACATTTTACTTCCTTGCGGAAACAGGCAGGTGGCTCTGATGTCTGACTGTAGAGCTGAGTGTAGGGAAATCTCTTACCAGCTGGTGAGGGGCAGATTGGCTATGACAGGGCCTGAGGATGAGGGTCTAGCTGGCTGCAGCTTTGCAGTCAAATATGGGCCTTTGAAATCCACTAATAGCCCATTCCTGGACGTAGAGGCCCCCGGGGCCTTTCAGCCTGCCTTCATTTGGGCGCTTGTTAGAAAGTCAGGGAATAACAGGCTTGGACGGGAAGGGTAAGGTAGAGAGGGTCCGCTGAATTGCATCACAGGCACTGCCAAGTTCTAAAGCACAGGAGGAACACAGCCAAGGGGCCTCCTGGCTTAGCCTTCACCTTCATCACAGGACATGCCTTGGGAGTTTTCCAAGATTCTCCTGGACTAAGAAAGGTTTGGGAGGTCTGTGCTGGTGATAATGGATTTGGCAAACAGGGAGTGCTGTCCTGGCCGGGCCACTCACCGGTTCAGAAGCTTCGAAGAGATGGGACCAATGTCTCTCTCCCAGAGTGTGAGCCCTTGTCTTTGGGAAATAGGCAGGGTGGACCCCCTCTTGCCTCCTCAGGGCCACTGGAGAGAAACAGTCAAAACTTCTAAAGTCGAATTATATCTCTTGAGACTTCCCTCATCTCCTAAGAATTAAAGGTCCCTATTTGGGACTTACACAGAGATGTGTTCTCTTTGTTCTTGCCAATCTGACTAGCCCTGAGCTGAGTGGCCTGCCCGCGTCTACCTCTCTCAGACTGGGACCTTCGAGGGGCAGAGCCCCTGGTTCCTGATAGTTTCTATGTCCAGGCTGATCCCCTGCAGGCCTGGGACCCTCTAGCATGTGGACAGGGCTAACCTTCCTGTTGAACATGAGCCTAGCACCTAGTCAATGCAGATGAGCCTCTTGACCTCTAAAGATCAACCATCGTCATAGTAACAATCATCATGGTAACAATGGCCTGTGCACCGTGCTAGGCCCTTTCCATTCACACCTTATGTCACTTATATCGCTGCAGCACCTCTCAGTATTTCCCTTTACAGGAATAAGGAAACCTGCTTAGGTAATATATTGTTTGCAAGAGGAAAGTTGAGATTGGAGCTCAAGGCCCAACTGACTCCCAGGCTGCTGTGTCCCTCCACTGCCCCGAAGTGTCTGCCTCTCTCACGGGTTTGCATGTTTAACTCAAAACTTGGGTCTGGCCAGGATTATGACCACCATTCCCAGAAAGTGAGAGGAGCCCAGAATGCAAGGTTAGGGGGGGTCATTAGAAACTTAATGGTCACATCACAAATGAGAAAATAAGACTCAGATAAAGAATTTAAACTTGGAAGGGATTGTTGCGATCACCTAGGCTAGACCAGGTGTCATCCTGGTTCTGCCAGGAACCAATGACCATCTCTGGAACCAGTCCCTTCCCCTGTGGCACTGAAGGTTGAAATTGATGCTTGCCAGGGCTTAGATTCCCTTGGACCATGAGACCGTCATTTTACTAATAAGACTCTGGGATCCAAAGGAGGAAAGGAAAGTGCCTGCTATCACTCAGGAACCCAGGACTCATCAGAGCTCCGTGTCCTTTGTAGCAAAGATTCAGCTCTGGGTCCATTCCTCCTCACACATGTGAGCCCTGGGCTAGTGTATGAGGCATTCTTTCTAGGTGCCCAGCCCTGTGCCAGGTGAAAGGAGGCGGTGGTTAAGAGACAAGAGAAGGAGGAATCAGGCTGTTCTGCTGGTCAACTCAGCAGGTCACCAGTCTGGCTGCCTGCAGCAGGGTAAGGTGAGCAGCTTAGCTGGCCTGCAGTGGGACATGGGCTTCCATGGGAAGACTTGTTGGAGAAAGGAAACTTAAGCAGAGCCTTTGGGAGTTTGAAGAAGACTTTGAGAGAGAAAGGCAAGAATAGAGGAGCAGAGGTCGTGGCGTGAATCTGTCCAAATCACCCAGCATTGAGCTCTCCAGGACAATGAAAGGTACGAGATGTCAAGGTCGGGGGCCTTTTGTTCACTGTCAGGGCCCTGCACTGATCCAGCCCATGGCAGGCGTTTTCAAACATGTCCTCTGACCAGCAGGATTCACATCTCCGATCCACTCTGTCCTCCGCTGGCCTCAGCTCTCTGTGCTGCATTTCCACATCTGTCAACAGGCCGGGGTTGTGATGAGGGCTGAGTGAGCTCATGAGCACCTGAGGGTTCGGTTAACTGTGAAGAGCTGCCCGGTGAGAGGAGTGATCGTTATCATACCAAGTGGGATGAAGGGATGAGATCAGCCCTGAGATAAAGTTGCCAGGGCTAGAAGGTACTAAGGACTTCGCCCTCCAGAAGGCAGCAGGGCGGAGCCTTCTCCCATTGGGGCAGGTGGAAATGGGGGATGGGCCAATGAGGGTAACCCCTGCTTCTCTTACCAAAGTGGGCAGCAGTGGCCAAGGAAGGCCCCAACCTGGGCTCTGCCTGAGGGCCTGCTGGTACACGCAGAAGCCTCCCCTGACCCCAGCGCCAGGCCAGAAAGGGGCCGCTGCAAAAAGACTTTGGAATTCCACATCCAGAGCTTTACAAGTCAAAACCAAGGCAGGCCATGCCCAAGGCTCATGAGCTACTCTCAGACACAGTTGTTGAAATGGATGGTGGGGGCAGAGGGGTGTTGGAGGTTGATTCTGGATGCAGGGGCCGGGGTCCAGCTGGAGCTCACAAGGGCCAGCTGGGCCCCATGGGCTGTAACCACTGGGCCACAGCACTGGAAGGCAGAGGACATCCAGAGGTGGGAGGATAGGCCAGAAGGAGAAGAGAGGGCAGGAGGAGGAAGAAGAAAAGGAAGGATGAAGAACACGAGCGTCAGGCCCACAAAACCAGGTGCTGGCATGAAGTGAAGTGCCAGCTGTAGGATAGGCAGCCCATGTCTTGAAAAAATGGCAAACTCCATCCTACCTGGTTTGGCTCAGTGGATAGAGCATCAGACTGTGGACTGAAGGATCCCGGGTTCGATTCTGGTTACAGGCTTCTCCTCAGCCTGGGCCCTGATCAGGGCATGTGTAGGAGGCAACCAATTGATGTGTTTCTCTCATGTCAATGTTTCCTTCTGTCTTTCCCTCTCTCTTCCTCTCTTTCTAAAAATTAATGGAAAAATATCTCCGGGTGAAGATTAAAAAAGAAATGGCAAACTCCCAGCAGATAACTCCTCTACTCCTCTCCAAGTTGAGCAGTGGCCATTGTTTGCTTGGCTGTCTTTGTCTTAGGAAGCACCCAGGACCACCGCCCTGACCAAGCCACCACAATCCCCAAGCCAAGACAGGAGCTCTCCACTGCTCCCAGACCCCCTTCCATCTACCCCCAAGCCACCAGCCTGAGGCCCTGCTCGGGGTGCCTGCAGGCTTAGCCACTCCAGGGGGCAAAGGCGAGCTCCTTCTGCCTAGTTGGCTTCTACAGGAGGCCGCAGCCCTGCTGCTCACTGGGTGTGGGCAAGGCAGAATGGAAACGGAGGCTCCAGGGTGGTCACGTTCAGATCTGACTGCACTTACAGGCTGTGTGGACTTGAGGTCGCTTCCCTCTGCTCATGTTTAACCTCATCGTCTAACACGGGATGATCTACTCTACTACTCATTAAGTGTATTAAATAAGATACAAAGTGCTTGGCACAGTGCTTAGCACAGACACTGCTAGCAGTAGTTACCATGTGTGGAGCATTTACTGTGTGGCAAAGGACAGTCCCCGTGTCCAGGGACAGACCACTGACATAAGACAGGGTCTCAGGGAGCGTTCTCTCTCTCCCTCAACTCCTTTATTCATTGTCGGAGGCCTTCTCTGTGCAAGCCCCACTGGGCCCTGGATCAGACCAGTGACCCAGGTGGGGTGACTTGGAGAGACAAACAGGTGAGCAGTCAGGCCTCAGGCAGAGTCTTCAGGAGGAATTTGAGGGATCAGAGTTAGGTACTGAGAAGGGGTCCTTAAGCTTCCCCAAGGAGAGAGCACTCAGGCCTGCAGAAGGAAGGTAGGAAGGTACCCACAATATGGAAGGGCTAGGATGTGGTGAGAGCCCAAGCTCACAGGACCAGAGCCAGGCAGGGCACCTGCGAAGTCTGCAGGCTAAGATGAGCACTCAGGCAGCAACCTCTGGGAGTGGCTTCGGGAAGGAGGCAGGCTGAGGACAGAAAGAGGTCCCTTATTAGGGAGCACCTTCGAAGGACCCAGGGCTGAGGAAGGAGAAGCCACTTCAGGAAAATCCTTGCCTTGCACCAAGACTGACCAATTAGATGCGGAAGGTGCCTTTATAACAGTTGAGTCCAAAGCACCAGAGGATACAGATGAAGAAAGCCATACCACTGTGATGACCCAGCAAGTTGCTGGAGCTTGCCAAAATTGTCCCAAAACCTCCTAGTTGGCCGAAACCAGTTCGGCTCAGTGGATAGAGCGTCAGCTTGCGGACTGAAGGGTCCTGGGTTCGATTCTGGTCAAGGGCATGTACATTGGTTGTGAGCACGTCCCTGGTAGGGGGCGTGCAAGAGGCAGCTGATCAATGATTCTCTCTCATCTATGTTTCTAACTCTCTATCCCTCTCCCTTCCTCTCTGTAAAAAATCAATAAAATATAAAAAACAAAACAAAACAAAAAAAAACCTCCTAGTTGGGGCCATCTTCAGCCGTGGAGGAGCTCTGAGTGACAGCGCCTCCTGCACATCAACAGCCTCTAGTATTTTTTCCTTTTCCTTCTCCTATCCAGGCGCACAGCTCCCCGCCTACCTCTTTCTCTGCCCACGGGGCCCAGGCCTCATCATTTATCAAGATAAAATCCATTCAAGTCTCTGGGAAGGAAGAGGATAAAAAGAGTTCATGGGGTAATAAATCTCCTTTACCATAGGTGGTGAGCAAGGAATTCATCCCAGACTGTGCTCTTGAAAAATGAGAGGCCATGTGTGGACAGTGTGCAGCCGGGGCATGGGGGCGGGTATGCTGGAGCAGGGAAGGGGCCCTTAGTGTTGCTCAGAACCTCAAGCGTCACTTCTGGGAAGACTCCGCAGCTTTTGAGCACGTGCTGTGCGGGGAGCCTGGGCTGTCAGCGGCAGGGCTGAGCCTAGAACCAAGGATGGGAATCGCAGCCCGATCCAAGCTGCCTTCCCAAGTTGTGCGAGAGGCTCTCTAAGCCCCAAATGACATTTGACAACTAATTGCATTCATCTGCTAAGTCCTTTCATCATTCACGCACTCATTCACCTTCACTTCACTCTCTTAGGCATCCATCACTATTATTTAACTGAGCACCTACTGTGTGCCAAGCACCAAGCCTTCAGCAGGGCAGCAGAGGGAGGAGCCTGGGTCCATAGCCAACATGGGGGCAGAAAGACCCACAGAGCAGGGGTGAGGAACATTCCAGAGAGTGTGCAGAGGGGATGTGTGTGTGGAAGCGGGCAGGGATCCTGCCTCATCTTCTCTCTCCTCCTGGCAGAGCATGCAGCAGCCTCCTGTTCCAAGGGGAGGAAACATTTGGCTGTCTTGGCACCACTCCCCCAGGCTGATCCGCATTTCAGGGGCCTTTCTTTCTTTGAGTCCAGCGTAGAAAGTAGCTCGTCCATCCTGCAGGGAGAGTGGCTTCTCTTCCCCCACCTCTCTTCTTTATGATTGTTTAGTGAAAACAGCGTGAGCACGACTGGGAAGTTGTCATCAAACAAGTAAATAAAGGATAGTATATTTGTGCGATGGAACAATAGGTGGCAATTGGAATGAATGGCCTACATGTGTCAACATGGGTAAGTCTCACATAATGGACAGAAAGACCAATCACAGAACAATGTGTGCAGTCTTCTCCCTCTTATGCAAATTAAAAAAATAGAATAATAATTCCATATTGTTTATGCACACATACACATGTAATAGAGGAATATAAAAATGCGGACAAAAGGGTGCACTCCAGCCTCAGAAGTGATGACCTCTGAAGGAGAGAACAAGGAGACTTCTGATGCTATAATTTCATTTATTTTAAAAATATGTGAAGCAAATATTATAAAGATCAATGTTAAATCTCAGTGGCAAGTACATAGGTATTTGTTCAATTTCTCTGTACTTTTCTGTTTGTTTGAAATAACTTCAAGTAAAGATGTTTAAACAAAACCCAGACAGTCTGACTCAAAAACCCACATGAGCCACAAGTCTGAGGTCCTCTGGAGGCCCAGCCCTGTGCAAAGTGCTCTGCTGACCCTTTTCACATTTCATCTCCCATCATTCCAAGGAGGAGGCCAATTACCCTGTTTCACAAATGAGGAAATAGACTCAGAGATGGCAAGCAACTTGCCCAAAGTCACACAGCTAATTAGGTGGAAGATCTGAACTTCAGACTGTTGGGTACCCCAAAAGCCATGGTCTCTCCTCTCAACACCTACACAATCTGCCTTTCTCAATAAATCATTATTAACTCAATAAAATAAACGAGCTCAGGGGTGAGAGGTCAGAACCTAACCTTGAATTTTGCCTCTTGCTGTGACCTTTAGTGAATTACTTTCCCTCTCTGAGCTTCACTCACCCTCACTGCAAAATGCAAATTGTGGTATGTCTACCCTAGTAGGGCCTAAAGCACTCTTTTCTGCGTGGTTCACACTACTTATTAAAGTGTGGCTCCTGACACTCAGAGCTGAGACCCTCACCACTAAACAGTAGAGGACTATGGTTTATTCCAGGCAATGAGCTAAGAGATTTGGTTTCACTGGCTGATTAAAACATTTCTGCTCCAGTTGCATCTTGACTATATAACCCCAAAGGAAGGAAATCTTAATTCAGATGCCCAAGGCATTATCCCCAATATTTTCTTCCCTGCTCAAAACCTAACCAGAATCTCGGAGTGGAGAGATCAGAGGAAGGAAGAGAGCCAACCTGGGAAAGCCTCCTTCCTGAGAGAATCCGAGAGCTGGCGAAGCATCCACACACCTCCATATGGCCCCTTCCAGGGTCTTTGGGTTGTAGCACGATTAATCTTGCTAACTCTGTCGGTGGTATGCGTGTGCTAAGAGTTTGAAATACATTTTCCTAGTTTCATACCCAAGAGCCTCCATTTTACAGAGGCTGAGAAATGCAAGTGTCTTGCCAGAAAGGACATAGCTTGTAAGTGGCCGAGTTGAAAGCCGTGTCTTTCGGAGCCCAAAGACCTGTGTTACATCATACTCCCGTGGAGGGGAGGCCAGGATGAGGCCAGAGGGAGAAGGAAACAGTAATGCAATCACTGAGGAGCTAGGCTCGGTCCTGCAGGTATGGGAGCATGGCAGGGTTTAGGCAGGGAGAGACAGGCTTGTAATGGTGGTTTAGAACAAATTGCAGCCTATACAACAAATTGCAGGGCTCGCGGCAGGACGCAGGGAGCCAGGTAAGAGGCTGTTACAGGTATTCAGGCAAGAGGGGCTTGGGCTTGGGCAGGGCCAGGGACTGTTGAGAGGAAACAAACTTTCAGAGCTATTTAGAACTTTATAAATATTGGAAGGATGGGTGGGTGGGTGGATGGATGGATAGATGGATGGACTGACAGTGGGATTTGGAAGGAGAGATGAGGAATCAAGGATGACTTCCAGAATTACCCACATTAACTAAATTGCGCTACAAGCAGGCCCTGAGTGAGGCTCCCTGCACGACTGTCTAGTTCTGAAATATGTGACAGGTTAGAGGTCAGATGCTATGGGAAATCCCACCAAAGTTATCCCCAACCCCGGGGCTCGAAGGACAAGAAGTGCTGGGTAGTGGGAGGTAGGGTTGTCCAAACACAGATGCTGCTGGCGTTGGGACCCAATATGTACCAGCAAATATTGATCCTGCCCCCTTGCCCAACTCGGGCCACCGCTGGACAATGCCAGGGCACACTGGTGGGTCTGGGCCCTAGGCTGCAGCCCGAGGAATGTGGATTTCCCAGGAATTTGTTTGCTCATCCCCCAGAGCTTGACATTTCCCGGCTTGACCACTGCCCGGTGAGTGGACCTGGGTCCCAGCACCAACCGAGCCCCGATTCAGGGTGTTTGCACAGGGGCCACTCTGCTTGGCCACCTTCATTAGGAAAGGCTTTGCTCTGCGAGGCCTGTTTCCAGGGCACACGGCAGGCTTTCCCCCACCTTCCCCCCTCTTATCTGCCCCGTCAGGTTCTGGCTGCTTTTGAGACGTCCTGGAAGGGAAACTCTGAAACATCAAAGAGAGTATGAGAACTCAGCCTGGCCTTGGGAGAGGTGTGAGTCCCCCATCTTTCCCATTTTAGAGGTGGCCAAGAAAAATACTCTTGGAGTCGCTCAGCTCTGGGCCAGGTATTACAGTTGTTAAGAGCTTTTGACTCAAAGACGCTTGGGAGAGTGAAATTGGACAAATTACCCAGCCCATCTCCTCATCTGCAGAGGGGAGATTACAATAGCACCGCCGCCGCCTCCTCCTCCAAGATTAAGTGAGATAATGTGTGACAAGCGCCCGGAGCCTGGCTGGTTCTGGGTTAGCAGAAATGGAACAGCTCAGCGGGAGCTGAGAGCAGTGCGATGTGTTTGGAGAGTGTACTGGTTCCCGGAAAGTTCTGGCCAGACCTGTCCGGCAGCGGTGGCCCTGGTGGACTGCGGGGAGGCTCAGATTCTTGGCACTGTGTGGCCACGTGGGGCCTGTTTTTGGCTCTCTCCGGCTTGCACCATTCAAAGGGGATAGTGAAAATGAATCCTGGGTCGGGAGGTGGGAGCAGACAGAAACGCAATTCTGTTCATGGTGGGTTAGGTGACTTTGGGCTGGAATGTCTAGTCTCCAACAGCAGCAAAGATAGTCTTCGAGTCCTTAGGAGAGGGGCTCTTTGGGGCAGGCAGCCCCAAGGCCTCCCCAAGCAGCTCTGCCCTGAGCCTCTCTTCACCTCGTCTGTCTCGGGATTTCTAGGGAGCCCAGCTGCGCCAGGGGCCATGCTGTGGCTTGTGGTGTTTGGCTTTGGGGTATATTTTGGACAGTTTCTGTCTTTCTGGTTTGCTTTCCCAGCTCAGCCCCAGTGCAGTGCTCAGAATGGCTCCTGGCGGCTTCCCTGCCTTCCGGCTGCTCCTTTCTTATTTCAAGGACCTACTGTATTAATTGTGTCAATTAAAAGCTCAAATCCCACCTCTGTCACATACTAGTATTAGCTGAGTTATCTTGGGATATTCACATGACTTCTCTGAGCCTCACTCCCTTTCCAATAAAGTGGTTGCTTGTCAATAAAATAGTTCCTGCCTTGTAGGGTCAATGAAAGACCCAGGAAGGGGTTCAGGTGGGGTGATGTGCTCTTGTCTAGCACTTAGTAAGTCAGCACCTGTCTGTCTGTCTCTCTCTCTCTCTCTCCCCCCCCCCCCTCTCTCTCTCTCTCTCTCTGACACACACACACACACACACACACACACACACACACACACACTCAGTTCTTACCATGGCCTGGGACGTTGAGATCATCACTCCCATTAGGGTTGGGGATACTGAGTGCCATTGCCTAAAAGTCACTCCCCTAGCAAGTGGCAGAAGGACTTGAACATAAGCCTCTGACTCTAGAAAACTGGCAACTTCTCAGCTTACATTTAACTCAAAAGAAAGCCTAGGCTTCTTTCTGAACATAATGAAAAAATAAACCTCTCTCCTCCCTCTCTCCCTCTCCCTCTCCCTCTCCTTCTCCCTCTCCCTCTCCCTCTTCTTCTCCCCTCTCCCTCTCCTCCTCCTCTCCCTCTCCCTCTCCCTCTCCCTCTCCCTTTCCTTCTCCCTTTCCCTCTTCTTCTCCTTCTCTCTCTGTCTCCCCCTTCCTTCCTCCCTATCTACTTCTCTCTCATCTCTCCCTCACCCTCTTTTTCTGTCTCTCTCTCTCATCTCTCCATCTGTTCCCCTCCCTTCCCGCCCCACCCCATACCCTGCTCTGTAACTAACCTGCACACACTCTGCAGGCCCAGGAACATTCCTGTGAATCCGCTTAGGCTGAGGGACATGGTTATCACCCCAAAAGGCCTCAGTGTTTCAGAGGCGAGGTTCCCATTCCGAGGATTTATTAGTCATTACTTTTTAGGTGCTGACAAGCTACTTCAGTTCTGAGGACTGGGGTGGGTGGCGGAGTGTGCGGTAGCAAGGAGAGTAACTAAAGAACTCCAGGCAGCCTGAGACGGAGAGAGGGATCTGTCAGCCAGATAGTCCTCGAGCTTAGGCCCCTTCTGCCATCCCTGATAGAACGTCCACACAGAGAACATGGAATATGGAATGGGCCAGAAGAGACTGAGAGGGGTCAAGTGTCAGCCTGCAGGATTTCTTCCTTCCTTCCTTCCCCCTCCTACAGTTGCTCACTTATTTAGTTAACCAATACTCACTCCCCTCCTGGTCTGAGCCAGTTTGCAGCTCAGGCACAAAGACAGGGAGATAGCAAGGCAGGAAACAGCGTGGTCTGGGGCATGAGAGAGACCCCGTGTGGCATCTCAGCTCTGCTGCATCCATATGGTGTGCCCACAGGGTGTAGGGGGCACAGCAGGAGAGGGACAGAGTGAGGAAGTGGCCCAGGGAGACATTTCCGAAAGAGGGGAAGATATTCGGGGCTGAGGGCTGAGTAGATGTGGGCCAGGGGTGGGGGACCAGAGGCAGAGAGACCCTTGTGAGGTGAGAGGGGTGGGCCTATGGGTGATGTGCAGCCTTCACTAGGCTGGTTAAGTAGAAGGCCCCATGGGCCCTGCCTCAGTCTCCCCTCCTGTGTTCTGTCTTGACGAGGCTCTTTCTGTCCTCCATACACTGCTGTCTGTGCAGTTGCCCTTGACCATCTGCAAGGCGCCCTTCTCCTCCAGAAAGAGCTCTGTTCTGGGGCAAACCCTGGCTACAACCCCCACTCCACTTTCTATGGGATCGGGACAGCCTCTGTTTGCCTTAGATGGTGTTCCTCCAGAAGCCGACCTGAGTGAAGGTTTTGAGTACAAGTTGTTTTAGGAGACTTGAACCCATTGGGTGGGAGAGGTGAGCTGGGACCTGGAAATGGTGTAGAACAAGCACCTCAAACCCTGCACTGTGAGGCAGGGAGCTGAGGTCTCCACACCCCAGTTCCTGTGGGCGCTGGTCCAGAGGGGAGCCTTCATTTGCAGCACTCAGCTGCTCAGGCCAGCGCGAGCTGCTGGTCAGAGGGGGCCTCGAGCAAAAAAATGCAGGTGCCAAGAAGTTGGAAATGGGCCAGGAGTGTTTCAGGGAAAGGGTCGGGAGAGGCATGGACAGTGTCTGTCATAGGCACATCTTGGATGTTTGTCTGTCTCTGTGAACCTGATTCTGGATTGTAATTGTCCATTCCCTCTCCCTCACCAGCTCTCTCATCATGACACAGGGCTCATCAGAAAATGCTCAGTGATTGGATGGATCTAGATTCTAACCCCCTGCCTATCCAAGGCTGGAAGAGGCCTTTGGGGTCATTTTGGTCAACCTTCCTTGTGATGTTTAAGGGCCTTTCTTCAATGTCCAGCAGCAGCTTGTCCACCACCGCTGCCAGCGAGCTCAGCACCGCTGGGGACAGCCCGCTGCCTGCATCAGGAGTCAGCTCAGCCTGCGAGAAAGGCCTTTGTGCAGCCATGTGTCCCCCGAGCCTGTGTCCAGGCTTTGTCCCTGCCCTGGCCAGGACATCTGGGCCAGCTCTTGGGAGAAGTCTGCAGCTCCCTCTGGGGACTGTGGCTGGCGGCAGAGTCCCCGAGAGCCATGCTTCCTAGGCTGTGCCCCAATGGCACTGTTGTCTGTGTCCAGCCACCTCCCTGCTGAGGGTGCGAAATAGATTTTTCTACCGCATAAATAAGTAGCTCAAAGACCCACGGCGGGGAATTTGATCTGGGTGAACGCCCCGGTGTTGCAATTCTCCTGTGAGTCTGTGGGCCAGAGCTGGCTGGGTCTGCAGCTTCTTCTGGAAGGAACAGGCCTGTGAAACCCCAGGTTGTGCCAAATATCCCATCAGGGGATTCCACTTTTGGCTGCAGGGGGTGGGGACGGAGCAAGAGGCGGTTGTGTAACCCGGGTGCTGACCTCAGCTATCACAAAGGCAAAAGCACCCCGTGGGGGCCAAGTTTGCCTTTGGCGGCCAGGCATGCCCTATCCTCCCTCCCATCCCCCATCAACCCCCACCCAGCAAGCCCACCTCATAAGCCCACACATGGTTCAACAAAACAGCCAAGACTCACAAAGCCAACTGCCAAGCCAGGTGCCAGGCATTGGAGATGCAACTTCTGACAGCTGTCTGGGGATTTGAGAGGTGCCCACTGGTCAGTAGGGAGGAATCAGAACTGAGAGTCAGGAGACCCGGGTTCAACTGTCATCTTGGGAAATCTTGGATAAACCGCTATCTTAGCTTGGGCTGCCATCACACATTTTGCAGACTGGGGGCTTCAACAAAGGGCATTTGTGCATGGCCCTGGAGGCTGGGCGTCCGAGATCAGGTGCCAGCAGGGTTGGCTTCCTCCGAGATCTCTCTCCCAGGCTTGCAGACAGCAGCCCTCTTCTGCCTCTGTGCACAGCCATCTCTCTGTGCACACATGTGGTGCCCCTCCGTGATTCCTCATCTCCCTTCTGATGAAGACAACAGTCCAGTTGGATTAGGGCCCACCCTAAAGGACTCATTTTAACTCAACTACTTCCAACGCCTAACACCAAATACATTCACATCTGATGATCCGATGAACTGGGGTTAGAGTTTTTTTTTGTTTTTTTTTAATTTTTATTGATTTATATATATATATACAATATATATATATATATATATATATATATATATATATATATATATGTGTGTGTGTGTGTATATATATATATATATATATAGAGAGAGAGAGAGAGAGATGAAAGAACATTAATCTGCTGTCTCCCGCAAGCCAGCCCACCAAGAACAGAACTGGCAACATTTCTGTGCACAGATGACCAACTGAGTCCCGCCAGCCAGGACTAAAGTTTTAACATATGAAATTGGGGGACACGAATCAGCCCATAACAACCATCTCCTACTCTGCCCCTCAAATTTTTCATCTGTAACCTTGGCTGGGAAGCTGCTGTAGACCTCAGTGTGGGCAGCAGGCACAAGCTTGTAATGGCCACACACAGGGGAGAAGGGCTGCTAAATGTGGACCCACACGGACACAGACAGCTGGGGCATTTCAAGAAGCTGTGGCCACTGAGGAGTGTTCGAGGACATGAGATCACCTGGGGAGACAGACAAACTCTCCCTTTTCCTTTTCTCTTGGGAGCACATGGGCCTGGCTGTGTCTGGCATCCTTTTCGATCACTTCATCCTGCCGAAGAAGTGTGGGCAGCTGCAATCACCCTTGGTAGGGGCAGGTGGCCTGGGCTCACTTTCCCTGCCCCTTCAGGTCACTATGCTGGCATTTGGGGAGTATGTGTGGTCCCTCAGTGTTCTCATCTGTGTCATGGGAGGGAGGGAATTTAAGTAGTAACTGTTGTCAGCAAACTGCGGCTCGCCAGCCACGTGCAGCTCTTTGGCCCCTTGAGTGTGGCTCTTCCACGGCCTGGGCGAGTCTATTTTGAAGAAGTGGCGTTAGAAGAAGTTTAAGTTTAAAAATTTGGCTCTCAAAAGAAATTTCAATCGTTGCATTGTTGATATTGGCCTCTGTTGACTAATGAGTTTGCCGACCACTGAACTAGAAGACCTCTACGTTGTGGAACTCTGGGTGCTGACTGCAGCTGTGACAAAGGCTAGCCACAGGCTAGGAGTCAGGTTTGCTTTCAGGGGCCAGGCTTGCCTGACTCTTCTCTGATGTTATGACTGTGACTCTATCTTCTTGGTTCTTCTTGGGCCTGTGACCAGGGTCCAGTTTTGCCCACTTGGAATAGCCTGAGCCCTGATCCTGGTCACAGTCAGGCTGTGAGGAGTATGGCAGAGAGCACACCACTCCCATTGTAGGAATTACACCTAGAGTTTTGGATAATACGTGATTCCCCTTATCCTCAGCACTCCTTCTCCCATGAAGGGGTTGGTTTATTAAACGTTTCAGGTCAAGCCCTCATCAGAGAAAAGCTAGCCTCCTCCACCACCACCCCCAAATTGTGTTTCTGTGGTGTGAAGGTGGGGGGCTTGGGCAGGGGTGGTCCCCCTCCCCCGTCTTGCTTCCTTTGAGTACAGCAGTTGGTGGGGGAGGAGGAAGGAGGGACAGTGCAACCTTGAGAGATGTGTCACTCAAAAGCATTTACCCCAAGCCCAGGGCCCTCAGGTAGCTGGAATTCATGGTATCAGCCCCGCCCCATGTCATTAATAAAGGAAAATTAGCCCTCTCTGGGTGAGGACATTTTTCACTGGAGTCTGAGAGCTGTAATGAGGCGCTATCAAAGCCCCAACGTGCCATATGAATTTTATATGCCCTGTTTCCTACAAGTTCTGAACAGCTTGGCCGATTTATAAGGTAATGATTTTTCCATCCATAATTTCTTTCGTATGATTTTTGTAATGCTGCTATTTCCCCCTCTGGCTGGTCTGTGCACAGCCTCGTCAGTGGATTAAGGCAGGGCGGGGAGGGAGAACTTTCTAGCGAAGCCCAGATAAGCATGCAAAGGCCACCGGTGCTGCAGTGGGTGGGAGAGCATCCCGAGCTCTGTCCTGCATGGGCTGCTGGCTCCTGGCAGCCACCTCGGGCAAGTCTGGGCCTTAGTTTCCCCATCTTTACTGTGAGAGGGCACTGTTTAGATCTGTCTACGTAGGGATGTCAGGAATGAGTCCCCTCGTGGCAACGCCACACTTATTTTATGCATCAGGCACTGAGCTGGGCATTGTAGGATGAATGAAACCCAGGCCCTCCCTCCTAGAGAAGGTCTATGGAAGACGCACGTTTTGAGAGCACAGCGGCAGCCTGTCCTTTTGGAGAAGCCAGGGGAGGCTTCCTGGTGAAGGTGTTTGCAGAGCACCAGGAAGGAGGAGTCACTCTGCCTGGCCAGGAAGGACCCATTCCAGGCTTTGTCAGTTGAGGTGATGTTCCCTTCACCCCAGCTGGGGCCTTGGCAGCGGGCCCAGCTTCCCTGAGTCAGACTCCAGAGAAGGCACTGGCTTCAGGAAAAGCCCTTTCTCTCTGCCTTCCCAAGGCCAATGCCTCTCTCCAGATGCTCCGGTGGGGAGGGGTTGGAGCAGACACACCTGGGAGGAGCCCCTGCACACCCATAAATCTGCCCCTTCTCCGCCTTTGATGTGGACACTCCTGTCTCCTAGGATCACTGCCCGGGAGGTAGCTGTTGCTCCGAGGGTCAGAGGGCAGCCAGCCCTCATTTTTTGAGTGGATGTATGTGCTTCAACCTAACCTGGCCTGCATTATGTTAAGTCAGAATGTCTTCCAGGATGTGAATCACGCCCGGGCTGGGCAGGCATTGCAGCCCCATATGGCCACCCATTGTCCGTGCACCAGCTCAACGTGGTTTGAACTACGGAAATCCCAGTGAGCCACAGATGCTTGGTCTGCAGGACCTGATGAGCCCCTACAGGGATTTTTCCCCCCTGAATTGACCAGATGTACTAGTGTCCCTGAGCCAGTGTCCATATTTCACGTGCCTCACTGTCTCACCCAACCTCCCAGACACCGCAGAAATAGGGGCAGTTATCAGGCCTTTCAACAGGTGCAAGACCTGCTGCATTCACCATTGCATTTCCTGCTGCAGTCATGAAGCAAATTGGAGAAACGGGACCAGAACCTGGGCCTCTGATTTCAAAGCGGGCACACATCATTTCTACCAAGTCAGCTTCTTCTCACAGCCCAGGTGCAAGCTGAGCCATTTCTCAGATTAGCTTGACTGGACGGGCAGTGGGCAAGAATCTGTATATTGCTTTTTTTTTTAAGCTTCTGCATTGAGGGGCTTTAGGGGTCTTTTCACAGCAGATATTCAAGTATTGCCATAGAACCAGGCACGGGATGTTCACGTGGCTGCCACTCACCCAGACACCCTTGGCAAATGCCTATAAGCACAGGCATCCACCTGTGGACGTGCCCAACCTGCAGGTCAGCCCTGGAGAGAGGAGGCCCACTGTGTGAGTCTGGGAGGAGGCTCCGTTCATTTGGCAAGCATCCATTGAGCCCCTACTGTGTGCCAGGCATTATTCTGGGGATTTCAACTTGAACAAAACATTTTCACTTCCTGGAATGAACATATTAAACACAGTTTTTAATTAGAATTAAACACTTTAAAAGGAAATTACTCAGATGATAAAAATATATTCCTCACTACAAAAAACAACAATTTCTCAGCAGCCACAGGCCATATACTTGATATCCAAAGCCCCTCAAGACAGACTTTGAACACCCATTGATCCAATATATTTCTACACCTACTCCTAGAAAAAGATAGATGATGATGATGATGATGATGATCACTGTCATTAATAGCAGGCTCTGGAGGAAGACTTGGTCCATATCCCAGCTCCGCCTTTTACTAGCTGGTTGACCATGGGCAAATTAATTTACCTCTCTGTGCCTTGGTCTCCCAGTATGAGAGAGAAGAATAATACTGCCTGTATCATAGATTGTTTAGCAGAGATCATGCCTATAAAGCTCTTAACCCAGTGCCAGACACGTAGTAAAAGCAGAATCATTGCTTGCTGTTGATGTTATTATCCTAAATTGACGAGGAAGCTGGGGCTTAGGGAGGTAAAATGCATTAGAGTAGGATTAGGCCAGAGTCTAAACTCCTCAGCAAGATCCTAGGCTGCTATCAAGCACAAGCACACCAATGGGCCCGGCCCTGCCCCTGACACGCCACAGAAAGGCCAGCCCGCTGGAAAGGAAGGAAGAGACAGTGGAACAAAGCTGGTCACAGTGCGCACCTGGTCAGTGTCTGGAGATTGATGGATGGGGACAAAGATGCTGAGCGGATGACTGGACAGGATGGAATCCTCCCTTGTGTCTCCACCCATATTGGAAAGTGTCGCCTATTGGAGACTGGAGGTGGGCTCTCCTGCCCTGGGGGAGAGATCTGGCCAGGTGCACCTCTGTATTGCTCAATGAGCCAAAATTCTTGCATTCTAGGACCCAAGCAACCTGAGAGTCTGATTCCTAGTGTCTGAGTCGAGGAATTTGAGCTTCTGTGAGGGCCCAACTGTGCAATACAACGAGTCCCTGGGCTTTGCTCATGCCGTTTTCACTGCCTGGAATTTCTTTATCCCTGAATCCTGTCTATTGAAATATTATCCTTGTAGGCCTTGTAGGAACAGATGTCCCAGAATTCATCATCCACTCTCATCATTCACGTTGCTCTATGCTTTTGTCTCCTGTGAGGCACTTAGTTCATCCTGCCTCACTCCAGGAGCAGAGCCTCTGCCCATCTCTTACGACTGCCTGGAGGACAATACAGTGGCAACTCTGGGTTCTAAGCTCTCAGCACTGGGAAAGGCCCAGAAGATGTTGGTTGAACTGATGTGGATTTGAGTTGGGCAGTGTCTGGACAGTGAGAGAAACACATCACAATGACATGAGCAGAAGACACAAAAGATGGAATTCTTCCACCTCCCAGCTGGGCTACCAGCCAGCTCTGGACTGGTCCCAAGTCATACTGACCTTTTCTAAGAAGGTGACCCCCAAAAGCCACCCTCTAGGCCCACCGCTGAGTGGGTGTGGGCACACACAACTCCTGTGGGCTCTGGGAGAAAGAGGCTCATTCAAAGGGTGGCCTATAAAACCTCTTAGCTTGCACTCAGAGACTTATATCACCCTTAAAAGTGTGGTCAGCATGGTGTTATTGCACTGCGGCTACAGGGGACGGTGACATGATTTACTTCGGTAATTAACTGGTTGCTGCACCCAAACTCTAAGCAAACACAGTGCACTTGGCTGAAATTACCTGCTTCCGAGCTCCCACTTTTCCTTATGGGGTTCAAAGGCATTCCAGGCGTTAGGGCTAACATCAGCCTCTATTGGGGCTTTCTTTTCAGGCTATGGCCCTGGGGCTGGGAGCCCATCTCGAGAGATTGGACAGCCCTGGTCATTCAATTTCCAAAAAGATCCGTTCTGAGCTGGCATCTCCGGAGAAGGAGGTCAATGACCTTGTGTTTGGTTCCCTCCATTTTTCAGGTCCCACATACACCTTATCTGTCTTCTCCTACAACGGGGTCTAATGGTCAGCAGTCTTTGACTCAGTTGCTAGTTTCTTCTTCTTCAAACAATTTTACTTGAATTTCAGGCCACCTCTCTTTCTTCTCCCTTTGCCTGGCTGGCTATGCCTTTGCAGTGTCCTCGCTGGCTCTCCTCGTTCCTGATTTCTAAACGTGGAGAGCTCCGGTTACATCCACACACCCCTTCCCTTCTCCATCATAACTCGTTTTTAAGGTCATCTCCCAAACATCTATTTCCATCCTGGATTTCTCTATAAATCCCAGATTCCTTGTCCAGTTGTCTCCCACGTCTCTCTCTGTGCCTAGCAGGTACTTCAACATTAGCACACCCCAAAACAGACTTGGGGCCTCCCACTAACTCCCAAACCTGCTCCTCATCTCAGGAAATGGACCCCACATTCCAACGGGTGCTCCAGCCCAAACAACTGGCCTTTTCCCCTCCTATCTGTGCCATTTCATCCCCATATCCTGTGGGCTGGACGTCATGCTGGATCCAAGGCATCTACCATCTCTTCTCTATCTCCCTGGTCCAAAGCCCACTCTAACTCCCCATTGGGGAGGAAGCCTGTCTCCTGGGCTCCCTGCTTCCCCCTGGTCCCCTGGTATTCCACTACCCACACAGGAGTCAAGGTTAGCTTTTAAAATACATGTCGTTGTCCCTGGCTTAGGGCTCTCCGAAAGAGCCAGTGTCCTCATGGTGGCCTACGGCCCTTGGTAATGATCTCCCCCATCCCCACCCTGTTACCACTGTGACCTCACCTAACTTCATCTTTTCCTCCCATTCCTTTCACTGTGCTGCAGACCCTGCCTCGTGTTGGAGATGTCCTCTATCTCAGTGTTTTTCAACCTTTTTTGGGCAAAGGCACACTTGTTTCATGAAAAAAATCACGAGGCACACCACCATTAGAAAATGTTAAAAAATTTAACTCTGTGCCTACATTGACTATATATAAAGTAATTCTCTTGAATAGGAATCAAATAAACACAAAGAAAGTATTTTATAATTACTTTATTATGAAATATTAAATAAACAAAATAGTGAAAAATTATAAAATTCTTGTCTTGTCTGCACCTACGGCACACCAGGCAACATCTCGCGGCACACTAGTGTGCCGCGGAACAGCAGTTGAAAAACTCTGCTCTATCTGGAATGTTCTTCCATACCCTCCCATGCCTGCTCTCACACCCCCTTCAGATCTGTGCTCTAATATCCCCTTTCCGGCAAAGCCTTCCCTGACCTCACTAAATAAAATAGCACCCCACCAGCACCCTCCGATCTCCCTTACCCCAACTACGTCTCTCCTAGAGGTTGCCATCCCTCAGGACACAGTATATTTACTTGGTTATTAGCCCCTGTCTCTTCCACATCACTGCATCACGTGAGAGAGTTTGTTTGCTGTCTTATCCCCGGAATCTACAACTTCTGAATGGAGTAGACACATTCCTATGACTGAATCACTCAGCTAACCATTTAAGAGGGGGTGTAGAGGAGGAAAATGAAGCTCAGACACGTAAACCACTTGCCCAGGGCCCAGAGCAAGCCCATTGCCACGCTGGCTGCCTATGTGTCCTATCAGTACACACCTTTTCCTTCCTGGAGTTTGTTTTTCCAAACTGTATCACCTGAAAACTTTCTGTGGGGACTGGGCTGAGGGAGCCGAAGGGACAATGTGTAGGACTAGTCCCCTCCCTCTGGACAGTCACAGCCCCAATGGGGGACCAGGCAGAGTCAGAAAAGCAGGACAGGAGGTTGAGAGATCTCCTGGGAGGGCAGTCAGTTTACAGAGGCGCCTGGGGATGTGAGCGGAGCACCCTGACATGGCGTTTCCTGACAGGTGGGCCCAACTATGACCCTTTGAGGCCTAGGGGTGGCCGTACAAGGTCAGGGGTGGTCAGAGCCCCTGTCTTTTATCCCAGTGTGCCCTACCAATAATGCAATTTCCACACGAGTCTAGAAGGAAAAAGCTTGGAAAGAGAACCTAATATCAAAGAGCTGCATTGCGCCGGGCACTTTCTACAGGCTTTTTGTGTAATTTTCACAACAACCACTGTGTTATCAAACGATGCAGAGGAGAGGGGAGTGTTGCGGTCAGGGGCAGGCGGGAGTGAGGGTTGAGACCCTGCAGGATCTGTCCAGGAAGACTGGCTCAGCTCAGGTCTGTGGCTCTAGGGAACCCCTTCCCCTCTGCCTCATCACTCCCCAATTCCACGTAATTGCCCCTGGCCCATGCCTCCCTGCGCCCCTCTGTCCACACTTATCCTCCAAGCTGTGGGCTTCTTCAGACAGGAACCTCCTAAGTGACAGCTCCCCTCCATCCCTGCAGCCAGAACCTCTCAGGAGCCTGGCAGGCTGGTAGCCTTCTGTGATGCTGAGCAAGTGAGGGACTGAATGGGTCCAGGAAGACGAGATAGGTTGTGGAACTTATACTGACCCAGTAGGTGACAGTTCCCAGATTGCGACGCCAGCCTGGGCATCCCTGCCCTGTCCCAGCAAGCAGGGCTTCCTATCTTGTTGCTGTGTCATCTGGTTTGTGTGTGTTGGACTGGGGAGGGGCTGGGCCTACCTTAGGAAAGGAAATGAGTGAGAATTAGACTGCTGTGGGATGAGCAGAGAGCCCCAAAAGCTCATCTGTCAAACCCAGGATGGTTGTTTTATGTCATGTGATGCGAGCTGGGAAGGCTCCCTGGATGGGGGAGGTGGGATGAGGAAGCGGTCCACTATGGCTGCACTCAAGGAAGAGCCCCGCCCTCACAGCGGAGCAATTATTTTTTTCTCTGCTCTGTGATCCTGGAGAAATGTCATCGAGCCCCAAGTTGATTTCTCCTTCCTGGGCCCCCATTCAGGCAGAAGCTCGGGACTGCCAACAGGGAGTTTGGAGCTCGTAACTCAACTGTGGGCAGGGCCGGGGGCCTGATTCCAATTAAAGATGTCAAATGTATTTATGGATTATGCAATCAACAGGTATGCAGCCGCCGCGATAGCCGACGGGGCCACCCTGGAGATAGGCCTGTAATTAATTAATCCCAGTGAGTCTGCCAAGTTCTGTTTCAAACGTGAATGATCTGGGCGATGCTGGGGACCAAGTCAGGGGGCTTGCTTCAGGGAGGCCCAAGGTGCTGGGCCTGTAGGGTGTGTCTGAGCAGAGAAAAGAATGTTAGATGCGGGATCTAGACTTGAATGATGGCTCTACCACTTACGAGCTTGACTGGTGTGACCTTGAACATGTCACTGAAACTTTCAGAGTCTCAGTCTCCACTTCCGAAAACGGAGAGGATGTGTTGAGGACTAACTGAGACCATCCTCATCCCCAACGTGATAGCACTCATATGTAGAAGAAGGAACAACCGCTCCCTACAAGGATGCTCTGCTATGCAAAGCACTGCCTGGTTCTGAAACGTATCTGAGCCACACTTAGGGCATCTGGGAGCTGGAACTGGTTTGGCTCAGTGGACAGAGCATTGGCCTGCAGACTGAAAAATCCCAGGCTCGATTCCAGTCAAAGGCATGTACCTTGGTTGCGGGCATATCCCCAGTGTGGGGTGTGTAGGAGGCAGCTGATCAATGTTTCTCTCTCATCGATGTTTCTAACTCTCTATCTACCTCTCTTCCTCTCTGTAAAAAAAAAAAAAAAAAAAAGTTCGCCTGGGAAATGGACTTGCCAACCCTGCCTCTGCCTCTGCTCTCTTTCTTACCCTTATGATCCTATGAGCTGAGACTCAAACAAGATGATCAAGTCGTTCACTCAGCAAATGTAAATTCTGCTCGGGTCCTGAGCTGCACCCCAGGGCCCAGAGCTGGATCTGAGGAGGTAAACCCCTCCAGGAGCACTCAGTTCACAGATGCCCACACCAACCAGATTTACAGCCAAGGTGAGGACAGTGAGGGCAACAAGCTCCACTGTGGATGGAGTGCTGACTCTGTGCTCCACAGCGCCCACATGTGGCTCAGCGTCCTCACCTTTATTCTACCAGGTAGACAGGGGCTCACTCCCAGCTGCGCAGAGCCTTGGCAAGATTCAGTAGTGCAACAGATGTTAAGCACATGGCCTTTGACTCTGCTCAATCAGTCGTCCCGTTGCAGGCAGTTGTGGTAATGAGGTGGGGCGGGGGTAGGGGAGACACTGTCAGCATTACCCAATCACCAAGCACTTCACTCAGGAGCCAGGCGTACTCCAAAGCTGTCAACTCTGAACGTCCTTAGTTTGCTCTCCCTTCCCTTCCTCTCAGAGATAGGACTTGCATTTCATAAAATGACCTCTGGCTGTAGGCTGGAGCCTGGATTGTAGGAATCCAAGGAGGCTAGTCCAGGTGAAGGATGTGGAGGTCCAGAGGCAGGTGGTGTCGGCATAGGAAAGAGAAATCTGTGGTGTCTGGGACTTAAGTGGCAGGTTCAGCCTGACTGGGAGGCTGTTTAGGTGTGAGTCTGTGTGCACATGTGTATGTGTATTAGTATGTGTGTGAGAGTGCATGTAGTGTGCGTATGTTTTTGTATGTGAGTATGACCATACTTGCATATGCATGAACATGTGAGAGGGCATAGGTGTGCATGCATGCATGTGAGTGTGTGTGTGTGTGTGCCTGAGTGTCTGTGTGTATATCTGCGTATGGTGGGGATCCAGGGCCGGGATGAAAGGAGGGGTCAGGCCTCTGCACTTGAAGTGGGGACTGCCCAGAGTAGAGCTGGGACATGGCTGTTTTTGTCAGAGTCCTGTTGTTTATGCAGCAGGCTCTGCTTTTGGAATAGACTCTGTGGTGGGGTGGCAGCCACTCAGGTAACACCTGTTACGCTGTGTAGCACGTCCTGCCATCAGAGCACTTCACATCTGTGATCTCACTCACCCCACCCTGCCTGTTCCCAGACTGTTCTGTGGGGCCTGAAGCCTGGCTCACTAGGCAGAGGGTGAGGCAGGAATACTGGGATGACAGACTTGCCCAGGTCTATGTGCACTTCTAACCGTAGCCCCTGGTTTGAGACCCCTTTTCCTTTTGTGGGTCACTGTCTCTCTGATGGAGCCACTCATTCCTCTCCTCCTTGCCCAAGGCCCCAGCATGCTGAATCTAATGCATGGCCCTCCGGTTAGTCCCTTGTCCTCTGGACCTGCCTCTGTCTGCTGGTTGTTGGGTTGCAACCTCACCCAGGGTCTGTGGTTTGCATTGTGTCTCTTTAAAAGTGCCACCAAAGAATTTAGTCTTCCCCAGGAAGTAGCTTGGGGAAGAATATCTGAGCTATCAGCTGTACCTGACCCTTGAAAACATCATTCAACACCCTTGTGTTACTGAACAGGAAATAGGAGATTCAGAGAGGTGAGTGAATTGCCCAAGGACACTCAGCCAGCTGCAGGCCAACACAGAGACTCAGATAGCCAGCAGGAACCCCAAAGGTAGTCTGCAGCCTGGGACTTAGGGGAGTGGACTCCCTCCAGAAATGGGGTGCTCTATGCTGGAAGAAGCCCTCAGAGGCCTCAGCCTTCCCTACACTTGCCCATCACCCAAGCAGGCCATTTACATCCTTTCTTGCTAGGACATCTCCAGGTCTCTAGGAGAGTAACTTCTACAAAGATTAGCCTGGCTCAGAATCCTACTGTGGATGACTGACAAGGGGTGAGGAGGGAAGACCGTGGTCAAGTCTGATTGCAAACAAATTGCACTCTCTCCTCCTCTCTGCTTTCTCCTGGTGCTGCTTTCACTGAAGCTGATTGTCTTCCTGAAATCCAACCCCAAGCTCTGAAATTAGCCCTCATTTATGCAAAGGCAGGGGCTCTGCTGCCTGCCCTGGCCTGCCCGGGTGAGTGGATGTCCTATCTTGAGAGGCTAAGTGGGTTCTGGTGAAGAGCATGACCTTGCCCTTAGGCTGCTTGAATGGCAGTCCCAGCTCCACCCCTCACTCTGGAGCACACTGTCTAACCACTCTGTGCCTCGGTTTTCTCATGGGATGAATTGGGGGACACAATCCTATCTGCCTCATAGGGTAGCTGTAAGGACTAAATGGAGAAACCCATGGATGGGGCTTAGAAAAGGCCTGGTGCATAGTGGGCAATATGATTCCTGCTTCCTGCACGTTTGCTCACAGGCAGATGCCTCTGGGATTATTTTCAACTCATCACTCTTAGAGCTCTCAGCTGGACCTGAGGCATGGAAGGTGCATCCCCAGAAACCCAGCTGGCCTCTCTCCTGGCTCTGCGAGGCCTGATGACCCAGGTGATACCAGTCAGCCAGGTGCTGGACTTGGAATCATTCACAAGGAGGCTCTTAGAGACTTTGGCCAGAGCCATAATGAGGAGGAAGACAGAGTGACATGGGAAGGAGAAGGCAGTGGGAAGCAGGGACTAACAGGATGGTAAGCTGTGAAGAAGAAGGTGGGGAGAGGGGGTGGGGTGTGCAGGGCCGAAGGAAGATGTGTGGCTCTTTTAAGAGATTTGAAACAGGCCTGGTCACTCTTGAACCCTAGATATCTTTCTGGGCCAGGAACCCATTCTTAGCAAGATGTCCTAATGTGGGAAAAACGCAAACCCATTCCCTCTTGATGCTGAAGTTATGACATTTGCTTCTAAGGAGTCCACCCACTATACCGCTGGGCCTGGCTGGGGACTTTCAGGCTCAGCGGGGGACTGAGATGGATCCCACCAGTTCCATCTCTGACCTAATTCCAGCCCTGGCCTCCTGAGCCCCAAACCTCTCCCCTGTGGTGTGAACTTTCACAGGGTCTTAGGCTTCATCTGGATAACAAAAGGGATAGCAAATTTTGGTTCAGTTTAATGAACATTCCAACTACTGGACAGCTTCTCTATGCTAGGCTCTGGGGACCCAGAACTGACTAAGGAGAGATCCCTGCCCTTGGATTGCTCATAGATAAGAATAATCACTGACATTTAATAGATACCTATGTACACTTTGCCAAATAAAGCACACAGCAACATTTAATTCCACGTAGACTGTTGTTTTGACATTGTACAGAAGAAGAAAATGAGGCTCTGAGAAGTTGAATAACAAGTGTCACACAATTAAGAAGGCAAAATTCACAACCAGTGTGGCCTGCAACAGTCCAATGGAAGGAACCAGTGTTCTCCCACCAACATGCACAGCACACTCACTCGCTTATTGGGGGATGAATCAATCTGTGGGTTATGTATAGCCATTTGTCTGATGAGGAAACTAAGATTCAAAAATTGGAAGTAGTTTGCCCAAGGTCATCTGACAATGAAATGACATGTGAATCCAGGTCTATGATTTCTTGTATTTGTAGTTATTTTCTTAATGGATTCCCTGGGGATTATAATTAACATCTTAATTAATGTCAACTTAATTACCATAACATATTAAACTGTTTCTACAAAGCTTCTTTTCCTCCTTCCCCTTTTTTGTGTAGCTCTCTTACAAATCATAATCTTAGGTATCATAAAGCCCATCAATAGATTTGAAATCATTGGTTTATACAGTTGCCTTTAAAATCAGTAGAAAAGAAGAGTTACAAACCAAAATAATTATTTATACTGTCTAATATATTCACCTTGATATTGTCATGCAGATTCAAATTACTGTCTAGCGTCCTTTCAGTTCAGCCTAAAGCACTCCCTATAAATTTCTTATAGAGAAGGTCTGCTGGCAACAAATTCTCTTAGTTTTTGTTATCTGTGAATGCCTTAATTTCTTCTTTATTTTTAAAGGATAGTTTTACTGGATATAGAAATCTTAATTGAAATTTCGTTCCTTTCTGTACTTTGAAGTATGCCATCCAACTACCTTTTGGCCTCTATGATTTTTGATAAGAAGTTAATAATTAATTTTATTCAGAAATGTACTGTCATTTCTTTCTTGCTACTTTCAAGGTTCTCTCTTTATCTTTGGCTTTCAACAATTTGATTATGATATGTCTAAGTTTGAATCTCTTTGAATTTATCCTACTTGAAATTTATTGAACTTCTTAGATGTGTAAATTAATGATTTAATCAAATTTGGGAAGTTTACATCTATTATTTCTTCAATATTCTCTTTGTCCATTTCTCTGTCTTTTTTTCTAGGATTCTCATTATGAATATGTTCATACACTTAATGGTTTCCTATAGATCTCTGTTCATTTTTCTTTATTTTTTCTTTCTGTTTTTCAGACTAAGTAATCTCATTGACCTATCTTCAAGTTTGCAGATTCTTCCTTCTGCCTGCTCAGATCTGCCATTGAGCCACTCCAGTGAATTTTTTAATTTCATTTATTGTACTTTTTATATATACAATATTTGAAGTCAATTGGTTCTTTTAAAAATACTTTCTATGTCTTTTGATAGTATGTGTTTGGTGAGACACCATTATTATATTTTCCTTTAGTTCTTTAGACATAATTTCCTTAATTCTTTGAACATATTTAAAATAGATTATTTAAAGTCCTTGTCTACTAGTAAGTACAACTTATGGACTTTTTCCAGGACACTTTCTTTGCTTTTGCTTTTTCTGGGCCTTATTTTCTTGTTTCTATGCATGTCTTATCTTTAAAAAACAAAACAAAACAAAAAAAAACTGGGTATTTAAAATCATATAATGTGACAACTCTAGAAATCAGATTCTGCCTTTTACTCGGGTAGAGATATGTTGTCTATATTTGTTGTTATTACTATTTGCTTAGTGACTTTCCTGCACTAATACTCTAACTACTCTAATGTGTGTATTCTTTGTCACGTATGGCAATTAAAGTCTCACCTCAGTTCATTTAATGGTTAGCTACTGATCTATTGTTTGCCCCAACTTATCCACTGCCTTAGGCTGCTTAAACAATTGCCTCTGGTTGTTTTTCAACAAACAACCCTGGGGAAATGACTATTAGCACTGTAGAACTCCAAGTTAGGTCAAATGCAGACAGTCTTGATAAAGTCTTATAGGGATCACCAGACAGGTCATAATATGACCAGGGATCACCAGACAGGTCATAGAATGACAGCTCTCTAGGGATGAGGCTTTAAAGGAGCTTCCACACCATTTTGTACCCCCTAGTGGCTGCCAGCTGCTGATTTTTACTGTGATTGCAGGTGTTGGTTTTCAAGACTACCATTAAGGGATTTGGGGGTGGGAATAGGGAAGGTTAAAATAACACAACATTTGCTATTTTTACTGAAGTTACGCTGTTGTTTTTGTTTGTTTTTTAAATAAATGCTCCTTATATTGCTTCACGTCTTTTGTTAATTTCCAGAATTCTGAAGGAAGAAAAAAATGATTCTGACTGTTCTTATTGCTTTTATGGAGGAGGAAAATTTTGGAAGTCCTTATTCCACCAAGTGGCTCACTGGTGGCCAATGTTTTGCACTTTTGCCTGGAGGCAGAATATATGGCATGAGGGGAAAGTTGTGTTTAGGGGAGTACAAAAAAGCAATATTCTGAAAATCTGTTAGGTCCCCAAAAGCTTGGTTATTATAAGGGTCATATGAGTTCTCAGAAGGGGATGATCAAGGTAGTCTGAAATACAGGTAAATGTTACTGAAGAAGATGAGATCCTGGTTTTCTATGACTGCTAACGGGGGAAGGTTTGTCCACCCATCCCAGCATCTTCTGTCACCTGACAACTTTTCAGGATCTTGGTTGTCTGAACCCAACCAAATGCCACTGCTCCATCCGGGGGAGTCATTTTAGTTTGTAAATTTTAGCCTCTCTTCTAGGCTGTAACTTTTGACCAGAAGCCAGGTAGGACCTGAGACTTTATCTTAAAACCTCACAGCATGGTTCCTCAGCTGTGATGTGTCCTTTCCCCTGCTGACCTCGGCTCAGGAAGAGGTAAATTGGGACTCAGATTAGGACTTCCAATCTTGGAACCTTTCTGCCACCATCTCCCACAGTGCCAAGCTTTCCACCATCATCACTAAAACACTGCCTTGCACAGACATTTGTACTAAAAAAAAAATAAAATTCAGATTTCCTGAAATGTAAGTTCCCATGGGATTACTAGTCTGGAAGTCATACCTGGTAGATTCTGCCACCTTCCATATGTATGCCCTAAGAACTTGATCTACATGATCCTGATTTCTAAACCTACCAAAAAAAAAGGGGGGGGGGTGGTCTTAAAGAATGCTTTGAGACTAGAAGCCTATGACTGTGACAGTTGGGTAGGGGTCCTTTTTTAAAGAAGTCACCAAGTCTTATCAGATTTTCAAAGCAGGGCTAGATGCCTCTCTGGGTTCCCATGAGCTCCAATGCCTCCCTCTGTCCCACACAGATAATCCCAAATGGTTCGTGACTGTTTTCAGCTGTGTCTCCTCAACCACCCAATATAACAAGGACAAGGAATCTCCTAGATTCATCTGCATGCACCAGCGCCCAGCACCAGGCCAACATATAGCAGGTGCTCGAATAATAGTACCCACTACAAAGTTCTTGGGACTTGTTAGAGACTCTTACTACAACCCATCAACATGAAGCTTTAATATATGTGCAGAAGACTAGGAAAGGGAGAAAGGGAAGGATTATAGTCCTTTAAAGTTTACAGATGTTTTTACACTTACTAGTCATTCACTAACAAGTATTGATTAACTCCCTACTAATGTTGTGCATTAGAGAGAGAGAGAGAGAGAGAGAGAGAGAGAGAGAGAGAGAATTGCTGTTGTTACCCCATTTTGTAGATTGGGAAACTAAGGTTTGGGGAGATGAGGCATCTCCTCCACAGTCATGGTAAATGTCAGTCTGACTGGATGAAAGATTTGGGGCTCCCGGTCTCTGCTCCCACCTCCAGCATCTTCTTTTAGCATCTGACTCACCTAACCCAGTACAGGCAGATGCAAAGGATCATAAAATGTGAGCTCCAGAGTACAGGAGTTTTTTTACTGCCTCTGCTGTGAGGACACTCTAGTCTGGTACATAGTAGGTATGCAATAACTATTGGTCTGATCAAACGAATGAATCTTCTAAAATGCAGGTATAAGATGAGTGCTGAATCTCTGAAAGAAGTGACCTGCCATGAGGAGAAAAGAACCACATGTCTTGAACACTTCAGTGTGCCAGGCACATCCCACACTCTGCTCACATTGTCCCCACAGCAGCCCTGTAGGGTGGGAACTACACCCCAAGGCCAAGGGGAAGAAACCAACTTGCCCAAAGTCACCTAACCCTTTACATGGCCAGCTGAAGATTGGAACCCAGGTTGGTGTGGTGCCGGGCCAGGTTCTTCCCATTTTCCACAGCTTTTGGAAATGTTCTCAGGACCAGCTAATTCACTCTCCTCACTTTATAGAGAGAGGGAGTGAGTGATTGCCTTGGCACATAGCCGCTCAGCCACTGAGCTGCCACTCTTGGCACTCAAAAATTGCCCAGAGCACACATCCTGTGAGGCTGAAAGCTCTAGCAAAGCTCCCTGGGAGCTGACAAATGTCTCGAGAACCCAGAGGTGTGCACACAGGCCTGCAAACACACAAAGACACTCATGCTGCGCCCACCACAGCAAAGGAGCCCCAGGCTCCGCTGAGTGTATTTTAAATCCATTCTTAGTCCCCAGAAAGTCTGTTTTTGTTATTCACGCTGACCTTTTAAACTCCACGCAGTCCTGCATTTTTCCCGAGGCCTCGGTAGGACCTATTAATAATTCCGCTCTCCCACCGAGGCTCTGGGCTGCAGCCGGCTCTCTTACGTGCTATAAAAGCCGGTCCCCCCCACTCCCACTCCCTCTTGCTGGCGAGTTCGCCCTCCTCTCCAGACAATTAGAGGGGAAAGCACAGGCATCCCCCAGCCTTGGGGAGAAGAGGCCATGTACACCTCTGTGCTCTTCAAAGGTGAGGACAGGTGGTCCATTGCAACCAAGGACAGGATCAGGGCACTCGATGGCCCCGGGAATGTGGCTGAGTCAGGCCCCCTGCCTCCGGCCGCTTTCTCCTCTCTCTGAGCAAACATCTCTGCAAATAAATCTCCTCTTTCTTCCTTTCTCTCTCTCTGCTGGGTAACTGCTTCAGTTTCATTAAAGTCTCTGGAAACATTCTTCAGGCTCAGCCGAGATATATAATACGGAGAACAGAGATTTGCTTCATAACCCACAAACTATTAAAAATATTAGTGTCCCCCAGAGAGTCTCTCTTAAAGATTCCTTCTCCCTCTCTGCCTCCCTCAGCCCCTGGCGCACAGTGCCAACAATAATGCCGGCGGGCTGAGCTGAGACATTTCCTTGAAAGAAAATAAAGAAGAGATAACAGGCCCCAGAGAAACCTCTCTTTGTGCCTGAATAATATCTGTCATCCTATATGTCTAGCTAGAGCTTTGTACTTCTCAAAGCCCCTTTCACCACCACTATCTTGTCTGATCCTCAAAGATGTACAAAGTGGGGTCATGTCCCTTTTGTTGGGAAGGGAAACTGAGGCCCTGGAAAAGGGGTGCAATAGGGCTTTGGGGCAGAGCTGGGATTGGGGCAGAGCCTGGAGGGTTTTTGCCTTCAAGTGGTTGTATTAAGTCCCTTAATTTCTCAGTAGCAGATGCCTGATGTATGTGAAACCCTGGGGTTCCCTCTGTCCCGACTCTCCCCTCAGGGACTAGTCTTAGATGTCCCTGCAGGTGATCTGCCTTTCATTTGTTTATCTGAGATGTGCTGAGGGCTTCCTCTGGGCCAGGCCCATCCTTCTGTCTGGGAATAAGGCCAGGGTGTTCTGCTGCCCTGGAGGAGGTCCTGTCCTGTGAGAGGGCCATCCCAGGGCAGGGCAGTGAGACCCTGGAAGATCCTTCTGAGTGCCGGGAGCACTGGGGGACTCCTGACCAGGCAGGAAAGGGCCTTGGGAGTGATGGGCAGAAGTTAGGCAGAGGAGTGGAAGAGAGAAGCAAGTTCAAGGCCAGAGGCCAGAGAGGGCCTGACATTTTTGAGAAGCAGCCTGTCATAACCACAGATGAGCAGTGACGAAAGGCCAGGAGAGCCAGGGGCCCTGATGCTGGGTAAGAACCCGCCTTTGTCCTAAGGACTTCTTGCCATCTGTGTTTTCTACAAGTGTCTTAAGGGTTGTGCATGGACTTATCCATAGAATACTCATTGACTGTGCCATGGAAGCTTGTGTTTTGATTTGGATCTTAGAACTAATAGAGAAGGAAGTAAAAAGGACAGGGATGTAGGAAGGAGAACCAGAGTGGTGACCTGAACTCGAGAGTGAGGTGGAGAGGAGTGGTGGTTTGAAAAGTTGGGAGATGGGCTTGAGGACCAGGAGGGTGGAGACCAGGGCATCTACTACGAGCTGGTTAAAATTATAAGTCCTATGTGACAGCTGGGGAAACTAAGGCACAGAGTAGTGATCTGCCAGCATTCCTCTACGGGTCTGAGTCTGTGTGAGAATTGAGTTCCAGTCCCTATTCCCTAGAGCTCCCGAGTTCCTCTCACTTCCCTCCCTTTCTGCCCAATCTCAGCCCCACGGAGGGCTCCTGCGGAACTGCCAAGAGGCTTCTCCTCGAGGCCATCTAGGGCTCTGTGGGCAGCCTGGGTCTGAGACGCCAGCACATTCTTTGTGTCTTGCCCCTGGGATTTTTAAAATTAGCTTCTTAGAAGAATTTGAAAACCCAAGTTATGCTTGTCCAAGCATAAGGGACAGGCTGACAGGCCCTCTCTGAGCCACTGTGGGCCAGTCATCCTCCTCTCAGGCCTCCTGTCCTAGGTAGGCATCAGAGGAAACCATTATCTTCCATAGTCCCCACCAGCACTGCTCGCATGTTGATAGTGTGTCACAGACAAGAAGGCATGCACAGAGGACGGCAGCTTACCCCTAGCTGAGGGGTGGCGATAAAGGTGCTGGGTTCTGGCCCTGCCTGAGGTCCCTGCACCTGTGACCCTGCCAGGACCCCCCACCTCCTATAGCCCAGCATCCAGCTCTCTTGACCAGCCTTTGAAGAGGCTGTCTTGTCCTGAGGTGGTAATAGCCCCAGCTTGAGTCAATCACTTGTTTTAATGCCTCCTATTAAAATAGGAGGGATCTCACTGTGAGCCAAAGTGTTGGTGGGTGTTCCCTGCTGGGGCTCCGTGCCCATCTGAGCAGCGCTAAGTAGCTGTTAGGATGATTTTCCCTGTAGGCCCCTTCCCAGTTTGCCCTTGTTTTCTCAGGGCTGGGAGACCTGAGCTCACTACAACCAGGCAAGGCAGTGGCATCTGGGATCCCAGGAGAGCTTCTCTCAGGCTCCGGGCCTTCCAGGAGCTCTTGGGCATTCTCTACCCCACCCTTCCTGGGCAATTTAAGGGCCACACATACAGAGCAAAGCCCAAAGGACCTGCCACAGGCCACACAGATGGAGGAGGCGACAGGGCATTCGAACCCAGGGGCCTGGCTGCGGAGCACATGCAGATGCGAGTCTAAACGAACCGTTGGTTTGAGAAACCAAACTACCTGCTTGGGGATGTCCTTGGTCGTTCATGTTTCTGAGAGTCCTGGGCTTGGGCTCCTCTACCACATGCCCACTGTCCTCAGGGGCTGGAGCCTGCCTCAGGGGAGCCTGCTGAGTGGATGGTGTGAAGGGGGCGAGGAAGCCCAGGTGGACCCTCAGTAGCCCCAGCAGGGGTCCTGGAGCCCCCTCCCCCTTCTCACCTCACAGTCACACACCAGACTCCCCTGATTCTGCATGGATGTTGGACCCACGAGACAGCAGGGTAAAGAGGCCTCCCAGCGTGTAGTGGGCCAGAACAGAAACAGAACCAGGGACCCCATTGGCTTCCTGAACACCACCTTCCACTGGAATGTCTTCCTCAGAGCAACCCTTCCTGGGGGGGGGGGGGGGGGGGGGGAGGGTGTCTTTCCGCTCTCTGCAGGTTGAACATCATGGCTCCTAATTCAACATGAACATCTCAGACCCTCTTTTACTTATTCAACATCAATATATATTTTGAAATAAATTACATATGTAAAATACACTAGATATCATGAGTTAACTATGCTTTATCTTAAATAAAATGATATATGTAATGAGTTATACCACAGCCAAAAGCTATGGTACAACCAGGCAAGACAGATAGGTGTTTCTCCTTCAACCACAATTAAGTCTGGGCTCAGCGCCAACCCCATCCTTATGCCCGGGCCCATGTGTGAAGGAGGGAGCCCACCATTGGCCGCTCCACACCGGATGGGCTGCTTTATTTTCAGAGCACAGGCAACCTTCCACCCAGCCCCCAGCAAGAGTCTGACACCCCAGCCTCCCCACTGAGAATCACTCCTGGTGAGCTAACAAGTGTGTCCTGAGTGCCTACCATCTGCCAGGCACCCAGCATGTGCTCATGAGCACACAGACCTGGTTTCTATTCTGTGGTAGAGACCTATGCCCTCTGACCTATGTCCATGAACAGATGAGGAAACCATGACCCAGTGAAGGGTGGGCACTTGTCCAGTGCCACACAGCAAGTTAGTGGTGGAGGCAGAACAAGAAACAGGCTCCTGACTTCCAGCCAAGGCCCCACAAACGGATACAGCCTCAGAAAGGCTTGGAGCTACATGCTGGGCACTCAGCAGCTTTCTCCCACTTAGTGCTCAGCTACCACCCTCCCCTCACCCTCCCTTTCCCCTCCCCATCCCCCCCCCCCCCCCCCGCCACCCAGGGCTCCCTGCACCTGTAGGAAGTCCTCTCATAGGAGGTAAGAGAGGGTGCCTCCTGCAAGGCTGGTCCTTGCTCACAGAAATGAGAGTCTCTCTGTGCACCTTCTCTGCACCAGGCTGGGTGCTGGGCACTGTGACTGGAGCCCTGTGTTCTTGCCCTTGCAGAGTTTAGCATCCAATCCCAGAGATCCAAGCATTCTTCAGTGCAAACCCATAAAGAATGGCTGCTCAATCCAGGTGGAGAAGAGTGGGAGAATCTCCGGGGGGGAGGGAGGGGGGGAGGATGGAAGAGCTTACACACAAGCATGGAGGTGTGAAAGAGAACCGTGTCTTAGGGGACTCCTGACCAGGCCAGTGCCTTTTGGATCAGTACTGTGGGGGAATAAGGGGGGAGTCTTAAAAACAGTAGGCTCAAGCATGAAGGTAAGGGGCAGTGGGAGCTACAGTGGCCTTTGGAGCAAGGCAATGAGAAGGTCTTTTTGCTATGGGAAGGTCTTTACAGCACCGGGGCTGGTGATGATGGTGGCTTTCTCTCCTCTGTGCCCACTTTCTGCATTTCCACGACAGCTACTCTGAGAATTCATGAGAACTCAGCTTTTGAAGTGCTTTGGGAATCCCAGCAGGGTCAGCCTTTATTCCTGCTCATGTTGGTCTTTGAAACCAAGACATCCAGTCCGTAGTCCACCCAGAGCTTGCCCTGTGTCCGTGGAAAAGTCACCCCTCTCTCTGAGTCTGAGATCCTGTAGGCCTGGCCATCCATCTCCCTCACAGGGGCTTGTGGCTGGGATGAAGACACAGCAATCCCAGGGCTGTGCCTCCTCCTATGGGCAGCTTGTAAATGTATGTGTGTCTTCATATGTGTATATGCATGTGTGCATGTGAATGTACATGTGTGTCTGTGCATGTGTATGTGTGCGAGGGGGTATTGTCTGGCTCTGTGCACTGCGAGCTGAGCTCCCTGGGCCTTTTACTGACTGTTTATGATGTGCCACTGCGGTAACTGCCCGTGATTAGCTGCTCCACAGGCTCCGGGGCCTGGGAACAATGGAACAAAGTGGAAGGAAAGAAACTCTTAAAGGTCCAGGAACCTCCAATGTCACCCTCAGTAATTCATCCTGTCACTTGCACCTGTGCTGTACCTCTTGGTTTCAGAGACCTCTCTTCCACACAGCCCTTCTCTGCCAGTGTCCACTGCTTCCAGCAAGTGTGAGGAGCGAGGGAACAGGGCATGGTCGCGGCAGGCACACAGGAGCTGAAGTGCCACTTCCTCCGCCTCCTGGGTGGGCTGTATGCCTGGGCACCTTACTGCACTTCTGTGGGCCTCAGCTTCCTCATCTGTGAAATGGGGAGGGCACCCTCATCCACCCATAGAGTCATGTGATAACCACAAAGTGGGTGTCAGGAGGCGGTCATTGAGGAACAATTGAATTGTGGGACATTGAGCGGAGCCAATAGCTCTCAGTGCTGAAGGCTCCCCACCCCCAGCCCTGCCTCTGCAATGCTGACAGGAATGGCACTGGCATACCTGCGCTGCCTAAAGAGGCAGGCCTGCAGGCAGGTGAAAGAGGAGAAAGAGAAGAGGACTAGGAACAATGCGTGGCCATGGGCTGACCAGGCCCTGCAGCCCCTTGTTTCCCAGTTACAGCCAATCTGGTGGGGGCTGCCCACTCCCTCCCACACCCAGCAGGGAGGGCCTAGCCCAGAGGTCGGCAAACTCTTTAGTCAACAGAGCCAAATATCAACAGTACAACTATTGAAATTTCTATTGAGAGCCAAATTTTTTAAATTTAAACTTCTTCTAACGCCACTTCTTCAAAATAGACTTGCCCAGGCCATAGTATTTTGTGGAAGAGCCACACTCAAGGGGCCAAAGAGCTGCATGTGGCTCGCGAGCCGCAGTTTGCCGACCACGGTCCTAGCCAAAACCCTGTGCATGTCAGTCCCTGTGCCCAGTGGTTCCCACGTGTGTCACTGACCCTTACAGTGACCCTAGGAAGTAGGGATTAACAGCCTCCACTTTGCAAAGACAAGGAAATTCAGGCTCAGGAAGGAAGATGTTACCAACATCCCTCCCAGGGCCAGCAGCAGGGACTATGCTCCCCCCCCCCACAGGACACGCCCACTTCCCTGGGGAGGAGAGGTGGCATGGAGCTGCTACATTAGCAGACACCTTCATCCTCAGAGGGAGCAGTGTGCCACGTCAGTCAGACCCCAAGGGAACTCTCTTGCCAGTGGGGGGTTCCTGGAGCCCCTCAAACATCACACCTTACATAGCTTCCCAACAGAAGGTGCTCTGACTGGGACTCACAGGCTTCAGTTCTAGGCCTGCCCCACCTCACGAGAGCCCAGAGGTCAGACTAGGAGACCTGCAGGCCTCTGCTGCCTTCACACTGGTCCTTGTGGCAAAGCCTCCACTGTCCTGTCCAGTGGTCCTGCGGGGCTGGAGGCCTCTTTCCCACCAGCCCAGCCTCAGCTGCACGAGGCTTCCCTCTCTCCTCCCAGACAAATGGCGGCCATGCTCCCGCCACACCTGCCAGCATGCTCCCACTCTCAAGAGCCAGGCCAGGCCTGCCTCCCAGAGTGCCCTCCCCTGAAGCCTTGAGTGTCATTGCAGGGGGAGCGCAAGCAGAGGCCTGTGCTCCAGGGCGGGAAAATCAGGAGGGGCCTCCCAGGGCTCTCCCCTGCCCCCAGAGTCTCCAGCCCCAGGCAGTGACCTGGGCACGACCCTGCTGGGCCAGCGAGGCCCTGGTTCCACCTGGAAGTGAAGTCGGAGGATGGGATTTTTCAGAGCATTTGCTCCAAAAACGTGCTAACACTACACCAACATGGCAGGCTTTCTGCCACTTGCCATGTGTGCTCAGGGCTCCTGCCTTCCAGGCCTGCACTGGTCTCCAGAGAGCAGTCCCAGGGCGAACAACAGCAGCCCAAAGGACACATGAGTGACACCAGACCTCGTCATACCATTGGCTGGGCCAGGCCAGCCCCCTCTTACACTCAGCTCCCAAAAGCCTTGCCAGCATAACGTCCCTCAGTCACGTTCCTTCAGGTGAAGGGGACCAGCCCTGGGATAAGGAGCAGGTGATACCCTGGAGGGACTCCGGTAGGACCAAGCATCCAGACCAGGTGTTCCCAGGTCTTGTGCCCAGGGCAAGCTTCCCTGGAACTGTCCAAGACGAGATACTGACAGCACAGCCCCTGGCAACATTGTCAGGGTAGGTTGTCCACCACCAGCCCCAACCCTCACATGGCACAGGACAGCAAGGCCGGCCTCACAGCAAGGGACTTGTGGGCCAGGTGGACTGACTGCAGGACCTATAGGGTGGCCCAGGCTTGTGCTCCCTGTGTGACATGCTCAGGGGGACATAGCCTGCTCCCACAGGACCACCTGGACCAGGGGCAAATAGTGCTCAAGAGTGTCTTAGCATTGGCTTCCTGACCCTCGGCTGTTTAAAAGCTGCTTGGGAAGGGGCATTGCTATGATAACCACACAGTCGTGTTTGCTGTTCACTCCCTAAGTGCCTCAGTTTTCTCATCTTCAAAATGGGGCTGCTAAAAATAGCACCCCTCTTGTAAGTTCGTTAAGGGGATTAAAAGAGTTAAAAATGAAAAGCATAGTATGTACATTACTCCTAACTTTGTCAGCAACCCTGCAAGAAAGACGGTCCCATTTTACAGATGAGGAAATATCCTGGAGAGACCCGGGGACCAGCCCAAGCTTACTGAGTGAGTAGCATTGGATTCCACAGCCAGATTCTCTGCCTGGGTCCCGCCCCACTGCCTGTGATGAGGTAGCTCAGTGCTGGGTGTACTGAAAGGGGCCTTTTGAGCCCAAGATAGTTGGGTGGGGGCTGCACTCCACACCGGAACAGAAAAACCTAAACAACAGCCTCGTTTTGGGGATTCGTGGATGCCCAGAGGAGAAAGGTGGAAAGACCTCTCCCCAGAGTGAGCCCACTGTGGGAGGAGGAAGGAGACTGGGACAACGCATGGTAGATGGGTCAGGCCAAGAGATGAGCAGGATTGCCGCTGAAGGAATGTGTGTGTGTGTGTGTGTGTGTGTGACTGTGTGTGACTGTGTGTGACCGTGAGTGTGACTAAGTGTGTGCCTGGGGTGGACCCATCTAGATGTGTGTCTACATTAGACACTGCAGGAGCTCAGCGCTGTGCGAGTGCGTGTGCACATGCACATGAATGTGTGTGTCTGTGTGGGAAGGTTTGAGAGAGAGAGAGCATTACCCAGTGCTCCGGGTTGGACAGGGAGGTTAATTACATTTTCTGGTTGGCTGAGAGTTAATCAGCGGCACCTCATTGTTCCAACGCTTGTAGAATGTTTTCCTTCTCCAGTGACTGCATCTGCTTTTGAAGAGGGATGATGACAGCCTGGAGGGTGTACAGAGAGAGTGGCCAGGGCTGGGGGGTCTGGAATCCATGCTGGTGCTGAGAGAACGGCTCTCCAGGCGGGCGTCCACCTGGAGAAGGGCTGACCCATAGGACGGTTCCTGCTCCAACCCTCTGCAGCCGTGCAGGATCCCAGTGCACAGACAAGTGCCTATGGGCTGACCCGAGATGGTGGGCAGGGGCCAGTTCTGTGAAAACACTTTCTGGAAATTGGAGTGGGGGGTGGAGGGGTCTGCTCAGGAGCTTGGCTCAGCCCCCAGTGCCTGCCAGGCAAGGAGAGGCCAGGATGCCTGCAGGCCTGGGCATCAAGCGGGTTTCTTCCAGTCCTGCGACCTGGAGCTGTGATTCCTGTTCCCAAAGCCAAGTCCTGGGGCTGAGTCAGGCTCCTCCAGGCCCTGCGACCCTGCAACAGCACTGGGGTTTCTTAGACCTATTTTTCAGATGCCTGGCTTTCTGCCTCCAATAGCACCTGTGTGTGAGAGTGACCCATGTGAGTTAATGCTTTAGACTCAGCTACTCACACACAGAGGGCCCTGTACTCCTCAGCGACTTTCTGCCGGAGGGGAGCCATGGGCGAGGGGAAGGAGTGCCAAGCAGGGAGGGCACCACACACACAACACAGCATAAAATAGCACCAACACCTAGGGTGGGGGCACAAAGACCCAGAGGAAGGAGAGAGCACGCTGAGATCAAAACTTCCCAACCACTTTTGTGACCTCAGCAAGTGTTAGGTCTTCCTGAGCCTAAGTTTTGTCCTTTGTCAAACACAGCTATTCATAATTACCATAGAATTTGAGAGAAGACTAAATGAGGTTTTGTGTATGTGTACGCAGAGTTCTCAGTATGTAATAGATGGCATATTATTGTTACTCCTACATGGGGAGGGAAGGTGAGACTGATGGGCAAGAACAAGGCCCAGAAGCCAGGGCCCCCACCTTGCACACCTCTGCTGGCCTCTCGGAGGATTTCTGGTCCCCCTTCCCTGCAGGGCCTCTTTCCTGGGGCCACAGCAAGTTCGGAGAAGTCCTCTGGGAGCAGACAGAGCCACAGGCACAGCCTTAAGGTCTGTCCAAGCATGTGCTTCTGTGCTGTGTGACCTTGGGCAGGCCCCCGCCCCTCTCTGAGCTCTTCTGTTAAGTGAGCAGTTGACCTGTTAGGATGTAAGCACCATCCCTTCTCCCCAAGTACCACCTCCCTGCTGCTGCAAGAACAGACTCTCAGGGGGCCTGGGAAGAGGAGTCGGTAATAAAATACCACAGGTTCATTCATTCATCCCTTCTTTCGTGTGACAAATATTTACTAAGCACATTTTATGTGCTGAGGCTGGAAAGAGATTAGTGAACCAAACAAACATCACTGCCCTTTACAGAGTGTCTTACCATCTAGTGGGAGTGATGTGATAAATGAGTAACTAACATGGTGAGTTGTGAGTTAGAAAGTACAGCAGAGTAAATGGGGGAGGAGGGGAATGTCTATGGGGAGCGGAGATACCATCTTAAGTCAAGGGGTCCAAGTGTTCCTCACCCAGAAAGTGAGGCTTCGTGGAGGGGCCTCGGCCTCAGGTGCTCCTTCCTGTGTGCTCCCAGGGCCTGTCCCCCTGTTAGAATTTACCCCCATCTCTAGTCTGCTTCCTGGAGGAGAGCAACTATGTCCCATCTTACCTCTGCTTCCCCAGAGCCCCGCCGGCTGGACCCACATGGATGATAGGGATCCTGAGTCTAAAGCATTGACTCACACGGGTAGCCTTGAGCCTGGGGTCAGGGCCTTGTCACCCTTGTTGCCCTTGGCGGGAAATTCTTCCTGGCACCACCTACCCTCCCAGGGAATATCAGCCCGTCCAGCCCTAGGCCCTGCACTGACATACCTGGGCGACAGACCCTGCTATGTTCCTCGCCCAGCACCGCGTCCACGCCAGGCCCAGAATTCCATCTGCTGCCAAATTCCAGGACTGGAAATAATGAGGCGAATTGTCCCTCGCCGCTGATTGACTTTCAAGTCGCTCTGCTAAACTGGGTGCAGTTGAAGTTTTAGCAAGTCTCCCGAGGTCCCCAGGCGGCTTCAGTTTCAGCCTTGTAAAGAACTGTTAAGATCCAATCAAAATAAATAAAATCAGATCCAGGAAAGCGATGTGTTTGCGACTGCAAATAGAACACTCAGGATATTCATGCTGAAGGCCGGCACCCCGTTTTCTCGGGGATGCTTTACACCGGACTGGCACGGACCCGTGATCTCACCAGCATCTGCCAGGAGGCCCGGGCCATGCGCCTCCTGCCCCTGTGCGACCCGAGAGGAGAGTGCAGGCCAGCCGGGCTGGAGCCCAGGCTGTGTCTCTTAGAGAGTCCCACACCCTGGCCGCAGGGGAGAAGCCCGCCCTGCAGGTATCCAGGGCCTTGGGGGCCTGCCACACCCCTCGTTTTAGGGAAATGCAGGCCCTACGAACACAGGGTCTAACCTCAGAATCAGAAATTCCAAACGGTGAGATGCCAAAGCCATCGAATGCAAGAGATGGACTTGTTCCGCGATAAGGTTAGAGGTCAAGTCGGAGGCTGTTCAATCCCAGCTCTCAGAATCACCACACTGGATAACCCAGAGACTCTCTTGCCACATGCTCTCAGCCCAGCCCCTGGCTCTTCTGGGCACCTTAGTGAGCAAATAAAGGCCAGGACAAGGTTGATGAGAGGTGCTCTCCCGTGTCCCTGCTGAGCGCCTGCCTCCTGCTCAGCCAGCCACCCCACCACTGGTTCTACCTACGTCCCCTCCCCTTGGCCTGAAGGACATCCTGTGTTGGATGCTTTAGCTGGAATTTTTTATCAAGCTCTGGAAGAAGAATCAAGGGTATTTGAGAGAGAAAGCCCGTGCAATGCCAAGAATCGCCTCCCCATCTCTTAAGATTCGGGGCGATCAGCCGGGGCGCCGCACAGGCTTACTGCAGTTAGACGAGTGTCCGAGGAACCCCGAGATATTGTGAGCAAGGTCCTCCTGTTAGCAATGGAAAAGCAGGTCCCCAGAAGGAGTAGAAATCATACAGGGTCACTCCGGGGAACCTGTCAGAGGCAGCGCTAGGAGCCAGGCCTCTGGTCCCAGCTCCACGCGCCGGCCACCGGCCCCTTCCAAGAGCTGCATTCATCATTGACTGTTTGGCGCCATGTTTCTCTTCGCCAGGCTTCACCCAGTCCAAGCCAGGGGGTCAGATGGGGCCTCCCTCCGTCCTGCCGGTGCCAGGCCGTGCTTGCAGGCAGGCCGGCCTGGGGCAGAGCCCGTCCTTCCCGGCTTGGCTGCCCCCACACGCAGAGCGCTGAAAGGCCCCCTTGTACGGCGGCCCTGCCTCCCGGCCGCAGCGCACAACCCTGTTCTCTTACCTCATAAACGGCTAATTTGTTACATATTTTCTGACGCTGTAAATGGGAGAACAAAGACCTTTTCTCTCTCATATTTTTGTTCAATTATGTTTGTGGGGGAACCTGATCCCCTTCAAAGGGGGGCTGAGGAGCTGAGGAGGCGCCTCCCAGGCTTGCTAACCTCCCAGGGCCCGTCTCTCGCTGCTGATGCCTGGGTGTGACCAAGAGGGAAAGTGGCAGGGGTCCCCCTTTGTGTCCCGGGAAGGCGCTGGGCCCTCATCTCCAGAGGGACAGAGGCCCATCTCAGAAGCAGGTTGGCTCTTCCAACGGGAGATGCAACTTCCAGGAGGAGATGTCAGGACAGGGCAAGGAGAGGCTTCCACAGTCACATCTGTACTCACTATGGCAGGGCCTGCGGGCAGGGGATGAGCTCCCTGCCACTCACCCACAGCCCCTCGCCCTGTATCTGCAACACGGGCCCCCAGGAGAAACGCCTCAGCTGGAAGCCTGGACTGCAGTTTCTGGGGCCCCTTCCATGCCCAGCTCTGGCCCCACATCAGGGCTTCCAGAGTGCCCCCTCCATCCACTTATGAAAAGCACACCTCCTGGTTTTGGACACGGGCTCTCCCAATCCCACACGCTCCCACTAGGAGACAGACATGGACTGGAGCTTGGGGGGGGGGGGGGGGAGGCGGGGGGGGGCTCTTAGAGGAGGTGAGCTTCCAGGCAGGCAGGGTCGATGTGTGGGTGTGGACCAGTGGGGGCCAGTAAGGACACCTGCCCCTGACCTGGCAGGGCCCTGGTGGCAAGTCCAGGCAGGGCAGTGGAATGCCAGCCCGGGCCTGAGGCCCCCGTGAGAGGGTTGCAGGCAGGCAAGAGGCTTGAGCAGGCCTCTGCCCATGGTGGATCCTAGAAGCCGACTGGCCCTTTAACCAGCACTTTTTGAGTTCTCTTTCTGCTCCCATCAGCTCCCGCTCGGCCTGCCCTCCCAGGTCCGACAGGCACAGCAAGGAGGCCTCGGATAGCCCTGAGGATTTCCCATCTGCAGTGTAAGCAGATCTGTGCTCATCCAGAATGTGTCTAAACTGCTCTGTGTTCTTTTCCCAAGACCCCAGGCTCAGGTTTCAGTTCCACATTCTTTTGCCTCAGGCCTAAAAACATTTGCCCTGCCTGTGGTGGGGGTAAGGAAGGGTTAGGGGCATAAGAGACACAAGCTACCCAAGGAGAGGAGACAGACGCCTCATTCCTGCCTTCATCTGCACCCCCAGCTTGCTGTGTGGCCAGGGGCACGTTCCTGAGGTCTCTGGGCCTCAGCGTCCTCTCAGGACTCTCCTGGGCCTGAAATTCTCTTGGCAGAGTCAGTCTCCACCGCTCCCATCCTGCCGCCAGGAAGTGTCTCCTATGACTTTGAACAGGAAAAATGCAGGAGACGGTGGGACTGCTTTTAGTTTTGTCTCTGAGGTCGAGTTCTATCCAGCTGTTTCCTTTGATGTCCTCCTGCAAGAGCTTCCAACCCCTGGCTCCCAAGGCCATGGGTCCCGTGCCAGGCCCACACAGTCTTCTTTCCTTCCTCCCATCCTGGACCTGCTCCTCCTCTGACCAGCTGCTCCCCTGCGTAGGGTGTAAGGCTTTCCATAGTGGAGGAAAAGAGGGTGAGGGCCCAACCCTGAAATTCAGGGCAGAAAGAAAGGGCAGTGTGTGCAAGGGGAGACCCTCGGAGCCATGAGTTACAGGGTTCTAGAACATCCAAGCCAGGAAGGATTTGTCGTTGGAACCAGCCTTCACTTCCTCCATACATCCCCAAGGCTGCGAGGCCCAGGTGGGTCTCCCAACCTCTCTTTGACTGGAGAGTGCTAACACAGTCTCCTGCCTGTAGTCCTTGCTCCCTCATCCTTTCTGCACTGCACACAGCAGCCAGAGGGCAGCTTCTGAACCAGAAGGTCTGGCTGGTCAGTCCCTGCTTCATAATGTCAGTGGCTCCCGTGGTCCCTCAGATAAGTCTGAGCTCTGGATCCCACTTCTGTTCCCAGCTCCAATACCATCTCATGCCCTCCACCAGCCACATGCTGCCCTTCAGCCCACAGGAATCACTGTGTTTCCCAGAACTTGCCAGCTTCTCCCAGCCTTTGCACGGGCATCGACACTCCTGGAATTCCTTTTCTTGCTCTTCAGCATGGTCCTACCAGGGGACCCTGAACAATCACCTCCACCAGGAATCCTGTATGTGGTCCTCCCTGGAAGCATGGGTCTGCCCTTCCTCTGTGTCCATCCCTGAGCCCAGCTCTCATGAGTGATAAGTGACATGAGTGATATTAGCATCTTGTTGCAAGTCTTCCTTAAGTACCTCCTCCTTTGCTCCACTCACCCCTGACATTGAACTCCTTGAGAATAGAAACGGTGTGTGTTTGGTTCCGTGGCCCTAGCACCCAACACAGGGCCTGGAACTGCTCCATTTTGAACACCGAGGAGTGAATGAGAACCCAATCCACACACGCTGGCTCCTCAGAGCCATCCCACTGCTGCCTATGGAACAGATATTTTAAAAAATACCATGAGGAGCCCTAACCAGTTTGGCTCAGTGGACTATGGACTGAAAGGTCCCAGGTTCGATTCCGGTCAAGGGCATGTACCTTGGTTGCGGGCACATCCCCGATGGAGGGTGTGAAAGAGGCAGCTGGTCGATGTTCTCCCTCTCATCGATGTTTCTGTCTATCCCTTTCCCTTCCTCTCTGTAAAAAATCAATAAAATGTAGTTAAAAAAAAATACCATGAGGAAGGAGGGTACAATGTTTTTAGAATGCCAGCTCACTAGGCAGGGAAGAGAAATACTATTCTCCCCACTTGGCAGATGGGTGAACTGAAGCCCAGAGAGCAGAAGGGCCAGTCCCGTGTTCTCATAGCAGCATATCACTAGAAGGTCCAGACCAGGCACTTCACACCACCTGCATGTCACAGGGCCATGGATTTGAACCTGGGCCAAAGCCCTGCCCTTTCTGTTGCTATGCACCACTCATCTCTGAAGCATTGGTAGCCTGTGGTTCAGATGTCACTCACCAGCACGGAGTGCACACGCTCCCGGAGCCAGCCCCTCGCTTCCCTCCCAGGCCACCTGGAGGTGCGTGCTCCAATCCCATCCTCCTGGCTGCCGCCCAGGTCCCAGGCAGAGCGGAGGTCCCCACACTGCTGCGGGGCCTGAGACTCCCCCCGCCACCCTGCAAATTGGTAATTGCTGTGTGGTCAGACCAGAAGGAATTAGACAAGCCCTCTAGGAATTTCATACTGGTTTTGCAAATGAAAATGGAGACTTGCCTTTTGAAGTCTAGGCAGCTGTGTCAGCAGGCAGGTCTGAGACAGCAGAAAAAATAAAACTACACTCCTTCAACCAATGGGTGCAGCCACTTCATATAAGAATGATGATGATGGTAACCAGGGCCACTGCCCACCAATCGCCTATCGTGTAGGTCTCTTAATCTGCTCATCCATGGGTCCCCATCTCTTTCAGTCTCCACTGGGGATTAGCTTGCTGTCCGGATTAGAGAAGGGCCAAGTCCACCTTCTCTGGCTCCTGGCCTGCCTCTTGACACCTCTTGAAACACACCATCTACTTCCATGTCCCTTTACCTATATGCATCCCTCTCCACCCCACTCATCCTGCACAGCCCAGTTTATGCTTGATTTCATCATGACTCCCAGGTTGTATTTGAACCGGCCCCCAAAGACCCCAACACCTCTGGGGTTTTTTCCTTTTATCAGTAACGTATCACTTGGTTTTATACTCACCTGTTTCTCTGTCCATCTCCACCACCACCTTGAAGTTCCTCAAAGCTTTATAACTGGGAATAGGTCAGCCCAGGTGATTCTCTGGGACATTCTGATATAATTTGTTCTTTTTTTCTCCAGCCCAATGTGTAATCGATTTAGATGATCAGAGGTGGTTCCTGCAGAGCAAAAGCAATTCATATAGGTGTCAAATAGTTGACACCCAGGTCAGGGAGGACTCAGGGCACTAAGCCTGGGCAGAGCTAACACCCTAGGCAACGGAGCCCCAGAAATGGGAGAGCATGGGGTGTCACTTCCTTCTCTGAGCCTTGCTCTTCCTGTCTGCAAAATGGGGTCAGGAATGTTGGCCTCACAGGGCTGCTATAAAGAATAAATGAGCTTCCATGTGCAAAGTGCCTGGAACTATAGATGGTTTAAATCATGAGTTGATGGGATGTCACTGCTAAATGTTGGGCTCAAAGCATGACTTCCAGAGCTGGGGAACGGTCTCACATGCTCGAGTTCCAGGGGCATCCTGCAGCCTGCAGAGTGGATCTCACAACTGGATTGGGTCAGAACCTGAAGCACCAGAATCTGGGGCTGCAGCCTCCCTCAGGCTTACTTGTTCCTAGAACAGAAATCCAAGGGGCTCCTCCAACAGGGCAGACTCCACGTAAAAGCCTTTCCTAGAGACCCAGCTTCTGGGCCTGCCCCTCCCACCCAGACCCAGCCCAGCTATCAGACTCCTATCCAGCAGAATGCTAATCTCCTCATGTGGGTGGCTCAGGATTTATGAGCATTTCCTGGCATGACTTGAAGGACAGAAGAGGAAAGCTGGGATCTTTAAGGGTGGTCTTTGGGTGGAGAAATGAGGCATTCAAGGAAAAGAGGGGAAAAAAGCTAGTGAGTCAGCCTCCGCTGCCCGCCCAGGAAAGCACAGAGGGCCCAGCCAGCCCACACTGCAGGGCAGATGGAGGATGTGGCCAGCACCACCGGCTCCAACGGGTGGGCGTCCCCGGAGCGGGGAACGTCTGTGCTAGAGGCCAAGTCAATGGTTCTTCAGGTTGTGGCTGAAGGTTGGGGATAGGCTGTGGTGAGGGGAAGGGAGGAACGTGCTCAGTTCCTCCTCCTTAGGAGGAAGACAGAGGTGCCTTCATTGTCAGGCTGATCTCCTGGCTTCACTCTTGCCTCCCTGATTCCACATTAACATAGCCACCAGGGAAAGCCTCTGCTCACACTCTCCCGGGCTTCCCACTCACTCAGGGTGCAGGCAAAGGCCTTCAAGACCACTGGCCCCACAGGATGTGCCCCCACTGCCCACCCTGCCAAACTCTGACCGTGCCCTGGAAATCCCTGCTGCCTCCCCAGATAGACCCTCTGCTGTCCCTGCTCTGAGCCCTGAACTGATGTGACATCACCTGGGCTCCCTTATCCCAAGTCCAATGGGAAGCACTGGCAGGAGAGGAAGACAATTCAGACATATCATGCCCCCACCAGCCCCCTCCTACCTGCAGGCTGCTGTGGTCCAGGCCAGGGAGCGGGAGAGTGATGCTGCCTTCTGAAGGCAATGACTCTGGTCAGGTTCAGGTTCCTGACCACCCACCCCTTTCGCTTCAAGGCTTATAGGCAGGAAAGCTTCCTGCTACTGCTATTCCTCCTGCTCCCTCATGCCCTGTCCACACACACTCTTGTGAGTATTCCCGTCATTCAACACATTTCAATGACCCTTTCAGCTGAAGCTCCTTCCCTGGAACTCATGTCACTGGCAAAGCGCCATCTGTTCTCTGTTGGGTTCCTGCCCGAGACAGATCTCATCTATCAGTTCCCCTTCCCCCACTTCTCTCCCACCACACTGCCTCCTTTCTGCTCCCCACGCCCATCCGGCCCGTGCTGCCTCCGTGCCTTTGCACGTGTTGTTTCCTCTGCCCAGAATACTCTTCTCTCGGATACCCACAGGACCACCTATGTCATCTTCATCAGATGTCACTTCTCACTGTGCCTTTCCTAGATATTGTATCTAAGATGTCAATCCCTCCAACACACACACACTTTCTGTACTCCGTGCCTTAGCAATGGTCATTCTCTAATATAGATGTTTTACTAGTTGTTTTTGTTTGTTGCCAGCTTTTTCCAGCAAATAAAAGCTCCTTTGTGGCAGGGAGCTTTATTTGTTGTGTTTACTGCTCTGCCTTCGGGTCCTGGAACAACATTGGGTACCTAAGTGCTCAATAAACATTTGTTCAGTGAGGTGTGAATTGATCCTTTTCGTGGGTGGATAAAACAAGGCCCGGAGAAGAAGAGCGACTTGCCCAGGGCTTCCTGGTGGCGATTCAGATGGTGACTAGATCCTCGCTCTGCCTCCCAGTCCAGAGCCAGTCCAAGCTCCAGGAAACCTGTGTTTACTTGGATGCCCGCTGCTTAGTAGCACAGTATCTGGAGACAGGATTCTGTGCCATGGGCCCTGGAGACTCGGATACTGAGCAGGAAGCAGGGAAGTTGTCAGCACTGCTTTGGTGCTGCCGATGGGGCAAGGAGAATAAATAAATAAAGCTCAGCCAGAGTCTGGTGGGCTCTGACCTTTGAGGAAATGTCCCCCCAGCTGGGGAAGGCTTCCTGCCAGGTAGACTGCCCTCCTCCCCAACCCAGGGCGCTGACAGGCTGAGTGGCCCAGGATCCAGGGGGCTCAGCTCTCCCGCTCTATACCCTGGAGACACTGGGTCCCCACAAGGAACTTCTTGGGATGGGATTTGGAAAGGGTGGTTCATTCAGCTTTCATTCATTCATTTATTCAAATCCCTTCTAAAATATTGTTGAAGCCTTTATTATGTAGGTCAGGCACTGTGCTCTTTGCTGGACAAACAGCACAAGGACAAATGAGTTGCCTGCCCTTCAAGTGTCCCCTTGGAGCAGGAAGGGTGAGCATGGATGGCAATGAAGCAAGAAGTGTCAGTGCTTTGGGGGCATTAGGCAGGAGCCTGCCCAGTGCATGGCCTGGGGAAGTGCTCTGAGGAAGGAGCCTCTGCAGCAGGTAAACCAGAGGGTGGAAAGAGGGTTCCAGGCAGAGGCAGAGCAAGGAAGAAAAGCTTGGCACAAATGAGGGTCTGAAAGAGTGAAAACAATGTGTTTGTGGGGGGTGTGGTGGGGGGGGGGGGGGGGCGCATCTTCCAGTCATGTTCCTCTCCTCCTATGTCAGCTCTGAACAGGCCCCAGGGCTAAGGTTCTAGCACCCCTTCTCCTTTCCAGCTCACTGTTCAGAATGTGGGCCTCCCACACTGGCCCCATTTTCTGTTTATGTCTGTTCTTCCCACCAATGGTGGGGGAAGGTGGCTTGGTGGGTGGTGCCTAGGGGGATCGGAAAGAACCCACAGCCTGTCAGCTCAACCTGTGCTTGAATCCCTGCTCCAGTTCTCCAATGTGAGACCTTATGCAGGTGACTTACCATCTCAAGGCCTCTGCACCTGCTGTTCCCCCTTCCCTCATCACTCTCCACTCCTTTTCTGCCTTTTTTTCTCTACATAATACAAACACTCTATTTGTCACTGGCAAAGGATTCCCAGAGAAACAGAACTAATAGGATGAATAGATACATAGATACTTGAATAGATATATATTTTAAGGAAGTGGCTCACATTGTGCAAGCTGGAAAGTATAAAATCTTTAAGGCAGGTTGGAAACTCAGAGAAAAGAAGTTCAAGTCCAAAGGCAGTCTGTAGGCAGAATTCCCTTCCCTGAGGGAAGTTGGTCTTTTTCTATTAAGACCTTCAATTTATTAGATGAAGCCCTCCCTTATTCAATTATTATGGGGCATAATCTGCTTTACTCAAAGTCTACTGGTTTAAAATGTTCATTTCACCTAAAAAATATCTTCACAGAAACATCTAGAACAATGTTTGACCAAATATATGGGTACCATGGCCTAGGCAAGTTGACAAAATTGACATCACAAGTCCACCCTTGTCAATGTGGCAACCATATCCTTTTTCTTTTTTAATGTGTTCAATTATTTTTTTATTTTTTAAATAAATCTTTACTGTTCAGATTATTACAGATGTTCCTCTTCCCCCCCCCCAACTCCCCTCCACCTAATTCCCACTCCACCCTCTGCCCTTACCACCCCCCACTGTCCTCATCCATAGGTGTAAGATTTTTTACCAGTCTCTTCATGCACTCCCCAAGCCTCTTTCCCCCTGAGAATTGTAAGTCCACTCCCTTTCTGTGCCCCTGATTCTATTATATTCACCAGTTTATTCTGTTCATCAGATTTTTTATTGACTTGATTTTTTAGATTAACTTGATAGATATTTATTTGTTGTTCATAATTTTTATCTTTACCTTTTTCTTCTTCTTCCTCTTCTTAAAGAATACCCTTCAGCATTTCATATAATCCTTGTTTGGTGGTGATGAACTCCTTTAGCTTTTTCTTGTCTGTGAAGTTCTTTATCTGACCTTCAATTCTGAGTGATAGCTTTGCTGGGTAGAGTGGTAAAGTAATATTGGTTATAGGTTCTTGCTGTTCATCACTTTGAATATTTCTTGCCACTCCCTTCTGGCCTGCAGAAAAGAGTAGCAAGAAATCAGCTGACAGTCGTATAGGTACTTCTTTGTTTTTCTCTTGCTGCTTTTAATATTATCTCTTTTAATATTATCTACTTTGCTCTTGGCATTTTAATTATAATGTATCTTGGTGTGGTCCTCTTTGGATTCCTTTTGTTTGGGGTTCTCTGCACTTCCTGGACTTATAAGAATATTTATTTCACAAGGTAGGGAAAGTTTTCTGTCATTATTTCTCCCAATAGGTTTTCAGTATCTTGCTCTCTCTCTTCTTCTGGTACCCCCATAATTTGGATGTTGGTACGCTTGAAGTTGTCCCAGAGGCTCCTTACACTATCTTCACTTTTTTTTCTTCTTTTTTCTTTTTGTTTTTCTGATTGTGTATGTTTTGCTTCCTCGTATTTCAAATCTTTGGTTTGATTGTTGGGGTCCTCTAATCTACTATTGGATTTCTGTATATTATTCTTTATTTCAGACAGTATATACTTAACTTCTGATTGGTCCTTTTCCATTTTTTTGGCTTCTCATTAAGATCCTTGAAGGTCTCACTAAGTTTCTCGGTGGTTTCTAGAAGATACTTGAGTAACCTTATAACTGTGGTTTTGAACTTTATATCCAATAGTTTGCTTTCCTCTATTTCTTTCATTTGTGACATGTTTCTTTGTCTCTGCATTTTGGCTGCTTCCCTGTGTTGATGGAATGGCTTTGTGTGGTAGGTGACCTATAGGGCCCAGTGGCTGAGCCTCCCCAATCACCTGAGGGGGACACTTTGGGTGCACCCCTTTGTGGGCTGGGTGCACAGTCTTGTTGTAGTTAAGCCTTGATTGCTATTGGTACACTGGGAGGAATTGACCTTCAGTCCAATTGGCTGTGAGGATCAGCTGTGTCTATAATGGAAGAACTGCTGTGCTGAAGACAGGACTTGCTTCAGTGGGGCTTTGGTGCTCACTGAGTCTGCCTCTTGAGTGTGTCGCTTATGAATGAGAAGAGTTGAAATCTGGTGTCCTCTCACACTGACCACTAGGTACACTGACCTCTGGATTTTCAAGGAGGTGCAAGTCAGCTACTGTCTGAGGCCACCCAGCAGGAGATACAGCAAAATCTGCAGATTTCTCCTCTTTGCTTGGGGTTTGAAAGTTTTGGAGTTGACCCAGCTGCAGTTTATTAGGTTAAGTTGCAATAGAGCAGGCCATTCATATGCAAAAGCCACTATACACAGTTTGGGTTGGTTCGTAAATTGGGCAGGGCAGGATTTCAGGGAACCACTAGGGCATGGCAAACAGCAATGGCTGCCATTCAGTGGTTTATGCATTTCCACATCCCCGAGTCCTGCACCCCAGTGCAATAAACAATGATTCCTGCATGCTAATCTGCAAGAAAGCACCCTCACTTTCTGACCCAATGCCAAACAGTCCAGTTTCTCCCCATAGGAGTCTGGATCCCCAGAGTCTTGCCAGAAACTGGAGTTCAGAGCAGTTGGGAGCTTGTGTCTCTCTCCCCGTTGAAAAAGACAACCATGTCCTCAGTTGCCAGTCCTCTTCGCGTGCACCTCCATAGTTCTGCTTTTCCATGGCTCTGCACCTCCTACACAGTCTCAATGTGCTTTTGTCTTTCCTTCTAGTTGTAGAACTTCCACTCAGCCAGCTTTCCCGTGGTTCTGGGTGATAGTTGTTTTGTCTTTTAGTTGTAATTTTGGTGTGGTTGTGAGAGGCAGCACGTACAGGTGTATACCTTATGCCGCCATCTTGGTTTCTCGGCAACCATATTCTTAAACCATACTTAATATCCAAAAAGAGACAATAGGAAGGTCATAATTCCACCTGACCTGATGTCATGATCCTGTGTATAACCAAAAGACACTTATACCTTTCCCAGAATGCTGTTTACTCTTCTGCTTGATGTCCCATAACTTACGTATATATGATGTAGAGTCAATAGTACTTAAATACTATGACATAAAATCAATATATCTGACATTACATGATGGGGGAGAAGAACAGAAAAAGAAAACAAAAAATGTTGCACACACATTGTTTACAAAATAAGGAAGAAATAGTCCTGACAACAAGGTCCTTGTTCCTGTAACCAGTCACATGGTCAGAGCCTATACTTAAAACCCCATTCTTCCCTTACCACTTCTATATTCCCTCTGCCTCCCAAAAGCTCCTCAGTTGGTTCTGTATCTAGAAAGCTAACCCAGGTCTTGATTCCTGAGGGTTCAGGGCCATCCATAATCCTGCCTGGATTGTGTTGTAGTTTTCAACGATGCTTGTTAGGGCAGGGTGTGGTGATACTGAGATGTCCTAAGAGACCTGCTGTGCTCACACACCCTTCCTTAACTCCATTGAGGGTGGCAGTCCAGCTCCCTCGGTAGTCAGGATCAGTCCCCAGCCAGCACAGTGACTCCCTTCTCTGCCTGTTGATCCAGAGGCATGAGGAGCCTGTGGCTAAAGTGCAAACTTAACTTCCAGTTCAGTGGAATCATTGCTATGTCTCTAACATTCAAAATATTAATATTTGCTACTTCTCTGTTTTATTCTCCATGTCCCCCCAGCAAGTAAGCTCAATGAGGCAGGCTTTGGTCTATTTTGTCCCTATGTCCCCAGCATCTAGAGCAGGGTCTGGCACATGGTGGGTGCTCGATAAGCATTGCTGAGCGGGTGAGGCCTTTGCTGTGACTTCCCTGTGAGAAGTGCTCATCGCCCACCTCGCACCCCAGCCTGAGAGCTCAGCCCGTCCAAAGGAGCCCCAGGTCCCAACACACTCCTGACAAAGGGCCCTGCTGCCTTTCTCTCTGAAGGACATTGCTGAGCCGTCAAGTGAACACAAGGCCTCAGTGTTCACCATCTCAGCCCTTTCAGGACTGTTTACTAGACTAATCTGCAACAATAAACCCGTCCGCACCCTCCTGGCGCCTGCCTCACTCCATCCTAGGCCCGTGTTTGAAGATGTGTTTAAATTCCGGGCTACATTCAGCAGACGCCGCAGGCCAGCTCCCGGCCGGCGAGCACTGGCGAGGGGGGCCAGCGGGATGCTCAGGGGCGCTTGGTGGCAGGGCCTTTGCACACAGACGTCCAAGCGGAGCAAGGCGGCTCTAGCCTTCACCTGGTGTTTGTTATTCCATGTCAAAGCCTTACCATAAACATTATCCTAGAGTGGGCCACCGAGGCTCCGGGCGAGGAGGGGATGTTATGCTAAAGTGGCCGGGAGCAGAAGGCACCAAGGCCCAGGAGCCTGTGAACTGGGCCAGGTCCGGAATTCAGGATGAATGGGAGGGAGGCAAGGTGGTGCTTTTACACAGGACCCACTTACCCACTCTCTACTGGCACGGCCAGTTGGCAAATCTGTCTCTAAAATGAGCCCCACGAGGGTGGAAACCACACCCAATTAATTCACCAATCCCAGATCCCTGCAGAGAATCAGCAGCAGGTAAATGTTTGGTCAAGGGATGAATGAGTGTAGCTTCCCTGTGTCTATTGGAAGCACCAAGAATGCTCTGGATGGAGCACATTTTGCTTTGAAGTCCTGGTGTTGGGAACCTGTTCTGGAGCCAGACAGACATGACTTCAAATCCTAGCTCTTCCTTTACAAGCTATGTGGCCTTGGGCCTGTCCTTTCTCTTCGCTTCTTTCGTGTCCTGTTTGTAGTAGGGACACTAACGCTGCTGGTGGTCTCCTATAGAAAGGCCATGTGTTCAGGATGAACGTGGACTGTGCCAGTGGACAGCTGGAAGTCCTTCCCCAGAGGTCCAAGGGACTGCATAGCATTCTGGGCCGGGTATCAGGAGATTGGGGTGTGAGCCCACTCTACCCCAGCTCACAGTGTGGCTTGGGTGAACCCCAATCCTGCCCATTTTGGGCTTCTATCTCCTCTTCTATGTGTTGAGGGCACAGGATGATCAGTGGTTCTCAAACTGGGCTCCAGGGTACCCATGAGTTCCATGGAGAAGCTTTGGGAGTCCCTGCTGCAGGGGACATTGAAATAGCAGGACTTCAGGATCCAGCCTGTCTCTCTTATGTCAATCAGGGAAGTTTCTAAAATATTTTTATCTGCTCCACATTTTGAATTCCAAGTAAGACTCCTCTGGAAAACAGTAACAACAAAGAAGGGATCCCATGGCTAAAAAAGGTTTGGAAAACCATTTGGACCTGATGACGCCCAAGGTCCCATCCAGCTCCAATCAAGAAAAGTTAAGGACTAACTATGTTTTTCCAAGTGTCATTTAGCCAGCACTCTCTACTGCCAGAATTGTTCCTAGCACCCTGCAGATTGTAAGTGCTTCATTCACTAGAGTACCTCCAGGCTCCATGAGGGCCGCTTGACTGAGGAAATGACTTCGTGTGGCTAAGAAGGTCCAAGGGAGCCATTTCTCCTCCAGGCGTGTCTTCTGGGTGCCTGAGCGGATGACCTCATCACAGGCCAAGTGGTGCGGGGCCAGGCCTGCCCTGAGAAGCACTGGGCAGGTGTGTGCAGCAACAGGGTGTGGTCACAGGAGGTCTGTGTGTCTCAGCTGCCAGAGGAGGAAAGCGGAGCATTCCAGCTTGACACGGATGCTTTCATCCAAGGCATGTGCCATGTGGGAGGAAGTGCCTGTTGCCTTAGCAATGTCCTCAGCAACAGGTCCACTGCCTCCTGTGATCCATCCCCAGCCACCATGCTGCCATCAACACTCTGCACCAGGTGGCCGCAGATCAGATTTCAGGGGTAGTGGCCAGAGCCTGGAGAAGGCCCAGAGGTAGGGTGGTGGGGTCTGACCTCATCTCCAGCCAGCTCATTAGGGGGAGCAGTCTGGACTGCTGCGTCCAAACTCAATCCAGCTCTCCTCACCGCCAGAAATAAATGTGGGAGGAGATGGGTGGAGGTGATCTAACAAGCACATTTTGGTCCCATTGCCCATGACAGTATTTGGAGCAGATTTTGTGTACCTATTGCATGAGCTTTTTTGTCTGGAACCATGCGGTAACACCACTTGGTGGGAACTTATGCCATGTGGTCATGGTGTGCCCCAAATGCAGACAGGGTGCTAACATTTTAAGGGCTAGTCTGAGGAATTGTCAAGCAGCATTGAACTATGAAGTGACCAGAGCAGCTATCAAAGTGCTAAGGAAAGGGTGGGGTAGCATGCTGTCTTTCCCAGGTCCCATGCTGAGTATTACAAATATAAAATGAGTAAGGAGCACTTCCTGTCTTCAAGAAGCTCATAACCTATTGGGAGAGATGGCATTACACTCTAATGTACACGCTGTACTGGAGGGAAACATGGAGGGAAGTGTTGCCACAACTGTGCTATGTGGCAATGGCGATGAGCGTTTGCTCAGCTATCTGAGCCCAGTTGCAAGTGGGCTCTGCTGGGCTTGCTTGCATATCTGGAAGCTGGATGGCTGTTGGCTAGGTGAGAATGGTCTTGGTGGGACAACTGAAGCAATGTGGCTCTGCCCTCCATGTCTCATCCCCCGGCAGGCTAGCTTGGGTGCCTTTGGGGCAATAGTGGAGATGCAAGGGGCAGAAGAAGCACATTAGAGCTTTTCAGGCCACTACTTGAACTAGTTAGTAATATCCCAGAATCAGAATGGGAAGGAGCTACTGAATTCCGGGGAAAAGGGCATGAATACAAGGAGACCTTGGGAATCCTATGGAGGGCTCAGAAAAGTTTAGTGGAGGAGATATCTGAGCTGAGCCTATATGGCCAAGTCTAAATTTGTAAGTGGAGAATGGAGATGGAATGCACAGGAAATAGCATGTACAAGGCACAGAGATGGCTACATAGTTGAGCACTTGAGGACATAAGGGCTGGGTCAGAAACATGGTCATTGACCACAGCAGGGTCCAGGTCACTGCCTTGCATACTTTCTTGAAGAACTAGGCCTTTATGTGAGGGCAGGAGACACCCAAGAAAGTTTTGAGCAAAAAAGAGGAGACCATCAGATTTGTGTTTTTAAAAGATGGCATTGGCAGAAGAATATGGGCTAGATGGGATGGGAGGGGTCTGTAGGGACAGCATAGAGCAGTGGACCCAGTGAGAGATGCCTGGGCCTGAATTGGTATGAATCAAGAGGCTGGGGGACTGTCATCCAACACAGTGTACAAACAGAATAAACAGAGCCTGAGAACTCACGGGCCAGGTAGCCCAAGACCACCTCCAAATGTTTTGCACAGGACTTGCAACAAGTTTTTCCCCATATCTGTGCTAAATAACTCAATGTCAGGCTCCTCCTATTGGTTGGCCAAGGGAGACTGGCATACAGTCATTGTGTGAAACTGAGCAAGTCCCTTCCCCTCACAGGCTCCATTTCCCATCTAAAAAGGGACCTTGAAGATATGTCTCAGGGCTCTCAGGCCTCAGGTGAGTCATGTTACGTTAGACCCCTGGTCCTCAAACACCAGGAGCCATTGGGCTGTGAAGAAGTTCCAGGGAGTCTGTTAAGACTCACATTCTGGCTCCACCTTAGATTCCAATTCCATGGATGGGAGCTGGGCATCCGACAGTCGGGAGCATTCCAGGTGATCCTGATGCCTGTCAGGTCTGCCTGGGTGACAGCAGTGTCCCTAGGGCCCAGCATAGAGGCTCTTGAGGAAACATGTGTGAATGTGTCTGACCTGGGGGCATGGGTCAGCCCTGGGGGCCCAGCTCCTAGGCCTTTCCTGGTGAGAATGGCTTCTGGAACGGGTGGCATTTGGGTTAGGCCTTGACATCTAAGCTTGTTTGGGTCATTTGTTTGTTTGCTTTGTTTGGGGGTGCTCCCAATTACAAAGTGAGTTTGTGCTCATTCTAGAACATTCCTAAACACAGGAAAAGAAGAACCCAAAGGAAAACTTACCCATCATTCCAAAATCCAGACACAATTAGGGTTTTTATTTTGTCACATCCTATCTAATAAAAGAATAATATGCAAATTGACTGTACCTCTGATACACCCACAAGCCATGCCTACCAGCCAATCAGGAGCAAGTATGCAAATTAACCCAAGCAAGCAGGAGGATTGGTTTTCCCTAGCAATGGAGAAAATCAAACTTCACACTCACCCTGGCTGGCCGTGGACTCCACTCAAAGCTACAAAGTTTCAATTATAGAAGATAAATAAATCCCAACAAAAATGGTGGCAGCCATGGATCTGGAGAGAGCAAGAGGCTTGGGTTGCCCCAGGCGATGAAGGAAGACAAGCTTTCTGGCCTGCCTTGGCCTCCACTCAAGGCTACAAAGTTTCAATTATAGAAGATAAATAAATCCCAACAAAATGGCCACAGAACAAATAGGAGGCTTGGGTTTCCTTGGAGTTGAAGGAAGCCAAGCTTTCCACCTGCCCTGGCCTGCTCTGGCCTCCGTTCAAAGCTACAAAGTTTCAATTATAGAAGATAAATAAATCCCAGATACCAGGGCCTCTATTTTGGTCTCTATGGGGTGTGGCTGGCCTGCAAACAACCACAGGCTCCTCGCCCAGGCCAGCCCACACCCCAAGGGAACCCTTACCCTGATCCAGGATACTCTTCAGGTCAAACCAGCAGGCTCGCACCTGTGCACCATGCCTCTATCCTGTCTAATAAAAGAGTGATATGCAAATTGACCATCACTCCAACACACAAGATCGATGCCCCCATGTGGACAAAAGATGGCCACCACAAGATGGCCAGCAGTGGAGGGCAGTTGGGAGGGACACCAGGTCTGCAAGGGAGGGAAATTGTGGGCAATCAGGCCAGCAGGGGAGAGCAGTTGGGAAGGATCAGGCCTGCAAGGGAGGGCAGTTGGGGGCAATCAAACCTGCAAGGGAGGGCAGATAAGGATGACCAAGCTGGCAGAGGAGGGAAGTTGGGGGCGACTGGGCATGCAGGGAAAGGCAGTTGGGGGAGTAATCCAGGCCTGCAGGGGAAAGCAGTTGTGGGGGACCAGGCCTGCAGGGGAGGGCAGTTAGGGGCAATCAGGCTGACAAGGGAGCAATTACCGTATTTTCCGGCATATAAGACTACTTTTGAAACGGAAAAAAAGTCAACCGAAAATCGGGGGTCATCTTATAAGCCGAGTATATCCCGAAAAACGTCTCGATATGCCGCTAAACGAATTTTCCAACTTGATCTCGCACCAATCACTGCAAGGCTGCTCGGACCTCCCCTCTAACTCAGCCAATCCAAGCAGGCTTTTTATGCATGCAAATTATACATGTTCTGTACCCGAAGCTACACTGTGTTCTAGTAAAAAGCATGCTCAGATGGCCAGAGTCAGAGAGGTGGTTTATTAAAAAAAGAACTGGTGTTGCCTCTGAAGTGGGGGGTAGTCTTATACAGTGAATATAGGCCTAAACCTATGTTTTAACTGTAAAAAATCAGGGGGTCGTCTTATACGCCGGAAAATACGGTAAGCATTAATCAGACTGGCAGGGGAGTAGTTAGGGGGTGATCAGGCTGGCAGGAAGAAGTAGTTAGGGGCAATCAGGAAGGCAGACAGGCAAGCAGATGGGAGACAGCAGTTCTGGATTGTGAGAGGGATGTCTGACCAGGATCAGGCCTAAATGGGCAGTCGGACATCCCTCTAGGGGACCCAGATTGGTTAGGGTGCAGGCTAGGCTGAGGGACACACCCTCCCTGTGCACAAATCTCATGCACCGGGCCTCTAGTCTTTAGATAAAATATTAATACTCAACCCTGGTCAGTGTGGTGCAGTTGGTTGAACATCGTCCCATGTATTGAGAGGTCGTCAGTTTGATTCCTGATCAGGGCATATGTCCAGGTTGTGGGTAGCTCAATCTTGGTGGGGGCATGCAGGAGGTGGAGTGTGTGTGTGTGTGTGTGTGTGTGTGTGTGTGTGTGTGTCCCTCCCTCCTCCCTCTCTCCCTCCCTCTCACTTTCTCTTCCCCTCTCTCTAGAATCAATTTTTAAAAACCATAAAAAAAAAAAAAAACTAAAAAAACGATGTTAATACTCTTCGCAGGAGTGGAGACAGTGTGGGCAGAGGGCTGGGGACGGGAACAGGCTGCACGTGTTCAGAGGTCGGTGAGTAAGGAGTGGGAAATGTGGAAACGCTCAGACTGCACCAGCTGGTGCCGGCCCCACACACCTTCTCTGTTTCAGTGCCTGTTGCCCCAAGGTCCAGAGGGAGGACCACCAGTCCTGGAGGTGTCGGGGACCTCAGCCAGGTCCCTGAGCACAGCGCTTATTTCTTTTTCTTCCCTCTGTGCAGGTGCTGTTTGCCCTGAACCAGACCCTGCTGCAGCACGAGAGCGTGCGGGCCGGGAGCCTGCAGGCGCCCTACACCACGGAGGACCTCATCAAGCACTACAACTGCGGGGACCTCAATGCTGTCATCTTCAACCATGACACGTCACAGGTGAGGCTCCCCTCCTCCAGCCCGGACAGCCCCTGCATCACTAGTTCCCAAGGCCAGACCCATGGGAACCCACCTGGCATTTATTAGATGCCTACTGTGTGCCAAACACAATCTTCTCTCCAACCATGGTAAGCAGGAGCTGTTGGGATACTCATTCTACAGATGGGAAAACTGAGGCTCAGATATGGGAAGAGACTTGTCCAAGGCCACACCACTCATTATTTGTTGGGTTATCAATTTATGAAGAACAGTATTTGATTCCTGATGTGTGTAGATCCAAGAAGCTTAGCCTGGAAGAACAGAGTGTCCAGCTCAGCATCTAGTGAAATTAAAACCCAGGAAGAGAAAGTCCACAGTTAATCAGACTCAGAGCTTGGGCTGAAGTCTAACCCAGAGCTTTCTGCCTTGTTTTAAAGCCTAGAGAAAAAACCACCCACAGGCTGGGCAGACAGTGGGTGGGACCCCGAGAAGCTAAGCATGGCTCTACCAGGAAGAGGGTGAGAGTTTTCATTGGAGGTACAGACGGGGTCTATGTTGTGTCATTCTGCTCATGCACCACCCCATTGGGGCGAGAGCTCTTGAGAGCAGGGTGTGGTGCTCATCTCTCGATCCCAGTGCCAGCACAGGGCTTGGCACAAGTGTGTATCAGTGAGCAACTGGTGCATGAACGAATGTAGTAAGACACACGTTGTACATGGTTTGGTATAGAGAAGGAAGGAGAAATGATCCAGAGACCTGGCCACAGGAGACTCAGATTCTGAGAGCTCTGTCATAGTGGAGAAGGAGGCAGGAGAGAACTCCGACACCACAAGGTTCATAGGCATTCCACCAGCCATTTGCTTTGTGACAGAGTCCTATCCTGTGTCCTCCATTAGGGAGAAGCTGGTGAGCCCTGAGCAAACAGAGCTGTGTTGCAGAGGCAACCTGGTCACCCCTTGAGATGTCCAGGCCATGATGTGGCCCTGCTGGAAGAAGGGGCATGCAGGACAGAGCTTAGCCAGGCTGTGGCTGACACTAAACTGAGGGAGTGGGGAATGGCATGGCCTTGGGAAATGGCAAGCTCAGATTTTCTGTGAGCTGTCTCTGAAGGGTGAGATGCCTATGTCATTTTAGGGTTTGAGTAAGATCAGTTTTGGAAAATGCATAGCACAGTGCATGGCACAGAAGAAGTCGCAACTAAATGTCAGCTCCATACAACTAACCTGGGGCATGGAGTTGTGATGGCAGAGGCCACAGTAAGGGTGGCTTAGGGCAGGGGCAGAGACGGAGATGAGAAGAGATGGCCTTTGGAGCCATCAGAGAACCAGAAAGGATTTATTTGCTTCCTGACCAAGAGTGTGCATGTGCGGAAAATGAATCTCCATTCATTCCTTAGGAAGCTAAAGAACATTTAACAAGGACAAGAACCAGAAAGTTGAATGTCAAAGCTGCAAAGGAGTTGGGTGAGGCACCCAAGTTCCCTGGGCTGCTCAGTGGCTGCCAACATTCTCTGCCTGTTTCATGCTGATGGGCCTTTGCTCAATGCCAAGGGTGGGTCCTGTGGGTCCTGGGTTTGAGCCTGGAGCAAATTAATGATGTCATTAGACTTTTTGGCAGCCTTACATTTTCTGTGACAAATGTAAATGCAGGGCACATGATAAGATTTTAAAGAGGACACGTCAGGTCCCCAGGGCCCTAGAGTGATGGGTATGAGATGGGGTGGTGAGAAGATGGGCTAGGGCTGTGGGTGTGACCTCAGTGTGGGCTCCCCTGACCCACGACCAGGACTGGGTCAGGTTTGACAGCTGAGTGCTGTCTTCATGCATCAGAGGCCTCAATGGCCTCATCCCTTTTCTTCACCCCATTCATCCAACAGACATCTTCTGAGAAGTCCCACTGGTACAACCCTGTATCAAACTAGGGGACCATAGATCATCCTCGGACTGGGTCTGCTGCCATGGATGGAGCTTGCAGCCCAGTGGGGAGTCAGACTTGTCCATGAGAACACTGTGGGATCTGTGTCTGAGAGGGTGCTGAGGGGTTAGGGAGCCACAGGAGGCACTTCACAGAGTGAACATGTCTTGGTTTTTTCCCGGACATTCCAGGTTCATGGTTAGGGCAGACTGACCCATGCCTGGTAGTTATTCTGACTCTTAATTATATATGAGCTTTCACTCTCAAAAGTGTATGAGTGTGGACAATAAAAATATTACCCTCATGTTACCAATTTCTAAACCCAGTATCATAGAGGCCAAGTCACTTGCTAGTTATAGAGCCGCCCAGCTGGAAAGTGGTAGAAGAGGGATCCAGCCCAAGTTGCCCTGACTTCTGGACCCATATTCATATCACCTTAACTCTGCTGGTCTCTAAGCTCATTCAACCATTCATTCATTCACAGTGTGAACAAATATCTGTGTGTTGGTACAACAGTGTCTTACATTCTTTCCCATGTTCAAGGAATGAAGAGGAGCCTGAGAGGGCCATGCTTTCATAAATAACCCTTCTGGGTCCCAGCTCTCTGTATTCCCCTCCAGGGGAAGCTTACAGGGTTGCCTTTCTTATGGCTACAGCAAATCTAAGTGTGGCCTGTACTGTCTGAGCTGCCAATCATCCCTTCCACAGTAGGGGATGTAGTAAGAACTCCATTTCTTCATTTATCCATTTGCCCAAAAGCCCGTGGGCGCCAGCCTATCAGACACTGGCATGGCTCCTACCTACAATTCTATAGGAGACCCTAGCCATAGCCCTGTCCTGCTCAGCCTAGAACAGCCAGGCCTTTCTGGCAAAGCATCCCCTCCCCTCTCGCCCTGAGGAGCACACTGGTCCTTGGCTAGCAGATATCAGAGACAGATGTTCGGCCTTCTCCAAGTCCCTCGGGGCTCAGCCTCCGTTGATGCCTTCATTTTCCTCAGAAAGAGTGTTGACAACTCGTCAGTGGCTCTAGAAGCCATGTGGCTGGGCCACATGATTCTTCTGGGGGCTAAAACCTGCAGGAAATTAGTCTTCTGGTGCCAGATTCTCCATCTAGCTAGTCCATCAGTCAGCTGGGCCTTGTGGCCTGTGCGTTAGGCCTGGATTGGTGAAGACAGAGAAATGGAGAAGAGACACCAGGAGGAAGACATGCCGTGAGCAACAGCATGGACGTTGACAGGTGTGAGGAAAGAGGTCTGTTCTCTTTCCTCCATGGCTATGGCTTCTAAGTCACACCACAGTGCAGGACATCTGGACCCGTCACCCAAATGGAAAGACAACATGCTGGGAAGGGAAGAATGCAGGAGAAGGCCATGTGGTCGGGAAGTATAGCACAGCTTTATGTTCAAAGTTCCAGAACCCTCTTCTGGCTGCCTCTTCTGTTCCAGGCATTGATAAAGGTTCTGCCCCTGAACTCAAGTTGTTCTCTGCCTAGTTCAAGAACATGTCAGTGATATTGGCCCCAGGTCACGTGGCTGGGTGTGGACAGTGGGTCCAGAGCTGAGAAATTGATATAGTTCCAGGCCACGTTGCTAAACAAGCCACCACTATGGAGGAAGCCATGTCTTGGAATTGAAGGATGGAGGAGTTTGGTTATGTCCTGGGAAGCGGTGAAGCTGGGGATGGTGAGTTAGTGGTGGAAACAAGGCTCAGGCATTGGGAAAACCCAAGTTAGGACCTCTGCTCTCATCTTTGCAGGATGGAGTGGGCTTAATGTGGCTCATGGGAGCAGCAATCATCTCATGTAACCCCCAAAAAAATATTGTCAGCCCCATCTTACAACTGAGGAAACTGAGGCTCAGAAAGTTAAGTAACTTGTCCAAAGTCACAGAGTGTCAGAACAGGGCATGAAGCCATACCCTATGGCCCTTCTGCTGTACCATGCAGCTCAGCTGACCATCCACACATGCTTGCTGAACAAAATTTCCCGGATGTGCCAGTGCCAGACTGCCAAAGGGAGAACAGTGAAGCAGCTGAGCTCTGGCTACCTCCCAGGACCTCAACGCCTAGAAGCTGAGGTTCAACAATGCAGAGACACGGAAGGGTACACGTGCGAGGGCAGCAGTCTGGGCTCTCTGCCTGCTCAGCCTCTTTGCTAGCTGTGTGTCTTTGCACATGTCTCTGGACCTTTCCATTCTTGCTTTCTTCACTTATAAAAGTGGAATAAATACACTCATCTCAAAGGGTTTGGAACTGATGAAAAACATATAGCCCACTGGGGGCGGGGGGGGGAGGGGGGACATACAAAAGGTAAGTTGCTTGCCCATTTAGGCTGTGTGTGTGTTTGAAGCCCACCTTGCTCCAGAAAGAACTGAAGGCAGCCTCTGTCTCACCTTTGCAGCTGCCCAACTTTATCAACACCACACTCCCGCCACACGAGCAGGTGACAGCCCAGGAGATCGACAGCTACTTCCGCCAGGAGCTCATCTACAAGCGGAATGAGCGCATGGGGAAGAGGGTCATGGCGCTTCTTCAGGAGAACGAAGACAAGATCTGTTTCTTTGCCTTCGGAGCAGGTTTGGACCAGAATGGGGAAGGGATTATTTGCGGAATTCCTAAGGGCTGGGAGATTTGCTAAACCCTTTCCTGACCTCTGCTTCATAAAGGGAAAAGCTGAGGCCCGCAATGGGGCAGGGAAAGCTACAATGTGCTCAGCAGACCTGGGACCCAACGTGGTTCTCATGTTGCTAGTCAAGAGTTTTTTTCATTATAGTCTCTGTGAACAAAGAGGATAGCTCTGGCCAAGGCCAGCACAGTCTTTGTGGCCCTTCATGTCCCAGGAGGCCATGTTGGGAGCCAGAACTGAGCCAGTTCCCACTACCCCCAGCCCAGCCTTGGACCCCCCTCCTCCAGCAGAGCCAGGGCCCTGTGACTCAGTGGGCAGAGGTGGGCTCTGATATGCCCCAAACCTGCCTACAGATCTCAGCCCAAACCCCATCCAGGCTGCATGACCTTTGGGTGGTAATTTCTCAGAGGCTCAAGTCTTTCTCTATGAGTTATAGCAAAACTATTCGATGAATTTAAAATATCTATCTTGGAGAAGAGTTATAGAAATCAGTGACAACATTTAAATAGCCTGCCATATAGTAAGAACTCACAATGGCGGCTACTATTATCATGATCATCATCATGACAATTACAACAAGATTTATTATCCCAATATGGACCATGAACTTGATGCTTCTCCTGGGGGCTCCAGCCTCTTTGTACAAAGTGAAGTCCCAATGTCCAGATGCAGGGCTTGCTCAGCGTCTCTCCCTATTCCTTTCCCCCTCCCTCTTCTTCTCCAAAGTTTTTCTTCCTGTCTCTGTGCTGGCACTGCTGATGACAGTGATGTCTATGTTGGGAACAGGATATTGCATTTGCCTCCTTTACTAGTCAGCTTTTGTTCCAGAGCTACAACAAACATGTGTTTTTTTCATGTTACCACCATTTGGGTTGATGAAATTCACCTCCTGTTTCATGAGAATTAAGCAAGAGGCCTGGTGAGCACTGACAGCCACTGCCCTCTCACCCCTCCCTTCACTGGACCGTTTCCCACACAGGGTCTGCCTGGGTCAGGCTGAGTTAGACCAAGCTGAGTTAGACCTTCCAAGTTGGTCTAACCTGGAAGGATCCTAATTACGCTTTGGGACATGTCTACTGTTTGAGGTCTGCCTTCCTCCACCTCCTGCTCCTGCCATTCAACCCCATAAACTTGAAGGGCAAAAGCTAGGGTTCGTATATCTATGCCTGTGTTCCCTCCTCTGCAGCTCTCAGCACATGGATGAGGAGAGGCACATGGGTGGCCTCAGACACACAGGACCTCTGGGGCAGCCTCTTTAAGGCCACGGATTCTGTCTGGGTACCTCTGTGGTTCTGTCTCAGGCTTTCCCATATCATTGGGCTCTGGGGACCTAAGTCAGTCTGACTCTTGTTATCCATCCTCTGCCCCATCCTCAAAAAAGGCACAGGGCCCCCAATGCTGTGGAAGGAAGGAAGGAAGGAAGGAAGGAAGGAAGGAAGGAAGGAAGGAAGGAAGGAAGGAAGGGTGGGTCTATGCCACTGGAGATATGCCTAGCCACCCCCCATGTGTGTGTCTGCTCATGCATAGGTCTCCCAGAACCAGTTTCACTGGGTGTCCCAGGAAATAGCTTGGGAAACAGAAACATAATTATAAGACACCCACACAATGCTTGCCCAGCTTTGCCAGGTGTCTGAGCAGGGCCCCTGCTGTGGTTCTGCCACAGGCTCACACCAGAAGCCAGTGAAGGCCCTGAAGACTCTGGGCTCCGGTGCACTGGGGAGGGGCCACACAAGCTGAGAAAGGAGGTGGGTAGTGGCACTGGTGCCTGCCCCTCCCACCCAGTGCCTATCTCTCCCCCACTCCCCATACCCTGACCAGTGCCTATCCAGACCTTTCCAGTGCTGATGGCAGACTGGCCCCTCCTCTGTGCTGCTCCACAGGGGAAGTTGGGGCAAAGGGCCAGGGCTTTGGAGTCAGGATGCCTGGGTGTAAAGTGTGGCTCTACTAGCGTCCCCTAAGTGAGCCTGGGAAAGCCATCTCACCTCTAAGGGCCTCAGCCTCTCCTTTATAAAATGGGGATAATACACCTGTCTCATGCGATTATGTTGAGTACACTCATTTTAGATCACCGGGCTAAAACTCTGTGCCAGCGTGGAGGGATTCTTACAATAAAGCCCCTACTGTGTGTCAGTCATCAGTCTATCCTCTTAGATTGCATTGCCTTTGATCTTCACAGTAACACCACAAGATGGGTTTTCATATGCACATTTTCTGGATGAAAACCAAGGCCCAGAAGAGGAGAGTGTCTTCCACACGGCTGTGCAGGCAGACCTCTGGGTCCTGGCCTCCTGGGTACGGGTCCTGGCCATTTCTCCTGTGCTGGTGCCCTTGCCTGGACACTCCCAGAAATGCTGGCCATTTTGTGGGGAGGTTGTCTTTTTAGCTGGTGCACCTCACAAAAGAATACTCTCCTCATGTCTGCGATGTTTCTATTTGGCCTCTTCTGGAGGCCAGCAGAAGAACCCTTCAGCAGGTTCAGGGGTAATTGGGGGACAGACATGTGTGCAAACTCGGAGCAGGCCTGGGTGACGTCTGGGGGCCTGAATGGAAGCCCTGCCTCTCGGGAGGTAGCTGTGACGAGTGTGCAAATCACTATTCTGGAAGGAACCAGTCTGCTGCTGTGGAGGAGTGAGCCAGCCCGGGGGAGGGGAGGTCAGATTCCCGACTGCCAGGATCCTGCAGAAGGACAAGCTGACCCTGAAGGGCCCCCGAAGATGTTAGGTGGGTTTTTGGATTTCCTCTGATCTTCAAATAACCGAGAAAAATAAGTACAAGTTGGGGAACTTTTTATTAGCTAAGTTTATGCAATTTGCTGGCTTATCTTTTAGTCTGGTGATCTTTTTTTTTTCTACTGTGTTTGAAGTTTAACTATTCTTTTGAAAATATAATGATGATATAAGACAAATGGGGCTTTTCAAGTCCTTACTTGGCAAAATAAAAAGTTGGTAACTATATTATTCCAACCACCTTCTCTACAGATAGGAGAGAACTGAGCATATTTAACACACGTGGGAAAAGACTAGAGTTAGCGCCGAAACCGGTTTAGCTAAGTGGATAGAGCATCAGCCTGCAGACTGAAAGATCCCAGGTTTGATTCTGGTCAAGGGCATGTACTTGGTTGCTGGCACATCCCCAGTAAGGGGTATGCAAGAGGCAGCTGATCGATGATTCTCTCTCATCGATGTTTCTAACTCTCTATCCCTCTCTCTTCCTCTCTGTAAAAAAATCAATAAAATATATATTTAAAAAAAAAAAAAAGACTAGAGTTAGAGGGAGTGTAGTACAGGAGAGAGAGAGTGGGAACAAATTACTGGCCCAGGGCTCTGAGGAGGCAGGAGGGACGTGACCAGAACTCAGATAGAGGGCGTGGCCTTCGGTAGAGGAGGCCATCCTCCCCTGGAATCAAAGGGAAGGAGGGAGCAGGCCAGCAGGCTAAAAGGCAAGAGAGGTCTCAGCTGATGGTTTCTCATAAGAGCTCCACTCTGTAGAGTAAAATGTGAAGTAATCTGCAGAGAAAAGGCAGGAAGATGGGAGATTCTTGATGTGAAGAGGAGAACATTTGCCACAAATTCAAGAGAGATTGGCCACAAGAACTGGCATGGACCGGAAGTTAAATGAATTTCATAGCATGGGCCAACTGTGGTTGATTGGTAGTGGCTACCTGGAGTGGGAGGATGTAAAGATTGATAACACACATCAGAGCTCAGCAGAGAAGAAGCCCTAATTGATGAGTGATGCCTGCTGAGGATCAGGATTAGGGCACATGCCTGTTATATACCTGCTCTGTCTGTCAAGAACACAGATGATCTAACTAGCAATGAGGACCCGTGAACCTGCAGTAATCTCAAGACACAGGTTGTAAGCTTTCTGACAGCAACATTGAACATCTGGAGTGCAAATGAGGATGCTGCCCTCCAGGCCACTTCCTGAATTTATCCTAGTACCCCCTGCTCAATGAGCCTCCCACTGTATATGAACTACTCCAGAGCAGGCACACTCCTCTTCAGAATTGCCAACACCTAGGAATGTTCTATAAAGACATCCAGGACCAAATCACCCAAAATCGAGTTCATTCCATTCAGTCACAAGGCATCTCCTGGACCCCAGGCCTCAGGTAGTGGGAGATGGGGTGTCTCGGTCCCGGGCAGTAGATAAAAATGGCAATTGTGTCCCTAGCTCCGGGGAACTGGGCTTTCTCAGGACCTGTTTACTTGTGCAACCATCCTGCAGCCTAGAACAGAATGAGTAATGTCAGAACTGGCAGGGCTGGGCTGGAGACATAGCCAGACTCAAGGGAGACCTCTAAGGTCATTCATGTCGAACTCTGAGAGCCAGAGGTTGCCACAGGTTATCGCACATCCTATAACCCTCACGTGCTAAAATCTGAAAGTAATTCTAATTTCTGACATGGCAAAGTCCTTTGACCCAAGCAGTCTATTGTTTTAGGATCATGTGGTTCTCATATCCCATTGTCTATGATCATAGCATTCTAACATTCTGGCCTAATTTGCTTCCATCCCTCTTGGATTCCTTTGGAGAAGTATGGAGCTAAGAGCCTTCCAAGATCTGAAACTTCCTTCAAGTCGGGCTACTGGCACCTGCCCCCACAGGAAGCAGAGGTCCTGGCAGAAAGCAGGATAATAGGCAGGCCCTGTGAACTCAAGAGACAGAGGGGCTATAGCTATACTCCGAGTACCCCCACAGCCAGCACGCCCAGGCTCCAGGCCGATGCCAGACAGGGTGACTGCTAGCATCCCTTCTAGCCCCAACATTCAGCAATTCCACACATACCTGACAGAGATTTGAGTGAAAGGAGTCAGAGTGAGTGAAAGAAGGCTTCCTGGACGAGGTGAGACCACTTGAAGTTTCCTGGATGCAGGTCCAGCTACTTCTGAGTTCTTTCATCATCCCATAGTCCTTAGGACAAGACTCGCACCCACTTCCTTCCCCCCTAGCTCTTTACTCCGTGGCCTCAGGAACAGAAGGAAGCCCTTCAGAGCTCATGATTGGATACAGAAGAGCAGTCATGGCCCATATAGGGACTTTTCAACCTTAGAAACAAACAGGCAGCACATGCCAGCTGCTTTCTCCCCTCTCAGGCAAACGCCCCTGGCCAGCCACGCTCCCCATGCTGGAGTGCAGGGCCACAGTGTCTGGAAGTGTCTCAGAATTTCCGCATGCCTCACAGGACCCTGTGCCCCACCATGTGCACATCTGGCAGATGGCACACCTACTCTGGGCTGCAGTCCTTGTCCAGATTCCTGTTCCCGTGCAGGACATCCAACCAAACAGAGGAACATCCCATCTGCTAGTCTGTCTCTAACAGGAGCCAGCCTGGCCTCTGGAACAGGGGAGAGTCTAGAAGAATAGAGGTCCTCATGCCAGGCTTGAGCTCCAAGGCTGTGTCATCAATGAGCAGGGTGGGTGAAATGCCAGCCGTAGGTCCAGCGCTCTATCTAGCCAGTGTGGGCAAGGCAGGAGAGAAGAACATGTCCTAGATTGAGAGCATGGGCTTCAGAGCCAGGCTCCGAGTTGGAAACCTGGCACTTAGAGGAAGCAGCCTAGGTGGCCCAGCTTCTCTGGGCAGCAGATTTCCCCTCTGCGACATGAGCCTGGGAGTCATGGGCTGGTGGTGGTGCAGCTCAGAGCCTGGGCAGCACCATCCATTAGTGAATGTGAGCTCTGTGTTATTTCAGGGTCCTGGCCCCTCTGAGCCCCCGTTCCTCCAAAGACAGGACTCACACAGAAGAAAGCAGGGCCATCCCAGGGAGAAGCAGAAGGGCTCTCTGACCTCTGAGGACTCAGCTGGGAGACTTACAGGGAAATCCCGCTGGTCTCGGTTCCAAGTGACCATGAGGCTCACATGTGGCTAGATCCCATCCCTGTCCACATCATTGGCTGACAGGAAGGTCTCCTGGAATCCTGGGTGCTGTGATTCTAGAAACGGAGCCTCTGGCTCTTATAGGGTGTTACCATGCCCAAGGTGAGCCCTACACTGGGCACTGCCCCCTGCAGGTCACATGCGTGACTTGTGGGAGGTCCCAGTAAAGGCTCCTGGAGAAAGGAGAACAGTGCTGTCTCCAGCCCTCAGAGTGAGTAAAAACCCCCAGGGCCTGTGTCCTCACCTCTAAACCCAGTGCTGATTGAAGGAGTATCTGGTCCAAAGGAAATGGGTATTTCAGAGGAACCAAGAGTGTTGGCTTGGAGGGTGGACTTGGGGGAGGGGCATACTTTTAAGAGGGAGTGCACAATTAGGACAGATCCTGAAGGGGACACCCAGTCTAGGCAAATTGCCAGACGGGTGTCAAAAGCCCAGAAGCAGCTCCAGCACCAAGAGGGGGCCTGCTTTGTGCCCTTTTTAAAAGAAATATGTTTTCATTTATTTCTGAGAGAGGAAGGGAGAGAGAGAATCACTGATGTGAGAGGATAACATTGATCGACTGCCTCCAGCATGTGCCTTACTGGGGACCAAGCCTGCAACCCGGGCATGTGCTCTGATAGGGAATTGATTTTGTGACTTCTGGTGCATGGGACAACACTCAACCAACTGAGCCACCCTGGTTGGGCAAGGAGTTCCCTTTAGATGGACACAATCAGTGTGAGCACAGGCAAACCCTGCTCTGCCCTTTCTGCCTAAGTGGCACTGAAAGAGTCTGCTGGCCTCAGTGGGACTGTTGTGACCTCAGTGAGAAAATGAATCAAAGTGTTTGGTACAATCTAAGTGCTGGGGAAATGGTAGGGGGTTTGCTTTCTCAATGTCCATCTTTGTTTCATTAAGGACAGATCTGCGCTGTCAGACATCCTGATTTCTAACTGTCCCCAGAGAGGATCAAACAGTAAAGGGGGGTGGGGGGGCAGAATTGGGTGCCACCCAACCAGCCCCAGCTGTCTGTAGGGGTTTGAATCCCCTCTGCACCAGCCTGACAAGCACTCATTGATTCTCTGTTTGCACACCCCCAGAGACAGGGCACTCACGCCCTGCAGAGCTGGACAGTTGCCTGGGGGAGTGTTCTTTGGAACCAGCTAAAACCTACCTCCTTAGTTTACCCTGCCTTGATTCAGAATGCCACCACTCATATCTCCTGCCCCAACTCTTTCCATTACCCACCTCCTCTTTCACGTTCTGCTCTAACAACCCAGAGCCGCTGTTGGTGGCCAGCGCACTTTTCCTTTTGTGCCCTTGCATGTGCAATGCCCAATGTTGGGAAGGCCTTTCTTCTTCCCTTCCATTGACTCATCTGGGTCCCTCCTCGCTGATCCCCTAGTCTGGGTTCCACCCCTTTCTCTTCAGCCACATAGATTCCCTCCTTCCTTGCATGGATCATGCTACCTGTCTCCTCTCCACCCTGTGATCGCCTCGGAGTGGAGACATGTGTTTCAGGCCCTGGCATGTGAAACACATGTGTTTCAGACATGTGTTAAGTACAGGAGGTGTCCTTTCGGTCCAAGCCCACACCCTGCCCTGGGCTGGCCCAGAGAAGGAACAAGGAAGCTCTGCTAGATGAGAAGCCCCCTGGGGGCCCCCCATTGCCCATCCTTCCCCTGGTCCCTCCATTCAGCCCTCCTGTCACACTTCCTCACGAAAACAAACACCCCTGTCACTTGACATCCGGCTGCTGCTCCTGGCAGCTAGATTAGCATTTGAAAGTTTCCCTTGCATTAATTTCAGACGGAACATAAATATGGGCTCGGGATCCCTCTTCCAGGAGGAGAAAACTGGAAACCCAGTGGACTCACGGGAGAGAAAACATGTGTGCTGGCCGAGGGGAGCCCGTGTTACTTTGGAGCTTTTGTGGGAACATCTGGTCCTCCCCTCCGCCCGGCCCCCCAACAACTGTCTTGAAATTACCCTGTTAATTGGCAGGTTGTTCTTGCTGAGCGCTCACACACTTTCCCTCCGATCTGGTGAACCTTGGAAGGTACACATGTTTCTGACAATTTCCTGCCCCCAACACATGAACTCAGGATCCTTTGCAGTCGTCAGGACTTCAGAACAGTGTGCAGGGATGTGCGGTGGTGAGTGAGGACATACATCGCTACACCTCTTACCAGCTGTGTGGCCTGGGCAAGTTGCTGTCCCCTCATAAGTGGGGGACCTCAAAGGCTGCTGTGAGGTCATGGAATAAAACAATGTGGGGAAAGCCTCGTGTACCCAGGGGGCTCACTAAGTAGGAGTTTGTGTTCAGGTCATCTATGATGAAATCATAGAGGTGGGAGGGCCTCTGGACCGTTTGGGGAAATGGAAGCACATAGCAGACAATGAAGCTGCCCAAGGTCACACAACCAGATGGATCTTGAGCCAAGTCTTCTGTCCTAACCCAACAATAGGATTCTTCTCTCTGTCCCACCCTGCCTTTCTGTGCTGGAGGGTCAATTGGGGCTGTTGGGCGGTGCCCAGCCTGTGCTCACTGAGCCTGGTGCTCTGGCACAAGCCTGCTTGGGCCCGGGAAAAGAGGAGCCCTTTTCTCTGCCCTAAAACATGGTGGGACTGTGCCCCCTCAGAGCAGGACATCTGCCTGTTTGTATATGAATGTCCTTTACGTGGCAGTCCGGCTTGCAAAATCAGTGAGGTGACACCAAAGCAGCTTCCCCCAGGCCTTTGCTCCTTGCATGTCTCTCTGAATCCCATCCTGGGAGTCCTGGCTACCCGGGCCCCTCTTTCAGGAAGCCATCCTGATGTCCTCAGTGGGTTAGTCTCTCCTCCACCATGCTCCTTGTTTCCATTTTGGGGTTCCCTCTCTCCTCTCTCTTTCAGCCTTTCTCTCTGTCTATGTCTCTTTGTATCTCACTTCCCCATCCTTGCCTCTTTCTATCTTTTTTTTTTTTTTAATATATTGATTTTTTACAGAGAGGAAGGGAGAGACATAGAGAGCTAGAAACGTCGATGAGAGAGAAACATCGACCAGCTGCCTCCTGCACACCCCCCACCGGGGATGCGCCCGCAACCAAGGCACATGCCCTTGACCTGAATCAAACCCCGAACCTTTCAGTCCGCAGACCAACGCTCTACCACTGAGCCAAACCGGTTTCGGCTCTTTCTATCTTTTAATCCCTGTCTGGGTGTCTCTCCTTTGCCTTCTCTCCCACCATTGTCTGTGCTGCTGTCTGTCTCTCATTGCCTTGGCCTGGGCCCCCCTCTCCTCCTCTCCACTGTCTTTCTCCGCCTGGAGCTCCTTCTGTCCCTGTGAGTGTCTCTGTCTCCTCCCTGCCTCTCTGTGTGTCTCCCCCACTGTCTGAGGCTCTGTGGGCCCCACCCCCACTGTCCTCCTTCTCTTCCCTCCTTTCCTCACGCACGTGGCCTCTGCAGATGAAATGGAACGTGCCTTCCTGCAGAGAGCTGGCCAGAGCACAGCTGTCAGTGCTGGCAGGAGCTGCTGAGCGGTGGCCAGGAGACCCGGGAGCCTGAGCAAGCCATTCAGGCTGACCCACAACACCGGCCCCTTTGGAAACTGTCCACACCTTCCTGCAGGTTCCAGGGTGGGTGTGGCACCGGTCTCAGGACTTCTGGTCTTGGAGGCAAGCCTAGGCCCTGTCTGCCAGCCCTTGGGGACAACATGCACTGGGCCAGGGGCAGGTTCAGGAGCCAAGCTCTTGGGATTGGTGGAATCTGCATGAACAACACCAAAGGGCCGGCACAGGCTGCAAGCAGAGAGGAGGGGATCATGAGCTCAGGCCTCCTGGGGATTGGATGAGATCATGGAAAGGATATGGAGTAGCAGTTTTTGTCATTCATTCATTCAATAATCATGAAGCTGCCACTGTGAGCCAGACTTGGGCTCAGCCCTGGGTCAGAGATGAATCGGGTATGTCCCTGTCTTTGCACAGTCTCCCATCCAGCAGCTTGTTGGGAACATGCTCTGACAGAGGCAGCTCTGGGTATGGGAAGAGCATCCCAGCTGCAGCGAGGATGGTGGCCTGGCAGGGACAAGGGCAGGTGGTGTGAGCAGTGATTTCTGTTCTGCATGGTTAGGCAGTAAAATTGGGGGGATTCTGATGACTGAATGGATGGGGATGAGGAGGAAGAGAATGGAGTCAATACAGGGCCCATCTGATTGTGTTGGCTCTGGGAGATGTTAGGTGGAGATTCCAGCAGGCCATTGAACAGAGCAGGGGCTGCAGTTCCAGAGGTCAGCACTGCATGGTAAACTGACACCAGATGGTGGATGATTTGTCTGCAAACTGTGAGGGCCATGGACAGGGTTCCCTGGGTCCCCATATTTATTGAGCAGGAGAAAGAGGACCCCCACCGAGCAATGAGAGGAGTGTGGACCAGGGAAGAGCAGAGTTGTGTGGTCCTGTGAAACCAAGTCCTAGGCAGGGGTCTTCAAACTACGGCCCGCGGGCCACATGCGGCCCGCAGAGGAGTCTGATCCTGCCCACCAGGTTTTTTGGGCAGTGAGCACAGCCGAGGTGTTACAGTAGGAATTAGTAGTTCATATAGTCCGGCCCTCCAGCTCTCTGAGGGACCGTGATTTGGCCCCCACTTTAAAAAGTTTGAGGACCCCTGTCCTAGAGAATGAGATGGGTTTGGGGTGGTGGGGGTGAGTGGCTTGCATGTGTGGTCCTGAGGCACACCCTGCGTTGGAAGGGCACCTCCTGGAGCTGTGCAAGGAGCAGCCTCATGCCCAGCCAGCGTGGCTCAGTAGTTGAGTGTCGACCTACAATCCAGGAGTTCGGGGTTCGATTCCAGGTCAGGGCACATGCCTGGATTGTGGCTCAATCCCCAGTTTGGAGCATGCAGAAAGCAGCTGACCAATAATTCTCTCTCATCATAGATGTTCCTCTCTCTCCCTCTTCCTTCCTCTCTGAAATCAATAAAAATATTATTTAAAAAAAAAAAAAAGGAAGAGCCTCGTGCAGGGAGGGACAAGAGGAAGAAGGTGAGAGTGAAGGTGGCATACAGAAGGAGGGGATGGCAATTTGAAAACATCCTTTCTGATTGCTTCCAACTTCTCCAAGTACCTAAAGTCTTCTATTTGGGGTCTTACGCTGCACAATTAGGGCCTGAAATGGCGGCAGTGGAGGGAATAAGTGGGGCACCGACTGGACGCTGAAAAGTTACTGGAAATGAAGTCTGGTGGGCATCCTGTAAGGCCTGGCCCCTGCTAGTGCTCCTACGGCAGCCCCAGGGATGCTACTTTAGGAGCAGCTGCAAGGCCCTCAGTGAAGACTCCCTGCTGCCCCTGTGCAGCCCGAGGTGGCTGTTTTCCCTGGTGGCGCTGAAATCCTCTGGGTGGACCATGTTGGGCCTAGAAGCCTGGTCTTTAAATTTGTCTCCATGGAGACAGGGAAGGGATTGGCTTTGCCGCCAATAGTGGATTCCAAGAGCTGCTAGCAAGGAGTTCCTGCATTTGATGCCCTGGAGACTGCATGCCCGTCCCCCTTCCTGCCCAGTCCTGCTCTGGGACAAGCAAGAGTGGGGATGAGCCTGTGGCCTCAGGCAGGGGCCAGCCCAGCCCATCCACTAGAAGTGCACACTGGGCTATTCAGAAAGGTGTTCTCTTATCTGCCTCATTAGGGCTTTAGAGCTGCCCAGGTGGCCAGAGGGAGCTGTGGCCAGAGGAAGGTGTGCCTATGTGACACTCAGGAAGACAGGCTGAGCTCAGAGAAGCCACTTGCTCAGGATTAGAGTGGAGACCCGCAGCCTTGGCCGGAACCTGGGTCTTCTATCCTCAACGGCACTGGGTCAGGACCGGAGCCTGGGAGGGCCTGTCGCACCTGCTTTGTCCGAGTGTCTTCTGCAGCTGGCTTCCCAGAAGCCTCACTTACCTCCTTGTCTGTGCATGTGCCATTTCCCCTACCTGGACAGCCTTTCTTCGGTGCCAGCCCACTCCCATCCTCACCTAGCTAACTCTTATCCCATCCTTCAGCCAGCAATGCCACTCCAGGAAGTCTGCCCTGATCCCAGGTTGGATCAGATGCCTCCTGTGAGGTTCCTTCAGCAGAGTGTTGGTGCCTGGATCAAAAGAGCCTCATTCTTAAGCCTGTGGGTGCCTGGAGCAGGCCCTACCTGTGCACACTGTCCAGCACTAGGTACACTCTTGCTCCACGTTTGCCAGCTGGATAGATGGGAAAAGGGGAACAGAAAGGGAATGAGGGAGGGAGGGAGAGCACATTTTCCTAAAGGTCTCTGGAGTCAAAGCTTTCTTCACAGAATCTTAGAGCTAGGGGAGGCCATGGGTTTCATGTAGCCCACTTCCTCGTACATGGAGAGAAAGAAGGCATGCCAGCCTCATGGGTTTGCTCAAGGTCTCAGGGTGAGTGTAGGGAATCCCGGCCCAGTGATCTTAGGCAGTGGTCCAGAGGTGGCTTTCAGGGACCGTGGTGGGCTGGCTAAAGAGATTGCTTAATGGGGAGATTGCTGGCGAGTGTAGAGCCAGCCGGTGAGGGAGTACGGGCTCACCCTCTACTTCAGCCACGGGGCAGCCCCCACCTGTCTTCCTCTGTGCTGGAGTCTCTCCTTTCCCCTGCAGCCCGTCCACCCTCTGTGCTCAGCCCTCCTTGGGGCTGTCAACATGCTGACCTCCCAGCTTCCCACCTGTCACCACCCGTCACAGGCAATTACCGTAACCGTGCGGGGAGTTCCCCCAGGTTCCGGGATGAATGGTGAGCAGAAGGGAGCTGCCTGTGGGCACATAGGTGGGGGCGCCAGGGCCCTCCACCACTCTGCCCACACTGACCAGGTTGAGGAGACTGAAGACCAGGGAGCAAGAGGGGCTCAACAGGGTGCCAACTTCCAGCAGCCACTGTGTCCACAGTCCCTCAGCCTCCCAAGAGTCCTCTTTAACCTTCCTAACTGGAGCCTCGCTGTGTGCTCAGACCTCAGGCCTGTGTCCCACCGAAGGATGGTGGTACCTGCTCAGCTGGGCTGTGGGTTATGTGATTTAGACTTGTATTCTCAGTTTCTAGTACAGGATGGCCTCAGAGCAAGTGCCTCATGAATGTGCCCCCCGCCAATGGAGTGCTGTAGGCTGCCCCTACCTACACAGTCCGGGCTGGGTCAGCTTCATGGTATGAGGCACAGCGATGCCTGCAACGGGACATACTGAGCCTTCACTGCACACTAGCACTGTTCCTCCACAGCCACTCTGGAAGTTGCTATCACAATCGTGCCCACTTTACAGACGGGAGGACTGAGGCACAAGAAGGTACCACCAGAGCCAGGATTTGGACCCAGGAAGGTGGCATCAGGACATCTTCCCGACATGCCGAACTGCTCGGGGCCTCGGCTTTGACGTAAGTCCCTGGTGTTTTGGCACGGAGCTGAGCCCACTTGTCTCTTGTGTTCCAGGTCACTTCCTGGGGAACAACACAGTCATTGACGTCCTCCGGCAGGCGGGGCTGGAGGTGGAGCACACACCCGCAGGGCAGACCATCCACAGGTAAGCAGCGGGGTGTCTGCACCATGGGGCTGGCTGGCCTGCTGCTGGAGGTCCACAGGGCAGGACTGACCGTGGGCTGCATGGCGGGCTGCCCCCTGCCTCCCTGCTCAGGCCCTCTGGTGAGATGGGGCCTTTGTAGGCACTGGCCTTGACCAGGCACCTAAGAGAGGAGAAGCTAGGCTGGAGGTGGGGAGACTAGACAGGAGGCTGAACAGGAGCACAGCCTTGGCAGGAGGGAAGGGTGGCGGGCCTGGCAGAGGTGGTGGAATGGGAGGAGGGTTAAAGTTTGAGAGTGGGTCAAGATTTGGAGACTGGTGATCAGGTGGGACGGAAGGGCTCTGTAGGACGCCTGGGTGGCTGCCTAGAGGACTTGGGGATGCTGGGGCTCTGAACTGAGATGGGGCCACGGTCAGCGTGAACAATGGCTTAGCCTCTTTCCTGTGTCCTAGCCGCACCCGCACCTGGTCCTCACCGTCCCCTGACCATACTTTTCCCCAGTGCTGCCTCTTGGCCATGCCCATCGCCTCAACTGTCTTGCTAGAACACACCACTCCACTCACAGAGCCACATAATGGCATCCTCTCTTCCGTGGGGGGTTCCTCCCAGGAGCTGCCCAAAGGCTGGGGTCAACTGGGTCCCTGTGTGGCCCATAGTGCCAACAACAGGCAGGGAACCACAGAAGTGTCAGCATGCTGGGCAGCTCCGGCATCAATCACAGGATCCTCGAACTCAAGGGTCCCATGCAGCCTATGCTCCGCCCAGCCTTTATGAAAGAACTCTCCTCACCAGCCCACGAGGGTGACCATAGTGTGATTTGGACCCCCGTCCCTGACGTTACAAGACCTAGAGTCCAAAAGAAGCCTGAGCGATCATAGTTAGTGTTTGTAGTAGCTCACTGTGTACCAGGATCTAAGTGTTTCTAACTCACTGGATCCTCATGACAGTCATGTGTGGTAGGAACTACGAGTGTCCTCATCTTAAAATTGAGGAACCTGAGGCCCAGAGAGGTGAAGTCACCTCAGAAGGGTGCACAGCTCAAGTAAATGGCAGTCTAGGGCCTCCCTGACCTCCTAACCACCCCCTGTGTCCGATCTGGGGGTCAAGGTGGACTACAAACTTCCTGGGCTCCTTCCTCTTCTCATCTTCTGAGCCAGCCTGACAAGATTGCTCTTCTTGAACATTTAAGTGCAATACAGTCAGACGGTGCTAGGCTGTGTTGAGGGGTAAGGGACAAGGGAGTCTTGAAGACAGAGTATTCTTCAAGCTCCCCCTTCACCTTGAAGCTCATTGTATCTGAGGTCAGGTTAGGGATGGGGGTTGGGGGCAGGCTGGAGAGGCCGCCTCGGCTCCTATTCATCTAGATCCCAGGCATTAGAGGAGGGTCCCCTTCTCCTCGCCCCACCCCCAACTCCCCACCCCAGACCCAGTTCCTAGGGCTCTCAGCCTGGTCTCTGAGTGCAGACTGAAACCCTGCGGGTGGAGTGAAGGAGCAGGGCTGCTGTGGAGGGCCCAACAATACAAGCCATCATGGCCACAGGTGCTTCCTGGAGCCATCTTTTTGTCTGCCTGTTTTGAATTATCTCCCCAGCATCTGCGGCATCTCCTGGACCCTGGGAATCTGGAGCTGCCGTGGGGACTGGGGGTAGACAGGCTGAGCTGATGGCCTTGTCCCCCTCACCCACTGTGCACACAGGAGTGCCGGGAGGGTACAGGCTGCTTGCTGCCCTGGGGGCCACTTAACCTTCGCAGTTCCTGAGACCGTGGCCAACTTTCTCCCAGAGACAGATGGCCCCTTGGGATTCTGTTTGGGCCACAGACAGGAGAGAATAAAAGCAGAGTTGCAGAGGATGCGCCCAGGCTAAGGGGTGACTGGGCACACCTCTGTAGGGAATGTGAATTACTCACACCCAGGTGGATGTGTTAGCGCCCGCTACAGCCAGGCTCATTTGCTTGCTGGCCAGCATCACAGAGAGGCTTATGTGCCAGGCATGTGACCATCCTCGCGAAGTGAGTAGCATTTCCACTCCCGTTTTGCAGCTGACGGCTGCTTGAGAGAGTTGTGTCACCTGTTCTTAGTCACACAGCCTGTAAGGGGCAGATCCAGGATGTGCACCCATGTCTGTCAATCTCCACTGCTTAACACTGTCCTGCCTCCCTGAAAAGGTGCTCAGGGGAGAGTGTTAAGTGCATGAATGGGTAGTTGACTGAATGACATAAGCAACAATGTTAATATTTAATTAATAATATTTTAAATATATGCTTATTGATTTCAGAGAGGAAGAGAGAGGGAGAGATAGAAACATCAATGATGAGAGAGAATCATTGATTGGCTGCCTCCTACATGCCCCACACTGGGCACCAAGCCCACAATCTGGGCACATACCCTGACCGGAATTGAACCATGACCACTGAACCATGCCGTTAATTAATAATTAATAATTATTAAGTTAATAGTTAATAATCTAATTATTGATAAATATTATTTTTTACATTAATATTTAATGACTATTAAATATTGTAATAATTACTATTAAGTTAATAATATTAATTACCTAACTGTTTCAGCTGCTTGCTATTTGCCAGGCACCTACATAATCCCAATGGAGCTATTACAGGTATAGGCTGTAATATCCCCATTTTACAGAGCAGGAGACTGAGGCACAGCAGTTAGATAACTCACCCAAAATCCCTCACCCAGAACTTGTTGAATAAATGAGACCCAGGGCCAGGGACACGGTTCACTCCCTCCCCTCCTAGTAGTCTGAGCTCAGACATCACCGGCAGCAGCCGGCAGTGACCAGACCACTTTCCCCAACCCCACCCTCTCCCCTGTCTCTGCTTGGTCTCCCCAGCAGTCATCACCATCTGACATCTCTATGTCTTACTCTCCATTTTCTGCTTCAGATTGTTGGCTCTGCTGGTAAAGGGTAGGACTTCGTTTAGGTCACTGCTTCTGCCCAATTCATAGAAAAGTGCAAGGTAGATGCTCAATATATATTGAATCAATACATGAAAGAATGAGTCTAAGCTCCGTCTCTCAGCCCTGGACACTGGTTGTCCTGGGTTATCCTCCCCGGGCCCAGGAGAGGCACGCTAGCATCTTCTCTTGCCACAGCAGCTCACCCATTGATTTGCACCCCCTGTCCCACATGAATGACACGCTGCAACATGTGAGCTTCATGAGCTGTCGCCCTTTCCAGCCCTGCCGCCGGGAGCCCTGCACCCCCTCCCGAGAGGACCTCAGCGAGCCCGGCCCCCGTGACCCCTGCTGCTGCCGCCCCCGCAGCACCCTCGGTGACCCCCACCGCCCCGCCTGAGGAGGAGGACCCAGCCCTATCCCCACACCTCCTGCTCCCCGACAGCCTCAGCCAACTGGAGGAGTTCGGGCGGCAGAACAAGTGGCACAAGAGGCAGAATAAACAGCAGCGGCCGCGGCAGTTCAACGACCTCTGGGTCCGCATTGAGGACAGGTGAGTGGGGAGGGGCAGGCTGCTGGGAGCTGGGCATCTCTCCAGGCAGCCTCAGGCCCCTCGGAGCCAGGCACACTGTCACCCACAAGCCCTGCTTGGGGGGGCCGGCAGGTGAGTGCACAGCAGAAACCTTAGCGTCGGCTTGTTCCCATCCCCAAAGGACCTCCTGTTCCTCCTTCAGGCTGATAGAGCACACGCACATCTCACTTTTCATTGTTATCCTCGGAGTGAGAGTGAGTGTAATGTTCTTCATTTTAAAGGCGAGGGACTAGAAGCTTCCTTCAAGTGCCATGGACAAAAGTCTGCTTTGCCCTTGATTGCCTAGGATGAACCTGGTGTGCAGAGCGGGCTCCATGGGAGCCAGGAGGAAATGGGACAGGCTGGCTACAGCCAAGGACATGAGCTCCCTGTGCCTGAAGCTCTCAGTGGATGACACCCTGGCAAAGAGGCTGCAAGAGAGAGATGGCAGAGGACATCTGGCACCCTGAGGCTGTGGGCTCTGTCTCAGCAGGGGACAGGGAGTTTGTGATAAACCTCTTTAAAAATGGGCAGGTGCAGAAATCCCTCTACTATACCGATACCTCCCTGTCCTCTGCCTGAGTGACCCTCCCCCACCCTGCACCACATCTGCCTGGCTATCACCAAACTCCTCCTGCCCTCCCACCTCTCCTGCTGCCGGCTCAGTACAGTGCAGTCTCCCTAGTTTCCACTTTGGGGCAAGAATCTTCATATTTGGTGAACAGCGTCCCCAGGGCACCCAGATGTCCCAGGGAGTGACCATCAGTGAGAGGCAGAGACCTTCTCTCTGTGGGAGCCGCGCCCTGGGCATCGTGTCCCCGCAGTGGGCCCTCAGAGACGAGGAATCTCCATCTGGACCTCCTCAGAGTTTCCAGAAAGAATCACCCTGGGCCCTTGTTAAACACATTCCCAGGCCCCACTGCAGACCCCCTCCCCCCCCCCACAAATCAGCACGTGCAGGGGCCTGGAGAGCCGCGTGGTGAATGTGCACGGGAGGTTCTTCTGAGCAGCTTTGGAAAATGCAGACCCCGTTCTGCCTTTACAGATGTTGAACCAAGGCCCAGGGCAGGGGCTTGGCGGGATCACACAGAAATCAGGAGCTGCCTCCTGCGCAACGCAGGCATGATCTTCCAGGTCTGAGTCATCGGCATGAAACTGACATAGTCCAGTCCGCTCTCTTAACGTGCTGGGTGTGCACGATCTTAGAGAGACTTCCAGCAAACAAGAGTCGAGTCCATTGTTCCCTGGGCTGTGTGTTGGCTTGAAGCGCCTGACGTGGGTTCCTGGGAAATGTACGCTGCAGAGCCCTCGCCAGCCCGGCCTGCCTGGGCAGAGGCGCTGCTGCAGCTGTGTTGGCTGCAACACATTCGACTCATGTGCCCAGCATGGGCCCAGCATGGCTGCCCCCTTCAGACGTGGAGCGAGGGCATGGGGTTGCTGAGCTGCTTCCTGCAGCCTGGGGAGGCCCCGATGCCCCCTAAAGTGCTCTGATCCAGCGGGCCCCGCAGCCGTGAGCAACCTGCCCAGTGACCAGGAGACCCAGCCAGGGGCCGGTCCAGCCCCCAAGGTGACAGGAGGCTGGGCTGTCAGCTTCAGCAGGAGACCCCCAGCCCCTAACCATGTCTGAAAGGTAAATTTGGGCAAATGACTCCAAAAACAGTTTCCTTTTCACAACACGTAGCTCTGAAACACAGAGCCTGGTTTCAGGAGAAGAAAACAGCTTTTCTTCCCGGTCCCAACAGGTAAGCTATGGTTGGGTAACGTTCTCCCATCTGGTCGGGCTGGAGAAGGAAGTTTCCACCGACAGGCAGCCTGTTTGTTGAACATTTCCCTGTTTCTTAGGTAGCAGGCCTGGGCTCCAGGGCGGCCTGGTGCAGGCGCAGCTCCTGTGGCTCCAGGTCCCGCTCTGTCCTCTTCAGGTTCCCCAGTTCTCCGAGAGGAGGCTGAGGAGAGCTCCCTGGGAGACTAGGGCCCGTTATAGTCCTTCTAACCAAACTATTTTCTTTGGGACTTTAATTTCATTCTGTTTTCTCATTTTCTTCCCCCTGAATCCTCCTAGAGCCATCCCTCTTCTCATCTCCCCCCCTCCATTTCCTCCTCCCATCCCCTCCTCCCATTCCCTCCTTTCCACTGCCTCCTCTCCATCCCGTCCTCCCAAGCCCTCTTCCCATCCATCCTCCCATCCCTTTCCCTCCAATCCCTCCTCTCCACCCTCTCCTCATCACCCCCTCCTCTCCATCTCCTCCTCTCTGTCCCCTCTTACCCCTCCTCTCTCCACCCTCTCCTCTTCACCCTCTCCTCTTCATCCTCTCCTCTTTATCCCCTCCTCTCCATCTCCTTCTCTCCATCACCTCTGACCCCTCCACTCCACTCCCTCCTCTCCATCCGCTCCTCTCTGTCCAGCTCACCTTCCACCAGGAATCCTGCATCAGGGTCCTAACAGGCTTCCTGGTCCTAGCACATCGCTGCCCCTCAGCTTCAAATTCTTTGTAGCTCCCACCATCACCAGGTTAACTTCCTGCAGTTTTGCCCAGATGCAGTGCCTGCCACCCCTTTCCTGCTTACCCGCTGCCCCTCCTCCCAAGGGATAGAGGGCTCTGTTTGTGCCAGGCTTTGGGCAGCCTCTCTATGGACCACGCCAAGCCCCCAGCTCCGCTTTTGTACTTGCCTCTCTCCTGGCTGGGGTGGGGGGTGCCAGTGGGCATTTGTGAGCTCCTGTTCGGTGCCAGGCACTTCCATTCACCATGTCCCTCAGTCCTCTCAGGAGCCCCTGTTTGATGAATAAGAAAACTGAGGCTCAGCGAGGTCAGGTAGCACAGCAAGTCAGGGGTGGAGTCTGTCTAATGCTAAGGGTCACAGTCATTCGCCCACCATGAAGATGCCCTTGCCACTCTCACCTGGCGAGCGTCTCCCCATCCTCACTGAAGTCTTCCTTCCTGCCCTAGCTTTTCTGCTGCCCCTCCCCTCGTTCCTGTAGCGCCTGTGGGTGTCTGATCCTGAAGTGGTCGCACAGACTTCGATTTCTAGATTGCGTTTCTAGGCTGGGAGCCCCTGGGGGCCAGATCTGGGTTGGACTTCTGTGCGTCCCTGGAGGCCTCGAGGAGGGTGTGTTGAGGGAGAGGAGGGGCGAGAGCCAGAGGAGGGGCTGCAAGCGCCTGGGCAGGATACCACCTGGAGCAGGCTGGCCTCCCCCTGCCCCTCATTATCCAAGATGTAAACACACAGGAGGAAGTTTAGAGAAGCAGCAGCCCGTGGCAGGATGATTTATGGGGACCCGTGGAAAGTGCCGAGCCTGTGGCCGCAGATGGCCGCACGCCGGCGGCAGAGGGCTCCACGTCTGAGAGCCGGGCAGGGCAGCAGGGCAGGGCCGTTCCCGGGCTGGCCTTGAGCAGAGCATCGCCCAATGAGCTAGGATTGGTGGCAGTTTCTCCTTTTGTGCTGTTAGGGCCTTGACTGGTCTTTGAAGGCCATGCCAGCTCTGTGGTTCTCTGAGTCCACAGGGTGTGTGGAGGGGGAGTGTGTGTGTGTGTGTGTGTGTGTGTTTGGGTGTGTGTGTTTGGGTGTGTGTGTTTGGGTGTGTGCGTGTGTGTGTGTGTGTGTGTGTGTGTGTGTGTGTGTGTGTGTGGTGGGGTAGAGGTTTGGATGAACAAGGAAGCAAGGTGGTGGGCCACCAGGATTGGAAGGACAGTCATAAGGGGGCAGGTGCTGCAAGAGCTGGGCATGGCCTGAAGCAAGAGGGCATCAGTAGGTGATGGACACAGAGCATTGGGGGTGCCACCATGTAGAGGCTGAGGGTTTCAGACAGGGGTCATTGCCTTCTGGCCCTCAGCTTCCCCTGAAGTGTGAGCTGAGGACCAGGGCTCCAGCCCCTGGGCTCTGGGCGGGCTCTGCACCCCTCCTGCCGACCAGCTCTTCCTGCCTGAAGCCCTCCAGTTTTGCTTCCTCCTAGCCCAGCCCAGCCCTCTCCCTGGGCAGGGTGGTAGGCTGGAGGCCAGGACTATTAGAGGTAGAAGATGCCCCCTGAGAAATGGGAAGCAGCTTCCTCAGTGAGTAAAAGCACAGACAAATTCAGGTAGAACAGGATGCTAAGCCCTGCACCTCATACTTGCTTTGAGGCTTAGAGGGTCAATGAGATGGTGCTTGTAAAGTGGTACCAGTTGTCTCCAGGATTGGTGGCCAGTGGTGAGCCTTTGACTCTCAGTGACTGGTCTAAGATGCTCCCCTCACAGCAGGAGCTGCTCACGGGCCTTTGGCACATCGAAGACTCACAGCCTTACCCCCTGAGCAGGAGCTCATTGGCCCCAGGCGGATGCCCAGCCCCATGTGAAGTGCTGGTGGGGACCAGAGTAGGAAGAGGCTCAGGCCATGGCTGAGCAGGGACAACTCCCCACTATGTTGCCTGTGCTGCCTGCGAAGGGAATCAATCCCTGAGGGCTGGGGGGGTTGGGGCCCTGAGGGTCAGAAGTGACCCTGGAGTCTGAGGGGTTTTCCCACAGAAAACCACATGGCCAAAGGGGTAGAGGCTGCCGTGGACCTGAGATGCCGGGATGCTGAGCCGCAGGCAAACCCAAATTTTTTTTTTTTAACTTTTCAATTACAGTTGACATTCAATGTTACTTTCTATTAGTTTCAGGTGTACCGCATAGTGGTTAGACGATTATATAATTTATGAAGTGATCCCTCAATAATTCTAGTACCCACCTGCCACTAATACATAGTTATTACAATATTACTGACTGTACTCCCTATGCTGCACTTTACATCCCCTGGACTATTTTGTATCTTCCAATTAGTACTTGTTAATCCCTTCACCTTTTGCATCCAGCCCACCACCATCTGGCACCCTTCAGTTTGTTCTCTGTATCTACGAGTCTGTTTCTATTTTGTTTGTTCATTTATTTTGTTCTTTAGATTCCACCTGTCAGTGAAATCAGACCATATGTGTCTTTTTCGGTCTGACTTACTTCACTTATGGTAATACCCTCTAGGTCCATCCATGTTGTTGTGAATGGTAAAATTTTGTTCTTTTTTATGGTTGAGTAATATTCCATTTTATATATGTACCACCTTTTCTTTACCCACTTGGGTTGCTTCCACATCTTGGCTATCGTAAATAATGCTGCAATGAACATAGAGGTGCCTGATTTTAGAACTAGTGTCTTGGATTTCTTCAAATATATACCCAGAATTGGAATTGCTGGGTCATCAGGTGGTTATATTTTTAATATTTTAAGGAACCTCCATACTATTCTCCGCAGTGGCTGCACCAAACTGCATTCCCACCAGCAGTGCCCTAGAGTTTTGTTTCTTCCACATCCTCACCACCACTTGTTGTTTGTTGACTTATTGATGAAGCCATTCTGACGGGTGGGAGGTGATAGCTCATTTTCTTTCTTTTCTTTTTTTTTTTTTTAATATATTTTTATTAATTTTTCACAGAGAGGAAGAGAGAGGGATAGAGAGTTAGAAACATCGATGCGAGAGAATCATCGATCAGCTTCCTCTTGCACACCCCCCACTGGAGATGTTCCCGCAACCAAGGTACATGCCCTTGACCGGAATCGAACCCGGGACCCTTCAGTCCGCAGGCCGACGTTCTATCCACTGAGCCAAACTGGTCCCGGCGTGATAGCTCATTTTCATTTCTCTGAGCATTGGTGACGTTGAGCGTCTTTTCATATGTCCATTGGCCATCTGCATGTTCTCTTTGGAGAAGTGCTTATTCAGGCCCTCTGCCCATTTTTTAATTGGATTGTTTAATTTTTTTGGTGTCAAGTTATATAAGTTCTTTATAAATTTTAGATATTAAGCTCTTATCAGATATATCATTGGCAATATATTCTCCCATTCAGTGGGTTGCTTTTATTTTGTTGATTGTTTCCTTTACTGTGCAAAACCTTTTTAGTTTGATGTAGTCCCATTTGTTTGTTCTTTCTTTTGTTTCCCTTGCCTGAGGAGATATGTCAGAAAAATATGTGACCAAAAGGAAGGTCAGAGAGTTTGTTGCCCAGGTTTTCTATAGTCACTTACATTTCTGCCCGTGTTTGTTGTGCTTGGCTCAGAGAGGCCAGGCCCGGGCTGGAACCATAGTGAAGGGATCGCACTGAGACCTCCACCCCCAACATCAGGGCCACCTGGCACCAGGCCCTCCAGCATTAGGATCCCCTAGCATCAGGGCCACCTGGCATTAGGGCCCCCCAGCACCAGAGCCCCCTGGCACCAGGCTCTGCTGTCCCAGGCTCCATCTCCCCTTGTCTTCTTAGAGCCTGCTCAGAAGCCACCCAGGACACAACCCAGCCGCCCCTTGTGTTGGCAAGAAACCCACAGCCCCAGGATTCCCATAACCCAGCCTGGGTGGCTGTTGGAGACCCTCTGATGCCAAGATTGGCCACCTGCTCCAGGAAGAACTGTGAAAGGGCCTTGGGGGACAGACAGCTGACACTATTCAAACACCAGCCTGCTTTTCTGTGCTTTATACTTTGGACTTCAACCTTCTGGCTTCTGCTGCTAGAAAACACTGAAAAGCCCAAGGCTCCTTCATTGTACACCTGGGGAAACTGAGGCCTGGAGGACAGGACTTGCCCAGAGTCACAGGGCAAGCAGGAACATAGGGAAGGCTAGAGCGGGGCTGTTGCCTTCCCCTCAGGCAGAGGGTCCTTCCCCACCCCAGAGGCCCCTCGGCTCAGAGCAGACTGGGCCCCTCAGTGCCAGCCGTCTGCGGAGCCTGGGAACACTCACAGTGTTTGGTTTGGCTTTGAGGCCACTTTGCCATGAGACACTTTTCCCAGCATGGGGCGGGGTGGGGGGTGAAGGGGGTCTGGACTCGGGAATAAGCTCTGTGAGCAAGGGAGGTGGGGCATTTGGAGGGGCTTTCTGCCCCCGCCTGCCGCCTCCCCCCATTTCCCTGGGACTCCTTCCAAGCAATAAGCCCCACTCCACTCTGGCTCTGAGCGGGAAGAGAGGTGGTTGCATCTTTGGTTTTCAAAGTGTAAAAGCAAATGCCTTCAGGTGCTTTGTGAGACAGTTTTCATAACTCTTATGGGTCTTCCTTCTATGGCCTGGGCCCCCACTGCAGCTCCAGCACCCCACCCAGCACCCTAGGCTCCCCTCCTAAGGCCAGACCTCCTCACCTTGCTGCTGCTCAGACTGAAAGGACGGGGCAGCAGTGGGGAGGAACTTCCGTGGCCTTTTGTGTTGTATGCAGAGATGGGGGTCCTTTTCTTAGAAAAGAAAGGGAGGGAAGGGCCTGAGGCAGTGACGCTGCTGGGCATGGGTTTTCGAGGTCCCAGCAGGAAGCAGCACACTTCACCTCAGGCCCTCCTATCGCACACTTGCTCCTCTGCACAGTGAGATCGGCACCCAGGCCGGGTCAGGCTGGACAGCAGACTGCCCAGGACACATCTGTGTCCTAACCTACTTCTGGCTCAGTTTCTGCATCTTAGTAATGGGGACGATAACAAAGGCACAGGCCCAGCATCCAGCACAGTGTCTGCCAGCATGTGGGAAGTGCTCTATGAATGGAGCATGTTATTATTAAGGGAGACACATGCAAGCATATTAGTAGTGATGACAAAAATAGCCAATACCATGTAACATATGTGCCTGGCATCATTCAAAGCTCTTTACAGAAACTCATCCTAACCCTGTGTGCCCTGTAGGTACCTGTGACATAATGTGATCAGTGAGAAATGTACAAGATTTTATGGGAGCCTGAATGTTCCCAGGGGGCATTGAGGCTGCAGGACAAAGAGGCTCCTAGGTGAGGGAACATTGAGTCTGCATTCGAAAGGGAGTAGCATTCGAGTGGGAAACTGGCCACAGAACATTAGATGTGCCTGGAGAGGGTTGGCGTGTGCTGAGACGTGAGGTCAGCGGGCCCCAGACCATGACCATTCTCCAATGGCCTGAGGCATGGGATGGAGAGCACAACAGGTCAGATGTTGTGAGTTATAAAGGGCACTCAAAGCACATGGTCTGCACCCTCCCTCCTGCCCCAGGAGCATGTCCCTCTGTCCCCTGTGCATGGCAAGAGTGTGCTCCCTTCTCTCCTGAGGACCTCCTGCAAGGACCTGGCCCTTGTGGTCAGAGCAGAGTAAAAGAAGAGTAAAGACTTTGCTTTGAGCAAAAGTCTAGACCCCATTCCCAGAGCAGAGAATCCAGCCCACATAGGGGCAGGGCAGTGCTTGGTGACTACAGGCTGCCCCACCCACCAGCCCCAGGATGAGGCTGAGTCAGGCTGTGTCCCAGGCATCCAGCCGCATGGCTGTGGGGCAGGGCTGTGGCCATGATGCTCAGGGATCTCGTCCAGGTGACTGTGGCCTAAATGTTGGGACCTTGTACCCAGCACATGGGAACTCTGGCCAGGGTGGGGTGGGGGGGCTTCCAAGAGACCCTGGGGGTGAGCAGCCTGTCTGGGAAGGAAAAAGTGGAGCAGTGTCTCCTATGGAGGAGGCTACCCACAGAAAAAGATCCCCATCATGGCACACAACGCAAACGTCTCCCAGAGAGGGGCAAGCTTCCTGACACCCGCATGTACTGTGTGCCCCCCGCCCTGCATCCTAGAGCAAGTTGTGCCTTAGTTTCTTCAGAAGTAAACTGGGATAACAGTGGTACCTGCCTTTGGGGTTGTTGTGAGAAGCGCTATATTCTAAGGGCTTCACACAGAGCCGGCACGGGCCCTACTCTGTGAGCACCTCTCCCTCCTGCTGGGAACCCCTCAGCCACATGCAAGCTGGACTTGCTGCCTTCATAGGGGACTGCAGAGTCACCTTCCTAGCCCTGCACTGGAGTGGCCCTCTGTATCCCCACTGTTTCCACTGTCCCCTCACATCCTTGCCCCTCTGCTGTTTGGGGCTTGTTGGATCCTCGGCCTGCATGTCCATCTGCCTCCCCCAGCCCACGGTCCGTAGGGCAAATGTGCCCACAGCTTCTAGGGCCAGCCCCTCCCTTTATCCCTGAGCCTCCCCTCCCTATGCCCTCTCCCTTCCCCTGTCCCTGTCCCTCTATTCATAATTTTCCATCTCTCTTTCTAGGACTTGAACTGTGACCTGCTCCTGCACCTTGCCTGGCCCCCCTCCTACCCTTCACTTCCCACTGGCACCTTCCGTCAATCTTTTCTTTCTCTCACTCTGTCTCCCTGTCTCTCTCCCTTCCTAACCTTCATGTAAGCTTTCTCGAGCCAAGATCCTTAACCATTACCTCCAAAGCAGGATTCTGTTTTTATAAGTTCATGGAGAACTGCACCTTTCACTCAAACTCCCTGTGGTTACGCTGACCCCAGGGTTCCTGCCCCGTGGAGGTGCTGCCTCCACATCCTCAGTGACCTGGTCATCGCATGGCCCCCGTGAGCCTCCGTTTTCTCCTCTGGGGAAGGGGGTGGTGCAAGCCACTGTGAAGGTTTGTTTTTGTTATTTTTAATATATTTTTATTGATTTTTTACAGAGATGAAAGGATAGGGATAGAGAGCTAGAAACTTCGATGAGAGAGAAACATTGACCAGCTGCCTCCTGCACACTCCCTACCAGGGATGCCCGCAACCAATGTACGTGCCCTTGATTGGAATCGAACCTGGGATCTTTCTGTCTGCAGGCCGACGCTCTATTCACTGAGCCAAACTGGTTTTGGCGACTGTGAAGGTTTTTAGAGGACCAGAGATACTCTCAATAAATGACTGCTGGGATAAGGGGGTGGGGGAGGGGTGGTGTATGTGTTTTGTGGGAGGGCAATAGGAGGGCGGGGCATCTGTATACAAGGTGTGGAGGCCGATGGCCCGACTATGACCCCAGCTACACTTGAATTACACTTTAATTCTCCATAACACTTTAATCCCCTCTGCCTGGGACTCCGTTCTCTTGAGTGGTCACACAAGCCCAGTGGCTCCCAGTGCCCAGCCCACCTACTCCCCCGCCCCCTGGAGCCTGGCACAGGAGGGTGTGTGCAGTCTCGGGAGCTCGGCCAGCCTTCTGTGTGGCTCTGGGCTGCTCACTTCCCCTGTTTTCTTCATTTCATAAAGTCAGATCTGCACCTTCAGGCCACAGCCCGGGATGGGGCTGCTGAGCCGTCACTCAGAGTTCTATGTGTTCTCTCCTTCCAGCACCACCGCCTCGCCACCCCCGCTGCCCCTCCAACCCACGCACAGTTACAGCTCCGGGACCGCCGGGCCCCTCTTCCAGCTCTCCGACCAGCTCCAGCCGCAGGAAGCGCCAGGCTCCGCCAGCAGCTCAGTGCCTGCCCACTCCCAGCCGGCCCTGGGCCTCCTCCCTGCCATCGTCGCTGCCAGCTTCGCAGCCCCCTTCCTGCTGCACACCTTCGGGCCTTCCTGACCTCGGCTGCCCGTGCAGAGAAGCCAGAGAAACCGCAGGAGGGTCTGTGGCCACACCCCACTGCCCCTGCCACCCCGCTCCCAGGGGGGCCTGACACCTCACGGGCAGTCCAGTCGGGATCCGTTAGAACCCTAGAGCTTTATTGTACCCGAGTTACATCTTCTTTTTTGTAGAAGGATCTTAATTTCCCATAGTGCTATGGGGCTCTTTTGTAAAATACGTGTCCATATTAAAAAAGAAAAATGTATTTATTCCACCGATAAAACTATTTTTATGTGCCCTATATCAATTACCCCCTAATTAGTCCCAGCGCACACCCAGGCGGTGAAGCCAGGCTGTCAGGACTTCTGCGACCTCATGCGGACCTTGGCGGTGCAGCGCCTGCTCTGGACCGGAGGAAGCCTCCCGTGCCTGGGTTTGGCTTCTCCCACCACGGGGACCTCGGAGGGAGGGGCAGGCAGACAAGCTTAGCTTTTGTGAAGCTGGATTTGGGAGCCAGAGATGTGAACGCTGACGGTCCTTCCCTCCCGTGGATGCATCCTAGGGCTGGGAAGATACTTTTTCGGAAAGAGAATGCTGCTATTTTGTAAACCCTGGGTGTCTGTGAAGGGGCCTCCGGAGCTCTTGGTAAGTGTTCCGACCTAAGCACTGGGTGGAGGAAGAGTGTCGGTGCTGAGGGAGGTGGTTTCCCAGGCCCGTGCGCCTGATGGTTAAACCAAGATCCAAAGAGAGGAAAGTGGTTGCCCAAGGTCACACAGCAAGTGGGAGATACGGGACATGAATCCAGACCTCTCTGCTCTGATAGCATTAATCCAGCTTGGGTTACAGGAGATGCTACTGAAGTCGCCACCAAATGGAATGAGCTGGATGGACGGACAGGGGTCGGCACAAAGGGCAGTTTTAGAGACGGGCTCTAAGAGTCACGTGGGAATAATTGTAATGAGAGCCACCATTTTGTCCAAAGCCTACCATGTGGCAGGCACTTTGCACACTCACTTTATCACTGATCCCCACGCCAGTTCTAGGAGAGGCAACCATCCCCTTTTCACAGGTGAGGAAACTGAACCCCCAAAAGAGGCAAAGGGACTTGCTCAAGGTCACCCAGCCAGGACATGGCCCCAAAGAAATGTGACTGAGAAGTGATGCTTATCTCCTGGCTCAGATTCTGCCACGTTCTCTCTACACAGGGACGCCCCACGAGCCAGCACAAGCTTCTTACTCCGCCAAAGAGACTGTTTGGCCACAGTTGCTCATGTGGGTCACTCTTGCCAAAGGGCTCTTTGTGTGTGCCACGTGTCCCAGGCCCAGACTTGTCTTATCCTAAAGCCAATGAGAGGCTTTTCTGCCAAATAAGAGGCTAGGGAATGAGGGGCAGCTGTGGGAAGCGTGGGGAGACTGGCAGCCAGTCAAACAGGGATAGTCAGGCCGCTCCGCCTCAGAGAGACAGACCTAGCTCCTCTGCCCCCGAGGCGGTGGCTGAGAAGGCAGAGGACCCTGCCTTCAAGTCCTGGACCCTCATAGGCCTAGCGGCGCATCCATTACAGGTCCCTGGCACCGGAGATCAAAAAGAACCCCTCATCTGACCTCTAACTGTAAGAATAACAATCAGGCCGGGGAGGGGGTGTTTCCCCAAAACTGCACAGCTGGATATCTGCTGAATCCCAGACCAGTGCTCTCCAGCGTCACTGGCAGTGCCTGCCTAACCCCAGTCCCAACTGGGCAGCTGTCCCTTCTGAGTCAGTAGGGTCCAGTGCAGCTCTATTGGATGGTCAGAGGTCCCACTGGCATCTTGGCAGGCCTCTGAATTCTTATTAGCTCAGCCCTGGATGGATGTTTTGGAGCCTGAGACCTGGCAGGGGCCCTGAGCTCTACTTCAGAGGGTCCAGCCAGCCCCATGGGCACCAGGCTGTAAACCGAACTTGACCCCGGCCAGGGTATATCCTTGGCAGAAACGAGACTTCCTATTTCTGAGCGGGAAGGGGCTTAGCTGAGTTATAAAGCAGGCTCAGAGGCCTGGGGGACATCAAACACTTCGTGCGGAGCACTATTTGGATGAGATAAGTGTAAAGGAATTAGAAACACACAGGCCAGATTTCCCTCTGCTCCGGGCAGAGTGTGGCATGCGATGTATTGAGATGGAACTTGAGGTTAATTAAAGATGAAGCATTTGGGTAAACAGTCCAGGCACCTGACTGCGTGCCCAGATCTGTGCCAGGCACGGGGCCAGAGGTAAATTAATGCAGTGTGTGATTATCGAGCACACGCAGTGCCAGTCTCCATGTCGGGCCCGAATCTCGCCACCTTCCCGATCTAGAGGAGCTCAGCCTTGAGAGAGACGCACAGCACCGTCCTGGGCTCCTAAAGGAACATCGAGGTTATCCTATCCATTCCCTAACCAGCATATTCAGCCCTGGTCTTCCCCAGATCCCTCCTTGGTGCAGTTCGGGGGATTCCAAACTCTCCCCCAGATAAGCACTCAAGCGTTTAAAGGAAGATGGATGTGCCAACTGGTCCGGTGGACGTGTGCCGCCTGGACAGGCAGAGCCAGCGTGGGTCAGACATCTGCAGCCGAAGCGCGCTGATCTCCGAGGACCACCCACTGGCCGGGGTTTGAAATGAACTGAGCTTGCTGTTTATATCCCAGAAGACCCGAGGCACATTTATGGAAATTGAATGGCTGGGGGTGCGTGAATTCTCTCATTCTGGGCCGGAGAGCCTTCATTCCATCAGTGGCCAATCACACACTTGGAAATGCTCTATCCACACCACTGCTGACATCTTTCCCAGCATGTGCTATGTGCTCAGCCTCATAAAATGCCCCTGTTGTTCTGAGAGCATCGCGTACACGTCTTGGGGCTTTCACGTTGGCCTTAAGACAGGCAGAGAAGATGGACGGGTTGAGACCCAGCAGGTTCCGTACCCTGCCTAAGGTCAGTGGTGGCCCAGATCCCCTGTCTCTCAGGAAACATTACTGACTGACCCAGGAGTTTTCCGGGGCTGGTCAGCATAGTTGTGCTGCCAGTCTTGTTCCAGGCTGCCTGACACCCGCAGCAGGGGTAGGCCGGGACCGAAGGTGCACAAGTCAGGCTATCAGTAGCTGCACTGGCCGCTGAGGGCCCCTCCACCTCTGAGAGTCAAAGATCTGGAGTCCAGGCAGTACGAACACCTGTACTGACCAGCAAGGTCACCTTTGCTCTGAAAGACTATTAGTGAGTTTTCCTGATGTCATCGAATGCTCCATCTTCTATGTCTTGGCCTCAGCCAGACTTGGGCAAACCTAGAGGCTCTGGGTTCTGTCCTACCTGCCCAGCCTCCAGTCTGGTGCCATTGACATCAGATCCCAAGGAAAGGTCCTCCACCAAAGGAAAGCTGATGACAAACACCGTGAAGGCTAAGACACGTTCTGCCTGGGAACGACTGCTTTGATGGTTTCTGTGCCGAGGACAGAATTGGAGCTGGCTATACTGTTTCAGTGGCCGTGGGAGAAGAACCACATCCTCAGCCTGCCATTCTAGACTCTCCATGATCTGGCCCTGCTGCTTGCCAGCCGCATCTCTCATCTCCAACACTCTGCGCTTGACCAGACCGAACTGTATTTGTCATTTCTAGGACAGATCAGATGTTTCACACATGCTGCTTGCTAGGCCTGGGAAGTCCCTTCTCTTACCCTAACGGCTCAATTTTTGAGAATCAACTCAACTCAATGACACCTCCTCCAAGAAGCCCCCTGTGATTCCTTTGTGCTTTCTAGCATCTAGCACAACACCCACTGAGACTGTCTAATGGCATGTGTGCTCTCTTATTGGACTCTGAGCTCCATGGTGGCAAGAGTCATGTAAACTCATATCTATATCTTCATCTGACACAAAGATGGCACTCAACAACTGTGCAGAAAGGGAAGGAGAGAGAAAAGAATGAAGGAAGGAAAGAAGGAGCGAGGCAGATGTTAGCTTTGCTAGTGGAGTGGTTTGTACAAAGCCAAAGTTGTGTGAGAGTGGGCAGGTGCCTCTGCAGGTGAGTTTCTGTCAGGAGAGGAGTGTGAGCAGGGGCAGTGGGCACCCTGGCTGGAGAGAAATGGCAGAGAGTTGAAGTCTTGGCAAGGGACTAAGGCAGATGACATCGAGAGCCCCTCCTGGCTCTGTAATGTTCAGGTTCTTTGAACATTGTGATTTTTCCAAAACTTCATCTGAGCAGCCAAAAAAAAATCACCCGGCTGGCTGTCTAAACCAATAAGGTTCAGGAATCAGTCCAGCCGCGCGCCACAGTTCTCCAAGAGCCCAGCCAGGCTGACGGAATTGGCAGGCTTGCCGGCTGCCCCGGGACAGGGGGACTTCTGGGCCCTGGAGGAGAGCTGAACTGGAACCCAGGACCCTGGCTCCAACCCAGAGCTTATTGCCTTCCTGCCCCAACCCTTGGAGGGGGAAGGGGTCATGAGAGCCCATGGAGCCTCAGCTGGCCCTGGCCCGTCGGCTTCTCCCACCCTTTCTCTGACGGTGGCACTTCCTTCCCTGAGATTCTCTGGAGAGTCCTTCACTTTGCTGGGTGACCTTGGGCAAGTCCCTGCCCCTCTCTGAGCGTCTATTTCCTCATCTGTCAAACAGAGGCCTTGTTTCCAGCCTGGGGTGTTCTGGAGATATGGGCAAATGCTGTGTGCAATCTTGGGGCTCCGTGAAGGCGGGGCGCCACTCCTCCCCAGGATCAATGCTCGGCTTTCCTCCCAGGGCCCGCAGTCCGCCCTGGGCTTGGGAGCAGGCAGCGAGCAGGGGAGGCGGCAGAGTAGCTTCACAGGGCCCCTCCATTCAGGGTCCCACTCGGGGGCAAGTGTGCTTTGAGTGGGGTCTGAATCTCAGAAGTTTCCGGTGGGGCTTTCAGACACCTTGAGCCCCTGTAGCTGGGGTGGCAGGGCCTGGCTCTTGGCCAAGGGAGATTCTGACCCAGAACAGAGGCAGCCAGAGCCCCGGGCCCCAGTCCTGGGCCTCGGAGGGATCGCAGAAGTTCCCTGCCAGACTCGCACTGTGTGGCACATGCTTCAGACCTTAATGTATTTGAAAGTATCCGTGATGCTGTTCTTTCAATCACCTCTCCCCTGCACCTCTGTGAATTATCATGAAGAGTTCTTTAAGAATATAATAGAAGACAAAGAAAGATGCTATTAATGTTATTTTGCCAAAAATATTTTTGTAGCATAATATATTAATAAAAGACATTATGAATTCAGCAGGATGCATCTCTGTGTGCTGACGGGTCCCCCCTCCTGCCAGAGAGCATGGAGGGAAATTGCCTTTGTTGGGAGGGCCAAGGCCCGAGGCAGTAGCGTGGAGGGACTAGGACAGGCCCATTTTCCATGCAAACCTCAGGCCGGTTCCGGGAGGGTGGTTTGGGCAGCGATCCAGTGGCTCGAGGGGCCTCATGCCAAGGGGATCCGGATAACTCTCTCCAGCAAGAATGAGCTGCCCACAGACCTCAAACCTGAGGTCCACCCTCGGGGCCTCCCTTTCTCTCGCTCCCTCACTCTCCAAAACCTATTGATTCTTCGTTATTCTTCCTTTCTCCTCTCTCCATCCCAGTGCTAGAGCCCAGACCACCTCACCTTCCTCTGAGCCACTCACTGACACCCACAGCTGTGTCCCCTCTGGTCCACTCTCCCCTCTGCAGCCTGAGTGAGCTCTCTAAACCGCAAAATGATCGCATACCGTCCCTGCTTTTAACACACTCGTGAGAGGGCACAGGCATCTCTGAGAAGCCCCAGCGATGTGCCCTCCATGGGAGGTGGGGGGACAGGGGCAGGTCACTGAGAGGTTGGTGGGGAGAGGTGTCTGCTTCTGGAACCGCAGAGCCTTCACCACAGGCAGGTCACTGGCCGTGCTTAGTGAGCTCTTGCTGGCTCCTACTAAGAGCAATGTGGGCTGCGGGTGGTGGGCCCACCCCTCAGATAAGATAATAACGCAACTGGAAAGCTAACATTTATTGAACATTTATTATGTACCAGACAATGTTCTAAGCATTTGTAAGTCTTCAGTCATTTCATCCCCACACCTGCTCTTGCTCTCTCTAGCTTACAGATAAAGTAGCCGAGACACAGGGAGGTTCAGGAACTTGACCAGGTCACACAGCTTGTAAATGCTGGAGCCAAGATTGGAATCGAAGCAGCCAAGCTCCAAACCGATTCTCTGAACTTCAGCTCAGCGATGCTGTGCTGTCCTATGTGGGCTGTGGCCGGTGAGGGCAGCAAGGCATCCCCATCCCCTTTCACAGGCCGGTGGGTGAGGTCAGGACCCATCTGAGTCTCAGGACAGAGCCTCTCCCATGTCCTGAAGTCTGCCCAGACCTCTGTCCCATCCATCAGCTCCTAATGCAGAGAGCATGGGGAGCCCCATCATGATGGTCTCAGTGGTGTGAGGACTCCTGCTATCAGGAAGGGGGCTTCTGTCACACACACACACACACACACACACACACACACACACACACACCCTCCTTATTGGCAGAGTGAGACCTAGTCCTTCTTTGGGGTAAGTAGTCCTCAGCTTAAGTGCCCCCTGGAGAAGCTATTGCCCAGGAATGGGGTATCAGATACCATGAAATGGGTGGCTGAGGAGACCAGGGACTCCTCAGAACCCCTGACACACTCCTCTGCACAAGGCAGTGGGTGGCAACGGGGAGACTCCAGTGTCTGTACCTTGGTACCTGGAACACTCAAGTGTCCGCATTTCCCAACCTTGGAGCCCCGGTGCCCCCTCCTAGCTTTGCTCTGAGCTGGCTCCGCTGAAGTACCCTTCTGGGGAGAAACCAGATGCCCTGTCTGATATTATTAGATCATTAAATTCAGAGGGACCCCATCTTGGCCCCAAATTTTGGTGGGGCTGCCCCTGACAGAAGGCTTCTCTATATAGCTACCAAGCTCTGAGCTGGGCCCATAGGGGAAGCTAAAGGGAGGCGGGAAAGGGCTTCCCAGAATCCAGACCCACTGCCAAGAAAGTAGTGAGTGCCCCAATATGGGAATTGGATAACAGAGGAACTCTCAATGGAGGAGCCATACCTCCCAGGGCAGAGGCAGGCTGATCTCTCCCACCTCTGCACCCTCTGATCTCTCTGGACCTCAGTCCCATATCTACATGAAAGGAGGTGGGTCAAATGGTATGCATTAAATTCCTTTGGAAAGCACCATCTTTGTGTGGAAGACTGCTCCATGGGACTTGAGGTAGGAAAAAACAGCTTCTCCCTCCTCAGAGGAGCTGGGGGGCAGATACCTTTATGATCAGGGCGAGAAGTTTTATCATTTCTTTTGCAAGCAAAAGAAAGAAGTGAGGAGCTAGGAGGATGGAGAGACACTGAAGGAGGTGTGCACAATGCCTGCTCCCCCGGGCAGGGGAGTGGGAACGGGGATTTGCAGTCAATAATCATTTTCCGGGTGTTGTGAGAGGCTTCACTGCATCAGCTCTCCCAGTCGCCAATAACCTCCACTGCTTGGGATAATTTGGAACAAGGGGCGACCATGGGAGAGGCTAATTTTTCTTTTTAATCCTCACTAAGGATATGTTTTATTGATTTTGTTTTAAGAGAGAGTAAGGGGTAGAGAAAGAGAAAGAAAGGTCAATGTGAGCAGTAAACATTAATCCGTTGTCTCCCAAACTTGCTCTGACCAGAGATCAAGCCCACAACCTAGGTATGTGCCCTGACTGGAATCGAACCTGCAACCTTTGGAATATGAGACAATGCACCAACCAACTGAGCCACTAAACCAGGGCTGTGGGAATTCTCGTAGCCAAGTTCACATGGAGTTCAATGACAGGACAATATCACAAGAGTGTAAGTTCCAAGGCTTCAGGAGCTCTGGGAGGGCTTGGACCCCTGCCCCGGAGCTGGGTGTCCGAAATGATCTCAGTCAAGTTTGTTGGAGCAACATGCCCTGGCTGTCTGAGCTGCAGGTGGACAGAGACACGCTAATACCTGCCTGCCTTCGGCTTCCTTGAGCTAAAGGACCCAGGAACTCCAGAGCTCAGAGTCTGCAGGAAGCCCTCCCACCTCGTCATTACCTTCCAGGGCCACCCCAGCCAAGGAAACACCCAGGCCTGGTGAGGGGCAGGATCCGGGCTGGGGCAGGCTGGGTGGGGTGAGGGTGGGGGGCCTCCAGCTGCTGCTGTCGGCAGCCAGCAAGCCAGCCAGACAGGGCTGGCCACTGTTACAGCATCATAAAAAGAAATTATTTTCAGAAAATATTCATAATACCCTGTTTTATGTCAGTTCTGGGCTTGCAAAACACTTCCTGTGTTTTCTTTTTTTGTATTTTCCATTTCTTCCTCCCCATCAGTCACGAAAGAGAAATGATAAAGTTTCCAACCTGAAGACACAAGCCCCTTGGCAAGGCTGGGGCCTCCCAGGCTCCCCAGAAGGTTCTCTGCTCCTTCTCACCACCTCCACTTCCCTGAGCCTCTGGAAGGGTGGGCGGGGCTGAGCAGGAAGGGAGCAGAGGGCTTGGGGAAAGGAGTGCAGGGGGCCATAGATGGAAGAGAAAGAGAATACACAGCAAGCTGGAGTGGGGATCCAGAGAAGGGGAGAGGGATCAACACAGAGATAGACAAAGGCAGATGGGAGACAGTCAGACTTTCTGGGGAGAGGTAAAGAGAAGAATGAAAGAGAGTAGTGGAAGAGGCCTAAGTGGAGAGAAAGAAAAAAAAAAAGAAAAAAAAAAAACAGACCAGAGAGTCAGGACCAAGGGGAGTGAGAACTCAGCGGTGTCTGTCGAAAGTGGGGACCAGGCACAGACTCACTGAGCAGGCTGTGGCCTGGGATGAGTAGTCAAGATGGTGGGCCTCTAGGGACAGGTCTGGGAGCAAACAGTGTCCTCCTCCCGGAGGATCTTGAAAACATGAGCTGCTTCCCAGGCTTGCCTGGCTCCCCAAATTCAGTAGAGCAGCCCCTCACCCTTCCTCCGCCATACAAAGGTCTTCTAGGTTCAGTCAGATCAAAGGCTGGTGGTCAGGGGGCCTCAGCCTCATTTCCCTCATCTTTTGAATAGGGACAATAAAAATGCTTCCGGTAAGATTGCAATAGGTTTTAATGAGATAGTGAATGTAAAATTCCTGGACATCAAGACCCAACACATGTGTTGATGGTTGTAGCCATGTGTTGGAGGCCTGTGAGTATTTTATTTATTCATTTATTTATTTATTTATTTATTTATTTAATATATTTTATTGATTTTTTACAGAGAGGAAGGGAGAAGGATAGAGATGAGAGAGAAACATCGATCAGCTGCTTCCTGCACACCCCCTACTGGGGATGTGCCCGCAATCCAGGTACATACCATTGACCGGAATCGAACCTGGGACCCTTCAGTCCACAGGCCAATGCTCTATCCACTGAGCCAAACGGGTTTTGGCTTGACCTGTGAGTATTTTAGCACAGCCAGGCACAGCCGTCAAGGCCAAGGTGATGCGGCTGGAGTGGAGGGCAGTGGCAGGTCTGGGCCCCTTTGCTGTGCATGTGCAGAAGTTGGTACCTTATCAGGAAACCAATGGGAGCCCCTGAGGTCAACTAGGTGACCCTGAGCACATCACTCAAGTTCTCTGTTCCTCAGTTGCCCTGGGATGACATGGAGTGACCCATTCTGGTGCTGAGAGCACCGTGTGCAGTGCGGAAGTCAGGCCGTGCTGCTGTTACGGTATCTGATGGGTCTGATTTCTCAAATCACCCCAGCTGCCCCATGCAGGACTGAGAAGGTGCACCCTGGACTAGGGCATGGAAGGAAGGAGGTGCCAAGGAGTGAGGAGGCTGGCTCCAGGACCTCATTTTCACACTTTGGAGTCTGTGCTGAGAGGTTGGGGGAGGGGAGACGGACCCACTGTCACAGGGATCTGATCAGTGTGTCCCTGAGCACTGGCCGAGGACGCCTCACTGACTTTGACCTGGAAGGTGTGGGGAAGGTGGCAGGGGAGGCCGGTTCTGCAGTGGCCAGAGTTACATGTGAGGGCGGTGGCCTACCCGCTGAGGCACATGGACGTTGCCCTGCGGGCAGCAGGGAGCCCCTGGCAGCTTTAGGATGGAGTCTCTTCCTCCCGCTGAGTCTCTGTGCCCACCAGCAAAAGGGGAGAGGATGCCCGGCTCACAGAGCACCGTGAGGACTTAGGGGAAAGAAGGTGGGCCTGTGCTCTGCACACCCTGAGTGCCCTGAGGTCTCTGCACGGTGATGAGGATGATGAAGGTTAAGGGGCCCAGCTCCCTGCCCCACTGGTCCCAGGGACAGGACACATGAAGTCACATGGTCCCAGGACTTTTCTGTGATGATGGTTGGGAGTGGGCAGGCATGGGCAATACCACTGGGAGTGCCCTGACAGCAGGTGAAGGTAAAGTTCTCCTTCCCGCCCCCTTGGGGTGCACCCCCCCCCAGCCAGACCCATAGTCTTCCCCCCAACATGTGTGCACACGCATGCGCGCACACACACACACACACACACAGTCTCCCTCATCAGGAGTTCAGATTTAGCTGCCCTCAGGGGTAGTGCTGCTCAGGCTGTGACCTCAGGCTCCAAACAGGTGACCTGAAGGAGAGAGGCTTGGGAGCTGGAGAGGGCTCCGCCCCTCATGGAGCAGATAGGGGACCACCAAGGAGAAACTGTCCCCAGGCATCTTGGCACCTGTCAGGGGAGGCAGAACCCTGGTTTCCTCACTCACGGGCACCTCTTCTGGCCTCGTCTCACCTGGACACAGGGCGTTGGACCAGAGAGTCCAGTTCCCCTCAGCTTCCAAAACCTTCCACAAGCCTGGGTGGGCAGGGGGCCAAGCTCTATGTTCAGAACTGGGCATGTGTAGATTTATTCAAAAAAATTCATTTATTCAACCAAAAATTACTGTGCCCTACACTGAGCTCCCAACTAGAGAACTGAACCTTCCCCTTTTCTCCCCAAGCCTGATGCTTTGTGGGGAGGCGGGTACGGTGAATCCTGTGAAGGTCCGGGCCTTCCTCCAAGAGTTGGAGTTGATAGGAAAGCACACTTACCTCCTCCTTCCCTCCCCTCCCCTTGGCCCCACTGCCCATCTCTCCAGCCACTTGTCTCCTTCAACCTCCCACAAGTCATGCTCCAGCCACGTAGAGCCAAGGGGGAGGGGGTTAGCTTTCAAACATTTGTTGGGAGTGGGGCACGATCCAGGATGAGGGATGCAAAGAGTCCCACACAAAGAATAAGCCTCCATCCTGCACAATTTTTGCATGTCCTTATACCTGCCCCCCATTTACTGACTCCCACTATCAACCCCCACTATCCCCTCCAGGGCCAATTTCCCCTGCTCCCTATTTTTACCTGAAAATTCTCTTTCTGCTCTTCAAGGCCTAGTTTAACTCTGTTCCTCGTACAAGCTGCTCTGGTCCCCCAGCCTCACACTTTGCACTTCTTCTGAAGTCCAGGCCACACTTCATGCAGTTGCCTTCGGTTGTGGTTTCCTTACGTCTTGTGTGTGTGATGTGCTGTTGAGTTGATTCTGACTCCTGGCGAGCCTATGATGAGTGATGCCCACAGCGTCCCTTCCTGAGCAGCCCCACCCAGCCCCTGCAGACTCACATCTATGGCTTCTTTATAGGATCTGCCCATCTCATATTTGATCCTGCCCTTTCCCTGTTGCCTCCTATTTTTCCCAGCATTATTGTCTTTCCCAGAGAACCCTGCCTTCTCAGGATGAGCTTGAAGTAGGTCACGGACAGTTTTGTCCTTTTCGCCTCCAGTGATGCTTTGGGCTTCATTCGCTCTAGGACCCACTCATGTCGCTTTCTGGGAGTCCAGGGTCTCTGTAGAGCTCTCCTCCAACTCCATATTTCAATAAAATGTATTTTTTATCAGGCTCCTTCACTTTTCAGTGTTTGCACCCATACATACCGTGTTTCCCCGAAAATAAGACATCCTCCGAAAATAAGACCTACTTACAGGTTTCCTTCTGAGTGAAATATAAGGCATCCCCCTGAAGATAAGGCCCCCCTAGGCTAAACATGAGAGATTTGGTCCACTGATTCTGAAAGAAATGGAGTCACAAGAAATTCACCAGGAAATTCAGGAATTGGATTGTTATGATGATGTTCCAGAAGATGATGACATGATTGTGATTGAATAAATAAATAAATTCTTGATACTGTAGGATTCACAGTTTGTCTGGTTTGTGATGACAACTTCTGTACTACCATACTGTATACAGGTAATAAATTTCCTTTATTTTCATTTAACAATAAATGTGTACCGTATTCTTCTTCATGGAAAAATAAGACATCCCCTGAAAATAAGACCTAGCGCATCTTTGGGAGTAAAAACTAATGTAAGACACTGTCTTATTTTCGGGTAAACAGGGTAGTAATTGGGATTGTGTCTTATCACCGTTAAAAATAAAAAAAGGCAAAGCCTGTGTATGCAGAGACCAGGTCTTACTTATCTTTGCAACCCCTGAGTGGACTAATATCTAGTTTATTAATTTTATGTCTGAAGACTAAATATTGTCCAAGACTAGGATTAAATTTTATTCCTCTGTGCCCTAGCCAGTTTGGCTCGGTGGATACTGAAGGGTCTCAGGTTCGATTCCAGTCAAAGGCATACGCCTGGGTTCAGGCTCAATCCCCAGTGCAGTATGTGCAGAACGATCTCCAGTATGGAGCAGGCAGAGGGCAGCCAATTAATGATTCTCTCTCATTATTGATGTTTCTATCTCTTTCTCCCTTCCTCTCTAAAATCAGTAAAAATCTATTTTTAAAATTTTTTATTCCTCTGGGTACAATACAGGTCTGAGCCTTCCCTCTTACATGCATCGTTTCTAAGATAAAACCTTCAAATCTGTGTTTTTCAACATGGGTAGGATCACCACCCACTGGGTGTTTTGGAAATCTGGGGAAGGGAGGGATTAGCTTTCATACGTTTGTTGGGAGGGGAAACAATCACGGGTGAGGGATGTAAAGAATTGCACACAGAGAATAAGAATTTGCCTTACAAAGAAGAAGGAGGAGGAAGAGGGAAAAGAGGAAGAGGAGCGGGGTAGGAGGGGAGGAGAAGCATGTGCCTTGAATTACATAATCCCTGTCACTCAGGGTCCCCAAAGAGTGTAAATGGAAAATTATGGCTAACTCGAGCCTCAAACTGGGCTCCAGTCCTGCTTTGCTACCAACTGCATGAATAACACTAGGCCAATGACATCTCCTTTCTGAGAGCCAGCTTCCCATTTGAGAAAAATGTGGGAATTAGAGCAAATGATCTTTAAAGGATCCTCCCTCTAACTTTGATAGGCTGAAATGTCAAGGTCCTTCTCTATACTCAGCTACCCCTCCAAAAAGTTAGTTTGCATAAAATGGTAAAGCTTCCCAACTTACTGCTGCCTTGAGCCCCAGAAGCTGGACTGTCTTTTAAAGGGGACACTTGACTTCTTCCAGACCTGATGAGAAGCTCCCGCTCTGTGACAGAAGCACTTTGAACACATTCAAGCAGAAGCCAAGGGGCACACCCAGGGTAGGTGGTTGGTTGTGGCGTGGAGAACAGGCCGAGGGGGGTGTTTGGGATGGGAGGAGGGAGGAGCAGCCTTAGGAGTGTGGGATGTGGGCAGGATGGGTAAGAGGAGCCCCCAGGAGGATTTTCCTAAATAGGTGGGTATATACTTCCCGCGGCTATGTAAATGTCAGGTAGGGAGGCCTCAGGGAAATCTGATAGAGGAGTCACCAGGGGGGCAGGCAAAGGACATTACCTTTGGGTCTTAGGGGACCTGGGCTGAGGGAAGAACGTGACCTAGAACAGAAGTTGGATATCCAGACTGTGGATTTTAAGTTTCATCAATGATTGTCGCTAAAAGTCTTTTATTTGAGAAGATGGAAAATATCTTGCCTCTCTGGGATATTGAGGCTCATAAGGAATGCAGGGATGGTAGCTGGGCCAGGGAATTCAGGAGGCACAGAGGGCTGAGCCAACTCTCACAGCGGGCCCGGGCGCGTCTGCCAGAGCAGGAAAGAGCAACAAACACAGGCAGGACAGATCCGGACCAGGCATGAAGCCCTGGCTAAAGGACCACTCATCTGCATGCTGGACCTCGATGCCCTCGTGGGCCACTTGCTGATGGACACACTGGGTGCCAGCTCAGACCCCCATTGGAACTAATGATCCACCACCCCTCCAGCGCTCCTGGTCCCATGCTTCAAGGGAGCCTGGCCAATGAGAAGAGGTGCTTGCCTGCTGTGGTTTTTGCTCCATGAGGCGGTTCCCTCCTTCTCAGAGACAGCTGCCCAGCCTGCTGCTCTGGCTCCAATATAGCATTTCCCTTTCAGCTTTTGAATTTCAAAGCAAACCTGAGGCTGACTGCAAACAGATGGATGGGGTCATAAAAAATCCCCCAAGCAGGGAGCAAAGAGGCTCATGGTTGTAAAAGAGAGGCTCCTTTGGAAGAACACATTCCTGCACCCATGCTGGGCTTCTGCCTCTCTGGGCACCTCCTTGCTCTTTGCTCCAAATACACCAAACATGTCTTCTTCACCTTCACTTTCTCCTATCTGAACTCTACCCAGCTTTCAGGGCTCAGCCCCAGCCCCGGATTTTCCAGTCAGCCTTCTGTGACTTCCTTGCCCAGACCTTCCATCTCTCCACCCACCCAGCCACCAGACTTCTCTTGCCTTTGAGCTCCTTGGGTACTAATGACCTGTTCCCCTTCATGGGTGTCTACAACATATATCTTACCTCTCAAAATAGATTCTAAGCTTAAGATCAGAAAACACCTTCCCCTTCATGACTAAAGCAGTGTTGGATGCCAAGTAGATGCTAAATCAATGCTAACTGGATGCTTTTCATAAAAATGCAACTTTATATAGCTTAAATAATAGACAGGGAGGGATGGAATTCATATTACTTCTAGGCAGCTGCCATGGGGATTGGTTATTATGCAACACAGGAAGCGCCATTCTACAGAGCAATGGGGGATCCATTTCCAAGGTTCACTTCAAACAGGAAGTGACTTCACTCAAAGGGATGCTCTATTGTGTCCATACAGTGCAGAAGAGCTCTTGGCAGAGGGAACAGAGAGAACAAAGAGAGCAGGCTGGGGGAGTAAAATGAGTGGTAGAACACGTGCAGGGTTTGGAACCAAGAGAGATGGGGATCAAGTCCCAGTTCTGCTATTCACAAGTTCTCTGACCCTGTGCGAGAGATCATCCCTCTCCGAGTGACAGTTTTGCCGTCTATAAATGGGAATGATAATAATACTTATCCTGCAGAATTGCTGTGAGCTGTAAATGAGATAACGATGCCTAAGATATGATAAGCATTTTATCAAGAAGAGCACTGTAGGCAGGGAGATGCCGAGGGGGGGTGGGGGGGTAGAGGAGCCACCTCTGGATTAGCCGGATCTGGACACCAGTCTGTGCTGGGGAAACTGGGACCCCGCAGGGATGAACAGAGCACTGCTCCATTTATTGAGGGCTTGTCCTGTGCCACCAGGCATATAAAGAGCAGCTCAACCTGTACGACATCCTTGAGACTAAAGACTATTGTCACTGCTTCACATCAAAGAAACTGAGGCTCTGAGACATTAGATGATTTGCCCGTGGTCCCTAGCCAGTGCCAAACTCCAGAACCTGCACACTTACCCACTTTTCTGTACTTAAGGTAAAAGTTGAGCACTTGAGGCAACGGAATTAGAGTGTAACACAATGTTACTTGGAACTTTTCCTGGTGTCTGCAAGTCATAACCAAGGCCCCAGAGCTAAAGACAATGTGTCCTAATTCGGAAGAAGGAAGCCAGACCACCCCTGCAGGACTTGCTGAGGGAGAGCTGAGCTGGCTCCACACCCATATACCACCCCTCCCCAACCAACCAGACTGTGGAAAGGACGGAGGCCAGAGAATCCTTGGGTGGGTGGGGGGAGAAGGGGAGCAATGAGGAATAGACTATCAGAGCAGGAGGAGTGAGAGAGTTGGAAGATGCCAGCTATAGGGGGTGGCGGGAACGGGACTTTGCCACATTGAGGAGAAAATCAGAGGCTCTGTGGGGGGAAAAACAAAACCCTCCGAAGTTCTCAACCAGAGAAAGAGCCAGCATTTGGACAGCTGCCACAGTGAGAGCACTGCTGTCCTCCTTGCCTTCATCTCACCTCCCACCCAGCCTTGCAGGAGCAGAGAGCAGCCTCCAGCAGGGGAGGAGGTAACAGGGCTTACCCTGAGCTGAGCAGAGGAAACAACCCCTTTGAATTTGATGAGAAATTTAAATTTGTTTTTTATCAAATGAGAGGTTTTAATACATGAAAAGAAGACTCTTCTAATTCCTGACAGTAACAGGGAAAGCTATTGGATCTACAAAATAGGTCATCCAGGGATGCAGAGGGCCCAGATAGTCAGTTGGCGAGAATGGTTGGAAAACTAAATTAAAGCTGGGTCTTCTTTGCACCCCCTGAATCCAAGCAGATCAATCAGAAGGTTACATTTGGAAACCAGGCCAGTGGAGTCAGCCATCTCAGCAGCACTGGCTAAGACAAGGTAAAAAAGAACCCAAAGCAGACCATCTTCCCTCTATGCCCTGGTCGTTGTTCTTACCAGTTCATTTATAAGGGGCCTGGGGGGCCATCGCAGAAGGCACTGCTGTGGAGCTTCAGACCCATCCCATCTGTTTATAATGTGTTAACATGGTAAGCGCTGCATAATTCTCATGCCAGGGTTTGGCTCAAACACTCCCAACACCAAAGCCCAAGATTTTATGGTGTGGACATGCCTGTGCTGGGTATACCATTGGTGTCCAGATCCTAGAGTGGGGAGAGAGCCAAGTCATCACCTGGCACCCACTCTCCTAGGACCCTCGTTCTCCGGGTGTTTCCATGCAGGTGTCTGGCAATGGGAGCTCAGCGCTCCTGGCCCTGTTTATAGACACAGATTCTGAGGTTTGGAAAGATGAGGGGTCTTTCATGGGACCTCAAAGCCAGGAAGTGGATGCAAGAATGAGATTTAAGGCCCACAAGACTCTACATCTGTGCTTTTTCTACTCTGGAAGCCAGAGGCTGCTTCAACCCCAGCCCCTGCCTTCTGGAGCCAAGGACTCTGCCTGTCCAGATGTACTCACTGCCAGCCCCAGCCTGACTCCATGTTTCAGAGAACCCTCTGGGATGGCCAGGCAGGTCCTCCTTCTGCTGAGACTCCTCATCACACTGCACTACCTGCCCACTGCCAGCTCATGTCAGTCTGGTGTATATAATCGCGTTTATATGCAGCCAGATCTTTTAGTGGCTCTCTCTGTGCGGGCCTCTTCTCTGTCCACACACCCTCTCTCAGTGGCTTCGCCAGTCGCATGGCTCTCAATACTCCATGACGAGTCTCAAAGCTACATACCAGCCCAGACTCCACCCTGGCATCCAGCTGCCACCAGGACCTCTGTACTCGGACATCAGAAAGTATCTCCATATTCAAAACTTGGTCCCTCAGAGCAGACACCATGGAGTCAATTTGATTGTTCTCCCTTAACCTCCTACATCTTTTCCATCCTGTTACTTCTACCATCAGGATATATGCAATCATGGACCACCCTCACCCTCAGATGCTACTACCCTGGGCTGGACCACCCTCATCTCTCCAGCCTCCCTGTTGCTACACACCCCAGGCTACACTCCCTAAGATCACGTAATACGTGTAACTATAAAGATCATGGCAGTCCCCTGCTCAGAACCCCCGTGCTTCCCCCTCAGATTTAGAATGAAGTCCCCATTGCTGATCATGGCCCAGCCCCTCCCAGTGCCTCTGATGTCATTCCCTACCCTCTTCTCTTTGCTTACTCCCTGCCAACACTATTGGTCTCATCATTCCTTGAGCATCCCTAGTATCTTTAAGTGTTAGGATTTCACACTTTCTGTTCTTCCAGCCCAGAAGGCTCTTCCCCTAGATTTTGCTACTTCCTCTCACTTTCATCACAAATTTCCCTAAATGTCTCTTCTCAGAGGCCTTCCCTGGTCATTCCATATAAAATACTGCCTTGGGACTCTCCCACCCCCCACCCTGTATTAGGACTCTACCCACTCCACCCTCTCTCCCCCTGGGTCTCTATATTTTCTATATTTGTTTTCTCCGTGTAACTATGGACTACTACCTGACATTGTATTCAGATGTCTTTCTGTGCCTGATGTCCGAACTTACCGGCAGCACCAGCACTGGCACATAAGCTCCTCATGGCTCCTGCCTTCCCTGCACAGTCGGGACTGCTCCATCTCCACTGACTGGCTCAGAGCCCACTCTCAAAAGATATTTGTGGTGCAAATGTTGAAAAGTTCTGTTTGCGGTGAAATTATGGTCATATATTTTAACAGGATGTGCATAATTACAGGCAATGTGAAGGTCTGGCCCCCAAGCCCTAACTCAGGGACTGACCCATTGGCCAGCCTCAGAGGCTTGCTGTGTTGGTCCCGGCTGGGTGCCAAGGACTGCAGATAAATGATACGTGCTCCTCAGAATATGCCTGGAATCGGAAGTAAATATCTCTCTTTCTGGCCCTGTGTGAAACCCTCAGATGAAAGCTCCGTCAACTTCCGGCTATCTACGGCACTTGCATCGCACCTACTCCACTCTCTCCTCATTCCCCCTTGCTCCTCTGGAGGCTCTGCCTCACCCCATCCAAGCTGCTCCTGGCCCAGAATGCAGAGCCACTTCCCTGCCACCTTCACAGAAATTCGCTTTTCTTTTCTCTCAATAGTTCCCTCTCAGCAAGTCATGAGCATCATTGTTGAAGCCTGTTTGAATCGTTTGCATTTTAAAAATAAAATCCTTTCCTTGACCCAACACCCCCTTCCAGCTAATTTCCCTTCACCCTTCTACTGTAGTCAGATTTCTTAGCTAGTTACAAAAACAAGTTCTTGCTGATTTAAAAAAAAAAAAATGATTAAATGAATATTAAAACCTATGTCCACAAAAGAACCTGTACACAAATGTTCATAGTAGCCAAAAAGTGGACATAACTTTAATAACCACCAACAAGTGAGAAGCTGAACATGTGGTGGTATGTTAAGTTAGGGAGAACACTAAGCAGCAAAAAGGAATGGACTACTGATAACACCCATCAGCATGCATAAGTATGAAAAATATTAAGCGGAAGGAAAGAAGCCAGACACAAAAATATTGATTGAATTTATATGAAACTCTAGAACAGATAAAACTGATCTATAGACATAAACTAACTAATAAGTGGTTCCTTGGGAGCAGGGGTGGTGGAGCACAAGGAAATCTTCTGGGTGATGACCGTGTTCTATGTATTGATGAGAATAGTGGTTATGCAGGCACATACATTGTCAAAACTCATTGAACGTTACTTCAAGTTCATTTTGAGTACCTAGACTATACCTGACATTGATTTTCAAGGTTACATATATGTATATAGATAGAAAGATAGAGGTAGATATATATTGATAATATGGATGGATGGATGGATGGATGGATAGAGATAGATAGATAGATAGATAATTTGGTTGGTTTACAGATTGCCAGGAAGATGGAGAGATCAGTTTGGGTATGGTTTTATAACCATCACTATCACTGGCCTTCCTTTTGGTGCCAGGATGAGGCCATTCACACCACCATCACCAGCCCTGCTGGGCCAGGCACTCTTCTTTTTACAACCAGCATTGCTGTCAGAAAGCATCCCTCTATGTCCTTCCTTTTATGCTTCACTAATCCCTATTTCAAGTGATGCTTCTGATTGGTTGACCCTATCTAGTGCTCATCTCAGCTAAAGGCCACCTTTCTTATATCTAGTGGGAGGACAGCTCTGCCTTTCAGCAAGATTCATAGATAGGGAATTCCCCAAACATAGGGATGTGAGGCAGTTACTGGGCAACCAAACAGAATGACAGGTGTCTACACCTACACCTCCCACAAACTTCTCAAAAGAGCTGGCTACACCAGCTACCTCTGTTCCAACTCCCACACTCTCTTCTCCGACTGCAATCTGGCTTTTGCAGCCCCCATCACCCTCCCAAACATGACTTGTTGCTAAAGTCACCAACAGCCTCCCCATCACTAAAAATAACATTCTGCTTTGCTATTGCTCACTCCCTCCTTCTTTAAACATCCTCTTCTACAGGCTTCAGTGCTACCACCTTCCCCTGACTTTCCTTCTACCCTTCCTACTTGGTCTGCTTTGCAAGATCATCCTCCTTCTCAGCCTTTAAATGCTGGAGTTCCTCAACATTCAGACGAAGAGCCTCTTCTCTCCTCCATTCTGATCTCATGGCTGGCAACACACACTTAACTCTCTGGCCCAGACCTCTTTTCCAAGGTTCAGATCTATTAGGTGTCTCTAAGGCAACAAGTCAATCCCTTTCCTTCCATTCTGAACTAACTGAAAGAAAGGCATGTGATTCAAATAGGTGCAGATAAAAATAGCAGCTTTAGTACTGGTGAATCTGGATTGAAAATTCTGCTGAAATATGTAGCCACAATCCTTCCTGAAACGTACCCCAACGCAAGTCCTTGGAGTAATCCACCCAACTGAGCAAACACAATTCTGCAGAATCATATCTTTATAGCCACTGAGACACAATATTGGGAGCAAAGAGAGTCTGACCGCCAGATAACCTCAAGAAGCAGGTGGGACCCTGCCCCCTTGGGCTCTCCACATGAAAGAGCAGAGTAGAACCTTCCATCACTATGGACAGGCTGAGTCCAACAAGAGAAGGTAGCATTCACACCTGGTCAGGTTTATTTTTATTTTTATTTTATTTTATTTGTTTTGTTTTTATAATCCTCACCTGAGGATATTTTTCCATTGATTTTTAGAGAGAGAGGGAAAGGGAGAGAAATATCTATGAGAGAGAAACACATCAATTGTTTACTTCCTACACATGCCTTGACCAGGGCCCAGGCCAGGGAGAAGCCTGCAACCATGGTGCATGTCCTTGACTGGAGTTGAACCCAAGACCCTTTGGTCTTCAGGCTGACGTTCTATGCACTGAGCCTAACCAGCGAGGGCACACATGGTCATTTTAATCTCACTGTAAGATAAGTAGCCTCCCTTCATTCTGATGGAGGAGGGAGCTTCTTTTCCTGACTCTTCTGAAAGGGTGGGAGTCTCTATTCCCTGCGTGAAGGCAGGAACACCAGGAAGAGAGAGCAGTTGCCCCTACTGTTCCAAAATCAAAATCATGATTTCCTCCCAAACTTAGTCATCTTCCATGATGCACAGTCTCAACAGGTGCAAATGTCAGGAGTTTAGCAGTAGGTATCATTTTTCTCACTGACTATGTTTTATCAACTCTACTCCTCAACATTTCAACATGTGTATTCCCCTCCATTTCTATGGCCACTACCTACTGAAGCAACTCAATTCATTACCTCATAGCTTCCCAAATACCCCTCAGTTTCCACACTTGAACCAGTGATCTCCAAAAGCTACTCTGAGCATGACCCCTACCTTACATTACACCCTTCAGCCCCTTTCCACGCTCTTAAGATAAAGACCAAAATCTCTGGTGTGAATAAGGTGCTATATGAACAGAACCTGTCTCCTCTCCAACCCTGTCTTCCTCTCTCTGATTCGGCCTTGGTTCTCCATCCTGTTTCTTCTCACTACAGCTGTGTGTGTGTGTTCTTTCTGCCCAGAATGCCCTCTTCCTCCTCTCTCCCTTCACTTTCAAATCTCACTTCCAGTAGCTTCCCTTAGGTGATTGTGTCTGACAATTCTCCCCTCCCTCCAAAACCAGGCGGCCTCCTTAATCATGGCCCTCAAGGGTCCTCAATTCTTTCTTCAGGGCCCATCTCAAGTGTGCCAATATTTACTCATGTGTAGGTTAAGTAATGTTGACCACTCTCACTTTTCATGTACAACATGACCTTGAGAATAAGCTGCTCAGTCCACCATTTTATCCATTTTATCTCCACTATCTACCACAGTAGCAGGCCTGCGGTGGACTTTGGTAAATGCTTGTTGAGCAAATGAATAAGCCCTCAGCTTATTCCATTTCATCAAGACCAAGCACAAGCACATGCTGGGGCACCTCTTTGCCCTTTCTCTCTTTCTATGTTACCTCTCTCTCTCTCTCTCTCTCTCTCTCTCTCTCTCTCTCTCTCTCTCTCCCTCCCTCCCTCCCTCCCTCCCTCCCTCCCTCCCTCCCTCCCTCCCTCCCTCTCTCTCTCTCTCTCTCTCTCTCTCTCTCTCTCTCTCTCTCTCTCTCTCTCTCTTTCTCCCCCCACTTCCTCGCTCCCTCCCACCCGGCTTTCCTTCTCTCCAGTCCACTATTCTTTTTTTTCTTTTTTTTTTCTTCTCTCCCTCTCCCTTCCTTTCTTCCCAGAGTCCTGACAGCTTTGCCAAAATTCCTCAGCCCAAAACTTTTACAGCCACAGCGCCACCTAGAGTCCATACATGAGATGGACCAACCCTAGAGCAGTTGACCGCTGTCCAGCCCAGCCTTACTCTGCCTTGGCCAACTCTACCCTGTGTCTGGGCACACGTCTGAGTCCTCAGACCTCATTTTCCTGGCTTTGAGACTTCACCATTTCTCCAAACACCCAAGTTTCTAGAGGAGTCTTTAAGATGGAAAACTACAGCATACAGGAGAGCTATGGATGTGGTTCAAAGTGGTATCTTTCCCTAACATTTGATCTCACTGTCTTTCCCTTTCTCTCTCCAGCTCTGATTCTCTCTATTCAACATTAGATATACTTTTAATTCATTTCACAATACTGCAAAGAGCTCATCAACAACAACAATATTCAAGGGCCCACGCAGATTTCTCCTACCAGAGGAACTTGTAGCACCACTGAGGAAACAATGTGGGTGAAAGCAAGGTTTTTACTTGTTCTCAGCTTCCATTTCTCCTTCTCTATAAATGCAGGCTTTAGTCCAAAAGTTTGGACCAGGTTCCTTAAAAATTGTTCCAGTAATTTTATCATCTGTACAGAGCTCCGTGCATCATTGTGTGTAATAACAAATGTGAAGAAACAACCTACCTGCCCAACAATGAAGGCTGGCTACATAAATTATACTATAGCACATCCTCTTCTCTGAAGTCTAAAGCCCTAAAGATGATGCATATCAATACTTGACCCTAATGTGAGCATAAGCTATTTGGTGGTAAAAAAAAAAAAAAAAAAATAGGTTACAACTTGTGCACCATGTATCCTCTCAACTATGTAAAATAAAGGTCGATGTAGGAAAGATTATAATAGAGGACTCAAATATTCTTAATGGTTGTGCTAGGAAATTTCTATATGGTTTTTTAAACTCTTTTCTCTACTTCCTAAAATCTTTTAAAAGAGCTTGGGTTTTTGTTTATGATAAAGTACTAGAATAAACCCCAAAATTACCAGAATAATCCGAGAGAAAGGAAAAAATGAGAAAAAAATAGAATAAATATAAATAAAAATGGTTCTCTGAATAGTCTATAAAACTCATCAGCACTGACCAGGTGGCTCAGTGTTGAAGCGTCTCCTGTTGAAGCACATCAAAAGTTTGTGGGTTTGATTCCCACCACCCAGTCAGAGCACATATCCAGGTTGCAGGTTGAATCCCAGTCAGGGCGCATACAGGAGGCAACAGATCGATATTTCTCTCTCTCTCCCTTCTCTAAAATCAATTTCTAAATTTATAAGAAAGAGAAAGAGGGAGGGAGAGAAAGAGGGAGAGAGAGAGAGAAAGAGAGAGAAAGAGAGAGAGAGGGAGAGAAAGAGGGAGAGAGAGAGAGAGAGAGAGAGAGAGAGAGAGAGAGAGAGAGAGAGAGAGAAGGAAGGAAGGAAGGAAGGAAGGAAGGAAGGAAGGAAGGAAGGAAGGAAGGAAGGAAGGAAGGAAGGAAGGAAGTCTTCATCAGAGACTGTGGAGTATTCTGGATGATTTCTTCCCCACAGACTGAGGGTTCTGAGGTCCACCAGGTTTAAGGTTGAGAAACATGAGCCGTTGCCATGGGTTCAGCCAGTATCTCCCAGTGCTTAGCAGCATGAAAAAACATATTTCAGCCCTGTGCTGCCATAGAGCCTCGGGTGTATTAGGGGAGCAGAGTAGACACAGGAGACAATAGGGTAGAAGCTTCTATCCCAGGAAAAATTCCAAGTGGGTCAAAGGTTTTGATGCAGCGTTAAAAGTATTACACGAAGCATAGAAAGAGAATGTTTTTTTTATTTTTATTGAATCTATAGGGGTAACTAATTAAATAAAATTATATAGGTTTCAGGTGTACAATTCTATAATATATCGCCATATACTGTACTGTGTGTTCACCACCCAAAATCAAGTCGCCTTCTATCACCATTTATCCTTCCCCAATCCCCTTTCCCTCTGGCAATCACCACATTATTGTCTGTGAGGTGTGTGTTTTTTCTTAATCCCTGCACCTTTTTCACCCAACCCCCCCAACCCTATTCTGCTCTGACAGATGCAGCCTTTTCTCTGTATCTATGAATCTGTTTCTATTTTTGTTTATTAGTTTATTTTGTTTATTAGTTTCCATAAGATAATTATTTTTCTATGACTGGCTTATTTCAGAGAAGGAGAATGATTTTATAATCTCAGAACAAGAATAACTTTTTAAATGTGACAAAACTGAGACGCCACAAATAAAGGAAATCAAGAAATTTGGCTATACAGAAATATAAATTGTATTCATGGCAACAATACTCAAGAGACATATCAATAGGATTTTTAGGAACTACACAAACTCTCAAGTTTATATGTAAAAGTAAACATGCAAAAATGTTTACAATATAATATTGAAGGGTAAATAAAGAACTTGAAAAAATACTTTCAACTGAACTCATGTCACAGGCAAAAGTAAATGTCCTTTAGAATATAAGTCCTGAAAATCAATTATAGAGATCAACACTCTACCACCCTCCAAAAAGAGCAAAGGATATAAAACAAATAATTCCTAAAGTAAGAAATATATAGATAGCTCTTAAATATATAGGAAGATATTCATAATTTTAATTAAAGAAAGGCAAATTAAGACTTCCCTAAGATCTTTTTTTTGTACCTGCCAGATTGTCTTGATCAAAAAGTTTGATGACATACTCTGTTGGCAAAGATAAATGGAAGCCAAATGCCCACACTGCTGGGGAGGGTTGGGTGTCAATTGGTTCAGCTCTCCTGATGGCAGTTTGGCAACATCAGAGTCCATCTGCTGGTCCCCAGTGTCCCAGCAGCTCCACCCCTAGGAGTTCATTCTGCAGATGCAATTATACACATGCATGAACATACAGGAATTAATCGTACCACTGTTTATAATGGTAAAGAACTAGAAACAAACTAAATGGCAATAAGTAGGGGATGTTTAAACATACTGGATATATTCAATGTATCTTCTGGGATAGGAAAGAATAAGAACCTATATATATAAAAGCCAAGCAACTGGAATGCTGTAACAACTGGAATAATCTGAAGACCCATCACTATGACGCATACTGCGGTAGCCAACCAGTCCTATCAGGGCCCAATAGCCCTCCTCCCCTGCCCCCCAATCTCCCATGGCCCCTCTCTCCTGTTGGCCCTGCCCCCGATTGCCCCCCCCCACACACACACACCTCAATTGGGGGCAGTGCTTGCTACCCCACCGGCTCTACCCCCAACCATTGGAGGCAGGGCTGGCCAACTTCCCATCTCCCTTCCCCCTGTCAGCCCAACCCAAATCGGCTCCCCTAGGGGCAGGCTGGTGGGACCCCACCCATGCACAAATTTGTGCACTGGGCCTCTAGTGTTTTAATAAGATATTATGGAATGATCTGCAAGATAGATTGTTAGGCTAAAAAGGTGAGATGCAAAACAGCATAGTGTGCTCTCATTCGTGTTTTTAAAAGGAGTGGGGGAAGATCATGCAATCACACTCACTTGCAAATGCATAAATATCTCTGCAAAGGGATTTGGGAAACTATCCATTGGACCTCTGGGTGGAGGTGGCTGGGTGGAGACAGGGGTGGGAAGGAGGCTTTTCATTGTATATCATTTTATAACTTCTAAAGTAGGAGTCATGGGAATGCATTACATTTTTTAAATCTATATATGATTCTGCCTTTGGGAAGACACAAGAACTGGCCATTTAGGGACATCTTATAACACAAGTACCCCTGCCCCCCCCCCCCCCCAATTCCTTTTAGGAGGAATGTCTAAGTAGCTTGAAGTAGATATTTGGTCATGTAAATTGACAAATGTGGTTGTGGTGAGTGCTGTGTCCCTGCAAATTTTATTTTCCTTTTTTAAAAACAAAAGAAGAGATAAATATTGTATTGCTTTGTATGAGTTACACTTCTTTGTGCTTATGTGTGTGTGCATTCTTACTTAATAACAGTTCCAGATGGTTTAAGCTGAGAACCTAGAAAGGTGTGCAGGCCCACACTGCTGGGAGAGGGTTGCAAGACCCATGGTAACCATTAACTAGACTGGGTTGTGTGTACCTCACACTAGCTCAGTTATGGATGTGCTGCCAGGCTATAAAGCTAAATGTCACAGACTGTGGGGAATGTGCTGGCTGTTGTTCAGTTGTTGCTTTCTGGTGCGATTGTCATTGGGGCACTTAGAACTAGGCCTGGTCTTTGTGAAGATAGGGAAGTGGACATTGCTATTGTCTACCCGCCAGGCAGCCATCCACCCTGATACTGGCAGGAGTGGCCCCTACACTTAGCATGAGAGTAAATTCCTTCTCATCATGCCTTCTGGTGGCTGGCCCAAAACTCTAAGGCAGATATCTTCAGGGGATCCTGGTGAGGGCAGGGATGGGTGGGTGTGAGTTAGCCTCTCCCGCTGCAGAGATGGCCTGGGAGGAAGGCAGGGAATGCTTTGAACATCATCTCAGAATGGATTTAGACTTGAGCTCTAAGGGAAGTCACCAATAACAGAGATTATGTTATTCTCTAATCCCTTCCTCCCCATTGTCTCTAAACCTTCCAATCAAAAGTTATAGAAAACTTCTGCTTTGCTTGAGAAATTAAGGGAAGGTTAGGACAGTGTGTTGGAGAGAAGAGCAGTGTCCCACATCCCGTTGGAGCACTGGGGGCCCTCAACACAACCCCCTTATATCCATGTGGCAGCATCACATGAGGCCCAAACATAAGAGCTGGCTTCACCGCACCAGGACTAACCTGCCCACTTGGTGCCCACATCCTGATCTCTAATGCTCTTCTCCACTGAAAAGAATCACATGCTTCAGAGAACAGGTGGTTCTAGGTCCTGGATAGAGGGGGGGGCGGGGGGAAACTTTGGTGGATGGTTATGGGGCATCCTGCTGTTGCTGGAAAGCAAGAAGCAAGGTTTTAAAGGATATCAGTGTGGCATTAAACAAACATGGGGGTGGGGAGTAGCTTAAAATGCCTTCCACTGGCAAAGTCCTGATCACCTGGACCTCAAAAAGAAGGCAGACAAGGAGGGAGAGAGGAAGATACATGGTTTATTAAAACCAAGTAAGTTAATGAAAGGCTGGGACTTTAAAAAGTCAATATAAAGTATACAAAAAGGAGGTTGTAATTAAAAGGTAAGTATAATAGGAACTAAAAGATCTATTTATTTTTCTTATTTCAATACATTGGAGCATGTTTGAGTATGGATATTCTGTTTTTTGTAGTAATTTATGTCTTTATAAAGCATTGTCATGTATCTGTTTCTGGCTACATAAAAAGGAAAGAAAATCACAAGAAACCATGTGTAAGCCAAGAAGTTATAGCAAAGGTAGGAACTGTATTGAAAACCCAAACAGCTGGTCTTGCTAACAAACAAGTAGGAGACAAGCCCCACGGGGAGCTAGCCCACAGCATAGTGGGTCCAATAGCCAAGCAGATAGATTCACTGAATAGCTCAGAGAGAAGAAAAACCAGGCAGACCCAATCCCTCATCTCCTATTAAACCTCTAGATGTCCTCACTGATCATAAGATAATTAAAAGGATCTCGAAGGCATGGATCAGACTGTCAGACTTCAGAGAGAAGGTAGGGGAGGGTGGGGATAAAGGGAAGAGACCAACCAAAGGACTTGTGTGCATACATATGAGCCTAACCAGTGGTCAAGGACAGCAGGAGGGCGGGGACATGCCTGGGGAGGGGTGTGGGATGGGAATGGGGGAATGAGGACAAATATGTGATACCTTAATCAATAAAGAAATTTTTAAAAAACTAAATTATTCTCACAGCCAGATCCATACGTCACAATGACGGGACAATGTGTGATGGAACACTGACCCAGTGAGGTGTGCAACGTATCGTATTTGGGGAGAGACACCAGTTTGCAATAAAACTGAATCCTGTGTGAAAGAAAGGCCCAGACTTGCAAATTTTACTGGTGTAACAAGGGAAGATTAAGCCAAAAAGAGGCAGCCGGGTCCAGTGCCTCTTGTTCAAAGCCCTTAGGAGAAGCAACATGTTTCATTTCTAATCAAGAATCAAATGATTGATACCTCAGATTCTGGTCTGAGTCAGTATTACTTTTCTTTTCAATTTGGAAAGTTTTTGCAACCCTGGCTAGGTATCAAAATACATATCAAAGAAACTAAGGAGGTATAAAAATTATGTATAGAAATAATAAAGGAATAAATGAAACTAATGCTTTTAGGATAAGTATAAATGTGAACACAGCAAGAAGTTTAAATAACTCTGTTTTGTATACATTTTGTCTGTTTGTTTTGTGAGTTTAGAGGACTCAAAGTATATTACATAATTTGTAACTGCAGCTTCAACTATGCAAAGTAATGCACTTAAGCTTATGATGTTTAACTATTTAAGATGTTTAATGTATTTTAAAATATTTTTAAGTACCAATAGTAGAGAGTCCATCTTTGCCAACCCAGATTCCCCTTAGTCATTGTTTTAGTTATCTAAGGCTACACTGAGTGGCCAGATTATTATGATCTCGGAACACATAATAATCTAGCCATTCAGTGTATATCCTATATAATAAAAGGCTAATATGCAAATTGTCCCCTGGACCAGGAGTTCAACCAGCAGACAGGCCAGCCAGCTGTCCATGTCCCCCGCCCCTGGCCAGCCTGGTTGTATCCCCACCCATGCACAAACGCATGCACTGGGCCTCTAATACACACACACACACACACACACACACACACACACACACACATACATACACTGAGTGATCAGATTATTGTGCGTTCAGAGATCATAATAATCTGGCAACTCAATGTATGTGGAAACTATTCCCAAATTTGGTGGTTTAACCCAGCAATCATTTTATTATATCTCTCAACTTTGCCTCAGGAATTGTCGGGGCATGACAGGGCAATTCTTTCTCTCAGTGGGGGGTGGTGGGGGGGTTGTCTAAGATCACTCTGTAGTTTTCCGCCACTGACTGGGCTGAGATGTCTAGTGTGTAGGTGGGGTTGGCTGCTGAGCTGGACTCAGCAGGGCCTCATCCACGAGTTTCAAGGTCTCCCTGGGTGGTCTCTCTGTAGGATAGTCAGGCTTATTATATAGCTGGTCAAGGTCCCAGAGATCAGGCAGAACCAACCTGTCTCTTTAAAGGCAGGTCTGCATTGGCGTAGTGTCACTTATGCCATACTCCATTGGTCAAGCAATCACAGGCCATGCCACCTTTAAGGAGAAGAAACACAGACCCATCTCTGTGAAGAAGCAGGACCAAAGAACTTTTAGCCATTTTGAATATGCCTCGGTAATTAAATGACCTTTTCTGGGTGACTGTGAAACAGCTGAGTTAGAAGAATAGCATGTGGTTTGATGTAGAACTATCGTGTAAGTTGCTGATGGGCGCTAACGCTGAGTATTTTACTGGGGCTTATTATGTGCCCGGCAATGTTATAAGTACTTCACAAGTTTTTACTTACCAGATCTTTGTGGTAACCCTATGCAGAATGTTCAATTATCATCTCCAGTTTATAGATTTACAGGTTGAGTAATTTTACCAAGATTACATGACCCATAGCAGTGAGATTAAAGTTCTAATCCAGGCTATATCCTGTATTCAAAAGAATCCAAACAGAAAAATCTAAAGATGCCAATAGATGTAGAGAAGGAGAAGCCTTTAACTCTAGAGGAACCTGGAGGGGTCTCGGCTGGGCAGTGCCCACATTTGTGTGTAGAGCATAAAATTGGGGAGAGTGAAGGCCTGGAGACCAGTGAGGGGACTTGTGCCCTAACTTGGATATAATGAGTCCTGAGTGAGGGCTGAGATTTAGAGAACTGGAGGGGGAAGAGGATTGGGAGTGATTAAGGAGGAAGGTGGGCAGAACCTTGGAACCTTTGGTGTGAAGGAGAGAGTGGAGACAGGACTAGCCTCAGGGACAGAGGTCCCCACAGTCACAGGCAGAGCCTGCAGCAGACACTGTCAGAAAGATGGTGATAAACCCTCCCCTTGCACCTTCCCCAGTTGGAAGGACAGCAGGGCCCTTTCCTAGACTTTCATACACATTTGTGGGACTTGGGGAGAGTTGGGAGTGGGTGGTAGAGGGGGAAGGCAGCAGGAGAGGATCCTCATGGGGTATTCCCCTGAGAGATGACTCACGGAAGCCTGGGAGACTCAGGCCCTATCAGGCCTAACAATGGAGTTGATGCTGGGTTGCCAAGCTTGGGAAAAGACCTGTATCCTTGATCATCTTGGGGGCACTGAGCTACAAATGAGACTGGAGTGAGCAGGGTGAGCCTGCATGCAGGTGTGGTTTTTCTAGCACAGCCAACTTTCTTCCTGCCTTCCAGCCCCCATACCAATATACACCACGTGAGTTCCTTCAAGTAGCCATTCTGGACATTTAAGGCCCAATTCCAACATAGTATGACACTGATTTAAAGCAAAGGCTTTGAAATCAGACATACCTAGCTTCAAATCATAGGTCCAGAATTTAATAGCTAGGACTTGGGGTAAACCACTTACCTCCTGAGCCTCAGATCACCCATGTATCAACTCCATACCATTATTGTGCAGATTCTTTGTGATAATGTACATCATCACACACTTAGCACCGTGCCTAGTGCCCAGTCATTACTTAGTAATTAGTAGGAAAAACGTCCTACCTTTGTTTTCACAGCCCACGCTGGCCTTTCGCACTACCCTGTTTTGTAGCAATGGAGTGACGTCCCTGGCGACATTTCTGTTTCTTGGATTGACTCAGCATCTTTGCACTCCTCTTCAGAGTACAGTTAAGCAGCTCACAGTCCTGGACTGTGGTTTATGCTCCCCCGTCCTCTCGGCGGGCACAGGCTTATACTGGTTGGGTGCCTGTAAGAGTGCAATAAAGACTGATTGGGCTAAATGGCCAATTTATGGCTTCTCTTTGAACAGGCCTTAGATGATTACCTTTTATGAGGCTTACACATCAGATTTAAGATGTAAAACAGAAGCTCAGGTTAAGAGGCAAATAATGGGATATTTTATGTGCTGTTCTGGAGCAAAAGTCCACAGCTTTATTGTGGTGGCTATAAAAGAACATGACTGGAAAAGCCTTAATTGAGAAACCCACAGTGGAAAGAGGCTGGGTTAAGGGACAGAAAACCGAGGTTCCCACCCTGCCCTGCACCTTTCAGACAGGTGCCTGCCTTGTCTGATCTCATGGGCAAAATGGGGGACCCCAAGGGCCTTCCCAGTCCTAACCATTCACGTCTCCTGAGTCCACAAGTCTAGGTGCCCTCCCTCCTCAGTATTTCATGAGTCCAAAATGTTGAGACTCTCCAGCTCTAATGTTCTAATACCCTACAATTCTATAATACTAAAACTTGGAAGTTTTAGCTTATATTATCTTAAGATGCTATAAAAAAGTATGCTGGTTAACAGCACAGGTCTGGGGTATGGAGACCTGGGATTCACATTTCAACTTATTGCTTACCATAACGTGATTGTAGACAAATTGTTTCCTATGAATCTCAGCTTTCTCGCCTAAACAGTGGGGTGGAACAGTAGCCATGTGCTGATATTGCAGAGTGGATTGGAGACACAGCTCCCAAAAGCATCACTATAGTTTCCCTACACAGAGAAAGCTTTCAGGGAACATTAGTTATCATTACTGTTCTAAAGTTCCACGCACACAATATCTCAAGAATCTAAAATCATCTGAGCCTAAGAGGATACTACCTCGTGATTCTAAGAGTCTGAGACCCTTCAGATGTCAACTGAGTCTAAATTCCCAGGGACTAGGACTCCTCATCACCGGCTTCCAGGAGGAGGGCGGTCAGCATAGCCATGGCCACCAGGTGGCAGACTCGAGTGCCAGTCCCTCCTAACCCTGCTGGGCCAGAGCTCAGATATGCGACTAGCCCCAAGTTTCTCTGGGCTCTCCTTTGTTCCTTTCTCTGATGGGATCAGAGAGAAGGAGGAGGGAGGGGAAATTGCAATGACTATGTTTTCCTTACGGTATCAATCCAAAGATCAACAACGCAAGAATGAAAGGGGACCTGAGCAGGAAGGTGATTTTATTGCCCAATGAGCTTAATGTAGTGCCATATAAGCACTTGCTGGCTGCAGCCTGGGAAGGCATAAATGGAGCCCTCAGACCACACCCCAAGGCCCCAGCATGTTCCCCACTTCTCACCACGATCACCCACTGCATGCCCGTGCTCCAGCTCAAGACACCCATTCGTCTGAGAACAGGAATTACGTCACCACGTTTACAGACAAGGAAGCACAGGATCTAAGAGGTCTAGGATTTGTCTCTGGTTCTTCCGTGGTGAGGCCAGGATTCAGATGGAGAACCTTCCAGAATCTATGCTGTGTTCATAATGAGTTGATGCTGGCAGCAGCTGATACAGCCGTGCCCTGGGGAAGAGAACCAGGCCATAGACAGGCAGGTGGGGACAGACTCCTCCCAGTCTCAGGTTGGAGCAGCCACTCTCCAAGTGCCCTCCTGAATCCGAGCTGGGCACCTGCCCTGAACTTCCTCTACTGTGATCCTTTCAACAACCCTTTGGGGACCGCCTTCACAAATGCTGCTCCGAGTACTCAGATTGGTGAAGGGACTTGTCCAAATTTACCCAGAGGGAGGTTCAGAGCCAGGAGTCAAACCACGGCGTTCCTAGGCCAGACCTCCCGTTTTCTCTTCCCATAGCAGAGTCTGCCAGCTGCCCGAGCCCTGGGCGACCTTGAGTGGCGCGCCTGGGTCGGGTCGCAAGCTCCTTCCTCCTCTGGGCCAGGGGCAGCTGGGACACAAGGAGGAGGCCTTAGCAGCCCTGAGGCGGCCCTGGCAGGGGAGGCCAGCGGGCGCCGCGGCCAATATTGACTTTGGTAAACACCATTTTGCACCGAGCGCGGGGCGAGGGCGGGTGCGCCCTGACCCGCGGGGCGGAGGCAGCAGCTCCGCATTTAGACGAGGCCATTAGCGGCGATCGATGGCTGTGCAGGGAGCTCTGGCCGCTGGGCGCTCCCAAATGAAGGTTAAGTTTGCTCTGCGCCCTGGCGCGGCCGGCCATGCGCCCGCATAATGGCCCCGGCCCTGGCGGCCCTGCGCCCAGGTTAGAGAGGCCAAGGGCCGCCCTGGCGAAGGGGAGGAGGGCGGCTGGGCGGGAGGCTTTGGGATGTGTTTGGGCCGTGCATGGCACCCTTGTCAGACGGCGCGTCCTGGCTGAGCTTTTGGACACTCCTGGTGGGTATCGTGCGCCAAGCTGGACCTTCGCTCCCCAGGGCTCCGCTTGAATGCGTGTGCCCCGGCCGGGCATGTGAGAGCTAGGTGTGCACCACACCCTTTGCACAACCGAGTGGGACACAGCGGTTCACTGGAACCAGCCATCTGGGAAGCAGGCGCCCAGTGCAGTTCAGGCTCCGCCATCGTTGCCCTGTCTCCTGGGCAAGTGCCTTCCCCCTCAGCCTCAGACTCATCCCCGGAACTGACAGGGGGAGCTGGTCCTGTACAGGCAGGGATGTTCACACTGTGTTTGTGGGTAGCTGGACAGTGTGAGGATACACGTGGGCTGGCTGCATGGACACAGGTGTAGCTGTGCCCACGGTGTGACTATGACAGGTGCTTCGTGCTGGCAGCGGGTCTGGGTACTTCCTTGCTGGGGATCCCCTAGGTGGTTGGGGAGCTCTGTGGCCCAGGCAGCTGGGCACCTCACACTCCCCAGCCCGATGATGCCTGGCTGTTTTCCTCATCAACGCGCCCCTCACAGAACAGCTGTCCTCGTGAACATTGATGAATGGCAGAAAACGCCCAGCGCTACAATGGTATCCCATTCATTATCACATGGGGTCTTTTCTCTGCTTGTTACCAATGAGGAAACTGAGGCTCAGAAAGGGGGGAGCAGCTTGCCCCAAGCCATAGATCTCAGCAAATGGAGGAAATAAGATTCAAAGAGTGCTGTCCCTCCTGCACCTGCTGCTGCTGCCTCTGCTAGTAGCAACTCCGGGGACAGGTGTCCTAAAGTGCCAGGCTCTGGCAGGTAGGGAGTGATGGAAATGCTGTGTGCACTCATCTGGGTGGGTAGGGAATATATGTTTGTCTCCTTCAAGATCCTATTTATTTCTCACAGTTGCCACTGAGAAAGCGAGGCTCAGAGAAGGAAAAGAAATTGCCTCAGCTCATTCAGCAAATTAGCATCAGAGCAGGGATTGAACCCCCTGATGGGCTGGGTCTCAGCAGGGCACTGCCTCCTGGCCCTGGCTGCCTGTGGTGCCTGTGCCATAGGAGGGGGCGCTGGTTCTGGAGGAGCCATCAGGATCCCAGGGGTGGAGGGAGTAGGAGGCAGAGGGGAAATGCAAGTTCTCATCATGTGCTGACATTATCTGTTCTTGTCTGTTCCTCCTTTCATCATCACAGTGCCTGGCATAGAGCCTGGTGTCTAGTAAGTGCTCATTGAAATTAGAATGAAGGAGTGAAGGGCTTGGCGGGGGCAGGAGTGTTCAGGGGAGACTTCCTGCAGGAGGAGGGGCTGGAGCCAGGCCCATTGGGTCCCAGTCTCCCCTTCTTCCGCAGTGTAGTGGGAGAGACAGGGGAAGGGGAAGAGGAAGGGGATGGATGGAGGAGAGCGCGCCAGAGGGGGAAACAGCTTGAACACATTCTTCCCAGCTGAGGGGGCTGGGAATGACTTCTCAGCTGAACTGCGACCTCTGAGCCACATATTCTCTTTGAACTTCAGGCAGCCCCCAGCCCTGTCACTCCCCATCTGAGCAGGTCAAAAAGTGAAACCCAAACCCAACCCTAGAGCTTTCCACAGTGAACCACAGGCCCTGCCCCTTGCTGGGGTTTGTTTGTGCTGCACTAGCTGAATCTCACAGCCAGGCCTGAATCTCCCTGCTCTGCGCCAGTGGCCTCCACCTGAGGGCCCTGGTGGCTTTCCTTCCAGCCTGGGCAGGGGCTCCACACTGTGTGCAGAGCGTGGACTCCAGAACTGGGCTGGAATCCTGCTCCTACACTCCATACAGGGGCAAGTTTGGAGAACCTGAAAGTTTCTTCATCTCCTTAGGTCTCAGTTTCTCTGCACATTGGGGGGACCCACCAAGTGGATCACTGTAAGAATGCAGTTCTCACACCAAGTTCATAGCTCATAGAAGATGCTTCATGAATGCTAGCTGTGTTTTCTCACCTCAGAACATGGCCCAGAGGAAGACATGTACCCTGATTGCACTCCCCTGTGCCAGTACCACCCTCTCCTCTCACACCCAGCCCTAGCACAGCAGGTGGTTTGCCCAAGTTTTACTTATGAGGAAACGAGGTCCTAGGCAATGTTTCCCAAACTTTTGACATATGTGTACCCCTTCTATAATTTTCATAACGCTGAGTACCCCTCGTACTCATGAGAACATAGAATTAGGCGCAACTAAGCACGGTGCAGTGCATATCCCCACCAAACTCCGGTGCAACGTGTACCCCCACCAAACTCTTCCTGTACCCCTGGGGGTACACGTACCACACTTTGGGAAACACTGGCCTAGAGGAAGCTGTACAAGAGCAATGGTGTCACTCGTGAGCAACAGAGCCAAAGTCCAGATGAAGGGCCATCTGACCTCCAGGTGCACAGCAGCAGGTTGCAGCGGGAACACAGCACAGCTCCCAGAGTGGCCATCCCAGCTTTAACCTGCTGCCACCCCTTCCTCCAGCAAGGACAAAGTGTGTGGCCTCTGGCCCTCACTAACCCTCGAGCTTCTTTAGTCAGCTTTCTCACTGGACATCCAGAGGGTCCCATGATGCATGAGCTAAACCCAGAACCCATTCCTGAGCATCTAACAGGGGCTGGCACCAGAAGGTTTGTTGAGTGACTAAACAAATGAATTCCCAACATCTATTTACTATCTCACTGTCCAGATACCAGAAATCCAGGTGGGTGTGTCTGGGTCCTCTGCTCAGGGTGTCACAGGGCTGAAACCCAGTTGTCAGCCTGCTGGGATCTTATGGGAAGGCTCTGGAAGAATGCGCCTCCAAATTCAGCCAGGTAGTGGGCAAAATCCAGATCCTGGAAGCTATGGCCCAAGGGCCCTATCTCCTTGCTGACATAGATTCCTGAAGGTCATAACGTTCCTCTTCATGTGGTTTCCCCCATTCTCTAAGCCAGCAACGTTGAGGCAATTTCTTCTCATGCTTCCAATACCTTTAACTTGATTCACTGCATTCCTCTGACTTCCCCTCTGCCCCAGCTGAAAAAAAACTCTCTAAGGGCTCATGGGATTACAGTGGGTCCACCCAGTTAATCTGGGATATCTTCCCTTAGATCCCAATGTCAACTGGACGACACTGCCTAGTGTAGTCTCATCAGACTCACAAGTTCCAGGATTCGAGCAGGACAGCTCTGGAAAGCCATTACAGAAAGTCTGCCTACTGCAATGGGAGGCTTAGAGGAGTGGAAGTTCTAAGGGTGCTCCCCAGGAAGAGGGGACTGGGATAGAGAGGGACTTCCTCTGGAGGCCTTGAACACCCAGAAAGCACTTCGGGGGCATTGGATAGCCAGAGGGAATGGGCATGGACAAGGAGGCAGGGTCTGTGGCCGGGGGCAGGATGGGCAGAGGAGAAACAGGAAAGAAATGCTAACAAGTGAAAGCAACCTTACATCTGTAGAGTTCATGTTTGCTTTGCTCCCTTGTGGTGGCTCCCAAAAGATACTCAGAAAATATGTGTGGAATCGAATGGGCTATGTATGCTGCTCAGCTCACATAGAGTGGGTTGGACTGAGAGTCATTGGATGGGATTGCACAGGTTGAGTTGGCTTGTTTGGATTGAGAGAGTTGGCTGAGGCTGGGTTGGGATGGGTTGCATGAAGTTTTGGGATGGGGAGAAGGTGGGTAGAGGTTGGTTGGAGCTGGGTTCAGCCGGACCACATTGATTAAAGTCAGGCTAGATTGAACAGACCTGGATGGGCTGGAATGGTTTGGGGATAGATCAGTTTGGGGCAGGCTGGACTGAGTTGAGGAGGATAGGTTAGGTTGGGGATTAACCAGTATTTAGTTGCAGAAACAGAATCTACTCTGGGTAGTGTAAGCAGAAATAACTGCATGAATGGGTATTTAATGGCTTACAGAATAGTTGGAGAGCTGAAGAAACAGATTGCGGGCTGCATCCTCAGGACCAGCTCCCAAAGCTGCTCTGCAGAAGGGGACCACCAAGGCAGCTGCGCCTTCTGCAGCCATCAGGAAGCCAGCTGCCAAACCAGGAAGCCGGCAGCCGAGCTTCTAGCTCCAGAAACATGTTGCTCTGTCCACACCAGCTCAATGCACACCTCACTATGAAAGCACAGACAGGTTCTGGCTTCAGAAAAGAAGTGTGATGAAGAAATTCTTCGGATAGATAGCACAAAGGTGAAAAAAAAAAAAGTTAATACTTGTTGAAGCTGGGTGATTGGGGACATAAGGGCACACCAGACTGTTCTCTCTACTTTTGCATGTTTGTTTTTGCAAGTCATGTTTTGCATGGATAGCTCATCCCCTGATTTTCTGTCCATTTAATTAACTTCTGAATAAATTGCTTTGCATGAGGGCATGGCATTTGGTGAAACCAATATCACATCAAAACTAACTATAGGGAAGTCTTGGAAATAGTTTTTAGCGTTCAGCCTTTGTGGAATTAAAAAGGCACAACAGAGGGAGAGGGGAATAGAGACAGAACGAGCCAGTCCCCAGTCTCTCCAACCACTGAGCTAGGTGGGGTTGGAATGAGTTGGGATGGGTGAGCTTGGCCTGGGTTGGGTGAAGAGAGGTTGGGATTGGTTGGATTGGGTTGAGTTGGAAGGTTTGAGATGTGTGTGGTTGGTCTGGACTGAGCTGGACTGGGTGGTATTGGCAAGGGTTGGATTAGGGTGGCTGATTTGTGCTGGGACCCTCTATGAGGCAGATACTTGGACATGGGGGTCAAATTGTTTGATTCCAGTGTGACAGTCTTTCTCAGTCAGAGCCAGGAAAGGAGAGCTTGAGGGATGACAACAGTGCCGAGAGTCAATGCTCTGTCATTGATCCCTTAGTGGGTTTCCGCTCTACTGCCTGGGGCTGAGCTTATGTCCCCTCACCCCAGGTTTAGGGAGGTTCGGCTCAACCTCCTCTGCTCTCTTTAAAATGAAACCTATTAGAGCAAGAGGATTTGGAAATAAGTTCCAAGCAGAGAAACTTGCAAGATGTGTTGTCTCGAGGCAAAACCAAACTCAAAGTCAGGATATCAGAGCCATATGGTTTCCTCCTACATTTCTAATGGGAGGAGCTGTGGATTTTATGGAATTTGGGACCAGTTCCGGAGTCCCACAGGTGCTATGTTCACTGAGCCAAGGAAAACGGGTGCTGGCAAGCACACATGTTTACACACACCACAGCAATGCACATGAGCACAAAGCTTTCCAGCCTGCAATATATTTTCAGTTTATATACGTTCTCTCAGAACTGTACTGTGAAGCAGGAGTCATTATGTAATATTCCAAATGGAGCCACTCATGCTCAGAGAGGCTATGTGGCTTGCCCAAAGACACACAGCAGAGCTAGGATTCATGGTTTTTGTTGTTGCTGCTGTTTTGCTTTTGTTGCATGAACATTGCCTATCTCCTTCGCTTGGCTTGCCAAATCCAGCTTCTGTGAAGTTTGCCATTTTGCTCATCTTGTTTGTGGCTTTAGCCCCAGCTTCTGGAACAGTCCTAGCCCATAGTAGGTGTTCAACATACATTTACTCGATTCACATAGGCAGTTACTAAATAAATGAGGAAAGAAACACAAGCTCAGAAACCCATGTTCTTTCCACAGTGATACCCATGTCCATACACGGCTCGGGGGCATGGGCCCCTTGCCCCCTGGGGTTGTTTGGATCAGGTCATAGGTTCATGCACTTCCTCTGTGACTCAGTATCAAAGGAAGAGAGGTCTCTGAACTTAAACTTCCAAATGTACCTGGCACAAACCAGCATCACCCCCTTCACCATCTCTCTACACTCAAACTCTGTTTTGGTGGTATAGTGCAGAGGGAACTTCCACTTGAAGGTCCCTGCCCTTCCAGGTCAGGATGGGGTCCCACACTTTGTCTCAGCCTGATAGTATTCCTGCTCACCCTGTTAAGCACAGGGTTCCCTTCAGTTTGCACACACTATCCTTCCACAGAAGGGCCATTTTCCACACCAGAAAACTGAGGCTCCTAGAAAGGAAGTAACTGAACTTCCCAAGGTCCCTTAGCTGGTGAGCACAAAGCCTGGGTCAGAATCTAAGTCTTGTAACACTAAGGTCCTTCGGCACCAGTGACAGCAACCCCTAGGCCACCCCCGAGGCAGTAAATCTCTCCTTCACCCCTGGGCTCTGTGAAGGGCAGGGCCATGTCAGCTCTTCCCTGCATCCTACCTCTGCTCTCGGCCCGGGTCAGCACAGGTGGGGGTGGGAGATACACATTTCTTGCTGCCTCTGACTGATATTGATGGACAGAGTGACTATTGTAAATGCTACAGTGTTGTGTAATCAGTAGGAAAATGTGACTCTGTCCCCAGAGATGCCAATGGCATTTTGGAGAAAATCCTATCCTTGAACAGCATTAGGGCCTGTTCAGTTGAAATGTCTGGGTGACAGGGACAGGCTGGGGGTCTGACACACAGGGCCCGGGCAGGTACCTTGCTGCTCCAGGCCCTGCCTAGGAGAGGAGGGGCTGCAAGAGTGCACACGGTGTGTCTATGGGATCAGGATAGCACGGGTGCCAGAGCTCTAGAGCCACACTATGGGCTCAGATCTCAAATCTGCCACTTAGTCTCTCTGTTCTCATTTCCTCTGCTGTGAAGTGGGGATGGGTGAAGTGCTCAGTTCGTGTCTGTCACGAGGATTCAGTGAGAAGATGCAGGAAAGCAGCCAGCACCTCTCACACAGTCTGGCCCAGGGTGGGGTCCCACACTTTGTCTCAGCCCAGTCTTCCTGCTCACCCGGTTCAGCACAGGGTCCCCTTCAGTTTGCACACATTTATTCAACTGAAGGGGACCCTGAGATACAATATAGATTTGTTGAGTGAATGAATGGATGAATAAATGAATGTGCATAAATGCATGGAGGAAAGAGCAGAGGACAGCAGAAAGAGAATAGCCTTTCGAGCCAGGAGACCAACTTGGAGCCATGCCTATCATTTACTAGCTGAGTGACCTTGGGCAAGTCACTTAACCTCTCTGAGCCTCAGTTAATAATAGCAATAAGCCCTGCCTCTGGGGTTGTTGTGAGGATTAAACGAGCTTGTAGGGTGGAACTCCTCTGTCAATGGCAGGGCTCTGTGCAAATGTTAGTTCTAATTATTCTCCACAATTATGACTGCTCTGCTGGAGGCATGTGTGCGAGCGAGACCAGGGGAAGTGCCGTGCGTGAGGGTAGGCCTGTGACCAGACTGTGTGTGCGCGTGTGTATTGTGTGTGGATGTGTTTGGAGAACGGGGCCATTAGAAAAACCATCATCCCTCTAAGTTGTTCTTTCTTTTTGCTAAACTCAACCTGCCAGGCTGACATCGGAAGCAGGAATTAGTGGGAACTCTGGGGGGACGGGATTAGTGGCTGAACTTTCTATTCCTGGAGACCCTCTTTTCTCAGGAGGTCAAAGCAATTTCCATATATTATCCTGCTGGCAGCTCGGGAAGGTCAGGGAATCAGCAGACACATGACACGCATTCCTCAGATGGAGAAACCAAGGCAGGAAGGGCAGCCCCTGAGGCCATGCCCGCCCTGAGCCTGTTGGGACTCTGCAGCTAACAGGGCCAGTCCCAGCCACACCAGCTGGCAAAGGTTCATTCATTTGGGTGCTTTTTGCAGTCCCCCCTTTATCCCTCTCCCCAGCCCAGGGCTGTATGTTTTTCAGGGGGAGCATTAGAGCAGAATCCTGAGTCCCTGCTATGTTACATACAGCCACTGGAAGGTCTTCCCTCCACTTTTCCCATCTCTGGTCAGCTGTTCTCCCAACTCCCTTCTAACGGTGCTTCAAGTTCAGTCCACCTCTTCCAGGAAGCCTGCCAGAGGACCCCAACTGGCAGATGGAGACGTACTTCTTCTTTGACCCACTGGGGTGAAAGGACTAGGGAAAGAAGCTTGGAGACCCAGCCACATCGCATCTCATGTTGAGGCCAAGGCCAAGAAAGGAAACTGATCAAATAAGATTGATCCAGACAGGTGGGCTGGTAAGTGAGGAGCTGGTAAGCCTTGGAGCCTCAGGGGAAGTTCTTGGTCAGAGTAGTGATTCTCCAAGTGTGATCCCTGGACCAGCAGCATCAGCAGCACCTGGGAATCAGAAGCCCCAGGGGACAGGCGACCATCCGTTTTTAGCAAGCCCTCACCTGGAGGTGCTCCAGAAGTTGGAGAACCGGTGCTCCAGAAGTTGGAGAACCCCTGGGCTCAGCCTGCGCACCGCCTGCACCAGCACCCAGCACCTCTTCCCAGGCAGATCTCAGGAATCTCTGCCTTCAGCACATTGGTATTGGTTCACCCCAGGAGGGCTCCTGCCCCAGAACCTCGGTCTTGCAGAGGGTGTGGGGTTAAAGCTCCCCAGTCCTTTCCCTTCTTACGAGCCTGCTCCAATTATGTCCCCTGCCCTCGGCCCTTCTGTGTCATCACTAAGTGCCCTTGAGACCCCGCTGTACAAAGCGCATCCCTGTGTCACCTCATGTCACCCTTTCCGAAAGTAATCAGCCCTCTCCTGCACAATGGCAAACTGAGGCAGAGTAATCTGGCAAGAAGGTTGGGGGCTCTGCGAGCTAGTCCAGGAGCAGGGTGCGTCTCCGGCCTCGAGCGCAAGGGGGCGCCATGGGCCCACAGCGAGCGGGACCCACAAACAGCGACAGACCTTCGCGATCCTCATTCCTGCTCACTGCGGGTTCCCAGGCTCTTCAGCGCTGGGAGGTGCCTGGGGTTCCACGGAGTTGGTCCGGGAGGAGTGAAGGGGAGATGAGCATCGTCTGGACTTTAAATCCAAAGACCGGACAACTAGCTGCCTCTCCCCGCTGTGTGACTTCAAAGACACGTCTGACCTCTCTGAGCCTCACCTATAATATAGAAAGAAATATAAAACCCTACCCCGCCACCACGGCAATCCCACCCGCCAAAGGCTGCTGAATCCACAGAACTAGATAGCTGATTCGGGCTAGAGGTTTAAAGTGTAAAGCCTTATTCACACTTGAGGAATTCGCACCTCTCTCCTTCCCCTTGGACTCTGCATATCGGAGGAAGCATTCACCAGCGTATGGAAGCGCAAAGGAAAGCTCAGAAAAGTCCCTCTTTGGGGTCCTGTGGGTCATCCAGGCAGAGAGAAACTGATCACTAAAAGCCAAGCACCAGACTCTGTCCCTTCCTCATCCGGCAGCCTCAGCCCCCTGGCAGGCGCTCCTAGGCGGGATACAAGGAGAGCCGCCTGGAGTCTTCGCAGAAACCGGAATGCTCGGGAGGCCACGATCATAGAAACCTAAGGACCCAAATGCTGGGGCCCATGCCGCCAGGGCCCGCTCAGCACAAGGCCATGGGGAGCTCGGACCAAGTTCTGTTGCTAATCCCTAACCCGGTTGCGACCAGCCATCCCGGGCATCCAGAACCGAAGAGCGCGCTGGAATGTGAAGTTTGCAGGGGTGGAGGGGTGGGCGCTCTGGAGGCGGAGGGCTCACCCCAACCCCTGAGCCCAGGGCTCTCCGCCTGCGCCCTTCCCCCAGGCGCTCAGCCCCAGCTGTGCCAGCAAAGCCCCTTTGCCTTTGCCGGGGGCGGGAGAGCGGGGGTCAGGCGGGGGAGGGGTGTCCCGCCCGCGGCCTCCGCTGTGGCTGTTTGCACACATGTAATTAGCTCTAATTACCCAGGGCTTTCAGTTTCTACGGGCCTGGGAGCTGAGCCCCGGTGAACGGTGAACGGTGAACGAGCCGGAGGAGCCACTGCTCCGCGGAAGGAGCCCTCTCGCCCGGGCCTGGAAGCTCTATCCCCGGCCAAGCACCCTGTGTCCTGTGTCTGTGTTCCTTTGCTCAACTGTCTACACGGCCACCACGTGCTGGCTTGGGGACATCTTTGTGTGACTACACTGGCCGCTGGGAAGTTTCGCTGGAGCCAGGCACCGATAAGTAGAGGAGGGGTCGTGGGGCGGGCAGGAGGCCGGGGAAGGGAGAGGATGAATTGGTTCTCAGCTGCAAAGGAAGGAAGCCTAGCACCGGGCTCTCCCATCTGCGCAAGTTCTACATAAACGTGAGCCCCAGCAGCGGCTGAGGCTGAAATTCCCTGGGAATTCGGATGTAACCGCCAAACCGAGGTGTCTTAGACTCGGCCCCCCGAACCATTTCGACCCTCAGCCACCAGCGCTCCTCTCCTGCAGGTGGCTTAGCCAGGGCTCAGAGAGGTTAGGGCGCTCACCCTAGGCGGCACAGCAGGCCAGGGGCAGCACTCTCCAGAGCCCCTAAACTGGATTCAAGATTCGTGGCTTCGCTCAAAAACAGGTGTGCGTACGAGGACCTGGGAGAGGACCCTCTCTCTCTCTGGTCTCAAATCCCTAGCCGTCAGTGACCCTGGTCCTGCGCACTCAGTCCATCTCACGCCACATCCTCCCAGCCCTTTCCCTGAGGCCAGTCCAGCCTTCTCTGTGCTGAAGGAAACCAGAGCGCATAGGGGAGCAAGCTCAGCCCCAGGGGCCTTAGTTGGAGGTGGAGGGATCTGCCGCCCAGAAGCCGGATTGCTCAGCACACTCACTCTGCCCTTAGCCTTCCTGGGTTCTCCGTGCCTGTCTGTCTCGCCCAAGCATCGCTCTCTGCGCGGTCCTTGCTCTCTGTTCCTGTTTACTCATTCCCCGTGTCTCCCTGGGCCTTTTGTCTCTGTCTCTCATCGGATCTCTGCCCGTGGAGAACACCCCTGCCGCCCCCGCAGAGGAACACACACCAGCAGAATCCGCCTTTTCAATAAAAAACGACAAGTGGGAAACAGAGTGAATTAAAAAGCATTAACTTAAAAACAATCCATGTGTCTGCAAATGTGTTCCAAATGGCAGCCCTTCGGCGGGGGTGGCAGGGGCGGGAGCGTGTTGGCCACATGTTCTGGAGACTCAGACACAAAGTGTAGGAGGCTCAGCACCTCGCTATGGACCCCTCCCACTAGCCACCTGGGATGGCAGGATCTGGGGAGGGATCTTAGTCTATACTTACTCTTTCAGACCCCCACCTGATTCCATAGACCCTTTCCCCTGTTTTGGCATCTGCTGGTCCCCCAGTACCTCCAAACCTTCCCATGCTGATGCCAATTGGCCTTCTGCACCAGCCTTTACCCTCCCCGCCCCCCCCCCCACACACACAGATTTCACCCTTTCCCTCCCCCACACCCCAGTCTTCTACTTCATTCTTCTTCCGGCCCTACCCTGCCCTGCCCCACCTCCATTCTGCCCTCCTGCCCCAGACCACCCAGCAGCCCTGGCTCCCGGAGAAATGGTTAGAACAAAGCTTTCCTTGGCCGGAAGAGACTCTCCAGGGAGCTGCATGCAGAAAGGCGTTCCCAGTCCTGTACCTGCAAGGGCTCTGTCCTGCCAGATGCCAATCAGTAATTGTGTCTCCGGAGACAGAGGGTAGCAGAAGTAGGCTGCTATCCTTTGAAGCCCCTCATCAGGAGGAAACTCCCCCCTCCCCATCCCCCCAAAAAAGTTCACCCTGCTGTTTCCCTTATGCTTTCAGCAACCCTCCTTTGCCCCTTACCCTGGAAGTGGAAGGTTTGGAGCACATCAGGTCAAAATTAAAGATGGGACTGAGCTGCTGCCCAGATTGTTACTGTCCCTCAGTGTCTTCTCAACTGGGAAGGAAATCCTGAGTCCAAACCAGATAGGAGGAAGATCTGGATTCTTAGCCTTCTCTGCAAATGATAATGTCTTACGATTAGAAGAATAATGGCAATAATCATAGTAGCTAACGCGTATTGAGCTCCAGCTGTGTGCGCTCACTGTGCAACTCACAGAAATCACTAATAGCTATATGACCTTAAGCTGTGGCTTGCCCCACCCAGGCCTCAGTTTCCCTATCTGCCACCGGAGTGGGACCTTCCAGTTTAAACAGGAAGTCTGAGACATCTGTGTTTAAATCAAAATCTGGACAAGTTGTATTTGTTGTTACAGTTTCTCTCTGCTTAATGACAACATAAAGAAGCCAGCCAGTAAAAAGTGACTTCTGAGTTATCCTATGTTCCTGACACAACAAAACCAAAAACCACCACCTTAAAACATCCCAATGGTTCTCACCCAATCAAATTCTTCTTCCTCCTCATACTCAGCAGTGAGCCATTTAATTGTATTTTCTATGATAAAAGTGTTCTGTGTTCATTATACAAGGGAGCCATTCAAAATTCACCTGGCTACCACTATCTCACAGGCCTCACCCACGGCTTAGCAAATTCAGGGAGAGCTGGATCTGAGCACTTCTGCAAAGCTCCCTGGGGATTCCAAGAGAATTCTGATTTGCATATGTTGTCTGATATCAGAGATTCAGATATCTCATGTCTCCTCAAAAGACCATATCTAGTTCTTATATGTGGTCTTGTTCTCAGATTCTGATTGAGAATAGCCAAGATTGTGTTCCAAGAATTGTTTCTATAGATTGAAGCAGCATCTCTGTCTCTGAGTGTGCCCTCCTACACCTGTCCCAAGGAGCCTGTGCAGGGGTATCTACTTGCATTCATATAAGTCTAGGTATGTGTCTGTGTGTACACATGTGCAAGTATGTGTTTCCTTTTGTATGTGAGGATGGATGTAGGTCTCGGGCCATCTCTGGATATTTGTGTGAGTGGATGTGCCGGCTGAGGGCCTGTATCTCTCTGTGCATTCGTGTGTCTCCGAGGGTGGCCATGTCTTTGTGTCACATTTACCTAAGTGGAGGAAATTTGTGCTTGTACGTGGACATGTCCTGTGTGACTGCATTGATGAGCCTGCCATTTTCTGAAGCCTCCAACAGGGCAGGAGTTTCTATGGAGAAGGAGCCCTATCTGGGCCCCTGAAGTGCCAGTTGAGCGGCCTCCAGGCTGCAGAGCTAGCAGTCAGAACCCCCCCTCCTGGTTGGAGAAGAGGGAGGACAGGTTTTGAGCATAAACACAAATCTCTGTGCTGAGCATCCTAATTCTGCAAGTCAAGTAGACAGCCCGGGCAGCTGCCTGCTAATTAGCCACCCCGGGGACAAAATTGCCCATGTTGGAGTGGATAATGTGTCTGCCTGTTTCCGTGGGATCCTTGACCAACTGAATGCTCCCCACCTCCCTGCCATCCTCTCCCATGGGCCTGTCCCCTTGCACCCCCCACTCAGAAAGTCAGTACAGCATTTGAATGCCTTCGTTCTAATACCTCAGCTTTTTCAAATAGGCCAACTGCTAAGCAAATGTCATTTGGACTGAAGCTTGGGAGGCTCTAAATGAGGTAAATGGTCCATTTGAATAGATGAAGACAGATCCCATGCTGGATGGAGACGGGTTCATAAAGTCCCCCAAAATGCAAGGACAGCGTCTGTGTCCCCTCTCCAGGCAAACTGTGCTCTCAGGGATTAGGGTTCCTCCACAGCACAGCTCAAATCCTCAGGTACCTGCAGTCGAGGATCTTAGCCTTGACAGATCCCCAGTCCCAGAGAGTCTCTGAGGCCCTCTGCCCAGTTCCCTTGTAGCTGCTAGGGCCTGGTAGGGGCTGGTGGGAGCAGGAGCCCAGCCAGCCCAGAGGTTGAGCTGAGGGGCAGCTGCCCACGGTGGTTTGAGTCATGCCCTTCCCATGCTTGTATACACCCATGTGTACACATGCTACACAGGAATACACTTACACTTGCAGCCTGAACCCATGACTTTAACCTGTGCTAGGCTCTCAGGTACACGAAGGTCTGGACACAGAGGCATACACAGAAATATATAAACCCCCCTACTACCATTGTTCTGTTTTAACTTATAGACATTAATACAATACACAGGTTCATAAGCAGACCTAGATATAAACTATACAAATATCATATATAGATTTTGTTATGGATGGAATGTTTGTGCCTCCCTCACCTCCAAATCCCTATGTTGAAACCCTATCCCTCAATGTGATGGGATTAGGACTTGGAGACTTTGGGAGGTAATTAGGTAAGATGAGGTCATGAGGGTGGGGCCTTCATGATGGGATTAGTGTCCTTATAAGAAGAGAGACCAGAGTTCTCTTCCTCTGCCCTGGAGGACACAGGAAGAAGATAGCCATTTACAAGCCAGGAATAGGGCACACGCCAGAAACCAAATCCACTAGCACCTTGACCTTAGATTTCTTAGCCCTCAGGGCTTTGAAAAATAAACATCTGTTGTTTAAGCCACCTAGTGTAAGCTATTTTGTTATAGCAGCCCAACCAGACTAATACAGATATGAACTAGGAATTTTACTTGCACACATTTGCAAATAGCAACTTACATATCAATAAAAATTATTGACACACTTCTAAAAAGAGATAATAATGTTGTATATATATGTGTGTCATGCCTACCATTACTACTGCTTATCACTTATGAATTTCTAGGCTAAGTGTTTCAGACTTTGCCTTACTTTATTCTCAAGATAACCCCAAGAGGGAGACATTTATTAGCTCCATTTTATCAAGGAAATTAAATCTTGAATAAGGTGCTCTGGGTTGGTTGCACAATTGCTATGTGGTAGAGGCAGGATTTGAACCCAGGCCTCCTGACTCCCATGCACATGCTCTGTAGGATGATAAATGATCTAGCACTTGGGGAAAGGGAACCTCACGAGGGTCAGAAAAAAACAATCCCATCATGCCCACCAGGCCAAAGCTTCCATTCCCTAGGGGCCACCTGACTTGTTCAGCCTCACACCTTATAACTCAATTATCGTAACTGGGGACAGCTGTCTCCCAGAGCACAGAGAGCGAGGCTCGTCTTCCCAGGCTACAGGTTCTCAGGCATCCCTGAAACCCATTGAAGAATTGGCTTGTGATCTTTGTTCAAAATAATGACCATGATAAGAGTGATGGCGTAAACTGATTTTATTTTTTTTTAAATATATTTTTATTGATTTCAGAGAGGAAAGGAGAGGGAGAGATAGAAACATCAATGATGAGAGGATCATTAATCAGCTGCCTCCTGCACGCCCCCTACTGGGGATTGAGCCCGAAACCTGGGCATCTGCCCTTGACCACAATCAAACCCGAGACCTTCCAGTCCGCAGGTTGATGCACTTTCCACTGAGCCAAACCAGCTAGGGCCATAAGCTGATTTTAATATATGCCTGGCAGGCATATATTTAAATGACAGGCTCAGCTCCAGAGTTGGCATTTTCTGACAATACAAGATTATTTTATTCTCAGTTCAAAGTCACTTCTCAGATGAATGCAGCTACATGTTTTAATCAACAATGACATTCATTAATGGTGCATTTGGACTCAGTCTCTAACTGAGTCCACACCCACACACAGATTCTCTCATTTGCAGTTTCACAGGGCCTGGGACCTGTTCTGGCTACACAGGCCCCGCCCACCTCTCCCGGGCCCCAGGTCCATCCCTCTGGAAGCCTCTCCTGCCTTCCAGAGCTGTCCTGAGTCTCCGTCAACCCTGGGCTGGAGCAGCCTCACAGACAGGTCACACTCCTTCCGCCTTGGCCCAGCACCCTGGCTGGCTCCCCAGAAGAAAAATGAAGCTCCTCCTGACAGGCGAGCATAAATATTTTCTTTCCCAGCCTGGTTCAGATGGGGATATTTGCTGTTAATAAAGTGGCAGCCGGCTATCTGGGAGTGTCTGACCGTGGCCTTCCCTGGCAGGGAGCGTGTCATCCATCTCTGTCTTCTCCCATCAGATGACAAGACTTCGCTGGCCTCCTCTTTCTGTGAATGTGCCTCAGATGGCAGAAAGCAGGCAGGGAGTGCTGGGGCACAGCAGCCTTGCCCCCTATCGTTGAGGGGCTGGGAGGGGCAGCCTCAGTCTGCTGTTCTTGGCAAGCTCGCCTATCAGCGCTGTGGCCATCAGGTGCCCGGCAAGGCTATTTACTTAAGCCCCACATCAGGCACTGAGACTTTATTTATGGAGACAGAAGGGGGAGTGTTGGAGCAAGCTGGGTCTTCCCGCTTTGAAAGGTGCTCAGTTCAGAAAGGGCAACACGACGTAATGGGAAATGGTGCTTTTCTTTGAGGCATGTGGCCTGGAAATGGAGCTGCAAGGCCCGGAAAGGTTTTGAAATAACATTTCGGGATGGAGCCTTCCCTGCCCCCACCTGGAAATAGGTGTTGGGATGGAAAACAGGGCACCTCTCCTCGCCACTCGTCACCAGCCAGGGCTGTTTGAAATGAAAACAAGAAATTCTTCCTTAAAAGAAAATGTGTTTTCCAAAGTGCTGTGAATTCGCTTCTTGACTTCCAAGTCCGAGAAACGCTGTGTGAAGGCCCGATTCACAGGATTCACAGCTCGGAGCTGTGGAGGTGGCTCTGGGAACCGGGGAGGGGCTGAGTGGGGGTAAACAGTACCAGCCTGCAGGCTGCTGGGGTGGCTCTGGCAGATCTTGCATTCGATCAACAAACACTTGATGAGTGCTAGGCCTCTGGGAAATAAAAAGATACAAAGATTTCAAGGCACCTAGGACTGGTTCAAAGTTCCGGGAAAGTTATTCAACCTTCCTGGGTTTGGGTTTCCCTACTTGTAAAATGGGGACAGATTTCAAAGGACCGCTGTAAGACTTCCACTGAAGCCTGCACACAGAAGAGCCCACCGGAGCACTACACTCCTGCTCTGCACTCGCAGACGTGCAGAATGCTGTTGGAGGAGTGCACAGAGGTCTCCTGCAGCCTGCAGCACGGGCAGAGCTCCTCCTTGTGGCACTCAGTACCTCCTGGGATCTGAGCCAACCAATCTGTCACCCAGTGGTCAGGATTCTCCTCCTGAAATCAGGCCGCCAGCAATCAGGCGGTCCCTCAGTTCATGACATGCTGCTGCCATCCCCACATGCTTATCCCTGCTGCTACACACATCCACCACACCTCGAAATAGTCCCCACCCTGCTCATTGCGCCTTCGGAGTGCATGCCATGTCTTCAGGGATAACTGCAACTACCACTTGTTGTGTGCCATGTGGCAGATGCTTCTTGTACCATGTATTATTTTAGATCTTTGCCTCAGAGTCAAGAATGGCAGAATCAAGAGAAAGGAAAGAGGTAAACAGTATAGCGTTTCCAGAGGGGGATGATATGGTCATATCTATCAGAGAGGCTATCTAGGAAGGACCCCTGTGGGCCAAAGAGGAGACTGGGCTGTTAGGGAAGAGGCTGGCAGTCATGAGGAGGCTGGAGTTCAGGAAAAAACTGAGAAACAGGGAAAAGGCTGGGGTCAGAGAGGAGGCTGGGAGTCAGTAGGAGGCTGGGGGTCAAAGAGAAGGCTGGGGATCAAGAGGAGGCTGGGGGTCGGGGAGGAGGGTATCGCAGTGTCCAGGCAAGAAAAACAGTGGTAGTGGCTTTTAGATGGAGAGAAGAGATTGAATTTAGTTGGCTTCATTTACTCATTTAATACATATTTTATGGGCACCTATTCATTCAATACACGTTTTGTGGGTACCTACCATTCAGGACCTATTTGTAGGCAGGCTCTCTTCTAGTTGCTGGGATGCAGTACTGCAATATAAAATCCATGCCCTCCTGGAGTTTGCATCCTAGTGGGAGAAACAGATACAAAAATGAATAAGAAAAATATACAGTGTTAGATAAGGATACATACAATAAAGAAAAATCAAAGCAAAGGAAGGGGTTTAGAAAGAAGAGTCAGAGATAAAATTATAGACAAAGAGGCCACAGAAGGCCTCAGGGCAACTTTGGAGGAAAGCCCTGAAGGATGGGAGAAGCCAACCCTGCTGAGGTCTGGGCGCACCAAAGGGAACGAAGAGCAGAGTGCCAATGGCCAGGAACATGGAGGAGGCCTGGAGGCTGGAGGAGGCCCCCAAGAAAGAGGAGATGAGAGGAGAGGAGAGGAGAGGAGAGGAGAGGAGAGGAGAGGAGAGGAGAGGAGAGGAGAGGAGAGGAGAGGAGAGGAGAGCCGAACATGGGGCTGGATTATACAGGACCACATCTGCCCCAGCAAATATTCCTTAAGGCACCTCGAAGTCAGGTGCCCTGGCGGCGTGCCTTGGGTGGGCCCCCTCGCCCTCTGAGCCTGACTCCTCATGGCGGAGGGTACTCATGGGGTTGGAGGTGTTTGTGAGAGCTTTGAGGAGGTGCTGAGCAAAAATTAGAATCTGCAGGCCCTGAGATTCTACACATTAAAGTCTTCAACCCTTTCTAAGACTGACTTTCAGTTCTGGAGGTACTGAAAGTGGCAACAGGGCTGACCTTGGGGTGCAGAGGGCCTGGCTTCCTGGCCTCGGAGCCTCTCTGCCCAGCCTAAGACCCTGTCCCCAGGGAAGAGGAGAGAGGCTGGCTCTGGGCAACTCTGGCTTCCAGGCCTTGTGTCCGTAAACACTGGGTCATGTGGAACAGATGCTTTCCCTTGTAACGGATTAATCTTCATCCATCATTCCTTCATACCTTCCTTTATTCTCCCTCATTTTCTCTTATATATTTATTCCCTCCCTCATTCTGTTTGCTTATTCCTGTCTTCACTCATTCCTCACTTATTCACTTCTTTGCTGACTCATTTTCCTCTCTTGTAGGATTTATCACAAGGCTAACTAAATAGGCAATGGATTGTTCAGCTCTCTGTGTGAGCCTGACTTCTCAGCTAAAACGTAAGAGCCTGAGGACAAAAATCACGTCTTAGTCACAGCTGTAACACCAGCATCTGGCCGCACGGCTGGCCCACAGTGCGTGCTCTGTAATAAATTCTGTACCCACTCATTCACTGCACACTTATTCATTCCTTCAGATGTTTGTCAAACCTCTGCATGTGCCAAAATCTGGGCCTGGCACATTTTAGAAGAGGGATAGAAAAGAAGAAAATGCAGAGATATATTATCTGAGCCCACATTATCCATCTGATTCCATTCATCCCTTCACTTATTCATTCTTCAATGAACATTCATTCATGTACTCATGACCAAATCCTGAGCTGGAAATTCCTTCACTCGGGATAATCAAGGGTGAGAGAGAGCAGTCATGGGGGTAGGGGCCCCTTCAGAGTCTGGACCATCAGGCTGTTGATGTGATCAGACCCGAGTTCAGGATGTGAAGGAGGAGTATGAGAGAGCCGGACACCCTGGGCCTCCCAGGGGTGGGGCAGGCCCAGCCTGGGGGAGGCAGAGGGCACTGAAACCACTCTTGACTGGCCCACCCTCACTCCTCCTCCCTCCCGACTTCCGCCTCTTTAGCCTGGGGTCTCCCCCACTTCCACATCTTATTGACTTTTGGATTTACAAGGTGTGCTGATTGCCAAGGCCGTGGGACAATTACACACCTGGGCCCACCTTAGGAAAGCATCCTCCTGTCCCAGTCCCACCCAGCACAGGATGCATCTCTTGGGTGCTGTGAAAAGTTTAAAGAGGAAAGTAATGGGAAAGACTCAAAGGCAAATTCTAGAAAGCAAGGGCGGGGCGGGGGTGGGGGAGAGACAGAGACAGGGGGTATTCACCTTCAACTTCATGGTCATGTTCTGAAACCCTTGCCTCTTCACTCCAGGTCCGGCTCCAACCATTGGGCCTCAGGCTGGGGTCAGGAGGAGCTTTATGGTATTTGCTTGGTTTATTGGCCCCCCGCGGAAGAGGATATGAGGCCCAAGCAGCTCTCCGGAGATAGGACCCCTCAAGATTTATGGTTTCCGGAGACCCTCCAGGTGCCTGGGCTGGGCTGGGCAGAGCCAGCTTCCTCGGCACCCAGTCTGAGAGAAGGAGGGCCTGGAGGTTAGGAAACGCCAGAACTGTGGTGGGAACCACTGCCCCAAATATTTTCTCTCCCGTCACCTCCCATGATTCTCGGTAACAACCCCGTGATGCTGGCATTTCCTCCTTCACGGTGGCAGCGAGAACTGAGGCTAGAAAAGCTGAGAGCCAGCCCAGATCAAACAGAATTAGTGTCAGAGGGGAACTCAAGCCCGGCTTCCTGAAGGAGCTCTCCCTCTGTGAGCCGATGCCACTAGAGTGACCTCGGAGGCCCAGTCATTAAATACCTGAGTCCTTCTGTTAAAAGAAAAACAATATTGCCTGGGCCTGGGGCTCAGGTCACCTCTGCGTCACCCCACGCAGATCTGAGACAATAGCTCCTGGGACAATAGCTACCCCCCAGGGTGCAGTGAGGTGACAAAGGAGACCCCCCACACCAGCATGTGACCACAAGAAGGGTGCTTGACCTGCTAGAGAACGCCCACCCCAGCAGTCCTGTGGACACTGGGCCTGGCCAAGTGGCTCTGGGCACCATGTTTCCTGACAACCCTCCTCCGCAGGCACAAGAGGCTGGTTCCTGCCATTGCCTCGCAGTCTTCCGTGGCCCCTACGCGCAGGGTAAATTTTATTTCTGGGCTTAATTAGGGGACATGCCATAAATATTCATGCAGCAAAATGAGCCCTGGCTCACAAGTGCAGCTGCTTCCCGCTTGGGGGAAATTAACATTGTTTTTCAGCCGGTGAGTAATGAGACTCTGCTGCTGGAGAGAGGAGCCTTTTCAACAGCCTCTCCAGGACAGAGAGAAAGCCACACTCAGCCACCCACACCCCAGGACGCCACCCCGGCCATCCCAGGCCCCTTTGCCTCTCCAAAGCAGGCAGAGCCGGGCCTCCTTAAGGCTCAGCTCTGAAGGGAGCCCCCAGCAGGTGTTCATCGGAGCAGAAGATGCCTGAGCTGTGTCTCAAGAACAGTGGTCAACAAACTACAGCCTTCTGGTTGAATCCACCTACTACCTGTTTTTGTGAATAAAGTTTCATCGGCACACAGCCATGCCCATTCATTTAATGATTGGCTATAGCAGCAGAGTTGGGTTGTCATGACAGAGACCTTATGGCCTGCAAAGCCTAAACTATTTCCTATCTGGCCCTTCACAGAAAAAGTTTGCCAGCTCCTGCCCTGGCCAGTCTGGCTCAGTTGGTTGGGTGCCATTCTGTGTACCGAAAGGTCACTGGTTAGATTCCAGATCAGGGCACATGCTCCAGGTCTGTGCAGGAGGCAGCTGATCAATGTTACTCTCACATATCAGTATTTCTCTCTCTCTCCTTCTCCCTTCCTCTTTCTCTAAAATCAATAAAAACGTTTTCTGGTGTTTTTTTTTTTTTAAGTTTGCCAACTCTTGTTCTAGAATCATCTCGTCCTTTAATAAAATTTCCATAAAATTAAATTATCTGGATTTTTTAGGAACATGGAGCAGTTTTAGAATCTAGTGGTTGAGGACTCTTAGGCACACAGAGTCCAATCTCAGCTCCGTCCCTTCTTCAGCTGTGTGGGTGTGGGCAGGTTATGTAACTTTCTGCCTCAGTTTCTCCCGCACAAGGTCGTTTTGAAGATTAAGTGAGTAAATATTTGTAAAGCCCCTAGAAAAGCTTTTGGCACAGGGCAAGCATTATGTAAGCATTCTGTTAAATAAGTGTACGCAATCGCCTACCATTTCAGAGACTTCAAACTATAGGATCTTAACCCCTACGAATTTCAGCCTATCAGGTCTTAGACTCTCAGCTGTGCAGGGGGAACCCACATGTGTCTGGCACTGTGCTACATGCGTTACCTCCTTCAATCTCCCAAAACGACTCTTTGAAATAGGACTTCCTGCCATTTACATCTGAGGAACCTGGGACTTTACCAAGGTTAGGAGACTAACCCAAGGTCAAACAGGGCTGACCTGCAAAGCTGAGGCTGAGCCCGGCTGTGTCTGACCCCAAAGTCTGACGATCAGATAGTCCCACTTCTCACCTAGTGCCTGTCACAGGGTTCACGCGCGGGGTACCTGCTGGAGAGTTCACACTGGGATCTGCTCTTGCATCCTAGTTCTGACTGTGGCCTCCCAGCTGTAAATCCCAAGTGGGAGAAAAAAAAAAAAAAAAAAAGCACTTCTCGGAGCATCTCCCAACGTGCCTAGGGGCCAGCAGCAGCCTGGGCTTCCAGCTTTTGCAATGAAGTAAACTAGATGGAAGGACTAAGCTCCACAGCTCTGGACAGCGCACTCCCCCAGGAAGCCCTCCTTGGTGCCTCCCTTTCTCCTCAAGGCTCCCAACGTTCCTGCTTGCACCGTCCCTGGATGAAACCAAAGCATGTCCTAGAGTGAGACCTGTAGTAGTAACCCTGGGACGCGCTGACCCTTGTATTCTTCCTGCTTCTTTTCAATGAGTTTTGAGATCTAGCCTCTCCCACAATTCTGTGGCTTTGCCAGGCCCACCAGGTGCTTACAGCATTGCATTTATCCTCAGGTCATTCCAGTTTCCATTTGTAACATGATGCTCCTGAGACCTAGGGGCGGGAATGGGAAGAAAGAAGAGAGAGAGAAGCTATTACTTGAGCAGACAGTGTATGCACGAACCCTTTGTCTCACTTAATCCTGACTAAATAGGCAGTTACCCCACGTCTCAGAGGAGGGAACTGAGACTGGGACAGGAACTCAGATTCGCTCTAGGATATGTAGGTGGTAAAAGAAAGAGGAGGCCATAGATAAAGCATCTACTACATGCTAAATGCTTTCACACATATGCCTATTGTACCATCAAACACACACAGAAGGCAAGCCAAAGGTAGGTATTTCTATTCCTGTCCTCCAGGTGTGTAAACCAAGGCTCAAAGAGCCAGGGTGGCTTAGCCCAGGGGGACGGAGCCGTGGATAGAACACTCTCACCCAACGCGGCCATCCTCACGAGGCTCAGCATGCATCCTTTCGAGGAGTGGAAAAGGAAACACTGGGCCCTTTTACAGAGTTTCTGTGTGCATGATGTGGAGCCCCTGAGGATGTTCGGCCTGCTATGGATGGGAGGAACGGTTTGTTTTTGCTGTGGATCGCTCTGGAGCCTTTCAAAGGTGTGAAGTTCTGTGGCCTGAAAAGGCTGACTCTACTGGCTGTCCAGAGGGGCCTGCCTGGGCCCCAGACCCCCAGGCCCGGCCCCTTCATGTGCCGCCTGCGGGAACTCCTTGCTGCCCACCTCGCCTCTCACACGCTGAAAGGCAGCAGAGTGACAAGCCAGGAACTGGTCTCTGGTGTTTATTCACCAAACACAGAGGCGGCCCTCTGGGCTCTCCTCCGCCAGCGAGACCCTCGGCCACCTCGGGGGAGAGGGGCTTCCAGCCCACTCCCGGGCTCCTCATACCTTGAATGCTCACCTCCAGAAACTGGCCACAAGGAGGAGCATCCAGCCTGGCCCAGCAGCAAGAGAGAGTGTGGTTAGACACCAAGAAGATCTTGCTGCCAAGGACGGACACTCCGCTCAGAGGAAGCAGAACCTTCTGAAATACTGAGCTCTCTTGGTAAGGCATTTGGGCTCTTCTGTCCGAGCTTCCTTTTATCACTCCTACGATGAGACTAGTAGTATATGAATCCCAAGCCCCATGCCCAGCAGGTCTAACATTGTTACAACTGGGAGCTTGATAAGGGTGACAAGGGACAGGAGACCCAGGCTCTATCCCAGCTCCACTATCAACTGACTGTGGAAACATGGGCAAGGTTACTTTGTTGCTCTGGACCTTGGTTTCCACATCTCTGAAATGGGCATAATTATTGGAAGATAGTTGTGAATCATCGAAATACACTGTATGGTACGTTCTAACTGTAAAGTGCTCTGCATGTGCAAAGTGGGCTTATTATTTCCATCATTCCTATCCTATTCCTTCCTCCTTTCCTCCCCCATCCCCCATGCCCATGCTTTTTCTTTTTTTTTTTTTTTAACCCTCACCCAGGATATATTTTTATTGGGTTTGAGGGGGGGGGGGGAGGGAGAGAGAGAGAGAGAGAGAGAGAGAGAGAGAGAGAGAGAGAGAGAGAGAGAGAAACATCTATCAGTTGCATTCTGCATGCACCTCAAACAGGGATCCAACCTGCAGCCTCTTGGTGTACGAGATGACGTTCCAACCCACTGAGCCACCTGGCTGGGACTTCTTTTGATCCTTTCTTCCCTTATTCCCCCTAAGAGGGAACATTAGCATGTCCCCTTTCTACTTAGCTGAGAAATGTTGTTTGTAGATTGAGAGGTTTCTGTTTTGTTTTGTGTGAATTCTTTTTTAAAAGCAGTTAATATGAGTGGGCCCGGGATGGTAGTAGGGTCACGAGGAAATGCCCATGGAGGCTTCCGGTCCGTCCAGCAGCCCTCTAGAAGAATCCTGAATATTCCACCTGCTCGGGAATGTCTGGCCGGGTCTCAGTGAGGGCAGGACTTCGGGAAGTCCATGGTCACCACCTTGCTGAACTGGACAAAAGGACCATTTCCCAGTGTTTCCTTCCAACCTGTCAAATCACCGAGGGTCTGGACAACACTCGGCATTGTTTCAGTAACTGACTGGTTGTTTCCTTACATAATAGCCAAGCACGTTGCAAGGCTGCTTTTTAAAAATTGAACTGGTATTGTTGTCTTTCCGTTGGTCTTCCTCCCCCCCGCCCCCCCCCGCACCCCCCTCCCCTCCGACCATTTTTATAACTGAACTGAACTACTGTTTTGATTGGACTGACCTGTTGTTTGTCTAAACTGACCCATCATTGGAGGAACAGAGTGGCTGCTTGTCTATAGTGACCAGCTGTGGGGCCAGGCGGCTGGGGGACTGTCCTGACAGGGTATTTTGGAGGAATGGACTAGTCTGGGGCTTGCAATCAAACCAGCTGATAACCAACCCACCCTTCAACTTTATTGTCAACACTGGCCTTTCCAGAAAGATCCAGTCTTAGCTGTCCTATCCATAAGTCCCACCCATGCCTGGTGGCTGTGTCATGGCCAGAGCACTCTAGTCATGTCTGGTATCTGTTAGGAGATTACCAAGCCCCCAGCACAGCCACCTCCCACCCCCACACTTGCCTCTTTAACTCACTTTCTTTCATTGCTGCCGGATCCATGGACTTTTTCAATGGGGCTACAGCAAGAGGGACCTCACCCCCTCTGCCCCATCCACCCTGCCCAACCCCTTTAGCCTTTCATGCTCCCAGTGAAAGGGACTTGTCCGCAAATTGGGGATTTGCCATTGTCCCCTTTGTAAAGACCCTTTATTTCCCTAGGCCCACCCCTCCCATCACTCATTAGCAGGGGTGGCCCAGAGGGGCATGTAACGGACACAATATCCCCAATAGCCTTGCTCACAATCAGGGCTGGGGCCTCAGAAGCTCCAACTTGGCTCCAGAGCAGGAAGATTTCTCCCTGCCTCCATCCCCTCCCCATTTTACAGATGGGGAGACTGAGTCACACAATGAGATCCTTTGACACCCAGTTAGCTCCTTTCCACCGTGCTTCTTTCAGAATTGAGAGGACAACTGCATTTGTCATTTGTTTTAATGCAATCTGCCGCTCCATTGAAAGTGCATACAAAAGTCTGGGTCAGGGTTTTGTTGTTTAGCATCTGAAATCAAAAGCTAAAGCTATGAAAACAGCAATTCTCCGTCAAACTGACTCAAAAATAAATAGAAACACTGGCCTGACTAATTTGAAATTCAACTCACAAATAGGAAACAAAACCAATTTCCCTCCCCACCTAGGTTTTTTTTCTTTTTTTAAACAAAACCAACTTGTTCTTTCCCTGTTTCTAATATTTTTGTTCCCCCATTTAGATTATTTAATCTAACTTCTGACCTGTAGGTGGTCCTCTTGGGGCCCAGAGCGGAGGTCTACTTGTCTAAAAGCACACAGCATCTCAGGCTGGGCTAGAGCGCCTGGAGCCCGCCACGCTCTGCCTCTCAGGCAGGCATTTCTGTTTTGGAAAAATCTCGGCTCCATAGAAATGGTGTTGCCAGAACCAGCTGGGTGCTGCAATTTGGTTTGGGTGCTTTGCAGTTTGTAAACTAAATTGGCTTTTAACCAAAGATTTGAAATTGGTGAAAGGGATCATCGATAAAGTTTCCACTGTGGGGAGAACTGCACTGATCGATCTCTTAGCTTTTCCAACCTAAGCTGCTCCCTCCCTCAGGAGTCTTGGGGCGCTTATGGTGGACATGGGGCTGGACAATTTTGTGCTTGAGCTGAGCCAGAGAAAAGCTCTTTCAAGGAGGACAACCTCATATTTGAAGTCTTCATGGTGCTTGAATAAAAAGCAAGAGATTCTGTATTTAAATTGTTTGTCTCTAACCAGTCCTTTTACAATTTGGGATGAACTCACTAGGAAGTGACATTTTTCCAAAGGACGAGGGTGACCTTGAAGCTGGCTGTTTTACTTTTGGCTTATTCCTAAGCACTACAATAGAATCCGAAGTGTTATTGTCCATCCCTGTGCACTGTGCATTCTGTCCCCCACAACTCTGAACCCCCATGAGGAAACATCATCAACTCATCGCTGAGCCGTCCTCATCAACTCAGCTTCCGTCAGCCCAAGACTGATAACCATCAGAGACTGTTAATTCCTAGCAAATTATCTAATCCCCAAGTTGTCCGATTTGTATAAACACCAGCCTGTGAGGATCATAAAGTAAATAGGCATAAAAGAGTTTACAGTTTCCAATCCACTCTCACCTAAATAGGCCTGGCTGCTTGGTCTCGGCCTCAGCAGTAGCTCCCACCTCCTTTGGAAGGAATGGGGAGCCAGAGGTTCATATCTGGACCCATTTGCTGCTGTTGCTAGGACAGAGGCCACAGACACACTCACACACACAGATGCAGTCTGTCCGTCCCTCCTGCTCCCTATCCCAGGCCTTGAAGGGGCCAAAGCTTCATTTCACTAACATGTTAATCATTGAAATAGTCTTGTCTTGCAGGGCCCAGGCATGGGGAATTAAGATTTTGGGCGATTTGCAGAAAGAAAAGCAAACTGTCCCTTCAAAACACAGAGGATGGTAGGAATTTGTAATGATGAGAGGGGAGCAGAAAAGGAGGTCAGCAGCTCCAGGGGGTATAAGGAATAATCAAATTAAACGTGTTATCTAGACCTAAGCACAGGATCGCCAAGGGGCTGGGTGTGGGGTGTGTATGTGACAAGGCTTAGGTGAATATTCTGGCCGGGCCAGAAGTGAGGCCAAATGACCTCTAAATCTCCTATTGCCCCTGAATTTCTACAAGGCTGTTATCTAAAAGCCTATAATTCCAAAATTCTGTAATTTGTAGATCCTAGACCTCTCTAGCAAAACAGACATGCTCCAATTCTAATGTTCCATGATTCTAACGTCTGTCATCCAACGAGTCTGTAATTACAAGCTGCTGTGATTGTAAAAGCCACGGGCCTCTAATTCTCTCATTGGTGATGCTAATATTCTGTGATTCTAAGATTACATCAGTCAGTATTTCCGTACTCTAATATTCTAACAATTCTGACATTCCACCATTCTTGTATTCTATGATTCTAAGAGACCAGGATTCTGGATTCCTATAAATTTAATTTTCCTGTATTTCTAATGTGCTACGATTCTAGTTTTTGAGAATTCTGAATCCATAATCCTTAAAACTCCATAATTCTGTTTACTAAGAATCAAAAGCATTTCTGTGATTCCCTAAATCATATTTTTTTCAAGAATTCTAACAGTCTGTGATTCAAATCTCCTGGGTTTCTAACTCCCTACAATGCAAAGGGGTATATTTTATTTAAAGTTTTACATTTTGAAGAGTCTATAATTCTAAGCTTCTTCACTCCATGATTTTAATATTGTGTGCTCTCATAATCCCAACATGGCTGATTATTTTTTTTATTTTGTTATGACAAACAGAATGTTGCTTCATCTACAAAGTACAGGAATTAAGCTGTACTAGTAACTAGTAGCTGTACTAGTAAGTGGCAGAGAACCAGGTGACTACCACAGCTGTCCTCTGAATCAGGCTGCAGCATGTCCCACGGCCACTGATCTTCCTCCTCTGGGAAGCAAACCAGAACAAGACCAGTTGATCCAGCATGGGCTCCAGGAGCTGCCCTGAGACAAAGGGTGGGGGCTGGCCCGGTCAGTTGGAGGAGCTGCGCCCCCCCCCCCCGGCCCCCACGCTGCCTGCGCCTCCTGGGGCCCTTCCTCAAACAGCCAGGCTTCCAAACATCTGCCAGCATTTGGGTCCCGATTGCTGTCCTTTTAAAAGTATCCGTCTCCCTTTCTTGTTCTCCATCAAGAGCTCCCATGACAATCATTTCAAGCAGCTAATGAGTTTCAGATGGCCTTCAGGAGCCCGGGATGGATGGGAGCTGGGGGATGAGGATTCTGAAGCTGAGTTTGTGGGCAAAGGGGGAGGGGTGGGGGCGGGGGTCAGAAAGAAAAATCTTTTGTAGCTGGTGTTACGGGCTGCCCACCCATCCCCTTCCAGGCCTGGAGACAGAACCTGGAACCTGGGAACCTGGATGCCCCCCCCCCAACCCCCACCCCCGTGGTCACTCTGTCGCTCCTCTCTGATCCCATGTTTTATCTCTCAATATACAGACCGGCACCTCCTCTCTAACTTCTCACTCACTGTTTTGAATTTGGACAAAATAAAGACCCAGAGCATTAAATGAATGCATCAAGGCCTACTTGAGGCCAAGATGTCACTGCTCACCTGCTAATGGAAGTGTCTTTGCAAAAGACAATCTTCTGACGGTCTCCGTTAGATGCGGGGGTAAGGCCCAGGGGCTTGCGCTGGTGCCTCCTGGCTCTGTGTGGGCCACGCTGCCCAGCCCAGAGGTGGCTGGCACCGTACAGGGACAGCTCCGAAGCCACTGCTTCCTCCTGCCGCTGCTGCTCTTTCTTGGAGCACTCAGTTGGCCTGGGACCCCTCCAAGGGGCCTCTTGTGACCCCAAAGGGCTTTTTTCTTCCAGCAGAAGGGGACACAGAGAGACCAGAGGCACAGGAGGGGCGTCCCAGCCTTCATTTCCACGAGAGCCCATGAGGCTGCCGTGCCCAGACCTGGCCAGGATTGCGCATGGGTTCTGGGCGGCCTCCCTCCTGGCTGCCTGGGAACTGCCACCGCTGCTTTCAAGGCCTAATTTAATGATCATTGACTTGAAGGAACAGAACACTGAGCAAGACACACTCAGAGGAACTCACACAGTCCCCGGTCACCGAGGCCATTCCTGTCCATAAATGCAGGGGACATTTCTGCAACAGGATGTGTACAGTTTGGGGTTTGGAGAGGGGGGTCCCTGCTGGCAAGGGAGTTCCAACCATATAATTAAGTAACTCGCCATTTCCTTTAAGATATCAACAACAAGAACCACGCTCTCCCCGTTGCCTAAACAGGACAAACCCCAGGTTAAGCAGTTCCTGGTGGTCCGCTCTCACACATGTGCAGAGGGGGAAAAACCGCCTGGAAGCCGGCCTCCCTGCTTCCCAGCATTCGCCGCCCCCCTCGCCCCGCACGGTTCCCTCCCCCATCGCAATTAGGGGTAATCATTTGTTGCCTGGGAAGTGTAAAAATCACCGCTTTTCTTTTTTGCATGCATAATATCCATTTCCCTTCCTAAGTGCGTTATTTGGTTTGGGAATTACATCTATTTACAAGAGTAGATGTTGCACAAAGGTTGTGTTTATGTGGAAAATTATATCGGTGACACGGGCTGATTGGCGTGTGGAGGCTGGGAGAGGCAGGCCGAAGAGGCCTTCTCATCAGCTTGGAATAACAAAATGATTGTATTTTCAGCAAAGCTAATTGATCACATACCTCGCCGGGCTATCTGTTTACTCAAAGGCCATCCAGGCCCTGGGAAGGTGGAGAGGAGAGGGCCCGGGGGCGGTGGTCACTGCCAGACCAAGCCAGCTCTCCAAGACACTGGGGTTGTAGGCGGAGACTAGCAGGCAGGGTGGGTCAGGGGGTCGTGCGGTGGGACAGAGCTATGAGCTGACTCCCTGGAGACCAGGCCCAGACCCCATCTGGCTGATTGTGTGCTGTCTCCAGGACTCTAGAAGTCAGTGTGAGACACAGAAGGTGTGAGAAAGGCAAATGAGGGGAGGATCATGAGCCACAGAAAGGGAAAAAAAATGAGCTAAATCCCTCCCTCTCTTCTGTTTAAAAAGCTGACCCAAGAACGAGCTTCTACGCCGGTGCTGGGCTGGCCATGCTGGGCCCTGCAGGAGGGAACGCGCTGACTCTGTGGGTTTCCGGCTGCCTCTGCCCTCCTCCGGGAGCTGGCTCTTCATCCAGTCTGGTCCCAGAGGTTGGATGGGAGAGAGGACTGTGTGGGATTGAGGATGTGGATGAGCAAGATGGTCATCTTCCAATGACCGGAGCCCAGCCCTCTCGGACACACTCTGGCACGAAAACCCTTGCTCCTTGCCTTTGGGGACCTGAGGGGTGTATCTTTAGCTTTGTGATCAGCATTCCTGGGCCCCCAACGGGTGTGAGCGGTCTCCTGAGGAGATTTTAACTCCCCCAAACTGAGCCACCAGGCCAGGCCTTGGAGGAGGGGGGAGAAGGGGTGGCAAACTGCTCAAGTTGCCTAAAAAAAGCACCAGGTTAGAACTGTGGTTCCTCCTCCGTGTGAAACCTCCATTTGTGTGGGGGCAAAAATAAAACAGTTGGATCTAGTTAAGTGCTTAAATAGAAAATGACCAGTTATTCTAAAAACAACTTGTCAAGAATTAGTCAAGGAACTGATTAATTTAACACTCACTTTGCAAGATGAAGTTCGTTTGAAAACCACCCATTAAAAATAATGTGACAACCGTGTTCCCCCACATTACAAAGCTGCCTAGTCATTTCGCAAACTCCCAGTTGAAGGCAGTCAAACCACCAGTTACTCTCACAAACAATTGGAGGCACGAGCACCCGCCCCTGGCTGGACAGTTTCCAAATGTGGTTTGGTCTCCTGATTGCCGATCAATTTCAGATTTCATGACCTTTTCCTAAAGCAGGGATGAAGATATCTTGGGGGGTAATCAATAAGAATTCCCGCCTGGAGAAACGCTGAAATCCTCGGAGACTACTAGACCCAACAGTCTCTCTTTACAAATGGGGAAACTGAGGCCTAGTATACTCCAGTCTTTGCCAATCCCTACTCGTGACCAGGTGTTATTTTGGGGCCCTTGGATCAGGTGATGCTGAATACACGTCAGGTGCTTTCTCTCTAAGCCACATGTGTCAAACACAAGGCCCGCGGGCCAAATCCAGCCCGCCAGGCCTTGCAATGTGGCCCGCACCGCGCTGTCATCACTGCACTCCGCTGTCAGTTTATGACATTGTCAGTTTATGACTGTTCAGTAAACCATTCGGCCCGCGATTTAGGCTGGATTTTAGATTTTGGCCCCTTCTCTGATTGAGTTCGACACCCCTACTCTAAGCCCAGCAATGAGGTCTTTCACCTCCTCCAGGTCTGAGCTACACACACCCCAATTTGGAGCATGTTACGTGTCGTAATAACCTCCTGGTAGCACTGTATGTGTGCGTGCGTATCTGACCACCGTTACATTTCAAAATCTCTGGCCCTTCCAAAAGACAAGCAGTTTATTAATGTGGCGCTCGCCGAATTGTTTTTTAATTGGAAACATTTTGCAATGAAAGAACATTAATAAAACCTGAATCCAAATCAAACTTCTCTGTGTATGTTATTTTTACTCTGCAGTCAAAAGCTTTTATTAGATTTAAAACTTTCACTGTGCTTTTTATCTCTGGCTGTATAATGTTCTACAATAAAAAAAAGAAAGCCCAATGACTCCAAAGTCTGGCAAAATAATATACTTTCTTGGATGTCTCTGTGTGTTGCCAATTAGCTTTGCCGTGAACACAGGCCCCCATCCATCACCCGCCTCTGGGTGGCTGTAACAGAGACCTAATTTGTTTCATATGCCCCGTGCTCTCCCAGCCATTCACCGGCACCTCCAACCTGCTGAGGAGCAGCCGGGCCAAAGAAGAGATGAATGACAAGAAAAATCCCAGGCAAGCCAAAGGGACCCCTTATCAGAACCCGGCTCAGCTCTGCTCGCCCAGTGGGAAAATCTCAGCCTCCATGCCTCCAATTTCTTCCTCCCGGCTCCCCCCACCACCACCCTCTCCTGTCTCCTCCATCTTTTCTCCCCTTTTGAGACCTGAAAGCCCCAAAGCTCATTCGGTGAGGCGGCGGGGGGGGGGGAGGGGGGGTCGGTGGGAGAGAATGGAAGACTTCTCCTTTCCCCCCAGTTTCTCGAGCTGGCTGCTGTCCTCTCCCCTCTCTGCCCCCTCCCCGCCCGCTTTCACCTACTCCTTTTACAAGCCCAACTTTTAAACCTGCAGTTCCCTAGGAATTTTATGAATGCTCAGCACAAGCCAAAATAAACTCGTAAAGAAAAAGTTTCTAAAGAAGGTCATAGACCCGTACAGCAAGTGCTAAGCGGTAAACACAAAAGTTCTTCAGGTCCTGGGGCACTAAGGTCTGGGTGGTAGGAGGTTGGGGTCAATGGAGGGAAAGGGAGGAAGGAAGGATAAGGAGTGAAGGTTCCTTTCAGGATAGAAAAGGAATCTCCAAATCCCAAATCCACGCAGTCTTTTTTTTTTTTTTTTTTTTTTTAAGCCCTATTATAGTTCAACTTTTCCTTTTATTGAAGCTGTAGCCCAGAGGGGTGAAGGATGTGTCCAAAACTGCACAGCAAGCTGGCCTGTCCAGTGCTGAAGCGAGGTGCTCTGACTCCCAGTCTGGAGCCTTCCTTTCTGTGTTGCTAATACGATAGGGAAGGATAGGAAGGGTCCTCAGGGAGAGGCGTCTTCTGGGCCTTGGGACATGGAGCTGCCTGTTGTAACTCTCTGGAGTAGGCCATTCAATAGAACCTCCTACAATGATGGGACTGGCCTATATCTGTGCTGCCCCGTACAGTAGGCACTCACCATACAGCTATCAAAATTAAAGGAAAATTTCAGCCTCCAAGCCATGTTTTAAAGGCTACTATGGTGGCCCAGTCAGTGTGGCTCAGTGGTTAAATGTTAAACCATGAACCAGGAAGTCACTGTTCAATTCTGGTCAGGGCACATGCCTGGGTTGCGGGCTCAATCTCCAGAGTGGGGCGTGCGGGAGGCAGGTGATCAATGATTCTCTCTTATTGATGTTTCTATCTCTCCCTCTTTCTTCCTCTCTCTGAAATCAACTTTTTTGTTTAAAAGGCTACCACGGTGGATAGCCCAAATAGAAAACATTTCCATCATCGTAGACATTGCCTTTGGACAGCACTGCTCTTGAGGTCAACACCCTTGGTCTTTGAACACAGAATTGTGGTCATGGTGCCAGGTGGGTCCTTCCTCTGGGCTGTCTCAGGCCATAGAACCTCTACTACTTCCCAAAATGACATAATGTCCTTGGTGTCTGAGGCCTTGTCTCCTCTTTCCACCACCTCTCTCCTCTCTTTTCCCTCTTTCTCCACTCCCCCCAATATCAGCTAATGAAGATTCAGTCTCAGAAGCAAAGGGTAAACTGGCTTTGCAAGGAGTTTAACCAAGCCACCACTCCAGGATAGGAATCTGCCCCACAGCCCCCCTAAGGTGGCCCATCCACGCTCTATTTGCACACCTCTAGGCACAGAGACCACACTGTCTCATCAGGCAGCCCAGTTCATTTCTGAAGAGCTGGGTTATTAGCATACACTTTCTAAAATCCAGCTGAAACCTCCCCCCTCTCATCCCCCACCCTGGCTCTGCCCTCGGGTCTCACAATATTAATTTTGCTTTCCTTTCCATGTCATGACCCTTCTAATAGGTAAACATAGTCCAATTCCTCTCTGTGCCTCCTCCAACATGGAGCTCCTCACTGAACACCTAATTCTAGATGTGGATTGGTCAGCAGAAAATAGCAGATACTGACCTCCCTTGATTGTGAGACAATTCTCCTGGTAATGCCGCCCACAGTTTTAATAACTCTCTAGACTCATACTGGGTTTGGGTTGTGTAAACCAACCAGGCTATCTGAATGGCCCCAAGGCTAAGGTGTCCCAGTGGGACTAGGATGGGTACAGTCCCTAAATGTATTGCTTTTTGACCTGAGCAAGCAGTGTTCCTGCTTCTGCCCCCCTTCCCACTCAGGTAGCCCTACAGTTTGGAGTGCCTTCTGCAAAATTTTCCAAGTCCCTCTCCAATGTCTGGGACTGCCTAGGGGCTGGCAGTGCCCTACAGGCAGAAGGTTCTAGGCCCAGACTGAGACCTGCATAGGCTCTGGTCCATTTCTGCTCTTCCAGGTTCTTTCTTCCTCTACTGCATGCATGAGATTGACCAGATATCCTGAAGAGCTCCAGGATTCATTTCTGTGGTCTTGTCCTGGGGCTCCATGGTCAGGCCTGGTCCCAAGAGAGCAGCGTAGCAAATTGATCATTTCATTTAGCCCACATGATGTTTCTTTTGTTGGTGCCCATAAAATTGGGTCTCCAAAATGGTGTTGACATTCCGGTTTTGGATAACCCCCGACATCTAGAGGCAGTCCTGGTCCCTGTGTTCACAATCCAAAGGTGGGACGCAGTCTACTTTACAGTTCTGTGAGAGCAGTGTTGGGTGAACCCAAAAGAAAGAGCCTGAGGGGCTTCCCATAGGCAGTGCTAGCTAAGCTGGGTTGCAAGAATGAGCCAGGAAAGAGGGTAAAGGGCAAGGATTCCAGCAGAGGACACAGTGTGTAGAAAGGGTTCTGAACATGGTTAGCCAGGTTGTGTAAGCTTAGACAGATTGTTTTGTGTTTTTGAACTCCAGTTTACTTGTTTGTAAAACTAAGAGAACAGTCTCTACCTCACAGGGTCAAGCCTTTGTTCAGTGACTCACAGAATGTCCTGGGAGCCCAGTAAGCCACACACTGTGCAGGTGCCGGGGACATCCAAAAGAGCAATGCAAATCCCTGCTCTCAAGGCAGCAGAGTGGGCCTGACTCACCAAGAGCCACAGTGGGGGGTGATCCAGCCAGGGCAGGGCTTTCTGACCCAGGAGCTCAGTATCAAGGAAGATTAGTAAGAGTTGTCAGGGCAGAGAAGTTGGGAAGGGCCTTCCAAGTAGAGGGAAAGTATGCAAACAGGCCCAGAAGTCTGAGCAACCCCTGAGATTTGGGGCCTGGGAAGTAGTCTCATATGCCCCTGGGGTCTGGTACAAGTTGATGGTGGCTGGAATTTGAGACAGAGCCAAAAAGGCTTTGAGTACCCTTTATCATGTGGGTGGAACTGAGCTCTGGAGAGTTTTAAGCCTGAAAGTCATGTGATCAGATTTGCAGTTTAGAGAGTTGCTCTGGAGGCCAGTATAGAGGCTGGAGGCTGGGAAGTCAAGGGGGAGGCTGGAGGGATGTCCAGGCTGTTACCACAGGGGAGGGTGAAGGCCCATATAGGAGGCAGAATCAACAAGAACTTAGCGGTTATGAATGGGTGTGACAAGGGAGAGGCAGAGTCAAGGATGACTCAGTTACATGGTGTGTTTGCCTTCCAGAGGAATACCAGCAATTGCAGCAATATTAGCTGCTGTTTATTATGCATCAATTACACGGTAGGCTATGTGCTAAGCATTTTCCATGCACGATTGCATTTAATCCTCACAGCAATTCTGGGAGGTAGCTACCATTTTATTACTGATGAGGAAACTGGCTCAGGAAGGTTAGGTAACTTGCCCAAAGTCACACAGCAGACCAAGAGCTAGCATTGGGGCAGTGCTTGGCATCTCTCTCATTCCCTCCCTTTTGCTCCCAGGCTGAGGCTCTGGGTTCCTGCCAGGCTGTCCACACCCTGTTTGACCACCCAGGCACTCAAGGCACGGGATGTTTTCTGGCCTGCCTCTCCTCTAGGGCCGGGTCTCTTCAACTGCAGGTGTACCACGCCCATTCATCCACTCACCCCTCTGCCCACCCTCAGCACACCTGCTGAGCCACACTCCAGCCCAGGCCCTCTGTGGGGCCTGGACTACAGAGGTGAACAGACTGGGGCCCACCATGCGTACTCAGCCCAGAGTAGAGTTGGGGGAGAGAGGGGTGGCCTGTGTCTCATGCTCCTTCCTACCCGTCCTGTCCAAAGGCCTATTCCACTATCCCTGTTCTCTCCCTCAGCCCATTTTGGTTTGTTTATAGTCCAGATCAGAGTTGACTCATTTTATACTTCTGTTGGCTGGTCTATCTTTCCAGTTAGAATTAAGCTCCCTGGTGTAAGCTGAACTATGTCCCCTCAAAATTCATATGTTGAAGTCCTAATCTAAGGTGACCAGACATCCCACTTTTGGCAGGACAGTCCTGATTTTTAACAATTTGTCCAGCGTCCCGTAGCGTTATAAAGATTTCAAAAAATCGGGACTTTTATAAAACACCACAGGACGCGGGACAAATTGTTAAAAATTGGGGCTGTCCTGCCAAAAGCGGGACGTCTGGTCACTTTTATCCTAATCCCCAATTCCTCAGAATGTAACTGTATTTGAAGATGGGATCTCTTGAAGGAAATAAATAAGTTAACTGAGATTATTAAGGTGGGGCCTAAGCCAGTAAAACTGGAGTCCTTGTGAGAAGAGGAGATTAGGACATGGACAAGCACAGAGGGAAGACCATGTGAAGACACAGGGGGAAGGCGGCCATCTGCAAGCCAAGGTGAGAGGTCTCAGAGGAAACCAGCCCTTGATTTTGGGCTTCCTGCCTTTAGAATTGTGAATAAATAAATTTCTGTTATTTAAGCCTCTCAGTCTGTGGTACTTTGTTATGGTAGCCCAAGCAAATACTCTCCCTGGAAAACACTCAGTTTTCTTCTCCAGGGCTTAGCATCATACATTACCCAAGATTATGTTCTCAGTGAATCTGTGTCGATTGAGTATGTGTGACTGTGTGTGTGTGTGTGTGTGTGTGTGTGTGTGTGTGGTGTGTGTGTGTGTGTGTGTGTGTGTGTGTGAGAACATATATGTCTCTGAGTGAGATGGGCATTTCCAGTTCAGCTAACATAGGCCAAGCCATGACAGGCAGTGGAGGGGGGAAACTGCACAGCAGCAGCTCCCCTTGGTCCTCATTCCAGCTGCTCCCCCCAGGATGGATTGTTTCCCTACTCCCATCTCTGCCCCTAATGGTTCGATGGAGTTAGTCCTGTGCTAATGTAATGTGTCCCCTCCTCCCGCACTTGTTCCCACTCCTAACTTTGTTCCTTTCACTGAGACTGAGATGAAGATGACAATGAACGTTATTAAGAGACAGTAGTATTTTATTCCGCCATTGGTAGTGTCTTCTTGCCCTTGCCCTTGCCCTTGCCTTGCTCCTGCACAGAATGGCCCTGAGCTCATTGTTCCAGGGGAGGAATGTGGTAGGGTAGAAAAAATGTGGCCAGGGAGTGTTCCTAGTTTTTCTTTCCAAAAGAAATAGGGCTGTACAGAGAAGCTGAAACAGAAAAATGAGACAGACCAATTTGGACGATACAGAAAGCAGCAGGATCTCCCATAGAACCAGACCATAAAGAGGAGCAGAGCAAATCCGTGCATACCCAGGCAGAGAGGACTTGTGATGCTCAGTGAGGATGGGCCTCAGAGAGGCGTGTCCAGGCAGCCACACCCCACTATGTACAGGTGCCCCCCCACCCCCCACAGCTGCCACTCCAGAAGGTGCCATGTGGCAGGGGCAAGGGACAGCTCTGACGTAGCTGACTGACAACCAGGATCCGCTCAGTGCAAGATCCTGAAACTGGGTGGAGTTGAGCCTGAGAGACACTAAGATTGCATTCCCTACCATCTCAGTGAGAAGGGGACTCAAACACTAAATCTCTGTTTAGGCAGCACAGGGACTGGCTCTGTCTAGCACAGCTGAATCATGGAGTAAGATGCATACCGCTATAATCTTCTAGCCACCAGCAGCCTCATCTGGGGGTAGCTTTAAGTGTAGGTAATACTGTGATTAGTCCCTTTTGAATGTAAGACACTGAGACACAGGGAAGTTAACTTGTCCCATAGCTGCTGTATTGGTGAGGCAGGAATCTAAGTTGCCCTTAATCACCACATTACGTCATAAAAATCTTCCTACCAGCATCGCTGCTGATCCTTTTCATACTCCAAATCTACAAGCAAATCTGACCATATCATCTGAACCATGTCTCGACCCTCTCATGACATCCTTGTCCCTCCTCAGAGCCTCCCCCAGAACCTGGACCCTCACCACCCTGTCCTCTCCTCTGCTTCTTACTCTCCCTCTCCCTCCAGCCAAACTGGCCAGCCCCCTGTTTTTTAAACACATCCTGCTTTCATGCCTTTGCACCTCTATTGCCACCTTGCTTTTTCCATTTGCCTGCAATGCCCTTCCCCCAAGTACAACTCACAGACCACTTCCTCCAGGAAGCCTTCCCTAACTGCCCTCCTCCCACCTATGAGGGATCTTTAGACCTTCCTAGATTTTCCTTTAGGTTTTCATAGTTCTGACTGGTACTTCCTATATAGGGCTATTCTTTTTTTTATAATAGTTGTATCAACTCTCAGGCTGTAAGCTCTTGGCAGGTGGAAAACATGTGAGATTCACCCCTGTGGCCCCTGGACACTGAGCACAAAGTAGAGACCCAACAAATGGTGAATAGGTGAATGAACGCTGTTGCTCACTATTTAGGTCCAACCTGATGCCTTTCTCCCTTAGGCATCTCCTCTGGCTTCAAATTGGAGGTGGGAGGGCAGTGGGGATAGGATTTCCAGTCAAACATTCTCCACTATGTCCCTAATGTGCTGTGGTGCTTTCTCAGTCATTTTTTCCTCCCTGAATGTGAATGCCTCCTCACCTAAAATGGCGCTAAGCAGCCCCCTTGATTTGAAAACAAAGAGGTGCTGACTATAAACACCCTTTGAGACTACAAGGCCCACGGGAGTCCCCCAAACATTGCCTGCTCTAATTCCCGGTGCCTGGCGCACCCTGATCTGGGCTCTCCATCCCGTGGAAGGGTGGGATGCCTGGCCTGGTTGATGGCTGCAGGTTGGGAGTTTCACTCATGACCTCCCGTCTCTGGGCACCAAGTCTGGCTGCCCCAACCCAGCTGGGCTCAGCAGGAGCACCTCAACCTGGGGGCTGCGAGGCCCTGCGGGGAGGTCAGGCTGGCAATTTATGGTGTGTGGAACCAGCTCCCTCCCAACACATGATCTATCAAGGCGATGTTTTCCTTGGAAAGCTGCTCCCATGTGGAACCCTCTTCCCGGCAGGCAAGCGGCTCTCCCTCAGGTGCTCGCAGAGTTCACAGGCAGGCGAGGGGGAGCAGAGCGGGGGTGGAGACCTCCTGGGAAGGGGCCCTTTCCATCAGAAATGACAAATGGATTTCCTCAGCTCTAGGCCTCAGCCCCAGCACATTCCGGTGTGCAGAGGCCTTGCAGTTCCATGGGGCGATGGAGTTCTTGTGTGCTGGGGGTGAGAAGCCCGCCTGGCTCCTCTCTGGTCCCACCCAGACCTGCTCAGTCTCAGGGGCTGCAGAGGGGCGGAGAGAGGCACAGAGACAGGGAGATGTGGAGATGGATGGAGAGAGGCAGGGTGTGGACACAGAAGCAGAGATAGACTAAGAGTTGGACAGAAAGGCAGAGAGACACAGATGGAGACAGATCGGGAACAGAGAAAGCATGGGAGAGCAAAAACACATCGGGAGTCTTAGAGACCGGACAAGCCAGCGAGGGAGCCAGGGAGGGGAAAAGGGAAAGCCAGCTGCAGTGAAGGCCCTGGTGTAGGGATGGGGACAGTGCAGAGGCAGAAAGTCAGGGAGAGAGAGAACAAGATGGAGCTGAGACACATAGGAGCAGGAAGACAATCAGAGAGAGGCCTGGAGGGAGAAAAACGTGAAGGAGAGAGACCCAGGGGGACCAGGAGCAGAGTGATGGAGGAGAGAGGGCAGGACAGGTGGTATTCTGTGTAATCTGGGAAGGAATTCTGCAGGAAGAAATCAAATCACCATGACCACAAATGAAAGATGTGTCACACGGGTCCCAGGACCTGTCACACAAACCTGCCTGCTCACCTCCTTCCTGAACAGCAGCAGGTCCTGGGACTGCCAGCTGGGGTGGAGGCACCAGTCACTGACAGGGGCCCAGGTGGAAAGCCTGGTGTGGGGTGGCATGAGGTAGGTCCCAGGCTGGTGGGAGAAAGAGCCTTTGAGGTCAGGGGATACTGTTTACTGATGTGCCAGGCACTGATACATCCGCAAATCAAAGATCTCCACCCAATGGCACTGGTATTATTCTAGAAGAGGGAGACACACATCAAAAAACAAACAATACATAAGTGAACTATATGACATATTAAAAGACTAGGCACCTGTTACAGGAATATTCCTGCAAGACTTCTGGCGGGCTTCCCTCCTGCCACCGCCACCTCTCCTGCCCCCCCACCTCTCCCGCTGTGGCAGGCAGGGCAGGGCGGGGCAGGGCAGGCGGGGATGCACCCTGCCCATCCTGCCCGCCCCACTGCAACCGCAGCCACCACCTCTGCCCACCTCACCCCAGCCCGCCCAGCATGCACTGCCAGTGCTTTCCCTCCAGCAGCTGCAGACCCCTTGCTTTCCACTTTCCCTCCTTCTTCCTTCTATGCTGTCTTCAGTCTTCACTCCTCCCTCCCACTTTGTATGCAAATTAACTGCCATCTTTGATGGGTTAATTTGCGTGCTCAGTCTGATTGGCTGGTGGGCGTGGCTGATGGGTGTAGTGGAGTGATGGTTTATTTGCATATTACTCTATTATTAGGTAGGATTACAGGTATGATGCAAAAAAGAAAAGGTCAACCAGGGTAAAGGGAAGTGGTATGAAGGGGAGTGGATTTCAGTATTAAATAGGGTAGATAGGGTAGTTCTCACTGAGAAGGTGATATTTAAGCAAGACTTGAAGTAGGTGCATAACTGAAGTCATGGGAGCCAGTGAGAAAGCTGGGGAGAAAGTGGGGGTTTTACTGGAATCCGTGAGCATCCTGGGACCAGATGAACATTCACCAGGCTCCTCTAACCTCAGCATTGGAAGGGCTTAGGGAGGACCACACTCTCCACCCCAACCTCCCACCCCCCCCACACCCCACCCCCCGCCACACACACACTTTTCTGCAGGAGTCTGAAGTCAGAGGGACAGCAAGGTAGTGCTTGGGCTGAAATGAGAATTCACTGGCCCATGAGCAGGAATCCTAGTCATCATGAATCATGGGGGCTGAGCACCTGGTCACCATCCATACCTCTGTCTCCAGCTCTGCCTTGAGGGTGCCTATAGTCTCAGCTGTGAGCCATGCACGGGCCACGCCAGAGGCAAGGGCAGGACTGTGTGGCAGGCACAACCCCATTAGCAAGAAGACTCTCCCAGCCCCCTACCCACCTTTTGCAAAAACGAAGATCATCTTTAGATTATCTCACCACAGTTTCAAAATCACAGGGGACCATTCCAATCAGACAGTTTCAGCTGCGCTTCATTGGCATTCGCTTAGAGTGACCATAGATCTAAATACTTCTCACTCCATACAACTCAGCCTGGGATGGAGCCTGAACCCAAAGCACGCCCTCACCGGGACCTTTGGCTCTGGGGTCCTGAGATGTCCCACCCTCCCTGCTTCTGGTGAGCACAATAGGAGGGAAGGGACTTTGAGGATGAAAGGAAAGCTAATGAAAGCTTAGAAGAAGAGTGTGTTGAGAAGAGGTTTCAAAGCCAGAGGTAAATAGTTTCATTTGCATTCATTTCCATTTAATTAAACAAACGTTTACTGATTATCCTCCTACAGGTCAGGCCCTATGATGTTGCCATGAGTGACAGACAAGTAAGGCAAGGCCTGTGGAAAATTGCAAAATGACCATAAATTCTCATCTCTGCCCACCCGAGTCTTTGTTATGTCACTTTGCAGCTCCTCCAAGCAGGGTATGGGGTCCATTTCCCAAGCCCTTGACTCTGGACTGCCCTACGACTTGCTTCGGCGAGTGGGACATTATCACACATAACATTAAAGTGCACGTCTTGAAAAGCACATGGAACTGGAGTCCTGCCCTCGTTCAGCTCCTGGGAACCCTGCCCCCACCCCAGGCTTGCCTGCTGGATGATGAGACCTAATTACCTCTACAACAGCCAGCCAGCCACAGACCGTGGGCATAGGAACCACCCAGATGAGCAGGGACCAAACTGCTGCCAGGCAGAGCGATGAAGATCACGGCAAACTGTCCCTACCTAAGGAAGCAGCCTCTCTCCGCTCCTCCCAATGGCCAGGGTGCAGGAGTGTGCATCCAGTGTTGCCAGGTGGAGTTTTAAAGAGAAGCCAAAACTCAGGATATCTCTGCAAGATCTCCCAATGTTGAAACGCTGATAGTTCAGTTCTCTTTTAACACTATGTTATACTACTAGTCTGTGGTATGAGCATCTGCAGGCCTGGTCCAGTTCACAGGTTTTTCGATCACAACTTTAAACAAAATAGCGACAGCCCTGATGATGATGATGATGATGATGATGATGATGACAATGACTACGATGAAGATTATAAAGATGACGATGGTGATTCTGTTTTTAAAGGGAGTTTAATGCAGGGGAAGTTAAAGGCAAGGGAGCTTAGGAGCCAGGAGAGACACCTGACCGAGCCCAAGGAAGCCAGGAGGGCTCGTCACAGCAGGTCACAGCAGCAGAGCTGGGTATTGAAGAATGAAGACATGTAAGCCAGGTAACAAGGTGAGAGCAGCCGGTCCCGAGGGCCAGGGTGGCATCAGTGCTGACCCTCTTTGGGGATGCTGTCCTGGTGACCTAGGAAGGAGCCATCAAAATGGCCAGGAGTGAGGCTGGCGTGGTGAAGGCTTCATGTCAAGTTTGTACTTGATTGACTAAGAAGGTGGCAACATGGTGAGATCATTAGAGAGGAGCCCCAGGAACCAAGGTTCTTTGTGCCTCAGTTTCCTCATCTTCAAACAGGGTTAGTAACCACACCGCATAACACTGTTTGTTGTGAGAGTTAAAGAGCCAATATCATCTATCTGTGAAGAGCTATTGAAGAGTGTCATTTGTTCCGTTCCCTTCTTGAAATGTTCCTTTTCTTCTCCTTTCTTTTGTAAAAGCAATGCAACTCATGGTATAAAATTCATAAAATACAGAAGAGTACAAAAAGAGCATTTTTAAGTCACCCACTATCCCACCACTCAGAAACTACTGAAATCAACACTTCATAGCCACTTTCCCAGTCCCTCCATCCCATGCAAGAGTGGTTTGCTGGTCTGTGGTTTGTTTTCACAAATCTGAAATCATAACTAATATGCAATTTTGGATTTTTTTCTCTTAATGTTATTCCATAAGGATTTTCCCATGTCATTCAAAATTCTTCAAAAACAGAATTTTAAAAGTAAGCTGTACCTCATTCTTAATCGCCTACTGATTTGCATTTTGTTGTATCCATTTTGTTTTTGCTATTACAAACAATGCCACAGTAAGTAACCTTGTGCATATATCTGTGCATATATCTGTGTGTATGTCTGTGGATTAGGTTCCTGGAGGTACAATTTCTAGGTAAGTGCATTTCTTTAATTTGTATAAAATTTAAAAATTTTTGCTTTTGTTAAATTGTCATTGATGACTATCCCAGCGGTATATTAAAATGTCAGCTCTTCTAGCTTGCATTTTATCAATTTTTTTATTCTCTTTATATTTATAAACATAGTCTCTTATTTTAATTTTCATTGCTTTTATCATGAGAAAGGAGTTGACATCTTTTCAAAGAAAAACCTTATCTTACCGCCCCAATTCTCCCCCATGCCATAATGTACTTAGCCCATCTTTTAGAATTCACTATACTATCTGTAATAATAAAAAGGTAATATGCTAATTAGAAAAAGCCAGGGCCAGAAGGAAGCCCGGGTCCTGGGTGCCAGAGGGAGGCTGGTGCTGGCAGCCAGGGGAAGGATGGCCTACTCTTGCACGAATTTCATGCATCAGGCCTCTAATTAAAAATAACAGTGTGATGACGACCTTTATCCTTAAGTCTTTGTCTGTATCTCTCAGTATTTCCTGGGAAAGGTTTTACTAGAAGTGTAATTACCGAGTACAGAGGGTTTGGGCTTTTTAGACCCTGGCTGTTACTGCAAATTGTCACATAGACCATACATTAACCCTTCCACCAGCAACATTTGCAGGAGCCCCCTCACCTACCTCGCCAGCACTTTTATAATTTTTAAATGAGTGCCTATAATAAGGAAAATTGGATCTCAATTTCATTTACATTTCTTTGATTTCTAATAAGCCAGATTCAACTTTTTTTTTTTTTTTTTTAATTTCTAGGCCATTTACATTTCTGTTTCTGTGAATTCTGCCTTTTATCCATGTTTCTACTTTTGGTGGTTCTCTTAGGACAGGTAAAACACCAGATGTTTTGAAGGCAGGTCAGATCAGCATATCACTGATTAAATTTCTACTACGTAGAAAGCAGAGAGAGGTATTTTGAGAGATATAAATGAGATGCAATCATTATTCTCACCGATCTTGTGATTTAGCTGGGCAGACAAGCCTATGCACAGAGAAAGCAATTAGAGAGCAAACCAGACAGTCTGTAATCAAGTGCTAAATGGGCAGCCCGGATGCTACGTGCCATGAGAGCTCAAAGAGGAGAGAGAACAGCTGGTCCCGGAAAGCTTCTTGGAAGAGGAGCCACACACGGGGGCAGGTACAGTAAAGTATGACTGTTACACAGTGACACACTTTTCTGTTTTCTCCAGCAGAGAGCCCCTGGCGTCTCAGCGGCTCTCTTAGCACCTATATAGGGAATCAGTCTTAAAGAGATAAACCCGTAGACAGCTGCCATGGGTCAATTCTGCCAGTATTGGTTGGCCATTGTCATCATCGCTATGGAAATGACACTGACACTGATATTTCTTGGGCTCTGACCCTGTGCCAGGCACCGTGTGCTAAGTGCTTTGTATCTATTATCTCATTTAAGTTCCTGACAAGCTTCCGAAGTGGATACTGCTGCTGTCCCTTTCACACATGTGGAACAGATCCATTTCAATATGTCACTCAAGGGCATCAGTGAAAGTGTGGACGAGCTTGGTCTCTGACAGCATTTGTCTACTTCCAAGGAATGTGCTTCGTGGCCAGGCTTGCTACCGCAGCCATAGCCAAAGAGCCTTACCCACCCACCAGCTCTCCCCTCCTCCCTCCCACCAAAGCCACAAGTCACACCATTCTGGAGGTTCTTTTGGCATGACCGACAAAAACACAAGCCTCCTTCCAGGGGGGAATATTAGAGTCCTAGAATTTCAGCAAAGACTCCCTGATTGTGAGGATTCGAGTCCCCACCATGAGGAGAACAACCCAGAAGCAGACATGAGCAAGGGTGCGATGAAGGTTCTGGCTGGAGAGGAGGAGGAGCAGGAGGAGCACAGAGAGCAGAAGCGAGTCCTCAGCCCCTGGAGGGGGCAGTGAGTTGGGAAGGACAGAGCCTCCGTGGAGGCGATGGTCAGCCAGGGATGGAGGGGTTCACCACACACAGAGGCAAAGGGGTACTCCAGGAACAGAAGGCAGCCTCGGCCCGCTGAGGTAGAATGCAGTGTGCACAGGAGAACGGGCCTGACAGCCACAGTGTGGTCCTTCAGCACAGGGCTGACCGCGCTGCGTTTCCTCATCTGCTGACCCGCCTGTTCTCCCAAGCACCATGTGCTCTCCCAGAACAGTGACTACATTTGACCCTCCCTGTGAACCCAGCAATGATAGCGGCCTGGCCCATACCAGGCAGGTGGGCAGGCAATACCCATCTGTGAATGAAGTTCAAGACCAAATGTCTCCATCATGGAGTCCTTGGCACCCAGGACCTCACTAGACAGGGCACCCCCTGAGCAAAGGGGCCAACCTCCTTCCTCTTCCTGTCCCCCAAGCAAAGCCTGTCAACATGGAACAATAACCATCCCTATTATTGTAGCAAACACACAGTAACTATGTGTAAGGCATTACTGCAAGTGTGTTACACTCATCTTCTCATTGTAGCCTCAAAAAATGTCATTATTCCCATTCCATAGGTCGGAAAACTGAGGCACAGATAGATTAAACCATTTGCCCAAGGTCACTTAAGAGACACTAGATAACAAAGAACTTCAGAGCAAAGACATGGGAATCACACTAGACCTCAGTTCAAATCCCAGCTGTACACCACTTACTTGCTGTGGGGTCATGACTTACAGTCTCTAGCCTCAGTTTCCCCATATGTAAAATGGCAATCATAGGAACCCCTCCACAGGTTTCTGGGAGGAGCAAATGATACCAGTAGAAAGCTCCTCGCTAGGTGCTTGGAACGTAGCAGGTACTTGGAAACTACCTTGTTTCCCCAAAAATAAGACAGTGTCTTATATTAATTTTTGCTCCCCAAAATGCGCTAGGTCTTATTTTCAGGGGATGTCTTATTTTTCCATGAAGAAGAATACGGTACACATTTATTGTTAAATGAAAATAAAGGAAATTTATTACCTGTATACGGTACGGTAGTACGGTAGTTGTCAACACAAACCAGACAAACTGTGAATCCTACACTATCAAGAATTTACTCATTTATTCAATGACAATCATGTCATCATCTTCTGGAACATCATCATAACAATCCAATTCCTGAATTTCCTGGTGAATTCCTTGTGACTCCATTTCTTTCAGAATCAGTGGACCAAATTTCTTATGTTTAGCCTAGGGGGGCCTTATTTTCAGAGGATGCCTTATTTTCGGGGAAACACGGTAGTAGCCATCATTTTTGGCCCGAAGTCTGGAAAGTTCTCTTTCCAGTGAGATGGGCAACATGTTGCCCCAATGTCCTCCATGTCCCTGCTCCTCAGACAAGACCTCCTGCTGCCGCCTGAGTCCCTCTCAGGAGGACATGTGAGTCAGACCCCCTTCCACGTGGGCCTGCTGGTCCCCATCAGCGAACTCCTTCCACACACAGCCGTCTCCCCACTCCGTCCAGCGCCAGCAGCGGCCGGCGTGAGAGGGCGTCTTGGCTCCCATTGGAAGAAAAACAAACTTTGCAGAAAAAGAAACATTTTTTTTTTTAAGTCCTGTGGTTTTACATTTAAGACCTAATAGTTTTCCTTTATTTTTTTTTCTCCAGATACCACAAATCTTCTGCTGGAAGGAGAAGAAAGGGCAAAGAATCTTCTAGATTGTTCTTCCATGCCAACATGCACCAAGATGGCCACCTTCAAAGGCCGGGCTCCTGTGTCTGGGCTGCAGCAAGGAGCCCTCCTGACAGTCCTCTCCTTCCCATTCTCTGAGCCGGTCCTTCTCCTCATTTCCTCGGCTCTGGAAAGGCCAGCCGAGTGACTTCTCTCATCCGCTCCCCTTGCTCCCGTGCTGCAAATGTAAGGACAGACACCGGCCTAAATGTCAGAGACCCAGACAGGCTTGCCTGCAATAAGCCTGTGACATTTTCACTCCCAAGTGCAGTCACCTCCCAGCAGTGAGGCTGCCTGGCCAGAGGCCATTCCGTTCCAGTGACAAGTCCTAAAATAGGAAGCCGGTTCTTAGAAAAACACAAACCATTGCCTTTGAGACCAGCCTCCATTCCACCCCTCTGCAACCTTGGCAGCACGGGGAAGAGAAGCCCCGAGCGTCCTTTCAGCAGCCCAAGGCCCTGGCGAGGGAGCCGTGCCCCAACACAGCACCTGTTGGCTCATCCTGAGCCATGGCTGAGCCAGCCTGTGCCAGGCAGCAGGGGAGGCTGGGGGAGCAATGACTGAGAGATGGCATGGGTGAAGTCCCTTCTGCAAGAACTGCACATAGTAGGGGCTCTGTTAATCTCTTTCCCTTTGATCCAGAGCTCCTGAAACGGCCCGGTGGCTTCAGGAAACACCCTACATGTCAGACAATATTCTGTGCATGCTCTCGCTGGTGAATGACAGCATTCACTCTCAGGGTCAAAGATCCCAAAATGCTAAGAATCACTGGGTTTTTCTATTTAACTTTGTAATGAGAGTCAAACTCTTTGGAGGCAAAGACCTGCCTTATTTGTCTTGGTCTCGTCACAGCCTAGGAAAAACCCACTGGCATTTTTGGACATTCAGTGGAATTAATTAATTAATTAGCTTACTAACTACTTAATTAATCAATGACAAGTAGCTTATTCCTTCAAGGAATTCAGAGCTTGTTAGAGGAGATACACAAGAAATAAATATAATGCAAGGCAGAAAATGATGGAAGTCCAAAGAAATGAAAAAAAAAAGGAGCTGCAGAAACTCTGCGTAGACACAAATTCCTCTGGCAAGGCCGGGGAGGTGGAACGCCGGCTGAGCTGAGCTGGGACGGCGGGTGGGATGAGGGGAGGAGTTCAGTCAGTAGAATGGGCAGACAGCTGGGAAGTCATTTCAGGAAACACGGTGAGAAAAAGAATCACACACTTTAGAGACACACGAACACTTTTTTTTTTTTTTTAACTGTGGTTTTGTATTCAGGGCCTAATGGTTTTTCCTTTTTTCCCTCATACAAGCTGTCCATTTTGGCAAGAGGAAAGAATATGTTCAAGGCAGGGGTGGGAAAGAGGTTTGGAAAGAGAGATTGAAGCCAAATCCTGGGGGGGCCTCGGATGCCAACCTCCACGAACCCAGCTCTGCGGTGGCAGAGAGGTTCGGCGTGGGGAGGAGGGGGTGAAGGCCGGCCTGCCCACCCGCCCCGGGCCAGGGGTCCAAGAGCCCAGGTGAGGGAGGCTCAGGTAGACAAGGCCGGGGAAGCGTGGATGGAGAAAGGAGACAGATGTGACGAAGGGAAGGGGATCAGGAAGCTGGCAAGTGATTTCACAGAGAGGGTGGTGAGGAAGAAGCTATCCTCAGAGAATCTTCTGATGTTCCCCAGAGAGAGCTACTGTCCATTTTGTATAATCAAATACTGGTAACAGTAAATTTTAAAAGATTACATTGAACTCAGTTATAAGAATATATAAAGCAGGATTTAAAAAGATGAGCAATTGCCCAGGATGGGAATGTCTGGGAGGGGGTTGAGTGGGAGTCAACTGGGGAAAAAGAAGACATATGTAAAGCTTTAGACAATAATAAATAAAAAAAAATGAGCAAGACTAAATAAATACAGAGAGTAGGCACAAACTGGTGCCTTTCTGTAGTCTCACTGGGGCTCAGTGCTTCCAAACCCTCTGATTTCCTCCCAGATCCAAGTGCCCCATCCGGTTGCCTCACAGCCTCTGTTCACAAAGATTCTGCTCTGAAACCCCATCCCTCACTCTTCTTCACAGCCCCTTTAGTCATGAAGCAGCCTTCCCATGTGATGGCAGTGATGCTGACAGGAGGCAACAGTATCTACGGGTCTCCAAGCCAGCGTTATCACAATCGTAGACACATGGTCCAGACCTAGACCTCCCAACCCTTTCTCTCCTTGTGTTACATATGAAGCTCAATTCCACGCAATAATAGTAATAGCAGCTGCCACTACTATTGTTACATGGCAGGCACTGCTCTGAGCATTTGCCACATCCAAACTCATTTAATGCTCACAAAAATCCCCACTGGGTACTGCCATATTGTCACAGATGGTGAAACTGAGGCACAGGCCTTGGCTAGTAAATGGAGAGCCAAGATACAACCCTGGGATGTCTGTCTTTGGAGCCCATGTCCCCAACCCCTACTCCTGACTCCTGTCATTTAAGACCCAGCTCTTCCCCAACTCGCTCTGATGTGCTGCACCAGTGGAGGGTATTACTCGCAAGACTGTCCTGAGAAAGAGGTTAATAGGTGATTTTTCTATGCCTGCCATAGTCCTATGGATACCTGCTTTTTAAAATGCTGGAGGAATTGTTGAATGGGAGTTAACTTTGGGGGAGCAGGTGAGTAGCAGCTCTCCATATCCTGCTCCTTATACTCCATAGTGGCCTGAAGGAACTAGGCACAGAAGCACTCACTTTGTGCTTCCATATGCCAATCTGAAAAGTGGGCATAGAAAGGGGAAATTAACACAGGCCCACAGGCCCACAGGCCCACAGGCCCACAATGAGAACACGAACGAGACAAGTCTCAGAGAGAAGCATCAGTGATTTGCCTATTCGAGACAAGTAAGATCTTCTCAAGAAAGGAGACACAGCCCTAACAGGTTTGGCACATCCTCAGTAGCAGGTGTGCAGGTGTGCAGGGAAGGGGATCAGGCAACTGATCAATGTTTCTAACTCTCTATCCCTCTTCTTTCCTCTCTGTAAAAAAATCAATGAAATATTTTTTTTTAAGAAAGAAAAGAAAGGAGACACAAATCTTTCAGAGGGAACTCAATTTTTAATGCAAAAGGAGAAACACAATAATGGAGAAAACCAGGCTAGAAATGGAGAGATCCAGGTTTTAGTGCTGGTTCTGCCATCTCCTAGCCATGTGATTGCAAAACAAGTCTGTCTTCCATGGTGCGCTTGGCCCAAAGGTCAATGAGAATAGTCTTTATTTTGTGTCCATGGCTTTGCTCCTTACTGCCTTCACCAAACTTGTCCATCATTTGAACTTCTAGTTATTCTTCAAGTGCCTCCCAGAAGGTGGAATTCGTTTCTCTTCCACCTGGTGCATGGAACACTCACTTATCTCTCTCTCTAGGGTTTCTGTATTTTGCTACCTCGAATCTATAATAATAAAAGCATAATATGCTAATTAGACCAGACATTCTTCCAATGTCCTTCCAGACGACCTTCCAGACAAAGCTGGGGCTGTGAGGGAAACCCTGGTCCTAGGTGCCTGCCGGCGGCCAGAGGGAAGCCCGGGTTCCGGGTGCCAGAGGGAGGCCAGTGCCGGCAGCTGGGGGAAGGAAGGCCTCCTCTTGCTTGAATTTCATGCATCAGGCCTCTAGTTTTATATATTTGTTCAAGAAAGTGTGAACTTATGTGACATAATCTCCTGAGCACCTACTACATGCTACAGGTTGTACTCGATGCCGGGAATATAATGAATAAGAGAGATTGTTATGAGGCTGAATTGTGCCCCCCAACAAGATAACTTGTTGCACCTCAGAACATGACCTTATGCGGAAACAGAATCAATGCAGATGCAATTAGATAAGCTGAGATGAGGTCATAAGAGACGAGGGGGGACCCCTTATTCCAATATGACGGATGTCCCTATAAGAAGAGGAGACACAGACACACAAGAGTGTCATGTGATAGCAGAAGCAGACACTGAAGTAACGAGGAATGCCAGGGCTCCCAGAAGCTGAAAGAGGCCAGGAAGGATCTTCTCCCAGAAGCTGCAGAAGGAGCATGGCCCGCCAACACCTTCATTTCAGACTTCCCAGGCTCCAGAAATGTTGACAGAATAAATCTCTGCTGTTTCAAGCCACCCAGTTTGTGGTACTAAGTCACGGCACCCCTAACAAGCTAATAGAGAAAGGTTCTCCACTTTCAAGAACACAACATAAACAGCTAATTACAAAACAGCATGGAAATGTGGTAGTAAAAAAAAAAAACTCTGTGGAAGCACAGGGGGCATGGCATGTAACTCAGTCTTGGAGAAAGATCAGGAAAGGCTTCTCAGAGCAGGCACAACTGGAGTTGGGTTTTGAAGGATGAATAGGAGTTCTCTGGGGAAAAGAGCACTCTAAGGGGAAGGAACAGCAGCACTGTATGTGTATCCTCCCCATCTCTCCTGCTGGAATGTGGTCCCTGGTGACCTTAGCACAATGGTTGGCCGTGACAGATGCTCAGCACATATCTCTAGAACTTTCATAACAACTGGACTCTCTAGCCTAGAATGAGAGAGGAGCAGAGGACAGAGTGTGGGTGGCTGCCACCTAGGGACAGGAAAAACTGAAATCACCAGACTCCCCAAATTGAGAGCAGATGGAGGGCGGCAGCAGAGGCCAGAGAAATGAGGCAACGCAAGCTGGGCTGACTTTAAAAAAAAAAAAAAATTAAAAAAAATAGGTTGTTCTCTAGGGCTCCAGCTCAGCTGGGAAGGAAAGCAATTTATGGCCAAAGGAAGTAGGCTGACAGTAAACAAAAATACAGTGACCCCTGAGTCCCCACTGGACAGAAGATAGATGGTGCCGTCGTAAAAATGAGATTAATTTTAATAAGGGCTTTCACCAAGCAGCAGACCCTGGTGGCCAGAGGCCTGTCGAGGGCTGATGACAGGCAGCGTTGCTGATGGATGAGGCTGACCCTGTGAGCTGAAGACATGGGGAACATCGGAAGCCTGGGACCGGCCCTGGCTGTGGATTGGGCAGCTGCTGTTTGTGCAGAGTCTTTGGCGTAATGGTTGGTATTCTGCATCTGGATGCCCACAGACTAAATGTCTAAACTGTGGCTCATCCCTCGCTGGGGCAACAATCCCCTGTTCCCTCAGCTTGCACACCTCCCAGAATGAGACACTCACTACCTATACAGACTATGGAACAGCACTCTTTATGGGGTCCCTTGGAAAATGCCTTTGGCCTGTTTCCTTTGCCACAGGACAATCTTGCAAAGACTGTGATCATTCTTGATTCAAATCAGCAGAGTTCTGTTTCATAAACACCGTCTGAGAACTCCCTGTGCAACAAGATTAGGAGAAGAGAGATGGTTAAAAACTGATTCCTCCCTCCAAGAACTTTCCACAGAAAAAGCAGACAGTGCCCTGACCCTGACAGAGGTGTGAGTCCTGAGCCTGGCTACTGACTGAGCCTGACACTGTCCTGTCTGAGCCCTAATCCTCCTATTGACTCAGCCTTGATCTTGGATAGCTAACCAAGCCCTGGTCCTAGTTATAGGTTAAGACCTAGGCCCAACTCAGACGGGGCCTCAATGCAGCCCAAATCCTAACCCTTTTATACACTGATCCTGGGCCCGATTCTGACCCATAGCCTCACACACAAGTGACTATTATTGTTGGATGGGGGAGATGGCCAACGATAATGTGTAAATGGCTCAGTGTGGCTGGAGCAATGTCCAAATCCTTGACGCTCGAAGCAGACACACTTAAGTCACAGCACTGCGTGAGGCACAGCCTCTGCCCCTGGAAACACACACACGTCGGTATTCCCTCCACAGCCCATGCTTGTCTGACCACAGTGCTGGGTCACCGGGTCGATCGCTGTTCATGTGCACGCCCACCCACTGGCCTCTGCTCTCCTCAAGAGCAGAGACTGTGTTTTTCGCTTGTGGGCTGGGCTGCTGTCATGGAGCCTTTCCTTCTGCCTCACTCCTGAACACCTACTATGTGCTGGGTCCTGGCCAGGTCACAGAGACACAGAGACCAGAAACCTATAGCCAGGCACAGACAACCGGCAAGGACCTTATAAGGCCTTTAATCATTTACTTAATCAACATACCAAGGAGAGGGATCACCTTGCAGAGAAATGGAGCCCCAAGGGGTTCATGAGCTGAACACCTGCCAAACAAATAAAACCAGCCTCATGATTTTCCAGCACTCACCCCCTCCCTGGCATCAGACAGCCCAATTTCTTGTCAGCCATTTCCCCGATTATGTATCAATAGATGTCACACGATCAAGTCCTGGCTCCCAAGAGAGCGTTTGAAAAGTCAAAGATGTTTGTCTAATGCAAACCGATGTCATGTCGGGAATTAGTTTGACTAATAGGCCTTTAATTAGATCCTTGTGAGGTCTGGGACCCAAGCAGAGGCTTCCCAAAGTTTTCCTTTAGAAGATAAACTATCCCTTCCCCCAGATTGCCACCATAAATCTCCTCTCCAGTGTGCACGCAGAATGGCAGAGCAAAGCCCAGGTCTGTCTCTCCTGCCAACCTAAAGAGTCGTGTGCCCAACCGCCCAAGGGTTAAGTGCCCGGGAGCCTCTTGCAGGCCAGATCCCCTAACTTGAGGAGCTGGGGGAGGTGCCCAGCCCGTGCCATGTGCTCTGGGTGGGAACCACAACTTCTCACCAGGGCCAGGGAGACATTTTCCTAAACAGCAACAGGAAATGTTCATTCTGTCAACCCAAATAACCCTTGCAAGGCCAACTCCAGAGCAGAGCAGAGAATCGGTTGTGATCACCATCCTTTCTCTCAGGAGAAGGAACCTGGAAACTGAGAGAAGCCTGCGGAATGAGGTCATCATGCCACCCAGGCAGGCAGACGGGATTTCACACAAAATAATGTGGGGAGCCCACCGGGCATGGGGCAGGTGCTTAGCACATGATAATGTTGTGATTCCTGCTGATTCATTCCTCCACCGTGAACTTACTCAAGTCATTTTTGAGTACACACAGCGATATCGGTTGCCCTCCGAGTGCGCTCCAAGGCCTGGTACCAGCTGGCCCTGGCTGTTTGGTTACCATTTTGTGATGAGTTTTCAGAAATTGAAAGAAAGCTATTAGAAATGTTTATCGATAGGTGGCATTGCCATGACAAGATTTATTGTCGTTCACAAAGGTATTATTGATCAGCAAAAGATTGAAGATAACAGGTAGTGGTTTGCCACAAAAAGTTTGAGAAGTGGGGGCATGGAAGCTTCTGGGATGGCTCTTATTACTATCACATTGTACAGAAGAAACTGAGGCTTAGGGTGATTCACTTGCCCAAGTCCAACCACCTAAGTGGTCTAGCTGATCCTTGCCCTAAAGCTTTGTTGCTTATTGTCACTCTTCCAGAGCTAAGAAAGTCACTTGGCTGACCTTGATCTGTTAATTTTTAAAAAGCTCACAGTGATCAGAGACAAAACCATGGGTATCTTGTCTCAGCTCAGCAATCAACTCACACAGTGAGACATTTCCTCTTTGGAGCCTCAGTTTCCCCACATGAATAAAGAGGGGGTAGCCCTCAGTTGTCTTGAAGACCTCTTCTCACTCTGACACCCTGAATCTGACCATCCTCTCCTTCAACAGAAAGGAAGCTTTGAGGTCATGTGGCCAACCTCCCATCCAAAACCTGGACTCCCGAAGTCCTTGAATCCTCCCTGTGCTTGGCCACTACTAAATAGATCTGGTTCTCAGGCTAGCCCCTTCCTTCCAAGGGCTTCTTTCATGAATATCAGGCAGGGTCCCTCTGACATCCTCAGGATTCTTGCCCCTGGAGTATTAATCACCAGAGATGGGCCTTGCTTTTGTTCTCAGATGCTTGGCCTAGAGCCAATCTAGGTGTACCTTACACCTTAAGAGGGAATTCCAGCCAAAACTGGTTTGGCTCAGTGGATAGAGCATCGGCCTGCGGACTGAAAGGTCCCAGGTTTGATTCCAGTCAAGGGCATGTACCTTGGTTGAGGGCATATCCCCAGCAGGGGGTGTGCAAGAGGCAGCTGATCCATGATTCTCTCTCTCGTCGATGTTTCTAACTTTCTATCCCTCTCTCTTCCTCCCTGTAAAAAATCAATAAAATATATTTAAAAAAAAAAAAAAGAGGGAATTCCATCATCCACCCAGAGCAGTGCTCACCTCTAGCACATGAGAATGAAAGAACAACTATAAGCCACTTGCATTTTTTCCTCTGGGGAAAGCAGTGAAATTCCTTTTGTCTTCAGACACTCAGATATTCAATCCCCTTTTATTTCATCCTTTTATCCTATCCCTTCAGGGGCTAAAGGCCTGGAAGGCTCCTATCTCCTTTTTCAAGAGTCCCAGGGGGGCAGGAGGACTACCTAACAGCTCCCCCAAGGCCATGCTGGCAAGCTGTACTGAGCCCTGGCTGAGACACAGGCTGTGCAGGACGGTGCATATGTGATGTCAGGCCGTAAAGGCTGACTCCTGCCACACCCTATCATGTACACAACTTGCTCTAGTGAAAGCTGACCCAAGAGACTCCATTCAACCACCCACAAGTAGAGGAAATGAGCTAGAACAAAAGCTGACCCATCTATGTGGCCTGCCACCCCCCTCGACCTCACACTCCCAAAATAATGACTCATCAGTAAAGCTGTCTCTGCAACAATTGATTAGAAAGTGGAAAGCCCAGTCTCTGTCAATGATGAGTGAAATGATCAATTATAGACTCAGGGAATCCTGGAAATGTGGAAACAAGTAGAATTGCAGAGTAAGAGAAACAGAAAATCATACAGCAATATTTCTTGAACACCTATGAGATGTCAGGCCTTCAGCTGGCGACTGGAGGCTTCCAAGCACAAGGAAGTTTAGAGTTAGGGAATGCTACAAAATTAGTGTCATGGACTTTTAGGGTATTATAATTTTTAAAAGTATCAAATAATAGAATCACAAGACATTAGACAAATAAGATCTAGAATCCCAGGACCTTGGGACGCCAGAAACTTAGGGTCCCATAGAACCAACAGGGGTTGTCAGAAGTTCATGTTTCATGCTCAGGTTCAGCCAGGCCAGCCAAGCCTTAAGGCAGGCAACCAAGTTCAGAGAAAAGACAACGTTTCCACTACAATGTTAGGGGCACAGTGACAACCAGGACATGTGCCAGGGAAAGACCTAAAGAATGAGTGTTGGGCCAAATGGCATTTGTGATAAGACATGAAGTTGCCTCTGAAATGAAGACAAAGGCAGGACTCCTGATGGGATAGAAAAGGCCACAGCTGGAAGCAGACCTGGACTGGCCTCAAGGTTTGCTAATGGAGGATGTTCCAGGCCCTCACTGAAGCTGAGACAGGTCAGCCCATTCCTGGGAAACTCTGATGGGAAGAGTTTGCTTGAATGGAATTGGAATCAACCTTTCTATCCTATCTTGGTTCTGCCCACTGCAAAGGCCAGAATGATGGAAGAGGATTTATGATTCTTTGTCCCACAAAGGCAAGGGAAATCCTGGCAGGGACAAGTTCATAAGCAAAGGCAGGAGGCATAAGGTATGTACACAGGAGGTGAACATCTCAAGTGTCAAGGGCATGGAGGGCCATTGAGAGAGAAATGATAGAATGATGGAATGGGACATTGGGGTCAAAAGACAGAGGTCCCGGTGGATCAGGTCTCGACTCTGCATGTGTCTCCCACATCTCTGCAGGGCATGGCTTACAGCACAGTGATTGCTAATTGCCTGGTCCCCAAAGGGTGCTGGTGGGAACCTCTTATTCTCTCTATGGCAGGTCCATGGAATGCCCTTTCTCTGCCCTTGGGTGGCTCAATGAGGCCCTGGAGGAGCCATGTGGTGGGCTCAAGGTGTAACGTGCAAGCTTAAGTGTCTCTAAAACAACTAGTAAAAACCCTGACCAAATCCAAACCAGATGCCCCTGGGCGTGCAGGGTTGAGAGCTGTCAGCACCTCTGCATTTTCACCTGCTCATGTGGGTTGCACCTGTAGGCGGCAGGAACACAGGAGAGCTTCAGGCTGCCCACCAAGTTCAGCCCAAGGTCTGCCAGTGTGGAGGCACTGCAGAGCCCGAGGGGTAGGGCAGCAGCCCTCCCTTGGACCAGCCTGATTATTCTCCCTTTGCTTCCCCTTCCCAGCACAGGCTATCAGAATTTATGAATGACCAGAAGAGAGGCCCTAACTATGAGAAGTTGGGAAAGCTGCCTCTCTCCTCCCAGTCTGTTTTTCTACAAGCAACACAGATACATTTAGAATGACCTCAAAGTGTACTGGATAGTTAATGCATTTAGTTGGACAAAGACTTTATTGGGCATTTATTGTGGGTGAAGCATTGGAATGGGTACCAGGAATACCGTTTTGTGGTGAACAAAACAGCCATTATTCTTGACTTAGTGTTTACAGCCTGTAGAGGTAACTGGCAACACAAACCTCCACACAAATAAATAACAAACAGTTTATGCATCAGGTTCATGCTTTGGAAAGGATATGCTAGGTGCAAAGAGAGCATCCGCAGGGCAGGGGCTGAAGGCAGCCTCTCTGAAGAAATAATATTATGCTGAGACCTGAATGCTGAGTAGGAGTAAGCCAGAGGAAGGGTGTGGGGCAGAGTGAGAGCTCTGTGCACAAGAACAGCATGTGCCAAGGCCCTGAGGCGGGGTGGGGGAGCATGTCCCCCTTGTGACCAGAGAGCAGAGAGAGCAGGCAACACATGAGACTTTGGTCTGCTGACAATGGAAAGCCCCTCTTTCCCAAAGGGCCTCCACTTGATCCTACACTTACTGTTTTAAAAGCCGACTTCAGTGGGAAGTTGAGATCATGGATGGAACTTCTTCACCTCTGGCCAGTAAACACTTACAGCATCTGAGGCTCCAGAGTGAGGAGATTGGTGTGGCCAAGAACTGCCAGAAGCCAGGATCTACATAGCCTTTCCTGGCCCTGGGCTGCCTCTAACAATTAGAATGTGCTCACCACCATCCTTGACCTCATTTGGGAGGAAGACAGATAGGACCAGGGTCCTCAGTTCCCTGACCCAGTTAAGGAAACCCAGCCCCAAAGAGGTGAGTGAATTTCCCATGCAGCAAGTCAGTGACTTGACCCCAAGTCCCGTGACCCAAAAATAGATCAGATCACTCCCAGCATGAGCACTTTATTGAGATCCCTGCCTCATGGGGATGGACAGCCTCAAAAACGGAGGTGAAATGTGCAGTGGGGAAGGGAGATTTTAGAGGTTAAAGTCAACACCAGATGAAGACAGGTATGAGACCAGAGGTGCCAAACAGAAGGTCCTGGCAGAAGGTCTGGGAGTGAAATGGAGGAAATGGGAGAGCAAATCTGCATCACCACACCAACAGCTCACCACCAGGCAAACTGCATCACCACGCCAACAGCTCACCACCAGGCAAACTGCATCACCAGGCCAACAGCTCACCACCAGGTGAGTGCGATGCTGATCACCCCTTCCTGGTCCCAAGCCTTCCCTGGGGCCACATCCCACAGCATCCCTGCTCTCTATGCCCCAGAACACATCTGCTGGGATTCAAAGTAGCAGCTCTGCCCTGAGTCTGAGAATTCCTGGCACAACTGCCGACTCCTGCAACCATCACTGCCAAGATGAAGCCCCCAGACCCCCACCATCGCCTCCAGGGAGGACACAGCAAGGGCACAGAGCCCTCCTAGGTGATCTGGACAGCTCGGAGTCTGCTGGGATGATGACCTGTGTTTCTCTAATAACATCTCTGCTGTATCCCAGACTGCTCTTTCAGCAGCCACGTCACAGTGGGGGCTGCTCTCCCCATCTCCAGGGACCTGCAGCAAACCTGGCCCCTAACAGCACCAACCGCCTGAAGTGCCCCTCCCAGCCTCTTCCTTGGTGCACAGCTACCTTGAAGATTCAGCTCAGTCATCTCCTATTCATCCCCCAAAGCTCGGAGCAGGCATTCAGTCCTCCTCCGGAAGCTGCTTCCAATCGCAGCAGGATGAGTGAGCAGCCTCTACTCTGGGCCCCTGGGGCTTCTGCCCTTCTATTAATTCTCTGTGAGCCTCTTGAGGGCAGGGTTTCCTAAAGCCCAGCACACAGGAGGTCAGTAAATGTCTATATTTCTTTCCTCCCCGTTTCTGCGATGCAAATACAGCAAAGGGCCTTGGGGCATGAAAAACAATTTTTTAAATGTATTTTTATTGATTTCAGAAAATAAGGGAGAGGGAGATAGAGATAGAAACATCAATGATGAGAAAGAATCACTGATTAGTTGCCTCCCACATTCCCCACACTGGGGATCAAGCCCCAAACCAGGGCATGTGCCCTGATCAGGAATCGAATCACAACCTCCTGATTCATAGGTCCACGCTCAACCACTGAGCCATGCCAATGAGGCTGAAAAAGTTAATTTAGAATGTGAGTAGCAGTTGTTTAAATCACCCAGCATCTAACAGAACAATATCCTCTTGACTGGATGGCATTGGAGATGCTCTCCGGGTCACTGCCGCCCCTTCCACACTCATTGCAGCCCAGATCGCAGACCCGGCCCTCAGGCCTGCAGCCTCCCCTCTAATCTTAGCCAGTATTAGTCTGGTCCAGGATTGTAAGGGATGCAGGTCGAACCTCATCTCATTCGCCAGGTGCCTCAGTGTGTGACACAACCACTCTAAACCTCACCGGTAACACAGCCGACTGCAGACTAGGTCCTTGGGAAATGTCCCTTTTCTTGCCTTCTCTCCTGGTATTCGTGGTTTTTCCTCCAAAGCCTGGAGCTAATCCTTCTCACCCAGGAAGCCTTCCTGACCTTGCCCTCCCATCTTTGCAGAACTGGAAGACACACTAGGTGGCCTCAGGCTCCCTCCAGCACCCTAGAAAGCTCCAGGGCGGGACAGAGCCGCCTCTAAGCCTGGATAAAGGTGAAATCCAGCAGTTGGGAGAGGTTATTGTTGGACCTGACACAAATGCTAAATGAAGAGCTCTCCGCCTTCCAAGCAATCTTTGCTTTGTGCTCCAAGGCCCAAAACTAACATTTTCATAATAATTTTCCAGTATCAAAGTGATAGTTTTGATTCAAGACAGCTGAAGCCTGCAAAACTGTGCGGTGGCCTCTCCCACCCTCCGGCCAAACATGTGCCTCTGTCTCTATTTTAACACCTTTGATAATCATCGAAAAATGCGCAGCCCCAGCAGTTTTCTCAGCTCTCTGACCAGCGCAGCCACCTCTGGAAGGCAGCCGGTGGTAGTCTGTTTTCCTTCTGCAGGACGCTGAGCCCTGGGCTTAGCGCTCTGCCGCCCGCCTCCCTCTCCGCATTCCACTAGTGATGTCTGCTGGAGGAATTGGCCTTTCCAGTGCCATTAAAGAAGGGGGAGCCCAAGAAACACAGTAACACAATCTCATGGAAAACTGATATAATCTTTTCAAAACTATAAAGATCGCTCACCCGGAGGAACATCTGCATGGAAAAAGAAAAAGGTTTTAAACAAACTGGAAAGGGGTCGAGTAACTTGTAAAGGCCGGAGTGTCAGGAGACTGCTGGCTCGTCCGAGGCCCGCTGTCACTCTGCAGGGGGAAGGCCATCCTCGGAGGAGCCAGCTCCCTCACCGAGAGCTCCCACCATCTGGAATTCATTGCAGGAGGGAACACTGGCGTTTGTAAGAAGAAACTGGGCCTTACAATCATTGTTCCTTGAATCAATATGGCCCAAGCCCCAAATGGAGAGTCGAAGGACAATTGGGACAGGTCAGGGGCCCGGGGTCCAGAGCTCTCACCCTTAGATGCCCCAATCACATCTTCCCAGGAAACAGGCTCAGGTCCAATTTTAGGCTTTTCTCCTAGCCAGCCATTCACCGCCCTGAGGTGGAAACTTCTGCAAAACAGAGATTTGCAAAGATCCTTTTGGGGATTTGATAGCTTTCAGGGTCAGGGGCTCAGAACAGGCTGCAGTTAATGCAGCAAAAGCTCTCCTGGAGCCCAACTCTCTGAGCACCCATGTCACCCCCAGAGGACTCACAGCACCTTTGGTGGTGACGATGAGCAAAGGTAGCATCAGCCTCTCCCAGGAAACCTGCCATGAGATGAGCTCAAGACAGAGCCAGAAAAGCCCAAACCAGCTGACTCAGGCTGAGTTCTGCCATGGAAGAAGGTAGCATGGGCCCCAGTCATGGGGTCTTAGAATAACAGGATCTCAAGACCTAACTTTCCGAGAGGTCTGGAATCTTAGAGAGCAGCAGAGAACTCGGGAAACTTTATACTTTTCCTGCTTCCCTGCTTCCAACAGAGGGCTCTGAATGCTGAACTTGCCGTGGCCTTGGGTGTTCTCATTTGCTGTGGAGGCATTAGAGCTGCTGCAGGTCCCTGAGCCTCGGGGGGGCGGTGAGAGCCATGTCAGCCCCGAGAGGCCTCCACCCCAGACAGAGACTGCCTCCCTTGGGGTAGTCAGCGCCTCTCCACCTCCTTTGTCCCCTGGAGCTTTCCTGGGGCTCTGCCCTGCTCACCCTGAGCTCTCCCGAGGAGCACAAGCTCCCTACTGGTGGCTTCAGTCCTCATCTCCATGCTTCGGGCCCCCCACCAGCTCTCCCTGCAGCCTGTCTCCAAAGTTGAGACCAAAATATTCAACTGACTACTAGAGAGCTCAACTGACTCCTTGAACTCTCACAACCTCAAGACCCAAAATGTCCCAGCCAGAATTCTCCCTCCCCTAAGTGGTTCCTCCTCAGAGAAGGCACTGCCATCTAGGAGGTGCTCCACGAAAACTGGGAAGTCATCCCTGACATCTCCCTTGCCCTTTCCTCCCAATTCCCAAGATTTCTTAGATCCGGTCACATTTTTTCACCACCCACTGTCAAGTCTAGTTAAGGGCTCACATGGGTCACTGGACCCCGCTTCAGATCCCCTACCCCGCAGCCAGGGCCATTTTTCTAAAACACATATCTTAATTGGTTTCTATCTGCTTAAAATTTTTGAATCAGCTGCAACCACTTTGGCTCAGTGAATAGAGCGTCGGCCTGGGGACTGAAAGGTCCCAGGTTTGATTCCGGTCAAGGACATGTACCTTGGTTGTGGGCACATCCCCAGTGGGGCTGTGTAGGAGGCAGCTGGTCGATGTTTCTAGCTCTCTATCTCTCTCTCCTTTCCTCTCTGTAAAAAATCAATAAAATATATATTTTTTAAAAACTTTTAAATTAAATTTTTATAGAAAATACCCCCCCCACACACACACACACACACACTCTCTGTCACTATATTAGTGCATATGGTTAGGTTATGCTATAGTTACCTAGCATACTAGAAATCTCAGAAGCTTAAAATATCAGTATTTTTCACTCACACTACATGGCCATTGAGGGTTGCCAGGAGCTCTGGTCATCGGAGTCACTCAGGGTCCCCGGCTTGGAGCAGCAGCCACCTTGAACATTGACAGTCACTGCTGGAAGAAAGATGTCCACAGAAGGCTTCACACTGGAGCCTCGGAGGGGCACATTTCACTTCCTTTCATAAGTCATTGGCCATAACTAGTCTTATGAAATCACCCAGGCACTGGGAGGCCAGGAAGGGAAACCCTCTCATATGCCTAGAAGGGGAAAGCCAGAGGGAGTCCCACAGTCGTGTGCTTCCTTCAGTGCCTGAATGCCCACACTCTCTCTGTGCCCACTGCCGGGCACCCTCCTCCCCACACTGCACTTCAGAACTACTATGCGTCCCAGGGTCTCAGCTCAGCACCACTTGCCTGAGAGGCTAGCTCTGAACTCCCCCGCTGGTGCAACCCCTCCTCTGGGCTCTAGGGCTTTGTTCACACTCAGTTATAATTATTTGCTATCGGCTTTCTTGGACTGTGAGTCTTGAATGCTTTATTACTGTATCCTTAGTACCTGCTCAAGAGCCTGTATTAAAAGATAATCAGAATTATTTAATTAATTAATTGGAGAAACAAATCACGATCCCAGCGGCTGGGAGTGAGAGGGAGCCTGAAACCTTCAGAATAAAGCCAATAGGCCTTGCTGGGTGAGTTCAGAAGGCAGACATCCATGGGCTGGTGGCACAGCGGGAAAGAGGGCCTCTGACATAGTGCCAATGTGAACAAGGATATGCCCCCCAAAGAATGATGACTACAGCTAACCCCACAGCAGCCAGCAGTCTGTCAGTCTGTGGGAATCCCTGCTCCCAGCTGTCAAGGGTGAGGAGAAAGTGGGGTCCAGGCCAGTGGCCAGTGACTGAAATAGACTGCCTCTGCAAAGCCAGAGCCAAAGCTACCCGCCCCCCTTATCTTTCCTGAGCCCTCTCTTCCCTTTTCCAGCCCTTCACCTGCTCCAGGATGGCTAACAAGCAGAGCCCTTCAGTACACTTTACATCTTGGAGCTGGGTACCCTCCAAGGGCAGAGATGTGTGTCTCTGACTCCCAGACAATTAGCACAGTGTTTGGCACGTAGTAATAGCTTGATTAATGCTTGTTGCATCTGACTCCGATCCACTTCCTATTCTCCATGCCCCCAGGAGAGGTCAGCTTCCCTGGTACCTGCTGGTCCTCTGGATGCCAAGACATTGGCATCTGTTGCCTCCCCAATGCATCTCTGCCCCACACTGAGGTCTCTAGGAGCAGACAAGGATGTGTACACTGAGTGCCCAGATTTCACCCCCTCAAGCTCCTTGAATCTCAGCCAAGTCACTTTGGCATCCGAAGCCAGTGGGCCAGCCTCCAGGGCATCCCTTCTGAGGCCTCCATGGCCAGACAGGAAACAGGGTCTGTTCAGTGTAAATGACGTCAGGGACTCCAAGCCGAGAGCCCCAGGGACAGCATCCAGGCACTTGAAGGGACCCACTATGGACTGTGGTCAGAGCCCAAGGGCCTGGGGTTTCCAGTGATTATCTTTATTCTCTCTCCTCCCTCCCACCACCCCCCAATTCGATCAATCACCAAGACTTGCCAGGCCTGCCTCCTAAATGTCTCTGGAATTCATCCACTCTGCTGAATTGCCCCAACAGCTCTCACCCACACCCCTGCCCTAGCTCATTCCCCACACTGCAGCTAGACTCATTTTTCTAAAGCCCAAAAAAGCTGAGGTCACACACACCCCTTAAAACCTACCCTCTGGAGTCAAGATTAAGACCTACAGTATTCTCCATGTTCTGGCCCTGGCTCCATCCCCACACCCCCTCTTCTCTTGCCATCCCTGCCATCGCATTCTCCATTTCAGTCATATGTACTTATAAATGTACAATATTTTCTCCACTTTGCAGCTTTGCACATGCTGTCCCCTCTACCTGGAACTCTTCTCTCCTAGAAAAGATCTACCCCTTTGAAACTTGGCTCAGCCTTCACCTCCTCTAGGAAGCTTCACCTGAACTCCTACCCCGTAAGAATCAAATGCTCTCTCCTGTCCCCACAGCCTCCTGGGCTTCCTCCTAATATAACAGTTTTCATCATACCATATTTTCATTCATTCATGCACCCACATCCAGTATCTAGCTGGCCAAAAGTATCTTTTGAAGAAGAATGAGAGGGAGGAAGGGGTAAGTAGCTGAATCCATCAAGGATAGCTGAGTAGGAAAGATGGAAAGCTGGAAGGAGAGGGAGAAATCTCTGAGGACTGGGTGATCTGTGAAGGCTTCCTGGAAGAGGATGGCTTCAGTACAGTGTAGAAGGACAAGAATGGTTTTATTAAGTGGAGAATAAGGCAGGAGAAAGGGGCAGCCAGCTTGTTGAGACAAGGCTTCAAATACCAAGCTAATGAGTCTGGACTTTATCCTGAGGTCAAAGGGGAAGTATTAAAGGATTTCAAGCAGATTATAAGGTGATGCTTATAATGAAACCATGATGAAATCCCTAGGTTAGAAGGGCCTCCATGGCTGTGGTGTAGTGTGTGGAGACCAGTTAAGAGGCCACCCCAGACACTTCAGGAGGAGGATGACAACAGGCAGCAGCCTTGAGATGGAGCAGATGGAATGAGACCCAGAAATGGATTTGGGACGTACTTAGGAGGAAGAACTGACAGGACACATAACATATTAAAGCTTCAGGTGGGATAAGGACCAGTAAGCAATGCTTCTCCTGATGCTTAACAAGGGCCAGAGCACATAATAGATGTGAAGTTCAGTTAAATTTACTTAAATTGAGGTGATCGCCTTCTTATCATAATAGGACAGGTATCTCCACCCCCAGAAGACCAAGTCAGTCCCAGCTCACCTGAGGCTATGCTGGGACGAGGAGTGGCCCGACCACAGTCCTCAAAGTGGGCTGCCCATAGTATGAAGACTTGGAAGCTCTGTCCAAAGCCACGGAGTGGACAAGCTGCCCTCTTGAGGACCCAGGCTTTGTTCTCTGATGGGATCCTGCGTTTGTTCCCAGTTTAACTGCCAAGAAAAAGGGCCTGGGTGGCCCTTGCAGACAAAGGACAGAAAGGGCAGAGATGGCATTGCTGGTGCCCTGAAGTCAGACTGTGGAATCCAGGGTGATGCCCAGAGCCACTTGGCAGTTGTATGAGAAAGTTAGATAATAACAAAACACACTGGCAGTAGGAGGCATCCCACCTGTTAGCTCAAAAGTTCAGGATTCCACCCAGGAGATAAGGACTGAGAGAGTTCTAAGTTCAAGGCCAGCACACAATAGGTTCTCAATTTCTAAGATCAGACAGACCCAAACTCAAAGCATCCAGGATGCAGAGAAGTAGAGAAGCTGGTTACTGTGAGTCTCTTCCTGCTCACCCATATGCCTCACCTCCCACCTCACAGGCAGAGCACACACTTAACTGGGCCCTCCATGCCCCTCCTCTGTCCTGGCTTCTGTTCATGTTGTTCCTTCTTCCTGGAACATGGTTGGAATTCCCTACTTTCTCCAGCTTAGATGTCACCTTCTCCAGCAACCCCTCCCTGAGGCTGGAACCACAGTTGTGCTCTCACAGCCCCCAGTTCTGGCTCCTCTGACTCCCTGTACGCTGACACCTCTCCTGCTGAGATCTAGCTTCATGCTCCTCCAGTGTGCCCGGTTCCCTACCTCCCTGGCCATCTTTCCTCTTCTCTCCTTACCCAGGCAGGGTTCACTCTTCCTGGCTTATGACAAAGGTCACTTCCTTAGATGCCATCCTGGACTGCCACCCCATACTGGGATGGGGTCCCTGTGATAAGCTCCCTTAACCCATTGACCATTCCCTTGACCACTGAAATTATATTTCCCTATTATTCCTGATTCTATGTGTGGCAGTGAGGCCCAGCAGTTTAGAGCATGGACCTGAAGCCAGACTGCCCAGTTCACATCCAAGCTCTGCCACTTGCCAACTCTGTGGCCTTGGAATGGTCCCTTGACTTCTCTGTGCCTATGTTTCCTTATCAGTAAAGTGAGGATAATTAAATCACCTACTCCATCGGGCTGAGGTGAAGTTTACATTCATAATGGACAAACGACAGGTGGCAGTCACTGGGGCTGTTCACAGGTACCCTGGTTCTCTCTTCCTTTGGGAAGATGGCAGGACTGAACTTCCCACCGCTTTAAGGTCTATCATGGCCATGTAACTTACTTTGTCCAATGAACTGTGAGCCCAGGAATGTATGCCACTTCCAGGAGGATGCCTAAGGAGGCACTGCAATTAGCCATGTCCCCTTGTCCTGCCTCTCCCTCAGCCTGGGTTCCTGAGTTAGGAGATTGTGCTGTGCACCTCTGCTGACTCATAATAAACATGTGCTATGAATGAGAAATAACCCTTTGCTATTTTAAGCCATAGGGAGTCATTTGTTACTGCAACATACCTCTCTTATCCTGACTGATAGAAGCATTTAGAATGGGGCTTGATAGAGAATAAATTGTTAGGGCTGCCTATTATGATTATGTTTATGTGTCTGCCTCCCAAACTTAAAGAGTAAGGCTGGGCTTTCTCTCATTCACTGTGTAGCCCAGATTCTGGCACAGTGCCCAGCTCATAAAATTTGCTTAATAAAATACTCATTGATCCACCTACCAGTTGATTGTCAGGCAGGAGCTCTACTGAGCATGTACACACACACACATACACACACACACACACACCTGGCCAGTGGATGATAGGAATCTAGCTGTGTCCAGAATCTAGCTGTGCCTGATCAGTGGATGATAGGAATCTAGCTGTGCCCAGAACCGCTCCTGTGCATTGCCATAAATCCCAATGGGGCAGTTTCTTTTGAACAGCCCCCAGAGTTCTTCCATCCTAGCAACGCCTGTCAGTTGTGATGGAATAATCTGGTCTTGCCAAGGCTGTGGTCTGGCCCATCTGCTGAGGCTCCATTGTGGACATTCCTCCTGGCCTGGCACAGTGGGCGGCCTTTCCACCCGTTCCAGGTGGTTTTATTTCACTAAGGAAACCCAAACCACTCTGGGTCTGAGAAAATTCTAGATTTTGATAAAAGGAATATGGAAGCATCTTGCCAAATCTCCATCCAGTAAATATCCCAAGAGGTACTAGTCCGTGCTTGCATACCCCTGTTAATGGGGACCTCACTACCTGGAGAGTTTTAGCTCAACCATGGGGTAGTTCTGACTGCCACGCTCTTCAACATGTATGGCTGGCAGCTATGTGTCTGTAACCTCATCCTAGCCTCCAGAGACATGCACCACTCAGAGTGTGAGCCCTTTCTCTGGACTATGACAACTCCACAAGGCAGGGGGATCACACTCTTCAGTCACCTTCATTTCCTCGTTTTCTTTTCAAACATTCTCAACTTTCTCCTTTACCTGGATTTTCTTTCCTTTATCTTTGAGATTTAATGAGGAAGCTCTCTGAATATCCCATTTGTGGGATTTTTGTCCATGTGTATTTTGGCCTCAAAATATGGGCTGGTCCTCTGGGCAGCCATTGCCCAGCAGGCTGGAGGACTAAGCCTCAGCATGCCTCCCATGGTCTGCTCCTGTGCCAAAATTAGTCACCATAAACTCAAATCCAACCACAAGGAACTGTTGAAGTAAGATGTTGATAGTTGTTCTTTTAAGAAAGGTGTAAAAGGCCTCAAAAAAAATGTCTCTGGGAGAAAAGCCATGCATGGGAACCTTGGATGGCATTCAAACTACAGCCCTGATATTAATTTTGTGTGATTCTAAGTTAATCCCTTCACTTCTTAGGACCTTAATCTCGCCATAAAAAAAAGTCGTGCTTAGTAGTCTTGCAATGTCCTCCTGGCTCAATCAACCACCGACTTCTTGGTGTGAATTAGTACCTCAGCTTAGCTGTAGCAACTGCTGTTGACCATTTCCTCATTCTTAAAATTCTCTCTTCTCTTGGTTTCTGGGACACTGCTCATTCCAGTTCTCCTGCTGTCCTCTTCATAGGCCGCTTTCTTTTCTGATGTCTGAGCATAGTTGATTTCCCAAGGTTCTGTCATCTCCTGGGTAGCCAAGACGGGGTTTGTGGCCTCTAAAACCATTGTCCTCTCTGCTGGGCCCTGCTGTCTTTTGGAGCTTCATATTGGGCAAGCTGTTTCTGAGGCCAATCTCTTCACTGATAGACTGGAGGGCTGGTCCATCCCCTGTAGGCTGGTGAAATTTGGGGAGTGCTGGGACAGAAGCTTTCAGAACACCAACCTTGCAACAAGCTTTGTGCTCCCCGATAGGAGGTGAAACAAGAGTGGACCACCCATCCTCGCCCTTCTCTCTCTTCACTGCTAGTGTTGTGTTGTTGTTGTTTTTATAGCTAGGATGCAGAGCCAACTTCAGTGGGCCACCCTGGCCTTTAACCCTTGTTAAAAGGTGGCCACCACTGAGTGGGTGTGGTGGGGGAGTTCACTGTTCTCTCCCCCTTTGCATTTTAGCTGAGAGCCCTTCATGAAGGGAGCTATGGATGGGGTGAGACACCCTAAGTCTTAACTATTCTCCTCCCCTCCATCTGTGGTTTTCAAGGCTCTCCTGCCCTTCGTGAAGGCCATTTATGCCATCATTAAGCTAACTGGACATTTTCCTGGTAGGGGAGGAGGGCAAAGGAGCAGAGTCTTTTGGGTGGGTTTCAAAGAGCCTCTGGCTTTATTACAGCCCACCCTCTCCTCTGAACCTTCTCATCCTGAAGAGCTCACCCTCCCCCCAGTCGGGGGAAATTATACCAGGTTCTAACAGGGGGTTGAAGGGAAAGCGCCTACTCTATTCATCCCAATAGCTGAGCGGACCTCTTGAACATGCATTGTGCCTATCCTGCAGCCTCCACCTCAATTGCAATCAGGTGGTCTGGCATGACCCCCTCCCCCTGGCCCTGGACAGGAATGGGCTCAGGCAATGGGCTGGCCCACAGAGTTCTCCATCCGTCCTCTCAAGGGGCTTTTGTTGAATAAAAATAGGACCCGCCACTCGACCACTTTAAACCAAGGCCAGGCACTCGAATGTGAAAATGGGGCCCAGGCTGGGATGCAGGGACAATGGCCACCCTCAATTAGCTCACTGAGGTGCCCCAAATGGACTCGAGGAGAAGCCCCAACCATAGCCCGTTCATGCATATTTATCACAAGCTGCTCCACACTGGCTCGCATGGTTCCCATGGCAGCGCTGGGGGAAGGCGGGGGCAAGAGGTGCCAGAGGCTCCCTGGGTCCTGCAAGGTTTGTGGTTCAAGAACTCTCAGGGCCACACCCCAGCAGATTGGAATCCACCCTCAACCTATGTCCCCCTGCCTTTACCTGACCTTCAGACTCATGAACCAGCACAACCTGGCAGGCCCAGGATATCGGAGAAAAGAGGCCTTGAAGAGTGATGACACACCCACTTGACAGGTGGAAAAGTTGAGGCCCAGAGCAGAAGAAAACAAGCTTTTCACGTTATCAATTTACCTCTAGGATAGGAGGAGGTCAGTGATAATAAAAACATTTATTGAAAGTTTATTAAGTGCCAGAATCTAAGCTAAGTGCTCTCAACTGTCCTATTAATGCTATAAGATAAATGCTGCACAGTCTTCACTTGAGGACACTGAAGCTAAGGAGCAGGTGTGTAGTTCTTCCAAGGTCACGTGGTTGGTATAAGTAGCAGAGCTGGGATACTCATTGAAATTGTCTTTCTCCATATGCCGGTGCCTGGCCATTAGTTAAGAAGTGAGGTAGGATCTCTGTTATTTGGTCATCAGCTGCTGGGTACCAGGCACTGTGCTTAGTGTCAAGTTCAAATTACCTTGTTCAATGTGAATAATACCATATGAGAGCTCCATTTGACAGATGTGGAAACTGAGGTCCAGAGACACGCAGTGCCCTGCCGCAGGCCACACACAGAGCTAGTAAGCAGCAGGGTCAAGATGGAAGCTGTGCATGGTGCAGGGCAGAAGTGGGTGGAGGGTTGAGGGGGGAAGAGAGCTCCAACTTGCTCTAGGGCACTTATTTCTTTCTTTTCTGGGGCTCCTGGAAAAGGAAAGCAACCTTGCCTTGCAGATTCTGCCAAGCTGTGAAAACCTTAATGGTTCCTCTGTGAGAGCACATGTGGCAGGGTTTCTCATACAAAGTCCTCTTTAAGGGCACATCCGGGGCCCTAGCATGAGTCTCCTTGTGACTCTGGGGCAGAGCTCTGAGGTTCTCCTCTCTGGAGTCAAATTCTTCCAAGGAACTCTCAGTATTAGCTAGTGAAGGTGGGCGAAGCTGCCTCCCCTGCCTGGCATGGCAGCTGTGGCAGTGAGAGCCAGGGTCCCATTTAACGCTTTTATATATATATATATTTTATTGATTTATTCGCAGAGAGGAAGAGAGAGGGATAGAGAGTTAGAGACATCGATGAGAGAGAATCATCGATCAGCTGCCTCTTGCACACCCCCCACTGGGGATGTGCTCGCAACCAGGTACATGCCCTTGCCCGGAATCGAACCCGGGACCTTTCAGTCCGCAGGCCGACGCTCTATCCACTGAGCCAAACCGGTCCCGGCCCATTTAACACTTTCTGTCCCAGTGCGCTGACCTAGCTGACTGTGCTCCTATCCCCACTGTCCCCCATGCAAGCTCTCTGGCTTCCACGTTTTTGCTCAGGCTCTTTCTCCTGCTTGGAATTTGAGGTGAGATGCAATGAGTCAAGGTGAGCTAACTGGAGTTTGATTCATTGGCTTGGATTGGGTTGGGTTGCATCTATTGAGTTTGGTTTGTGACACATTGAGATAAGGTGGGTTGAATTTCATGATCTTGAGTAAAGCTAAGTTGAGGTAAAGTAAGTTGAACTGACTAAGGTAGAAATGAATTGAAGAAGTGATATGGGCAAGCCTCAAGTTAGTAACCTCCACAGAACCCTCCAACTCTGAAAAACTAGGATCCCAAGAATCAAGAGTTCCCAAAAGCAGAGAGGATGCCCTCTTCATTCTGTCCCTCATTGGCTGCTGGACCTGACTCCTTGGCTGGAAATTAGACATAGGCATCTGGAACACTTTCCTTATCTTTTTCAGCATCTTCCTTCAGAGTCAGAGAAGAAAATGATGGTGATATCTGGTAGGAGTCAGCATAAATCCTTAAACTCCTCGACTCTCAGGAGTCTAGATTCACAGGAGTCTGAGATGCTTCTGGCAATAGAACAATAGATCAAGTCATTGGATCTGATATTCTCTCCCACCCCCCATTGCGAGGGCCTCTCTCCAGCTCCCCTGACAGGGCCACCAGCCTCTGCTCAGGGACCAGAGGCAGGACACCCACCACCTTAAGAGCTCACAGTGTCATCTAGTGGGGAAGAAGTTGGAGGCCTAGTGCACACTGGCTCCTTGGCTTACTAGTACCATAACCTGGGACAAACCACGCTCCCTGTCTAGGAGTTCTGTGAGGACAGGGCTTTGTGAGGATGAATAAGAAAATGTGCAGAGCATTGAACACAACGGTTGGCAGTGAGGCCTTCATCAAAAGTAGCTTCTCTTGCAGTGATCAGACTTTCAAACCTCAGAGAGAAAGTAGGGGAGGGTGGGGGTAAGGGGAAGAGATCAACCAAAGAACTTGTGTGCATGCATATGGGCCTAGCCAGGGCCATGGACAACAGGGGAGTGGGGATATATGTGGGGAGGGGTTTGGAATGGGAATGGGAATGGGGAGGACAATTATGTGGTATCATAATCAATTAAAAAAAATTTTTTTTAAGTAGCTTCTCTCACCATCACCAGTCCTGTAACCCCTGACTATTACTATTGTTACTTGCAATACTGGTGATTGTTTAGCAGCCCAATAGTCAGAAAATGCTCCTTCACTTCTGGGCCCAAGGCCCTAGCCATCTGATGTCCCAACCTCATCCTCTCACGTCTTCCCTTCCTTACACAGTGTCCTCCCTGCTGCGCTCCGATGCCAGCTCCCAGATGGCAGACTCCCTCTGCTCAGACTCCCTGGTGTGGACACTGTGTATGGAGTGACCTTGGACATCACTTCTCCTCTCTGGAGTTTTCACAGCAGGATCAGGCTAAATTGTTTTGGACATGGACCCACTTATCTGAACTCCATGTTTCTCCCTCTGTCTGCTCTGTAGAAATCTCTGCATTGGTTCCTGCCCTTTCTGATCAGTCCTGAGGACCTCCTCATACAAAGATCTGCATCAATAATCTGAACCCTCCACATGATCTCTTCCCAGGGAACAAGTGCCAGACCCAATGCGATCTCTGCCATGGGGGCTCACACTCATGGCCTGACTTAGCATCACTGTTACCTGACTTGGTCCTCAGGCAGGTAAAGGGTTCCTGCAGGGCCACAAAGCAGATCAAAAGCGCAAATCCAAGCCTCCTGACTTGCAGTCCAGTCCTCCACTCTCTGCCAGCAGTCCATTCATCCACTACACGGTAACTGACCACCAACTGTGTGGTAAGCATTGGTAGGCACTGGGATATCAAGGTGAGAGGAACTTGGTCCATGCCTTTGGTGAGTTTCAAGAGAGTTCCTGGAAAGACATTCAGTCATTTATTCATTCACCAAACACTTAAGTGCCTACTTTGGCCAGGTCAAAAGACCAGCGCAGCCCCAAAGCCTGGCCCCCACTCCTCCCACATCCTGGCCCCTGTGGTGGGGATGAGGCCTGCTGAACCAGCAGGCCACCCACTGCCTCCCGAAGGGACTGGCAGGCATGAGCTCATGTCTGCAAGCCCTGTGGCTCTGAGAGCTGCTCAGAGCACAAGGCCTCCTTGTGATTCTGGGAGAGATGCGGCGGGGGCTGCTGGCCCACGAAGCCCTGGGCGCTGTGCGGCTGTCAGCAGACACCCTGCTGCCCAGGGTGCTGGGCTTTGATATGGCATTAATGCGCTAATATCTTAATCCGCCCACCACCCACCAGCTGCCTGGCCACACAGCGGGGCCCTGGGGACCCGGTTTCCAAATTACATTATTGAATGTTTACCTAGTGAGCTGTCCAAAGAGTGTTTAACAGCAGCTGAAGGGAGCGCATGTGCACGGGACAGTCCCACACCCAGAGCCCTCACGCATACCACACACACGCACAGGCAGCTGGGACTCACAGACACAGGCATGCACAGAGAGCACACACAGCAAGTCCCGCAGAAACACACGTGCCTGCACATGGGCCCACATGCACCCCACACCTCAGAGACTATGTATTCCCCACAGCCGACCCGTAGCACGTACAAATACATTCCATGTGCGTTCATAGCCCTCACGTGCTCCCACCCCAGGACGCCCGCTTTTCCTCAACTCGCAGTCACCTCTGAGCAGACTCCTGCGGCTGATCCTGGGATGAGCCAGTTGATTGGTGGCAGGATGGGGTCCGAATGTGCCCTGGAAGTCACAGCTGCCAGGCCTCACCAGGCTCCCTGGCCCCAGTTTCCAAATTCAGTCACTCCAGAGCCCTTGCTGATGGTGCTATTAACAAGGCCATGGCCCTGACAACTGGGCAGGGAAAATAGGGTGGGCTTCACACCTGGCTCTGACCTCCTGCTGGATTGCTCCTCCTCACATCCACGCCCATGCCCATGCCCAGCCCAGTCATTCTTGCTGCTCCCAGCAGACCCCCTCCTTCCAGCCTTTCCAAGTGCTGTCCTCTCTCTGGATGTCCTCATCTGTCCTCCCATCCAAATGACTCAACCAAGGCGCGCTCACAGCCCCTCTCCAGGAAGCTCTCCTGCTCTACCCTTATTCCCCCACAATGGACCCTGAGGAGGTGCGGAGCAGGCATTGCCTTGACGGGAGGATGATAACAAGGCCTCCCTCAGGGAATAATTCTAAGTCACAAAGGAACCAACCAGAGGTGGCCAGTGAAGACCGTTCGGAGGAGGTGACCTCGGGAAGAACAAGTAACTGTTCTAGGCAGAGGGAGCAGAATGTGTATGAGAGGGAATGAGAGGGAATATCGCTTGGTGCATGACAAGAGCTGAATGAGCCGGGCTGAGACACGGGGAGCAAGGGCTGAACAGCACAGGTGACGCCTGAGAGGGTAATGGGCCCGGCCATGCAGGACCTTCTAGGCCATGGCCAGAAATCTGGATTTTATTTAAGTGCAATGAAGAGTTTTGGGGCTGAAGAGTGATGTGATTCGATTTATATTTTAAGAAAATCCCTCCGACAGCTGTGTGGAGAATGGGTTGTAGGTGGAGTGAGAGGGAAATCGAGGAGGCAGGTGACAGCAGGGGAGGCAGAGAGGTGGGCAAATTCAACAGGTATCCTGGGGAAGCACTGGTTAGAATCACAGATGGACTGGCTGCAGGGGAGGAAGAGGAATCAAGGATCAGGCCCAGGTGTCTGGCTCTAAAAACTTATGGATGATGGTGCCACTTATAGGGCCTGGGAGGCTGGAGGTGCCCTGCTCTAGTCAACTGCACATGACACATGAGATCGCCCAGGACCCAGAAACTTTAAACAAGCCTGGTGCTCACACCCAGACTTGCTCCCTTTCTCCCCAAGATCTGGGGCTCTCTGGACTTCCTTCTAAGAGCTGATCTCAGGAGAGAATAAGATACTCCTCAAATGCCACTTTCTCAGAGGGAATTCCCCCAGGACACTTTCCCCTGGAGGTTTGCTTGCATACTTCTAGTGTTTAAGAACATGAAGTTTTGGGCCAGATTGCCTGGGTTCAAATCCCAGCTCTGCTACTTCCTCGCTGTGTGATCTCAGGCGAGTTACTTACCTCTTCTCTATGAAAGTGCCTACTTCATAAGGTTGGTATAAGAACCAAGCAAATGCAATGCTTTGTTCCTACAGTTCTTAGAAGAGCCCCTGGCATGGAGTACATGTTGCGAAATGTTAGCAAGTACTATTGAATGATTAACTCCGTGGCTTCAGGCTGCCTTCATCTGTTAGGATACCTAGGGTCCCAATGGCCAGAATACTGGCCCTTACAAGTGGGAGCTCTTCCACTTAGTAGCTACATAGCTTTGGGCAAGTTGCCCTTTGATGGTCAACTGCTCTCTGCCCTACTTGCTTCCTAGCCTCAGGGCAAGGAATCAGTGAGATGGTGGATGGGTGGGTAGAGAAGTGCTGTGCCCGTAGGTTTCCCACAGGGGAGGGGAGCTCAGTAACCATCCTGGATGGCAAGTCCACAGGCCAAAACTTTGGGTGAAGTGCCCAGCTCTCTGGGCAGCCTCACTATTGGTTGGAAATTGTGATGATGACATTCACAATGCTTCCCCTTCTTTGAGAGACCTTTACAAGATGCTGTCACACCCCATAATCTCCTTGACTCTCACAGCCATCAGTAGGCAGGGAGCAGCTCCAGCTCTGAGGATGAGGACACTGAGAAGGAGAGGCTGACAGCCCTACAGAGTGAGTTCGGGACAGGAGCCTGAGGTGCCTCCCCCATCAGACTGCCTCCCTCCCTCCCCCTAAATCCCCAGTCCCTGTGGGGCCCTGTCTTTCCAAAACTCTGGTTTAGCTTGAATCTCCCTCAGCCTCCAGTCCTGAATCTTCCCTTCTCTGGGTCTCATTTTGTCCATCTGTAGAATGGGGGTTTGGACTACATCATCTTTAAGGACTTGTCCTGCCCTTAGAGAACATGGTATCTGAGGGTTAAGATAAGGACCTGGCTTTCTCTTGTCTTCTTCCACATCTTCTCCTCTTTCTTCTTAAGAAACTCCTCAGACCTGGAATTGCAGGGCCAGGATTCCTGACCTCCTTCTCCTTGGGTACCCACACGGGCCCAGCCTTTTCTGGAAGTGCCTGGGTGATGCCACTCCCCACAGTTTTCCACCAGCAGGCCCTCGCTGGCATTCATCTCTCAGGAGTTTACCAGGCTCCAGACAATTCCAGTTTAGCCCTTGGAAGAGAAAGTCAGAAGAGAAATGGAAAAAGAAAAACAATGTCCCTGCCCCCAGCCATACATTTTTATAACCCTCTCCAAACTCCTCTGCTATAAATGGCTTAATTTTGACTGTTTTACAAGCAACTTGCCCTTAAAATGGAGGGGAGGATATGGAATATATGGGAGTCTCTCAAGAGACGGACTGCATCTCAAGAAGTGATGAAAGAGCCCACACAGGCCTGCAGGCACAATCCCTCCCACCATGCCCAGCGTGTTCAGGACTCGAAGGCAAAGCATGACATTGCAGAGTCCTGGGCTGGGAGTCAGAAGACCAGACTCCAGGCCTGAATCTGCCCTTCTATTTGTCTCATTTTGTCCATCTGTACAATGGGGGTTTGGACTACATCATATTTAAAGGACTTGCCTGTATCAGAGTGTTAAGACAAGGACCTGGAGGCCATGTGAGAATGAGAACGAACAAGTCCATGCTAAGCAGATGGGCTGTGAAACACCTGAGAAAAACTGCATGTGATCCCTGGTCAGAGTGGGGTCTATGGAGAGGGAAGATAGCAAATGGGCTGTCACTCCCCTGCTTAAAACACTTCAATGGCTCCCCATTGCTGTCAGGCAGAGTAAGTACAAACACATTATCCCCAAAGATCCTCTCCAGAACCCTCCATCCCGCACCTCACCCTGCGCTTTATGGGCCTCAAACACCATTGTGCTTAGTTTCATTCGCATGCAAGCTTCCCTCTGCACACTGGCCCGCGTATTCCCTTGGCCTGAATGCCTACTGTCAATTTTTCCTCCTCGGCGTCCCTGTTCTCTTCTCGGGATCCACCAGGTGCTACACCTGTGGGAAGCATTCAGGGTCCCCAGGTCGGGCTCCACAGCCCAGCACTCATCTCCCAGTGTCTGACTGGGAGAAAGGAGGTAGGTGCCCAGAGACTATATGTGGAATAGTCAGAGGAGTGTGGACACCGGAGAGAGGAGGAGAAAGCATCCCAGACAGAGGCATTGCACAGAGACAGGGGCACACAGGGAGACTGAGCAAAGAAGTTGGCAAGGTAGAGTAAGGTGAGGCTGGAGAAGGGCCTCCATGCCCACCTTTTATAGATATTGAGCTGAAAAATCTGGCCCAACATCATACAGCTTGGAACGCTTGAGAATTGTAATGCTAGCTCCAAAACCTTTCTCCTTCTAATGAGGACAAAAAGGGAAGAAGGGAACCAGAATCGCAGAGTTCTAGAATGTTCTAGCAAAAGCACTCTCTCTTTACCCCAAGTAGACTCGTGTTGGTTGACAGGGAAGAAGAGAGATTACCCCATTCCACAGATGGAGAGGTGGAGACCCAGGGACCTCAGGTGGCGCACCCCTAGACCACATTGCATGACAGGGCAAAGGGCAGCATTTCAAGGAGGAGGAATGCTTTAGAATAACACTGGCGTCTAAAAATAGCACCTGGCTTGGCCTGGCCAGCTCAAAGGGGTCAGGTTTTATGGTTGCCCCCATCTGCTTTTCTGGGACGGTGGGGCTCAGCCTACTCTGGTTATAGTTTTTCCATGAGCTCGGCTCAGATTTCCCTGTCCCAGCAGTGAGCCCATGGGTCAGTGCCTAATTTTCCAATGTTTATCTTTCCCATTTACAATTTCCCCATGTAAATGGCCAACTCCTCCAGTCCCTGGTGTTTCCAACTCCAGTCCTAGAATTAGGGGTGATGAGACTCAAAATGCTCTCTCACTCCCACAAAGTCCTAGAGGCATTTATGAAGGCTGTACCACCAGGACTGGACCCAACAGTCGCTACTCCCTCTCCCGGACCCACAGCCCACCTTATTGGTTTTGGTCCTCCCCACCACTCTCACAGCTCCAGGTTCGGTTGTCTCAGTTCCATCCTCAGTCACTCCCAGGCAGGCCAGCTCTAGTTGGAGCTTTGTACTCTGTTCAGGAAATAAATGTGAATATGACTCCTCCTGCACTCACAGCACCCACAGTCTCGCAGGGGACAGAGAAGAGTGTTGTCATCTCTGTACACAGTGGGTTTCAGGGATGTGGGGGACATGGAGGGCTTGGCTGGGCTGAGTTCACCTGGAGGCTCTGGTGGAGATGTCTGCTCTGCAACTTGGATGTGAGGGTCTGGGCCCAGGGGGAATAGGGGTGGTGTACACCTGGCTGTCTCAGTCCACTGTTTACGCAGGAGGGGTCCTGGTGGCACAATACAAGTGTGGGTTCCATCCACTTTTGGATCTATTCCCAGCAGTTTCCTGTATGATTGTCTCATTTCTCCAGACCCCACATGAACTTGAGTTGAGTAGAAATTCTAGCTATGTCTCTAGCCAATCCCCTCTTGTCTTTAGGGAGGAAGGCAAATGAGTAGAGAGAAAGTAAAGGCCCACAGGACATAGGTTTGGCTTGCCCGCATGAAAAGATCAGTGTGGACCTGGCAGATATGAGGCTGGGGCACCTGTACAACTGTCCTGCAAGCAGGTTGATCCCTGAGAGTGGGAGAAAGTTAAGTTGCTCAAGCCTAGTTCCTTCTCCCAAACTTGGCAATCAACCCCCAGGAGCAGACAGGAAAGAGCATCCGTGAGAGATCAGAGTAAGTATCAAAGGGAAGACACTGAAGGATGGATGTGAAGTTGGTTTGGATCCACAGTTAGCGTAGTCTATCAAAATCTTGAGAGAAGCCAGTTTTGAACATCAAAGTATCTAAACCATTTTGTTTCCTTCTCAGGACACCCAAAAGCAACAGTGGAGCCCCTCATGTTTGCATCTGGTTTCTCTGGCTCACCTGAATTTAGTCTCCACATTCTCTTAGGTCTTTTGGCTTTAAATGTTGTCTCTCATGTGCTGATGACAACCAAATCTAAGTCCATAGCCATGAACTCCAGATGCATTGTCTTGAGCATCTAACTGGCATCTCCCGCATCCCCATTCAACTCCCTATTGACCCCCAAATCTTGCCCCTCCATGGTCTTCTCACATCTCCAGTGAAAGCTCCACCATTCACCCAGGCACTCACCTAAGGATCTCCTTTGATTCCTCCATCCTTCATACCCCTCATGCAGTATATCAGAAAGCTCTTTACTCAGGAACGTATCTGCAGTCTGTCCACCTCTTTTCACCTGCAGACATCTCAGTCAGGTCACAGCCATCCTTCCCTTGGACTCTACAATAGTTTCTTGATGGGCTCTCTGCTGCCACATTGCCCCACCTCCTCCTCCAACATTCCCCACTCTGCAGACAGAGCAATCCTTATAACCATGGATCAGCTCAAGCCACACCCTTGCTTAAAACTTTCCTTTGGCTCCCACTGCAAATAACACATAACACTTAATCCAACCTCCTTGACTGTTTTACTGGTGATTTACTTGTGTTGTCCTACCAGGCACTATTTAATTCAGGCACCTGCCTTGACCTGATCTCCTTCCTGCCCTGCCCCCTGCCTTCTTTTCTGTGCTTCTATTCCAGCCTCAGGACTGAGGCAATAGCTGCTCCCTTTGCTTGGAATGCTCCTCCTCGAAAACATCATGTGGTCAGGTCTTATCTTCATAAATGTCCCCCTCCCCCTAAATCAACCTACCAAAATAGCCACTCCTCAACCAACTGAGGCCCTCCTGGTATCTTAATTCAGGGCCTTTGTCTCTGCCCACAGCTCCTGGAGAGTAGAAACCTTGATTGTCTTGTTGTCTTGGTCTCTGTTCTGACTTCCTGTGGTCAAGTGTCCCCAGCCCCTGCAAAAGAGTCAGCCCCAAGCCAAGGGACCCCATCGGTGCACGAATCTATGCACCAGGCCTCTAGTGTGTGTGTGTGTGTGTGTGTGTGTGTGTGTGTGTGTGTGTGTCCTATATAATAAAAGCATAATATGAAAATTGACCAAACGGTAGAATGACCAGTCAACAGGGGATGGGGCTGTTGAGCAGGCGACACCAGGCCAGCCAAGGCACATGACAGTGGACAGAGGAAGGGGACAGCAATGGGGGAACAGCAGCAACCAGCAGCAGTGGACAGGTGATTGGGGAGGGGGGGGACGGGCTGCTCACCGACCGCCTGCCTGGTCACCTCCTGCAGAGGGAGGCCAAACTGCAGCCTAAGCCATCAATGGGACATCCCCTGAGGGCTCTCAGACTGCCAGGCTGAGGGACTCCCCCACTGCCCCCACTGAGTGTACAAATTTCCATGCACTGGGCCTCTAGTAATGAACATAATATCTAGAGACACAAGGGATTGAGAGCCAGAAACATTTATTTGTGGTATGATAGGGAAGTTTGTTTTAATACTTCTGAACCTCAGTTTTCTTATCTGAAAACTAAGAATAATAATACTTTTCTCACAGAAATAGTATGAGGATTTCATTTCTATAAATCGCCAATGATAGTACACAGTAGGTGGGTTTGCTTGGTGTCATCTTTCATTAGTATTAGTTTTGTTGTTATCACACATCTCTTGGGTCCCTTGCTTCATCAAAACAAGCCCGGTGACTCTCTCTCACCTCCTGGTCTCACTCCTCTCATAACCCCTCACTGTGTGTTGCTGTGAAGCTAGGAAAAACCAAGAACAAGTGCTGACTCTACCACTTACTGCTTCATGGTCTTGGGCATGTGTCATGACCTCTTTGAGCTCCAGTCCCATTACTTTGAATGGTGCTGATGACAGTGCTTGCCTCCTAGAGGTGATATGAAGACTATATAAAATTGACTAAGAAAGATGCCTAGCACTGTGACAGGTGCCCTGTAGGTATTTGAAAAGTGACCATCTTGTCATATGTCTGTACATACGTAGGTGTGCACACACTCAGGCATACATACACATACATACTTACACAACTTCTCTCTTGGTGGGGTCCAATAGCTACTGATTTGAACTCTGAAGATGGAATCAATTAGAATTATTTTTAAAATCTCATCTGTTTTGATTTAACAGGATGCTTCCATTCAATGAAATGCAGCATTAGTCAATGAAAAATCAAAGGACCTGGATTTCAGGGCTCCCAGACCCCGAGGACCTCCAGGATCCATCTCTCATTATACAGGTGCCTCTCCCAGGAGCCGCCTCATCCTCAGTGAGCTCCAAGAGGAGAGGGGCTGTCTGCCTGAGCCATGCTCCTCTGAGCACTGGGACCCCTCCCTGGGGATGTAATTTTCAGTATTTGTATTTGTCTCCACTGGCCCTGCCCATATTGAGGACAAAAGCTATGACGTCTGTCTGTCAATCCAGTGCCTAACCAATGCCTGGCACAGGAAAAGGCACTAGTTGAAATGTTTTATGGGAAAATTAGCAACAATTGAAATGAACAAACTATTTAGTTGCAATAAGAATTACAACTAATATTTACTATGTCACTTGCCATGTGCCAGACACCATTTTAAGTGCTTTTCATATGTTGACTCATTAATTCTTCATAACAACTCCAAATGAGGCAGGCACCTCTATTTGGCCCAATTTTACAGATGAGAAACTGAGGCACAGGAAGATTAGAAACTTGCTCACAGTCATACACAGTAAGTACAGTAATTAGGATTACAATTCAGGCAGCAGGGACTCAGGGCCAGCCCCCCTAACCCTTACATTGTTATTCATTCATTCGTTCATTCATTCATCAAACACTCACTGGATACCCACACTGTGCCTGGCCCTGGGTGGGACTCTAGAAATGCAATGATGGATTAGACCCACTTCTCACAAGGATTTTAGACTCTGATGGAAGAATAATAGACACAGAGATGGATAATTACAGAGGGACAGGGCATGGGGGAGTATGGAAAAATTCCATGGCAAAGGTATACAAACAGAACCCACCCTGGTCAGGTCAGGGAAGACTTCTTGGAGGAAGTGGCCATTGATTATGTTGGCTAGATATGGGAAGGAAAAAGGACACTCCAAGCAGAGAGACTGTATGTGCAAAGCATAAAGGTAAGTAGGCCTGAGGCAATCTGAGAATGGCACACACCTGGGGGAGAGGGGTAGGGGTCACGATTAGGAATGGCAAACGAGGAGGCAAAGAGGCCATCAGGGTCAGGTCAGGGAGAGTCAGTGTACTCCTCAGAGCAGTGGTGATCCCAAAGGAGTGGGGATCCATGGAAGGGCCTATAGCTTTCCCGATAGGATTGCAAGATTTGGTGAATTAATTCAAGAGGATGATGGAGAATCAAATCACTGCACACAGCAAAGACTACATGTACATACCAACCATGAACACACAGACACACACACACACACACACACAGAGGCACTGTCAGGAACATGGATGTGGAACCAGTAGTCTAGAGATGATGGTTTCTAAGCTACTCTTGCTTCTGCACCCTGAGCACCATCCCTTCCAGCTGAGGGTTGTGCCCTGAGCCTGGAGGCATGTCCCTTTGCCAGCATGCTATTAAAATACAGGGTGGGGCAAACGTAGGTCTATAGTTGTTCACATAAAAAAATATATAGTCATGCAATAATTAATAAATAATAATGTAAGAATAAACTTTGTTTTACATACTCACAACTGTAAACCTGCTTCTCCCTCATGTCCATGGACATCTCCTACATGTCCATTCCCTGCACTCAAGAAGTTGGTCCCTGCCTCACAGGAGCAGTTTCAAAACCTAGAAGTAGAACTTGAAGACGAGACCGGAGGGCCCATGTCCTGAGATCACAGCCTGAGGTCTGAGAGCCCTTCCAATGCAATCTCTGGGATGCAGCTGAAGGGTTTCATCATTGTCTCTGTGGCTCCAGCCTTTTCCCCTGGATTCTGCACTCCTCTTTTTCAGACAAACACTCTAATATCATTCCATTTCATATGGAATAAAGCGTCATGGAATATTAGCAGAAAGAGTTTATTTTGCAATCAGTGGTCTCTTGGTTCAAGTCTTGAATTTGTCACCATCAGCCCCAAACATTCACTATGGTTCTTGGCTAAGCTACTTCACCTCCTGGAGCCTCACTGTCCTCTCCTGTGAGCCGGAATTAGCAATACCCACCCTGTGGAGTTAGTGGGAAGATGGTGCAATACAGAATGCAGAGCTCTGGAGGGAACCAGTGTTCTTTCCTCCCTTATGGTCCCTCCTCCTATCTCACCAGAGAGAGGCTATTACACCATGTGAGGTAACTTGTCTGTTCTCCAGTATGACGGACACCCTGTCCTCAACAGGGATGCAATGTTTTCCATTGAGGAGCCTCCAACCTTCACTTCCTGTGAGTGTGGATGTGGCTGTGTCTGACTGATGGGGCAGGTGAAATGGACCACAGGTTGGGGAGCCCCTTCCAGGGCCTTGAGATCCTTGGTGGTCTATCCTTAGGTTGGGGATCCAGCCTATCCCCCTGATGATCATGTTTTGCAGGGATTCGGTGTCTTGTCAGAGACAGACCTGGCATGGTGGGGGGGCGGGGGGGGTAAGGTAGGAGGGCCCATGAACTCATCTCTCATCAGGCTTCTGATTGAAATGCTCAGGGACTGACATTGTACTGGGGACCAGTTAGGAACCTGTGGTTTTTCTTGAGAATGCAGAGACAAATGGAGTTGGAGATATGCACAGGAATAGTCTCTGCAACATTGTTGAAAAGAGAAAAAAAAATGGGTGTAACTTAAATGTTAAGAACAGAATCGGCCAAAAGATTGAGATAATGATTGAGATAATGGAACAGTGTCATGAAATCTGACAAGGAAATTCCCCCTGAGAGGAGGCTGAGGTGTCCTCAACTGTTTCCATCCGGAGAGAGCCAGCACAGACCCAAATGGAGTCTCACTTCCTCGGCCCTCACTATTCCTCTAGTCTCTCTCTCCTCCTCTCCATTCTTAGACCTTCCTCACCAGTTCCTTTCACGTCCTTCATCCTTCTCCTTTTCAGCCCAACCCCAGGTTCCAGTCTTGGCTCAGCCACTGCCCTGCTGCACAACTCGGGTCAGACCCTCTCCCTCTCTAGGTCCTTTTTCTTCTTTCATAAGTTGAAAATCACACACACACACACACACACACACACACACACACACACACACACATACACACACACCACACCCCTGAAGAATAAGTGGTTTATTGTTTATTCTATTAACATTCACAGTACACTGACCTTTTAGAAATCCCCAACAAAGTCAAAGTGTGAGAGGCCACCTCACGGTGGTGGATTAAAACGTCATAATTGATCCCATTTAATCCGTGTTTGCTGTGTGTGAGACCTGCTCTCAGCGCTTCACAGGCATTAGCTGTAAAACTGAGAAACCATCAATTGTCCACATCAAAGAATAGGATAAGGGTGGGGAAGAAGGAAATTTTGTTTGGTACTCCATGGAGTTGGGTATTATAAGTTAATTTCTAGATACTTAATAGTTTCTGTGGCTAGCATAAAAGAAAAAAAGGTATCTTATACCTTATTGTATTTTCTATGATAGTAGCTACTTTTGTTGTTAAGCAATGCTCACCTTTTGCAATTTAAAAATATGTCTGCAATGAGAAAATGTAGAGAATTAAAAAGAGCCTGGCCAGTGTGGCTCAGTGGTTGAGCATCGACCTATGAACCAGGTCACGGTTCAATTTCCAGATAGGACACATGCCCAGGTTGAAGGCTTGATCCCCAGTGTGGGGCGAGCAGGAGGCAGCCAATCAATGCTTCTCTCTCATCCTTGATGTTTCTCTCTCTCCCTCTCCCTTTCTCTCTGAAATCAATAAAAAATATATTTTTTTAAAAAAAAATAAGCAACATCCATCTTTTCAACCTTCTTATTGAAAAGAAAACAATTCACATACAGTGAAGATCTGAGAGGACCACTCCCACCCATTCCTTCCCTCCCACTGGAGGTAATTGCACTCTCTGACAAGCTGTATCCTTTCCATTCAGATCTTTAAAGAATATCCCACCACACATTATATAAAAGTTCATGTGAGCATAAACATTATGTAGTGTTTTTTTCTGCCTGCCTCTAACCTTTATAGAAATGTTACTATACTATATAGGTCTTCTTGCAGTTCGTTTTGTGTGTGTGTGTTCTTTTAATTTTATTAAGTTTATTAGGGTGACATTGGTTAATAAAATTATATAGGTTTCCAGTGTGCAATTCTATAATATATCACCTGTGTATTATATTGTGTGTGTTTTGTTTTATTTTTGTTCAATCCTCTGTTTGTGGCATTTACGCATATTGATTTATGTAGCTCCAGTTCTTTTATTGTCAACGCTGACAGTTCCTTTCAACGCAACCACAACTTACTCATCACTTCTGCTCTTGAACAGTTAGGTTGTACCTTTTTTTTTTTTTTTTTACTCTTTCTAACGATGTCGCCAAGACTATTCCTGTGCATGCCTCCTTGTATGAGAATTTCATGAAATGCGTGTGTGTATCTTTATCAGGTATTACCAGCTTGCTCTTCAAAGCAGTTTTACCCATTTGCACCCCCATCTGCAGTGCCTGAGCGTGCCCACTGTCCCATGGGCATCTCTTCAGTGCTTGAAATTGTCGGGCTTTCACATTTTTGCAAATCTGATGTGTGCATCATATAATCACAGTGTGATTTCATTTTGCGTTTCACCAATTTGTAGTACATTGCAGCACTGTTTCAAATATGTAGTACCATTCAGTTGTTCTCTTCTGTGAACTGATTCTCCCTATATTTTGACTATTTTTCTGTAAGGCTCTTTGCATTATTTAATTGATATGTGGATCTTTTCATATGTTCTGGCTAGAATCATTTTTTGTTGTTGTTTATTTGTGTTGCAAATTCCCTCTCCTGGTCTGTTACTTCTCTTTTTACTTTGTTTATAGTGTCCTTTGATGCACATAAATGTTTAAATTTTAATGTAGTCAAATCTATCCATCTTCTTCCACCCTTGTTTGTGTTTTTTTGTGAATTGTTTAAGAAATCCTTTCATACCCTGAGGCCGTGAAGACACTCCTCTGTTTTCTTCTGAAAGTGTTAAGTTTTTGTTTCCCACATTTTTCATATTGATTCTAAAATTAACTTGTGCAGAATGAGAGTTAGTGGTCCAGTTTTACTTTCTCCATATAGATAACAGTTTTCCCAACACAACTGATTCAGTTGTCCATCATTCTCCCACTGGTTGGGATGCCACCTCTATTGTGTTAAAAGTTTCCTTGTAAGAGGCATCTGTTTCAAGTCTCTCTATTTGTATCCATTAACCTAATATTATTCCATTCCATATGGAATAAAGCATCATGGAATATTAGTAGAAAGAGCTCATTTTGCAATCAGTAGTCTCTTTGTTCGAGTCTTGAATTTGTCACTATCAGCCCCAAACATTCATTGTGGGTCTTTGTTAAGTTGCTTCACCTCCTGGAGCCGAAATCAGCTTTCTGGCATCCCCCAAAGGTTCCCGGATTGCAAAATGGCACAGGCCAAGCTGAGAGACCCACTGGTGCATAATCGAGCCCAGTGCACTATCAGGCCAGGGAGGGACGCAAGAGATTGGCCAGCCAGGGAGGGACCACGTAGGGCTCCAGGGCATGTCTGGCCTGTCTTGCTCAGTCCCAATTGGCTGGACCCCAACAGCAAGCTAACCTTCCTATCAGAGTGTCTGTCCCCTGGTGGTCAGTGCAAGTCATAGCAAGCAGTTGAGTGGCTTTAGCATATCATTAGCATATTATGCTTTGATTGGTTAAATGGCCAACTGGTCGCCTGGACACAACATATTAGGCTTTTATTATATAGGACTAGAGGCCTGGTGCACAAAATTCGTGCACTGGTGTCGGGGGGGGGGGGGGGGGTCCCTCAGCCTGGCCTTCACCCTCTCCAATCCCGGACCCCTCAAGGGATGTCCAACTGCCCTCTCCCAATCCAGGACCGCTGGCCTGCCTGCCTGCCTGATCGCCCCTAACAGCCTCTGCCTGCCGGCCTAATTGCCCCTAACCATTTGCTTTTCTGCCGACCTGGATGCCCCTCACTGCTTGCTCCCCTACCAGCCTGGTTGCCCATGATCACTTGCTCCTCTGCCAGCCTGATCACCCCTCACTGCTTGCTTTCCCAATGACCTTATGGCCCCTAACTGCCTCTGCTTTGGCCCCTGCTACCGTGTCTTTGTCAGGGAGGACATCCGGAAGGATGTCCAGAAGATATCCACCCTAATTAGCATATTACCCTTTTATTAGTATAGATTTCTCAGGTTTTTAATAGCACATTTGTAGTACTATTTTTACTTTTAAATATTTAATTATTTGAAATTTATCCTAGTACATAGTGCAAGGTACAAACCTAACTTTATCTTTTTTCCACCTGGCCAACCAGTGACCCTCAACTGCATTTACTGACTAGTGAATCATTCCCCCACTGATTTTAGAGTCCTGTTTTTTCATGCCCTAAACTCCCATATGTGCACTCACTTCTATTTCTGGACTTTCTATTATGGTTGATTGTCCTGTCTTGCTATTCATGCTTCAGTTCTTCACTATTTCAATTATGGAGACTTTTAATATGTTTTAATGTCTGGTAGAGCTAGTCCCCTGATACTACTCTTCTTTTCAGAGTTTCCTGAATGTATCACTTCTTTATTTTTTTCACATGAACTTTAAATTAGCTTGTCTGGTTAAAAAAAAAAAATGCTGGGATTTCATTCGGATTGCATTAAATTTAGAAATTAACTTAGGAACAATTGACATCTTTATGATGTTGAATCTTCCTAGCCAAAAACATGGTCTTTTTCTTTAAGTCTTCTTTGTGTCCTTAGAGTGTTTCAATATTTTCGGTGTTAACCTTACAGCAAAGTAGTTTATTTTGCAGTTGTTGTTGTCATTGCTTTGTAAATGAGATGTTTTCATTCATTATATCTCCCAAATGGCTATATGTGTACATGAAAGTAATTCTTGCTTATTAACTCTATATATACATCTTACAAAATCAGTTCTAGGAAGGTATTTCCCTTTGGTCCATTTTATTTCCATCATTGCACCTGCTTTTGAAAACGGGCAATAGAGTTTTGCATATTTGGACATACCTTTTTACCTTTAGGAAGAATATTTTGCCCTTCAATAAACTTTTGGATAAATATTCAAAAAATCTTTTTCTGGGCGTCTTTCTCTTCATCTCCTATTTGTTTTCTTTCTAATCTTAGCTTCTTTGGGCTGTTCTTACACATATTTGGGAGTTTGGAATGATAAAATATATTTTTTTAAATTCTTTCTGTTGCTTTTGGGTGATTTGTAGGAGAAAGAGAAATATGTTGCTTTACACAGCCATATCTAGTCCAGATGTACACAATGTCTTAATTACTAAGGTTTTAAAATGTCTTACTTTTTGCTAAGACAAAATTTAGTCAACTTGCTCTTTTTCTTCAATTGTTTCTTAACTGTTATTGAATCTTAACTCTTCCATATAAGTTTGAGAATGAGCTATTAAAATTACACACACACACACACACACACACACACACACACACACGAGCTGTTGAGATTTTTATTTTAATTCCAACCCTATCTAATAAAGAGGAAATATGTTAATTGATCCTCACTCTGTTGCAAAGATGGCGGCACCCACAGCCAATGCTAATTGACTGCCCCACCCTCAAAGATAGCAGCACCCACAGCCAATAAAAAGGAAATATGCTAATTGCTGCCCCACCCTAAAAGATGGCAGCACCCACAGCCAATAAGGAGAGAATATGCTAATTGACTGCCATGCCTTAAAAGTGCCCACAGCTACAAGAAGGCAGCACCCAGTCCCCTCAGCACCCCAGCCACCCAGGGCTAGCCCGAAGTGCAGGCAAGTCTCGAATGGCAGCTGCCCAACCACCCAGGGCCACCCAAGGCTCAGGTAACCAGGGCTGGCTGAGGTTTGTACTGCCGGCAATGGCAGCAGCAGAGGTGTGATGGGGCTCACCTTGCCCTGATTGCTGGGTCACCTCCCGCCCTTGAGGGCTCCTGGATTATGAGAGGTGGCAGGCCGGGCTGAGGGACCCTCCCCACACACACACTTCAGTGCATGAATTTTCATGCACTGGGCCTCTAATAAATGTATAATTAATTTACTGAAAAAGGATATTGTTATAGCATTGACTCTTCATATCCATTAATATATGTCTCTCCAGTTATTTGGATCTTCTTCAGTACTTTAAAATAAAGGTTTATAATTTTCTTCCATGCTTTGTTAAATTTATTCCTAAGTAGCTTATGTTATTTATTCACATTATAAATGTTAGCTTTCTAAATTTTCATTTTTAACACTTTGTTGTGGTATATAGTCACACAACTCATTTTTATATGTTGATTTTTTTTTTATATCTACCAAATTTACTGAGCTCCAATTCATTTTTTTAGTTCCAATTCATTTTAATAGTTTGTCTATAGATATTCTTAGGTTTCTACATAGATCATTATCTCTTATCATAAGCACTCACAATCTGGTTTTTACTTATTCATCTTGCCTTACTAGTCTAGCTAGGAATTACAGTTGAATAGAAACAGTGATAGTAAACATCCTTGCCTAATTCCTGGTTTTAAAGAAAGTATTTCAAATTTCCCCCCATAATATATTGTGTTTGCTGTAATTTTTTGGTTAAGGAATAATTTTTCAGATTAAGGAATATCCTTTATAAGTCCTAGTTTACTGAAATTCTTATAAATGGGCAAATGCTTTTTCTGAATCTATTGAGATAATTGTGTTTTTTTTAATTTGTTAATATTTGAGATTGAATTAATAGATTTCAAAATGTTAAATCATCTTTGCATTAAAAGAAAAAACACAGACAGGTCACAATGTGTTATTAGTAAACATTGCTGGGTTTGACAATTCAGGAAACATTTGTCAATCTTACCTTCACAATATCTTTTTCAAACTCTTTTTTTTCCCCACCTTTCTGAGTCCTTATGTTTCAAGTGTGTCTTGGATAAACAGTATATAGCCAGCATAGGAGCAGAGAGTTTTTTGTTCACTTTTACCCAATATGACAATCCTTCTTTTTTAACTGGAGATTTTAGTCCATTTACATTTACTGGAGTTCCTCATTTATATGAATTTAAGTTAATCATCTTATTTTCTGCTTTCTGAATACCCTGTTTCTTCTCTATTTCTTTTTTTAATTTTCTGTTTCTTTTCCTTTTGAATTAACCAAGACTTTTCTTTAATTTATTTTTTCTGTACTATTTTTAAATGGGTACATTTTATTTCTACTTTTTTTTACTAGTTACTTTTAAATTTTTAACATGCATACTTAACCAAATCTAATATTAAGTAACATTTTTCCTCTTTCCCAACAATGCAAAGACTTTAGAATGTTTCAACTTAAATAATTCTTTCTCTCATCTTAAATTACATTTTAAAAACATATTTCTATTGATTTCAGAGAGTAAGGGAGTGGGAGAGAGAGATAGAAACATCAATGATGAAATAGAATCATTGATTGGCTGCCTCCTGCACACCCCACATTGGGGATCGAGCCCACAACCCAGGCATGTGCCCCGACCTAGAATCAAACCATGACCTCCTGGTTTATAGGTCAATGCTCAACCACTGAGCCCCACTGGTAGGGTTTAAATGATATTATCCAGTATTTTACAATAATTCTACCTTAACTTTTGACCCCTAAATTTATTATAACTCTTAATATTATATTATTGTTGTTTGATTTAGTCAGTGTTTGTTTAAATATACCTTCATATTTACTTTTATTTTTCCAGTATTGCTTTTGGTATCACACTCCTTTCTGGATTCACTATCCTTCTTCTCAAATACACCTTTTAGAAGTTTCTTTCAGAAAATTTTTGGTGATAAACTGTCTTATGTCCAGAATATCCCCTTGTTTCTCCTCTACAATTGGACCCACTTTATATTATCAATACTGCACTTGAACTCTTTGGGACACTTATACTTATTTCAAATTCTTATTCCTCCTGGTATACCAACTGTTTTCCTCAGGGGTGCTCAGAGACTGACCCATCTCCTGCATTGACAACAGGATGTCAGAGACCCATCAAGGGCAATGTGAAGAACATTTAAGGATGCCACATAATCTTCTCCTAGCCTACCCCCATCCATGGCCCCAGCACTCTTCTGCTTCAGGCATCCATCCACCTCTCATATCCCCAGGACTCTACCACCTTCCTTCTGTATCTCCTCAAAGTTGTTGGTTTTTTTTATCTGAAATTAATCCACATCTCTCTGAATCTGTGGCATATCCAGGGCTCAATTTTGAGGTGGGATCCAGCATAGCTTTATCATTTTGTCAAATATTAGGCTGTATGTTGGATTTGTGTGCCCCTGGAATATCTGTTCACACACATCTCTCCCACTCACCCTTGAGCTTCCTAAGAACAGAGGTCATGTCTGATCAGCCCTTGAACCCTCAGCATCTGACTCAGACCTTGACACATCAAAGAGAAGCAGGAGAGCAAAGTGCTTAAGAAAATCCCACTCTGCCACTCACTAACTTCAAGACTTAGGGAAGGTTGGTGAACGTCTCTGTGGTTTAATTTCCTCCTCTATAAAATAATAATTAGATGAAAACATGTATATAAAGTAGTTAATTTACTGTTTGACACATAGGAAGCTCTCAACAAATTATAGTTATTATTATTATAAGACTAGAGGTCCAGTGCACAAAATTCATGCACAGGTAGGGTCCCTTGCAGCTGCCAGTCAGGGCCTCCCTTCGCACCCTCCTTGGCCTGGGGCCACCCACTCACCTACTCCACCATCCCACCATGGTCCTACTCTCATTGGGGCCCATTGGGGCCAGTAGCACTTCCAATGCCACCCACTGCCAGCTCTGTGTCACCAATACCCACCATGTTCCATGCTGCCACCTGGTTGTCAGCACACATCTAACTCCTGGTCTAACTCCCACCTGAAGAGACAATTTGCATATTAGCCTTTTATTATATAGTATACTAAAAAATGTTGTTAAATAAATAAAACATGTATTGAGTGTCTTGGACATGTTTAGAATATGTGTCAAGATTTTTGCTGTAAATGATTTACAATTTTGTCAGAGACTAGAATTGTGGCACAAGTAAACAATATTATACACCAGTTTCTAATGAAGGACAAAAGCCATTATCAATGGGTCTATGGGGTTGAGGCAGTAAGAGCTCTAAATTCTTATCCATCTGGTCACTCTATTGCTGTCTGACATGACTTTTTCCTGTTCCAACTTGGGCCTTTTTTTCTCCCGTTGGCAAAATGAAACGTTGAATCTCAATTATGAATTTAAGCTCACACAAATCCAGTGAATTCATCTCTATGTCTTCTGTAGCTCTAAACAGGGATAAATTACTAGATCAAACCAGGATGAGTGATGAGTGTGTCTATTAGGTTCCCTATAGGAAACAGATGGTTCAACCAGAAGGTTAATTGGAATTTAATGAAGGGCTATTTACAGAGGATTTGGCAGGCATAGGGAACCCAACACGGGATAGAAGTGTCCAGGGACCAGCCATTACCACCCCTTTTTCTTCAAGGGATTTACTAGTGAGAGTGATAGCCACTGTTGGGAGAGGGGCTGCCCAACAGGAGCTGCATCCATACCTGAAGACACAGCCACCACCAAAGTCAGCATCCAACAGGGAGGGAGTGGAGGAGGAAACAAAGAACACCTGGTCTTCTCCCTAGCCCTCCATTTCTTTCTGGAGCCTTCCATTGGCTGAATACAACAGGAAGCCAAAGGAACAGGAAGCCCAGGTGAAACCATATATAGAGTCAAACTCCTGGGGCACAGAAGGAGGCAGAGAATGGGTCGAGAGGATGTCACAAAGCTGGTGGGGAAAGAAAGAGATTAACTAGCCCAGAGAGTAAACACCTGTTTATTAAATGCCTCTGTCCAATAAACTATTAGGTGCTGTACATACATTGCGTCCTTCATTGCCTTAATAGCCCTGTAAGATAATACCATTGCCCAGCCTACAGATAGAAAACTGAGGCAGAGAAGGAATCTCCCTGCCCAAAGTTATATACCGAGTGAAATCAGAGCTGGAATTTAAACCCTGGTCTCCACTGTGCAAAGGCCCTTGCTCTTTCCCGCACATCAGAGCATCACTTCAAAGCTGGCTGTGGGGCTGCTGGGCTGAGACCCCGGAGAGGGGCCCGGCTCCACAGCCAGCTTTGTGCCCTTGGCTCAAAGACAACTTTTTGCATCAACTGCACTGTCATTTGGGACTGGTTTCTTTTTAAAGCAAAAGTCGATCAGAAATGGTCTCCTTTGATGGTCTGTTTTCCAACTGTTCCCTTTGCATCTAACTAAACCTCAGCTCTTGAGTCATAAGAAGATTATGTTTCTTGTATTTGTTTCGTGTCCCAGTCAGCTTTACTACCCATTCCCAATTCCCTGAGCACTCCACAGACCCACGACGCATCCCCAAAGAGGCCTACAACACATACAGAGCTCCAAGACTTTTTAAAGTCATCACAGAGGCTCCCAGAACCCACATCAGTCCGCCCCCCATACACACACACACACACACACACACACACACACGCATGCACGCGCACATGCATGCACACACACATGCACACACACACCACAAAGGCAGACACATCCAACATTCTATTCATGCTGCATGCAGCCCACATCCTGCACAAGCACACGCACAGGTATCACATGCGTGCACACAACTGCACCGTCTCACACTCTGACCCACAGACACACAAATAAACACACACTCTCGAAACAATTCGCCCTGGGTAATAAAACTCAGAAACCAAAGCCACAGGCCGTGACTCACAGACCGGAAGCAACATCTCCAGGCTCCCCTGCAGGTGAGCGGAGGCCACTGTGCCCACTGCTTCTGAGCCCGAGGCCAAGTTCTTCCTGCCTTGCCTGTGAGGCCAGGGGCCTTCGTGTTCAGTGGTGAAGTCTTTAAAGTCTTTCGTTATAGACATTTGGGGGTCACGTTTTTCTGAAGAAACATGGAGTTTATTTCCTTTACCCAATTCTAAATAAATAGACTCAGGGACTTCGTAGATTTGCAGACGAAAGGTGCTTCGTGACAAAAGGCTTTGTTTGCTCTGATGTGTGAGAAAAGTGGCAACACCAAGTCCCCCTTCAAGTGCGGCTGTGCCCGGCGGTGCACTGCATAGAGCCATAGCTCAGCCTGGGGCCACGACCAGGCTCAGGGTGTCCCTGTGATTGGGCACTCATTCTGCCTCGTGGACAGGAACCCAGTCCAGCCTGGATTTGGCCGAGGAGGCTCAGAGAGGGACACAGCTGCCCAAGATCAGCCAGGACACACCATGAGGTCAACCCCGTCGGAGGTGGGATGAGACCCCGGGATGCGTAAAGGTTTCAGGATGGGGAGATGCCCTCAGGCATGCCTCCCCTCATGCTCCTCTCCCTGGCGGCCCTCCTGCTCTTCTCCGGGTGCCAGGAATGAGGCTGTCCCCTGCCCACCTGACGAAGCCCACAGAGTGCATAGCAGGCCTGGCCCTTTCTCTGACCCACGTGCCTCACTCAGGACCTGGCACTGATGGGGGTTTTCATGAGGCTGCATGGTCCAGTGACGCATCGAGTAAGTGGCCCTCTTCCATCAGAGTGGCTCAAGAAGACGTCATGGTAGGCCTGCAGGCCTTGGTCACATGAATATGTGGGCACCTGGGAGCTCGTGGGGAAAGGATGGCAGCGGAAGAATGCAGAGCGTTGTTCCGGCTTCTCTTGGTGCTTTGGGAATAAGTCCCTGAAAGGCAGAGTTGACAGCCATGTAGAAGGCCAGAGTGGAGGGTGCTGTGAGCCCTGGAAGCACCAGAACAGGCGAGTGCTGGAATCCATATGGGGTCACTGGCTGGAGAGGGATGGGGCAGCAGCCCTGTGTCCCAAAGCCCACTCTGCAGCAAGCACTGTACGTTGCTTGCCCCAGGACCACCTCCTTTCACAGCTGAGGCTCAGAGCGTGCTGCTCACAGGAACACAGCTAGAAAGCAGTCACGCAGAATTCGCACCCAGGTCGGTCTACTCCAGAGCCCACTGTCATCCCATCCCTGGCTGAGCTGTCTCCGGGGTCAGAAGTGTCCTGCCTTCTGCCTGGAGATGCAGTCAGAGGTGGAACCAGCTCCTGGTGGAGATTCCCTGTGTGAACCTGTAGAGTGGGTGAAGGCAGGTGGAGGACACGCCCAGGAAAGGGAGTTGGGAGAGTGGAGCAGCAGAGCCTGGCCCAGCGGTGAAGGGCGTCCCCAAAGTCCTGGCATGACCTCTGGTGCCGGCACTTTACTGTCCTGATGCTGAGCTCTGAGCCCTGGGCTTCGTGGCCACACTTCCGGCTGCGGAGCTCCCTCCCTACACCAGCGAGAGTCCAGTGCGAACTAGCAGAAAGCTTGGGGTCAGGGGAACCCTGTACCCCCAAGATTCCCTTGATTCCTTTGGATAGATTAAAAAAAAAAAAAAAAAAAAAACTAAGGTGAGAAAGAGAGACAGACGGAGATTCTGAGGAGACCCAGGACACGACAGGGATGCACAGAGAAGCACGCGGAGGCACTGGCCGCCATCCTCCACGCGCCCCACGTGGTCCGGCAGGCAGCAAACTGGAAACAGCTGCAGGGGTTTTGGGTTTCCGCCTGGCCTCCCCCTGGCCCCTGGCTCTGGCCCACCCGAGCAGTTCCCCTTAATCCCCGCTCTCTCAGGAAGCTGCCTGTGCAAATCCCCTCCCTGCCGGGGAAGGTCAGCCCTGGGCTGGCGGCGGCGGGACACGGGCAGGACAGGTGGCCGCTGCGCCGCGTCGCCTGCTGGTGCAGCGCACACCTCTCTCTGGGAGCCTCCGCTTCCTCCTCCCTCAAGTGGGGTTCATAATGCCTCCCACGTGGAGAAGGGGTGGGGATCAGCGTGAGGGCTTAATGGAAAGTTCCCTGACACCTGGCAGGTGCTCCGGAAAGCTTCACTGGTTCATCATTGCTATGAAGTGTCCACCCACAGGGGGCGCCTTTTTCTAGAGCGATCCTGAGGTCTGGTGGAGATCCTGCTTTCGCTTCTCTGTCCCCAGCCCAGTCCCCTGGAGCATATATCCAGTGCCTTTTCTCAGAAGGCCTGAGTCCCACTCCAGTTCATTAAGCACTTCCTGAAGCCCTACTGTGTGCCTCTCCTGCACTACTCTGTTTCCCTGAAAACAAGACAGTGTCTTGTATTAATTTTTGCTCCCAAAGATGCGCTAGATCTTATTTTCAGGGGATGTCTTATTGTTCCATGCGCTAGGTCTTATTTTCGGAGGATGTCTTATTTTCCCGGAAACAGGTAGATCCTACTCAGCACCTGCCCTGAGAGCTTCAAGAGATAATTTTGCTCAGTGGGGTCTGAGGGTTTTGTCTCTCTTTGGAGATGAGTTGGGCCTCATTGTCTCTCTGAATTTAAGATGAGAGAGCACCCATCTGTCCTCCTGAGAGGTCAAGGGGCTCTGAAAGTCACACTGCATATCTGTACGGAGTTGAGCTCTAGGCTGTGTCTCCTGCCCTCCAGTCCAGATTTCGGGGAGTGGGGTGTGGGCGCAGGTGGAGGACATGCCCAGGAAAGGAAGGGCACTGGGGTGTCTCCACCACTGAAAGAGACTGAAGTCCCTGTCCCAGCCGACAGCCAGGGCCGCTGCCAGAGCCAAACATCGCTCACAGGCCAGGCTTTCCTGAGCCCTTTCCCAGCCGGGGCCCAGCTTCACGGCAGGGAGCAGCCAGGTCAGGGGCAGCAGTGGCAGCGGGCAGAGCCCCCAGCAGGGAGGTAGCACACAGGCTCTACTTCACCTCCGTGACACGCGTGAACTGAGGTAAGCACTGGGCTGGGAGGGAGGACCTCCGAGGCCTTTGCAGGCTGACACAGAAGCCCTGGCCCCTCACTAACACTCTGTCTCCCCATCCCTGCCGCTGCCCACTTCAAATGCGTCTGCAGAAAATGGTTTGCTGGGAAAATTACATCACCAGAGAGTCTGTTCTCTGCACACTGTTCCTAGCTGTGCATACAGAGCAAACACTCTCATACATGCACCCCACACAGTTACACACATGCTCACATGCACCTCACAGGCTCACTGGCACACACACTCACACAGCTACACCCCCACAGTTACACATTGGTGCTGTGCCCTCCAGGCTTGTGCACTCAGTGCCTCACACAATCTCACTCACCCACACTCAGTTCCATGCACATCCTGCTGCTCATACACACAGCCTCACACTCTTACACATGTCCCTCGGATCCCTGTAGTGTGTCTCTCTCTCACATGTACAAAGCCTGCATACGAAGCTCCCTGGGTGCTCATGCCCAGCACAATGAAGGCACCCTAACGCCTCTCCCTGATACCCCAGTGGGTTCCCAGCATTGCAGAGGGCTTGGCCTTGCCTGGCTTCTCCTTGCCCGTGGGCTGCAATGGTGGAGACAGCTCTGGATGGGGTTTTATTCTTCGAGGCGGAGGGGGGAGGGAGGAGGCATGTTGCAGATAAAATCAGAGGAAGAGAGCCATTCCAAGTGCATATTCACTTACAAATGAATGTACACCTCACTTCATGCACATGGGGCCATGCATCTCTTCAGACACAAACAGCAGCCCACCACCTACAGGCTGGCTGCGAGAAACTGAGTTTGTAGCAAATAGACAGGCACCATTCCCGCCCCCGGCAGCCTACGGTCTATGGGGAAGAAAAGAAGCTGAAGGAATAAATGACAAATGCAGAGTATTATGAAAAAGTGCAGAAAGCTATTGGAGTTTGTAACAGGTGTGGGTGTTAGCGAAGGCTCCACCACCTCCCCTTGGCCCTGGAAGAAGCTATGCTTCAAGGAGACATGAAAGATAAACAGATGTGTTAGGTAGGAGGGGAAGTGGGAGGAAGAAATGCAGGAAATGCAGGAAAGGGCAGTGCGGCTGGAGACCGGTGAGGGAGGAGGAATGCAGCCGGGACTCAACTAGACTCTTGGCTCTGGTGGCGGGAAACTGAGGGAGATCCCGGTACTGGCTCCTGTTTCTTCGTGACTAGGAGGCCAGGGCATCTGCTGACACCGTTCGAGTCTGCACCGATGTCTGGGCTGCTGAACCACGATGTCGAAGGCTCCATAAACCCTACTGGTTCCTACTCTCTCCCAGGCCTGGCCTGGGTGCTGAAGCTCATAAGAAAGTTCTCTGAAGACTCCTCTCTGTTTAGTTTATTTGATGAGAGCAGGAATGGATGTCTGGCCGCTTCAGGATACAGGTCAGTAAAACAGTCCACCGTGTGCAGCTGTACAGGTTGCTCTACTGTCCAAGACACCTTTCCAGGAGGTGGGGTGAAGTTCAGCTCCTGTTCTTCTCGGAAAGCTGTGTGCACACCACCAGGCTGTGTCTTCTGAGTCAAAGGGGCTCTTCCTTCCAGTTTGCTCATAGCCGCCATCTGCTCTCAACCAGCCAAGCAAGGAGCACGCTGGGCTGTGCAGCTCAGTGCCCCTCCGTCTAATGTCAACAAGGTGTGCATGCACTGCAGGCTCTGAAGTGAGTCAAGAAAGGTGGAGATGTACCTCCCCCCCACCCCCAAAGATGGTAAGAAATGAGAAAGTTAGATGTCAAGGCAGCTCGGCATCTTCCCCAGGAGAGAGGCACAAGCATAAGCTAAGAAAGCAATTTGGTGCCCAGGATGAAGCACAAAGAAATATGAGCTCAGCCCTAGCAAGTTTGGCTCAGTGCATAGAGCATCAGACTGCGGACCAAAGGGTCCCAGGTTTGATTCTATTCAAGGGCACATACCTTGGTGGCAGGCTCCTCCCTGGCCTGGGCCCTAGTCATGGCACATGCAGGAGACAACCAATCAATGTGTTTCTCTCACATCGATATTTCTCTCTATCTTTCCCTCTCTCTTCCACTCTTTCTAAAAATCCATGGGGAAAAAAATCTTTGGGTGAGGATTAAAAAAAGAAGAAGAAGAAAAGTATGAGCTCAGAAACCCTCCAGTTTTAGAGTCCCTTACTATTAAAACTGGGAGGGACTCCGAGCCATCTTATTCTATCCCCTCGTTTTTCCTGAAACAATAGAGGAGCAGAGAAGTCACACAGCGGTGTTCAGAACAGAGCCAGGGCTCCCAACCTCAGAGCTGAGTTTCACTACTGCATTCCCTGCCTGGCCCAACCTGGGGAACTCTCATGTAAGCCCCTAAGAGCAGGGGTCAGGCCTGTCCCTTCCAGAGTTCCCAGCACAGGCATATGCACACATTGACACCCAAACATTCCAACACACACACACACACACACACACACACACACACACACACAAGTGCACATGACGTTGGTGGCCTGGCGGTCTCCAGCACAAGACAGGGCCAGGCTCCCTGCTCACCAGACTGGAAGCCTTGGCGCCACTGCATGGGCTCCAAGACCTTTCTGTACCACCCCCTGAGGGATTTCAATTGATTTTGTTTTTATCTAAATATGTTCCTGCGCCTTATCTCACAGGAAACCGATTACCACCTCTCCCGGGAGGCTGTGAGACCCAGGGGACCTGCTGAATTTCCCAGGGCAATGCTGCCAAGGGGTGGGGTTTCCTGGGATGGAAAAGATAAGATGGCCTCCGGCTTCTCGAAAGTCCCCAATGCCCCCCTTCTTAACCCCAGGATCTCATAAGAAAGTTCTCTGAAGACTCCTCTCTGTTTCCTTGTTGGGAGCAGGAATGGAGGTCTGGCCCCTTCAGGACGCAGGTCAGTATAACAGTCCCCTCAACCCCGCCCCCAATATTTCCTTTCCCCAACCTGGATCCGCACCAAGTCCCACCAAAGAGGGGATAATTAGGAAGGGACACATCAACTTAACTGGAGACTGAAAACTCTTCCGCAGATGGACTTCCCTCTTGCTATTGCTGTCACTGCGGTTTTAAGTAATGATTGTTCTCCATCCAGCCATGGTTCCCCCTTCTCTGTCATCGCTCACAGCAGAGGGTCTGGGGGCTAGCAGAAAGGGGAGGTGGCCAGTCCCTGTCACCCACTCAGAGCAGCCAAGGGCTGCCAGCACGCTGGCACGTGAGGAGTAATACTAAAGCACTGCGTATTCGGTAACCTTTTTATTGTAAAATAACAGGAAACCACACAAAAGCAAACATACAGTTTAATGACCATTATAAGGTGAACACCCGTGTAACCGTTACCAACATCAAAAAGCAGAGGCGTGCCAGCCACCCCAGGAGCCCTCGGAATGCCTACCCCAGTCACAGCCCCCTCCCTTCCCTGAGCATAACCACAATCCTAACTTTGATCATTATAATTGTCTTGATTTTCCTTATAATCTTATCATTCAAATGTACATCCCTAGACATTGAAACTTAGTCGTGCCCATTTTCTATCTTTGACAATTCTTAATTTAGGTCTCTCCCGACTCCCAGCGTTCCACCTCCATCCTTCATTTTCCCGACACCTCATCTGCTGAAGATAAGGCTCCTTGCGCTCGTGAGAGTCCACAGACTGGATTTTGCTGAATGTATAATCATGGCATATTCACCATTTTCTTTATCCTCTGTTTTCCCTGCAAATTGGCAGCTGCAATCAGAGGATAGGTCAGACGTAGGCTCAAACCCCTTCAGCAGGACGAACGGTGGGGTTGTGCTTATGTAGCAGAAGCACATAATATCTGGCTGTGTCTCTTCCTGGAATTGTTAGACCCTCTGATGCTCAGTGTCCCATTCCATTCATTCCTTGGGTTTTCCAAAACAGCAGGTGACACCAACCCTGTCCTTTTGTTGTTGTTTTCATTAGTGAGGACATTTTTATTCTGACCTGTTCTTGACACCTTAATTTTCATCATTTACAGCCATGGGTTTGGGTCCTGGTGGGGAGTTGGTGTCTCAGGGGGAAGGGCGATGATATGACATATTTAATCTTAAAATCTCTTAGCAGCTTGGGGTATGAGCCCTGGAAGCACCTCGAAGGGAAAATTCACTCCAGCTCCTCACCTAGAAAAGACACCACTCTGCAGCCTCTCTAACAGGTGGCTGTTCAGCCCTTGCTTACACATTTGAGGGATCAGGAAGCTTACTACTTTTCAAGTCAGCACATCCCATTCTTAGAATGATCTGACTGTGAGGGGGACTTCCTCATGCTTTAGAAATGCCTCCTCCTGCCTTCCCTGGAGGGAAGGGGGCAGTTCTTGAAAGACTCCTCCCTCAAGAAGTCTTCCTAGTTGCTTCACTCCCTCTCCCTTCTCCTCTGGGGGATTTTATGTAATTTCACATAAAATCCATAGCTACGGAGCTGTGACTGACGTTTGCTCAAAATGCCAAAGCAGGCTTACCTATAATTTTCAAAAGGCAGACAATCATTTGGAGGCAGTCGGATCCAAGTGTCAAACACTAATGCTTCGTCTCCAGGACCAGTCTCGCCACAGCCCACGCCAACCACGGCAAAGGAAAGCTCCTGGGCGGGTCTTCCATGGTGTAACCCCCCTCCACGTCCACACTGAGAAGCCACATTTCACAGACACCTAGATGTAAGACAGCAGAGATGGATGGGGCGGCCAAAACACCCTCTTCTCCTGGCGCTTGGCAACGTGAATCAAAAATAAAGTCAACACAACACAAAAAATGTGGGTCAAATTGTATAAGTTGCTTTTGAAAGGGAGATCTTGAAGCCATCATCTTTCCTTCTCCGGTCAAAGCCCCCGAAGTCCCCTTTGGTTAATGACATCACCTTCCACCCAGACTCTCCAACACATAACCTGAGTCATTCCCTAATCGTCCCCACCCTCAGCCTCCACATTCACCAATTCAGCCATGGGCCTCAGATCATCAGCAGACACAGTCTACACTCTCCCACTTGCTTTGCACTAGCTGCCCCACCAACCTAGAATGTACTACCCATAAATATCTCTGCCAACTCAACACCCCCAGCCTTCACAGCTCAGCCCACAGGCCTCCTTCCCAAGCCCCAATCCTGGATCCTGACCCCCTTCAAAAGCAACGCTGTCTCCAGCATTCTCTCAGGGATAAATCTATGGAATAAATGAGTGGATTCGCTAATTTTATAAACAACCCTTAAGTCCTTTATGTGCCAGATACTATTGTAGGCACTAAAGCTCTAGTAATAAAAGCAGTAGACAAAATCCCTGTTTATTATAGTTGGCAGTGACAGACAATGAATAAAACAAGTAACTTAGTATTTAGAAAAAATGCTATGGAGGAAAGTAAAAAACAAGGAAAGGGTTTTTTGGGTTTTTTTTTTTTTGTGGTAGGGGAAGGGATAAGGGGCCACTCTAACGATGTGGCATTTGAAAAAAAGACTTGAAAGGGGGGAGAAGTGGACCTATGCAAGTGTCTGAGCAAATGAATGAAAGAGGAAATGAATGACTGGACAAATGAACAAACAAATCACAGAATACAGTGATGAATGAATGAGAGAATCACTGAATGAATCAATGAATGAGCGGAAGAGAAGGTAAAAATTGTGTCTGGTTTACCCTTTTGTTATAATGAATTGAAGTGAGTTGGTCAAATTACAATAGCTGGAAATATACCACCAGGTATTTCTGTGACCCATTTGGGTCTTAAAATTGTCTAATGAATTTGAAAATGGTTCCAAGTGCCTTCCTTCTATTAGAGGCCTCCAAAGGTCCTACAGGCCACTATCAAGTTGCTCACAACCTCAGGGGTCAGCCAGCCTGGCAATGGAAGAGCAGTGAGTGCCTCCTTAAAGAGAAAGTGGCAGGACAAGTCTGCAGAGCAAGATCCAGCTCTGGCTCTGTTCAGTCTCAGTGTACATCTGTGCAACACACCCAACCCACTACTCCTCAGAATGGGGAGGCAGACCCCACATGCCCATGTCATGGTCATGCTCTGGGATGTACCAAGTTCCAGGAGAGAAAGAGTGCTGTAGTGATTGCTTATTCAATCTCTAGGGGAAGTGCCTAGGGCCCCAAAGACAATGCATGTCAGTGGGACTTCCCATTGACCACACAATCTTAGGGTGGACAGGATCTAGAATAAACACTAAGGATGCTGCCTCTCCACACCCCTGACCTGATCAGGATCTTTATATATAAAAACCTAATAGACCATTCAACCATTCAACTGGCAGCTATGATGCACACTGACCACCAGAGGGCAGACATCAACACACAAGCATGGAAACATGGAACAAACTAATAAATCTCAGAGGAAAGGAGGGTAGTGAGAAGGTAGAAAGAGATTAACCAAAGATTTTATATGCATACTAGAGGCCTGGTGCGGGGATCAGGCCAAAACTGGCTCTCCAATATCCCCCGAAGTGTCCCAGATGAAAGAGGACACAGACCAGGATGAGGGACCCCATAGGTGCATGAATCTATGCACAGGGCCTCTAGTTTTATTAATAAAGACAAAGAGCCGAAATCAGTTTGGCTCAGTGGATAGAGCATCAGCCTGCGGACTGAAGGGTCCCAGGTTTGATTCGGTCAAGGGCATGTACCTTGGTTGCAGGCACATCCCCAGTAGGGGCTGTACAGGAGGTAGCTGATCGGTGATTCTTTCTCATCGATGTTTCTAACTCTCTATCCCTCTCTCTTCCTCTCTGTAAAAAATCAATAAAATATATTAAAAAATAAAATAAAGACATAGAGGGCAGGCTGAAGACACTCTGGGAAGCCCAGAGTTGCAGAAAGGGGATGACAAATCAGGGGCCCAGAGCAGCCTATACCCTGAGAACAAAGAGCAGCCCCCACTGCCACTCCCAGGAGGACCATCACCAGGAGAAAAGATAGCAGAGAGCTTATAATAAGGGGCTTTGATATTGGACAAACACAGGTCCCATCTCACGCTTTGTGGCTTTGAATAAGCTACTTAACCTCTCTGAGCTTCAGCTTTCTCTAAAATGGGTACAACAATGACTTTCTATCAGAAGTCTCAATACCCATCTATGAAACACTCAGCAAATAGTAATAATTTAGTAGATGATGCCATAAACATTAATATCCTATATAATAAAGAGGTAATATGCAAAATGACTATCATGCCCTTGCACACAAGATGGCCGCCCCCATGTCGTCACAAGATATCTGCCCCCATGTGGTCACAAGATGGCCATGCCCATGTCATCACAAGATGGCCGCCCCTATTTTGTCACAAGATGGCCACCACAAGATGGCCAGCAGGGGAGGGCAGTTGTGGGTGATCAGGCCAGCAGGGGAGGTCAGTTGGGGGCGATTGGGTTTGCAGGGAAGGGCAGTTGGGGGGAACCATGCCTGCAGGTGAGGGCAGCTATGGGAGACCAGGCCTGCAGGGGAGGGCAGTGGGGGTGGTTTAGCTGGCAGGGAAGGGAAGTTGGGGGCAATCAGGCCAGCAGGGAAGCAGTTAGGCATCAGTCAGGCCATCAGGGGAGTGGTTAGGGGGCAATCAGGCTAGCAGGAAGAAGTGGTTAGGGGCAATCAGGCAAGTAGGCAGGTGAGTGGTTAGGAGTCAGCAGTCCCGGATTCTGAAAAGGATTTCTGACTGCCAGCAGTTGGACATCCCCTGAGGGGTCCCAGATTGAAGAGTGTGCAGGCCAGGCTGAGGGATACACCCCAATGCATGAATTTTGTACTCTGGACCTCAAGTATTTAAATATAATATTGATAATACTAATATATTATAAATATATTACAATATAGTATACTAGAGGCTCAGTGCACAGATTTGTGCACCAATGCAGTTTCTCGGCCTGGCCTGCACCCTCTTGCAATCTGGGACCCCTCAGGGGATGTAGGATAGCTGGTTTTGGCCTGATCACCACAGTCCTGATCCAGACAGGAAGGAGCCTGATCTCAGCAGGCCTGATCCAGACAGGAGGGAGTCTGATTCTATTCATTGAGCTTCTGTCCACTGGTGGTCAGTGTGCATCATAGATACCAGTCGACCAGTCGTTTGATCATTAAATTATGTAGGCTTTTATCTATACTAATAAAAGGGTAATATGCTAATTAGACCAAGTTGACCAGCCATCTTCTGGACATTAGACTTCCTTCTGGACAAAGCCATGGTGGTGGGGGCTGAAGCAGAGGCAGTTAGGGGTGATCAGGCCAGTAGGGGAGGGCAGTTGGGAATGAGATCAGGCCAGCAGGAGAGGGCCATTGGGGGCGAGATAAGTCCTGCAGGGAAGGACAGTTAGAGGTGATCAGACAAGCAAAGGAGCGCAGTTAGAAGTGAGATCAGGCCAGCGGGGGAGGGCAATTAGGGGCAAAAAGGCAGGCAGGCAGAGGTAGTTAGGGGTGATCAGGCAGGCAGGCAGGCAGAGGGATTAGGGGCAATCAGGCAGGCAGGTGAGAAGTTAGAAGCCAGTGGTTCCAGATTGCGAGAGGGATGTCCAACTAGGCCCAATCCCGGCAGTCTGATATCCGCCAAGGGGTCCCTGATTGGATTTTGTGTACTGGGACACTAGTATATATAGATTATCCTATAAATCATACTTGAGCATTGTGTTGGGCCTAATTAAAGAGAGCTATGTGAGCTAAATTAATGGAAGTCAACGGTGCAAAAGAAGGGAGAGAATGAACCTTTCTTTCCTGAGCTGGTGGATTAAATCCCAGTTAATAGACTGTGTTGAGGCCTATGCCTACCTCTTGGCAGAACAAAAACAGCTGGATGGATGCAAAAGAGGTAGCTGGGATGTGAGGAGATGTGAGGAAAACCCATCCCATAAGGAGACAGTACTACTCAGCCCGCAGGGGAAGATGCTGCAGCCATCCCCATCTCACAGCCTTTGGGGATGACCCAGCAGAGGAAGCTGAAGTACTGAGTGGGGGGCCCAGAGGGAAGAGCCAGGGCTGGAGGAAGGGCAGGGGGTGGGGGGTTATAAGTTACAAGGAGGCAGGTTTCAGTTATCTGTAGGGGAGAACTTTCCTTCAGGTCAACAAGACCCCTCAGTAATGACTAGCCCTGAGGGGAGAGAGTTCCCCACCACCAAACGAAAGTCAAAATGAACTTGAATAAGCTCTGCCATGCAAAGAGGGGATACTTTGAGAAGGGATACTTTGAGAGGGGATACTTGGTCTCCATCAATACCTAGCCTGACCTGACACCTAGAGTCTCTGACTCATGGCACATCTGCCCTTACTGGAGTCTTGGGCATGTACACATTATTCATCTATCCATGCATTCCTATGCTACTGTGGTCGGTGCTAAGGACATAGCAAATACAAGCTCTGACTTCTTAGGGATTTGCATTCTATAGCAGTGGCTCTCAAACTCTGCATTACCCAAGAAGGGAAAGGGGAATGAAGTTGGACCCTTACCTCACACCATATACAAAAATTAACTCAAAATGGATGAAAGCCCAAAATATAAAAGCCTAAACTATAAAATTCTTCAAAGAAAATATAGGATAAATCTTCTTGACTTTGGATTTGGCAATGGATTCTCAGATATGACATGAAATACACAAGCAACAAAAGAAAAAAAAATAGATAAATTGGACTTCATTGAAGTTAAAAATTTTTGTGCTTCAAAGGACTCTATCAAAAAAAAGTGGGGGGTGGGAAACAACCCACAAGAGGAGAGGAAATATTTGTAAGTTATATCCAACAAGACACTTGTATCTAGAATACATAAAGATCCCTTGAAACTCAATAATAAAAAGCACACACAGATAATCCTATTTTAAAATGAATGTAGGACCTGAAAAGACATTTCTCCAAATAAGAGATACAAAGGCCAACCAGCACATTAAAAAGATATCATCCTTATTACTCATCAAGGAAATGCAAGTCAAAACCATAATGAGATACCACATTATACCCACTAGGATGTCTGTAATCAAAATGTCAGATACTGCCAAAGCCGGTTTGGCTCAGTGGTAGAGCGTCGGTCTGCGGACTGAAAGGTCCCAGGTTCAATTCTGGTCAAGGGCAGGTATCTTGGTTACGGGCACATCCCCAGTAATGGGTGTGCAAGAGGCAGCTGGTCGATGTTTCTCTCTCATCGACGTTTCTAGCTCTCTATCTCTTTCCCTTTCTCTCTGTTAAAAATCAATAAAATATATATTTTTAAAAAATGTCAGATACTAGCAGGTATTGGCAAGGACATGGAGAAGTCAGAGCCTTTATAAACTGCAGATGTGAATATAAAATAATGCAGTTGCTACGGAAAGCAGTCTGGCATTTCTTTAAAAAGTTAAACAGAGCCATCATTTGGCCCAACAATTCCACTCCTAGGCATATACCCAAGAAAAATGAAAACATATGTCCACACAAAAACATATATACAAATATTCATAGCATAATTACATCAAATGTCCATTAATAGACAAATAGATTTTTAAAATATGGTATATCCATTCAATGGAATATTATTCAAGCATTAAAAAAAAATAAAGTCCTGATGCATGCTACAACATAGATGATCCATGAAAATTACATGCTAAGTAAAAGAAGCCAGTCACATAAAATGTCCAGAATATGCAATCTGTAGAGGTAGAATGTATATTTATGGTCAGGACTGGGGTGATGGGGAGGTAGGGGGATGAAAAGGAAGGTGATGAAATATTCTGAAACTAGGTAAATGGGTGGGGTCCGCACAGTCCACCCAGAGGATTCAACCTGGCAGTGTAGGGCGTGAAACCGTTAAGAGTAAATATTCTGAAACTGATTATGGTGATGGTTACACAATTCTGTGACTATACTAAAAAACATTGGGTGGTAGAGAGTACTTTAAGTGGGTAAATTGCTTGTTATATGAATTATCTATAATAATAATGATTATCTTAATAATAATTATCTATAATAATAATTAGTTTAATATGCTAATTAGACCAGACAGCCAAACTACCTTCTGGATGTCCTTCAGGACAAAGTCACGGAGGTGGGGGCCGATATGGAGGTGGTTATGGATAATCAGGCAGGCAGGCGAGCAGTTAGGGGCGATCAGGCTGCCAGGCAGAGTGGTTAGGGGAGATCAGGCACGCAGAGTGGTTAGGAGCAATTAGGCAGGCAGGAAGAGGCATTTAGGGGCGATGAGGCAGGCAGGCAGAGTGGTTAGGGGCAATCAGTCAGGCAGACAGACAAGCTGTTAGGAGCCAGCAGTCCTAGATTGCAAGAGGAATGTCCAATTGCCAAGCTGAGACTCCCCCACCCCCTGTGCACAAATTTCATGCTCTGGGCCTCTAGTATCTCAATAAAGTAAAGAATCACCCAAAAAGGGCTTTGAAGCCTCACTGCCAGTGCTGTGGGGGTGGGGGAGCCAGTGTGCAGGCTGCATTTACCCACCATCTCTTGCCATCTTTACAGCAACCCTATCCCATAGTCACTAGAGGGGCACTATCTTTTACCCATAACTAGAGGCCCTGTGCATGAAATTCATGCACGGGGGGTGGGGGGAAGGAATTCCCCTCCTCAGCCCAGCCTGCAGCACCTTCTCCAATCTGGGACCTCTTGGGAGATGTCTGACAGCAGGTTTAGGCCCCAAGGATCAGGCCTAAACCGGCAGTCAGGCCTAAACCTCTCACAATCCTGGACTGCTGGCTCACCTGCCTGCCTGCCTAATTATCCCTAACTGCCCCCCCGCTGCCAGTCTGGTCTCCCCAACTGCCCCCTGCTGCCAGCCAGGTCGCCCCCAGCTGACCCCTTTCTGCCGACCTGGTCACTCCTTACTGCCAGCCTGGTTGCCCCCAACTTCCCCTCCCCTGCTGGCCTGGTCACCCCACACAGCCTGCTGTTCAGTTGTTTGGTCGTCCCTCACTAACCCCCCAGCCAGCCTGGTTGCCCCATACAGCTGCTTGGTTGTCCCTCACTAACCCCCCTGTCAGCCTGGTCATAGGCAGCCATCATGTGAGGACATGATGATCAATTTGCATATTACCTCTTTATTATATAGGATTCTGAAATACAGGAAGCTTTGAAAAAGAGAGCTCTCCTGTCAATTTGCAGAAATACATTTGGTGTCAAAAAAACCCAAACCAAATCTACATGAGGCTATTTATGGTTTTTACACTTAATGTGACTATTCATACATTTCACTGCAAAATTGCCATTTTGTTTGTTTACAGGCTCTCCTTTACCCCACCAGGAGTGTTTAATAAAGTGTAGTATACTCAACATGGCCTAAAAATCTGAAAAATTCTGACAACCAAGCTACAGCTGGCCCCAAACGTGTCAGATAAGGGACTGTGGACCTACACTTGTTCCCATTCTACAGTTAGAGAAAATAGTCTGAGAGACAAAACAACCTGCCTGAGTTCCACAGAGAGGTCCTCACCTTAATCCCTCCTGCAGCCAGGAAGACCCTCTGCACCTTTCCTTCACCTTCCCTGCTATCCTTGTTGGCCCAGGGACACTTGGGGGCTCCTGTGTGCCCTGGTGTGTGGGTGCCTGCTGCTCCCAGTCCATCTCAGGATAGCTGCTGGCAGTGCCTTGCCCACCACACAAGGGGCCTGCCCCACTCCATCAGGAGCTGGAGCTGGAGCCTCCTTTGAAATTTGCTCTGCCAGCCGCCCTCCCAGCTACAAACGGAAAATCCGAGAAGGTGGTCTGCTTTTCTGGCAGATGTCAGCCCCAGCCGGCCGGGGACAGGGTAGCTCGGCCTGGAAAGGCCTGCTGCAGAGTCTGGCATAGGGGCCGCTGCTAGGTTGGAAACACATTTTGATGGAATTAGCAGAGAGGAAGAATGTTAATTCTGCAACACTGAAACTCCTGCAAAACATCTTGTTGGCAAAAAACAACAGAGGGGATGACAGACTGAGGGCTGTTCTACCCCACCTCTCACTGCCCCCCTACGCTGTGACATTTGTTAATATATAATTAATGGCAATAATAGAAGCTACTATGGAATGAGTCCCTGCTCTGGGCCAGGGTCTAGACTCTAGACACAGCACTTTTCAGATATTGACATCATTGGCCCATTTTTCAGAATCAATGCCAAGACTCCCAGAGAGGGGGTGACTGCCCTGAGGTTACACAGCAAGGACACAGCTAAGCAGGACTGGACCCAACGCCTCATAACTCTGAAGATCAGCTCTTCTCCTTCTCCACGCATAGGGTCTTTAGCCAAAAGTCTCTAAAGAAGCTGAACTATTTCTTTCCTCAAGTCATGGTTACTCAAGGGCAAGCAGTTAGGCCCCTTTTATTCAGTTTGCTTCCCCCTCCCTTTGGGATTGGGAATGCCCCTAAAAACCATGTATTACAACTTTTCTCTCCAGAAGCTTCAAAGGTGAGTTATCCACCCATTTCACAGATGAGTAGACTGAGGCCTGAAAAGAAAAAGTAGTTGCAGCAAGCCGTAAACCCAGGTCTTCCTCCTCCCCTGTGATGCCTCTGTGCAGGTCTCAGCTGGGAGAACCACAATCCCTTTGGTGGACCTTAAGACAGCCTAAGACCATAGGAGTCCCAGGAGGGCACTGGTGTACATGGCTCTGCCATTCACTTATTCATTCAAAAACCCTTGATTCACCCCTTCTCTAAGTTCCAGCTGGGCACTAGGGACCAATCAGGAATCAAACAGTCCCTGGCCGGGGAGCTCAGAAGCTAGCTAGGTCACCAACCTATAAACGCACAATTCCAACCTAATATGGTGCAAGTTGCAGTGCCCAGGTTGCCAGCAGGAGTCGGGTAAGGCTTCCTCGAGAAGGCAGCATTTGAGCTGAACGCTGAACATTGATATGACTGGTCAGGTGGGCAAGTTGGAAAAGACACCCCAGGCCGAGGGCACAGCATTGGGTGGGCAGGTGAGATGGCTGGAGCATAGGGCAGAATTCCACCAGTGTCTAGGGACCATGGGAAGTCATGGCTAGAAGGACGCTGCAGAAGGGGCAGATCCTGAGGGTGACTGTTTCTCTTAGGGCACCAGCATCCCAAATAAAATGATCCCACCAAGGAGGAGATCTACCCTGAACCCTGAAGTCCAGGCAGCCCCTGTGGCTTTGAACCAGCCAGTGACAACTTTTGGTCATTAATTGCAGCATGTGCTAATGTTTGATAAATTGCCCAACAGTTGCATTAGCTAATAACTCCCCGAACAAAACCAGAGAGTTCATCTGTTTTTATAAGACGCCCAAGAGCATCCTGGGAACAGGCATGGTGGTCGTGAATAAAAGAGAAACATTCATTTATGGTAATTGGTTTCAGCTCCTCACTTGGCTGCTTGTCCTGACCTAAATGTATCCAGTTGTTCCCTTTGCCTCGCTCTGGTTTGGGGGTCACTCCTAATGGTTTAATTCAACAAAAAATGTCTGCCATTTCCTGTAACCGCTGTCTTTTTTTCACCCTGCTCCCAAACAGTTTTCTTGCAAGCAGCATCTCTGCAGGTCCCTCCCGGAGCTGTTTCCTTCTCGGGGAACAAAGTCAAGATTGTTGACAGAGGAAAAAAGGCCTGAACTGCAGGCCAAGACAAGAAGGTCGGGGAGGGGATAAATGAAGGTAATAATCATTTGTTTGTCTTCCACCAGGACTTCACAAAGCAGGTTTTGTCCGAGGCTGGTGGTCAGGGACTCTGACACAGAACACAGCCCTGGTGACCAGGGGCAATTTATGGGCAGGAATGAACACAAATCCCCATTCATGAAGCCGGCCCCGGAGGAAGTGACTGAGGAGGTACATTCGCGCCTGGCCCTCCCTGTGTCCCTCCCGCGGTCTGAGGCTGTGGAGGGCCTGGTGCTGTGAGTCTTGGCGGAACTTCAAACCCCCGAATGCGGCCCTACCTTCCCCGCATGGCTTTTTCCCCTCAGCCGTGAGCACAGATCGCCTCCCTGCCGTGCAAGGCGCAGAGAGGGGACAGAAACGGGGGTCCCTGGTCCCTCCGTGCCCAGCTGGGCTCAGGACTGTCTGCTGGCATTTGGGGCTGAGGATGAAAGGCTGGAGCGTGGGGGCGGGGTGGGGCGGGGGAGTGGGTCTGGAATACATTGTCAGCCGGGACAGCTTGTAAACTTTGTTGGGATGCATCTGGTAGAAAGGCGTTGTATAAATATTAGATCGTTATCGGAGTATTGTGTTTCCCGTCCCGGCGGAGGAGGGGCTGGAGGGCCCCAGATGCCTTTCGTCAAGGAGATGAGGATGGCTTCCAGGAGGCCTTGGAAGCTTGCCGCTGGCCCACGGGCAGTCCCCCGGGTCAGGGCTCAGAACCTGGAAAGGGCAGAGGTGAAGGCCAGCTCAGCCTGCCCGGGGTTCCCCTCCATGAGGATTCTGTGACCAGACAGGAGGGAGAACAGGAGCCTGGTTGGGTGGGTAGAACAGAGAGGGTCAGCTGGTGCAGGCGAGGGGCGGGGCGAGGGGGGGGTGCTCTTTGTCTCTCTGTGGGTCCTTTCTCCATCTGAATGGCCATCTCTATCTGATTTGTTGACTCTTATGAATACCAGCTCAGTGCCATCTTGTGCTGGGCACAGAGGACACAGAGGTAGACACAGCCCTGTGGGGGAGAACTCAGTAACCTCATGACCTCTCCAGGCTGAAATTTAAGGACAGGGGCATTCTTGATTGTAAAGTTCCATCCCACTTACCTAGGGCATTAAGTAGCTTTGCTTCCCAGTTGCCTGTACATCCTGATCTGATGGATTATTTGCAAGCAGCACTCTGGGGGCAGGGGCTGAACAGTGCCACCTGAAGACATCAAATCACTGTCATAACACCACCACCACCACCACCACCACCATCATCATCCAAACCTGCCCCTCCTGTAGAATCCTCAGGCCACAACTCTCTACAGCCACCTGGGTGAGGAGATGGTCCCCAGACCTTGATGGAACTCTGCTCTAAGATCCAACCACCCCAATCTGCCTAGGGGCCACCTCAGGGCTCTGGTATATGCTATGTTCTTGGCCTGGTGGGGGAGAGGGCTTTCTCCAACTTGCCACCTGGCCAAAGTCATCTCAACCTTCAAATCTTAGCTCATATGTCTCTGGGAAGCCTTGACTCCTGCTGGCAGCCAGGACCCCACTGCAATTTGCTCCATATTCAGTTGGAATTGTGGGTTTGCAGGTTGGTGGCCTGGGTTCTGAGCTCCCCGGAGTCAGGGTCTGTGTGAGCCCTACTTATCTCTAGTGCCCAGCTGAAGCTCAGAGAAGGGGTGTATCCAGGGTTTTTGAATGAATAAATGAATGAATATCGTCATCATTATCATCACATGCTACCACTTATTTTGGATATTCTTACTATCAGGCCAAACGCTTTCTTTTCACAGCATATCCATGAAGTTGATTCTGTCAGTCCTCATTTCACAGTTCAGAAAACTAAAGCCCAAGGTCATGTAGGTAGTAAAATGTTCAAACCCAGGTTTGTTTGTCTCCCTTACAAATTTCAGAAGCTTCTCCATCAGCCACCATCACAAAGTAAAAGGGAGCCTGGGAGAAGGGGCCGGTTCTGCTCACGGCTCAGGGAGGAGGCCCCTTTGAACTAAAACTTGCAGGATGAGCAGGAACTTGACAAAGAGCCCTGCTGAAGACAGACGTCACTCCCTCCCCATTCCAAAGACTTTGCTGACTTCTCTCCACTCCCACCCTGAGCATGTCTAGCCCGCCGGCCCTGTGCTGCCACCCACAGCCTCATGCCTTAGAGTCTGGATTCATGTGACCATGTCCAGCAACTCTATAAAGTGACATTATAATGTCCCGACAGGAATACTAAGGCACAGAAACTGGGGCTGCAGACAGGACATAGCCCAAGGCTGTGTGTCCCAAGCCACACAGCCAGTAAGTGACAAACTCAAACTCAGGTCCATGGTGTGATGTCACATCCCTTGGTACTTGAGCATGCTCTGAGAATAGAACTGGACTCTGGGAAACCTGGATGCAGAACTGGCTCTAATCACTGTCTCATTGGTAGCCTTGAGCTGGTCTCCTCCCCCTGGACCTCAGCCTATTCTCCTAGGGTAGGAGAATCGTTGAAAGGGAACTGGACTTGGTGGTTTCCGAGGAGTCTGTGAATTGATGTCATCTTATCCCTGCGCAGCTCTGCAAAGCAGGAGTGCCAGGCATTAGGACCTCAATTTTGAAGGTGGGGAAACTTCGGTCCTGGGGATTACATGACCAGAACTTTGGAGCATGCCCAGAAGAGAAGGTCTGGGTGAGGCAAGGACTGGACCCTGAGCACTGGATGGGCAGTCAGTGTGCTGAGGTTGTTCAATCTACAGTGCGGAGGTGGGGCGGGGGGTTGGGGGGGGGGGTGCGAAGGGAAAGAGAATGCCTGCCTCAGATCTGGATAAGGCACCCCCATAGCAGAGGCAGCAGGTGGAGTGTAGCCACTATAGACCAATGGCCAGTCTCTGAGGATCAGAGGAAGTTCAGCAACATCTCGTCTAAGCCATAGGTGATTTTCCTGCCAGGGAAGTTCCCTGGCTCAGTCTTGAATACCTCCAGTAACAAAAGGCTCCTTCCCTATCAATGCAGGTTATTCCATGGTAGGACTGTCCTGATTTTAACTCATTCAAAGGAAGCATTTTCTACTAAGAAGCAACAAGGACCTCTAGGATAAGAGACTGGGAGGCATGGGGAGGCATTGGAAGCTGTGGACATCATCAGAGAAAGCTTAGGCTTGTCCCAAACACCCAGAGACTATCCTGAAATGCGCCCTCCAAGGGTGCCCTCCCTTTCACAGTGGCAAAAGACATGTATGCAGCACGTGACAATTCACATTCACCCAAATGCCTCCTCCGAACCATCTTGCCAGATGGCCAAGGCAGAAGTTATTAGACAGCTGGGCAGAAGGAGCAGTAGGGGCCCAGAGGAGGTGGCCTGCTCTGTCCAGGTCACTCAGCCTGGGAGAGGCTGCAACAGGACCAGACCCAGGCCCTCCCTGCCCTGGTGCTGCTCCCACTCAGTGCCTGCCAGTTACTGAGAGCCACCCATGTGGGATGCTGGCTACAAAGAACACTCCAGGCCACTCCAAATTTGGAATGGGTCACCCTTGAGCCCCTCGGAATGCCAGGCTGTGCTATTTTTAGGCCGATCAACTGTTCCACCCCTGCTCCCTTACTCCAGGCCCCCCAAGCAGATTCCCAAGCAATCAAATCCATGTGTCGCCAGCCCCAGCCTGGTGCTTTGCAAGGTGAGCACTGGATGCACCAGCACCACCAAAGCATGAGCGTGCCATCCAGACTGGAACAGTAATGCTTTTTCTGTGGCCCAGACCCAAGAATTGCCTGTCTAATTCCACCTGGGACCAGATATAGATACCCCAAAGCCCTTCCACACCTCCAAGAACCCTCAGAAATTAGCTTATTAGATAGAGAAGCTAACTGAGGACCCGAGAGAAGGCCGGGCATGATGGCCTGATCCAAGTTCTCCCATGCCCCACAAAGCCCATCTAATTGCTTCCTATCAGGTGGGCTGGGCTGGGCTGGTTGTGGCTTCTGCCTCTCCAGGATGTGGCCTGTCAGTAAGAGCAGCACAGCCCCACACAGCCCTGGGATCAAATCCCAGCCCTGCCACTTGTAGCCAGAGACCTTGAGCCAGGCCCCACCCCATTGAGTTCATTCCCTCATTTCGAAATGTGCACAGTATGGTTGTGAGGCCTCTATGACAACATGCATGTAAGAGGCTTCACACTGCCCTAGCTGGTTTGGCTCAGTGGCTAGACTCAGCATCAGCCTGCGGGCTAAAGGGTCCCAGGTTCTATTCCAGGCAAGGGCACATGCCAGGGTTGTGGGCTCAATCCCACCCAGTAGGGGGCGTGCAGAATGCAGTCATTCAAGGATTCTCATCATTGGTGTTTATATCTCTCTATCCCCTGCCCTTCCTCTCTGAAATCAATTTTTAAAAGTCAACCTAAAAAAGAAAGAAAGAAAGAAAATTTACATTTCTTTAAGAGGCTTCACACAGGACACAGCAAGGAGCTGATTTCCTGGACATTTTTAGCTATTATTACTTCTTAGTGGGAGGAATGGAGGCCTGATTGAAATATCACAAAAAGAGGAGGGAGGCAGCAAGCTTGTGCCTGGACTTTTGCAAGGGGAGGGGGGGGGGGCATCTACATGATCCCTGTCCCCCTCAGCACTGTGCCTGAGAGTCTTGTCTGGAGCCCTCCTCCCTGGCAGAGCAGCCTTGGACTCCAGCTGTGCCCATTCCTGCAGCCCCAGCTGCCCAGACCACTCCCGTCAGCTCAGTGGCTCTCCATGCCCCACGAAGAAATAGAAACCGGGAGAGTGAAAGGCACCTCCAAGGTTATGCAGAGAATTGTTAGCCCAGGACCCACCAGGTCCCAGGCCAGACCCTTTCCACACACAAGGAGCAGAATCTATAATAAATGCAAAGGAGAAAAATACTAAAGGCTTTGCCTTGGTCCAGAAAGGCTACAAGGCCATCAGGGAGGAAGGCTTCCCGGGCAGGCCCTGCCCACCAAGTCCCCCAGGACAGATCCGAGTCAGGGCCCTCTTCCCCCAGCCAGCGCACACACGCAGTGCCAATGTGTTAGGACTTATGCACGGTCCCCGCCATGGGAACCAGCCACCTCCCTCTGCCAGCGGCCCTTAATTCTTCCAATGTGGCTGAGACCGAGCGGGACTCTGAGGGAGGGAGTGGGGAGGACCAGGAAGAGTGAGACCACCTCTGCTGACAGTTCGTTTACAGCCCGCCCATTAGTGCACGTTCCCTGCAGGGACTGGCCCGTGGGAGCCGAGAAGCTGGGGGGCCAGCTCACAACTACCAATGACACATTGCAGGCACCAGAGGGACGCCTGACCCCTGTCACTCAGAGTGGCCCTGGGGACCACCACAGTTAGCCAGAACCAGGCAAGAATGGGCTAGCCCAGTCAGCCGGCAGAGGTCTGGCGACACTGGTAGGCCTGAGACAGAAAGTAAACTCCCCACCCTCCAGTTCCCACCCAGCCCCAGTGTCTGGCCAGGACAACCCACGGGCTCTGGTAGATCAGGGCTAGCTGGCCTGGCTGGGCAGGTTGTAGAGGGAAAAGAAACAGATGTAGAGGAAAAAGAGACAGATGCAGAGCTCACTGGCCATGCTACAGGTCTTCGTGTGCAGAGTGTCTGGACTGTTTACTAATTCACAGTCTCTGTCTGCACTGTAACCTGGGGTTGGACTCAATCTCTCCAAATTGCTGAAGAGGGAGTGAGAAGGCCTTTCTCTCTAAGAAGAATAAGATTCAGATTACAAAGAAAAGAGGCTCTAAGAGGCCACTGTTTGCCATACAGACACCCAGGCTTTTTACTCTGGTTCACACTATCCCAGAAAGCTGAGGATGAATTGGGATTTGGGTTGGGATGAGCTCAGCAGCTGTGAACTCAGAGAACATTCATTGGTGCTGAGGTCTGGATAATGCTGAGGACACTGACATGGATGAGCTGTAGGCCGTGCCCTTCGGACCTCCCAGTCTGGTTAAGGACTCATTGTCACAAAAGGCAAACTGGTGAGTGTGATGCTGGAGGGACAGACTTTGTCCAGGAAGAATCAAGGATGGGCAGTCAGTCCCCACCAGGGAAGCTGGGAAATCACCTGGAAGACATGACAGTTGTGCCAGGCATTAAATGGTATGTTCCTTCTCTTATTGGGAATGGAACAGAGCAGAGACACTGGGGAAGGATGGATGGAGAATGGATGGATGATTGGATGGACTGATAAATGGGTGGAAGAATGGATGGATGGGAAATGAGGGTTAGATGGTCATATGGGCAAGCAAACATTGGAATAAATAAATGTTTTATTGAATAGAATTTTACAACCATTCTTCCAACTAAAAGGATGGAAGTGACCACTCCCCCAGATTATTAATATGAACTAAAAGCCAAATATATTTATATTTTATATTATATACTAGAGGCCCAATGCACAAAGAGATTCGTGCAATAGGCCTTCCTTCCCTTGGCTTCCCTCCAGCACCTGAGACCCAGGCCTTCACTCTGGCCAGAGTCTGCTTTATTCGTCTTTGCTGCAGACTCTGGCTGGTTCATCTTCACTGCTTCGCTGTAGACTCGGCCGGAGTTTGCCATCTTCATCTTCCATGCCGCACTCTGCTCCTGTAGATCCCTTCATCCCTGCTCTCCCTCTCATAGCACGTGTCCTGCCCTGCCTCGCCACTCCGTACCTGGAGCAGCTAGGCAGCAGCCATCTTTGGCCTTCTAATTTGCATACTCACTCTGACTGGCTGTGGGCATAGCAGAGGTGTGGTCAATTTACATGTTTGTCTATTTTTAGGTAAGATAACCAAAAGTATTATCATAACCTGAGGCTGAGGGAGAGAAAACATCTTGTTTAAGGTAGCAGAGTAAATTAATGACAAATCCAGGACCAAGGCTTCTGACTCCTGTTCAATACTTTTTCCACTCCATCATGCCCATCTTTTCTATCAGCTCTCCTATTCCCCTCCTCCTCCACATACATATTTGTGGAGAAAAGAAAAAAGAAACAAGAGGGAGGGAAAAAGACATGAAGTGAGAAAGGGAATTATCATGATTTTGTTCTAAGAGCCCTGAATTCTGGTTCCTGATCTTGAACAAGTCATCTCACTTGTCTTTGTCTTTTTCTTTATCAAGAGAATGGGCTGTGAAAACTCCTTAGAGCACAGGCAGGAAAAATGTTTTGAAGGTAGGAAAAGCCCTACAAAATTTGTATGTAGACAGGGATTATTTTTTCCATGACTCCAGGGGCCACGTCAGAAAAACAAGTCTACTAGCTCAGCATCCAGGCTCCAGAGCTTGGGGCAGAGAGGTGGTGCAGGGAGACAGGACGCTGGCCGGAGAATGAAAATGAACAGCCCTGTTGCTGGGCTCTGTGTTCCTGGGCCAGGGGCGAGGGCAGAGTTGAGCAGATACCACCAGCTCTCAGCTGACATGTCAGCTGGTAGGACAGAAGCAGGAAAGCTCCACCTCCCATTTCTGGGTGACTTCTACACTCATTCCCTCCTATCCTGAGGGAAGGCAAGGGGGTGCTCAAGTACTGAGCTCACACTGTGGGCAGGCCTGGCATTAGATGTTTAATCGAGGTTTTCCCACCCAATCCTCACCACATGGCAGCCCACAAGGACCAGCAGCACCAGGTCCTTGCTATGCACATGCTCTGGCCTCCATGTCCAGAGTCACAGCTTCGAGTGGCCATTTCTGAGGCTGCCTGGTCCTTTACGCTTTCGGTTGGTCTTAGCTCCTTCCCCTGTGACATAAGCAGAAGAATGTGTCCTCTACCTGCCTCCAACCAGTAGTTGTCCCTATCCCCGGGGGCAGTGCACGCCCAGCCATCGCTGCCCAGACAGGCCTTGTTACGGACACAGAGCAGGAGGTGCCCTAGGAGGTAAGGGGGCACACAGAGATAGCCTTCCCAATCCTAGGGTGGGGGAGTTGGAGTCACCATTCCTGCACATGTGGGCCCAGAATGCACTGCCCTGGTCACTGGAAGATGAAGGGACCAGGGCATTCACCCGTTTATTACATACAATGAGGTTTGTGTGAGTGGGCCATGTGGTTAGAGTGTGGACGTCAGAGCCGAGTGCCTAGGTTAGAATCAGGCTTCACCCCTTCTTAGCTGTGTGACCCTAAGCAAGTCACCTAATCTCTCTGTACCTCCTAATGTGCAAAATGGGGATAACGACAGCAACTGCCTCACAGAGCTGTTGCAGGGATTAAACCACTTGCCATGTGCAAAGGTCTCTGAGCAGCACTACCCACACACTGAGCACACAACACATGCTAGCTGTCAATAATAACATCAACTGAGGCTCCTCCTCAGAGTCAAGTCCTCGGGAAGCTTTCCCAGCCCCATAGGCTGCCTCCATTCCCTCTCCTAGCCTCACTGTGCCTCCCTCTAACAAAGCCTTTAGCTTCCTATAGTTGGGCTTCTTCTTGAGCCCGTTTTACAGAATAGGAAACTGAGGCCCATAGAGATTAAGTCTCCTTGCCCTGACCTCCCAACTTCAATAACAGGAACTCCCTGCCACCCAGCCTGGGTGGGGAGGAGAGTGCTACCATCTGAGCTGAATTCTGCAGGGTGAATTAACCAGGAGGAAGTTGGAGGCGGGCAGGCTGAGGCCCAGCACAATGGCAATGCGGGAGCACAGAGAGGCAGGGACAGGCAGGGGATGAGGATGCAGAGGTGCCCTCTACCATATTACAAGGATCTTGAATCCAGGATGCTACGATTCAAGCAAATGTGATGCTAAGGCAACAATCAGAGCACTTTCAGCAGACATGGAAATAACCAGATTTTCATCTGGGGCCCTCCGTGGGCTCTAAACACTGTGGAAAGCTAACTATTATGGCTAATAATGGCTTGTCACCCTGCACCATAATTGCTCTTTACACATCCATCTCCGACCAGATCACAAAGCCCACTGGGACAGATCCGGTGTCTGATTCACCCGTGTCCCTATGCTTGGCACAGAGCAGGCACTCGGAAGCTGTTGTGTCAACAAATTAATGAATTAAAATGAAATACATGATGCCAACTGCTGTGAATTGCTTGGCAGAAGAGAAACTTTGGAAGTAGGCAGTCCTCAACCCAAACCCTGATGCCAGCTCTTCCTGCAGAACAGCCTTGGCAAGATGTGCTACATCTCTGAGTGTCAGCATCCTCCTCCTCAAAATGAGTTTAATGACTCCTTCCTCCCGGGTAGTGGGGGAGCGCCCAGCACAGCTCCTGACACACGCAGAGGCCTCTATAAATGGCAGCTAAAAGAGCAACACAAAGATCATTGGGCAAAAGCTGCAAAACTGCTGCCTTGGCGCAGATGTCAGCAAACAGGATGGAGACTTTTATTTATTATATTTTTATTGATTTCAGAGAGGAAGGCAGAGAGAGAGAGCGAGAGAGAGAGAGAGAGAGAGAAACATAAATGATGAGAGAGAATCATTGATCAGCTGCCTGGTTGCCTTGTGAATGATCTGGGATCGAGCTCACAACCTGGGCATATGCCCCAACTGGGAATCCAACCGTGACCTCCTGGTTTATAGGACAGTGCTCAACCACTGAGCCACCATGGCAGGCAGGAGGGAAACTTTTATCTATGTTTTTTTTTTTTTAATTAAATGTCTAGTTTTTTATTTTGTTTTATATCCTGTACTAGAAGTCCGATGCATGAAGATTGTGCAAGAACGGGCCTTCCTTCCCTGGCTGCCGGCACCGCCTTTCCATTCAGACCCCGGAGCCGCCTCTTTCCTCTCCAGCCCTGCCTTCCTACATTGCCCAGAGGTCCTGAGTGGCTTGGGCAGTACGGATCGCTTGCATCAAGGCAGTATGGATCGCTTGCATCATGGGGATGATGCAATCATGCTGTCCTGCTCCTCCGCCACTGGGTGCCTGCTTATACAAATCAACCTGCCATCGTTGTTTGGTTAATTAGCATATTCACTCCTGATTGGCTGATGGGCATCGCGACGGTACAGTCAATTTGCATCTTTCTCTTTTCTTAGTGTAGATCAGTGTTTCCCAAACTTCTCTCATGATGAGAATCACCTGGTGGAGTTGTTAAAACACAGATTCCTGAATCCCAACTAAGAAGTGCTAAACTAGAATTTTTGGGAACATATAGGTAAAATTGTATACTTAACTAGTGCTCTAAGACAGATGTTATATACAGAGCACTAAGTTAGGTATGCAAATTGTATACTTAACTAGTGCTCTAAGACAGATGTTATATACAGAGCACTAAGTTAGGTATGCAATTTTACCTATATGTTCTCAAAAATTCTAGTTTAGCACTTCTTAGTTGGGATTCAGGAATCTGTGTTTTAACAACTCCACCAGGTGATTCTCATCATGAGAGAAGTTTGGGAAACACTGGTGTAGATAATAAAGACATAATACACTTTACACTGTGAAGTGTAATGACTGACCATGTAATGACTGGACAGGTCCAGTGTCTGGTTCACCCCTGTGTCCCTATCAGCAGGAGAGTGGGGCAGTGAGCTACAAGCAGGAGGAAAGCTACAGGAGGGGGCAAAGCACAAAGCTATGGAAGAGGGGAGGAGGGACGGGGAGGTAAGTGGGGAGAGCTACAGGAGGACAGGGCAGCAGGCAGAGAGTTTCGGAGGGTACTAAGGAACTACTGACGAGCTACTGGCACACAGATTCGTGCACAGAGCTTCTAGTATATAATAAATGTATATATATATATATATATATATATATATATATATATACACATTTTTATTGATTTCAGAGAGGAAGGGAGAGGGAGAGATAGAAGCATCAATGGTTAGAAAGAATCATTGGTCAGCTGCCTCCTGTACGCCCCCTACTGGGGATAGAGCCTGCAACCCAAGCATGTTCCCTTCACCAGAATTGAATCTGGGACCCTTCAGTCTGCAGGCCAAGGCTCTATCCACTGGGGCCACACCAGCTAGGGCAGGAGAGAGACTTTTAAATCTAAGAACCTGGTTTAAATCCAGGCCCCACCCTTTCCTGTGCAACCTTAGGGAAGTAAATGAACCTCTCTGTTCTCTTCTTCTATTTAATTTGAGTTTTAACAATGATACCAATCTGAAGTTGCATGGACTAAAGGAGATAACAGATGTGCAAGTGCTTAGTGTATACAAACGTGGGTGATGATTACTATTATCATGACAGCTCATAAAACCTGGGTGGAGCTTCCTGTTATAAACAAGTTTTCCCTCGCCCCACCCACAGACCAGGGGCAGGCTCAGTGCTTTGTTCCCAGGAAGGGCATAGCTGGAGGGGCCAGCCAGGCTGGGGCAGAGGCCAGGCCGGGCTCCTCGCTCCCACCATCTGCACCGAGGGGTCAGCCCATCTGTCCAGCAGTGGGCACACATGTGGCCTCATCTGAGGGCATGGGGTCATTGGGGTCAAGCAGGAGAAAATTGGGGGCAGATGAGGAGAAGCCTCCAGCTTATTTTTAGAAAAGGGGGAAAGAGGAAGACAGGAAGGCCCTTGTTTCTCAGCATTTCCACCATGTGGATGGCAGGCGGGCAGGCGGGCGGGCAGCCAGGCAGGGCTGGAGGCAAAGATGTGTCCACTTCTGGGGCTGCTGCCCTGGCCATTGCAGGACCTCAGACGACTGCACAGCCAGCCTGTCCACACACATGCTCACTCACAGCCCTGGCTGTGCCCAGGGGCATTGGTGGGGGGGAGGGGGGGAGGAGGAGGCTCTTATGACCTAGAGCCCAGGACCCTGAGGAGACTACATCGTCCAGAGGGCCACACAAGGGCTTTAGGAAGGGCCCTCTGCTTTAGAGGCGAGGAGAGCTTGTGGAGTGAAATCTAATGGCAGGGAGGCCCGTGGCCACTCCCAGCACAGGTCCTGGCACACATGATGATGCCTTTGGAGCCAGATTTCGGGGATATAAATCTTGGCTCTTCCACTTCCTGGCTGTGTGACTTAGGGACAAGTGCTTTATCTCTGTGCCTCAGTTTCTTTGTCTGTAAGATATAGCCATAGTCTATGCCTCAGAGGTTTTGATGTAAAAGTAAATCAATATGTGTAAATCACTTAGAACACTTGGGACCTGGGATTCAGCAAGCACTCAGTGTCAGCTGTTGTCATTGTCAACCTATAGTAGGGCATGCACAGCTAGGGTGGCCTGGTCTGGAGAGGAGTGAGCTGAGGAAGAGGTAACCAAAGTGTGGTGGTGAGCAGGTCGGGCTGGGCGCAGGGAGTGTGGGGTGAGCTGGGAAGCCTGCTCTAGGGCAGTGGGGCCAGTCTGAGGCTGGATGTCAACAGGCCTCACAGTGGCTCCCGTGGGCGTTTTTGGAAAGTGCTCAAAAATGACAGGAATTTTCCAAATCGCCTGTTTTTCCATTCTCAGCCCCCCTCCCACTCCCTCCCAGCCCCTCATCCTCAGATCTAACTCTGAACAGAACTTTGAAACGTGTCAGGAACAAGAAGGTGAAAGTGTAAAAACCCCAGAGAGGATTGTTAATCCCAAGTCTGGGCAGCAGCATGCCTGCCAGAGCTGCAGTGGAAAGTGTGTGTGTAGGGGTGTGCACGTGCGTGTGCACACGTGAGCATGTGTGTGTCCTCTGACGAGAGCATACCTGGGCATGGCAGCTGATGTGCTTGTCAACATATGTTCGCGCATACATGTGATTATGTGCTCTGTCAGCATACGTGTGTCCGCCTCGGTCACAGAGGGGTTCTCCGAAGTCACCCACAGCAGCCCAGGCGGAGGGATCTGCCTGCAGTCCCACACGTGCAGGGCTGGAGCTGGAACCAGGGTCGCTATGAAGAACATCGACTTTGAGATCTGACTGGCCTGGGTTTGAGTCTTGGCTCTCCCATTGACCAGTTGAGTGACCTCAGGCAAGTCTCCTCACCACTCCCAGCCTGTGTCCCCATCAGGAATGAGCGTTCTAAAACTCCAGGGTGTGGAGAGGCCCTGAGCTGGGGGTGGGCTCCTGACTCCAGTGCCCCTTGCTGAGTCCAAAAGAATCCTGGCCTCAAGGCAGCTAAAGGCAAAGGGACAGGGTCTCAGAAGCCACCCAAGGTCTTTCTTCTCCAGATCACCCTGAGAGGGGTCTGAGCCTGTTTAATGAGGCTGGAGACCAAGCTTCAAGCCCCCGTCTGGCAATGACTGCCTGGCCTTAAGCAAGCTTCTGATTCTCTCCGGGCCTCAGTTTCACCATCCCTTTCCGTAGGGTAGTAGAGCACCTCTCAGGTGCCTCCCTACTCCAAACACCCCTGGCTCCACTGGGGACAGTAATTGGGAGCAGCTGCACTAGAGTGAGTGTGGGCCTCGGGGAGGGGGCCTCTGGGCTTCCCCAGCCGCCGGACACTGTCCCATGGTTTATGTCAAATTGTCAGCCCCAATCCAGCTGCCCTCCTGGGCAGAGCCGCCTCCAGTGGGCCTCAGGAGAGGTGGCCTGTCCAGCCACTATGTTTACAGTGCTCAGACGCCACTGGGAACCTGATCTGGGCAGACCAGGGTGGGCCGCCCCACTGGGCCCAAGCTGTGTCCACACTCATTTCCCAGAGACTGAACACGGCCGGCCGCCAGCCTCGCTGAGTCCTGCTGCCCAGCCACCAGCCCATGGAGGGCCCAGCTTCCCCAGCCAGGCACCTTGGAGGGCTGCAGACTGTGCCAGGGCCCAGGGAGCACAGGGCCAGAAGGAGCATGTGCAAAGGGAGAGAGAAAGGGACCTGCTTCCTTCAGACAGGTACATGTTGTCCACCCTGCCTACCCTATAAAGAAGAAGAAGAAAGAAGTGGTGCCTACACCCTACCCACTGCCAGGTAGTTGCCGTACCTCCCAGGAGGGTTACATTGACTCAGCCATGTGTCTCACTTTGGGCAATAAAATGTGAGTGAAGTTGACATTAGGAGCTATTGTGTGGCTTGGCCATTTCTCTCTGTCCTGAGTATGTCATGTCTCAAATAAGGGCAGCTGCTTTGTAAGGATCCTAGAATACAGAGGACACATGGAGCAGAGCCATAGTCAACCCACAGCCACCACAGACAAAATATAATGTGGGCGAAATGTAAACTTGTTATTGTAAAGCCCCTGTTTGGGGCATACTATGGTGTGTCTGTTACCACAACATAACCTAGAAAAAAACTGACTAATGTTCAGCCCATCCCCATCCAAAACTGGCTCATGCCCCAATGTCCCTCCATGAGCCTTCAGAGACACCCCAAGCCATTGTGCATTGCCCAGTTTTGAGCAAAGATTTACCTAATCCAGGCTGATGAGGTGATCACAGGGTCCTAAAAAGGTCCAAAATTCCCTACGGTTCTAGGATCATCCATTGTCCTAGGGAAGCAAAAGTGGTGTCTCCAATTCAGTTCTTCTATCTCATAGCATTTGGAAGTATCACTCTTGGCACAAAAAAGAAAAATGCTCTCAAATCTCAACCCAAAGTCACTCCAGATAGTGACAATTCTCCTTGAGGAACAGGTCAAATTTGAGAAACCTTCTGTGCAAAAGAAGAACCAGGATGAGGTGAACAGGAAGGAGACTCTGTGCTGGACAACACCAGAGACAGAGTCAGCCCCACTGTTGCCCATGTGATCTGGTGGTGGTGCTCACCTGCATCACAAAGTGTTGGGGATCACAGAGGAGGCAGTGACTAACACTAGACAACCAGAAATCCTTCAGGAACGAGTTAAGGGTTGAATGGATGGATGGTGGAGGGAGGATGGGTGGATGGATGAAGAAAATAAAATAATGTCTACCTGGCAGAGTCAAAGAACCAGATCTGAAAAGGTGAGACTATTACCAGGTAAAGAATATGAACAGAAGAGGTGGTATTCCAGACAGAGACCCGAATGTGGAGATGGAGAGGATTGTGGTTCGCTGCGTCTAGGAAATAAGGGTGAGACTATCACCAGGTAAAGAATATGAACAGGTGACAACAATGCAAGTGCTGATGCCAAGGGCACCACTTTCTGACTGTGTAAGCTTGGGCAAGTTACTTAGCTTCTCTGTGCTTGTGCCGCTACTATCAAAGCCAGCCACAATACAGTATGGGGGAACCATCTTCCCTCGCCAGGTTATTGAGGCATTTCAGTGACATGATGTGAGCAAAGCTCTGGATGCATAGTAACCCCTCAATTAACAATGCCTACCTTTTGCTTCCCTTCTACCAAGACTGGTTCTCCCAGGGGCTTGGCCCTGCACTGAGGGTGGGGAAAAGGAGGGAATCTGCCTCCTGGCTGAGACACACCTCCTCCCTGTTCTAGGACTTTCCTTCAGCAAGTTCTTGCCCCAAGGTCCTCTCTACTTTCCTGCCTTGTCACATCTCACTCCAGCCTCTGCACCAGCCATCCCAGGATGCTCCACAACCCTTGTACTCCTGAGCAGGGCCCTGGCTCCAAACCTGCAAACACATCCACCAACTACAGAGACTAGGGGAGAGGGCAGCTCGGGCGGAGGGAGGCTGCCGGACCGCCTGCCTCAGGGAGACATGGGCAGCCAAGGAGAGAAAGCAGAGGCCAACTGGCCATGCCATGCCCTTGGCTCCAGCCCTTGTCATCTCACCTGTCTTGGACTGCAATGTCCCCGATGCTATTCCCAGGCCTGAGGCCAGTTTTCTGACCCCACTTCCTTCAATGTAGCTATCCCCATGGGTAGGCAGGAAAGGCCAAGCAGTAATTAACTAAATTTAGAAACAAATTCTTATTATAAATGTAATGGGCACACAGGCAAGGGCCCAGGAATTGAGGATGTTGTGCAAGGCCTTTCATAATTTAGCCTGGCGTTCAGCAAATAGTGAATAAATATTTTTGAGTGGACAAATGCTTGGCTGCTTTCCCTGCCTCTCACACACACAGTCCTGCCTTCCAGTCCGCAGAACTGCCTACAGTTCCCTAGGGACCTGTGAGTTGCTCTGTCTCCTTTAGTTGGGCCTTTGCTATCTACCTGGAGCGCATACCGCTTCCCTCTGCCCTCCTTGCTGAACTCGGCTCATCCTTCAGAATTGGGGTTAGACATCACTTTTTCCAGGAAGACTTAGCAGGAAGGCTCCCTGACATTCTTGGCATTCCCGTGGGGCCTCCACTGCCCCAGCCATAGCACATGCTGCTTTGGGGCTGGGTGCCATGCATCTCTGCCCCTCACTGGACTACAAACCCTTCCAAGAGCAGAGAGGGGGTCCCTCGTACCCAACAAAAGGTCTGGCCAGGAGGAGGGACTCGGAGAGTAGTCGGTGAGTGAGAACACGTGTTTCTGATCACATAATCCCCATCAGCTGAGTAGCCATCAGGCCACAGGAAGCAAGTCTGGAAGAGCAGTAACCCTCCAGGCCACCAGGGGGGTCAGAACAGAAGGCAAGCAGGAATCATGCAGAATGCGCCCTCTCCCCCTGGTGGTCCCAGCGAATCACTGCAGCTTCCCAGGGTTCCTGGCTCACCCCAAGAAACAGCAGAGTCTTGTAAGGATCTGGGTTGAATTCTGGACTCGAAATCCTGAAGTATCAGAGCCAGAAGAATTTTACATCTTCGGGAGCTTGAGCAACATGCCTGGCCTCATTTAACAGATGGAAAAATTGAGGTCTAGAGAAGAGGGAGGCAGCCAGAGGGAAAGAGCTGGAATTAGAACCCAGATCTCCTGAGGAACATGGAAAATATTTCCAGGACAAGAACATTCAAAGTGATGGCCTTCCAGCCTGCACTGCTGCCCGGCTGGCCCTTATAATTCTGTTTTATCTCTTCATCCAGATGCTGTGCAGTTGGAGTGGGGCATGTGCTATGATGGTCAGATACCCGCTCACTAAGCAGTCTGGGTCTTGAACCGCATGCATGATCTGGAAGATGTGTTCCAGACCCTGCTCTGTCCAGGGCTGGTTCTGTGACTTCAGGAAAGTTGCCTCTTTCCCTATGCTGTCCGTTTTTCCCATTGCAAACTGGAAGGTGGCCTAAATCAAGAGTAGCAAAGGGTCTGTCTTTCCATAACCACGTCTTGGGTTAGTCATGGCTGCCTGAGAAGAACTGTAAGGGCAGGAGCACTGGTTAGCATTGTCACGGGTTAGGAGGTGGCCAGGTAGACATCAGAGGTCAGTGAGCCCCAACCAGTTTCCTCAGCTCCTGACCCCTGTCCAGTTTAGCCATTTAGATTTGCTCTTTCTATCAGTACTGGTGACCATCAAGCTTTGTGCTGGGGACAGAGTACCCAGAGATAATCAAACAAGATCCCTGCCCCTGAGAAGCTCCCTGTTCTGTACAAGACAGTTGCCTAAATTTGCACATAGTCAAGTGGAGAAGGCTGAGACCGCCTTAGGGAGAAAGGGGCTTGAGGAGTCAGGGGTCTAAGCCTCAGTGCCTGCCGGAACCCTTTGGGCTTGCAATCCATCATCTTCCGCTCTCTGCACTCATGGACATTCCCATCACAGAGACATCATGCTGGCACATGTACCCCAACTGTGTGGTGGTGAAGATCGCAGGCCCACAGCCCTGCTGTACGTGCAGGCTCTGCCACTTCCCAGTTACATGATCTTAGACACATTAACTACCCCTGTTCTCTGTCTCTACCTGCACCGTGGCTTGCTGGGCTGGTTGTGAGCAGTAAACAGTCAGTACATACAGGGAAGTCACCTGAGCAGTAAACAGTCAGTACATACAGGGAAGTCACCTGGAAGTCACACCCGGTAAAGGCGAGCTGGCGGTATGACTCCAAATTAAAGCCCACCTCCCTTGCAGTCCTCCGCCTTTGCCCTCTGGGGAGACACAGACTTGTCTGCTCCCCCTGCCCAGGGACAGCTCTACAGAGAAGTGGGGACACCAACAGGACCCCACCAGGTCCTTCCTTCTTGGGACCACACACTGGCACCTCCACCTGCTGCTCCCATGAGCATTCACTGACCACACGGTCCTACTCAGCAGCCAGCGCTCCTCCAGGAGTGTCCAGACCTCCAGAAATCAGAGGACATGACAATCTTTGAGGTGCTACCTGCCTCCCTGCCCCCCCGGGCTGCTCCCCATTCTCACAGAGGCCTGACCTGGGGGCTCGTCCCTTCCCTCCCAGAGACCCCGCCCTTGTTCTGGTCTGAATGCTCGCTCTCCCCTCTCCTGGAGTCATTAAACATTCTGCAGTGGAATTGCAGCCGCTCACGTGGCAAGCGCAGCTCGCCAACCTTGGCACTTCTCCTCTGATCCCGTTTGTTTTTCTAATATAAAACTAATATGACATAATGTATAATCTAATTTGGAAATTACCATTTGCTTGGCTGGCCCACACTGCCAGCCAATACCAACAGCAGGAGAAATTATTTAAGAATGTTTCTTTTCCTTCGGAACACTGCTGATAATTTATTTTTCCGTCAGAAGATTACTTTTCTCTTTACGACATTTCCTGCCTGGGTGATTTGCGTTAGCATTCAATAAAATGGTCTGTGCCTAATGTGGGAGTGAGTCACAGGACTTTCCTTAAGTGAAGGGAGGTGGCCCTTGTGGCCAGTAGAGGTCTCGGACCTGCAGCCCAGGTACAGGAGGCAGGTGCCAGGGGGCTTTTAGGGGGAGGATTGGGCGGACCTCAGCAGGTCACCTGCCCCTGTCCTCTAAGCCTACCTGCAGGTCCCAGTATCCCAGGACCCACTGGCCTCTGGGGGAATGAGTCAAACCCATTTGGTCTTCCTGGGCAAAAAGGCTTAGCACCAGGCTGGACTCCAAGTTGAGAGGATGCTTTACTGAAATTGGGGCTTCCAACCTATTGCACCTGAGTCTCTGCCGGTAGGAAGCGCCTCTTCTCTCCCAACCATCACCGATACAGACACATCGCCAGCCTGGCATGCACCATCACATCTCCAGTGTGTCACACGGCCACATCCGCTGGGCATTGCAGTTCAAGGATGCATCCCCTCACCATTTCTTCCACTGAGTGTTCTGAAGGCACAGCTGGCTCCTAACGTTGGAGCTGGTTTGGTCCTGGCCCGGCCACTGAATAGCTCTGTAACCAAGACACCTTGCTTTGCCTCTGTGAGCCGCCTAAACCTCATCAACAAAACGGGATAATCAAACAAGTAACAGTGCTGACCTCATTGCATTATGTAAAAGAAGATGTGATGGGTATGGGAAGGGCTTATTAGCCCAGTGCCTGGCGCCCAGTAAAAGCTCAATAGTGTTCCTACCTTTATTGAGCTCTGAATAAGTGATGATCTGAGCTACCAGGTGTGATGAGGAGTGTTCTCATCCCAGTGAAGGGCTTGGGCCCTGGAAACCAGCCTTGTGCTGTGTTGGGGGGCTAGTGCCTCTCTCTGAGAATTAACAAACCCGTCCACCTGGTCATGGCTCACCACCGGGTCACTGAGGCATTGAGCAGCCTCACCCCTCAGAGGTCTCGTCACTGGGGAAAGAAATATCCCCATCCCAAATACTTCACACGGGGGGGGGGGGGGTGCCTCTTCCCACCCCCTGCAGGCCAAGGAAGGGGCAGAAACAGCTTTCTCAAATCGTCTCCCCCTCTGCCTAAGACTATTCTCTCCAGGAAACCCAATCTCCAAGTGAGAGAGTTTATTTACCCAATCGAGTGACAGATCTGATTTCTCTCTGGATGTTTTGAGACTGAACTGATGGGCGTTCTGGTTAAGTACAAAGAAGTGAACCCTTCACTCCGCTATGCCGACCACCTCTCCCGGCGCTATGGGCCTGGGGAGGCTGGACACAGCAGAGGTGCTCCCTAAGTACTTGGCCTTGTCATTAATTCAACCGAGTTAAGTGGTTGTTTTGGTTTCACAGTATCGAGACAACTGGCTTTTTATAGAACTGACTGAATGTTTAGACACAGCCTCTCCTGCTTGAGAGGTTGTTTGACAGAATGGAGTGGGTGTTTTGTTACTGCTTAGTGACCAGTGTGACCTGTTGCTTTAGCTTCGTTTGATTGGGTTGACTGCTTATTTGGCCGTGGTGATTGGTGATTTCACCAAGTTGACCAGTTGTTCCGTCACAGTTAGGCCCATTTGACTGGCTGTTTAAGTTGGGTGGGTGTTTTGGCATTCATTAACCCAGTTGACTGGGTTTGATTGAACTGACTGGATGTTTGAGTGAATTAATCCAAATATTTGGACATTGTTGAGGCAGTCGATCAGCTGTTTACAACAGACGGGGTATGTTGGTATCCTCTGACCCAGCTGACCCATTGTTCTAGCATTGTCTGACCTAATGGCTAATTGTTGAGTTGGTTCCATGTTTTGGCTTTGTTTAACTCTAAAGACAGGTTGTTTGAGAGTTGTTTGATCAAGCTGATTGCTTGTTTGACTAAGTTGAACAAGTGCTTTGGTATGATTTGACCCAGTCGGCTCGTTATTCAAATGGAGTCCATGTTTTGTCACAATTTGACCCAGTTGTTTGGAAGGTACCCATTGCTTGGGCTGTGCTGGTGGGTTGTTTTGGCACTGTTTGGACCAGACAACTGATATTTAACAGAGTTGACCAGGAATTTAAGCTCCACTTGCCCATTTCAGCTGATATTGGGCCAACCTGACTTAGCATCTGACGGAGATAGTCAGACACGTGGGCAGGGTTTCCCAAGCTGACCAGGTTTCCACGGAGTTGCCCAGCTGTTTGATCTCAAACTGACAGGGGCAGTAGTGGCCAGCAGAGAGTTTCATGTGCCCGGAAGCCACACTGGGAGGCTCCCTCGTGTGGGAGAGGGAAGGGAAGGAGCTTGGGGGACCCCAAGACTCAAGCTCACATGCAGGCAGGTGAAAATAGAAAGGCTAGGAGCGACGCAGCTGCTCCATGCAAGAGAGCTCAGGAGCTGTGGTCTCCCGAGCCCGGAGAATGCGTTTGGCAGAACACTGCAAGAATGCAACCTCTGGGTTAAGTGGTTGAAATTAGGCCCAACGGGGCTGTTTCACTGAAAATTTACAGTCCCTCATAGAACTCAGCCCCAATCAAGTAAGAGTCCCTCCTGCCAAGATGGAGATTTGTTCCTGGGCCAAGGAGATTCGCCGACAAAAGCACACTCCCTGGCCTTTGATTAACCCTAATCTGTGCACCCCTTGAGTGGTGACCCCGCAGATGCTAATGTCCGTTCTCCCTGTGGGTGGGTGCCCCTCCCTGAAATCCATGCGTGGGAGGGAGAGGACTTTTAAACCTGTCGACTTCCTGGCAGAGGCTTTGGCAGAACCAGGGCCGCCCATGCCAGGTGCGATGTAAGTGGTGCCACCAAAGCCTCGATGTTGCTGGCAGGTCGTGGGAGCGGAAATGCCCACATCAGGCACTCAGCACATCAGCTATGGGACTGGAGGGGGCTCTTGAGGGGAGCCAGACTGCCCTCCACCCTGTACACATAGGGAAACTAAGTCCTAGAAAGAGAAAGGGATTTCCTCAGGCAGGGCATAAGGCACTCCAAGTAATTATCCTTTTTTTAGTTGAAGTTGGGAAGCTTTAATCAGGGTACAAGGGCAAGGGAGAAAGGGCAACAAAGGCTGTAGCCAGAATGGGGCTGAAACCAGAGCCCAGGTCTCTAACTCACCATGTGACAAAATGCTAGTCCCTTGAGAAGAGAATGAATGAACTATTGTCGAAGAATCCAGAATCACAAGCTTTGGTCACTGGGGCTTAGGGTTCACAGGACCTGGGCCTCCCATCTCTAATTGCATCAATAGGTGTATCATCATTATCAGAACAAGGGAGATGACACTCTCACCGGGCTCCACATGGCGTTCAAGATAAAGGTTAATGGGCAGATGGTAAAATGGGGCACAACCAAGAAGGAGAAGTTCTCAAAGCCATGTCCTAGGGAAAACTATGATGGAGGAAGGGCTGTTCTCCCTAGAGAAGAGAAGGCAAAGATGGGGTCACTGTCTGGGAAACACAGAAAACTTTCAGAGGGTAAAGTAAGTCCTTGAAAAATAGTATTGAGTAAATTACAAGGATGGAGAAGATAGGAAGAACTTTCAAACAGAGCTACCTCAAGAGGGACAGAACTCCTTGTCCCTGAAGGTTTGCAGGCAGAATTTCTATGCTGGGTCAATAGAGAGTCAGATGAGTAAGAAATAAGACTTGTTACCTCCTTGCTCAGGAAACCATACCTTCGTTAATGCAACCTCAATGGTACTTCTTTGCTCTGGTATTGTCAGCTTGTACTGAGCTTTGGTACCACTATGACCTCCAGATTCTTTTCATACAAAAAACTATGAAACAATTACCCTACATTCAGGCAGTCATTTTTCAAACCCATGTTTTCAAACACTGTATCTTTTAGATTTTGGGTCTGCCAGCCAGAATCTCCACTCTATTCCTGCTCCGTGAAATTAACAACTGAGTGTAGTCTAAGCTGCCCTGGCTGAAGGCAGAGCCTTGCAACACCTCACTGGAGACCTTCCTTAGTTATAGTCTTTCAGTCACTGAAAGGCAGTGAGGCAGTAATCTAACCACTGCACATGCTGGCTTTCAGACGCTGCTATCCATTGGTGCTGAGTGGCCAGAGTCCCTAGACTGGCTCTCAGAAGGCATTGGAGACAGGCAGGAAAGGAAGTCAGAAAAACAGCCAGGGCATCAAGCCTCCCACCAGGGACCTCAAGAAAATACTGGTGGGACATATGATCAGCCTCCATGATCCTCAGAAGCCCTGGCCAGACAAAGACATATTGTGCCTCTGCACAGTGGGTCCGCAGGCTGTTGGCCACCCAGGCCTTCAGTCCAGGCAGCCTGGGAGACTGCTCTGGAACTCACAGGATACCAGTGAGGCCTACTCACTGCTCCTCACTGTAGGAAGATGCCTTTCCAAACAGCCACGCCTCATCTCACACACATACACTCATACACTCATACACACACACACACACACACACACACACACACACTGCCAAGGTCACCCAGGGGTTGAGAAGAGAGTATTAGATGAGAAAGGAGAAGGTTATGGACTCTGCAGGGGGCATTGAGGGCAAAGGAGCAACTGCCATGCTAAAAGTGAAGGCTGAACTCCCCGGACCCACTTATTGCTAACATGCTGGCAACCCAGGTTGGGCTACCTAACCTCTCTGGCCTCCTCCTCACTATCCCTTAAGTAGGGATAGTTGGGGCTAGGAGTGACCCCAGAAATCTTGGTGTCTCACTCCCTCAATTCATAGACAGGAAGACTGAGCAGCAGATCTGGACTAGAACTCGGTTCCCATCCCCAGTCCCCAAGCCCACTCTTTCCACCACACTGTGCTGCCTCACCAAGCCTGCACATAGTAAGTCATCATCTCTAAAGCCCTAGAAGCCTGCAGCCCAGAAAGAGTTCAGCAGTTTCTTCAGGCTGACATAACAAAATACCTCTAACTGGGTGGCTTGACCCACGGACATTTATTGTCTTGGTTCTGGAGGCTAAAGGACCAGAGTGTCAGCAGAGTTGGTGCTTTCTGAGGGCTGGGAGCAAGAGTCTGGCCATGCCTCTCCCGAGCTTCTGGTGGTTCGCTGGCAATCTCTGGCATTCCTTGGCTTGTAAAAACACCACCCAATTTCTGCCTTCACCTTCACATGGCATTTTTTCTGTGTAAGTCTCTGTCTCCAAATTTCCTCTTCTTATAAGGATGCAGTTGTATGGGAGTGGGGCCTACACTAATGACCTCATTTCAACTGGATTACCTCTGTGAAGACCCTATCTCCAAATGAGGTCACCTTCTGAGGTATTAGAAGTTAGGACTTCAGTATATGAATCTGGGAAGGACACAATTCAACCCATACTCAGGTGTTCTGCAAGTCCTCTCAGAATACCTACACACACACACACACACACACACACACACACACACCTACACACATACACATCTACATACATACACCTACACACACACACACACACCAAGGACCTCACCTCACCTCACCTCCTGGATTCCAAAAGACCACTGTTCTGCCAAGGAAACAGAAACAACGGGGCTTCCCAGTGAGTCTTCAAACAAGCCCACTCCCTCCCTCACTCCTTCTTTCCTTCATTCACACATCACTCGTGTTACCTATTTGCCCAATCCATTCATCCTTTAAATTAATGCAGATTATGTACTTGCCAATCCATGCATTCATTTATTTATGCTAATCACCGAGTTAAACATTCAGTCCATCTCACTTATAAATTCAATAAGCATTTACAGGCAATGCCTGCTCTGTGCTATGTGATACAGAAGTAAGCAAGACAAATAATTTCTGCTCTCATGGAGCTTCCAAAACCAATATTTCAAACACTGACAAGTACAAGGAAGAAAATATTTCAGGGACTTTACCTCTGGGGTTCCCTTTGGCTAGAGGAGAGGGGTTCCACTTGTCTAAGAGGTGACTCCTTACTTGGAAAGCTTCTCTGAGAAAGTGCTGGTCAGGCTGAGACCTTAAAGTTGAAAAGTAGCTGCCCATGTAAAGACTTGAGGGAAGAGCATAGTAGGCAGTGGGAACAGCAAGTACAGAGGCCTGAGGTAGAGAATGCATCAGTCAGCATCCAAACAGGGAAGTAGGTAGCATATGCAAAACAGGAGAATTCAAGGAGGGTTTCTTTACAGAGGAGCTATTGTAAAAGACACATGTGTAGGGAAACACAGGAACAGACCAGTCGCTGGGGGCTGGGAACAGCAAAGCTGTTACCACTCTGAAAGGAAGAGGGAAGAGGGTGGCTGGAATTTAGAGTCAGCCTCCTTGAAAGACTTAATGGCCTTGGTCAAGGGACACAGTCAGCCCAAGACACCTATAGGGAGAGAGCCACGGGAATAAATATCCTTACCCCTCTGCTCCTTCCTTCTGATCTCCTGAGGGCGCCTCCCATTGACCAAACCCAGCTGGAGGCCTGACTTCAAGGGAAGCCTCTGATGGACCACATGGGTCAGCCCATGCACTGCCCAGGGAAGGTTGGAGAAGGGTGTTAGTGCATTTGGAGGGGCCTGCAGAAGCCATGCCCAGGCAGGAATGCACTTACTGTTCCCCCAGTCAGAGCGGCCAGTGTGTCTGGAGTGCAGGGGTGAACAGGAAAAGGTAGGGCTGGAAGACCAGCAGGGAGGGCCCCAATCATGTAGGGCTGAGGTGAGTACCTGGGATTTTATTCTGCCTGCAATGGAAAGACATTGAAGGGATCTCAGCAGAATGGCATGGGCTGACTAAAAGCTCACCTGGCCTCTGTGAGGGAAGTTCACGTGTTCAATCAAGGGCTGCTCCCGTGTATTCACCCATTCGTTCCTCACTCAACCTCTCCTCCCTCTTACTCACCATCTCTCATCCCTTTGTGATTTCAACACACCCATCCCTGCTCAGTCCTCTGTGATGGCCCATGCCACATCCCATTCTGCACAGAGGTAGATGCAGGGACGCACAGACCTGGCTTGGTCCTCCAGAAGCTGCCACCCCCTAACACAAAGAGGAAATTGGAAAGAACCTTAAGGAAACCCCCCTGCCGGGAGGGATGGAATCATGCTGAGGTGGCTGGGCTGTTTCCTGCTGGAAGGCATATGCTATAGGCCAAGACACAAGGTCTCTGCCAGCCACTCTTTATGTGACCCTGGGCAAGGTGGACAGCCACTCTGAGCTTACAAAACAGGGATGCTAATATAGCCTGCCCATTTTGCAGGCCTGTGAAGGGAAAGGCGTGGCTCTGGAGGTTGTGGCAGGGACTGCCTAGCTATTCAAACAACCACATTTCTGAGTCAGCCTGAACACACAGCTGGACCACATTCCCCAGCCTCCTGTGGAGTCAGATGTGCCACATGATGGTTTCAGTGATGGAATGTGAGTAGAGTGATGTGTGCTGTCCCCAAGGCCTGAGCCAGAAAACCCTCCATGCCTCTGCCTCATCTACCAGTGAGTGCAGAAGGTCCAGCACCCTAGGGGATGGTTGAGCCATAGAACAGAATGCTCCTGGGTCCCTGAGTCACCACAAGGAGAATGAAAGCAAGAAATCAACCTTTGGGCTAAGCCACAGAAATCTGGGAGTTTGAGCAGTTGTAGCAGCCCCTGGGGGCCTTCACTAATGCAGAAGTTGCAAGGGTTGCTTGATGTGAATGGATGCTGAGTGCACTGGAGAGTAGGAGGAAGTGAGGTCAGAGGGTCATCAGGGGCCCAGGGATAAGGTAAGGACTATGGATTATATTGTGATTGGATGATTTAAAACAAGAGAATATTCTGCCCCAATTCCCAATCCTCCTCTTTATCTCAAGCCTGGCCCACCTACAACAGCCCCAGAAGTTGATTCAAGTGCCAAATTGTGAATCTCCACGCCTACCTATAGGATGCAGGGACCAGGTGAGCCTTAGACCCTTCAGACTGGAGCTCTGAGAAGCCCAGGGCAGGGACAGGTTCTGAGACACCCAGGCTGGAGGAGCCTCTAACAGAAGGGTGAGGCGAGAAGGACAATCCACATTATTTAGGGCAAAATAAGAGGCAGTCCCTGCCATTGCCCAAGCCTACTACTGAGGGGTCTCAGAGAGCTGGGCAACACAGACTGTCTAAGTGAAGGGGCCTTCGGGGACAACTGGCTTTCACCATGGAGGAATGAAACCCAAGACCATAGACATGCCCAAGATCACAGGAGAGTGAGGCCAGAGATGAGGCGGGGAGAGGGGGGGAGAGACCCAAGGACCTGGCACCAAAAGCAGGTCTTCCCTAGTCTACCCATGACCTTGAGAATAAGACAAGTCACCTTGAATGGAATTGTGAGGATTATGTGAGTTAAGGTGGGATATGCCTAACAAATGCCTGACGTGTAGAGGGCACTCTGTAGAAGATGCTGCAATCTCTGTACTTCAGTGGGTAACCTTGAACCACTGTTGCCCAGCTGCTTGATGGAAAACACTTGTGGGGCCTTTCTCCCCTCTCCTCGTGCCCGAAAGTCTACCTGGGGTCAACCTGACCAGAGCACTTCTCTTTGTGTCCCCAGGTCTGCTTTATCACACTCTTACTGATAGGAGAAGGAGGGGGTGGAGAAAAAGAAGGAGAGCCAGGCTGGCATGTCTCAATGGTTGAGTGTTGACCTATGAATCAGGAGGTCACAGCTTGATTCCAGTCAGGACACATGCCTGGATTGTGGACTCAGTCCCCAGTGTGAAGCATGCAGGAGGCATCTGATCAATGATTCTCTCATCATTGATGTTTCTATCTCCCTCCCTCTCCCTTCCTCTCTGAAATCAATAAAAATGTATTTTTTTTTTACAGGAGAAAAAAAGTGGAAGAAGAAAGGCCCGCTGAGGTTGCTGACAGACACAAACTATTGAGGACAGTTTGCCCCTTTTTGAGAAATCACAGCAGACTTCTCTCTCAGGCCTCAACACCATGGGGATTTGTGCAAAGGGGCTGTGTTTATCTCCGGACACAATAAATTGCATCCCTGCTTGTGCCCTCTGCTGGGAAGCCTGCAATGAAATGCATGACCTGCCTTTACAAGCATGTGGGACCTGAGGGCAGGAATCACTGAATCCTCCTATCCTTCTACACTATTTTACCTTTGCCTTGATGGCTTACTTTTCTCATATGTTAGTGTATATTTCTTTGTAGATTGCTTTCAGTCCTCTCTGGGAAGTGGCTGTGAAGGAAGGAGGTGAGGACTCCACTTCCTGCACTGCTGGGCCAGCAAGACTCGGCTCCCTCAACAGGCCCCCTGCCTCTGTGAATGCACTCACCAGCTGGCCAGCTCTCTTGCATGTATGTCCAACTGTCAGTTTGCTCTGGACCGAGTTGCGCAAAGGCCCAGACTATCAGTTAGACTCACAGAAAATCATCCTGCAGGAGACTTCTAGGAAACTTTGAAAGGATGGCAGGAAGCGGGTTTGTGAAAGATTCAGCCAAGAAATCAGAAACTCTCCATATCTCCATCCACCTCCACAACCTCCAAAGCCAGCCCTATACCCTCACCTGAGGCCAGGAACTTCCCATCCCTACCCAGGCCTTGGATATGGGATTTGGCTGGGCTCCTCTGCCCCCTATTCTTATGTTAGTCCATGTGGGCTGCAATAAAAAATTTCCATAGATTGGGGGCTTAAACAACAGAAATTTATTTCTCATGGTTCGGGAGGTTGAGAAGTCCAAGATCAGAGTTCCAGCACAGTTGGGTTCTTTGAGAGCTTTTTTTTTTTTTTTTTTTTTTTGGCTCACAGGCAGGAATTGGGGGAAGGAGAGGTAGCTAGCTCTCTGGTGTCTCTTCTTAGAAGGGCATTAATCCCATCACAAAAGCTCCACACTTTGACCTAATCACCTCCCAAAAGTCCCACCTTCTAGTACCATTTTTTGGGGGGTTAGGGATTCAACACATGAATTTTGGAGGGGCATAATCATGTAGGTCATGACAGGTATGGAGATGATAGATTGTAGGAAAGGTTCCATTTGACCCTTCCCCAGGAATCCCAAGCAGGCCCTATTCCTCTCTAGAATTCCATTGGTACTAATGGGCAAAACTGGGCTGGTCCCTTCCACCTCTGAGCTAAAACTTCTACCTTTAAATGCACGGTAGGTGATGAATAACCTCTAAAGGCCATGCCAGCTCTGCTCCTCCCCGTCCAGCCTTCAGTATTCATTTCCTAAGCACCAACCCATTATCTGGCCTGGATGGTAGAGATATGGGGACACAAGGATATGAGAATGAGGTTCTATTGGGGTAAAGAATACACACTGACAGGTTGCTTAGGGAAGCAGAGAAGGCTTCACAGAGGAAAAACATTTAGGCAAAGCCTTGACAGATAAGTAGAAATTTGCCAAAATCATAGAAAAATGAGAATTTTTCTATAGAATTTTATTCACTTCCAGGGTCTCTTCCAGATCCATGACTCAGCAAGCAGGGATTTAGAATCTATACATATATAAGGCTAATATGCTAAGTGCCCATCTGACTGGTAGCCATGACACGCACTGACCACCAAGGGGCAGACGCTCAATGCAGGAGCTGCTGACTCATACTGGCCATTTACAAAGAAATGGCATTATGGACCTGGCACCCACAAAGCAACACTCAGCTTCCCCCAAGTGGGACACAGACCCCACTGCCACCTCAGAGTGACACCCCACCAAATCACAGCTGACACTGCAGAGACCCCCATGGCACAAAATGCGGCCCACAGCCAGCTCAGCGCTGAAAATATTGCTGTGGGCGCAGGGATGATGACATCATGTAGCAACTCCCAGCTTCCTTTCCCTAGCGACTAGCCTCCTTGTAGTTTTTTCAGCCCAGGAACACAACTCGCTTTATAGCCAGGTGCAAACATTTTACACTTTAACCAAATGTCTGTGAAGCATTTTCCCAGGCCCCATCTCAGAAGTCCTGGAGTAGGTAGATAGGAGACTAGGTGGAATCCTATTTTATTTTCATTAGCTGGAAAACAGAGATTTAGAAAGCTTAGGAATTTAACCCAACTGAAAAAAATAAATGATGAAACTTGAAAATGACTTCAGGTTTTCTCACTACACAGAATATAGTCAAGCACTGCTGCAATTAAATATTTTACCCTCTGTTCTCCCTGTGTGATCTACAATAATAATCTGCTTTGCATTGATATTTACTGCTGTGTTGCTAACAATTACCTGAAAGAGAGATTGGGATGGAAAAAGTTTGGGTGTTTCACTGGGCTGGAAAAAGTTTAGCTAAATCAGAAAGTAGGTCCTATTAAGCAAGTTTATTCTATATATATAAAGGCTAAGTTGACTCATGCATGCACAATACATATGAAGCTTTCCCTGGGGCTAATAATATGCATATAGTTTGATCTGTCATTATCATTTGTGAATTTGGTTGACAGTTCTATTATAAAGGATGAATATTGATATTAAAATAGTTCTTCTAATTAATTTCCTTTCAATGTGCACAAATTTGTACACCAGACTACTAGTATGTCAATGTTTAGCTCTGCAAATTTCTTTAGTTATTATTCTCATTTTCTGATTGAGATCATTGGGAACCAGAGAGGGAAAGAGACTTTCCCAAGGTCACACAGGAGGGGATTACCGAGCAGATGCTGAAATCTGAGTCTCTGGACTTTCAATGGAATCTTGTTCCCTCTGCAATAGCCCATTCACTCCATTTTCTTTTCCGACCAACCATCTGGCCTGACCAATTGCCCATCCCTCCCAGCAAGACTCAGGACAAGTTTTATAGAGAGGTAACTGATTGGGATGGGAAGTGGGGAGAAGAAGGGAGAGTTTAACCCCACAATGTTTTCATACTTGAGATCTGAAAACATGATTTCCCCAGCAAAGAAGCTTAGCGTTAAGCGGAAAATCAGCTTGGAAGGATGTGATATCATTTATAACAGTACATTAAATGCAAGCTGAGAACCTGATATATTTTAGGAACATTCAGCACACTCTAGACTAATAAACATTTTACAATATTATTGCACATGTTCATTTCACTTTGTACAAATAATCATTCCCTTCACATCTAATAAGTCTGTTTGACACATAAGTGGTCTTGGGCAAACACCTCAGAGGACCTTGTTTTTCTGTGCATCGATCATTTATTTGTGTAGCCCGCCGGGACAGTGACTAATGATTTTGAGGGTTTAAACGTCCTCAAACATCGTCTTTGTCTCCCCGCCTGTGATTGTATAAATGTAAAATAATTTCATTTTGGCCCTAGAATGTATTGTTTCTCATGTATGAAAAATGCCTGCCGCTTCCCTGCCTGGCATGGCATCAATCAGTTTAGAACAATATTTGGAGGAGCTCTGTTCTGCAGGTCCTCCAGCAAGCTCACAAGGTCCCTGGGTGACAGGCTCAAGAACACCACTTACTGGAGAATTTCCAAACAAACCTGCCGCCACCGCTGCATAGACCCAGAAGCCTTCTCTTTCTGACAGGTAAGCACGAGTCCTGCCTCTCTGGGGCCCAGAGAGCTGAGGTTCACTGCTGATAGCTCTCTCTTGTCTGCTTCTCCTCCGTCTTTCCAGCCAAGAGCATTCACAGGGGTTTCTGGGGCCTGGTGCTGCTGTGCTAGAAGCTGGGGGACAGGGATGTATCCCCCATGGTCCTGGCCCCCAAGAACAGAGAATCAGAGCAGGCTACCAGCAGCTCAGATAATTCCTGTGTGGGAAATAGAAAAAGGTATCCCTGTATGTGACCTAAACTTGTCACATCAAGAGCTGGTGCCCTGGTATGAATTAGATTTTTAAAAAGCACTCTTTCCTCGGGGCAGAGGCAGCCCTTATCTGGGCACATCCCTCAGCTGGTTGTTCTTGGGCAGCGTGCAAGCTAAACAACTGCACACCCAGGCCCCCTTGGTGGAATGGGGGTGGAGGTCAGTGAGCAATAGATAGACCTAGAAACAATGCTATGAAATATAGGTCCCATGGTGAGAAGAGCCATTAGGAGTGGAAGCCCAGAGGGAAGACAGTTGACAAGGCAGGAGGCCTCATTTCTAGAGAAGACTAGGAAGTGATGGACAAAGAAGAGGAGCAACAGCGTCCCCCGCACCCCCGCCCCACCCATTGAACAGAAGGAAGAGCGAAGGCATGAGGCCAAGGAAGGCCATTTAAAGATGCTGAGCATAAGGAGAAAGAAAAGAAATAGGAGAAATGGGTGTTTGTTGAGTGAATAAGTGGCTGGATGGTGGGATACATACATGGATGCACGGATGAAAGGATGGATGGAAAACAGATTATATTAAGGAGTCTGGGATTCCTTGAGTGCCTTACTAAGAAATCTGTGCTTTATTCCATAAGCAGGGGGGTGAGGAATTATTCCTAAGGCTCTTGACAAGGGAATGACACATTCAGAACTGTATTTTATGCAAGCACTCTTACCCAAATGAACCGGAAAAAGGAAGTCTGGGTACTGAGGGGTCACTCAACTAGAATGATCATATGAAGTCATCCTATAAGAAAAAGAGAAGAAAAGTAATGTTTATTGAGCATCAGCAGCACTTTAGGGTGAATGATATATTCCCAATGAGCCATGGGAAAATGAGACTGGGAAAGTTTGAGGTTACTTGTCTGGGCAGAGTCAAGAGTGGGCCCCATTTGCCTGACTCCACAGTTTGTGCCTCAGGTTAACTGTGTGTGTGTCTCACTGGCGGGAGGCCTGAAGCTGGGCTTCCTTATCCCTCTTGCCCAAGGAAACCCAAGCCTTAGTCAGCACTCACATCTGGTTCCAGCCGCCAAATACAGGATACACTGGCTTAGGGCCTCCCTGTCTCCTTTCCACTATCTCCAGAAGAACCTGGAGCAGATTCACAGGTCCAAAAATCTGGACTAGGCTCTAGCTCTGACTTCTTTCCCTAACTCTGCCCCCTCACCATCATGTGCAGTTTGCAAAAACAATGTGGCATGCTATATTACCCCCTCTAGGCCTTTGCACATATTATTCCCTCTACATGATTCTTCCACTCTCTCTGTCTAGCTAATGCCTTCTTGTTTTTCAAGGTCAGCTCAAGTGTCCCCTCTTCCAGGAAGCTTTCTCTGACTCCCATGGGTAGGTTAGGGCCACCTCTGTGCTCCCACAGCTCCAGGTTAGGAAACTTTTCTCAAGATAGCATTTGCATGTTTATATTTTTATGGTCTATTTGCATAATATCTGTCTAATTTACTGTGGGCTTCTAGAGAGCAGGGAATATATTTGATTCTCTCTGGGTCCTCAGTTCCCAGTGCAAGGCCTGGACCAGAATAGAATCAGTATTGGAAAGATGGATAAGTGGTTGGATATGTGGGTGGATGGGTGGATAAGTGGTTATATGAATAGATGGATAAAATGGATAGATGGAAGGAGAGAGGAAGGGAGGTAAAAAGGAAGGTGGGAGGAAGGGAGGGACAGCTTCTCCCCCTTAAGGGAAATAAACTTTAGCTTTGAATCCCCCACCTCCGGTAAGAATCTCCAAACCTGGGGGATAAATGTCAATCATAAAAACTGAGGCTCATGCGGGCACAGAGTAACTGAAAATAAAATGTGTTAGTATAGGCACATAGACCTGCAAATCCAATTTATTCAACTTCACTGAGATGAAGGCCAAAGGAGATGGGCCATTATTATGCAAGTTAGTGTTCAAAGGGTCTCCTTGACCTTTATCATGAGGCTGATGAGGAGCTGGTAGAAGGTTCGCTGGTCATCATAAGGAATCATCAACATCTTTTGAGTTCTCTAAATGAGGATAAGATCAAAGAGTCAGAGGCATTGCCCAGCAAGTATTGCTCAATGGTTGAACATCGACCTATGAACCATGAGGTCAAGGTTCAGTTCCCAGTCAGGGCACATGCCCAGATTGTGGTCTCTATCCCCAGGAGAGGGCCTGCAAGAGGCAGCCGATCAATGATTCTCTCTCATCATTAGATGTTTCTATCTCTCCCTCTCTAAAATCAATAAAAATATTTTTTTAAAGAGTCAGAGGCATTAACCTTAGTTATTCCTCCCTGTCCATTCTGTAAAAGCTAATTAGAAAATCAGAAGGCTCCCCAGACCTCAGATCCCCATTCTGGGGCAGAGATGGATATCGTCAGAGTGACTTGGACAGGAATCTAGGCCAGCCCCAAAATTTCCCCACGGCCCCATTGTATATTCTCCCCCAGTTCTCTATAGCTCTCTAGGTCCTTCGAATCCCACTTGGACACAGATGGACATGCTATGTCCATGAGGGCTGGGAAACCTACTGTCTTAGAAGTTGAGCCCAAGTCTTGCTCCAATCTCCAAGCAGGTAGAGATAGGTGTCTACCAGCAGGTACCACATACAAGAGGACCACTTATATACTAGTCAATCATTTCTTAATTCATTTAGCATTTATTGACTACCTATGCAGCCAATCAGGAGTTGATCAGAGAAACAGAACCACCAGATGATACATAGAATGAAGGATTTATTACAAGGACTTGATCTTACCCAATTGTGAGATCTGGTAAATGGTCGGCATACTTCTGTGTCTAGTCTAGAACCCGAGGTCCAAAGCGTGGATGGTGAGGAAAAAAAGATAATGGAACTAGAAGGAAGGGCAAGCTGGAAGCCCAAGGATTCTTCCCATTCTGCCATGACTGAATGTCCTCTAGGACAGCGGTCGCCAACCTTCCTCGGACGACCAGTTGGCAACCACTACTCTAGGAGAAGCAGGTGCCTTTTGTCACAGAGCTACCCCAACACCAGCCCTGGGATTCCAGGCAGCAAAGGGAGGAGATGGGGTCAGAGCTGGTGGAGCTGCTGGGCCCGGTCGCTGCTCCTCGCCAACAAGTCCAGCAGCAGAGAAGCGGCAAAGAGCGTGAGCTGGGGCCTTGCATTGACTCTCCCTGCACAAAAAGGAATACAGCTGCTGCTTCACTGCCACCTTCCAAAAATCAAAATACCTCCAGCCACCCTGGCTAACCTAGAACTACCAGGGACAGGATCCATGGGAAACAGGGTTCCTGCTGAGCTGAGCTGAGCTGATGATGGAAAAACCACGAGACCTGCTGGGTCCTGGCAGGGACTTGTCAGTGGAGCCCCAGCAGACAGAAATCAGAGGCCCTGCCATTACAGAGCTTGATCTTAGGACCAACGGTCTTTAAAATGCCACCATCTGATACATGTAACTAACTGTAAGGCATGTTTAGTTATTGACCGTCCACCACTGAGAAGTAGTGCATTCCTTAAGATCATGTTCATACACAATGTAACAGCGTCTTGAACAGATTCAAGTTTCTCTCTGACTTTAAGGATGGACTGATGTGATTGATCCTACATGGTCAGGGACTCGGGTCCTTCTGTCTGGTTGCTACAGCACATATGGCTTCTTTCTCTTACAGTCACTTCATGATCGCAGATGTCTGCTGGCTGGTGCTGCGGCTCTTAGTCACAATCCCAACCACCAGGGAGGAGGAAGGGGAGGGGAGAGGAGGACGTGCCCATCCCCTTTCAGGACACCTCCTGGCAGTTCCACATCTAACTGCAGTTCACGGGCCAGAACCTGATTACACAGCCATGTGGCTCAGCTGAAAATATTCTGAAATGGGGAGAAAGTGGATGTTGTGGCTCAACCTCAGGTAGAGATTGCTACATAATAGTGGTCAATACCTAGATTCTGGAGCCAAACAACCGTGAGTTACATTCCTAGCTCTGCTACTTTCTAGCTGCATGACATTGAACAGAGCCATTACCTTCTCTAAGAATCCTCTTCTCTAGACACATGAGCTCATTGTCATTACAGCCAGGCACTATTTCAAGCTCTTCTCAAGGATAGTTATTCTTAAGCCTCACAAGGAACCTCTGAGTCAAGTAGTATTGCCCCCATTTTACAAATGAGGAAACTGAATTCAGAGAACCGAAATAACTTGTCCGATGTCATGTTCATTCATAAACACATACTCAGTTGGCGCCTGCTCAGTGCCAAGCTCTATGGTGGGCTCTGTAGATACAGGAAGAAGTCAGAATGGCCCCTCCAAGGCCCCCAGCTGGGAAGAGGTGGTACCTGGCCTGCTCTTTCCGCTCTCACAGACTGCCCCATGGCCCGTGTACTGCCCATAGGGAAAGGACAGCAAAACAGTACTTTGTTTTGCCACTTCCCAGGGCTTCATCCTGTGCCCATATTGTTCTAGAGCATCTTCCCGGCCCAAACTCGATACACACTGCTCCCTGATAGGCTGGCTGGGGTAAGAAGGAGAAACCAATCGACTGTCACTCAAAAGCAGCTCCTGGAACAGCCAGCTAAAATAGCATTAGTGACAGCAACCCGACATACACCAGCTTAGACTCTCGGTCACAAAGCACTTTCACATCCACTATTGCATAAGGTCCCTGCTTTGTAGATAAGACAACTGAAGTCACTTGCCCAAGATGACACAAGAATATTCCAGAAGGTAGAACTGGGTGTGTGAGAGCGCCTAGTCTGTGTGAGAAATGGCACACCGCTTCAGTTGCTGTGACACTGGCTAGGGCAACAAGATGGGCACCAAGTCCATAAAGAGTTTGATTTCTTCCAGTTGGCAGCAGAGAGCCAGCCTCGGGGGTAGGTAATGCCCAGTGGGAGCCCAGTGTGCAGTGGGGGCTGCACAGTAGAGGGAAGTTGGAAAAAACCATCAAAATGTTTGCGCCCCACTTCTTAAGACAGCAACTTGGAGGACTGGCTTGAGCTCTTCCAGTCACAGCTCTCAATTTGCCCATCTGTGACCCCACGATGGTTGAGGCCAGGGAGACCGGACTTTGGCAAGCTCTTAGAGACCCAGCCAGGCCTAGCACTCTGGTCCTCTGTGGAGGGATCCCAGCCCAGACCATGATGCTTTGGGGGTTGGGAGGGGGTGTTGACCATTTGGTGCTGCAACCTGCAAAGTAGGGACAGGTTCCGTGATGAAAAGTCAAGAATGCCGCCCAGCCACGTCCCCATCGTATCTCCACTGCCTTCTGCTTTGAAAAACAACTGTGTTATTGGTGATTTCTGACACTCGCCCCCTCCCCAAACCCCTACCACTTTCCTGTTTGGCCTGTGAACTGGAAAGGGCTGTAAACAGGCAGGCAGGCTCCTCGCCCCTGGGGCGGGCCTGTCAGCCAGCCAAGGGAAAGGTAGGGCCCAGGAGACCCCCACCCCCACCCGCCCCACGCAGCCCAGCTGAGGAGCTTGTAAAGATAGGATTTGTTTGTTTTTTTGGATCTGGCTCAGAATCTGGCTAAGGCCGGGCCCTTTGGGGAAAAGCAACTTTTAAATAAATGCTTCAAGATTGTGCAAACATTTCAGTAGTATTGGAGGCCTGGCGTTCTGGGTCAGGGAGGGAAAAAAATACCTGTCAATCATTCTAGAGATGAAAACCTGATAGCAGAGCAGTTGGTGAGGACAGGGGCTTGGGTTGCAAATCTCAGCTGTGCCTGGCTGGGACCAGCTACACTTAAAACCCTCTCTCAGAAAATCATTTGCATGTTAATCAATAGAGCAGTCCTGTTTGACAGGCACAGAGAGCACAAGCAGCTAGCAACATGATCCGTGGGAGGCGTGCAGAAAGGACCCAACTCGGAGGCACACAGGACTGGATTTTAGCCCTGGCTCTGCCACTGATTAGCTCTGTAGTCTTGGGTAAGTTATTTGGCTTTACTCAGCCTCAGTTTTCTCATTGGTAAAATGGGGTTGTAACATCAATCTCGTAAAGATGTTGTGTGAATTAAATGCAGATTGCAGCAAAACCTGGTACAAAGCAAGAGCCAGTGATAAAGCATGGCATTATGAGCTGCCACTTACTGAACATCCTTCTGTGAGTGGGGACTTGCATGCATTTTCCATGATCCTCAAAGCATGCCCTGTTTGGCCAGCCATGCACAAGCATGTCCTATGCCCCTATACCCAACTCTCTCTGGGCCAAGAGTAGAGCTTAGTCCCCTGACCACAGGGGCTCATGGTCAAGAAACAAGGGAGCTCAGAGATGACATATTGCAAGCTTGGCCAGAGCATGGAACAGGGAAGTGGGGAGGGGGTTCTGAGCAGAGTCCAGCCAGCTGCAGTGAAGAGGGGCTTTGGCCTAGGTCTTAAAGGATGAGTAAAATGTCCACAAGCTGGCATTGGGGCAAAACATTCCAGATGGAGACCTGCTTAAGCAAAGGCTCTGAAGTTAAGCCCTGTGTGCAGAAAGTTAGGATGTCAGGAAGAGGGGCATTAGGGAACAAAACTGGCAAAATTAGGTCAAAGTGCAAAGAATCCTGTACTGAGAGGGTCCAACTCGGTTCCTTGGGCCAGGGGAGTGTCTCCTGCTCCTTGGCTTCTCCTTGAAAGTAAGGAAGTGGCCCCATCTCTCATCTATCCCTTCCCATCTACCTCAAAGGGCTTCTAGAGGAGACTGTTTTAAAAAGGTTAAAGTGCTCCACCGAAACTGGATACCATGATTATACATGTGCACACACAGAGACCCATGTGCACACACGTGCACACCAACACACACATGCACAGGCTCAATAATCAGAAAGATGTGGCTTCAATCCCAGCTTCTGCACTTACTTCCACAGGGCCCGAGCAATGCAGGTACACAGTGTATATAATACACCTATGGATGAGGACAATGGGGCGGGGGGGAGGGAAGGGCAGAGGGAAGGGCTGAAACTGGGTGGAAGGGAGCTATGGGGGGAAAAAGGAGAAACAATTGTAATAATCTGAGTAATAAAGATTTATTTAAAAAGAAAAAAAAGGGTCAGTAGGGCCTTTATAGCAGGTTTGGCTCAGTGGATAGAGTATCAGCCTGCAGATTGAAGTTTTGATTCTGGGTTTGATTCTGATCAAGGGCACATGCCTGGGTTTTGGGCTCAACCTCCAGTCGGGGCCATGCAGGCAGAGACAATCAATGATTCTCTCTCTCTCATCAATGATGTTTCTATCTCTCTTTCCCTCTACCTTCCTCTCTGAAATAAAAATATATTAAAAAAAAAAAAAAAAAAAAAAGCCAGTAGGCGGCCAGGCACTTAGTAGGCATTCACAATATGGCTACCATCCAACACACTGACAAATGGAAACTGCCTGCTTCTACTTCAAGAAGAAACTGCCATCCACTCCAGTCAATTCATGAGACTGACTGGCCCAGAGACCAACTCCCAACCCCCTCATTGGACAAATAAATGAGGAAACTGAGCCTCAGAAAGGAAGAGAGCATCCATCCAGCTTAGAAGCGGGGGCAGAAGAGTGCCTGGAGTGCAGCTTTCCAGGACCGCTCTGTGCTGAGCCTTGGAGAGCCAGTGGACTCCAAAGGAATGGCCACGTGGATAGGGCACTTCAAACAGAGGGAATAGCATGAGCACGTGCCCAGAGCTATCCCTGAGGAAGCTGGGGAAAGACCGGTCACCTCGTCTGTCAGTGTCTGTGCTGGAGTGTGGCAGAGACCAGGCTGGGGAGGTGGGGTCAGGTCCTTGAGTCCAGGCAGGGGAGGCCAGGTGGGACGTATCTGGGAGCAGCAGGGCACCCTGCAGGCAGCAGCACTGGGCCCTTGCTTGTGAGAGAGTCCTACAGGGTTAGAAGCAAGACTGGAGGCTTGACCCAGGGCCATGCCCCGAGGGAGGGTAGCAAGTGGGTGCATTTGGAAGACACTGGTACAAAGGAGATCCAAGACTCCTCAATGAGCATTTGTTTTCTGGAGGAGAAAAGGGAAGATGGAGAGAGAGTGGACATAGAAGAACCAGACACAGTTGATGATTATAAGTCTGGCTGATTAAAGTGTAAAGAGCCACCTTTAACTCATCAACTGTGGCTACATATGGGATTGTGAACAGAGGGGAGTACTCAGAACTGGGACTTCCTGAGGCCCACCCTCACAGCTGCTGCCCCATCTACATCCCAGCCCATCCCCATAAGCCTGCCCACCCTCCACTCCCTCAGCCCAATCCCAGAGAGGAAGGTGGAGGCCTGCAGGACAGGACAGAGGAGAAACCCGGCTCCCTTGAGGACTGTGCAGGGGTGGGGGACAGATGTAGGCAAATCCGATTTTTCCTCCAACTTTACCTCCTTCCCCCTTTCTTCCGGTCTCCATCTGACTCCTAGGGCCACCCTCAGCCTCTTGCTATGTGTCTTGGAGCCATTCCCTCACCTCTCTGACCCTCAGTCTCTTCCTCTGTAGAGAGGAGAGAATAGCACTGAGCAAGCAGGCGGCTGACAGAGGAGCAACTCCAAGGGCATCAGTTCCTTCCTCACAATAAACGAGCCCATATCTTCCCTGTGCGTTGCTGCCCTTGCTACAACCCTTTTCATTTGCTTCAGCACAACAGGCTCTCTCAAACTGACAATCTAGTCTGGGGCGAATCAGGATTTGAACTCGGGTCCCCGTGATTCCATCCACTTCTTCTGCATCCCCCTGTAGCCGCCTTCTCCACCCTGCTTCCTACCGCCTCAACCCCACCGCCCCCTCGGTCTCCACCCCCTCCTCCCTCCCCGCTTCCCCACGCGCCCTCCCCTCCCTTCCCCTCCCTCCCCGGCGCCGCCCCTCCTCCGCGGCGTCCTCCGAGCCCAAATACGCGACACCTGGAGCAATAGCAGCCGCCCCGCGGCCTGGGCCTCATTACCGCCGGCCCTTATCGCGGCGTGCATCACATTATTTCATTTCAAAGAATCCGCGGAGAAGCCCGTCCCCGGCCGACAACAGAAAGTAAAAACACAGCTGACTCCCATTAGGGCCCTCTCACAGGCTCCGCGTGAGGTAATGAAATATGGAAGCGGTGAGATATGTAACGCTTTATTAAGCGGTCTCAGCTACAACGGCGTGCATGCCAATTACGCCTGCAGGCTACCGCCCGCCCCCGGCCGCGGACCACCCAGCGCGCGCCCGGCCCGCGCCCCCGCCGCTGCGGGAGGGGTAGAGGTGGAGGGAGGGGCGAGGGGAGAATGGGAAAAGGCAAAGAAAGAGGAAGGACAATTGGGGAAAGGAGAGGGGTAGGTGGGGAGGAAAGGGAATGATGGGGAGGGAGGGGAGAAAGGAGGGAGGAGGAAGAGGAATGCTGAGGAAGAAGAGGGACAGTGGCTGGTGCCCAGCGCCCTCTCTGGATTCAGGAAAGGAGCAAAGGCAATCATTAGCGCGCGCGCACACACACACACACACACACACACACACACACACACGTGAGAGGCAGGCCTCTTCTCTCTATCTGGCCAATGGGAATCAGAGTGCCCGGAACAAAATTTAGAGGACTCAGGTTCCTAGAAGACCCAAAAGAAAATGGCCAAAACTAAGGCTCAGAGAGGGAAAGACACTCATTAAAGGTCACACAGGTGAATCCTGGGCAACCTTGAAGAGAAGCCAAGCCTCCATTTCCTAAACTAGTTTTGATTCTAGCTGCCTATTATCCCCCCGCCGCCCCCTCCCTCACTCTCCGATAATGACTTAATGGCAAAGTTCTGGTATTATTGTGTGAAAGAGAAACATGTTCTTTTTTTTACATCTGACTCACATCCCTGAAATCCTCTACCCCCTCTAAGGAGCCTTGCATGTGTGCCAGCCTTTGCACAGTTTTCTGACTCTGCCACTGCCTTGCTGTCCCTGAGAATCAGTTTCCCCGTCTGTACAACGAGGAGAAAATTCCCATCTCCTGAGGTTATGATACAGAGGAAATGAGATGGTGCACAATGCGTAAGCACCCTGCAGTGACAGCTGTGGCTGTTCAGCACTGCTTATCATGACAGTCCTTCAACAGATGGTTCCAGCGTACCCACCTGGTGCCCAGGAATGTACTGGCTAATGTCCTTGCAAGGAAAAGGCAAGCAAGGTAATCGGACCCCCTTCCGGAAGCTCTGGTAAGGGTTCAGCTGCAGAGAGGGAAGTGAAAATTACTGGCTAATAGGGAATTGGGGATTATCTGGAGATTTGCATTATCCAGACCAGGAGTTCTCAGCCATTTGTTCTCAGCACAAACAAGGGATGGTTCGCTGCCCTAGGAGAGGGGGGTGGAGGGTGCGTTGCAATAGATGAATGGAGCTGCAGGGCCCCACGCCTATTCCTGACGCCTAAGTAAGCATTGCAAAAGGCAAGGGAGTTGGAGAGCAGTTAGGGAGGTAACCAGGAATTCCCCCGAGTTTCTAAAAAGAAAAAAGAAAATCATTTGCAAATTTGGGTTTTTTCGTTGGTTTTAGCAGCAAATTCCTTGTGAATCTGGCATGCAGAGATTCCCAAGCTAAAGTCTAATGGGAAGGAGTTTGACATCATGCCCTCATCTCTCATTTGGCCTCACCCTCTGCCAACCCTCCCCCCCACACTTCCCAGATGCCTGGTGCTTTCCTACTACCTACCGATGGTATGTCTACCAGGAAGGAGATAATACACTGACAAATACTTGTGCAGTAGTTAACCTCATGTAGGCACTAAGGGTTACATATATAGGGTGTCCCCAAAAAATATAGCACATACTTTGAATAATTATAAAGGCAGTGTTTATTAAAATACATTTCAGCCGAAACTGGTTTGGCTCAGTGGATAGAGCATCAGTCTGCGGACTGAAAGGACCCAGGTTCGATTCCGGTCAAGGGCATATACATTGGTTGCGGGCACATCACCAGTGGGGGATGTGCAGGAGGCAGCTGATCGATGTCTCTCCCTCATCGATGTTTCTGGCTATCTATCCCTTTCCCTTCCTCTCTGTGAAAAATCCATAAAATATATTTAAAAAGGAAAAAAAGAGAAAAAAACTTTATTAATAAAAAAAATAAAATAAAATAAAATACATTTCATTTTCAAAGTTGAACTGTCAGCTGTTAAAGTGTGAATATAAATATAATATGTAATCTTTGTAATGATATGTATTCTATGCTGTGTTATCTGTAATATATTATAAAATATAGTATAGAATATATTTTAGAAATATAATAAATAAAATAGTATAGATTTATGTATTTTGCATATTTAATCTATAAAGAAATCCTTTAAAGTCCATGCTCATCATGTTGAAGATGAGGAAACTGGACCACAGAGAGGTGAACTGACTTGTCCAACGTCAACAGCTTGAATCTCAAAGTGGCAGGTAACCCAGACAGTGTGATTCAAAACAGGGAGAATGCAGGGACAGGGAGCACCTTAGGGATATAATTAACAGCATTAATATTTCTACAAAAGCCTCTGAGCTGCTATGACACTTATTTAATTCTCTCAAGACATTGAGAAAGATGTTTCACCGCCTCCTTTACAGCTGAAGAAACTGAATTCCAAGAGACAAAGCCTTTGCCCAAGTGTATTCAGCAGGTCAGTGCAGAGCTGTGATTAGAAGCTAGGTCTGACCGCCAAGCTGGTGTTCTCTCGCTCTCCCAGACCACTTCTCAGACTCTCCACCACCAGAAAATAGCATTGTAAGAAAGCCAAAAGAAGGAATATGGCTATCTAAATGGCAAAGTTCAAGCATTATTGTGTGGATGAGAAAGACTGTTTCCTTTACATCTGACTTTCTAGCATCCCCAAAATCTACCACCACTGACCCTGCATGTTTGCCCAAGCATACCTCATTCATTCAACAAATGCAAACTGGGCTCCTGCTCGGGCCAGTGCTGGGGAAACAAAAATGAAATACTCATGCTCCCTGCTCTAGAAGAGCTCACAGTCTGGCAGGGGAAAAGAAGAATAAGAAGAAGGAGTTTAAAGGCCTGATGGAGACCCTGTTAAACATGGAGAGCCAGGGAGATCTGCCCAGAAGGTCAGGGAAGGTTTGCCCAACATGGTGTCTATACAGAGTCTTACGGGATGAAGTTACCTTGGAGGAGAAAGAACTGAGAAACCTGCCTATGAAAAGTATGAAGCACTTGTTGGGAAGATTAGAAAAATACATACAAAAAATGAAAATAGCCCGGCCCAGTGTGGCTAGCGGTTGAGTGTCAGCATGAACCAGGAGGTCATGGTTCGATTCAAGTAAGGGCACATGCCCAGGTGTAGGTTCATTCCCCAGTAGGGGATGTGCAGGAGGCAGCTGATCAATGATTCTCTTTCATCATTAATGTTTCTATTTCTCTTGCACTCTTCCTACCTCTCTGAAATCAATAAAATATATTTATTTTAAAAATGAAACTAGACTACCATGCACAAGAAGAAACACAAAATGGACTGAAGACTTAAATGTAAGACTTGAAACCATAAACCTCCTAGACAAAAAACACAGGCAGTAAAATCTCTTAGCAATATTTTTCTTGACATATCTCCTCAGGCAAGGAAAACAAAAGAAAAAATAAACGAATGGGACTACATCAAACTAAGAAGTTTTTGTACAGTAAAGGAAATCATTAACAAAACAAAAAGACAGCTCACTGTATAAGAGAACATATTCACCAATATTCACCAATGATACATCTGATAATGGTTTAATATCCAAAATTTATAGACTCATAGATTGATTTGGCTCAGTAGTTGAGTGTCGACCTATGAACCAGTAGGTCATGGTTTGATTCCTGGTCAGGGCACACGCCCAGGTTGTAGACTCGATCCCCAGTGGGAGTGTGCAGGAGGCAGCAGATCAGTGATTCTCTCTCATCATTGATGTTTCTATCTCTCTCTCCCTCTCCTTTTCTCTCTAAAATCAATAAAAATTGATTTTTTAAGAATAGCTCATACAACTCAACACCAAATAAAACAAACAATTCAATTAAAAAATGGACGAAGGACCTGAATAGATACTCCTCCAAAGAGGACATACGGATGGCCAATAGACATATGAAAAAATGCTCAAGGTCACTAATCATCAGAGAAATGCAAATTAAAACCACAATGAGATATCAGCTTACACCTGTCAGAATGGTTGCCAACAGTAAATCAACAAACAACAAATGTTGGTGAGGATGCAGAGAAAAGGGAACCCTTGTGCACTGTTGCTGGGAATGCAGATTGGTGCAACCACTAAACTGTATTGAAGTTCCTCAAAAAATTAAAAATGGAACTGCCTTATGACCCAGCAATTCCACTTCTGGGTTTATATCTAAAGAAAGCCAAGACACTCAAAAATATTTGTACCCCTATGTTCATTGCAGCCTTACTTATAATAGCCAAGATATGGAAGCTCCCCAAGTGCCCAAGCAGTGGTACATATGTACAATGAAATACTACTCAGCCATAAAAAGAGAATAAAATCTTAATATTTGTGACAGCATGGATGGAGGGTATTATGCTAAGTAAATGGTATTTTGCTAAGGGTATTATGTGGAGTAAAATGAGTCAGCCAGGAAAAGAAAATACCATATGATTTCACTTATGTGTGGAACCTAAAGAACAACATAAAAGAACAACCAAACTTGAAACAGACTCACAGATACAGAGAACAGACTTATTATTGCCAGAGGGGAGGGGGGGGGGGGATTAGGTGAAAAAGGTGAAGTGATTAAGAAGTACAAATTGGTAGTTACAATATAGTCATAGGGATGTTTAGTACAGCATAGGAAATATAGTCAAAAATATTATAATAACTTTGTACGGTGCTAGGTGGATACCGGAAATATCAAGTGGGGGGGCACTTTGTATATGATTGTCTAACCACTGTATGTACAACTGAAACTAATACAAAATAATACTGAATGTAATTGTAATTTAAAAATAAAATTTAAAAAATATTTCTTAAAAGAGAGAAGTATTGAATATCCACAACTCTTTCCAAGAAGTACTAATATTTGGGGGGCCCACCAAGCAGGACAGGTGTTAGCTAGAGCTGAGTGATAGGAAAGACCAGAGGTTTTAAGTTAGATTATTTAAATCAGTGGAAAGTCAGGGTATTCATTCATTCCCAGTCATTGTTTTTCTTTTAAATCTTGCTCCCAATAAAATTTCTCCAGATATTCATACTCTTTTGCACAGAAAGACCTTTGCTCATTTATGTGACATTATCCCCATATTGTAGAGGAGACTCTGAGAAGTCATTTATATCATTCAGGAAAAAAATATATGACTTCCATGTATTGAGCACTTAGTATATGTCAGGTACTGTACTCACTTGATCTCATTTGATCCTCAAAAATATCCATTGACAAAGTTTCTTAAAACTTTCTAACTTCTTTCACCTGTGACATCTTTTATTGCTTCTGCCCATAAGTATGCCTATTCTTACCTGGTGTACTATTTAGGCTTCAGACCAAATAATAGGCTTCAGATAAGAGAGCCAACAATACAGTGGTTCAACTAGGATAGAAGTTTATGTTTCTCTCATCTCAGTCTGGAGGTAGACATATGGTCCAAGGTCATTAGGACAGCTGTGTCCCCCAAGGTCATCAGGGGCCCAGGTCCCTTCTGTTTTGTTATTCTGCCACCCCCTCGTGGCCAAAACTAGTTCACCCACACTGCAGCCATAGTCCAAACATGGAAAGTGTTGGCAAGCAGTTTCAACTCCACTAACAATTAATAAGTGTAGTACCATCACTGTGTTGTTCTGCATAATTGCTAATAACCTAAAGGGGTTCAACAGAACATCAATGTTCCAGGGTACACCCATACATTGATTGTGATCCTGAAAAGGAAAAAAAGTGAGCAATTATACAGACAGTTGTATGGTATCAGTTACTATTCATAATTATGTACCTGTAATGTATCAATTCTCCCCCACCCCAAAGTGTAATTAAATCAATAGGACATCTTATATGTAGTAGTGTCTTCATAACAAGTAACTCCAGTTTGCACTTGACCCTAAGCTGTTCATTAGAGAAGAGGTGTTAAATGTATCCTTAGCACCAATCCTGACACTCTTTTCTAGCATTAAGTTCTCTCACCATGACATAGTAATTATAACACATCATTAATATTTTTTAAATATATTTTATTGATTTTCCACAGGAAGGGATAGGGTTAGAGAGCTAGAAATATCGATGAGAGAGAAACATCGACCAGCTGCCTCCTGCACACCCCCTACAAGGGATGTGCCCACAACCAATGTGCATGCCCTTGACTGGAATCGAACCTGGGAACTTTCAGTCTGCAGGCCGAGGCTCTACCCACTGAGCCAAACTGGTTTTGGCAACACATCAATAATATTAATGAACTAGAGACCCCTTTCAGAAAGATTCCTGAAATAGAGCTTCCTGCTGTGGTCTCCGCTACCCCACCTGCTTCCCTCCCTTCTCCCCAGTCCCCCAACTTTTCTCCTTTCTCCCCATCCCATCTGCTTCCCTTCCTTTTCTGCCACCCCACTTGCTTTTTTCTCAGCAGCTTCGCTCCTTTCTGCAGCACTTGGCTTCTTTCTACACTGTCTTCAGTCTTCGTTCTGGCCTGATATGCAAATTACCCGCCATTTTGATTTGGTTAATTTGCATACTCAGCCTGATTAGCTGGTGGGCGTGGCTTGTGGGTGTAGTGAAGGTCCGGTCAATTTGCATGTTTCTCTTTTATTAGAGAGGATATTGGTATAGTACTTTATTGTTTCCAAAGTACTCACACATATTTTCTCATGTTATCCTCAACTGCTTCACAAGACAGTTCTATTTTATTGATGTGGAAATGGAGCTCCAATAGATGACCTGACCTAGTCAAGGTCACACAGTATGACTAATTCCCCCCTCCAACCTTCGGCCCCTCTCCTCCTTCTCCTTACAACCCTGCCAACTTCCTTTCTCTCTTGCTTCATCCTTTCTCTGCCTATTTCCCTTATCTCTCCAAGCATCTGTCTCCCTATCTCTGTTTTCATCTACCCCTGTCTTAGGGCTTACTTTTCTGTCTGTCCCTCTCTTTTCTCCTTATTCCCATTTCTCACTGTCTTAAGCCTCAATGTCTCTTTACTTTTGTATCTTTTTATTGTTTTCCCTCTATTGTTACCTTCTTAGGCCTCCCTCTTCTTCCTTCTTCCTCAACCTTTCTCCTTTCTTCTACTTCTCCCCCCTCTACACACCCCTCCCCACACTGGCCTCTCTGTTGTTCCTTCTTCTTCTCCTTTCTCTTCTTTCCTCTTTCCCTCCTCATTCCCTCCTCCCCTCCCCTGATTTCTTAGTGCTTAAAGATGACAGTTTTCTCTCCTAATGGCCAGAATCTCCTCTCTTCTCTAAGGACAGACAGGCAAGGAAGGAGGGAATGGATCATTGGCGATGAGAGGCCACCTAAGCCTTTGTCTCCCCCTAGAGTCTGTTCATGTTGCCCAAACCTCCTGCCCCAGACTCATCCCCTGCAGCCCAACCAGCAGTTCCAGAGCAGGATTCTGGGAGAACCCAGCCAAGGACCAATCTCCACGTAGCCTGCCTGTGTGTGTCTGAAAAGACCAAGTCAAATGGAAAGTTCTGGGCATCTTGACAGGGGACGTAAAACTAGTACCAAACTTGGAATTCTTGGGTCTGGGCTGGATCCTGGCTCTGCCAGCTACCAGCTTTATGACTTTAAGCCACCACCTTGTCCTTCTGAGCCTCTGTCCTCATCCGTGAAGTGGGTTACCAAGCAAGGGCTCTTGTTAGGATTCATGAAGGCCATGATGGTGAAAACACCTGCCACAGAACCTGAAATCAAAAGGTGTAGATTTAACAAAAGGGAGGCTGCTCAAGCCTGAGGAAGTAGAGAAGGGAAGGGTGTTGAGGGCACTGTGTGATTATACATGAACCTCAAATAATTGCAAAAAGCAGCCACAAGTTCTCTTCTAACCATCAAGAGATCCAGTCTGTTTCCTCACAAACTAGAATCCAATTTGGCCATGTGATACTTTGGCCAATGGTTTCACATACTGGTTCTGGCTCCTCACACTACTAGGATCCAGGAGATGGGTCCTTACTGTACTAACATCTGTGTAAACTTGGGCAAGTCTGTCCTCTCTCTGGGCCTTAGTTTCCCCTTTTGTACAGTTAACCAGTGGCATTCAAACTTCTCTGTTAACTAGCACAACCCTTGCTTCCAGTAAAACCTTACAAAGAAGCCCAAAGGAAAAATACATTAAAATCAGGCTGCTTGGGCTAAGGATGGCATGGCAGACCCAGGGGCCCCCTTCTTTTCTACATTCTGAGGAACCCTTAGGGTTCCATGAGGCACAGTTTGACGACCATTGTTCTAGATGATCTTGAAAGTTCCCCAGGCTCTGGTAGTGTCTGTGATGGGGACAATGCCGAACACATGTACTCAGTGTAAATGTCTGCTAAATGAATGAAAAGGTAACCTAGAAGGGTACCCCTCCTTCCCTCTCGCCCTCTGCATCATTTCTCTCCCCTAGCACCCAGGCCTGAAGCCCACTAAAACCAGACTGCTCCTCCTCACCCTGCCAGTGACGTCTATGGACGAGAAATTGCTGAGCCCTCATGCCTACTGCCCGCTTGATGGGAAGCTTGCAGTTTCTTGGCTGGGCCAGCCTGTTGCCTCTGAACGCGAGCCGAGGGTCTGAGCTGGAGCCAAGAACAATATTGTGTCAATGAGTCTATTACGAAAATAATGGAATAAAAGAAGCCACCCTCCATGAGGCATGGGCAAGCATCCCTGCGATCCACCTCGACCTAACCAGGGCTGAGCTAGCCCTTCCTTGATGGACAGTCAGCCAAGAGCTTTAAATAATTATTTAAAGCATGTCTGTGATGTATCACTGGGGATCAGCAGGCAGGGAGCTGCTCACAGCCTGGCCTCTCCCTGCTTCAGCTCCAGTGCATGGGGACCTGGGCTTGGCCACCTTTCCCCGTCCCATATACCTGAGCTGTGGACTTCCCCAGGAGAGGAAGAATCTGGCTATATAAGATCCCCTCTTCAACCACTATCTCCATCATTCATTCATAATCTCATATAGTCATTCTGTCAGTCATCCAACATTCTCAGGTGCAGGATCCTCTGCTCACCCCACAGAGTTGGATCAGACAAGGCCCTGGCCCTCAGGAAGCTCATAGTCCATTAAAACACACACTGAACTTTTGAGGTCACAACTCTGAGCAGCACAAGGGTGTGGTCAAAGACCTGGGCCCTGTTTTTGACTCTTTCCTTTCATACTCCATTTTGGGTACCACCTCCCCTTATAATGATTTCCTCTTTACAGGCCAGCTCTTCCACGAGATGCAGCGACCCTAAAGGCCAGACATTAAGCTGAGACCCCATGGGAAGTCACATAGAACTGTGCTGAGCTCAGCTCACCACCTAATGTGGTGTTATGGACTGAATTGTACCCCCCAAAATCCACTATGTTGAAGCCCCCAGTGTGACTATATTTGGACATAGGTCTTGATTAATTATTTAAATGAGGTCACAAGGGTGGGGCCCTGACTTGATGGGACTGATGCACAAAGAAAGGCAATGCGAGGACACAGCAAGAAGGCAGCTGTCTACAAGCCAAGGAAAGAGAGGTCCCTGCTGGCATCTTGATCTCGGACTTCCAGCCTCTAGAACTGTGAGAAAGTACATTTCTGTTGTTTAGACCGCCAGTACTTTGTTATGGTGGCTCTAGCAGACTAATGCATGGATTATCCCCATTCATTTTCAGTGATCTTAAGACATAGGACCCATTATTCTCCCTTTTTATGGATGTGAAATCTAAAGCTCAGAGAGGGTAGATCAGTTGCCAAGGTTCCACAGTTACAAAGTGTCAGAATCAGGACTCATACTTTGGTCAGGCAAGCACCAAAGTTGCTGCTCTTCAGCCTCCCTGTACTGTCTCCCCTCAGCTGGTCCAGCACCAGCCAAGGGCCTGGCCAGAGTAGGAGCTTAATGAATGTTTGCTGAGTGAGTGAGTGAGTGAGTGAGTGAGTGAGTAAAGGCATGAATAGTTGCCCTTCACAGAAACCACTTAAAGATGTTTCTTCTATCCCAGACCCTTTAAAGACATATCCACCCAGTCTTGGGGAAGAGCTATAGTACCCAGAAGGTAATATCCAAACCAAAAGAAGAAGTTAGAGGGAGCTGGATGGAGAGTGGAGGGGAGGCTGATCCAAGCAGAGGTATGAATGTGAGCAAAGGCTGGGAGGCAGGAAACCAAGTAGAGTCCCACTAAGGGGACAGAGATGAGGGGAGGTGGGAAAGAGAGTGCTGACAGAGAGGCTTTCCAGAGAGGAAAGTGGGGGGGGCCTGTGAACCTTGGAATCAGGAAAAAGAGAATTAAACAACTTTGAGAGTTGGCTCATGCTCCTATTTCCAAATCCAGGAGCCACTGACCAGGAATCAGCTGACAGCTAGTATGCAGCTCCAGGAAGATCTAAAGGCAGTTGGAGTTGTCTGCACATAAACTGTGTTTGGAATCATAGAAGGAACTATGATCCCCCGATGGAGAAACAAGATGTATAAGGATGGGGTGAGTTTGAGGGACAGCCATCATTTTCCAAGCATTCCTGTGGGCCAATTGCTTTACAACCCTGAGAAATAGTGGGTTTTATGCCCATTTTACACATAAGGAAATTGCAAACCGAGGTTAAGATTAAGCCATTTGTGGAAAGGCACCTGGCTGGTAGGTGGTGAGGCTGAGAGCTGGCCCCCAACCTGTCTGATCTCAAAGCTTGGGCTCTGATTATACATTGTGCACAATTGAATGAACTTGGAGACTGTAACCCAGTGATCCACCATGGGTCAGAAGGCAGGGCTGCTTGAGACACTGTGCCTGGCACTGTGCTCATTGCACATGGTGCCCAAACTGCTCTGAGGAATTCAATGGCCTCCCGATGACTTCCCCTACCCCTCTCCAGCCTGCATCGAGCCCTCCATCATCTCTGAGTGCTCCACCTCAGGAAGTCTTCCAGGAAACATTACAGGATCATTGTCCAGTGGCATGTGAGCGCCTTGTCACTGAAGCAGAGGTAAGTGCCTTGGGAGAGTTGTGTAGTGAAGTTCCTTCTTGAACTGCTTGGGTGCTCTCCCTTACTCTGCCATCCAGGAACCCACCACGGAGCCCCATTGCCCCTCTCAGTGAGCCTTAGTGTGTGTCCAGCAGTGGCTTATGGCTCCCAATTTTCAGCATCAAGGGGCTCCACTCCAGCTGTCTGTGGCTCCCATGAACTCTCTGCCACCCAGGGCTGCCTCTGACTGTCCTCTCACCCCATTCTTCAAGGGTGAGCTCAGCTTCTTTTGTCAGGAAGCTGTTCCAACAGGTTAGGGATAGCAGACATCAGAAACATCCTGGACACACCATCTGGATGCTTCACTGGGGTCCTTAAGATAATCTACTTTAAGTGTCTTATAGTCCATAAGTATCCAACTTTCGCTAATACTTTCTTTGGGAGACAGCTCAATGGGGGAGGGAAGGAACCCTGTCCTTGACAGGGAAGGGGGGTGGGTAGAAGAGGGGAAAAGGGGCAGATGTGTAGATAAAAAAATAATGGCAGCATGAGCAAGACACATGTCCTTGAAGATGAGAAGATAAGAGGATATATCATGACAAAATTTTGCATATAAATATAAAAATGTAGGTGAAATGAACAAACTATAATTTGCCAAAATGGACTCAAGAAAAAAACAAAAACATCCAGGTAGCGAAATAGCCATGAAATATTTTTAATCTCTAGTTTAAAATCTTTTCTCAAAAAAAAAAAAAAAAGAATCCAGACCCTGAGTTTTTAGCTGAAGGAACAAGTAATTCCAGCCTTACACAGCTGTTTCAAAATATAGAGAAAGAGAGAATATACCCACGTGTCATATGAAGCCATCATAAGCCCAATGGTGAGGCCTGATGAGAACAGTGTGAGAAAGGATAACTACAGGCCAGTTTAACAAAGAGGCAAAGGTTCTACGCAATACTGTGAAGCTGAATGAAGAATTTATAAAAAGGATCATACATTATGACCAAGTTGGATTTATCTTACTCATGGGAAAAGTGGTTTGCTCATCTCATGTGGTGCAGAAAAGGTGTTTGATAAAATTTAACATCCATTCGTGATTTCAAAATGAAAAGCTTCTTAGCAAATTATGAATAAAAGAGAAACTGCTTAACCTAAAAAAGATGATGTGTCATTCCATTAAGGCTGAGAACAGCTCTGTTCGCAAGTGCTGACTGGCTGACTTTGTCTCAGTTAAGGGACCTATTTCACCAGGACCTCCTGGGAGCAGTGACTGCATCCAGAGGAGTGAGTCTAATGACAGGAATTTCTAGGACCACTGTAAACAGGCAGAGGAAGTGATTTTGGCAAGCCTTGTGATGCCCTTCAGATCTTATTAATATGCATAGACTATTATTTATGCATTTTAATTCATCTAATAAATACTTATTAAATACAAAAAAAAAAACACAAAATGTCAAACATGTTGTACATTAATGCCTGATCTATGCTTCTCAAAATGGTAATAGAAAGTCTATCCAAGCATTAGAAAAATGTCTAAAGGATGCATTCCCAGAATCTCTATGTGGTAAGATTATAGGTAAATGTTATTTTCTCATTAGAGCTGTTCCTTCATGTATTAAGCAAATATTTATTGAACATACCTATGCTAGGTCCTGGGATGAAAAGGAAATATAGAAAATAATTAAAAGTGAGGACTTTGGTGCCTGATTGAGTTTGCAGCTAGACTCTGCTATTCACTAGCTGTGCAAACTTGGGTACATTACTTAACTTCTCTGTTCCTCAGTTTGTCCATCTATAAAATGAGGGCATAAAAATGCATGTAAATTGCCTGACCTATCATATTATGAACAAAAAAATATAATTATTATTATTAACTGGAAGGAAAAAGTGATGTGGAGCCATAGAGAGGGGTAGATGAAATACTCTCAGTGCTCAGAGAAAGGAGTGAGAAGACATCAGAGACAAGGGAAGGATGAAGGAAGGCTTCCTAGAGGAGGCAGAATCAGAGCTTTGCCTTGAAATTAAGCATTCCAATAGGCAAAGAAGAAGTGCAAGGGCATTCCAGCTTGAGTGCTCAGCATGAACAAAGGCCCGGAGGTGAGAAAGTGTTTGGGTTAAAAGCGCTGGTCTGGTGTAGCTGATGCCCAGGGGTTCATTTGTACTGAGGCTGATTCTGGAGGCTTTGTTACGCTCCATGCTAAATGTTGCATGGCAACCACCCTCTTCCCCTTCGTTTCACCATCTGTAGATTGAGGCAGCTGGAGTCAGTCACCCCTGGGCCCCCAGCCGCTCCAGGACATTTTATTCACAGTGCCCAAGCCCTCAGACTCCTAAACACTTCCACATGTCAACCCTGACCGGGCTCCTTATCTTTGCCAGCAGAACGCAGCGAGTCAGCCCTGCTTCCGGGCCTTGGACAGCCTCCCCGCGGTCCTGGAGCGCACAGCTATTCTAGGGCCACCAGTCATGTGGCCCCTGCTCCAACAGAAACACTACACTCAGGCCCTATGGAAACATCAGCCTTTCTCCTCCCCAGGAGCCTGGGCAGTGCCCGAGGACAGTGTGGTTTATTTGGGGTCTGTGGGATGCAGAGAATGTTATCATTCTCAGGGAACTCTGAGTCCCTCCTCAGTGCTTATTCTGGCCCTTCTCAGCAGATGCTGCAGGCTTTCTCCAGCAAGGAGGTCTCCCTCCAGCTCTCATACCACCAAGGGTTCCCAGTTCCAAGAGAGGTTTCAGGTTTCAGAGAAATGAAGTAAGTGCCTGAAGGGGCAGCAGTGTCTAACTGCTGGAGTGGAGGGCGGAGGGTTTTAAGCTGTGTCATTCCCCCCTGTGTCCTCTGACCCCCAATCCCACAGATGGCTGGCATTTGCTTTTTCAAGTGGAGTCTGAGAATTGTAAGATCTTCAAGCTAATGGAATCTTAGGCTCCCAAGACCTTAAGAGCTGTGGAATACTTTCTAGAACCATGACATTCTAGAATCTCAGAACCAGAATCATTCTGTCCAGGAAAGAGTTGGGTTCCAGAACTTCCTACCTATATGACTTTGAAAATTCTGTTTAACATCTCTGTGCCTCCATTTTCTCACTTGTAAAATGGGGTAATAATAGTACCTATTTCCTCAGGTCATTGTGTTGAATTATTTTATAATAACAAGAGGCCCGGCACACAAAATTCGTGTGTGGGTACAGTCCCTAGACCTGGCCTGCCATCAGGGCCATCTTCTCCAGCTGCCCACAAAATGGATGCTACGGTCCAGGCCCTACTCCCACCCCACCCCCACTGCTACCCACTCCTGGCTCCCCATTTGCCATTGGACAATCGGAGCCTGAGAGGTTGGCCATTCCCACCCACTTGCCAGCCCCACCCCTGCTGCAGGTTGCCCTCTATGTGTGGAGTAACTAGTGGGGTGGGGGCCTTGATCTGGCACCACCTGCATCCCCCACCATCCACCCGCAATTTCCTATTTGCCATTGGGCAATTGAAGCCTGCTGGCCAGGAAAAGGGACCTAGAGGTGGTCAATGCACCTCATAGTGACTGGTCAAGTGGTCGTCTGGTTGTTCCACCATTAGGGTCAATTTTCATGTTACCCTTTTATCATATAAAGGCCCAGTGCATGGGTGGGGGCCAGCCAGCCTGCCATGATGGGGGCCCAAGTCAGGGTGTTGGAAGGCAGGACCGGCTGGGGTGAGGGGCCACGGGTGGTTTGTAGGCCGGCCATGCCCCCCCCCCCCAATTAGGGTGAGGGTCCACACTGGGGGGCGGGGCCAGCCAGGGTGAGGAGCCATGGTGGTTTGCACGTCAGCCAAGCCCCCGATCAGATTGGGGGTATCCCTTAGGAGGTGGGGCTTGCAGGGGTGAGGGGCTGTGGTGGTTCTGGTCTCTGGTCATTCTGCCATTTTGTTCACTGGGCTTTTATTATATAGGTTGTGTGTGAAGCACAATAATACCTACCACATGGAGACAGCACCAGAGAAGTGATGGCTATGGCCCTAAAATCAAACTGCAGGGAACAGCAGAGTGGGTGCTACAGTCCAGGCCCTGGCCTCCCTGTCTAGAATGTTTTCCATTCAGCCACACCAACTCTCAAAGCAGTTAGGAGGGAACCAGCCTTGGAACCAGATAGACCCTTCAATGATGGCACCAGCTCCCACAATAAAGATTCTGCTGTGGAGAATTCCATGCAAGAGAAATTTTCCATCACCCAGAAATATTCTAGGGAGAGCTGTGTTTCCTCCCGGAACATGGAGCATTTGGCAGGTGGGATCAGTAAAAAAGGCTCTAGGTTTTTTTTTTTTTTGCTCACACTAGGCTGACTTGGCTCAGCTGGATGGTTCTTCTGCCCCATACAATGTCAGCTGTGGCTGCAACCTTCAGGGGGCTCAATTGGGCTGGAACCTCCGAGACAGCTCACTTGCATGTCTGGCACTTTGATGGGTATGGCTGGAAGGCTGGACACTAGGGATCCTGGGCCTCTCAGCCCATGGAGTTTGAGGGCCTCTCCTCCCCCAAGTGGTTTCTCCACACAGTTTCTTTATCAGGGCAGGCAGACTTGTCACATCACAGGTAGGGATCTCAAAAGAACATGCGTGAAAATTGTTGGGCCTTATTAAAGCTTGGGCCAATGTGATATACAGAGTATTAAGCCCCCAGGGTTCCCACCAATGATGCACATGTCCTATGTAATCTTTTCCCTTAAGTGTGAGCAGGACCTGAAAATATGATAGGGAAGTTACTCCCTTGATTGGGTTACATTATATGGCAATGGCAATGATATAGATTAGATTACATTACACTATGTAAAACTCCATCATAGTCAACTGGGGAGAGATTCTCCTGCTGACTTGGAAGAACTAAGCTACATGTTGAGAGAGGGCCATGCCTCTAAGTACTGACACAAACCCCTGGCCAAGAGTCAGGAAGAAAATGAGGACCTCAATCCTAAAGCCACAAAGAACTGAATGCTGCCAACAGAAGTCAGGAAGAGGGCCTGGGCCTCAGGTGATATCAAAACCCTCAGCCAACACCTTGATTTCAGCCTGCTGAGACCCTGAACAGAGAACCCAGCTATGTCATGCCTAGACTTACAGAACCGTGACCTAATAAATTGGTGTTGCTTACAAGTTTGTGGTAATTTGTTACATAGCATCATTTCCATTACTCTCTATTGATTAAAGGAGTCCTATGGCCAGCCCAGGTTCAATGTGAGTGTGGGCCACATCAGTTGAGAATACCAGGGGTACTTTATCTTGGGCCATCTTTGGATACAAGTGGTCACAAATTTAATCAATTTCCTAAGGCCTAGATCCTATCTGACCCCAACAGACCCCTGTGTCTAGATACCAAGTCTCTAAAAGACAAAGTGTACTGCCATGGGAGGTAAACTGTTTCATGAAAGTTGCATTTAAAATCTTACCTTTACCCCTCTTGCTGAAATTCCATCCTATCTATATATATATAAAAACCTAAGCTACCGTTATGACAGAATGACCGAAAGACCAAATGACCAGTCTACTGGTTGCTATGATGTGCACTGATCACCATGGGGCAGACACTCAATGTAGAAGCTGCCCCCTTGTGGTTAGTGCACTCCCACAGCCAACTTCCTGACGTCCCTCCCCCAGGCTGGCTAACCTCCCATGCTCCCTCCCCCTGGCTGGATGCACTCCCCCCACCCACCCCCCATCACCAGCCAGGCCTTGGGACCCCACCTGTGCATGAATTCATGCACTAGGTTTCTAGTTTTATATTAATTCAAATTGAGCATGTTCTAACTAGAAGGATTCATGAGAGTCATCTGGTTTAAACTTCTCAATTTAGAGGGTCTCAATTTCCTAGGTCCCACAACAAACCAGAGACCAGGGTTAGAGCCTGGGTGTGTGGAATCTCAGCCTCCATTTTGTTCATTTTTCCTTGGCCTTCCACCTGTCCTGGCCCCTTGGGGGTTCTAAGTCTCATCCTTTTCACTCCTCTGTGTCTATGAGACTAAAGAAATCAGGAGTCTCCAGGAAATGAGCCCCACAATGCCTTCACTTCCAGAAGAGAACTGACAAGGTGGAGAGCCTCCCCCACACAGCCCACCCGCAGCCTGGAGCTTCGGAAGGTATGCACCAGGAGCTGACTTCCACACTGTGTCCTAGTATGAATCCTCCCCTGACCCACCCTAGGATCTTGGGCAAATCACACTCTGTGCCCATCCTGTTTCCTTACTGTAATTGTGGTCAGTGTCTGACCCATGAGAAAAACAAAGTGGATGCCCTCTGAAGACAACAAAGGGTTGATTTCCTGGGCAGAGTTTTTTCCAAGGGAAACCTCAGCTCCTGCTTCATGATGAACTGTCTCTTTCTCTCTCTCCAAAGGGTCCAAGCCTCCTATCATTCCAGTCTCTTTGCCCATCTCCTTCCCTTTCTCCAGAGAATTAGAAATCCAAGGGCTAGAGACTCCATGCCTAGGAATTCCCAAGAATTATTATCCTTGCCCAAATGTCACCTTCTCAAAGAATCTTCCTAATGTTCCTATCTAAACTAGCATCTTTTTCCCTGCTTTGTCCTCTTCTCCTACTCTTTTTTTTTAATTACATTTATCACTATCTAAAATTATATTAGGCATGTTAATTCATTCTGTTCATTAGGTTTCACATATGAATAAAATCATATGGCACTTTATGTATGACACTCATAGAGAACAGGCTGACAACTGTCAGAGAGTGGTTGGGGGGATGGGTAAAGGGTGTAGAGAAGAGAGAGAGAGAGAGAGAGAGAGAGAGAGAGAGAGAGAGAGAGAGAGAGAACATCCTGGACACAGACAACAGTGAGGTGATTGCCAGAGGGAGTGGGCTGGGGTAGGTGGAGAAAGGTATAGGGAAGATAATTGGTGATGGAAGGAAACTTGACTTGGGGCAGTGAACACACAGTACAGTGTACAGATGATCATGGAATTATGTATATGAAACATAATTTTGTTAACCGGTGTCATCCCAATAAATTCAATAAAAAGGTAAAAGTCAAAATAAATTATATTATGCATTTATTTGTTTATTTATTCATTTCCTATACTAAATTATAAACAAGGATCTCTCTGTTATTCACCACCATAGAGTTTGATCCAAAGAATGAATTAATAGAATCAAGACGAATCACAGTTCAAAATTCACTATTGCTCTAGGGGGGATCATGTCTGAGATAGCAGTTTGTAAAGACAATAACATGCAAGAAGTCCAACCTGAAGAGCCCACCCCACACTGCTCCTCTCCCCTCTGGGTCCTGGTTGTACTTACCATAGTGCCTGAAGCTCTCGTTCAAATTGCTGATCCACTCCCTAGATTGTTGATGTTTTGGAAAGAGTATGTCTGTAGGTGTGAGTCTGGGCCCTCTTCCAAGTATATTGAAGGGCATATGTATCATTGTGTCCCTCCTAGAGGGCCTAATAAGTGCCATTTGCATTGTTGTCCCTCAATTAATTAATTAATTGGTGAGTGAGTGAGTGAAATGATGGATGACATGATTGGACTATTAAATGGATGGATGGATGGATGGATGGATGGATGGATGGATGGATGGATGGATGGATGGATGGATGGTGGATGGAGAGAGAAAAAAGTGGGCATATTGAATGATGAATGGATGATGTATAGATAGTGATGAATGAATAGATAAATGATACTAGTAGATGGATGGGTGGATGGATGGATGGATAAATTGACAGATTTGGTTTACTGTGTTCCAAAATCTCCAGAGTCATGGAGCAGAAGGAGCAGATTTGCTGTGTGGCCCTACAGGACAAAGTTAGGATCCCTAGGTCAAAACTACAGGAAAGCTGTTTTCAGGTCATTACAAGATAGAAGCTCCCTGTCCCACAGATGTGCACATAGAAAGCACCCTCGTTAGGGGACTGAGGCAGGCAAGAATTTAAATTTTGGTTGGGGTTCGTGCTAAGAAACTAGAGGATTCTAACAGAATCAGAAGTGAATTTCTTCAACATCCATGTTTGATCAAGGCTGAGCCCTCATTCTCTACCCTGAATCCTGGGTTTCTTTACATTGATACCTCTCCTCAGACTAAGGACAGATTCAATGACAATTAAGCTAAAAACATGACCACTTATTAGGTACACTTCTAAAAACAACCTGAGAGGTTGGGGTTGCTTCTCACTCTGCATCTGTCTGCTTCTTCCACTTTGTCTTGGCTGCCTTATAGACAAGAATGCCAAAATCCCAGGATCTTAAATATACAGAGATCAACTGTATAGCCTTGCATAAGTTATTATCCTTTCTTATCTTCAATGGCATCATATGGAAAATGGAGATAACAATGCCTTCTTATAGGAGGATTAAATGAAAGAATTACATAGTGCCTAGTGCAGTGCTGAGCACATTGACAGCCCTCAATAAATGCGAGTATTGGAATGGGTATTGGTTTCAGCATTGATGTCATTATTAAAATCCACATGTATATTTGTGTTCATATTACCATGGTATTACATTTTTTAGTATTATATTATTACCATAGACCAGTGTTTTTCAACCTTTTTTGGGCAAAGGCACACTTGTTTCATGAAAAAAATCACGAGGCATACCACCATTAGAAAATGTTAAAAAATTTAACTCTGTGCCTATATTGACTATAAAGTAATTCTCTTGAATAGGAATCAAATAAACACAAAGAAAGTATTTTATAATTACTTTATTATGAAATATTAAGTAAACAAAATAGTGAAAAATTATAAAATTCTTGTCTTGTCTGCACCTACGGCACACCAGGCAACATCTCGCGGCACACTAGTGTGCCGCAGAACAGCGGTTGAAAAACGCTGCCATAGACTCATAAATCTAAGACCATGGATTCATAGATTGAAATAATAGATTATTAGAAACTGACCATCTCAGAAGTTTAGAACTTTAGAATTACTAAGCCTTGGAGCCATGGATGATTCATTTCTGCAACTCCCAGAAAAGGCAGGACCTCTGAGGTCATGAGTGCAGCCATCCCAAGCTGCCTCTCCCTGGGCAGATACCTCCCTCCAATGTCCTTCATCCCACATCTTCAGGCCAAATCACACTCTGCGCCACCTTGGGGCGCCTGGGTGGACCCCTTGGCCTCGTGCTCCTGTTCTCAGACAACTCAGAATCCCAGGAATTTGCAGCCACAGCGAGTGGGGGCTCGGGATTGGGCCCGGGGGATGATGAAATATGGAAGCTCCCAGAGTCGGGCCTGGTGGGGAAGGCCACATTTTCTGTGTCATGTTCTATTGCACGCCAATCAATTACAGTGTGCCCTATATAAACACATCATGAGGGCTTTGACAGGGGGCCGGGGTGAAGTTGGGTGTCAGGGTAAAACAGGGGATAATAAAATCACTGGAGATTTATTTCTCTAAATTGGAAACTTCATGCTTACACCTGACTAAATCATCAGGCTGAAATTGGAGCCGACTCCCACGGAAAACACATGTAACCTTATCCCATCTTTGTTTAACGGCGACCCATCAAGCCGCCTGATGGATTCTGCAGATGCGGCCAGCGTCCTCCTTTGGCTCCCTGAGTTCTGGGGTTCTCAATCAGATCTGTCTTCACTGTGCCCACCCTGCTCTCTGGTTGCTCTTCCAGGGTTGGCCAAAGCAGCCTTTCCTCCAGGCAGGTGTCCATGTGGATCTCCTGACCTCCAGATAGCTTCCTTTGCGCCAATGCCCAAAAGCACCCATGTGTGTACCCAAGATCCCTCTACCTAAGATCCTCCTTCTCCATGAAGCCATTCTCCCTGAGGAGAGGAGCAATGTTGAATAACAAGGAGACAGCTGTGATATCAAGGAAAGAGCTCAAGCCGTGGCCAGTGTTCTCCGTTAGAGCCTTGGCCTCTGCACTGAAGGGTTGCAGGTTCAATTCCTGGTCAAGGGCATGTACCTGGGTCAGGGGTTCGCTCTCCACTCCCGGTCAGGGTGCATGCAGGAGGTAACCAGTCAATGTGTCTCTCTTATATCAATGTATTTCTCTCTCTCTTCCCCTCCCCTCTTTCCACTCTCTCTGAAAAGCAATGAAAAAAAATATCCTCAGGTGAGGATTAACTAATAATCTTTAATAATAAAAGCATAATATGCTAATTAAACTGGACATCCTTCCGGATATCCTTCTAGTGGGGGCCGAGCCCCTTGCATGAATTTTGTGTATCAGGCTTCTAGTAATAATAATAATAATAATAATGATAATAATGATAAGTTCAAAGCTAAATGTTGTCTGCCCTAGGTTCAAATCATGGTTCTTTACCTGTCTGGGTAAATTGATTATGCTACTTCCTTTGATCCTGTCTCTTCTCTAATAGAAATTTTATGTGTATTTGATGAACTAATGGTTTAAAAGTGCTTTCCAAATTAGAGGTTGATGGTATATAGTCATATAGAATTTCCCTTGTGACTCATGAAGCATTATATGTAGTACTAGGAGGCAACATGAGTCACCCACCCCTGTGTTAGAAGTTTCCCCTTTACCAGGAGTGACCAGTGAGGGTTCCAAAGAAGAATCAGAAAAGAATCTAATCTTAAACCCCTTCTGTGTGCTGGGCACTGGGTTGGTACAGCCCATACAATATTCCATGTGATCCCCATATCCTAGATAAGAATTATACCCACTCCAAAGATGATGAATCAGGGATCAGAGAGGTTATCTAACTTTCTCAAATCACACAGCTAGAATAGTAACCAGTACGTCAATCTGGATTTGTCTGACTCCAGAGTTCATTAAAATACATGACAAGTGCTCATTGAGCCCTGAGGGAGAAAAGGTGGGCAGTATGTTTCAGGGCTCCATATGGGCCCTCCCTTCAAGTCCATAAATTCTTACACAGAGACACCCTCACTCCAGTGCACACTGCAGGTGGTCAGTGGCTGGGAGGCTGTGGGCTAAGGCTCCCTGCTCAGAACAGGACTCCGAGCTCACACTTCCTCCTGGCCCTCTGGGTGGAGTGAGGCGGGGCGAGCAGGAGGAGCCCTGTGTGTCATTTTCGGCAGCAGTCAGCAGAGCCTTGCAAAGTGCAAGATGGCTTTTTTAGCCCAGCATAAGGATCTAGTTAAAAACCAATAAATCAGCAGTGAAATGTGCATAGCAGCCTTCTCCGTAAAATCAACATGGCTTGCTCCTCTGCAGGGAGCCCTCTTCCCACCAGGCTGAACCCGGGAGCTCAGGCAGAGCCCTCCTCTGTCTCTCGGGGATCTTTTGGGACAGGAATGCCTCCACATCCCCTGAGAAGATGGGAGCCAAGCAACCTGGGCCCTGCCCAGGAGGTGCCTACACTGGAGAAATCCTCTTTCTAGAAGCAGAGATCCAGAAACCGGTGAGCAGGGCCGGACCGCCCTCGCTTCCTCCACACCACTCTGCTCTGACTCAGAAAATCGAATTATGAGATGAATGAGCTGAGGCGTGGATGAGCCTGGAGAGTCCCAGGGCGGCTCCCCAGCACCAAATACAGAAATCTCCGACTGCAGACAGGGGCTCGCGACCCCCTTTCCAAATCCTGCCTGGGGAAGACACCCCGCTGACCTCTGACAGCATGGGTGACCCAGCGCCTCCCCGTGCCCAGGCTGGCCACCCCCGCGGGGAATGGGGACGCAGGGAGCCCCGGATCACCCCGAGGACGGTATTTAATATCTGTAAAACTGCCACTCAGGCAGCCAAGGTAAACAGCGTCCCTGGCAGTTCAAAGGTGAGCGGGTTTTAAATGTTTCCCCTTCGCCTGGAAGGAATCCGTACCGGGCCTGCGGCAGCGGCGGCCCCCCGGGGAGGCCGGCCCCCCGCGCGCCGGCCCACGGCATCTGTGCACACAGAGGCTGCGTCTCCCACACAAATACTCAAAATTTCTCATTAAAACTTATGACTGTGTCAACAGCGCAGCCTGGGCCCCTAATCTGGAAAAGCCATTTCACCGCCCGCCCAGCCTGTCGCACGCGGGCCAGGCCCCGGCTGGCAACAGCTCCCACCTCCTGGGCTCGGGGCCCCGGGCTCCGCTGTCCGCTCCGCGCGCCAGAGGCGGCAATGCAGTGACACCGGCCCGACGCGGGGTCAGGGGCTTTAGGTGCTGGCCGCAGGCGCCTCCCTGGCCTAGGAAAGAGCTGGGAGGGGTGGCTTCAGAGGCGTTAGATTACCCCGCCCCCAGCTGCACCCTCCAAACCCTTCCCCAGGGTTTCATTTTGCTCCTCTGGGAAGGGTTAGCTCAGCCCCCACCTGATGCCACAGCGAAGCCGGCTGGCTGGGGAGGAGCCACCGCCAGCGAGGTGTGGGCGCACCTGAGCAAGGGGTGCAGGGGAGAAGCAGGCTGCTCCGCCACGGAGATGGAGATGAACTCTGCTCTCAATAGGTGTCAACGTGCAGACTCAGGGGGAAGAGGAAAATCAAAGAAAGATTCCACCCTGGAATCCCAGCTCTGACGTTTATGGCACTCCTCTCTCTTCCTCTATAAAATGGGACAACAATAGAAAGTTACTACCTGGACCCACCTGCTCCAGTCCCTGGCGAGCAGTAAGTACCCCTGCACAATAGTTACTGGTGAGCCTGGATTTGTCAAGGTCCTCCTACCTATAGCCACCCACAAAACAGCTGGCCGATGAGGGGGAGACAGGCAAACAATTAGAAGGAAAGAGGCTGCATGTTGTGAAAGGAGGCAGAGGGTGCTGAGTGAGTGCTGGAGGCAGGGGTAGCAGACAATCCAGGCAAAGAAAGAGCCAGTGTAAATGCCCTGAGCAAAAGAGAGCCCGTGATCACTGGTGAAAGCCCAGAAACAGGAATGAGGCTGAGGAAGAGGCGTTGGGAGAGTGTAAGAGCTTACATGAGCCAATGAGCACTTTCAGATTTGGTTTTGTGTGTGTGTGTGTGTGTGTGTGTGTGTGTAGCAGCTTGCTCGCGCTGCTACACGTGAGTTCACACTTAATGTACTAGTATGTGTATTTGAAAATGCCCACAGATGTGCACCCACACATATACCTGTTGGAAATGTGGATGTTGCCCTGGTCAGTGTTGCTAAGTGGTTAGAGTGTCAGCCTGTGTACCAAAGGATCTGGGGTTTGATTCCCGGTCAAGGGCATGACCTCGGTTTTAGGTTCCCTCCCTGCCTCTGGAGGGGTGTGTGTGTGAAGCAACCAGTCAATGTGTCTCTCTCACAATGATGTTTCTCTCTCTATCTCTCTCCCTCCCTCTCTTCCACTCTCTGAAAAGCAACAGAAAAAATATATATATATCCTCAGGTAAGAATTAACAACAACAAAATGTGAATGTCTTATTATATGTTAAGTATAATTTTTAAAAATAAATTTTAAAATAACTAAATAAATAAGACAAAGACACAAAAGGTTAAAAATGTATATGTCCTTTAGGATGTGTGTACCTGTGCCTGGTTAAACATTTAGATATGAATATGAATGTATTTGTGTGTGTGTGTGTGTCCCTCTATATGTGACTGTGCATCCAGGCTTGTGAGTCTGAAGGACACGCAGTGGTGTTTGCATAAGCACTTGTACCTATTGATGCGAGATTTTGTGTATGCATCTGTGCTTCTTTAGTATCTATATGTAGGAGCTGGTGTGGTCTGCGTGCTGAACACACCCTAACCGCCCACTGGTACTCATCAGCCTGATGGGCCTCCTTCCTTTTGAGTCCACACAGACATTCTGTTTGTTCCACACAGACATTCTGTTTGCTCTCCTCCAGGGAAATAAGAAAAGCATATTGAGACTTCCCTCCAGAAAGCTGAAATGCAGGCACCCACCATTCCACCCGACCACCTACCTAAGTCAAGGTCTGTGGGGACACTGCCATGTGGAAAGCAAGAATATCTCAGCACTGGGCATGGGAACTGCTGCCCCAACCCAGTCCAGCTGTGTTGATGAGCTGTGTGACCTGGAACAAGAAACTTGGCCTCCTGGAGCTGGAGAAGACAAAGACCAGGCTCCCTGGCCCTGGCCGGATAGCTCAGTTGGTTAGAGTAGCATTCTGATACGCCAAGGTTGTGGGTTTGATCCCCAGTCAGAGCACATGTAAAAGGCAATCAATGAATGCATGAATGACCGGAACAACAAATCTCAATCTCTCTCTCTCTCTCTCTCTCTCTCTCTCTCTCTCTCTCTCTCTCTCTCTCTCTCTCTCCCCTCCTTTCTCTAAAATAAATAAATAAATTTTAAAAATATAAATAAAGACCATGCTCCTTGAGTCCTGCTGCATCTTTGGCTGAAATTGAACACAAACAGGAATGTGGCGAGATGATGACCATCCCTCCATGTTTTTCACTGGGTTAGCACCTTAAAAGAAAAGAAAGAATCCTCAGAAAAGCCTTCAATCAAGGTCACATACCTTAGTTGTAAACTCAATCCTGGGCCCTGGTTGGAGCATATGCAGGAGGCAACCAATCAATGTGTCTCACATGGATGTTTCTCTCTGTGTGTCTCCCTCTCCCATACACTCTCTCTAAAAATCAATGAGAAAAAAAATATATCCTTAGGTGAAGATTAACAAAAAAGTAGGAAAGGAAATATCGGAGTGTGTCAGACCCTTTAGTAAAGGTATTCGTCTGAAGTTTTTGTTCCATGTGTGTCTATGTTTGTCCCAGGTCTGGAGGGAAATGGAGGTCTGACGGTGTACTGCAGTGGGAAAGGCGCCCTCTACCTCACTTTTCCTACCGCCTCCCTCCTTCTATTCAGCTGTTAAACATCCTTAATCTCACAGCCTCTCCCTTAAGCCCACATTCTCCTCCAATTACTGCACCCGTTCTGTCCAACCACCCCCAAATCTCTTCACAACCAGACTTCATCGCGTTGTCTGCACTAAATATCTGCATAAACTCACCTCCCATTAGGTCAAACCAGCACACCTGCTGGAGCCTCTAGCAGCCCGCCAACGGCAGCTGCTAAAGCCAGTGAAAGCTCTGCCTGAGGCTCTCAGAGCACTGTTTCCTTGTTTCCTTCGCTTCCATCCTCCTCTTCGTCTGGTTTTCTTCCTCCCTCCGTGGCCTGCCTTCTTCATCCCCTTTGCAGGCTCTCCTGCTCAGGCCCAGAACTTCATGTGGGCATTCCTGAAGGCACTCCTACGCCCTCTCCTCTTCTCATGCTCCCCTCAGATGATGCCCAACTACATCATTCTCCCAGCTCTCTCCCCAGGCCACAGGCTCATCTCTGCCTCTGGCATCTCCACTGATTGTCCCCTAGGTCCCACTACTTCTCCCTGCACCCTCTCTAATGTTCCTTGTTTTTGCATCAGCACCTCTACTCACCACAGCACCCAATCAAGAAAGCTGACATCATTCTGAGCTCCTCTGCGACCCAGCTGCCCTGTCACCACCTCCCAGCCTCTCTGGTATCCTTCACCCCGTCCACCCTGCATCACTCTCAGAATCAGAGCTGCCATCCTTCTGCCTGAATTTCATCCAGGTCTTCTAACCAAGAGGCTCCAACCCATCTTTCTAATAGGACCGGCCATGCTGCTCCCTGCTCTAACCCTCCAGTGTCTCTTTTCAGCTGCTGGAATAGAGAACAGGCTCCTCACACGCGCTTGGAAAGATGTGTCCATGTTGACCCCCTACCTCTAGGGGCCCAGGACTGGCTGGCTCCTCAACTTGCTTGGTCTCCCTAAACGCCCTCACTCTCAGGTTCCTCTGGCCAAGGCTGGGCTGACCCAGGGCACCCAAGCTCACATTCAAAGGCTTAGCCCCGGGCCCAGCTGCTCAGCGCCATAAATGGGGATTAGGCACCCCCCCTTTGAGGCAGGCGGGTGGGCTGTGAGAAGAGCTGGTTTGGTATAGATTTTATGACAGGATCACATTTCATCATCAGACCCCCCTCAGAAGCCGGCCAAGGGCAGGTCAGAGGCAGGGGAGCAGGAACTTGAGCCTCTCCATGAGTCCACAGCTCAGAGCTGCTGGCCCCGGGGGGGGGGGGGGGTCGCGTGGGGGAGGGTGTGGCCCGGGGAGGCCCTGGCCAGGACTCAGGCGCCCTGAGTTTCAGCCTCCGTTCTGCTGGACCCCCACTATGTGAACTTGGACATGTCCTTTCATTCTCTGGGCAGTATTATGTAAAGCAGGTGTCTAGACTTCCATTTCTAGGCCTCAGGCTCTCTCCCAGTTCAAGTAAGAGCCCAAAAGGTTACAGAGCTCTCATATGCTTACAAACTCACAGACTAGGCTTGCCAGATAAAATACAGGATGTCCAGTTAAATCCGAATTTTAGGTAAACAATAAATACTTCTCAGTATAAGTATATCCCAAATACTATATGGACATACATATATTAAAAACTACTTGTTGTTGCCCGGCTGGTGTAGCTCAGTGGTTGAAGGTCGACCTATGACACTCATCCCAGGTTGCAGGCTCAATCCCCAGTGTGAGATGTGCAGGAGGCAGCCAATCAATGATTCTCTCTCATCATTGATGTTTCTCTCTCTCTCTCTCTCTCTCTCTCTCTCTCTCTCTCTCTCTCTCTCTCTCTCTCCCCCTCTCCTTTCCTCTCTAAAATCAATAAAAATATTTTTTAAAAACTGCTTGTTGCCAAGACTGGTTTGGCTCAATGGATAGAGCGTCGGCTTGGGGACTGAAGGGTCCCGGGTTCGATTCCGGTCAAGGGCATATACCTTGGTTGCGGGCATATCCCCAGTAGGGGGTGTGCAAGAGGCAGCTGGTCAATGATTCTCTCTTATCGATGTTTCTAACTCTCTATCTCTCTCCCTCTCTGTACAAAATCAATAATATATATATATATATATATATTTAAATACTTGTTGTTTACCTGAAATTCACATTTAACTGACCATCCTGTATTTTATTTGCTAAATTTGGCACCCATAGCTTAGATGCACTGGGGTTTAAGGGCCATGACTTCATGGTCCATCTAATAAACACAGGTTTTGATGGGTTAAGTGGCCTTGGGGAAATTATCAAGCTAAGCAGAGATCTGGGGTCAAAAGCCAGTTGGGATTTGGTGGAAGGGTGCTCCAAGCAAAGGGAACAGCATAAGCAGAGGCCTAGAGGTAGGATGGTATTGGGCATGTTCCAGGAAAGGCTTATAGTGGACCAAGGTGTGGGATAACAGCTATAAGTGGCAGGAGACACACATGGAAAGAGCAGCTGAAGTCAGATCACACCATGTACAATCCTTACGCTACTGATATTAGGGAGGGGCCCAGAGGAGGTGTGAGCTGAAGTAACATCAAAATCAGACCTTGGGGTACAGGAGGCAGGATCCAGCCTCCCAGAAATTAGGAGAAGGGAAACTGGCATGGCCTAGAGCAGTGCTTCTCAACCTTTCTAATGCCACAACCCTTTAACACAGTTCCTCATGTTGTGGTGACCCCCCCCCCCCCCCACAACCATAAAATTATTTTGTTGCTACTTCATAACTGTAATTTTGCTACTCTTATGAATTGTAATGTAAACATCTGTGTTTCCAATTGTCTTAGGCAAACCTGATAGCGGTCAGGTTGAGAACCGCTGCTGTAGAGCCACTTCCATGAACATGAATCTCTCATGTCATTCTCACAGCAACTCTAGGAGGTATTTAAGTTCCATTTTAGAGACATGAAAACCAAGGTTCAGAGTGGGAAAATCTCTTGTCCAAGGTCCTTAAATAATAGTAGGGAGCAGCCAGGTTTAAATTTAAGAGTTCTTTTCCTTACGTAAGACTGAGTCTGTGGATTAAAGCAGCAAAGCCTTACCTCAGTGCCCACATTGGGCTGTGCACACACCACACACTTAACAGCCCAAACCTCCCATCACCTGACCCATCTTACCTCCAGATCACATATATGCTTCTTTCCATGCTCTGTGAGAAGACTGGAGAACTCAGAAACTATGGGTCCAGTCTTCAGTTTTCCAGTTCTTGGCTACATGGTTTCAACTTCCTGAGCTTGCAAAAGGGGATAGCATCTAACAAAAGGGGATAACAATGCCTTCCCCCCAGAAATGTTGTGACGATCCAAAGTGATAACATATAGGAAAGAGCTTTCTAAACTGGAACGCATCATGCAGACTTGTTTTATTGTTCAAATCACAGACAAACAACATCATCCTACAAACTTAAAAGCTTTTTTTACTTCAGATCTTCCACATTCTTGGGGAGGCCTCTGCTCTCTTTCAAGTCTAGCTCACAACTCATTTGCTACGCAAGTGTGATTGGTGACACTTCATTTATTCATTTGACAAACATCTGCTAATCTCTTCTGTCTCAACCTCAATATTAGATACTGGTGAATAGAAACAAGTTTTTGCCCTTGGGCAGATGGTCAGGGGAGAGACAAAGACAGACAATAATGATACAGTTAAAATCAGTTAATATCTCCTTAGTAGAAATCTTAACTGATAGCTTTCTCTAATTCCAGACAGGTTAGCATCACTTGTGTAAAATATCCCCCAAATAAACTGATATATTCAATACAGTCCCAATCAAAAATCACAGTAGCCTTTTTTTTTTAAGAATTTATATGGAAAAGCAAATGACCTAAAATAGCCAAAACAATCTTGAAAAAAGACAGTTACTAGACTTAAGACTATTTAATTTCAATAGTTACCAAAAAGCTATAATAACCAAGATATTATGGTTTGGCTCAGTGGATTGAGCGACAGCCTGAGGACTGAAAGGTCTCAGGTTCGATTCCAGTCAAGGGCATGTACCTTGGTTGTGGGCACATCCCCAGTGGGGGGTGTGCAAGAGGCAGCTGATTGATAATTCTCTCTCATCGATGTTTCTAACTCTCTATCCTTCTCTCTTCCTCTCCGTAAAAAATCAATAAAATATATTTTTTAAATAAAAATAACCAAGATAAGTTGGCTTGTATAAGGTTGGACAAATAGATCAATGTAACAGCATGGAATCTAGAATAGATCCATACATTTATCACCAATTGATTTCTGATCAAGTAAATTAAATAGGGGAAGGAATAGTCTCTTCAAAAAAAAAGAGTGCTAGTAAAACTGGGTATCCACTACCTCACTTCATGAAGAATTAATTTAAAATTGATTATAGACCTAAGTTTTAAAGGCAAAACCATAAAACTTCTAGAAGAAAACATAGGAGAATATATTTATGACTTTGAACAAGGCAAAAATTTCTAGCACCAACCATAAAGTAAAAATTTGCATACACAAAAAATGCCAAATTGAACTTGATCAAAATTTTAAATATTTGTTCATCAAAATGTATTAAAAACAATATAGCTTGTCTATTACGTATCCAGAATGTATAAGAAATTGTTAACAAGCCGAAGCTGGTTTGGCTCATGGTAGAGGGTCGGTCTGCGGACTGAAAAGTCCCAGGTTCGATTCCAGTCAAGGGCATGTACCTTGGTTGTGGGCACATCCCCGGTAGGGGGTGTGCAAGAGGCAGCTGGTCGATGTTTCTCTCTCATCGACATTTCTAGCTCTCTATCTCTCTCCCTTTCTCTCTGTTAAAAATCAATAAAATATATTTTTTTAAAATTTGTTAACAAATGACAAGCAATCCAATAAGAACTGAGTAGTCACTTCACAAAAAGAAGACAAATAGCCAATAAGTGCATTAAAATGTACTCCATATCATTAATCATCTGTAAATGCAAGTTAAAAATGCCAAATGATACAGCCACACAGCATGTAGAGTGTATAAAATGAAAAAAAAAGACTGACCATTGCAAATGTTGGCAAGGATTGCAAAGCAACCAAAATGCTCATACAGCGCTGGTGGGGCTGCAAAATGGTAGAACCATGTTGGAAAACTTTTTGACAGCTTCATATGAAGTTAAAAATGCATCGACTCCATTCTCAGGTATTTACGCAAGAGAAATAAAGGCATGCCCATTTTTCTTAGGATAGATGTTTATAGCAGTTTTATTCATAACAGCCTCCAACCATAAACTACCCGAAGAAATGAATAAACAAACCAAAAAGGCATATCTATACAATGCAATACAACTCAGTAATCACAAAGAACAAACCACTAGTCCACCAATGACATGGATGAAGCGCAAAAACATTATGCTGAGCGAGAGAAACCAGATGCAAAAAGAATACACACTGACTCCATTTATGGGAAGTTCAAGAACAGGCAAGAATTCGTATCTAGTGTTAGAAGTCAGAACACTGGTTGCCTCTGGAGGATGGAATTGATTGGGAAGAGTCGTGAGGGAGCTTTCTGGGTGATGGGAACATTCTGTGTCTTAATTGGGGTGGTGGTTACATAGGTGCATACATTTGTCAAAACTCATCCAAACACTCTTAAGTTTAAAAAGATTTAGAATGGGTGATGAGATCCATGAAAAGCGGGCAAAGGGAGCCCTAAGCGTCCAGGGAAAGGTGTGACCAGGGGAGGCTGCAAGAAGGGGGTGGCATTTGTACCTGAGTCTTGAAGAGCAAGAAGGTCCTGGAGAGGAGTGTTGTGAGAACCAGAAGAGATGTCCGCTGTGAAGGAACTGAGGAGATGGCTCGATGTAAGGGTTTGCTTAGTTCAATCACGGATACCTCCTCAGAGCAAAAAAAAAAAAAAGACCAGAATAAGCATTTGGGGTGGGCAGTGGGGCGTGACCACATGGAACTCAGTGCCGCTAGAAAGAAATCAGTGAAGGCCGGGTCCTGGAGACAGGGGCATGTGCACTCTTAGTGGTGTGCAGCAATGTGCCTGGGGTAATTTCAGCACCTCGTCCACTTCTGGGCACATAGAAAGTACTCAAATGAATGAAACATAAATAAGGTGCTGCTCACAGATCTGAGCCTGAGCAATTGCTCCAAGCCCCAGAGAGGACTCTGGCTGGCTCTGGTTCACCCTGCAGAGAAGCCAAGCGCAATCCTGGAGTGCTGAACTTGGACACATTCTATCACGCAGCTCAAGCCGCCCTGGGGGCGCCATATAACTTTATTGTAAGCTCGTGCAATAACACAGGCAATTGTAATAACAATGTAAAGTTGGCTTTAATTAAAATGAAGGGTGTTTGCTTCTCCCTTCTTTTTGTCCTAAGCCAGGGCAGCCTGCTGAGCTGTGCTTAGCAATCAGAGAAATGTTCCCAAAGCAGGAGGCAGCCCCTACCCCAATGTTTGACTGGCCCTTCCCCCGCCCCAGCCTCCATTCTCCCTCCTTATTTGATCCACATGGCAGAAGGGCAGGAAGAAGGAAAACAGAAGTGGAGATGCTTTTCTAAGGCCACCAGGAAAGGGGAGAAAATACTGTCAAGCAGTATGAGGAAGGGAAAGGTGGCTGCTCCAGAGGTCCCATCCACTGAGTCATTCTACAGATGCCTCCTAAGCTACTGTGTGCTGGACTTGTGTGTGTGTGTGTGCGCGCGCGCATGCGTGTGCTGGGGCCATCCTCAAAGGACTCACTGTCAGGGAGCAATTCACCAGGGCAGAGGAGGTATCCACTCAGGGAAACATACAGAGCCATGAACTAGGGCTTCATATATGTGTCTTGACATCTACAAAATGGAAAAGACTTTGCATAACAACCCAGTGAAATAAATAGTACTATTACCCCCATTCTACAGATAAGAAAACTGAGGTTCAGAGTGGATAGTTACCTGCCTTAGATAATAGAGCTAGTAAGAAGCAGTGGCATTGCCGAAACCAGTTTGGCTCAGTGGATAGAGTGTCAGCCTGCAGATTGAAAGGTCCCAGGTTCGATTCCGGTCAAGGGCATGAACCTTGGTTGCAGGCACATCCCCAGTAGGGGGTGTGCAGGAGGCAGCTGGTTGATGTTTCTCTCTCAATAATGTTTCTAACTATCTCTCTCTCTTCCTCTTTGTAAAAAAAAACAATAAAATATATATTTTAAAAAAAAAAAAAAGAAGCAGTGGCACATACCTATCATTTGAATGCTAGCTATCTCTCCTCTTATTTTCATTATTTCCTGCATTAATAAATTCAACATTCTCCAGGTAGAAACCAGAAAAGCCTCATCCTCAGACCTCTCTGCGCCCCACGTTCAGACATGTGACCCAGGTGCCATCAATCAGACATACCTATGTGAAACATGGATTCAGAAGGAGGAGGTGGTCAAGTGGAGTGATCGAGCATGTGGCCAGCAAAGTGACAGAGGCTTCCAGTACTTTAGGGACAGGAATGACAGAGCCTCTGACATCTAGCCCCAAATGCCACAGGGACTGAGAGACAGGGCAGTAGTGTTTTCACTAAAAATGCCCCCAGAGATTTTGTAGCCCACCAGAGACTCTGCAAGCTGGCCAACAACCTAGAATAAATTCTTTCTCTGCTTCAGCCAGCTAAAATGAACTTTGTTGTTTGCAAACAGAAACTCCAATAAGATGGGGGATACAAGGTTCAAACTTGGCCACCTCTATTCCACACAGCTTCATTTTCTCCTCTTCCCAACTCTGTAAATGAGATTCTACTCTCTTTCACAGATGAGGAAACTGAGTCTAAAGGAAATCAGACCAACTGCCTGATTTTAAATTGAGCCACATGAAACGGTTGCTAGTCAATAGTTTTTGGCTTAAGGATGGCAATTTCAGACGGTTGAAACCATCAGAAAAGGGATTTCAGCCTAGATTTGGCTGACTCCAAAGTCCTTGCTGTGTCCACTGCCTGTGCTTTCTCACAGTCAGACTTGTTCATGGGGTCTCAGGGGCGAGGAGTGCACTCGGGTGGTACAAGCAGAGGAGGTGAGAAATAGAAGGGTTTGCCTTCCAGTGGAACCTGAAAAAACAGAAGAAGACAGCAGACTGGTGCCTTCATCCTGGCTCAGTACACCTTCACAGGCATCTCCTTGTGCCCAGCCCTGAGCCTATCACAGAGAGGACAGTCAAAAAGAGGACATGGTCCCTGGTCAAGGGTTCTTGCTTGGGGAGCATTACAGGATAAATAGCACAGGGCAAGGAGAAGAGCAGGGATCCTGGGATCATTAGTGTGCAGAAGGAGGAGGGGAGGCTGGAGTGGAGCCTTGAAGGGTGGGCAGGTTGGGGAGGAGAGGAGGGAAGGATGGGTAGGTTGGGGATGAGAGGAGGGAAGGGTGAGTAGGTTGGGAATGAGTGGAGGGAAGTGGCCGGGCATCAGGATGCAGAAACAGCAAGACAAAGACACAGAGGCTGGAAGGAGTGTGGCTATGTGAAGGGAAATAAGGAAAGCAGCTTAGGTAACACGTACAGTGTGTGAAGGGAAATAATAAGGGACCAAGTGAAAGAAAGCCTGAGTAAATCACTCGCATATTCTTCAGCTTTTCCTGGGCACCACTGTGTGTCAGGTGTTGTGCTAAGGATAAGGCTAGAAACCGCACAGACCCAGGTCTTGCCCTCATTCACGGATCTTATGACCCACAGGGAAGCCATGTGCTAACTAGTAAGGACCCAGATAACTAGCTAATTGCAGTTCACCTAGATTTTGTCAACATGAAGAGCACCAGACAGGGTGGTGAGGTCTGGTAAAAGAAGGCTTCCTGAGGACGTGGCATTTAAACTGAGATGAAGAATGATTCAAACCTGCAATGAAGGAGTACTCAGCAGAGGAAGCAGTACCTGACAGGCCTGAAGTGGGAGGAGCTTGTCACACTTCCAGACTGAAAGCAAGCTGGTGTGGCTGCAGTGAGCTGAGGGAGGGCTCCAGGACCAGTCAGGACAGGCACCCAAAGCCATGCTGTACACGGCCTGGGAGGTCATGGTAAGGAGTATAGATTTTATACAGAAACCATGGAATGGGATGCAATCAGCTCTGTGTTTCCTTAGCAATCACCCAGGCTGCTCTGGGGAGAATGAACTAGGGAGATGGAGATCAGAGACCAGTAAGGAAACAGTTTTGTTTTGTTTTGTTTTGTTTTGTTTTGTTTTAGCTAGTTAGAAGTAATTCAGAGAGCAGGAATCTGGCCTGAGTGGGTAAATGACAGGGGAGATGGAGGGATGTGGAGTCTCTGGGAGAGCTTGAAGGTAAAATTGACCTGGTGAATCAGGATACTGTAAATGCGATGTGATGTCACCTCTTTCATCCTTAATCCTCTGTCTGTAAAATGGGGCTATAATAGGAGATTACTGAAAAGTATTTGAGTTGATACACTATGAAGTATGTGAAATGGTGAGAGTTAGCTATGATTGACATGGGCAGATTTGGAGAGAGATGAAAGTCCCACTGTGAATACATTCAGTTGGAGAGAGGTTGGTGGGACATCTTGGTGGATACGTCAAAAGTGTACAGATATCTAAAACCTTGGAAAAGGATGGCCTGTCCCAGGGGGAGGGTGCAGAGTGAGACACGCTGGCACCCAGCTGAGTCCTGAGGCCTCTCTCAGCTTTGCATGCCAGAATAGGGCATCAGGGCTGCTCCTGGATCCCAGGAAGACTACTGAGAACAGGAGCTTTGCCAGTGCCCCTGGAGACACCAAGCAATTCCTCCTGACTCTGAGGCCCCCTCCAACCCCACCCCCAACCCCGACACACACAAACACACACACACACACACACACACACACACACACACACACACACAGCAGCCTCAGCTGGTGGCCTTTCCTCGATTCCTAAGGGAGCCAGGCCTGAGTCAGCTCCTCTAGGCCCTGAACCTGTCTGAGCCTTCAGACCCATGGCTTAGGCCACTAAGCCCCAGCTCGTGCTAACAAATCCCTTCTAATGGGGAGATCAACCTTTCAATATGACTGCCGCTGCTTCCAGAGACACATCCCAGGGTGCAGTGGGCGGCAGGCCAGGCCTGGCCCAGAGCAGCAGGAGAGTGGGCAGCAGCACCGTGGGTCTCCCCGGCCTCTCTGGCTTGTCACCACTCACTCCAGCAGCTGCAGGGCTCCTGTGCCATGGCTTATCAAAGTCACATACTGGGAACCCTGGGGGGAGATGAGGAGAGCAGAGGAGCAAAACTCTTGTCCTGTAGGGCTGAGGCCAGGCTCCCATCAAAAGGAGCTCCAGAGCCCTGGGCTCTGCACACTCCCACCTCAGGGTCTCTGCTCTTCCCTCTGCCCAGAACGTTCTTCCCCAACATCTGCAGGATTTACTCCATCACCTCCTTCAAGACTTCGCTCAAAACTCATCTCCTCAGGAGGCCGTCCCTAATTTCTCCACGTGAACAGTAAACAAGCTCCTCCCTGTCCCCTTCCCAGCTTGATTTTTGTCTATAATACGATCACCATCTGCCACACTCTATATTTTACCTTATATTTGTGATTGTCTGTCTTCCACCACCACCACCACACACACACACACACACACACACACACACACACACAAACACTAAAGAGAAAGTTCCACAAGGACAGATTCTGTCTGTTCTTCGCAGATGAGCCCCCAGAGCCTGGAACAGAGCCTGACACACAGTAGACAGTCAATAAATAGCTGTTTATTGACTAATTTTTTAAAAGGTTCTCTTAGGCAGGTCATGGACCCAGAATCAGAGTCCAGAGTTTGAGTTACAATTCTCTCTTATACCCTTTGTCAAACACTCCCCCTCTCAAAGCCTTAGTCTCCAAGGAACATAGAATGGGCATTATGACACCACACCTGCTCTGGCTCCCATATAAAAAGAGGCTTTGAAGCCCTCTTTAGTATATTAAATTATTACATTTTATCATTACTATTTAAATAACATTATTAAATATGTAAAGGAGGAACAGAGAAAGAGAGAAGGCAGCAGGAGCTGGGCTAGAGATGTATGGTTACCATGCAGAGGCACTCAGGTGGCTGGTGTTGTCAGCCAAAGGGTCAACTGGCTCAAAACTAAATTGAGGAGGACTTGATGGGAGTTCCTGGAGGGTGGTCTGATTCATCTCTGAGGCCCCCACATCCAACACTGGGGAGGTCCCTTCCTGGGTCCAAGCCCACTCAGAACACGGTGTGCTCAGCAGGCCTGAGTCACCCTCCAGGGGGACTTCCTAGGAGCTGGGAGAACTCGGATGCCACATCCAAACAACCCAGACCTCTGGGAAAGTAGGAGAGCTTCAGGGGAGTGGCCTAGCATTCTGAATCCCAGACACTAAAGAATTGCCAGCTCCATGCGCTAAGGCAGCTGTGGGGTTAAGCAGGACCCAATGCTCTAAGCTGCCCACTCTGCTACCACCTGCCTGGCAGACACCCACTAATCTTTAGGATTCGGCTCCAACATCACCTCCTCTGGGAAGTCTTCCTTGACAGCTCTCCCACTCCTCCCAGTGTACTCTAGACAGAACTGACCACTCCCTAATTTGTGCCCCATTCAGTTCAGTCATTCATCCCCTCCCCACAAAAAAAAAAAAAAACTATTAATGGAGAGTCCACTATGCACCAGGATGTCCATTGGCCAAGGACTGGGGGTACAACAGTGAAGGGGACAGATGAATACAAGGCCTGCCCTCGCAGTTTCCAAACACTACCCAATGCTCTACCGGCCTCGTGGACCCATGTCTGTCTCTCCCACTGCACTATGATCTCTTGAAGGCCAGAGCTCTGCCTGAAAATTCTCTGCATCATAGCCCAGGGCTCTTATATAACTGTACTGGATACTGAGAGGTTTCTGCACTCAGCCACCCCTGCCCCATCCAAGTAACTCCAAACTTCTTGGCCACCCACTCTCTCCCCTGAGACTCCCTGGACCTGCCTCCATCATCTGAAGCATCAGTGGCCTTTGTCATAGCTGGAGACCTAATGATCTGATTAGTCAGCACTATTGGCTGTGGCTATGTATTTTTAATGTCTCTCATTCCTGCACCTAGAACCATGTCTAGCACACATGGTAGGCTCTTGGTTGGCATTTGTTGAAGGATGAAAGTTAAAGAAGAAAGGAAAACAGGCACAGCTTCCAGCTCTGCCACCAGTTATCTAAGCATACATGGAGCTTCTCATTCTCATTACTCATGTGGGCCATGGACCTACAGCACGAGCCTCATCGGGGATCTTGTTAGAAATGTAGGTTCTCAGACTCTCTGATACAAGATCTGCATTTGAACAAGATGCCCAGGTGATCCGTGTGCCCGTTGACACCTGTGAAACACAGTTGTAAGCCATGAGGAAGATAATGTCAGGCCCGTTGACCTCCCAGGAGAGTTAAGAGGGTCACATGGGATGACTAATTTGAAAACATGTTGAATATATTGGAACATGCTGGACAAATGAAGTAGACTGCTATGATTTTTCTTATGATTAATAATAGTCCTTGCAGAAAAACCACTTTATAGTTCTGTCTTAAAACCTCATTAAATTCTGTTCAAATGTGCTATTAAAAGTTATGTTCTAGTCCACTTAGTTTTGTAAACCCCAAGCCTTTTAAACAGAATGGAGTCTGGGCTCAAGGACAGGAACATAGACCCTGCTCGCGATGGTTGCCATGGGCATGATTGAATGCAAATTTATTTCCCACAACCCCCTGCCAACTGATTGATCCTGGGCAGGAGGAGATGTTGGGAACGCAGATCCTCAGAGAAAGGAAAAACTAAGTAGAGGCAGAGGGTGGAAAAAGACAACCATGGGGTTTCACGCTGGTTTGTGGGGTTGAACTGCATGCCTGTAATCTTCTGCCTTTCAGCCTCTGCCAAACCACGTGGAAGGAAAAGAAGGGCGCTGAGGAGCTGGGAGCAGACTCCAGTGGGGAATTGCCTCAGCCACAGGCTGGGGCAGTGGGCGGCCGCGCAGAGCCTCCTTCAGTCGAAGCAGCCACAGTTGCAGCTGCAAGTCAGTGCGAGGGCTTTTGATGAGGGGCTGGCCTGCAGCCCAGGGCCTGCCAACGGCCCCATCCCATCGGCTCTTGGCCCCAAGATAAAGGCTAAGAGTGAGTTAGGAAGATGCATATTGCACTAAAGCTTGGGCAATGGGCAAGAAAAAGTAAGAACCAGGATTAAATTAGGTGGCAATTGATAACCAGTTAGAACTGCTGAGAAGAGCAATAAACACCAGGTGGGAGGCGCCAGCTCCTCAGTGCTCCCAGCTACAATATATCTGCAAGCTGAGCCACGGCTGGCCACCACAGCAAACGAGAGCCTCAGTGCAGAGGACACTCAGCTGGGTCTCTGGACCATGGCCTAGCAACTTTGAATCTAGTTTTCCAATCTCCTGCTCTGCTTATCCCTAGTTGGTCAAGTTCTGAATCTCCCAGCCCTCCACGTGGCTCACACCGCCCCCTTCCAGCATGACCTCTCAACCTTTGAGACCACAACACTGATTCTCTCAGTCAGTCAGTCTTCATACATTCCCTGGACCAGGCCCTGTGCCAAGCACCAGGGCATAGAGATGAATTAGACCTGCCTGTGACCCTCAAGGTCCCCACAGTCTACTGGGGGAAGAGAGAGACGATTACTACCCATTAAGATAAGCTCTGTTACAATGGAAAATGCAAGTGATTAAAGGACTAAATGGGGAGGTAGAAACCAAGTGAGGGGAGCAGTCTTCCCAAGGGATGTGTACCTGTACTAAGACCCGAAGGACTAGCTAGACTTAACACAGATAAAGCAGGGGGGGGAGGGGCAAAAGGGCAAACAAGCATAGGAGTGATATTCAACCTCACTCGTAATCAGAGATTTGCAAATTAAAACTATGAGATACCATTTTACACCCATCGGGTGGTAAATGTGAAAGTTGAATAATGCCTAATGCTGGCAAAGACTGGGAAACCTGAACCCTTGTGCACTGCTGGGCCCAATCAGGCAGGGCTAAGGGAACTTAAACCCAGGCAAGAGCCCTCTGAGCAATGCTCCTCCTTGGTATTCACCACAAAGAAACTCATGCCTGCTCCGACCCTGAGGGCACAGGTTCCAGAATGTTCATTAGGGGACCCTTTGCGGTGGTGAGGGGTTGGGAAGGTGTCACTGGGGAGTGAGAGGGTAAGAAAAAGGCATCGTTTGCATGCAGCACACATGCAATTAGAGGCAATGAACTAGACTCTAGAGGGACATAGTGATATGGACAGATCTTAAAAACATGTGTTAAGTGGGGAAAAATAAGAAACAGAAGGTGCTCTAAAGCAAAATACCATTTATATAAATTAAAAACATACACAAAGAAAACAACACCATATATTTTTCAAAGAAACGTGCATTTCCAAGGTCATAATACCAAACACATTAGAATGGGGACCTATAGGGTAGAGGGAAGTGGGAGGCGGGATGGGGAATGCAGGGGGGTAGGAAAATCATAAATAGAATAAAACAAGAGCAGGGGTTGGCAGGAAAGATGGGAATAATGGCTTTCCACGTGGAGAGGGTCATGAACTAAGCTCCTGTGCTTATCTGAGAAAGAGCAGGGAGGAGCAGAAGTCTAGGCAGAGGGAACCATGGTGCGGAGACCCAGAGGCAGTGAGGAGGCCAGCGGAAGGAAGCACAGGAGGGTGCACAGTGCAGAGGGCGGAGGAAAGAGAAGGCAGAGGGGAGAGGAGGCTTCCTGGGCCTCAGGCCTTGGGCTGGGACTGTGGTGAGGACTTTGAACTTTGAACTCTGCCTTACATCCACTGGGCAACGCTGGAAAGGTTTTAGACTCCGGAGGGACTTGCTCAGATTGGGGTTGTAGGCATTCTCATAAAACCACAGATGTGTGGAATGTCATGAACAAGAGGGATCTCACATCGCACAGTCTGCCCTCCATCCTCCCCATGCACATGTCTCCAAGGACAGGCAGGTCATCCCAGCACTGGATTGTCTACCAAACACTTTCACACACAACCTCACTGATCCCGGTAACACCCACAAAAGAGGCAAGGCAGGTGTTGCTATTCCCCTTCAATAGATGAGTTCATTGAGGCTTAGGAAGGTTAAGAGATCCCCATACTCTTCAAATCATAAAATTGCAGCCTTCTTTTCCAGAAGATACAAAACAAGGCTTGTCAAAGTTGAGCTGAATTAAAGTGCAGTGAGTTAAATATGCTAATTAGGGTTGAATCAATTTGTATTATACCCAGTGGGACCTATTCATTTAAAAAATAGTTTTGCCAAAACCGGTTTGGCTCATAGATAGAGCAACAGCCTGCGGACTGAAGGGTCCCAGGTTCGATTCCGGTCAAGGGCATGTACCTTGGTTGAGGGCACATTCCCAGAAGGGGACATGCAGGAGGCAGCTGATCAATGACTCTCTCTCATCGATGTTTCTAACTCTCTATCTCTCTTCCTTCCTCTCTGTAAAATATCAATAAAAAAATATTTTTTAAAAATAGTTTTAAGCGCTTACTGTGTGTGGAGTGTGCCAGGCGCAGGGTGTGCTCAGTCTTCTTGGACACGTAGGGCACACTATGGGCTCAGGCAGCAGCGCCCGGTCCTCAGGGGCCATCAGGGGCTGCCAGAGCAGCTGCCCACAGTGTCCCACCCAGGGCACCAGCAGCAGCTCCCCTCCCAGCTGAGCCCTGAGCAAGACCACAGCCATCCCCAAGGGGGTTTCAAGGTTGGGAGGCCCTCTTCTCAACCCCGTCTCCTGCCATCTACATGCTAGCCCCAAAGCCTGAGGGCTGGTTTGCCAACCTCCAGCCTCCTGACTGTGACCACCAAGACCCACTCTTGCCCACAGTGCCTTCCACCCATCCCAATTTTTGACAGGGTCCCCCCATCATCTCTCAGAACTGGGTAGGATTTTCTTGGGACCTTGTGGAGACCATGACTTCATGGAAGACAAACACACACACACACAATTAGAGATGAGAGATATGGTCTAGGAGCCACACACACACACACACACACACACACACACATTACAGATGAGTGCTATGGTCTAGGAGCCAGGGAGAGACACCCTGATTCACACTCAGAGTCAGTTGTTAGCCAGAACTAGAACTCAGACCTCCCTCCCCCTGCTAACTGCTGAGCCGGGGGACCAATTCTTCTCCCACATCTGAACAAGTGGTGTGGTCTCCAAGCCGGGGTATGGGAGTAGAGGGGTAAGCTCCAAGGTAGAGGCTTGTGTAAATTAGGGCTCCCTACCTTCCAATCCCTCCCTCAATTCTGAACTTCTCTCTTCCCAAAGTCGCTGACAAGGGCTGGGCCTGGAAACTCTTCCCAGCCCTAATCCAGAGCATCAAAGCCCCACTTGATTACCCGCTGCAGGATGACAGGCTTGGAGTGGAAAGTACCGAGCCTTCTGTGTATCAGAAACAACTATTCTGACAGTTAATTCTGGTAGGGAGTTCACATCCCAGCCTATGGAACGCTCCCCTCCCCCTTCCCTTCACTCTTCTTAGAGGTGTCCATCCACTAGGGGCCAGGTCTGCAAGGGCATTCCTGCATTTCATCTTCACAAAAACAGACGGAAATGGGTGCTATGATTATCCCCGTTTTGCAGATTAGGAGATTGAGGGTTAAAGAGGTTAAATAGCTGTCCAGAACCAGGCAGCCAGAAGGAAACAGGTAGGGATTGGAAGCCAAATCTAGGTGACTCCAACACCAGTGTGCTCCACCACTTTCAGTCCGGCTTCTCTGAGCTTAACATCAAGGTCAACATACAGCAAATCTCACAGAGAAGGGGGCCCCAAAGGCTCTATGAAAATCTCAGGGGATACTCTAGAGCAGAGAACTTGGGTGGCCAGAGCTTCAGAACTCAAGCCCAAGAACGTAGCCGTATATGCACATAGACATGTACACAGACATGCACACACACATGCACACACACACATGCACATACACACCCTGCCCTCAGTAAGAGTACAGCCATCTCCATTGCTTTTCTATGAAAAATGTGTCTGACCAGAAGGTTCTGCTGCTAAAAATCACATGAAGGGCAAACCATTGCTTCCTGAGCCTCTCCAGGGAAGGGTGCCTGGTTCCCTCATGATCTCCTAGCGGGCAGGGCAGGGTAGCCTCGCCATGCCTCCCATTCTGGTCCCTTAGTGCCAGAGCAGGATTTACGTTGACCCAGCTGATGGGGCTGGGGCTGGGGCTGGGCATTGGTGGAGAAGCAAGATCTGGTGAGATTAAGGGCAAAGCAGGGGGCAGCAATGTGTGTCAATGATCCAAAGAGAAAGACAGAGAGGCTAGAGGCAGGGAGGGGCATATTCCTGCTGAAATGGTTATCTCAGATCTAATCTTAAGGAAACTAGCAGACAAATCCTTTGGATTCACTTATTCACTCATCAATATTAGTTGAGCACCTACTATGTACTGGGAGCTGGGATGCAGTGATGAATAACAGAAAGGTCCCAGCCCTTGTAGAACTTACATTCCAATGGGATGTTTCACTAAATAACTGAGCTAGACTCCTAAAGATGTCAATGTTGCTCTAGCTGGTTTGGCTCAGTAGATAGAGCATTGGCCTGCAGACTGAAGGGTCCCAGGTTCAATTCCAGTCAAGGGCACATGCCTGTGTTGCAGACTCAATCCCCAGAGGTATCGAGGGGATTCTGATCAATGATTCTCTCTCATCATTGATCAATGATTCAATGATTGATTGATCAATGATTCTCTCTCATCGTTGATGTTTCTATCTCTCTCTCCCTCTCCCTTTCTCTCTGAAATCAATAAAAAATATATTTTTTAAAAATATGTCAGTGGCATGAAAGAAGACAAAAAAGACTGGAAAATTATTCTAGATTAAAAGAGGTTGAATCAATATGACAACTAAAATAAAATGTTCTAGAGGACATTATGTAGAAAATTGGGAAAATTTGAATGTAGACTATGTATTAGATAATAAAATGGTAACAAAGTTAACATTTCAGAGCAATCATTCTATTGTGGTTACGTAAGAGGAGGTATTTTTTTTAGATACATACTTCAGCTGGAGGGCTGAGGTCTGTTATTTACTCACAAACGGTGAGGGAGGGAGAGTGGCAGGGAAGGAAGTGGGGAGAAGGAGGGAGGGAAAAAGGAAGGAGGAGAGAACCACTTCATGACTGGTGGATCTAGGTAAAAGGGATGGGGTTTTTTGGTGTACGATGTGGGGAAGCACGGGCCTTGGTTGGAAAGTCTGTAAGGAGGAACCTCCAAAAGGTCGGGGTCATCTAGGGGGACCTTGCCGAAGGCAGCAGACTTTTCCCAACAAGTCCCGTGCTTTCCCACAGTATGATTCTTATTACTTCTCTGTTCTTCACAGATTTTCAAAAAAGAAGAAGAAGAAGAAGTGGGGTGGCTACACTAAGAAAATAGGAGAAGGCACCCCCCAAAGCAGAGATGTGAGTGACTACCAGGTTGGTGGGGAAGGCCAGGGAGCCTTCGTTAAGGGAGAAGGGGAGTGAGAGGGCTGGGTTTCCTGAGGGGAGAGCTTTGGTCCCATGGAGCTATGGGCGAAGGAGAGGAGAGAGAGGTCTAAGGGTGGCTCACAGGGTGGTTGGAGTGCTCCTGGGAGAAGGAACAGAGATGTAGACGGAGAGAGGGGGGCCAGGGCAAAGAGGAGCTGACAGAGGAAAGAAGACCTGGCCAAACCTATGGGACACAGTGGACCAGGTGGGTCTGAGAGCTCCTGCACAGACAGGCCAGTCCCAGCGACAGGCAGGGAGCCCAAGGGATGGCAAAGGTCCTGGGCTTGGACACCAGCTCACCCATAGCACTGGCGTTGTGTGGCACATGCGCTCAAGGCAGCCTGGACCTGTCCCCCACCACTCAGTGCCTCGGCTTCCTCATCCAGGAAAGAGGGACAGTAGCCACGCCATCTGATGCATCAGTGATGTGAGCATTTAGTGAGGACATGGAGTGCTCAGGTAATAAATATTAGCCAATACACTAGCAGTCCCACGACCGCTCCTCTTTGAGGTAAGGATGCCTCCTTCACTCAACACAGCACAGTTGGTTCTAGGTGCCCAAGACACAGCAAATACCACAGACAGAAATCCTGCCCTCAGGAGAGACACACTGAAAGAGATAAATTATGCAAGGTGGCAGCAAGTGCTAAGGAGAAGGATCAAGCGTGGGGGCAGGGAGACAAAGTGCTGGGTGGGGGTAGGGGGCTGCTGTCTGAGGAAGGGCTCACTGGAAAGGTGACCTTTGGGCAAAAATAACAAGGAGGGAGGAAGGGGTCTGTCAGGTCCTGGGGCAAGCAGTCCAGGCAGAGGAAACAGTCCGTGCATATCTCAGGCTGAGAGGCCACCAAAAGGCCAGTGTGGCTGGAGCAGAGCCGCAGGAGTGCGGATGAGAGGAGGTTGGGAGAGGAGGTGTGGGCCAGTCGCCTGGGCTAACACCGCAGTAAGAATTTTACTCTGGCCTGGCCAGGCCAGCGTGGCTCAGAGGTTGGGCGCCGACCTATGAACCAAGAGGTTGCCGTTGGATTCGCCTTCAGGGCACATGCTGGGATTGCGGACTTGATCCCCATTATGGGTGTTTAGAAGGCAGCCCATCAGTAACTCTCTCTCATCACTGATGTTTCTATCTCTCTCAATATAGTAAAATAATTTATTTTTTTTTTTACTCTGTGGCTGGGGAGTCACTGGAGGTCTGGGGCTACAGAAGTGGCATGGTCTGCAGAACATTCTAACCGACCACTCTGATGCCAGTGCTACGAACAGATTGAAGGGAGCAAGGGCAGAAGCAGAGCCCAGTTGGGAGATTAATTTAATCATCCAGGAGTGAGAGGATGGTCTCTCTGACCTGGATGGTGGCAGTGGAGCCTGAGAAGTGGCTGGACTCTGAGTAAGTCTCTACATTGGGTCAGCAGGGTGTCTGACAGGCTCACACCTCCCCTGCCTGGTTGCTGTGAAGCCCAGAGAAAGTGTCTGGAGGGACCCCGTGTTTATGCCCTGCGTCAGGTCTAACCCACCTCTCCCAGGAAGTGAGCATTCAATAGATGGGGCTGTTGGGACCCGTGGACGGCACCTGATCAACAGCAGCAGCCCACTGAAAGCCTCTATCACAGCCAAGCAAGAAAGGGGTGTCCCCGGGGCCTAGGGGCCCCTCCCCGCCACTCCCTGCCTGGACAGATCCGCAGAGGCCACAGGTTACGGAGAGGGAGCTCCCACCCCGGCAAAGATTGATGCCTTTTAAACAGACCCAGAGTGAGAAGGACAGAGAAAGTCAATATTTGTCCGAGCAAGCCAAACAGGCAGGCTGGCCCAGGAATGTGAGGGAGGGAGGGAGAGAGGGAGGAAGGCCCAGCACCCGGAGAACATTATTTCAACAGGCAGATATTTGGAAACCATCGCTGTCCTGGGGGTGGGGAAGGAGCAGTTCATCCAGCACTCATTTCTCCCCAGGGATGGATGGGACCAGGCCGAGCAGCCAGGTCTCCAGAGGGGGTTGGGAGGGGGGAGGCAGACTCACACGGTCCCCGCAGAAGAGCTGGCCCACTGCTTCCCTTGACTTGAAATCAAGGTTCAGGGAGGGGAAGGGATCTGACCATAGATACTGGTGAGCCGCCCTCACACGCCCTGGTGATTCATCACAGCCTTCAGGTTAAACTGCAGACCTCAGACACCATAGCCTGCTCTGTGGGGCTCCCCGTGCTCCAGACCTGCCAACTGTTCCCTCACCTCACTCACTCCAGCCAATCGGAGCAATGTATGGCCCCCAAACACACCGGCACTGAAATCATTTTCACCACCGTGCTTTCGCCCACACCATTCCTCTCCCTGGCGCACCTTTTGTTTACCTTGATTCATCCTTCAGACCTGGTTCAAGGTTGGCCTCCACCAGCAGGCCTCTTGTACTGAGGTTAAGAGCTTGAGGCCTGAAACCAGGGAGTGTTGGATTTGACAGTTATGGCTGAGTGATTTAGGCAGTTCTATGACCTTTGTAAATCCTAGTTTTTTGTTTTGTTTTTTTTGGTTTTGGTTTTTGTTTTTTTTTTAACGTATTTTATTGATTTTCACAGAGAGGAAGAGAGAGGGATAGAGAGTTAGAAACCTCGATGAGAGAGAATCATCGACCAGCTGCCTCTTGCACACCCCCTACTGGGGATGTGCCCGCAACCAAGGTACATGCCCTTGACCGGAATCGAACCCGGGACCTTTCAGTCCGCAGGCCGACGCTCTATCCACTGAGCCAAACCGGTGCTGGCTGTAAATCCTAGTTTTTCATCTGTAAGATGGGCTGGGGGGCTAAATAATGCCCCCTCCCCCGCAAAAGATGTCCACTTCCTAATCTCTGGAACCTGTGAATGAGTTGCCTTGCACGGCAGAAGGCACTTTGCAGGTGTGACTGAGTGGAGGGTTTCCAGGGGAGGAGATTACCCAGGAGTATCCAGGTGGACCCAGTGGGATCACAGAGATCGCTATAAGAGAGAGGCAGGAGGGTCACGGGGAGAGCAGAGGATGTGATGACAGGAGCAGAGATGGGAGTGATGCAAGGGCCGAGAGCTGAGCAATGCGGGCAGGGAAATGGATTCTGCCTTCGTAGCTTCCAGCTCTGCCAACACCTTGTCTTCCATCCAGCAAAACTGGTGTTGGACTTCTGACTGCAGAACTGTACGATAATAATTTTGTGTTGTTTTAAGCCACCAAGTTTGTGGATTACCAAACAAACTTGTTTGTTGTTACAGCAGCAGCAGGAAATGAATTCAGATGAGGGCAACATTCATGTCTACCCGCAGGGCCTCTTGTAAGGACCAAATAACGTTTTAGATAGAGAGCCTGGCACCTGAGACAGAGAAAGGGTTCCAGTTGGTGCTACTGCAAGTCTCTCCCCCTTCTCAGTGCCAGACAACTTGATCTTTAACTGCTTGTTCATACCTCTGTCTGCCCCTCCAGACGGAGAGCAATGTGAAGGCAGGCTCACAGTGTCATATCAGCCTTGATTTCTCCAACTCAGCCACAGAGCAAGTGCTCAGCAAGAGTTGAATGAATGAATGAATGAATGAACACTAGCATATATCCATACACAATGTGGCTTTAATCGTGCAATAGAATCCCAGAGTAAGACAAAATTCTAGAATCCCTGCTACCAAACCTTAGAACCCAAATACCAGAAGAGATCTCTGGAAATGGCTGGGTCCTTCCTGCAGGGCAGATGGGTGGATGTCCAACCTCCCAGGTGCTCCTGTCTCCACTGTAGACTGCCTGAAGGCTTCTCCTTGCTAGCAGTGTGAGAAGCATTGCCCAGAGAAGGTATACTACCTCTGGATGCAGGTTCATACATTGGCTGCTGCCTCTGGGTCAGAGGTGGTGGCTGTCAGGCAGCCCGCAAGCTAAGCAGCTGTAGGCCTGAATCATGTGGTGGTGAAGTAGCTGGCCACCACCTTCGCTATGTGCCCAATATGGCGTAAAGCACTTTCCATTATTATTTCATGCTCAAGTGTCTAGTATTACTCCCAGTTACCAGGGAAATGAAGCTCTGATAGGTTATACAATATGCCCAAAGTCACCCACCTCACAAACAGCTGGGCCAAGATTCAAACCCCAGTCTGTTTGTTTTGAGAGCCTGTTCTTCTAACCACCAGGCTCCATTGCCTATCAAGCTGCCATGTTCTCAGATTGTGTTGCCCCTTCTCTAGAAGCTGATGGGACCTCAGATGAATCAGCTCGGTGTACTTGTCTGTGTTTCCCTGGAGATTCATTCAACAAACGGAATTGGTCAAATTCTAGGTCAGGACTTGCTCTGTAAACTGGGAACAGAGAGGCGACCCAGCTCAGTGAGGGACACAAACCCTGAACAATCACAGTCCAGTGCTAAGGTTTGTGATAGGAGGAACCAAGAGGTCATGAGGACACAGGTGGGCATCAAAATCTGATGGGTGTCAGGAACAAAGCTTCCTCGGTAATAGTTAAATGCATGGTGAGGAGGGGGCAGAGGAGGGAGGTACAGCTTTGGAAGGGGCACTCCGAGCCAAGGAAACAGCAAAAGCAAAGGCCCAGGGGCAAGAAATGGTACATTCAGGAAAACACAGGTTAATTTGGGATGGCCAAAGGATAATGCATCGGGGAGTGACAAAGCTGAACATGAGTAGGGGCCAAATGTAAACCCCCAGCTCTGAGAATGCACTTGAGCCTGAGGACAATAGAATACTGTGGAGAGTGTTTAACCAAGGGAAGGACTTGGTCACATCCTATATAATAAAGAGGGAATATGTAAAATGACTGTCCCGCCCTCAAAGATGGCAGTACCCACAGCCAATAAGAAGGGAATATGCTAATTGACCGCGCCCACCCTCAAAGATGGTGGCACCCACAGCCAATAAGGAGGGAATATGCTAATTGACTGTCATGTCCTCAAAGATGGAACACCCACAGCCACAAGATGGTGGTGCCCAGTCCTCTCAGCCTTGCTGGGGTGGCAGGTGAGCAGCAAGGCTGGGCCTGCCTCCAGGCTGGCCCAGCTGCTCCACACACCTGCCTCTGGGGTCCCTCAGCCTCCCAGCCGCCCAGGGCCACCCAAGGCTCAGGTAACTAGGGCCAGCCAAGACTCAGGTATCCATGGCCAGCTGAAGCTTGCGCTGCTGCCAGTGGCAGCAGCAGAGGTGTGATGGGATGTCACCTTCTTCTGATTGCTGGGTCACCTCCCACCCCTGAGGGCTCCAGGACTGTGAGAGGGAGCAGGCTGGGCTGGTGGTACCCCCCTTCAGTGCATGAATTTTCATGCACCGGGCCTCTAGTTTTATTATATTTCAATAATAATAATAATAACAATGACATCTGTCACTTATCCAGTACTTGTTATATCTCAGCCACTCTTCTAAGCACCCTACATGGACTAAATCACTTAATCCTCACTACAACATCATTACTACCATATAACAACACCAGTTTAAAGATGAGGAAACTGCTGCACAGACAGGTGGAGTAACTTGCCCAAGGTCAGAGAGCTAGTAAATAAGAGACAGAAATTAGATTTGAACCCATGCAACCTGACTCTCAAGTCCAGGTGCTCTCCCTACCAAATTTTTCTTTTTAGGAGGCAGGGTTTAGCCCTGTCTGGATGACACCAGACCCAGCACAGGGCAAAGCCAAGAGGAGGTGTGCAGGAATTCTGTACAAGGTTGCCCAGCAAGTGGGCCTGGCCCAAGGAGAGAGATCCTTCTCTTTAAGCTGCTCCCAGTCTCAGGAAGCTGTTACCTACACACATCCCAGCCTCCCAGGCATTACTGCCCCAGCGCAGCCAGCCTGCCCGCCCGCCCACCAGCCCGCCCACAGTGCTGCCAGTTTTCAGGGCAGCGCCTTATCTTCCCAGATTTCTTTGAGGTTTCTCCCAGTTCCGCTTTTCTGGAAGGCCTTTCCGCTTTGCTACAGATCCTATCTCCCTGTATGTTTCCTATTAGCAAAGCCATTAGCACTCATCCATTTGCATAAGCACAGGACCCCCCAGACCCAAGTGAGCAGTGGCCTCTGCTTGGCTGGAAAGGAGCTCCCTCTGAAAAACCTGCTGGGTGCCTTGTCAGTAGCTGCATGTTGTCTGTGGTGCCTCAGTGTTCTCATCTTTAAAATGGGGACAACAATGTCATACACTTCACAAGGCTGTTGTGAGGATTACGTGATGATAAATATGAATTATATATAATCATAGGTATATTATTATCATTGATACTATTGTCACTGCCATCCAAATAATCACTTTGATTAAAGAAAAAGAGGCAGCCCTAGCCGGTTTTGCTCAGTGGATAGAGCATTGGCCGTGGACTCAAGGGTCCTGGGTTCGATTCTGGTCAAGGGCTCATGCTGGGTTGCAGGCTCAATCCCCAGTGGGGGGTTTGCAGGAGGCAGCCAATCAATGATGTCTGTCATCATTGATGCTTCTATTTCTTTCTCCCTCTCCCTTCCTCTCTGAAATCAATAAAAAATATATTAAGAAGAAAAAAAGAAAAAGAGGCAGAATGAAAATTCAATTCTGTCATAGCCATTCTGAACAGTAAAAAGAACTACATTAATCACTGAAGGGCTGTTGACTGACAGGTGAGCTAGGAGCTTTCAACATGTTCTTCCATCTAATTCTCATAATTCCTCTATGAGGTAAAAGCTGTCCCCATTGTACAGATGGGAAAACTAACCCCATTATATAGAGGTGTGAGGTCACTTAAGCTATGTCACAGACCTTGTAAGTGGCTTTGAACCCAGGTCTAAAAAGCTCTCCTAGACCATGCTGCCCCTAGACCCAGATGCCCTCTGAAATGCAGTGGGCTCAATGAACATTTGTGGAGCTTCCCAGTCCTAAGACTCATAAGACAGACTGATGGGAAGTCTTGTGCAAAAGAATAGAAATGAGAGCCAGCATTTATTAGACTCTTAATAGAGTCCAGCATTTTCTTAACAGATTCCCATTTTACTAATGAGAAAATCTAAGCACAAAGAGGCCCAAGGTCATACAACTAATGTCAGAGCAAGGATTTGAAGCAGAATAGTCTGGCTCCAAACTTTATATTCTTAACCTTAACCTCTACACACAATACTGGAGATGCTGAGAGGTAAGACATGTTCCCTTTGCGCACGCACACACATACACACACACACACACACACACACACACACACACACACAGTATTCCCACTGACCCGGGCCCCTATGGCCCAGCCCCACCTTCTATATTATATACAAAATGTCTCTGGATACAAGTACCTGAGGGTGCTAAGTGCCCAGGTTCCAAGGCAGCAGGTTCCCAAGGAGTACTGTGGAAGGAGCCATCCGCCATACACAGGAGGTCAGGCAGCCTCAGGGCCCCATTTCCTTATCAGGCCTTGCTGCTAGACAGACACTATGGGCCTCAGATTGTGCTCACTATATGAGGACTTTGCACTGCTTTCCAGAGTCCTCACTGTGGTCCATCCGTCACCCTTTAAAAGGGACTCAGTGGTCCTGGATGAGTTGCTGGGGAGGCAGAAATGTGGGGCCATAAGTCTCCCTGCATCTGGCAGGCATGTGTCCCCAGCTTTAGGCTGTCTTTCAGGAAAAGAAAAAAAACGTGCTCCAGACCTCCAAGCCTCCTTCCCCCACAGATCTTGTATGTCTGGTCCCTGCTCTTCTTTTCCAGGGACAATCTTGGAACCTGGCAGGCCGGGGAAATGCCCAACACTATCCACCCAAAGCCATCTACTCCCATCTTCAGCATCCTGGGAACCAGGCTCCTCCCAGACCCAAGGGGGCACCTGAGAACTCCAACACAGCAGCTCCAACACTAGTGGCCTTTGCAAATGACAAAGCTGTTCTGGGACTCTGCTTCCAGGGGCTTCACTGGCAGAACCGAACAACGGAGGCCCTGTCTACACCAGCAGCCCAGTTTGAAAAATGGAGCAAAAGCAACTCTTCTGCAGGTGTGAACACAGCTGCCAAGAAAATAACCTATACAATGCTGAGCCTAGAAGCTCAAGCCTCCATCATATCTTATTTATCCATTTCTTCCTCAGATCCATGCCCACTGGACAAAGACGCCAATGAACTGAGCCCAACATGCAATCAGAATTCTAGCATCTGAGTTCTGATCTATGTGACCTTAAGAGGAGCCTTCCCCCATGGGATCCTTGTGAAATATGGACTTGGCCCTCCTAAAACTGAAGATACAGATGTCAAGGGCTCTGGTCCAGTATGACTGCTCTTACTAACTCTAGATTCTTGCAGAAACACTCCCTAGTGGCCAGCCATGACCATAGATAAAAATCAGACCATGTCTCATTCTAGTTTGCCCACATCCTATTCATTCTGACTATGAGGCAGGCAGGCTAAGAGAACAGTCATAGGCATCATGGATCTGCCAGAGGGTGGACCTGTTGGCTGGAAGCCCCCAGCCCGTAAGCCAAGCAATTGTTCCCTTAATTAAAGACATGACCAGTGTTACGGAGAAAGCCACTGGGAACTGACTTATTTATACTCAGACCATGAGCGAGTCTCTGCCATGGTGGATCCTCTAGGTCAGGATAGGAAGTGGACCTTTTTATGAAAAATGGCTTGAGCCCTAATTGGTTTGGCTCAGTGGATAGAGCATCGGCCTGTGGACTCAAGGGTCCCAGGTTCCATTCCGGTCAAGGGCATGTACCTTGGTTGCGGACACATCCCCAGTATGGAGTGTGCAGGAGCCAGCTGATTAATGTTTCTCTCTCATTGATGTTTCTAACTCTCTATCCCTCTCCCCTCCTCTCTGTAAAAAATCAATAAAATATATTTTCTTAAAAAGGAAAATGACGAGCTTTTTTCTTCTCAGGAAAAATAGTGTGTGTGTGTGTGTGTGTGTGTGTGTGCGTGCGTGTGTGTGTGTGTGTGTGTGTGTGTGTGTGTGTGTAAACAAAACAGGATTCTGCTGTAAACTCCAAATCAAGAAGTTCAAGTCTCATTCCAGCCTCTTCCCTGGGTTTCTCTCCTCCATGGGCATACAGGCTATGGGGACAGTGAGGCATAAGGGGACAGGATTCTTCTGGTAAAGCTGCAGCTTCTATAACCAGAAACCCGTGAGATGTTTCAGAATGTGGTGGGTCAAGATGGGTAAGAATCACCCCCTTCCTATGACCCATTGCCTCCAACACCCCCATTGCTTCAGCTGCATGGTATCCTGTCCCCTTCTGAACCTCACTCTCTGGTCTAGATAGGCCTAGACAAGGCCTCAAACTCCAGCCTCCTAGGAGCACCTCCAGATGTCCCACAAGCACCTCAAGCTTAGTCCATTCAGCATTGAACCATGTGCCTCCCCAGGGTTCCCCACTGTCCTGCCAATCACCCCAGCCAGAAAGTCTGGCTTTCTCCCCAACTTCTCCCTCTCCCTTATACCCCACAACAAGTCTTTTCAAATCAAACTACAACAAGCTCAAAGCTAAGTTGCATGGAGCACTGCTGTGCTCCACCATGCCCCTTCATATCCCTCTGGCTTTCCAATGCACCTCACACAGGGCTACAGTAATTGGACTACAGCCCTGATGGATGACATGAAGCAGCTGCCATGGCTTGACAGGCCCTGTGGACATCTCCACATCTCCTGACACATGCCATTTCACTGATAACGCCCTGATAACACTCACATGTTTTATATCCTGCACTTCCCATCCTGCCTTTCCACATGCTGTTTCCCCATCTAGGAATGCCTTTCTCCCTCCTCCCATGAGTGGTAGGTTCTGTGTCATGTGTATAAAAATCAGTCTCTTTCATAGAATTACAGAGTGGAGCTAAGAATGACAAAGTGATACCTAGTACTTAGCAAAAATGCCTGGAAAATATTCAGTATTCAATAAGAACATGAATGAATGACTGGAATGAATGAATGGATGAGTTAGTGAGTGAATGAACAAATGAATTAATTAATTAATTAATGAGTGAATAAGAATGGAGTACTCCAGCTATCTTTCCCCCGTGAACCACTAACCATCCAGGAGTGACCAATTTTAATCTCTTTATTAGTAAGTCATACTTAGAACTGTCCCTCTCTTATTTACCTATAATTTATAAGTACTTTATTCTTCTAACAATAAAAATGGCCTTGCCGTGTAACCAGAATCACACCTGCTCCTTTGGATCCTCAATCCATCTTTTTCTTTCTAGGGAAGGCACATTCCTCCCTACCCCTTTCCTCCCTGCTGCTCAGTTGGACCTATCTGACATTACTGAAAAGAACTAGACCCTTCCCTGGCCAGAAACTGGTCCCTGCCAAGACAGTCATGAGAAGGAGCTCTTCCTAACATCATCACAGGACTTTGCTAGGGTCTAGATAAGCTGACCTCAGCGTCCTTGCCTCAACTTCCCTTGGGGAGCCCCCAGACAGGGAAGACATAGCCAGTCCACACTAAGGAGAGGATGATAGGAAACCCAGCTCTAGACACTCACTACAAAAATAGTGTCTGTAGCTGCAGTCACAGATGAAGATGATGGGCCTTGAGGGAGGAAGGAGAGGGGTAAATGGGTAGGGAGAGGGGCCCTACTCATCCTATTAACAGTGACCCAGGCAAGAGGCTTGCCAAGGGCCCCCTCCCACCGAAAGAAGCAATCAGGAGAACCACATGTGAATTTGCATAATATTTGCATTCAATTTGCTTCTGATTTACATAAGTGCCCAGCCCCTAGCCTGAGCCCATTTTGGCAGTTCTCTAGGTAAATGTGTCCCTTCTATCCTAGAAAGTACCTCTGAAGGCTCCCATCTCAGCCTGCCTAAGTCACCAGGATGAGTAGCTTCTAAAAATTCAAGCCTGCCAGACTGGCAAAGGTTCTGTTTAGGGACCCACAGCTATGACAGAGCCCACAGAGAGGTGGGGGGAAAGAAAGGGTGCCATCAGTTTCTACATGCCACCTCTTCCTACTCCTCCTCTTCATCTCCTCTTCAGCAAAGTACTGAGACCATTAGGACAGGGGGTAGAAATTCAGACTGGGGCGACAAAATCAAGGGAGATTTCATGAAGCCAAGGAAGAGTAAGATATGAATAAGGAAATGGAGACCACAGTGATGAGGAACAGAGGCCATTCATCCAAGTGTGACTTAGTGATTCATTCAATGAATTGGATGGCTGGATGGATGGATGGCTGGCTGACTGGCTGGCTGGCTGGATGGATGGATGGATGGAGAGATATAGATGATAAAGATGATAAATAATTGATAAGTAAAAAATAGATGATTGATAATAGATAAATGATAGATAATACATAAGTAGATGATAAATGATGACTAGATGATAATGATCACGATGATAGACAGACAGGCAAATAGATAGATAGATGTTACTGCTAGCCCAGCTCTCTGTACCAGGTATCAGAGATTCAGTGATGGGTTAAGTATGCTCCCTTCAGCCAGTGAGACAGACAAGCAAGCAATTAATTAAAATTCAGAGTGGTGAGTGCTATGCTAGAGAGATGTACAAATTGTTGTGGGAGCACAGAAGAGGGGACTATTAACCCAGCTAGGAAAGGGGATGTGCAAGAGACAATGTCATAAAAGACTAACATTTGAACTGAGTGTCCTGAAATAGGTCACCAACAGGAGAGGCTGTAGGGAAGAGCGCTCCAGTGGAAATAAAGAATCAGAGGAAATAATCTGAGACAAAGCGCGAAGGTATGAGTGAAATACAAAAAGCCAGACAGAGAGGGAGAATTCAAGAAAGAGACAATGAAACTGAAACGCTGGAAAGCAAACTAGAACAAGGAAGTCCCTATGGAAGGACAACTGCAGAGTCTGGAAAAACCTCTCTGAGCTAGAAAAGGTGGTTACAGATGCTTTGTAGAAAGTACCTGCAGTCTCAAAGGGACATTTCTAAATCGGAAGGCTAGAGACTGGGAAGGTCACTCAGAAAAACAGGGTAGATAAGGTGAAGAAGTGATATGGAAAGGAAATGGTGATACATGGATGGATGGAAAAGTGGCTAGATGGATGGAAAATTAGGTTCCTTATCTAGCATATCATCATATAAATATTGGATGGATTAAACTGGCAAATGAATGGTTGTTAGTGGATGGGTCAGCATATATGTATGATCAAGAGGAAAGAAGAAAAGATGGAAGCAAAAAAGAATAAAGAAACGAAGGAACAAAGGAACACAGGCTGATTAAAGAGTTGAGTGAGGATAAATGGACCCAGGTATGGGAGAGAGCCTACTCATCTATAAGGATATCTAGGAGAACAGAAGATCCCCAGTGGGCAGAGAAGATAATTTCTCACCTTATGAAAGAAATTATCATAATAATTTATGATAATTATTCCTAATAGTAATGGTAATGATGAAAGTTTACCTTTGACAATAACTCTTGAATTTGCAAAGAATGCTAACATACTTGTTTTGTTTAATAAACTTTTCAAAGTTGTAAAGCCCCAGTTTCACGACCTATAACTACTGAATTTCAGCACACCTGGCTTACTCCAGCTCTAGAGGACAGAGTGACAATGTATGACACAGAATGAAATGTATGACATAAGTATTGTTCTGGATAATCTGGGAGTGATGGTGGCTATCAGTGTGGCTTCAGTCCACAAGCAGACAGTGACAGCAAAGTTCTGATCCACTGGGACCCTTTAGGTCAGGATGTGGATGTGGGGAGGAAGAAGAAGTGTAGTGAGCAATGAAGTTATATGAAAGGACAAGTGGAGACACACTCATATACCCTAGACCCGTGATTGGCAAAACTGCAGCTCACAAGCCACAGGCGGCTCCCTGGCCCCTTGAGTGTGGCTCTTCCACAAAATACCATGGCCTGGGAGAGTCTATTTTTAAGAAGTGGCATTAGAAGAAGTTCAAGTTTTAAAAAAATTGGCTCTCAAAAGAAATTTCAATCTTTGTACTGTTGATTTTTAGCTCTGTTGACTAATGAGTTTGCTGACCACTGCCCTAGACCAAGTCTAGTCCAGGTAAGCCTGACAAGACCAGAGCTTAGCAGAGTAAGCTGGGGAGGCATCCTTCACCCAAGCTTAGGTGAGGGCTGGTGCCTTTTGCTGAGACAGGGACACCAGAGGAGGGGAAGTTTGAAGGATAGGAGGGACAGCGGAAGCTGAGTTGGAAAATTATAAAATCACTTAGCCACCAATTGATCCTGAAATCCTTCTGCCAATGCTTTTGTTTATACAGAACTTGCCACCTAATGGACCTACCCTATCCCCTTCTTTCTATCTGCTCCTTCTCCCTAAAATCTTCCCATCCTTGGAGCTTTCCAAGGGCGAGGATGAACTGGTAGGAGGTGACAGGGACTGTGCCCTGCAATAACAAACCCACAGCGGGAGGAAGGAGGCTCCACCCACACCATTGCTCCTGCTTAAGCTCACATGTCTTTCTGCACGTCCTGGGCCAGCTCAGCTGCCTTCCCTCTTCCTCTCCACCAGACTTCCCAGTCAGCATCCCAGCTGCCACACTCCCAGCTCTCCTGCCCTAATTGGAAATAATTCCTATCTCCTCCCTCCAAAAAAAAAAAAAAAAGACAAGGTTAGCTGAGTGACTATGTCCAAGTCAGGAACCTCTCTGGGCCTCAATTTCTTAGCCAACAAGACAAATTTATTAATCCCATCCCTGCCTGCCCCACAGGGCTCTTATGAGAATGACATTAAATGCAAATTGTCACCTACTATACATCTACTTAAGGTAAACAGGTTTTTAATGTTTCAGTAGAAACCAAATACAACATAATTACATTCCACTGATTTTTTTTTCATTTATTTTCTCTTTGCTCATGGTAGGTTTTAATATTTTTAATATTTTTAATTAATCACTAATTCTTAATGATTAAGAATTATTTCTCTTTTTTTAATATATTTTATTGAGTTTTTACAGAGAGAAAGAGAGAGGGATAGAAAGCTAGAAACATCGATGAGAGAGAAACATCGATCAGCTGCCTCTTGCACACCCCCTTCTGGGGATGTGCCCGCAACCAAAGTACATGCCCTTGCCCGGAATCAAACCTGGGACCTTTCAGTCCGCAGGCCAACGCTCTATCCACTGAGCCAAACCGGTTTTGGCAAGAATTATTTCAATAAGGTGGAAAAGTTAAAGTTTGAAAAAATAAATTATACTTAGGAATTAAGAAAAGGTTAGCATTTTAAAATCATACCTGGGCATTTCTTATTTTTCCATTTGTTGGATTCTATGTTATAATTCTTTGTATTGTTATCATCGTCATCATTGATTATAGGTTATTATCCTTCTCTTACTGATGAGGAAACTGTTACTCAGGAATATTAGGCTACTTGCCCAGACACACATAGTCAGTCACCAGCTGAGCCAGCATGCAAATCTTTTGTCTCCACATCTAGTGATCCTCACATTAGAAAGAGACAGACTTGTGTATGCCCTCTTCCTAGAGTTGACAGTGCTGGCATCCAAGATTTAAGCCTCACGTGTGTCCAACTTCCACATGTCTAAATATATACATAGAAACTTCCTTTACCTAGAACCTTTGGTTAAATGCATTATTCCGGATACCTGAGCTTTTAAATAGCTACAGATTTAAGCATCAACTCTTTTTTTAATTAATCATTCTCAGAAATTGTTCTTTAAAAAATATGACACTCTTTCCATAACTTCCCAATCAGAATATACAGAAAGTGGGGTAACTTTCCTTAATGCCTCAAGGCAGCCATTCCAGCCCCAGCTTGGCTTGTGTGTACGTTATCTCATCCTGGCCCTTCCTTCTCTGCCTCCATTTCCTCAATAATAACAACTACCATTTATTGAGCACTTACCACATGCATTGTCCTATGTATTAGCACATGTGACTGTCCTAACCCCCAGAGGTAGATGTGGTCACTCTTGTTTTTTAGACAAAGAATGGGAAGCACCAACATTAAATAACGTGGTCAAGGTCATGGAGCAGGCAGACTGAGGTGCCAAGATTAATCCTAGGCCACGTGGCCCTGGCAAAAGGACCAGGAGCTTCCAAACCCCAAGAGGTGTTTGATGGGCACAGATGCCCACCCCCAGCATGGCCAAGGCTCCGGGGAGAGAGTGTACACCCTCTTCCAAAAACTCCTCACAGCCTTCCACAGGCCACGACGGAGGCTTCATGGAAATTCTTCTTTATTTTTTACCCCCAGTTCCCAGCTGTTGCCATAGCTGATGAAACTCGGAGATGCTCAGCCCATCTGTTGGGCCTCCGGCCCTGCCAGTTCCGAACTTTATACCTTCAGTCTCCTTCTGGCTCTTGACAAATGGGGGGGAAAAATCATTCTTAGGATGTGTGTGTGCGTGTGTGTGTGTGTGTGTGTGTGTGTGTGTGTGTATCTGCTCAAAAGGAAAAAAAAAAATGACATATTTGGCCCTTTCCTCAACTCCCAGTTGCATAACACCGGAAGAGATGAGGGGCTGGACAGAAACTCAAGGAGGCGGCCACAGCCTCCTGCCCACCCGCACCCCCCACCTCCACCCCACCCTGGGCCACACAGCAAACCCCTCTGCCGCCCAATCCTTTCCTCTACCCTTCTGCAGGGAATTACTGTCTCGGCCTCAAACCCAACCTGGAAAATGCAGCATTCCTGCCCACCTTCCAACCTCATCACCGCAATTCCCTGGCACAGGCCCTTTTTTCCAGACAAACCAGGCTCCTCACTGATCTCCACACATGGTTCATGCTTTCCTACCTCTGTGCCTTTGCCCACACTGCTGCTCCTCCAGGAATGCCCTCCCTTCTCCTCTCCCCACGTCCAAATCTGCCATTCTTCAAGGCCCGGCTGGAGACAAGCACCAGACTGGTACCACTATGTGCTATTGTACTGAGGATGCACTGATGAATAAGGCAGGTAAAGTTCTTGCCTCATTAAAAAATAATTCCTCAATTGCAAATGGTGAAAAGTGGTCCCTGGTACACCTCTATTTGTATCCCCTCTGCCTGGAGTGCCACCACCATCACCTCAATAATGCTCAATAATAATGCCAGGCCAGCTGATATGGCTCAGTGGTTGAGCATTCACCTATGAACCAAGAGGTCACAGTTCAACTCCCAGTCAGGGCACATGCCTGGGTTGCTGACTAAATCCCCAGTGTGGCAACCGATCAATGATTCTCTCTCATCTTTGATGTGTCTATCTCTCTCCCTCTCCCTTCTTCTCTGAAATCAATAATTACAAATATATCAAATAATTATAATAATAGCCGAAACCGGTTTGGCTCAGTGGTAGAGCATCGGTCTGCGGACTGAAAGGTCCCAGGTTCGATTCCGGTCAAGGGCCTGTACATTGGTTGCGGGCACATCCCCGGTATGGGGTGTGCAAGAGGCAGCTGGTCGATGTTTCTCTCTCATTGACGTTTCTAGCTCTCTATCCCTCTCTCCTCCTCTCTGTAAAAAAATCAATAAAATATATTAAAAAATAATAATAGTAATAATTATAATAATAATGCCAGTCTCTCCCTTCACTCACCATCTCCACTTATGGAGATGCTCTTAAATCTTCAACCAATGCCCGCCTCCTCCAGGGAGCCTCCCAGAGTTCCCCTGTCCAAATGCAATCACTCCCTTCTCTGAACTTTACCCTCCGTGGGTTTAGGTGGACCCTCTCAGTGGGCAACCCTGAATCTCAGCTTTGCGCTTTCACACTGGGTGTGATCCCTGATCTCCACAGCCCCAGGAGCTCTGACCACAATCCCCTTCCACTTACCCCAGGATGCCGAACACAGCCATGATGTTTTCTGCCTGCCATGTCGTTGAAAGGTTTGAAAGCACATCAGGGAAGCCACAATGTTTATAGGGCCCATCTGATGCTGCAGTGTACTGCTAGTCAAGCCTTAAATGTCTGAATGTGAACTGCAGGAATCTAGAAATCTGTGCTGCACAGTGTCATTCTTATGGTCAAAGTCAGGTCATTTTTAATTTTTCTATTTTGTTCAAAATTATCATCTTGGGCAGTCTTTTTAAAAATATTTTTAATACTTTGTAAGTGGGTTGCTTTGACAGACAAAACACAGTGTGTCTGGCAAACAGACATAGCTTCAACCAGCAAAAAATCAGTTTGCCATTTACTGCCTCTAAAATTGTTCAGAAATTGGCATGATGAAAAGTTTTCACTAATGACTGTTGTTCCAAGATAATTTGTAGGGCAAGGTAAAGTCAGGGAGGTAAGGCAGTGTTCATTGTAACTTTAAAAGAGATGAAAGCTAAATCAAACTCTGTAAATTATGACAGGCCCTGAGGACAGGCCTTGCAAAGATATGAAAAGCCAATCTGGGATGCAATCATGTGCCATGATCCTTGTTCAGTCTTCCAGGGGTTTTAGTTCTACAGAGGAGGTTACTGCTTGGCCCTCTTTTATTTTTATTTTTTTAACATATTAACTGATTTCAGAGGGGAAGGGAGAGGGAAGAGGAAGAGAATGATATGATAGAAACATCAATGATGAGAGAGAATCATTGATCAGCTGTAACCCAGGCACGTGCCCTGACCAGGAATCAAACCGCGACCTCCTGGTTCATCCATCAACATTCAACCACTGAGCCACACCAGCTGGACTGGCCCTCTTTTAAACAGAATGGATAAGGACATGAGCTGGTGGGAAGCAGGGAAGGCTTTATAGCTGAGTGAGTGAAGTGTTGCTGTCAGCTCACCAGACTTTCCTGATGATCCAATGAGATGACCACCCAGGCAGCTGCAGGGGGTGTGCATGGACAGCCTCTGCTTTAAAAGCCACTGCCCATGTGTCAAAACACTTAGTCCCACATCAGAAGGGCAAGTCTGATGGTCTGGGAGTCCCCTTCCTCTATAGATTTTGCTTGAAATACCCACGCCTGTATATACAGGCAAAGAGGGCCCAACACTCATCCAACAGATCTGTGACCAAAGGCTCATAGGTTGTGGGGGAGCAGAACACACCTGAAAGTCCTCTAAGATGGAAGAATTCCCTTCTGCTGCTTCCAGCCAATCACCTGTCCATGATACCATAACCATAGTCAGGACTCTTCCTGGGTGAATTCTACATATAAAAGCCAATAATTGGGGGAAAAGCTGGACCACTCACATGAGCATTAAGAAAGAGGTCTTTGTGGAAAATGGAAAGCTGTAGAAGATCATGGTTATTATTATCAACTATTCTCACCATTATTAGCTTGAGGAAGAGGGTCAGAGAGATTCACTACATCCTTAGGAAAGCTAATATCTGGTGACCATCAAAAGACTTGAATGTTGGGGAATGGGGCTGCTGGAGAGTATGTTCCCCTCCATTTCCCTATGAACATCCTTCCTGGAATGAGCTGATCAGAAAACATTGAACATGGTACAGGAGGAAGCCAACAAGAAAAGTAATGCAATCATAAGACCTAGAGGATTCTGTAATAACTTTTCATAGCAATGGAGGAGGGGGGGAATGCTTGTTTACAGTAAGTGGTAACATATCAAGTTCTTCTGAATAAAAACACCTCGAGGGGATATACAGTTCCAAGGCTGATCACAGTACCAGTGTAGATGAAGGCAATGCAGGGGAGGGCACAGCAGAAAGAACACTGCTTTCATCTGAGCAGATCCAAATTCCCAGACCAGTTCTGCTGCCTCCTAGCTGTATGACAAGGGGGCAGTGTGTGGTCCTCTCTGTGCATCTTCTTCTGGAAAATTAGGACACTCCCCCATAGGCTTGTTGTGAGTTTATAATTAAATAATAGGTGTTGGCACATAGTAGGCACTCAAAACATCCTATTGATATTTTATAAATATCTATATGTTATGAAATAGATACATTCAGGAGATTCTTAGCTTTACAAAAGAATTCACCACATGGGCTCTTTAAGCCCTCCGGCCTGCTAGTGCATTTTAAATGGGATTGAGTTTGGAAAAACCCATTTACACATGACTTTTCAAGAATGCAGCAGCCAAGGTGCTGTTGAAGACAAGCAGATCTACAGAGAGAGCTCCATGGGGCAGACTCAGATCCTGTCCAGCAGGATTCTCTGAAAGACCGGACTGAAAACATCTTCTCGGAGAGCCCACAATGACCCACTGGCCTCCCTCTGGGGAGCCTTTTTCCATTCACTTGTGGAAGGGCTGTGGTATCTCCAGCTATGGGCCCAGCCTTATGAAGACAATAGCAATAGGTTAACGACATTAGCTAATATGTATTGAGGGCTTCCTGTGTGAGAGGCACTGTGTTAATTCCCATGTGTCATCCTGCACAAGGCAATGAAAGCTAGTGTCTGTATAACCACAAGTGCTTTTAGATAAAAATAAGTTCCTATAATGCCTCACAAAGATCTCATGGAGTATTATGATCTCTGTTGGTGTGGGTTTTTTTTATAACTTTTTAAAATATATATTTTTATTGATTTTTTTTTTTTACAGAGAGAGGAAGGGAGAGGGATAGAGAGTTAGAAACATTGATGAGAGAGAAACATCAATCAGCTGCCCCCTGCATACCCCTACTGGGGATTGAGCCTGCAACCATGTACCTTGAATCAAACCCGGGACCTTTCAGTCCACGGCCCGACACTCTATCCACTGAGCCAAACCGGTCAGGGCTGTTGGTTGTTTTGTTGTTTGGTTTTGTTTTCAGATAAAAGAACTGAGGCACATAGTAGGTAAGGCATTTGCCTAAGGTTACCCAGCTGTAAGTGGCAGATGATCAGAACTAGCTGTAAGTGGCAGATGATCAGAACTAGATGATCAAAACTTGGTTTTGTTTTCAGATAAAAGAACTGAGGCACATAGTAGGTAAGGCATTTGCCTAAGGTTACCCACCCCATTACAGACCCACTGCTCCGTGCCCCACATCCCCTCTCCAGGACTAGATCCCGCAGAGAGGGGATTGTAGGGCAGAGTTTCCCTGCTGGAGCCACTGCCCCTCCTGTTGTCCCCTCCCCATCTCACTTAGCCCTCCACAAGCTGTTGTCAATTGCGCTGAAGTATTTACAGCAACCAGCCACCCCCTGACACCTCTGTCCACGTGAGCTATAATTTGATGCTCAAGTTGTTAAACAGCCACTTTTGAGCGCTGAGCTCTTCATAACATGAGTGTCCCTCCCAAGAGTCAGGCTGGCTGCCTCTTGGCCGCTCTGACACTTGCACACCTCTCCTGCTGGCCCCAGGCGTGCACGCATGCCAAATACAATTGCACAAACACCTCCTCACAATTCCCATCACAAAATGATCCCAATTCCCTGTCCAGGATATACTTGATATGTATCCAGACTTCCAGTTCACACGTCTCTTGTCATCAACACACATGACATGACAAAGGTGATGGCTGAGGATATTCTGTGTGAAGCCAACTGCATGTGAGTGGTTGCAAGCAATGCTCATCCCAGGTAGATTTCCACAAGTGTGCTCTCCCCACCTCATGACTGATGGCAAAATCACCCACATGCTCAATTCTGCAATAGTGTCACCAGAACTATACTAAATACATTTTCCACTTAACTATGCTAAATGCAGTCTTATCTAAGTGGTGATGTATAGAGTCCATTTCCAATACATCTGTGTATGTCGGGAAATGCTCGTCCTGGTGTGTAGACCTAAACCCCTGGCTCCACTTATGTGTCAGTGCCTGTGTGTGTTGGAGGGGGCAAAGGGACTGTGCATGTGCTCACATACTAACACATCTGCCCCCATGTGTCTGGTTGCACAGAGCAGATCCAGCTCTTCAGCTCTGTTGAAGGCCCTCTCCCCAGGGAGTCTTTGCAGAGTAGGGCTGCTCTCTGCATAACTATCCAAGAGCAAATACATAGAAACCAGGTCCCCACAGAAAACCCTCTCTCATTAATGTAGCAATGAAAGAGGGCGGTTCTGAAAGAAGTGAGGGTATAAGGCAGTGGTCGGCAAACTCATTAGTCAACAGAGCCAAATATCAGCAGTACGATTGAAATTTCTTTTGAGAGCCGAAAAACAACTTCTGCGCATGGGCCACTCGAAGTTTCAATCGCAGTGTACGTGCACGCCCACATGTGTTATTTTGTGGAAGAGCCCCACTCAATGGGCCAAAGAGCCGCATGTGCCTCGCGAGCCGCAGTTTGCTGACCACTGGTATAGGGGTAAGGGAGGGGAATGAGAGGGGGTGAGGGCCATAAAGGCAGAGGAAGAAATGGGGCCCATCAACCTGGAAGAGAATAGATCCATAGATTCAGGAACACTTGCTCAGCCATAATCACTGAGGAGAAGGCCAAGGGCAGTGGAAGCTGACAGGTAGAGAGCCTGAGTGTGGGACTCAGGTTTGCAGCTCATCTGGGACCCTTCTGGGTCCCCTGGCCTGTGAAGACAGGGGTCAGCCTTCACCTGCTTCCTGGAGGTGCTGAGTAGGGGTGCCAAGAAGATTTCAGGGGATGGAGGCAGCAGAATGAGCCTGAACTGAGGAGACGCCCTGCAGAGCAGTCCGCTTATGGAGGTCAGGCCTGCTGAGACAAGGAGAGTCCAACTGGCACAGAGACTCGTCTGAAAGGTAAATGGGGAAAGAAAGAGAGGAAAGAACAAGAGAATGAAGAGAATTGGAGGGGAGAAAGGATGTAAGAAGGGTGGAGGAGAAGCTGACACCACGGGAGACTCAGGGCTGCCCTGGGAGATAAGTGATGGGTACTCTCTTGCAACAGGAGCCAAAGGGAGAAAACAGCTCAGGACCAGGGTGTGTCCTGCCACCTTAGCAAGCCACTGATGAGAAGCAGGCCTGCCTGTGCAGCTAAGCTGCTGGGTCCTCAGGAAACCTCACTGGGGCCTGGTCCAGGCAGAGCAGGAGTAGGGTGAGCATACCTCCCTCAGCCACCCTGCACCGGGGCCTGACTGGTGGCCCAGGAGGAACAGCAAGCTGGTGGGGAGAAAAAAAAAGAACACCTCAGAGTGGGAGCAGGAAGCAGGGGGACCCATGGAGTCAGAAGATCAAATGCTATTTACAGTGGGACCAGCCATGAAATTGCAGCGAGTCTCATCCAGAAAATAGTGGCTCCGATGCCCATCTGAAGGCCCTGTGAGGACTAAATAAGATACTGGGATAGTAATGCTCTCTGGTGAGATCTTGACAGAGCTTGCCAGTAAGGGAGTAGTCAGGAGATTCAGGTAGAGATGACAGGGAGCAGTCATCTGCCCACATGGAGATTTTATACTTAATACGTGTGTGTGCTTGTGCGGCCTGCCTCATCCCACAAAGGATTTGAGTTGGCTGAGAGGGAAAAATTACTGATGGGCCATCTGCAGGACAGACAGATGTGTAGAGGAATGAAAAGAGAGGTGATAAGAGGGGCAAGAAACCTCCAGGGAAAGAAGGTCATTCATTCAGAGGTTCAAATCAGCATTTACATACTGTAATAAGTATCTACCAGGTTTGGTTTCCGGTGACTTCATGCAGGGACAACAGTGTGGCAAGTGTAAGCTTTTCTTCACCCTTCCGCACACACTCACAGGAGCCGCTCTTGTGGACGTGTGCCACATTCCAAAAGATGGATCCATCCCAGATGAAGAGAGAGAGCAGCAGATGGAACAGTGTTGGTCCATGGGCGGGTCTCCATCTGGGCATCCCACAGCCTGCTGGAAGCCAAGGCTGTTCTGAGTCATCTCTCTGCACAGGGTGGGACATGGCAGGGCTGAGGTGTAAGGGGGGAGGAGGGGCTACTTGGCTCTAGAAGCCACTAGGCACAGACAGGAGCACAGACAGCCAGAGATCTCTGTGTATCCGGAACTGGACTTACTAGACTTCAAACTAAGGAAGAGACTCTGTTTTCCTTTCTCTCCTTTTCAAGATAAAGAGATGATGTCCTCTGTATTTTCCAACAAAGCCAGTAGCAGCCTCTAACCTGGATCTTTAGAAATGGGACAGAAGAGCCGAGACCGGTTTGGCTCAATGGATAGAGCATTGGCTTGGGGACTGAAGAGTCCCAGGTTCGATTCCGGTCAAGGGCATGTCCCTTGGTTGCGGGCATATATCCCCAGTAGGGGGTGTGCAAGAGGCAGCTGATCGATGACTCTCTCTCATCGATGTTTCTAGCTCTCCATCTCTCTCCCTTCCTCTCTGTACAAAATCAATAAAATATATTTAAAAAAAAAAAAAAAGAAATGGGACAGAAGACTCAAGAAGGAGGTGTGGCATGTCCTACCTGGTTTGGCTCAGTGGATAGAGCGTCAGCCTGTGGACCCAACGTTCCCGGGTTCAATTCCAGTCAAGGGCATGTACCTCAGTTGCAGGCTCTTCCCTGGCCTGAGCCCTGGTTGGGGCCTGTGCAGGAGGCAACCAATTGATGTGTTTCTTTCACATCAATATTTCTCTCTGTTTTTCCCTCTCTCTTACACTCTCTTTAAAAATCAATGGGAAAATATCCTCTTGGTAAGGATTTTAAAAAAATAAAAAAGGAGGAGGAGGGGTGGCAGAGGCAATGTTGTGTGGTCACCAAGCCCCATTCCTTTCTTCCTGCACACACAACTAGACAAAATTTCCCAGTCTCTTTTGTGGTGAGGTAGAGCCATCTGACTGGGTTCTGGCCAAGGAAAGTGGTCAGAAGTGATACTTACCACCTGCAGATCTGGTTCTTTTTCTTTCTTTTTTTTTTTATATATATATATATTTTATTGATTTTTACAGAGAGGGAGGAAGACAGATAAAGAGCCAGAAATATCGATGAGAGAGAAACATCAATCAGCTGCCAAGCTACGTGCCCTTGACCAGAATGGAACCTGGGACCTTTCAGTCCACAGGCCGAAGCTCTATCAACTGAGCCAAACGGGTTTCAGCAGATCTGGCTCTTTTAACCTCCCCCTCCCAAATATTCTGTTCTTTCTCCTCCTCTGTTAACTGAGGTGGGAAGATCCATGGAGGATGTCCACAGCCCCCAAGAGATCAGTAGATAGAATTTGTTGGGTGGGTGTCCCATAAATGTGGATGGGAGAAATGTTTATCTTTACTTTTACAACCTTTAAATCGAAATTCAGCATTTTATTCAATTATTAAGGGAAGCAATAAATCACTGAAGGCTGAGACCGGTTTGGCTCAATGGATAGAGCATCCGCTTGGGGACTGAAGGGTCCCGGGTTCGATTCCAGTCAGGAGCATGTACCTTGGTTGCGGGCATATCCCCAGTAGGGGGTGTGCAAGAGGCAGTTGATCGATGACTTTCTCATCGATGTTTCTAACTCTCTATCTCTCTCCCTTCCTCTCTGTACAAAATCAATAAAAATATATTTTAAAAAAATTAAAGAAAAAATAAATCACTGAAGTATTCCCCATATCTGTAATTTTGTCACCCATAGAAATCACAGGTATTTTTTTATATCATGTTAAACTGTTGCAGACACATCCAAAGGCCATTTATGTTGAACTGTAATTGTACTATTAGTCTTGTTGCTATTTTCTTATTTAGCTTATTATATTATTATTATATCATGACTTATTCTATTTTTATCATAACTACTATTAAAATTTTAATATTTTGATCCTTCATTTAATGCAATTGATTCCTTTTGCAATCCTACCAACTGGTTGTTATGCATTGAAATTTTTTTTTATTTTTAGGGGTCCCTAGGCTTCATCAATCTGCCCAAGGGAGTCCACAGCAAAAAAAAAAAAAAAAAAAAAAAAAAAAAAAAAAACAACCATAGCTGAAACCGGTTTGGCTCAGTGGATAGAGCATTGGCCTGCGGACTGAAAGGTTGAAAGGTCCCAGGTTCGATTCTGGTCAAGGGCATGTACCTTGGTTGCAGGCACATCCCTAATAGGGGTGTGCAAGAGGCAGCTGATCGATGTTTCTCTCTCATCGATGTTTCTAACTCTCTATCCCTCTCTCTTTCTCTCTCTAAAAAACCAATAAAATATATTTTAAAAAAACACACACACATAAAAACTCCTCCTCTAGAGAATGATGGAGTCCCTAGCCAGAAGGCCTCTGAACAACTGTGTGGAACAAAGTGCCCAACCTCACTACCACCATCACTGATCATTTGGATTATGAGATGGATGAAAAATAATCTTAATTTGTTAAACTACAGGAGGAATGCAGTGTATACCTCTCAACCTAACTTAACTTTGGACTCACTTTTAGCTCTCCTAAATGCCCTTACTCATAAAAGATGGAATGCCCTGGTTGCCTACACTCAACCTTCTACTGTCAGATTTCTCCCCAACCTTCACGGCCTAGCTCTAATGCCACTTCCTCCAGAAAGTTTCCTGTGCTTCCTACATAAGTAAGCACCAAGAGCTAGCAACATCAGCCTGTGCGTTTCCCCAGGGGTAAGAAGTTGGATAAATTCCCTTGTTGTTCCCTACAATACACCCCACCCCTATGGTGAGCCTAGCGCAGCAGGGCCAGTAAAAGTTTGCTGCATGAGAAGCAGGTGGGTGGTCAGAGAATTAGCTGATTCAGCTCTATCCCAACACAGATTTTAATCTTGTATTATTTATTTACTATTGTATCCTTATTAACCTACTTTTGCCCACCTTTGTATGTGATGAGAGGGGGATAGACTAGAGCTTTCCCACCTTGGGGGTCTTAATTTCCTTTTCTGAGATTATTTCTGCCCCAGTCTGGATTTCCAACCAATATTGTCCTCTAGGTCTGTGTAGATTGGGTAGCCAAGGAGACTGGAAGTCACAAAGGCGTTAAAAACAAGATGAATCCTCTCCAGCCCCAGCTGAAAGATACCTCCTGTGGGTCCCAGCTGAGTCAGCCTCTTTGTCACACACCCTTGAAAGCCTCGCCCTCTGCCCAACCGCCCTTCCGCTCCCACCCTGCCCCGCCCCCAACAAGCACTTGGAGCCTCTGCCCTTGGGCCAGGAGAGCCCATCTTTGTGCTGCTCTGGAAACCCTGGACAGCTGCTGCCCCGTGGGAAAGTGAGGGTGCTGGGAACCTGGCTCTCTGGCCCCGTCCTTCCGAGGGGGTGTGTCAGCCCTCAATCCTTTCGGAATGGAGACAACGGAGCTTGAGTCAAGGCCCCCACGCTCCCTTCAGGTTACCTTGCTAACTGATTTCAGAGTCCCTAGCCCCTACCTGGAATACCACTGTGTTCCTCCCTGTCTCCTACCACACCTGTTTTATTAAGGGTCAGACTTCTGAAGAACGTTAAAGCCACTTGCCTTTGGCAGTGTGACACACTTTTGGAGCACTTCAAAACACGCGGTTGATTTATTCACTCACATGCCAGGCTTTGCACCAGGTCAGAGTGATGGATGTATTGGATTCAACGCTTGCCCTCAAGGAGCTCCCAGTCTGGTGAAGAGGGTAGATCAGCAAGCAGAAAGTAATAAAAGTAATAAAAGTGCCAGGTGTTGTGGGAGCCCAGTGGAGAGAATCTAATCCCCAGCTTGGAGGTAGGAGTCGGGGGAGGGAAGGCTTCCAGGAGTAGGTGACACCTGTGTTGGCGCTGAGCCAGTTAGAAAGGGGGAGAAGGGACAGTCAGATTCGTGAACCATAAAAGCATTGGTTCTTAGGCTCATCGAAGGGTTGACTGGACTCCTAAGATTTTCTTTTAATGAATAACTATTTATGATGTCAGATACCATGGTGGGTGAAAGGATCTCAGACACAGGAAGGCACTCAAAGGCCTGGCCCAGGATGTCCAAGCCTCCACAGGATGGGATCCCTTTAGAAATTCTCTCTCCCCACTTTCAGCCACCTTCTACACATCATGCACTCCTTGTCCCAGGGCTGCAGGGCATGCCCAGGCTTCCTTCAAAAGGAAGTCCCAGAATTGTCTTAAAGGACCAGATGGGAAAGGGAAGGAGCCACAACCAGGGTAGAAGGAACTCTGCGTCTGTGCCTGAGCTAGGAACCCTCCACGGGGACTCAATGGCCTCAGCACCTAATCTGTGGAGGTAAGCCTTGAAAGGGAGAGCACAGAGCCAACCGGACTAGCCCACGCACAGCACCGATCCTCCCCAGCCAATTTAGGGACACGCCTGTTAGCACCGGGTCAGGCCCGCTCAGAACTGGGTCACCCCCGTTAGCACAGGGTCATCCCTTTTAGCGCCAGGTTGGCTTATTTTGGGACCAGAGCGTCCTGGGTCGGCCTCTAACAGAGGGTCAGACCCAGCAGGGTGGGGCGGGGTCACCTCTGTTGGCGCCAGTGAGCTCCTGGTACTTTGGGGCCAGCGGCGCCCCCCGGTGGCTGGGTCCTGACAGCGCTCTCCATCCGAATCTGGAGGGTTTCAGGAACCTCGCTCCTCTCCGGCAGGAAGCCGAGAGGAGAGGACTCAGGTCCCCGGCCTCAGCCCTCCGAATTGCTTCTGCTTCCAAATTTCCTTTGCACGCATGTTTGGGGCTCTTTCTGTTCATATTGTAGAATGTAATTTGGTGCGTGAGCGTATCTGAGAGCGAGAATCGCAGATGCAGGTCAAGAGACCCTCATCAGGAAACTCCAGCCCCAGCTGCAGGGGAAGCAAAGACAGCGCTTGGCCCTTCCCCTCCCGTCCACCCCACTCCCTGGGTCCCTGTCTGTGAACACACTCTGAAAGCGGCGGTTCGTTCCCCAACCCCAGGCTTTGGGTACTCCCCGCTACAATCTCACAAACACTGAAATTCTGTTTGCCTTTGGAGGGTGATATTGGGAAAGAGGCAGAGTCACAGCCTCTTCCCCACGCCCTTTGGGAGCTTTGGGAGCTGTTCTCCCCACACCAGGACCACCACCTGCACAGACTGGAGTTCCCCAGCTCCTTTGAAGTGCCCTGCGCTCTCACTTCCTGCTAAACCTTCAACCGCTCCTAAAGGCTTCTCAGAAAGGGGAAGATGGGGCTGGGTGAATAGAGACAGGAGTCAAGGGAGCTAGGAGGAGGCTCCTATTCACGTTTCTGGCCAGCCTCCCACGCCCACCCCTCCCCACTCCCCGCCCCGAGCTACCCTATCCCAGTGCCCACATAGAGACACAATTTACTTGCAAACTCTGATCATTACCTGGAACCCTTCCCCTAAGCCAAGCCGGTCCCCCACCTTCTTCATGGCCTGGGACTAGGGGAAAAGATTCAGCACCTTCCCCAGCCCAGGAACCCAGAGTATAAGATGCTGTTGCTCACCCACAGTCCTCCCAACTGCTCCAGCACCTCAACCACATAAGGGCACTCTATTTCATGCCTGATTTATCCAGATAATTGTCTGGATAAATGACTTTATGACTTTCCTCACGTCCTGCCACTGGAAAGGAAGGATGATTCAGAAACATCCATAGCCCAGACAACCCTGGAGTACAAAGAGAGATGCTAGGTTTTAATCTTCCTCAAAATATCTAGTCAAATGCTTTAATGATCTGTGCTGGCACATAGAGGCTGTAGGCTCCAACTTTCCATCTGCATCCTGCTGAGCAACTTTGGGCAAACCCCACCCTCACTCCTCTCCAGACATGTTTTCCCATCCATTCAACGTGAGCTGGGAACCTCACAAAGCGTTGGTGATACAAACAGCACTGCCCTCTCGCTGCAGAATAGTTCAGGATGAAGGGGAGGCTCTGGAGCCCTCTGGGACCACTGGCCAGTCTCATGCAATCTGGAAGAGAGGGTGCTTGCAGCACCTGTCGGGAGAGCAGGTCAGAGTCCAGATAATGGAGCCTCTGGGTCACTCTGGCACAATCTGGATCCATCCTGAACCCAAGGCAGCCTAAAGGGGCTGGACACCTGCAGGAAAGGGAGGAAACGGGCTGTGGAGGAGGCCACCTGCTCCACTGCTGGCCACATCTCTGTGCCCCTCAGTGCCTTCACTCACTGGGTGCTTGAGTTCCCGAGTTCCCTGCAGTGGGGAGGAAGTAGGGGGAAGGTGGGCAGGTCCCAGTGTTTGCTAGGAGAATATTGAGAGAGGCTCAGAAACTGGGCCTCCTCCTCCCACCGCTGCTGAGACCCATTTGTAGTGCTTTAACCACAGTCCTCCAGACCCACAGCCCTTTAGCCTCTGCCCCAGCCAACTCAACAAGCGGGGACTACATTCTGGGATTCACACTGGTACAGTCATAAACATACACAGTAGCATGCACAGTCACTCCCAAATACTCACTTCCAAGCACAGTCACCCATGCACACGGACACATACTGCTCCCCTCTGACACACAAACAGATACACAGTTGCAGACCCTCAAGTACCCCAAAAACCCAGACACCTGTGAACTGTGATACCTGGAACCATCATCATAAAGTGGAAATCTACCACCATTCACCCTTAAAACACCACTTTTTTTTTTTTTACCTCAACTATTGCGGTAATCAGTTGTTTTGCCTTTGCTATGGCTCTCAACTTCCAGAGTTAGACCCCTTGTAATGATGCTAGGCAGATGTTCGCTGCTTGTACCTCCAGTACAAATGCCTAGCACACAGTAGGTGCTCCATCAATATCTGTGGGTAGAAGGAAGGAGTCAGAGAGGAAAGAGCTCTCCAGGACTAGAGGCAAATTAACTATCTGTGTGGTTTGATTCTTACTAAGAAATTCTCAGACGGGAAAGGGAAAACCGTTCTGGCCTCACTCTTCAGATGATCAGTAGAGAAACCAAAGTGCGAGGTGCCGTTCGGAGGCCAGAGTTACTCCCTGGAGCCATCAGAACTCCAGAAGTGGCCTCGAAATCCATTGGCGGCCCTCGCATTGCCTTACCAACCACCTACGGGATTACAAAAGGACACTCCAAACCGTCCTCTATCCTCCAGCCTGTCTGGCCTCCACAAAGCCTGCTGGTGGGGAGAAGGGGTAGGAGGGTGGATAGGGATCAGGATACAAAACCGACCCACCAGCGCTTGGAGCCTGAGATCCAATTCCATGTACAGAGGGTCCAGGTCCTTGGATCCACTCCTCCGCTCTGTAACCGACCCCCTGTGAGATCTTCAAGACCCTCTTAACTGCTGCCTTCCGGGTCTGAGACTAATTTAAGCGATAACCTCGCCCGCTGCCCTTTGACCGAGGTGACGTGACAAGCGGGAATAGCTCAAAAAGATGGGACGTTTGCATGGAACTCGCCACTGAGCCTCGAACCCATAGGGCCCTGGAGAAGGGCAGCGTGCAAAGCTTTGGTAGGTCAGGGCTGAAGGGGTGGAGGGGCGGTGGACTCCCCTAACCCAGCGGGGACCGACCCTTCTGCATCTGATGGGATGGGGCACTTAAGTAAGGAGCCGATAGGCATCCACACCTGCTAGTAAGCAGCCCGCGAATTGATTTGGACAATAAGCCCCACTCCTGTACTCGCCCTCACACACATACACACACACACACACACACACATACACACTGACAGTGTCAACACAAATCGTTTGAAAAACACTTTTCAGGGTCTCCGTGATATTTACAGATCAAAGAGACGAATTTAAATGTTTGCCACCCCCTCCCAATAATTCGTTCTTTTCCGTCCTAAGATCCGTGCGATCGCAATTCCAAATATACTTCGAACTGCACGTAGACAGACAGAAATGCCCTAAGGTGAGACCAGCCTGAGGCGACTTTCCATCTTAGGGGAAACGAAGGCCCTGGCTCCCCATCACCAAAGGCGCGGGACCCCTGGAGCGGCAGCTGCGCGCACCTAGCCTGCCACCGGCTGGTGCCGGGTCTGCGCGCATCGGTCCCGAACTGCGCGCGTCCTGGGAGCTGGGCTGCGGAAGGGCCGAAAGCAGGAGAGGAGGTCAAGCCCTAGAGCCTGTCGATCTCCAGGAAGACGAAATTACCGCGAGGAGGCTGGCGTGGAGACCCCGGCTGCACCGAGAGAGGTAAAGGCGCGGGCAGCGAGCGGCTTCCGCGGAGCCCGCGTGGAGCGAAAAGAGAGCGCTCCGCAGAGACCCCGGACTCATCGCTGGGAGCTGGGACTCGGGGAGCGTCGGAAACAGCGCCCGGTCCAGCCCAGGGGCGCAGGCTCCAGAGAGATGCCTTCCTTCCGCAGCTGCCGGGAGCCTCGAAGCCTCCGACCTCCGCCGAGGCCGCAGCCTCCCGCCGCCAGGCCCGCTCCGCTGAGAAAGGAGGCGGCGCCCGCTCCTCCCCGCGCCGCGCCCACTCACTGGCGGAAAATATCTTTCTCCAAACCGGAGCTGGGAACCTCTGTCCCCTTACAGTTTTCTATGTTGATACGGGTCTAAGCCGGCCTTAGAGAACAGAATAATTCCTCTCCAAAACTCCAATGAACATTTGTGTTGCTCTCAGATGCCCCGATATACAAAAAGCTTAGGAGGCTTAATTATCCTGGGCTCCCTCTGCCCACCGTTTCCCTAGAAATCTCAGAGCGCCACCCGCCAAGACAAAGGTGAGCTGGGTCTCATCTTTCTGGATGGTCCTCCTGGACGCATCTCCAGGTCCCAGCCGATGCAACCTTTTGAACCACGCATCCGAGCTAATTTGGGCGCAAACCCAAACTCTCCTCGCTTCTCTTGGGCCGGATGCAAGAGAAATTCCGAGCCCGGTCCCGTAAAGACCCTCTGCGAGCTGCCTCCTCCCATCGCCGCCTCCTAAGCTCAAAATCCTATGAGGCACGCTCCACACTCGACATCTTTTCCTCCCTTTCTTCTGCAAGGTCCCTCCGTTTAAACAGCGTCGGCGCCTTTATTCGCCTAACCGGACTCGGAGGAAAACCCGACTGATCGGTCATTGTCTGGTCCGCGGCCGCTCCTACCCCCGCCGCAATCAGTGTCACAAAACACCCCTTTCAACAGATTCCAAACCCTCTTCACCCGGGGCTCACCGAGCCTTCAACTTCATTAAGCGCGCGCTGCAGCGGTGCTGGAGGAGGCGAAGTTTAAATAAACCCCGAAAGGAGGAGGAGGAGGAGGGGCGGGCCTGGGGAGGGTTGCTCGCTGAAGGGGAGAGAGTGAAGTGTTTTTGAAAAGGGGAAGAAAGTCATCAGGGGAAAAGCGCTTTGTAACCAGGAAGACGCGCCCGCTGCGGCGAGAACAAATTGGATACGGAGGGGAAGTGTCCGCCCCCACCCGGGCTCCCGCTCCTGGGTGGTCCGGGGTGCCCCAGGAGAAAGAAAGATGGGGGAAGAATCAGCGGTGAAAAGAATTCACCGCTTTAATTGGGCTGCAAGACAGAAATGGGGAGAAGAGGCTCACCGGTGTGCCTCGATCACCCCCCAACCAAATATCCTTCACTAAAATAAAATAGAACAACCGCCCTTAGCCAGAACTGAAGGAATATCAAAGTTTGAGAATCAAGGCTGTTCTCGGCAATAGAAAGTAAATCTTCAGGATGGGGGAAATTCTGCCCCGAAAGACCCCCTCCCCTTCCTTCTGGCCTGGGGCCTCCCAGGCGCAGGATGAAAAGGAATGAAATTGAACGAAATTGAACGAAATGAAGTGAAATTGACCAGCGAAATTCGCCAATTTTCTTCTCCTTTAAACTGCCCGCTCGGCAGCACTCTGAGAACCCCCCAAGCAGATTTCTTAGCATTTTTTTTTCTCACCTCAAGAGTTGAAGGTGTTCCCTGGATATTTTATTATTGTCACAGATTGTTGGGGTCTGTGGGGCCAGAGGCTCAGCTGTCTCCACCCAAACGGTGGGGGGAAGCTATAGGAGCCGCTGGAGGTGGAATGGCCTGTTTCTCCTCCAGGAAGACTGGCTTTCACTGAACACCCAACCTGTGCACCCACAGGCTGGGAGGGAGCCACTTACCAGCCAGTCTGGCCTGGAGGGGGTGGCAAGCCTGAGGACTCTAGCAGACAAAGCTGTGATGCCTCATTCTTCTCCTTGCTTCTGCTCACAGTCCAAGTCCCTGGTGGGTCCTTGCCATCTTCTAATTAACAAGTTTCTGGCCCACACAACCCAAAGCTGTCCCAAATTCAAAACACCCTCCTCTCCTGCTTCCAGGCCACGGGTGGCTCACCAATCTTTTTCTGATGCTTTTCAAGGCCAGATGGACACAGGTGTCTTCTTTCTGGACCCCAGTACTCAGCCAGTATATCTGGCCTGAATTTGGCCTTGTGGGAAACTCAGGGTCTGAGGTCCCAAGCTCGGTCTGAGGTGCCAAGCTCCACAGAAGCCCCTGAAAGCGTGTGTCTCACTCATTCCCAATCCTCTTATCTCTACCTTCTCCGGATCTGGACGGACCCTCTGACACCAAGCAATGCACTCAGATAAATCGTCACACACTTTCACAAAGACAAATTGAGGAAACTGGAAGGATTTGCTGCTTCTTTTGGAATAGAAGTTGTAGAAGCATCTCATCTATCCATCATCATGTATGAATTCTGGCTGACTTAATTTTCTCTCTTCTAGAGAGGAAAGACCAATGGATAAAACTTTTACTTGAAGCTCCAAACTAATATCTGGAAGTGACCTACTGTATTCACGATAAATGGGATTGTGTAAGCCACAAAGTGTTTTATTGCGGGCAAACACACAGTCATGTTCAACCTTCCTCAAGTGAAAAGAAATGAAATCAAACTCAGCTATGGAAATCAGCCAAGCAGCCAGCCCGGGGTATCCAGGTATCAATAGTCAGTCCCTTTTGTTACTATTGAGTTCAACCTTACTTCTCTTGGACTGCTTGATAAAATCAGGGGGAGATGGCACATGGCATGCATTCATTTTCCCTCCACTTCTGTCTCTCAACAAGATGGAAGAGAGGGCACCTCAGCTCTAGCAAAAGGGCTGCCTTTACCTGATGTACCTGGGACCTTGTCTCTCCTCCACTGGGCTGAGAGATTTAGCAGTCCCAGCCACTCTCCCTCTGTGGTCTTCCCACCCTGACCCTCTTCTATAGGGCACTGCCCTCTTTCTCCTCCCTTTTTCCTGCTATTATCAATGCCCAGGAATCTGGTTTAAAAGACCTGTATAGCTTCCCCCTGCCTGCCCCTCTCAAGTTCTCTCTGTCTTCTTCCTTCTCTATCACTTGTATGCAAACGCTCTCCCTCTGCAAGTGTCTATTTTCTGTGAAGGCTGAGCTTCCTCTTTTGCACCTCCATATCACTCCTTCTCCCCTACGACCATAGTTGAATATAAGAGAAAGACCTACAAAAGCATCTCTTCTAACCCCACATGCTTTGCCAGTCTGACCACAGGGAGGCTCGGGTGGCTTATGGAAGACACTAGCCAACGCAATGGCTTTGCACTCAAGCAATAGGTTCCAGCTATAATCATGGATCAAGTATTGAGGATGTTTTCCCTAACAGAATATGACCACACTGACTCTCTACCACATAGCACACCTCTAATCCCCTCGGACTAGGAAAGAGAAGAGTCTCATAGTCCCCAGTTCAAGCCACTCACTCTATTATGTGGTTGGATCGAGGAAGGCTCTACAGTGGCATCAGAAACCTCTCTCCTTTTAGGGACATAGAAATAGACGGCGACAGAAGGTCACAGACACACGTTCATGGTCACACATATAAATTAAAACACACATATCCTGAAGTACAACTCATCCCCCCTAAAAAGGACAACAAAACACAGATATTGACAACCCAAACAAACACATCACAAGCTGCATAAAAGCCCCCACACATAGAGGCACGCAGAAAATGCACAAGAGACACAGCCACTTCAACTGTACTCAATAAGCATAGTGTCCACAGCGCTGGGCACCCAGATCTGCCCACCCTAAAGTCTGAACTCAAAGAAGATGAGACTCCCAGGTGCATTTGAAATAACACCTCTCTGCAGAAACCTTCCTGGACCAGAGCGAAAATGAAAGCACTGGAGGGGTCACAGGGCTCCCAGAGTCTTGGCGCATGAACAGCAAAGGCCAAGGCCATAGTTTCCCCCACACCCAATAGCCCAAGCCCTCTTCTGCCTGCCTGGGATGCCCAGGACCCTTCCTCAGTCCACCTCTGCCCTCGCCCCGAAAGCTGGGGGAAGGTCTTCTGGGAGAGCCCTGACTACCTAAAAAGGGGAGTGCAGGCAAGCAGACTGAGCTGGTGACTGCTGGAGTTCACATACATTTATTCAATTGACACCAATGGGGAGAAAGGGGAGACAGATTTTTTTCTTTTCTTCCACACAAACCGTCAGAGGATTTCACAGTCTCCCCACAGTGGAGAAGTCTAAATCAATGCACACCCAGTGGACAGAGAACGCAGATAGCAGCCGGCTGTACAGATATTTACACATAATTACAGGACCCCCTGCCACAGGATGTGCCCTCACCCAACCCCACCCCCACTTCTCCAGTCCCTGACCCAGACCCTCCTCTCCCACCCTAAACTCATTGCCTTTAGCTATAATAAATATCCCAGGGCCTGGGACAGAGTAGATCGCTGACAGGGCGGCTGGCCCTGGTTGGTGGGACCCAACCAGCTATGGGAAAGGGGAAATGTTCCTTCCAAGGCATCCCAACACAAAAGGAGAAGGATGCTCCCCAGCGGAGTGGGATCCAGGGTTTCCAGAGGGATTTCGGAGACACCTCGCTTCAGCTCTCTGCTCAGCTTCACCTGTGTAGACGAAGCCTTAGGCTTCCGCGAGAACGAACTTCCTTGGAGAATAGCAAGGGGGGGAAGTTGAATTTTTCTTTTAAGTACGAAGGAGATAATAGGTGTCTTTAAATTATAATATTGGACAAGCAAGATCTCAAAGTCGGGGGAGGAGTGAAGGAGATACAGAGAGGAAGACCTCTCTGCGCAGTTGGTGGTTTCTGGCGGGATCCGCAGGGCCTGGGAAGGCACCGGGAAAGCATTCTTCCGAGGCTGCCAGAGGCGCAGAGGCTGGGAAAAGCGAAGGCTCCCTCCATTCCCCTCTCGCTGCTCAAACTGGAATGGAATCAAAGCTTGGTTGGACCTTGTCTCGGAGACCCGGGCTCTCCCTGAGCGATGGAGCCCGCTTGGTCCCAACGATCCATCGCGGATCTTCAGAACGCGGAGCCAAGTGGCGCGCGCGATCCGGCCCAAGGTCTGGAGAGACTCTTCGCCAATAGACTCCCTGAGTTCCGCTGGGACCGACCGCGGGAGCCGCCGGGAGAGGCTGAGCGCGGGCACCAGGGGCCCTGAGCCCCGACGCGGTCAGAAGTGGCAGCCACTGAGGCCGGCCACTTTGCCGGCAAACGGGGGCCCTGAGGACAGGAGGGCTTCCCCAGGGTGCGAGAGGCGGATGTGGCCGGCCACAGGAGCCAAGGCAGGGGCAGTCAGCATGGCCAAGACTTGGGCTTGACCTCCAGGACCCGCCGCCGCGGCGAACGGCGATCCCGGCGAGCCCTCGCCTCCGCCCGGGGGTGCAGTCCCGCCGCCGCCGCCGCCACCACCGTGGCCCATGATGTGGTCTATGGAGAAGGAAGGCCTCTGCCCGGCCCCGGCGGTGCCCCCGCCGCCCGCACCGCCGCCCGTGTCCGTCTTGAGGCCCTGGCGCAGGAGCGCGGTGGACAGGCCGGCGGTCGCGGTGCCGGCTGCGGGGGGGCTCAGGGACGCGGGGTAGAAGGCTTTGGCGCAGCCCAGCTCTGCGCCCAGGAAGGCGGGAAGGCCCGCGGGTCCCGAGCCCGGGCCCGACCCCGTGCCTGGCGCCGGGGCCTGAGCCGAGGGCGCTCCCGCGAACACCGAGGCCGTCGGAGGTCCCGGCGGAGGCGCAGCGGCACGGCCGGGGGGCACCGACAGCTGGCAGGGCGCAGTGGCGGCGGCGGCGGCGGCAGCGGCGAAAGCGAAGGCGTGCGGGTGTGGGTGCGGGTGCGGGTGCGGGGCCGGGCCGGGAGGGGGGGCGCCGTAGGCGGGGAGCGCCAACCCGTAGCCGTAGCCGTAGGCGCCGTAGGCGGCGAAGCCCGGCAGGAAGGCGCCGGGGTCCCCCGCCGCCGCGGCCCCGCCGCGCAGCAGCAGCTCTGGGTGCGGGTGCGAGTGTGGGTGTGGCGGCGGCGGCAGGGGCTGCCGCTTGAAGCGCTTGCGGCGCCGCAGGAAGCTGCCGTTGTCGAACATGTCGGCCGACTCCGGGTCCAGCGTCCAGTAGTTGCCCTTGCCCGGGTTGCCCGGCTCGCGGGGGATCTTGACGAAGCAGTCGTTGAGCGAGAGGTTGTGGCGGATGCTGTTCTGCCAGGCGGGGAACTTCTCCCGGTAGTAGGGGAAGCGCCCGCTGATGAACTCGCAGATCTCGCTCAGCGTCAGGCGCTTCTTGGGGCTCTGCAGGATGGCCATGGTGATGAGCGCGATGTACGAGTAGGGCGGCTTCACCAGCGGGCTCCGCGTCGCCGCGCCCCCCGACGGTGGCCCCGGCCCGGGCCCCGCCGCGCCTCGGGCCGCCGCCGCCGCCGCCGCCGCGCCTGGCCCGGGGCTCCCCGCTGCGGCCGCCGCCCCCCGGGGCGCTAGAGCGCGGGGCTCGCCGTCCGAGCAGCCGCCTGACTCCTCTTCCTCCGCGGCGTCCGCCTCGGCTTCCTCCGAGGGCGGCTCGGGGCCGTTCGGGAGCGCGTCCCGGGGGACCCGGGGCCCGGAGCGGGCGAGGAGCTCCCCCCCACCGCCGCTGCTGCCGCCGCCGCCGCCGCCGCCCACCACGTCTATGTCTGCGTCCGCCTCGGACAGCGCGGCCGGAGAGTTCTCGGAGGACATGATCTCGCAGCAGCAGCTGCCCAGGGTCATGGTGCCGCCGCCGCCGCCGCCGCCACCGCCGTTCTCCGGCTCCGCTCCGGCCGCGGGTCCGGCTCCGCGGCGCTGCCTCTGGGGCGAGTATGTTTTGCGCGCGGGCGGGGAGGGGGCGGGGGACTGAGGCGGACAGGGAGGGGTGTCCCCCAGCTCCGCAGCGCCCCCTCGTGTCCGAACTCGGCGGCTCTCCCCTCTTGGCGAGCACCGGACTGGCGGCCCTCTCCGCTGCCCCGGGAGCCCGGAGCGGGGCCTGCACCCGGAAGGAGCTAAGAGGGTCCTTCCACCCTAACCAGTCTCGGCCCCCGGTCCACCCGTGCTTGGGGGCTGGAGGGCTGGGGAATCCGTCCCTCCCGCCCAGAGGCTGCCCAAGGCGGAAGAGCGCGCGCCGGGGGCGGAGCTCCCCCAGCGGGTGGGGCGGGGCGGGCGGGGGCGGGCAGAGTGGCTCCGCGGAGGGGCCCGGCGGGAACCCACAGCCGCCGCCACGGCCGGAGCCCCGCTCGGGCGGGAGGCGGGGTCCTCCTGTTCTCCCCGAAGACCCCGCCAGTCGTCCGTTCCCTGGAGCCGCTGCTGCCTTCAGTGCGCGCAGTCCTTGGATACTGAGGTTCACGTGGGCGCCAGCCAGAGCCAGAAAAAGTAGCGACAGACTCCACCCATCACCTCTCTCCCCGAGGCAGAGCCAGGGCCACCGAGGCCGAAGTTCGGCTGGAGCGCGATCGGGGCCCGGAGACGCCGGGACGATCGCCGTGGGAGCGGGGGCCACCGGAGCCCAGTGGCTTCCGGCCCCAGGGAAGACGCACCGGAGCGATCGCGAGGAGCAAACTTGGAGCTCTCAGCCTCGGGCCTCGGAGAGGTGAGAGATTCCGACTGCTCAGGCTCTTTCTTCCGCAAGACCCCGCCACCTTCCGCTCGCCCGCGCCGCTGGACTCCGAAGGAGGGACGGTGCCCCGGCGACCCAGGTAGTGCGCCGCCTGCCCGTCACTCCCCTGCCAACCTACCCCCGCGCTTCTGTGCGGCGCCTTGGTCCCGGGAGCGGGAGCGTGGTCTGCGCCTTAGCTCTGAGTTTGCCTGTTTCTTCTGTCTCAGTATCGGTTGTGATTCTGTCTTTCTCGCCTTCCGTGAACCCTTGTCTCCGTCTTCTGCGGAAACCCTGCATTTGCCTGGATGTCTGTTTGTGTGTCTGGGAATCCCTTGCTCAGTTTTCCTCTCTCTCTCCCCCAACCCCAACCCAGTCACTCTGGAGGGCTGCCCCCCCACCCCAACTTTCTAGCTGGACTTGTAGGTTCTACAGACAGGTAGCAGGACTCCCACTTCAATGAACCCTGACCGCAGCCCAGCCTGTGCCAGTGTTGCCTTCATCTCTCAGAATCCTGTGCACACACACAGGTTGGTCCTGTACCCTTTTTCTCAAAAGCCGGATTCCTTTCCATTTCACTAGGCCTGTCTCTTCCCGCGTGTTCTCCCACCAGGACCCTAGCAACGTAGCACCCGCTCAGACCGGGCCCATCTCAACCTCTGAGGGATGAAAGGGGAGTTGGGCGCTGGAGGTAGGCAAGAATAAGCTTACGGGCCCGGCTGCTTGTCCCGACAGCGCCGCGCAGTGGTCAAAGCTCGGACACTCGCGGCCTGAGACCCAACTGAGTTCCACAGTCTCGCTCTATGACAGTTAGCAGGTTACTTTCCCTTGCCAGCCTCAGTTTCCTTCTTTGCTTAGTAATGAAAAGCAGGAAGCCTGGAGTCAGGTTTCTGGAGTCCCAGTTCTGTACTTACCAGCTCTGCCATCTTGGATAAATTTCATAAGTCTTTGTGCCTCTGTTTCTTCCTCTGTAAAAATAAGATTAAAAACATCGCGGTCATGACTAATATGTAAAAGTAGCCGAATCATTCTGGCTTACTTTTGAAGAGGGTAGTGTGAGCACTTTGAAGATTCCTGGGAAGAAAAAAAGGAGTCAAAGGTGGTGTATTCTCCCGCCTGATCTCAAGCCCTGGTGCAGCCCTCTGACTCGGTGGGTTACCACTGCCACCCAGTCACTGTGTAGAATTAGGCCCCTTGCAGATAAACACCGAGAAGAGGGTGGGAGGCGATTTGCAGCCCCTGCAGGCTGTATCTCAGCGGAGCCCATGTGAGGGTGGAGGAATTCTCACTTTCATCTAACAGCAGCCTCCAATATATGGAATAATCTAGCGTAGTGGTCGGCAAACTCATTAGTCAACAGAGCCAAACATCAACAGTACAACTACTGAAATTTCTTTTGAGAGCCAAATTTTTTAAAATTTAAGCTTCTTCTAATGCCACTTCTTCAAAATAGACTCGTCCAGGCCCTGGTATTTTGTGGAAGAGCCACACTCAAGGGGCCAAAGAGCCGCATGTGGCTCGTGAGTTGCAGTTTGCCGACCACTGATCTAGTGTGAAGCTAACTTTTCAGTTCCACAGGTAGGCCAACAGAGGCCCCAGGAGGGAAGGGACTCCCCTAGGCTCTCCAACAAGACAAACTAGGGTTGGGTGCCACTCTTATTACAGAATCCTCATGATAGAGTTCTCCATTCTCCCGAGCCAAAGGAGGGTAGAAGGCTGGCTGCTCATATCCTGTGAGAGCAGCTCCTCTGGACTCCTCTCGAGGCCCTCAGACAAAGGGGGTCCACCTAGTATGCTGGGGTGCATAAATCCTGTTCTTGGGGGAAAGAGAAGAGGTCCAGGCCTCGGGAAATTGGGCAGGAACTAGTGGCCCTGGAATCAGAATTTCCTAGGTGATAGGGCTTTGGGGGGGGGGGGGGGCTTTGGAGAAAAATTTCTTTCATGAGTCCAGAACTCACATAACTAGGGTTGCTAGACTTAGCAAATTAATTTTATCTGGCAACCTACACATACCCCAGCATGCTCAGTCTCTCTCACATCACAGAAACTCTATACTGTCTACCACACAACTCCAACCCAGCTCCGTTCTGCTCGTGTCTAAGCAAATGGAGAGAAAAGCAAGACTGGCACTCTCCTCGTTCATCTCCCCTTCTAAATGTCTTCATTTCTAACATGCCAAATGCAAATAAATAAGTAGCTTCCTTCCTTGCCGGAGCTCTCCTGGTTCCCCAGGCTCCAGTCCCCTGCCCAGCTTCAGGAAAGACTGGCTGAGGCATTTGCTTTCCCAGATATCCTGGTTCTAATGCTACAAGCAGAGCAGCTGCAGCTGCTGGCCCCTGCCTCTGCCTGGCCCTGCTCCTCAGGATGGATGCTGGGACTCAGATTGGGGAAAGGGAACCCATCCTCTTCCCCACCTCTGCGAAGTGGGAGTGGTGAATGATCTTAAGGAATCATCACGCAGGTCCTTCAAACACACACACACACACACACACACACACACACACACACAAAACAAGGCCCAGTAGATCACATGACTTTCCAGGCTTTTGAAGGCTCCCAGTTGCCCAGTTAGGTTGGACCCAGGTGTCTGGCCTCCCAGCCCAGACCTGATCTGTTTACCCAAATGGCTGCTTAGCCCCTGGCCAGGCTCCACTCTTGCCAGAGGTAAGGCTTTCTGGGAGCTTCTCATGCCTTCTAATGGGCCTGTTTGTTTTGGACAATGCACTGGGGGCTGGGAGAAGGGCCACCTGGGATTGGAGATTCCTTTTCTTTCTGCCCTTCTCCCCGGGCTCCAGCCCTTCCTGCTGTGTGAGCCCTGTGCAAGCCTGTCACTCCCACCTGGAAAACTCGGGTGCTTTTCCAGAAGGTTGGGTTCCAGCACCCATGCCTGCAGCCTCAGAGAAGCAGGGGTGACAGGGCTTGTGCCCAGCCTCTTTCTTCGTCTGCTTCACTATTTGGCCACTTCTCGTGAGCAGCCCAGAAAGGACTGGGAGGAAGCATTTGCTGGAGGCGGGGGTGTGGGTGTCCTTTTGGCAGTGTTCTATGTAAAATGTTCTAAAACTTGGAGCGGTTGTTATGTGTTTGTTGAGATGTGTTGCTATCAGTGGCATCTCTCCCCATAGGGCTTCTTCCTCCCCTCCTTGTGGTCCATGTAGACATCCTCTTAGAGCTGGGGGGCAGGGGGACAGGAGTCTTTCCTGATTATGAGAATATAATTAAGTCAATCGTGAGACTGGCGAAAAGTGGCGCTGAGCGACCTAGAGGAGACCTGGTGGCTGCATTGCCCTCAGTCTTTCCTGGGTTGAGTTCCGTGAGCACGGAAATCCACCCCTTAGTGTGACCTGGCTGCAAACCGCGGCCTTAGCTGGACAAGGGGACAGACACGACATCTGCACACTTCTCTCATTTTTTTCACAAACCTGGCCGGCCTGGGGCAAGTGGCGAGACTGGCCGAAGGCACCCTCTTCCCGTCCTTCCACCCCGCTGCAGCTCTGGAACGAGATGGCATCTGGGCGAAATTGGTACATCTTTTGACCCCAGATCTCCGCCTGCTCCGAAGTGATGGTGCCCCCCTTTCTCTCCCCCCCCCCCCCCCCCCCGCCCTGGCTAGGAGGCAGGAGACTCCACATCTGCAGGGCGAGCCTTAGGCGGCGGGGCTCCCTACACACGGGAGCGGGGCTCAGATCGGGGTTCTAGGAGAGGCCTGGCTCTCCGCAAGCACAGCACTAACCGGGCCTCCATCGTATGCGCCTTCGCCGCTGAAACCCACCTGCCCACCCCCAGGCTCCCCCACACCTGTGTATCCTCCACTTCTAGAAGGAAAAGTCTCCTTCCGTTATGCCTGACCTCAGTCCCCTCCCAGCCCCACCTATCCTGGGAAGACCAGGGTGAGCAGCGGGACCTATTGACTTCGTTCGTGGGAAGAGGGTTGCGCACTCAGGAGACGGTAAGAATAGCATGGCTCCCAAATCCGCAGCGACCAGGGTAGGGCAGGTTCCACCTGCTGTGAGACCTGCAAGGGAGTGGGGGCGCTCCCAGGTGTGTGGGAGCTAGTGCCCCTATGTCAGAGTGTGTGCTGGGTCAGAGGGATCAGAAGGTCTGTGTTTCTGTCCGCGTGTGAGTTGTTTGTTGGGGTTGGTGTGCCCCTCCGGGCAACAGTGGCTCTGGGTGCCCCACTGTTTCCCAGAGCAACCAGCGCCTGTGCTGAGTCCTCCCTCCGGAACGCGCGATCTGTGCGGGAGACTGCCCTGGAGGGCTCGCCTTTAACCCCAGAGCTTGAAGCAGCGGCGTGACTTGGTGCGGGGACTGCAAACCCACTCCGAGCCGAGCCCGCAGGGAGACTCTGGCAGGGAAGGACACGTGAGAGGGTGTGAGCTTGGATAGGGGTCTGGTGCGAGATATTTGCTTCCCAGATATTTTAGTATACGATGCGTACAGAGACTAGTACGCTGTGAACAGCCAGGCCGACTGCAGCGGCGGCCTTCTTCCCACCAATTACATGCTGCCTGCTGGAGCAGCAAACCTCAGAACCCTTCGCCCCTCCGGAGCCCTGAACTGGGGCCGGGCAGGAGGGAGAAGGATTCAGAGCTCTCCGAACTTGGGCCTTTATTTCACACGCGCACACGCCCACTTAGCCTTTCCGATTCCGAAGCAGAAATGGAGCCCGTAAAGCTCCTCTGGCCAGGTGCCCGATACCTCGGGAGCGGACCCACTAGCAGAACCAGGAACCGGCGGGAGCCCTGGCCTGGCAGATGCTGATTGTGGATTCCTGGGCAACAGCGCCCTCTGGAGGAGCCGCGCATCCACGCAGTCAGAAACTGAACGCCGAGATCCCTCCCCTTCCCCATCTCACCCCTTCAGCACAGTCATTCAGGAACTCATAACCTCCGTCCGGACCCCCTTCTTTTTTTTTTTTTTTTTTTTTGTGCAGGCTTACTTCCTTTCCCAATCTGTACCTGTACCTCAGAACCCTGCTCAAATCCCGCCTCTTCCAGAAGGAAGCCTTCTCCAGAGCCCAGCTATCTTTTCCCTTTCCTGCTCTAAAGCCTGAACCCTCCATTCCAGCACTGCACAGCAGATCTGTTTCCAACCTCGCCTTTCTCAAAAAAGACTGTTAATTCATCCATTCCACTCACCCTTTACATGGGCGTGCTGTAGTTCTCCTCTCCCTCCCAGTAAAAATAAGACTGAAGTTTATGTCCACTCCACTCATACCTGATTTGCTCTTTCTCTCCTCTTCACCTTTGCACTCTGCTCACTCCTAATTCTTTGTCCATTTAAAATGTCAAGCTTTGCTGAAGCCGGTTTGGCTCAGTGGTAGAGCGTTGGTCTGCGGACTGAAAGGTCCCAAGTTTCTATTCCGGTCAAGGGCATGTACATTGGTTGCGGGCACATCCCCGGTAGGGGGTGTGCAAGAGGCAGCTGGTCGATGTTTCTCTCTCATCGACGCTTCTAGCTCTCTATCTCTCTCCCTTCCTCTCTGTAAAAAAATCAATAAATATATTTTTAAAAAATAAAATGTCAAGCTTTATGCACGTCTTTCCCCCAACAGCACCCCACACTTAACTCACTCTGTTGTCATGATTTGGTTTCCAGTCTGTCTCCCTCTATCCACTGTAAGCTTCTTGAAAACAGACATTATATTGTTTCCATCTTCATCTTTCCTCCTCCACAAAATTGGGATAAGAATTGTACCTACCACATTGAGTTGTGAGGATTAAATGAGATAATGCATATAAAACACTTAGCCCAGCACCTGGTACTTTGAAAGAGCTCAATTAATATTTCTTGTCAATATCATCATTATTAATCACTCTACCGTCTGCAAGGGTAAAACCTAACACATAGTAGATACTCAATTAATGTTACATATGTGACTCAGTGTTACCTATGTGACTAGTTATTAGATAATGTTAGATATATGAAGGAATGGGGAACATATCTCTTCCTCAGGTCTGAGACTCACCAGAAAGCTAGCTTACGTCACCAATGGAAATATGTGCTCTGAGAACAGGCATTGCTTCTGTTCTGAAGGGAGGGAAACCTATCTCCCTATCAGAGAGTTTTTCCGTGGTCCCTGATTCCAGCAATCATTGAATATCTATGTGCTTTCTGCCTCAGTTTCCTTCTTCAAAATGACAAACTTCCAGTTATAAATTAAGTCATGGGGATGTAATGTACAGCATAGGGAATAAGCATCGATATCATTTGTAATAACTATACAGTGACTGATGGTTGTTAGACTTGTTGTGATCACTCTATAAGGTATATAAATGTTGAATCACTATGTTGCACACCTGAAACTAATATAATACTATATTTCAATTATAATTTAAAAATAAAATAAAAATTTTAAAATAAAATGGTTGTGACTAATTATACCAGCCAAACCCTGCCTTCCTGTGCAACCTCTGACAACCACTATCCCTTCCAGAGTCCTCAGTTTCCATATCCAATCTGTGAGAAGTACATCCCTTGTTCTGGACAGTCTGGCTCCTGAATCAGGGCTCTTAAATACTGTGCCCTACTCACAATTCCAAGTGGGAGCAATTGTCATTCACAGCAATGACAATAATCATGCTTCTGCACCGCCTTGCCCTGTCCAGGCTCCTGGTCATCCTAGCCTGGGTCAGCCCCAAAGGGCACCACCTGCTACATGAACTGACATCACAGGTGCAGGCCAATGCAGAGCTTCCCAGGCTTCTGAGGATCTTGTTTGCATCCATGGAGTTTGGCTCCCCCTTAGTCATGTGCGTGCCTCTCACAGGGGGCTCTGCTTGATGGTCCCTCCTTCCTTCCTCCCACAAAGCTGGAGCCACTCCGATCTGGGGGGTTAGAGACAATGAAATGGGAAATCTGAGGCCAGAGAGGAGCAAATCTTAGAACATGATCCTAGGATCAGAAGAAGGAAGTCACAATTGGGGTCCATATGGGAAGAGTAAAAAGGGGGAGATGGTAGCATCTGAGAGGAGGCCTGGAGGCCTGATGGTGGAGATCCAAAGATCTAGCTCCTTACACCTGCCACTGGCGCCCAGGCCTTGGAAGTAGAAGGGAAAAGGAGCCGTCACCCTGGACAAGGCACAGACCCCACTTAGGATGGAGGTGGCAAGTGCCTAGGCTTCCCAGACCCAGAGGCCAAAACACCTGGGAGGAGCCTGGGGAGGCACTGATCGGAAGGCCACTTGAGAGGAGGGCAGTGAGGTTTGAAAAGATGAAATTCTGAGCCCAGTCTCCAGGGTCCCTTTGGGAAATAAATAAAAGAGGACAGCTGCCCAAAAAGCCAGGATGACACACAGGGAGCTTGGTGCCTGGCAAGGACTGTGTGGAAATGCACATTAGGAATTTTCCTGCAGATCTACCTGCACACATAATGTATGCACAAGGTCTCGCTGCAGCTGGTTTGGGAATGCCAAAGTGTTGTAAACAATGTAAGTGTCTATCAGTAGGGGGCTGGTTAAATAATGGCACATCTACTACTAGTATATAAGGGGTCAGTATGCTGTGTAAAACAGAATAAAGAAGTTCTTTATGTATTGATGTGGAAAGAGCTCCAAGACTTATTGTTGAGTGGGGGGAGGAAATCGAGATGTATAACATTGTTAACTTATGTTTTCAGTTGTGTGTGTGTGTGTGTGTGTGTGTTTAAAGGAGAAGATAATGTATATTTGTTTAGGTTTATATATGCAAGAGAAATAGAAGCTTGACTTAAAAACCATGCACCTCTGAGTCATCAGCTGAGAAGGGGGACACAATCCAGGAGCTTGGCGAGAGTTGCTGTGAATTGCTGTGGACACAGAAAAGAAAGGCCTTGCCTAAGTGTTTGACCAGGGACTAGACCTCAGATCTCCCGACTCCAGCCCAGCACACTTTCCTCTACTTCCTTCTTTTTTTTTTTTTTTTAAAATATATTTTATTGATTTTTTACAGAGAGGAAGGGAGAGAGATAGAGAGCTAGAAACGTCGATGAGAGAGAAACATCGACCAGCTGCCTCTTGCACACCCCCTACCGGGGATGTGCCCGCAACCAATGTACATGCCCTTGACTGGAATCGAACCTGGGACCTTTCAGTCCGCAGACCGACGCTCTACCACTGAGCCAAACCGGCTTCGGCTCTACTTCCTTCTTATAGAGTGGATCTCCACACCTAGGACCACCCTCCCCACCCCTTTTCCCAACCCACTACAGGGGAAGGTTACCAAAGGCTTCCAAGAAGAATGGGAGGGGGGAATCTGGGAGGGCTTCCCGGAGAAGGTGGAAAAATGCAGCCGTTTTCCTCTCACACACCAAACATTTGGGTTCCCACTGGAACAAGTGCCTTTCAACCACCAGAAGCCACCCCTAGCCCCAACCAAATACCATTCAAATGGATCCTGGCTTCATTCCACTGATTTCCTTATCAAATCAGGTTCATACAAGGTGGCCAATCGGTGGCGCTTGTCTCCACAAAATTGTTGAAGGGCAGGAAGGGAGGACAAGGGTACAGGGAAAGGGGAGGGAGAGGGGAAGCATGTGAGCGGGAGGGAGAGGAAAACTGAAAGCAAAAGGAAACCAAAACTTGTCACTTGGTTTGGAAATGTACCTTTCCAGATCCAAACTGTGGGTGTGAGTGGTTGGGGAATATTGGAGTGATCTGAGGAACTTTTTTGGTACCTGGAGCTCTCCCTCCAAGTTCCTACCTCTCTGGCCTCTTCCTCCGAGAAGGAGAATGACTGGAGTCAGGCGGACCTGGATCAAGTTCTGAGTCAGTCCTTTTGCCGCTTGACCTGGTAAGTCACTTAGGCTTTATGAGCCCCAATTTCATTATCTATAAAATTGAGTTAACATTTCTATGCTCCCCTGCAGTCCAGGACAAACTGTGTTTGATCATGCCTTTTTGTAATGTACCACCAGAATCAATTTGCTGATGTTGAATCTTCTTGTACATGTGAGGCTGGCTAGATTTTGTTTGCTCAACCCTCTATCAGGTTTCGATAATGTAATTAAGTAGATAGAATTGGGATGACTTTTATTTTTCTGGGTTCTGCAACTGATTGTTTTCCTGCTTTTGGACATCTGCTTTTCTCTATCACCACTGCTACCTCCACCAAGCCACTGTCCTTTCCTGCTTTAATACTGCAGTGGCCTTTTAATTGGTCTTCCCACCCTACCCCAGATCCCCTTTAATAGGTATGTATTTGAAGCTATGAAATTTCCTCTGAGCACCTCCTACAGATTTAAACATGTACTGTTCTCACCTTTATTAATTTATAAATAGCCTATAATTTCAACTTTTCTCTAACTTAAGAGTTGTTTTGATAAGAAGTGTTTTTAAAAATTTCAAGGGCTTAGTTTAAAATGTGGTCCAAGAATGTATTCTTATACACGAAGGAATTTACGAACATGCTCAAATGTTGTGTATTCATTGCAATAAAAATCTTAAAGCACATTCACATAAGCCCATTCTGGATCACTTACGTGACCTCCTGATATCATAAATATCAGAGATCAGATATTTGGAGTCCTCATTAGCATTTGTTATCAAGTAGTGCTACTTTAATCTTGAGATAAAGAAACACACACACACACACACACACACACACAATGTGGAATTAAGTAACTGCTGTGTTTAGGCGAGTTGATGGCATGACTTGCAACCTGAAGGAGTTTGGGCAGTTCATTCAAAAGAAAAAAAAAATGTTGGATGAATTTATTCATCACATGGCTTCAGGCACACCAAACTCAGAAGAAGACCTGAGATGGAGCAGTAAGGGTCACATTCAAGAGGCAAGTGATTTGGTTTCAGTAAAACAATATTTTATATCTTTTTTTTTATATAGAATTTGGCAAAGGTGTATTTCTTTTCTTTTTTTAAATATATTTTATTGATTTCTTACAGAGAGGAAGGGAGAGAGATAGAGAGCTAGAAACGTCGATGAGAGAGAAACATCGACCAGCTGCCTCTTGCACACCCCCTACTGGGGATGTGCCCCCAACCAAGGTACATGCCCTTGACCGACCAGCTGCCTCTTGCACACCCCCTACTGGGGATGTGCCCTCAACCAAGGTACATGCCCTTGACCGGAGTCGAACCTGGGACCTTTCAGTCCGCAGACCGACGCTCTACCACTGAGCTAAACAGGCTTCGGCAATATTTTATATCTTATTAACACTATGAATTTGAATGTTTATTTTGTAGCTGTTTGCATTTAATTTATAAATATTCTGTTTTATAGTTGCATATAAGTCTAAGGATTTTATATCTGCCCATAATAAATGACATTACAATTTTTAAAAGCTAAGGTCAATACTTGAGGTCACCAGAATTTTTTTCATTTAAAAGGAGACTGCTTTAGCCCCAGTATCTTGCTAAATTGTCCTCCACCCCCACCTCATACTTCTAGGATCTCCCAAAGGGGTACTTCACACGGGCTTAGAACCGACCCACAGACTATCACACTATCGTGAGGAGTTCACATTGCTTGTTTGCCTTCTGCCTTCCAGGTGAAGCCCATTGCCTGAAGGAGTCTCTCAGTTGTTATGCTTCCCGTGTCCCTGCCAAGGGCGTCACTGTCCTGTGTACTCAGTTTTCCATGTGTAGGGTGATCTTGACCTTGCTCCAGCAGGCCCTCTAACCAGCTCAGCACCATCCTGTGCCAAAACCATCCTTCCTGTGCTCCAACCCCCCCATATCAGAAAGCAACCCCCTCAGCTCATTTACTCCTATGAAGAACTCAGAACCATCATTCCCCTGCCTTCATCCTCTAACCCAGTGTTTCCCAAACTTTTGACATATGTGTACCCCTTCTATAATTTTCGTAACTCTGAGTACCCCTCGTACTCATGAGAACGTAGAATTAGGCGCAGCTAAGCACGGTGCAGTGCATATCCCCACCAAACTCCGGTGCAACACGTACCCCCACCAAACTCTTCCCGTACCCCTGGGGGTATGCGTACCGCACTTTGGGAAACACTGCTCTAACCAAAACATGCACCCCTCATTTCCATAACACGGAGCCACCTTCTTCACCTTCCTAGGTTAGTGCACACTGAACCCAGAAACAACTTCCCATTCTCCTCTTTCTTAGCCCCCACTCCCACAGAATAGAAGGCTACAAAAACACAGCTTTAACTCGACCATTTCATTGTCAAAGTGCACACTTAGCTTTCTCATGCTAAATTAATCATCGTAATTTCAGATGTGCAAAATTTCCCCCCAAATTGACCTTGACTGAAACAAAGAAACCAGCGAAAAGAAAGATATGGAATTCAAGAAGCAGAGAATCCAACACAGGATAGCAATGGAGGGAATTCCAAGGAAAACAGTGAAGGGAAACAGGGCCACATCTGTGCAGCAGACATGGAGAGCAATCAGCCCCGGCTAGAGCTGGAGGACAGAGGGCGAGGGGGGAGGTGCCCCCAGGAACAGAAAACACAGCAACCCAAAGCAATGATAGATCTCCCAATAAGTTTGACCTCATGAAAATTAGGGAAGATTTGGCTACGGGTGAAAGAAAGATAAGTAAATGAAAAAAAATAAGGCACTGGACTCCAGGAAAAATGAAAAGCTACACTCTCCCTCCAAAAGGAGTTGTAGTCATGGTACACCAGCAGCTATCAGAGAACAATATTTATATAGCAATAATATGTGAATTATTACTTTAACCAAAAGTTGGTGATTTGGGTGGGAATGAGAAGGGATAGGGATTTCAGAGGTAAATGACAATCAATCATAATAGGAAGTTAATCATTGCTGTTGTGAGAGAGTAGTATAAGCATGGAAATACAGAAGTGTATTCAGAAAGAGACAGACATGAATTGAAAGTAGATAGTTCTAGGGTACAATACAGGTTCCTGAAAATTGGGCTAGGCACCATTAAAAACCTTGTCATTGCTTTTTGGACTGTTACTTTATATGCTTGTTTCAATTCAATAAAAGCAAGAATTAAGTGTTAAAAACTGTGTCTTCAGATTAAAGATGACTTCTAAGTTTCTACAAATATGAAGGGGTAGTCACTTAACATTTCTCAAAGTTCCATTCACATTATCCCCCCCCAAAAAAAAAAGAGGGGGTGAGGAGAAAGGAGAGAAAAATAAGACTTCCATATTGCAATCTTGCTTCTAGATAAGTGTTTAGTGCTACAATCCAATTGGGTCCCCTCCCTGCAGCAGGGAGCTTTTCTGTAATAAAATTTTGCTTTCACTCAAAAAAGAAGAAAAAGTGCTTTGTAAAGACAGAATTGGAATAGAGCTTTGTTTTGTATTTTCAACATCTACCCAAGTGTCCCAAATCTTAGGGCACTCTATGACGCAGAGGTTTCCAGATAATAAACTTTGATGGCATCATCAGTCTCGTATTTGTATCTGTATGGGCCCAGCGCAGGGCCTGGCACACTGTGAGCCCTCTATGCTATTAAATGGAAGAAGATTAAAGAGGCATTTCAAAATAAAATCTTTCTTACTTTCCAGTTCAGCAGTGACCCTTCTAGCATTTCCATGCAGACACTTGCCACCTCCTTCTCGCTGTGCCAAGATCCCAGGGACAGAGACCTTCAGGGCCATGATGGCAAGAATGAAATTCAGAGCTCAAGAAGTACTTCCTGGCTTCAGCAGAGTGAAGAGGAACTTCTCCTTCCCTGGGAACTTCATGGATTTGGAAGGAATTTATCAAGAGGTGCTTTGAGGCAGGAGGAGAGCTATAACACCATTTGGAGCAGAAAACGTTTGCATTTTGATCTTTGTGGAGCTAGACTCCTTAGAGAACCAGGTTGAATCTTTGCTACTGCTGGGTCCCAAGGAGGGGCAGTTTTCTCATTGGACAAATGGGGAAGTGGCCTTCAACTTCACCTCTTTTGAAGGTCACTGTGAGGACTGCAAGTGAGAATGGAAAGTGCCAGAGTACTGTCAACCCATTCATTATTCAGTAAGTCAGGCACAATAGACACTAGGGATTCATTCAGTGGGCCATTCAACAAATACTAAGTGAAGAGCTGCTGTGTATCAGGCAAATGCGATCTGACTCTTGCTCAAAAGGGTTAATAGCTGGGGAGGGAGTCTAGCCAGGGTGTTTCATGCCAGACTGGGCAGATCTATTGTCCTATCTCTAAAGACCGTCTTCCCTACCTCACATTTCCTGCACCTTTCTCCTCCATGAGCTGCCACTTTCCACCCTCACCCTTTATCACCACCCCAGAGGTTTAAACTCTTGTATCTAAGAGAGAGGCATCAATCAGGCTTGTGCAACATGCAAATCACATTCATTCTGGACTCAACGCACACTGATCCCTTCCCACCTTTTCCTACACCTAATCCAGACACTTCTAAACTGGGAGCCCTGAGGCAGAGGAGCTTGGGAAAGCCTGGTGCTCAGCAGTTGGGTCAGCATGTTAGAGTAGGGCAGGGTCAAAGGCCAACTCCTGCAGCAACCCCAGGGTCTCTGTTCAGTGCTGCCCTGTCTGTGATGCTGGGACAGTCCTGAAACAGTTCAGGTCCCTGTTGCTCCAGCTCCCAATGTAGCAAAGGATATAGTAAGACAAGGGCCATAGCTGATGGTGCAAGGCTCAGCTCCAGAAGTGTGGAGGAGGGTGTGGTTCTGCAGCCTGGTCCTACTCTTTAAATAGGGAGCTTTTAAAACTGAGCCTCCACAGTGGATAGAGTGTCAGCCTGCAGACTGAAGGGTCCCGGTTCGATTTCGGTCAAGGGCATGTACCTTGGTTGCTTGCGGCACATCCCCAGTAGAGGGCGTCCAAGAGGCAGCAGCTGATCGATGACTCTAATCGAGATTTCTAACTCTCTCGCCCTCTCTGTAAAAAATCAATAATATATATATATATATATATATATATATATATATATATATATATATATATATATATATATATTTTTTTTTTTAAACTGAGCCTCCAGCCGGGACCGGTTTGGCTCAGTGGATAGAGCATCGGCCTGTGGACTGAAAGGACCCGGTTCGATTCCAGGCAAGGGCATGTACCTGGTTGCGGGCACATCCCCAGTAGGGGATGTGCAAGAGGCAGCTGATCGATGATTCTCTCTCATCGATGTTTCTAACTCTCTATCCCTTTCTCTTCCTCTCTGTGAATAAATCAATAAAATATATTAAAAAAAAAACAAACAAACAAAAAAAAAAACTGAGCCTCCAGCCTTGGCCCAGTGTATTTTCTCCAGAATACTGTGCACACTAATCACCAGTAAACTTCGATAAGATGCAGAATCTGATGACTCAGTGGGTCTGAAGTGGAGCCTGAGATTCTGCATTCCTAACAAGGTGATGCATTTCATTCCAGGAGCTGGCGAAGGGCCGGGGACTACACTTGGAGTCCAAGGCTATGGAACACTTATCTCATTTCTCTGAGGAGCGGTTGGTAATGTCTCTTCCCCAGCCGTCCCTAAGCACCAGGAGGCAGGGGTCTGCCCATTTGTTTAGTGATGTATTTACTCCCAAAACCTAGCGCATTCTGTAAGTACATACTTGGAGAAGTGGCCAATGCTCCCTTATCCATGGGAGCTGGGAGTCATCACCCAGCAGACGAACCCACTGGCCCAAATACACTCATGTGCACACCCATCTCATCTCTACCAGCCTCTGGGATGCAACAGGTGATGGCATTCACTAGGCCTACTATGTGCACAGCTGTGGTTCATCGCATCCTAATCCCACTGCATGAACTGCTGTCTGATGCTTCCCCAGGGGCTCACACTATAGGAACAACCAAAGATCCAAAACAAAGCCCACCCACTCTCTCCCCAGGCCACTCTCCCAAGTCACCAGCCAGCACACCAAGCCCAGACAAAGATTTCTTCTTTCTTTTTAATCAAATCAGCTTTAATTAAAAAAAATAATAACCTAATGAGCCAACCCTAAATCTTCCAGATGGTGGGCAGCCCACTAAGTGCCCCTTCAGTCGGGAGCCCCGTGGAGCCGCTGGTCTGAGAAATCTCCAATAACTGTCCTGGGGCCTGGGACAGTGCAGCCAGATGTGTGTGTGTGTAAGAAACCGAAGACAGACAGGTAAGTGGGGTTGGGGCTCAAACTTGTGGGAAATGAAGGGAAGAGAACGAGGGAGTCGTGAACACAGGCGTCTGACCCCTAAGGTGTTGTAAGAACACATTAGAGGGAAGGTTGAAGTAAGGAGTCTGTCCGTGATCCCGGCGGCTTGACACAGAAAGCCTGGCTTCCGAAGGCTTGATCTTCGGCGGAGGAGGGGGAGGGGGGGTGAGGACACACACACACACACACACACACACACACACACACACGGGACGGGACCTGGCGTGGAGGCTTTTGGGTGGTGACTGGGCGCGGGGACATGGGATCACCAATGGTACTGGGGAAGCGCGCAGGTGGGGGCCCACCGGGGAAGGAGAAACGAGGGGCTCACACAGTGGGGGGAGGGAGGGTTCAGTCCGGTGGAGAGAAGGTGGGATTCTCCCCAATGAAAGAGGTAACAGGTGTGCTCAGTCCAAGAGGCAGGGGGTTCTCCAGGCGGCCGCTGCCTGCGAGGCAGGGCTCACAGGTAGCGCTCCAGCCCCGGCAGGTAGCCCGGCGGCCGCAGGTAGGCCTCCCCGGGGCCCAGCGGGCCAAGCGAGCCCAGCACTCCCGGCGGCGCGGCCAAGGACAGCAGCGGCTCGGCGGGGCGCGGGGGCAGCGCCGGGCGGTCGGGCGCGTAGAGCGGCGGGAAGGCGGCGGCGCAGGGCGGGAAGGCGGCGTCGGGCGCGGCGCAGCAGGGCGGCTCCGGGGCGCCCAGCACCCCCAGCTCTGGTGGCAGGTCCCCCAGGCCCCCCAGGCTGTCCGCGCCGAAGGGGCCGGGCGGGAAGGGCGCGCAGGGGCCGGGCGGCGCGGCGGGCGCGGGCGGCAGGGGCGCGGGCGGCTCGGCGCGCTTGAAGCGCTGGCGGCGCCGCAGGAAGCTGCCGTGGTCGAACATGTGCGCGGCCGCCGGGTCCAGCGTCCAGTAGTTGCCCTTGCCCGGGTTGCCCGGCTCGCGGGGCACCTTGACGAAGCAGTCGTTGAGCGTGAGGTTGTGGCGGATGCTGTTCTGCCACTTGCGCGGGCTGTCGCGGTAGAAGGCGAAGCGCTCGCTGATGAAGCGGTAGATGGCGGCCAGCGGGAGGCGGCGGCCCGGGGCGTGCGCCAGCGCCATGGCGATCAGCGCGATGTACGAGTAGGGCGGCTTCCCGCGCTGCAGGGGCCGCCGCCGCCGCCGCCCCCCGGGGCCCGGGCCCGGCGCGGGCTCCGGCTCCGGCTCCCCGCGGCCCGCGGGCGCCTCTTCGGGCTCCGGCCCGGGCTCGGCTCCGGCGAGCGGAGGAGGCGAAGGCGGCGGCGGCCCTGACGGCACGACCGAGGGCAGGGCCGGGAATCCCGGGAAGGAGGCTGGGGGCTCCATGTCGCTGCGCCCGGTCCTGGGGAGGCCGCGGCCCTGCCAGCCCGCGCTGTGCTGCTCCCGCAGAGGGGCCGCCGACCCGCCTTATATGACCCGGCGCCCCTCCCCGCCCCCATCCAGGCAGAAGGCTCGGACCTTCCCCACTGCCCGGCGCCTCCCCCTACTTTGCTTTCCCAGGCCCCTCGCCGCGCTCCCAGTCCCCAGCCCTACATCCCCCCCCCCCCCCCCTTGGTCTCCTCCCTTCGGGTCATCTTTTTCCAGACCCCGCCTCACCCCTTTCCCATCTCCATGGAGTCAGTCCAACCGAATTCATCCATTCATCAGCTTCCTTTCCCCTAAGATCTCCCTCACCCTCCTCCCTTAGGGGTCAATGCTAATCAGAAATCCACCCAATCGCCCTGGGCCGCTCCCCATTGTGGTTCTCCCCGCTGAGTCCTGCTTCCTCCCACCTGGGGCAGAGATGAGAGCCACCAGGGCCTCCGGGCCAGCCTTCAACACCCTAACCTGTGTTGGCCAGGGAAGCGGCAGGCCCACCTCAGACATTAGGCAATGGGGAAGCATAGAGGGAGGAGGCTGGCTTTGTCTTGGGGGTTCCACGAACACCATCACCTCTCTGTCCTGTCTCCCCCATAACCCTGTCCCATCCAGGACACTTGTGAGCATTCTTTGAAAAGTAGCAAGAGACTGCTTTAAATCAAGAGCCCCGAAAACCCTTAACTTGGAGTTGCCTTTCTGGCTTCCCCTTCTCCATGTCCCTTCTGCTCTAGAAAAAGGCTCCCGGGCACACACACGCACTTCACACACACACACACACACACACACACACACACACACACACACACACAGTAGGCCAACTGGGAAGATGCACAGAACACAGGCCTGCCAAGGAACAGGTACTGGCCAGAGAGAGACCCCCAATGCTTCCCCAGATTGGAGGTCTGAAAGAGCTGCTTACTGGTACACAGAAATGCTACACTCACATCTCAGTGGGCTGGGGGGCGGGGCAGGCAGGGATCTTAGCAGTTTTTAATAAATACTCACTCTGGGAAGTACCACCCACCATCACCATCCAGAGGTGATGCTACCCTGAGCCTAGTTCAGGAAACCTTTTCTCAAGTGACAGGAGAGCCAGCAGGGCTTGGAGGAAACCAAAGGATACAGGAGCTTTGTCTTAAAAGGCTATCTTTGGTTCAGGCAAGATCAAGGGAGCAGGGCTGGGGGTAGGACAGGCAAGTGGCATTCCCAAGGCCTCAATTTAAGGGGGCACTCACTCTCAGGCTGATGCAAGTGCAGGGTCAGTACTTGTGAACCAGGGCCTCCTTAAATTTGGGCCCCTAGGTGCCTCACCCCAGTTTTGGCCTGATGTGGAATGCCCCTGGGTACAGAAGGCCTATAGCCGAGGGCTTCAAAATCCACAATAAGACTTAAGGGCCGACCTCTCAGTTCCAGTCTCAGCTGATAATGGAACCGCCATCATAACTGAGCATTTTGTAAGTGCTAAACTTACAAAATGCTCACTGAAGTGTGAACACTTTGTGCTATAGGCAGTCATTCCTGTTTTGCAGATGAGGAAACTAAGGCTCTGAGAGGCTGAGGGACTTACCTGACTTCACACAGCTAGTAGCAAAGCTGGAATTAAACCCAGAGCTCAGAGCACCAGCACCATGACTTCTAAGAACATATTTTAAAGCTGGGATTGCAGAAATAATTTACTATAGAGTTCTTCCAGCCCTCACAACGTCAGCTGCAAAATATGCTTAGGTCAGCATATTCCAAGTAGTCACTGCACATCACTCTCAACCTAGCATACCACCAACCTGCTCCCCTTCCTATATTCCAGATTTCACAAATGGGCCCCTTTCCCCTCACCACCCAGATCGGAAATACAGGCATCACTTTGGGCTCTTCCCTCCCCCATCACTCCCACACCCAAGCAATCTGCAAGTCCTGTCAATTCCACATGGGATTCCAAATCCACCCCTCCTTCATTTCTCCTGCCTCAGCTTAGCCTCATCATTCACTGAGCATGTGTACCAGGCCCTTTGCCAGCACTCAGGGAAGACAGAGATGACGAGACTCGCAGTCTGGTGGGGAGAGAGAAACAGACAATCTAGGCCAGTGTTTCCCAAACTTCTCTCATGATGAGAATCACCTGGTGGAGTTGTTAAAACACAGATTCCTGAATCCCAACTAAGAAGTGCTAAACTAGAATTTTTGGGAACATATAGGTATAATTGCATACCTAACTTAGTGCTCTGTATATAAAATCTGTCTTAGAGCACTAGTTAAGTATACAATTTTACCTATATGTTTCCAAAAATTCTAGTTTAGCACTTCTTAGTTGGGATTCAGGAATCTGTGTTTTAACAACTCCACCAGGTGATTCTCATCATGAGAGAAGTTTGGGAAACACTGATCTAGGCTATGAGAGAGGTGGGTGCAGGGGGTAGCGAGAACTGTAGAAGTAGAGGAAGGAGATGACACTGGGAGATCTAAAGACAATCCCTCCACCCCACAGCAATGAAAAGTCAGCCGGTTTTATACATAAATGGGTCTCACCTCATGCCTTCTCCCCCTGGCATTCCACTGCCTGAGCAGAGGCCACACAAAACACAAGACAGTGCTGTCCCACAAACAGCTTGCCAAAGCAGGCAGACAAGCAACTGCAGCAATGGGATCCTGCCCCCGGGGCTGAGTGACCTGGGGCCAGTTGCTCATTGGAGCCTCAGGAGAGACAGTAACAAACCCTCAGCATTATTTTGAGGTTTAAATGAGACCGGGGATGAAAGGGCCTGGCCCACACTGGCACTTGGTAACAGGAGATCCAGAATTCAACCAGGAGGGGAAGGAGAGAGGCAGAGCCAGAGAAGTCATTGCCAAGCCTGGGTTTTTCAACCAGGTGTGGCATAATGATGCCGTTAGACTCAGGAATAGACCAAGAGCTACCATCTTTCCCACCTTCCCTAGGTCTGAATCCAGTCCCATCTGAAGCTCCCTACCACAGCCTCTGTCTCACAACACCAAATGTGGGAGAGGGGTGGCTCTTACTATCTCCTATGGCAAACTGCAATTTCTTGTACATTCAATTTTCTGATTTATGTGCAGAGCCTGGGACATAGTATATGTTCAAGAAATGGTACTGAATGTGTGGTTGACTGCGCTAATCCTGGGGAGGGTGGGGGCAGGGAGCTGGGCCAAAGGGGTGAGAACCCAGACTTCATCAGCTCTCAGTGCCTGCATGGCCCCCTCCATTGGGCCAGTGTCAGGGTAGCCCAAGGGCTAATCCGTGTTTTCAGCGTGGCTGGGCCCTCTTTTCACGGGCCCTGGGCCGGACGGGATGTGGCTGAGCATCCGGGCATAAGATGGCCAGGGAAGGCAGCCCCTTTCTCATGGGCCCGGATTCCAGGCGGCCCAGTGTCTGAGCGGAGCCCCTGGGGCGGGAGGAACACAGTGGCCAGCCTGGGCAGTCCTTTGTCTGACCGTGCTGGGTGGATATTCGGACTGGCAGGAGGGATTAATGGCCAGGGATTGGCCCTGGGGCTGGCCTTCCCACTGCCCTTTGGAGGGCAAAGGCCCAGGTCAGGGCACATGGCATTGATGGCTCCATAGATAGGAGTGGAAATTCCCATTGTGTGCAGAGCTGTTAGAATTAGCCCCCAAGGCTCCCTGCCCCAGCCCCACCTGAACAGCGGCACCACAGCCAAGATGCACTTCCAGGCAAAGAGCAGAGGGTGGGAGCCAGAGCCTCCCAGCCAGTGTCTGGGAGAAGGGGCTTAGGCTGGAAGTCGGTTCAGGACTTTTTTTTTTTTTTAATATATTTTATTGATTTTTTACAGAGAGAAAGGGAGAAGGATAGAGAGCTAGAAACATAGATGAGAGAGAAACATCAACCAGCTGCCTCCTGCACACCCCGTACCAGGGATGTGTCCGCAACCAAGGTACATGCCCTTGACCGGAATCGAACCTAGGACCCTTCAGCCTGCAGACCGACACTCTATCCACTGAGCCAAACCGGTTTCCGCTCGGTTCAGGCCTTTACCCTGAGATTTGCAGCCCCTCTAGGAAGGCCCTATGATTTCCCCTCCTGAGTGCTGGGGAGAAAGAGCAATGTTAACCCAATAAGGCTCTAGCAGGGGTCTTCAAACTACGGCCCCGCGGGCCACATGCAGCCCCCAGGGGAGTCTGATCCTGCCCGCCAGGTTTTTTGGGCAGTGAGCGCAGCCAAGGTGTTACAGTAGGAATTAGTAGTTCATATAGTCCGGCCCTCCAGCTCTCTGAGGGACCGTGATCTGGCCCCCACTTTAAAAAGTTTGAAGACCCCTGCTCTAAGGAGCCAGCCTGAGCTGCTGCCAGACCCCATAAGGCTTTGAGACTGCTGCATAGTCATTTCTTCCTAAAAGCCCCCATCACACCGTCCACTTATCCCATAGCCCAACAGCTGCAGAAGGGGCTCGGGAAACAAAAGAAATCTCAGAGACACCCCACCCCAACCCTTGCCACCCAGAGACCCTGGGGGCTACTGCAGGACCCCTCCCTCTTTCCCCCACAACTGGAGTCAGTTTGTAGCTGACTTTATTTACCAGCCTAAGGAGCTCAGATCTTTCTAGAGACAACAGGGAGACTTTGAAAGCTCTTCAGCAGGGGAATGAGACGATCATATCCCTTGTTCAGATCAGTGTGGCAGCTGGTAGGCCAGACAGGGAAGAGGCTGGAGGCTCAGGGAGCCGAGGGGAGGGCTGAGCATGTGATGAGGTGTGAACCGAAGCTCTGGTCTGGGCACACCAGACCCTTCATTCCCATTCACTCCAGGCAGAACAGAGAGAGAACCTCCAGCCATCCATCTCAGAGAAGGGCTTAAACATCGAGTTTGACACAAGTCTAAGAACTGGTCATCATTCTCTACTCCTTTCTCTTTCTGACCACACCTCCAGTCACCAAGACCTGTCAGTTCTCAGAAGTTTCTCTCAAATCCAGTCTCTTCTCATGTTCCCTGTCTTGTTCCTTATTCAGGCCAACATCCATACTCACATAGCCAATGGCAGCCACCACCTGGCTGGGCTTGTGGCCTCCCCCTCTGATTCCTTCTCTACTCAGCAGCCACTTAAACACCTTCAGTGGCTCCCCATTATCTCAGGAGTCATAAGGAGTCATGAACAAGGCTGGCAGGCACCACACGACTGGACCTGCAGGCCCTCCTGCCTCATTTCTCACCACCCCCATGTATCCCGCTTCCCTGAACCACACAGGGTCTCTAAGGAGCTACTTTTAGCCAAAGGCCAGGTCCTCCCCAACTCTGAGCTTTAGCTAACCAAAATGAGCACAACCCATTTTGCCAGCTTCCCACACAAATACAATCTCATCTGTTTTTTCTACCAGCCCCTTGATCCCCTAAGATCTGCAGTAACAAGAAGTCCCTCTGAAAGATTGCACTTCCACATTGTCAAACAAATAACAAGCAAGTGAACAAAACCCTGAGGGTTTCCTATATAGATGCAGAAAAGGTATTCACCCTTCTCTCCCTCCACCCCCCTTCCCACTCCCCCTTTCCCCTGAGCTGCTGGTGTGCTCCTCCTTGTCCTTTGAGAACTGCTCACAGAAAACAACCACTTCATTCTTTAGAAAACATTTCCCAATTTCTCATTTCTTTCTCCTTCCCTAGGCAAAAGGCCCGCTGGCACCTCTGGCCTGAAGGTACCGAGAGATTTCAGCAGATGCTCTGGTTTGCCTCTCTCTGTGCCCAGTTCATCCTTGGGCCCTAAGCCAGGCTGCAGAGCTGCACACTTCTGAGCATCTCTTGAGCGACTGACTACCTTGCAGAATGAATAAATGAATAAATTAATGAATGTACAAACCAGCTAACGAATGCCCACATGTCTCTGAAAAGACAAAAGGAGCCTGTGCCTGATTTCCAGCTAGGAATCTGCCTCCAGCCCTTGCTGCCTCTCTGCTCAGTTCTGCAGCCCAGAGCTGAGACCCCCACCGTGCGGTCCTTGCCTTAGCAGGGCCCAGACTCAGACAATGTTGGCTCAGCCCTGAGGGTGTAATTCCAGCCGCTCCCAAACCACAGAACAGCATCTGAAGTATGTTCTGTGTCATTTGGGGCTGTCAGCGTACTGCATTCTGCCATCTACCTCTGCCTGCACTCCAGGCAATCTCAGGGCTGTTGGGCCTCCCTGCTTCTTATTTCCAGGGAGGCTGTGGGGGAGAGGCGCTGTCGGCCAGGCTGGCTGAGCCAAGGGAGCCCCGGCTGAGGAGAGTGCACTGGAACCCACTCATTTGTCGTGTGATCTTGAGCAAGTTGTAAACCCGTATGGCCATTATTAGATACATCAGCCCCTCGTGCCTGAAGAACCCTGAGAGGATCTAGGTCAGTGAATCCCAACCGACGGGCCGCTTAGCGAAAGCCAGACATCTGGAAACCACGTGGCACCCAGGGCTGTCTGTAAAAAGGATGCACAAAGTGTCTCTCACACACACAAGTATGAATGGATTTCGAATGGTTGTTGATGCTGCTGTGATTGTGAAGTGCCCACATTTCAAAACTTTGGGATGGGTTTTATTTTTAAGCCATTAGTGGATTAACCAAAAGTGCAAATACTGTTCAGAGGAGCTGAGAGAGATTTCCAATCCCATTCTTCAGCTACTGCTCTAGTCCAATATGCCTTCTTACAGTTTGGGATGTTAAGGTCCAGAAAGGGGAGGGACTTGCCTAAAGTCCCCAAGCAAGTCGGTGCAAAGCCAGAGTGGAGTGTAGGGCTTTGCCCCCTCACTCCTTGCTCTGAGCATTTATTCCGCAGTATTTCTAAGTGCCTGCTTTGTGCCCGTTACTCTCTGCTCAGCACCAGGGACCAGTGATGAAGACCAAGCACCCTGTTCTCAGGGGTTGGCATTTGTCTAGGAGGGTGTAGGTGCTCTTGAGGGACAGGAGACATTGAGCAATGCCTTTATCCTAACTGCTAAAACTGGTTATCGATGGATGGAGTCAGGAAGTGATGCGATAAGAGCCCTGTTGTATAATAGCCACTGCGTTTGCAAGGTGGACGATGGACCTGAAGGTCTTATCCATTTAGGCTGTTTTTGGCTTCAAGTAACAGAAAACCTCAACTCAGAATGAGTTAGGATGTAGGGAAGTGTATTTTCTCCTTGACAAGGAAGTCAGAGGCAGGATGTGGTTGGGGCTCCGGCTCCCTTTTGCAGTGATTCTCCTGACTGTGCTGTCCCTCGTGGGTTGGCTTTACCTTCGTGCTGGTGACAGGATACCTCAGCACCCAGAACTACAGCACCTGAGTTCCACATAGCCAAGAAAGGTGTGTCTTTTTATGCCGACATTTCTTAGGAAAGCTCTCATTGGCCAGCATTGGGTCACTTTGTTGTTCCTCAACCAATACAAGGAGGAACGTATTACCAGTTTGACCAGGACTAAATAGAACCTACTTACTCCAGGAACTGGGATGGGTCACTTTCCCATCACGCAGATTGCTGTGTGGAAGAAAGTGGATACTAGGGAAATGGCTCCCCTTAGGAAGGAGGAAAAGGACCCTCAGCAATGTGTGCTACAGAGAGAGGAGAGAGGAGTCTGGCAGCCCAGACTGAGGTGACTGAACAGGGCAGCTTCTTCAGAGCACTCCCCTCTTTGCTTTGTATAAACCACTCATGGGGTCTGCCTCCTCACCGGGCTCTCAGCTCCCTGAGGGCCAGGCCTGGGACTCATCGCTTGTGGATCCAGGCACAGGGGTCCCCAAAGAAGTAGAAGGATGGTTAGAAATGACCCTGTATTTCCATAGTAGGAAGCACGGGTTCCCATCTGAGAAGCTCCCCAAGCAGGGACCAGGGAATATGCTCTGGGTAAGGCCATCTGGCTGGGTGACCCCCTGGGCAATCATCTTGACCAACTCCAGCTTCACTTTCTCCCTTAGAGAACCGGGAGGAGATGTTCTCAGTCTTTAGGAACAGTCGCCTCCCACAAATGTTCACTTTATGTCCTGTCACCTTGGATGAGTCTCAGGAGGGGTTAAGAGGGAGACTTGGGCAGGTCAAAGAGTCCAGAGCTCCTCGGGTGGGCAGGAAGAAGGGAGAGCTCTCCCGGAGGCAGGCAGCAGCATCTGGAATGGTTTAAGCCTTCAGAGCAGGCGTGCAGTCATTAGTAGGGCTTTGGCATGTTTGGGGGCAATAACTGCATATTTTCTCCAGGGTGCATTGTGAACAGCCTTTGCTCAGAATGTAAAGAGTATGTTTCCTACGAGAGAGGACATTTACGCTCCTCCCAGGCTGCCTGGGCTGCTTCTCCACTGTCTGCTTGGTGTTAGACTCCCGGCCTTCCTATTTTTAGATGGGTCCCACAGACGGAGGGCCAGCTGCTGGATGCGGCTGTGAGCATGGCTTCTCTGGTGAGACTGAGGACCATGGGCAACCTACTGGGGAAGAATCATTCGCTCCAGTACTTTGCCGTGGTCAAGAGCCACTTCTTTTCATCCCTGTTCAAAACTCCACCCTGTGGACTTTCCAAGCTTAAAAAATGAGTGCTTTCTCCCCCCAGAAGTTACATGGGTGAAAAATACAAAAATAAAAGTTCAGCTCCTGTGTCTCCTCTCCTCTGGCTCCAGGCTGCTGCTTTCTCTCATTCTCTTTTGGTCCCATACAAAGGTAGGTTCTTCTGCCTGAAATACCCTTTGCCCACTCTCCACACCCGTTCCCATCTGAAAAACTGTCCTCAGGCTGCCTCCTCCAGGAAGCCTTCCAAACAGGGATACATCTTATCTTGACTTCCCACAGCTCCGGTACTTCTCTTAGTCACAGCCATTTACCACCCTCAGTACTGAATGTGTGCTTAGTTCCCTCTACCTAACTCTGTGAGTCTTGAGACATGGGAAAGTGAATGAATTCTTTCTTAAGCAAGAATCCCAGTGTCCAACCTAGGACCAGGAACAGACTAGCTGCCCAATGGGTGCTGACTAACTAATTGATAGAATGAATACATTGATGACTATGGTAATAAAGCATCAGAGATGAAGGGGATAGGTTGCAGAGGCTTGGTGAGAGAAGGGAGGATGTATTATCAGGAGTCATTGGTTGCAAGCAACAGAACAACAACTCAAACTAACTAAAGAAAAATGAGTGGGGATGTTGGCTCATAAATCATGGCTAGGATGAAATTGGATTTAGCGATATCTGGAACCAAGTATTCATATATTCTCTTCATATCAGAGTCACTTTCACAGACCACTTTCTCCATGAGGTTGGGAGCCTGGCTATTGGCAACTTCATGCTCCCATCCTTATAGTTCTGCAGAGGAAGACAAAAGAGCTGCAGTTAGAAAAAAGAAAAAAGAAAAAAAGCTTCAGAGAAGCACTCTGAGGGATCCATGCTCACCCTGGACATGTCACTGTCAAAGGATGCCAGTTTCCGATTAGAGGAAGAACAATTCTTTCCAACACATGGGGGTATCCAGTGAGCTGAGAAGCCACCTCAATTTAAATTTACTAAAGTCACTATCATTTTTGAGCATCTCTGTATCCCAGCCATGTTAGATGTTGTCTTACAATAACGCTGTGAGGTGGATAACATGACTCCCATTTTAAATGACTAAACCTGAGGCTCAAAGAGGGTAAGTAACTGCCCCAAAAGTCCCAGCAGAACATTTAGTCCCACCTTCCTCTGTGCACAAATGAAGACACTGCAGTCCCGGGAGGAGTGGGCCTTGCCTGAGGTCTGAGTAGGTGAGTAGGATAGCCTGGAACTGGAATTCAAGAGCAGTTAGCCACATGGCATAATAGATATGAAAGAGGCATCTTTGGAGTACCTGCTTGCTCAGGACAATTTCTCTTCTCTCAGAACAGCCCCAAACTCCCATGACTATAGGGAATGACCCTCAGAAGAGCAACTGGCAGCCATGTTAACACTATAGGACCCCACTCCTTCTTCCCAAAGCTGACTGGGTCAGAGTAGGACACCTGCTCCAGGTGGGCCAATCCCCTTCCCTTGGGGACTGAGGAACTCTTTTCAGGACCTGTCAGGCACTGTGAGCACTCATATCTTCCCCAATCTGATCAGAGGAGCAGAGAAAGCTGGTCTGGGAAGAGAAAGGATAAAGAGGCAGAGAGAGACAGGGAGGTTCCTCATTCCCTGGGTTTTACATTCAGGTTGATTAGCCCCCCAGCTGCCCTCCTTCCTCACACCACTCCCCACGGTTCCTTTGGGCCAGATGAACAGAGGCTGGATGTTAAGAGGTTTGACAAAAGAGAACGGAGCAGGACCTTAACTAGCACTTACAAGTCCCTCAGGGACCAGCTCTGACAAACATTTCATCTGCTTCTCCCAGTAGCCTAAGAGCTGCCAGCACCGAGGCAGCTTGCCCCAGGGTGAATGGCCTGGAAGTGGCAGAGCCAGAACTGGACCTGGCAGCCTTCTCATCATGGGGTCCTGCTGCCTGTAGAGGACCTAGGGGTGGCAACTCCAGCTTCTCCAGCACCTTTTCTTCTCCAAGCTTCATGGCCCCAAACCCTCATCGCCCCACATGTGCCATCCTCTCCAACAGTTCTCCCAGGCTCCACAGTCAGAGCATCCTTGCCATACCTGTACTTTTCCTCCAGCGTTTATCACAGAGCGGTTCTCAGTCCTGCTGGTGACTCTGCTCAGCGTCTGCCTCCACCCTGAGTTCCATGAGGGTAGGACTTTATCTTTTTCACTGCTCTATCCTCATTTATTTATTCATTCAACAAATATTTACTGAGTTCCCACTAGCTGACAGGCACTAGGAGGTATTAGGAATACAAAGAGAATAAGTAGGACAGAAATCCCTGCCCTTTGGAGCTTACCTCCTAGTGTAGAAAGACAGGCAATGAGAAAATTTTATCATCTTTGAAAAGTAATAAGTATGACAAACAAATTGAGGAGTATAATAGAGGGGGTTGGGGCACAATTCTATATAGAGATCAGGTAGGGCTAAGAAGGAAGGAAGGGAACCATTTGGGCACATGGGGAAGGGCATTCCAGACAGAGGGAACAGCAGATACAAAAGGGCTGAGGTATTGTGTGGGAATAGCAGGGAGGCCGTTGTGGCTGGGGCAGAGTGAGCAAAGGGCAGGGCACAGAGTCGACAGGCTAGTGGAGGAACTTGGCTCTCCCTTTGATTTGGGAGGCCACTGGAGAGTGACAGGGAATAACTTGATCAAAATTAGGTTTGAAAAGAACCAGTCTGGCTACTGTGGTAAGAATTGATGTTTCTGACACACGTTATTGGTTTAAGAAATATTTTTGAATGAATGAGTAGAGAAGCATGAGAGGAAAGAGACAAGAATCAATATCAAGGTGACAGCTGGAGAGGCAAACCCAGAGGACACTTCTAACCTTGACACTCAGTGATTCTGAGTGTTTATGGAAGAAGTAAAAGGGGACAGATGTCTGATGAGCCCAGTGAACCTTTTTGTTGTCAGGGTATCTCAGTAAGTGTTCCAGAGGTCATAACACCTCTTGTAGGTCAAAACTCGATGGCTTCAGTACTAGCCAGTTTGGCTCAGTGGATAGTGCGTCAGCCCTCAGGCTGAAGGGTCCCAGGTTCAGTTTCAGTCAAGCTACCTCAGTTACAGGCTGGATCTTCGATCTTAGTCAGGGTGTATGTGCCTCTCTCACGTTGCTGTATCTCTCTCTGTCTCTCCCCCTCCCTTCCCCTCTCTCTAAAAATCAATTAAAAAATATCCTCAAGTGAGGACTAACAACAAACAAAGACTAGATGGAGAAACAATGAGCTACAGTCTCTGTCTGTACTTTTATTGTTTGTTTTTTTTAGTATTTTTATTGATTTTTTACAGAGAGGAAGGGAGAGAGAGAGAGAATTAGAAACATGGATAAGAGAGAAATATCAATCAGCTGCCTCCTGCACACCCCCTACTTGGGATATGCTAGTAACCAAGGTACATGCCCTTGACCATAATTGAACCTGGGACCTTTCAGTCCACAGGCTGACGCTCTATCCACTGAGCCAAACCAGTTTCGTACATTTAGCTCAGTGTTGCAAGTGGGCTCACAGGTTCTTGTGTCCTCCTGCAGGTCCTCCATCCAAGCCTCAGGGACAGCAGGCCTTCCTGACCCATCTGGTCTACCTCCGTAGGCAAGACTAACGATAGAAGAGGCCCAGGCAGCAGGCCTGCTAGGAAACATTGGCAGCGGAGCATGATTTGGCTAGGGCCAGCAGGCTGTCCAGGGTGGCAGGCTCTCTGTGGGCAAAGTCCTGATTCCAGGGAGCCAAGGCCAAGGAAGGCCAAGAATTCCTCACTTTAATTTTGCTTCTAATTCCTCCCAGAAATGAGGCGTGTCAGTCATCAAATTCTCTGGTTTTTATGAGGCGATTATGGTGATTACTATATGTTGTTTTCAAAGAGGCAATTAAGTGGAGGAACCAGACACTATTTTCATTTCTCATTAAGTGATTAGGGTTTGTTTGGCAAATCCCAACATCTGTGGCTAGAGGCAGGCTCTGTTGAGCTTGACTTGGGCACTGCACAGCCTCTATGCACACTACCCATCCAGCACCTCCCTTCCTCCCTGGCTCCTCCTCGCCTGAAGGGGCTGGAAGGAACCCTTTCATTGTACAGATTATGGAACTGAGGCACAGACTGGGGAACTGACTGCCAATATTGCATCACTACCAAGCAGTAGTGCCAGGTTCTGCCTCCCCGAGCAAGACTCCAGCCATTATACTATGATTCCTATTGAAAGAGGGAGCTTTTAATAAAGTTGTTCCCACTGAGGCTGCTTCGCTTCTGGAAGGAGTAGTGAAGGCTCCTTCTTTAGCAATGGGTCATTTTCCCACCTGATTCTCTTTCTCCTAGAACAGCCACCACATCACTTGTATAATAGATGTGTGGGTTGGCCACCCAACAATCATCCCCAGCCTCCTTTTCTTTTGCTCACCCCTCACTAAAGAGCATGCACCCAGCCTCAATAGTGGTTAGAAGAGACTACATGACCCAGTTCTGGCCAATGAAATCCATGTGGGGGGGGGGGGGGGAGGTATCTCCTGGGGGACTTCTGGGTAAGATTTTCTTCCCCTTCCAAGTTGCTTAAGGAGGAAACCTTTGCATCGTACTCACTTCCTTTTTAGATGTGGTTGTTTACAATGATGCCTGGAGCGGAGGCAGCCACCTTGTAACTTGAGGCAACATGCTAGAGGAAGAACGCCAACTGTTCCAATTATCTATGGTCATGTAGCGAATCACCTCCGAAATTCTGCATCATAAAATAACCATTTGTTCCTATCTCTCACCATTCTGTAGGTTGACTGGGCCCAACTAGATGATGCTCACTCAAGGTCTCCTGTGTGGTTGTAGTCTGACAGGCTGAGGCAGGAGTCATCTAAAGGCTTGGCTGGGCGGAGTGTCCTGGATGGCTCCCTCACACACGGGGGGCAGTTGATGCTGGATGTCCCATGGGGGCTCAGCCAGGGCTCTTGACCAGGATACCTGTGTGTGTCCTACAGCACGGTCACTGGTCTTTCAGGGCATGTTTAACCACCAAGCATTTTATTTATTTTTTTGTTTGTTTGTTTGTTTGTTAATGTTATTCCTCACCCAAGGATATTTTTCCCATTGATTTTTAGAAAGAGTGGGAGGGAGTGAAGGAGGAGATGAGTAGAAAAAAGAGGAGGAAGAGAGGGAGGGAGAGAGAGAGAGAGAGAGAGAGAGAGAGAGAGAGAGAGAGAGAGAGGAACACCATTGTGAGAGAGACACATCATTTGGTTGCTTCCTGCATGCATCCTGACTGGTTTGGGGCCCTAGATCAAACCTGCAACCCAGGTGTGTGCCCTTGACTAGGAACACATCACCCTTAAGTGCGGGGGCCGACATTCTAATCCCTGAGCTCACTGGCCATTTTAAAAGGCCCAGAAGCCCTGGCCTCTTTTGCTCAGGGATTAGAGCATTAGCCTGTGGACCAAAGGGTCACATATTTGATTCCGATCAAGGACACATACCTGTCAGGGGCATGTACTTTGGTTGCAGTTTCTTAGCCCATGTAGGAGGTAACTAATCAGCAAGCTTTTCAGTTCTTTATTCTTGGATGCAAATGGACAAAGATCACCAAACATCTGAGGAAAGCCTCAAATGAGAATAAGACAAATAAAATGACCTGAAAGGAAATGAAAATAGTGCAAAAAAAAAGAAGAAGAAAAAAAAAAAAAAAAAAAAAGCCCCAAAGCAAAACAAAACAATAAATAGCTCAGCCGGCATGGCTCAGTGGTTGAGTGTCAATCCCTGAACCAGGAGGTCATGGTTCAATTCCTGGTCAGGGCACATGCCTGTGTTGTGAGTTGACCTCCAGTAGGGGACATGCAGGAAGCAGCTGATCAATGATTCTCTCTCATTGATGTTTCTATCTCTCTCTCCCTCTCCCTTCCTCTCTGAAATCAATAAAAATGTATTAAAAAAAACAACAACCAATAAACATAAAAGAACTAAAAAATTGTTTATATTCTATTAATATCCTCACAGAGATTTTAAAAACCTGGATGGTATGAAGAAAAAAAGAAAGAACCAGACAACAAGTGAGAGCTCTTAAATATTTAAATATACAAATAAATGTATTAAAAATTAATAGATAATAGAATGTTTTCAAGTTAAGAAAATTTCTCAGAGAGTGAAATAAAGAGATAAGGAAAGATAAGAGACATAAAGGAAGTTAAAAACCCAACAACTAGAAATTTCAGCAAAAGCAGCTTAAAATGGAGACTTATTTAAATGTTACATAAGAACATTCCCCATTAACAAAATTCATAAAGTCTTTTATTTTTATTTTTCTAAATATATTTTATTGCCGAAATCGGTTTGGCTCAGTGGATAGAGCATCAGCCTGCGGACTGAAAGGTCCTGGGTTCAATTTATCTGGTCAAGGGTATGTACCTGGGTTGCGGGCACATCCCCAGTGGGAGGTGTGCAGGAGGCAGCTGATCGATGATTCTCTCTCATCGATGTTTCTAACTCTATCCCTCTCCCTTCCTCTCTGTAAAAAATCAATAAAATTTATATATATATATATATATATATATATATATATATATATATATATATATATATACCATCAGTTGAACATCCCCTGAGGGCTCCCGGACTGCAAGAGAGTGCAGGCAAGGCTGAGGGACCCTCTCCTCCCACCCCAAAAGTGCCAATTTCATGCACCAGGCCTCCAGTAAGGATATAACAAGGACACATGGAGACACATAAGGAGCCAGAATATTTACAACCCATGAATCCTTCCTTAGGTAGTTACTTGGAGGGTATCCTCTAGACCAGTGGTCGGAAAACTCATTAGTCAACAGAGCCAGATATCAACAGTACAACAATTGAAATTTCTTTTGAGAGCCAAATTTTTTAAACTTAAACTTCTTCTAACGCCACTTCTTCAAAATAGACTCGCCCAGGCCATGGTACTTTGTGGAAGAGCCACACTCAAGGGGCCAAAGAGCCGCATAAATGATGAAAGATAAAACCATTAATTTCAGAGAAGCAAGGACCCCAGGCAGAAAGCTGTGAAGGGAAGTCAGGACGACACCAGCAGACCAGACTGGAGTAGAACAGTGGGCTGTGGCAGGATATCTTTGGGGAGAGCGGGCGACTGGAGGAAAGAAAGACTGAATATAAACATGAGGGAAAGATCAAGGCAGTTGGGAACTGAGGAAAAGAAAAAGTGGTATAAGAAAGGAAATGCAGTCTAGTGCCTACCAGTTCTGCAGTGAATGATACTAACACAATCACATGAAAAACACAATTTACTCATTTCTAACTTCTTAGGTGCATCTATAAACAAAGCACAGAAGACATGATACTCCAGCTGGTGACAGGAAGAAGTCAGAGGTTCCAAGAAAGAAGAAGATCCTATCTGCCTTTGTTGTCTGGGAAATGGAGGGGCCCAGGGAGAAGGGCCTGAGCCCAGCCTCTAATGGCGAGAATGCTCCCCTGGCACTAGAGGCCTAGAATTCATGACACCTCTCCTCCCTCCTCCGGTATAGACCAGGCCCCCACACCTCACCAGCAGGACCGTAGCAGCGTGACCATCAGTCCTGCTGTCCCGAATTCCGCCAGCAGTGCGGATGCGGTTGGAAGTGGATTCTTTCCTAAGCCTCCAGATGAGAGCCAGGCCCAGCTGATATCTTGATTTCACTTTGTGAGCTGTGAGCAGAGAACCCAGACTCCCGACCTACACAACTGTGAGGTAACTAACATGTGGATGTTGTTTAAAGTTGCAAAGTTTGAGATGACTTGTTATACAATAGGAAATGAATACACCTGGCATGTCTCCCTCTTCTCCCCCCCCCCCCCCAGTCTGCCCCCAAATTCTTACTTTGTTTATGTCATAAGAGGTGTTTTGGCCTAGTGGTTAAGCTCCCAGAATGCAGACGGGCAGACCTGGCTTAGGATTTTTCCTCTAGGAGGATTAGCAGTCACGAACACAATAAACATCCAAAAAACAGAACTGTAATTACTGTCCTTATTCATTCCCTCTTCAGCTCTCCCTCCCTCTGTAAATGTTTCCCCAACTCCCCGCTGTCTCACTCCTCTGGAAAGTTTGCCACACCCTCCCCTGCACTTTGTACTGGCTGTGCTGTCCCATGGTGAACTGGTTAAATGCCCTGTCCGGGCTGCTCGCTTGTGGAAGGGCAGAACTCTTGCCTGTTCAGAGCCTGCCATCAGCCCTGTCATGAAGGAGCTCTGAAAATGTTGATGGAGAAGAAGTAGAGGAACTTTCTAGAAGTCCAAGCCACCCTGGGAAGAGGATTGCTCAGGGAGGGGTGAGTTCTCTATCCCTAGGGTAGCTCCCTGTCAGGAATGCTGAAAGTGACTGCCTTGGTGCCACCTTGGGTCTTTCTGCCTTGGCTTGTGTTTTGAAGCCTGGATTTGTTTCACAGAATCACACACGGAAAAGCTGGGTGCTGAGGGGTGAGAGGCTTCTCCAGCCTGGGTTGGTGGGGAAGGCAGAGAAAAGTGCTCAGCTGGGCATTAACTCATTCATTCAAATATATATTATTTTTAATATATATTTTTTTATTGATTTCAGAGAGGGAGAAAGAGAAACATCAATGATGAGAGAGGTAGACATGTCGAGAGAATCCAAGATGGCTGCACAGGTAAACACCTAGCCGCAGCCGCACACAACAATTTCAATAAAATACAACTAAAATATAAAATGGACATTACCCAGAACTACAGGAAAGTCAAATGACTGGAAATTCTACAACAAGAAGCAAGAAGAAAACCAAAAGGAAGAGCGGAGGAGCTGTAAAAGCCTAAGGCAGCGTTTTTCAACCGCTGTTCGGCGGCACACTAGTGTGCCGTGAGATGTTGCCTGGTGTGCCGTAGGTGCAGACAAGACAAGAATTTTATAATTTTTCACTATTTTGTTTACTTAATATTTCATAATAAAGTAATTATAAAATACTTTCTTTGTGTTTATTTGATTCCTATTCAAGAGAATTACTTTATATATAGTCAATATAGGCACAGAGTTAAATTTTTTAACATTTTCTAATGGTGGTGTGCCTCGTGATTTTTTTCATGAAACAAGTGTGCCTTTGCCCAAAAAAGGTTGAAAAACACTGGCCTAAGGTACGGAGACACGCAGCGCGGGCGGAGAGGACGGAGCAAGAGAGGAGTGGCAGCTGAGTGCCTGGCTAGCGTTCCCTAGTGGAAAGGAGATAAAAGCTCCGACTGTGCTGAACCCCAGACCCGACAGCACTGAACCCCAGTTCTAGGCCAGGGAGCCAGGGCTGTGAGGCAGAATCCCAGGGGAGCGGCGAAAGGCAGAGCCCCCGGAGGTGCACACATTGCACGCAGAGGACGGACTGTTGACTCTGCTGCCAGATTGCCCTGGCGGGAAGGAGACAGAGGCTCCAGACTGTGCTGGGCCCCAGTTCCGACTGCTCTGAACCCTAGTTCTAGGCCAGATCCTGGGACCCAGGCTCATCCAGAGGGAGACTGGGCTGTAAGGCAGAACCCTGGAGGAGCAGCGAAAGGAGGTCCCGGAGGCGCACACATTGCGCACAGAGAAGGGACGGTTGGCTGTGCAGAGGGATTGCCCTGATGGGGAAGGAGAAAGGGGTTCCAGACTGCTCTGAACGCCACCTCCAACCCCACATCAAACTGAACTGAACCCCAGTTCCGGGCTTATTGGGGGAGACCCTAGACTGTTTGGTAGCAGGCGAAAATCGAGGGCACCTTTCTCTCAGAGGTGCTTCCAGCAAGTACTGAAGGACCCTGGGGATTACTGAGACCCAGGAGCCGCATAGGGCGGGGCTGACGGAAGCCAAGCCTGTAAGCTCCACCGTGAAACTCTGCCCCATCAGGGAAGCTGTGAAAATGCCGAGACAACAAAATATATCACAAACGAAAGAAATGGAGTTCGGGATATAGAGTTCAAAACCACACTTATAAGGTTGTTCAAGAATCTCCTAGAAAAGGCCGATAAAATAAATGAGACCTATGAGGATATGAAAAGGGATCAACTAAAAATAATAAGGGATCAACAAGAAATAATAAGGGATCAACAAGAAACAAAGAATACATTGTCTGAAATAAAAAATATACAGAGTCCTAAAAACAGAAAGGAAGATTGCAAGAATCAAGTCAAAGATTTGGAAGATAAAGAGCCAGAAGACACTCCTCCGCAGAAGCAAGAAGGCAAGAGAATCCAGAAAATTGAAGATAATGTATGAAACCTCTGGGACAACTTCAAGCAAACCAACATCAGAATTATGGGGGTCCCAGAAGATGAGAGAGAGCAAGATATCAAAAACATACTGAAAGAAATAGTGACAGAAAACTTCCCCCACCTGGTGAAAGAATTAGACTTACAAGTCCAGGAAGCACACAGAACTCCAAACAAAAGGAATCCAAAGAAGACCACACCAAGACAAATCATAATTAAAATTCCAAGAGCAAAAGACAAAGAGAGAATATTAAAAGCAGCAAGAGCAAAGCAGGTAGTTACCTATAAAGGAGCACCTATACGATTGTCAGCTGATTTCTCAACAGAAACCATGCAGGCCAGGCGGGAATGGCAAGAAATATTCAAGGTGATGAATAGTAAGAACCTACAGCCAAAAATAATCTATCCAGCAAAGCTATCACTCAGAATGGAAGGCCAGATAAAGAGCTTCACTGATAAAAAAAAAAAAAAAAAGCTAAAGGAGTTCATCACCACCAAACCAGAATTATATGAATTGCTGAAGGGGGTTCTTTTGGAAGAGAAAGTAAATAAAGATAAAAATTATGAACAACAAATACGTAACTATCAACAAGTGAATCTAAAAACCAAGGAAATTAAAACAAAACAAAACTGATGAACAATATTAACTGTTGAATATAATAGAATCAGAGGTATGGAAGGGGAGTGAACTGACAATTCTTGGGGAAAAGGGGAGAGGGGGATGTGGGAAGAGACTGAACATAAACTATGCACCTATGGATGAGGACAATGGGGGGTGGGGAAAGGGCAGAGGGTGGGGTGGGAACCTGGTGGAGGAGAGCAATGGAGGGGGGAGGGGGAAGAGGAACATTTGTAATAATATGAACAATAAAGATTTATTTTTTAAAAAATGAGAGAGAACCGATGATCATCTGCCTCCTGCACGCCCCACACCAGGATGGAGCCCACAACCCGGGCATATGCCCTGACAGGGAATCCAACCATGGCCTCCTGGTTTATTGGTCGACGCTCCACCACTGAGCCATACTGGCTGGGCGTTCATTCAATACTTTTAACATTGTTCACTTTTGCAGTCCATCTTTGGGAAGAGCTGAAATAGACTGAAAAATAGATGGGATGTTGGCAGCTGCTCTTGAAAGAGAAGCTTTCTGTAAGAGGCCACATTATGATCAAGATCTGACAGATCCTGTTCTTCAAGGAGCAGTCTTGGGAGTGAGCAGGGACTCTGATGTATGCATTCGGCTAGGAGGGAGGAAGGCTGGGGAGCTGTGGTTGTTTCCGTGGTTTGGGAGAGAGAAAAGGTGAGAATGAGTGTAGTGGATCCTAAACGGGTGGGGCTAGAAGCAAAGAGCATCATAGTTTCGCACAGGGATTTGGGACAGGAAGGTGCACTCTGTGTGCAGAAACATTCCACCTGATGGCAGAAGCAGCGGAAGGTGCATGCAGAATGGATCCTGGGCGCCCCTTGGTGGCCAAACTGAGTAACTACACTTAATACCACCCAGACAGACAATATATCCAGCTGATTTGCTTACTTCACTTACCTCAGGACTGGGAGGACCACTCTCCCACCCAGGAGGACCACCCGTTGTAGTAAAAATGACCTGGGAGAGTGCATGTGTCTGGGATTGTGTGGTTGTGTTAGCCAATTGTGTAAGGATATACATGTATGAGTGTATATATGTACATTTGTGTGTGTCTGAGAGCATGTATAGTGGAGCCAATGATTGGGCATGCGTGTGTGAGTTGTGTGTACATGTATGTACTAGGTAATAGTATGCAAGCATGCATTGTGAGCCAAAATGTACATCTATATGTTTGTATGCATATGTATCTGTTGGTGTGATTGCTTGTCTGAGTGCATGTGTGTTAATGTAACTTTTGGGGCCTTGGCTTTCTTTTTTCTTACACATTGAAATAGTTAAGCATTATAATCTTATTGTTTGTTTAAAGTTTGCTCTTGGATGCAGGCCTGTTCCAGAATAACTAGCAGATGCGAAAAGCATCCATTATGTATTTTTGCAATTAGCCGAAAACCCAGAAACTTTTCTTAAACAACAGACACAATTCTGTGGGTTGCTTATTGCTGGGAGCCACCTCCTTTCTCCAGCTCCAGCTAGCCAGCCCTGGGCCCAGCCCCACGCAGGCCAAGCCAGCGAGGGTTTGCAAACTGTTCTCAGTGAGATGGAAAAAACATTAAGGGCTCAGAATAGAATTCACGGTACAGCTTACAATGGGGGAGAGAAAGAGAATAATGAGGGGAAGTGGAGCAGCCTCTAAAATAAGAAACCTTTGTCAAACGGACTCATCCAGCCTAGCAGTTACCCAGCGTTCTAGCCTGGACCCAGCTAAACAGACATAATAAACCCACATTCCTTTACCTGTTGTTATATGTATTTCCTCACCGTATCTTTGCATATTCCTGCCTCCCATTTTTTGGTACATGAACCCCCATCCCCTCCACAGAGGGACCCCCACCCCTCACTCTTCCTCACTGCCATCCTTTTGCGAGTGCTATTTGCCTCTCCCGAATGCACTGCTTCTCTTTTCTAATGCACCTAACCACCAGTAGCATGGTCACCAGCAGCGCAGCCACCAGCAACTTTGTTGAGCACCTAACCCAGACACTGGGGAGGGAACCTGGGAGGCAAAACAGAAGCTTAGGGAAATTTCCCAGGATTTGGGTTCTTTTGGGAAGATAAAGACTCTCAAGGTTTTCCTTAGCCTTTCCTCCCACTTGCATGGACAGGGAACTGTTACGTCCTGGGTTACAAGAGGGCACAGAGAATGTGGCTGGGGTTCCAGGTAGACTTCAGACTTAGTGACAACTGGAACAGGATGGACCCAAACCACAGAATCCCGGAGGTGGTAGACTAAAACAGGGTTCTTCAAACTACGGCCCGCGGGCCACATGCGGCCCGCAGAGGATTCTGATCCGGCCAGCCAGGTTTTTTGGGCAGTGAGCGCAGCCGAGGTGTTACAGTAGGAATTAGTAGTTCATATAGTCCGGCCCTCCAGCTCTCTGAGGGACCGTGATCTGGCCCCCACTTTAAAAAGTTTGAGGACCCCTGGACTAAAACATCCAGTCTCTGCTTGCACACCTCCAATAATGGGGAACACATCATTTCCCCAAGAGCCCAATTCACTGTTGGGCGGCTCTAACTTCAAGAGGTCTTTCTTGCATTACTTCCACTGCCCTTGCTCTGTCCTCAAGCCACACTGACCACATCTACTCCATTCCTTCAGAGGTCTGGAGACTGATTGGCCTCCAGGGCTCTCCTCATCTTTTAGGATAGTACCGTTTCCCCAAAAATAAGACAGTGTCTTATATTAATTTTTTCTCCCAAAGTTGCGCTAGGTCTTATTTTCAGAGGATGTCTTATTTTTGGGAAAACACGGTAGCAGCTGCTAAGAGAGATGAAATCAGCCCTACTATGTCAAGTTGGTACTCACTGACAACTTCTTTAGCAGGAGAACATTTGTGATCCCCTTTCGGCATTTCTACCCCCTCAACCCATAAGCTTCAAGGATGGCAGATTAGGCAACTGTTTGATTAGTGAGCTTTCCTGTTTGTTGTTATCAATTTGTCAGTTTATCAAAGATCTACTTACTCTATGCTAGGCAAGAAGGCTTGGTCCTTTGCCTGCAAAGACGCAAGGCTGGGAGCTCCCAAATATCTGCTTTGGTCACTTTGTTTAGTACAGTGGTTCTCAGCATATCAATATCATCATTACCTGAAACTTTATAAGATATGCAAATTCTTGGGCCACACCCAAGATCTACTGCACCAGAAACTCTGGAGGCGACTCCAGCAATGCGGGTTTAACAAGACATATCCAAATGATTCAGATACACTTGAAAGTTTGGGAACCACTGGTTTAAATTCACCTGGGAGACTTTTAAAATTAAGTTAGAATTTCTGGGGTTGGGCCTGAAAGCAAAATTTGTTTCTTAATATTGTCTCAAATATATGCCCAGTATACTGAATGAAATGTCCCTGGACCATCACAAGATCTTACTTTGTTTTCCCAAGTCCTTGTTAGAAATGATGAAGGTAGAAGCATGGGACTGTGGAGGAATGAAACTGGGAGAAAGAAAAGCTGGGTGCTAGGCCTTGTTCTCTTTCTAATTATCTGGAGGGCTTTGAGGAGGACAGATGCCTTCTTTTAATATCCAGTAAAATGTATAGACAATGTAGTAATGATAAAAAATATTAAGAACCTACTCTGGGGATGAAACAAAGATGGAAGCATAGGTAAACACCTAAATTGCTGCCTTGCACAACAATTTCAAAACTAAAAGACAAAACGGACATCATCCAGAACCACAGGAAGGCTGGCTGAGTGGAAATTCTACAAATAGAAGGGAAGAGAAAAGCACACTGAGACTCATCGGAGCTGCAGAAGGCAGAGGTGGAAGGCAGAGGTACCAAGGCGTGTGTACAGAGAGGCCTGGCAACTAAGTATGCAGCTAGATTGAACTATGGATAGTTGGATGTAATTTTCACCAAAACATTGTTTTCTGGTCCCAGATTTTCCCTGCTTTCTTTCCAAGATAGTCACACTTTAAATCTTTCTACAACTTGTGTGCTGAAAGTGGAGGGAGACTGATGTGGTCAAAAATTCATCTTGGCTCCCACCTCCAGGACTTTATGGTTATCAGCTTTCAATCTTCAGGTGGAATGAGAACAAAATCCTAAGGAGATTGTAAACACACCCAATCGGGATCCAAAGTTCAGTGATGCAAATTGTAGCTACAGTGACAGCCAAAAACAATTTTTGTTTCAATTTATTTTTTCAACAAATGTTTACTGAGTGCCTTCTATGTGCACTGGAACACAGAAATGAAGACAGACACTTTTGCTGTCCTGGCTCTTATAATGTAGCAGAGAGGAAAGCAGCAATAAATAAGCAAAGCAACTTCACTTTCACATGTGCAATAGAGGAAATAAATGAGGGTAACAGGCTAGTGACTAGGGAAGCACAGTGGGGTATTAGAAGTCGCCTAAAATTGGGCTTTATTACAGGTAGGCAGCATGGGCTGTGAGAGACAGGAGACAGACCTCTAAGGCCAAGAGACCTGGGTTCTAGTTTTAAACTTACAGCTAATTAGCTGTAAAGAATTTTCTTTCATTTAAGCAAACAAAAATTGCTTAGAATAAAGGCATATATAATTTAACTGAAATATGCAGGTTGGCCAATTGCCTTGAGCCTCAATTCATTAATTCATGAAACATGAAAATCACTATATTAATTAATCCTCCTTGTTGGAAAAACTAAATGACATCACACTGGTAAAGAAAAGTTTGCTTAAAAGCATTAAAAGCACTATACAGAAACACAAACCATTTAAGAAACCACTGGATTTGAGCTTAACTAGTAAGCATGTTGAGGGCAAGGGTTGTATATTACTCATTTTTATATCTCTAATAAATCTGTCTCTGACATATTTTGAATGAATGGCCAGCCAATTTTTTGTAACTTCATCATTTTAGTGCTATTCTCTCCTGTTCTGGTGACAGACACACTGCCTAAAGAATATGGAGATTTCCTGTAAAAACTCTCTGATCTCAGTCACAAGGGTTAGCATCTCTGAAATTTCACTTGCTAACATGACCAGTCAGCTAAATTAAGATGGCAGATCCTGCATGAATGTAATTACAGACTGTAATAATGCCTCCTCTATGCACCTAGCTATTATCACTTCAACAATTGGCCATAACCTTATATCATCATTTAGCTGATGACTGTAAACTTAACAGCTCCTTTCTTAAGTCAAATACACCACGTGAACTCAGAAATAGTTATAAAATTACTCAAACCACATATTAAGGGCAAATGAAGATAGTGTTAAGGACTCACATTCCTGAAACTCATTTTCAGCAATAAAATAATCATGGAGAGAAATGGGAATGTGGCCTATGATCATGAAGACTTTTGAGTAAAGAATGGTGTTTGGTGGAGTAAATATGGGTAGAATTAAAGTGAGCTCTTCCAAGAGCCAACATGTATTAAGTAGAACGGGACTGAACCAAATTCTACTTCCCTATTCAAGTTTTTATACTCCCCACACTCATCCCAGCCCATCCCAGCCCATCCCCTGAACTTCTGAATCTTCCATTAGCACACAGCAGCAGCAGTCTCAAGCCCAGTAGTTACCCTATCCCCAAACAGCACTGATCCAGATCTAAGACCTAAACAGAGGAAAACATATAAACTTTACATCGACACATTTAAAACAAGCGGGGCCCAGCCCATGTGGCTCAGTGGTTTTAAAGTTGACCCATGAACCAGGTTTCGGTTCCATCTCTGATCAGGGCACATGCCTGGGTTGTGGGCTCAATCCCCAGTAGGGGTGTGCAAGAGGCAGCAGATCAAGGATTCTCTCTCATCAATGATGTTTCTATCTATCCCTCTCCCTTCCTCTCTGAAATAAAACATATAAATAAGAGGGATTTTGATGCAGCTGTTTTAACTTGGTTATTTCAATGTAGGACTATTTTGAGCCAATCTAAAAGTTAGCTATAAAACTCTAGCACCCTCTCCCTTCCTCCCTCCCCTCAAATAATGTGCCTATCTTGACCACTATCCCAGTTGAGGATAGAATAATGGTAGTGCCTACTGTGTACATTGCCTGGCAATTAAAAAGCATTTTCACTTTGACAGGCCATTGTGATGCAGCCTCATCACAATCAGATATTTGAGCCAAGTTCTCCAAGCTGCTTTGGAGCCACTTGTGAGAATGCTCCTCTATAGCAGCTCCTCTAATAATGACTCAATGTCACTTAGTTATAAGACATTTCACTTAGAGTTGTTAAGCGAGGACATACTGAATGAAAACAATAAACCAAGCATGAGCCATGCACAACAGCTTTGTGCTTCCAAGTACTAACTGCTGAACTAACTCGATGTCTTTCCCTCTGGCTCTGGGAGCCCTCGGCACCAGGTAAGTGAGGGCTGCAGGGTTTTACAAACCAGGAAGGAAACCTATTCGATCCTGGGCTTTTCTTGAAAGTCCATCTTGAGTTTGTTATCAATTCCCATGCCCAATATTCTATAAGCAGCTACTAAGAGTGTATTTCTTCCAAGAAGCCTTCTAACATTGAACATTCCTAAAGTTCACACACATGGCTTTATATGAATTTTACTTTCTCTTTTTAAAGGTGGTTACTCAACCAAATGAGAATGCATCTGCTATGTATATGGCATGCTGCTTGACGGCTTCATTCCACTGTGCAGAAGACCTTAAAGTTTGCTTCAATAATCTACCTTTAGGCTAGAATGTAGAGGCACCCCTGCAGATGCTTTTCCTCTGGTTGATGAGGACATTAAAGGCCAGTTAGGAAGCTGCATAGTTACTTGAAAATGCAATATAAACAGAAAACAATTTTGTGGCTGAAAGAACCTGACCTGGGGAAATATTGATCAGGAACCCTGTCTCCCTAAACAGTACAAAATAATTAAGCCCTTTTCTCTTATGTCAGGGTCTTATGAGGGCAGCAATGAGAGAGAGAGGGGGGGGGGGGAGCCTCTTTGGAAAAGAGGGACCCAAGAGAAGCAGGTTCTGCTCTAATGAATGGGGCGGGGGAGCGAGGGGGTGAAGCGCGCAGGGATCCCATACAAGTTTGAGCAGACAGACCATAGTCCGTATAGGTGACGTAGGGTATAGGGTGGGAGCCAGAAATTCAACTGTTCTCTTCAGCCCTCGACAGGAAAAATGGTGACTGTAGAACTTGATCAAGGTCCAGAACATCACAGTCACAATAACTATACCCATTCAAAGGAAAGCAGCCTGGATCCAAGAGAGTACTTACACTGGAGCCCAGAATGACCAAAAAAAAAAAAAAAAAAAAAGGCGGGGGGGGGGGGGGAGAGAAGATTAAGACCATTATTACCTTTACCTTTTTCCTTTGGTGCATAATAAAATAGCTTCCTTTCATTAAAAAAAAAAAAAAATACTTACAATGAAAGAGTACTGAATTTAGCAGATGTACGTAGGCTAGGGAGAAGTGCAGCAGACTATATGCCAGCCAACCAAAACAGCTAAAAGGTCTATCCGCATCCGTGTTAGTATTAGAAAGAAAATTCTGGGGACCTTTTCCCCCTCCCTACTTGGGAGTCCACTCTATGGGACTCCTCCCTCTCCCCACGTGGGAGTCTGTACTTGTTCTTCAATAAATTTCTACCTTTTCTCTCTCTCTCTCTCTCTCTCTCTCTCACACACACACACACACACACACACACACACACACACACACAAATTCTTGGAAGGCAGAGAGCATGCTTATAGTACTATGGCTTGTGCAATTAATGTGTGTTTGAAGAGAAAAGACCAAACCTCCGGGACAACTGAAATGTCAGACATCCACTTAAATTACATGGACAAAGCCACAAACCACAAAAAAAACCCGCATCCTGAGACAAACTGCTTGCCTGCTACCAATTTTCCCCTCAAAGAGACAAGGAATCGACGCTGCAGGCTGGCAATGCAATAGGCTTCTTGTGCCTCAACCCAGATTACTTCTTGAAGAAATGGGATAGCAATGCTTTCTGCTTAATTTAAGATGCACAAACATAATACACAGAGCAGAAAACTCTCCTGGATCCTCAGCTCTGCTTTTGCTATGTGAGGATGTTAAGTCTCCCATATGCTTGTGAGAACAGAAATCTGAACCAGCAAACAACAAAGGCCACAACACAATATTTATTGGGATTATTTACTAAATAATCCATATATATCCAAAAATCACTGAATGGAAGTAATGTTAATTTTTTTTTTTTTAATAGCAAGGCTTCCACTGGGTTCTTTCAAGAAAAGTCAAAAACTTCTTGGTGACTGTGTCTTTAACAAATGGAAATACGACCTAACTAGTGAATTTAGATGTATCTTAATCAGCTACTAAACTCAATATTGCTGACATGTTTTTCTACTTAAGCAAACAACAACAAAAAAGCTTCATAGTTTAGTAATTATTATGTTTCTTGGTTTTTGTTCTCGAATGTCACAGAAATATATTTGATGAAGGGAAGCAGTCTCAGCAGTCTCCTTAAAATCCACACGTTTAAGGTTGCTTTCACACCAACATAAATATTTAGATCCCCATCTGATAGGTTTCTTCACTTATGTGAAAAGGAACACATTCAAAATCTTAAGTCTTCACTCTTGCTTCATACTACAGCCATTTTTATTAAATTACCCATAAAAGCGCTCTGTCCTGGCTGGATGGGATCACTAGATAAGAATTCATTACAACCTCTTCCAAGAAACCAAGATGTCAATACAAATTTTGGTGGCTAATATGTTATAGTACTTATGGATACTTTGTTGTTTTAATGGCAAGAATGTTGCAAGTTCATCATCAATAAGTGAATTTCATAATACACATAGAAATAAATAAATCTATTACAAGACAGGAGTGGTGGACAAAAGTAGGTTTACAGTTGTAAGTACATGAAACAGTTAACAAAGCTGTTGTAATAATCATAATGTGCATGTCTCTTTCCATATGAACTTGAAACCTATTTTGCCCATCCCTATAGAAGAATATCCACAAATTATCCTCAGTATTTCCAATGGCTTTAAATATAAAAATTTAATTATATTAACAATTATACAAAGTCAAATTTTAATTATGTTAATTATACAAAGTCAAAAAGATGCTGAAGATGAGAAACATTTTAATAAGTCTCATAATAAGAACCTTGATACCACTTTGTATTGGTGATGACAGAAAGAAGAATGGAGAAAATGAATTTCTCAAAGATTTTTAAAGGAAGAATAGATTTAAGGAAACATTCCTTTGGACTCTACAGCCTTCTTTTTTATTCTGTACCTTTCCATGCTTAAACATGATGCCAAAAAATAATTTACTGAATAAAGGACTGAATAAAAGTAGCCAGGAAGGAAATCAAACATTTATAAGATATATTTATTATTTTTCTGACCAAAGTGCAGTGATTTTTAAATCTTCTTAAATAACTATGAAAAAATATTCAAGGAAATAAAATACAAATGGGAAATTTAACCATTAATTTCTTCTACTTTATACTAACCTTAAATTTAGTCTAGAAAAGAAACAAACTAACAAAAAAAAAAAAAAAAAAAAAAAAAAACCCAAACCATTTTACCATAAATCTAGTACATGCATTTCAAGGTTTTACTGCTAGGAATTTTGAGATCAATCTAATCATTAGTAACACTATATAATAGAGCATAAGGAACACATGTCATTAGATATGACCCTTGCCCCTTATCTTCAGATTTATGTCAGAATAAAGCTGACACTTCTGCCAGGCTCTGAACCCCCAGTGCCCTCATCCTAATCCCTGGAAGCAGACTAAGCCCTGTCATACAACTTTGTACAAGTTGTAGTAAAACTAAAACACAGCTAAGTTGTTTTTTTTTTTTACCTTTCTATAGAATATAGTCAGTTATTGGATAAATACTAAAACACTTCTAGCAATTCATCTTATGAGTTTGTTTACCAAACACATTGTGCAAGAACTAACTACACAAAAAGTTCCTTTGCAATTTGGTCCACAAATTCACTTAGCAGGTTGGAAATTTAAAACCTGCAAGAAAAAGAAGAGGTGAGGAATCCCTAATCCTTACATGTTGCAATCACTAAAGGGATATACACATACTAAAAAGTTTTGCTCACAGAAGGCACAAACTAAAAAGGAATATCCTTATCGAATAAAAACAACAAGCTAGCTAATGCCCTTCCTTGTTTTGTGAGCACCATAGCTAAGACAAAGTTAGACCCGAATTCACTGTCTACTCCTATGACGACAAAAAAAAAAAAAAAAAAATTCAAGATAAAAAATTTAATTTGTCTTACTATATACTTTCTGGCCACTAATTATGATGTAATTATGAAAGATTAAAATTGCCTTAAAAAGGGATTGTGATAGCAGCTATCAAAGCAATATTCAAGCATGATTTCAAGGATGCTTTCCGGTTTAGTTAGCCTTCTTTGTCAAAAATCTTCACAACTTCATCAAAAACCTGCAAAGGAAAAAGATAGTGATTTTAAAAGAAGATATTGTTAAAATACCATATGGCTTAAAAGTATAACAAATTTATATTAATTTCCAAAGTAGATAATTAAAAAACACATTATGATTTCTTAGTTTTATTTATTTTACTTTAAACAGTAATATAATATCATAAATAATACATATAAGCCTTGGCCAGTTTTGCTCAGTGGATGGAGGATCAGCCTCCAGACTGAAGGGTCCTGAGTTTAATTCCAGGTTGAGGCACATGCTTGGGTTGCAGGCTCAATCCCCATTGTGGGGTGTGTAGGAGGCAGATGGTTGATGATTCTCTCTTATCATTGATGTTTCTCTCTCTCTCTCCCCCTCTCTTCTCTCTCTGAAATCAATAAAAATATATTTAAAAAATAATACATATAAAACTATGAGTATGTTGCATTCAATTTTAGGACAAAATAAAACTTCTTAATCGGCTACCAAAAATTGATAAAATGAGCCGAAACCGGTTTGGCTCAATGGATAGAGCGTTGGCTTGGGGACTGAAGGGTCCCGGGTTCAATTCCGGTCAAGGGCATGTACCTTGGTTGCGGGCATATCCCCAGTAGGGAGTGTGCAAGAGGCAGCTGATCGATGACTCTCTCTCATCGATGTTTCTAACTCTCTATCTCTCTCCCTTCCTCTCTGTACAAAATCAATAAAATATATTTTTTTAAAAATTGATAAAATGGAAGTGGCTTATCTTCCTAGTTCTGATTCTAAAACACTTAAGTTTTCTGATATATTACCTCACCACTACAGAAAGTGGCAATAGATTTTTAAAAAATTAAAAAATGACTATACAATAACAAAGAAAGGTCCAAGGGGAAGACTGGGTGAATTAAAAAGCACTAGAAATAGTTGCTGGGCAATGAGGGCTTTCAAACCACAGTTGAGAGAAGACAGCTGACTTATGAAGAAAGAGAGCAGTACTAGCCACAGACACCATGCACCTCTGGAACTATAATACATGTTTTTATTTTTTTATTAAATTTATTGGGATGACACGGTTAACAAAATTATACAGGTCTAGGTGCATAATTTTACAACACATCATCTGTACACTGTATTGTGTGTTAACCACCCCAACTCAAATTTCTGACCATCACCATTTATCCCCACTTTCCCAGCTCCTGCTGCCCCCTGGAGCTCTGTGCTCTGTGACAGAAGAAATGAAGGCAGCCTGTGGCTCCTGAGCTACAATAGATAATCTGCAATTCATGTTATAGATTTTTTTTTTAATGCTCATGGTCCAAATCATAGTCTCAAATGCCAATTTTCCAGTGTTTGAGAAATGAAGTTTGGAATTAATAAATCACCCGCTTCTATGAAGAATAACTCTGAAGTTGCAAAACCCATTTTAGACTCTATTCAAAAAGGAGAAAAAACCTAATTTTTCATTTAATCTCCAGTGTCTTGAAAAGCAAACTGTTCTGTCATACTATTTTTTTTTTCTCCTGCCTATGCTCTCCATCACATTTTCTCTTGACTTTTTTTTTTTTTTTTTTTTTTTAAGGCAGGATCAGGATACTCACTTCATCAACGGATTTAGAAGCATCTATTTTCTTTACTTTTCCCATTTCTTCATATAAGTCAATAACTGGCTTTGTCGACTGAAGATAGGTTTGAATTCTGAAAGGGAAAAAAAAGGCAAATATTGCAAGGTTCTAAGTATTCCTCCATTCTCCTCCATGTTATAGGATGCTCAGAGGAGAACACTGGATCTGACCCAACTGAAGATGCTTTAGCATCTTCTTAGATAAGCCATTTCACATAGGTAGGCATGACATTTTCTTTTTCTGAACCAAAATGAGGCAAGTATTTAACCTGCTATTCAAGTTCCAAACTGAGAATGAGGTGGCTTATTGTATAAAAACTGCAAAGTACCTCTTTTCCAAGCTCTCTCTGTTGTCATCACTCCTACCACTACTCTTTCCCCTCTCAAGACATCGTTCAATACAGATCTAAAAAGAGAAATAAATACAAAGTTATTATAAAAAAGAAAGATATGAATTTGTCATTCTTTTAACCTGAAAAGAGAATAAAGTTTGAAGAGTTAAAAAACAAAACACCTGCATTAAACTGAATGTGTCTAATTCATTAATCAACATGTAAAGTCCTTTAAATTTAAACATGTGGTTCAATTTATATAAACTAGATTAAGTAAGTACAGAACATAATAAGATTCATTCATGACTCAGTTTTTCCTGTGGATTTTTTTTTTTTAAACCGCAATAAAAAGAAGATATATGTGTGCATAATTCCATCTAGGATACATTATTAACTTATTAGGTATGAATTACATGCCTCTGACTTTGTTCTATTTTTGCTTACTTTTCAGTAATTCCATAAATACTCCTAATATTGAAGAATCAACATCATTTGAATAAAGTATCCCTTGTTAATCATGAATAAACATTCCTTAGTTATAAAGCTGTGGTAACATTCTAAAGTTAACTTTGAAGAATAAGTGAAAACATATTTTTGGGGGTTGGTAGAAGAGAGTTACATTTTAAAACAACTAAAAGGCTTTAGCAAGTCCCTCTACCAGAGCACATTTGCAATTCAACCAGCCAACTTCCTTCAAAGCAATACTTCAGATTCTTATTCTTTCAGGCAGTTGACATTAATTTAATGGAGTTTACAGGTGTGAAACAGCCAGGCCTTTTAATTAAATGAGTCCAAGAAATTAACTCAGTTAGTCAAAGGTATGTCTAAGTATGCTATTGGAAGTGCCAGAGAGAAAAAGAATGCTTTCCTGCTTTTTTTCAAGATCATTTTACACTATGAACACAAACCAGGCTATCTTAAATGTTGCCTTAAAATAGAAAGTTTTCCCAAGTTCTCAGAAATGTGTGTCTCTTTTCCAATAAATAGCCATCCTAAGGTAAGATACACTCTCTGATAACAGTGCATACCTCAGAAGTAATAGGGCAGCTTCATTACTTAACATTATTATACAAGTCAATTTTTACTTAAAAACAAAGCAAAACAAAATCCTTTATTTTAAAAATAAAGCAAATTTTAGGCCCACAAGGTTGCTGATGCCAAAAAGTGTTTAGCACTCCAACAGCAAGACAGTACTATTCTGTCCATCCAATGTTCCAATTCAAAAAAATACTACTGCCAATATAAAATGTAATATAAGTAAACAGTGACTGCATTTTCTAATCATTGAATCAAGTTGTTTAAAGCCCATGTGGGCAGATGAAGATGTTCATTACCTCATTATCACAATCAAAAAACAGAACGAAAGATACATCTGCCTTCCCATCCATGGTCTTATTCCAACCTTGAAGGTTGTCTTCATTTCTTGGAAACCCATCAATCAAGAATTTATTCTTCTGAGCATTGGAAGCCATTATCTGATCCATTTCCTAAAAGAAAAGGAAACTTTAGGGTCAATACTACATTAACAATTTCTTAAGGAAGGTAGTGGATATATTGGTGTTTCTTTTATTTTTCCTTAAATCACAAATAAAGCATGAAGGATGCACGGACAAAAAAAGACTTAAAGAAAATGATCCGCCCTCGCTGGTGTGGTTCAGTTGGTCATGCCATGCACCAGAAGGTGGCTGGTCTGATTCCAGGTCAGGGCACATGCCCATGTTGCAGGCTCGATCCTCAGTACAGGGATGTGCAGGAGGTAGCCAACTGATGTTTCCCTCTCACAAGAATGTTTCTCTCTCTCTGCTTCTCCCTTCCTTTCTCTCTAGAAAAATCAATGGATGGATATATATATATATATATATATATATATATATATATATAGTATTTAAAAGAAAATGATCCAATCAGTATTAACATGGTTGCCTCGAGATAGTGGAGTTTTGGGTATGTATCCTTCCCCCATCTTATGCACATTCACATACAATTTGTGTGTAGTTTCTAAATGTTCTACAGTAAGCATGTATTATTTTCACATACACACTCACAGCATAAAGAAAAAAAATAAGTATTAATCAGTATCTTTGCTTCAGCCACTAGAGACCCTATCCAATCTTCCCCTTTCACTTCCCAAGTCATTTTGCTGTGGTGAGAAGTATGCTGCATCTAAAGGCACTCAGATTCTCTGCAATAATTCAAGTCCAATTGCAAAAATCCTTGGAAAAATATAGAGACTGCTAGCATTAATGATTAGTATAGGAGTTAATATTCTCTCTTTTTTTAAACTGCAATTAATTAAACCTAAATCTCACTGGCTACCCCGAAACAAAGGTAGCAAAAAAACAAAACAAAAAAACAAACCCAACACATTCAGAGAGACAGCAGACACCACACCATCCTCTTCCAAAGTCTGAATTTAGATAGGAGAATGTGGATATGTGAATGGGAGATGCAGATCTGTGATCTCCAAATCCTTACCACTACTAATCCCCACGAGATAATAAGCTCAGATGCATGATTTGGTCAAACTCCCGAGGAGCTTCTTTTCCAAAGCAAACCAAGTGCTCACATTGTCAAGACCCCCGAATCCTTTATCTGAGCGTTGGCTTTATCCCAGCATTTAGCTTCTCCAATATTCATAACACTTACACACAATTCTTTTGGACTCCTATTATAGCATTTCTGCCCCAATTATGGTACATCGATATTATATTCACTCAACACACATTTGAGGCCAAGTATCAGGGAACATGAAAAGCAAGGTCATAGCCCCTGGGGAGCTCAAAGTTCAGTGGATAACAAAATGTAATTAAATGTGCTAAGTTCTATGATGAGGTATAAAAGGATGCTATGATAAAACAAAGAAGCAAGCACTAACTATCTGGGACATTCAGAAGCTTTACCCAAGAGGGGCACATGTGGGAGGCAGCCAATCTATGTGTCTCTCTCACAATGATCTCTCTCTCTCTCTCTCTCTCTCTCTCTCCCTCCCTCCCCTCCCCTCCCCTCCCCTCCCCTCTCCTCTCTTTCTCCTTCCCTTCCACACTCTCTAAAAGTAAATGGGGGGGGGGGGGGGGAATAACCTTGGGTGAGAATTAACAACAACAAAATTCAATACTCTGAATATTTTCATTACTCAAAGAAAAGGCAGATATAATTTATCATTTCCTTGCTTATTTAAGTTGGTTGGCATTCACATTCCTTACCCTCTTTAACAAACTGATGGTTATCTCAACTGGCACGATCTTTCCATCTTTAATGTACTTTTCAATGAGTTCACCATACTGTGAATCTGGGTTTTTCCTTTCATCACGAAGAAGTTCTCCTGCAGAAAGGTGTGTATAGCCATATTTCTGAAAGAAACAACACACAAGAAAAAAAAAATCAAAATATAATCAACCTAGTAGGACTATTGCTTTCCCCCCCTTTGTTTTAATTTCTATATTCTATTTTTTTTCTTACAAAAAAGAAGTTTGGCTTGTATATTAAATAACTTAAAAGTTTAAGAGAGCCAAAACCGGCTTGGCTCAGTGGATAGAGCATCAGTCTATGGACTGAAAGGTCCCAGGTTCGATTCCAGTCAAGGGCATGTGCCTTGATTGCAGGCACATCCCCAGTAGGGGGTGTGCAGGAGGCAACCGATTGATGTTTCTCTCTCATCGATGTTTCTAACTCTATTCCTCTCCCTTCCTCTCTGTAAAAAATCAATAGAATATATATTTTTTTAAAGTTTACCACTCAGCCAGTGCAGAGCAGTGGTTGAGCATCAACCCATGAACCAGGAGGTCACAGATCAATTCCCAGTTGGGCACATGCCTGGATTGCAGCTAGTTGATTATCATCATTGATATTTTTCTCTCTCTCTCCCTCTCCTTCCTCTCTTTGAAATTAAAACATATGTTTGACATATAAATTTATTTATTTTACCTACACAGGCATAGTAGCTATAATGTTCACAAACCATGAAATCCTCCCAAAATTTATCTAATTATTCAAGAAATTAACACCTTATAATATTTCTTCACAAACACAATCAACAATCAATGTTGAAATGTTATTAACATTTTTTTTAAAAATGCCTAACAAGTGTCTATAAGATTCAAGGCAAAAAAACAAAACAAAAACAAAAATCTTACCACTGTTGGCTGTGTTTTTCATATAGTAATGCAAATGTTCAGTGAAACACCAACAATACAATTGCTCTTTATGGATTGCCTCTTCTATATGAAAAACACATTCCATTGTTTAAAACACACATTCTATAAAATCTGCTTTCCTTCCTTAAATTCATGTCTAAAGTGAACTCATCAGCATTTACACAATCTCCATTCTTCTGTTTTGTTTCCTCTCTCAGTAAACAGCACAAGTCCTACACAAAATCAGCTTTCCTGACCACTCTGATCACATAAAAAACCATCTTAGAGTATCACTGTCTCTCCATCTAGACCAGTATCTTCCTTACTACCCTCAAATGTCCATTTCCTACCTCTCTAGTGAGGTCTCATTATTATGGAAATACAGTTACCTATTTTATGTTAGTGGGGTGAGTAAATGAGATAATATATGGAAATCCCATACCAGAGAGCCTAACACATAGTAGGAGATATAAAAGCCATCAATTATAAATAATCTGGAAGCATACATATATACCATTTTTATGTTATAATTTGTGTATATATAAGTCTGTGTTGTGGTTTTTGATAGAAAAACTAATTAAGAGGCTTAAGTGAGATGACAGATATGAATATCTCGTGAAAGGTCAGTAAGTATAGTTTTATGACTGTGATTATCATTATTATTAAGGACTTACAAATGATGTATTAGGTCATAGGTCACAGTATAGAGTAGTTGAGCTAAGTCATATACAATGCTATGGTGTTGTTCTGCCATTTCCCCAAGGTCAGAATGAGAAAACAATATAGATCTAAGAAATAATACTGAAGAGCTTCCTCTACTGAACTTGCATATTCCCTTTGATTAAATCAAAAGAACCGTAAAATCTATTTTTAAAATATTCTTATTCCCAAATATGACACTCAGAACTACATTCAATGTTCAGCACAACAATCATATCATCCGAAATTCTTAAGATTCCCTGGGTTTTATCTTATCCATAGTAAATGAACAATAAATAATAACTTAAATCGTAATTTTCTTTTTAAAATATATTTTTATTGATTTTTAGAGAGGGAGGAAGAGGGGGGGGAAAGAGATAGAAACATTAATGATGAGAGACAACACTGATCACCTGCCTCTTGCATGTCCTGCACCAGGGACCAAACCATGAATTGATTCCCATAGGTCAATGCTCAACCACTGAGCCACCTCAGCGGGGCTTAAATCTCATCTTTAATTTCAACGTTAATATTTGAGGCAGCCCATACTCCCACCCTCCTTTCAAATTAGTATTTCAATTGCAAATTTACAAAAAAACAGACTCTTTTAATTACCTAGGCTATGATGAGTTTTTTTTCTCTTTTTTTTGGATTGCAGAGCCATGTTCTTTACCTCTTTCCTATGTTCAAAAATTGTTGGCTAAACTTGTCCTTGCTTATTAAAGTAGGGTAGTCAGCAAATTCTAAATAGTTTATTTGCTGACTAAAATTTGGCATAAAGTTTGGTCAGAATAAAAAACCATGGTATCTATCATTTATGTCTCTTAGTCATATAGCTCCTTCCATTATAAATGACCAGAAGTATATTTAGTTGTAATAGGCTTTAAAAAAATTCCTAACATTTACAAAAAATGAAATGTGAAAGTGTTTAATTATTTAAACTGTTATTTTAAAATTATTTCCACACCACACCATTTTAAATGCCTACTTTGTTCACCAAGGATAAGCAAACTTTTGAAAGATAGGTGTAGAAAGGACTTTATAAAAAGTGAAGTGTGACCTACTTTCCCATTTATTATGTACAATTTTCAAAAGGTATTTTGCATATACTGTCAACAAAATTTTATAGCAGCTTCATTCCCCATTGCTTACTTTGCCTCCTTCTTGGAAGTCTATGCTTGCTGGTAGCTCTCAGCTGGTCTAGAGATTACAGCATATAATAATATTGAATAATGCAGAGACAAACAGTACTAAACAATGCAAATGTTCAGTGAAACATCAACAATACAATTGCTCCTTATGGATTGCCTTTGCTATATGAAAAACACAAACATTTAGAAGTCCAGCTAGTAATTTAGAAATTAGTACACATACTGTTTGTTTCCTGACATTGCAGAACTCAAATCTGTAAGCTTTCTGTTGCATTAAAATGAGTTTGGCATACCATTATAAAAAGAGAAGCTAGTTGCAAACTGTAGAGGTATACAAATGATATTTTAAAAAATAATTAGTTTGTCAAAAGAGAGAAAACAACCAAATCTGCAAAGTCCTAGGAAACAAGGAATTTAAATAAATATAACCATGTCAAACCTACACATGTCTTTTTATTTCTCGGCCACATCACATTGTTTAAAAATCTTCCATTGGCCGGTGATTTTTTTATACTATATTTTTCTTAAGGATTTTGCAATTTTCCTCTTACCACAGAGTTTCTACAACAAAAAAAGCAGCTATTACTTACATACTTGTTATTATAGTATTTTAGTAATAGCTATACTTTAAAGAACATGTTTTCAAAGTATTCTACTTTCATTAAGTAATCACTGATGCCAATTTTAAGGGAAGCAAGAATGGGTATTTCCTAGGCTTAACCAAAACTTCCTTACATTCTCTGAAATTTCTGAGCAATTAAAACCTAGTGGTCACTAAATAGTCTTAAGAGCAATATTCAAAACCACAGCAGGTTATACCATGACAGAAACTACTATTCAACTAAAAATAGTTTTCTAGTGACGAATGTATAAACAATTCATTTAGAGTAACTATCTTTATGTTTTACTTTCATTTTCTTCTTTAAGACGTTAAAAAACAACTCGACTTTTATGAATCACACACTAACATTTGGAAAAAGAAAAAAACCACCATGTTCTCAATAAGACAAAACAAACATTCTATATTACTATAATTAGGCAATTTCTCTCACTTCCTAGTCCTAAACCCTAACTCTAACCCTGTCTTTCCTTCTTTCTAAATTTAGCTAATGTGCTTCTATGTGAACAAAAACAAACAACAACAAATAAAGAATTCAAGGTAAAAGTCCTTGGAGGCAAGAAGAGATCCACCAGACTGCTAGTGAGCCTTGCATTACATAGAGGGAATATACACTGAGTGTCCAGATTATTATGATCTCTGAACACATTATATATATATATATATATATATATATATATATATATATATATGTATATATATCTATATTAGAGGCCCGATGCATGAATTCGTGCAAGGGTGGAGTCAGGCCAGCCTGACCAGGGGGAGGGGACATGGGCAGTTGGCCAGCCTGCCTGCTGGTCAAACTCCTGGTGGAGGGGACAATTGCATATTAGTCTTTTATTATATAGGACACATGTGTCAAACACAAGGCCCGCGGGCCAAATCAAGCCCGCCAGGCCTTGCAATGTGGCCCGCACCGCGCTGTCATCACTACACTCCGCTGTCAGTTTATGACATTGTCAGTTTATGACTGTTCAGTAAACCATTCGGCCCGCGATTTAGGCTGGATTTTAGATTTTGGACCCTTCTCTGATTGAGTTCGACACCCCTAATATAGGATATACATTGAGTGGCCAGATTATTATGTGTTCAGAGATCATGATAATCTGGCCACTTAATGTATATTAGATAGAAATATATTTTTTAAAAAACCACAAAGAAATAAGAAAAACTGTCAATATTTATATATGGCATGATATTGTATAATATATAGAGAAACCTAAAGATGTGAAAAAACTATTAGAACTGATAAATGAATTCAGTAGATTACAAAATAAATACCCGGAAATCAGTTGCATTTTTATAAACCAACTAGAGGTCCAGCAAGTAGCTCACTTCTACTTGCCTCAACTGGCTGCTGCACCCATCACCGCTAGTAGCTTGCACCCTGCCCTCCACCGCTAGTAGCTCACTGCCTTGCCCCACCTGCCAGTGTTTCTTTGGCAGTGTCAGGGCCACAGGCCTTTTATTCATATTAGACTAGAGGCTCAGCATGCTATTGAAATCGTGTGAAGAAGCACCCCACCTCCCACCATGCAAGGAGGCATCCCGAGGGAGGCCGGGACCCGCATCTGACCTGCACAGCGCCGGCCACCGCACTGTGTGTGCTGGGGTCGGGGCAGGTGCTACTGTGTGTTGTGTTTCCACTCTGGCCAGCCCCTAGCCCCAGCCTCCTGGAGGCCCCCTGGGGCTGGGGGCTGCTCGCAGTCCCCTCCCACCCATCTATGCACGCAGCTCCTCCTGAGTGGTTGTGATGCAGCCTCCTCCTGAGCAGTAGAGATGCCCAGCTAATTAGCATATTCCCTGTTTATAAATATAGATAGATAGATAGATAGATAGATAGATATAGATATTGATGGGTAGATAATGAACTAACAGAAAGGGAAACTAAGAAAACAAGCCCATTTTCAACTGCATTAAAAAAGAATAGCCAGGAATAAGTTTAACCAAGGATACAAAACGCCTATACTCAGAAAATTATAAGACACTGGAGAAGGAAACTGAAGAAGATACAAATAAGTGGAAGCATATACTGAAGAAGTAACATCATTAAAATGGCCATACTACCCAAAGCAATCTATAGATTCAATGCAATTCCTATGAAGTTACATTTAATGGCTATTTCACAGAACTAAAACAAAAAATTTATATGGAACCACAAAAGACCCCGAATAGCCTCAGCAATCTTGAGAAACAAGAACAAAGTTGGAGAAATCACACTACCGGATATCAAACTACGTAAGGCCATAGTAATCAAACCAGCACGATACTGGTATAAAAACAGGTATATAGATCAATGGAAGAGAATAGAGAATCCATAAATAAACCTATGCCTTAACATCAATTAATATTTGACAAAAGAGGCAAAAACATACAATGAGGTAAAGACAGTCTATTCAATAAGCGGTGTTGGAAAAATTGGACAGATATATTCATAAAAATGAAACTATTATAAACACCTTCTTACATCATATACAAGAATAAATTCAACTGATGGACAAAACAGAACCAGAGACATAGAAGCACAGAACAGGCTGACTGTCGAACCTCAGAAGGAAGGCAGGGGAGGTTGGGTGAGTGGGTGGGAAGAGAGAAAATAAAGAAAAATAAAATAAAATCAAAATGAGTTAAAGGCTTAAATATTAGAGTCAAAACCTTAAAAACTCTAGAAGAAAAGATAGGCAGTAAAATCTTGGACATTTCTCACAAGCAATATTTTTTCTGATATATCACCTCTGGCAAGGGAAACAAAAGAAAAAATAAACAAATGGGACTACAATACATCAAACTAAAAAGTTTTGCACAGCAAGGAAAACCATCAACAAAATGAAAAAGCAAGCTCTAGCTGGTTTGGCTTAGTGGATAGAGTTTTGGCCTGTGGACTAAAGGGTACTGGGTTCGATTTCGGTCCAGGACACGTACCTTGGTTGCAGGCTCCTCCCCTGACCCGGCCCTGGTCGAAGTGCATGCAGGAAGCAACCAATCGATGTCTTTCTCTTATTGATATTTCTCTTTCCCTCTCTCTCCCACTCTCTCTAAAAATCAATGGAAAAATATCCTTGGGTGAGGATTTAAAAAATGACAACCCACTGAAAGGGAGAACATATTCACCAATGATAATCTGATAAGGGGTTAATGTCCAAAATGTATAAAGAACTTATAAAACTCAACACCAAAAAAACCAAACAATCCAATTTAAAAATGCATGAAGGGCCAGGACCGGTTTGGCTCAGTGGATAGAGCGTCGGCTTGGGGACTGAAGGGTCCCGGGTTCGATTCCGGTCAAGGGCATGTACCTTGGTTGCGGGCATATCCCCAGTAGGGGGTGTGCAAGAGGCAGCTGATCGATAACTCTCTCTCATCGATGTTTCTGACTCTCTTCTCTCTCCCTTCCTCTCTGTACAAAATCAATAAAATATGTTAAAAAAGAAAAGAAAAGAAAAGAAAAGAAATATAACTTTAAAAAAAAAAAAAAAAAATGCATGAAGGACCTGAATAGTCATTTCTCCAAAGAGGACATACAGATCACCAGTAGGCATACAAAGATGCTCAATGTCACTAATTACAGGGATGCAAATTAAAACCACAATGAGATATCGCCTCACACCTGTTAAAATGGCTATCATCAATAAATCAACAAACAAGTGTTGTTGGGGATGTGGAGAAAAGGGAACCCTCGTACACTGTTGGTGGTAATGCAGACTGATGCAGCCATGTGGAAAGCAGTATGGAGTTACCTCAAAAAATTAAAAATGAAACTGCCTTATCTGGGAATATATCTGAAAAAAAAACCAAAACAGTAATTTGAAAGAATATAATCACCCCTGTGTTCTTGGCAGTGTTATATACAATAGCCAAGATTCAGAAGTAGCCCAAGTGCCCATCAGTAGATGAGTGGATAAAAAAGCTGTGATTCATTTACACAGTGGAATATGACTCAGCTGTAAAGAAGGAACTCTTACTTTTGCAACAGCATGGATGGACCTGGAGATTATGCTAAGTGAATTAAGCCAGAGAAAGACAATAACCATATGATTTCACTTATATGTACGATCTAATGAACAAAATGGAAAACAGTCTCATGGACACAGAGAACAGACTGACAGTTGTCAGAGGGAGAGGATTGGAGGGGCTGGGTGATATAGATGAAGGGATTAAGCAAAGAAAAGAAACTCATATACACTGTCAACAGTACAGTGATTATCAGAGAGAAAGGGGGTTGGTGGGAAGTAGAAGCCAGTAAAGGGGGGATAAACGGTGATGAAAGGAAACTTGACTTGGGATGGCGAACATACAATATAATCTTATATAAGAAAAGGGTAACATGCAAATCAACCAAATGGTGGGAGAACCAGTCACTATGACACACACTGACCACCAAGGGGCAGACGCTCAACTTAAGAGCTGTCTCCAGCCAGCAGGCTCCGATCGCCCAATGGAGAATGGGGATCTAGGGGTGGTGATGTCAGGGGGCGGAGCTGGCTGCCAGCAGCCGGGGAAGATGGCCCTGATCACAGGCCAGGCCTAGGGACTGTACCTGTGTATGAATTTCGTGCACCAGGCCTCTAGTATACAGATAATGTACTATAGTGCTGTACACCACAAACATAAGTAATAAAAATTAACCAACATCACCTTATAAATTCAATAAGATTTTTTACAAATAAATTTTTAAAATAAGTAAAACAACTGATTTAATTACAATTATTGGATGTCCTTTAAATAGCTGATATGATTGTGAAGCATTTAAGACTTTGCATTCCCTATATAAAATTGGTGAACCTTAAAATCTAAATTGTGGTTATGTATTATCAACAAAGCACTTTTAGCAGAACACCTGGAAATGTTCCAGGTACTATTTATAACCATCCAGACTCACCAGTCTAGTACTTGTTGCAAACAATAGCTTTAGAGCCTATAGCATCCCAGCAACAATTTATGTAAGGCTATCATTATCTCAAAGGCATTTCCAATAGAACTTTTTCCAATTACACTAAGTCAAATGTCTGGTAAGGACTTTCCAGGAACAGTATCTGCCAGTCTTAGGGAACTTTTCTTTGACTGCAAGTGTACACAAATAATACTTAAAACTGATCAACTGTTTAGAGCACATGTGTCAAACACAAGGCCCACGGGCCAAATCCAGCCCGCCAGGCCTTGCAATGTGGACCGCACCGCGCTGTCATCACTGCACTCCGCTGTCAGTTTATGACATTGTCAGTTTATGACTGTTCAGTAAACCATTCGGCCCGCGATTTAGGCTGGATTTTAGATTTTGGCCCCTTCTCTGATTGAGTTCGACACCCCTAGTTTAGAGGGTTAGAAAAAGGTTTTTCATATGATCACTATTAAAGAAAGGCTAACATTACTTACAACAAAAAAAGGCTATCCATGGTTTAAAAAGCTTAAGTGTAATATTTTACTTAAATTGCTAGCAGATTTTTAGTCTGCCCTCATTGTATTTTCATTTGTGTGCACTACATTTGACCATGCTTATTTAATTGCAAATTTACATGTTAATATAAACTATGGAAGTTTTAAACACAGATTTTTTTTTCTTAAGCAAAAAGCTTTAATAGACAGACTCCAAATTAACATGAAGCATACTTCTCTCTCTAATTAAAGAGTGATATCTTAAAAACTTACATCCTATAAAGGAGAAAAGAGGAAGGATATAAATCAATACAACTTGTAATTCAGATGATTACAGTACTATTTCACTTTTCTCAAAGTTTTGCTTTTCATATAAGAAAACCTTAATTCAGGCAATACTTGGAACTTATTTTAAACCCATCAATATTTATTATCTACAAGATGCTAAGCAATGTGTTGATTCAGGGAAGGTAAAAAAGTTATATTCTCAAAGGATGTTTAGAACTGCATATATAAAGTGACTTGAACCCTATTTTAATTAATAGAGGCAATTCTTCACATATGCATAACTTTTGCTAAGGAATTCAGTCTTGACCAGCACTGTCTTTCTGGGGAAGAAGTTGATTCTACAGAGGCAGTGGCAAGAAGATAGAGCAATATATAAAACTTAAAGCAAGGATGAGTTAGAAGCCACCAAACAGGCTCCTTCCTCATTTGTGTAGACCTGGATAGCTCTCTTAACATTTTGCAGAAGGCTTCTCAGATAATTGAGGATTTTTGGTATTTGATTTATATACCAAAAGGCCCCCAAAGCAACCATGAATTGAAAAGGTCACATTCCCAATTTCATTCCAGTTGGTCATTTTCAGTATTTTATTTCTTTTAATTTATCTCAGCCCTTCCGAATCAAACTACATTCCTTAATAGCAGAAGGGGATAGAAAATGGCCAAAGATAAAGATCAGACCCAGAAGCCCCCAGGGATTTCATGAACGTAGAGGAAATAATTTGAAAACTTCTAACATTAATGGAAAAGCACAGAGGTCTCATTGATCTTAGGAAATACTAATCTGATCTTGTTACCGTATTTTCCGGCGTATGAGATGGCCCCCTAATTTTACAGTTAAAACATAGGTTTAGGCCTATATTCGCTATATAAGACTACCCCCCACTTCCGAGGCAACACCAGTTCTTTTTTTAATAGATTGCCTCTCTGACTCTGACCAATCTGAGCAGGCTTTTTACTAGAACACAGTGTAGCTTCTGGTACAGAACATGTATAATTTGCATGCATAAAAAGCCTGCTTGGATTGGCTGAGTTAGAGAGGTGGTCCGAGCAGCCTTGCAGTGATTGGTGCGGGATCGAGTTGGAAAATTCGTTTAGCGGCATATCCAGACGATTTTCGGGATCGAGTTGGAAAATTCGTTTAGCAGCATATCGAGACATTTTTCGGGATATACTCGGCGTATAAGACGACCCCGATTTTTCGGTTGACTTTTTTCGTTTCAAAAGTCATCTTATATGCCGGAAAATACGGTAATTAAATGACCAATTATTACTTAAAGTCACTACAGAGCCTACAAGCTAAACACTCATTATCACTACAACCCAAATATTATAGGTAGTGTAAGAGCCTGGAATTCAGTTAATTTAGTTACTGTGAGAACACTGGAAGAACATATATCAAACCACTCAGCTATAGCCCTAGTCTCTGAGCTTTCACTTTATGAAAAAAAGGTTTTTGCCCTGACTGGTTTGGCTCAGTGGATAGAGTGTCGGCCTGCACACTGAGAGGTCCCAGGTTCAATTCCAGTCAAGGGCATGTACCTTGGTTGCAGGCATATCCCCAGTAGGAGGTGTGCAGGAGGCAGCTGGTCGATGTTTCTCTCTCATGGATGTTTCTAACTTTCTATCCCTCTCCCTTCCTCTCAGTAAAAAATTAATAAAATTAAATTTAAAAGAAAGAAAAGAAAGAGAGGTGTTTTTTTTAAACACTAAGTAGGCCCTACTATACATTTATTCTTATTTTAAAAAGGTAAATAACATTAAAATGAGAATATCATTTACTCAGGGAATACCAAAAGAAATCACCCTAAGAGAAATAACTACTTGAGAATGTCATTTGTAAAGACCCTCATCACAAAATAACCATAACATTTTAATAGCTCAGGTTCTCTTTGAGAACTAAATTTATTTGGATTTAGAACTAAATTTATTTGGATTTACAGCACTTGAGAAAAATGTGCAAAGGACACCAAAATCTGAATTCAATAATATGTGTAAACATGACATTTGAGCATCTATAAAATTACCAAACTAATGCAGAAATGCTTTTAGAGAAGCACACAGAATTCAGCAAGGATCACAAGAACATAACCTTGCATAAAGTCATCTTCTATATATATAAAAGCTAAGTGACCATCTGACTAGCCAACCAGTAGCTATGGTGTGCACTGACCACCAGGGGGCAGACGCCCAATGCAAGAGCAGAAACCACAGGCATGGAAACATGGAATAGACTGATGAATGTCTGAGGGAAGAGGGAAGAGGAGAGGGCGGGAAAAGATTTTATATGTCTGATAGAGGCCCGATGCAAGAAATTTTGGGGTGAGGGGCATCAGCCCAGCCTGCACTCTCTCCAATTTGGGACATCCCTCTCACAATCCAGGACCACTGGCTCCTAACTGCTCACCTGCCTGCCTGCCTTCCTGCCCCCTGCCAGCCTAATCACCCCTAACTGCCTCTGCCTGCCAGCCTGATTGTCCCTAACTGTCCCCCCTGCCAACTGGGTCACCACCATCAGCCACTCCCCTGCCAGCCTGGTTGTCCCAAATCCCCTCTCCCCTGAGTCTGGTCGCCTCCAACTGCCTCCATCTGCTGGCCTAGTCACCCCTAGCTGCGCCCCCACTGGCCCGGTCGCCCCTTACTGCCCCCTCCTCTGGCCTAGTCCCCCCCCCAATTGCGACCCCCCACCACCAGCCTGGTCGCCCCTTACTGCCCCTCCTCCCCCCTGCTGGCCTGGCCGCCCCCAACTGTCCCCCTTGTCTGCCTGGTTGCCCCTCGCAGCCTGCAATTCTGTCGTCCTTCCAGTTGTTTTGGTTGTGACAGCCCATGGCTTTTTATATATTAGGTCTAGAGGGGTCCCTCAGCCTGGCCTGCATCCTCTCGTAATCCAGGACCCCTCAGAAGATGTTGGAGAGCCAGTTTGTTCACATCCTATCCAGTGTTTGGATCACAGGTGCATGAATCTATGCATCGGACCTCTAGTATACTTATAACACTGAACTAGAAGTTAAGAGGTAAAGTTTTATAACTACATTTTATCACAACTCAGTGTGACCGTGGGAAATTTATTTAACCTTTCTTAGATCTCAGTTTCTTACTTGTAAAATAAAAATATCTATACTACCACAAATAATATCTACACTATATAGTAAATATCATCATTATCGATTAGAACTAGAAGCATCTTCTGAAGAACATAATCCCAAAAATGTGCACTCTGCTGTGGAGAGCACTTGGGTAGGCACATTGGGCATTCTTTAATTATTGTCAGCTGAATCCAGTGATGGTGGCAGAGCCTCATCCTAGAGACACATTTTGCCAAAAGGCAAGGGTGTTGTCAACTCAACCTTCAGCCCAGGTGCTGGGAAGTGTGTTTTATTTGTAAATCCAGTCAAGCACCAGGAATGAATTCTTGGGCCCACATAAGAATGTAAATAATCTCCTTTGTCTTGACTTTTAGTAAAACTCCTGGTATTTGGGGGTATAAAATAAACACACTGCATGGGCTCTGGGTCCCTGTCTCTCCATCAAAGGACAGTGGTCCCACCCGATCCCAGCTTTCCCTACTGTATCTGTCTCTTTCTTTCATTTTCTAAATCCCCTGTCGCCCCTACTCAGGAACAGGATTGTCTTCTATCTGTGCTACACTTGGAAAAGGGATCCCCCTCTATACTGTGCTAATAGATTCAAGACCTAATGTGAAAGTACTCAGATAGGACAGGGCGGAGTCAGACAAACTCATACAGGTTAGTCCTAGAGCAAAGTCCAAAATAACCAGTGGCTAAACAACAAATTACATATCAATAAAGGAACAGAACCACTTAACTGGCTCAATAGCAAGTGAAATACATACAAGAAAAGACTAATGTCAAAGAATAACCATAGAATAAGTAAGAGTATGCTATTAAAAATCTAATTCACACCAAAACCAGTTTGGCTCAGAGGATAGAGCGTTGGTCTGCGAACTGAAAGGTCCCAGGTTCGATTCTGGTCAAGGGCATGTGTCTTGGTTGCGGGCACATCCCCAGTGGGGGGTGTGCAGGAGGCAGCTGATTGATGTTTCTCTCATCGATGTTTCTAACTCTCAATCCCTCTCTTTTCCTCTCTGTAAGAAATCAATAAAATATATATTTAAAAAAAAATCTAATTCACTATGCAAATAGTCTCCAACACAGAGACTCAAAAAATTGGCATCACAAATGTATGTGAGTGCATTATAAACCTTATGAGAACCAACAAGAATTCACCTTGCTTTCTATCTTCTTATAAACAAACAGATCAATAGCTTTCCCAACTATAATAAGAATGACTACAGCAGGTCCTCGGGTTATGTCAGAGATCCATTCCTATGGTGCAACGTAACGCGATTTTCGCTCTAAGTCGGAACCCACCTACATAAGCACCTATGTCACTCATATGGAGCACATAAACAGCAGTCATGAAGTGAAATGGTAAAAAAAAAAAAAAAAAAAAAAAAAAAAAAAAAAAATTAAAAGAAAGACAACAATTCCTGACCATTAGTTGTGGTAAATAAATAATAAAAAACATAAAGCATATATGTACATACATCAAAATGACGGAACTTTTTAATAAATACTGTAAGTGGGAGATGGCGATGTAACCATGAAACAACAAATGTCAAGTCCGACATAACCGTAACCCAAGGACTGCCTGTAATTAGAAAATATACTTTTAAAAGATCCTATTCAAGTCAACTATACCTAATTTAAAAAAAAAAAATCCTATTCTAGATAGCAATAGACTTAAATTAATATCAAATCTGAAGAGAAGAGTAGAATGAAATTCAAAGTAGCCTCACATTAAGGATAAAAATCCCTATAAAATAAGCATCATTGTCCTTGGTCAGGTGGCTCAGTTGGTTGGAGCATTGTCCCATGCACCAAAAGATTGCAGGTTCGATCCCTGGTCGGGGTGCATACAGGAGGCAACCAATCAATGTTTCTCTTCCCCTCTCTCTGCTTTCCTCTCTCTCTAAAAAAAATTTCTTTAGTCAATAAAAACATATTCTCGTATGAGGATTTTTTAAAAAGCATCATCTAATTTCAAGAGAGAGAGAGAGAGAGAGAGAGAGAGAGAGAGAAAGAGAGAGAGAGAGAGAAACAGTACCTGTACAATCAAAGACTTATTTAAAATCTAAAACAAAATAATTGCAGAGAATAGCAGCAAAAATCAATTTAAATGTTTGGATAAAAATTTTTTCTGAAAAGTGATCCATTCTTTAAACAAAGGAGAAACAAAAGTATAACATAGCAACACAAAAACATACTGATGGGCATAAAGTCAAGAGTTACAGGAGAGAGAAAACAGTCCAGTTTTATAGTCTAGAAACAGATGGAAATTTAGAGACACACTGTTGAGCGGATCTAAAAAGCACAGCAGCAAAGATTTAAAAGGAAACATATTTCAATGAAGCCCTACTCTAGACAGTAGAGTTCAAAATTATAAGATGTTTTGGAAATGACACTTCCATGGCAAAGACAATACATCCACACTACTTCTAGTCTCCAGAATAAACCTTTGGAGCACTTTCAGAACTTTATTGTGTCAAGCACCTTTTTCAATCGATATTTTAGAGAAAATTACTCTTGCTTAGACAACAAGAAATATCTTCATTTTTAGTCTATCAACCTGTGCTAACAGAAGTGTGAGAAAATCATTACTTGGCTTTAAAAGGTAGTACATATTAGAAGTCACACGTGTCACCCAGGAGAAAATTAGTAAGGTGCCGGAGAGGCCAACGGATGGGGAGAAGACTTGCCCGTTGCTGTGTGTCTTCACCACCAACACCTGGTGCCACCACCACATGGAGGACGTCTCCAGCGGCAACATGCTATCCAGCGAGCTACAGAACTATGGCTAGATAGATGCACTCTTGAAAGAACTGACTGGCTTAGTAAATGAAGTCTACCCAGAATCTAGAAAGGAGAGTGCACACTTCAACTTTGCAACTGTTTTTACAGATATTAAAAGACCTGGCTATTGAGTATAGGAGATTGGTACATCATGCCTGGGAGGAAGGGACTGAGGACATTTATGAATGCATTTTGCTCAATCTCTAAGAAGATACATTTTTTTTTAATTTTTAGTTTTTATTAAATTCATATAAAACTTAATAAAGTTTTTTAAAATTAAAAATGGGACATATGAGTATTTTGTTCCTTTCCTAATTCTATTCAACATAAATACCAAGTAATCAAAGATAACTTTCTGAAGCGATATAGCCAACACCTTTATCTTTTTCACCCTTTTATTTATTAAATTATTATCTGTGTACATATTTTAACATTGTCCCCCCTCCCATACATACCCTCCCTTCCCAGAGTTTTGTGTCCATTGGTTGTACTTATATGCATGTAAGAAGATACATTTTTGATGGCAACAAATCTTAGCACAACCTGGGATTTAATGTTGACCATAGATAATTGTATCCATCAGCACAATACAATAAGGGACTCCTGGTTCTTGATGAGAGCCTATCTTTCATGTAAGTGGAATGCCTTAAAAAGTGCTAAGCTTATGGGAAAATTGTATGGAAAAAAATTTTTCCTGCCATAACTATACAACAGTAAGACTGCTGGTTACCATTCTGCAAAACAGGCAACTTCTCCCACTCCACTAGTCTGATTTAACTTAAATCAGATCTGCTCTGGAATCAGTCAAGGAAGTAATAAGAACCTTTTACATTCTTCCTTTCCATCTACCACTATCCCCTCTCTTTCACTCCCAACTCTTAGTTGGACTCACAAACTTCTTTTGTAGTTTTGGACTCACTTATCAGTCTTGATCTCTGCATCATAGGCAATAGAAAATGTGGACCCTGAGAATGAAGATACTTACTATGAAAGGCTCCTGGCGGCTAACTGGGTTTAAAAAAAACAAAAACAAAAACCAGAGCCTTGCAGCCATTTCAAAACAAACCCTACTTCAGGGAGGAGCCTGTACTAAGCCACTCACTTCCCTCTGTGCTCCTTCAACTGAACTGCCTTCAGGCACTCTTTCTGCCATCTGAGCATCTTCACCAACCAATCAAACTAGGAGGATTTGAGTCCTCATTTGCATGAGGACATACCAAAGCAGCTAACCTCTGGTTGGGAAAGCTACTTTTCCTTTCCACCAAAGGCAGAAGATTGTGTTTCCCCAACAGTGTCTGCCAGAGCAGAACAGAGCAATCTAGCTAGAGAGGGGACTGTTCCAGGGCTGTCTCACAGCAATACTGGTCCATCAGCTGTTCTACTTCATAATTATGCTGTAATACTATGAGTTGTTTCACAGCCTTGTTGTTCTCACATTTGTGCTGTATCACAACTGAACTGTCTGCACTGATTTGAGCTTTTTCACCACACCCCAAACTGGGGATTCCTTTGGCATTGATTTGGCTCAGGCTAAAAGTATACTATGTCGCCGAAGCCGGTTTGGCTCAGTGGTGGAGTGTCGGTCTGCGGACTGAAGGGTCCCGGGTTCGATTCCGGTCAAGGGCATGCACATTGGTTGCGGGCACATCCCCGGTGGGGGGTGTGCAAGAGGCAGCTGGTCGATGTTTCTCTCTCATCGATGTTTCTAGCTCTCTCTCTCCCTTCCTCTCTGTAAAAAAATCAATAAAATATATTACAAAAAATAAAATAAAATAAAAGTATACTATGTCCTTGCAAGGCCCCATGCCCATGGCCATACCCCCAGAAGCTGGGCCCGCCAGCCCCCAGCGGAAGGAGACAGTGGCTGGTCCCTGGGAGTCACTGCCAGGAGTAACCGTGCTGACGGCAGGGGCTGGGCTGCTCCCGTGTGCAAACGGAATGTTGAAGGAATTAATAAAGGTTCTATTTTTTCATTAAAAAAAAAAATGTATACTATGTCCTAATTAATACACAAGCGGTAAAGCCTCATTAAAATCAAAATTTAAAACTTCTGTGCTCCCAAGGACACTAAAAGATGTAAATTAAAAGATGGGAGAAAATATTTGTAAATCATATCTGAATAAGGGACTTCTAAGTTATATAAACAATTTTTCAACAATAATAAAAATATAAACAACTCAATTAAAAGATGGGCAAAGACAATTTTTAAAATACAATATTCAGAGGGAGGGAGGTGCAAGAACAAAGGATCCAATTAAATATTTCTCCAAAGAAGATATACAAATGATCAGTAAGTACAGGAAAGTTATTCAACATCACTAGTCATCAGGGAAATGCAAACCAAAACCATAAATACCACTTCACATCCACTAAAATGGCTATTAAAAATAACAACAGCCGAAACCGGTTTGGCTCAGTGGATAGAGCATCGGCCTGCAGACTGAAAGGTCCCAGGTTCGATTCCGGTGAAGGGCATGTACCTTGGTTACGGGCACATCCCTAGTAGGGGGTGTGCAAGAGGCAGCTGATCGATATTTCTATCGATGTTTCTAACTCTCTATTCCTCTCACTTCCTCTCTGTAAAAAATCAATAAAATATATATTTTTAAAGTATACACATCTTTAATAACAGAATAATTAAGATACAGTATTAGCTATAATACTGATCATTAAGTCATTTGGCATCTACTAACCCATTTTAAATATAATTAGCATTTATACTATAAACTTCTCCTTAAATCCACTTGTCCTTTCTAGAATTCTTAAATTTTAAGTTAACTACAAACATTTTCTCTAAATAGAAAAATCTTTCGCATTCAATATGATAGAAAATGCAATACCAGATTTTTAAAAATCTGTAAACTGTTTAGTGTGAATAATCATGTTCTTATGCTGTAGTAAACAATGGGAATATAATGTTCCCCAAAGCTACTTTTCCAAATTACTCTTCGAATTCTTTCCTATAGATCTTTCCTAAAAATAAACAAATAAATAAATGTTACCCTGAAGACACTTACTGAGTGCCACATACTGTGCTAAAAACTGTAGAAGCATGATTTCACTTCATCTTTAACAACCCAGTGAAATTAGCATTATTATCATCACTACAAATGAAGATACAGAATCAGAAGTTAAACAGTATAGTCACAGATGGACTAAAATTCAAACAAATGTATGACTTCAAAGTTTACATTCTTTTTAATACTATGCCATATTGTAAGAAAGTTGGCCCTAATATCAAATTTCTTAAATCTTTTTTATGAAAAAAACACATACATACACAATTGTTCTTTTTCGAAAAGCTTACTTCTTCTCCCACCTTTACACCATTCTTTGTTACCATTCTGAAGTTCTATGAAAACATGAAATACTGCAGAAATGTATAAATACAGCGAGAGGCCCGTTGCACGAAGATTTGTGCAAAAGGCCTTCCTTCCCCTGACTGCTGGCACCGGTTTTCCTCTGGCACCCAGGACTCGGGCCACAGCGGAGCCTTCAATCTTCAGCATTTGCTCAGGTAGAGCCTTCAGTCTTTGCTCCAAGCCTTCATATGCAAATTAACCCACCCATATTTGTTGGGTTAATTTGCATACCCACTCCTGATTGTCTGACGGCGTTGTGGAGGTAGTCAATTTGCATCTTTCTCTTTTATTAAGTGTATATTCCTGTTGCTCTCATTCATTCAACGTAGAATGGCAAAGAAGATACATATTCATAATGATTGGATAATTTGCCTCAAGTGAGACTACATTGGATTGTATGGTATATAACCCTGACATCTAGGATACAGATCTGTTTTAGGGCTGATAAGACTTCACACCTACTTCCACACCAATCATTTTACAAAGGGAGAAACTAAAATAAGCTGACTTGCCAGTTAGAGCAGAGAAAACTGGCACTTGAAACTAGGTCTCCTGACACTCAGTGACCCTACTACTCCACAGTAGGTCCCTGAGGTAATTCCTAGGTGACAGATATAGAGACAGTCTTTTGCCCTCAAGCTACTATTACCTTTGAATACAGAAACTAAAAAGAAATCCATTGGTAGAAATTAAAAAGGAGACTCAAAGTTGATGGACTTGGTCATTTTGTTGTATCCTAGGATGGAGATGTGATCAGGAACTTATCCATACACAAAGAGCCATGCAATATTTGACCCACCATTCAGCCAGATTACAACCATCCTTGCTTCATTTGCTTTATTTTTGCCATTCTCCACTTCTAACACCATTTCCACTTTCCACTTGTCTCGCCCAATAATCATTAATTAAGATTTTCCACCATTTAAAACCTAATTATCAAAACATCATCTGTGCTGTCTCTCTACTCCTAGTAGACACCAAGAAAATAAAAATTCATGTTATTATCTACATAAACCTAAATCATAAAGGTAAGTCCTATAGGTCAAGTTAAACATAATACTTTCTAATGGCAAACATTGATGACTAACATATCATGGAAATTCCAAACAGGGCGGGAAAGCAGTCTTTTCTGTGTCTCAAGTTAGGCATATTTAATTGCTTGTTGATAGAGAACACAATATAGCCTAATGATGAATGGAACCCACTTATGGGTCTTCTGGAGAAGAATGATGGAAATCATGCATGGAATGTATGTTTCCTGGAACCCTGTTCCTCAAAGTGAAAGTTTCTGAGAATGGTAGCTAAGAGCAGATGTTTTTTCCTTTACCGACGTGATGTTTTGTTAGTTTCATTAACCGGGCAACACAACACTGTCAGCAAACAATAAATATAGCCAGTTACACCTGTTTTCTATTAGGTTCTAAATGCTCTTATCACATGTTCAATCTATAAAAATGTTCTTGATTTGTTGGGTTAAAGTAACTGAAATGATAGAGCAAATACATTTTTATATGGCAACTGGGCTAAAAGTATTAGCTTTTAAGGTTAACAAAAGTTAGTGTGATCAGGCCAACATAACACAAAGAATAAGACAGTTCTCCCCTGTCTCCACCCTTTTTAACTTGGTCTAAAAATCCTACTACCAGAGCAACTTCTCTGAAAAGCTCTTCATTTCAATTCAGAAAGACAATCATTAAAACACTGGAACTTGCTCTGGTGAGTCGGTGAGTGTGAAGGCCTAGGACAGTGGTCGGCAAACTCATTAATCAACAGAGCCAAATATCAACAGTACAACAATTAAAATTTCTTTTGAGAGCAAAATTTTTTAAACTTAAACTTCTTCTTCAAAATAGACTTGCCCAGGCGCTGGTATTTTGTGGAAGAGCCACACTCAAGGAGCCAAAGAGCCTCATGTGGCTCACGAGCCGCAGTTTGTCGACCATGGGCCTAGGACATTACTGTACACTACTACAGACTTTATAAACACTGTACATTTGGGCTACACTAAATTTGCAAAACATGAGAATAAATAAAGCACAGTGTAGATCAATTTCAATGTTAGATCATAGCACGTTCTTTTTGAAGACACATCTCTGTGATACTGATTTTTTGGTGGACAATTGCTATGTTAAAAACTAGCACCACACGGAAAGGAAATGAGGATGGAAGTGTCCAATTTGATTCCAAGGAATAGAAACTACAGTGCCCAACAGGCATTTACATCCCAATAGTAAGTGGAAAGAAAATTGCCACTTTTTCTTTTAAATAATATGTATTATTTCTTCAAGCAGCTACTCAATTGTTAGAAAATATTTATTAAGTATTGTTTGGATCTAATTACTTAATAAGTAGAATTATTAGATCCAGTATTTCTTTTGGACTAGCATGGTTGTGAAAAAATTTCCTGAAATGCTAAGGAAATCTTTAGCCTTTGGGAGTCTCTGTATTAAATTAAGATCTGAAGGATTAACAGGCATTTCAAACACCAGTAGAAGGAGTAAAGGACATTGAAATCTAGTTAGGTAGGCAAAACTAAAAGATAACAAGTTTTAAAACAATTTAATGTTTAATTTTAATATTTGCAAAAATCTTTCATATCTTTTCTCATGAAATTATATTAAGTGTGTGTCCATTTCCACTCTAAATTGAGAAACGCTAGAAATTTATATTCCTGCACTCAGATTCAGCACAGTTTGCTTCAGGAAGTATTTCTGGGTCAATTGAACCTCTTTTTTTTTTTTTTCCAGTAGCACTTTTATAGCTTTATCCTATCTTACGCTTTTATCAGAAATGAAACCACAGCCCTGGTTGGTGTGGCTCAGTGGTTGAGCACTGACCTATGAACCAGGAGGTCAAAGTTCGATTCCCTGTCTGGGCACATGCCCGGGTTTCGGGCTTGATCCCTAGTAGGGGGCATGCAGGAGGCAGCTGATCAGTGATTCTCATCATTGATGTTTCTATCTCTCTTTCCCTCCCCCTTCTTTTCTGAAATCAATAAAAATATTTTTTTTAAAAAAAGAAAAGAGGTTTCACTGTATTTGCATTTTTTAAAAATATTTTTTAATTGATTTCAGAGAGGAAGGGAGAGGAAGTGAGAGATAGAAACATCAATGATGAGAGAGAATCATTGATTGACTGCCTCCTGCACCCCCCTACTGGGAATCAAGCCTGAAACCCCGGCATGTATCCCTGCCTGGAATCGAACCTGGGACCCTTCAGTCCATAGGCCAACGTTCTGTCCACTGAACCAAACCAGCTAGGGCTGCATTTTTATTTCTAAGAATATTCTAGTGATTCAGCCGAAACCGGTTTGGCTCAGCGGTAGAGCGTCGGTCTGCGGACTGAAAGGTCCCAGGTTCGATTCCGGTCAAGGGCATGTACGTTGGTTGCAGGCACATCCCCGGTAGGGGGTGTGCAAGAGGCAGCTGGTCGGTGTTTCTCTCTCATCGACGTCTCTAGCTCTCTATCTCTCTCACTTCCTCTCTGTAAAAAATCAATAAAATATATATTTTTTTAAAAAATAGAACATTCTGCAGCGTGGCTTTAAAAAAAAAAAAAGAATATTCTAGTGATTCAAATTAGAGAAGATTAACTTTCCCAACTACTATGTAACTTTGGTAACTTCAAATAGAAAGGCAAAAAGAATGAGGAAGCTTTCAAAAGTAAGGATAGTAATATCTGAATATAGTCATTCCTCCAGGTTCTTTAAAAAAAAAAAAAAAGGGTCCTATGTTACAACCACTTTAATGAAAAGGTGGTGCTTCAGAAGAGTCAAGAATTCTGTGGACTAACTCTATTACAGATAATTTAAACTTTCTTAAAACAAACAAAAACCTATCTCTTACTCTTCCTTATCCCATCAAAAAGAGAAAGGCCTCTTCTTAAACAAGTTTAATGTGTACTGGTTCTTCCCATCTAGTTCATTCTATGAGTGGTAATCTGCTTCAGGGATTTGTAATCAGGAGCTTGGAAATTTTAAAATGCTCAGATTTTCACAACTATCCCTTTTATTAACTTAGAACAAACAGAAGTGCTACACAAAGAAACTTGAGTAAGACAGAGCTAGGTTTTCTTCAAAACCTTCTATCCTAAAACTGGGAGAGCTACTAGTAACTGCAACTTGGGCGCCCCCTGGGGATCAAATTTAAAAAAAAAAAAAGTTTTACATCTTTAGTTTAAAGTGTATCCTTTAAAAATATTCAAAGAGCTCACTGGTATGGCTCAGTGGTTGAGCGTTGATCTTTAAGTCAGGATGTTACAGTTAGATTCCCAGTCAGGGAATATGCCTGGGTTTCAGGATCAATCCCCAGTAGGTAGTGTGCAGAAGGCAGCCCAGCAATGTTTCTCGCCCTCTTCCTTCTTCTCTGAAATCAATTTAAAAACATATTAAAAAATCAAAATAAAAATATTCAAAGAATACTTATTAAGCACCTGCTGTGTGCCAGACACAATGTTCAACACCTGAGACACAAAAATAAGTAAAATCAAGTTTCTGATTTCTACATGTTTAAGTCAATATCACTTCAGTCTAAGGAAAGCAGGTAGGATTACCAAAGTATGAGTTACCCGCAAAGCTTGGAAGTTATGACACAGAAGATAAGAATTTTGTTGGGGTGCTATAGAAAGCAATTTGGCACGGATATAAACTTGAGTATAATTTGTTTATGTATGTAAAATGTTCACCATCTTTAAAAGAGAATTGGTTTAACCATCTCTTCCTGCTACCACATGCAAAACTATAGTTCTTATTTTCAAGACAAGTTGAGGTTATGACACCATTATTTTTCTTGAGTTAAAACAATATAAATAAATTTTAATTTAAAAAATGCAAAAATAAGGCAGTATCCTCACCAGGATTTTTTAGTAACAAGTTATGTCACAATAATTCTACTCTAAACACTGACTCTAAAAGGGTTGCACTGATTTTTAAAATGGCTGATTTTCAAAAACAAATTGAGTGTGAAAGGGCACATAAAATAGAAACAATTAGAAAATAAAGCAAAACTGAAAAGGACCAGTACAGATAAATGGGAAAAATCAAAACTAAAACCCCTCAAACTTTTCCTTCCCAGTTCAGAACACTTTCAGAAGATACTGTATCAGATTTGCCCTTCCTTCCTCAAGACCTGGGAGAGCCTGTAGCAGAGGTAGAATTCTTCTTCAGAAAAACACACACATACAATCTTCCCTCCAGTTAAACCCTCATTCCTAAAAGCAATGCCCGTGACATTAGAGGGCCAGATAGTTTTAGGTTCTGTAGCCAGGGTCCTAAAATGTACTTCTGGCAGCCTGAGTTGGAAATCAGTGTACTTTTCCCAAAGAAACAATTCTATTTCAGCTATATTTCAGGGCACCTGTGAGTTAAATTAGCAATGGCATGATAGTTGGGAAATTTAACCTTGTTTATAATGCTTTTTCCCTACAGGAAAAAATTCAGTTCCAAAAGTTACAATCTTTTGGGATTCTGCTATTGTTTGCCTATATAATAAAGTATTCAAAATACAAAATACAAGGAACTCATAAAGGAAAGAATAAAAAACATCTGATTTAAATGACCATAGACTTCCATTGTTTATTTCATCAACTGGGGGATAGCAATTACTAAATTATAAACTACTTGGAATTTGTAGAAATCAACTTAATGTTTTTGGCAATTAGAATCAAGAGTAACTATTTTCATGGAAGATAACAGTTTAAAACAGCTTAAGCTCACGTAACTGCTCAAATCTTAAAGAATAGGATAATAATTATAAAACATATCTCATCAGGGAAATCTTATAACAGGTTTAAAATGTCATCAGCCTTTACAGACCAGAAATAAGAATAAACACTAGTTATAGAATGCAGAGATTATTTTTAATCCAGTGCAGTAATATGGGTATTATTAGTTGGGGTGTGGCAGTTAAAGCCACTTTAGGATTCAGAAACAAAATATTTAAATGCATTCAAATATAACGGTCCTAAGTTAATTTTTAAAAATTAACACTACTACAAAGTGAAAATAACCAATCTCATAAATTAAATACAGGAAATTTAACATTAAGAAAAAAAATTATTTGCATCTATGTGTGCCAGAGATTTTACTTCATTTAATATTCACAAATACCAACTGCTAAATTATAAACTAATAATTTATAGATAGATAATATTTCTTCCTTTTTATAGAGAAACTCAAGCTAAAAGTAACAACTTGTCTAGGACTAAAGAAACAGTAAATGGCAGATAGGCTTTGACCCCACATCTGTTTGACTCTGAAGTCTTTGCTCCTTCCTCTATCATGTTATTTACATATGAGTCATTTCATACATAAAATAAAAGATTGAAATCATCCAATTGACTACTTGTCTTCTAAAAAGTAAAAGGAACCAACAAAGATGAAAAAAAAATACTTAAGTATTTTTGGGGTTGAGTTAGTTCCACTTTTATTCCTAAAAATAGTCAATAATGATAAATACAGCTGTAGAATATATAATGAAGTAGATATCACCATCCGACTTTTTCTGGATGTTCTTTAGAGAATAAAATATAGGACAGGAGTGAACTGTGTGAACAAAGGAGAGGAGTAAAGGCCCAAAGCTAAAATAAGCCATAGGATGCAACAGAGGAGGGAATTTTATAAATTCTGTGGCAACACTTTTGTTGGTCACCGAGTTTCACAGCACTCCTGGCGGCCTCTTGTTTCTATGTATCTATTGTAGTTTTCCTTCTCTCCCAAATAGTCCCCCAGACTCTCCAATAAGCATTTCTCAGTGTCAGTGCAGAGGTAACCAAGTATCTGTTTGAAAAGGGTTAACAGAATTGAAATGGTAAACTTTTCAACACTTGAAGAAGAAAAAAAATTGGAAAGTAACACAATTTCATAATTTCAGAGTTGGGAGGTATTTTTATACTGAATTTAAAACAAGGTATAGAGCCTCTTACGTTCTAGAGACGGCAACTGAGACTCAGAGGAAGTGACTTGGCCATGAACTCGGCGTGAGTTGGCAGCAGGACCTGAGGTTGAAGCTTGGTCTCAGAACTGGGCTCCACGGCTTTTCCAACCACACCAGCTTAGGCTGTGTCAGGACTGGTACTGCCAACTGAAGGGGCCAGAGAGCGCTGCTTCCGGATCACAGAATACCTAACCTAACAGCCTGTCCGCCTGCAATCCTTTCTAGGGTAAAGGCTGATTAGTTGAGGATTCGCAGTTTAGAGAGCCCACGGGGAGGGACAGAGCAGAAAAACCGGTCTCTTCTACAGCCAGGCAGCTGTGGGCGCACGCCCTAAATCCGGCTCCCGCTGCCTTCACTTACTCTACGCCCACTGACACGCTGACCTCTGCGCGCAGAGGGTCCCGAAAGCTAACCCTCTCGGAGTCCCTCTCCCAGCCTACTCTCAAGACGAACTTTGTCCCAAAATATAAGGAAAGAGGGGTGCAGAAACAAAGCGACCCCAAGGAGTCCCCATCCATTCCCGGCGCCCCCAGGGCGGGCGGACGTGGACTACCAGTCCCGACGTGCCACGCGCCGGGGGACCCCCAACCACCGCCACGCGGGTGGCGCGACGGTCGCCGGGATTCGTAGTCCGCAGCCCCGCGGCTCCGGGGGGCGCGGACCTCCGGGTGCGACAGGACAAGATCTGCCGGGCGTCTGGTTAAGCCTAGAGACCGCCAGCTGCCTGGGCCTCACCTCCACGATGCGGGCGCACTGGGTCCCTTTGCCGGCGCCGGGACCGCCAAGAACGAACACGACCAGCGGCTTCATGAGGCGGTGAGGGCAGAGAAAGAATGGCCGGCGGGTCACCCGCGGGAAACGAAGACCCAGGTCGTGCAGCAGCAGCAGGCGGCCACAGCGGCTCAGCATACACTGCGTCTCTCTGACAGCAGCCCGGCCGGCGGAGGCGCGGGGCGGGACGGGGCGGGACAGCAGAAGGGGGCGGGCCGAGCCGGCGCCCGCCACGGCCCCGCCGCCGAGGCTGCCGGGGCGTCCCCGTCGCGGCCGGAAAGGGAGGGGCTCCCACTGCTCCGAGGGCGGCGCTTCCTAGGCAAGGGCCCCCTCTCCAACCCGCTCCTTTGTCCGCTCATTTATCGGTCCTTTCCGTGGTTCTTTACCCGGTGCATTATGGGTCAGGCCTGTGTTGGGGTCTGGTGCGACACCAGGAGAAAGCAGAATCTATTGTCTCTGTTCACAAGGAATTTAAAATTCTAGTGGGGAGGCAGCCGACTTGAGCAAGTCGACACATGAATAAGTAAATAAATACAAATAGCAACAAAGAAAAAATAAGTACAACTAGCAGTGTGAGCTTTGAAGGCATAACAAAGGATGAATGTAATTTGGGGAAAGTAGAGAAGACCTCTGAAGATGTGACATTTAAACCTAGACGTAAGGATAGGAAAGAGAAAAATCAGGAAAGACTATAGTGTCCCACAAAAATAGAAAAGGTGTTTAAAAAATCCTGAACGGCTTGTGCTGGGGAAGACAAGTGAGGCCAGAATTATATGAATAACAGGGAGAACGGAAGGTGGAAGAGTTAGACAGGTGGCAGGTCATTCAGGCCCTTTAGTTATGGAAAGGAGTTTGGATTATATTCTAATTGCACTGGGAAGCTCTGTAATTATAACTCCATATCTCTGCCCACTGCATGAAGGAAAAATCTTAAGGGAGAAGAAAAGGAATCTAAGGAATGAGTCTTGGAACATAGACCTTTAAAAGTTGGAGAGAGGAGGAGGAGCCTGAAAAGGAAGAGCCAAAAAAGGTAGGAGAAAAAAAACATAAGAATGTGGTGTTCCAGCAGAATATTTGGAGGAAGATTTTGATGATGCATTGGGGAGCATTGTGTTATACTAATAAATTGGACTTGGCAACAGGGAGAATTTAGACTTATGAACTTTATGGTGTCACCCAAAGCAGATCACACACTTTATTTAATTTGAAGCTAGATTGAAAGAGGAGTGGATAGGAGGTGAGGAGCTGAAGACAATAGAAGGTCAAAGTTTAGTTTATTAGGATGTCATTAGGAGAGATAATGTCTAATATGGTAGCCACTAGCCACATAAGGGTACTTACATTAATTACGTTAAATACAATTGTGAACGAAAGGAGCCACATGCCAACCTGACAAGCTCAGGGGAGGCCTGTGTGGCAGTCTTGCAAACTCAGAGACCTAATATAACCACAAAAGATGGTTTGAAAATTAAATATTTAAACTAAAAACAGGTTATAGTGGGTAGTCATGTCCTAGGCCGATATTTTCCCTGACAAAGATCAACTTAGATCTTCTTCACTGAGCCCATTTGCCTTTTTGCCTCTAAGATAACATATCTGTGAGATGTCTGGGTAATTTGTAAGTTCTTTTCTGGAACCCCTGGGGCATAACCAAATGTGGTAGGCACCAGGACAAATGCCTCAAATTCCTTCTTTATCATGTTAATTGTCCCTGCATTCACCTAAGTATATGTCCATCATTTTACTTTTTATCCAATCCCAGGGGTTTCCCACCGCTTTGCTTTCTTCCGCCTCCTTAATCCATCACCAATGAATTTCATGTAACCCACCTATGTCCCTCCTTTGACTGCAATGTATAAATAGAAATGTAACCCGCCATTCTTCGGAGCATTATCTCAATCCATTGAGGTTCTGCTTCCTGACATATGGCATATGTTGACAGTTTGGCTCAAATACACTCACAAAATTTTTTTTTACAAGTTTCAATGGTTGTTTTTTTTGTTAATACAATTTAAAAATTCACTTCCTCAGTCATACCACATTGTTGCAGAAGACCAAAGAAAAACCAACCAATGCTTTTAGAGAAAAGGAATTTACACTGTTTAATATGCCAGTGGACTCAGTGGAATAACTTCCCAAATCTGAGTAAAGTAACATGCAGGGAGCTTCTCTTATATCTTTCTGGGGTTTTTGTCCCTCAAATATGGATTATGCTTCCATTCCTTTTCATGGGATTTGCAAGAAATGTTGGGGGTCTCCAGGTCATATCTGATGGTCTGGCATGGTGCCAGCGTTAATAACCCTCTCCAGGGCAGTGCACTGTCCACAGTTTTATGGCCTCTAACAGGTCCTGCAAGACCAGTTTCTGGGAAAGAGGAAGTGACTTTATTATAGGTTATCAAGAATGTACACTAGGTTTGCTGGCATGGATTCAAATTGCTAGCGCCCCCCCCCCCCAAAAAAAAAATCGGGGTTACATGGGAATTAGCCTTTTAGCCTCCTCAACATTTCAAGTGCTCAATAATCACATATAGCTAGTGGCGATTATACTGGACAATGTACATACAGAACATTTACAGCATCACAAAATGTTCTATTGGACAATGTTGTACTAGAGCTTCTACTTAAGCTACTAAGATTGATATGAAAGAAAGGAACTGAGGTAACCCCTTGAGAAGAAAAATCACATGGGTTCCAAAGGGCACATGAGAAGCCTTAGATTACTTAAAAGGACTCAGAGACAAACAAGTTCATTTATAATAGGAGTTGCAAGAAAGGTAGTTACAGGAAAGTTTAAAGATAAGGAAGCATTCCTGTCTGATAACTTTATTTTCTCGGTAAAGAAAAGGCAGTATCAGCTGAGGGTAAAGAAAAGGGAGTTGGATGTTTGAGAAGACAGAAGGTATGAAACAGACATCTTTGAGAGTGGAAAATTGGTTTTTTAAAGAAAACCAATCAGTAGGACTTCTGAGCAACATTAGGAACTCATTTGGTGGTTGAATTTGTCAGCTATCAAAGAGAATCAATTAAGTATTCCAAAAAGAATTTATTCTGGAAAAAGAAACTTTTGTAAACCAGTATGTACAGACATAGCAAGCCATGCGCACAAACTATCATAAGCCAGTCCCTCAGTGAGGCTGGGACTCACAACCTTGGCATCACCCACAAGAGCTCCTCCCTGACCTTTGGATTAACAGCTGCTCATGCTACAAGATTGCACTGCTCTAGAGCTCCTTCCACAGGCCCTACCTATTAATTGATTATGTGCAGGTTAAGGTCTCTGTCATAAATTTTATCAAGATCATGGATTTAAAATATTTGAAGATGTTTGACTGTTCAGATGCAGGCATAAACAAGACAGATTGTTGCCAAAATCAGTTTGGCTCAGTGGATAGAGCGTCGGCCTACAGACTGAGGGGTCCTGGGTTCGATTCCGGTCATGGGCATGTACATTAGTTGCAGGCACATCCCCAGTGGTGGGTGTGCAGGAGGCAGCTGGTTGATTTTTTTCTCTCATTGATGTCTCTAACTTTCTATCCCTCTCCCTTCCTCTCTGTAAAAAAATCAATAAAATATATTTTTAAAAAAAGAAGAAGAAGAAGAAGACAGATTGTTGAGTTTAGCCAGGGCAGGAGTTTTCCAAACAAGTACAACCGAAGGAGAAAGGACCAAAAGGATGTTTGTAACAGAATGTTTATGATGATGTATGTGGGCTCAAACCATATAAGAAGCATTTGGTAACTGGAAGTGTTTAGTAGTGTGAGTAGTTTTGTGAACAGAGAGGGAGACACATGGAAGAGCTTTTCAAACACACCTATTTTGCCACACCATGTAGTCACATGGAGCCAAGCTAAGGAGACTAGAATTCATGAAAGACATCATGCTATTCTGATGCTTGAACATTTAACTCCTTCTTAGCATTATAATAGAGCTCCTACTCCTTGGTGGTGGCAGAGAAACAATGAGTTCCACCTAAATGCAGACAACAGACCTTCAATAATAATATGACTCAATAAATATATATTGAATAAGTGTATATTACCCTGTAGAGGGCCATTCCTTATCTGAATCCATAGATTGAATCCATAGATTAAATAAATTGAATGAATATATATTGAATATCCACTATGTACCAGGTATTTGACTTATATTACCTTTTCCTCAAAACCCACTCCTACCTATATGTGTTTATTTATCATCAAGTACATTTCACTTACATTGACATTTAATAATCATTACAATTACAATATCTGTAGAGATTTCTGGGCCAGGATTTGCTGTGCTGGGCATCAACCCTCTAATTGTTGGATCATGGAAAGTCATTGATGTCCCAGGAGAGGAGTGAATGTTACAGAAAGTGCCCTGGAGGTAGCCATATACCAACTCATTTATATATATAAAAGCCTAAGCAACTGAATGACCAGTCACTGTGATGTGTACTGACCACCAGGCGGAAGACACTCAACACAGGAGTTGCCTGCTGGTAGTCAGTGTGCTCCCACAGCTGGAGTGCCGCTCAGTTGACTGACAGGAGGCGCCAGATGCCAGGCTCACTACTGGTGAGCACAGCAGCTGGTGGTGGGAGCCTCTCCCACCTCTGCGGAAGGCAGACATCCCCCAAAGGGTCCCAGAATGTGAGAGGGTTCAGGCTGGGCTGAGGGACCACCCAGTGCACGAACATCCTGCACCAAGCCTCTAGCATGAAAATAAATCAATATTTTAACAACCAATAGAGTCTTACAAGTTGTGTTGGCTAAACATCAGCCTTGCCTTATAAAATCCTTGTACTGCTATGAAGTTAGTACTGTCATTTTGCAGATGGAGAAACAAAGCCAGAAAGTGGAAATACTTTAAGACCACATAACTAGTAGATAGCAAAGTGAATTTCAAACTCAGCATGTACGGCTTCAAAATCTGCATTCTTTCTCTACAATACTGCCACCTTAGGGGATAAAATGTTTCATATTCACAAAATCTCTTTAAAGTAAGTTTTATTACAGATAAGAAGACTGATTTCAGAAAGAAGTATAACAAGAGGTATCCTCAAAACCCACTCCTACCTATATGTGTTTACTTATCATCAACTACATTAGGCCTTTTGGGCATATATTCAATGCATGCATACTACTCCCAGTACATAGTCAAGTTCCTAGAGAAGTCTCTAAGAGCTTCAGAAATAGGGTCTCACCACCACTTATTTGTCCTATTAATCAAAATTGCCCTTTAGAGATAGAGCATCTGTTTCCATACTTCACTTTCCCATTCTTCACCACACCTCTTTGCTGGTATATGCTATTCATTTTTCAGATTCAACTCAGATTTTACCTCCTCTAGGAAGCTCTCACTAAATTTTCAAGACTGGAGTAGGTGCCCCTCTTTTGGGCTTCTACACATACCACCTCCCCACTAACTGTGTCCCTTGTTTACTTCTGTTGTAGCACTGTGGTGTATTGTGTATCTCCACAATAGATTTAAAGATCCTTAAAGAAAGGGACTATGTCTCATTACTTTGTATACAGTATTACAATGTATTAATTGTTGTAACATGATTCACTGGGTGTGTTTTTTGTTAATCTTCACCTGAGGATATTTTTCCAATTCTCACTGCTTTTTAGAAAGAATGGAAGGGAGGGAAAGAGAGAGAAGGGAGGAGAAACAGTGATATGAGAGAGACACATTGACTGGTTGCCTCCTGATACCTGGGAGTGAATGCACAACCCTGGTACATGCCCTTGATAGGACATCAGATTTGCGTGCTGACATTCTAACCACTGAGCCTAGTCATGATGCACTCTTTTAAGGGAATGCCAAGGTTTCTGGAAGATTTAGACTAGAAATTAAAAATATGTTACAACTAATACCAAAGAAATACAAAAGGTCCATTATGGATAACTATATACCAAAAAAGTAAACAACCTAGAAGAAATTGATAAATTCCTAGAAGCATACAACCTACCAAGGCTGAACAGATAGATTACTAATAAGGAGATGGAATCAGTAATCAAAAACCTCCCAACAGCCGAAACCGGTTTGGCTCAGTGGACAGAGCATTGGCCTGTGGACTCAGGGGACCCACGTTCGATTCCAGTCAAGGGCATGTACCTTGGTTGTGGGCACATCCCCAGTGGGGGGGCGTGCAGGAGGCAGCTGATCGATGACTCTCTCATCGATGTTTCTGACTCTATCTCTCTTCCTTCCTCTCTGTAAAAAATCAATAAAAGAATGTAAAAAACAAAAAAACAAAAACAAAAAAACAAAAAAAAAACCTCCCAACAAACAAAAGTCCAGGACCTGACATCGTCACTGGTGAATTCTACCAAACATTAGTACTCCTAATCTTTCTCCAAAAAAAAAAATAGAGAAGGGGAACTAATCTAACATATTTTATTAAGCTACCCTGTTTCCCCAAAAATAAGACAGTGTCTTATATCAACTTTTGCTCCCAAAGATGCGCTAGGTCTTATTTTCAGGGATGTCTTATTTTTCCATGAAGAAGAATACGGTACACATTTATTGTTAAATGAAAATAAAGGAAATTTATTACCTGTATACGGTACGGTAGTACAGTAGCTGTCAACACAAACCAGCCAAACTGTGAATCCTACAGTATCAAGAATTTACTCATTTATTCAAGACAATCATGTCATCATCTTCTGGAACATCATCATAACAATCCAATTCCTGAATTTCCTGGTGAATTTCTTGTGACTCCATTTCTTTCAGAATCAGTGGACCAAATCTCTCACGTTTAGCCTAGGGCCGGGGGGGGGGGGGGGAAGCCCTTATTTTCGGGGGGATGCCTTATATTTCACTCAGAAGGAAACCTGTAAGTAGATTTTATTTTCGGAGGATCTCTTATTTTCAGGGAAACATGGTAGCATTATACCAAAACCAGACAAAGATGCCACACAGACACACACACACACACACACACACACACACAAAAAAAAAAAAAAATTACAGGCCAATATTCCTGATGAATTTAGAAGCAAAAATCCTCAATAAAATATGAGCAAACGGAATTCAACAATACCTTAAAAGTATCTTAATACCATGACCTAATTTTTATTCAATATAGTATTGGAAGTCCTAGCTTGAGCAATTAGACAAGAAAAATAAATATGCATCCAAATTGGAACAGAGCCCAGCCAGCATGGCTCAGTGGTTGAGCCTGTGAACCAGGAGGTCATGGTTCCATTCCTAGTCAGGACACATGCCCGGGTTGCAGGCTCCATCCCCAGTGTGAGGTGTGCAGGAGGCAGCTAATGAATGATTCTCATTATTGATGTTTCTCTCTCTCCTTCTCCCTTCCATTCTGAAATCAATAAAAAAAATTTTAAAAATTATTTTTTAAAAATTGGAAAGGAAAAAATAAAACTGTCACTATTTGCAGATAACATACTATTATATATATATATATATATATATATATATATATATATATATATATGGACCTTAAAGACGTCATTTAAAAAAAAGAATAGGCAAATTCAGTAAATAAAGTTGCAGGATACAAAATCAATACATAACATTCTGAAAGAGAACAATCCCATCCCATTTACAGTTATATCCAAAAGAATAAAATAAAATTTCACCATGGATTTGAAAGACCCAAATACAGAAAACTATAAGACATTAATTAAAGAAGACAGAAATAAATGTAAAGATAGTCTGTACTTGTAGATTGGAAGAATTAATATTGTTCAAATGTCCATACTACTCAAGGCAATATTCAGATTCAATGCAAATCCCTATTAAAATCCCAATGGTATTTTTCACAGTTCTAGAACAAACAACCCTAAAATTTGTTTGGAACCATGAAAGACTTCAAATAGCCAAAGCAATATTGAGAAAAGAACAAAGCTGGAGGCAGCACACGCCTTGGTTTTATTTATTTATTTAAAATAAATTTTTATTGTTCGTGTTATTACAAATGTTCCTCTCTCCCCACCCCCTCCATTGCTCTCCACCACCAGGTTCCCACCCCACCCTCTGCCCTTTCCCCACCTCCCATTGTCCTCATCCATAGATGCACAGTTTATGTTCAGTCTCTTCCCACATCCCCCTCTCCCCTTTTCCCCAAGAATCGTCAGTTCATTCCCCTTCCATACCTCTGATTCTATTATATTCAACAGTTAATATTGTTCATCAGTTTTTGTTTTTTTTAATTTCCTTGGTTTTTAGATTCACTTGTTGATAGTTACGTATTTGTTGTTCATAATTTTTATCTTTATTTAATTTCTCTTCTGAAAGAATCCCCTTCAGCAATTCATATAATTCTGGTTTGGTGGTGATGAACTCCTTTAGCATTTTTTTTTTATCAGTGAAGCTCTTTATCTGGCCTTCAATTCTGAGTGATAGCTTTGCTGGGTAGATTATTTTTGGCTGTAGGTTCTTACTATTCATCACCTTGAATATTTCTTGCCATTCCCGTCTGGCCTGCATGGTTTCTGTTGAGAAATCAGCTGACAATCATATAGGTGCTCCTTTATAGGTAACTACCTGCTTTGCTCTTGCTGCTTTCAATATTCTCTCTTTGTCTTTTGCTCTTGGAATTTTAATTATGATTTGTCTTGGTGGGGTCCTCTTTGGATTCCTTTTGTTTGGAGTTCTGTGTGCTTCCTGGACTTGTAAGTCTAATTCTTTCACCAGGTGGGGAAGTTTTCTGTCACTATTTCTTTCAGTATGTTTTCGATATCTTGCTCTCTCTCATCTTCTGGGACCCCCATAATTCTGATGTTGGTTCGCTTGAGGTTGTCCCAGATGTTTCTTACATTATCTTCAATTTTCTGGATTCTCTTGCCTTCTTGCTTCTGCGGAGGAGTGTCTCTGGCTCTTTATGTTCCAAATCTTTGATTTGATTCTTGCGATCTTCCATTCTGTTTTTAGGACCTGTATAATATTTTTTATTTCAGACAATGTATTCTTTGTTTCTTGTTTTTTTTTTTTTGTTTTTGTTTTTTGTGTTTTTTTAAAAAATATATTTTATTGATTTTGTACAGAGTGGAAGGGAGAGAGATAGTTAGAAACATCGATGAGAGTCATCAATCAGCTGCCTCTTGCACACCCCCTACTGGGGATATGCCCGCAACCAAGGTACATGCCCTTGACCGGAATCGAACCCGGGACCCTTCAGTCCCCAAGCCGACGCTCTATCCATTGAGCCAAACCGGTCTCGGCTCTTTGTTTCTTGTTGATCCCTTATTATTTCTTGTTGATTCCTTATTAATTCTAGTTGATCCCTTTTCATAGCCTCATAGGTCTTATCAATCTTTTCTAGGAAATTCTTGAAAAACCTTATAAGCGTAGATTTGAACTCTATATCCAGTCGCTTTTTGTCCTCCATTTCTTCCTTTTGTGATCTATTTCGTTGTCTTGGCATTTTCACAGCTTCCCTGATGGGCGGGGTTTCAGGTGGAGCCTACAGCCTTGGCTTCCATCAGCCCCGCCCTATGCGGTTCCTGAGTCTCAGTAATCCCCATGGTCCTTCAGTACTCGCTGGAAGCACCTCTGAGAGAAAGGTGCCCTCATCCCCGGTAGGGGGTGTGCAAGAGGCGCTGGTCGATGTCTCTTATCGATGTTTCTAGCTCTCTATCTCTCTCCCTTCCTCGCTGTAAAAAAAAAAAAAAAAAAAAAAAAAAAAAAAAATCAATAAAATATATTTAAAAAAAAAAAAAGAAAAAGAAAGGTGCCCTCGATTTTCGCCTGCTACCAAACAGTCTAGGCTCTCCCCCAATGAGCCCAGAACTGGGGTTCAGTTCAGTTGGAAGTGGAGTTGGAGGTGGCGTTCAGAGCAGTCCGGAGCTTTTGTCTCCTTCCCACCAGGGCAATCCCGGGGCACAGCCAACGGTCCCTTCTCTGCATGCAATGTGCGCGCCTCCGGGACCTCCTTTCGCTGCTCCCCCAGGATTCGGCCTTACAGCCCAGCTCCCTATGGATGAGCCTGGGTCCCTGGGGGTCTGGCCTGGAACTAGGGTTCAGAGCAGTTGGAACTGGGGTTCAGAGCAGTCAGAACTGGGGCCCAGCACAGTCAGAGCTTTTATCTCCTTCCCGCTAGGGAACACCCAACAGGCACTCAGCCGCCCCTCCTCTCCGGCTCCATCCTCTCCGCCCGCGCTGCGTGTCTCCATACCTTAGGCTTTTACAGCTCCTCCGCTCTTCCTTCTGGTTTTCTCCTTGCTTCTTGTTGTAGAATTTTCAGTCAGTCGACTTTCCTGTAATTCTGGGTAATGTCCATTTTATATTTTAGTTGTATTTTATTGAAATTGTTGTGTGCGGCTGCAGCTAGGTGTTTACCTGTGCAGCCATCTTGGATTCTCCCACGCCTTGGTTTTAAACTATTTTACAAAACTATGGTAATTAAAACAGGGCAGTATTGTCATAAATACACACACACATAAATCAATGAGACAGAGTAGAGAACTTAGAAGTAAACCCATTTTATTATTGTTTGTGCAACAAATTTGAACAAATTCACCTACGGTCATTTAATTTACAACAAAGGAGCTAGTTTTCTTTCTTTCTTTTTTTTTAAAAATATATTTTATTGATTTTTTACAGAGAGGAAGGGAGAGATATAGAGAGCTAGAAACGTCAATGAGAGAGAAACATCAACCAGCTGCCTCTTGCACACCCCCTACTGGGAATGTGCCCACAACTCAGGTACATGCCCTTGACCGGAATCGAACCTGGGACTTTTCAGTCCACAGACCAACGCTCTACCACTGAGCTAAACTGGTTTCGGCAGGAGCTAGTTTTCTTGAATACAAAATCAGGATGATGGTACATTAACTCAGATTAGCAAAAACTTTCAGAGAATTTACTGGTGTGTATTATTTACTTATTCTAGTTTTATTCCAAACAATCCAAGCTTTTAAAAATAAGTAAAATAAGTCAAGATGAGTTAACACATAATTGTTGTTGTCACCTCTAATAAGAGTCTTAAGAATCTTTTTTTTTTTTTTAAATCAATCTTTATTGTTCATATTATTACAAAGGTTCCTCATTTCTTCCCCCCTCCACCAGGTTCCCACCCCACCCTCGGCCCCCTCCCCATCCCCCATTGTCCTCATCCATAGGTGCACAGTTTATGTTCAGTCTCTTCCTCCCTCCCTCTCCCCGATAGTAAATCCCTTTTCAGATAGTAAATCTGTTACTTAGCATTTTCTCATATCAATAATACCTCCACATGCCCAATGATACTTCACACAAAAGACATTTCCAAATAGGTCAACCAGCCTCATCCAGGCCCCACCCAAGGCACTCACAGATCAACACCTCAGCGCTATACTAACTCAACACATCCAGATCTAAGCCTTCATCACTTGATTCAGCAGACCCTCAAGTTCCCGCAAAAGTTTCCAGCCATGTCTGAGAGGCAGCCGTGGGCAGGGACAGGCGAGGAGCGAGCTGTTTCGGGCCTGGCTGCTCCGGGCCTGGCCTCTGTTGCTCTGGTTCGTTCCACAACCAGCTGCTCCGGGTCTGGTCACTGCCGCTCCCGACCTAGTTGCTCTGGACTTGGCTGTTGCTGCTACAGGCCTGGCCGCACCCGACCCGGCTGCTCTGGGACCGGTTGCTCCGGTCCCGGCCGCTCCGGGCCTGGCCGCTCCCAGCCTGACAGCCGCTGCTCCGGGCCTGGCTGCTCCCAGCCTGGCAGCCATTGCTCCTGGCCTGGCTGCACCAGACCCTGCTGCTCCGGGCCTGGCCGCTCCCAGCCTGGCAGCTGCTGCTCCAGGCCTGGCCGCTCCCAGCCCGGCAGCCGCTGCTCCGGGCCTGGCCGCACCAGACCCGGCTGCTCCGGGCCTGGCCGCTCCCAGCCCGGCAGCCGCTGCTCCGGGCCTGGCCGCACCAGACCCGGCTGCTCCGGGCCTGGCCGCTCCCAGCCCGGCAGCCGCTGCTCCGGGCCTGGCCGCACCAGACCCGGCTGCTCCGGGCCTGGCCGCTCCCAGCCCGGCAGCCGCTGCTCCGGGCCTGGCCGCACCAGACCCGGCTGCTCCGGGCCTGGCCGCTCCCAGCCCGGCAGCCGCTGCTCCGGGCCTGGCCGCACCAGACCCGGCTGCTCCGGGCCTGGCCGCTCCCAGCCCGGCAGCTGCTGCTCCGGGTCTGGCCGCTCCCAGCCTGGCAGCCGCTGCTCCGGGCCTGGCCGCTCCCAGCCTGGCAGCCGCTGCTCCTGGCCTGGCCGCACCAGACCCGGCTGCTCCGGGCCTGGCCGCTCCCAGCCTGGCAGCTGCTGCTCCGGGCCTGGCCGCTCCCAGCCTGGCAGCCGCTGCTCCTGGCCTGGCCGCACCAGACCCGGCTGCTCCGGGCCTGGCCGCTCCCAGCCTGGCAGCCGCTGCTCCAGGCCTGGCCACACCAGACCCGGCTGCTCCGGGCCTGGCCGCTCCCAGCCTGGCCGCCGCTGCTCCAGGCCTGGCCGCACCCGACCCGGCTGCTCCGAGCCTGGCCGCTCCCAGCCTGGATGCTCCGTGCTTGGCTACTGCTGTTCTGGGCCTGGCTGCTCCCAACCCGGCTGCTCTGGGCCGGGCTTCTCCGGGCCCAGCCACTCCGTGTCTGGGTGTTCCTGGACTGGCCACCCTGGGCTTGGCCGCCTCTGCCTCAGGCCTGGCTGCCACTGCCCCAGGTCTGGCTGCTCCAGTGCTGGCCGTTGATGCTCTTGTTCTGGCTGCTGCTCTGGGGCCTGGCCACTGCTGCTCCGGGCCCAGCTGCCACTGCCTTGTGCCTGGCCACTCTAGGCCTGGTCGCCGCTGTTCCAACATTCTGTCCCTTTTTTCTCTTTTTTTTTTTCTTTTAAAAAAACAAAACAAAACGCATTTATGTTGCAATGTTGGCTGGTGCGTTGAGTTCTGACTAGTCTTTGATTTTTCAAGATCTTCTTTGTATTCTTTCTTAAGTAATTTTACTATCATTTGCTCTCACTTGATTTCTTCACATTGAGAACTTCTTTGGTTTCTTCCTCCTTGTCCTGGGAGCTCAGCAGGTTGGCCTGTGGCACCCCTTTGTTCTCCGCGGGCTCCCGCGCTGCTCCAGCCTGTTGCCGGGGTCAGCGCCGCCCAGGAAGCAGCCCCCGTCCTTGGCTCCGTTGCCAGCGCTCAGCAGTCGAAGGCTCAGGGGCACCCCCCCCACTGGGGGCCCCGTCGCCCGGCTCCTTGCTGGCGCCCGGCTGGCCGGTGTCCGGCAGGGGCTCCTGCTCCTCGTGGCGTTCCTCCAGTCTGGGGCTTTCTTTCTCCCTCCCACTAGGGGAGTCCAGGATCAGAGTCAACAGACTGTCCTCTGCGCACAGTGTGCGCGACTCCGGGGGCTCGGCCTTTCGCCGCGCTCCCAGGACTCCACCTCACAGCTCCGTCTCCCCCTGCCGGAGCCTGGGTCCCCAGGGACTGGCCCAGACCTGGAGTTCGGGGCGGTCTGGACTGAGGCTCAGAGCTGCCGCCGGAGGCTTTGTTTCTTCCGGCTAGGGTAATCCAGCATCAGAGTCAACATTCAGTCCTCTGCGCGCCATGTGCGCGCGACTCCGGGGGCCCCGCATTTCGCCGTCCCCCGGGATTGTCTCCCCCTGCCGGAGCCTGGGTCCCCAGGGTCTGGCACATAACTTGGGGCTCAGCGCTGCCGGTTCGGGGGTTCAGCCCAGGCTGGGGGTTCTATTTCCTTCCTGCTAGGGAACGCCAGGCAGCACCCAGCCCTCTCCTCCTCTCTGGCTGCGACCTCTCCGCGCGCGCGTGCGTGTGAGCGCGCAGCCTGTCTCCGTACCTTAGGCTTTTTTTCAGCTCCTCTGATTTTCCTCTGGTTTTCTCCCTCCTTCCTATTGTAGAGTTTTCAGTCAGTCGACTACCTGTAGCTCTGGGCAATGTCCACTCTACATTTTAGTTGTATTCCCTTGAAATTGTTGTGAGCTGCTGCGGCTAGGTGTATACCCGAGCAGCCATCTTGGATCCTCCTCAAGAGTCTTAAGAATCTTAAAGAAAGTTTGCATAAATTGACAGATTAGCAATTCCCCTTAAAATATGATGTTCCTTAAAAGTGAAACTGTAGTTGTTTTTAAAAAGCAATCAGCTTAGTTCAGAAGTGTAAATAGAGGAAGGGAAAGTTGGGTGTTGGAGAAATTTAGTAAATGAGTAGCAGAATTGATAACTGAGTCCAACTTCCCTGTTCCTGCTAATAGCAATAGCTCTTTAATTCCCAGAGTCAGCCTATTAGCAGGAACATCAGTCTTTATAACACTGAACATTTACCTGGTCTAATTATAAAGGACATGTCACATAGATAATGACTAAAAAGGAGAAGACAGTTGATAGTTTAGGATATAGAATTTTGGATGATTTTTTTTGGCAATATTTTTCTTATAACACTGTGCAACGAATTCATAAAATTCATATGTTAAAAAGTGTAACATAGTTCACTGTGAAGAAAATTAAAGAACCTGCAAATTTGAAATATAAAACTGGTAGCTTTTCTCTGTTAAGACCAATAGTCATCACAAATCCATAGTGTACTGAAATGACATAAATATATATAAATAGGGATTAAAGAATAGCACAGCATTTATTCAGTCTGTTTAAACTGGCTTGCAATCTAACAATAACTCATATTTGCTTTGGATTATTATCTCTTATTACCCTGTCTATAAAATTGTACCTTTGTTCTATGTGAGTCATATCCTCCCAGTTCTCCATTTGTTCCACATTTCAGGAAGCTTAGTGTGTAGTAAGTTATAGCATTTGTAGATTTTATTTCAATAAAGTTCTAAAATGAAGCTTACTTCTCTCTTTATTCAGTTGAAATAGCATCTACACTATGTAAATGTATGTCCTGTTTAGAAGTCCAATAGTAATACAATGTTTAATTGAAGTTCTTTTTAGTATTTGAGTTATTATTAAGGTACAATAATACATTTTATTTTGTTGTTCAAAAAATAGCATATGCTTCAGTTCTCCTCTTGCCTTCCCTTTTTCTTTATAACCAGACATTATTTTTCAGAACAGTTTTAGATTTACAGAAAAAATGAGAATGTAGTACAAGTTTCCATGTATCCCATATAGACACTGCTTCTCCTATTAATATGTTTAGTATGGTGCATTTATTACAATTAACAAACCAATATTAGTACAATATTATTAAAGTCTTTCATTTATTTAGATTTTCTTAGTTTTTAAAGTAGCGTCATTTTTCTGTTCCATGATCCTATTCACCATACCACATTAAATTTAGTTGTCATATCACTTTAGGCGCCTTGACTAGTTTCTGACTTCCTTTGCTTTTGATAACTTTGACAGTTTTGAGTACAGGTCAGGGATTTTATAGGATTCCCCATGATTGGAATTGATCTGATGTTTTTCCCAGGACTGAGATAAAGGTTATTGGAAGACACTAAAGTTCCATTTTCATCACAGCATAAGTGTACATACTATCAACATGACTCATCACTAATGTTATCTTGATTATGTGGCTGAAATATGTTGGTCAGATTTCTCCCCTGTAAATTTACTGCTCTCCTCCCCTTTCCATAGTGTACACGTTGGAAGGATGTCACTATGTCCTGGGGTAGGGAATTGTGTTACGCTTATCTCTTCTTTTTTGTCTAATTCATATAATCTTACACTTCTCTTTCTGATATCTTAAAGTTGTTCTAAAGAAAATTAAAGGAAAGTAAGTGGCATTTCAAATTCTGACTCACTAGTTTGTGCCATCTTTAACCCTACTTTGATGGTTAGGTCAATTATATAAGAAAATGGCCTAGAAGGCCTAATTAACCAATATTAATTATGGAGATACTTATACAAGTCACACCAATATTAATATTAATACCATATGCCTCATAATATACATATGCCATATATTATACCATATGCCATTAATACTGGTATATGAATAAATTTTTATATTTTATTGATTTTTTACAGAGAGGAAGAGAGGGATAGAGAGTTAGAAACATCCATGAGAGAGAATCATGGATCAGCTGCCTCTTGCACACCCCCTACTGGGGATGTGCCCGCAACCAAGGTGACAGGAATCGAATCCAGGACCTTGAGTCCGCAGGCAGACGCTCTATCCACTGAGCCAAACCGGTTTCGGCATATGAAGAAATTTTAAAAAAAGATGTTTGTTATGGAAAAGTGGGCGCTTCTTACGAAAATACTGGGAGAAAACTCTTCCCAGTTCACATAAAGAGTTCCTCCCGAGTCTAGTAGGGGAAAGACAACAAAGGAAGCGAGCACTTCCTCCGCCAGGCTCATTTCGGCCAGGCTGGGCTTCTCACTGCGCGTGTGCAAGGCCCGCCCCACCCCGGAACTTAACCGTTTAAGAACATCAAGTGTTTAAATTCTCCGGAACCTGATCCTGGAACCCCGGTGTCGACCTCATCTTTAAGGCGGCTTGGGATTGGTCGGACGCTAGCCTGTTCGGGGCGCTGATTGGCGGTCCCCAAGCCCGTCGCGGAGGACGTTCGTAACGCTTCCAGCACCGCCCCTGCGCCCTGACGGGTCGGGTTTCTGACCAGTCAGCGGGCGCGGCGCGGGTTTCAGTTCGAGGAGCTAGTGTTTGCCGCCTCGGTTCCCGCGACCCCAACGTCTCAGGGCGGAGTCGGTGGAGGCGTTTCCTGGAGCCCACCTCTGTTTCGGTTCAACAAACAGATCCGGCCTCAACGGGAGGTTGTGGTGATTCGGGCTTGATGCTTCGGTTTTCACGGAGAGGCCGGAGCGGGGACCGGAGGAGGACCGTGGGCGGCGTTCAGGACCCCGCGTTGGGATCAGCCCTCCAGGAACCAGCGGAACCAGTGGGAGGAATTAGCGGATCACGGATTCCTGTAGAATCGTTTTTGCTTAGGTATGTGAAAAGGTTTTCAGTCGATAATGTACTGTTTATAGTAAGGTGACCAGACGTCCTGACAGTCCCGACTTTTAACAATTTGCCCCGCGTCCCGCGGCGTTTTTTTGTTTGTTTGTTTTTTTTTTTAAAGGCCCGATTTTTGGAAAGATTTCGACAAATTGTTAAAAATCGGGACTGGCAGGACGTCCGTTCACCTTAGTTTATAGTTGTTTCCACTGAGAAATTTTCTCGAGGACTGAAACCCCTGATGCTCGCTAAATCCTTGTCCTCTAGCTCAAAGAGCTACCGAGTAAAGGATCGGTTAACGTTTGAAGTTCGTGGTCCGCTGTAAATAACGTGTAAACAAGCAAGTGTGAAAATGCTATCATGTGTATGAACATAGGCGAAAATAAAACCACCGTGATGTCTAGGTAGGAGATGGTTTCACAGAGGAAGGAGTGTTAGAGCTGGATTGTGGAGGATGTTGGGGGGTTTACCAGGGCATTCCAGGTAAAGGGGGCAGACAGTCTGTGCAGGTATCAAACTAGGGGAACTGCAAGTGTTCAGTTTGAGTGGGATGTAGGATGAGTGGATAAGGGACACAGTTGGAATAATAGGGTGGACCAGATTGTGATGTTTTGTTTTTTATTATTCTGTATATAAAGAAGAGCCATCAACTTTTAAAGCAGGAAAATATTTAGATCAGATTTATATAGAAATAACCTTCTAGCAGCACTGTGGGGAGTTTACAGTAAATATGGTGAGGAACTAGGTGGAGAAAGACAGAAATTTTATGGGGAAGATGAAGGGGAGGTAGGGATGACTTGATGATTTCTATTTGACATAGGATGCCATTGTCCAAGGAGAATATATTTTGCTAGGTATAGGTGTTATGTGGTTTTAGTTTCCCTAGCTTTAATTGCTTGGGTGGTACTGTGAGAATAAATGGTATCATGTGTATTGTTTTATATACCAACCTGATGCACGAAATTCGTGTTAGGGGCTTGGCCTTCATATCCCCAGCTTTGCATGGAAGGTCATCCGGCTGTCCGGTCTAATGAACAGATTATGCTTTTATTATTATAGATTGATTTCTGGGAGGAAGGGAGAGGAAGAGAGAGCGATAGAAACATCAATAATGAGAGAGAATCATTGATCGGCTGCCTCCTGCAGGTCCACCACTGGGAATAGAGCCTTAAACGTGGGCATGTGCCCTGACCAGGAATGGAACCCTGACCTCCTGGGTCATAGGTAAACATTCAAACACTAAGCCATGCTGGCTGGGCTGTGTTGTTTTAAATGAGAAATGGATCAACATTATCTTTTTACCCTAAGTCATAAAGAAAGAAGAGACATAAATGGAGTTTTAAACCTCTTCTGCTTAATGGCATTTTATGGTGTTACAGTGAGTTACAATGATCAAGAAGCTAAATACTGTTATCTGTGACAACCAAGCATCATAGAAGGGCTTTAAAGTTTAAAACTTGCATCCACAGAAGCTCTTCATGAAGTCCAGATATCTCCAAGAGGATCTTAGTCAACCTTACAAGGGCACTTTCAATAGAATTTTGTTCTTGTAAATATTTTCAGCCTCTGAGTTTATCCAAAAAAATATCTTCTAGCCCTAGCCGGTTTTGCTAAGTGATTAGAGCATCGATCTCGGGTTTAATTCCGGTTTAGGGCACATACCTTGGTTGTAGGTCCAATCTCCAGCACAGGTCAGGGTGTGTGGGAGAGGCAACCAACAATGTGACTCTCTCACATCAATAGTTCTCTCGGTCTCTACCTCTCCCTTCCATTCTCTCGAAAAACCAATGATAAAAATAGCCTCGGATGAGGATTAACCAAAAAATAATAAAATAAAAAAAATCTTCTAAATAATGGATATAATAAGTAACCTAAGTTTGTCCAATTTGTTAATAAGTGGTTAAATCATGTATTTTTATTTTGTCACTAATTAGTAATACTCTCTTCTTCAGGATACTGAGCATTTGAAATTTAATAAATCATTCACCAACTATTGTGGAGCCTCAATATCCTCGTGCAGGGTCCCAGATGAACACCAGGTATAGAAATATTTTTATACAACTTTTTTTTACAGCTGCTCACATAACTTGGAAAGATAGGGTGAAATAGAAGAAAATAAATTTTTAGGATCAGGAAAATCTGGGTCTGTATCTCAGCCCTGCCACTTATTAGGTGGGTGACCTTGATCAAATTCATTCACTTCACTAAGCCTCAGTTTCCTCATCTGTAAATTGGGGATAGTAATTTCTCTGTAACAAGGGTTTTTGTGAATGGTTAAATAAGATTACTAAAGGGTCTGGCACATAGTAGGCACTTGGTAAATTTTAGTCTCATTCCCTCCTTTCCTTATTTTAGTTTCACAGAGGATTTTTTTACTGATAGAAAATAGTACCTAAACTCTTAAGGCTAAAATTTTATTTATATCCTAGACAAGTGGGAAAGTGCTTCTAAACCCTAATTCGTTGGTGGGAAAAAAATTTCACGTTGGATATACCTAGTTTCCTTAAATGTCCCTAAGCCTTTTTCTAGGATACTGTGGAGTAGGAAGGAGGAGCTTGCCACCTGTCTTCAGTTTTCTCTGTCTGTACTAAAGGGACCATACAAATTGACTGTTATTTGCTTCTTTGGATCGTTTATTGTTCTTTTTTTCCCTCAGGGAAGACCAATTAGTGCTGACAAGTGAATTATTTTCTTCTAAACTAGAATTGCATCCATGAGTGACCTTTTTTCTCTGTATTGCCTTTCTTTGTGCCAGATGTTATTGATGAAGACAATGGAAACTTGACCCAAAGAGGCTATCATATGTCTTTCACTTAATATTGGCCCTTCTGTTCTACTGCCATCTCTTATTTGAAATTTTGTCAACAGTTCTTCTCTTTGCTAACTTATTTTTGGGTCAAAATTATTCCTTATATTCTTGGTAAAAAAAAAAAAAAAAAAAAAAAAAAAAATATATATATATATATATATATATATATATATATATATATATATGTGTGTGTGTGTGTGTGTGTGTGTGTGTGTGTGTGTGTGTGTGTGTCTTTTAAACTGGTTATTCCTGGCATATTCAATTCTAGTATTTTTTTGTGTGTTTTTTAATTTTTTAATTTTTTAATTTTATTGATTTTATACAGAGAGGAAGGGAGAGAGATAGAGAGCTAGAAACATCGATGAGAGAGAGTCATCGATCAGGTGCCTCTTGCACACCCCCTACTGGGGATATGCCTGCAACCAAGGTACATGCCCTTGACCGGAATTGAACCCAGGACCCTTCAGTCCCCAAGCCGACGTTCTATCCATTGAGCCAAACCGGTCCCGGCTTTTGTGTGTTTTTTAAAAATAATATTCAACTCTAGTTTTCTGTTGATTGGTTTGTTTGTTTAGTAAAGCCTCTGGTTTTCAGTAATCTATGGATTTTAGGATAGCAATTTTGAATTATTTTGAAGTTACAAACTGCTTTAAATAGCTGGTAGCCATGCATTTCATTTCCTGAGAAAAAGTTCTTATATGCATACATGCAAAATTTTGCATCCAATTTAAGGATGTTTTGTCTCCCTTGCCTCCAAAGTCTAAGTATATACCTTAACAACATTTATTGAAATCCAGGTGCTTAGTGTGCATTATTCTTAATTACTTTTCACAAGAAACCTATGAATTGTAAATACTAATATTACCTTCCTCTTTTTTTTTTTTCTTTCTTTTTTCTTAAATGAGGAAACTGTAGCCTAGAGAGGTTAACCAAGCTAAAGTTATACAATTGGTAAGTGGTATAGCCAGGATTTAAACCTCATGTGACTTCTACTCTATACTACAATGAAGTAAACCTGAAGTAGTGTAGATTGGGCTTTAAAGGTGCTATGGAATACTGAGGCAAAAATAAATATCTAATATTTCTAATAAGCCAGGAATTTTTCTAGAATACTGGTATTATCCTGTTTAACAGGTGAGGAAGCTGAGGCACAGAGACATTAAATAACTTGATGAAGTTCACACAGCTAGCAAATTTTGAAGCTATGTTTTAGACCTAATCAGTTGATCTCCAGACTTGTAAAAAAATCCTCATTGGAGGATATATTGATTTTAGAGGAAGTGGGAAACATGATGTGCCCTGACAGGGAATCAAACCCACAACCTTTTGGCATACAGGATGATGCTCCAACCAACGGAATCAACCAACCAGGGCATTCTTCAGACTTTTTTCTTTAATTTTTAATGTATTTTTATTGATTTCAGAGAGGAAGGGAGAGAGAGAAACATCAGTGATGAGAGAGAATCATTGATTGGCTGCCTCCTGCACACCCTTTACTGGTGATGGAGCCTGCAACCCCAGGTATATGCCCTGACCAGCATTTAAACTGTGACTTATACTCTTTTTTCTGTTATTAAACGAGAATTTTATAAGATTAGTACTCCTGGTTCTTTTTTTAAAACTTGTATATATGTAAATTTATGTATGCATAAGAAAAAAGCTATACCTAAATTTATAGTGCTTTTTCTCTTGATAGTAGTTACAAGTGATTTTTTTCTTTTACTTTTTAAAAATATTTTCAACTCTTCTAAAATAACAAAACTAGCCTGCAAAACTTCATCCTATAAAGTTAAACTGTTTCTTATAAAGTTTCTACTAAGTTTGATTTTCATTGTTCTTTGATTTGAAAATTTTCTTTTAAGGTTTTCTTCAAGCAAGATGGTACCATTTTATTTTCCTCCATCAAAATGTGCACTTTGGAACCCAATGCCAATTGGAGATTTCATCAATTTACATCTTAGTTACTACAGGTATAAGATGTTTCTCTTTTCAACTCAAAACAGGGAGTCAAAACAGTGTTTAAGGCAAAATGGATAACTCTGACTACTTTTTTTTTTACTTTCCATTTCAGAATTTCTTCCCTTTTGCTGCTTCTTAATTATATTCTTCATGCTTTTGAGAAATAATTTCAGTTAAATAGTCTGCAAACCTTTTGAATTCTAAGTATTATAAGAATTCAAAAGAGGCTAAATAAAAACTGAAAGGATTTTTATAATGCTTCAATTTAGCATGATGTCTTTGTATAGCATGAAAAAGAGTGAATTGATTTTGAGTAATTAAACCGTATTAGAAGGAATATATAATTCCATAAATATGGCCAGGATCTTGAACGAAAGACATTTAAACGTAGTTTAAAGTGTTAGAAAAAGTTATTTTTATTGATTTTAGAGAGGAAGGGAGAGGGAGAGAGAGAGAAACATCAATGATGAGAGAGAATCACTCATCAGCTGCCTCCTGCATGCCCTCCACTGGGGATCGATCCCGCAATCCCAGGCATGTGCCCTTGGCAGGAATTGAACCTGGGACCCTTCAGTCTACAGGCCGACGCTCTATCCACTGAGCCAAACCAGCCAGGGCCTAACTTTATTATTTCTTATTTATGTGATCTCAGTAAAGTAGCTAGGAAATCAATTTCCTTATTTATAAGATGGGGGTAATGATACTTGTTTCATAGTACTCTAATAAGGCTAACATGAGTCACTCTATAAAGAATCAGTCGACACAGTGCCTGGACATCGGAAGTTTTCAATAAATAATAGCTATTATAAGGGTTTAGAACAGTATTGAGATCAAGAGGAAAGAATGAAACAAGATGGTTTTGAAGAAATTTTATAGTATTTGATGATCTTCTGAATAGAGGAACTAAAGGGAAGATACAAGTCAGAGGGTATTTGAGAGAAAGGTGATATCTGACAGAAACAGTCTTTGAGAAGTTCAATTAAATATTTGTTAGACTCGTTCATTCATTTCTCCTTGTCTCTCTATATTTCCTGTTATCTTTCTGTGCTACATTTTGAGTGATTCCTTTTGTTCTTCAATTCTATTAATTTTTTTTGTAGCTGTGCTTAGTTGCCATCTAACCTGTTCATTTAGGTTTTTTAAACATGGCAGTATAGTATACCAGTATGTGAAAGACTCTTTTTAATATACCAGAGGCCCTGTGTGCAAATTCCTGCACAGATGGGGTCTGGCCAGCCTGTCCCAACCAACCTCAATTAGGCCTGCAAGGGGGTGGGGCCATGGGCAGTTGGCCAGCCCCTCACCCTGGTTAATCTCAGCCCCTCTCACCCTGGTTAATCTCCCATTTGAACTCTTGGTCGAGGGGACAATTTGCATATTAGCCTTTTATTATGTAGGATATGTATAGTTTATAGAATAATGAACACTTGTGTACCTATCCCCAGTTGATTATATAATCCTCTGAGTTTTTAATTCTATTTTTAAGTCTGCAAGTCTTTTGTGTGTGTGTGTGTGTGTGTGTGTGTGTTTTTCAAATTAGCTAGTATTTTTTTAATATATATATATATATATAAAATATATTTTTATTGATTTTTTTTTTTTTTTTTTTTTTTTAATAGAGAGGAAGGGAGAGAGATAGAAGCATTGGTGAAAAACATTGATCAGCTGCCTCTTGCATGCCCCCTATTGGGGATGGAGCCAGATGTCCTCGACTGGAATTGAACTCAGGACCTTTCAATCCATGGCCTGATGGTTTAACCACGGAGCCAAACCAGTCAGGGCTAGTATTTCTATTTTTAATTTTTTAATTATATATTTTATTGATTTTTTTTACAGAGAGGAAGGGAGGGGGGATAGAAAGCCAGAAACATCGATTAGAGAGAAACGTCGATCAGCTGCCTCCTGCACACCCCCCACTGGGGATGTGCCCACAACCAAGGTACATGCCCTTGACTGGAATCGAACCCGGGACCCTTCAGTCCACAGGCCGACGCTCTATTCATTGAGCCAAACCGGTTTCGGCAGGGCTAGTATTTTTAATAGAATCTTGTTCCTTGCTCATATTTTAGTCTCTTTTATATTTTTTTAAACACTTGGATAATTATTTTTGTTTTATATTTATTAATACTAGATGATAAGAAAACAATGGATATGACTATTTCATTCAAATTTTACAAAAATAGGAGGCTAGCCTCATAGTTTTTCATCCCCTCTATGATTCATAAAAATAAGCAAGTGCCTGGAGAACAGATATAGCCTCAGTGTCTGCTTATTGTAGTTCTGATTTCCAGGCAGCCCTCCCTATGCCCTGTCTTTGACCCTGGGATTTCCTGACAACGATTTTTCTGTACATACTTAAAGATGTGAGTTATATTTCAGACAGCATTTCATGGCAGGAGGGTTTTTTAGGATATCAGATCCACTACCTTTATAAAAGACTTGTTTTTCAGAAATCCAAAGCTTGTGATAACTGAAAAGACAATCCGACTTGCTTGTCGACATGCTAAGCAGAATAAAAAGAACTTGCCATGCTTTTTACTTGGTTCTCTCACAGTAGATGAAGGTAATATACTTTAAAAAAATTATTTTTATTACTATAGTAGAGTTTATGTTTACTGATCTAGCCAATTATTGTAATATATTTAGTGCTAATGTTCTTTGCTGTATGCCAGTTATGAAAAAGAGTAAAACTTGACACTATTCATCACAAATATATGCATATGCTATGAGTTTGTGTTACCATTAGTATGAATACAATGGTTTGCTATAACGTATACTTGCTTGATTGCTTTTAAATTTTTAGTTGGTATGCTATGTAATAATTGCTATTTTTGTACTTTAGATGAAGAAAGTGTAATATTGACAATAGATCGCTTTGATCCTGGTCGAGAAGTACCTGGATGCTCTGAAAGAACCCCTACTGCTTCTCTTCCTGGGGACTTTGTGATTCCATGCAAAGTCCAAACTAATGGACTTTGTTCAAAAGAAATAATAGTTCACAGTGCAGATGACTTCAATTCAGCTTTTAAGGTGAGATTTGTTGACAACTTGATTATTCATAATTCAACATAAGAATCAAACTGTTATATTTTAATAAATCTGTATTTACTAAGTATTCTTAATAATTTATTGACCTAAAATGCAATTAAACGTGGTTTCTGAGGACAGAAATCCTAGATAGATAATATGGGTAGCAGTGTGACCAGGATAGCTAAGTGCAGTATGTGCTCAGGTTGACAATACTAGTATAGATTTTGGCTGGATTTGTGTGTAGTCAGACTGGAATATTAGTTTGGCCAGATTATAGAGAGACTTGTCTGCCAGGTTAATGAATTTGAACTTTGTCATATGGGTCATGTAGAGTCATTGAAAGTTTCTGAAAAGAGGAAATAATAATTGTATAATTCTAAAATAATTGTATAATGTTGACTTTTCAGGCTCTGCAGCACCATATACGTAGCAAAGAGTCCTTGGATTGTGGTAAACTGCTTTCCCTAAGAGCTCATATCACTTCCAGAGAGAGTTTGGACAATGTGGATTTTGACTTACATTGGGCAGCAGTAACTCCAGCAAATACCTTTAAATGTATACCGGTGAAGCCCATCTCCATTATTCCTACAGCTCTGGCAAGGAACTTGAGCAGTAATCTTAACATTTCTCAAGTTCAAGGTATCTATAAATATGGGTAAGTAAATGATCTATTAATCTGAAATTTTTATTTGTTGGTCACATTAGTATATTTTCACGATATGCAAATAATCTTATATAATAAAAGGATAATACACAAATTAACCCTAATGGCGGAACGACTGATCACTATGACACACACTGACCACCAGGGGGCAGATGCTCAACACAGGAGCTGTCCTCTGGTGGTCAGTGTGCTTCAATATGGGGAGCGCATCTCAGCTAGAAGCCGGCTCATGGCTGGCTGGTGCAGTGATGGTGGTGGGAGCCTCTCCCACCTCCACTTCCAAGGCAGCACTAAACCATTAGTTGGACATCCCCTGGGCTCCTGGGCTGCCAGAGAGATGTCTGACTTACAGCTTAGGCTCGATTCCCTGGAGAGCGGGCCTAAGCCATCAGTCCGACATCCTCCAAGAGGTCCTGGACTGTGAGTGTGCACAGGCCAGGCTAAGGGACCCTCTCCAAGTGTATGAATTTTTAAAAAATATATATTTTATTGATTTTTTACAGAGGAGGAGAGAGGGAGAGAGTGTTAGAAACATAGATGAGAGAGAATAATCGATCAGCTGCCTCTTGCACACCCCTTGCCGGGATGTGCCTGCAACCAAGGTACTTGCCCTTGACCAGAATCGAACCTGGGACCCTTCAGTCCGTAGGCTGACTCTCTATCCACTGAGCCAAACCGGTTTTAGCCAAGTGTATGAATTTTTGTGTACCAAGCCTCTAGTATGAAATAATTGTGTAGTCAGTTTACATGCCAGAGGTCTGCAATGCTAAATAGATAACCAAGGAAGATGAAAATGTAGTTATTAATTTTTTGCTGAATACAGTTTTTTCTTAAAGAGTTGTTCCTACCCTACCCAAAAAATTTGTGGTAAAAATTATATTAAAATTGGTAGTATTCTGTGACTTGAAAATACAAGGAAAAATTATTCTCTGTAATACCATTTTATTCCTTGTATTTTGCCTACATTTTAGGTCATCTTTTTTTTTTTTTACTTTGTCTTTTTTCCCCCCCTTGACAACAGCTTGATTATGAGCCTAAAAGAGGCTTTCGAATTTCTTCATTGTTAAATCATTTCATTATTAATAATGAGCATTGCAGATAGAGAAAGGAGATAAATAATAATTTGTAGTACTTTTGCTTACCAAATTGTCAACCACTTGAGGGTGGAGTTTCCTCACGTAGCTGGAGCAGTATCCTCTCCAGCTTCCTAGCAGCACTCTTAGTTTCTTAGGAAATGTTAGCTAAATTGCATGCTTTCTGCTCCTCAGCAGGACTGCTTCCCTGAATCCTCATCTACTTTCTTTACCCATTGTCTACTGAGCTAGATTAGACAATGTAAGTACCCTCTGCTTTAAAGTCTAAGCAGTTCACTCTGGCTTCCTTTCCCACTAGACTCCACCCTAGTTCCTGTTAGGTCTCTAGAGCCAGAAATGTTTGCCAAGGTACATTCAACTCCAAGTCTTATTCTCTAAAAAAAATACCTCTTCAAAAGAGGTTAAGGAGAAGGGAGGATTTTCTTTTCAGAGGGTTCCTGGAACAGCAAGAAAGATCCCACGTGCTGACCTTTCTGGTTGGAGTGGCATTAAAAAAAAAGTGTTGGTAGATTCCATAATCATGGAATGGTTAAATGTGATGGTGATAAAAATGTTTGAATTAAGTGTAACATTTAATTTACATGGAGAGTCCTGGCCAGTCTGAGCAACTGAGCAACGGTTAGAATGTTGGCCCAGGTAAGTTTAGGGCACTTACCTGGATTGCAGGTTTCATCCCCAATCCCACTTGGGGTGAATGTGGGAGGCAACCACTGCATGCATCTCATTCATGTTGATGTTTCTCTCCCTCCCTCCTTTCCACTCTTCTACTCTTTCTGAAAAGCAATGGAAAAATATCCTTGGGTGAGGATTAATAAAAAACAACAGAAAAGTAATTTCCTTGGAATAGGAAAGTGATTCTCAGTTGGGACATGGGAATTTGTGTTAATTAACAAAAATATTAATTTGTTATTCTTAGTACCCATGCCCATCTGCTAGTGAATTATTTTCTCTAAATTATCCTTCTGTGACCTCTTGGCATGCTACCAGTAACCCATGATGTTCAATATCCTAATTTTCCATGCCCCTATTGTCTGTAATTATGTATTAAATTTGTGACATTTCCCCTTTTTCTTGACCACATTCATTTGTTTACCCTAATTTATTAGGATCCATTATGGAATAGGTATTGTTAGACAATGGAATTAAATGGACTTTTAAAAGGCATACTTATTGTCCATTAAGTATATTAATGTGTAAACATGATGTGGGTAAAGATAATATGTACAGAATAGGGGAAGCAGGAAGGTATGTGTGAATTGCCTGAGAAAACCTTAGCTGGTTCTATTAGAGAGTAGGAATTTATCAGGTAGGCAATACAGAAGAGATTATAAAATATGTATGAGTGTCAGCAGTAAATCCTGACAACTCAGGCTTAGTCATCTTGTCACATGGCCTGATAAAATCATTATCTTTGTGTTTTAAGGTTATTATAGCAATTGAATATATCCTCAGTAGACTATTGAGACTTAATATCACAAATAGCATTGTTTTAGTTTTTGTATTTTAATGCCGTATCAATAAAATTTACTCTCCACAATTCATCTGTAGTTACTCATATCCTTAAAACTTACTGTAAGTAATAAGCATAATAACAAAGTATAAACATAATATCCTTTTAGAGTTTAGTGAACTTTTGAGTTCTGTCATGATAGTTCCAAAGCTCTGTGATAGTGGTTGGAGGACTCTCACCTAATTCAACTTCCTTCAGTGAGAAGTCACATCTGTTGCAGTCTTGTCAAGTCACCTGGATGTTTGAACACTTACAGTAAAAGGAAATTCACTTCTCCCTGTGAAGCCTGTATGGTTCTGAAATTGTTAGCTTGTTTTATTATTTTTGATTAAAATTAGTTGACACTTTTGGAGCAAAAACTTTTTAAAGGATATGTAATTTTCAATGACCATTTTAATAGATTGAATTTTAAGATATTGAATATCTTTAATCTCCTCTTACTGGAGTACTTTTTTATATTTTGTACTGTTTTCTTTGTGTACATGTGTGTGAAAGAAATTATTCATTTGAATTATCTCTCTTGATTAAAATGTGCTTCAGTACTCAGATGATCTCTTTTAAAGGTAAAAAGTAAATACTTACAGTTGTTTTTACATGAATGTTTTCTGTTTAGATATCTTACCATGGATGAAACACGCAAATTGTTACTTTTGCTGGAATCTGATCCCAAGGTTTATTCTCTTCCATTAGTGGGAATGTAAGTGTTGCATTATTTATGAAAACATTTTCAGCCACATAATGTGTTTAAATATATATGATAAACATACTATGAATATCTAATTAAGAGTTCGATTACCTTATAAAGCCACAACAACCAATGATTCTTAAGTTTTCTTATTTTAATAGCAGAATCTGATTTTTGTCCAATCTTAGGAAGAACTTCAGTTTATAAAACATAAAGTTGGGCTCTTTTGGTTGAAGTCAAAGCATTGGAGCCTGATTTCTTTAACTTTCTTCACTACCCACTGTCCTGAAGGCACCTTGAAGAACACAGGGCTAGAATAACACTTTAAATTCACTGTTGGGCAATTTTGTAGGACTTCCATAAATGTTAATGGTTTTCTCTTTTGAGTTAGTGATTAATGACATTTAAACAAATTAGTCAAAAATATATATTCATTCCGTATTTATTGGGTGCTTATCATATGTATAGTATTATGTTTGGTGTTGTGTTAAGATTTAAAACTCCTCAAGAGATTTATAATCAAGGTGAGATGATGAAATATTCAAATATTCATGCATTGAGAAATAATAAGGAAGTATATGATTTGCTATGAAATGAGCAACCTATCAATACAGAGCACTATTAGTACTTGTGAGAGAAATGATGTGGACATTTTCTCTCTTGAGCTGGACTTTTAAGTGTTTGGATCATAGAAGGGAAGCTTGGTGGAGAGGGAGCCCATGTGAAGAAATAGTATGTGCAAAGTTTAAAAATGAGAATACACAAATGTTCTGTGGGTTATGAAATCTACTTAATTTTGTTTGCTTTGCTTTTGGTATTGGCTATGGGCTTTTGATGCTAAGTGAATATTTTTTAATTGAATATATTGGGGTGACATCTATACTAATAAAAGGGTAATGTGCAAATTGGTCAGGACACCCTCATAGTAATGACCGAACAGCAGGCTGCATGGGGCAACCATGCTGGCAGCGGGGTTAGTGAGGGACAACCAAACAACTAAATAGCAGGCTGCGTGGGGTGACTAGGTCAGCAGAGCTGGGCAGTTAGGTGCGACCAGATCAGCAGGGGAGGCAGTTGGGGGCAATCAGGCCTGCAGGCAGGTGAGCAGTTAGGAGCCAGCTGTCCCGAATTAGAGAGGTTGCAGGCTGGGCTGAGGGGACACCTTCCCCTCCCCCACTACCGCCCCCCCTGCACGAATTTTGTGCACCAGGCCTCTAGTTGATTAATAAGATTATATAGGCTGCAGGTGTACAATTTTTGTATACATCATCTGTATATTGTATTGTGTGTTTATCACCCAAGTCAAGTCTCCTTTCATCACCATTTGACCCCTGTGCCCTCTTATACCTCCCTCATTCTCCCTTTCCCTCTGGTAATGGTCATAGTTTTGTCTAAGAATTTGTGTAGGGTTTTGCGCTTAATCCCTTCACCTTTTTCACCCAGCCCACCAATCCCTCTCCCCTCAGACAGCTGTCAATCTGTTTTCTATATATGAGTCTGTTTCTCTTGTTTGTTAGTGTATTTTGTTCATTAGATTCTACATAAGAGTGAAATCATTTAGTACTTTTCTTTCTTACTAAATGAATATTTATTAAGAGCCTTTTATGTTTCAGGCTACTAATGTATGTTACAGAATTTAATCCTCTCAGTAACTTATTTTGGGCTTGTTAACTATTTTCTCTCCCATTATTTTCCCTTCATCTCAGGTGGGAAAGGAATGAGAGAAAGAAGCTCTCTATTTATATACTAGAGGTCCGGTGCCCGAAATTCATGCTCAGGGAAAGGGGGTGGCATCCCTTAGCCTGGCTTATACCCTCTCCAATCTGGGAACCCTCAGGGGATGCCTGACTACCTCTTGCAATCTGGAACCACTGGTTCCTAACTGCTCGCCTGCCTGATCACCCCTAACGACCTCTGCCTGCCTGATCGACCTTCACTGCTCACCTACTGGCCTGACCACCCCTAATCGCCTCTGCCACACCCTGCACCCAGGACCCAGGATTCCCTCCTCCGGCCGGTTGCAGGCACCCAGGACCTGTGCCGGCTTCACCTGGGCTGGCCACAGCTGCAGGGGATCAAGGGGCGGGTGGCTTGTCCCTTTCCCAGGCCGCAGGTACAGGTACCGCTGCCGGCACCAGGGACTACAGGGTGGTCAGCTTGTACCTCTCCTGGGTCGCAGCCTGGCTGGTCCCCATTCCTCTCTCCCCAGTGTTGAGTGTTTGAACAGTTCGGGTGTGATGATCATTTGCATATTAGCTCTCTATTATGTAGGAGGATTTGTATCTATTCTCTCTCTTAATTATTATCATGGTCTGGTGTTCATAGATTTATTTATGAGGTCTTTAACATATTGCTGGTGAATGCCAAAAATCTCTGCCATATTTCTCTAACAACGTGATCTAAAGTATATTAAGTATCAATTTGTAAATGACTATAGTTTTTTATTTCTATTTTTTCTTTTAGATGGCTCTCTGGTATTATACATATCTATAGTCCTCAGGTGTGGGCTTGCTGCTTACGATACATGTTCAATTCCTCTATTCAAGAAAGGCAAGTGATATTGTAGTATTTTATTTTGATCTTTTTCTCCATTCATATTTTATTGATCTTAAAATTGATGTGGAGCCTAACCTTTTATAATACTTATAAACTAGAAGAACAAGCACATTAGAAAAACAAAGCTTATATTAAATAGGAATAACATCAAAGGTGAGGTCACACCATATTTGGAAATATGAAGGAATTTACTTGCCTAATGCAGAACTATAACACAAAAGATACACTTTTTAGGAGTGGGGGGAACACCTTAGACATTATCTACTCTAGCATTCTATTTTATAAATAAAGAGATCAATTTTCTGTGAAATGGCTGAAATGAGTTTGAATTTGTTATAAGTGTTTTATTGAGTTACACAGTGATACTACTAGCACTCTAAGAAATATTGGAGAGGAAATGTTTGATTTTCTTCCTGGAACTAAAGTACAAGCATTGGAATTAATAGGGACACTTTATTTATAACCTCACCTCCTCATTTAACTTTGTTACTTTGTACAAAATTTTTTAAATTCTCACCTTGAGGATACACTTTAAAAAAAAAAAATACATTTTATTGATTTTTTACAGAGAGGAAGAGAGAGGGATAGAGAATTAGAAACATCAGTGAGAGAGAATCATTGATCAGCTGCCTCTTGCACACCCCCTGCTGGGGATGTGCCCGCAACCAAGGTACATGCCCTTGCCCGGAATCGAACCCAGGATCTTTCAGTCCACAGGCCGACGCTCTATCCACTGAGCCAAACCAGTTTTGGTCTGAGGATACACTTTTTGCCTCGCACCTTCATCTATTAAATGAAAATTCCAAGGTGTTTTTCTGTCTACCTTGGATGGCTATAATACACATTGGGGGAAAAAAAATCTTTATTCAAATATATTGTAATAAATCAGACAGACATTAATAAAGATATACAATAAAAATATCTTCTACCACATTCCACCAGACCCTATCCGCAAAGACAATCTGCTGTTAAATAGTATTTTTTGCTCCCTTCCTGCAACATGCAGTGCACAATCTGCTGGCCTATAAAAGTTAAGTCATTGCCGAAGCCTGTTTGGCTTGGTGGATAGAGCGCTGGCCTGCAGACTCAAGGGTTCCAGGTTCGATTCCGGTCAAGGTCATGTACCTTGGTTATGGGCACATCCCCAGTGGGGAGTGTGCAAGAGGCAGCTGATCAATGTTTCTCTCTCATGGATGTTTCTAACTCTCTGTCCCTCTCTCTTCCTCTCTAAAAAATCAATAAGATATATATATTTTAAAAAAATTAAGTCACAAATGGGAGCATACGTTCTTTTCTGTATGTTGCTTTTTTCTCTATATCGTTATTCCTTGTAGATCGTTACATCTTAGCATGTACAGATTTAACACATTTTAAAAGTGAATAGTAAATAATATATAACATTTTAAAAACTTGTCCTTTTTTTGTATTTATCTTTGCATATTTTGGAATATTTGTAGAATAAATTCCTAAAAGTGGTCTTTCTGGTCAGAGTATAATTTTAAATTTTGGTACACAATGCCAAATTGCCCTTCAGAAAGACTGCCAAAAGTCATCAAGAGTCTTTAAAATATATACTAAAACCAACTATTATGTTAAATTCTATAAAATGTTCTTGTATGCCTAGGAGAAAATCTGGAAGTATATATACTAAACTGGAGGCTGGAGTGGGGTAGTTTTCATTTTATATTGTTGTCTTGTTTGAAGTTTTTACAAGACATTTTTTTCCCCATAATGTATTTAAAAATTAAAAATCGCCTTGGCTGGGTAACTCCATTGGTTAGAGCATCATCCCAATATGCCAAGGTTTCAGGTTTGATCCCTGGTTAGGGCACATGCCAGAATCAACCAATAAATGCATAAATAAGTGAGACGATAAATTGGTGTTTCTCTTTCCCCCTCTCTTTCTCTCACCCTCCTCTCTACCCCTTCCTCTCTCTCTCTCACCCTCCTCTCTCTTAGAAAAAAAACCATTGAAATTATACAATAAATTAATAGCATTAAAAAGTAAGCATGAATTTGCCCCCTAGTTTTCTCCCAAAAATTTCAGTCAGTCTGTTAACTAGATTGAGAGATTCATATAAAGTTATTTGAGGATACTCTTGTTATCTTCAGTACATTTTAATTAAATGACATTTTTTCATCCAGGGTTTTTTCAGAATCTGGAAATTTCATTATAGTTCTATATTCTGTGACACATAAGGATCCTGAGTTTTATGAATGCCTCCCTTGCCATGGCAGGTTACCTGACCTTCGATTCCAGCTACTAACCAGCAATGAAACATTACATCTTTTTAAAGTAAGTGATTTGATTTGATTGATGATAAGCCCAATACCCAAAGCAACTATTAGGTTTTGTATATTTATAATCAGTCTTGCTGAATATTACCTTATTTGTTTATGGTTTATTTTGCTTTATTAATTTGAGGTCATATTTCCAGAACTAAATTATAATATCGGGTCAAAGGTTACTCACAGAATAGCTTGCCCTTTTTTTCCTAAAACCTTTAAACATGATATCAGTAATTTATATGTTGTATCTTTTTTTGATCCAGAGAGTTAATTTGTAATTTTAGTGTTTTCTTTGTCCTAATTATTACTTTTAAAATATAGGGGTGTAACTGATGGTTTCTCACACTTGAAAGTCAGTGTTAATCATATATAATCCCAGGAATCAGAATATATTGTTGCTGTATCTAATAAATACAAAAAAATTCATATGTGTCATTTTGTAAAAACATTCAAAAAACACTTTTCATTAAAATGGTTAGTTCTAGGTCTCAAATCAATAATAAAAATTTTTTGTATTTTATTAAAATGTTGAGCAACTGAATAACCATATGTTTTTACTCAGATCTTATTTTGTGCCTGATTTCATTTTATTTATAGGTTGTATCAGTTGATGAATTAAGTTTTTGCATTTTAATTGTAAATATAATCATCTTAAACAAAATCTAATTTATTTCTATTTTAGAAATATCATTTACTCATTCTTTATGTTGTATCATCAGTTTAAAGTTGCCATTTTAACTGAATCCCTGTTTATTGAGGGAGTTACATAATACAGGTGATTAATACTTTTGTAGCAGGGACATGGACAGTATAAAAGAGGTAGTTACATAAAAATAGTACTACCATGCAATCCAGCAGTTTAACTGCTGGGTATTTATCTGGAGGAAATGAAAACACTAATTCAAAAGGATAATTGCACCCCCATGTCCATTGCAGCATTATTTGTAATAGCTGAGGCATGGAAGCAACCCTAAGTGTCCATCAATAGATGAATGAATAAAGAAAACATGGTACATATATACAATGGAATATTATTCAGCCATTAAAAACAAGGAAATTTTGCCATTTGTCACTTAGCATATGAAGGTATATGCTAAGAAATAGAGAAAGACAAATAGCATATGATCTCATTTATATGTGGAATTTTAAAAAAATAGAAAGTAACTACAGAGCAGAAACCAGTTTGGCTCAGTGGTAGAGTGTCGGTCTGTGGACTGAAAGGTCCCAGGTTCGATTCTGGTCAAGGGCATGTACATTGGTTGCAGGCACATCTCCAGTAGGGGGTGTGCAAGAGGCAGCTGGTCAATGTTTCTCTTTCATCGACATTTCTAGCTCTCTATCCCTCTCTCCTCCTCTCTGTAAAAAATCAATAAAATATATTAAAAAAAAAAAAAAAAGTACAGAGAACAGATTAGTGGTTGCCAGAGGTGGGATTAGGGAGGTGAGAGAAATGGGTGAAGGTACTATAAAGGTACAAACTTCCAGCTATAAAATAAGTAGGTTCAAGAGATGTAATGTACAGCCTGATGACTATAATTACTATATTGTATACAATTGACCATTGAACAACATGGATTTGAATTGCTCAGGTCCACCTATGTGTACATTTATTTATTTTCAGTTGACCAGTGCAGTTCAAACCCACACTATTCAAGGGTCAACTCTGAGGTTGGGAATCTGGGTATGCCAGAGGGCCAACTATCATTATATGTGTATTTTCTTGCTCAGGAGGTCAGCATCCCTAGCTCTCATGTTGCTTAAGAGTCAGTTATATTTGAAAGTTGCTAAGAGAGTAGATCTTAAAAGTTCTCATTATAAGAAAAAATAAAGCTTATTTAACACCTATTATCTGTATGATAATAGATGTTAATACAATTACTTTAGTGAGCATTTCATAATATATACAGATATTGAGTCTGTTGTATCCTGAAACTAATGTTATATGTCATGGTTTATTTTGCTTTATTAATTTGAATAAAAGTCTAATGGAATAAAAGTCTAATATGTAAATTGTCCCCTCAACTAGGAGTTCAACTAGGAATTTGCTCGCTATGACGTGGGCTGATCACCAGGGGGCGGTGCGGAACATGGCAGGTGTTGGTGTTGCCCTGTGACCTCTCACCCGCTACCTGGGGATGGGGGTGATGGGGACTGAGTTGCAGTGAGAATGTGGGGTGTCCACGGAGCTCACTCTCACTTCCCCTGCTACCCTCCCCCGGGATGCCAGGGTTCATTCACTAGGGAAGGCCCCACGCTCAGGTTCCAGGTGCCCACAACGAGCCCACCCTGCACCTGCGTGGCTTCTTCTGGGTGAGCTGGGCTCCCCATGGGTTTGTGCAGAAGCCAGTCTACAAGGCCAGCCATGAGAGAGCGCGCTTCCTGCCTGGCTTCTGTACAGCGCAGCTGGGCGGCCCAGAGGCTCACGCTGTACCCTGGCCCATGGCATTCAGCTGTGCTCATTGCATCTCCACATGGGAACTTAGGTGCCGTGACTCAGGCGGAGGGGGGCATGCAGGGGTCTGGGAGCCCAGGTGCTGCCCAAGGCCCAGAGGTCAGCTGGGACCTGCCCTTCCATGCCATATGCTCACTCTTTGGATCGCCAGCCAGGCCTAGGGACCACACCCAGGCATGAATTTCATGCACTGGGCCTTTAATATCTCAATGAAATTCTTTTTTCAAAAAAGGTTACAGTAATCAGGAATCTCCCCCTAGTATTTCAGAGCTACTTTTCATCTAAATAAAATTTTCTGGTGTTATACATCTCAAATTACACATATCAAAATGTGACCTGCTTTATTTCAGAATGTTGAACCTTCTGACAAGAATCCAATACATTTTGAACTGAGTGCTAAAAGCCAAAATGCAGAAACAGAGTTTTTCAACAAAGTTTGTAAAAATCTTTCAATTAAGAGGTAAATGATACACTTTTTATTATCTTTGTACCTTAAAGTTATTTTTATTAGTTTTTGATGAGTAATTAAATTAACTCCCTAATTATTTCTGATGAAACTGTTTGTGTATATCTTATGTATCATATATTTCTTCCCTTTCTTGTTTTAAAACTTGGGCCTAGCAGGTAAACTAGTTTACAAAAATAATTTCTCTACTGGAAAAGAACAGTTTGTTTTAAAACTTTTAAAGCAAATACACTTGGGGAATGAACTAAAAAATGGCTTGTGACTTTGGGGGGCAGTATATCACCCATCCACGTTGCCTGCTGTCTGCTGAGGTGTTTTAATTTGCATCTTGGTCTTCGGCAGTAGGTTTGTACAGGTTCCTGCTGCAATGTGATCTCTGTTCAGGTCACTGGCTCTCTGTGTCATATCCATGCTGCACTGAGGTGTATGGGATATCATTCTGTATTCTCCATATCATTCTTTGGTGTGTGGGGAGAGAGCTTTGTGGGACTAGTACAGACCCTTCTGCTTAAACACACTGTGCAGATATTCTCATTGTTTCATTGTGGCACCTTAGCATAGAAAGAACATCATGTTTGCCTCTCTATACTACCAGGGCTTAGGGCAAAGGTCTGTCTCTCTTGGTGTCAGATCTTGCAAATCTACATGGAGCTTCTGTTCTTTTTGCTAGGGAGGTAGGATGCAAGACCCTTTCTTAGGGAATCCATTAATGTCTAGGCTCTTTTAGCTTCTTTCTGGCTTTTATTTCCTCTTCCCTAACTCATCCTATTGAGATTTGATCTAGTTTAGGATGCAAAAAAACCTGATTATATAGTTTTCCAAAGTTTAGTCTTAAACTCTTAATTTTAGCTTTTGAAACTCAGTACCAGCTCTCTGTTCTCTGCTGGGTCCTGCCACCTGTGATACACTAATTGCATCTGATGAATGGGGGGAGGTACCTCAATTAATTTCTGAGTATTTTTCCATCACAGATATAAGTACATAGGAAATATAATTCCTTACTTGATTTAACATAGTGTTTAAGATAGTGCATACATATTTATCACCAGATTATAAAGTTTTTGATGGCAGGTGCTATGCTTGCTTTATTTCTACATTCCTCCAAGTGGTTAAACAAAAGATGCTCACTAACTGTTGATTTCTTGTAACATTAAGAATTAACTAGGTTAAATATGCCATGTTCAGACAAAGGGGTATTTTAATGCGTAATTGGGCCAGCTGTCCTGGGCAACTAACATAGGCCTGAAAAATGAAATAATCTGTGGTTGTCATTTAATCTAAGTTAAATGATCCAAATATGACTGGGTTACAAAAGGACTTTCTTCAACTTCAAAAAGAAAGAACAAACAAATATTAGATTATTGAACACTTTTTCTTATTTCCCCTCTACTCTTTAGGTCTGCCCAGAAGTTATCTCCAGGGAAAATGCCAATAAATGATCATGACTCTGGTGTTGAAGATGAAGATTTTTCTCCAAGACCAATTCCTAGTCCTCATCCAGTGAGTCAGAAGGTATCACTGAACTTAAAAAGTACTCACCTTGGTGGTTAGAAATCTAAAATTCTCTTCATATTAAAGCACTCAGTAATGCAACCTAAAACTTACTGAAATTTTGTTCTAAGATATACCTACGTGTATGTATATAGCTATCTATACCTATATATATTACTCACAGATAAATATAATTATTTACACACACACACACACACACACACACACACATGTCATAAGTACATATTATTCCCAGAAAAAACTGAGAAACAGATTGGTTAAGTTACTTGCCCAGTATTACATAGCTAGTAAGTAGTAAAACTGGAATTCTGATTCAGAAGGTTTGGTTTCAGAATCTGGTGTTTTTAATCCATATAGACTTGACATTTCTGCTATATCACCAAAGCTTGACATTGGGTCTTACTACCATATTCTGAGGAAACATTCTACTTGCTTTTGGAGATTAATTGCTAATATCTCCTGCCATAATTTTTTTTTTTTTTATTGCAGCCAACCAGTGGGTTATTTTAGAATTGTTGTGCCTTAATTGGACTAATGGCTTATTGGAAGGAAAAGGAATTGGAAAGATTTTTTAAAAGTAATATCAAGTTATAACAAAACTTACCACAGTGAATATTTTGTTTACTCTTCTCTGCTCTCTTCCAACTCTTTTAGTTGGTATCAGTAAAAAATATCTGAATAATTTTGCTGAGTGAAAAAATATTCTGAACTATTTATTGGAAGATTCCTTGTTATTCAAGATTCAGAAACATTATTTGCTACTAAATCTGTTGAAGCATTTTGTCTGTGATAATTTTTTTTGCAGAAACAATAAAAACAGCTATTGTAAAACAGTTTCTCATACTGTGATCTGTAACCTAAACAACGTTAATCGGTGTCCCAATAAAGGAATTCCATTATTATATAAGTTTGTGAAATGCTTAGTTTCATTCTTTTCAGGCAAGGACCTTGTTTATTTTGCTTACAATTGTATTTCTAGTGCCAAGCACATAGAAGATGCCCAGAAAATATTCATCAACTATCTAGATAAAGAGTAAACCCTTTTGTATAAGTAACTATATATAACTTGGGAAATACTAGTCTAAGAAAAGTAAAGCATATCTTTCTCCTAAGAAATACTTTTCCTCTTTCATTTTTTTCTCATTTATAGGTTTCTAAGATCCAGCCATCAGTTCCAGAACTTTCACTTGTGTTGGAAAGCAATTTTACTGACTCAAATCCTCTGCCTAATCCTTTGGAAATGGTGAATAATGAAAATCCTCCATTGTTGATTAACCAGTCTGAACACTTGGAACCACTGCACTCCCAGCTTTATGATGAGAAACACAGCCCAGAAGCTGAAGTTGGAGAGCCTTCCTTGAAAGGGCTTCCAAATCAATTAAGCCAGAGTACTACTCCTTTGGGACACTGCAAAATTCAACAGCTAGCTACCTGCCAGAATGAGAACGCCCACATGAGGAGCAGTGTTAAACCATCTTCTCTTAACGGGCCACCTACTGATGCATCTGAAAAGCTTCAAACAGTTCCTTCTGGAAATGCACACAAAGAAGAGTATTCTGTAAGATCTTCCACATTTAATTCCAGGCAGTCTTCTCATGCCCCACAGTCCCACCCACACAATTTTACTTTCTCACCTCACAATTCAGGAAAACCAGTGGAATTTCAGATACCTACTCCTCCATCACCGTCTTACTATCCCACAAATGTTTGCAGTTGTTGTCAGCATCATGGCCATATTCGGTATAGTCCAATAAATTCTTGGCAAGGAATGAATACAGTAGGATCTGTTCAAGACCTCCAATCTGAAGCACTTCAAAAGCATACATTATTTCACCCAAGTGGCTGTCCTGCTCTGTGCCATAATGCATTCTGTTCTTCAAGTAGTCCTATAGCTTTGAGACCTCAAGGAAGCATGGGTAGTGGTTCTCCCCACGGCAATGTAGAGCCGTCGCCTGTAGCAAGACTACCTTCACATGTTGACTCCTATAACCGGCCTTGTGCAGTGTGCATGCACACACCGAAGACTGAGTCAGATAATGGAATGATGGGACTATCTCCAGATGCATATAGGTTCCTCACAGAACAAGACCGACAGCTGAAACTACTTCAGGCACAGGTTTGCTGGGAGCTTTCTTGGTTCTTTAAAATTTTTGGTATTAAAGTGGTTTCTGAAAAATAACCTGCAACTCTTAAGTAATTATATGTTATGGAGTAGAATTATAGAATGTTAGAACTAGAAGGAGCCTTGGAAACTGAATTCTGGCCCTTGTTTTACAGATAAGTAAAATGAAGATTAGAGAGAGAAAATAGCTTGCATAATGTAATGACACATTGCTAATTGGGAGTAGAATCAGGACTAAAAAACAAGCCTTTTTTCTGTTTTGTGCATATCCTAACCTACAACATAATTGGATTTTTCTTTTCATTTTTTGCCTCTAATGAAAAGTCTATATATCTTACTAAACTTTTATGGACAACTAAATACATGGTAGGGCAAAATTTGGTTTACAGTTGCTCATATGTAAAATAATAATACAAGAATAAACTGTTTTGCACATACAACTGTAAACCTATTTTTGCCCCACCCTGTATAAGGGGTGCACAATGGATTCTGATACAGTTCTACCCTGTTTCCCCGAAAATAAGACAGTGTCTTATATTAATTTTTGTTCCCAAAGATGCGCTAGGTCTTATTTTCAGGGGATGTCTTATTTTTCCATGAAGAAGAATACTGTACACATTTATTGTTAAATGAAAATAAAGGAAATTTATTACCTGTATTTGGTACAGGAGTACGGTAGTTGTCAACACAAACCAGACAAACTGAATCCTACAGTATTAGAATTTACTCATTTATTCAATGACAATCATGTCATCATCTTCTGGAACATCATCATAACAATCCAATTCCTGAATTTCCTGGTGAATTTCTTGTGACTCCATTTCTTTCAGAATCAGTGGACCAAACCTCTCATGTTTAGCCTAGGGGGTCCTTATTTTCGGGGGTTGCCTTATATTTCACTCAGAAGGAAACCTGTAAGTAGGTCTTATTTTCGAAGGATGTCTTATTTTTGGGGAAACGCGGTAGTCTGTGAACCCTATATAGTGTGTGTACTTAACCCTTAGAGAAGAGTTTTGTAACCTCTTTAGTGTATCTATAATAGACTTGTTCCACTCATTCTGAAAATTTCCTTTCTTCTGATCTTTATGGCAAAGTTCTTAGTCTTTTAATGATATTCTTGCACAGTTGAGTCTTTAAGTATTGCCTTTTTTTCCTTTTCTTACTGACAACCCTCTTCTGCATACCTACCTCAGATCATTCCTTCTTTTCTTTCCACCCAGTACAAATGGAAACAACCCAAAACATACTTCATGTTTTTTTCCATGATCCTGTAACTATGCAAGTATATGCATAATGGGAAACATACACATGAGATTTTTTTTATTGTTAAAAGTATTACATATAGTAGTACATATATCTCCTATGTGCCCTAACCAGGGATTTGAGCCCAAAACTTTTTTTTTATTTGTTTGTTTTTTTTTAATGTATTTTTGTTGATTTCAGAGATGAAGGGAGTGGAAAAGATAGGAACATAAATGATGAGAGAGAATCATTAATGGGCTGCCTCCTTCATGCTGATTGAGCTCACACCCAACTGGGAATCAAACCATGACCTCCTGTTTCATAGGTTGATACTTAATCACTGAGCCACACTGGCTAGGTGAGATATGTATTTTTCATAATTCTCAGATGACTGGCCCCATATAAATATATTGAATAATATATTTTTTGTTGATGATTTAGAAATGCGTTTTTATTGTACAATGAAAGTGTCATATGTTTACGTCTATTTTGGTGTTGTATTCTGCTCTGATGATCTGCCTATCTATTCTAGCACCAGTACCATTTAATTTAATCACAGTTGCTTTATAATAAGTCTCCTACACAGTGTTTCATATGTGATTTCTCTAAACTTCACTTTCTCATCTATAAATTTTGAGCAGTGATTGGTATTATATGTACTCATATGTATTATACATATATAAATACTTAGTGTAGGACCTGGCTATAGTAAGTACTCAGCAAATTACAGCTAGTTTATCTCCTAAAAGTACATAAACTTTCGTATTAATGCAGTTTAAATTTCTACTGATTTTAGCAATCTATATTAATAATAGAGGAATATGCAAATTGTCCTGGATGATATCACATAACAACTGATCAGCAGGCTACATACGCAGCAGGCATGGATGGGTGGGAACTTGCAGGGACAGGGCAGAGCCACAGCGTGCAGACAGGCCACTGCCTGAGGGGCGGCTCCTGGACGAGCTCTGCAGCTTTGGCAAAGTGGCTGACCAGGAAGTGGGCTGCCCAAGGGGCACAGAGCAGTGCCGAGGTGGGGTGCACTGGAGGGGGCTGGGGCAGGAGGCTGGAGGGTGGGGCTCTGCCTCGCCCTCGAAGAGCTGAGAGTGAGATTCTATAGTGGCCCCAAGATGCGGGTTGGCCCGGTGGGGAACAAGGGACAATGACTGCCAGTGTGGAAGAACACCCGGGCAGAGGGATGTAGACCTGTAGCCTTGAGGTGGGGATTGAGGGGCGGTGCAAAGGCTGTGTGCGCAGAGCATCTGCAGGTGCCAGGGAACCCAGCCCTCCCCCGACCCCACCCTGATCAGCCTTTCCCACCCCAATTGAGGGTGGGGCAGCTAGCCAACCCCCCCTACACGTCCCTTGCACAGGCTGGCTACACCCCCATGTTTTCCCGGGGTTTGGGGTACCCCAGGCAGACTGCAGCATGGTGTCAGTCAGAGGCAAAGGTCCTGGCTGTCCCTGGCCTAGAGAGTCCCTAAAACCTCAGCAGTGACCAAAGACCAAGACCGAGTGGAAAGGTCCCTGATGGTGCTTATGGCTCAAAGTGTCAGGAGCAGGCAGAGCGTCTTGAACCTGCAACCCTGGCGTTGGGGCACACCAAGTCTTGGGGCACACCACCCTGGTGGCGCCTGTAGGTGAAAGAGGGAGAGCAAGGAGCTGGGGTGCATAGCTGGTACGGGGGGGCGGCTAGATTCTTCTGGAGCAGCCCCCACACCTGCCTCCCTGGCTGTGGAGTTGGCGTGGGGAGAGCCATCTGCTGAGGTTGCTGTGACCCATGTGCTCTGGCTCCCAGGCCCTGCTCCCTGCCCAAATCCGGGTTCCAACAGCTGAGCAAGTTTCACCAACTCCCAGCCTCAACTCTCCCCAGCTGCAGTAGTGGAAGGAAGCTAAGTGCTGCTGGGCGACACAGTATGCCGGGAACCACCACACACCCTGGTTTTCTAAACTGGCTTCTTCAGCTTCTGGATATCCCATGCCCAGCTGGGGCTTGGTCAAAGCCCTGGTCAGCTCTGCCACTTGCCTTCCAGGTGCGGCTAGCCCTGAGCCGGCTCAAGCTGTGCTCAGAGAAGCAGCTGCTACTGGGCTCAGTTAAATAGAGAGTAAAGAGCTGAGAGTAAATTCCTCCCAGCCCCTTCCTAACACTGCGCGCCCCCCCCCCCCCCCCCCCACACACACACACCAAGGAGGGCTGGGGATGGGGGTAATGGAAAACGACTCTGCTTTGCATTTTATAAAGAAAAAACTCTTGCTATGTAGAAAGGAGAGCTGATTTGTTTCCAGCAACACCTGGCATGTCCGCTGCCCCAGCCCTGAAGCCTGACAGCACCTAGCAAAGGTGTGTCCGCACAGCCACGTTGGCCTGGCTGCTGGAATGTTGGGAGCAAGTTTGAGCTGCATTGATTAAAAAAATAAAAAGTAAAGATTGAAAAGCACCCTTTGTACTCAAATGGCACTATGAAATGCAGATTACAACATCTGATTTCGTTTTCTGTGTTGATTTTGAGGCAGAGCACAAATAGGTTCACGGGAAAAGCAGAAAAAAAGGAAAGGGAAAGGGAGAGGATCCTGCCATCTGTAGCACTGAACTTTGTTTTTTGTTATTTTTCCTTCTGTTCTTAAACCATTTTATGGCTTTAGGTATTGAGCTAATACTTCCTCTATTAAGAGCAAGCAGCAGTGCCTTTCATATGAATCACATACATTTAATTCAAATAGAGCATACAGAGTGGAGAGAATGGTGTGTGTCATTATATAAAAACTTGGCATTATGATGCTATCTGGCTGAAGATATTTATTTTGCAATTTAGAGAATGTAGACAAATCAGACATTGAAAATGAATGTGCATACTTAAATGCATGACTTTATTTTCATCCGTAATGACCAAATGGTCACCAGAAGGTGCATTGATGGGTCCCATGGCACAGTGGGTTGGGTGAGGCTGTGTGGTGAGGGTTGGGGCCGGGGGACCTCAGGCCGTGGCCCCTGCCTTGGCACCGGGATATGAGGCTGAATCCCCTGCCTGGTGGGGCTTTGGTGTTGCCCAATGGGGGTGGGGCCGGCTAGACACTTCTATTATAGAGAAAGGGCAAATAGCAATATTAATATATTTCCTCTAATTCCCTTTTAATGTGCATGAATTTCGTGCACCAGGCCACTAGTTTATTAATAATACTTATTTTTCTATACTAATAAAGTTAATCTAAAATTAATGAGATGAACACAATATATAACTTATAGAGAAGTAGAAAATCACATTGTTTAAAAAGGGAGGTTCTTCCACTCCTAAGTATATATCCAAAATATATATTCACACAAAAATTTGTATATAAATGTCATAACATTATTTATTTATTCATTTATTCATTTATTTATTTATTTATTATGTTTTATTGATTTTTTACAGAGAGGAAGAGAGAGGGATAGAGAGTTAGAAACATTGATGAGAGAGAATCATCAATCAGCTGCCTCTTGCACAACCCATACTGGGGATGTGCCCGCAACCAAGGTACATGCCCTTGACCGGCATCAAACCTGAGACCTTTCTGTCTTCAGGCTGACACACTCTATCCACTGAACCAAATCGGTTCAGCATAACAACATTATAATAGCCCAAAATGAAAAAAACACTCCAAATATCAATCAATTAATGAGTGGATAAACACAATGTAACATACATGCAATGGGATATTATTTATCCATCAAAAGGAATAAAGTATTGATAGATAGTATAGCATGAATGAACTTTGAAAACATTATCCTAAGTGAAAAAGCAAGGTAATAAGGCCACATATATGGTTACGTGTATATGAAATATCCAGAATAAGCAAATCTATAGAGATAAAAATTAGTGGTTGCCAGGGCTAGTGAGAGAGACTGCTAATGGGTACAGAGATTTTGGGGGGATTGGTGTATACAAACTTTGTAAATATACTAAAAAAAGCACAGAATTGTATACTCTAAAGGGATGAATATTATGGTATATGAATTATATCTCAAAAGGAGGAGAGGATATTTTTGGTATTCGGGACTCAGCTTTGCTACTTGTTAATTATGTGACCTTGTGACTTGTTAATTTTTAATGCCTGAAGTTTTCTTATGTATAAAATGTAATATAGTATATTCTACATGTGTTGTAAAATTTTACATGAAAGCTCTTAGGATAGTGTCACATAAACAAGAAGCACTCAGTAACTATTAGCTATTATTAATATTTCCAGTTTCAGCATGGCCAAATATGGGCAATTCGGATTAACTTTATAAGAAGAATCTTGTGTAAAAATGTTTAACATTTGGTATGTGGAGTTGAGATAAACCTTCTACCATACTTTGAATTTTTTAGTGAAATAGGAATAAAATGTAGGATTGAATTTGTTAACATTTAAGCTTTTCTACATGAGTGTCAACTTAAGAATGCTAATCTAAATACTTGTATGTTTTCACTTTTAAATATAGCCCAAAGTGTTTCTTAATAACAAATGATAATGACTCTCTACATTGAATAAGTTTTATGGTATTATCTATTTGAAATGTGAGAAAATATAGCTAAAGTTTAGTTATATTTATAACTGGGGCACTATGTAATTCATATTTAAACTCAGCTGTCAGTTTTGTTGATTACTTCACTGTCAGCTTAAAGTATGTTTTTAATTGTTATAGATTCAGCGTTTATTGGAAGCGCAGTCTCTTCAATCCTGTTCCCCTCAGACAACTACTGTTGAAAACAAGGGGCAGACTGCAAGACAAATGGAGTTGGTTTCCATGGAAGCACAGTCGTCGCCTGGTTTACACATGAGAAAAAGTGTAAGCATTGCTGTGAGCACAGGTAATTTTTTTTTTTTTAATTTGTAAGGAAATTTTTAAAATGCTTTTTATGTCTACTTTAAAATATTTTTACATTGAAATTAGTGCATGGTACAAATAGAACCAAGACCAAGGTAATGAAAATATAACTTTTTAAAGTTTTTGTATAATTTTCCTCTTGATGAAGTAAAACTATAGCTGAAAACAGTTATGAAACTACATAACATAATACATTGTTTTTGCTACTTTCCCAGGCTGGACCCAATTTTAATAAGATAAGATAAAAGTTACCCCAGGACTTTAAGCCTGGATGATAGAGGGAATGGTGATAGTATTGGATAGAAGGAGGCAAGTTAGAGAAACCAAGGAGAGTGGATAAGTTTAGTCCAATCTGTTGAGATTGAGCTACTTTTGGAAATGGAGGTGAGTTGATGACATAAGACTTGCAAAAGTGTCAGATGAAGATTTTAGCTAGAATAAAAATTTAAGAGGGATAATAAAGAATGAAGACAGATTTCTATATTCTTTTTCTGAACTACTCATGTAGAGGGGAGCAAAGAGTGAAGGTAGCAAAAACTTCATGTACATTTGTAAATTATATTACTCAGTTAAGATTCTTTAGCTACAGCATAAACTAATTTAAGCAAGGAAGGGGAATTTATTGCAAGAAAATGGGGACAAAGCCAAGGCCAAAAATGGGGTTTCAGGAAAAAAACAATTAGAAACTAGAGTACTATTAGGACTATCCAATTATTCTATGTGGCTCTTTTACTCAACTATTTTCTGCAGTTTTTGCTGCTTTACATTACTATAAAATATAGCTCACGCAGAGTTCCAAAGTTTATGTGTTACACAGTTCTAGCATAAGCACAAACCCGATCAATCCCAGCATCAAATTGCAGAGAACCTGAATGGCCAAGTTTGGGTTAGATTTTATTGTCTGGTTCAATGTAAGGGCATTGAGAATCACATAATAGGAACATATCTCCTGGAGTCCCATTTTAGTTAATTACAGGGATGACAGTTCTCAGGGAAAGTGTGTGTGTGTGTGTTGTAGAGGGATGATAGTGAAGGAGCTGTGGATATTGTGAGCTAAATAAACATACCAAAAGTGCAGTTTTCTCTTATACCCTCTTGTAAAATTCTGTACATAATTGTATTACAGTTTATCTTCTGTATATGTCATAAACTGTAAGCACCTGGAACAACATAACACCTAAAGCAATGTGTGCTGAATAAGTGATAATCAAGTAAAGTTACTCACATTTGAACTTAATAATATATTCTGAAATGATTTGAAATGTTTTCAAGCATGATATATATAGGATTTAGTATTTTAAAACTATGGATTCATATTCAGGGTTCTTACTTATATGCAGAAAAATAAATTATTGATTATTTAGATTAAATGGTTCTTAGAAGCACATTCTATAATAATACTTAATTCCCCAAAGTATATATAATGATACATATTCAGAAAGAGTAGCAGTGCTTTTGTAACTTTTTCAAAATTGCCCCTAAAACTTTAATGTTTAGTTGAATACTAGATTAAATCATTCTTGTATTAATATTTTCAAAAAATTATCTCAAAGTAGCGTCCATTTTGACTTGGATTTACTTTTTCGTTTTAGCTATTTCTTTAAATAATTTTATAAAGCAGTATTTCCTGAATTGTAGAAAGTGTGCTGCTGAGTTCAAAAGATGGCTTGGAGTGGTATACCGATGAATATTTTACACTTTGTAGGTATATTCTTAGAAGTATCAGGAAAAAATATAACACTTCTAATCTATGATTTCTTGGAAATGATGAAGCTAGGTAAAAATTGAGTTGACAAAAATATCAAGCAAGTAATACATGCAAGTAAATTATGCAACTGATCCATAAAATTTGGGAAATATTTGATTTTTAAATACATGCCTTATATTACGCATGTCTCATACATCTCTAATATAGCCTTATAAATATTGCATTTAAGTATCAAAATCAGAAAGCCTAGAGATTTTTATTTTATATATTTTGTGTTTTTTAGAGCAGCGGTTATCAACACACATACTCACACACACACACACACCCCAAATTGTATTCAGAACCTTATATGTAAGACATAGCTCTTAAAGACTCAGGGCCCAGAATATGCCCTTCCCCCTTTGTACCCCAGTTTTCTATTTTTTCACCTTTCACTTAACTCTTCGTGACATTTCTGAGGTAATAAAATCTGAAACGAGTTCTAGGTAATTGTGTTAAAATAATATAGACAGTCTTTCTTAACAAAAATTTGTCAGAGAATTGTTTTTGTAGTGGAATATTTGTTTCATTATCTGCTAAAACATTTAATCTCCAGGTGCTAGCTTGTTTTGGAATGCAGCAGGTGATCATCAAGAACCTGACTCCCAGCTGAAGCAAGATGATACCAAGATTTCCAGTGAGGACATGAATTTTTCTGTTGATATTAATAATGAAGTCACAAGTCCTCCGGGTAGTGCATCTTCATTAAAAGCAGTTGATATTCCCAGTTTTGAAGAGAGCAACATTGTTGTGGAAGAAGAATTTAATCAGCCACTTTCTATATCCAAGTAAGGCCTCTTTTGACTCAATATTTATCCCATTTTTTTTCTTTGTAAATTCTAAGATTCTTTTGGTGATCTAACTCATGTGCATGTTAACCCATGCCTACATCTACATTTATCTCTTTATGTATCTATATGTATTTGAAAATCCTTGACTTCATACCAGTCTTCTGATTCCAATCTTACACCCCTTTTTCTTATTTAAAACTTCTTTTCCCAACACTGAGAAACCTGGCTCTTGTTATGTACATTACACTTAGTCATTTGATCCTAGTATACACATAAAGTAGTTTCAGCAATACTAAAAATTCTGAATTTTACTAGAGTATATTTACTAGAGTATATTTACTAGGGTATATTTGCTTTAGCCTTATTCAATGAAAATACCTTTTTTTGTAGTTATTTAGGTTAGTTTTTCTTCCTTATTCCCTTATGTTATTTTTTTTGCATTGTCATTAGATGTTACTATTTATACTCCCTCCATATTCTGGTTGATTTTGTTTTTTTCAGTGTGTGAAACTCTGCTTCTAATAGACCAAGCTATATAAAAAGGTATACACTCAGAGAATTGTTTCCTTTTCATGTGGGCTATCTTGATTCTAAATTCTGCTTTTTCCACTTTTTTACATTGTATCTCTTTAGTTACTGGCTTATCTTTCCTGTATTTGTTTTGTACAAATGAGCTTATATATCTGTATTTTATATTATTTCTTTCTTATATGAAATGTAGAAAAGAAGCATGCCATAGATGCTCTCCTAAACTCTTTACACTTGGCAGTATATATTGGTAATCACTCCAAATTGGTTCCTAGAGATCATTATATAGCAGAGATGTTAGCTATATAATCTGTGGTATATTTTGTGAATATTTTCTTCCAGTTTGTCAGTTGTCTGTTGACCTTGTTTGATGTTTTTTGCCATGTAACGATTTTTTTATTTTAGTCAAATTATTGACTTTTTCCTTAGAAGTATATCTTAACTGATGTCTTACAGAGATTCATTTCAGCCAATAGTTTGAGATTATCATGTACCAAATGAGTGCTTGACAGTTCATATCAAGTTAAAATTAAATAGCATGGGGAAAAATTGAAAATAGCTGAGTTTTAAAGAAGGGGTATGGCCGGGACCGGTTTGGCTCAGTGGATAGAGCGTCGGCCTGTGGACTGAAAGGTCCTGGGTTCGATTCCGGTCAAGGGCATGTACCTTGGTTGCGGGCGCATCCCCAGTAGGGGGTGTGCAAAAGGCAGCTGATCGATGATTCTCTCTCATCGACGTTTCTAACTCTATCCCTCTCTCTTCCTCTCTGTGAAAAATCAACAAAATATATTTAAAAAAAATAAAGAAGGGGTATGGTTAGAAAATCCATACCATATCTATAAAATAAAATATGTGAAGATCAAAACTTGCTTCTAATAATCCTATATAATAAAAGAGTAATATGCAAATTGACTATCACTCCAACACACAAGGTGGCTGCCCCCATGTGGACACAAGATGGCCAGCAGGGGAGGGCAGTTGGGAGGGACTGGGCCTGCAAGGGAGGGCAGTTATGGGCAATCAGGCCAGCAATGGGACTACAGTTAGGGGTGACCAGGCCTACAGGGGAGGGCAGTTAGGACAAACAGACTGGCAGGGGAGGGGTTAGGAGGTGATCAGGCTGGCAGGCAGAAGTGGTTAGGGGCAATTAGGAAGGCAGCAGTCCTGGATTGTGAGAGGGATGTCCTACTGTCCTACTGTCCTTGAGGGGTGCCAGGTTGGAGAGGGTACAAGTTGGGCTGAGGGGCACACAACCCCATGCACAATTTCATGCACCATTTCATGCACCAGGCCTCTAGTATTTAATGAAATGGAAATACTCATGATGTAATATTAAGTTTTTATTTTTTTTATTATTATTTTTAATATATTTTATTGATTTTGTACAGAGAGGAAGGGAGAGAGATAGAGAGTTAGAAACATTGATGAGAGTCATTGATCAGCTGCCTCTTGCACACCCCCTACTGGGGATGTGCCCGCAACCAAGGTACATGCCCTTGACCGGAATCGAACCCAGGACCCTTCAGTCCCCAAGCCGACGCTCTATCCATTGAGCCAAACCGGTCCCGGCTAATATTAAGTTTTTAAATGCAACTTAAAAAGCTATAATATGGTTCAGTTTTTTAGAGAAAATGTATATGTATAGAAAAAGGTATAGATGGGAACACTGAAAAATTAATAGGTTATCTCTAGGTATTAAATTACCTGCTACTTTTCTTTTTCTTCTTCTTCTTTTTTTTTTTTTTTTAAATATATTTTATTGATTTTCCACAGAGAGGAAGGGAGAGGGATAGAGAGCTAGAAATGTCAATGAGAGAGAAACATCGACCAGGTGCCTTCTGCACACCCCCTACTGGGGATGTGCCTGCAACCAATGTACATGCCCTTGACTAGAATAGAACCTGGGACCTTTCAGTCTGCAGACCGATGCTCTATCCACTGAGCCAAACCAGTTTCGGCTACCTTTATTTTCTTTATACTTGGTATAACTTTAAGCAGTTACCTAACTAACCTCTGTGCCTCAGTTTCCTCATCTGTCAAATAAGGATAAAATGTAGTATCTATCCCATAGGTCTTTTTGCTAAAGCTAATATGAGATGATGCACCTGAAAGAGTGTATGTCCCTTTTTGCCAGCTAATATTTATTATTACTTTTTCCTATTTTCTACAATAGCCACATATTACTGTTCTTATAAGAAATGTTTTTAAATAATGTTTTCCATAGTTATTTTTTAAATATGTATTCTAGTTTTGAAGGTAATAAATGTTCATTTTAAAAATACATAAAAGTATAAACAAGAAAAGTATCACCAAATATGTAATGTGATTATAAATGTCAACTTAGGAACTCTCATTTGACAAGGATCTTAACTGTTTTAAGACTTGAAGTAAACAAATAATACATTTAAAATTTTTAGAGTATCTAAAAAATACTAATTAAGCCTTTCCTATCATTAAACTCTAAAAAGCATCAAGTTCAGGAGAAATCAACAGGTTGTTTGCCAACTTTCTAAGAAAGTTGTCTAAATATATTATAAATAACATAACTCAAAAAGGTATCATGACCCAGCTTATTATATACAGCCTATCAAGGTGAGATGTTCATCACTGAGAACTAAAAATGCAAACTACAATAGAATACTGCTTGAGTCTTTCCTCTTTCTTCCATAGTTACTGTACTTTGTGAAAGGTACCTTGAGAATTAACACTTACATTATATATATTTCCTTTCAAGCAGCTCTTCTCCAGTTTTGAGAAAAGAACCTGATGTGCCTGTGTTCCTTCCAAATTCCCTGCTGGCAGAGAGCACAAGCATGTGCTTACAGAGTGGACCAACAGAGGGTGCTAGTAACAACTCTGTAACATTAGAGGAACCAAAAGTTGAACAAGTAATGCGACAATCCTTGCCTCATCAAACATCAGATAACCAGAAAATATACCAGGATTTATTGGTAAGAAAATGTAAAGCATTTCATCTCTTGTGAGATAGTTATTTAGTCTAGGATATACTAATCAAGCTTTTCCTACCTTTAAAACTGATTGGGACCTTGATATAAAAAGGTTTTCTGCAAGTTAATGATATAATTTATTTCTTTTAGCTTTTCATAAATTATGATCATCTAAATTCAGTAATTTACTATAAGTTTTCCAGTTATCAGGTACTTAGGCAGGAAATAAAGCTTTATTTTAAAAATAGAAATGATGATATTAGGCCAAATTCAAACTGAAGTTAGTACCATAAAAAGTAAGCAAGAGCTGAAACCAGTTTGGCTCAGTGGATAGAGCGTTGGCCTGCGGACTGAAGGGTCCTGGGTTCGATTCCAGTCAAGGGCATGTACCCTGGTTGCGGGCACATCCTCAGTAGGGGGTGTGCAAGAGGCAGCTGATCGATGTTTCTCACTCATCGATGTCTTTAACTCTCTATCCTTCTCTCTTCCTCTCTGTAAAAAATCAATAAAATACATAAAAAAAAAAAAAAAGCAAGCAAGAGTTTGCAGAGAGTTTGAATATTGGAAAGAAGTAGAATATTTGTGATAATATTTTCTGATTTTGGTTTAGATAAGCAGCATTTTATTAAATACTTAGCGTAGTCTATGAAACTAACTAAAGTAGATAATATAATAGGTGAATATGGCAGTCTCTGCTTTTGAGAACCAGAATTTTTGAGAACCAGGGGAAATAACGCATGAATACCAGTAACAAACAGCTCTAGGGCAGGTGGAGAAGTGCTGTAAGCAAAGGCAGCACAGACTAAAAATAGATAATTCTGGTTGGAGGAAATAGCTGTCTTAGAAAAGTTAGAATGTAAACTGGAATATAAAGGTCACATAACCCTGGCTGTCACTTCTATCCAAATTGTAGACTTTGAACATTTGATTTCTTCATTTAAAATTGAAAGCTAATTAAGTTTACTTCACAGGACCATAAGATTTCCTCAATGAACACACATTCATTATTTGCCTGCTAGGTCCTAGACTGATGTGAGCAGCTGTGTGCTCAGGAAATGAAATGCGCTTTAATACCAGGAGGACAGAGATGATAATTCATTCTCACTCAAAGTGAGAAAAGGAAGAAGTCAAATTCTGAAAGTAAAAAAAAACCCTACAAAATGTATAACTAAAACATTACCATTTTTTAAAATGAAAGCGTGGTTTAAAACTTTTGTTTATAAAGAATTTATAAGTCCTGAAAACACCTGAAAATAGTACTCAAGCAATTTTAAATCTGAAGGTTTTAAATGAACAAGTGCTGAACAGACATTATTTTTTCTTTTTTTAAAATCAGTACCAAAACTTTATTCACAGATATTGAGAATTTAATTATTTTATTTTTAAATTAAGTTTACTAGGGTGTCATTGGCTAATCTATAATAATAAAAGAGTAATATGCAAATAGACAAAATGGCAGAACAACCAAACAACCAATCAGCATAATATGCTAATGATATGCTAAGGCTGCTCAACTGCTCGCTATGATGTGCACTGACCACCCGGTTAGCTTGCTGTTGGGGTCCGGCTGATTGGAACTGAGCAAGATGGGCCAGACACGCCAAAACCGGTTTGGCTCAGTGGATAGAGCGTTGGTCTGCGGACTGAAGGGTCCCGGGTTCGATTCTGGTCAAGGGCATGTACATTGGTTGTAGGCACATCCCCAATAGGGGGTGTGCAAGAGGCAGCTAGTCGATGTTTCTCTCTCATTGACGTTTCTGGCTCTCTATCCCTCTTCCTTCCTCTCTGTGGAAAATCAATAAAATATAAAAAATGGCTCTGCAAAATGCACAAATAAAACATGCATTTAAAAAAAATGGGCCAGACACATTCTGGAGCCCTCCCATGGTCCTTCCCTGGCCTGATTGTGCACCGGTGGGGTCCCTCAGCTTGGCCTGTGCCCTCTCGCAATCTGGGACCCCTCTGGGGATGTCAGAGCCTGTTTCAGCCTGGTCCTGCAGGTCACTTCCCTTGGGAAGGCACCAGATGCAGGGCTTATGGCTGGTGAGCACTTCTGTGGCAGCGTGAGGCTCTCCCAATTGGGACTGATTGAGTGCAAACCCACACCAGGCACAATGGGGGCCGGGATGAGCTGGAGCAGCAGGTAGGAGTTACAGGTGGTATTGGACTGCAAATTTCAGCCCAATTTCTGCAGGCCACCCAGAGGGATCCCACTCATGCATGAATTCGTGCACCAGACCTCTAGTAAGATTATATAGGTTTCAAGTGTACATTCCTATGTTATACAGTAGGATATGTATATTGCATTGTACGCTCACCACCCATGAACAGACATTCTAAGTTTCCTCTAGGGTAAGGTGACCAGATGTCCTGCTTTTGGTGGGACAATCCCGATTTTTAACAATTTGTCTTGCGTCCCATGGCGTTTTAAAAAAGCCCTCTCATTTCAGTTGATTTATCATTTATTCAGTGTCTGCTATATATGTGATGAATAAGAAATAATCTCTACCTTTCAGTAAGAGAAAGAATTATATCAGTAATTACAGAGATATTGTGGGATGTCTCCTGGTTAATGATGCCAAAGATATGTTCTGGGAGTCTTGGGGAAAGTCCTTATTTTTTTTTTTTTTTAATATATTTTATTGATTTTTTACAGAGAGGAAGAGAGAGGGATAGAGAGCTAGAAACATCAATGAGAGAGACCCATCGATCAGCTGCCTCCTGCACACCCCCTACTAGGGATATGCCCGCAACCAAGGTACATGCCCTTGACCGGAATCGAACCCGGGACCCCCCAGTCCCCAAGCCGACGCTCCATCCACTGAGCCAAACCGGTCCCGGCGGAAAGTCCTTTTTTAAAACGCCATGGGATGCGCGACAAATTGTTAAAAATCAGGACTGTCCAGCTAAAAGCGGGACATCTGATCACCTTACTTTAGGGTCTGATGAAATTATTCATTAGAATGAGCTGCTTTTTTTTTTTTTTTTTTAATATATTTTATTGATTTTTTTATAGAGAGGAGGGAGAAGGATAGAGGGTTAGAAACTTCTATGAGAGAGAAACATCGGTCATCTGCTTCCTGCACACTCTCCAGATGTGCCTGCAACCAACATACATGCTCTTGATTGGAATTGAACCCGGGACCCTTCAGTCCGTAGACCGATGCTCTATCCACTGAGCCAAACTGGTTAGGGCAGGATGAGCTGTTTTTATTAAAAATCTGATAATACTTACAAATGTACTTCATACTTCAGAATTTGGGAAGATATTATTTTGCTTTTCTGTGTCCTTATGCTATTATTTACATTTTTATTTGCTAAGATTGTTAGGGGTTAGTGATTGTTAGTGATCTTTCAAGTATGCTCTTTTCATCAGGGTCAAGTGAACCACCTATTAAATAACTCCTCCAAAGAAACTGAACAACCATCTACCAAAGCAGTGATTATCAGCCATGAACACACCAGAACCCAAAATGTTTACCATGCAAAGAAAAAAAAACATGATTCAGGACTGGTGGACAAAGATTGTGTTCTTAATGCAACCCTGAAGCAACTAAGAAGCCTTGGAGTAAAAATTGATTCTCCCACTAAAGTGAAAAAAAATGCACATAAAGTGGATCATGCCAGGTAATTTTAAAATTTGTTTTAAATGATGAGTAAATTTTAGATGTATTGCAGCAGTCTCATGAGAACAGGTATAAGCTTGCCATTCATTTCAGTTGATTTATCATTTATTCAGTGTCTGTTATATGTGTAATGAATAAGAAATAATCTCTACCCTTTAGTTAGAAAAAGGATTATATCAGTAATTACAGAGATATTGTGGGATGTCTCCTGGTTAAAGATGGCAATGATATGCTCTGGGAATCTTGGGGAAAGAGAAATGAGCTTTTATTCATTTTGGTGTCTGGAAAGTCCTCCTGGAGGGATAATATATGTGCCAGTATCTGGATAGTAGGCAGTTGTGCCATCTAACAGGCAAGAGTATAGTCACATGAGCCTTACCAGTTCCAACTTGTATGTTCTTCTGTCAGATTCCGCTTCATCAAAGTCGACCTTAACACATACTTGTTTTTAAAGATGATAAAATCTGGAAATTATATTATGGTTAGCATGTTTTCTGTTCATTGTTTTTTTTTGTTTTGTTTTGTTTTTTTTTGTTTTTTTTTAAATATATATTTTATTGATTTTTTTACAGAGAGGAAGGGAGAGGGATAGAGAGCAAGAAACGTCGATGAGAGAGAAACATCGACCAGCTGCCTCCTGCACACCCCACACCGGGGATGTGCCCGCAACCAAGGTACATGCCCTTGACCAGAATCGAACCTGGGACCTTTCAGTCCGCAGACCAACACTCTACCACTGAGTCAAACTGGTTTCGGCTGTTCATTGTTTTTGTTGCTGTAGTTTAGTTATAAAAGTAATAGTCTCATGATTTAAAAAAATATCAAATAATACACAAGAATACCAGATAAAATACAAAAGTTCCCATTCCCCAAACTTCTCAGACTCCTCCAACAAGATTACTCCTCTTGTTTGTTTTATATTTTTCTAGAAATGTTCAAGTATATACATGAGTGATGGGTGTTGTGGTTTCGATTTTCTTGTTTAACATTTTTAGCTTACTTTTTTTATAGGCATGTGTAGTTCTTTCTCATGCATTTAAACAGCTGCATAATATTCTGTGGGACCCATCTACTATAATATAGTGAACCCTAGTCCTCTATTAATAGCCATTTAGTCTGATTCTCTTATTTCTTATCTTAAGCAATGCTAAGTGAAATTATTCTACAGGTACTTGTACAAGTATCTTTGCAGGGTAAATTCCTACATAAGCAGGATCAAAGGATATGTGCATGTAAGATTTTGGTAGATGTTGCCATTGGCCACCAAAATAGTTGTACCAGTTTATATTCCTCCCAACAGTGTGGGAGAGTGAGTCTAGCATTTGTGAGGTAGACGCTATATAACATCTGTTGGAATGCACAGATCACCTGCTATCTATATGGAACCCTTACATTTTGGTATGGCTGCCTTTGGGTAGTAGTTTTTAGGTAATATATTTCTTCACAGTGGCCACCCTATTTTATTTTATTTTATTTTATTTTATTTTATTTTATTTTATTTTAAAAAATATATATTTTATTGATTTTTTACAGAGAGGAAGGGAGAGAGAGAGCTAGAAACGTCGATGAGAGAGAAACATCGACCAGCTGCCTCCTGCACACCCCCCAGCGGGATGTGCCTGCAACCAACGTACATGCCCTTGACCGGAATTGAACCTGGGACTCTTCAGTCCGCAGACCGACGCTCTACCTACCACTGAGCCAAACCGGTTTCGGCAAGGCCACTCTATTTTAATGTCTTTAGTGTGAAACATTGAAATTAACATGTTTTAGTATATAATGAACTTACTGAATTAGAAGTTTTTATTTTTCAAATTATTTACATTAATATTATCTATAGATATGTATTTTTCTGGTTGTACATGTTTTCTAATTTAATATGCAAATTTCTTAATTTTAGTAAATAAGCAAAGAAAGTAGAAAAGGACTGTACGTTCAGAAGATATTATCAGTATAATACATTATAAAAGTATAATGTCTAGATAAATTGGTAGTATGTCTTTCATCTTATTCAGTCTCCCAAGTATTAAGTACCAAGAAGGTTAAGGAAGAATTCTTTATAAGGACCAGCAGTACTGAGCATGCTTTCCCATTGCTTGATGATGAGATGACTAGTTTCAGAGAATACTAACGATGAGAATGAAAATACCTGATAGTTAGTTGGGTTTTGTAGAGGTAAGGACGCACATAGTGGCTGGCACATATAAAACAGCTGAATTTCTTCATTGAAAGATATGGAAAGTCATAGCTTATTCTTTGCCTAGATTATACTCAAAGTAGTACTCAGCTCTAATTTTTAGGGAACAGAAAAACAGGTAGCAAAAATGCAAGTTGCTGAATACAGTATAATAAATAGTGGTTATAGAACCCCAGAAGTAAGGCAAACCTGATCTCAGCTTGCCAGTTACTAGCTGCTCAACTTAAGGAAATTAGTTAAAAACCTCTAATCCTCAGTTTTCTCAACTATAAAGTAAAGGTAATAATAGTTCCTACTTCTTTTATTGATTCGGTAAATACTTATTGAATGCCTGCTACTAGGCACCAAGGGATACTGTAATGGGGACAGAAATTTGTGGATTTTCCCGAGAGAGCCAGACGATAAATAAGAAATGTGAGTTAATTGATAGATAGCCGTAAGTGGTAAGGAGAAAACAGAAAAAGTAGGGGAAGGGAAATGTGAGGTATTAGAGTGGACAATAAAGTTGAGATATTTGATATGGATGACCTCTCTGAGAAAGGTTTCTGTGAGGATTAAATAAGATAATGAATGTTTAGCAGAGTACCTGGCACATAATAAGGCATCCATAAAAATTAGCAGCTATTATTCTATACATTATTATAAATTCTATATATTATTATTCTGTATATTATTATACATTATTATAAATTCTATATATTATTATTCTACATATTATTATAAATTAGCAGCTATTATTCTATATATATGATATAAAGGGAAAGGCAACATTGAGCTAACACTAGCCAAAGTGAGTTGAAGGTTATATCTAGAAAGAAAATCAGTGTACACACACACACACACACACACACACACACACACAGTAGTCTATATCTAAAGACTAATTGATGTTTACTTATTATAAATAGAATCTCTTCAACTATGAAAATTTTAATATTCTTAGCTATTTACGAGAGCTTGTAATGTTATATTATCAAATATGTTTTCTATTTTATTTATTTATTTATACTTGACCAATATTTACTTTACCAATGATTTTTACATTTGGGGGCCTATATTTTCTCTGAAAACCATGATTGATGTTTAAATTTAGGAAAATTAATTTGTGTTCCACTTTCAGTTTGTGAATCATGATTACCTTCTAGGTTATCGTATTTATCCCTTGAATGTATCTGGGTCATCAAGACTTAGGTGTTTGAGCACTCTGATAAAAAAACACACCATAAGCCTTAGAGCCGAAGACTTTTTGATACTTAAAATGGAACACATTTAGAATAACACTATTTGATACTCAAGATAAATGATGGCCTACTCCATTTTGTCTTTCAGTGTGTTGGCATGCATCAGCCCTGAAGCAGTGATCTCTGGATTAAACTACATGTCATATGCTAATGTTGGCATGAGTGGCTTAAGCCCTAACAGTGTGGATTTGAGCATGGAGGCAAATGCTATAGCTCTGAAATATTTAAATGAAAATCAGCTGTCACAACTGTCTGTCACTCGATCAAATCAAAATAACTGTGACTCATCCTTTAGCTTTCTGCATATTAATACAGACAAAAGCACAGTAGGGCTTAGTTTAATTTCACCAAACAACATGTCTTTTGCAACCAAAAAATATATGAAGAGATATGGGCTTATACAAAGCAGTGACAATAGTGAAGATGAAGAGGAACCTCCAAAGAACACAGATCACAAGAGTGAACATTTATTGAATCAGAACCCCACATGCACACCTGAGCAACTTGATTGTCAGAAGGAGCCTTCTAGGAATGCCTGTGAAATAATTAATTGTAATAACTGTGAATCCTTGGGCACCCCCAGACATATGCCAGTATTGAAAAATATTACAAATGAAGCTGTTCAGCCAAAAGCAGCACAGCAGTTGAATGAAAACCCAGCTTTTTTATTAAAGAACCTTAAGTCAAGTCCTGCAGTGAACCTCCGAACTGGAAAAGCAGAGTTTACCCAACATCCTGAGAAAGAAAATGAAAGGGACACTCCATTTTTTCCTGAAAGCTTGAAACCTTCTGAAACTTTAAAGCAAATGAATAGTATAAATTCTGTAGGCACCTTCTTAGATGTTAAGCGTCTCAGACAGTTGCCAAAATTATTTTAAACCTTTAACTCCCTGCCCTGATAGGAGGACTGGGTGTCTTCGGAAGATACTTATAGAAGCCAGAACCCTTTGGTAGTTTGGGGATTTCTAATTAAACATGGGTCATCCTGTTTGTTTGTTTTTTATAACAGCTGATTGCAAAGAGTGAACAAGTGAGCTAATTGTAAGATGGCTGGCTGGTCAGAGGGCTAAGTTCTCTTTGTTAAAGAGCTTTTAATGTTACTGAAGCCTTTTTAAAACAAAAACTCCTAAGAGTTGTTTCAGCAAATTTAGGTAAACAGATCCCTCCAACTCTGGATCTGAACTGCTCTTTATACTGTAAATTTTGAAAAGTAAGTCTGTTTTCCTAGCGTGTTGCATCTCTGCATCTACCCAGTATCACCTAAAAGAACTAAAATAAAGTTATCATGACCCTGATTAAATTAGCTAGATCAATACTTACTAAGTTTAAGGGGAAGTTTTGTAAAATAATTTAAGATCTTTTTATTCTAGGAGTTTATATGTCCCCTTAAGATCCATATTTGTTAAATCCTGTGGAAGTAAAACTTTTGCTATATGGTGGGTTATATATTAACTCTCACAGAATAAGAAAATTATTGGGTATGAGTGTGTTGTATAAACTTTGTGAGTTTTTCAAATGTTTTAATTTTTAAATAGAACTAAAATACCTATTAAATTTAATAAAAATGTCTAGATTGACTATTCTCCTTTGTTCTCTGCTACAGCATATTCTTCTCCACTTTAAAAAAAAAAAAAAAAAAAAAGAAAAGAAAAGAAAAGAAAAAAACAGAAAAACTTTTAGGCCCCAGAAAGTTACAAAAATAATAAAGAGAATTCACTATTAAAGAGTACTCACCCAGCAACCCCCAAAGATAATATCTTACATAACCATGTAAATGATTAAAATTAAGAAGTTGACATTGGCTATAGTATTAATAATTAAAACAGACCTTTCAGGTTTCACAAGTTTTTATATGCATTCATTGTCTTACCTTTTGGTATATACCTTGTTTTCCCGAAAATAAGATAGTGTCTTATATTAATTTTTGCTCCCAAAGATGCGCTAGGTCTTATTTTCAGGGGAGAATATGGTACACATTTACTGTTAAATGAAAATAAAGGAAATTTATTACCTGTATACAGTATGGTAGTATGGTGGTTATCAACACAAACCAGACAAACTGTGAATCCTACAGTATCAAGAATTTACTCATTTATTCAATGACAATCATGTCATCACCTTCTGGAACATCATAACAATTCAATTCCTGAATTTCCTGGTGAATTTCTTGTGACTCCATTTCTTTCAGAATCAATGGACCAAATCTCTCATGTTTAGCCTAAGGGGGCCTTATTTTGGGGGGAATGCCTTATATTTCACTCAGAAGGAAACCTGTAAGTAGGTCTTATTTTCGGAGGATGTCTTATTTTCGGGGAAACACGGTAGCTCTGAAATTTTGTCATCACAATCACTGTAGAGAAAGAACTGTACTGTCACCCCAAAGAAACTAGTGCCCTCCTTCCAACCCTGACCTCTAAGAAACAATGGCCTATTCTCCATCCCTGGGATTTTGTCATTTTGAGAATATATAATAAATGGAATCATAGTATGTAACTTTGAAATTGGTTTTCACGCAGCATAATGTCCTTGAGATTTATCCAAGTTGTTGAATGTATCAATAGTTGCTTCCCTTCTCCCTGCATCTTCTTAAATATTAACTTTTAACTTGTTATTTCTGGATATAAATGAAAAAAACCTTCATTTGAGAGAGAAAGCTCTTCTGCTGAAGTTAAATGAAGATACTGCCTTATATCTAAGCTTGATGTATAAATTGGAAAGAAATAGACTTTGGATTTCCAAATACTTTGCAATCCAGCTGGGGCTTTCTGAGGTAATCCTTCCTATATAATAAAGATGTAATATGCAAATGGTCGTTATACAGTGAACCGTGACGACAGACTGTGTAACGACTGGATCATGGATCAGGAGGGTGGGGCGTGAGGCATCGGAGAGCTACAGGAGGGGGCAGGACAGCAAACTATGAAGTGGGGGTAGGGGAAGCTACAGGAGGACAGGGCAGCAGGCAGAGAGCTACTGGAGGGGGCAGCAAGCTATTGGCGCACAGATTCATGTGCAGGGCTACTAGTAATCTGATAATTTATAGTTAGCAAGCCCAAGTATAGCAATATGGTAGCTTTCTGCTGATCCCCACTGGAGCCAGGGACCCATTTGTGCATCTTTTTCTTCAGTGTTGCTCTTTTAGGTTAAAAGTAAGATGAGTAATTAGCAATGATGATTGTGTTTCCCTTTGTTTCCATAGGCATTGTTTGAAGTTTTAGTTATTTTAATAAGTAGTATGAAAGTCCACCTATGGACTTAAAAATATTTTTAAATGTTTTTCTTGATCTCAGAAGGAAGGGGCGGGGTGGTAGAGAAAGAGAGGAGAGAGAGTAGCATCAATGATGAAAGAGAATCATTGATCAGCTGCCTCCTATATTCCTACCCCTCACTGGGGATCGAGCCCACAACCCAGGCATCAGACCAGGAATCAGACCATGACCTCCTGGTTCATAGTTTGACACTCAACCACTAAGCCATGCCAGCCAGGCATTGGAGTGAAATTTTAGTGGAATTGTCAATGCCACACTTTAACAGCACTGTGTGCTCTGTTTAATGTTAATCCTCAGTGTCTTATTCAAGAGAGTATAGGTACAATTTATATTGCACATTAATGAACAAAAACCAGGGGATGTTACTGAATTAACTGACAACCTCATTAACTGTACGATTATCACTGGGAATCCACACCAAATAAAAACTGAGTCTGAGGCTTTTTAGGCAAAATCAAATTCCATCACCACAACTAATTTAAGGCCTCTGATAAAGATGCTTAAGCAGTTTCAACAAAACATGTCGCTCTACTAAATACATTTCCAGAGAAGAGAGACCATCACCGAAGCCTACTCCAGAAAGTTCTCTAAGAAGAGTGTTTTACTATCGTAAGTTACTTGGCAACCTATTGCTATGATAGCATCTAGGCATCTTTGGAAAAAGCATTAGTACTGGGAAAACCGGATTTAAAAGACTTTTGAGATGATTGTCTCTCAAGTGACATTTCTCTGAAATTTTTTCATTCATCCAGTCCCCAGCAAGCTGTTTATAGATATGGGTATGCTACTTCAAATGAAATAAGGGAACAATGGAATTTCTGCATCCAGAAACTTACTCACTAGTCTGGGTCCTGACAAATTGACCTCTCCCCACCCTCTTCCCCCCTCCCCCCCCAAACACCAAATATGCACTAACTCGGCCTCTGAACCCCTTGTGGCTAACTGCTCCATGCTCACTTGTCCTCTGCCTTGCCCTGCAGAAGTGGATATAGACATGTTAGACATGAGCCTTGCCCTTTGCCAGCTGTCAAGATTAGGGAAAACAGATACACCCTGGAAGCAGTCACATAGCAGTACATGATGAAAAGCCAAAACGAGTGGTCCAGACTAAGCTGCAGCAGTGTCTTCCACCTTTTTAGAACTCACTGTGCAGAGTACTTAACATGTGTTAGTTCATTTAAGCCCCTGCTGACCACATCTGGTGATTGTCATCATCATAGATGGGGAACAGCCTGAGGGAAGTACTTATCCAAGTAAGTTGCTAGGAGAGATTCACACTCAAGTATAACTTCCTAGCTCAAGCTCTGAGTAAGCCACTGGGAAAACAACTCCTCTGAGGCCTGAGGAATTCAGGAAGAGCTTCCTACAAAAAAACAACAGATGATTTTGAACATTACAGTCAATGCTGTCTTCAAATATACATTGTCCTCTAAGCTGTCCTGCTGTATTTTCCCCTAAGAAGGAATCTCCTTGCCCTTTAGCAAGACCAGAAATGACTTTTTTATTTTACTTTATTTTTTTTTTTACCCAGGAGCCCTGAAGGAGGCCACCCCAGCTATGTAATGTTAATATTAAAGCATTCATTTCGGCAATTTTCATCCTGGTAACCTCCTCGAGTCTACTGTCAGGGCTCCAGGAAATTGAGGAACAAAAGATTTTTCTGTGCCCTTGTTTTCTAGGCATTCCTCATAAGGGCAGAACCTTTGCTAGCCTCCTAAGATGAAAGAGGTCTTTGTGCCTGCAAAATAAATTACATGATAATGTCTTAGGTTGATAGACTATTTCACACATTTTTCAAAGTGTGCTTTCCCACATAATACTTCCTCTTATTAATACTTACAAAACTGGACTGAAGTATCATTAACCCCTTTTTTCAGATGATAAGGCAGACACAAATAAGTTATAACTGGGCCAAGGTCACACACATATAGTTAACAATCTAGTGTTCTTCCACAGCATCTAGCCCAGAAGCAGCCATTCTCTCCACGTTTCTGATCCCCATCAGCACCATTTTCACTCCTAATCCTTCCACAGGTACCTAATATTCGTTCTGCTGGGCGCTGAGCTAGGTGCTGAGCATAAGGTGATGAACAAGCCAAATTTGCCCTGTAGGAACTCTATCTAATGAGACAGACATGCAAACATTAACAATGCTGAGAGGTCAGTGCTCCTATATGAAATGGGAGAATAGATTAAGAGAAGCTTGGAGGAGGGTTATTCTGACAACACTGGAATTTTCCAGAATCTTGCAGGAGCAAGAGGGAAGAGAAGGGAAAGAGGTGATAGTTCTAATAAAGGAAATAGCTTGTTGAAAAGCCTGGAGATATGAATAGGTATAGCACTGGAGAAGGGGGTTGGGGACAAGAAACTAAAGATAGGTAAAGGGGTAAAATATACAAGTAGAAAGATTACTGAATTAGAAGTCAGCAACAATTGGATTCTTCTCGTTGCTCTGCCCCAAGTTCTGTAACATTGGGCAAGTCACCTCATATCACTCAGCTTCAGTTTCCCAATTTTTGAGGTGAAGGGGTTAGCCATGTGTCGCTGACATGCTGTGATTATATGAACAGTGATTCAGAAATAGGGTATGAGGCGTGGTTTACAAGTCCAGAGGGGAAGGGTTCCATAAAAGATCATTAGAGTCGAGCCTTCACAGGTATAGATGAGGTTTCCCTACTTTTTACAATGCTTAATATATTTCACAATTTAAAAAGAAAAAGAGAGTTCCATTTTCCCCACCAAAATGTTGATTAATAATAACTGTTCCAAGGAATACCAAGATGCCTTTTACCAGCTCTGAATTGCACATTCCCTGTTTTTAAGGAGTTCAAAGTACAGTGTGAAAGAAAATATCAAACCCATGGAAAGGGGTTTAGGGTTTGGAAGCCTGGGTGATGTTCCTTATCTCCTCTCTGCTTCCCAAACCGGAACTGTCTGGGTCACAGAGAACATCCTCAGAGGAAATCCTGTTTTCCCACTTCCTGGTCAGAGACTGAACTCCAGGAAAAGGAGAGATTAGGGGAGAGCTCTGTGTCCTGTCTCTTCACGGGAGATCTGGGACCAGGAGGGCAAGAGGGACTAATTAAAAGCATAATGGAAACAATGACGTAAGGTACCCAAGCTGCAGAGCTCTCAGAAGTCACTTGGTCCTCATTGTACAAAGAAGAGGAGGGGCTGTTCAGGTTCACACAGCCTAGTAAGCACCGAGCTGGCACTGGAACTCAGGATGCTAGCCTCCCAGTGCAAACTATCATAGGCCACAGTATCTGAGTCAGTAAGTTGGGTATCAAGCAATCAAACCTAGGCCCACCCCGCTACCCTTGATACCATAAAGGAAAGCAAGGGCGCGCGCGCGCGCACACACACACACACACACACACACACACACACACACTTCTTGCTTTGCTCACATTGCTCCCTTTGCCTCCAAACCCTCCGTAGGTTCAAAGCCTTGTGTATCCTTCAAAACCTAGCACTTTTGTTAACTTATTTATTCCTCACAACAACTGTATGAAATAGGTATTTTTATTAGTCCCAATTTTATGGAGTAGAAAATAAGAGCAGCTGTTAATTAAAATTTCCCAAGGTCACACAGCCAATCTGAAGAACCAGGATTCAAACTCTGGCAGTCTTGCTCCAGAGCCCTTGCTCTTAACCTGAGGGTTAGGTTGGGAGTATGAAGACTCCCTGGTAAAGTGATGTGCCCAGGGTCACCCAGGTGAAGTCAGGATTTGAACTCAGGTCTGTCTGACCTCTGACCCCATGTTCTCTTCTCCTTCTCCTTTCTCTCCTGCTCCTTCCCTCTCGAGGGTGGAGGGTTGAGGTCAGTATGTGTTTCACTTCCCTAAAGCCCAATATTCCTAACCTTGGTAAAGTGGTACCAGGTCATAGATGCTGGCTGGTTGGAAGGGAAGCAGGTATATGAAGCAAAGCTGAACCCATTCCTGGCGAGTGACTTGCTCCAAACTTCCAGAATCACCCAGGGACTGTTCTGTGACTCTCCAAGCCCCCTGCCTGTGTTCCCCTCCCCACCCAGCACAGAGAGTATCTGTGAAAATAGGGAGAGTCCACTGCCCTCACCCCCATCGAGGCCTGCATTTCTTCACAGCTTGTCTGATCCTGGAACCATCTCTCTCTCTGACAGGGGCCTTAAGGATGCACTTCTCTGTGGCTGATTTTTAGGATCAGGAAGGTTGGCCGGTTCCACTTCCTCTAAGTTCATGGCCCAGGTTCCTGCGGGTTGGTGTCCCTCTCCCTCAATTTCTTTCTCCAGGTTCGTCTCTGTCACTCTTATTCAATATACATTTTGTGGCGTTCCTCCTCTGTCTGTGCAATAAGGGGCTTCATGGGGTACACAGACACTCGGATACGTGTGGTCAGCACCATGTTGGAAGGATGTTTAGGACACAAATAAAGCAACTAGAGGCAAAAACTTCTTTTCTGCTGGAAATTTTCTATACTCTTGTCTCTTCCATAATGTTTTTGAGGTTATTCTGTATTTTTGCATGTATCTGTAGTTTGGTTCCTTTATATGGCTGGGTAGTATTCTATTGCATGAGCGTACCACAATTTGTTTATCCATTCACCTGTACATGACCATTTGGATTATTTCTAGTTTTTAGCTATTATGAATGAGGCTGCTATGCATATTTGTGTACAAGAGTTCTTGTAGGTATATATTTTTCAATTCTCCCAAGTAAGTATGTTGATAAGGGACTGCCAAAGAGTTCTTCCAAGTGGCTGAGTTTTGCATTCTGTTCAACAATGTAAGAGAATTCCAGTTGCTCTACATCCTCACCAGTACTTGGTATCACCAGCCTTTTGTGGCACAGTTATCACAGGTTTTAGTTGCATTTCCTAAGGCAAGTTTGCACATCTTTTCATGAGATTTTCAGGTATTTGTTACTCTCCTGTAGAGTCACTGGGCGTTCTCTGCAAGCCGCTCAACCTGTCTGTGCTTCAGTTGGCTACCTACAAAATGCAGTCCCTTCTTCACTGGGTTGTTGTCAGGAGTAACTGAATTAACCTTTAAGAGGAGGTTAGGTCAGTGCCTGGCACATGGTACTGCCATGTAAGCGCACCTATTGGAAATTAACCAGAGCACACACAGCACCTCTCTCAGAGGTCAAGCTGGGGGAGAAAGCGCAGAGATTCGCTGCAACCCAGAGTCAGGGTAGGGTAAGGCGTTCTCGTTCTCGCTTGAAAGCCTCGAATTTGGAGTTGAGGGAGAACTCAGCCTTAGGCAGGGGGTACGGGTAAGAGGGTGGGTTTGCGGGGGACAGGTCAGAGAGGGGACAATGCCTCAGGCCCAAATCTTGGCTGGGCTGTTCTCTGCAGGCTGCTCAGCTCCAGGATTAGACTTCAGACCAAGCAGTCTGGGTCCCAACCTCCCCTCCGCCTTAACACCCCAACCGAGGAGCTCCAGGGTTTCCTGCCTGACAAGGCCCCCCACCCCCCACCCCCCCGCCCCCAGCTCGGAGCTGGTGGAGGAGGGCCGGCATTTCCTGGCGGGGCCACCAGCTGTGTCACCCCCTCCTGGACGCTGGGGCCACGCGCTGACCCACAGGCACCAGATGCTATTTTGGGTGGCGCCCAGCTCAGCTCAGTTTCCGTTTTTCCACTGACGGGTCTGTCGGAAATAGGGGAGGGGGAGGTGCCCACGTCACCAGCTCCCAGCCCCAGGCGGACAGGTTGGGATCAGCTGGAAGACTGGAATAGAGGCGGGGAAGAGGGCATGTCTGGGGCAGGGCTGACAAAAGCCTTGCCTCCCTGTTTCTTCCTCACAACTCTTGGACAGGTCATTGCCCCCTAAGTCAAGACAGCAGCCTGTTGGGGCCTCAAAGGCACCCAAAGTCAAGGAATTCGAAACCAAATGCAGAATCCTTCCCTGTGTCCCTGAGCCTCCAGGTGACCATCTAAGGAAAGGAGAACCAAAAATCCGGAGGGTTCCTGGATTTTTCCTTCCTCCTCACCCTCCAAATTCTTACAAGCCCGGTTTTGTATCCTAAATACATGTCATCTTCATCTGCTTTTTGCCATCTCTTCTGCCAGCATCCCAGTACACATGCCTTGGACCAGGACATTGGCCTCAGAACTGGTCTTTCCACATCCTTCCCACCCCCACACACCCCTTCTCCACCTTGCAGTCAGACATTCTAGAAATGCACATCTCCTCCATAGGACCCTACACGTACCCTCAAACCAAATAAACCAAAGGGTTCTCTGAAAATCCTTTGAATTGTCCAGAGGCTTGCTCAACCCACCAGGCTGTTTTCTGTTCCGCTCATGAACCTGAGCCCTTCTGCTTTAGTCCGTGACCCACCTGGAAGGCTCTTGATGCTCACTCTTCCTCTCGCCCTTCAGATCCCACTCTTAGATCTGAGTCCAGGCATCATTTCTCAGAGGAGCATTCCCTGCTGGGTTCTTTGATATGGGGAGGGCCAGCCCCTTTTTTTGCTGGGGCTCAGAGACATGAAATGGTTTGCCCAATGGTGCCACAGTCCAAGTGTAGCAAGAGCTGGGCTTTGAACTTGAGTGTAGTGCAGGTTGTGGGCTGATGGATCAGTATTTTGCTCTCTCACCTCTCTCTCTCTCTCTCTCTCTCTCTCTCTCTCTCTCTCTCTCTCTCCCTCTTCCTCTCTCCCTCCCTCCTTCCTTCCCTCCCTCTTTCCATTCTTCCCGCTCCCTTGCTCTCAAAATAAGAAAATCAATAATACAAAAAAAAAAAAAATACTGCTTAAAAAAAAGGAAATGGAGACCAGAGGATATTTGTGTACAAGAGTTCTTGTAGGCATATATATTTTCAATTCTCCCAAGTAAGTATGTTGGTAAGGAACTGCCAGAGTTCTCCCAAGTAGCTGAGTCAGTTTTGCATTCTGTTTCCCCCACTGACAGAAATGAAAGCCAATCCCTTGCATGGAGGCTGCAGGCAGGAAGTGGCCGAGAGGTGAGTCTGGAAGGATGGATGTGAGAGGCTGAGGACAATAAGGCAGAAGCTAGGGCACAATGGGGAGAGAGTTTGATTTGATAACAGTGAATGAGGCAAGGCTGGAGCCATGGGATGAAAGTGAGACCTGGGGCTGAACAGACCACAGAGGCTCCTCCTCAGGGTCCCTGCTGAGCAGTTGGTGTAGCTGGCCCCCCCTCCCCGCCCCCCAAGGCCTTGTGGAATTAGACCCCTTTTCTCAGGTCGTGGATGACCTTTCTTCCATGAGATTTTGTAAAAGTTACTTGTATCCACATGGCAGCTTGATTTCCACCAGAGAGCACAGAGGAACACGGGACTGACGGGCTGCATGGAATTAACTGTATCTTCACGGAGAGCTGTCCTGATGGCCAAGGAGGGGACAGGACTCACTGCAGTCACACTCGGGGCTTCACCCTTGACTGGGACTCGGTCTGTGAGCAGGCTAAGGGCTTTTCCCTAGTTCCCATGTCCCAAAAGGAGCTCAAAGCCAGAGAAGCTGGAAGGACAAAGCAGCCTGCTCTGGGGGATTCAGCTGTGGACCATAAGCTTTAGCCACGCCACATCTCTCCATGCTTTAATTTCTTTCTCTGTATTAATAGCCCAACCCCTCATACAAGTGTATATATGTCATCCTGGGCTCTGGGACTGGTGTGAGTTCATAGATTACTGTCCCTCAGCACAACCACCTTTCGAAGATCATTTTATTTAATTTTCACAACACAGTGGGGGAGATGTTATTCTCCCATTTCACAGATGAAGAAACCGAGGTTCAGGGCTGAGTGATGTGCAAGACTTGAACCTGTGGCATTTCGCTCCGCTATAAAAGAATGAACCCTCCATGGGCTAAGCCCCAGTTGCCTATGTCTCCCTGAACCCAGATTTCTATTCCACAGTACAGATTTAATTCCAGATTCCTCCTCGAAGCCTAAACTCTAGCTGTCTTTTTTCATCAGCTGGGCTCCAGAGAAGATTTGGTGCTAAATTTGCTTCAAACCCATGCTCCACCACTCACTAAATATGCAACACTGGGAAATTTTCTTTTATTCTCTGTGCTCTGTGCCTTGGTTTTGTTGTTTGTAAATTGAGGATAATAATAGTCGTCCTGTCTTCTTAGGATTGTTTGTGAAAACTAAATGAGTTAATATTTGTAGAGTGCTTAGCAAGATCAAAATGCTTAAAAATATTATGAGAGGAGGGATGTTCCTGGGCTCTGGGCTCGCCTGAAACAGTAGAATGGACATTTTAATCTCTCCACTGACACCAGTTCTGCCTCCGCACACCCCCTGGTGTGAGCTCAGGAGGGGACATTCCAGGCAAGCTGCTCCATTTTAAAGCAGAGGAGAGTCCGAGCTGAATAGGACACTGGAGAAATAATAAATGGAGTTGCAGGAAAGGGTTGGGAGTGATGGTTTTGGCGTCCCGGTCTTCGGAGGCAGGGACAGGTTGCTGGGATGGGAGTCGCTGGAGAAAGGAAGGCCTGGAAGGCCCTTGCAGGGACTGAGGTGGTGGAGAAGCCCATTTTCCCCAAGAAAGAGGCTTCAGGATCAGAAACGGGGCTGGGCCCGCCGGGTCCTACACCGCGCGCCCGACTCCCGGCGGCGCAGCGCAAACCGGAGCCGGAGCCCAAACCCGTCCCCGCTACAAGCAGCCGGTCCCCATTCCCTCCAATGAAATTGCCAAATTAAAATGAATCATTTGGCCCATAATGGCTGAGGCGCTTATCGAAGGCGAACGGACCCGCGGCAAAGCCTTATCTCCGCGGCGCACACGGCCCCGGCGCGCCTCGGCCCATGCTAACGAGGCCGGGACGTGAGCGGGATTAGAGCGAGGGAGCGGCGGGGCCGGGGCGGCGCGCGCGGGGCGGGGGGGAAAGAGGCCGGGGCGGGGGAGGGCCTCCGCGTAAGGACCCGGCCTCAAAATGGCCACGCGCGTCCCCCCGTAGCTGCAAAACGTGAGCATTCTAGCCTTTTTTTTTTTTTTAGGGGACAGCAACCTGCAGGCTCCCCAGGAATTCCCCAGCAATTTCCTCCCTCTCTCCTCCTCCCACCCCTACTCGCAGAACAGCCCTCCGCTCCCTGTCCCCTTGTTTCTTTCCAGGGAGGAGGGGGGTGCATTTTCCACGGACGCCGTAGCGCCCGCCGCCGCCGCCGCCGCCCCTCCCGCCTTGGAGACTCTCTTCCTTCCTTCCCTTTTCTCCTTACGCAATAGACAGAAATGCGCGAGGCGGTGGTTGGTTTCCATTTCTTCTCCGTGGTGGTGTGCATGCAGCGGGGTTGGGAGATTGCGTGTGCGAGTTGGGGGGGTGCAGTGTGGGCTTCTTCCAGGCTGGTCTTCCTGGCGATCGGTGGTGGGGTCCGAGGGGGATGGTGTCTGCGCTGCTTGGGTGTGTAGACTCGGACTCTTCGCGGTCGTCGTCCTTCCCGTTGTATGTAATGGCTCGTGTGCCTTCTCAACTCGAGTCTGGGTCTGTGTGTGGGTTGTGTGGCCTTTGCGATTGTGTCTGGATGGCTTCGTTGTGGTGTTGGGCATGTGTGATCTCCGCTCCGTGGGGTGGTGTGTCCATGGGCGATGGCGTTGGGCTGATTTCGTTGTTGTGTCGTGCTGGACAATGTGTTGGCCTGGCCACGTCGGTTGGTGGGGCAGAGAGGAGTTTGTTGACTCTGCTTCCCTTCTACCGGGCTGGACCGTGTGTGTGTGTGGTCCTGTCCCCTGGATTGTATGCTGTGTGCTTGTGTCCTTTAGGAGTGCGTTTGCACATCGCTGGCAGGTAGGGAGGGGTGGAGGTGGGGGAAGGCGAGCGAGAGATGGAGGCGAAAGTTAAGGGGGTGGCCTGGGGGCTCGGGGAGGGATGTCACATTTTATTCCAAATGAGGTATTCGGGAGCCACGGATGGCTCGGTGTCTGCTCTGTCCGGAGGCCGCCTGTGCCCTGGTGGGGAGGCTCTTTCAGCCGCGAGCCCCGGGCTTGGGTTCCAGCCGCACTCGCACTCCGCCTTTGTCCATTTCTGGTCAGTTTCTCCGGTCATGGCTGCTGGACTCTACGGGAGAGGCCGGGGAAAGGCAATGGGCACACTCCCCAGGCCTGGCGCCTCAGGTGGGGGCCCTCGGGATCATCTCCAAGGAACATTTTCCCATCCCTTCCCTGGTGAGCGACATCCCGCGTGGGTCCGGTGCCCGTCGCATCGGTGTCCGGATCTGGGCTCCGAGGGACAGAGTCAGCGCTGCCCTAGCTCCGGAAGAAATGGTTTGGTTTTGCCAGTTATTGTGGTTTCCAACGTCACCATCACCATCTTATTTTAATTAAAATAATCGTTCAGGAGCAAAGCGGCTTTTTTAGCTTCTTTGGATCTATAACAAAGCCGCGCGGCTCCCGCAGCAGCCTTCTGGCTTTTTAAGCCGCTGGGTTTAGGGCAGGGAGAGAAAATGGAGAGGGACAAACACAGAGGCTCCATCATACAGCAAAAATCAACCTCGCCCTAAGACCCGGGAATGGGTGCATTCCCATCGGCCTCCCCCTCCCCCATGTGCCTTAGAAGAGGAGAAAGAGAATCTCACACGTTGGATTGAAACCACGGGGGAAAAATTGCTCCTATATTTCCACCATAAAGTCCGGGCAGAAAAATGGAGGCCTTTGCAATTAATCCAAAACTTCCACGAGTGCTCATAAACTGGATGAATTAGGCAGGATAAATTAAAAAACAGCCTTTGGGGGAAGCACACTAAATCTGGCTACTGCTACACGCAGGGAAGCAGCAATGGGTTGGTTTTTACCCTCCTTCCCTTCTTATTGCTGCGAGGCATTATTAAAATTCTTCCCTTCTCTTAGGGTCTGAATGCAGAAAAATCGAAATTCGTTGTGTAGGGATGATTGCTGGGAGGTGGCGTTTATTTCCTTTCTTTTTAAAAAATTAAATTTATTGGGCTGACATTGGTTAATAAAACCGTATAGGTTTTCAAATGTCACAATAAAGCATCATCTGCATAGTGCACCTGGCGCTCACTGCCCCAAATAGTCTCTTTCTGTCTCCATTTTATCTTTTCTTTTCTCTTCCCCCCCCCTTCCTTTATTTAACCATTGATTTATTTATTTATTCCTTGATTTTTTTTCTTGGATTCTTTCTTCTTTGATTTTTTTCTTTCTTGATTTATTTTATTCCTTCCTTCCTTCCTTCCTTATTTCTTAATCAATAGGAAGAAAAGGGTCCTGGATAGAGCAAATACCCGCCACCCCACAATACCTTTTGGGTCCCCTCGGTCCCAACTCCATTCAGGCAGGAAAAGTCTTTGAAATGAGTTCTGGTTTCGTTTTGGGCTCGGGGACCGGGTCATGAAGAGAATGGGGCTCAGAGGTTCTGCTCCAAGGACTGAGTCTGAAAACTAGATTCCCCTTTTCCAATACACATGCGCCCCCATCGCCCCCCCCCACCCCCCCCCCACCCCCACCCCCCCACACACAGGCCAAGCTGCTACAGAGGGCTGCAGTTCCCGCCTGACCCGGTCCCGGAGCCAACCGCGAAGACATGCCAGTGTTTAGCACACACACTGGGTCACACTGAACCAGGCGTCCAGGCTGCAGGGTCCGAAGTGCCGGGGCGGCCTGCGGCGGGCGGTGGGGCTGTTGTTGTGGTTGGACTCAATAGCTATCTCTGATTGGTCAGGTGCAGGCTCTTTTTTATGGGGAGGGGGAGGCTTCGAGCACCTGCAGATGGGGGGGCGGAAAGCAGCTCGCGGTTCCCTGGGCTAGCTAGGACATGAGGTAATTCCCAGCCATTGACCCCCATTTCTCTCTCGCCCTCCCTCTCGCCCTCCCTCTTTCTCTCCACCCCCATCTTTCCTGGAAACTCGATTTGGGCGCGGCAGACCGCCCGGCACCGCACCGCGGCCTAACTGCCGGTCTCCTGGCCAGAGAAGGGGAAGCAAAGACCCCCGCCCGCGACCCGGACCTAGGCTCCCGCCCCTCTCCCGCGGAGGACTGGAGAGCCTGTTCAGAGGGGCCGGTCTCTCTAAATATGCCCCAGGTGAGTTTTGGGGGGACGCTATCCGTGGAAATGGTGACCAGGAAGGCCTTGGGTTCCGGCCTGGGTGGGGGAGCTCAGGACGGAGGACGGTCCAGGCTCCGATGGAGGGAGAAGGGGAGGACCAGCCCAGCGTTGGGAATCCGGCATCCGCGTCCGTCGCGGACCGGCCTCGGGGCCTCTGAGGCTTCCAGAAGGCCCTTCCTTGTTGGACCCTCAGCAAAAAAAACAGTTTTTGTTTGCTTTTTACCACTCGTAAAACCAGAACCTGAGTTCCCCGGGCTGCTACCATCGGTTCTGTGGACGTTCCCCAGGCTCCTCACTTTGGGGCGACTGTATCCCTATATCCGGGTGCGCGGGCTGCCTGCGCCCCCAGATCCGGCAGCAGGAAGAAGGCCGCAGGCGGCCTGGCGAGCGCGGCCCCAGCTCTGTGGGCCCTGACCCGGGCTTAACGCCTAGGGTGGGGCGCGTTGGACTCCCCTTGACCCCCCTAGCAGCAGGGGGAGAGCTGTTCTATTTTCTGATGCTGTCGGTTCTCCTGCAAGCTTGGGGCTCCCCCAGGGGGTCAAGCGGGTGGGTGCGGGTGCAGTGTGAGGACTGGAAGCCAGGTCTCAGGCGGTGGCCTCGGACGCAGAGGCTGTTTTCACATAAGAAATTCTCGGTGCCTCCCCTCCACCTCCCACACCCAACCCCAGGAGCGCCCGGGAGCCCCTGACTTGTTCAGGTGCAAGGACCCCTTAAGGCGGTTGGCAGCTGGAGATGAAAACCTGGCATTGGGTATTGCGAGCTGGGTCTCCGCTGCACAAAGACGGATGCATTGTAATGGTCCAATTCGCTAGTGCCTTTCGGCTTGAAACCTCCTCCCCCTCCCTTCATCTCCCCCAAATAAAAACAAATAAACAAAAAATCACTCGGGCTTTCTCTTTAGTAAACTCAAACGAAGCCAAGTGATGGGGTTTAGTAGCTGAAAACCGACAAACCCAAGCTGCTTGTGAGGCCTCCTGTGGCACCTTCTGGAGCACAGACCCCTGGCCTGGAGGATACCAGTTGCAGAAGTGCTCCATGGATTTTCCCGAGATCCGGGTGGGGCCGGGAGTGGTCCCCCACAGACCCTGGGGACCAATTGTAGGTTTCCCACAGGGAACCTGGGAGATGCAGATATTTCTAGGCATCTGGAGAGGGCATTTGGGGCAGGGTCCACTCATCTGGAATATGTACTCCCCTTGGTCCTGTGGGATTCGCTCCTAGGCTGAGCCAGGAAGCCTGGGATTAATCAGAGGGTATAAATGTGTCACAAGGAGAGCCTGAGCTCAGTCCTGCGATCGCACTGCACATCATTTGTCCCCGGGTTAGAACCTGGCGCTGAAGCATGTGGCACTGGGCGCATCACGCATTGGGACAGTAAGGTAGGGAGCCGGCACCTAGGGGCTTGTGTGTTTTGTCACGGAATGGCAATTTCTGGTGCATTTCCCTGCTGCAGGGGAGCCGGGATGACCTACAGGTATACCGTGGGTACATTTTTAATGGCCAGTGTCTCGGCGGTTCCATTCTGTGGACACAGATCTATTGTTTCCACCACGTTCGTAAACTCGCTTCCAGTGAAGCCTTGTGGACCCATTGCTTTTGCAGCTTGTCTCGGGGGAAATTGGTTGTTTCTGGGCCGGGCTTTGGGGCTGGCAGACCGAGGGAAGGCGTGCAATCGGAATGGCGATTCTTCACTGGTGTGTGTGTGTGTGTGTGTGTGTGTGGTGGCAATTGAGCTGAGCTTCGGAGGAGGTTTGAGCTTCTGAGCTTCGGAGGAGGTTTTAAAAAGTCCGGTGTCTCCTCTAGGGTGGGAGGATTGTGCCCAGGTCCGCTCCGGGTTTTGAGAAGTCCAGTAGCAAAATGGAAGGTCAGTGGCTGCCGTGAATGATTAGATGGACTCTGCTTGGGGCTGAATGGGAGTTTGGGGTATTCATTTTCTGCTATGAAATACCCCAATTATATAATTCCGAGAACAAAAATCGTACATTATGAAGCCTATCGAGTTGATTATATTTTTATTTATATATTTTAAAATAAAACAAAGGAACCCCCAACCTCTGGGCCCAGAGTCTCATGGTTTTTTGGTTTTAGTTCTTAATGGGGCCTGGCTCCACTGGCATCGGCGCAGGGCAGCGGAGCCTCTGATTATCCTGGAGTCTGGTTGTGGAGGAGAGGAATGGCCTAGACTCCAGGGGTATACAGAGAGGGCATATATGGAGGATAGTGTAGGCAAAGTGAAATCAGAGTTCTGGTCCTGCTCTGGGGCACGTTGGCCTGGCTTTGGGTAAGGCAGTGGTCCCCTGGATGGCCCCCGTCTCCAAGTCAATAATAATGTTTACTTGAGCCATTGTGTAGTGCTTTCAAATGCATAAGGAGGTATTTCCTAGAGGACAACACTAAGAGAAGGGGTGGGGGAGAGCTGGAAGAGTTCAAGGGCTTTTAGGGCACCTCTTCCCAGGTGTGGGTGGGAGCCCATACCCTTAGCCTCAGGGGCACCCTTTGACTGCGTTGGCTCCCGTACTGCCAGGCCTCCCTTCCATACCCGACCTCACCTCACTTCTGAGTCCAGCTGAGCAGAAGAGGGAGGGGTGTGCAGGGAGGTAGCCCAGGATCATCTTCATCCCTCCTTGATGTCTCACCTCCAGTCGTGGGGGGAATAAAGGGGGCCTGGGGTTTCCAGCAGCTGCACAGAAGACACCCCTGCGGGGAGTGAATATATGCTGAAATGGGGTGCTGGTTCCCCGGGATAATTCTCTGGCATCTCCAGCAGAGTGGACCCCAGGCTCTGCAGCCTCCATTCCCTAAACTCCCTCCTTACACCCCTACACCCCCACGGCCTTACACCCCCACACCTAAACTGTGTGGCGGTAGGCTGGAGGCGGTATTGCTGAGAGGTTCTTAAAGAACCCCCAACTCCGCGGGGCAGATTCCCCGCCAAAACCAAAGGGGGTGGTGGTGGGAGGAACTCGGTCGGGGATTTGTTCCCTCCTCTTCCCTTTGTGGCCCCAGAAGGGGACAGGGTGATATTTCTCTCTCGCCTCTTTCTACATTTCCTTCCTCCTTTCCCCTGTCTGTTTTCCCTTCTCTGACTGTCTGCTCTTTCTCCCGAAGTCTCTGTTGTCTTTCTCCACCCCTGTCCGTCCTTCTGGCCCCCAGTCTGTTTCCCAGGCACCTTCCCCTCTTCTCTCAAACCACAGACTCCCCCCCCCCCCTTTTTCCTCCCTCCCCAGGCCCGCTAGGGCGTGAGGCCCAGAGGGCAGTGTGTGTCCACGTGGCCCTAAGTCTGTCGCCTTTTCTCTCTCGGTGCGTGAGTTTCTTTTTCCGCCTTCACTCCCTTCCCGCGTCCCACGCGTGTCTGTCTGTCCGCCCGCAGGATGACGGAGCGGCCGCCGAGCGAGGCGGCACGCAGTGACCCCCCGCCGGAGGGACGGGAGGCGGCCGAGGCCCGCATGGCCCCCCCGCACCTGGTGCTGCTCAACGGCGTCGCCAAGGAGACGGGCCGCGCCGCCTCGGCCGAGACCCCCGTGATCGAGCTGGGCGCGCGCGGCGGCCCGGGGGGCGGCCCCGCCGGCGGGGGCGGTGCCGCGCGGGACTTAAAGGGCCGCGACGCAGCAGCAGCCGAAGCGCGCCACAGGGTGCCGACCACCGAGCTGTGCAGACCTCCGGGGCCCGCGCCGGCCCCCGCCCCGGCCGAGCTGCCCGCCGACGGCCGGATGGTGCAGCTGAGCCCGCCCGCGCTGGCGGCCCCCGCCGGCCCCGGCCGCACGCTGCTCTACAGCCTCAGCCAGCCGCTCGCCTCGCTCGGCAGGTCAGTGCCCGGCGGGGGGGTGGGGTGGGGTGGGGTGGGGGGTGAGGTGGGTGGTGGGTGGTGGTGGTGGTGGTGGTGGGGAGAGTCCCCGGGATTGAGCAGCCGGTAGGCGCTCCGGGCCCCCGGGGCTCCCCGTGTGCACTTCGGGGATGCTTGGCTGGAGGGCAAGAGGAGAGCGGGTGTGTTAAACTCATGGGCGTTAAACACATGGGAGCCCCGTGTGCGAGCGAGAAATGAGCCCGCTGTGAGCTTGTGTGGAAGCGTGTGTGTGTGTGTGTGTGTGTGTGTGCGCACACACACACACACATGTGGTGGTGCCTTGTGATTGCGGAACGCCTGGGTGTGGGTAAGATGAGGAGGGAGAGTGCAGGCATGTGGCTGGGTGTGAGCAGAAGTGCGGTGTGCTGTGTGGTTGGGAGGTAGGGGATGGATGGCAGGAGGGAGTCCGTGAATGTGACACACTTCAGGCAAGAGTGTGTCTGAAGGTGCTCCACGGTGAAATTCTTCTGGAAGGGGCAGCCTTCTGGGGACAGGATCTGAGGGTGCTTGGGAGTGGGCTCCCTCCTCTGCATCTGAATCTCTGCTCCAGGGTCGGACACAGGTGGTGAAGGCCTGGGGAGGGGGGCAGGCTAGAAGAGGTCAATGGCAGGGAGGAAATAGGGGGGACATATGTAATACTTTCAACAGTCTGGGGAGTGGATCCCTCCCTCCTCTCCCCACCCGGCAACCCCTAGCTGTGGTCTCTGGCCCCAAGCTTTCCACCCCTTGTTATGAGGGAGTCCATTTCCCTGCTGAGGCCCTGAGAAGGTGGAGAAAGGGAGGCAGGGTTGGGATGGGGATAGGCAGATGATGCAGGGATACACAGTGTGGATCAGGCAGTGAGTCTGTAGGAGATTCCAAAGAGAAGCTATAGAGAACCCGGAGTGGGTGATGGGGGGGGTGAGTCAGGGTTTCCTGTCTGTTGCCTCTCCACAGGCTCCATGGGGCCAGGGTGAAGGTGGGGGGAGGTGGGAGGGAGGGAACAGTGTGCCCTTTTATGGTGCTGGAGTTGCATACCACCAAGCGTGAAGGCCATGTCTGCCTGTGTAAGCACCTGTTTGAAAGTGCATGTTGTCTGTGGATTGTGTGGCTTGATTTTGGGGAGGGAAGCGTGTCTCTCTGTGGGGTTTGTGTGTTCATTTTTGTGTTTGTTCCATATGTTCACCTCTGATGTGTGTGTGTGTGTGTGTGTGTGTGTGTGTGTGTTTCATGCTCCTTCTATCCCCAATTCAGTTGTGAAGGGGCAAGGGCTGCCCTTGTATTTCCAGGGGTGAGGGGCTAAAGGACATGCAGGGGGATTGCCAAGGAGCCCCTGTCTCACCTCCACCCTACATGTGATCTTGTGATCTGCCTGCTCCTTCCCACAGCGGGTTCTTTGGGGAGCCAGATGCCTTCCCTATGTTTGCCACCAACAACCGAGTGAAGAGGAGACCCTCCCCTTACGAGATGGAGATTACTGATGGTGAGTTTCTGCCCCCACCTTTGCTATTTGCCCCTCTTGCTGGTTAGAGCCTCCAGAAGGAGGGGTCATGGGGACTACTCCTTGGTGTCTCATGTGGATGGGCAAGCTACCTTGTGACCCCAAACTGCTGGAAGTTGCCTTGCAGCTGAGCTGGGATTAGAGAAGAGAGGAAATGGGAGTGAAGACGTGTTGTGACATTTAGCCCAAGCCTCTGAGGGTCAGTTGCAGTCCTTACTCCAGCTCCATTCCTACACTCAGCAAGGATCCTTGGGGAGGGCAGAAACACAAGGTGCTCCCACACTAAGCACTAACCTCAGGGATTCCCTGCACTTCCTTCCAAGATCTCTTCAGTCTAGAGTCTGGAGTTTGCTCTTAGCCTGGAGTTGCACCTTCGGGGTCTCCTTCCAAGTCCCTATATTATTGTGCCCTCTCATCCCTTATTCCACACTCAGGGCTGAGACCTGGAGTTCCCTTCCTGACATTATAGATTCTACACTGCCCCTTGCTTCCCCAGAAGGGCCCTAGCCTTGCTGTTATACACTGCCCGAGTAATCTTTGGCTCTGAACTTGGGGAAAGGAGTTGAATGAGTGGGAAATTTGGAAGACTCCTTCCCTCTTCCCAAGGTTGACCTTGATGTGCAGATGGGGCCCAGCACCAGGGGATGGAGAGCAGGCTTTTTAGAGCCCAGGGATGTGGAGGAAATCACTGGAGCTCCCCCTGCTCAGCCAGGCTGGAGCCTGGGCTCCTGAAGGAAGGGCACCTGAAGCCTTGGAGCCAGGCTGAGATTTACGCAAGGGGCAGGTGGGAGGGATGGGTATTGAGCAGGAGCTTCTGGAGGGGAGCCCATTGTGGTCTTCGGGAGAGGAGAGAAGCTAGAGTCTGGACAAGGAACAGATCTCAAAAGACCCAACCAGCGTGGGGCACAGGGGTATAGGGCCAAGAGGGAAGAGTCATGGGGTATCAGTGCTGCTAGGTAAGAGAGGGATGGTAGGTATGCCAAACAGGAAGTAGGATGGACTAGGCCTGAAGTTTCCCAGGAAAGTGGCATTTTCTACAAAAGGCAGAAGCACGGGAAATTAGGCACAGAGGAGAAGGAGATGAGAAGGGGGCAAAGGTTTTGGGAGAGTGCAGGAGGGTTAGGGAAGCCATTACCCATAATGTTACCAATATTTACTGAGCACCTATTCAGTGACCAGCCAGAGAGAGAAAGAGGAAGGGAGTGGGTAGGAGCAGGATGGACACACGGAGGAAAGAGGAAGGGGCAAAGAGGTGGGCAGTTCTATTGGAAGGATAGACAGAAATGAGGGTGAAGGTGCAGGATAATTCCACGGACTCTAAAATCAGAAATTTAACCAAAAAGGATACATACTAGTGGAACTAATACAAGGTCTAAAGTCAGGATTTGATGTGGTTCAGGTTGCTGAACTTCTCTGGTTCTCAGTTTCCTCATTTGAAAAGTGGGGAGAATAATAGTTTCCTCACATTATTGAAAGTACACAGTGGGGTAAAGTGTTTTTGGGGTTTACTCGGGGTAGATGCTCCTTTTGGGGCCTGTCTAGCTCCATATTTCCATCTTTTATTTACATTCAGCCTCCTGTCTGTTTATCTGTTTGTTGCTTGTTCACCATCTGTCAGCCCCATTAAGGTACCCACCTCCTCCACACACACCTTGGAGCTCCTTCAGCATCAGCCACCATTGGTCATGGAGCAGGGGCTGGTTCTCCCTGGTCCATAGCTGAGGGCTTCCTCTTCACCTTGTCTGGAGGCTAAGAAAAGCAAGTTATTTCCTCTGAGGTACCTAGGGTAGGACTGCCCAGCAGGTGTGCTGTGTTCCTCCCAGCCCGGGGCTGGCTTTTGGCAAAGCCAGCTGGACTAGGGCCTATTGGGATTTGGAAAGACAGCCTCAAGGCACTGTGGCAGAGAATGAGTGACCCTCCCTGGGAAAACGTGTGTGTGTCCATGCCAACACTTTCTGCTTGATCAGATCTCTCCTACATGTGTGCATACGTATACACACACACACACACACACACACACAAACACACACACGTAGGAGAGAGATGATCAAGCAGAAAGTGTTGGGATGGACAACCTGGGTCATAGACTGACCTTGGAGGTGAGTTCTCCTCTGTCCTGACCCCAGTCTCCTTAGCTGTGAAATGAGGAGTAGGTCTTAGGTGATGTCTTGACTTTTCCTTTCTTCTTCTCCCCTACCCAAGTTTCCATATTCTGAGGTCTGGCTCCAAGTATCATAGGAAGAGAACGAACCAATAGGCCAGTACTGGCAGTTCCTCCAGTGTGCAGAGCTTCCTGAGGACTGCTGGGAGCCCGGCTCTGTGTTGGGGAGGAAGCAGCCACAGCCTAGGAGCTCAGGAGCACTGGCAGGGCCCTGCCAGTGCTACTGAGCTTTGGAAATCCCAAGTCAGGCTTGGACACAGCATAGTGCTTTGCACACCATAGATGTTAGATACATTTCCTTGGCTTTGGAAATCCCAAGTCAGGCTTGGACACAGCATAGTGCTTTGCACACCATAGATGTTAGATACATGCTTGCTGGTTCTGTCACTGCTCTGCAAGTCTTAGTACACACATGTAGTGAATATTGATCAGTGCATATAATCAGTGCATTGTAGACATGGGAAGACTGAGGCAGCCCCCATCTGCCTGCCTAGAGCCTGAGGGTCAGTTGTAGTCTCTGTACCTGGCTGTTTCTCCACTCCTTTCAGGGGGGAGAGAACCTACAGAGTAAGTCCTTTTCTTTCTGTTCTCTGCTTTCTCCTCCATTTCCCTACTTGCCAGCATGATCAGTCAGCAAAGGTTTACTAAACCCTTACTCTATGCTTTCTATAACCTTTACAATAGGAATCCCCACACTTTACTGCAAGGCCCTAGGAAATGGACTTAGCCTACTTAGATCTCACCCACTTCAGCCATTTTTCAGCTCAGGGCCTTTCCACATGCCATTCTCTCTTCCCATGCCTGGCTGGCTCTTCTTCAGCCTTAAGTTCTCATCTTATAGATGACACCTCCTCCAAAAGGCTGTCCCCAACCAATTCAGCTAAGCACAGTAGCTAAGCCCCATTAAAAGGTAAGCTCCAGGAGGGCAGTCACTGCCTGTTTTGTTCAGCATTATTTCTTAGTGCCAGGCCTACTGCCTGATTGTTAGGAAATAACTGATGCACAGATAATAACAGCGAACATGTATTGAACAAATGTTTAATCTGAGGCAGGTATTGTCTTAGGTCCTTTGCCTGTGCTAGTTGTTAGATCCATGTGATAATTTTATTCTTGAGTGATTAGTATTATCTCCATTTTACAGATGATGAAGCTAAGGCAGAGAGTTTAAATCACTTTCTCAGAGTCACTATCTAGTGAGTAATAGTCAGGAATTGAACCCAGAAAATCTGGCTCAGAGTTTGTCTTTGTAACTTAGTGCAATATGGCCTCTTGGTACAAGTAAATGAATGAATATGTGGCCCTTGTCCTCAATATCTCACAGTATACAGAGAGAAGCATGGAAGCATACTGCAATAATCAAGAGTAATGGAGATCCAGGAATTGTAAGACTGTGGTGGTTGGTTAAATCTCTCTGGAAGGGTTGAGGTGAACTGGGTTTTGAAGGATGAGTAAGAGTTTTCTAAGGAAAGAAGGCATGGTAGGTTTCCCAATGAATGATTTTTCTCCTTCCCCATAGGAGAAGATCCTTGGTAGATTTCCAATCCATTCTCCTAACCCTGTCCCCTTGCCCTCCAGGTCCCCATACCAAAGTTGTAAGGCGCATCTTCACCAACAGCCGGGAGCGATGGCGGCAGCAGAATGTGAATGGGGCCTTTGCTGAGCTCCGCAAGTTGATCCCCACTCACCCCCCAGACAAGAAGCTCAGCAAGAATGAGATTCTCCGCCTGGCCATGAAGTACATCAACTTTCTGGCCAAGCTGCTCAATGACCAGGAAGAGGAGGGCACCCAGAGGGCCAAGCCTGGCAAGGACCCCATGGTGGGGGCTGGTGGAGGAGGTGGCGGGGGAGGCGGTGGTGCACCTCCAGATGATCTCCTGCAGGATGTGCTGTCCCCCAACTCCAGCTGTGGCAGCTCCCTGGATGGGGCAGCTAGCCCGGACAGCTACACAGAAGAGCCTGCACCCAAGCACACAGCCCGCAGCCTCCATCCTGCCATGCTGCCTGCCACTGATGGAGCGGGCCCTCGGTGATGGGCCTGGGACCATCCTGGGCCAGCCAGGAGGGTGCCCTCAGGCCGCTGGGACGGTGGACTTCAAGGCAGGTGGGCAAAGACTGGGCAGCTCTGAAGTAGGGCAACAGACTTGAACTTTCCCTGATGCCTGGACTTTGGGAAGCCCAAACTGCCCTGGGGCTGGCTTTTCACTTCCTGCCTCAGCAGGAGAATAGAAAATGGAGCAAAGTGGTAGGTACTTTTTATGAAGACGGCACGGTCTTGCCCCTTCCCCAAATCCCTAAGACTTCTCATGTAAGAGGCTTGAGTGGCGCTGCTTTTGGCCTGGAGCTTGGGAGCCCTGTCTTTGCAGAGAACTGGGGTTGTCAGCTCTCACCTGAGGCAATCAGCAATCTCTGCTTGCCTCTAGCCCCTCCCAAGCAGGCTGGGGTGGCTTTGGTAGCCACTCTACCCAAATATATAGGTACCCAATCGCTGCCCATTTCTTAAGCCCCATCTTCACCCACGCCCACGTTGGCCCATTCAGCTTGCCAACTGCTGCGGAGTCAAGTCTCAAGGTGCCTTCTTCAGGGCCTGGTTGAAGAAGACGGCTGGTGGACCACCTGTTCCCGGTTAGCTGGGCCAGAGGGGCAGAAAAGCCAGGGGACCAAAGCTTTGCTTGCTCCCCACTGACATTTGCCTTCCTAATCCTTGTAACTGTGGGGACTGAGTCTGCAGCTGTGAGCATGTCCTTTGGGCTTCGGGTGAAGGCAGAGAAAGGAAAAAAATGAGTAGAGGGAATTGAGCAAACGCTGTTTGGGGCTCGTGGGCTTCAAATCCTGGTAGTGTCTCAGAGCTACTCGTCACTGTTCCAGCGGTGAGCAGATGCCAGTGTGCTGATGGATGGGCATGTGTTGGTGCTGAGAGGAGATGGGAGCCCCATCTGTGTATTCTCCAAGATGCTCAGAGGTCCCGCCCCACTGCAGGATGTCCGTTAGCTAATGGTCTGGTCGGTGTATTGAGTAGAACTGAGCACACACTCCGTCCTAGGAATTCCTGGCATTTGGGATTTTTTCCTGGCACTTGGGATTTTTTTTTTTTTTTTTTTTTTACTTCAATTGTTGGTGGGATCTTTAGGTAGATATGACCCAGGATCCAGCTCCACTTCTAGGACATGGGAAATGCAGTCAGAGATCAGGCCCCAGCTGGGACCCAAACGGATGCACATTCGTTCTGAGCAGAATCTTAAACACCCTTCGACCATGTAGCTTTCAGTCATCATGGGTGTGAATGGGAGGCTAGCTTAATGCAATAGGAGTGCCCCCCTCCAAAAGTTGTACATGACATTTTTGTAAATCAAATCCTTATACTTAATCTTTTAAAGAAATACTACTACAAGTCCTTTTGTAAGTGAAGAATCCTTTTGTAGAGTGGACCTCTGCCCCTCGTTGATCTCCTGTGTCAATCAAGTGTCGGGGTGTGGTTTTCTAAAGGCTAGGCCTGCCTGTGACCCGCATTCAAGCCCATGGGACAAACTGCACACAAGCCCTTCATACCTGTCATTGTACCCTCAAGTCACCCCAGCTGTCTCTCCCACCAGGCTCTGACTTTGAGGTCAGAGGGGAATGATCCAATGGCCCAGCCCTGTCCATGGCCACGTGGGAGCTCTTCACACGTTTTGGGTTTCAGCTCAGGCCTCGGCCTCACTGTGATGGGGCCTCGGGGACAGCCATATGCAAACAGGGAATGACCCCTGCTCCCCTCCTTTTCCTTTTAAGTTGTGAGGATTGGGAACACTGTGGTTAACCTTTGTAGCTCTCTGTCTGTCTCATGTCAGCTGCCCCAAATCATATTTTAATGAATGTTAGGATGAGTTCCTTTCCAGTACTTGGAAGCTCCTGTGAGGCATCCCATCTGTAAAGATGGAACACCTTTCCTAAGGCGGTGCTTGCTTCGGGGCCACAGTGCAGATGGGTGGATGGGCTTTAGGAGATGGATCACACATTCTGTCAGGAACTCAAGCTTCTGGCTCCCTTTTCTCTCACAAGTTATTTCTAAGTGTCAGTTTCCCATCAATACCCTGGCCCTCTGCCCCTAGGACTGAATGGACATGAAAGTAGAAGCGTTCTGAGACCATAAAGAACTCGGTTGCCCTTAATCCTGAGGTGGGGTTTCCAACCCTGAGTTCAAGGCCTAGGCAGTGGGCCAGGTTGCCTGACCACACAGCTTGGGATAATGTAGGTTCTGTCCTACTTTTGCCTGAGTTATCTAGATTGTTCTCATTTCTCATAATTGACCTCATTTCTGGCTCATTCCAAGGCAAGGTACAGGAATGAGAATGCATAAGAGATACGGCAAGATGGGAAGAATATGTAAACTGTAATGCAACCACCTAACACAGGCCTGAGTAGGGAAGCACAGGGCTTTAGGTTTTTGTAGATCCATATTTTATTTTCATTTCCAACCCTTCAACTCCATCATACCCTCTCCCTCCCCTGCCTCCTCCTCACCCATGAAGAAATGGCAACATTCCAAGAATAATATCTGTACAAAAGGGAAAACATGGGAAGATTTAAAAACATGAGAATAAAAATGATGGGGGACTCCCATCTTTTAAGAAAAATGTATATTCTTTTATTTGTAGTGGCAAACGACAAGATGGTACAACCTTTATCTTTTTCCAAAAAAAACCAAGGGCACAGAATCTGTAGTCAGCCGACAACTATCTCGGCCTTTGGGGGGTGGTCTGGTCGTACTTGTGATGCCAGTGGTACGTGGCCCCCGCTGAAGGCTTGCCCCTGCCCATGTACATAGCGCAGTGTTCCTGTGGGCGGGCCCAGCACTTTCCGTCAATGTTGTACTGTACGTGATGAACTGATGAATTACGTTGGTCTCTGCATTTTTCTGCAGAAGAGGAGTAATCGCTCCAGGTACCTGACCTTTGTACAGCCCAGAGGCCAACACTGTGGGCGTGTGACTCTAGCGACAAAACCCATGTGGTGATGATGTGTGTGTATATATAAGGATATATTGGGAAGATTTCTAAATAAAAGTTTTACAAAGGGGTCTGGACTCTGTGCTTGCGTGTTGCACCCTAGGCCTGAGAGTTGGGACATTCAAAAGAAAGGTGTGGCAAGAACCTGTCTCCTCTGAAATGGGGACCTCCAGGACTCAGCTGTCCTCTGAGCGGGAATCCCCCTCCCTGAGGCTTCCTCAGTAGGGTTTCCATTCTTTTCCCGCTTCTCAGCATTGTGTACCCACGCTTTCCACCCAGGGTGGTCCCACAGATATTCCACTCTGTGTCAGGTTCAGCTCCTGTGTGCGGGCAGTTGCTTTTATCATAGGTTCCGGACAGATTCAGGTCTCACCAAAGGAGGCTCCCAGGTTTCCTGATGGCTCAGTTGAGGCTACTAATGCCTGGCTCTTGAGGATTGAGGGGTACAGGTCTCTCACATGGGGCTCAAGGAAGGAGGTTGAGGCTTCGGGGGTAGTGAATGGAGGCTTAGGGATGAGAATGGCATTCAGAGGTGGGACTCTGGTCTATTGGGAGGCCTCTACATGTGGACTGTTGGATCTTTAGTAGGTCAGGTAGGCATTTCCAATGGAGTACCAATCCTCCTTTATTGCATTCATTTAACAAATAGTTAGTGAGCACCTCCAATGTGCCGGGTATTGTTCTAGGTCCTGGGGATCCAGCAGTGAAGAAAACAAAGATCCCTTGTGTAGCTTAAATTCTAGCAAGGAGACAGTAAACACACACACACACACACACACACACACACCCATCACAAATGTGTTAATTTTTTGGTAAGTTGGAAGGTGATTAGTATTAAGGAAAATAAATGTGCCAGGAGGGGAATTCAAGGTGCCCACAGCTCCTTGGGGCGACCTTATCTCGTCCCACCAGGTTTGGATCTTGAACACTCTGTCCTGGGTGTTTCCAACTGTAGCTTTGAGGGCAAAAGCACAACAGCACTTGGAATCTTGCTCTGGCCTGAAGGGAAGCTCTTTGGGTTTGGAAGGCTGTGTGTCTCTCCATAGCCCAGGGCTAGGAGGTCCCCAGGCAGCTGGGATGGCAAGACTGAGCTCTGGGGCAGGGAGGTCAGTGGGTCGTGATGGTGGCAGTGGTGGGTGGCCTGGGACCTGTGCTCATAAGCCCGAGGATCAGCATTGATGAAAGGATCAGAGAGACAGAGAGAGGCTGACACAGCAGTGAGAGAGGTGGGAGGACACTGGGAGAGGCTAAAGCAAGTATGTATGTGGTATTAACCAAGCCCAATGCCTCTGAGAAGTCAAGCAAAAAAAGTCCTGAAGAGTTGCCTGGGTTTGGCAATGTCGCAATTGCTGATGACTTTAGCGAGAACAGTGTCTGTCAGGGGAAGGGGTAGAGGCAGCGGCCTGGCTATCATGAAAGAGCACTCATTTCCAGAAGGTCCTTTACCAGGAGTGGGCGAGGCTGTCCATGTCTAGAGAGGTAAGGAGGAGCCCATCAGCCCTGTGGCACCAAGGAGGAGACTATGAAGCTATGGAGTACCCTGGCTGCCCAGGCCCCGGGGATCTTCTGGGCTAGCGTCCGAATCTCCACATGGGAGATGGAGCCCAGAGGGGAAAGGAGTCTTCCCAGGCCCACATGCCCCATAAGCAATGACAGCTGTGGCAGGCAGGGCAGGCCCAGGCTTCCTGCCTCCCAGGACAACCTGTGCCCACCACAGGGAAGGGACCACACCGGGGGTCATGCCTGAATGGCCTGCTGATCTTTCCAGCCTCCCTTCACCACTCTGCCCTTCATTCTCTTTGCTCCTATTGTCCTGTCCTTTTCTGTTCCATGCTGCAATGTTTTCTTTTTATAGCTGTCCAGTTTTTGGACTTCTTGTTTCTACCGGTCCTCTGCTCCCACCCTCCTTTCATTTGGTTAACTTGTCCTCAGCACCCAGGAGAGTTTATGGGGTCAGCCACCTCCTATGTGTCCCCACAGGCTTTCCTTCACTCTGTGTGTCTGCTGTTTGTCCACTTGTCTGCTTTCCAATTCAAATCTAAGCTCATGAGGGCAAAACCATGTCTGACTTGACTCTTTCTCTCTGGTGCCCTATGTCAGATCTGGACCAGGCCTTTTTCAACATTTGCTGAATATTAGCCTGTATGGAATATTCTAGTGCCGTTTTGAGGGCAACATGAAATGAAAGAGTGAGGTGGATGGGTGGGAAACAGGGTCATTTTTACAAAAATGTCTGCTCCATTTTCCCTCCTCCCCCAACACCATGGTCCTGGGCTAGCAAGGGGCTGGTGGACAGCTCTGTCCCTGAGGTGGCAGAGGGTCTTGGGCTGCTTTTGTTGATAGGGGGAAGTAGGGAGGCAGGGTGTGAGTTTTCTCAGGCTAGACACACCAGTAGCCTGGTTATCATATTGGACCTGGATGGGGAAAGATGGAAGGTGATGAAGATGATGATGCTGTTTATCTGGTCTGCTCATAGCTTCCCCATGCTGCCCACTACCTCCCTCCTTGCAAAAACAGTGAACTGTTCCCCAGCATCCAGGACACCCCTATGGCCTGTGGCCCATGTGAGCCAGGCAAGCACCTCTGACCAGTCTGCTGGGGACAGGCCCTATGCTGGGCACCGTGTCCAGCCATAGAGGCTCGGTCATCATGAATCAGAGTCAGGAAAGGATTAAGCCAAGATGGCCCAGGGCATCTTCTTCATTGTCCAGAGGAGGAAATGAGAGGATGGGGCTTCATCCAGGGCACCTAGGATTTGAATTCCTCTCTGAGTCCAGAGCCAGTGCTCACTGCCCCTCGGGAGGAGGAGAAGAGTGCACAGTAGAGAGTTAGTGGCTTTAGAGCAGATAGGCCTGTGCTGTGCCACGGGGGAGACAGCAACTCAGCTGGTCCAGCCAGCTGCCCAGGGCTATGACAGTCAGTGTGGGTTCTGGAGAGCTTGCTCCCAACAGGTTCAGCTTGAAGACAGGCTCCTGGGCAATAAGGTCAGTCGATGTGCTGTCAGGTCCAGGAGGGAAAGGCCAGGGCACAGGTGGATTGAGCAGGAAAAGGCATCTGGACCACAAGAAAATTCAAGCCTTTGGGTCAGACTTACCTGGATTTAACACCCAGAGCTGCCATTTACTGTATCTGCTGTGTGATTCTGGGTAAATCATTTAACCTCTCTGAGCTTCAGTTTCCTCGTCTGTTAAATGAAGATTTTTTTAAAAGTATATATTTTATTGATTTTTTTTTACAGAGAGGAAGAGAGAGGGATAGAGAGTTAGAAACATCGATGAGAGAGAATCATCAACCAGCTGCCTCTTGCACACCCCTATTGGGGATGTGCCCGCGGCCAAGGTACATGCCCTTGACCAGAATCAAACCCGGGACCCTTCAGTGCACAGGCTGACGCTCTATCCACCGAGCCAAACTGGCTTAAATGAAGATCTTAACACCCATATATAGGGCTACCACAGGATTTCAAAATAATATATGAAAGGAAGGTGTTTGTATTTCATAGAAAGTAGCCATTTAAACTCCAATGCTGAAATGGGGTTGGGATAGGGCTGTGCGTGGGAATGGCAGAAGAAAGAAGAAGGCAGAGGGAGAAGTGGGGACATTAGCTGTTCCCAGCAGCAGGGACTTCTCTGGCCTGCTCCATGCTGGGCAATGCTGGCGAGCAGCTTGAAGGAGCTTGAAGAGGATGCTGGGCAGGCTGTTCCAGGTGCCTTTGCAGGGAGTTACAGCCTGTCCTGAGCCCCAGCATCTTCTCTCAATGGCAAATTCAAATTGCTCCAGGGATACCGGTCCTCCCTCCTGGGTCTCCTACTCCTGCCCAGGCCCCCTGGGGTCAGGCAGGGCTGCTGGAGCTATCCACTGCCCACTGCGACATTCTCTTCGGCTCCTCCTTTCTCTCCCTGCTGGCCTGGTCCGAGCCCTGCCTCCCTCCCCAGCTCCTGGCCTTCTCTGTCCACACAATAACAGGATGTGATCCGTTCGAAGAGAGGAAGTGGGGAGGACGGCAGTGCTGATAGTGCATTTCTGACTCCCCACGCCGCCCCTCCCTCTTTGAACCAGCCCCCGTGGCTGCCTCCTCCCCAAAGCCTTGTCCAGGCCTCTCTCTGGGTTTGGGAAGGATGAGTTTGGGATCTTCAGGCTACACCCCGGCCTTTGTAAGCCCCTGGAAAGATACACACGGGCCCCCTGCAGGACTGGCACTCCTGGCTCTAGCTTTGCTGCCTGCAGACAATTGGGACACTCAGGGAAGCCTGCCTGACAAGCTCCAGGTTCCACAGTATTTTTGTGAACTGCTGGAGCCTGGGGATGGCAGGTGGGTCCCTCAGCCTTCACCTGTGTCCCCAGTCCACATGGGCCTGATCCAAGGTGGTAGGGAGACAGAAGCAATCAAAAGATCCTTATCAAGCATTGACTGTGCCCTGCCTTCCACAGGGTGAGGGATGGGACTGGAGCTAAGGATGTGAACTAAAAGCTAAGCTGGAGCTAGAACCTAGATCTCCTGACTCCCAAACCGCACTCTCACCCCTTTAGCCAGTGCGGTCGAGTCGAACTTTCTGTGATGATGGACATGTGCTATATTTGCCCTGCCCTGTGTGGTAGCCACTAACCGCAGGCAGCTATTGAGCACTTGAAAAGTGGCCAGAGCTGCTGAGGAACTGAAAATTTCATTTTGTTTAATTTGAATGAACTTATATGTAGGCCTATTAACATGCCTCTCCCCCGGGGAGAAGAGATGCTCTGTGGATCATCAGTGAAGATCAGGGTTATGGCAGAGCCAGGCCAAAGGCCCCAGATCCCAGACCCCGGGAGCTGGGGAAGAGGATGTGTCACCACAGGCCAGCCTCACTGCACTTACCCCAAAAGACTGCACTTTCAGTCCTGCGGTCTCACCTTCTGTGTCTCCCAAGAACCCACTGTGAGGGGACAACCACCCTCATTTTACAGGTGAGGAAACACTGAGGTCAGAGACTGTTAGTGAATCGTCCAAGGTCATGTGGGAGACGGTTCTGTCACCCCATAGCCTGTGGAGCCATGAACCCTGCCAGGATCACACATGCAAGGACCACACAGTTCCAGACCTTAGGATAGGACCATTCTGAGGGGAAATCATAGGAGGCCCCCCATACACTGGGGGCGGGAGGTTCGGCTATTTGTTATGTTGTGTGCCCTGATCCCTCCTGACTTGGTTTATTATGCAGATGGCGATCTGACAATAACATCCTTTCTTCCTGTCTGCCTCCCTCCGTCCCCCCCTCCCCCTCCGCCATCCCATTACTGAGCCCCCCACCCCTTCAGGACCCCTGCCTTTCTGAGACCCAGTGGAGCGAGCGACGGGACCAGGGTGGAAAACCCTTTCCCACCCCATGCCTGGTGACAGCTCAGCCAGCTGAGACCCCCAAAGCCCAAGGTCTGCAGCCCTTCCCAGCTCACCCTCTGCAGCCTGGGACCTGTGGTGCTCCTGGGTCCCAGGCTCTGTCGGGATCTCCCGGGGCCAGGCCTTCTGCCCTCTCACTGTTCCCACACAGGCTGGCCATGGCTGTGGCTCTGAGCGCTCCGCCCCTCTCTCCAGCAGTCCCCTGGGAGCTGCGCGTTCAATGGGCTATCAGGCTTCCCCATCACTCTCACGCCCCCTCTTCATTACCCCTGAATAGGTGGGATTCAGGCAGATACAGGCATTCCCAACCCCAAGCCCCCAGGCAATCTCGCCTAGGAGGGCTGGGGATCTCATAGCTCTGACTTGCTACCTGTCATACCATGCTCAGGGCTGAAGCCCTGGGAGGCTGCAATTCTGTTGCTTGGTGAAGGCGTGTTCTAAAGCAGCAATCTAAAGGAGATCCCAACACACTGGGATTGCCCTGGTCTAGGATGCTAAGATTTGACTATGGGGATGTTGAGGTCTCTAAACCCTCAGATTAGAGGGACTCTAGGGGTCCTCACTGAGGGGTTGTAGCTTCTCCACCTCTCTTTGGCTTTGCCACATGGTAATGTAAGGAGAGGCTTATGGGGCAGGCAGGGCAGGGTGGTGGTTGCCGGCTTTTTTTGGGGGGGGGGGCCCGGGATCAGGGCAGGATCGGCCACAGGACCCTTCCTGGTCCACATCTGCTCAGTTGGGGCGCTGCCAAAGCTGGGCTGGCCTGTCCAGTTGCCGGCCTGCCATGAGCTGGCAGGTTTTCTGTATGATGCTAATGAGGGCAGCGGCAGGCGAGGAGGGGGAGGCGATGCTTTTGTCCTGCACTTGTCCTTGCTGGAGGGTCCTCCGAGAGAGACAAGGGGCCTCCTCAGACCCAAGGGGCCATGATTAGCCTGCCATCACTCACTTTGTTGGCTCCCAGTCTCTGGGGGTATGGGCAGTGATTGGGGGTGGGGTGGGTTGGAAGGGGGAGCAAGAGTGGCCACACTCGTTTAAAGTCAGGATGAAAAATGCTGCCCTATTCTCTTCTTAAGGGGCTCCAGAGCTCCCCGAGTGCTCCATACCCATCATCTCTTACTTTCTCACCTCTAAGCCTCTGCACATCTGAGGTGTCTTCCTGCAGACTCCCACCACAGCAACAGTTCTCTGTGTTAAACTATCTCAGATGCTGCATCTGCTGGTTGCCCCCATGGATGGGGTTCTCCCCTGTTTCTGAACTCACAGAGCCTTGGACCATATCTGGCTGCTGCTCACCATCTGCCCATATTTGAGTCCTTTTGTCTGTAAGCTGGTGAATGCTGGGATAGTGTGCCACTGAACACTGGTGGCTCCATCATGCCCAGTGTGGGGGTGCACAGAGGAGGTGCTCAGCAAATATTTATTGAATTATTTCATCAGACCCTCAGGATGAGTGGTCACAAATGGACCATTACCTTTACTGTAATACATATACAAGATGGGGCATAAGTAGGTTTACAGTTGTTCCTATGAAGTAGGAATAGTAATTAATAGTAATGCATGGATAAACTCTGTGTTTCTTGTACTCACAACTATAAATCTACTTTTGTATATATATATATATATATGGAGGGGAAGAGAGAGAGAGAGAGAGAGAGGGAGAACAATGTAATGTGACATAAAACCATCATTGACACAACAATAATTCCCTTGGGTAATTTTATTTCATTGAAACCTCCATTCCTCCTCACACTCCCTATTCTTGAAATACATTATTATTAAGCAAATCCCAAGCATCATGTTGTTTCATTTATACATTCCAATAAAATCTTTAATAGTTGACTTAATTAAAAATACCTACTGAACATCCACTCTATCAGGTTGTGTGCCTCATTCTGGTATATTCTTAGTCATCTTTCAAAGTTTAACTCACATGTCAGCTCTTCCTGGAAATCTTCCCTGAATTTTTCTCCCCCCCAAAGGGAGATGAATGGCTCCTTCTTTGGAGTTCTAATTGTATACATTTTTAGTAATTGATTTTTTTTTTATTGTGAGGCGGAAGCATAATATAATAGTTAAAAGTGTTAGCATCAAATAGATGTGGACTGAAATCCTGGGTCCACTTACTAAGTTTAATGTCTCTGAACCTCAGTGTTCATGCCGTAAAATGGGGCTACAGCATGAGGATTCAATGAGCTAGGGATCAGAGGCACCGAGAATAGTGTCTGGCACACAGTAAGAATATTTTCAAGAAGTGGCAGCATTACTAAAGCTACATGTCTCTCTGTCACCATGGATCGAGCAGGAGGGCACACTTAGGCACTTCCTACGTGTGTCCTGGCACCTGGAGGCCTCTCCAGAGGAGCAGGAAGGGGCCAAAAAAAGACGGACAGGCTCTGCCACAGAGCCCTAGTGGTCCTGCCTGGTTAGGGACAGATTCTTCGGCAAAGAAAGGCTCTTGGTCAACTTTTGGGCTATGTAGGAGCACTAATAAATATGTGGAAAAGTGACCTAATTTTGCCTTTTTATGAACATTTATTTTTAAACTGTGAATTTTGTGACACACCCTTCCCCTGCTCCCCCCCAAATAAACATTCCTTGTTATAGAATTTCTGGAAAGAGCAGAAGAAAATTGAATCAATAAACAAAATCACAAATTTCACCCCATTCACTAATGAACATCTTTGTTGTTCATCTAGAAAAAACAAACAAAAAAAAAAAACAAACCCACACGTTTTTTTAAATTGTGAAGTTATTTGCATTTTGTCTAACTTTTGTCTGCAGCTCCAGCCTTTTACAGTGATTTTCATTTTGAAGGTCAAAGTCTGACCTTTCAGACAAAAGCTTCAAGTATGAAAAGGTCCCCTGGTTTGGGTGTGGCTTCTTCACTGAGTTCCAGGCGGGGAACATGTTGGCCAACATGTGGCCTGTACAGCCTTTTAGCTCCCTGGGCTTCTGCTCTGAGAAAGGACTGGCTTGAGACAGGCAGTGTGGCTCCAACATGTGATGCTCTGTTTAGTTCTGGGTGATCCTAACACTTCCCAAGTGTCTACGCCCGACAAGGCGTTCAGATGTGTTATCCTCCAGCCAGTTCAGTGCAACATTACTGGAAACATAGGCTCAGAGAAGGAACGAGACTTGCTTAGGTAACACAGCTAGTGGTGAGTGAGAAGGGTCTTGACCCCAGATCACCTATCCTGGGCCCCAGGAACTCCAGCAGTAAGACCATGTACCCCTTCCCCGCGCTTGCTGTGCTCTATTCCCTTCTGCAAGCTCATAGCTCCTACTTGCACACTTCTGGGGTGGGGAGCTTATCATCTTTTAGGGTCACCTCTGCCATCACTAGATAGCTCTTCCTGACAGGCCTTTCTCGCACTGAACCAAATTCAGCCTTTCTGTCTGCTCTCATCTTCTCCAGCTCCATGCCCAGAAACACAGAGCACAGTTTCTCTCCCTGATCTGGGACTATCCTTCAAATATTTGGAGAAAGAGACCCTCCCAAGGCTGTTCCTTTTCAGACTGAAAATATTAGGTTCTCCAAATATTTAAGAGATTAATGGCAAAATTAGTAACAGTTTTAGTTAGGATAAATTAAAATCAGACCCATGACTCCAAAGGCCCTGAAATATGAGGTATGCCTGATGCTTGTGGTTTGAGCATAGCGGTATATAGACAATATGTGTTGCTTCTTTATTTTCACTTCATTTCAGAAGGAGATCCACTCCCAGTCCATTTCTTAGGGCTGGGTCCTGGTCTGACTTCTCATCCTTCCCTATCCCAGTCTTTAGTCACCATCCACAAACTGCTGAATCCTAAGCCTCTATTTCCAGCTCAGATGTCTCCCAGGAGTGCCAGATGGACACACTGAGTTGTGTCTGTGAACTCAGCCCTTCTACTCTGGAACCCAATATTGGGTCATTGCTCATTGCTTGTCTCATCCACTAACATGTGAGTTCCCTAGGGCAGGGCTGTGGAGCTATAGTGCTTTGAATGGTGCTTGGCCCAGAACAGACACTTCAGAAAGTTTGTTAAAAGAATTAATACATGCTTCTCCCCCTCAAACCCCCCCCCCACCCCCCCAAAACCTGCTGTTCTCGTATTCTCCAATTTAAAAAATAGTGCCACAACTCAACACCAGAAAGACAAACAATTCAGTTAAAATTGGGCAAAGGACTTCTTCAAAGCAGACATTAGATGATCATAATCATATGAAAAAAAATGCTCAACATCACTAATCATCAGAGAGATACATTAAAATCCCCTCACACCTGCCAGAATGGCTACCACCAATAAATCAATAAACAACAGCTGCTGCCATAGATGTGTAGTTCACTGTTGGTGGGAATGCAGACTGGTGCAGCCACTGTGGAAAACAGTATGGAGTTTCCTCAAAAAATTAAAATGCAACGGCCTTTTGATCCAGTGACCCGCTTCTGGGAATCCTCTGTAATAAAAGGGTAATATGCAAATAGATAGAATGGCAGAACAACCAAATGACCAATCAAAATGTAATATGCTAATGATATGCTAAAGCTGCTCAACCACTTGCTATGATGTGCACTGACCACCAGGGGAAGATGCTCCAACTGGTAGGTTAGTTTGCTGCTGGGGGCTATTGTGCACAAGTGGGTTCCCTCAGCCTGGACTCTGCCCTCTCGCAATCAGGGACCCTAAGGGGATGTTGGAGAGCTGGTCCCTAAGGCCACTCCCCTTGGGAGGGCACCAGACACAGGGCACATGACTGGCCTATTCCTATCAGAACTGATTGGATGCTAGCCTGCAGCAGGCACAGTGGGGCTGGGATGAGCGGGAGCAGAAGGTAGGAGCTGCGGGTTTCTGCTGATCCTTGCAGGCCACCCAGAGGGACCCCACCCATGCACAAATTTGTGCACCAGGCCTCTATTATATAATAGAAATTTTGAAATACCAATCAGAAAGAATATATGCATCCCTATTTTCTAGCAGTATATTTACAATAGCCAAGATCTGGATACAGCCCAAGTGCCTATCAGTAGATGAGTGGATTAAAAAGCTGTGGATAACCAAAGCCGGTGTGGCTCAGTGGATGGAGTGTTGGCCTGTGGACTAAAGGGTCCTGGGTTCAATTTTGGTCAAGGGCATGTACCTTGGTTGTGGGCACATCCCCAGTAGGGGGTGTGCAGGAGGCAGCTGATCAATGTTTCTCTCTCATAGATGTTTCTAAGTATCTATCCCTCTCCCTTCTTCTCTGTGAAAAATCAATAAAAAATATATTTAGAAAAGTTGTGGATACATTTACACAGTGAAATACTACGTGGCTGTAAAAAGGAAAGGACTCTTATCTTTTGGGACAGCATGGATAGCTAGAGGTTATAATGCTAAGCAAAATGAGCCAGTCAGAGAAAGACAAATACTGTATGATCTCACTTATATTGGAATCTCATGAGCAAACTAATCTAATAAACAAACAAACAAATAAACAAAAATAGCACCAATATCCAAGCATTGTCCAAGATGGGAGACTTGGTACCACCTTTATTCTTCTGCATCCCTCACTCCCCACATTCTTAATCTGCCAGTTGTACCCCTTAAGTTGCTCTGTGAGCCTCCCACTTCTCTCCATGCCACACTGTCCCAGCCATACAGTCTCTCTCCAGGACCTACCCACCACCTCCACTCCAACCCAATAAAACAGCCCACTCAGTGCTCACTGCCCTGTCTAGTCCATTCTTCAAGCTGTGGTAGAGGAGATCTTGCAGAAATGCAAGATTGCCCATTACATCCTTGCCTAAAACCCTACGCTGGCTCTGCATTATCTCTAAGGAAAGGACCAAACCTCTTCACAGGTCCTGCAAGGCCCTCAAGACCCCTTTCCAACTGTCCTCTGCTGTCCAGCTAGGCTGATCTCCCTGCCTGCACTCCTTCCCATATTTCCCATCTGCCCTTCCTCAAGCCCAGCACTTCAGATCTCTCTGTGACCTGGGAGCTCCTCCACTGCTGCCCGACACCTCCCAAAGGCAATTCTCCAGCCTGGACCTAGCCTCTGAATTCCAGACTCACACACCCATCTCCCAACCAAACTCGTGACTCCTGCCCCCTCTTCTGAACAGTAACACCCTGTCCTTCCTGAATCTCTCCATCGCTGTCCATCTCACTGAGCAGACTCAAATCTTGAAACCACCCTGGCTCCTCAAGCTCTTCAAGCTCTTTCCTTAGGGCCTTTGCACTTGCCATTTGTCCACCTTGAATGCGATCCTCTCCTCTCCTCTCTGACAGCTAAGCATCTTGTTTCCTCACTTCTATTCTCAGACCTCTCTGTCACCGCTTAGAGAAACTTTCGCTGATGAATCTGCCAGCCACCCTGCCCTGCCAACACCTCATTCTCCTGATCCTGTGTTGTCTTTCCCATCTCACCATCTGACCCATTTGATCTACTTGTTTGTTTGTTTCCTGGTTGAGCCTGATAGAGTGTAAGCTCTCTGAGGACAGTGACTTGTTTGTTTATTGCTGTATTCCTTGGCATCTCCACCAGTGCCTGGTCCACAGGAGGTATTCAATCTATATTTGTTGGATGAATGAATAAACTTTAGACTTACTACTGCCTTTAAAAAAAAATTTCCTGGACTAGATGGCATCTCCATTATGTACTTTTAGCACCCTTGTATCTCCTTTGAAACATTTGATGCACTTGTAATCAGATAATTGTATAATGTACGCTCTGCCCTGTTCACTCCTGTGTTTTCAGTCCCTTGGTAAGACACTACATATGTGTTGAGTGAATTAATGAAAGCAGACCAGGTATTATTTGGGAAACTGACCAATGAGTTGGTGCTTGACAGAGGGACTGAGCCCTGGACATAGGGATGCCTGGGGTTTCTATCTCTCTTACTAACACACTGTACGACCTTCAGTTATTGACTGTCTCTTTCTGGGTCAGTTTCCCAGCTGAAAAATTAGGAGCAAGATCATCCTACTCAGGATGAGCCATTCAGCCAGAAGGAACCACTTGGTTCCTAGAAATCAGCACCCCTTGGTTCCACAGCCGGCCTGTGGCTGTGGGCAGGACAGCGGGGCTGTGCTGGAACCACTTGGTAAAAAGTTGGCCTTGGGACCTCTGCTGGCAGGCAGGGCTCCTGGCAGAGCCAGCCCTGCAGTTTCTTGGCTGAGTGAGTGGGCAGCAGGCGGAGTGTTGATCTTCCCTCACTGGGCGGTCCTGGCCTTAAATCTCACTGGCCCAGTGGAGTAGCCTAGGACCCAGGAGTCACAGCCAGTACATTCCAGCTTGGCTGGCTCTGAGGGCTGCTTTCTGCCCCTTCCAGCTCCCAGGCACAGGGCTCTCTGTGGGGGGTTTGCACCTATTCATCCTGACCATATTTCCCAGCTCCCAGTCCTAGAAAACTTCTGTCTAGCCAATCTTTCTCCAGTGGCATTGTTTTCTGCCAACCTGCCACAGGCTCCCAAGTGGGTCAGAACTTCTTAACCATTTTTGTGCCTTGGGCAGTTTGGGGAAGCCTATGGAGAGAGAGAGAGAGAGAGAGAGAGAGAGAGAGAGAGAGAGAGAGAGAGAGAGAGAGAGAGAGAGAGAGAGAGAAAAGAAGAAGAAGAAGAAGAAGAAGAAGAAGAAGAAGAAGAAGAAGAAGAAGAAGAAGAAGAAGAAAAAGAAGAAGAAGAAGAAGAGAAAGAGAGACAGATATTGATTGGTTGCCTCCCACAGGTACCACAACTAGGAATTGAACCCGAAACCTGGCTGTGTCCTGCCTAGGAATGGAACCGGCAACCTTTTGGTGCCTGGGACTACACTCAACCAACTGAGCCACACTGCCAGGGCCAGAGTGATGTTTTTAAATGCATACAATAAAATGTGTAGCATAGCAAAGGAAATCAATTACATTGAAATACAGTTACCAAGATATTAAAAATATAAGTTTTTACTATAGTAAGTTATGTTTATCTTTATACTGTTCTAAATAATAAGATCTAGCGGAAGGTCCAGTGACTACTATACTTCCATAGTGATGAGCATACATGATATCTCCAGAGATCTGCCACAAGTGTACGGTGATATGAACATACCACAGGGACACTGTGGTTTGTTGCCTTCATTCCTAATGGAAGGAAATGGTAACTTTCAGTTAGAGGTTAGTGAATAAAGTTGTGATGTATTCCCCATGCAAGTTCATGAATCTCTGAGTTCTGCCCACTGGCCCTTGTGAAGGGATTGCTAAGTGAAGGGGAGCCAGGTGGATGAAATGCTGAGTCTGCACACAGTCCTCACAGTCCTCACCCACCCACTTCCTCAGAGCCTGACTGCAATACAAAAATCTCCTATAATCTGTTAGCAGAGTCACAGAAGCACAGGCTTCTAGAGTGATGCTTTAAAATGCATACAATGAAATGTGTAGCATAGCAAAGGAAGGGCCAGACCCCTTAGGCAGATGCTCCTGTTGGATGACCTGACTCTTTGCTTCTGCTCGCACACCTCTATGGATGGGGAGCTCACTCTCACTCTGGATTGGATAGCTTCAATGTCTCTGAGCTATGACAACATGCAGAGGTGAATCAGACCTCCTAGGCTCTGTCCCCACAGCTAGAGGATAGAGAGAGAGAAGGATCCAACCAGCGCTAAAATGCTTTATTTACTCAATCATTCTCCGAGCTTCCAATAGCTGTCAGGCCAGAGTTGGGTACTGAATATACTGAGACTTACTTTCATAAAGTATTTTCTGGATGTATGCTCAGGCATGCTGCTCTGTACCTGGGGAGACAGACCAAGTGAGGAAACACAGACATCAGTATGTAATTGCAATTTGTGATAATGGCTGTACAGAGATGAGCAGGGAGGACTCACAGAAGAAGTAACTGCAGATGGGGGAGAGGAACAATGAAAGAAAGCCTCTTGGGGAAAGTAACATTTAAGCAAGACTTGGAGGATCTGCTAGCATCTGGTGGGCAAATGGGACGGGAAGACGGGGAAGACGGTTGCAGGCAGAAGGAAGAGCAAATGTGAAGAGGCCTGATGCAGGAGAGCGCTGGGCTACTGTTAGGACTGGCAGGCCGAACGAGGGCCAGATGAGGCTGGATAGAGGGGTAAGGGCAGGTTGTGGGGTCTTCAAGCGCAGGCTAAGGAGTTTGCACATTATCTTAAGAGTCATTGGAAGCCCTTGAGGGGTTTAAGCAGGATCTCTTTGAATGAATAAAGCAAAGTCTCCTGGTGCTCTTAGGCTTGTAGCAAAGACATTAATGAAACAAAATATTATAAGAATGAGCAAAAGAAGCTTTTCTTTTTGTGTTCTCAACACTCTTCTTGAATGTACTATTCTGCTTTCTCTTGCTACAACCAGTGTGGGATGGAGCTGGACTCTGCCACCTGCTGGCAACAACTGGGATGTCAGGCAGGATGAGGTGGGCAGAAAGGTGATGGAGGGAAGTCTAGACCCCCTTGGGCTTTTCTGAAGGGTAAGTGCACAGGATAAGCTACATGGACGGCCTGAGGGAGTCTCATGATTCAGGATGGCGGAACTGGGCTGGGAACAGGAGGAAGGAACTGAGCATGGATGGAGCAGCAGCTCAGAGATGAGGACACAGGATCCAGCCCTATGGGGCTGCTGAGGTCTGAGTCCAGATTTTGGCTCCAAGCCAGACCACTGGGGGGGGGGGGAGGGGAGGAGGCAACCTGTTGCCATGGGGACCCAGGGCTGTGTCCATACAGATGGGGAGATGACCCCCCTCAGTTGTATGAGGACACCCAGAGAGCAGGGACCAGCCTCAGAGCCAGTGTCCACCCACACTCCCCTTTCCGGAACAACTTGTTTTTCTCTAAAGCTTGGGACTTTGACCTGGGAGGTGTGTTTTCCTCCTGTTGGTCACCTGATGTCCTTCCTGCTTATCCCACTCTCCATCCCCCTCCCCCCAAAAGCATGGCCCAGGGAATCCTTGTGCTTCCCCAGGTTCTTTTAGGGAAGTGGGGGTGCTGCTCAGGTAAGGGAGGCAGGACCTGGGACTTGGGGACTGATGGGAGAGGCTGGGCTGCTCTTGTGAGTCACTGGCCAGAGGGGGCTCACAGCAGCGACTTCCCTGTCTATGTCTTCTTGGATTCTCCTTTCTGGGTTTCTGGGACACCCCTTCTTCTGGGGTTTCCTCCTCCTGCTCCATCCTGACTCCTCTTTCATAAAAGACCCTTATGTGTCCTGGCTTCTCACTGCTTCCCTCCTTACTCCTGCATCTCTCTCTCTTTCTCTTTCTCGCTCTATCTCCCTGTCTCTGTCTCTGTCTGTCTCTGTTTCTCTCTCTGCCTCTCTCTCTCTCTGTCTCTCTCTGTCTCTCTCTCTCTCTCTCTCTCTGTCTCTCTCTCTCTCTCTCTCTCACACACACACACACACACACACACACACACACACACGGCCTGGGAGACTGGCACTCTCATGTCTCAGTTACCCATGCTGTACCACAGATGGCTCCTGGATCTAGCTCTCTCTCTATTCCTGGGATCTGACTGCCTTCTGGACCTTTCCCTCTGGAGGGCCAACAGGCACCACAAGCACAATACTTCCAAGCCTGTAGCTCATCATTCCTCCTCACATCCCTAAGCTTGCTCTGCCTTGTCCTGGATACCACCTTTCACCAGCCACCCAAACCAGAAACCAGGAGTCACTGTCAGCTCCTCCCTGTTTCCCACCCACTCTCAGCTAGTAACCATGTTCTAGCAGCCACGGCCCCTCATAAAAGAGGGCTCAGATCTATTCCTACTGCCATTCCCCGGTGCAAGCCACAGCCTAGTTGTGTGGCTCTGTACAGCCTCTCCTGTTCTCCCTTTCTCCAATCTTTGCATTCCCCTTTCATTCTCCACTCTCTGTCCAGAGGTGTTTTCAAATGCAAACCTGACCGGACTCCCCTGCTTAAAACCCTTGAAGAAGGCATTGTGGATGTTTGTAAAATGCAACCCCATTCCTTGCATTCCAGTCAGTGAACCTGTGGCTGTTCATTAACATGCATGGTGCCAACTCTAGACAAACTTTGTGCCAAAAGATTCTGAGGACATCAAGCTGGAATACGGAGGCAGAACAGAATATCCATGTCTGGAGGGGCCACTGGACTATAAGCCAAGCCTCCCTGGATCACCTTGAGACACCCCATCTTTGGATGGAAATGGGCCCACTGCAGTGCCATGTGCACACCCACACTCATGCACATAGGGGAAGCAGGGACGAGGCGTAAAGTCTGAGTTTTAGCCCTAAAAGACCTGTCCTGCAGGAGAAAGGGCTGCCCAGAAGATCCTGTGGGCAGCAGTCTGGTGGCTTCTGGTGGCTTCTGGCCAGGGAAGCTGTGGAGGGGTTTCTAGCTTATGCTCTGGCTTCTGGGGACACCCCTCTCCCCCAACTTCTGAGACTTTGCCCCTGTCTGCTGGCTCCTTTCTTGGTGTCTATGGAACTGGACTCTCAGCATCCCTGGCTTCCTGTACTCCCAGGACTTGGGGGGCAAGGAGACCCTGTGTAACCTTGGCCCCAGGCCTCAACAGGCACTTGAGTCATTCTCAGTTCCTGAGCTGGGGACCAATGAAATCCATATATTTTGAGGGCTGAGGCCCAGGGGTTCAAAGCCCCAGCCAGATTGGATCTTGACACCTGAGGGTGTCCTTCCTTTGCCCTCCACAGCCCAGCTGTGATCCCCCACTTGTCTCCCTGTGATGGGTGGAAGTGGGCCAGAGGTATGTGGAGAGACTTCTGATCAAGCCCAGATCTTGTTCCAGGGAAGCTCCACCCAGATCCCAGGAACCGCATCTGGGGCCAAGAGGAAGAGCTGAACTGAGCCAGGTCAGCGGGGCTGGGTAGAGAAGGCTGGGGCCTGGGAACCTTAGCCCCCTTAGCCCATGGGTGAGGGTGGATTTAGAGAGCTACTGTGCAGCGCCGGGCAGAGAGGGACAGAAGCCAGGACTGTGAATCAGGACTGTGTCCCAGGACGGGGTCTTAGCTGAGTAGGGACAGGTTAGAGGAGAAGAGGAAATAGGCCAGGCTCTGCGGGAGGGGTAGCTTTGACATTTCCCTGGCCTCTGGGGTTTACCTCACTCTCCCCCTGCCAACCAGCAAATTTCTTAATCCTCCTGTCTGCCTTCTGAGAAGCCCCACCCAATGGGCTCATTCAGGGCAGAAGCAATAATGTGTCACTCTTCCCAGAGCCCAGCCTCCCTGTCAGGAAGGGGGAGCTGATGTAAAAACTCTGGGGAGACCTTGGGTTTGGAGGTGAGGTCCCGACTCTCCCCACATCCCCCTGGTCCGTGGCTCTCCCCACATCCCCCTGGTCCGTAGACCCACTTCCTTAGCCAGACTCTGAAAGGTGACCTCACATGCCAGCTCCAGTGGGCTGGGCACCCGCCAGGGAGGCCAGGCCTGGCAGCTCATTACCATGGGAGGGAGGGCAGTTGCTCTGCACTTTCCTCCTCCTCCCACTTTGCCTTCTTCCTTACCAGCTCCAGGGCCAGACTTCGGGGCTACGCTCTGGCTGATCTCAGCACACACCACAGACCTCACAGATCCCAGCAGCCCACGGGAGTCCCGGCAGCCATGTCAGCCCTCGGCCTGCTCATTCTGGGCCTGCTCTCCACAGTGCCACCCTCCAGCTGTCAACAAGGTGAGCATAGGACTGGCCCTCCGGGGTCTGTGGTGAAGAGGGCTGGGCTGGGTGCTGGTACCCAGGTGTGGATGGGGGGTATCTTCTGGCCTCTGTCACATCCTTGACACCTGCAACTCGGATAGGGGAGCAGAGACTGGAGTCGTGGAGGAACCTACAAAGGCCAAGACATTGGAGCCAGATTTCTGTCTGACTCTCTTTTCCTTGAGTGAGAATTGCAGACAACAGGGGAAATGTTGGGGTCTAGGATTGGGGAGAGGCGTTGAGACGCAAGCTCTAGAAGCAAGAAAGTCCCTAGAGATAGCTGGGTCCTGAGAGCAGGGTTTGGGCTGAGCCACTTGTGCCAGGGGAGGGGCCGAGCTGTCACTTGTGCCCATGGCTTTGGCATAAGTGGGCTTTTTAGTTTCCTGGGCTTTGGTAGGGGGCAGTGCTCCAGTGTGGCCCCCACCACGTACCTGAGTTCTTTGTCCAGCTCTGCCGCTGTCTTGCTGTGTGGCCTTGAGCAAATCACTACCCCTCTCTGAGACTCAGCTTTCTCATGAATTATATGAGGACAATAAAGCCTCCCTGCCTACCTACTTACTGTGGCTGCCGTGTCAGGGGCATGGAAGAGCTTGGCACCAGTGCGGTACCACACCCCAAGATCTGGTGTCTGCCCTGCTCTGTGAGGCTACACCTGCAGCCTAAGTCTGGACTCTTCCCTCCTACCCCAGGCTCTGCCCCTTGCTCTGCATCTCACCCAGAGCCACAAGGGAGTTGGCTGCCTTGTTCAGAGGAAGCAAGGAGAGGACCCCCTGGGCTTGAGCCCTAACTCCCAAACCTTGAGCAAACACTAACCTGAGGAAACTATGTGTCTAAACCATTGCTTCTTGGGGAAAACAATGAGTGCAAAACATTGCTTTTTTGGCAAGTATGGAACTCAGGGTAACCACACTGTGAATCTTCTGCTACCCAAGGAGAGAAGCAAGATCTGACGTGGCCATCGACCAGAGAGTTCCAAAACCCCGCCTCCTCAATACCTGCCGGCTCAGAGGGAGCTGAGAAGAGGCAGGGCCTTCACTCCTGCAAGAGGCTGTAGGATAGACTCAAGGAAGGACTTTCGAGTGAGAGTGAGTCAGAGTGAGATTTTTGATGCCCAGCCTGGCACCTCAAAATAGAGGATGGCACTAGGATGCTGGTGTTTGGGCTGGAGGCAGGAACACTCTGAAGCCACCTGCTAGCTTCTGTCCACTCCTGAGACCTCTACCTCCTGCTGCACGCATGTCCTCTGTGGGGCCACACTCCTCAGGCTCATGGAGCTCAGTGATGCCTGGGCAGTTAAGAGCCCTTTGGGGCTGCCAGTGGCTGAGAACAGAGACTTCTGAGAAACCTTGAGGGTTAGAAGTGGCGTCAAGGGTTAAACATAACCCTTAAGGGTCAAAAGGCAGACAGGTGCATGAATGAGTCCTCACCCCCTGAGCACTTGGCTGGAGGAGCTGAAAGCGGTCAGGTTTTTTTTTGTTGTTGTTTTAAATATATTTTATTGATTTTTCACAGAGAGGAAGAGAGAGGGATAGAGAGTTAGAAACATCGATGAGAGCAAAACATCGATCAGCTGCCTCTTACACACCCCCTACTGGGGATGTGCCCTCAACCAAGGTACATGCCCTTGCCCGGAATCGAACCTGGGACCTTTCAGTCCGCAGGCCGATGCTCTATCCACTGAGCCAAACCTGTTTCGGCAGGGGTCAGGTTTTGAAACTTCCTTCCTGGCCCCCAAGACCCAGAGGAGAGCCCCTCTGTCTCGGGTTTTGTTCCACCTCTCTCTCCGGGCACCTGGGCACCCATAGCTGAGCAGCAAACCTGTCTCTCATTCCCTTGCCCCACCCAGCACTAGGAACACTCCTGCCACAGAACAGGATCTTCCAGATGCCAGCCCGGTCTGTCAGCACTGGGCTCCCCAGCCTGCTGGGAGCCAGGGAGGAGGGTTGCCACCCATGGCTGTCAGGCCTAGGCTGGCTGTGCAGGGGGCTGCCCTTTGGTCCCTGTGGCCCAGACACTCCCTATGGGCCCTGCAGGTGACCCATGATGAGGGGGCTCTGGGCCGCCTGGATCTCAGACACAGTATTATGAGGCCTGTTCCCTCCTCAGCACCTCATTCCTCCTTTGAACCCATGTCTTCCTTCCTCCAAACCTCCATTCCTTTCTTCAGCTCAGTGGAGTGTCAGATGGGTCCTCTTTCCCACCCCTGCCACCCAGAATGTCTCCTCTGGCCCTGGCAGCTGGCTGATGACCTCTAGCACAGGCCCCAGCCCTTGGGGTGGAAGGCCCTCCCCCTGCTCTGTTCTCACAGCCCCACTGTGGCCAGATCACTGGAGCACCCCATCCCCCTCCTCCAGGCCTGGGGAACCTGCAGCCCTGGATGCAGGGCTTGATCGCCATGGCTGTGTTCCTGGTCCTCGTTGCAATTGCCTTTGCTGTCAACCATTTTTGGTGCCAAGAAGAGCCGTGAGTGCTTCCTGGGGACCCCGAGGGCTGGGCTACCATGGGCAGGGTGGCCCGAGGACCATGGCTACTGTTCCAGCAGAAACCCTGGGTCCATTCACAGTGTGAAAGGGACACTGAGGCCCGAAGTCTTGGGCTACAGCACCAGCTCACTGGCTCCCAGACCTATCTGTGAGGCCCCAGTGCTGTGTGTTCACTCACTGGGAGGGCGGGGAAATGGCTCCTCTTCTCCAAGTCTCATCGATTCTATCTGTATAGTTGGGACAGCTGCCAGGCCCATGATGGGGGCTGTGAAACCGATGGAAAGGAAGGCTCTGTCCTTCCTGGGGGTCAGCTGCTGTGCCACACGCGGGGGTATTGAGGGGCAGTGAGATAGACACCCCCTGTGCTCACAGGCTCCCCACTGGCAGGAGAGGCAGATCTGAAAGCAGCTGGCAGAGGTACAAGTACTGCCGCTAAGGGGAGAGCAGAGTGCGGCCCAGGCCTGACCCGTCTGGGGAGCAGGGGTGGTCCAAGAAGGCCTCCACTGCACCTCTACCCCAAAGCCAGTCTCAGGATAGGGTGGCCTGGGATGGAGACTGGAGTCAATGAAGAGTGCCCGGGGGTCTTGAGTTAGAGGCAGGGCACCAGAGGTAGAAGGGCTTGGCTGAAATCCACCCTCTGGACATTTGCCCCCTGGTGGTCAGTGCACTCCCACAGGGGGAGTACTGCTTAGCCAGAAGCCGGGCTCATGGTTGGTGAGTGCAGAGGTCGTGGCGGGAGCATCTCCCACCTCCGTGGTGGTGCTAAGGATGTCCGACTGCTGGCTTAGGGGAGTGGGCTTAAGCTAGCAGTTGGTCGGCCCCAAGGGCTCCCAGACTGTGAGAGGGCACAGGGTGGGCTGAGGGATCCCAGTGCATGAATTTTGTGCACCAGGCCTCTAGTCTTTAATAAGGGGCTAGGAGCTTTGCCCTTTCTCAACTGACCCCAGCTCTGTCTTCAGTGGCTGGTAACCATGACCATGGTGCTCCTGCTGCCTGGGAAAGCCGTGTGGACATCTCAAGCAGACCCTGAGTCCTGTGGGGTCCGCTCTGGGGCTGAGCTGAGCCATAGAGCAAGGGGGCGGGGTGGGGGGGCTGACAGCCTTGGGTTGGGACCTGAGGCTCCCACCGTGGAGCAGGCAGAAAGGTGTGAGGGTCCATGGAGTGGGGCCAGAATCAGGTGTTGCCAGGGACCTCGCAGGAGAGGGCAGCAGCCTCTGCCCTCGGACTTGTGAGAACCAGAGCCCAGACAAGGCCTTACTGGACATGAAGGGAAGGGGGTACAAGAAGGGAGGGGATCCAGAGAGCTCTACTGATGAATCCTGTCCCCAGGGAGCCTGTGAACATGGTTGTGACTGTTGGCAAAAAGGAAGATGGGATCCTGGCAGGAACAGAAGGAAGGTACTCCTCCATGGCAGCCAGCTTCAGGTGAGGTACTCCAGGAGCTGGGCCATCAGGACCAGGTGCTTCTGCCAGAGCCTGAGGGGAGGATGGGACTCCTGTGGGGAAGGGCTCAGTGAGGAGAGAGGGCGCAGCGAGGGAACTGGTCAGTGATGGGGTCTGATGAGAAATGCAGGTACGTGGGGACAGGACCCAGGTCGGGGATAGGGACTTGGTGGGGAAAGGGGCTCCGTAAGTGGATTGGGGCTCAGGAAGGATGGAGTGGGGAAAAGGGGCTCAACGAGGGAAAGGGACTCTAAAGAAAGGAGTGGGGGGACTCCGTGTGGGAAGAGAGCTCAGTGGGGAGATGGCCTCATTAGGGGGCTCAGTGGTGCCTGTGTGGAGGGGCTCAGTGGAGGGGGTTCAGGAAGGTGGTAATGAGAGACCTTCGGTATCAGGTGCACAAGACCAGATGTGGTCAAGGGAACCCCTTCTGGGACTCAAAAGTCTACTCTGAAAGATACTGTTCTCACAAGTGCAGGATGGGGCAGGGAGAAGGCGATGGGAGGGAAGGTGTAATGATCCCTGTTCCCCTCATTCAGGTCCCATGAGCATGAGAATGCCTATGCGAATGTCTCCGAGGAGGAGGACAAGGTCCGAAGCACCCCTATGTGACCCCACTTGCCGGTGGCCCCCAGCGCTGATCCTGGGCGCCTATAATCAATGCCATGCCTCTGAGCAGGAATCGACAGTAACAGGCCGACTTTTCCAACCACACCCACCCCCGCCCTCTCTTGAATCATCCTGGCCAACTTCAGAATGCAGACTGTGCCTGGGTTGGGGCTCCACTGTGACTCTGAGGTCTCCTGGTGGTGGTGGTGGTGGTGGTGGGGTGTTTCCCACTCAATTCAATTCAGAAGACCCTTCTGAAGAAGACAGTCAGCTCAGCACCTCCCATCCTGCCTACATTTCCTCCCCTCGCTGTGGAAATGGCCTTGTTTCTGTGAATAAAGACTTTTTGTACTTCTGAGGCTCCAGGGATCACAAACAGTCCCCCAGGCAGCCTCTACCTGGCGTTCTGCGTCATGACAATCAGCATCAAAGCTGCTCTCCAGGTGGCTTGGGAGGGTTACCCAGGAAGCCCTCTCTGGGAGGCCCCATGGGGCCAGGGAGCTCACCACTCCACCCTTATTCCAGGCAGCAGCTGGCCTCCATGCTGCCTGGCATTGTGGTGGATTCACATATCTCTCACCCATTCAGCTCCACCCCCTCCACAAGCCTCTCTGGGTGGGCTTCCTGTATGGGAAGCACCAGGGAAGAGTCTTGGACTAGGGACTTTGGAAGCCCAGATTTGAGTGTCGGCTGCTCCACCAACTCGGTGCTGTGTGACTTTGGGAGAGTCACCGCCCTCTCTGAACTCTGCTTCCCCTCTGGGGCTGGTTTGGCCAGTCTCACCACAGAACCACTCCTGGGGTGGGGATGAGTGGGTGGAGTCAGACTCCTGGTGAGAGTGAAGCAGGAAGGAGAGAGGAGGCTGGGCTTAGCTTAGCCGGTTTAGGGCTTAGCCGCTGGCTGACCTTGGAGGCCCCCCACTTTTGTCTGAAACAGCCTCTGTCTCTCTCTGTCTGGGGTGACAACCTGAGTCAGACTTACCTGGGGGGCACCCCCCAGATGCAGAGGAGTGGGGCTGCAAGGTAGGAGGCAAACCACTTGCCCCCAAGTATAGCCATTCCTCTGCTGTTCTAAGGCTTCACTCAAATGCCCTGGGAGACCCATCTGAAACCCGGATGGTCCCTTCTCTCCTCACTGGGGTTTGCAGCCTGCAGCCATGGGGACAACCTGACAGAAGGACAGCGGGGTCTCTGCCCCAGGTTTACCCTTTCTCTGCTGGGTGGAAGTGGGCAAATCTCCTCTCCTCTCTGAGCTTTGGCGCAGTGAATTGTGGCAGTAGCTCTGGTGATCCCACCTCTAGGTTTTTGATGATTAAGGTGATTTTCAAGTTCACTTCCCTCATGCTCAGAGTATCATGAGCAGAAATACTGCTTGTGAAAACTTCAAGCAGCCACCACCCGGGCGGAGGCCTTCTCACCCACCTCTGCTAGTTTCAACTCTGCATATTCCTTTTTTTCTTGCCCCAAACAAGGTTCGTCTTCCTCTAGGAAGCCTTCCTGGATTAGACCAGAGGGCAGAGCCCAGGGACTGAAGGAGAGAGGGAGGTTCCTAGCGGGCAGAATACCTCTTCTTCCTCTCCAGCCTCAGGTCTGGACCTTTGGCTGTCTGGATCGGATTCTCCTTGGGTGAAGCTACATTCCCTGCCACTGCTGCCCCCAAGGTGTCCCGAGGGTGGGGTGGGTTTGAGTCTGGTCCCCCCCCAGGCCTGCTCGGCCCAAAGGCAGAGCCACTACCCCTGTGTCTCCTGCAGCAAGTGAAGCCTGCGCCCCTCACCTGTTGGGTTTGACCAGGTGGGAAGGGCTCGCCGGGTCCTGCGAGCCTCCTCAGCTCCCCATGCCCGCAGGACCAGGGTGGTGGGAACTTTGGGAGGTCCTTGCAGGTGCTGGGCTGGCACTGACCTTTCTAACGCCCCCCCTCCCTCCTTGTTCCTGCCCTGACAGGGGCAGGGGCAACGGGCTGTCGGCCCCGGAACTGCTGGAGCCCCCAATCGTTATCGCTAGTTCCCACCTGCCCGACGGGCCAGAGGAGGGAGGGAACCGAGGCTGGGCTCGGGCCAGGGCGGCGCTTAATGACCCTCCGGGGGCCTAATCTCAGACAGGCAGCCGCTGAGCGGCTCAGGCTGGCTCCTGGAGGAGGCTGATAACGTACCAGCTGGGCCCCCCACCATCTATCCGGCGGCACAGGCCGTCCCCAGGGGTCGGCGCTCACGGGACTGGGGAGGGAGCCCGTGGGCTGGGACGGAGGGGAGGTGCGCTCTGCTCTCCTGCCCTGGGGGGTGGGTAGGTGGGGTATTCCAAGCTCCGGGAGTGACAGATGAGGGGGGGGGGGGCGAGCCCGCGGAGCGGTGGGGTGGGCACGCAGGAAACCCCCAAAGGCCGGTGCTCCTTTCCGCCTTCCCGCTTCCTTCCCACTCTTTTCTCCTCAGTTAGGACTTCTCCACCCGGATCAGCTCTCTCAGCCTTTATCGACCTCCAATCTCTATCACTGTTTCAGTCTCTTCCTGGGTGCGCCTCTTGGCCTTTGTTCTTATCTTTATCTCCTCGCCTCTGTCCCTAGCTCCCTCCACCTGAGCTCAGCGCTCACCGTCCTGTCTCCCATTCATCCTTTCTCTATTTCCAGCTGGTTCTCCACATTGCTCCCCCCCCCCCCCCTGCATAGGTCCAAGCTGCCCTGATGTGACCCGTGGGGGCTTGGGGGGGGGGAGTTCCCTCATTGGAGTCTCCCTTCTTTGTGCCGCATCATTTCCGCCCCCCCCCTCCACCCCCCCACCCCTCCAGGTACTCGCCAGGCAGAATGCTCAAATGGCCCACACCCTGTCTCCAGGATCATCAGGCTCTCTCTGATTCTCGCTCCTACTCCTTCCTGCAATAGGACTTGCACCTTTCTTTTTCTTCCCCTACCTAACACGTGTGACTTTCACTGGGTGACATAGCAGATTACACCCACATTCAGGCACTGAAGGCTCCACCCAGGGACTGCAGTTCTAAGGCAGATTGCAGCAAGCTTACTTCAATTAGACTCCAAGGGGAACTTTCATCCTGGAGTTCTATCTTGAGTGTCACATGTTACATACAGGCCAGAGTGCCAGGCCATCGAGATGATTTTCAAGATTTCTTCACTCATGCTCAGGGTACAGTGAGCAGAAGTACTACTTGCTTATTGTGCTTCCAGGAGCCATCAGATCTGGACTAGTGCTGGGCAGTATCCTCCGGCCCAGGGTAGAGGTGAAGTGTGGGGTGCAGAGTGTCACTGGGAGTGGATGTGACCCAAGTCACACACACTCGGCCCTGTCCCCTTAGACCCACCTCACTGGTAAGTCAGATGGCTGGAGCTATCAGATCTGACCGGGAGCCTGGACCTCCCCCTCCCAACCCCCCTTCTTCCAGTTTTCAGTCCTTGGAAGTACACATGGTGGCCAAGTCTCTGAGCTTGAGAGTCTTGCAGACTTGGGTTCAGATTCCAGCTGTGGTCCTCACTGCTTGTGGGACAGTTCAGATGCTCCACTAACTTGCCAGCAAAACTGGTTCTGTCAGTCTTCCCTGCAGGGCTGCTGAGGGGGGCAGGAAGGAGATAATGCACGTTACTGTGACACCCAGGACTTGCCAGAAGACCATCTAGGCCCAGCTTAGATGTCCCTTCCTCTGGGAAGTTCCTCCCACCACCCCTGAGCTAGGTGCTTCCTCTGGGTTCCCCCTGCCTCCCCCCAACTTGCTGTCTGTTTGCTTGTCTGTGTCCAACTCAAGCCTGATTGCTCTTCAAGGGCAAGAATGGGTTCACTTACCTCTGTGTGTCACCAGCACCCAGGACAGGGTTGAACTCATGGGAAGGAAAGCCCTAGGCTTGGTGAAGAGACTGAAAGAAAGGAAGGAACTAAAGCTCAGCTATCTGTCCATATCTCCATATCTCTCAATCCCACCCAGGTGCATACACACATGGGCACACCCACACACGTGTTCTCTCTCTCTCTCTCTCTCTCTCTCTCTCTCTCTCTCTCTCTCTCTCTCTCTCTCTCTCTCTCATTGAGGGTCCTGGGATCAGTGACAAGCTCTTCTGAACATCATTGTTCCTCTGGACTTCAGATTTTTGCTTGTTTGTTTTATTTTCAGATTTTTGTTTTACTTTGTGTGTGTGTCGGGGGATGCTTTCTGTTGGTCTGCCTGTAACCTCTGCTGCCATCTGGTGGCTGCACACTTCACAGGAAGAGCTGATTTCAGTGAAGCCTTTGAACTTGAGCTTCAGGCGGGGCTCTTCCCCTTAGGCAGTAAGACCAGAGACCCTCCCATGGCTTGTCCCTAGGAACCCCTTCAGGTTGTGCCAGCTCCTTTCTCCGTCTTCCCATGGACTTCAAGGGCAGCTAGGCCGCCAGCGCTCCTCCTTGTGACCCTTTCTCTCAGAAATTATCTGGGTGCCCAGTGGTTTCTGCCCTGGGGCATTATTTCAGAGGATACCATGTTTGCTGTAAACCTTAGCCCCCTGGCGAGGCAGGAGAGAGAGAGTTGTGTCAAGGGGGATGAGTCCCAATATGGTCCCAAGCAAAGTGGAAGATGATGGAGCTGGGACACTGCTCCAGGTTGGAGTGCCATTTTTCTGGTTCTCACAAAGGCCCAATATAGGCTAGTGAATATCACTGAGAAAGGCAGGAGCCAGAGGACAAGCAGGAATGTGTGTGGGTGACTGCATTTATGGACACATGGCATTAGGAGCCTGTGTGGCATCTACAGGCAACGGAGGAGGACTATTGGGGTCTCAGTTCAGGTCTGAAGCTCAGTTGAACAGTTAGTAATTGAGCCAGGGATTTTGCCCTCAAGTGGAGGTTTAGAGTCCAGGTTTGGGTCAGGCAGCCTGATTCAGCCGCCCTGACACTTAGTATCTGTGACCTTGGATAAGTCAACTCCACCCCGGAGCTCTGGCTTACTCATCTGTAAATTGGGGCAGTAAATGGGGGGTATCTAATAAGAGATGTTGTGATGGTTCAAAGAAACTGCACATAAAATACGGTACATAGAATAGTGCATTAGCAGGGTGGCTCAGTTGGTTGGAGCATCATCCTGTACACCAAAAGTTTGTGGGTTTGATTCCCAGTCAGAGCACATACCTAAGGTGCAGGTTTGTTCCCTGGTTGGAGCACATATAGGAAGCAACAATCTCTCTCTCTCTCAAAAGCAAAAACAAAAAAACAACAAAAACACATACAATAAAATATGTCCGTGGGTGAGGATTAAAAGAATAGTTCCTAGCACAGTTAGTGCACAATAAATATTAGCAATTGACTTTTATTTTTATTATTATTACATGGATGCAAGACCACAGTGTGTAAGAGCTAGCAAAATCCTTAAGCCCAGCCCATTTTGCACTATGGAACCTGAAGACTTGGATGGGATAGCACTTGCCCAAGTCATGTGGCAAATCAGGTGAGAGGTGGGCTAGAGGCTCTGCATGGCTGGAGGGTACAGAATATACTGGGCCTAGGTGCTCTCTTGGACCTCTGGGGCACCACCACAATGAGGCTGGTTGCACAAGTTCGTTCTGCACTGCTGAGGCTGGTACAGTTCTGTACATGGACTTTGCAAATGAATAACTGGCCTGTAAACCAGTTCCAGCTGTAAACTTGGGGGTGTGGGATGAGGGTGGTGAGGACAGGTACTGGAGAAGTGGGGAAAGGGTCAGGGAGGAGAAGGAACTCCAGTGGGCAGAGAAAAAAAGTAAGAGAGGAGTGGGGAGAAGCTGATGGAAGAATCTTCCATGCCCTACGAGCTAATGTCCTGAAACAAGGGACTTCCCCACACCCAAGCACAGTGATGTGATGAGAGAGAGAGAGAGAGAGAGAGAGAGAGAGAGAGAGAGAGAGAGAGAGAGAGAGAGAGAATGGGAGCTGAAAAAGAAAACAGAATGCTTACTATTGCAGCCTTACAGTCCACTTGGAAAGCTGCATCTGGGATATCTGGGTTAGTGGAGAGAGGTCCTTCCAGTGTCTAAGAGAAGTGGTTGGCATTTGCTGTTTTTGCCTCCATTCTTACCACTCACTTCTTCATGTCTTTCATGCCCAACCCTCTGCAGAGACTGCTCTCACCGCAGGCACTATAGTCCTATCTTCTTGTTACAAGATACAATGACTTATTTGATCCTCGGCTCTCAACATAATAGGATAGAAGCCATTTTTCCTGAGGAGCTGTGCCTGACCACCTGCCCTCAGCCCCCAAGCACCCATGTTGGTCATGGCACTGCTCTCTGGACAACACTGTGAACTCTGGATTCAGTGAGACACAGACAGCATCTGCCCTGTGTGCCCAGCACAAGCTGGAAATACAGGAGGTCCCCAGTCAATAGTACTTGTTCAAAGAATGACATGGGGACCTTATCCACTCCATCATTTATAGTACTTCCTTTGAAGTATCAACTTCCAAATTAGCATCTTCAGCCCCATTGCTTCCAGGATACTTGTTGCCTTGTCGTCAAATACCTCAGGTCCAAAATAGAATTCCTGGTCTTTCACCAACCTAAGCCCTTGTTCCTATTAGTGGTATCTGCATCCATTCACCCAGGCCAGGGATAGATTCACACTGAATGCCACTCCCTTACCCCTTCTCCCAGCTCCCTTGCTTCTGGTCTCCATCTTGCCTGGGTTGTTTTGTTTTCACTCTTGTTGAATATTCACTCCCACCCCACCCCATACTGCCATTAGAGACCTTTCCCAAACACAGCCAACCAGGATCAGCCCTTCACACCTCCAAGTCAGTGCAGCTTAGTGGCTGTGGACATGGGCTTGAAACCAGACTGTCCTGGGCAAATTGCACCCTGCCAATTTTTGAATATGAAAACAAAGGGTGAAATTATGGCTATCATCCATATAGGTCTGTGGTGACGAGTAAATGACTTAAATATGTATAGAAAACATTTAGTAAGTGTTCAGTAAGGGTTAATAATAGCCATCATAATTTTCCTTTCAGCTTTGCCTGCACTATCTAGAGTAGCCACTAGATGGACACACTGGAGGCTTTCTGTGACTCTGCATACTCCAATCTCTCCTCCCAGGATGTTTCACATCTCAGTGTTCACATTCAGGGCTCATTTTTTCTTTTTCCTCCCCCAGGATGATTCTCTGACACCTCTTTCCCTACCACACTCACTGAGTGGACTCTATGTCTGTGAGCTCCTGGAGGGCAGCACATCCCCAGGCATCTGGCACAGTCCCTGCATAGAACAAGTGCTTGGTGTTTTTGAATGAATTAGTATGCATCAACCAGTTAACCTTCTCTGCATCTCAGTTTTCTTTTTATTAAATGAACATTTAAAAGAGAATCTACTTCATATTTTTGGTGAGAGTCCAATGTAAAGACTTGGCATCCTGTAGACCCAGCGCCACCATGCACAGACACCTGTCTGCCAACCACAGCCCATTACCATTGCCCACCAGCTATTGCCTACCTTAGGCTCACTCCTGTCACCTGGCCCAGCTGAGAATATTAAAAATGTTTACTTATTCCCCAAAGTCCTTCTTTACCAAGTAAGGTCTGGAATTAGTCTGCAAGTCGGCCAGCTGTGCTGGGTGGTCTACAGATCAGCTGAGCCCAAAGGGCTACCATTTTCCTGTAAAGCACAACCTCAGCCTCTTGTCTCTGAAGCCCCACCATCCTCCTGAATGACTGACCCTCCTTTTCTCCATCCACCTCAGTTCCTAATGTCCCAGTTCAGTCGGGGGTTGGGTTGAAGGGCTGATTCCTGCCACTCCCCATGGATCTCTGTATTCTGACACTGCCTCTATCTGAATGGCCTGAGACCTTTCCATTAAATCTCCGAAGTAATGACTCTTCCTTAGGACAGACTTCCAGGAGTGTAATGTCTCCATCAAAGAATATAAGTCTTTCTGAGGGTCTTGTAATGTACATTCTCACTATTGGTTTCCCTAAGAGTTGAATACTTTCATATTCACTCTGTTACACCACAGTGTAAGTAGTGAGGGGGGCAGTGGATCCCAGTTTGCTTTGAGGCCAAACAGTTTCTAAAAGTTTGCTTACAAAAAGTACGGTTCTATTTTTATTTTTATTTTTGCCAAAAATTTGTTCCTATTCTTTATTCCCCATCCCCCTCCTTATTGCTTGCAATATCTTGAATAGCAACCAGGTGGCAGAGCTTACACAGTCCCTGGGAAGATCAATGCTGGAAAAGGCAACCTGCCTTTTCCTATGCAGAGAGGGGGTCCAGGTTGGGGGTCTGAGTGGAGTGGCCATTGATGGGATCCCTGGGAAAGAGTGGGGGTGGCTTTAGTAGAGAGAGAGCACTGGCTGGAAGTTAGTTTTTGGAATTCTAAAACCGGCTCTGCCTTGCATCACATTTAGCTTCCATTTACTTCTTGAAGACTTCCTGTATGCTACATATTATCCAACCACCACAGAGGAAGCATCCATCACCAAGGTTTGAGTCTTAGGCAACCAGTCATTTTATGAGGGCTTCAGGCAATGCAAAGCCTAAGAAAAATCTGTTTGCTCATGGGCCACTGGGCAATATTTATTAAAATGGAAATTCTGATGGCTGATTTGTAAACCAGGTCATTGTGATGCAGGAAAGTATTTTGACCAGGGTGGATGAGTTTGGTCTTGTTAAATTTTGCCTCCAGGAGGGATCTGGAGATGTTGGAAGAGAAGAAGTGGAACAACATGCTCATGGATGAAGTAGCACCTGGTGAATGAGTTTACTCTTTGTCTTTTAGTCACCGACCTGTCCACTTGGGCACTACCCTGGTGATTGAGGATACACTTCATAATGGTGTCCAGAGCCATTAGGAAAGGTGCTCGAAGAATTTCAGTTGCACCATGAGTGGAAAAAAAATATTTGGGGGCATTTGATTCAATGACAACATAAACACAAAATTGTTGGACTCTTAATTTTCCCCAAAGGATTTAATTATTTGATGAACATATTTTTCATGTCCAGAGGAGGAGGATAAATTTGATCTGCCCTGGAAGCCCAGAGAAGTCTAACCTGTAATTTCACATTCTTACACTGAAGATTCAATGGAGGGCTCTCATAAACTCGAATCCAGAAATTCTACTTCTAAGATTTATCTTACAAAACATTCAAATAAGTTTACAAAGATATTTGTTAAAAATATTCATAGCAGGATTGAGTGTGGCATAATACACTGAGTGGCCAAATTATTATGATCTCTGAATACATAATAATCTGGCCACTAAGTGTATATCCTATATAACAACAGGCTAATATGCAAATTGTCCCCTCGATCAGGAGTTTGACCAGTAGGCCAGCCAACTGCCCATGTCTCCTCCCCCTGGCCAGACCCCACCCATGCACGAATTCATGCACCGAGCCTCTAATATATATAGTGGCCAGATAATTATGCATTCAGAGATCATAATAATCTGGCCACTCAGTGTAAAGTGTCTTGATAACAACTTCCCCAGTTCAGGTCTTTTTCATAGGTTTTCATTGTCTCCTGGGCATCTGTTCTGTTGGGGCCCGCCAGGTACCTCCCATTCAATATGTACAAAACAGAACTCACCATTAACGCCCTGCTTCCCAGTCCATTTCTCCCTCTTAGACGTCTGGCAGTGACACATGGCCTCACCCCCACCCTTTCAAAGTGCCATCATTTTGCTGCTAGGAGGCCCATGAGAAAAAGTAGGGGTAGCTTCCATGATAATCTTTCAGATTTTAACTTATATGTTACCTTCTTAAAAAGAATTTTCTAGATAAACCAATTCAATATAAGTTCTCCTTGATTACTGTATAGCTGAGCCCACTCATTTCCTCATGGCACTTAATATAATTTGTAACTGTCTGTCATTCATTTTTTACTTCAGAATACCAGCTCCATGAGGGCAAGGACCGTGTCTATTAACCCACTGAATCTCTAATGCTTATCAAAATGTCTGATATGTAGTAAGCACTTAAACATCAAATGAGTGATGAATCTGAAAATCATTAAGAAATTGTCGCTGGTTGTGGTGGCTCAGTAATTGAGCATAGACCTATGAACCAGGAGGTCATAGTTCGATTCCCAGTCAGGCACATGTCCGGTTGCAGGCTCAATCCCCAGTAGGGGGCATGCAGGAAGCAGCCAATCAATGATTCTCTCTCATCACTGATGTTTCTACCTCTCTCTCCCTCCCCCTTCCTCTCTGAAATCATATATATATATATATATATTCCTGTTCAGGCTTCACAAGAGTTGTTAGCACCAGGAAAATATGTAAAGTTATCTTGATAATATTCCAAATGAAGGCTTTGCTGGCTAATACTCAAAGCCCAGAAGCCATGCAGAAAAGTTTATCTATCTTACTTCATGAAAATGTAGAAGTTCTATATGGTAAGTGACAACATAAGTATTGTTTAAAAAGGAAAATGTGAAAAATTACAAAGAACAGTTACAATCAAGGATTATTATCCATAACATACAAAGAACTCACATGAATCAATAAGAAAAAGACAACACCATAGAAAAAGAAACATAGATGACGCACAAATCATAGAGAACAAAACAAAAATAAATACAAATGGCCAATAAGTATGCTTTTAAAACTACAAATAAGTTAAATATCTAATAATAGGAAAATATTTAAATAAATTATGGTACATAATGAGCCAGGATTGGGAATGAGATTTATTTTTATTAAGTGATAAAAAGCAAGAACAATATGGATATGATCCCATACAAATGCACATATGAAATGTATAGGAAAATGTTCAAAAGAATGCACATCAAACTATTCTGTTTGTAGAAAAAGTAGCAGGATTGGCCAGGGCAGGGGGCATTGTGCTATGCAAAATGGATTTTTACTTTTACTCTGCATGATTTTTCTAGTGTTGGAAATCTTTTATAGTGAGAACACATTCACGTGTTACTGTGTCATTCTGAAAACTATTTTATAAAACAACAGAAGATATATGAAAGCCTCTTAGCACACTCCTTGGTATATAGCATTAATTGTAGCCAAAATCAAACAGAAAAGGTAGGAAAATCTCCCCAAATCATTTAGAAACAGATCAAGGTGATACCCTATATCATCTAGGAATGTTTTTGGAAAAAATGCAGCTCCACAGAGATCCCTATTGCACCTACCCATGACCTTCGCACCATACTTTGATTCCTCTACATGTTTTTGAACAATTAATAGTAATTTAATTTTAAATCAAATTTTATAATCATTCTAGCCTTGGGCTCTAAACATTAGGAAATTTTTTTCAAGGACAAGTAAAACCCATTCTTGGGTTTGAGGAGAATCCTGGGTACAAGGATAAGTGGCCTGGTAGGGTCGAGCGTCATCTTGAAGCGAAGCAGAATCATGGCAATGGCCATCTTTAACTCAGTCATGGCAAAGTGCTGCCCGATACAGTTTCTGCAGACACAGAGAGAAAAGCAGAGATATTCAAACAAACGTGTTTCTCCTGACTCTGCAATACGATCCTAGAATAGTAAGTCTGATGTTCCCAATAAAGCAACGTGTTCATTCTAAAAACGCCATACAAACTTTTGTACTTTGAGTTTACATGGTCTCCTGTGAGAATGTGAGCTGGGAGGCCCCAATGCAAAGGTTTTCCTAACCAAGGTGGTACTTGGCTTTGCTCAGAGTTGTTTCTGCTGTGAGGATCTGATAGAAAACATGGTGACTGTCGTTCACAACACTGTATTTTATAATTGTGATGTGCTAAGAAAGTAAGTGACAATTACACAATGGTGTATATTTCACACACACATACAAATACATGAGGTGAAGGATGGGGAGGAATCTTTTCACAGTGAAGATGTATATGAAATCATCATGATGTACACTTTAAAGGTCTTGGAATTTTATATGTTAGGTATACATCCATAAGGCTAAAATAAAAAAACAACACCTTTTTCTATTATTAGAAAAAAATAAATGCAGCCTACTTGCATTGGGGGTGGACTGCATTGAGCCTCTGAGCAACAGCTTGCTCATGAGATAGCTTTCTGAGGTGTGACTACCTAGGATGTGATAGAGAGGGGTGTTGTCCTTTGTGAAACTAACTGGCCCTCTCAGAGGTTCAACAAGGCACCAAGATGTCCTCATGGCCAGGTGAGAAGATGGAGCTCCATGGAAGAATTTACAGAGCTGAGGGACTAAAGGAAAAATGCTGTCTCCAAGTTAACATTTTTGTATATTTTCAGCAGCTTTAACTTGTCCTCACCTTGGTCCAGCTGAGAATGGTAGGAAGGAGTAGGGGTGTCTCTTTTCAAGATTTTCTGGAGAGAACCTCAAGGGGTCAAAGACCTGAAATGAGAGGTCACCCCCAACACCATTAACACATTCTTAAGCTACTACTTAATAACTTAAGAATCAACCAAAATATACTGTGAACCACATAAATAAATTCAAATGTACTAGTAGTCACGTTTTTAAAGGATGTAATGAAATTTAATCATGGAATTTAACAGAAAATATTACCATTCTAACATCTATCCAATATAAATAATTATTAAGGAAATAGTTAATATTTTTGGGTACATGTTCAAAATCCAGTGTGAATTTTTTCCAGCACATCAATTTTGACCAACCACATTTCAAGGGTTCAATAGCCACATGAGCTAATGGCAACCATGCTGGACAGTGCAACTCTAGACCTATGACCTTGTCTGACTTCCCAAGTGACTAATCTGCTACCCAGACTAAGTAAGGGGAAAGCAGAAATGCTATGCTAGTGGTATGATTTTCACTTTGGAGGTAAGAGAGTACCTACCCACAAGTCAAGTCAAAATGATTGTATGATCATTGTTACTGGGCTATGCAGGCCAACTTTCCATTACATGTAACCAGTCTTTAATCCTAGCAGCTTTTATAAAAGGAAGCATCAAATATGTGTTTAAAGTTTTGAGAACATCGAATCAAGGAACTCAGGTATGCTACACCTTTTCTTTTTGTCTCTCTAGATCCTTTCTCCCCGCTGTTCTGGGCTCTAAAAAGCTGAGCCAAATGTTGTTCTGTTTGGTTTGGTCAAGAAAAGACATTGATAGGAGGCCTGAAGGGTGGGAGGAGAGAGCATTCAGGGTATTTACTTCCTGGGCCCCTACATGCCAGGTTGCCTAAGGTGGGCTACCTGCTCGACTGACAATCACAGCTCCTGTCTGATGGCCTTTTCCAAAAGCTCTCTCTCTCTCCAGGCTCATCACCCTCTCCTGTGACTAACCAGGCCAAGAAGTGGTAAGCCCTTTGGCAGTTATTTGCTCCATTTTGCTTTTCTTAAACCCTAATTCATACCTTTACCAAAAGTTCTTTCATATAACTCTTCTCAAATTGCCCAACTTGAGGGATACTTGATTTTCTTCCAGAATCCTGATTGTGAAATCCAGGAAAAGGGGTCTCTGCTGACCATGGGCACTCTGCAGATATCTAGGTAAGTGCGTGGCAGAGCCTGCTGAGTAAATGGCCACAGCAACTAGAGCAGCCCATGTGACATTGGCCCATTTGCTCATTCAAAGCAAAGATAAAGTAGGAATAAAGGGATAGGACCATTTTCCTTTAGCGGGAAAGTTTTACATTTTTTTTTGGTTTTTATGTTTATTTTTGTTTGCTGTATCGTTTTCCACTTCCATGCAGAGCCAACAGAAAGTGATTTGGATGGCATTGGTTCTCTGAAGTATTTATGCGGAAGATAGTCATACCTTGGGGTTTTCCCAGATGGCAGGGTTGTGGTGAAGACCCCAAATACTGAGAACCACAGTCATTCCTGAAAAAGGGAAGAGATAACAGAATGCAGGAGAAAGAGTAAGCGGTGGGCTACTGCTCTACCACTCTTCAAGTATGACTTTTCTTCTACAAGGACAAGAGATAGTTCCTGGCAGAGCTGTGGGCACTGCAGCTGATGCACGGAGTGAATGTCCTGTGGGAAGATGATGCTTGGTGGCACCTGAGTTTTCAAAGCAATGATCTACTTAACACATGACTCTATCTTAAAGAGCAATTGGTATCACGTCAAAATATGCTTATGCTTTCTGCTGTCTCTGGAAATCACTTATCCATGGGGACATGTTCTAAGAACCCAAGTGAAACTGGGGGTGATACCAAAAACATATTGCAATGAAAATTATGTGAATGCCATCTCTCTTTCAGCTTAACAATAACCCACAACCTTCGGACCAACTTGCCATCTCTCTTTCAAAAATCTTATTGTACTGCACTCACATGTCTTGTGATGATGTGAGATGACAAAATGCCAAACCTATTCCTGAATCTGTGTAAACATCCCTTAGTGGCCGTAAATGGCTGGGTGTCACTGGGTGTCAGTGGACCCTTTGCTGAAGTCTTCATAAGGCTCAATGCTTCTAGCAACACATTGCCATTGAGCAAAACACGATTTCTGTTCATGTCTTCCACCCACAAATTTAATGCCTTTTCTATCTTCACTCAGCATGTATCACACATGGTGGCCATAAGTTTTGCAGTTTGAGCTGCAACAATAAAACTAGCACAAATTTCTTTTCCCTTCTTCACAATTTCACAAATAGAAAATTAGTTTTTATGGTAGGAGTATAGCAAACTCAGCATATAAGAACTTCCACCTTTTCTCTTTACAAAAGCACTTATAGTTGCTCCTTGGAATATCTGAATTGCTGGCATCACTTCTCTTGTGCTTTGGGGCCATTGTTAAGTAAAATAAGGGTTTCAGACCCCAGGTGACACGGAAATGAAAGCATGGATAAACAGGCACTACTGTATATCTATTAATGGACTATAAAGCACAAATTGGGGATAGTTTGAAGACATAAGAACAGAGCTGTAATTCTATAATACAAATCCAATGTCAAGTTTCTGTTGGTGCTGTTCCTATATACAGGGTGGGGAATTTTGACAAATACCTATGTAGTTTGGGATTAAAAAACAAGCCACATAAGAGAGAGGATTTAGGATTATTTGATTACCAAAATTAATTCTTTGCCTGTCAACAATGTCACAGTAACTAACAGGTTGTCAGCTTGTTACTAACGGCAAGAATAAATAGAACAATGAAGCAGATACGCGAAGGATGTCTCATGTGAACCCCCTGCCTCCCACCCACTCTGCTCAGAAACATGTGTTGTTCTGAAGAGCCCTGAGCTCTGGGTATGGGACTGCTGCATGAGCTCTAGCTCTTCTGGCTCCACACTGGAGTCCCCCAGGGTTTTTTTTGGTGACACCAAAAGTATTTGAAAGGGCTTTTAAACTGCAACGCAGTATAGAATTGTTTGCTAAGATCATGTTCCAAAAGAAAAATGAGATAAAATGTTTGAAGGCTCTATGTAAAATAGTAAGTGCTGCTCACTTATTAGGGTGATATTGCGATGACAAAGAAGCTGAAAGCTTTCTTTGGGTCTTCTAGATAAAGATAATGGCGTTCATTTCCCATGAAGTCTCGTCTGGGTCTCAAACTCAGCCAAACAAGGATTACCTTTAAAACAATGTTCCAACAATGGAAGAAAACCTGGTTCGGAATCTTATGACACAGGTTATGGGCATAATTTTGTTGCAAATGGTGATGTGCCTTTGGGAAAGTTGCTGAAATCACATCTGATCAAGAGAATGCCTCCTGTGCCCCACCTTAAGCCCGGTATCTTTAGGATTATCTTTTGACTTCTTCAAGAGTTGAGAAACCTACTGGTCTTTTAATGTGGTCCTTAGGGTCCCACAATATCTAGCTGCTTAAGAAATGAGGGCAAAGACCTGCAGGCAAGGAACGTCCATCTGGGAAGGTAATGGGCTTGCTGAGTTGTCTGGAAACGGATAAGATTGTAGGGTACAATCGAAGAGTCTCCTTGATACACATTGTAGTGTATGTCATCTTGCTCAGATGGTCCCTGTGAATACAAGGGAAGAAGGGAAAGGAACTCAGACTCCACATCCAGTTTGCAAATATTGATTTTTTTTTCCTACTTGATATTTGTTCCTGGTAAATATCATCCTCGTATTAGAGCTATTTTTCCAATTGTTTATGCAACAGCATTTTAAAATGGAACTCCTTCCCAGTGGATGAAGAACCAAACAGATGACAAATATCCCCATTACAAAGTGAGGTGCTAAAGTACTGGAAAGGGATTTGTTAAGTAGATTTCTGAAAACCAGTTTTATAAACCTTAGCTCATTATACAAATCCAGACTGTATAAGGAATGGCTAAGGACTGAAGAAAAGAGGCTTGAGAGTATTGATAGAAAAAAAAAAAAAAAAAAGAATGCTTTCAAGAGAAGTGTTGGAATGCCAAATTTGCCATGGAGAGAATGGAGGAAGGTTCCTTCCATGTTAAGTAAAAGGGGCTTCAAGAGGATTAGTCAGGTGATCTGATGTGTGCTCCCTGAAGTTTGGGAAGCACATGATAGATAGAAAAAGCCATGACTCTGAACAGACAGAGAGAGGCAATGGAAAGCAACAGGGACAAAGCAAGAATGCTCCCATGGGTCCTGTGGGCCATTGATTTGAACTGGTCAGAGGCAGAGCTCTGGAACCAGTGTGGGGGAAATTCTCAGGACAAGAATTCCCTTGCTTCACCCTTGCAAAGTCCCTGTGAGGGAATCTCCAAGAAACCCATAGGGGTAACTATTGAGAATAAAAGGAAGCATTTGAATATCCACCAAGTTCAGAGGGCGAGGTCACAATAGTACCAGCCACTTTCTACTTATCCTCTCTCCTGCCTGGGCCCATTTTCTGGAAGGGTCAGAAACAGCAGCATAGGGGAAGAGCTGGTGAATAAGAGGAAGTTGTCCATAAGCCCCTTACCCACCAGTGGCTTCCAGACCCAAAGAAGTAGAACTGAGCTGGGTAGGAGGTGATGCTCCAAGTGGATAGGAAATTTAAGTTTTTTGTTTTAAAAAAATATATTTTATTGATTTTTTACAGAGAGAAAGAGAGAGGGATAGAGAGTTAGAAACATCGATGAGAGAGAGTCATTGATCAGCTGCCTCTTGCAAACACCCCACTGGCAATGTGCCCGCAACCAAGGTACATGCCCTTGACCGGAATCGAACCCGGGACCTTTCAGTCCGCAGGCCAACGTTCTATCCACTGAGCCAAACTGGTTTTGGCTTATTATTATTATTATTATTATTATTTTAAAATATATTTTATTGACTTTTTACAGAGAGGAAGGGAGAGAGATAGAGAGCTAGAAATGTCGATGAGAGAGAAACATAGACCAGCTGCCTCTTGCACACCCCCCACCGGGGGTGTGCCCGCAACCAATGTACATGGCCTTGACTGGAATCGAACCCGGGACCTTTCAGTCCACAGACCGACACTCTACCACTGAGCCAAACCGGTTTCGGCTATTATTATTATTTTTTATAAAAAGTGAGATCTCTGCTATACCCATTAAATTCAAATACCTTTACAAATGTTCTAGTTGAGCTGACCTTTGTATTTGAAATATGATGATTTCCCTCTAACCATGGGGCTGCATTACCCTTAACATTTCTATTTTTTCTGCCCCTTGACCAGCAAAACAACGATATGTGAAATACCTAGCTAGAATGAAGAGAGTGTTCCTTGCAAACAGCATGTTTAAGGGGAAAATTCATAAGCTGTGCTTTGTTAACAGCAAGATATGCTTAAACTCTAGCAAAATGAAATTTTCCATCTGACTAACTCCTACCCATCCTATAAGAAGTACCTTAAGCATCAGATCTTCCAGAAAGTATCATTGAAACCCCCATGCCAGCTTAGGCACCTATCTTCTAAGTGGTTGCTAACACATATCTCTCAGCCATATCATGCTATTCTGCAATTATCTGTATGGAAGAGGGTGGGGGAGCTCATTGAGGGTAGGACCCATACCAAATCTTGCATGTAGTTTTAGTGCCTCAGTATTTAAAATGCCCTCAGTCCATATTTGCTAAACTCAGCTTCAGTGTGCATCATTTAGTACTATGCTCAAAGTCCAAAGCCAATCCTGAGGAGTAAACAAGGAGACAGGAGAGACTTAAATGACACAGATGTTCATTCAGGTCTCTCAGAAGAGGAGCCCCTCTTGAGCCCTACCACTCAAGCTCTAAATGCAAGTCTACTGATCAAGTCCCCATTTCCAATACACTGGAAACTGGATGAAAGAAATAAATAAGGTATTTCATACACTACTACTTAGAAAAAACAATGAAACATGTAATTTATGGATACATGAAGCTCTTTTTCAAAAGGCAAAGGGATAGCTTTGGGCCTTCTAGAGAAAGAGAAGAATGGTAGCCTCCCTCATCTGTTTTTACATACACATCTTTTGAAGCACTAGTCACCAAGGTGCCAGAAGAAGAAAGAAGAAAGCAAAATCCCAGGAGGAAAACAGGATAAATTGTTTAGGGATGCAGAATCTTACCAGGTGATGGAAGATTCATCCCCCAGGATGCCCCTGATCTCCTCCCGGCATCTCTCCTGATGCTCAGGGTTCTGAGCCAGGCTGTAGAGGAGCCAGGAAAGGCTTCCTGCTACGGTGTCTTGCCCTGCCACCATGAATGTGTTCGTCTCAGCTTGCAGGTCAGTATCTGAGAAGCTGTTGTCATGTTCAGCCTAGAAAGTATAATAGAGGTATGTTTATGCAACTTCAGTTTATAGATGCTTGGAGCACCAATCAAAATAATGGATTTAAAAGAATAAAATTACCATTTCCAACACAAGTTTCAATTTTAAATCAGTTCAACAAATATATACTTCAAGTCACACTTTGCCCAGAACATAAAGGAGGGCCAAAGCTGGAAAAGGACAGTAGGCCTTGCAAAGAGTTCATTCAAGCATCCTGTCAGACTTATCCAGCATCTTATCATCAACATTTTATCAGCTTAACTGTGACCCATTTCCTTGTTTCCCTGAACTAATATGTATTTTTATTATAGTAACCAAATCCTGTCAAATCAGCAAAAAATGTAGTCCAATCTGACTTACTCTAATGACAAAGCTATACAATTCTATCTTTACCACAGATTGTATGGAGCCAACCTATCAATTCAAAAGTATTGTTAAATTTAGTTGATCAATTTTACATTAGTCTCTTCTACTCCCAGTCATTCACCTACCCACACAGTTACTTGGATATATGAGCAAGCTCAGAAATGTGAAAGATTTACCTGGGCAGAAAGTAAAATATCCAAAAAATCCCGATAATCCCTATTGTCGGTTTTACCATGCTCCTTCTCTTCCTTGAGGGCTTTCCTTCTCTCCTGGATTATCTTGTCTGTGGTATAATAATCACCCATTATCAAGTGACAACAAAGTAAATCAAAGAAAATAAATTTTAAAGCAAGCCATGGCCCATAAATAACTTTAAATCTTGTCTAGTTTCTTGAGATCAGAATGGGTATATCTATTAAACAGATTTAATTTTGCAGACATTTCCCCATCAAATGACAATTTTTTATCAAAGCTCCAAAGACTGAGGCTTAGAGTCAAGATGGCAGAATAAATAAATGTTGTGCTTGCCTTCTTCCATTATTACTCAAAATTGCAATTAATTATAGAAAAACCACCTTTGAGAACTACCTGAACACAAGCTGACTAGAACTCCTACAATCAAGCATATAAAGAAGAAGCCATATTGAGACTTCTAAGAGGGGTGGAGATGCAAAATGAGCTTGTCCCATATCCACATGTTGTAGTTAACAATTGTGAGGGACATGAATGGGCTAACAGCACCCAAGACTCAACTACAACAGAAGGGCTCACATAATACATACAAGAGACATTCTTGGAGCACCTAGCACAGGTGGTCAGGAAGAGTGCACCACTGAGCCCCACAAGACACCTACTACATACGATCATAACAACGAGATAGGGAGACTTAGCAAATCTACCTAATACATGGAGACAAACACATACAGGCAGACAAAATGAAAGAACAAAAGAAATTCACAGAAAAAGAACTAAGTGAAATAAGCTACCAGATGAAGAGTTCAAAACAATGGTTATAAGGATGTGCAAGGAATTTAGAAAAACAATGGAGGATCTTAGTGAGAACTTAAAGAGATAGTAAGCATTAAAAAGGACATAAAAACCATAAAAAATAACCAGTCAGAAATGAAGAACACAATATTTTAAATGAAGAATACACTAGAAGGAATCAACAGCAGGTTAGATGAAGCAAAGGATAATAGTGTCAATAATAAAAATGAAGTAAAAAAAAACAACAACTCAGCATTTAGAGGACAAGATAACAGAAACACAGCAACAAAGTGCTGGTCTGTAGATGAATGAATAAAAAAAGCTGTGGTACATTTATGCAATGGAATACCAGTAGGCCATAAAATAAAAATTAAAAAAAAGGAAAATTTACCCTTTGCATTAGCATGGATGGATCTGAAGAACATTATGCTAAGTTAAATAAGCCAGTCAGAGAAAGATAAATACCATATGATTTCAGTCATATGTAGAATCAAAGAACAAAAGAAACTAACAAACAAAAAAGAGATAGACTTATAGAGAGCAGGCTGACAGCTGTTGGGGTTGAGGGAGGGTTGAGGGAGGAAAGTGGGGGAAAGATAGATAGGGAAATTCATTCATGGACACAAACAACAGTGTGGTGATTGCTGCAGATAGGATTGCTGGGGGTAGAGAAGGTGGGTGGAAGTGGAGGAGAGAATGGGGGGATAAATTGTGGTGGGAAAAAAATCTTTAAGAGAATAGATAGATGATAGGTAGATACATAGATAGACAGATAGATGGTTCTATCTTTAAAAAATAAAGTTATAAAACATAAAAAAGTATTTTAAAAATGAGGAAACTCTAAGGGATTTCTGGGACAATATGAAGCATAACAACATTCACATCATAGGGGTACCAGGAGGAGAAGAGAGAGGGCAAGTCTACTGATCAAGATATTTGAAGAACTTATTTGAAGAAATAATAGGTAAAAATTTCCCTAATTTGGTTAAGGAAAAAGACCACAGGGAGTGTCCTGGAAGCACAGGGAGTCCCAATTAAGATAAACTCAAAGAGGCACACACCAAGACACATTACAATTAAAGGGACAAAGGCTATAGATAAAGATAATCTTAAGAGCAGCAAGAGAAAGATAGTTCCATACAAAGGAGCTCCCATAGGCTGTCAGCTGATATTTCAACAGAAACACTTCAGGCCAGAGGAATTGGCATGATATATTCAATGCCAATGATACATAACTCAGCCATATACTGGGTATCTGGTTGTGAAAAGAGAAAGAATTCTTGTTCTTAATGGAGCTTTTAAATGCAATACCTTTAGAGAAGTTTGCTACATTTATAATAGTGTCTTATGAGAGAGAAGTTTCCAATGTATTCTATAATTTTTATTATGCATAATTTTTATTAATACAAATATAACAAGTGCATACTTAATATTTCAAAGCATAAATAGCATTTGGCTATTTGCACCATGCTTTCAGTAATAATGACAAGCGAAAAATATTTCTGCAACACAGGAATGAATAGGGAGACAGAGTTAACAGGGACATACAATCAAAGAAGGGGGAAATGGGGAGTTATCCAATTGTTATGAAGTATTAGTGATGAAAGACAAATAAGTTCCAGAGACTTACTCTACATCATCATGCCTATAGTTAACAATACTGCATTGTATACTTAAAATGTGTTAAGTGGGTTCATTCTCTGATAAGCATTATTACCAGAATAAAAAAATAAAATAAAGTTTAAAAAGCTTGTTTCAAAAACAGATAGTATTAACAAACCATAAACAAAGAAGTTGAAATAGATCAAACTTTCTAAACAATTCAATATTACTTTTAATGCACATAACAATAGAAAATATTTATCAAGCAATTAATTAATCCTTTAGCTCCAATTACTAGCAGTGTGACTTTGGGCACATTACTTACTGCTTTGTCTCAGTTTTATCAGACACAATACAGTTATGACAATGTATGCACTCGGGCAACCCAAACCCAAGAAATACCTGTGTACTGATACAAATTGTTGGCTATCTTCTGTAAATGGTGCTTCTTAGAGCTGAATTTGAAAATTATGTCAGGGTGATGTAAGAAACTGATAGTGCGCTTATGGATGATTTCAGAGCCTTCACATATCCCTTTAGTATAATCGTCAAAGGCACTAGAAAGTGGAGATAATATGTCAATAGGTGACTCAGATAATGGCAAACAAATGTTTTGTTTTCCCCCCCCTCCTGTCACTAACCTGTTTATCTGGCAATTGGTGTCCTGGCTGAAAGTACATTTCATGAGTGTGTCCAGGCTCATCAAGCTGATGTCATTAAAGACCTCCAAAACTGCTTCCTGAGTGCCGCAAATCTTTTCCCATTTATCCTGGCACAGGAATTCAAGATCAACATCACCATTCAAGTGCCTTTATCTGACCCTGCCCTTATGATGTAGGGGAGACAACCTAGCAGGAGCCAAAATTCATACAAGCAAATAAGCCAAATGTTTACTTAGCATCAGGAAGTGGGGAAATGCATCCAGCTGGGTGAGAAAGAGCATGGAGCCAACTATTGATAGATACCCAGTAAATGTCTGAATTAGGTATTGATGACCTTTCAGTTATTACCATAACTCTGCTTTAAAACAGATAAGATACTAGTGAAAGAAATCATATTTGATACAAGACCCATAATTACAAGCAGTCTGCCCAGGGCTTCCTCCACCTTCAGTTCCCAAACTGTTAGGTCCCCTCACCCCATCACTACTTCTAACCATCATAACCACACTTAGAATAAACTTGGAACATTAAAAGTAAAAATATTAATAAATCTAAATGTTTAAGTTCAGATCAACTGACATTTATTTAGCGACGATACCTATAGCTAGGTGCTAAGGATTTGGAGGCCACAGAAAAAAAGGCAAAGAAATATTTTAAAAGTTTTTACCTAAGTGTCTACTGTTTAGTCAAATGCTGCCATCCTGAATGATGTAAGTTTTACCAAGTACAGAAGTGAGTTTAGAAGAAAGGAAAGCCAAGGGAAGGCTCAATGCTGGAGGCAGTTTGGCACAAAGCAGAAGGAAGGGTTGTGAGAGGAATCTCAGGGAAATGTGGGACTGAGAAGTGAGGAAGACAGAAATGGTTAATTGAAATGGTGATAAAATCAAATGTCACTACTGGCTGATATGCAATTGTGAGCCAAGCTGTATAGCACCAGAATCCGAAGAGTATGCCCCCTCTCACTCTAACCTGCACCTCAAGCTCTCTGCCTTCACTGGTACTTACTTACTTTCACCACAGTCCCAGCAGCTGGAAGGAAAATTCCCTTCTCTGCACTTGGCTGAGAACCCAGCCAATCAGTGGTTCTCTCGTGCAAAAAGGGATAGACTTGCAGGTGAAGGCGGAAGAAAACTTTGGCTTTGTTTGTGGGGTTGGAAGTGTTTCTGATGAAACTATTTTAGTACATTACTAATCTGATTTTTAAATAAGTACAATTTAAAAATGTATCATTCACACCTGGAGTTTATGAATAGAACTCACTTATAAACCAGGGACTGCCCATAGGAGCAGTCCTCTGCAACCTCTTCATGCCCCTTTGGAAGGGTACAGGTCAGTTCCTAATAATCCTCTGCAAGGAAACTCACATCTGCAACTTTAATGTAGACACTTATCATTTGCCAGATGATTTATGGCTATCAGGCAAGTCCATTTCAACCTCCAAACATTTGTTCATGCTACCCTAACTTCCTCTGCCTAAGTTTCCTCATCCATATTATTCACATATTAAAGTCCAGCTCAGATTTCTTCATAAATGTGAGTCTCCTCTGAATTTGAAGCAATTATAGCTACTCCAGATTTCCTTACCTTTCATCAACAGCTTTTACCATTTAAATCTTACTACTTTGATTTACTGCCATAGGATCTCAAAAATAGTTAAGACAGACAACCAGATCTTCATCTTTTTAATCACCCCCCAAAAACATAGCAAAGGCTAATAGAGACATCTATTGCTTAGGGGGTACTTGTGCATTGATTGATTTGTAGAAAGCATTCCTTTTTGATTTTCACTACCCACTACACATATGTCTAATCCTTTTCGTGTTGGAAGTATTTTGCGACACATCAGAAAACTTTTATCTCTTCACTTACCAGCAATGTGTTTATAGACTGGGCCATTATGCGGGAGTGGGATTTCAGGGTGTTAAAATTGAATACAGGAGTTATTAGGCGCCGGTGCTGGTACCATCTGTTTCCATTTAGACTCACTAGTCCTTCTCCTTGAGACATAAAAGGCACAAAAGCATTTTATTAGAAGGAGAGGTGAGGAACAGACATCATGGACTGACCATGATGTGCAGTCATGATGTAATAGAATGTCAAAGCAGTGCTCATATATTAAGATAAAGGTGAGTTTTTTTTTAAAAAAGATATATTTTATTGATTTTTTTATAGAGAGGAAGGGTAAGGGATAGAGAGTGAGAAACATCGATGAGAGAGAAACATTTATCAGCCGCCTCCTACACACCCCCTACTAGGGATGTGCCGCAACCAAGGTACATGTCCTTGACCGGAATCGAACCTGGGACCTTTCAGTCTGCAGGCCAATGCTCTATCCACTGAGCCAAACCGGTTTTGGCAATAAAGGTGAGTTTTGATGCTTACATCTGGGATGAATGTAGTTAGAATTGTCAGAAATCCCACTTTATGAAGCCTTATGAGAGTGCTCATATTGAAATAATCAGTTACTACCTGTGTAATAATTAAGTCACTTAATCTTCTGAAAGCTTGATTTTCTCAATGACCAAATGTGATAATAAATATCTACTGTGTTTCTGTGCAGATTAAATTAAGATGTATATATAAGGCACATTGGCTGGTCTCTAGCCGACCATGGAGACACAACAGATATTAATCTTCCCTCAGTCCAAACCAACCCATAAACTATACTGTGAACATAAAATTCACAAGGAACTGGACAAAATCCACTATGTCCCTAGATAGCTCCTCCTTGACCCCTTGTCAGTGTTCACACCCATGAATAATACAAACAGAAAACACTCATCAAGCCTAATGCCTCCTAATCTTCTGTTACCAGGGAGGTCATTGAAGATTTTACTTTAAAAGAAACTCAAAGCATATCCTATATAAAAGCCCAATATGCTAAGTGTTTGGTCAACAATTTGGCCATTCAACCAATCAATGTGTAATATGCTAATGATAGGCTAAGGCTGCTCAACCACTCACTATGACATGCTCTGACCACCAGGGGCAGACGCTCCAATTGGTAGTTTAGCTTGCTGTTGGGGTCCAGCTGATCGGGACTGAGTGAGATGGGCCAGACATGCCCTGGAGCCCTTCTTCGGTCCCTTCCCAGCTGGCCAATCTCCTGTGTACCTCCCCAGCCCAAATCGTACATCAGTGGGGACCCTCAGCCTGGCCTGCATCCTCCTGCAATCCAGGACCCTTCAGCAGATGTCAGAGAGCCGATTTTGGCCTGATCCTGCAGGCTAGGTTGAGGGACCCCGCTGGTGTATGAATTTGTGCATTTGGCCTCTAGTTAATATATAATTACAATCCTTCATTAAGGGCTTACAACACACCAGTCTAGCAATGTATGGTCAGGCACTGGTATGATGATAGCTTTTACAAACAGTGCTGAAAATACATTTCATTTAATCGTCTCAACAGTCCAGAGATGTAACTCTCTTTCTCATCATCAAAGGTGAAAAAACTAGTCAGTGGGGGGCTGTATTCCAATTCATGTAGTTCTAAATCCAAAACCCATGTTCTTTCATTTAATTCCTTTCTTGTCTAACATAAATACCAATTACATGACTAAAAGACTTAATTTATCTGCTCATGAACTATTTCCAAACTGTATTTTGGAGCAAAATTTTACTGATTTGCATACAGAAGTAGAAGAAGTCAAAAAATAAAGGGAAAAGGCCAAGAAAACAAGAGAGAAGAAAGGATAAAATAAAAAATACTGATGGCTAGGCTGCAATTTTAAAGACAGAGATAGGACAGATATATACATATGCTGCCTTGAGAATGAGATTTCAGGGACAGAACTGGACAAGGAGGATTCCTAGGAAGTTGTGCTGTTACCATAGCATTTCTCCTGACATCCCCCTAGATAACTTGCAGTATAGGTCTACCATAATCTTAATGCTTTTGAATTCTGATTTGAGTTTCTTTGGAATGCTCTACTATAGCAAAGGGGGCTTCTAGCAAGAGAGTGGGGTCACATACATACCGATTGCTAGAGTCAAGTACTTGTAAAAGTATTGGGCCTTGGGATCTGCAGAGTTAAACAGGGGAAACAAAAGACAGCATTAGAGGAAAATTATCAAAGTTGGTGAAGGTTTTCTCATTTGCCCACATTAACCCCAAATAGTCAGTAAAAGGAAACACAGGGCTCATTCTTGCAGCCCTTGGCAGGTGTAGGGGTTGGGGAGTTGACAAAACTCTTGGTTCAGGAATCAGAGACAACAAACCCCATGAGGCAGATAGGTGCATGAACCCAGAATCTTTTCTCATTTACATTTTCTACATCACACACAGAGATTACCTGCGGGTTACAAAGTTTCCAGAACAGGAGTTGGGACAACATATTATATGTGGTTTTTTTTTTTTTGTGTGTGTGTGTGTGTGTGTTTTTTGGGGGGTGGGTGACAACAGGGATTGGGGAAACACCAGAAAGCAAGGCATAAGTGCCACCTGTGGTTCTCATGAACTCTAACGTGGTGTTTACATCTCCTGTCCTTCAAGAGACAAACATGAACCCAACCTGGAGAACTGCTAAAAAATATTGGAGGTTTTGCTAAAAGTAATGGAGAGAATGGCACAGGGAAGAAAGATCTGAATATCACACCTTAATTTACAAAGTTGATGGAACAAAAACTGGACATTTAATTTTGTGCTATGAGATAATGTACGGTGGAAGCCTTGAAAAAGAATTGGATGGAGGAGTCAGAAAACTTGTGCTCCAAAGGGAACACAGTTGAGAAATATGCAAAAAATGAAAACAAAATGTGGACCACAGAGGAGAGGTTAGCCTGAGTAAAGCAATGGCCTGGCATTCAGGGTTACATACCGAACCGGCACAGGCAGAGCTTCTTCTGAATCCCTCTGAACACTTACATTCAAGAAAGGGGCCAGGCTGGGGAGTGTTGCTGACACGGAAGTCACAAAACCAAAAAAGGAAAACAAAGCCCAGGGTGATCTGGTGGTGCCAGCTGGGCTTCAATACAGTGACCTACATTCAGAGGGGTCTGAACTAGAGAATGACTGGGGTTGTGTGGGAAGGATTGGTGGAAAGCTTCTTAACACTTCCTCTAGTTCCCCTTGGAGGCCTAATACCAATCTACTTCGAAATTCCTTTAGAATTCTGCCTATGGGTTGTGCATATCACTCCTAGGAGGTTGAGGTTGCTGAGATTCATTTCTTTCCTTTTTTTTTTTTAATTGATTATGGTATCACATAATTGTCCTCATCCCCCCATGAGATTCATTTTTATCTTACCTGATCTGTTCAGAAATGTCTTTGCATAGTCCGGGTCATAGATTTGGAAAAATGCCTCAAAGGGCCCAATCCAGGCAGGAAAGGCACATGGGTATTTTTTCACAAACTCCTCAAATAACTCGAAATTACCATCCTGAAATAACTGCAGTGAAAAAAATGAAGGAAATTAGAAATGCAAACCAGTCTACACTCAGCCCCTCTTACAGAACCTAATTGAGTTCAGAGCCTGCGTAGCATCACCAGGCAGAGGAGCCTGACCCTTTTATCTGGAAGTGGGTGAACATGCTTTTCTTGGGATTCCCAAGCTTGGGGTATAGCATTCTAAACAAGGATAGTGCATTTATCTTCTCAATATAAATATACTAGAGGCCCAGCCCATGAAAAGTGTGTGAGTAGGTTTCCTAGACCTAGCCTGGCCTCCCTTGCATGGCCTCTGCCAACCAGTGATGCTACATGAAGCACCCCATCCTAGGATGCTCTGCGATGCTTGCATCCACTGCCCATTGACTGCTCTACAAGGCTTCCCCCACCCCCACTGCTCCATGAGGGTCCCCTGACCCCTAGACTGCTCTGTGAAACTCCCCCTGCCCCGTGACTGATTCGCAAGGCTACCCCACCCTTGAACTGCTCTGTAAAACCCGCCCCCCCTTTCACACACACAACAGCTTGCTGAAGCTCAATAGTCCCCAGTCCTGCCATCCCTGCCTCATGGCGAGTGTTTTGAGGTTGGGGGGGTGGGGTGTGTGGAATCAAGAAATGCTCCATGTACCTCCAGGTGACTGGTAGTTTGGTCCTTACCCTGGGGCCACAGGACTTTTATAATATAGATTAGATGCCCCTTGCAGGAACATTCCTGCAATAGGGCTTCCTGCTGCATTTGCTGTCCCGCCTGCCCTTCCTGCTTCCCTTCCTTCTCCCCCACCCCACTTGCTTGCTTCTCCACAGTGCTTGGTTTCTTTCTATGCATCTTCAGTCATGGCTCTGGGCTGGATATGCAAATTAACTGCAATCTTGGTTGGGTTAATTTGCATACTCACTCTGATTGGCTGGTAGGCGGGGCTTGTGGGCATAGCTAAGGTGCAGTCAATTTGCATGTTACTTTTATATTAGGTAGGATGTTGTATTCCCAGACCAAATCACTGTCAAATGTGAGCTGTTTTCCCAGTTGAGAGGGTGAAGGGCGTTCAATCATATGCCCTGCCTCACCTGCCAAGGTCACACACACAGATTAGGTGTGGCATCTGAAAGCTGAAAAAGATTTTCTTTTTCTATGTGGAAAGCTAACTGTTAGTGTGTTGAACATGATCCATCATTCAGCATACCATTCCCTCTCCCATTCCTCTAATTATTGATGATGTCTTTTTTTTTTTTTTAATAATAACTTAATAGTAAATACTTCCATCCTGCCAACTCCATCTACAAAGAAAATCCAATTCTTTTTTCATATAACAGTAGGAGTTCATTTATTTGGGAATGTGAAGCTTGATGCAAACTCAAATGCAAAACTCTCAGCCTATCACCACCACTTCCCATATGCCCCACCTGCCCCTGTGCAGCCCTTATTCAAGCATCACTTCCTCATGGTAACTGAACTGCCAAGCCATGACCATTCTGCCCTACCTACCAGAGTGTTTGAAACAACTCCATCATGGCTAATCTGATCTCTCCCTAATGCTGACAACTGACAACATTATATTTAGCCAGTGATTCTTATCTACCTTTAAGTCAGTCAAAATGCCTCTGTGTGGAATGAAAGATTCATCACGTGTGACCCAAGTTCACACTAGTGAAAGGTATCAAAAAGAAGTCAAAATTACTGCCTAGATAAATTACATGATTTCCTGTGGCTCGATGCATGTGATCTATCTTCTCATTCTTGTTCAGATAACTGTGTGCCAGCTGTGTATAGACACGATGTAAGAGATATATCTAAAATATGCCCCCACTTTCCCTAGATACAAGCTCTCGCTTTGAAATGAATCTATTTATTTCCAATGTCTGCTAATGTCCTCGGCCCTGCTGATGTCCAAGAATATGGCACTCAGTGCTGAAAAAGCAAGAAGCAATTAAAAAATATATATATATCAATAAAAACAAACTCATCTGCAAAACTAAAAAAAGAAAAGAAAAAGAAAACCAAAAAACCTCCTCCCTTCATCCTCTCAGTTGAGAAAACAGCTCACAGTGTATGTCATATGACAGTGACTTGGTCTGGTAATATAACATCTATACTAATAATAGCCTAGGTGGCATGCCCTCATATTGTTACAAGATGGCCGTCACAAGACAACCATGAGCACAGTGGAGTCGGGGCCTGGCGGCCACTCCACACAATGAGACCTGGGGGGTCCTGCTGCTCTGCATGGCATGGAGGAGGTGGGTCCCGGTGTCTTCACCGACTTGGGTCCTGGCAGAGGAGGTGGGTCATGGCAGGGATGGGTAGTTGTGTGCAATCAGGCTAGCAGGGAAGGGCAGTTGGGGACAAACAGGCTGGCATGGTAGGGTAGTTGGGGGCGATCATACCAGAGGGATAGGGCAGTTGTGGGCAATCAGACCAGCAGGTCAGACATCCACTGAGGGGTCTCAAGTTGGAGAGGGTACAGGCCAAGCTGAGGGACACTCCCCATTCCCCATGCACGAATTTCATGCAACAGGTCTCTAGTATATTTATATTGAGAAGATAATTACACTTTCTTGTTTAGAATGTTGTAACCCAAGCTTAAGAATCCCAAGGTAATGTATAAATCAGAGTACAAATACTACAATTAGAAATGAACTTTTTGCCTGATATGCAGACTGCTACTAATGGTTCATTTAAGAAGTTCCATGAAATCACTGATAATATTATAGATTCATTTATATCGGCTTCTTGTATAACATGGGGTAGGAGAGGTGTGGAGACCTATATGTGTGTCTGGGAATGCCCAGCTATGCCCAGCTACACATTTGAGCATGATTGTGGGGACACTGACATGTAAAAACACCCAAGGCTGCCAAGTTCTTCCTTGTGTGACAACTCACACAGCATTTGCCATGTGATTTATTTGTTCTTACCCTCAGGACAGGTAGAAAACTTTAGCTCCTAATATCCTATAACCAGTTAGCACCTCTAATTCATGAAGTGCTCCTGGATAGTTTAGGGCCCCTAAAAGACTGCAACTATTGAAACTGCAGACTCTTATTTGGTTCCATTCTGACAGTCAAGGCAGTGACAAGCACCCAACAACACCATGAGTGGTTTGCCAACAATGCTAATATTTGTTCATTTGCAGAAAATGAACTTATTAAGTGCCTATTATATGTACCAGGTGATAGAGATACAGAGAAATATAAGACAGGCAAGGTCTTTGCCCTCATGGAACTTACAGCCTAGTATGAGGATTACTTTTTAGGTTAGAAAGGATCATGGACACCCTCATCCATAAACATTTGGCTATACATTTAGAAACTCCTGTCTAGACAAAAAGGATAGAAAGTTATGTGAATCCTATAATATATGAGTTGATATTTTTTTCATCCATGGCAGCATTAAATACATTTGAAAATACATATTACACATATTTAGAAGACATTGTTCAGAAATATTTGGAAATTGTTTAATCCCTGGAGTCATAGTAACAGCTAACATTTACCAAACACTACTATGAGCTGGGTGCTTCCAAGTGCTAACCTTGTTTAATATCCTTTAATTTTTGCATCAGGAACCCTATGAAGCAGGCACAATTGCAATATCCATTTTATAGATGAGGAAATTGAGCCTTAGAGAAGTTAAGTAATCTGTTCAAGGTTGTACAGTTGCAACTAGTAGTAAGGATTCAATCCCATGAAGAACTCTGGAGCCCAAGTGCCTTACTACTTAGTTATATGGACTTTCCCTGAATTACATACAAGTGTGCATGTGGGCACATGTGGGTGCACACACATATACCTGCATATACAATATACTTGGTCCCACACACTGGCTGGGATTCATTGGTCTACTGAATAAGTATCAATCTACCTGGGTCCTTTCTTTGTAGTCAATAGATCTTTGAATGAATGAATTTATTTAGCACCTAATATGTGTTCATTCAATAAAGTAGTTATTAAGCACCCATTATGAGCCAAGCACTGGGTTGATAGTGTTGAACCCTCCTCTCACAGATTTTGTATTCTTGTTGGAAGGAGAGCAGAATATAGTAAAGGAGTATATAATATGGTAATAGGGAATGATAAGTGCTAAGATAATAAAAATGGGATAAAAAGTATTTGAAGGCCCTATTTTAGTTTGGGGGTCAAGGGCAGGTATCTCTGAGGAAGTGATATTTGTTCAAAGGCCTGAATAAAGTGCAGGAAGAGCATTCCAATCAAAGAAGAGCATATCCAAAGCCCTGAGTGAGAAATTTTCTTGGCACCTTTGAAGAATAGCAAGAAGACCAGCATGACGAACAGAGCAAGGAATGAAATTCTTTGTCTTTCAGGAATTTCCCTGACACACACCTATTCCTTCTGGAACCTAAAATGTTTACAATGCAAAATAGTTCCATCCTCTCCTTGCGCCTGAGTAATGAATCATCAAAAGGAACATAGTCTGGTCGGTGTGGCTCAGTGGTTGAGTGCCGACCTATGAACCAGGAGATTGCGCTTTGATTCCTGGTCAGAACATATGCCCAGGTTGTAGACTCAATCTCTAGTGTGAGTCTTGCAGGAGACAGCCCATCAACAATTCTCTCTCATCATTGATGTTTCTAGCTCTCTCTCACTCTCCCTTCCTCTCTGAAATCAATATAAATGTTCAAAAAAAATTTTAAGGAACATAAAGGGTAAAAAAAAAAAAAAGGTAAAGAGATAGGTTTGGTAATATTAGCCAGCTTGATATATCAGCTAACTCCAATCTTCAAAACTCTGAGAAAGGCCTCTCTTAAACACAAAAAAATAATTTAGTGACAGTCAAGAGGAATACTAGTATATACTTTAAAATATCATGAAGGCAAAGACCAATCTGAATGAAAATAAAACCATTCCATTTATGACTAGCAAATAGAAAATATTCAGAGACAATTTTAACAAAAAAGTGTAAAACGTGTAGCCTGAAAACTAGAAAATCTTCTTAAAAGACTTAAATAGGTAGAAAGACACCCATGTTCATGGATCAGAAAACTTAATATTAAGATGGCAATATTTCTCAAATTGATCTAAAGATCCAATGCAATCTGAATCGGAATTACAGATGGCTTCTGGCTTCTGTGTAGATATTGGCAAACAGCTGCTAAAATTTATATGAAAACCGGGAGCATTGAGAATAGGCTAAATGTCTTGAAAAAGAACCAAGTAGGAGAACTCATGCTTTCTGATTTCAGAACTATCTATAAGGCAGCAGTAATTAAAACAGTGTGGTATTGGCATAAGGATAGGCATATTGATCAATTATATAGAATTGAGAATTCAGAAATAAAGTTCTATGTTTATAGTCAATTTATTTTTGACAAAGGTGCTGTGAGATAATATAAATATATATAGTCTTCTTCCAATTCCTGGCACAGAGCTCCTAGAATCCTTGTAATGTCTTAAGTGAGAAGAGCACTAGAAGCATCTTTTGTTCTAACATTTGGTCTTTGAGCCTGATTCCTGACACAGGGTTCTTATCTCCTTGGACTTCCCTTGGTGATGACAGTGTCTTGGTGGGCTCCTGGGTGGGGGCTAGTCATCAGAAAGACTAAGCCATAATTAGAAACTTAGAATTTTTGGCTCATCTCTCATTCTTTTGGGAGGGGAGAGGGGCTGAAAATGGAGTTAATGACTAATCATACTTACATGATAAAGCCTTCATAAGCATCTGAAAAGTATAGAGTTTGGAGACCTTCCTAGTTGATGAACATGTGTAGGTGCTAAGAGAGTGGCACACCTGGAGAGGACTTGGAAGCTCTTTGCCCAGTCCCACATATTTTTGTCCAATGCATCTCTTCTATCTGGATGTTCATCTGTATTTTTTATCATACCCTTTTATGATAAGCCAGTAATCAGTAAGTACAGTGTTTTTCTGAGTTCTGCGATTCCTTCTAGCAAATTAAAAAATATATTTTTATTGATATCAGAGAGGAAGGAAGAGGGAGAGAGAAACATCAATGATAAGAGAGATTCATTGGTTGGCTGTCTCTTGCATGCTCCACACTGGGGATCAAGCTCACAACTCAGCTCGTGTGTCCTGACTTGAAATCGATCTGTGACCTCCAGGTTTACAGTTTGATGCTCAACCACCGAACCACCCTGGTTGGGCATCTTCTAGCAAATTAATCCAACCTGAGGAAGGGGGCATGGGAAACTTCAATTTATTACTGATTGGTCAGAAGCACAGGTAACAACATGAACTTTCAATTGGCATCTGAAGTGAAGGTGAGGACTGAGCTCTTAATCTGTGGGATCTCATGCTATCTTAGGTAGATAGTATCAGAATTGAGTTAAAATTTAAGACACTTATTGTCACAGAATTGCTTTGTGTGGGGAGAACTGTAAAACATCTGGTGTCAGAAATGTTGTGGATTTGGTAGTGGTGTGAGAGTAAAACAGATACACATAAGGAGGACTTGGCTTTCCATACACAGGTGCCCAAACAATTTAATAGGGGAAAGAATAGTCTCTTCAACAAATGGTTTGGGATAACTAGATATACATATGCCAAAGAATGAAGTTGAACCCCAACCTTACACAATATACAAAACTCAAAATGGATCAGATATCTAAATGAAAGAGCTACAACTATAAAACTCTCTGTACGGCACTTAATTTAAAGGCCACCTAGAGAAGAAGTCATAAGAATTTAACTTTGAATTTGACAATTGTTTCTTAGATATGATAACAAAAGCAAAAAAACAAAACAAAACAAAAAAGTAGATCATTTGAACTTATTTGTTGTCTTAAACCAGTAAGTTTTAGGATTTTAAAAATGCATTATACTGCCTGGCTGGCATGGCTCAGTGAATTGAGCATCATCGCATGCCTAAGTTCAATTCCCAGTCAGGCCACAGGCCCAGGTTGCGGGCTCAATCCCCAGTAGGGGGGTGCAGGAGGCAACCGGTGCATCTGTCTCTCTCATCCATGTTCCTTGCTCTCTATCTAAAAATCAATAAAAACATTAAAAAAGAAAAATGCAATATAAGGTAATTAATACAAGAATAAATGAAGAATAAGATGAACTCTTGGAAATTAAAATTGTGATAGCAAAAAAAAAAAAAAAACTTTAATCCTCACCCGAGGATATTTTTTCCATTCATTTCCAGAGAGAGTAGAAGGGAGAGAGAAGTGGGAGAGAGAGAAAAAGAGAGAGAAACATCAATGTGAGAGAGAGACATCAATTGGCTGCCTCTATCATGCACCCCTACCTGGGCTGGGAGTCTGTAACTGAGGTACATGCCTTTGACTGGGAATTGAACCTGTGACCCTTGGGTCCAGGGCTGACACTCTAACCATTGAACCAAACCAGCCAGGTCATAAAAACTAAATTTTAAAAATTTTAGAAAGATAAAATCAAGAAGCAAATTTTTGAATGTTTTTTTTTTTTTTTTAAATAGAGGTCCAATCCAGGAGGTGCATATTCAACCAATAGGAGTTCCAGAAAGAGAGAAGAGAAAGCTCCAGAAGGTGATGGGAAGGAGGTATCAAAGAAATTGTACTATTCACTATTATTGTTCTGTCCCTAACTCTTCATCTTATCACTTCAATGCATACCATAACCATAACTTTTAATTATTAATTTAAGGGTTGCCCTTAGCCACTGGAGCCAGCTTTATTGCCTATATAACAGTCTAGAAGTGCTGGAAATTCAACACTCCCTAGGACCATCATCCACCAACGACTGTGGGGAGTTGGTCTAAAAATGCCCTAGTTTCTTTACTCTTCAGGTTGGATAACTCTGACTTATACATACTGGCTACCAGAATCTGCCTGTGGGATTAAACTACAGTTGTCCACAGTGGTAACTTATTTGAAAACCAACCTTATGTTGACGCCTTCTCATCTCTATCTCAACTGCCAAATCCTCTATCAAAGTTTCCTGGCACCATCTCCAAAATAAAATACTTGCTCTTGGATCCTTGTCTTAGGGTCTTATGCTGGGAAAACCTAAACTAAGACAAAGATTTTTCTTAAAATTTCCCAGGACTGATTAATATGAGTTTTCAGATAGAAAAGATTGCTGACCAAAGCATCAGAGATAATGATTCAAAAAACAAACAAACCTAAGTGCCACACCTAAGTACATCATAATTAAATTTCAGAACACCAGAGGCAAAGTGAAGATTTTAAAGCTGTTAGAGAGAGGGAGAGAAAAGGATCACATAATAAGGATTAATAATTAACTAGGGGGAAGGATTCTGGAAAGATGGCAGATTAAGAAGCACCAGTTACTTGTCTTCCCACCTAAATAACCACTGCACTGGCAGAATTTTCAACTATACCTATTTTCTAACTCTGGAGTCTATTGAAGGCTTGCACCTTCCAGGAGTAAGGTTTGGACTGTAAATTGCAGTTATTTTTTTTGTCAATTTCAGCTCTTCACACAGTAGTAGGTACCTATTCCCACCCCCAGTCCCATAGAGAACAGTTACAGGTGTTCCTGGAGCAGCTTGGACACAGTGGGGTATGGAGCTGTGTATGGGGAAGAAGTACCCTGTCCTACAAATATTATGAATTACTTCTGATCACAGAGGGGCACACAAAGAGGATAAAGGTAATTTTTATTATACCTCCCCCATTGTTGCAAGCCCCTTGCTCTCATCAACTGAAGTGGCTTCTAGGGAATTTTAAAGGCCAGTGCCCTTTTCTTCTGGCCATTTTTCTCTTTTTTCTTGTTTGTGAACCATACACTAAAAACTAGGACATTCAAAAGTAATTGTATATATAAGGAAAATTAGAGAGTGGCCACACCTGTTCAAGGAAAAGCACAGGCTCAGAAAAGATCTGAGAAGACATTAAATTTACACCTTATGATGATCCTTGTTACATAGAGAGCTTACAACAATTAAAGAAACAAAACAAAACAAAAAACCTAAAACAACCCCCCCATCAAACCCTGTAAAAGGGAGAGAATATTATTTCTTAAATAATCATATTATTAGATTGAAATGTCTAACTTTCAACAAAAAAAAATCACAAGGCATACGAACACACACACACACACACACACACACACACACACACACACACACAAAAAAAAAAAACCAAAACCAACAACAAGAAAATATAACCCATTCAAATGAAAAATTTAATAAATAGAAATTGACTCTAAAAAAGACCCAAGGGCAGCACTATTAGATGAAGACTTCAAAACAACTGTGTTATATATAGATGCTAAAGAATGAAAGAAAGAGGTGAAGAAAAATTTAAAAAGTGATGTATAAACAAAACACAAAAATCAACAAAAGGATAGCAATCCTAAAAAATGCTGGTGATTAAAAGTACAGTAATGGGAATGAAAAACTCACAGAGGGTTACAAAAGCAGATATAATCAGAAAGAAAAAATGTCAATAAACTTGATGATAAAATGATGGTAACTATTGAGTCTGAGAAACAGAAAGAAAAATGATTGAAGGAAAGTGAACAGAGCTTAAAGAACCTATGGGACACTATCAAGCTGACCAACATACAGTCTCAGAAGGAGAAGAGAGAGAGAAAGGGATAAGGGGAACATTTGAAGAAATAATGGCTGAAAATTTCCTAAATTTGATGAAATACATGAATATAGACATTTAAGAAGCTCAGTGAACTCCAAGTAAGATGAACTAAAAGAGACTCACCCAGAGACACAAAATCATATTTTTGAAATCAAAGACAAAAAGAGAACCTTGAAAGCAACAAGAGGGAAGTGACCCTTTACATACAAAGGATTCTCAGTACGATCAGCAGCAGATTTCCCATCCGAAACTTTGAAGGATAGAAGACAGTGGGTTGCAGAAGGGAAGACATCTGTAATACTTTCAACAATAAAGATTTAAAAAATAGTCGTCTAAAGTCTCACCTAATAATACTTTCTTCTTCTGGCCTTTGGGCATATTGCAGTATGTAAGAGCCCTCACGTGCCTCACATGAATCTGGTCCTTCTCCCATTTTGGCACCAATGTATGAACCACTCCCCTCCCCCAAGTCTAGCATCAAGAGGAAAGATGAACACTCACACTGTATAAATTCTACATATGGAAATCATTGAACCGAAACTGGTTTGTCTCAGTGGACAGAGCATTGGCCTATGGACTGAAAGGTCCTAGGTTTGATTCCGGTCAAGGGGGTGTACTTTGGTTGCGGGCACATCCCCAATAGGGGGTGTGTAGGAGGCAGCTGATTGATGTTTCTCTCTCATTGATGTTTCTCTCTCTTTTCCTCTCTGTAAAAAAATCAATAAAATATATTTAAAAAAAAGAAATAATGGAAAGATGAGGATCAATGCAAAAAAAAAAAAAAAAAAAAACAAAAACCAAAAAACGATTAAAAAAATAATCCTGAGAGATACTCTTTCATTCCTGTTTCACAGATAAGGAAACCAAAGCATATATAGGTGCACTGTGCAGTTCTAAGCCATTATTTACCAACATATATTCTGCAATAAAATAATCTCATGGTAAACAAAAAACAAACAAAAAAACCACAAAGTGGTAGGCACAGGCATGCTCCCCTCCCCCACGCACACACACACTCTCACACAACCGTTAATCAAGAGTCCTATATCCAGCAAAACTGTCCTTCAAAATTGAGGAAGAAATGAAGACATTTCTCAGATAGACAAAAGCTGAGGGAGGTTATTACCACTAGACCTGCCCTGTAAAAATGCTCAAAGGAGCTGAAACCAGTTTGGCTCAGTGGTAAAGCGTCGGTTTGTGGACTGAAAGGTCCCAGGTTGGATTCTGGTCAGGGGCATGTACCTTGGTTGCGGGCACATCCTCAGTAGGGGGTGTGCAAGGGGCAGCTGGTCGATGTTTCTCTCTCATCGACGTTTCTGGCTCTCTATCTCTCTCCCTTCATCTCTGTAAAAAATCAATAAAATATATATTTTTTAAAATGCTCAAAGGAGAAATGAAAAAACACTGCTAAGTAACCCAAAACCATATGAAGACATAAGGATCTCAATAAAGGTAAATGCGTGGACAATTATAAAAGCTAGTATTATTGCTGAAACCGGTTTGGCTCAATGGATAGAGTGTCGGCTTGGGGACTGAAGGGTCCCGGGTTCGATTCCGGTCAAGGGCATGTACCTTGGTTGCGGGCATATCCCCAGTAGGGGGTGTGCAAGAGGCAGCTGATCAATGACTCTCTCTCATCGATGTTTCTAACTCTCTATCTCTCTCCCTTCCTCTCTGTAAAAAATCAATAAAATATATATTTAAAAAAAGCTAGTATTATTGTAGTAGTGGTTTGTAACTAAATTTTGTTTTCTATATGATTTTAGAAATTAATGCACTAAAAGGAATTAGTAATTTATGTTTTAATAAAACAAGGAATCAGGGGTAGGAGTGATTTAGATAATAGGAGAACCCAAAAGGTGGCACAAATTTAAGTCAGTCAGTATTTTGTGAGTGATTGGCTGGGGCTGCTCCCTGCTTCACAAGAATCTTAGGAAAAGAAAGCTAATTCCCCCCTCCCCCCCCCCCCCCCCGGTTGAAATAGCCTAACGTTGGCAACTATTGAGTCCAATTTTGCACATTTTCTGCAATTAATAATCATTATTTAGGATAATACTTCCTAAAAATACTTTAACAATACGCGTGGAAAACTTTTTAAAATGCAGTACATAAATGCAAGTGAAGAAGAGATAGACCTGAGTTACATCATGCCTTCTTTTCCCAGACTCAGCTCCAGGGTGTTTCCCTTCCCCTGTAGGGCTGCGAGGGGCAAAAGGAAAAGACGTGGAGAGCCACAAACTGGGCCAGAGAGGTCTGTGCAGGATGGAAGGATGGGAGGAAGGGAAAGAAGCAGTCGCCTCTCTGCCCGCCCTGTTTCCAGCATCCTCCTTTGCCCCTCTCTTCCTTCTTACCTTCTGGTTGCCTGTTAACCAGTGGGGGGATGGACCTGGGAAGGCACGCAGAACTCGCTGCAGCTGCTGCCTCCGCAGAAAGAGCTTGATGGCCTGCAGCAGCACTAGGGTCAGGAATAACACGAACACCAGGTAAAAGGACCTTGTCCAGCGCATCTCCAGCCAGGAGGTCTCCATCCCTCTGTGCTGCGGATTGCCGGCAGTTTCCAGGCAAGCGGGAGAAGATGAGCTTTCCGAAGCCTGGCGCTTGGGAATGATCACGCTGCCCGCTGCTTCCCGGAGGCCTCCGGAGAGCTCCCTCTTCCCCGGAAAGAGGAATAGCGATGGGAGTGGCAGGCAGCTCGGGCTTGGCCAGAAGGAAGTTCCAGGATTTGCAGCCCTTTATTAAGGGATGCAAATCTTCACTCAGGACAACCTCCTACATCCTCCCGGAGTATCATATTTCAAGAGAGACCTTTTTCAATCAAGGGAAATTTGAAGTTAGGTTTTGAAATAATGCCAAGGTTGAGGTAATCATATTTCTTCATTGCCACAAATAAATGGTAAACTGCTATACCAAAGACCTTCTTTCCGCTCTGCAATTGTATCAAAACCCACACGGTCTGCAGGCTAGTGGTGGGCATGTGTAATCATTATATTTATATAGTGTGGCCTGACCAGTGGTGTGCTGGTGAATGTTTTACATGTGGTGCTCACTCTGATTTCTAGTGTTTGCGAATGTCCACCATATCCTGTTTCAAGCTGCCAACAGAGTAACCTGAACCATGAATTGGGAAGAGATGTTAAGTAGCCTACCATTGTACAGTAGTTCCACCATACACATGCAATTAGGGCCCTCAACATAATTTGTGGATCACAGTACAAAATGAAAACGTGTTAAAAAAAAAATCTATTAATGAGATGTCGACAGTAGAGCATTAAACCAAACACACACCCTTCTGAGTGCAAGGCTGTGTGACTGCTCAGATTCCATGCCCATGAAGAGAGCTCTGGACTCAGGAGACATAAAAAACCTTTTGAGCATACATAATAGTAAACGTAGTAAAGTAGTTAGAAAGGAATGAGATTTTTATTACTTAGTAGATGCGAAAGTAGGATCCAACAGACCCAACTTCCCAAGCTGCTGTCCCCGACTCCCAGCCTTCTTCCCCCCCACCCCCATGATTGTTTTGCCTTTATTATGCTGTAGGTAGGTGTCAACTATGAACTCCCAGCCTTCTTTATAGGCATTTTCCACAATTCACTTAATCATTGTGTATTATTGCTAAGATAAGCACCTGTTAAATATTGGATTCACGGCGTAAACAATAAACACAATCTCTTATTACTTCTTATTCTCTTCCCTGTCACTGCCTCTCCATCACCCTTCCTCCCTCACCCTCTTCCTCCCCATTTATCAAGCACTTACACCAGTCTCTGGAGCTAGGTTTTGTTTGGCAGGTTAATTATTAAGACAGACTCCAATGGCAGTTATTTCATCTGGCCCTTTGACTGTTCCATTTTGTGCCACATCTATTTTTAGCTCTCTATTCCCTAAACCTTTCAACCTCTTGCCTACCTCTGTCCCTCAGCTAGAAGTGGGCTAGTGGTGGGAGTGTATGGTTTTTAATTTATTTTTTAAACATGTTTTTATGGACTTTAGAGGGGAAGGGAGAGAGAGATAGAAACAGTGATTAGCTGCCTTTTGCACAGCTCCTACTGAGGATCAAACTCAGGCACATGACCTAATAGGAGTCCAACTAGAGACCTCTTGGTGATGGGATGACACTTAATCAACTGAGCCACACCTCGGGGCATAATAATATGGTTTATGCAATTAATGTTGAGTACATTGGCAAGCAAGTTTTAAAATATTGACTGAGCAGTGAAATTTACATAGCAGATTTCATGCAGATATCCAAGAGCATATGGTTTTATCATTTTCTTCCCAAATGGCCTGGTGGTAAGAGAATGGTTAGTTCTGGGAAGGAGGCATAGAGCTAATCCCACTCACACTGTACATTAGCCAGTGCTGGCAATGCCAGGAAACAAAGAAGGATCAAGAGTAATGTTCCTTGGGACATTTCAAGAGTAATGTCCCTTGGGACATTTCACAATCTGGTGGAAGGGACAGATAGGTAAGCAAGCAAATACAGTACAATGAATAAATGCTATAATTGGAAGATTTCCCATGGATTATACAAGCATACACTGAAACACTTGAAATTAAAGATGAATGTTGAGTGCCCTGGAGACAGGCTCAAGTTTGAAATGTGTTCATTGGAGTCAGTTGTAACCATAGCTGTTGAAATGATTGATAGAGAAGCTAAAATAAAGTAGCTTGAGAAGTGAATATGATGGCAATTCATTGAGACTGTGGAGAAAGTATTAAAAATTCTGGGAAGTTTGGCTATGTAAAAGAGGAGACTTGGGATGGTACCCAGTTGTGGATTTGGGAATAGAAGGCAGTTAAGACTCTCTCCCTTCCATTTCTTGAAGAGTGAGAGAGGTTGGAATCAGTAGTGCAGTCGGCCTTGAAGTAGAAGGAAGAAGGAAAGGTTGGAACAGATGTAGAGTTTAACATTTTATGGTATTTCATACCACAACAGAGACTAGCCCAAAATGTAAATCTCACTCACAATCTTCCTTTTATAGACAGTTTTGAATTATATTAACTCAATTTTACAACTTTAAGAACCAGCCTTTCTCTTTTTAATATAAATGTGCCCACTCAAAATAGTTGAGTTTAAGGGCACATTGAAATCATCTGACCAAGAATACACTTTGTTGATGGAGGGTAAATGAATCAGGAGGCTTTGGCTAGAAATACATGACAAAGATTAATTCAAGGGTCTTAGGATTTGAAAACCCAAATTGCAAGTGGGCAATGGCCAGAGTATTGTGAAGAAGAAAGAAAAGCTGAGAGTTCTTATAGTGAAAAGTACATTTTGAGGAAGAATCAGCCCTGCATTCTTACTAGTAGCCTCTGGATTGGTCTGAAATGATAATCTTTCAGATGTCTAACATTCTAGATAATGGATCTCAGGTGGTCTGGAGAAATGAACATTCTTTCTTTAATCCTTCAGAGGGTATAGGAGGTATATTTATAGAAATATAGATAGACATGGCTTTATATATATATATATATATATATATTCATACACACATATACACACATATATACACATATATAGATATAGATATAGATATAATATAGATATAGATATACAGAGTTCAAAACTTTAAGTTTGCAGGCAAACTGAAGGAGGAGTAGAATCATTTCCTCATACCTTAATCTACTTGATTTGGTAATTTAGTAATTTTTTCGTTCTTTTCCTCAATTTGTATAACATTAAGTTAAATAAATTTCAATAATAAGTTTAACAATTGCCTTCAGTAGTCCCTTACATTTGTGAAATATAAAAATAATAATTTTACCTGAGTATCAATAAATAATATATCTATTGGGCATGAGAACCTTTGCTAAGCTAGACTCTCATCAGGAGTAATAATAACATAAAAAATATTTAACACTTGCACATATGTCTCCATTCTCTCAGGTAGGTTTTACCATACCCCCAGTATAGATAAACAAATTGAAGTGTAAGGAAGCTGGTAACTTGACCTAGATCTGTCCTCTGTATCACATGGAGCCTCCAAGATCCCTCTCCTTCCTGCCAGTTCTTCCCATTACACAGACATACAGTGAGTCATAAATTTACCAAAATTTTATAATAATAATCCACATTCATTATTAGCTAACTATTAACATTTAAAAACAAAAAGAAAAATCCACCTGAATCATACATTTTGAAGTGTTCAATATTACCAAATTCATGTAATTTATTTCTAATTAGTCTTCTACATGACCAATATACATATTTCCTTAAATTACTTAAACTCCTGAAGCTTAGAGCAGAGTTACCTACTCCAACTAAAATGAATTCTGTATCTTGCTCAAAATTAGAAAATATATCCAAGTTCCTACATTATTGGAAAACAGGACCCACACTTCTCTGTGGACACCAAAAGAGCTTATTTTTCTATGTGTAAACAACACACAACTTTATTAATAACATGGTATTCATTCTGATAAACCAAACCCCTATGCAAACAAATATTGAACCTTAAAACTTTAAAGTAAAACTTGACAAGGAATAAAGTTAAAAACATGCTTTGTGTATTCTAAACAAATATATTCCATCAATAAGCAACTATGCAAAGGGGTAGAGACATTGTCATGCAGCTTACTAGCTATCACATATTTGCCACTTAGTGAATGTAAATTAAGTGAACGATTAACCATGGTTCAAATCTTCTCTTAAAAGCCTTAATCTCTACATTTTCAAAAACTCTTGAGTGAACCAGCTACAACAGCCCACTATTGAGAAAGTGGTGTAGTGGCCTTTCCCCCTAGAATAAAGTTAAAAGCTGGAAATTATTGTATGTGCTGCTAAAGAACTAGAAAACATAGTCAAGACCATTTTAGCAGAAAGAAGGATGTTCAAATGCACAGAAATGAATTAGGTAATAAGATTAAGTAAAATATTCAATACTTTAATGACTTACAAAAAAATTAAGTACTTTATTGTTTAACTAGAGGCGCAGTGCACGAAGTTCATACACTCAGGGAGGCGGGGGGGACCCTCAAACCAGCCTGCACCCTCTCGCAGTTCTGGAGCCCAGAGAGCAGGCCTAAGCCTCAGTTGGTCATCCTTAGCACTGCCACGGAGGTGGAAGAGGCTCCCGCCACTACAGCTGTGCTCGCCAGCTATGGGCCGGGCTTCTGGATGAGTAGCACTCCCTTAGTGGGAGCAAATTGACCACAAGGGGGCAGCTCCTGTATTGAGTGTCTTCCCCGTGGTGGTTAGTGTGCATCATAGTGACCGGCCGTTCTGCCATTCGGTCTATTTGCATATTAGTCTTTTATTATATATTAGTCATTTATTATACATTAGTCCCCATGATTGGGCAGGAGAGGGACACAGGAGATTGGTCATCTGGGGAGGAACTGTAGGAGGGCTCCAGGATAAGTCTGACCCATCTCTCTCAGTCTTGATTGACTGGACATGAGCAGCAAGCACGTCATTAACGACTGGTCGACTGGTCAACTATCTGCCCCTTGGTGGTCAGTGCACATTATAGCTAGTGGTTGAGTGGCCTTAGCATTTTATTAGCATTCTAGAGGCCTGGTGCATGAAATTCATGCACTTGGGGGCTGGGTCCCTCAGCCCAGCCTGCATCCTCCCCAATCTGGGTGGGACCCCCTGGGAGATGTCTGACTTCCAGTTTAGGCTTGATCCCCATGGCAGGACTGCTGGCTCCCAACCACTCACCTGCCTGCCTGCCTGCCAAATTGCCCCTAACTGCTTTGGCCTGCCAGCCTGATCACCCCTAACCACTCCCCTGCCAGCCTGATCGGCACCTAACTGCTCCCCTTCCAGCCTAATTGCCCCCAACTGCCCTCCCCTGCTGGCCTGATCACCCCCAACCGCCTTCTTCTGCTGGCCTTGTTGCCCCCAACTGCCCTCCCCTGCTGGCCCGGTCACCCCTAACTGCCCTCCCCTGCCAGCCTGGTTGCCCCTAACTGCTCTCCCCTGCCACCCTCCCCTGCAGGCCCGATCACACTCAACTGCCTTCTCCTGCATGCCTGGTTGCCCCCACTGCCCTCCCCTGCTAGCCTGGTTGCTCCCAACTGCCCTCCCCTGCTGGCCCAGTCACCCTTAACTACCTTCCCCTGCTGGCCTGGTCACCCCTAACTGACCTCCCCTGCTAACCTGGTAACTCCCTGCAAGCCTGGTCCCACCCCAACTGCCCTCCCCTGCCAGTCTGGTCACCCCCAACTGCCCTCCCCTGCCAGCCTGGTTACCCTAACTACCCTCCTCTGTCACCCATTCCATTGTGTAGATGTACCACAGTTTTCTAATCCACTCATCTGCTGATGTACCACAGTTTTTTGTTTTAGACAAGTTCACTTACTTTGGAGACAATAAGACTTTTAGACTCATAATTTTTCCAAAAAATCCACACCTGTGGGCTTCCAGTCAAGGCAGTGGAGTAGGGCAATGCAGTACTGGCATCATCCTCTTACATCACATCAAAATTACAACTAAACTACCAAACAACCACCATTCAGAATCATCTGAAATCTAGCTAAACAGAAGTCTGATAACTAAGGACCTGTGGAAGAAGCAACATTGAGACTAGTATGAGGGGTGGAGAGGCAGAATGAGCTGGTTCTACACCCATCTGTGTTGGTTAAAAATTCAGAGGAATATCTAGGTAGTGGAGGTGCCCCCTGAGGAGCAAGGGATCCCAGCCCTACACCCAGCTCTATACAGGGCTCCCTGCCCAGGCTTACAATGCTGGGAAGAGAACCCCCATAACTTTTTACTTTGAAATCAGGATTGTGGCTGAGTGAGACAGAGGGCTTCTCCAGTCCCAGGTGTTATTCTTAAAGAATACACACACAGATTTACTTAGACTCACACTTGCTCTGAGCTCCAGTGCAGGTACAGCCATCAAAAGGCTCCAGAGACATACTGGGAAGAACTGAAATGTCTGGCTTCAGGGTGATGGCTTGAGGAGAAGCTTTCTCACATACAGCAGTGTTGGTAAAGGCCATTGTTTTTTTGTCGAGTCATCCCACTGACAGAGCCAGCAGACAGGTGTCATACCTGTGTCTCTATCAACTTGGCTGACATTGTTTGCCCCTGCCTCATGATTTCCTGAGATCATACCCCACCTAATTTGAAACTCCACTAGTATTTTTTTCATATAAACAGTTGTTTTTTTTGCTCATACTTCCTGAAATCTCTTAAAAATTCACAAATCCCAAACAAGCAGTGCCTTGCCTCATAATGTCCTAATACCTCTTGGTAAGTGACCCCAGGAGTCACATTAGTGGTAGCTGGCCTTGGTTTGAACCTTGGCCTCTTCTGGACACTTCCAAGCCCAGCACAAGTAGCAGACATGCTAATTGCTCTGTAGCTCATGCTGGATGACCCTGAGCAGGGCACAGGCAGTGGCTGACCTTGGCATGTTACTCACAGGAGGCCCCCAAGCCTGCACATAATAGTGAAAATCTTCAGATGCCAACTTAGCACCACCAGCTACCTCCATGAGCAACACACTCATGATATGTTGAAGCAAGTCCTGCTCTATGGGCTCACGCTGTATAGCAGATCCTCTATTGTACTTCCAGCTGATCAGCCTGAGTATATATCCCTTCCATTGACATGCCAATAAAAATCAAGCTGAAACTACAACAGGAGAGTGCTCACAGCCCACACAAAAGGCACATCTGAAGTGCCCAGCTTTGGTGATCAGGAAAACTGTACCAATGGGTCCTATAGGACACTTACTACATAAGGCCACTTTACCAAAACTGAAATATAGAGAAGCTAAACCTAATACATGGAAATAAACAAAGGACACAGCCAAAATAAGGAGTCAAAGAAACATGTCCCAGATGAAAGAACAGAATAAAACTTCAGAAAATGAATTAAACAGAATGGAGAAAAGCAATATACTAGCTGTGGAGTTCAAAATACTTGTTATAAGGATGCTCCATGAATATAGAGAAAAAGTAGATGAACTCAGTGAGAATTTCAACAAAGAGGAAATATAAAAACAAAGATAGAATACATAAAAAAGAACCACTATGAATAAATGAAGAATACACAAACCAAAATGAAGAATACATCACAGGGAATCAATAGTAGAGTAGACAAAGCAGAGGGTCAACTCAGCAATTTGGAAGATAAGGAAGCAGAAAACACCCAAGTCAAATAGCAAAAAGAATTAAAAAAAAAATAGGATAGTTTAAGGGGCCTCTGGGACAACTTTAAGCATAGCAACACTGGCATCATGAGAGAGCAAAGAATTGAACATCTATATGAAAACATGACAGAGAATTTTTCTAATCAGGTGAAGGAACTAGACATAGTTCAGGAAGTAGAGTGTCCCAAACAAAATGAATCAAAAAGGGCCCACACCAAGACACATCATAATTAAAATGCCAAAGGTTAAAGACACAGAGAGGATCTTAAAAGTAGCAAGAGAAAAGCAATTAGTTACCTACAAGGGAGCTCCCTCAAGACTGTCAGCTGATTTTTTCACCAGAAACATTTCAGGCCAGAAGGGATTGGCACAAAATACTCAGAGTATTACAAAGAAAGGATATATAACCAAGATTACCCAGCAAGGCTAACATTTAGAATAGAAGGACAAATGAAGAGCTTCCCAGATAAGAAATAGATAAAGGAGTTCATAATTACCAAATCAGAATTACATAAAATATTAAAGAGCCCTTTTTAAGAAAAAGAAGAATAAAAAGATAAAACATGAATAATAAAATGGCAACAAATATATACTATCAACAAATACTTTAATAAAAATGGATTAAATGCTCTAATTAAAAGACATATGGTGGCTGAAGGGTTAACAAAGCAAGACCCATATATACACTGTCTACATGAGACTCATCTCAGAATGAAAGATATACACAGACAGAAAGTAATAGGATGGGAAAATATATTTAATAAAAATGGGGATAAAAAGCTAGAGTAGCAATACTTATAGCAGACAAAATAGACTTTAGAACAAAAGTTATAACAAGAGACAAAGAAGGTCCCAGAAATTCCATTTATGAGTATTTACCCAAAACTTAAAACACTAAAGCAAAAAGAAACACACATCCATTTGTTCATTGCAGCAGTATTTACAATAGCCAAGATATGGAATCAACCTAAAGGTCCATCAATAGATGAATGGATAAAGAAGTGGTACATATGGAATCTGACTCAGCCATAAAGAGGAATGAAATCTTGCCATCTGCAGCAGCATGGATCATCCTGGAGAGTATTGTGCTGAGTGAAATAAGTAGACAAAGAAAGACAAATGCCACATGATTTCAATCCTATATGGAATCTAAAAAAATAAATGAACAGCAGAATAGAAACAGACTCTTAGGTACAGAGAACATTTTGGAGGGGATTTAGGGCTGGGTGAAAAAGGTGAAGGGATTAAGTACAAATTGGTAGTTAAAGAATAGTCATAGGGATGTAAAGTACAGCACAGGGAGTATAGTCAATAATCCTATATAATAAAAGGGTAATATGCAAATAGACCAAAGAGCAGAACAACCAAACAACCAATCAAAGTGTAATATGCTAATGATAATCTAAGGCTGCTCAACTGCTCATTTTGACATGCACTGATCACCAGGGGGCAGATGCTCTGACCAATAGGTTAGCTTGCTGCTGGGGTCCAGCCCATCGGGACTGAAGAAGATGGGCTGGACATGCCCTGGAGCCCTCCCAAAGACCCTCCCTGGCTTTATCATGCACTGGTGGGGTCCCTCAGCCTGGCCTGTGCCATTTTGCAATCCAGGACTCCACAGAAATGTCAGAGAGCTGGTTTCAAGCCTTATCCCACAGGCCACTTCCCTTGGGAAGTTGTCAGATGCAGGACTTATGGTTGGTGAGCAGGGATCATGGCTCCCGATTGATCGGGACTAATTGGACATGAGGCACAGTGGGGACAGGATGAGCAGCAGCAGCAGATAGGAGCTGCAGGTGGCGTTGGACTGTGGGTTTTGGGCTGATCCCTGCAGGCCACCCTTAGGGATCCCACCCATGCACGAATTCATGCACCGGGCCTCTAGTATTATAATAACTAAATATGGAGTCATATGGGTACTAGATTTACAGGATAATCACTTTGTAAGTTCTATGTCTAATCATTGGGTTGTACACCAGAAACTAACATAATATTGTAAAAATAAAATATAAAAAATAATAAGCCATACCTAGAACACAAGTAGAAATATAAGAACTGACAGAAACATATTTTCAGAAATAGTCTCTCACTTGATCCTTCCAATTTTAGGGTAACTTAAGATTCATTTCACAGATAAGGACATGGAGCCAGAGAAAGTGCCCAGGCTGAACCAAATGTGAAAGCAAGGCTAAATACATGTTCCTGTTCCAGCTTGGTCTCTTGGCAGTCATTGCAAAGGGACTAGCATATGTACTATAAAAATTAACAAAAAGACACCTTATTTAAAATGAAATTAGGAGGCCAGAAGGAGAACTCTATGTAGTACATAGGTCACTGACCTCAATAAGAAGAACTCTTTTTAAAAAGGCTATTCCAACATTCTGTTCTCCTCTTTAACAGACTTTCCTTTCCTTTGTTTCTTGGGATTTGCATGCAGTTCATCATTAGACCTCAGGTCCAAAATTGTTTCATCATTGCTTCAAAATAAACTCATTTTGCTGGAGAAATATCTGGCTTTCTATTTGTTCAAGGTTAATAGTATGGTTTTACATATGTGCCAGACATTTTCTGGCCAGGATTCTCTAGAAACTGGTTGGAGAGCATGCAGGAGTTGCCAAGGAATGAGGATGTAGGGAAGGAGAGAGTGGAGATCAGATGACTAGCCAGTTTGAAATGGACTAGGCTGAGAGTTACATAAGTCAGAGAGACTCACCTGAGGAAGTCCAAAGGATACTAATATCTGGGCCCAGATGGGTAAGTCATGGTCAAGGCATGGATCCAAATGCCCATCATTAGCCATATTTTGAAATTCAGGATGGAAGACCCTAAAGCAATTCTCTTTATTTTGGGGGGCTCAGAAAGCATTTGTTCTCCCCCCCCCCCTACCCTATATGGCTGCTTCCTATATGTACTTGGTATTTTTGGGGAAAAAACTTAGGCTCTACACAGGGTCTGACTCAGACTTTTTAATGAGCCTAGTGGTTCCCCCTTGTGGTTAACTGGCACTATGTACTCTGAGGGGTTACTGGTGACTTTTTTGAAGTGTGGACAGGTCCTTTCTCTTCCTGTTCTAACAAACTCCTGACTCTACCTTTGAAAACTATTTCTAATCTGATCCCTCCTCTCAAGTCATGCTGCTGGCAGGGTGATAGGTCAGAACTTCCAGCTAGTCACTCTGACAGCAAAATACCTTTCATTCAGTGGCTTGTAGGAAAATGTCAATACCTTGCTTCAGAACCAACATGGGTGTTAAGTGGGCACTGCCTATGTAATGTCCTCTTGCTCATTATGAAATGCATGATGGCTCATCAGACATTACCACCCTTCCTTTGCTTTCATCTTTGTCTTCCACTGTTCACCTGTCATTTTACTTTGCTTCTACACTGAACTTGTCACCATTCCCTAAATCACCTTTACCTTTGCATTTCATTTCCTCCTTAGACCAAACCTTGGCAAGAGAGCAAGAATCCAGATCAGAACCAGGTTCATAAAAAACAGCTCCAAACTGTGGCCAACCAACCCTTCACAACCACTCCAAGAGCTGGACCTAAAGAGAAAGAATCTGTTGATTTTCTTTCCCTTGGTTGCACATCCAACAGCTTCAGAAAAGGGTAGAGACAATCCCATGTGCCTGTCCTCGCTGGCTATGGGGAGCAAGTTCAGATTCAGCCCTGACTACATGAAGGTGATCCTGGGAAGATCAGGTGAGAGCTAAATGGGAGAAGCAGCTGTCTTATGTACACGTCCTTGGGTTGTGAAATCTAGAAGAGACATAGTTCTGCCAACATTACCTGAACCCTATAACAAACCACCCTCCCAGCCTAAAGTTAACAATATTTACATAAAACTGAATGCTTAAATAGCTATGAGGGGCCAATTTCTGTTTTCTTTCTAACTTCTTTCTCTTCCTCCCTCCTTCTTTTTCTCACTCCCTCCCTTATCCCAGTTTTCCTTCCTCCCCCCTCCCACCCTTTCTGTCTCTCTCTCTTAATCAGTTTGAGATGATCTGCTATTTAAATTTCCTTAGATCTAAAAGACAATTTTCTATCCACCATGGCTTGGGTTTGGCACCTCTAATTGTTACCTATCCTGGTCATGGGATGACTAAACCCCCAGATCACAGACTTCTGTGTTTTTTCTGGCACCGAGGATAGAGCCTATATTTCTGGCAGATTCACCATCCTAGTCCTGTGCATGATCTGCTGTTGGGGCACTTATCTGTCTTTCTGAGCCAATAGCGGCTATTAGTGTTACCATAGTTAGCTAAATATTATGAAAAGGGAAGAGAGCAAGGGAAGCCAGGCATTGTTAAGCATGGTCTGCTCAGAACACCGAGCCTATTTGCTTCACCAGGAAGCTACAACTTCACATTCCTCACCCAGGGAACCACCGATCAATTCCCTGCAGATCATTGGGGAAATTGATAGAAGAGTTGGATATAAGAACATGGGAAATAAAGTAAAAATGGCACAGGAGAAGTGCTTGTCCATAAGGCCTGTCAGTCTAACCTGGGGGCAGGGGAGGGAGACGATCATTGGTTAAGGCATGGAGCCAATGCAAGCCCGAGTAAACTTTGGAAGTAGATTGGTTATTTTGGAAAAACTCCTGGTTAAAACCCCAGGGAATGGAAATAAATGAATACTCTAGAAAAACTAATTGTACTGTACAAAAAGCTATTCCTAAAGTGTTAACAAAAATTCTTATTGGCAGAGAGTCCCATGGTAAAATTGCACAACATGTTATGAATCTAAAGCAGTCATAGTGTAGCGCAAAAAATTTAAAATGTAAAAGCTATCGAGAGAAACCAAGATGGCGGCATAAGATAGACACCCGAATGTAGCCTACCACAACAAATTTTTATTTAGAACTGAAAAACAGGGGAGGCATTGCCCTGAAGCATCGGACGGCTAGTTGAGAGGAGGCTCTGCCATCTGGGAAAGAGAGAGAAGGCATGCTGAATCTCAGGAACTGTGAAGGTACAGAGAACTGTGTGCATGAAAAGGCACTGGCTAACTCCCGGCGCACGGAAAGGAAGGGCCGGACCGAGATTGCTGCTGGCTTATTCCCGGCACGCAAAGAGGGTGGACAGCTAATGCGCGGCCGGCTTTCTTGTTCGAGAGGAAAACAGAATTACCCTATTGCTCTGATAGATGGCCCCAGACAGGGAGAGGCCAGATTGTCAGGCAGTGGGCAGAGATCTCTCTGAGGTGTGTGAAGCCAGAGGCCATTACTGTGGGACTTGGGGAGGAGCTGAAGGGAAAACAAAGTTTGTCTGCACCAACCCGAGACTCCGCTCCATCTGTGGCTGAGCACAGAAGCTCTCCCAGAGGCTGGCTTTCTATAAGGAGGGACTGGCCGGAATCCAAAGCTTGTCTGCGCCTTTACCAAAGAGGTGAGCGCCTGCAACCAATCTTCCAAAACTCTCCACGAACAGGACTTTTCTAAGGCGAGACTGACAGGGAACCAAAGATTGTCTGTGCCACCCTATTCAAGTGGTGTACAGAAGTCCTCCTAGCTGAGACACTGCTGATCCTCACAGCCAATTGGCTTGGAGATCAACGCTTCCCAGTGATACCAACAATAAGCAAGGCTTAACAACAAGACTTCACACACAGCCCACAAAGGGCTACACCAAGATTGTCCACCACAGGCAACTGGGAAGGCTGTGCTACTGGGCTCTACCAGAACACTTAGCACACAAAGCTATTCCATCAAATCAGGGAAACAACTAAAATGCAGACAAGAGGAAGGACACAAAGGAAGGAGATGGAGGAAAAGAAAAGCTTGGACATTGAATTCAAAACTACAGTTATAAGGTTATTCAACAATATCCTAAAAAAGGCTGATAAAATAAATGAGACCTATGAGGATATGAAAAGGGAGCAACTAGAAATAATAAGGGATCAACTTGAAATGAAGAAAACATTGTCTGAAATAAAAAATATTATTCAAAGTCCTAAAAATAGACGGGAAGATTGCAAGAATCAAGACAAAGATTTAGAACACAAAGAGCCAGAGGACACTCCTCTACAGAAGGGAGAAGATAAGAGAATCCAGAAAGTTGAAGATAGTGTAAGAAACCTCTGGGACAATTTCAAGTGAACCAACATCAGAATTATGGGGATTCCAGAAGAAGAGAGAGAGCAAGATACCAAAAGAATACTGGAAGAAATAGTGATAGAAAACTTCCTCCACCTGGGGAAAGAAATAGACTTACAAGTCCAGGAAGCCCGTAGAACCCCAAACAAAAGGAATCCAAGGAGGACCACACCAAGAAACATCATAATTAAAATTCCAAGAGCAAAAGACAAAGAGAGAATATTAAAAGCAGCAAGAGCAAAGCAGGTAGTTACCTATAAAGGAGCACCCATACGATTGTCAGCTGATTTCTCAACAGAAACCATGCAAGCCAGACGGGAATGGCAAGAAATATTCAAAGTGATGAATAGCAAGAACCTACAGCCAAAAATACCTGTGTTGGGGTTCTTGTTCCAACATTAAGAAGGGTTCTGTGATCTGGAGAAATGCTGTGCACAGATTAAGTAAGAGTCCAGAGACAAAAGATAATTTTGAAAGGCATTGGGGTTCAGAGGAGCTTTAGCTAAAGGAGCCAAGTTCTCCTTGTCTAAGGACCCCTTGCTTTTTATTCTATTAACACAAATTGTCCTAAGGCAAGATGGATCTATCTACTTCAAATGGTAGGGTTTTGTACAGAAGTATTGTCAGATTGGGGAATAGCTTACAGCTGTTCAGGTGTTTGGCCAACAGGAGGCAATAGCATGTATTAATAGATTAAGATGCTGTGAGCGGTCTAGCAGTAAACAATCATCCTATTCAGGTTTGGGGGAAATGCCTTTAGCCATCCCAACAGGTGATAACATCTGTGACTTAGCTCTTGTTGAGTCCCCAAGTTCCATAAACCTTTTGATGAAACTCTTGCAATTATGACATGCTGAAACTGGCTCTCGGCACCCCTGCTGCCTTTTGGGACCTAGAACACACCCCACTGAATACTTACTTGGTGCAGAACTTGAGAATTGAGATGTCAGGGTGCAATAGACTTTGTTGGTATTCACATGTGTCACTGCATTGGTTTTGTCACCTTCTCCAAGTAGCATTCAAGCAGAGCCTACTCTATGGGTATACTATAGAGGGGAGGCCTGACTTACAATCTGATGGTGCTAGACTTTTCACCCATCATGTGCACACCTCTCCCACACTCTTCTGGTATCTGTATTGCAGCAGAGGGGTGGGCAGATGGGGCCACTGTGGGTTGCTCTTCCTGGGTATCCAGAGACCTTAGCTCTGCCTGGGAACCACTGTTCTGGAACAAACTGAGTGATCAAACTGAGAAAGGTGCATCTGCAGGGTGAGGAAGATCTTGAGAAGGTCAGGAAAAAGAGGAAGTTGGATTTCTGAACATTCTTCTCTTTGCCAGAGTACGTGTGTATAAGAGGAGCCTGAGATTTTCCCCAGAAGTACAGAGGAAGGTGCAAGCCATGCACTCTCCCAGTTGAAGAATGGGAGCAGTGACATTTGTGCTGAAGTGGGCACATTCATCTTCAAGGGCTATGACACCATAGCCAGTAGTATCTCCTGGATCCTCTGTGCTCTTGCTGCCACAAGGAGATCCAGAGCCTTTTGTGGGATGGCACTTCCATTACCCAGTGAGTGCTCAGGAGATGGGAGAGCCCTGCCCACTCAGCTAGACAAGAAGCCCTGGTTTGCTTGGCCCCTGTCTGCCTTCAGGTTGGACTTCATTCATTTCAGGGATCAACTGGATCAGGTGCCCTACACTATCATGTGCATAAAGGAGTCACTGCGAATCTATCCTCCTATACCAACTGTTGGCAGAGAGCTCAGCAAGCCCATCCATCACCTTCCCTGATGGACACTCCTTACCCAGAGGTCTGAACTTCATCACACTCACTAACCCAGGAATTCTGCAAGAACCCATGGCAGATCAGATCCAAGTGTCCTATGCAGTTCTCTGGTCTTGTTCCTTCATCATAATTGGATTTTTACTTTGTAGTTTGGATGAGGAATATAACATGCTTGGCACAGAATTTGACATAATAAAATTTCAATAAACAAATGGTAATCTTTGAATGTGGCCTTACCATTTAGTCCTAAAGTTCTAATTCCCTGAGATGTGAGGGCTTCAGAGACAATCAGAGAGGGTAAGGGAGATGTGCTTTCTTTCTTATGGAGTCTAGGAAAATGAGGGAGATCAGAAAATCCACTGTCATGGGTGTGATGGTCCTGTCTCTGAGGAGCCCTCAGGTTGATGGCAGAGAGGGATTAATTATTAGATTTGGGACACCTACATGGCCGGAGGCCACCCCTTGGCTCACATTTGTTCTACCCTACCACATTCCAATCTTACCACATCCTAGCTATATGGTCATAGGCAAGTTACTCAGCCTTTCTGAAGCTCAGTTGCCTCATATGAACAATGGGAATATAAGTGGCCTCCTTGGAGGGTTGTTATGAGGATGGAATGAGTTAATGCATAATCTCCTAGGGCTCATGGATGGCACTTGATAAATTGAGTTGTAACTTTAGTTGCTCCAAAATATGAGCCTCTAATTCTTTCTTGATTCTCATCCTATATAGCTTTTCTGAATCAATAATTCTTTTAATTCTTCTAAAGGTGAATCAACTTTTACAGAACAGGCTTTAAGCAAATTGTTCTTCTAGAAATTAGATTTAGGATTTGATTTTTTCAGGATTGAGTTCTTCCTCCTAGACCTTGGCTGCAAGTCACACGACTCCCACTAGAGGACAGAAGCATGCTAGGCAACTGAACTTAGGCAGAACTCATATTTAGTTTTACTTTATTTCATTTTGGTGTTCAACAATTCAATTAACTTCAAATATAAAATTATTAAGACTGTCTCTGTGTGCTAAATCTTGTGCTAGGAGGTGGGATCACAGAGATGAAAGATACTGTCCTTGAATTCAAGAGTTCACAGTCATAAAACAAATACCTTTACTGAAGACAAATAATCATTCACTCTTTCTTTCACTCACTATTCACACCTTGAGCAGACTGTTGAATGTTCCATGTTCTTTGCACTGTCCTTGGCACTGGACTTGAGTAAAACATGAATTGTGTCTTAGTGTCTGGGGAGGAAGTGGTAGAGCTGACAGAGAGGAAGAGGCAGGAGTATGGAGCATTTATTGGGAAACAGATACTATAATAGGTTGAGACTGGCTAAATGGTGGCCCTTCAGGAAGCTTCCCTGTTGTCGTTCTGCCTTCATTATAAAACCCCATCTTGTCTTCTTTCTGAAGATTGAGGTCCGAGTGCATCTCCCTAGATGATGAGGGCATGAGAGTGTGGCCCACCCCACTCCACACTGTGCCTGACCTGACCTCTACATTGTGAAATCAGAAACTGCTTGTGAAAGGAATGAACAAACTAATAATTAACTCTATTTTTTTGGGTCTTTTTTGTTAATCTTCACCCAATGATATCTTTTCCATTAATTATTATTATTATTATTATTATTATTATTATTATTTTTAGAGAGAGAGAGAATGGAGGGGATGGGGAAAGACAGAGAGAAACATTGATGTGAGAGAGACACATCAACTGGTTGCCTCCCACATGCACCCCTTCTGGGGCTGGGGATCCAGCATGCAACTTAGGTATGTGCCCTTGACCGCAGGCCGATGCTCCTACCACTGAGCATAACTGACTAGGGCCTAATAATTAACTTTTTAATGACTCACTTGACTTGACTCAGTGGCTTAGGGCACTGACCTTCCCCCAACATGACTTTTGAGAACTGAAGTTGAAATTAGGAGCTACTTCTGGAAAAAATATAGGTTTTGTTAAAGTTCAGGAGCAGAATATGAAGCAAGACTAGTGGGGAAGAAATGTGTGTAACATAAAAAGAAGGGGATCAAATTGATTCACATCAGAATTCCCTGCTCCTGCAAACGCCAGTGCCTACTTACCTCAAAACATGGTTTAAAACCATTTCTCATGCCATTTCCTCTCCATGGCCCAGGAACTGCATTTGGAAGTAGTTGTCCATGAACAAGCTGGAAGTGGCCATGACCCTTAATCTGCTTTGTTTTGAATGATGCTGGATCCCCTCCAAAGTCCCCATATCCCTACTGGGAATTGTGTTGAAATCCAAGAATGGGATCCACCTGTGTCTCAGAAAGCTTCTATAACCTTTGATTGGACAAGAACAAACTCTGAGGACCTCTTATTTATCCTGCTGTCTTCCTGTCATCAGCTTCTGTCCCCTTCCTCCTGCTCATCAGACTGTCAGCTCTTCTCTGTCTCACTTCCAGACTTCCTACTTGTTAGATATACCCTGTGTCTACCTACTTGCACCTCTGACTTTCTACCTAACTCCTATTCACCTGCTGATCCTTCAGCCTATCTGCCCTCTTCCTATCTTTTTACTTTCTGCCTGCCTTTCTATCCCTATTCTTTTGATGTTATAGAAAATTACAACAAACTTAGTGTCTTACAACTGCAAATATTTATAACCTTATAAGGTAAGAGATCAGAAATCTGAAATGTGCTTTACTGGGCCACAACCGAAGTGTTGCAGAAGCCTCCAAAAGAATATTTTTTTATTACTTTGTCTAGCTTCTAGAACTTTGCTGTTAACGGCTTTTAGTGAGTGTATTAGGCATTCCTAGATTACCAAGGAAATAATCTTAAATGCAATTGATTGTAGATGTTAACCATGGCAACATCTAGCCTTGTGTTTAATTGAAAAATGGGATACTACAGCCTATCTAAATTGACACATAAAACTAGATGTCACAGTCTATCCCTTGTCTACTTCACACACATTCCCTAAATTCATTCTTAATATGCAAATCTATACTAATAATAGAGGAATATGCAAGTTGATCGGGATGCCCTCACTCAATGACCAAACAGCAGGCTGCATGGGGTTACAGGCCGGCAGGGTGGGGCCATCAGGGGCGTTCAAGCAGGCAGGCAGAGGCCATTAGAGGCGATTAGGCAGGCAGGTGAGCAGTTAGGAGCCAGTGGTCCTGGATTGTGAGAGGGATGTCTGACTGCCAGTTTAGGCCCAATCCTCAGACATCCCCTGAGGGGTCCCAAATTGGAGAGGGTGCAGACTGGGTTGAGGAAACCCCCACTGCTCCCATACATGAATTTTATGTACTGGGCCTCTAGTAGAAACTATAATAAAGTTATATTTCTGCCACTACCCTATGTATCATTAAAAGGCATTAACCCTCCCTCTCCCCCCAAGACAATGCCATGCCATTGGATGATGTTCACTGTTCTGTAACTTAAATGCTGTGATATAAAGTTGACTTTTATTAGTACATCTTATGCTAGATTTGAAGGGCAAAAGAAGAGGAAGAAAAAGTATCAGATACACTCATGCACACACACACACACACACATGTTTATAACAAAACAAAAGAGAAATACTCAAAACAATTACAGTCCTTTTTCCTGCAACGCTCACATGGCCATAGCTAGCATTTATAACCACCTTCTTCCACTACCAATTCTATATTCTCTTTCCCCTCATCAAGCATGCACCCAAGCTAGACATGGTATTTTGCCTACTGTGGTGACACAAACCTTCATTCTTTAAAAAATATATATATTTTATTGATTTTTTACAGAGAGGAAAGTAGAGGGATAGAGAGTTAGAAACATTGATCAGCTGCCTCCTGCACACCTCCTACCGGGGATGTGCCCACAACCAAGGTAAATGCCCTTGACTGGGATCGAACCTAGGACCTTTTACTCTTCAGACCAACACTCTATCCACTGAGCCAAACCTGTTAGGGCCAAACCTTCATTCTTAAAGGATCCTGGCTATTAGTCCTGCTTGAGAAGGGTTGTGATACTTTTCTATTTAGTTTAATAACAGTGTATGGCAGTTCTAAGAGACACTCTGATATATCCTGTATTACAGACATACCTCCATTGATCATTTCACCTTGGTAATCAGAATCAATCCAGTACAGTAACTGCTTTTGATTCAGAGGCATGAGGAGCCCAAAATAGTCAGCTGGCAGTTTAACTTACTAGTTTAATGTAATAATTATTATGTCTCCCAGTGGAAACATTTCTCATTTTGGAACTAAGACCTCTAGGACAGCAGAACATAAGATTGTAGGGACAAGAAGTAAAAAATGTGCTAATGGGATCACTAGGGGTAACAATGAGTAGTGCTACTCCCATTCCATCCCTTGATTCCTGAACTGGTAAATCATGGCAATGGAAGAAACTGCCCTATTTATTAGACATTGATTTGCTGGAGAAACTTACCTCATCCTTACAAGTTATTGTCACCTAGCTGGTACTATATATCTAAACATATAACAAGTTTCTTTCTCTGTTTCTGGAATGCATAATTGTAATAGATATATACTTGTAAATATTTCTCTCTTCTCCGCATCCAGTGTGGCTAGAGAGTGGCCAAGTTCCTGAGTAGGGGCAGCTGAGGATTGAGAAAATGAAAGAAAGAGATAGACCCAGAGATAGAAGGAAAAAGCTGGGGCCAGGTGGGACCACTGTCCTCTGACATGGACAGGGCCAATACAACATATTTATTTTATACAGAAAAAACAAATAAACAAACAAAAAACAAAAACATGAAGTTTTACTAAAAGTCAAAACAAAGGAGATTATGTGCATATTTGGATGGACCCGAGTTGTATTCATTCCTGGTGCTTGGCTGGATTTAAATAACAAAACCTACCCCCTAGCATCTGGGCTAATGGTCAAGCTGACAAAACTCTTGCCTTTTAGCAAAGCGTGTTACCAGGATGTGGCTTTGCTGAAGCCAATGGATTTAGCTGACAATAATTAAAGAAATGCCCACGTGCCTTCTAAGGCACTCTCTACATATACTCACCATTTGCCATAGGAAACTCAATAGAATGTAGAGTTTTGATGTCTCTATATTCATTGGGATCTTCTTATATGCCTCCATTTCAATTTTTAGGCTCTCACTACTTCTCAATCAATATTCCACTTTAGCAGAAGACAACTGCAAGATTAGAAATTCAATTTGTATTGTTATTCAGACACTGGCAAGATGAGATTCTGGATTTAGTTTTCAGAAATTTCAGTCTCCTTTCCAGCCCCAGTTCCAATGTTCTAAATCAAAGCAACTCACTTATTATACCTGGGTTAGCTAAAAAACCCTAAATTGACCAACCTGCTTCCACCTGGTGCCTGCCACCAACCCTTTACTACATTATGGTCAAAGACTTTTCTTTTCAGCATTAAAGCTTTTCATTAGAAAGGCAATACCAGTTTGTGGTGCAATAAAAACACCCACCTAGATTCCACCAATGCTAAGTCATTCAACACATTCTTATTTAGGACCTAAGTGCAAGGCACTATCTAGACATCTCAAAGGAATGAGATAGACATGGCCCTACCCTTTCATTCTAGAGGAAGACTGACAAGAAACAAAACAGTTAAGTAGAATGATTCAGACAATAGTAATTGCTAAGAAAGGAGTAAACACTTTACTATAAGAGAGACTAACAGAGAGAATCTGTTTGGATAAAAGTGATCCAGATGGCCTCTTGTTGGAGATGACTATTAAGGTGAAACCCAAAGGATGGTAAGGAGATCGCTGTGTAATGAGAAAGGGAAGAGCATTCAAGGTCGGGGGAACAGGTACAGAGGCTCTAAGGTGGGGAAAAGTGTGGTGTCTTTCAGGAACTGCCTCATGGTGGGACAGTGGCTTGGGCTGAACTTGGAGAGATTATTCAGAGGGTGGTGTGTGCTATGACACTATGACAAGTTCTGGTAAGAATGAAAGTAGGTAACATATGAAAGCACTTGGCACCATGTCAGAAGATAGTAAATATTATACAAAGTAAATGATATTAAGTTGCAGAAGATCTGGAGTTAGAAATTTGAGGTTATGGTCGTAACTTTAACACTTAGTTGCTCTGTGATCTTGATAAAGTTAATTAACATCCTTGGGCCCATTTTTTTTTTTTTTTGTCTGTAGAATAATACTAATAACACTTGGTAGTTATAGTTGTGTTTTGGAAAATATGAACATTAGGCAAGTATTGAGAAGACATTTTTGGTACTTTCTGAAAATTATCTGTATGTCTCCTTTTAGGTAGTAGGTGATGCTACAGAATGTCCCAGGTTAAAAACAAACTAATACAATAGCTTTGTCTGTTCCCTTGGATGGAAAACACAAGCAAATTTTAGATTTAGAAGGCTTTTGCCTGGTAGATGAGGCCTTTGTAGTGGAGCAAAAGAAAACAAGATATGACAAATTGCATCAGCATCAAACCCAACTTTATCAAACCTAGAAAACAAGAAGTTTTGATAAACTGGTAGCAGTTTACTCACATGAGTAATGCTTGAAGCTGCTGTCTTGCCTTTCTGTTCCTTATAAGCTGAAACAGAAAACATCTATACTAATAAAAGCCTAGGTGGCCCTCACACCTTCTGCGACACCCTTGCATCATCACAAGATGATCACCACAAGATGGCCACCACAAGATGACTGGCAGGGGAGGGCAATTGGGTGCAACCGGGCCTGAAAGGGAGGGTAGTTAGGGGTGATCATCTGGCAGGGGAGGACAGTTGGGGGCAATTGGGCTGGCAAGGGAGGGCAGTTGGGGGCTATTGGGCTGGCAGGGGAGTAGTGAGGGGCCAATCAGGCCAGCAAGGGAGTGATTAGGGGGCAGGCAGGTGAGTGGTTAAGATCCAGCAGTCCTGGATTGTGAAAGGGATGTCCAACTGCAGTCTGACATCCCCCGAGAGGTCCCGGATTAGAGAGGGTAGAGGCTGGGCTGAGGGACACTCCTGCCCCATGCATGAATTTTATGCACTGGGCCTCTAGTTTAGGAATAAAAATATTAATGTTCTTTTACAACATGGCACCCCAAACTGAATCTAGTCTGTTTATAATGGTGGCCTAACCAGTCCAAGGTTTTCCTTGTTCCCTCCTTCCTTTTTTTTTTTTTTTTAAATCAAATCAGTATTTATTGGGCAGCAGCAGCAGGCACAGTCTTCTGTTCCAGGATATGAGAAGCATAAAGACATAGACTGCCTAGTTACCACATTCATGGAGATCTTGTTTGGAGTGTCTAGATATCAGATGAAGGAAAAAGGTATTTACTCGTTAAAAAATATTATCCAAGGAAAGCACAACTTTCTGAGTTAAGCTCATACTTCACAGACAGCTGTACATTCTGCTTTGATCACTTTGTTATAAGCTTTGCTATATCATTAAAAATTCTCCATAAAGACTATTTCAATGACTATTACATCTGGGCACATAGTTTGTCCAACACATTCTCACAAAAGCTGCCCTGGATAGTAAGGCTTGCATTTATTTGAATATGTGGAGGTGCTGAAACACTCGTTCACTACTTGGAAACACAGGATAAAACAGAGCAAGCATGACATGTCTCCTGGGAAGTTGGGAGGTACCATGTATGGACTGAAATATCTTTACATTCATGGTTAACGCAAATCTCTGAGGCCAGACAGCCTGGGTTTGAATCCTGGCTCTAACCCTTACCAACTGTGGGCAGGCAGCTAACCTCTCTGTCCATTAGTTTTTTTGCCTAGAGTTGCGGGATTATTTTTAAAGTCTGTTTTGTAGGGTTGTTGTGAGAGAAAACATAAAATTTTTGCTAAGTGTCTAAAACATAGTCAGTGTTCACTAAATGTTAGCAATCATCAAGCTTTATAAGCCCAAATATATTAAATAAACTGAGGACTCAGGGAGAGAAAGAAAGAGTTAAAACCAAAACTCAAACCTAGGCTTTCTGACTCCAAAATCCTCCACTATTGCCCCTCATGCTGAAGGTAAAAAGCTGGTGCTGAGCCAATTAAGGGAGAGTCAGGGTCCAAGAGTCCCTAGGGCTGGAGCCAGAGGAATGGAAAATAACCAAAGAACTGGGGCAAGGTTGGGAGGAATGGGTGTAAAAGGTTACATGCCCAGGCCCTTGGGTTTGGACAGTAGCCCAGGATTAAGGGGAGAAAGAAAAGAACTCTGGTTGTGTGATGATCGCTTGTCACATGGTAGGGAAATGGAGGAGGGTGTTGGGAGTAGTTTAGATGGATGAAGGAACAGATCAGGAGGACATGGAGCCCCTTGGAAGGCTGCCTGCCAAGGAATTTTCCTGAAGTATATTGTGTTTTACTACCTAAATGATAGGCCTTGGAGTTGATATTGGGGAAGGGAATCATGAAAACATTGAGAGTAAGAGATTATCTTGTCCCATATCCCTTTCTCTCTTATATAAGCTCTCCATGACTTCTCGGTGCTCATTCCTCTATTTAGCACTCTCCTTTTGATGAACTTGTATTCATCCTTCAAGACCCAATTCTCTTTGTTTAATTTTCTCCTTTCAGGATAGACCCAGTTCTTCCAACAAAGGCCTTATCATAGCTTATTTTACTGTTTTGTTGTGTTTTTTGTTTGTTTGTTTGTTTTTTTACTTTACCTACTAGATTGTGCACTCAAGAAACATTTGCTGAGTAAGTGAATAAATAAATGAATGAATGAGCATTCATATGCAGTCTTTTTAAATATATATATATATATATATATATATATATATATATATATATTATTGATTTTTTACAGAGAGAGAGAGGGTTAGAAAGTCAGAAACATCGATGAGAGAGAAACATCAATCAACTGCCTCTTGCACACTCCCTACTGGGTATGTGCCCACAATCAAGTTATATGCCCTTGACCAGAATCGAGCCTGAAACCCTTGAGTCTACAGGCCGATGCTCTATCCACTGAGCCAAATCAGTCAGGGCCCTATGCCCTTCTTAGGAAAAAGATTACTATCCCACCTTCAAAAGGATAAACTGAGGCTAAGAGAGTATCAGTTGCTGACTTCATATTAGGTGGGCCAGACATGGGGCTGAACCTCCTGACCCTAAGGTCAGTACTCTAGCCACCAGCACATTCCCCTTGGGTCACAATTAAATAGGGGACAGAGACAAGCCCTGGGGAAAACTTCAGAAGCAGATAGGCAGGCAATTTTGGAGACAAAGGAGAAAGATTCTAACTCCAACTTAAGCTGTCAATTGCTGTTTTCCATTGGCCATTTTATCTATCTGTAACTAGCATTTAACTCTGGAATAGAAATGATAATGAAATACTATAACCACACCTGAAAAATTTGATGTACTAGACTGTGATTCCTGGAATTCAGGATTCAGGTTTGTTTGGCTTGCAGCTGCATCCTGGCATCTAACATACTGGCTGCACGTAACAGGTGTTCATGAAGTATTTGTTAGGAAAATGATAAGTGGAAGTTGAAAGGTACACAACCATTGTCACTGTCAACTAAAAATGCTTTTCTTCCTGGTAACTCCTCCACTCTGGTGGCTCAGCTTTAAGCTCTGCCCTCACCCTTCACCCTCCCCACAGGTGGGTGGGACAAAACTTTCAGACTGGCCTGAGGTAGTCAGAGACAGTCAGAGGTCCAGACGCATTGCACCATGAGTGTCTCTGTGCTGAGCCCCACAAGACTCCTGGGCAGTGTCTCTGGGCTCCTGCAGGTGGCCTTCCTGCTGACTCTTGTTCTGCTGCTGCTCAAGGCAGCCCAGCTGTACCTGCGCAGGCAGTGGCTGCTCAAAGCTGTCCGGGAGTTCCCGTCCCCTCCTTCCCACTGGCTGTTTGGGCACATCCAGGAGGTAAATGGAAGTGGGACAGGGGAGAGGGAGGGCAAGGAGGGCAGAGGCTCTCAGAGCAAGGTCACGGTCAGCAAGTCTATAGGACAAAGCCTTGTTATGTGAGAAGCATGCGGCTGTTGGGGCAAAACCCAGGTGACCCCTCAGATCGTGGCTCCTCATCCCATGTGCTGGTGCTCTCAGTCTGTCAGATCCTCCTTCCTTAGGTAGGTCTGCAAGCTATTATGTCAGCCAGCCCTTGAGGACAATGGCTGCTCCTTTCTGAATCTCCCTGTTCCAGGATCACATAACAGAACTTCTCCATGCTTCCTTGCTCATGTGCACTCAATGCCATCCTGTCTGGCTGGCCCTGAGATTGCCTGGGAACACTGACATCATCTCATGATCCCTGCCTGTGGGAGTTCATGGCACGTGGGGATGATAGACAGGAATTAAGAGAAGATACCATGTCCTAGGAAAGGGAATAAAATCTGGTATAGGGATCCAAACAACTTGTTGGCCTGAGACTGTGGGGTTTTCAGACTGGTGACTGCAGTGCTAAAACCCTGGCAAGTTACTGGCACATCTGAGCAGGAAGCTTCCAGATGGTCCCAGGGAAGGAGCACTGGTATCTGGTCTCAACATTAACTAGAATCTATTTACCTGCCAGCTCCTATTCTCCATGCCCCTGCCATGTGAGCTCTTTGGGGCTGAGGATATTACCCCCCTTTCTGTGTGCTCATCCCAGCACAGAGCCTGACACAGAGGCTGGGTTGACTCAGGTGTGCAGACTGACAGAGAAAGGAGCAGCTGGCAGGTTGGGTGACAGACAGTGCTCCCCAATCAGCTCCATTAGTACTAGTCCCTGGGGGGAAGGGCACAGAGCAAGGTGAGGGGGCTGTGTGGAGAGGGGCTCATCCGGGTGTGTGTATGGTTGAGCAAGCCTTAGGAGGTGGGGTGCGGCAGAAACCTGAGAAGGTTTCAGAGAAGGAGGACAAGATATTATCAGCAGAGTGGAGCCCCAAATGGAAACTGCTCATGTCAGCCACAGAGAGACAATCAAAGCCCAGTTGCTTCATGAAAATTTGGTACAAAGGACTTCCAGATGATTTGTTGATTTGGAGAAACTGTGACTTATGTTGTTGCAGTTGTCACCTCTTTAATCAGGGATTTGACAGAAGGAACCACTCTCATCCTCCAGTGACTTTTCCATACACTGATGGCATTAGATGAGATGTAAACTCAATAATTGGGTAACTAATATTACTCACAGTGTAAATCATATTTCTAACCCTGCTGACCTAAGATATACTGCAGTTATAATACTGCCTGAGTTTTTCATTTATTCAATACCTCTGTAATTGGCTAAGTTTGAAATTGATTGCTTCATGTTGAATCCAGATTGAAGCTAATCTTTCAGGCCAGATGACAAGGGACAAGGTGGGCAGTTGAGCACGTGGGGCTCCATTTCTAAGCTAATTGGGTTTGTATCCCAGCTGTACACATATTTTATTTTAGATTCCCCATCACCATTCATCCCCTCTTCCAACTCCATCCCCTTAAAAAAATACACACAGTTGTTTTTATCTAAAGTTCTTTCTTCCTTTTTTGCTCAATCCCTCTAACTCCCACTCCCCACTTCTAACAGAGCTGTTTGCTCTCTATCTAGAAGTATGTCTCTATTTTGCTTGGTAGTTCCATTTGTTCATTAAATTCCACATCTGCATGAAATAATATGATACTTATCTTTCTCTGACTGGCTTATTTCACTTAGCACAATGCTCTGCAGGTCCATCCATTCTCTGTTATATTATTTTTTTAAAATAAATTTTTATTGTTCATATTATTACAAATGTTCCTTTTCCCCCCCCATCCCTCCTCTCCTCCACCAGGTTCCCACCCCACCCTCTGCCCTTTCCCCACTTCCCATTGTCCTCATCCATAGGTGCACAGTTTATGTTCAGTCTCTTCCCACAACCCCTTCTCCCCTTTTCCCCAAGAATCATCAGTTCACTCCCCTTATATACCTCTGATTCTATTATATTCAACAGTTAATAATGTTCATCAGATTTTTTAAAAAAAATTTCCTTGGTTTTTAGATTCACTTGTTGATAGTTAGGTATTTGTTGTTCATAATTTTTATCTTTATTTACTTTCTCTCCCGAAAGAACCCCCTTCAGCAATTCATATAATTCTGGTTTGGTGGTGATGAACTCCTTTAGCTTTTTTTTTTTTTTTTTTTTTTTTTTTTTTTTTTTTTTATCAGTGAAGCTCTTTATCTGGCCTTCGATTCTGAGTGATAGCTTTGCTGGGTAGATTATCTTTGGCTGTAGGTTCTTACTATTCATCACCTTGAATATTCCTTGCCATTTCCGCCTGGCCTGCATGGTTTCTGTTGAGAAATCAGCTGACAATCATATAGGTGCTCCTTTATAGGTAACTACCTGCTTTGCTCTTGCTGCTTTGAATATTCTCTCTATGTCTTTTGCTCTTGGGATTTTAATTATGATGTGTCTTGGTGTGGTCCTCTTTGGATTCCTTTTGTTTGGAGTTCTGTGTGCTTCCTGGGCTTGTCAGTCTAATCTTTCACCAGGTGGGGGAAGTTTTCTGTCACTATTTCTTTCAGTATGTTTTCGATATCTTGCTCTCTCTCATCTTCTGGGACCCCCATAATTCTGATGTTGGTTCTCTTGAAGTTGTCCCAGAGGTTTCTTACATTATCTTCAATTTTCTGGATTCTCTTGCCTTCTTGCTTCTGCGGAGGAGTGTCTTCTGGCTCTTTATGTTCCAAATCTTTGATTTGATTCTTGTGATCTTCCATTCTGTTTTTAGGACTCTGTATAATATTTTTTTTTCATACAATATATTCTTTATTTCTTGTTGATCCCTTATCATTTCTTGTTGATTCCTTATTAATTCTAGTTGATCCCTTTCCATATCCTCATAGGTCTTATCGACCTTTTCTAGGAAATTCTTGAAAAACCTTATAAGCATAGATTTGAACTCTATATCCAGTCGCTTTTTGCCCTTCATTTCTTTCGTTTGTGATCTATTTCGTCTTGGCATTTTTGCAGCTTCCCTGATGGGGCGGAGTTTCAGGGTGGAGCTTACAGCTTTGGCTTCCGTCAGCACTGTCCTATGTGGCTCCTGAGTCTCAGGGTCCTTCAGTACTCATTGCAAGCGTCTCTGAGAGAAAGGTGCCCTTGATTTTTGCCTGCTACCAAACAGTCTAGGCTCTCCCCCAATGAGCCCGGAACTGGGGTTCAGTTCAGTTAGAAGTGGGATTGGAGGTGGCATTCAGAGCAGTCTGGAGCCCCTGTCTCCTTCCCACCAGGGCAATCCCGGGGCACAGCCAACCATCCCTTCTCTGTGCGCAATGTGAGCGCCTCCGGGACCTCCTTTCGCTGCTCCCCCAGGGTTCCGCCTTACAGCCCAGCTCCCTCTGTGTGAGCCTGGGTCCCCGGGGTCTGGCCTAGAACTGGGGTTCAGAGCAGTTGAAACTGGGGCCCAGCACAGTCAGAGCTTTTATCTCCTTCCCGCTAGGGAACGCCAGGCAGGCACTCAACCGCCCTTCCTCTCCGGCTCTGTCTCTCCTCTCACGCCGTGTGTCTCCGTACCTTAGGCTTTTACAGCTCCTCTGATTTTCCTTCTGGTTTTCTCTTTTCTTCTCTGTTGTAGAATTTCCAGTCAGTCGACTTTTCTGTAGTTCTGGGTAATGTCCATTTTATATTTTAGTTGTATTTTATTGAAATTGTTTTGTGCGGCTGCAGCTAGGTGTTTACCTGTGCGGCCATCTTGGATTCTCCTCCCTCTGTTATTTTCTTTAAATGCCTGCTCTAAGATTCAATTTCCTCATCTGTAAGTTGGGGATGAAGATGATTATAACACTCAAGTGAGTTCCTATAATGTTAGAATTGTGCTCGGCACAGACTAAGGCCACCATTATACTCATTCTAATTTGTATGAATTTACAGTCAGGTTAATGCCTATAAAGGACAAGCATGTTAAAGATAGTGATGGAATTCATAAATTAGTGATGGAATTCCACAGGGACGATGGAAAGAGGAACTAACATCTTTGGGATGCAAATAACCCAAACTGCCTTGTTCCCACTCCTAACTTCCATGTCCTCCCTCCAAACCAGGAGTACCAGCCATGCCAGCAGAGTCCACATCATACGATGGCTTGTGTGGCCACATTATTACCTGTCCACCTACTGCCTTTGTGGAAATGTATTTGTAGGGCAATTCCCAGGGTCAGCCAGGTGAGGATGACTCCAGGGCAGCACTGCTTGTATCGAGTGGCAGAAGCTTGGAGGGCACATGGGCACTGGATATTTGCCTAGAAATCTGTTACATCTGCCACTATGGGTATCATTCCCTCTATAAGAGCTCCTACTGGCTCCAGCCACACATGTTCAGGGGCTGGTAGCATTCCCAATGGGTTGACTGGGAGGTTGTCAGAGCAGTGGATGCCAAAATGGCCTACATAGAATGGAAATGCAGAATACAATTTACCTCTTTTGGGTCCTAAAAGAAAAGTAATGACAGTGTCCAACAGCAGGAATTTTAGGAAGCTGATGGACATGGGCACCAAGCAATTAGAAAGAGGGCATGCTACTGTGCTGAAATGGGGTCTTCCAGGACCCTGATGTGCCAGTAGGAGGGGATCCTAGAGGATCAGGTGACAGATGGGGTGGTAAGAGACTCTCACTGGTCAGTCCCCATGTTGCATTAAAGGAGAAGGGCAGCCCCAAAAATGCATGTGACCTGAGAGCATGAAGTCTCCTCCTTAAGTCTTTTGAGCAGGACATTTCCCAGGTCACTGCAGGATTGTCTGCCCACCCTCACTCCCACTCAAACACAAGCTCTATGGTAGCAGGGACTTGTGTTGTTCACCAATGCATCTACAGCAACTAGGATGGTAACTGATCCAAATTAAGTGCTAAATACATTGCTATAAAATAAATGAATGAGTGAATCACTGTAATGAAAATATTTTGGGATGTCTTCCCAGCCCACAAACTCTGAGATCTCTTCCTCAACATGAGTGAGCCCCTCAATTTCCTATTCAACCCCAGCCACAGTTGATTATGAACACCCTGGCCATATTACAATCAGATTCTGGAATAGGATTCATAGTGCCACTCAGACACAATGTGGTAGTATTGCCTAGAAAATTGTCGGGTAGAACTTAGATAAACATTTGGTAAGAAAATGAATGCATATATGTACAGAGAGAAAGAATGAGAGACTCAGCTCTGGCAACTCTCCAATTCTTGGATCTATCCCTTTCACATCCTGCTGCCTCTGGCTCCTGGGCTCTGTGAAACACCCCAGGGTCCTCAGCCTTCTCTTTATCCCTTTTTTCTTTCTTACATTACCTCATGATTATATCTTTCAGTTGCCACAAGAATTTTAATCGTGACTCACTCGTCCACTCCCCTACACATGTGCTCATTCATTCTTTCTTGCATCTCTAGATTAAAAAAAAAAAAAAAAAAAAAAAAAAAAAGGCATAATTCCTAAGAGTTATGGTCTATGTAGGCTCTAAGAACACAGAGATTACAGATATTAAAGGTAAGTTTGCCAACATGGGACCAAGCAATTAGAACACTGGGTTGAAATATAATAATAGAGACTACCAGGGAGCTGTGGGAACCCTGGCGCCAATAGGCTTGGGTGTAAACGCAGCTCACCTGGGGATATCGTTTAACAGTTTCCTCATTCTCCAGTGAAACAGGATAAAGTACTAATCTATCCCCAATCAGAGGTTTGCTTTGAGATTACACAATTGTCCTACTTTGTTGGGGCTGCTTAACAAAGTGGGTGGATGAAACAACAGAAATTGAGTGTCTCACAATTCAAATCAAGATGTTGGTAGGGTTGGCTGCTTCTGAAGGCTGTGAAGGAACCATCTGCTCCAGGCCTCTCTCCTTGACTAGGAAACCACAATCTTCTCCATATGGCTCTTCACATCATCTTCCCTATATGAGTGACAGTTTCTGTCTCCAAACTTCCCACTTTTAATAAGGATAATTATATTGGATTAGGACACATTCTAATGACCTAATTTTAACTTAATCACTCATATAAAGACCCCATCTTCAAATAAACTCACACTCTGAGATTCTGGGGATTAAGTCTTCAACATATGAATTTGAAAGGGACACGGTTCAACCAATAACTCTAATATTTGTGAAAAAGGCTTTACATCACTCAGTCCATAGCTGAACACTTAACAAACTTGTACTATGTGTAAGGTTCTAAAGGCAGTTCTGAATGAGACCCAACCAGAAGCCAGAATCTAACCTTAGACCAAGTGTTGATGAAGAGCAAGAATCCAGATCAGAACCTGGCTCATCAGATACAATTCCAAGCCTCATAATAACTGCTGATGGATCCTGAATTATCTCTGAGGCCATTCTCCCCTTCACCACCAATAAAAATTCACACCTAAAGAGAAAGGTTTTTTTTTTTTAATAAATTTTTATTGTTCATATTATTACAAATGTTCCTTTCCCCCCCGCCCCCCTCCATTGCTCTCCTCCACCAGGTTCCCACCCCACCCTCTACCCTTTTCCCACCCCCCATTGTCCTCATCCATAGGTGCACAGTTTATGTTCAGTCTCTTCCCACATCCCCCTCTCCCCTTTTCCCCAAGAATCGTCAGTTCACTCCCCTTCCATACCTCTGATTCTATTATATTCACCAGTTAATAATGTTCATCAGATTTTTTTTTAATTTCCTTGGTTTTTAGATTCACTTCTTGATAGTTAGGTATTTGTTGTTCATAATTTTTATCTTTATTTACTTTCTCTCCCGAAAGAACCCCCTTCAGCAATTCATATAATTCTGGTTTGGTGGTGATGAACTCCTTTAGCTTTTTTTTTTTTTTTTTTTTTTTTATCAGTGAAGCTCTTTATCTGGCCTTCGATTCTGAGTGATAGCTTTGCTGGGTAGATTATCTTTGGCTGTAGGTTCTTACTATTCATCACCTTGAATATTTCTTGCCATTCCCGCCTGGCCTGCATGGTTTCTGTTGAGAAATCAGCTGACAATCATATAGGTGCTCCTTTATAGGTAACTACCTGCTTTGCTCTTGCTGCTTTGAATATTCTCTCTTTGTCTTTTGCTCTTGGAATTTTAATTATGATGTGTCTTGGTGTGGTCCTCTTTGGATTCCTTTTGTTTGGAGTTCTGTGTGCTTCCTGGGCTTGTCAGTCTAATCTTTCACCAGGTGGGGGAAGTTTTCTGTCACTATTTCTTTCAGTATGTTTTCGATATCTTGCTCTCTCTCATCTTCTGGGACCCCCATAATTCTGATGTTGGTTCTCTTGAAGTTGTCCCAGAGGTTTCTTACATTATCTTCAATTTTTTGGATTCTCTTGTCTTCTGTTCCAAATCTTTGACTTGATTCTTGCGACCTTTTCTAGGAAATTCTTGAAAAACCTTATAAGCGTAGATTTGAACTCTATATCCAGTCACTTTTTGTCCTCCCTTTCTTTAGTTTGTGATCTATTTAGTCTTGGCATTTTCGCAGCTTCCCTGATGGGGCGGAGTTTCAGGGTGGAGCCTACAGTTTTGGCTTCCGTCAGCCCACCCTATGTGGTTCCTGAGTCTCAGGGTCCTTCAGTACTCACTGCAAGCGCCTCTGAGAGAAAGGTGCCCTCGATTCTCACCTGCTACCAAACAGTCTAGGCTCTCCCCCAATGAGCCCGGAACTGGGGTTCAGTTCAGTTAGAAGTGGGATTGGAGGTGGCATTCAGAGCAGTCTGGAGCCCCTGTCTCCTTCTCACCAGGGCAATCCCGGGGCACAGCCAACCATCCCTTCTCTGTGCGCAATGTGAGCGCCTCTGGGACCTCCCTTTGCCGCTCCCCCAGGGTTCCACCTTACGGCCCAGCTCCCTCTGTGTGAGCCTGGGTCCCCGGGGTCTGGCCTAGAACTGGGGTTCAGAGCAGTCAGAACTGAGTCCCAGCACAGTCTGAGCTTTTATCTCCTTCCCGCTAGGGAACGCCAGCCAGGCACTCAGCCGCCCCTCCTCTCCGCGCGCACTGCGTGTCTCTGTACCTTAGGCTTTTACAGCTCCTCTGCGCTTCCTTCTGGTTTTCTCCTTGTTTCTCGTTGTAGAATTTCCAGTCAGTCGACTTTCCTGTAGTTCTGGGTAATGTCCATTTTATATTTTAGTTGTATTTTATTGAAATTGTTGTGTGCGGCTGCGCTAGGTATTTACCTGTACAGCCATCTTTCGCATTCAAGAGAAAGATTTTATTGACTTTTCTTTCCCTTGCTTATAGTTCCAAAAGGACCAGGAGCTACAACAGTTTCAGAAATGGGTAGAGAAATTCCCATGTGCCTGTCCTCGCTGGATGTGGGGGAGCAAAGTCATCCTCGTGGTTTATGATCCTGACTACATGAAGGTGGTCCTGGGGAGATCAGGTGAGACAGAAACCTGCATTGTGGCTGGAGCAGCTCTTTCCTCTTGGGTACATGTTATTTGGGTTGTGAAATTCCAGAATAGTTTGCAGTTCTGCCATCATTACCTGAACCCTCTATCAACTACCCTGCCTGCCCACAAGCAAGCTTAAGGCCAATAATATCTCTGTAAACTAAGTGCTTAAAAAGCTGTGTAAGGCCATTATTTTCTTTTCCTTCATATTCTTTCTTTCTTTCTTTCTCTCTCTCTCTCTCTCTCTCTCTCTCTCTCTCTCTCTCTCTCTCTCTCTCTCTCTCTCTCTCCCTTTCTTAGATTGAGATGATCTGTTATGTAAATTTGCCCAGATCAAAAAAACAATTTGTTTTCAGTCCTTACTTAAGTTGGGTGGGCACCTTTAAGTGTTTGATTTTTCTGAGGCATGGGATGACTAAGATTCCACAAATGGTAGGAAGACCAGACTGCTGTGTTTTCTCTGGCACTGAGGATGGAACCTATATTTCTGGCAGATTTATCATCCTAGTTCGATTGATGTTCTGCTGCTGTGACACTGAGTCTGCCTTCCTGACACACAGTGACTATTAGGACAGAGAGACTTGGGGATGGGAGGTCATTAGAGAAAAATTGCCAGCTGACAATGATTAGGAAGCAATGGCAGCCCATGTTCTGGGCCACAGCTGCCTACTGGGGACTGTCTGCCTTGTTTGGTCCCTTCTAGGTTCCTATTATGCCCGACCTTTTCTTTCAGACCCGAAGAATCATGGTTCATACAGATTCCTGGCTCCCTGGATTGGTAAGTATGTGTAATCAGGACTGCTGTTATCCTGCCAGGTAGACTTACCAAGAGCTATCTCTTCGGCTCACAGAGAACAACAGCTAACCAGCACTATATTACCACCCTCATCTCTGAATCAAGTCTGATTCATCCCTTCTGGGTGGTGGTGATGACGCCTCGGAAACTCAGCTTCTTTCCATTGCTTCTCAGTGCTCTCCAATGTTTTCAGTGTAATAATCATTTATGGTCTTCTATGACCTGCCCCTCTACTCTACTTCAGCCTTTATCTCACAGTTGTCATGATGACACCTTATTACCTTCCATTTTGGAAAATTCATCTTTCTGGAATGTACTGGCTTTTCCTGCCTTTGCCCATAATTTGCCTTCTCCCGACACCTTTGGTTCCTCCCAAATTGTCCCGAGTCATCCTTCTGATTAGATCTCCTCTCCCTCTCCCCCTCCCATACCTTTCTGCGGTCCAGGATATGGTTTGCTCCTGCTGAATGGGCAGACCTGGTTCCAACACAGGCGGATGCTAACCCCAGCCTTCCATTATGATATCCTGAAGCCTTACGTGGGGCTCATGGCCGATTCTGTCCGAATGATGCTGGTAAGTCCATCCCTCTCTCACCTGCTCACACCCACTGGCAGCACAGCTCATATAGTCCATGCTAAGATACGTATGTCCTTCAGACATCCATCACACACAGCTGGTTAGAATAATATGCTCATATCCCACAATGTGACAGAGTTTCCCCAAAGTGGACGGAACAGGATGTACCTGGCACCAACTTAGATCCACATTACTTTGGTCATTGTCAAGAGAAAGCAGAACCATGGTAGAAACAGGGTCTGCTCTCCTTTCACCTCCATGTCTTCAGTACAGTGGACTAGAGCAATAGCCATTCCCCTGGACCACAAGACAAACTGCCACTATCAGGCCTGGGCAGTGGCAGCTTCAGAGACAGGGTGGACATCCCAGGATGTCTTTCCAGTGGACTCTGGTCTGGGTGCCAGGGCTTGCTTCAGCATGAAATGGAGCCACTCCATGGAAGGAAATGGAGATTACATCTGCACTCACAGACCCAGATCCTGATCTTACCAGCTATGCTCAGCTAACATTTGATGAGGGAAGAAATTAAAGTCTCTGGTGTTCTGTCCTTAGAAGCCCCAGTACTGGCCACTTAGGTTACCTCTTGCCTTAACATTTGTTTCCTAGAGTAGGAGTACACCTGTCCTTTAGGTTTAGCTCAATCTCAGGACAGAGAAGATTCACCCTTTTTCCTATGAGTAATAACATTTTCTGGTCTGATAAAAGGTAGTTACTATCATAATTTATTCCAAAAATGAAAACTAATTCAGACTATTATGAAGGAACCTGTTTAATTACATAATCAAATTTTATGAGAATGCAGTCCTCACTTTACTAAAATTTGCTTTAAGTCTTTTTGTTTGGTTGTTTTTTTGTTGTTATTGTTGTTAATCTGCATCTAAGTGTATTTTTTCCATTGAGTTTTGGAGAAAGTGGAAGGAAGGGAGGGAGGGGCAGGGAGAGAGAGAGAAACATCGATTTGAGAGACACATTGATAGGTTGCCTCCCCCATGGGCCCCAATTAGAGCCTGGGATGGAACCCACAATCAGGGTACATGCCCTTCACCAGGAATCAAACCTGTGACCCTTCAGTGCATGGGAAGATGTTCTAACCACTGGGATTACCACTGGCCATGGCACTTTACAGTCTTAATATATTACAAATGCCTCTGTTCTGGAAAGTAAGGTATCTGGAGAGACAGACAGAGAGCAGAGGTGCCCTGGGGGAGTAGAATAGGTTTCATGTCTAACTCCCACCACAGGACAAATGGGAAGAACTCATCAGCCAGGACTCCCATCTGGAGATCTCTGAACACATCTCCTTGATGACCCTGGAAACCATTATGAAGTGTGCCTTTAGCCAGAAGGACAGCATCCAGACAGACAGGTCAGTAATAATCCTTAAGCTACAGGGTTTTTATTTTTACCAAAAAAACAAGAGTTTTTTAAGAGCTCCTGACCATGGGCAAATTCCAGTCCAGATCAAAGCTTGACTCAGCCACAGATCTCTAATGCCTGGCAAAGGGAGAAGCCTGGTTACTCATGGCACTTATATAGGACTGCAAGTCTCCAGGACTGTAAGAGCAATGAATGCCTCAGCTTCACCTGTACTCACTGTTTGGGGAAACTCCCACCTAGAGCCCCACTTCATCTCTAGATCAGAGGCCTCCCAATACCCTTGTCTGTTCTGTATCTCCTCTCTGCAGCAAATCCCAAACCTACATCAAGGCCATTAGGGATGTGAAGAATCTCTTTACTTCTCGAGTGAGGAATTTCTTTTACCAGAATGACATCATCTACTGGCTGACTCCTGATGGCCGCTGGAGCCAACGGGCCTGCCAGCTTGCCCATCAACACACAGGTTAGATTCCACCTCTTAGGCTTCTCCCCTCCTTCATTACGCACATCTCAAAGGCACTGACCCTCAGGAAGAGTATGACCTCTCCTGACCTTTGTAACAAAGATGTCAGGGTGCAAATGACTGTGTGAGAGTTTGTATGTCTCACCACAATTGTGATGTCACCCCCTCCAAGCAGCATTCAAGCAGAGCCTAATCCATGGGTGTGCTATTGAAGGGAAGCCTGACTTGCAATCAGATGGTGCTAGATCTTACACTCCTCATGTGCACACTCACTCCCACACTCATCCTGATTCACTGGCATTCATATTGGAACAGGGTGGGAAGCAGATGGAGTCACTGTGGGTTGCTCTTTCTGGGCATCCAGTGCTCAACTCTTCCTTGGAACCACTATTCTGGGACAGACAGAGTGATCAAACTGAGGAAGGCACACCTACAGGAGGAAGAAGAGCTGGAGAAGATCAGAAGAAAAAGGAACCTGGATTTCCTGGACATCCTCCTGTTTGCCAGAGTAAGTGTCTGTAAGAGGGGCCTGAGGCTTTGCCCAGAAGGGCAGAGGAGGGGGCAAGAAGTGCACTCTCACCTTCCTTTTCCAGATGAAGAATGGAAGTAGCTTGTCTGACAAGGACCTCCGTGCTGAAGTGGACACATTCATGTTTGAGGGACATGACACCACAGCCAGTGGCATCTCCTGGATTCTCTATGCTCTGGCTTCCCACCCAGAGCATCAACAGAGGTGTCGCCAGGAGATCCAGAGCCTCCTAGAGGATGGTGCCTCCATCACCTGGTGAGTGCTCAGGAGATGGGAGAACCCTACCCACTCAGCTAAACAGTAAGCTCTGGTCTGCCTGGGCCCTGCCTGCCCTCAGATTGGGCTTCATTCATTTCAGGGATCATCTGGATCAGATGCCCTATACCACCATGTGCATTAAGGAGTCACTGCGACTCTATCCTCCTGTACCAATGGTTGGCAGAGAGCTCAGCAAGCCCATCACCTTTCCTGATGGACGCTCCTTACCCAAAGGTCTGAACTTCACCATACTCACTAACCCATGAATTCTACAGGAACCCCTGGCAGATCATATCCACATGTCCTAGAGCAGTTCTGAACCTCTCTGACCTAGTTTCTTCATCATTAATTGGATACTTACTATATAGTTTATATGAAGAATATGAAATGCCTGGCACTGAGTTGGACCAAAGCAGAAGTTCAATAAATATTAGTTCTCCTTCCAACTCAGAGACAATAAATCATTCACCTAAATAGGGTCCATGCTAGTATGACACCTCACATGAAGAGAATCCTAAGCATTATCATTCTCCAGGACTAGCATTTCATCACATGTAGGACCCATGGTTTTATAATGCTACAGTAATTCTATTGGATGGCACTGATGCTCTATAATTCTAACACTCCAGGTTCCCATCCCAATGCCAGATTACAAGACTCTAGGGGCAATTCTGTCTGTGCGATCACATCAATTTTAAAATCTGCCATAACTGGGGTAATATATGCATAACTCTTCTTTGACAAATGCAAAGAACTGTGTAAAAGGCAGTTAATATAATACTGATTTAGTCCATGGAATCTTCCTCACCAGGAAATGTTGGACTCTATTGTGGCTTTTGGGATTTCACTCTAATATTCGAATTCTCTCAAGGGTAGGTATAGATACAGTTTCTTTCTTATGGTATCTAAGCAAATGAGGGAGATCAGGAAATCCACTGTCATGGGGCTGATGGACCAGTCCCTAAGGAGCCCTTAGGTTGCTATCAGAGAACAACTGATGACCAGATCTGAGAACCTTGCTATGGTTGAAGCCACCCCTTAGCTCACCTTTAGTCTGAATTCCAACCTTGCCACATTCTAGCTGTGTGATTATAGGCTAGAATCAAGGTGATTATAGACACCTCTCTGAAGCTCAGGTGTCTCATCTGAAAAATGGGGATATTAGCATCTCCTTGGAGGGTTGTGGTGAGAATAGATGAGTTAAAGGGACTCATGGATGGCACTTGATAAATGTGAGTTTTACCTTGAGTTGCTCCAAAAGTAGGCCTTCACTACTTTCTTCCTCCTCCTCACACATGGGTCATGGCTATAGACTCCTAATGTGTACACATGTGCTTTGCCATGTCCACTCCACCTCTATTGCAACAGGATCAATCCAGTTGGAGTGACTCATTGTGGCTCCCAAGCTTTTTGTGCATGCACCTGCCCCCTGCTGGCATGTGCATAATCAGTCTTCTCTCCCTGCCCAACAGGAATCCATGTCTCACTTAACATTTATGCACTTCACCATAATCCGAAAGTGTGGCCTGATCCAGAGGTATGGTGGCTGTGAAAGGGAGAATGGGCTGTGGGAGGGAGGAGGAGCTGATCTCTCTAGACAACACCTCCTCCTGTGCCCTCATGGATTGGAAGGAGGGGCTTGACCTTACCTGTCCTGGCCCTACTGCTCTCTCTGCAGGTGTTTGACCCTTCCCGTTTTGCACCGGGTTCTGATTCACATAGCCATGCTTTCCTGCCCTTCTCAGGAGGATCAAGGTGAGTACTTGGGTGGTGCATTTCACCGAGGGCATACCTTGATGATTGTGACCTACACTTATATGTGATGTCTGCTGTTATGCCCTGTTATATTGCTGTGTTGAGAAGAAGGTATTTTTCTGTATTTACAAAAGAAGGTGGTATATCAGGACAAGGCACAAATACTTAATCCACTGATTTTCTCTCAAAAGCTATTGATTGTCATTTTTTTTTCCTTTTTGCCAACGTTGGACTGTGTAGACAGTGGAACGATGGTATATAAATCCCACTTCATATATAGAATTTTGCCTACTGGAAATGTCATGGTTATGTGAATGTTAATATGAAGTCCAACTTTTGTTGGGAGACTGCAAAAATAGAGAGGCACATATTGGTCCAAAACTCCTCAAATGACTACTTTCCCAATGGTCTACCATAATTCAGTGTTAGTCATTGCTTTAGAGTTCAGTGATTCTAGAAATTTTCTCACTTCAGGAATATGACTTCTCAGAGTTAAAGTTTTTTATACAAATTAAACTTCAGATTGCTTTTCTCAGTTATCAGTAATATTAAAAAGGTTTTTTTTCCCTCTTCTCTCAGTGCAGTCCAGAAACTGCCTTTTCAACTTCACTGATCTGTCACTCACTATATCTGTGATATTTGGATGTGTTTGGATTTCTAGCACCTTCCTTGTCATAACTGCTCAAGCCCTAATCATGAAAATCCTACTAGCCATTTGAAGAGAGTTTCACTCCAATGTGTGACTCTCCAATTTTGCAGGCTATCCTACAAAAGCTTGACTATACATTGACTAATGTGACTAATATATTAATATTCATGTAAGCATGGTTTGTAAATTGATATGCACAAAAGCATAAATACTTTTCCAGGACAAAATTCTTCATAGAAAGTGGGTTGTATATAGCAAAGTTCCAAAGTTTATACAGGCCAACCTTGGCAAAAAGCATAAAAAGAAGGACAATCACTGCTTTGAGGGAAAACCCACTACTTTGCATATGACATAGAGCATTTGAAAGGCTCCTTGTGTGTAAAATATAAGGCATACCTAAAAGGACTGAAATCGAGTTGGACTAGTATACTCCAGAACGCCTGCTGTTTGAAAATCTGCTACAGAAGTGCCCCTGTAAAATAGTAACTTCCATAAACTTTGGACTTGGTTACTAAAAATAAGCTTTTTCTACCCTAGCTGCTTTGGCTCAGTAGTTAGAACGTTGGCCCAGGGACTGAAGGATGACAGGTTTGATTTCTGTCAAGGGCCCATACCTTGGGAGCGGGCAATCCACATTGATATTTTCTCTCTGTGTCTCTCCCCCACCTTTCCACTCTCTCTAAATAATCAATGGGCAAAAAACACTTGAGTGAGGATTAACAAAACCCCCCCAAAAGGGAGGGGGTACAAAAAACAAACTTTTTCTGAATGCATAAGTCAATTAATTCTTGAGATGGGAATCAACTTTTACAGAACACACTTTTTACAAATTGTTCTTCCTGAGATTGATTGGCTGTACCATTTGGTTTCTCCCAGGATTGAGTCCTTCCTCATAAATCTTGGCTTGAAGTCATGTGCCTGCCATTAGAGGGCAGGAGAGCGCTAGGCAGCTCAATCCCTAGCTCAGAACTCAGGTTTATTTATTTTTTCTTCTTCCTATTTTCATTTACTTTTTCAATTCAATTGACTTCATTCAAATATAAATGTATTTCTAAAGCCTGTGTTTGTGTGCCAAGTCCTGTGCTAGGAGATGGGAAAGATACTGTCATAGCCTCTAGGAGTTCACAGTCAAGAAACAAATGCCTCTACTCACAACACAATATTCATTTATCCTTTCACTCACTCATTCACTCATTGAGCACACTGTTCCATGTTCCTTGCACTGTCCAGGGCACTGGATGGTGAGTTATTCTTAAATAAAACACTCATGCTGCTCTGGGGGTCTTGGGAGGAAAGGATACCGCTAGCAGAGGCATGAGGGTGGCATGTCATTGGGATCAGACTTGAATATGTGGCAGGCAGAGGTGGAGGGAGGGCATTATCTGTGATCTCAACAGCATGAGCTGAGTTAGGAAGTAGAGCTGGACAGGTAAGACGTGAGTGATGCAACCCATCGAAGGCTTTGATACCAGCTGTGGCATTGGACATGTCCTACTTGTGATTGGGGGTCTAGAAGGAGTTGAGTTGGGCAGAAGCTTCAGTGAAGGTTAGAGAAGGCAGGAAGACAGAAAAGTCCAGGTGAGGAGACTGATGGATGTCAAGGAGGGACATATCTGCAGTAGAATAGGAAGGCTAAAGAAGCTGGTTGACTGAGGGGATGAGGAAGAGGCAGGAGTCTGGATCATTTATTGGGAGGCAGGTAGTGCAACTAGTTGAAGCTGGCTAATCCCTGGTTGTCCCAGGAAACTATCGTGGTGCATTTCTGATTTCTTTACAGTAATCAAATGTCTTCTTCTCTTTGAGGATCAATGTCCCAGTGTGTGCCCCTAGAAAGTGGGGATTAGCCAGCTGTGGTGGTGACCACCTTAATCCATGTCATGGCCTCAACATTGAGAAACAAGAAACTGCTTGTGGAAGGAGTGATCTAATTAATAATGATCTTTGTAGTGATTCACTTGACTTGACTTGGTGGCTCAAGTCACTGACCAGCCCCTAACAGGATTTCATGCCTGCTGATAACAGAAGTAGGATTTAGGAGCTACTTCTGGAAGCGAAGTCAAAGATCAGGGGCAGAATGTGAATCAAGGCTTGTGGGGTAGAAGCATGCATGTCTTAAGAGGAAGGGGATTGGATTGACTCAAATCAGAATGCCCTGTTCCTGGCAAGGGCTCAGTGACAAATGCCTGCCCAGCTGAAAACAGGATTTGATACCATTTTTCATGTTGTTTTCCTCATATTCTCATCTTGCCCCAGGAACTGCATTGGGAAGCATTTCGCCATGAATGAGCTGAAAGTGGCCGTAGCCTTGACCCTGCTTCGCTTTGAGCTGGAGGCAGATCCTCTCCAAGTCGCCATCCCCATCCAAAAAATCGTCTTGGATTCCAAGAATGGGATCCACCTACTACTCAGAAAGCTCATCTAGTCCTTGTTGGGACAAGGGCAAGCTCTGAAGAACTCCTTCCTGCCCTTCCCTGTCTATCTCCCCAATTCCTGCTTTCCATCTGCACACTTGCCCTTCTACCTGATGTCTCCCTCCGGTCCTCTGCCTGTCTGCCCCTCTGTATTTTTCACTTTCTTCCTGCTTCTCCTCTGAATTAGTCTCCTTTAGCTGCTATAATAATTTACCACAGCCTTAGTGACTTAGAACACACAAATTTCTACTCTTAGGGTACTGGAGTCAGATATCTGACACGGGTTTCACTGGACACAACCAAGGTGTGGGCAGGGCCACCCAACCTCCAGGGCTCTAGGAGAGATTCCCTGTCTTTGTCTTTCCAGCATCTAGAACTGCATTATTACTTCTTTGGCTCCTAGAGCCATCTGCATATTCAAATCCAGCATCATTGTCAAATGTCTCTTTGCTTCTGTCTTCACATTGCCTTCTCTTTTATGACGATGTGTGTGATACATGAGCTACTCAGATGAAACAGGACATAGTCACACCTGACAGGGAATAGACCGTGGACATTTGGGGAGCCATTCTTCAGCCTAATTGGTCCCCATGTGACTATCATCAGTTTGTGTTCCCGGTGGCCTTCTATGTGTTTCCTACCCATTTGTCATCTCCACACCCTCTCCTTCTTTCTTCCTCTTTGGAATAAAGTTTACAATGTCATGTGATGTGTCTGTATTTCTTTATCTCCTTTGTCTTCCCTTTCCTGCCATATTTGGTGACTATGTGGTTGATGGTCCCCTGACCCTGGGCTCTCTATTCCATTTCTATTCCTCCATCAGTCTCTCAACCCAGCCCTGCTCTCTTGCTGGTTCTGAACGTAAGTCCTCTTCTTATCTAACCCCATGCCATTCCTAGATCAGGGTCCTGAAGTCCATAGACAGACTTTCTGGTACACCTCCTGTTGCAGTAGAATGCCTATTTCTTCTTCCCTGAAGGCTTTCTCCTCCAACCAGGGTTTCCCTCCCAGTTTCCCGGCCTCCTAGGTCACTGCTCTAAGAAGGGGCAGGGTGGACATGCAGAGTTTGACTGAGATTCAGAGCAAGAATGTGAGCTGGGAGCCAATGGATCTTGGGCAAGTCCCTGGACATCAGGTGGTGCAGTAGGATTTAGTGGCCATGCTAAGAGAGTGCAGGACAATGAGAACTTCAAGTTCTGGGTAGTCAGCCATATCAAATGCTCTAACCACAGAATTTCACAGGAATCAGGGGAGGGACCAAGAAGTGATCCTGCTGGCTTCAGCCAATGGGACAAACCCAGGCTGAGTTCATGGCTCATGCACACCTGCATGACACATACATAGAGACACTCCTGTACAGCCACACCATGTGTGCCCTCACACCATATTCTCTCCACACACTCATTCCACAAGTACCTGGGATCAGAGAGGGAGCAGGGTGTGTCAGAGAGCTGGAAGGATGGAGTGGAATTCATCTTGGTGCTCTCCAGTCCCCAACCTAAATCCTCCCCTCCCTCTTGGAGTCTCTGCTTTCCTCTAGCTCCAGAACTCTCAGCTCTATTTCTCAGCAACACATTCCCTCAGACAGAGTCAACACTACCTATGGAGCCTTGGTCAAAGAATCTAGGAACTGAAGGCTCAGCTTACGTTACTCCCTGATGAGCATCTTGACAGGGTCGTTCCCTTTAATATTTAAGTAAAATAATGACCTCCTTCAATCCTGCCTCACAGGCCTTCTGACGGTGTAAAGATAAGAAAAGGAGACAAGTCTTTTTTAAAAATATATATATTTTATTGATTTTTTTACAGAGAGGAAGGGAGATAGAGAGCTAGAAACGTCGATGAGATGAGAGAGAAACATCAACCAGCTGCCTCCTGCACACCCCCCACCGGGGATGTGCCCGCAACCAATGTACACGCCCTTGACCGGAATCGAACCTGGGATCTTTCAGTCCACAGACTGACGCTCTACCACTGAGCCAAACCGGCTCCGGCAGGAGACAAGTCTTAATGTTGGGCGCCACCCATGGGCCAGTTTTGATTATGACCACTGGGCTCATAAACCAGGTAACAGCTTTGAAATTATCTTCACTAGTGCAGAGTAAGGTCTATCAGGGTCAGGACAGAGAGAGATGTTGGTGGCATAGTGAACACTCTGGGTAGGTCTCTGCATCCCAGCTTTAGGTGGCAAGAAGGTCTAGGTCTTCACAGGGCTTTGCAGGAGCGAGCAGGTGCCCATGGCCAACCTTCCTCTGAGAGGGGAGGCTGTGTCCTTCTTCTGAAAGGGGAGGCATCAATCGCAGGAAGGATGTGTCTTAAGATGGTCCATCCTGGGGCAACATAGAAACATCCCCACATTCAGGGGCTATAATTCTCTCTTGACCACCCTATATCACCAGCTGTCCTCCCTTCTATGCATGTCTAATTCTTGGACTGGAGCTCACTAATGGCCTTAGATCTAGAACCCTTAAGGTATATGTAGCCATCAGGCAGCTGCTGCAGGGACTACTGGGGAAGGATCTCTGCTTTCTCCCCAGCCTGAGATGCTCCCAAAAATTCCTTCTTTGCACCTTATACCTCACCCAGCCTCAAGGGCTGATTTAAGTGCCAAAATCTTACAGGAAGTTCTCCTCATCATTCTGCCACCTTCCCCAGCCAAAGCCCATATACCCAGAGAATCAGGTGTCTGTAACACAGACATTGACAAGGACACGAGTGCCACACAGATCCATCTTAGGAGGGAAGAAGACATACCTGTGAAATCATCCTCCATATTTGTTGACCTTGGCACTGGTTACTTGTGTTGTTTGCTTTAGAAATTTATTGCTCTTTATTATTATTTTTTATTTAGACCAATTCTCCTTATGCTATTTTCCAAAAACACATCCACATAGTTAAACAAAGACACCATCAAAGTGCTTTGGTCATCAACATACCTACTTCCTATACCGCCAGCACTGGGCACAGCACATGACACAGATACGTATGGAATGAAATTAAAAAGAACTGAACCCACCCCAGCACAAGCAGGACAGGCAAAGACTCCAACATACTTTCCACTTTTGAATCACTGACTCTCAAGGCAAGTTATTCATAACATTATGCTACAGTAGTAACTGCTACCAGTCATTGGATGTATACCATGGGCCAGATACAGAGTTGAACACACTACAAAGCCCCAAATATGGTTGTATGGGTAGGCCCTCTATTGCATCACAGTCTATGTGATACCAACTAAAGTTGTTCAGGGCACTACCTGCATAGTGATCATGACAGTCGTGATGATTTAGTCCTAATAACAATCCAGCAAGGAAGGTACTCTCCTCACACCCATTTCACAGTAGGGGGAAAAGAAGCTTAAAGGTGGAAAAATTTACTCCTGTTATAGAGCCAGGATTGGACCCAGGCCAAACACAAAGCATGAGTTCTCTGCCATTGGTGCAAAGAATGAGACAAAGGCATAGTGAGTATCAGAGAAGCATCCTCATGAACTCTCATTTGAGCCCCAAATCTATGCCATCACACCTACAGATAGAGAGCGGCCATCCACAAAGCTGACAGGCTTGCTGAGCTGGTGACATACCTGGGGCACGGGAGGGTAAAGGTGAAGGCTCTCCTTGATGTACATGGTCGAGTAGGTCATCTTGCCCAGATCATTCCTGGAGATAAGGAGCCACAGGGTCCTGTGGGAAGGCAGCCTCCAGCCCCAACTGCCCCCCTCTACAAACATCACAACCCCGAGTCTCAGAGGAACACAAGTGCACCAAGTGGTCGGGCCACACTGGACATGGGGTGGCCACTCAGACCAAGGGTTCTGACTCCACATTTTTCTATCCCTCCCTCATCTTCACTGCTGAGAAGGGAAAGCCCAGGACCCTAGGGGTATGTGTGCACCCAGTCATCAAAGACAAGGTCACTCCTGTGCCTCTCAGAGGCCCCCAGAAGCCCCATAAGAGATAGATGTTTGGGTTCTGTTTGGATTCCCCTCTGGAGCTGGAATGAAAAAGAACAGAGGCTAATATTCATAGGTTGGATGAAGTAATAAATGCATTAACAATGACAATACATACATTTCTCTTTTCCCTTTTGCCAGTAAGAAGCTCAGGCCCAATAGTGAGGTCCACATAGAACTACTATGCAACACTTTATTAAAGAGCCACTAGGACTGAAACAGGTTTGGCTCAGTGGATAGAGCATCAGCTTGTGGATTCAAGGGTCCCAGGTTCGATTCTGGTCAAGTGCATGTATCTTGGTTGAGGGCACATCCCCAGTGGGGGGTATGAAGGAGGCAGCTGATTGATGTTTCCCTCTCATCAATCCCTCTGTCTCTCTTTCCCTCTCCCTTCCTTTCTGTGGAAAACCAATAAAATAAAAAAAGAGCCACTATGTTCCCCCCTACACTTTCCTAGTCCTTATTTTTCATTTGTATTTTACTATTTTATTGAATAAATATCTTTGAATTGCTTCAAATTAAAATAAAGGAAAAATAAAAAAATGTCAACTCCCTGCCTCCAGGCTGTCTTCACGTTGTCACCCAACTTAAAATGCCCTGTTCTCTTTCCCTTTGTCAGTTTCACCCCTTTCTAGAAAGCCAACTTAAGCCCCACCCCTTCTGATTTCTCGGCCTGCATCATGGGGTCACTCATTATTTGTTTTTCTCTTGCTTTTTAGTTATGTGAGTTAGTCTCTCTAAAAACGCCCAAGAACAGCAAATTGGATCCTATTTCTCTTCTTTCCACATACACCCTCGACAGCACCTAACATGTGGCTGGACACCCTGGAAGATTTCCAACATCCAATCAATAAAAATAAGTAAAGATGCCAAAACCGGTTTGGCTCAGTGGATAGAGCGTCGGTCTGCGAACTGAGGGTCCTGGGTTCATTTTCGGTCAATGGCATTTACATGGGTTGCAAGCACATCTCCAGTGGGGGGTGTGCAGGAGGCAGCTGGTTGATGTTTCTTTCTCATCGATGTTTCTAGCTCTCTATCCATCTCCCTTCCTCTCTGTAAAAAAAAAAATCAATAAAATATATATTAAAAAAAATAAGGAAGGAAGATTTCATCTCCAAAATCTTAGACCCTGAAATTGTGTGTGTGTCCTTTAAATGAATCTAAACTTCTTTTCATCAGCTGAGCATTTTTTGCATCCCTGTCCAAAGTCTAGCCCAAGAGGGGAGAAGACAGGGTGAGAGGAATGTGAGGGCAGAGATGTGAGAGGTTTCCAGAGAAAGTCTGCTGCAAAGAAAAGTCAGCATCAATGGTGTTGTGTTAATAAGTTCAACTTGAACTGTGAGACAGAATAATTCCAAGTTTCTGACTGATGGATTTTGGAAAACAGTATTTTCTCCTTCATCAGAAGAGCATCAGAAGGCAGTTGGGAAGGGATCAGCTCCTTGTCTTTCCCAACTCTGTTCATCTTCAATTTGCATCTCTTTCTTTCCCAGCATTCCATGTTCTCTCCAAGAACCCAAAGGGGTAGTCATTCTACCATCAGAGTCAACATTCAAGAAATTGGCTTCCTGTTGACAACCTTCTCCATGTTACTCACACTGGAAAAAACTCAGTAGTTGGAGAAGGGGCTCAAGGGAGCATCCTCACACTGCAGGTAACAGGGCAGCTGTGCTGCCTCCACCTGGTTTCTTGGATGGCCCTGTGTCATCTGCGATGGCACCAGACAGCACAGACACAGCTGGCAGCTGAGCAGGACACACTGGGCTGCCCCACAGTCTCACTCACCACTGGAAGGAGTCCCTGTCCCTGAGGACCTCACAGACCTCTCCCCTACAGTGCTGCTGGTGTTCTGGGTTTAGGGTCATGCAGAAGAGAAACAAGAAGATGCCACTGGTGACAGTGTCACAGTTTTCACTGTCCCCCACTGACTGAACTCTGCCTCTTCTGGGCCTCTCCAGCACTGTTAGTCCTTTACCCAAGATCTGCTTTGTGTTATAATTGCTTGCATCTATGACAAAAAATATTAATAATATTGTAATTGGCAATCATTGAGCATTTACTAGTATTGTGTTTGCACACTGCACTATTCCTGCTCTACAAATTCTTTCATTTAATCCTCGAAAAATTCTTCAGGCTAGACACTGCTATAATTCCCACTTTATAGATGAGGGAAGGAAGCTTGATCACATGATGAATTAGAGTCCTGATTCTACTCTGACTGTGAGTTTCCCACAAGTGACATCTCCAGATTTCCAAGGGCCTCACCACAAGGCCTTGGAAATAGTACATACTTGATAAAGTGCACATTGCATGAATAGAATACATAAAGGAAATGAGGAAGAAGGAATATAAAAAAGGAGGGGAGAGAGCACACCAAGCATCTGACTAATGTATACACTGGCCAGAGTCAGCCAAGTGCCTGAGTAACTAGCCCAAAGTCTTGTTCAATGAGGGCAGGCAGTTTGACAAACAGTATTGCAGATTTTTATTTGTTTTTCCCAGCCAGCCCTAAATTGCCTGCTCTGGCTAATGTTCAGATTTGCTGCTTATTTCTGCATTCTATGTCTTGACATAGGAAATGAAGGGAACAAAAATTTATTGAATAGATCCTATATGTCAGGTATTATGTGAATGAATGTATAGATTGCCTCATGTGGAATGGCTAGTTACCCCCATTTTACAGATTAGAAAACTGAGGTGTAGAGATGTGAAGTGACTTGTCCATTGCTTATAGGTCAGTGTTCTCACTCAGGCGAGAGCCCCCACATTCTCTTCTGCACATTGAAGTCTGTTAGAGCTGCTGTGTTCAGTGGCATACCTTGTGCACCTCACAGTCCTAGGGTGTGTCAGTCATGTTGAGGTCTGTGATAGTGCTGGCCCTGTTTTTCCTTCCTGTAAAGTCCCCTTTCATGGTTCTCACCCACCCAACTAACCTATATGTCTTCCAGGAATCACCATTGAAGAAAGAGATTGAGTATCTGATAATATACCCCCCGGGATCCTCCCTGACTCAAACCACTTTTCTGAAGGGTCCTGGGGATTGGGCATGGCTACTTTGGTGTCCAGCTACCCATCTTTGGCCTTCTCTGGGCCTCTTCTCCCTTTCGCTGCAGAGTCCAATGTAAACTCCCCATAGATCTTCTCACTCATTGACTTTGAATTTACCATGCCCATGGTAAGTGCAAAGAAGCCAGCCCTGGAAACAGGAGACAGAAATTGCTTCTAGAGCATACATAACAGTAAAATAATTAGAAAGTAGGATCCAACAGATTCATTTTTTTAAGCTGCTATCCCCAACTCCCAGCCTTTATTATAGGCATTGTCCACAATTCATTATTTCATTCATGCATTTTTGCTAAGATAGGTACCTGTAAGGTGTTGGATTTACTGCCTTGAACAATGAACTCAGTCTCTGCTACAACTTCCTATTTTCCTCCCTGCCACTGTCTCCCACTCCTCAAGTGACTCTCCCAGTCTCTGGAGCCAAGTTTTAATTGGCAGGTTAAGGGTTAAGGGTGATGACTTCATCTGGACCAAGAGCTGGTGCCTCAGATGTTCCATTTTGTACCACACCTGTTTCAGCTCCCTCTTCCCTAGACCTTCCCACCTCTTGCCTACCTCCACCTCTCCTCAGCTAGAATTTATTTGTCAGTGTCTCAGAATCATATAGTTTATGTAATCAATGCTGATGGCATTGGCAAACAACTTGTTAAAATATTGAGGAACCAGTTAAATTTATATAGCAGCTTTCTCGCAGAGGTCCAAGCACACGTGGTTCCATCATTTTCTTCCTCAATAGCCTGGAGGTAAGAGAATGGAAATGTTCCTCAGGAAGGAGGCATAGAGCCAGTCTCACTCTCACTGCTGCCTCCTGTATACCAGCCAATGCTGGCAATGCCAGGAAACAAAGAAGGACCAAGGGTAAGCTTTTCCTTAGGACAGTTCACAGTCTGGTGGAGGGGACAGATAGGTAAGCCAAGAGATACAGTACAATCAATGAATGCTGTAACTTGAAGAATCCATATGGATTCTCTAGTACTCATTCTTTCTTCTGATTAAGGTAATTAAATACAAAAAAGAAAAGCAGCTTGCCCTAAGCCTCTTCTCTCCACATTGAAAATCCACGGTCTTTTCTCCTTTCCTCCTTGCTACCTGTGAGCCACACCAGATGTGTTGACCTCCCCAGTTCCTTTGGGTGACACAACAGGTGAATCAAGGAAACCTCTAAATGTGTCTAATTGTGTTGCTCTGTCATCTTGAATAGTTCCCATATTTTCAAAACTGGATAGAGAAGTGTGAGCCTCCAGAGGAGGAAAAGAAGCAAGGAGAGAAGTATGAGAGAAACCAGGGCAACCAAATATTGTGAAATACAAGCAGACACCAAGACATTTGAAATAAGAGATGAATGTTGCATGCCCTTGGCACAAGTTTGAAATATATTCATTGGAATCAGTGTCATGGAAATCAATTATAAGCAAAGGAAGAGCTGTTGAAATGACAGAGAAGCCAAAATAAAGTTGCTTGTGGCGTGAATGTGATGGCAATTGACTGAGACTGTGGAGAAAGTATTAACAACTGAGACTTAGGATGGTACCTAATTGGGGATTTGATAGTGGACGGAAGTTAAGGCTGTTTTTCTCTTCCCCTTCCATTTCTTGCAGATTGAGGGAGGTTGGAATTGGTGGCCTTGAAGCAGAAGGAAGAAGGAAAGGTTGGGACAGATGGAGAGTTTCACATTTTATCGTATTTCATACCACAACAGAGACTAGCCCAAAATGTAAACCTCACTCACAATCTTCCTTTTATAGACAGTTTTGAATTATATTAACTCGATTTTACAACTTCAAGAACCAGTCTTTCTCTTTTTAATATAAATGTACCCACTCAAAATAGTTGAATTTAGGAGCACATTGAAGTCATCTGATTAGGAGGGTAAATGAATCTGGAGGCTTTGGCTAGCAATAAATGACAAAGTTTAATTCAAGATTAGTAAAGATTTGCAAACTAGACTTGCAAGTAGGCAATATCCAGAATGTTGTGAAGAAGAAAGAAAAGCTGAGAGTTCTTTTTTAAAAATTATTTTATTATTTTATTTTTTTTAAATAAATCTTCATTGCTCAGATTATTTCAATTGTTTCTCCTTTCCCCCCCAAAGATCCCTTCCCCTGGTTTCCGCCACCCCCCCTCAGCCCTTACCTTCTCTTCCCCCCCCCCATTGTCTTAATCCATAGGTATAAGATTTTAATCCAGTCTCTTCCTGCACCCCCCACACCCCTTTCCTCATGATAATTATCAATCCACTCCCTTTCTTTGCCCCTGATTCTATTATATTCACCAGTTTATTCTGTTCCTCGGATTTTTAATTCACTTGATTTTTAGATTCACTTGTTGATATATATGTATTTGTTGATCATAATTTTTATCTTTTTTCTTCTTCTTCCTCTTCTTAAAGAATACCTTTCAGCATTTCATATAATACTGGTTTGGTGGTGATGAACTCCTTTAAGTTGAGAGTTCTTATAGTAAAAAGTACATTTTGGGGAGGAATCAGTCCTGCATTCTTAGCTTCTGGATTGGTCTGAGATGATAATCTTTCAGATGCATTGTTCTGGATAATGGGTCTCAGGAGTTCTGGAGATATGAACATTCTTTTCTTAATTGTTCAGAGGGTAATCTGCCCTAGCTGATTTGGCTCAGTTGACAGAACATTGGCCCCCTCACTGAAGGGTCTCAGGTTCAGTTGTGGTCCAGGGCACACACCTAGGTCAGGCTTGATCCCCGGCCCTGGTCAGGGCGAGCGTGGGAGGTAATCAATTGATGTGCCTTTTTCACATAGATGTTTCTCTCTCTGTATCTCCCCCATCCCTTCCTTGCTCTCTAAAAATCAATGGGAAAAATATTCTCTGGTGAGGATTAACAAACAAACAAACAAACATACAAACAAACAAAAAATCCCCAAAAAACCCACAAAGGATAATCAGAGGTTATTTATAGGATATATAAAGAGTTATAGGTGGATATGTATAGATATAGATATATAGATATAAAGGTGTAGATATATAAATTTTAAAAGTTTAAGTTCCCAGGCAAACTAAAGCAAAAGTAGAATCATTTCCTCGTGCCTTAACCTACTTGATTTTAGCAATTTAATAGCTTGACTATAGTGACTTCATTTTATTTCTTCACTCTTTTCTTCAATTTGTATAATATTAAGTTAAATAAATTCTTAATAGTTAGTTAAACAAATGCCTTTAGTAATCCCTGTCATTTTCTTGAATTGGGTGCAATTCAAAAATTAATTTTATCTGAGAATCAGTAAGAAACATAACTATTGGGCATAACAGGCTGTACTAGGCTGAAATTATGATACCATTAAAATATTGAATCTTACATATACATCTCTATTCTCTCAGGTAGGCATTACTGTGCCTCTATTATAGATAATAAAATTGAAGCCAAATAACTTGATCTAGATCTGTCCTTTGAATCACATGGAGCCTCCAAGGTATCATAAGATCCATCTCCTGCCAGGTCATCTCATTACACAGACACACATAGTGAGTCATAAATTTACCAAAATATTATAATATTAATCTATATTCATTATTAGGTAAACATTAACAATTTAAAATAAAGAATGAAAATATGCCTAATTATACATTTTGCAGTGTTAAATATTGACAAATTCATATAATATATTTCTATTTAGCCTTCCACATGACCAATATATCAATACATATTTCCTTAAATTATTTAAACTCCTGAAGCTTAGAGGATATCTTGGCTGCAGAGGTCTCCACTCAGGGGCAAGGAGTTCCAGCTCCCTACCAGACTGCCAGAACAGGATTCCAGAAGCTTTCTTAACTTTTGACTATGATCACTGGTTAGAATTGTGGCTGAGTGAGCCAGAGGCCACTGGAGTCCCAGGCATTCCTTTGAGAAGGCCTACACACTTATTTACTGGGACTCACTGGCTCTGAGCTCCAAATGTGGTGCTGCAGTTTGAATGGCTCCAGGGACACATGGGGAAGAACTGAACTCTCTGACTTCAAGGAGGCCATTGTTGTTATTTTCCCTCCACCCTCCTCAAACAGTTGGCAGAGACAAGAGCCATACATAAACTCTCCATCCCCTGGGCTAACACTGTTCACCCTGCCTTGGTGATTCCATGACACCATGCCCTAACCTAACTTGCAGGCCGACCAATACCATTTCCATATAAACAGCTGGTCTTGGCTCATTCTGTGGACCTTCCTGAAAGCTCTCAAAGGTTCACAGACCCTAAACAAGTAGCATCTTGCCTCAGAATACCCTGTGCTTGTTGCTAATTGTTCCCAATACTCACACTAGAGCCAGCAGTTCTAGGTTTATAATCAAATAAGTGATTTTGAAGAAAGAAAGCAGAAAACACACAATCCAAACAGCAAAAAGAAAAAGAATCACAAAAAATGAGGATAATTTAAGGAGTCTCTGGGACAACCTCAAGCTTAGCAACATGGGCATCACTGAGGTGCCAGAAAAAGAAGAGGGAAAGCAAGGTATTGGATACCTATTTGATTTTTTATTGTTGTTATTATTAATCCTCATGTGAGGATATTTTTTACATTGATTTTTAGAGTGGATGGGAAACAGGCAGGGAAGGAAGCAGGGAGGGAGAGAGAGGAATAAATGTGAAAGAGATACATCAATTGGTTGCCTCCAGCATGCATCACCACCAGGTTTGGGGATCAAACCTGCAACCAAGATATGGGCCCTTGACTGAGCATTGAACTTGCAAACAGTGGGTGGGCTGTCACTTTAACCACTAAGCAACCCCTACCTGGCCTGGGCTGGAAACCTATTTGAAAACATGACAAAAATTTTCCATGACCAAAGCAGTGAAGAGATTACAAAGTACAAATTGGCAGTTACAGAATAGTCATGGGACATACACATACAAATTCAAGAAGTACAGAGAGTCCCAAACAAAATGAACCCACAGGGACCCAAACCAAGACACATCATAATTAAAATGCCAAACATTAAAGATAAAGAGAGAATCTTAAAAATATCAAGAGAAAGGCAGTTAGTTACCTATAAGGGAACTCGCATAAGACTGTCAGCTAATTTCTCAACAGAAACTTTGCAGGCCAGAAAGAATTGGCACAAAATAGTCAAAGTAATGAAATGCAATGATGTACAACCAAGACCACCCAGCAAAGTTATCATTTAGAATCAAAGGACAGATAAAAAGTTTCCCAGATAAGAAAAATTTAGAGTTGATCACCACAAAACTAGAATTACAAGAAATATTAAAAAGCCCTCTTTAAGAAAAAGGAAAAACAGATTTAAAATATGAATAATGAAATGGCAATAAATACATATCTATCAACTATTTCTTTAAATAAAAAGTGGATGAAATGCTAAAATCAAAACACATACTGATTTTATTCAGAGAATTCATTTTATTGGTGATAGTTCTGGTGGGTCCCTTAGTTTGTGGTGTTTTTTTTTTTCCTACCTCAAATTTATTTTAAAAATAGACTTTATCCACTTGAAATAACTGGGTTGGAGGAAGACATGCAGCCCAGCCAGTATGACTTAGTAAAGGGATAACAAACAAAATGTTTCCATAGGCTCTACAAGAGACTCCAGATGGAAAGACATACCCAGACTGAAAGTAAAGGGAAGAACAAATTTATTTCCTGACAATGGAAATGAAAACAAAGTTGGGATAGCAATAGTTATATCAGACAAAAGAGATTTTATTTATTTATTTATTGATTGATTGATTTTGTACAGAGAGGAAGGGAGAGAGATAGAGAGTTAGAAACATCGATGAGAAAGAGTCATTGATCAGCTGCCTCCTGCACACACCCTACTGGGGATATGAGAGAGAGTCGTCGATCAGCTGCCTCTTGCACACCCCCTACTGGGGATATGCCCGCAACCAAGGTACATGCCCTTGATCGGAATCGAACCCGGGACCCTTCAGTCCCCAAGCCGAAGCTCTATCCATTGAGCCAAACCGGTCTTGGCTAGACAAAAGAGATTTTATTACAAAGGCTATAACAGCAGACAAAGAAGGACCCAGCAACTCCACTTCTGAGTATTTATCCTAAGTAATCCAAAACACTAAATCAAAAAGACATATACAATAAGGACAGAGACATAATACCTTAATCAACAAAGAAAAACATTGGTAGTTACAGAATAGTCATAGAAATGTAAAGTCCAGCTCAGGGAATATAATCAATAATACTGCAATAATTATGTATGATGCTAGATGGAGACAGGATTTTTCTAGATGAGCACTTAGTAAGTTATATAATATCTAATTACTGGGTTGCACCTGAAACTAATATAACATTATATGCCACTGTAATTGAAAAATAAAAATTATTTAAATTTTTTTTTATAAAAGACATATACATCCATATATTAATTGCAGCTTTATTTACAATAGCCAAGATATGGAACTAGCCTAGTGTCCATAACAGATGAATTGATAAAGAATAAGTGGTGCCTGTATACATGGACTGATTTAGCCATAAAGAAGAATGAAATATTGTCATCTGCAACAACATGGATAGACCCAGAGATTTTGTGCTGAGAGAAAAACAAATGCCACATGATTTCACTTTATTGTGAGAAGGATGTTTGACTGCCCATTTAGGCCCGATCCCAGTGTAATCGGGCCTAAATGGGCAGTAGGACATCTCTCAAAGGGTCCCAGATTGGAGAGAGTGCAGGCTGGGCTGAGGGACACACCCCTCTCCCCATGCACTAATTTTGTGCACTGGGCCTCTACTTTCATATAATACTGGTTTGGTGGTGATGAAATCCTTTAGCTTTTTCTTATCTGTGAAGCTCTTTTTCTGATCTTCAATTCTAAATGATAGCTTTGCTGGGTAGAGTAATCTTTATTCTAGATTCTTGCCATTCTTCACTTTGTATATTTCTTGCCACTCCCTTCTGGACTGCATAGTTTCTGTTTAAAACTCAAGCTGACAGTCATATAGGTACTCCCTTGTAGGTAGCTAACTGCTTTTCTCTTGCTGCTTTTAAGATACTCTTTGTCTTTTGCCCTTGGAATTTTAATTGTGATGTGTCTTGGTGTGGTCCTCTTTGGATTCCTCTTGTGTGGGGTTCTCTGTGGTTTCTGGATTTGTAAGTCTATTTCTTTCTCCATGTAGAGGGAGCTTTCTGTCATTATTTATTACACCTATAAATAGCAGGGTGGGAGGTTGGGAGGAAGCCCTGGAGTCATGAGGGAACCAGATGGATGGGAGTTATGGGGTGGGGAAAGAGGAACATCTGCAATAATCTGAATAATAAAGATTTTTTTAAAATTAAAAAATAAAATAAATAAAATGAAGGCAGAAGGTCAGAAGAGGGAGCTCTATGCAGTAGTTGTACCAAGGACACAACAGGAAGAACTCAGTTTATAATGGCTCTCCCAACTTCCTTTTCTCTTCCATAACAGACTTTCCTTTCCTAGTTAGTTAAAACTTGCACATGGCTAACCATTAGACTGCATATCCAAACTTGTGATTCTTCCTTGTTTCTAAATAAACCCATTTTGCTGGAGAAATATCTGGCTTTCTGCTTGTTAAAATCAATAGTATTGTTTCATATCAGTGCAAGCCCTTTCTGGCCAGAATTTTCTCAGAACTGGTTGGAGGACATGCAGGATCTGCCAAGGAGGAGGATGTAGAGAAGGAGAGAGTGGAGATCAGATGACTAACCAGTCTGAAATGGACTGAGTTGAAAGTAAAAAAAATTCAATGTCTGAAGTAGGGGCTAAGTTACATAAGTCAGAGAGACCCACAAGAGGAGGTACAAGATCTGGGCCCAATTGAGGAAGTTATGATCAAGGTGTAGAGCAGACCATTAGGGTGTAATGAAAAGGAAAGACCCAAATCTCCAAGATTTCAGGGTGGAACAAATACCCCACTCCCTATCTCAAGAGCCTGTCATTAGCCCATATTTTAAAATTCAGTTTGGGAGCCCCTAAGTCAATTCTCTTTTTGAGGGGCTCAGAAAGCATTTTTTCTCCCCCACACCCATCCTAATATGGCTGCTTCCTATATGTACTTTGTATTTTTGAAAGAAACTTAGGCTCTACCCAGGGTTTGACTCAGACTTTTTAATGAGCCTAGTGGTGCCCCATGTGGGTAACTGGCACTATGTACACTGAGGGGTTACTGGGGACTTTTCTGAAGTGTGGACAGGTCCTTTCTCTTCTGTTCTAACAAATTCCTGACTCTACCTTTGAAAACTATTTTAAATCTGATTCCTTCTGTAAAGTCAGCTTGCTGCCAGGGTTATAGGTCAGACCTTCCAGCTAATCACTCTGACAGCAAAATACCTTTCACTCAGTAGCCCATGGAATAATGTCAATACCTTGCTTCAGAACCAACATGGGTGTTAAGTAGGCACTGCCCATGTAATGTCCTCTTGCTCATTATGGAACGCATGGCTCATCAGGCATTACCACCCTTCCTTTGCTTTCATCTTTGTCTTTCACTGCTCACCTGTCATTTTACTCTGCATCTACACTGAACTTGTCACCATTTCCTAAAACACCTTTACCTTTGCTTTTCCTTCCCTCCTTAGACCAAGCCTTGGCAAGAGAGCAAGAATCCAGATCAGAACCAGTTTCATGAGAAACAGCTGCAAATCACTTCAAGCACTGGACCTAAAGAGAAAGGTTCTATTGATTTTATTTCCCTTGGTTGCACGTCCAAAAGGACCAGGAGCTACAACAGCTTCAGAAAAGGTTAGAGATATTTCCCTGTGCCTGTCCTCACTGGCTATGGGGAGCAAACTCAAATTCAGCCCTGACTACATGAAGGTGATCCTGGGAAGATGGGAATCATCTCTTTTTCTCTTGGGTACATGCCCTTGGATTGTAAAATTCAAGAGATGACTTAGCTCTGCCACCATTACCTAAACCTTCTACCAACCACATTCCTAGCCCACAAATCAGCCTACAGCTAAAAATAGTGTAATATGCAAATATACTGAATGACAGAACAACCAATCAAATTGTAATATGCTAATGATATGCAAAAGCTGCCCAACCACTCTCTATGATGTGCACTGACCACCAGGGGCAGATGCTCTGCCCAGTAGGTTAGCTTGCTGTGGGGGTCTGGCAGATAGAGACTGAGTGACATTGGCCAACATGCCCTGGAGCACTGCCCCAATCCCTCCTCAGCCTACTCGTGCTAAGGTGGGGTCCCTTAGCCTCTTGCAATCTGGGACCCCTAGGGGTATGTTGGAGAACCAGTTTCAGCTCGATCCCACAGGCTCACTCCCCTTGGGGGGAGGGCAGACAAAAGGACTTGTGGCTCACCAGATTGGGACTGATTGACGAAAGCCTGGGGCAGCAACAGTGGGTCCAGGATGAGCAGGAGTGGCAGGTAGGAGCTGCAGGTGTCATTGGACTGTGGGTTTCGCCTGATCCCTGCAGGCCACTACAATAGCTTCATGAATATGTGCACTGGGCCTCTATCATTTACATAAACTCAATGCTTAAAAAACTATGTGGGGCCCAATTTCTTTTTTCTTTTCTTTCTAACTTCCTTCCTTTGCTCCATCCTTTATCCCTCCCTCCTTTCTCTCCCCTCTCTCTCCCTGCCTCTTTTCCTTGCTCCTCTCTATCTTTGTCTCCCCATTTCCTCTTTTACTTTCTCTCTCTCTCTCCCTCTCTCTCTTCTCTCTCTCTCTCTCTCTCTCTCTCTCTCTCTCTCTCTCTCTCTCTCTCTCTCTCTCTCTCTCTTGCAACCATATTGAGACAATCCATTATATAAGTTTAACCAGATCTGAAAAATAATTTTCTACCCACCATGAATTGGATTTGGCACAATTAACTTTTGCCTATCCTAGTCATGAGATAACTAAAACCCCACAAATAATAGGCAGACCACAGACTGCTGTGATTTCTCTGGCACTGAGGGCAGAGCCTATATTTCTGTCAGATTCACAATCCTAGTCATGTGGGTGTTCTGCAGCTGGGACACTGAATCCACCTTTCTGACTCACAGTGACTCTTAGGATATGGACACTTGGCATAGCGGGCACTGAATAGGAGGCCACTTGAGGCAAACTTCCACTGATAATGATCAGGAAAAGATGCAGCCCAAGTTCTGAACCACAGCTGCCATTAAGGGGCTGTCTGCCTTGTTTGATCCCCTCCAATTTTCCTATAATGCCTTTCCTTACCTTTCAGATATGAAGTCTTATGGTTTCTACTAAAAAGGAAAAAAAAATCTGAGTTGTCCTAAACTAATTATAGGCAGCCAAAGGGTGAAAAGATGAGAAGACAGAGGTTATTCCCTGGAGCAAACGTTTCTTCCTGATGAACTCTGCACCTATCCCAGGACTAGCTCCACTTCAGCTTTCCCCACCCCCTTCATTTGTAACCAATGTAAACTATTTCAAAACAATTCACATTTTCTTTCCCCTCCCTGATGTATAAGAAAAGCCTTTTCATATTTTATTGTATTAAGTGTTTTCTGACTTTACCTAATAAATTGTGCACTCAAGAAACATATGCTGAGTGAATGAATGCATGAAAAATTAGCATTTCTATGCTGTTCTTAGAAAAATGATGATGATTCTACCTACAGAAGGAGAAAGTGAGACATAGAGAGAGTCAGTTGCTGACTTCATATGAGGTGGGCCTGACCTGGGGCTGAACATTGTGAGTACAAAATCAGTACTCTATCCACCAGCACATTCCTCTTGGGTCACAACTGAACATGGGGCAGAGACAAACTCTGTCAGTGGCTGTTTTCCTTTGGCCACTTTACTTTACCTATCTGTAACTAGCTTATATCTGAAATGGAAAGGATAATAAAATTGTGCAACCATATCTACTGAACATTTAGTGAGATGGACTGATTTCTATATCTCGGGGTTCATTTCTGTTTTGCTAACAGCTGTGTCCTGGTACCTAGCATACTGGCTGGCACAAACAGATGATGATTATGTGTTTGTTAGCAAACTAATAAGTGGAAGTTGAAAGGTACACAACCATTGCCACTGTCAACTAAAAATGCTTTTCTTCCTGGTCCCAAGATAACTCCTCCACTCTGGTGGCTTAGCTCTAAGCTCTGCCCTCACCCTTCACCCTCCCCACAGGTGGGTGGGACAAAACTTCCAGACTGGCCTGAGGTAGTCAGAGACAGTCAGAGGTCCAGACACATTGCACCATGAGTGTCTCTGTGCTGAGCCCCACAAGACTCCTGGGCAGTGCCTCTGGGCTCCTGCAGGTGGCCTCCCTACTGGCTCTGGTTTTGCTGCTGCTCAAGGCAGCCCAGCTGTACCTGCGCAGGCAGTGGCTGCTCAAAGCTGTCCGGGAGTTCCCGTCCCCTCCTTCCCACTGGCTGTTTGGGCACATCCAGGAGGTAAATGGAAGTGGGACAGGGGAGAGGGAGGGCAAGGAGGGCAGAGGCTCTCAGAGCAAGGTCACGGTCAGCAAGTCTATAGGACAAAGCCTTGTTATGTGAGAAGCATGCGGCTGTTGGGGCAAAACCCAGGTGACCCCTCAGATCGTGGCTCTTCATCCCATGTGCTGGTGCTCTCAGTCTGTCAGATCCTCCTTCCTTAGGTAGGTCTGCAAGCTATTATGTCAGCCAGCCCTTGAGGACAATGGCTGCTCCTTTCTGAATCTCCCTGTTCCAGGATCACATAACAGAACTTCTCCATGCTTCCCTGCTCATGTGCACTCAATGCCATCCTGTCTGGCTGGCCCTGAGATTGCCTGGGAACACTGACATCGTCTCATGATCCCTGCCTGTGGGAGTTCATGGCACGTGGGGATGATAGACAGGAATTTAGAGAAGATATCAGGTCCCAGGAAAAGGGATAAAATCTGGTTTTAGGGATCCAAACAACTTGTGGGCCTGAGACTGTGGGATTTTCAGACTGGTGACTGCAGTGCTAAAACCCTGGCAAGTTACTGGCACATCTGAGCAGGAAGCTTCCAGGATGGTCCCAGGGAAGGAGCACTGGTATTTGGTCTCAACATTAACTAGAATCTCTTTACCTGCCAGCTCCTATTCTCCATGCCCCTGCCATGTGAGCTCTTTGGGGCTGAGGATATTATCCCCCTTTCTGTGTGCTCATCCCAGCACAGAGCTTGACACAGAGGCTGGGTTGACTCAGGTGTGCAGACTGACAGAGAAAGGAGCAGCTGGCAGGTTGGGTGACAGACAGTGCTCCCCAATCAGCTCTATTAGTACTAGTCCCTGGGGGGAAGGGCACAGAGCAAGGTGAGGGGGCTGTGTGGAGAGGGGCTCATCCGGGTGTGTGTATGGTTGAGCAAGCCTTAGGAGGTGGGGTACGGCAGAAACCTGAGAAGGCTTCAGAGAAGGAGGCCAAGATATCTGCAGAGTGGAGCCCCAAATGGAAACTGCTCATATCAGCCACAGAGACAACCAGAGCCCAGTGGCTTCGTGAAAATTTGGTACAAAGGACTTCCAGATGATTTGTTGATTTGGAGAAACTATGACTTTTATTTATTTTTATTAGTTTTATTAAAGGTATTATATGTGTACATATCTTTCCATTGCCCACCCCCCACTTCCACCATGCCCTCTCCCCCCAGAGTTTTTAGTTCATTGGTTTTGCTTAATGTATGCATACAAGTCCTTTGGTTGATCTCTTATCTCCCCCATATCTCCCTATCCTCCCTGCTGTAATTTGACAATCTGTCTGTTGCTTTACTGTCTCTGTATCTATCTTTTTGTTCATCAGTTTATAATGTTCTTTATTATCTATAAATGAGTGAGGTCATGTGGTGTTTCTCTTTCATTGACTGGTTTATTTCACTTAGCAAGATGTTCTCCAATTCCATCCAGGTTGCTGCAAATGATAATTCCTTCTTTTTATGGCAGCATAGTATTCCATTGTATAGATGTACCACAGTTTTTTGATCCAATCATCTGCTGATGGGCATCTAGGCTGTTTCCAAATCCTAGCTATTGTATATTGTGCTACTATGAACATAGGGGTGCATATTTCCTTTCTGATTGGTGTTTCTGGTTTCTTAGGATATATTCTTATGAGTGGGATTACTGGGTCGAATGGGAGTTCCATTTTCAGTTTTTTGAGGAAACTCCATACTGTTCTCCACAGTGGTTGCACTAGTCTGCATTCCCACCAGCAGTGCACGAAGGTTCCTTTTTCTCCGCAATCTCGCCAATACTTGTCATTTGTTGATTTGTTGATGTTAGCCATTCTGACAGGTGTGAGATGGTACCGCATTGTTGTTTTAATTTGCATCTCTCAGATAATTAGTGACTTTGAGCATTATGACTTTTATTGATGCAGGAGTCACCTTTCTGAGCTGGCATATGACTGAAGGAACCACTAAATATCCCTACAGTGACTTTCCTATACACTGATGGCATTAGATGATATGTAGACTCATTAAGTGAATAATGCTCTTTTTATAACTAATTTTACACATGGTGTGAATCATCTCTGTAATCCTGCAGGAGATACTGCAGGTAAATAATTCTTGATTTAATTTTATTTTGTTTTTAAATATATTTTACTGATTTTTTACAGAGAGGAAGGGAGTGGGATAGAGTTAGAAACGTCAATGAGAGAGAAACATCAATCAGCTGCCTCCTGCACATCTCCCTTTGGGTTTATGCTCCCATTCAAGGTACATGCCCTTCCAGGACTGGAATTTAACCTGGAACCTTTCAGTCTGCAGGCCGACACTCTATGCATTGAGCCAAACCGGTTCAGGCTAATCCTTGCTTTTATAATACTGCCTGAGTTTTTCATTCATTCAATACATCTGTAATTGGCTAAGTCTGGAATTGATGGCCACATGTTGAATTCAGATTGAAACTAATCTTTCAGGCCAAATGACAAGGGACAAGGTGGGCAGTTGAGCATGTGGGGCTCTGTTTCTAAGCTACCTGGGTTCATATCACAGCTCTGCACATACTTTAAATGCCTGCTCTACAACCCGATTTCCTCATCAATAATTTGGGGATGATGATGATGATTATAGCACTAAAGTGAGTTCCTATCCTATTTAATAAAATCCTAGTGACTGAAATGGTGGAACAACCAGAACAACCAGAATGACCATGACCCCTCTCCCTGGCTGTCCCTCCATTAGTTAGCACTTAGTGGCAATTAGACAGGCAGGTGAGCAATTAGGGGCAATCAGGGAAGCAAGCAGAGGTAGTTAGGGGTGATTAGGCAGAGGCAGTTAGGGGCAATCAGGCAGGCAGGCAGGCAGAGTGGTTATGGGCGATCAGGCAGGCAGAGATGGTCAGGGAGGATCAGGCAGGCAGAGGCGGTTAGAGGCAATCAGGCAGGCAGAGTGCTTAAGGGTGAAAAGGCAGACAGGCAGGCAGAGTCCTTAGGGGCAATCAGACAGACAGAGGTGGTTAGAGGTGATTAGGCAGGCAGAGGTGGTTAGGGGTGATCAAGCAGGCAGTTAGGGTGGTTAGGGGCAATCAAGTAGGCAGGTAGAGTGATTGGGCAATCAGGCATGCAGGCAAGCAGTTAGGGGTCAGCAGTCCCAGATGGCAAGAGGGATGTCCAACTGCTGGTTTAGGCTCAATCCCACAGGGGTCCCGGATTTCAAGAGGGAACAGGCTAGACTGAGGGAAACCCTCTACTCCCAACCCCTGTGCATGAATTTTGTGCACTGGGCCTCTAGTCTATATAATAAAAGTCTAAGTGACTGTTATGGTGGAATGACCAGAACGACTGGTTGCTATGATGTGCACTGACCACCTGGGAGCAGTCGCCCAATGCAGGAGCTGCCCCCTGGTGGTCAGTGTGCTCCCACAGGGGGAGTGCTACTCAGCCAGAAGCAGGGCTCACTACTGGCAAGCACAGCAGCTGTGGCAGGAGCCTCTCCTGCCTCCGTGGCAGTACTAAGGAGCACTGAGCTGAGCACTAAGAAGCAGTGAGTAGGTGGATAGTAAGAAGCAAGGGAACTGGATTGTGAGAGGGATGTCCTCCTACCAGCTTAGCCTTGATACTACCCCTCCCCCAGTCTAAGCAGACAGGCAGATATTCCCTGAGGCATTCTAGACTGAGGGAAGGCATAGGCTGGGCTGAGGGACACCCTTCCCCACCCCAGTGCACACATTTTGTGCACCAGGCCTTTGGTCTATATATATAAAAAGCCAGCAACCAAATGCTGAAACAATAAGAACAACCAGAATGACTGATCGCTATGACACCCACTGGCCGATGGCTGGCACTGCCCCGATCAGCTCTCCCACCCCAATTGGCCTGTGCCCACCCCCCATCCAAGCCAGCCCACCACCGGTGGCCCTCCCTGATCTGGTTGGGGCCAGTCTGCCAAACTCCCATGGTCCTGTGCCCTGGCCAGCCACACCCTTGATGGCCCCCCTGATCAGGGGTGAGGAAGGCTGGCCAACCTCCCATCTGCTGGTCTGGCCCCAATCAGTCCTCATTGAGGCATATGGGCTGGACCCCACTCTTGCACAAATTCGTGCACCAGACCTCTAGCAATGTTAGAATTGTGCCTGGCACAGACCAAGGATACTGTTCCACTCACTCTAATTTGTATGAATTTCCAATAATAATGCCTATGAAGGACAAGCATGTTAAAGGTACAAAATCACTCATTAGTCTGTATGGAATTTCACAGGAAGTATGGAAAGGGGAACTAACATCTTTGGGTTTCTAACATCTTTGGGTTTCAAATAATCGAAACTGCCCTATTTCCACCCCCAACTCTCATGTCCTCCCTCCAAACCAGGAGTCCCTGCCATCCCAGCAGAGCCCACATCTGAGGATAGTTGTGTGGCCACATTATTACCTGTTCACCTACTCCCTTTGTAGAAATTTCTTGGGATGGCAGTTGCCAGGGTCGGATAAGTGAGGATGACTCCAGGGCAGCACTGCCTGCATGCAGTGGCTGAAGTGTGGCACCCACATGAGCACTGGGTATTTGTCCACAGGGTTGTCACCCCTACCATCATGGCACTATTCCCTTTATAAGAGTCTCCACTGGCTCTAGACACACATGCTCAGGGACAGATGGCATTCCAAACTTGTTGACTAGAGGGCTGACAGAGCAGTGGATGCCAAATGGCCTAGATAGGAGAATGGAAATGCAGAATACAATTTACCTCCTTTGGGTCCCCAAAGGGAAGTAATGACAGTGTCCAGCAGTAGGAATTTTCAGGAAGCTGATGGGCTTGGACACCAAGCAATTAGAAAGAGGGCATGCTACTGTGCTGAAAAAGGGTTTCCAGGCCCCTACTGGGCCTGTAGGAGGGATCCTAGAGATCAGGTAACATAGCTGGGGTGGTAAGAGGGTCCCATAGATCAGTCCCCACCTGGGGTCAAAGGAGAAAGGCAGCCCCAATAGTGTATATGACTTGGGAGCATGAAATCTTTTCCTAAGTCCTTCAAGTAGGACACTTCCCAGGTCACAGCAGGATTGTCTGCCCACCCTCACCCCCACTCAAACACAAGCTCTGTGGTAGAGGGACTTGTGTTGTTCACCGATGCATCTCTAGCAACTAGGATGGCAACTGACCCAAAGTAAGTGCTAAATACATAGTTACCAAATAAATGAATAAGTAAATTCATCTACTCATCTACTCATTTACATATTTGATCATTCACTGTAGTGAAAACCTTTTGAGATGTCTTCCCAGCCCACAATCTCTGAGACCTCTTTTCCAACATGAGTGAGCCTCTAAATGCCCTATTCAACCCCAGCCTCACTGGCTTGTAGCAGGTGAACACCTTGGCTATATTACACTCAGATTCTCAAATAGAATTCATAATGTCACACAGATAGGACATGTGGTAGAATGACAACCATTCAGGAAGGGTTCTTCACTTTGTGGACCTAGGTCCACGAAGATAGGGACTGTTGTCTGTTTGTTTGTGAGCATATTTCCAGATTCTAGAAAATTGTCAGGTAGAGCTCCAATAGTGTATATGACCTGGGAGCATGAAATCTTTTCCAATAAACATTTGGTAAGAGAATGAATGCAGAGAGAAAGAATTAGAGACTCAGCCCTGGCAGCTCTCCAGTCCCTGGATCTATTCCTTCTGCACCCTGCTGTTTCCAGCCCTTGGGCTCTGTGAAACTCCCTGGAGTCTGCAGTCACCTGGGCATATGCTTTATCAGTTTCCTCATTCTTCAGGGAAACAGGATAAAGTACTAATCCATCCCAACTCATAACTGTGCCTGGAACATTACACAATTGTCCTACTTTGTTAAGGCTGCTTAACAAAGTGGATTGCTGAAACAACAGAAATTGAGTGTCTCACAATTCAAATCAAGATGTTGGTAGGGTTGGCTGCTTCTGAAGGCTGTGAAGGAACCATCTGCTCCAGGCCTCTCTCCTTGATTAGCAAACCAAGGTCTTCTCCACATGGCTCTTCATATCATCTTCCCTCTCCAAGTGACTATTTCTGTATCCAAACTCCCCCTCTGTTATAAAGACAGTTATATTGGATTAAGTCTAATGACCTAATTTCAACTTAATTACAATGGCACCATCTTCACATAAACTCACATTCTCAGATACTTGAGATTAAGTCTTCAACATATGAACTTGAAAGGGATACAGTTCAACCAATAACTCTAAGTCTGTGAAAAAAGGGTGTACACCACTCAGTCCATAACCGAACATTTATAAAACTTGTTCTGTGTGTAACATTCTAAAGGTATTTCTGAGTGAGGGCCCAAACAGAAGTCAAAATCTAACCTTAGACCAACTCTTGATGAAGAGAGAGCATCCAGATCAGATCCTGGCTCATCAGATACAATTCCAAGCACATAATAACTGCTGATGGATTCTGGATTCTCCCTGTGGCCATTCTCCCCTTCACCACCACTCCAAGCTCCTCACCTAAACAGAAAGTTTTTATTGGTTTGTCTTTCCCTTAATTATAGTTCCAAAAGGACCAGGAGACACAACAGTTTCAGAGATGGGTAGAGAAATTCCCATGTGCCTGTCCTCGCTGGATGTGGGGGAGCAAGGTCGTAGTCAACATTTATGACCCTGACTACATGAAGGTGGTCCTGGGGAGATCAGGTGAGACAGAAACCTGCATTGTGGCTGGAGCATCACTCTGATTGGGTACATGCCCTTGAGTTTATAATTCCAGAATAGACTTGCTGTTCTACCATCATTATCTGATCCTTCTAACAATCACCCTGCTTAAGGCCAACAATGTCTGCTGAAATGGAATGCTTAAACAGTGGTGTGGGGCCACTTTTTTTTTTTTCTCTCTCTCTCTTTCATTCGTTTTCATCCCCTTTTAGCCAGATTGAGATGATCAATTGTGTAAATTTTCCCAAATATTAAAGACAATTTCCTGTCCACGCTGAGTTGGGTTTGGCACCTCTCATTGTTGTTACCTATCCTGAGACATGGAATGATTAAGCCCCAACTGCTGCTGGGATTGCTTTCCTGAGCCCACATTAACTACTAGAACAGAGATACCTGGGATGGGAGGTTGAGAAAGGTCTCTTGAGACAAATTTCCAGCTGACAGTGATCAGGAAGAAATAGCAGCCTGTGTTCTGGACCACAGTTTCTTCAAGAGGCTTGTCCCCTCCAAATTCCTCCATTGCCCGGTCTTTCCTTTCAGACCCAAAGTCTCCTGTTTTGTCCAGATTACTGGCTCCCTGGATTGGTAAGTATGTGTAATCAGGACTGCTATTCTGCCAGGTATACTTACCAAGAGCTATCTGTTTGGCTACCATAAAATAACAGCTAACCAGCACTATATTACCACCCTCATCTCTGAATCAAGCCTGATTTCTCTTCTAATAAAACCTTTACCCCTTCCAGTGGTGGTGATGGCCCCCCTGAAACTCAGCTTCTTCCCATCACTTTTCAGTGCTCTTCAATGTTTACAGGGTAATATTCATTTATTATCTTCTATGACCTGCCCCTCTACTCTACTTCAGCCTTTATCTAACAGCTGTCATGATGACATCCAATTTACTTGCCATTTTGAGAAACTGACGTTCCTGAAATGTACTGGCCTTTCCTGCCTTTGGCCATAATTTGACTTATTCTGATACCCTTGGTTCCTCCCAAATTGTCCTGAGTCATCTTTCTGATTCCATCTTCCCTCCCCACAATACACCTTCCTGCGGTCCAGGATATGGTTTGCTCCTGCTGAATGGGCAGACCTGGTTACAACACAGGCGGATGCTGACCCCAGCCTTCCACTATGACATCCTGAAGCCCTACGTGAGGCACATGGCAGACTCTGTCCGAGTGATGCTGGTAAGTCCATCCCTTCTCACACCCACTTGCAGCACAGCTCCTATAGTCCACGCTAGGATAAGTGTGTCCTTCAGACATCTATCACACATAACTGGTTAGAATAACATGCTCGTATCCCACAATGTGACAGAGCTTCCCAAAAGTGGATGGAACAGGAGTTACCTAGCACCAACTTGGATCCACACTACTTTGGTCATTGCCAAGAGAAAGCAGAACCATAGTAGAAACAGAGTCTGCTTTCCTCTCACCTCCAAGTCTTCAGCACAGTGGACTAGAGCCTTGGTTGGCAAACTGTGGCTCTTGAGCCACATGCTGCTCTTTGGCCCCTTGAGTATGTCTCTTCCACAAAATAATACAGCCTGCGTGAGTCTATTTTGAAGAAGTGGCATTAGAAGAAGTTTAAGTTTAAAAAATTTGACTCTCAAAGGAAATTTCAATCGTTGTACTATTGATATTTGGCTCTGTTGACTAATGAGTTTGCCGATCACTGAAATAGAGTCATTCCCCTGGACAACAAGACAAGTGGCCACTGGCAGGCCTGGGCAGTGGCAGCTTCAGAGTCTTTCAGGTGGGCTCTGGCCTGGGTGCCAGGGCTTGCTTCAGCATGAAATGGAGCCACTCCATGGAAGGAAATGGAGATTACATCTGCACTCACAGACCCGGATCCTGATCCTACCAGCTATGCTCAGCTAACATTTGATGAAGGGAAGAAATTAACATCCCTGATGTCTAATCCTTAGCAGCCCCAGTATTGGTCTCTTGTTACCTCTTACCTTGACACATTTGCTACATAGAGTTGAAGTGTACTTATCCCTCAGGTTTAGCTCAACCCCAGATAAGATTCCCAAACTGTTGCCTGAGTAACAATGTTTTTTGGTTTGGCAAAAGGTAGTATCGATCATAACTTATTCCTAAAATTCAAAACTAATTCAGACTCTTATGAGGGAACCTGTTTAATTATATAATCACAGTTTCTAGAGTACAATACTCACATGACTAATGTTTGCTGTACAGTCTTAATATGTTATAATGCCTCTATTTAGGACAGTGAGGTATTGGGAAAGGCTGAGAGAGAAAGAGCTTAGCCGGGTCAGCAGAGGCCCTCTGGGGGAGTAGAGGAGGTCAGTGTCCCCTCCCACCACAGGACAAATGGGAGGAGCTCATCAGTCAAGACTCTCATCTGGAGATCTTGGAACACATCTCTTTGATGACCTTGGACACCATCATGAAGTGTGCCTTCAGCCAGGAGAGCAGCATTCAGTTGGACAGGTCAGTGATAATCATTCAGCTACAAGGCTTTTGTTTTACCAACTGACATGGACTTACTGGAGAGGCAGTTCAGGAAGCTTTGATGCTCACGAGCACAATGACCCAGAGTCTGTCCAGGGCTCCTAACCACAGACAATTCCAGATCATACCAAAATTGAATCAGCCACAGATCCCTAGCAAGGGAGAAGTCTGGTTGCTCTTGGCACTTAGGAAGGGTTGAGGGTCTCAAAGGCTGTAAGACAGGAGCAATGAATGCCTCAGTGTCATTTGTACCCACTGTTTGGTGAAACTCCCACCGAGAGTCCCACTTCACCTCTAGGTCAGAGGCTCCCCAATACCTTAATCTGTTCTATATTTCTGCCTGCAGGAAATACCAATCCAAATCCTACATTAATGCCATTGAGGTTATGAAAAATCTTCTTTATTCTCGAGTGAGGAATTTCTTCTACCAGAATGACATCATCTACTCACTGACACCTGATGGCCTCAGGAACAAGTGGGCCTGCCAGCTTGCCCATCAACACACAGGTTGGACTCCACCTCCTGGGCTGCTCCCCCTCCTTCATCATGTATATTTCAAAGGGACTGGCTCTGACCTCTACCGTCCTTTGGGTGCTAAGGCATACCCCACTGAATACTTACCTGGTTCAGAGCTTGGGAATTGAAATGCAAGGTGCAGTGGACTGTGCTGGTGTTCCCATGGGCATGCTATACAGGGGAGGCCTAACTTGCCATCAGATGGAGCTAGACCTCTCACCTCTTATGTGCATACCTCTCCCATACCCATCCTGATTCACTGGCATCCATATTGGAGTGGGGAGGGGCTGGTGGGGCCACTGAGGGTCACTCTTTCTGGCCACCCAGAGCACTCAACTGTGCCTGTGAATCATTGTTCTGGTACAGACCAAGTGATCAAACTGAGAAAGGCGTATCTGCAGGATGAGGAAGATCTTGAGAGGGTCAGGAGAAAGAAGAAGTTGGATTTCCTGGACATCCTCCTCTTTGCCAGAGTAAGTGTCTGTAGGAGGGGCCTGAGGCTTTGCCCAGAAGGGCAGAGGAGGGGGCAAGAAGTGCACTCTTACCTTCCTTTTCCAGATGAAGAATGGAAGTAGCTTGTCTGACAAGGACCTCCGTGCTGAAGTGGATACATTCATGTTCGGGGGTCATGACACCACAGCCAGTGGCATCTCCTGGATTCTATATGCTCTGGCTTCCCACCCAGAGCATCAACAGAGGTGTCGCCAGGAGATCCAGAGCCTCCTAGGGGATGGTGCCTCCATCACCTGGTGAGTGCTCAGGAGATGGGAGAACCCTACCCACTCAGCTAAACAGTAAGCTCTGGTCTGCCTGGGCCCTGCCTGCCCTCAGATTGGGCTTCATTCATTTCAGGGATCATCTGGATCAGATGCCCTATACCACCATGTGCATTAAGGAGTCACTGCGAATCTATCCTCCTGCACCAATAATTGGCAGAAAGCTCAGCAAGCCCATCACCTTTCCTGATGGACGCTCCTTACCCAAAGGTCTGAGTTTCACCATACTCACTAACCCATGAATTCTACAGGAACCCCTGGCAGATCATATCCACATGTCCTAGAGCAGTTCTGAACCTCTCTGATCTAGTTTCTTCATCATTAATTGGATACTTACTATATAATTTATATGAAGAATATGAAATGCCTGGCACTGAGTTGGACCAAAGCAGAAGTTCAATAAATATTAGTTCTCCTTCCAACTCAGAGACAATAAATCATTCACTTAAATAGGGTCCATGCCAGTATGACACCTCACATGAAGAGAATCCTAAGCATTATCATTCTCCAGGACTAGCATTCCATCACATGTAGGACCCATGGTTTTATAATGCTACAGTAATTCCATTTGGATGACACTGATGCTCTATAATTCTAACACTCCAGGTTCCCATCCCAATGCCAGATTACAAGACTCTAGGGGCAATTCTGTCTGTGCGATCACATCAATTTTAAAATCTGCCATAACTGGGGTAATATATGCATAACTCTTCTTTGACAAATGCAAAGAACTGTGTAAAAGGTAGTTAATATAATACTGATTTAGTCCATGGAATCTTCCTCACAAGAAGATGTTGGATTCTTGATGTGGCTTTTGGTTTTTACTCTAATATTCTAATTCCCTGAGATGTGAGGGTGGCAGAGACAATCAGTCAGAGGTAGATGTAGATGTGGTTTCTTTTTATGGGATCTAGGCAAATGAGGGAAACCAGGAAATCAATGGCCATTGGTCCAATGGACCAGTCTTTAAGGAGCTCTCTCGTTGATGTCAGAGAGCTGCTAATGACTAGATCTCAGAACCATGCTATAGTTGGAGCTCACTCCTTAGCTCACCTTTGGTGGTCTGTATCCCAAACTTGCCACATCCTAGCTCTGTGGTTATAGACAGGTTGCTCAGCCTCTTGGAAGCTCAGGTGTCTCATCTGAACAATGGGAATATTAGCACCCTCCTTGGAGGGTTGTGGTGAGGATAAATGAGTTAAAGCATAATCCCCAAGGGGCACATGGATGGCACTTGATAAATGTGAGTTTTACCTTGAATTGCTCCAAAAGTAGGCCTTTTCTTCTTTCTTCCTCCTCACTCCTGGGCCATGATTAACTGGGTCACCATCTGATACAGTCTCTTAATGTGTGCACATGTGCTTTGCCATGTTCACCTCACTTCTATTGTAATAGGATCAATCTAGTTGGAATGACTCTTATTGTGGCTCCCAAGCTTTTTGTGCATGTATCTGCCCCCTGCTGGTATGTGTATAATCAGTCTTCTCTCCTCTCCCTGCTCAACAGGAATCCATATCTCACTTAACATTTATGCACTTCACCATAATCCGAAAGTGTGGCCTAATCCAGAGGTATGGCAGCTGTGGGAGGGAGGATGGGCTGTGGGAGAGAGGAGGAGCTGATCTCTCTAGACAACACCTCCTCCTGTGCCCTCATGGATTAGAGGGGCTTGACCTTACCTGTCCTGGTCCTACTGCTCTCTCTGCAGGTGTTTGACCCTTCCCGTTTTGCACCAGGTTCTGATTCACACAGCCATGCTTTCCTGCCCTTCTCAGGAGGATCAAGGTGAGGATCCTATACTTGGGTGGTGCACATCATACCTTGATGATTGTGACCTACATTTGTATGTAGTGTCTGTTCTTATGCCCTGGTATATTGTTGTGTTGAGAAGGAGGTATTTTTCTATATGTGCAAAAGAAATGTGGCATTTCAGGGCAGGGCATAAACACTTAATCCCCTAATTTTTTCTCAAAAGCTATTGATTGTCATTTTTTTTTTTTTTGCTTTTTGTCAACGTTGGACTGTGTAGACAGTGGAATGATGGTATATAAATCCCACTTCATATATAGAATTTTGTCTGCTAGAGATGTCATGGTTATGTGAATGTTAATATGAAATCCAACTTTTGTTAGGAGACTGCAAAAATAGAGAGGCACATATTGGTCCAAAATTCCTCAAATGACTACTTTCCCAATGGCCTACCACAATACAGTGTTAGTCATTGTTTTAAAGTTGAGTGATTCTAGCAATTTTCTGGCTTCAGGAATATGACTTCTCAGAGTTAAAGTTTTTTATACAAATTAAACTTCAGATTGTTTTTCTCAGTTATCAGTAAAAGAGTGTGTGTGTTTTTTTTTTCTCTTCTCTCAGTGCAGTCCAGGAACTGCCTTTTCTACTTCACTGATTTGTGATATTTGGATGTGTTTGGATTTTAGTACCTTCTTTGTCCTAACTGCTCAAGCCCTAATCATGAAAGGACTACTAGCTATTTGAAGAAAGTTTCACTCCAATGTGTGACTCTCCAATTTTGCAGGCTATCCTACAAAAGCTTGGCTGTACATTTATATTCACGTAAATGCGACTAATATATTGATATTCATGTAAGCATGTTTTGTATATTGATATGCACAAAAGCATGAATACTTTTCCAGGACAAATTTCTTTATATAAAGTGGGTTGTATATAGCAAAGTTCCAAAGTTTACACAGGCCAACCTTGGCAAAAAGAATAAAAATAGGACAGTTACTGCTTTGAGGGAAAACCTTCTACTTTGCATATGACATATAGCATTTGAAAGGCTCCTGGTGTGTAAAATATAAGGCATACCTGAAAGAACTGAAATCGAGTTGGATGAGTATACTCCAGAATGCCTACTGTTTGAAAATCTGCAAAGGCTACAAAAGTGCCCCTGTAAAATAGTAACTGCCATAAACTTTGTACTTGATTACTAAAAATAAGCTTTTTCTGCCCTACCTGCTTTGGCTCAATAGTTAGAACGTTGGCCCAGGGACTGAAGGGTAACAGGTTTGATTCCTGTTAAGGGCACATACCTTGGGTGCAGGCAGTCCATATTGATGTTATCTCTCTGTGTCTTTCCCCAACCCTTCCACTCTCTCTGAAAAATCAATAGGCAAAAAACACTTGGGTGAGGATTAACAAAACAAAAAAAGGGGGGGGGGTGCAAAAAACAAACTTTTTAAAAATCCATAAGTTTATGAATTCTTCAGATGGGAATCAACTTCTACAGAACACACTTTTTACAAATTGTTCTTCCTGAGATTGATTGGCTGTACCATTTGGTTTCTCCCAGGATTGAGTCCTTCCTCATAAACCTTGGCATGAAGTCATGTGCCTGCCACCTGAGGGCAGGAGAGCGCTAGGCAGCTCAATCCCTAGCTCAGAACTCAGGTTTACTTTTTTCTTCTTCCAATGTTAATTTACTTTTTCAATTCAATTGACTTCATTCAAATATAAATGTATTTATTAAGCCTGTGCTGTATGCCAAGTCCTGTGCTAGAAGATGGGAAAGATACTGTCGCAGCCTCTAGGAGTTCACAGTCAAGAAACAAATGCAAGTAGACAACACAATATTCATTCATTCACTCAATGAGCACACTGTTGAATGTTCCATTTTCCTTGCACTGTTCAGTGCACTGGATGTTGAGGTATCCTACATAATAATAAATATGCAAATTAACCATCACTCTGCCACAAAATGGTGGCCCCATAGCCACAAGATGGCAGCGCCCAGTCCCCTCAGCTCTGCTGCTGGAGTGTCTGGCCTGTCTGCAGGAGTAGCTAGGCTGGATCTCTATCTGGAGGGGTTTTTGATCCGCCCCAGACACACAGTCAGAGCCTGGACATCAGTTAGCGCTGTTGCAGCAAACAGAGCCTGGAGAGCAGGGCATGGAGGCTTCCTTACCGCAGCGGCAGCAGGAAAGCCCCAGGCCCAGCCAACAGAGCCCATATAGCAGGGAATAGGGGCTTCCTTAGCAAGGTTGCAGCAAGAACACCCCCAGACCCAACAGACAGAGCCAGGACAAGAGGGCATGGGTACTTCTTTAGTGTGTTTGTGTCAGCAAAGCTCCCAGGCCTGGCAGACAGAGCACACTGCAGGGCATTGGGGCTGACTGAGGGGATGAGTGAGAGGCAGGAGTCTGGACCATTTATTGGGAGGCAGGGAGTACAACCACTTGAAACCGGCTAATCCCTGGGTTGTCCCAGGAAACTCTCTGTTCGTGGCAAGGGCTAAGTGACAAATGCCTGCCCAGTTGAAAACAGGTTTTGATACCATTTTTTTTTTCATGTTGTTTTCCTTATATTCTCATCTTGGCCCAGGAACTGCATTGGGAAGCATTTTGCCATGAAGGAGCTGAAGGTGGCTGTGGCCTTGACCCTGCTTCGTTTTGAGCTGGCGACAGATCCTCTCCAAGTCCCCATCCCCCTCCAAAAACTGATCTTGGATTCTAAGAATGGGATCCACCTGCTACTCAAAAAGCTCGTTTAGTCCTTGTTGGGACAAGGGCAAGCTTTGAGGAACTCCTTCCTACCCCTCCCTGTCTATCTCCCCAATTCCTGCTTTCCATCTGCACACCTGCCCTTCCACCTGATGTCCTCCCTCAGGTTCTCTGCCTGTCTGCTCCTTTCTCTCTACTTTTCACTTTTTGCCTGCTGTCCTTCTCTGAATTAGTCTCCTTTAGCTGCTATAATAATTTACCACAGCATCAGTGACTTAGAACACCACAAATTTCTATTCTTAGGGTTCTGGAGTGAGACGTCTGACATAGGTTCCACTGGACACAGCCAAAGTGTGGGCAATGCCATCCAAAGTCCAGGGCTCTAGAAATATTCCCTGTCTTGGTCTTTCCAGAATCTAAAGCTGCATTATTACTAGCCATCCAGAATATTCAAATCCAGCAGCATTGTCAAATGTCTTCACATTGCCTTCTTTCTTATGAGGACACTTGTGATTACATGGGCTACCCAGATGAAACAAGACATAGTCACACCTGGCGGGGAATAGATCATGGACATCTGGGGAGCCATTCTTCAGCCTAATTGGTCCCCATCAATTAGTGTTCCTGGTGGCCTTCTTGTGTTTCCTACCTATTTGTCATCTCCATACCCTCTCCTTCCTTCTTCCTCCATGGAATAAAGTTTACAACGTTATGTTATGTGTCTGCATTTCTTTATCTCTTTTGTTTTCCCTTCCTGCTACATTTGGTGACTACCGGTATGTGGTTGATGGTCCCCTGACCCTGGGCTCTCTATTCCCTTTCTATTCCTCCATCAGCCTCTCAACCTATCCCTGTTCTCTTGCTGGTTCTGAATGTAAGTCCTCCTCCTGTCCAACCCCATGCCATTCCTAGATCAGAGTCCTGGATGCCATAGACAGACCTCCTGGCACACCTCCTGTTGCAGTAGGATGCCTATTTCTGCCTCCCTGAAGGCCTTCTCCTCCAACCAGGCTCTCCTTCCCAGTCCCCTGGCCTCCCAAGTCACTGCTCTAATAAGGGGCATGATGGACATGCAGTGTTTGACTGAAATACAGAGCAAGAATGTGAGCTGGGAGCAACCTGAAATGGATCTTCGGCAAGTCCCTGGACATCAGGTGGTGCAGTAGGATTTAGTGGCCATGCTAAGAGAGCACATGAAAATGGGAACTTTGAATTCTGGGTAGTCAGCCATGTCAAATGCTCTAATCACAAAATTTCATAGAAATCAGGGGAGGGACCAAGAAGTAATCCTGGTGGCTTCAGACAATGGGACAAACCCAGGCTGAGTTCATGGTCTCATGAACACTTGCATGACACATACATAGAGACACTCCTGTGCAGCTACACCATGTGTGCCCTCACACCACATACTCATGCCATAAGTACCTGGGATCAGAGAGGGAGCAGGGTGTGTTAGAGAGCTGGAAGGATGGAGTAGAATTCATCTTGGTGCTCTCCGGTTCCCAACCTCTGTCCTCCCCTCCCTCTTGGGAATCTCTGCTTTCCCTTTAGCTCCAGAACTCTCATGTCTATTTCTCAGCAACACATTCCCTCAAACAGAGTCAATACTACCTATGGAATTTTGGTTAAAGAATCCAAAAACTGAAGGTTCAGCTCATGTTCCTTCCTGATGAGCATCTTGACAAGGTCCTTCCTTTAATATTGAAGTAGGATAATGGCCTCCTCTAATTTTGCCTCACAGGCCTCCTGAAAGGCTAAAGATAAGAAAAGGAGACAAGTCTTAATGTTGGGCACCACCCATGGGCCAGTTTTGTTATGACCACTGGGCTCATAAACCAGGTAACAGCTTTGAAATTATCTTCACTAGTGCAGAGTAAGGTCTATCCAGGGTCAGGACAGAGAGAGATGTTGGTGGCATAGTGAACACTCTGGGTAGGTCTCTGCATCCCAGCTTTAGGTGGGCAAGAAGGTCTAGGTCTTTTTTTAAAAAAATTTTTATTATTCATATTATTACAAATGTTCCTTCCTCCTCCCCCGCCCCCCACAATTGCTCTCCTCCACCAGGTTCCCACCCGACCCTCTGCCCTTTCCCCACTTCCCATTGTCTTCATCCATAGGTGCACAGTTTATGTTCAGTCTCTTCTCACATCCCCCTCTCCCCTTTACCCCAAGAATTGTCAGTTCACTCCCCTTCCATACCTCTGATTCTATTATATTCAACAGATAATATTGTTCATCAGATTGTTTTTTTTAATTTCCTTGGTTTTTAGATTCACTTGTTGATAGTTACGTATTTGTTGTTCATGATTTTTATCTTTATTTACTTTCTCTTCTGAAAGAACCCCCTTCAGCAATTCATATAATTCTAGTTTGGTGTTGATGAACTCCTTTAGCTTTTTTTTATTAGTGAAGCTCTTTATCTGCCTTCGATTCTGAGTGATAGTTTTGCTGGGTAGATTATCTTTGGCTGTAGGTTCTTACTATTCATCACCTTGAATATTTCTTGCCATTCCCATCTGGCCTGCATGGTTTCTGTTGAGAAATCAGCTGACAATCGTATAGGTGCTTCTTTATAGGTAACTACCTGCTTTGCTCTTGCTGCTTTTAATATTCTCTCTTTGTCTTTTGCTCTTGGAATTTTAATTATGATTTGTCTTGGTGTGGTCCTCTTTGGATTCCTTTTGTTTGGAGTTCTGTGCGCTTCCTGGACTTGTAAGTCTAATTCTTTCACCAGGTGGGGGAAGTTTTCTGTCACTATTTCTTTCAGTATGTTTTCGATATCTTGCTCTCTCTCATCTTATGGGACCCCCATAATTCTGATGTTGGTTCTCTTGAAGTTGTCCCAGAGGTTTCTTACATTATCTTCAATTTTCTGGATTCTCTTGCCTTCTATCTTCTGTGGAGGAGTGTCTTCTGGTTCTTTATGTTCCAAATCTTTGATTTGATTCTTGCGATCTTCCATTCTGTTTTTAGTACTCTGTATAATATTTTTTATTTTAGACAATATATTCTTTATTTCTTGTTGATCCCTTATTATTTCTTGTTGACCCCTTATCATTTCTTATTGATTCCTTATTAATTCTTGTTGATCTCTTTTCATATCCTCATAGGTCTTATCAATCTTTTCTAGGAAATTCTTGAAAAACTTTATAAGAGTAGATTTGAACTCTATATCCAGTCCCCTTTTGTCCTCCATTTCTTTCGTTTGTGATCTATTTCGTTGTCGCATTTCACAGCTACAGATGGGATGGGGTTTCAGGGTGGAGCCTACAGCCTTGGCTTCCATCAGCCCCGCCCTATGCGGCTCCTGGGTCTCAGGGTCCTTCAGTACTCATTGCAAGCGTCTCTGAGAGAAAGGTGCCCTCGATTTTCGCCTGCTACCAAACAGTCTAGGCTTTCCCCCAATGAGCCCGGTATTGAGGTTCAGTTCAGTTGGAAGTGGAGTTGGAGGTGGCATTCAGAGCAGTCTGGAGCCCCAGTCTCCTTCCCACCGGGGCAATCCCGGGGCACAGCCAACCGTCCCTTCTCTGTGCACAATGTGCGCACCTCCGGGACCTCCTTTTGCCGCTCCCCCAGGGTTCCGCCTTACAGCCCAGCTCGCTCTGTGTGAGCCTGGGTCCCCGGGGTCTGGCCTAGAACTGGGATTCAGAGCAGTCAGAACTGGGGCCCAACACAGTTGGAGCTTTTATCTCCTTCCCGTTAGGGAATGCCAGCCAGGCACTCAGCCGCCCCTCCTCTCCGGCTCCGTCCTCTCCACTCACGCCACGTGTCTCTGTACCTTAGGCTTTTACAGCTCCTCCGCGCTTCCTTCTGGTTTTCTCCTTGCTTCTTGTTGTAGAATTTCCAGTCAGTCGATTTTCCTGTAGTTCTGGGTAATGTCCATTTTATATTTTAGTTGTATTTTATTGAAATTGTTGTGTGCGTGAGGCTGCAGCTAGGTGTCTACCTGAGCAGCCATATTGGATTCTCCAAGAAGGCCTAGGTCTTAACAAGGCTTTGCAGGAGCGAGCAGGTGCCCATTTCCAACCTACCAGGACTGTGGCCTTCTTCTGAGAGGGGAGGCATCAATACCAGGAAGGATGTGTTACAAGATGGTCCATCCCAGGCAACATAGAAACAGCCCCACATTCCAGAGCTATAATTATCCTCTTTTGACCATGGCATTAGGTGCCTTCCCTTCTATACATGTCTAATTCTTAGATTGGAGCTCACTAATGCCCTTAGATCTTGACCATAGAAGTATATGTAGCCATGAGGCATCTGCTGCAGGGACTACTGAAGAAGGATCTCTGCTTTCTCATATGGTCCCAGCCTGAGATGGTCAAATAAATTCCTTCTTTGCACCTCATACCTCACCCAGCCTTAAGGCCTGTTTTAAGCTCCAAATCTTCCAGGAAGCTCTCCTCTATCATTCTGCCACCTTCCCCAGCCAAAGCCCATACACCCAGAGAATCAGGTGACTGTGACACAGACATTGACAAGGACACCAGTGCCACACAGATCATCTCAGGAGGTCAGAAGACATACCTGTGAAATCATACTCCATATTTGTTGACATTGGCACTGGTTACTTATGTTGCTTGCTTTAGGAATTTATTGCTCTTTATTATTATTTTTGCTTTAGGCCAATTCTCCTTATGCTATTTTCCAAAAACACATCCATATAGTTAAACAAAGACACCATCAAAGTGCTGTTGGTCATCATCACACCTACTTCATGTGCCGCCAGCACTGGGAATAACACACGATATGTGTGGAATGAAATTAAAAAGAACTGAACCCATCCCAGCACAAGCAGAATAGGCAAAGACTCCAATAACTACTATACTTTCTGCTTTTAAATCACTGATCCTCAAGGCAAGTTATTCATAACATTATATTGCAGTAGTAACCGCTACCAGTCATTGGATGCATACCATGGGTCAGATACACAGTTGAACATTCTGCAAAGCCCCAAAAAGGTTGTATGGGTCGGCCCTGCATAGCATCACAGTCTATGTGGATGGTGCCTCCTGAAGTTTTCCAGGGCATTACCTGCATAGTGATCCATGACAGCCCTGATGATTTAGTCCTAATACAATAATAACCCTGTAAGGAAGGTACTCTCCTCACACCCATTCATAGAAGGGGAAAAAGAAGCTTAGAGGTGGAGAAATTAACTCCTGTTATAGAGCCAAGATTGGACCCAGGCCAAACACAAAGCATGAGTTTTCTGCCATTGGTGCAAAGTGAGCCAAAGGCATAGCGAGTGTCAGAGAAGCATCTTCATGAACTCTCATTTGAGCCCCAAATCTATGCCATCACACCTACAAATAGAGAGCGGCCATCCACAAAGCTGACAGGCTTGCTGAGCTGGTGGCATACCTGTGGCACAGGAGGGTAAAGGTGAAGGCTCTCCTTGATGTACATGGTCGAGTAGGTCATCTTGCCCAGATCATTCCTGGAGATAAGGAGCCACAGGGTCCTGTGGGAAGGCAGCCTCCAGCCCCAACTACCCCCCTCCACAACCATGACAACCCTGAGTCTCAGAGGAACACAAGTGCACCAAGTGGTCAGGCCACACTGGACATGGGTGGCCACTCAGACCAAGGGTTCTGACTCCACATTTTTCTATCCCTCCCTCATCTTCACTGCTGAGAAGGGAAAGCCCAGGACTCTAGGGGTATGTGTGCACCCAGTCATCAAAGACAAGGTCACTCCTGTGCCTCTCAGAGGCCCCCAGAAGCCCCATAAGAGATAGATGTTTGGGTTCTGTTTGGATTCCCCTCTGGAGCTAGAATGGAAAAGAACAGAGGCTAATATTCATAGGTTGGATGAAGTAATAAATGCATTAAAAATGACACTATTTACATTTCTCTTTTCCCTTTTGCCAGTAAGAAAGTTCAAACCCAATGCCAGGAAACAATAACTACTATGCAACACCTTATTAAAGATGCACTAGGTTTCCCCTCATACTATCCCTGTCCTTATTATTCATTTGTGTTTTACTATTTTATTGAGTAAATATCTTTGAATTGCTTCAAGATAAAATGAAGGAAAAATTTAAAAATGTCAACTCCCTTCTTCAGGCTGTCTTCATGTTGTCACCCAACTTAAAATGCCCTGTTCTCTTTTCCTTTGTCAGAGTTTTACCCCTTTCTAGAAAGCCAACTTAAGCCCCACCCCTTCTGATTTCTCTGCCTGCACCATGGGTTCATTCATTCTTTGGTTTTTCTCTTGCTTTTTAGTTACGTCAGTTAGTCTCTCTAAAAACATCCAAGAACAGCAAATTGGATCCTATTTCTCTTCTTTCCACATACACCCTCGACAGCACCTAACATGTGGCTGGACACCCTGGAAGATTTCCAACATCCAATCAATAAAAATAAGTAAAGAAGATTTCATCTCCCAAATCTTAGACCCTGGTATTGTGTGTGCCCTTTAAATGGATCTAAACTTCCTTTATCAGCTGAGCATTTTTTGCATCCTTGCCCAATGTCTAGCCCAAGAGGGGAGAAGACAGGGTGAGAGGAATGTGGGGGCAGAGATGTGAGAGGTTTTTAGAAAGCCAGATGCAAAAAAAAAAAAAAAAAGTTAGCATCAACGATGTTGTGTTAATGAGTTCAACTTGAACTGGGAGACAGAATAATTCCAAGTTTCTGACTGATGGATTTTGGAAAACAGCATTTTTTCCTTCACCAGAAGAGCATCAGAAGGCAGTTGGGAAGGGATCAGCTCCTTGTCTTTCCCAACTCTGTTCATCTTCAATTTGCATCTCTTTCTTTCCCACCATTCCCTGTTCTCTCCAGGAACCCAAAGGGGTAGTCATTCTACCATCAGAGTCAACATTCAAGAAATTGGCTTCCTGTTGACAACCTTCTCCATGTTACTCACACTGGAAAAAACTCAGTAGTTGGAGAAGGGGCTCAAGAGAGCATCCTCACACTGCAGGTAACAGGGCAGCTGCGGCCGCCTCCACCTGGTTTCTTGGATGGCCCTGAGTCATCTGAGGTGACATCAGACAGCACAGACACAGCCTGCAGCTGAGCAGGACACACTGGGCTGCCCCACAGACTCACTCACCACTGGAAGGAGTCCCTATCCCTGAGGACCTCACAGACCTCTCCCCTACAGTGCTGCTGGTGTTCTGGGCTTAGGGTCATGCAGTAGAGAAACCAGGAGATGCCACTGGTGACAGTGTCACTGTTTTCACTGCCCCCCACTGACTGAACTCTGCCTCTTCTGGGCCTCTCCAGCACTATTAGTTCCTTACCCAAGATCTGCTTTGTGTTATAATTGCTTGCATCTATGACAAAAAATATTAATAATATTGTAATTGGCCATCATTGAGCATTTACTAGTAATGTGTTTGCACACTGCACTATTTCTGCTCTACAAATTCTTTCATTTAATCCTCAGAAAATTCTTCAGGCTAGACACTGCCATAATTCCCACTTTATAAATGAGGGAAGGAAGCTTAATCTCATGATGAATTAGAGTCCTGATTCTACTCTGGCTGTGAGTTTCCCACAAGTGACATCTCCAGGTAACAGGGCCTTGGAAATAGTACATACTTGATAAAGTGCACATTGCACGAATAGAGTACATAAAGGAAATGAAGAAGAAGGAAGATAGGAAAGGAGGGGAGAGAGCACACCAAGCATCTGACTAATGTATACACTGGCCAGAGTCAGCCAAGTGCCTGAGGAACCAGCCCAAAGTCTTGTTCAATGAGGGCAGGCAGTTTGACAAACAGCATTGCATGTTTTTATTTGTTTTTCCCAGCCAGCCCTAAGTTGCTTGCTCTGGCTAATGTCCAGATCTGCTGCTTATTTCTACATTCTATGTTTTGATATAGGAAATGAAGGGAACAAAAATTTATAGAGTAGAACCTATATGTCAGGTATTATGTGAGTGAATGTATAGATTGCCTCATGCAGAATGGCTAGTTACCCCCATTTTACAGATTAGAAAACTGAGGTGTAGAGATGTGAAGTGACTTGTCCATTGCTTGTAGGTTAGTGCTGCTCTCACTCAGGCAAGAGCCCCCACATTCTCTTTTGCACATTGAAGTCTGTTAGAGCTGCTGTGTTCAGTGGCATACCTTGTGCACCTTACAGTCCTAGGGTGTGTCAGTCATGTTGAGGTCTGTGATAGTGCTGGCCCTGTTTTTCCTTCCTGTAAAGTCCCCTTTCATGGTTCTCACCCACCCAACTAATTTTGTATGTCTTCCAGGAATCACCCTTGAAGAAAGAGATTGAGTATCTGATAATATACCCCCCGGGATCCTCCCTGACTCAAACCACTTTTCTGAAGGGCCCTGGGGACTGGGCATGGCTACTTTGGTGTCCAGCTACCCATCTTTGGCCTTCTCTGGGCTTCTTCTCCATTTCGCTGCAGAGTCCAATGTAATCTCCCCATAGATCTTCTTACTCATTGCCTCTGAACTTACCATGCCTATGAAGGAAGCCCTGCGTACAGGAGATACAAATTACTTCTAGAGCAAACATAATGGTAAAGAAATTAGAAAGTATGAGGTGCTGCAGTAGGATCCAACAGATTCATCTTTTTAAGCTGCTATCCCCAACTCCAAGCCTTCATTATAGGCATTGTCCACAATTCATTATTTCATTCATGCATTTTTGCTAAGATAGGTACCTGTAAGGTGTTGGATTTACTGCCTTGAACAATGAACTCAGTCTCTGCTACAACTTCCTATTTTCCTCCCTGTCACTGTCTCCCACTCCTCAAGTGGCTCTCCCAGTCTCTGGAGCAGGGGTCTTCAAACTACGGCCCGAGGGCCACATGCTGCCCGCAGAGGATTCTGATCCTGCCAGCCAGGTTTTTTGGGCAGTGAGCGCAGCCGAGGTGTTACAGTAGAAATTAGTAGTTCATATAGTCCGGCCCTCCAGCTCTCTGAGGGACCGTGATCTGGCCCCCACTTTAAAAAGTTTGAGGACCCCTGCTCTGGAGCCAAGTTTTAATTGACAGGTTAAGGGTTAAGGGTGATGACTTCATCTGAACCAAGATCTGGTGCCTCAGATGTTCCATTTTGTACCACACCTGTTTCAGCTCCGTCTTCCCTAGACCTTCCCACCTCTTGCCTACCTCCACCTCTCCTCAGCTAGAATTTATTTGTCAGTGTCTCAGAATCATATAGTTTATGTAATCAATGCTGAGGGCATTGGCAAACAACTTGTTAAAATATTGAGGAACCAGTTAAATTTACTTAGCAGCTTTCATGCAGAGGTCCAAGCACACGTGGTTCCATCATTTTCTTCCTCAATAGCCTGGAGGTAAGAGAATGGAAATGTTCCTCAGGAAGGAGGCATAGAGCCAGTCTCACTCTCACTGCTGCCTCCTGTATACCAGCCAATGCTGGCAATGCCAGGAAACAAAGAAGGACCAAGGGTAAGCTTTTCCTTAGGACAGTTCACAGTCTGGTGGAGGGGACAGATAGGTAAGCCAAGAGATACAGTACAATCAATGAATGCTGTAACTTGAAGAATCCATATGGATTCTCTAGTACTCATTCTTTCTTCTGATTAAGGTAATTAAATACAAAAAAGAAAAGCAGCTTGCCCTAAGCCTCTTCTCTCCACATTGAAAATCCACGGTCTTTTCTCCTTTCCTCCTTGCTACCTGTGAGCCACACCAGATGTGTTGACCTCCCCAGTTCCTTTGGGTGACACAACAGGTGAATCAAGGAAACCTCTAAATGTGTCTAATTGTGTTGCTCTGTCTTCTTGAGTAGTTCCCATATTTTCAAAACTGGATAGAGAAGTGTGAGCCTCCAGAGGAGGAAAAGAAGCAAGGAGAGAAGTATGAGAGAAACCAGTCAACCAAATGTTGTGAATTACAAGCAGACACCAAGACATTTGAAATAAGAGATGAATGTTGCATGCCCTTGGCACAAGTTTGAAATATGTTCATTGGAATCAGTGTCATGGAAATCAGTTATAAGCAAAGGAAGAGCTGTTGAAATGACAGAGAAGCCAAAATAAAGTTGGTTGCGGCGTGAATGTGATGGCAATTGACTGAGACTGTGGAGAAAGTATTAACAACTGAAAAGTTTGGCTATGAAAAAGAAGAGACTTAGGATGGTATAATACCTAATTGGGGATTTGATAGTGGATGGAAGTTAAGGCTGTTTTTCTCTTCCCCTTCCATTTCTTGCAGATTGAGGGAGGTTGGAATTGGTGGTCTTGAAGCAGAAGGAAGAAGGATAGGTTGGGACAGATGGAGAGTTTCACATTTTATCGTATTTCATACCACAACAGAGACTAGCCCAAAATGTAAACCTCACTCACAATCTTCCTTTTATAGACAGTTTTGTATTATATTAACTCGATTTTACAACTTCAAGAACCAGTCTTTCTCTTTTTAATATAAATGTTATTTTATAGTTGAGTTTAAGAGCACATTGAAGTCATCTGATCAAGAATATACTTTGTTGATGGAGGATAAGTGAATCTGGAGGCTTTGGCTAGCAATAAATTACAGTTTAATTCAAGGGCAGTCCAGATTACAAGACTCTGGGCTAGGGCAATTCTGTTTGCATGGTCACATCTATTTGTCTTCCCTCCATATCTGAGGTAATGTGTGCATAACTCCTTTTTGACAAATGCAAAGAACTGTATAAATGGCAGTAATATAATACTGACTCAGTCCATGGAATCTTCCTCACAAGAAGATGTTGGATTCTTGATGTGGCTTTTGGTTTTTACTCTAATATTCTAATTCCCTGAGATGTGAGGGTGGCAGAGACAATCAGTCAAAGGTAGATATATAGATGTGGTTTCTTTTTTATGGGATCTAGGCAAATGAAGGAAACCAGAAAATCCATGGTCATGAGGCTAATGGACCAGTCTTTAAGGAGCTCTCACATTCATGTCAGAAGAGAGCAGCTGATGACCAGGTCTCAGAACCATGCTACAGTTGGAGGTCTCTCCTTAGCTCACCTTTGGTGGTCTGTATCCCAACTTTGCCACATCCTAGCTGTGTGGTCATAGACAGGTTGCTCAGCCTCTTGGAAGCTCAGGTGTCTCATCTGAACAATGGGAATATTAGCACACTTTTTGGAGGGTTGTGGTGAGGATAGATGAGTTAAAGCATAATCCCCAAGGGACTCATGGATGACACTTGATAAATGTGAGTTTTACCTTGAATTGCTCCAAAAGTAGGCCTTTACTTCTTTCTTCCTCCTCTCTCCTGGGCCATGATAAACTGGATCATCATCTGAGATAGTCTCCTAATATGTGCACATGTGCTTTGCCATGTCCACTCCACCTCTACTGCAATAGGATCAATCCAGTCAGAGTGACTCTCATTGTGGCTCCCAAGCTTTTTGTGCATGCATCTGCCCCCTGGTGGCATGTGTATAATCAGTCTTCTCTCCTCTCCCTGCTCAACAGGAATCCATGACTCAACTTTTATGCACTTCCAAAAGTGTGACCTAATCCAGAGGTATGATGACTGTGGGAAGGAGGATGGGCTGTGGAAGGGAGGATGAGCTGATCTCTCTAGAAAATACCCCCTCCTCTTTCTACCTTTGGCAGTCTTGTACCTTCATGATTTGGAAGGAGGTGCTTGACCTTACCTGTCCTGGACCTACTGCTCTCTCTACAGGTGTTTGACCCTTCCATTTTGAACCAGGTGCTGATGCTTTCCTGCCCTTCTCAGAAGGATCAAGGTGAGTCATCCTAAACTTTGGTGGTACATATCACTGGGTGCATACCTTGATGATTGTGACCTACATTTATATGTTGTATCTGTAGTTATGCACCTCTATGTCGGTGTGTTGAGAAGAAGATATTTTTCTATACGTACAAAAGAAAGGTGACATTTCAGGGCAACGCACAAACACTTGATCCACTGATTTTTCTCTCAAAAGCAGTTTATTGACTTTTTGTTGTTTCTTTGTTTTGTCTTTTGCCAATGGTGTACTGTGTAATTACTGTTACTGTGGTATATAAATCCCCCTTCATATCTAGAATTTTGCCTACTGGAAATGTCATGCTTATGTGAGTGTGTTAATATGAAGTCCAACTTTTGTTGGGAGACTTCAAAAATAGAGAGGCACATATTCAAAACTCTTCAAATGGCTACTTTCCCAATGGCCTTGTACAATTCAGTGTCGGTTATGGTTCTAAAGTTCTAGCAATTTTCTCATTTCATAAATATGATTTCTCAGAGTTAAAATTTTTCATACAAATTTAAATTTCAGATTACTTTTCTCAGTTATGGGTAATATTAAAAAGTGGGTTTTTCTCTTCCCACAGGACAGTCCAGCCACTGTTTTTTCTACTTCACTGATCTGCCACTTACTGAATCTGTGATATTTGTGTATGTCTGGGTTTCTAGCACCTCTCTAGTCCTAATTGCTCAAGCCCTAATCAAGAATGGTGCACGAACCCTTTGAAGAGAGTTTCATTCCAATATATGCCTCTTTAATTTTGCAGACTATTCTACAAAAGCTTGCATTTATATTGATATTTAAATAAGAGCAATTATCTTTCCAGGAGGTAAAATTCTTTATATAAAATGGGTTTTATATAGAAAAGTTTCAAAGTCAACACTGTCCATCATTGGCAAGAAGCATAAAAATAAAGTCAATCACTTCTTTGAGAGAAAACCCACTACTTTGCATTTGACACGTAGCATTTGAAAGGCCCCTGGTGTGTAAAATACAAAGCATACTTGAACAGCTGTGGAGGTGGATGAGTACACTCCAAATGACCTGCTGTTTGAAAATCTACAAAGACTACAGAACTCCTCTTGTGAATAACTTCCATAAACTTTGTACTTGGTTACTAAAAACAAGCTGTTTCTGCCCTAGCTGTTTTGTCTGAGAGGTCAGAGCATAGGCCAGATGACTGAAAGGTTGTGGGTTTGATTCCAAGGAAATGTGCCATGATTGCAGGGTTGATCCATGGCCCCATTTGGGGCACTTAAGGGAAGCAACCAAACAATGGGTCTCTCTCACATCGATGTTTCTCTCTGTGTGTCTCCCCCCATCCCTTGCACTTTTTCTGAAATTCAATGAAAAACAAACAAACAAACAAACAAACAACAATTTACCCAAGGATTAACAAAAAATAAAAAAGAAAGAAACAAACTTTTTCTGAATCCATAAGTCTGTGAATTCTTCAAATGGAGAATCAACTTTCACAGAACACACTTTTCAAAAACTTCCAGAGATTTATTGGCCGTACCAGTTGGTTTCTCCCAGGATTGAGAGACCTTGGCTTAAAGTCATGTGCCTGTCACTAGAGGGTAGGAGAGCACTAGGCAGCTCAATCCCTAGCTGAGAACTCAGGTTTACTTTTTTTTTTCTTCTTTCAATGTTAATTTACTTTTTCAATTCAATTGACTTCATTCAAATATAAATGTATCTTAAGTCTGTGTCTGTGTGATAAGTCCTGTCTAGGAGATGGGAAAGATACTGTTGCAGCCTCTAGGAGTTCACAGTCAAGAAACAAATGCCTCTACTCACAACACAATATTCAATCATTCTTTCACTCACTCATTCACTTATTGAACACACTGTTGAACATTTCATGTTCCTTACACTGTCCAGGGCACTGGATGGTGAGGTATTGTTATATAAAACACTAAATAAAATACTAATGCTGCTTTGGGGGTCTTGGGAGGAAGAGGTACTACTAGCAGAGGGGTAAGGATGGCATGTCATTGGGATCAGACTTGAATATATTGCAGGCAGAGGTGCAGGGAGGGTATTCTTTGTGATCTCAGCAGCATGAGTTGAGCTAGGAAGTGGAGCTGGACAGGTAAAAGATGAGTAAGGCAACAACCCATCGAGGGCTTTGGTGCCAACTGAGGCATTGGACATGTCCTACCTATGATTGGGGACCTAAAAGAGACTGAGCTGGGCTGTAGCTTCAGTAAAGAGTTAGGGGAGGCAAGGAGACAGAAAAGTCTAGGTGAGGAGACTAATGGATGTCAAGGAGGGACATTTATGTAGAAGAATAGGAAGGCTACAGAAGCTGGCTGACTGAAGGGCAGAGAGAGAGGCTGGAGTCTAGACCATTCATTCATTGGGAGGTATGTGGTACAATTGATTGTCCCAGGAAACTCCCGTGTTGCTTTTCTGATTTCCACCAGCAATACAATCTCTCCTCTTTGAGCATCAAAGTCCCAGGCATTCTCTTAGATGGTGAGAAGCCAAGTGTGTTGCCCAACCCACTCTATGTCATGCCCTGACTTAGCCACCACATTGTGAAACCAGAAATTGCTTGTGGAAGGAGTAAACAAACTAGTGCTTAACTTTGTAGTGATTTCCTTGACTTGATTCAATAGCTTAGGCCACTGACATTTCACTAACAAGATTTCATGCATGCTGAAAACAGAAGTAGGAGTTAGGAGCTACTTCTGGGAGAGAGATAGGCTTTGTCAAAGTTCAGGGGCAGAATGTGAAGCAAGACTTGTGGGGTAGAAGCATGCATGATCTAAAAGGAAGGGGATTGGATTGACTCACATCAGAACACCCTGTTCCTGGCAAGGGCTCAGTGACAAATACCTGCCCAGCTGAAAACAGGATTTGATACCATTTTTCATGTTGTTTTCCTCATATTCTCATCTTGGCCCAGGAACTGCATTGGGAAGCATTTTGCCATGAAGGAGCTGAAGGTGGCTGTGGCCTTGGCCCTGCTTCACTTTGAGCTGGCGACAGATCCTCTCCAAGTCCCCATCCCCATATCAAAAATTGTGTTTAATTCAAAGAATGGGATCCACCTACTACTCAGAAAGCTCCTCTAGTCCTTGTTGGGAGAAGGGCAAGGTCTGCGGAACTCCTTCCTGCCCTTCCCTGTCTATCTATCCAATTCCTGCTTTCCATCTGCACACCTGCCCTTCCACCTGATGTCCTCTCTCGGGTTATCTGCCTATCTGCTCCATTCTCTGTATTTTTCACTTTTGCCTGCTGTCCTTCTCTGAATTAGTCTCCTTTAGCTGCTATAATAATTTACCACAGCCTCAGTGACTTAGAACACCACAAATTTCTTCTCTTAGAGTTCTGGAGTCAGAAGTCTGACACAGATTTCACTGGAACACAACCGAGGTGTGGGCAGGGCCACCCAACCTCCAGGGCTCTAGGAGAGATTACTTGTCTTTGTCTTTCCAGAATCTAGAGCTGCATTTTTATATCTTTGGCTCCTGGAGCCATCCAGAATATTCAAATCCAGCAACGTTGTCAAATGTCTTTCTGTTTCTATCTTCACATTGCCTTCTCTTCTATGAAGACATGTATGATTCTTTGGGCCACACAGATGAAACAGGACATAGTAACCTGGCAGGGAATAGACGGTGTACATCTGGGGAGCCATTCTTCAGCCTAATTGGTCCCCATGTGACTACCATCAGACTGCATTCCCGGTGGCCTTCATGTGTTTCCTACCCATTTGTCATCTCCACACCCTCTCCTTCTTTCTTCCTCCATGGAATAAAGTTTACAACGTCATGTGATGTGTCTGTCTTTTCTTTATTTCCTTTGTCTTCCCTTTCCTGCCACATTTGGTAACTATGTGGTTGATGGTCCCCTGACCCTGAGCTCTGTATTCCCTTTCTATTCCTCCATTAGCATCTCATCCCAGCCCTGTTCTCTTGCTGGTTCTGAACATAGGTCCTCCTCCTGTTCCACCCTATGTCATTCCTAGATCAGGGTCCTGAATGCCATAGACAGACCTCCTGGCACACCTCCTGTTATAGTGGGATGCATTTATTTGCCTCCCTAATCTGGGGAAGTATATCTGATTCCTCATGTGGCCCCAGCCTGAGATTCTACCCCAAATTCCTTCTTTGCATCTTGAACCTGGCTCAAGGCCTAATTCAGGCACCAACTTTCCAGAAATCTCCTGTCTGTCATTCTACCACCTCTCCAGCCAGAGCCCATACACCCAGAGCATGGGGTGACAGTGACACAGACATTTTCAATGGCATGAGTGCCACCGATACCCATCTTAAAAGGTCATAAAACTTACCGGTTAAGTCATACTCCATATTATTTTACCTTGGAAGTGGTTACCTGGGTTCTTGGTTTAGAAATGTATTGCTCTGTACATCTTTTTTATTTTTTATTTTTTGCTTTAGGAAATATGCTATTTTCCAAAAGCACATACATATAGTTAAACAAAGACAGCCATCTCATTTAAGGGGCAAGCCTTAAAAGCCATTCTTCTATCATGTGCTGAATGCCTGGTCCTAACCATGAATCCCACGGAACAGCTTGCATTGCATTTGCTGTATTACCCAGGCTGGAATGTAAGTTTCTGCCACATTTTAGAAAGATTACAAATTATGGGAGAGAAAAAAAAGCAAGATCCTAGAAGCAAATAGGTGCTCACCACATTTGTTAAATGAATGAGTCAGCTCTAGACTACATGTATGATAAGTATTTATAGATATGCATATTTCCATGGCACTGCCCTCACAGTGACTGTGTATGTGGGTATCTACTCCCCATCTATAATACAAGCCTCCCAAAGATAGGAAGCCACAGCTGCTCCACAGTCCAGCCTGGAGGGCACCATGTCCAGGGAGAGGCCACAACTTGAGCTACCTTGGCCCTACTCTTGACGGAACTACTTCTCAGAGCCTGAGCCCAGTGGCTTCAGATGAAGGTGGATGCCATTCTTGGAGCGCAGGACCAGCTGGAGCAATTTGATGGGTGGCTGCAAGGGGTCCACGGCGAACTCAAAGCGGAGCAAGCAGAGGGCTGCAACCACCTTAATCTCGTTCATGGCAAACTGCTGCCCAATGCAGTTTCTGCAATGAGCACATAAAGAGGCATCAAGCTGTGGTGTATCCGGAGTAATGAAATCCAGTGTGCTCAGCGGCCAACAAAACTAAATATTTTTGTATGAATCATTAGCTGGACTCAAGAAACAAAGCTTGAAAGCATAGTATGGTCCCAGACTAAGGATATCCACATTGGAGGGTCTCTCTTGGAATGACTTACCCACACTACCACCTGCTAAGGACATGAATCATATTGATGGCAAGAAGAAGGTTCCTGGAACTTAGCCAACATCAGAATCACCCAGTATGGTTCCCCTCATCACAGAGTTCCCCAAAGTGATGCCTCGCCCACAACATTGTCCATCCTCCCCTCCCTAGTCCGGAGGACATGGAAATTCTAGCATCTCCTTACCTTGGCCCAGCGGAGAAAGGCATGAAGGCGAAGGAGTGCCGTCCAGTTACATTCTCAGGGGAAAAGCGCAGGGGGTCAAATACCTGAGGGGATAGACCTTGCTTAAATACCTGCCAAGTCCAGGTGCTGGATGACCCTCATAGTCTCCCACCCATTTGACCTCCAGCCCAGAAATGGGGTACCTCAGGATCGGGCCACACTGTGCTGTTCCTATGGAGGGCATAGATGTGCAGAGAGACCAGGCTGCCTGTGGGCAGAGTAGAGGGCAGGTGACCAGGTGGTCATGGAACAACCAGTCCCACCTCCTCACAGTACCCAAATCCCTTCACGTCTGCCTAACTAGGCATCAACCCCTACCTCAGCTTTGCTAGTGACAGAAGGTTCATGACAACACTCAGCACATCAATGTGCTTATGATCATTATCATACTTATTTTCTGTAACACCAGCACTGAGCACAGCACCTGACATGGACTTTTGGGGAAAGGAATAAAAAGGACTAACCCACCCCAACACAAGCAGGACAGGCAAAGACTCTTACACACTTTCTGCTATGTGAATGGGGCCTACTGAAGATGTTCAAGGCACTACCTGAAATTATACTTGTAAGGAAGGTGTTCTTCTCACAGAAGAGGAAAAGGGGGCTTAGAAGAAGAGAAATTTACTCATGTTATAGATCCAGGGTTGGATCCAAGCCATCCCATGTTGGAACAAAGCATGAGTTCTCTGCCATTGTTGTGAAGAATGAGCCAAAGGCACAGCAGCGTGAGTTTCAGAAAAGCATCCTCAAGGACTCCAGTTCCAGCCCTAAATTCATGCCATCTCACCTGCAGGTAGAGAGCGGCCATCCACAAAGGTGACAGGCTTGCTGAGCTGGCGGTACACCTGGGGCACGGGCGGGTAGAGGCGGAGGCTCTCCTTGATGCACATGGTCAAGTAGGTCATCTTGCTCAGATCATCCCTACCGGCAACACAACCAGTCCTTTCTGGAGATGGGGAGCCACAGGGTCCTGCGGGAAGGCAGGCTCCAGCCCCAACTGCTCCCTCCACAACCATGACAACCCCAAGTCTCAGAGGAACGTAAGTGCACCAAGTGGTCGGGCCACACTGCACATGGGGTGGCCACTCCACATTTTTCTATCCCTCCCTCATCTTCACTGCTGGGAAGGGAAAGCCAAGGACACTAGGGGTGTGTGTGCACCCAATCATCAAAGACAAGGTCACTCCTGTGTCTCTCAGAGCCCCACAGAAGCCCCGCAAGAGACAGTTGTTTGGGTTCTGCTTGGATTCCCCTTGGGAGCTGGAATGGAAAGGAATAGAGGCTAATATTCATTGGTTGAATGAAGTAATAAATGCAGTAACAATGACAATATATATGCATTTCTCTTTTCCTTTTTGCCAGTAAGAAGCTCAGCCACAAATGTGAAGTCCAAATATAACTACTATGCAATACCTTATTACATAACCCCTAAGTTTTTGCCTCCAGTCCTCATTTTTCATTTGTGTTTTACTATTTTATTGAATAATTATCTTTTTGAGTTGCTTCAAGTTCTAGATAGAATGAAGGAAAATAAAATAAATATTTCAACTCCCTCCCTCCAGGTTGTCTTCACATAGTTTCCCAACCTAGAATGCCCAGTTCTCTCCCTTTGCAGGAGTTTCACTCCTCCTTAGAAAGATAACTTAAGCCCCACCCCTTCAGATTTCTTTGCCTGTAATATGGGGTCATTCATTCTTTGGTTTTCTCTAGCTTTTTAATTATGTGAGTTTGTTTCTCTAAAATGCCCAAGGACAGCAAATTGAATCTTCTTCCTTCTCTTCTAATCCACATCCTCAACAGCATTTGACATGTGGCTGGACACCCTGGAAGATTTCCAACATCCAACCAATAAAAATAAGTAATGGAGACTTCATTCTCTAAATCTTAGACCTTGGAATTGTGTGTCTCCCTCAAATGAATCTAAAGTTTCTCTCATCAGCTGAGCATTTTCTGCACCCCAGCCTAATGCCTAGCCCAGGTAATGACAAGAGGGGAGAAGGCAGGAATAGAGGGATGTGGAGGCAGAGGGGTGAGAGGTTCCCAGGGAGCCTGCAGCAAAGAAAGTTACCATCAATAGTATTGTGTTAGTGAGTTCAACTTGAACCAGAAGACAGAATAATTCCAAGTTTCTGGCTGATGGAGTTTAGAAAACAGCATTCTCTCCTTCACCATAGGTGTTTGGAGGCTGCACATGACTATCCAAAGGCAGGTGAGAAGCGATCAACTCCCTTGGTTTTCCCAACTCTGTTCATCCTCAATTTTTCTCTCCAGGAACCCAGAAAGGTAGTCAGGTTCTACCATCAGAATCATTACACAAGAAATTAGCTTCCTATTGACAACCTTCTCTACATTACTCACATCAGAAAAACTGCAATTGGAGAAGGGGCTCTGTGGAGCATCCATGCATTGCAGGTGACAGGATAGGTGCTGCTGCCTTCACCTGGTTTCCAGGATGGCTTTGTGTCATCTATGATGACACCAGACAGCACAGACACAGCCTGCAATTGAGCAGGACAGACTGGGCTTCCCTGCAGACTCACTCACCACTGGAAGGAGTCCCTGTCTCCAATGATCTCACGGGCTTCCTCCCGACAGCGATCCTGGTGTTCTGGGTTCAGGGCCATGCAGTAGAGAAACCAGGAGATGCCACTGGTGGTGGTGTCATGACCTTCAAACATGAATGTGTCCACTTCAGCCCGGAGGTCTGCATCTGACAGCTTGATCCCATTTTCATCCTGGGTTAAAGTAGGCATAATGGAGCAAACAAAGGCATGTAAGGTAGGAACCAAGAAGTACTCATAACAGCAGCTGTCAAATGAAGGTCTGAGAGAGGTTGTGAAAGCTGTGTTTCAGACTGAAAGTTAGAACCCTCCCTCAGATTTCTATCTGATCTCCCAAAATCATTTGGATGCATCCTATTCCAGGAAGCCTTTCCTGACCCCTCTGGCTAGTGACGAGCAGCCTTACCCAGCCTGGACTGTTGATTCTGCTCATTTGACACATGGAATGCCACTCGACAGAGGAAGAGATCTTGGTCAATATCCACTTCCCTCTTCACTAGCATCTGGAGGGTAGTACCAGGTCTTCCTCATCTTCTGCATCCCTAGCACAGGAACTAACCCTTGGCAGGGCTCAGTGAATTTATAGAGTGAGTGAATAAATGAGTGAATGAATGAAGTCTAAGGTTCTAAAATTTTAAGATGCTGAGATTCTTCTGAGTCTTAGAAATCTAGAATTGGTCTTTGGGCCTTCTGGCATGTTATCCAGGATTCCTGCCACTACATCTCCCCCCACCCCCACCCCCCCACTGCCACATCCAGACACATCCTGCACCTCCCCACCTCTGAGCCTTTGTGTGTCATGAGACTAGATCATATTTGTTGGGGAAGAAAGAGGAAAATGCTTAACATCCCATGCAGCTGTCCATGATCCTTGTCCCAGGAGGATGGTCTGAAGACCCCTCTGGGACCAGTTCTCAGGAGGGGCTGGGCAAATGTGCACTCACCCGAGCCCCCAGGAGAATGTCCAGGAAATCCAGGTACCTCCGGTTCTGGATCTTCTTTTGTTCTTTCTCATCTTGTAGAGCTGCCTTTCTTTCCCTGATGACTTGATCTGTGTCAGAAGTACAGGGTGTTACTGCTAGGGGCTCATTCTTTGCCCCCAGGGAACAGAAGTCCTTCATAAAGAACATCTCAGAGGGGTCCAGAGGAGCTAGCTTAGAACCTAGACTTCCTGTGGGCAAAACATTTGGGAAAGGCCTACCTGTGTGGTCATGTGCCACCTGGCAGGCCCGCAGGAAACGGCGGCCATGTGGAGTAAGCCAGTAGATGAAGTCGTTATGGTACTGTACGGACTCTATGCGCTGCTGCATTAGCAGAGTGAGATTGCTGACTGCCAAGTAGTAGTTATTGTCCCTGCACAAATGTAGAAGTGGGAAGCACTTAGACATTGACCCATAGCAGAACTCCGGCTGCCCCATTCTAGGAATCCAGCCCTAGCTACAGCACTTTCTCCCTTACTCTCCCTACCACTAAGCCTCCCCATTAAAGCTTAAATGTGTCTCCCCACCATGGGAAAGGTCCACACTCCCTACAGGCAGGGGTTCCCTGGGGCAAGACCCTGTCTTCTCTCAGACCAGGATCCAGGAGTCCTGCCAACTCTCTTCTCTGAGCTGGCCTGTGTTGAGACTATAGACAGCTCCAAGTGCCCTCTGACCTGTGGTTCAGGCCGCTGTTTCCTTTGCCAAAGGTGCACTTCATGAGTGAGTCCAGTGCCATGAGGCCCACATCACTGAAGATGTCAAAGCTCTTGTCCTTACGAGCCTTTTCCTCCCACTTGTCCTAGAACCCAGAGAATGGAAGTAATGTGGGGCCAGCAGGCTTTGTGTCCCATCCCTGCCCTCCAAGAATGTGGGGTGGGGCAGGTAGGGCTTCAGGCTCACAGGGCAGGACTAGGAGGCAGGTCTTGCACAGCACACAGACACACAGACTCTTTTCTCCATGTCAGAGCAGCCAATATATAAGAAAATTGAAGGGCCAAGAGGTAGTGAGCTGACCAGCACAGTGAGTGTATAAATCAGGCCAGCAGTAATGCTGAGGGAGGAGTTTCCTAATGGGGAAAGACTACCCTGAATAACCTCTAGGCATTATCCAGACCTGAGAGGCTGAGCCTTACCGGGACCCCTGGCATCCTTTTAGAAATGATTTGTCAATGGTGTTGCTTTAGGCAGTTGTGGTAGAAAGAGAATGAAGGGACACTTTTTAGATATAAATGGATGTCCTCATATTCCCAAATATAGGCACACCCTTATGCTACAGTAGGAGCCTTGTCAGGTCCTATAGAGGTCCTTTGGTCTGGAAGAAATGGCTGGGTCTCCTGATGGACACAGGGGCCAGCGATGCCTGGCCACATGGAGCTCCATACCTAGTGAACAGCCAGTGCACAAAAGGAGTCAGGCATAGCAAGGCTTGGCACTGTTCTAGGCAGGAAGCAACTCAGTGCCTCAGCAATTCTCCTCACTGCTCTTCTGCAGGGAGAATTGGGGTGAAGGAGGGGCTGGCCAACAGCACAGCCTCCTAGAGCTTGGTACATGGAGCTCACCAGCATGGTGTTTGTTGAGTCAGCAAACACCTTCACATAGGGCTTCAGCACATCATAATGGAAGCCAGGTGTGAGCAGCTTGCGGTGCTGGAACCACTTGGGCCCATCGAGGACCAGCAGGCCTTTTCCTGGGGAAGGTGGGAGGGGCTTGTCAGTGCACACCATTCTGCCCCACCTCTGGCAGCCTGGCTCATCTCCTGACCCAGCTCCGCCTTCCAGCCATGCAACCTCTAGTAACACTAGTCATGGGCCCACCACCATATCTTTTTTCAAGCCCTTTCCCTGGCCAGCACCATCTGTAATGTGTCTTAGAATCAACTCTAGTGCCACCCTCTCCAGAGGTCGTTCCTTACACTCAGATTTTCTAGATTTTTTTTCCTGCTTGTCCAGGGGAGAAGACACACCCAGAAGGAAAAGGTACCAGAGCCTTACTTCCCTGACTGTCCAGGAACTCTACTGCCTCTTCCCTGTCTTCTCCTCACTGAGCAGATGAGGTTAGGAACTGCACATGGGACCAAGTGGTCCCATAGATGAATAACTGACTGAGTAGGGACAGGCAGGGAAGGATCATGGTCACCCAGCACCAAGGGCAGGGAAGGTTACCACTTACCAATCCACTGGAGGAAATAGTTATACACATCTGGGGCCTTCGGGTCTGTAGGAGACAGAGATTAGGTAAAGCCAGACTGGGGGATTCCTACAAGAGGCTATTGATAAGCAGGCTATTGATCACCAGATTTAGGGTGCAGGCCCAGGACTCCTCCCCACCTGGTTTCCTAAGCCCTTGCTGAGAAGGAAGTGCTTCCCCTCTTCCAGCAATACTCACCCCCTCGGCTATACACAGCTTTGGCGTAGTCAGGATCATAGATGTTCAGGAAGCCAAGAAACTGTCCAAACCAGAGTGGGTGGGCGTAGGGGAACTGCTGAGCCCAGGATACCACCTTGTCCAGGCTCCCTGACTTTTGTATCTATAATGGTGACAGAAGGCCAGGCTGTTCAGACACCTGATAATACTAGCCATGCCCTAAGTCCCTGAGCCTGCTCTCTCCTGTCTGTCACTCAGTTCTATCCATCTCTGGGCCCAGGTGCCTTTCCAGACCCAGAGCCACTGCTTTCAGTTCAAGCCACCTATTTGCACCTGGGTTAGCTCAACAACCCGAAATTGGCCAACCTGCCTCCACCTGGTGCTACCACCCCTCTATCTAAACCAGGGGTCTTCAAACTACGGCCCACGGGCCACATGCGGCCCGCAGAGGATTCTGATCCGGCCCACCAGGTTTTTTGGGCAGTGAGTGCAGCCGAGGTGTTACAGTAGGAATTAGTAGTTCATATAGTCCGGCCCTCCAGCTCTCTGAGGGACCGTGATCTGGCCCCCACTTTAAAAAGTTTGAGGACCCCTGATTAGAGAGATTTCTTTTCAGCATTGAAGCTTTTCATTAGAAAGATAATACCAGCTTGCTGTGCAAAAAGGAAACCACCTTAATTCCAGCCTGATAAATCACTTGACACATTTTTGTTGAGACCAACTATTTGCAGGGCATTGCCTAGACAACTCAAGGGAATGAGACAGATATGATCCTGCCCTTTCATTCTATGGGAAAGACTGATAAGAAACAAGTAAACAGTTAAGTAGAATTATTTAGACAATAGTAAGTACCAAGAAGGAAGTAAACAAAAGAGAGACTAATAGGGAGATCTGCATGGATAAGAGTGATCCAGATAGCCTCTCTTTGGAGATGACATTTAAGGTGAAACTCAAAGGATGATAAGGAGCTGGTCATGTGAAGAATAAAGGAAGAGCATTCTAGGCCAAGGGAACAAGTACAGAGACTCTGGGGTGGGAAAAAGTGTGCTGTCTTTCAGGAGCTGCCTCAGGATGGGACAGCGACTTGAGATGAGGGTGGAGAGACCATTCAGAGCATGTTGTATGATCTCTGGGAGTTTCTCTAACCACATCTACCCACACAGAGGTGTTTATGTAAAAATAGAGTATACAATAAACACTTTTCCAAACCTGCCCCTTTTTCATTTAACATATCTTGTCTTTCTTTTCAAACTAGTGTAATTACCTGTCCCACAATATTTTTCACAATTATATAGTATTGTACTATAAGAATGTATCATTATGTATTCATCAATTTTTTTTCTATTTTGAGAGGTTTTTTCAGACCCTTCAGTACCCTGGCCATGGGCCTCAGAATAAAGTCTGAGCTTCATTATTTGTGAGAAGGCATAGATAATCTTTATTAAGCCCTTTCTGTGTGCCAGGCCTTCTTCCACACACCTTGCATCTTGATCTCATCCAATCCTTACAAGTCACCCTAGCTGTTTTTGCTCAGTAGATAGAGCATTGGCCTGCATGTGAATTGAAGGGTCCCAGATTCTATTCTGGTCAAAAGTGCATGCCTGGCTTGCGGGCTTGATTCCCAGTAGGGGATGTATAGGAGGCAGCCAATCAATGATTTTTCTCTCATCATTGATGTTTCTCTATCTATCTATCTATCTATCTATCTATCTATCTATCTATCTATTTATCTATCTATGTATATATATTATTGATTTGAGAGAGAGAGAGAGAGAGAGAAAGAGAGAGAGAGAGAGAGAGGAAATTAAGATAGCAGCATAGATAAATACCTAAACTGCTGCCTCACACAACAATTTCAAAACTATAATTAAAAGACAAAACGAACATCATCCAGAACCACAGGAAAGCTGGCTGAGTGGAAATTCTACTACTAAAAGGAAAAAGGAAAGCACATGGAGAATCAGAGGAGCTGCAAAAGGCTGAGGTATGGAGATACACACACTGGGGGGTTGTGGGGAGCTGAATGCCTCGCTGGCTTTCTCTAGTGGGAAGGAGACAAAAACTCTCAACTGTGCTGAACCCCAGTTCTGACTGCACTGAACCCCAGCTCTGGGTGAGACCTTGGGGACCCAGGCTTATCCAGGGGGAATCTGGACTGCCAGGGAGAAACTCAGGGGAGCTGCGAAAGGCAGAGGTCTGGAGGCACATGCACAGGTGTGCAAAGAGAGGATTGACTGCTGAGTGTGCCACTGGCTTTTTCTAGCAAGAGGGAAATGGAAGCTCCCCACTGTGCTGAAATCCAGTTCTGGATGAGAATCTGGGAATCCAGATTCATTGGGGGAGAAACTAGATTGTCTGGCAGTGGGCAAAACTTGAGGGCGGCTTACTCTTAGAAGTGCTTGCAGCAATTACCAAGGGACACTGAGACCCAAAGGCCTCATAGAGCAGGGCTGACCGGAAGCCAAGACTGTCTGCTCAGCCCTGAGACTCTGCCCCATCCAAGCTGAGCAATTTTGCAAGACTTGTCTCATAAGACTGTTTCTAGCACAGAAGTTATCCCTGGGTAGACACAGCTGATTCTCACAGCCAACTGGCCTGAAAGTCAATTCCTCCCAGTGATACCAACAACAATCAAGATGTAACTACAACAAGGCTGTACACACAATCCACAAAGCGGTGCACCAAGAGTGTCCACCTCAGGTAACTGGGGAGGCTGAGCCATTGGGCCATATAGGAAACCTAGCACACAAAGCTACCCTACCAACTCAGGGAAGCAGCGAAAATGTGGAGACAAAGAAACAGATCACAAACGAAAAAAATTGAGGAAAACAAATTATTGGATATAGAGCTCAAAACCATGGTTATTAGATTTTTCAAGAATTTCCTAGCAAGACCCTTGAGGATATAAAAAAGAACCAAACATACACTGACTGAACATAGAAATTAAACATACACTGACTGAAATAAAAAATATTATACAGAGACCCAACAGCAGACTAGAGGAATGCAAAAATCAAGTCAAAGATTTGAAATACAAAAAAGCAAAAAACACTCAACCAGAAAAGAAGAAAGAATCCAAAAATATGAAGATAGTGTAAGAAGCCTCTGGGACAATCTCAAGCATACCAACATCAGAATAATGGGGTGCCAGAAGAAGAGAGAGAGCAAGATACTGAAAACCTATTTGAAGAAATAATGACAGGAATCTTCCCCCACCTGGTGAAAGAAATAGATTTACAAGTCCATGAAGTGCAGAGAACCTCAAACAAAAGGAATCCAAACAGGACCACACCAAGACACATCATAATGAAAATGCCAAGAGCAAAAGACAAAGAGAGAATATTAAAAGCAGCAAGAGAAAAACAGTTAATTACCTACAAGGGAGCACCCATAAGACTGTCAGCTGATTTCTCAACAGAAACTATGCGGGCCAGGCAGGAGTGGCAAGAAATATTCAAAATGATGAATAGCAAGAACCTACAACCAAGATTACTCTACTCAGAAAACTATTATTCAGAATTGAAGGTCAGATAAAGAGCTTCACAGATAAGAAAAAGCTAAAAGAGTTCATTACCACCAAACCAGTTTTATATGAAATGCTGAAAAGTATTCTTTAAGAAGAGGAAGAAGAAGAAAAAGGTAAAAATAAAAATTATGAACAACAAATACATATCTATCAACAAGTGAACCTAAAAATAAAGTGAATTAAAAATCTGATGAACAGAATAAACTGGTGAATATAATAGAATCAGGGGCATAGAAAGGAAGTGGACTGAAAATTCTCAGGGGGAAAGCGGTGTGGGTAGTTGAGAGAAGAGACTGGACAAAAATCATACACCTGTATATGAGTACAGTGGAGGGAGATAAGGTCAGAGGGTGGGGTGGGAACTGGGTGGAGGGAAGCTATGGGGAGGGAAGAGGAACAATTGTAATAATCTGAATAATAAAGATTTATTAAATTTTTACATATATATATATATATATATATATATATATATATATATATTCTAAGAAGCCCCATTTTAGAGAAGAGAAGCCTAAGGTATAGAGAGATCTGAGGTTGCTTGCCAAGGACCACACTGCATGATTTCACAAATGTCAAAGCACTCCTATAAGCTAAGTATTGTCATCCCCATTTTACAGATGAGGAGAGCAAGATTCAGAGAGCCTAAAAAAACTTGCCCAAGTTCACATATATTAAAAAATAGGGGAAATCTATATTCAAACCCAGGTCTGTCAAGCTCCGAAGATTGCTGGCCAGAGAGTCAACTTTCCTGGTTCACATCTCTTCTTCCTTATAACCTGTGCAGAGTCCAATGTAATCTCCCCATATATCTTCTCCCTCATTGCCTCTGAACTTACCACTGTGAGTTTAACTGGGCAGTGGGGTGTAAGAGTTTTTAGTGCCCTGGTGCACACAGTGTCAAAGAGTTTATCTCTACATCATCTCCATTTACCCGCAATAGGGAACTCTGGTGTCCCTGACCTCTTTTCTGCCTCCTTCCTGGTTGGTGCTCCTGGATGTGCCCCCTTCCTCCTGTGTTTCTCTTATTTTTCCATCTGACCTCCTGCGTTTTCATTACCAACTTACTTTCTGATCACCCTGACTGCACCCCTTCTCTTCATCCCTTCCAGGTTCAGGGAACCCAAGTGGACAGGGGCAGGGAGGAGCTTAAGTCACAAAGAAGCCAGACTCACAGGATCCCAAAGGTGGAAGGAGCCCTAGGCTGATCTGGTTCATCTCAGCTCCACTGCTTCCCACACCAGCCATGCGTGTGCCCCTTTGCAACATCTCCACCGGGGCCAGGAGAACATGAACTCATGCTGACCATGTCCACAGCTTGAACCAGCCCTCTGGCTCCTTATGTCCAGCTTTCTCCTATGTACTTCTGTCTGCCTCAGAAACCTCTTGGTCCCACTACTGGAGCTACATCCCCATCAAAAGGGCTAGGGTGTCCTTTCTCAGAGGGTGGGGTGAGACAGGGCATGCCTGGCCAGCTTCTCTAAGTTACACAACTGGTCACATGCCCTCTGTTCTGTCCATAGGTAGCCTGGTCTCTCTGCTCATCTATGCCCTCCATAGGTACAGCGCAGTGTGACCCAACACTGAGGTACCTTAGTCCTGGGCCCAGTGGTGAATTGAGGTGAAAGGATGTGGGGGGGTCACCCACCCGCTGGACCTGGCAAGTTTTTAAGTAAGGCTTGTCCCTTCAGGTCTTTGATCCCCTGCATATTTCCCTGAGAATGTCACTAGATGCCACCCCTTCGCTTTTATGCCCTCCTCTGCTGGGCCCAGGTAAGGAGAGGCCCGACATCTCCATGCAGTCTCAGGGGAGTGCCTTTCCTGCGCTGAGAGCTAGCATTTCTTTTCTCAACCCCAATATGCAGATCAGATTTGTGGGTCCCTCCCAGAATCCCTAACATTAAGCTGATAATATGGCTGAGCATCCATTATGTACAAAGCCCTCCCTGGGCCCCAAGGTGGAATGAACAGGACTCTAGAAGAAGAGGGCATAACCCCACCTCAAGGGGACACATTCTGAGAATTGAGGAGGATGACAGGTAGATGCTTCGAGACCTCCAGACTGTAACTGAAGAACAGAAGGTAGAAGTTAATTACAACAGATAGCTCTTCCCTGCCCCAGGCCCTTCCTTCCATCATTAGTTCTCCTCCCCCCTTCTTACTCCCACCATCACTAGGTCTAGGAATCAAACCTAGACCTAATTTTTATGGCCTGATTATGTGCTGAATGAAAAGGCAGGAATCTGGGGTCCAGCCTTGACTCAATTTCTGAGCTACTACATTGACATGGGCAAATTCCTTCAAATTCCTTTATGAAACTCAATTTTCTACTTTTTACATTATGAAAAATTATCCCTGCCCTCCCCCTTTCTCAAGCTTAAATGTGAATCCAAACAGACCAGAGGTGCCAGGTCCCAAGAGAATGCAGAGGAATTAGATCTGCCATGGTTCCCCAGGAAACCTTAATAGTGTTAGAAAACAATCACCCCTCCCTGTCCTTCCTGGTGCCAAGACCTTTCACCTATTTGTGTAAGAGTCAAGAAGTCAGACCTAAGCCATGTTCGAGGCCTTATACGTACTCTCAAGTTGGGTCATGAAGGAATTTGGGGAGAAGAGAGAGCCAGGTCTTATATGGGAGTAGGAAAGCAAAGTCCCTCTTCTAGAAAGCCCAGCTTGATAAAGAAAGGGGAAATGGAGGAGATATGAGAGAAAGAGGATTGAAGGTCTCCCAAATGCCTCTCAGACCACCATTAGGGTTAGACCACAATCTTTCCATTATTTCCTTCTGTAGTTAGCAAAGTCTCTTTCAAACCCATCCTGGTTCCTCCACTTGTCTTTTCTATCATTCTTTCTCCTCTATAGATACTCCTTCCTACTCTCCAACATTCACTGTTCATTCAGTAATGCCTACTCTGAGCCAGGCTTTGTGCTAGTCCCAGAGGGAACAGGGATGAATCAGACCAGATGTCTATCCTCTAAGGATCAGTCTCATGGGGAAGATGAACAAATAAACAGAAGATGACAACCCAATGAGACAAGTGTTGAGATACAGAGCATGGGCTGTTGCAAACTCCTGGTTAGGCACCCTACCTGGCCCGGGGCAGGAGAAGCTCTAGTGTCAATTTCCCCTGTAGACAGTAAGCTTCTTGAGAGCAAGGCCTGGATCTGATTCATCTCTCTGATGCATCCTTTCCTTTCTGGGTGTCTCCAAGGTGCATTTAGATTACTAGGCCATCCTGAGAGAGGAGTTATTTATAGGGGCAAAAAAAATAAATAAATAAACCTGGGCAATCCTCACTTAAAAGTCAAGTTCATTCCCAGCATCAAACATGGAGGAGAGGCAAATCCCCAGACTGAGAATGGGGGAAGGTACTCAGGAAGTAGAAGAAGTAATTATGCCTCTCTCTCTGAGTCTTAAACTCTGGCATTTATACCTGGGCTCCCAAACCCAGCTGCAGAGCAAAACACTCATGAAGATTTTTAAATTCAGGCTCATACTTGCAATATGCTAATTAGGATCTCCAGGAACTGGGAGTTTGCTTCTCCCAGTTGATTCCAGTGCAAGTGTTCCTTGTTTTGTGTTCAAAATCTCTGATCTAGTTTCCATCTACATAGGGAGCCAAGAGGTGTTCCTGACAATGAGTGTTAAGGTGATCTCCTCACCCTGAGGTAATTGGGGAGGACAAGTCATGATCTGAAACCAGGAAGATGCCACTGCTCCTGAACCAGCCTATGGGTGTGGCCAGGAGAACCCCACCTTTGGGGGCACCAATGGCTTAGATGTCCTGGGAGGTCTCTCAGGTAATAGCACTCATTTTTGCCTTCACTTTAACTTTCTGCCTTAAAAATTGAAATCTTTACACTGCACAGAACAAAGAGGACACTGGCTAAACTTTAAATGAGATTGCCTAATTTTATGATTATCCAGGTTTTTTGCACTAATACTATAAACAAGCCTTTATCAGAGCTCTTACTGAACCTTGGGCCTCAGAATGATGGAAAGGAGTTTTTGGCCTGCCTGGTCCCCAATTTTAAAGTGCCTCCACTGGAGTGGCTTAGCAGTTTAGTGTCTACCTATGGACCAGGAGGTCACTGTTCAATTCCCTGTCAGGGCACATGCTCAAATGGGGAACTAGACCAGCTCAATCCCCAGTGGGGGGCATGCAGGAGACAGCTGATCAATGATTCTCTCTCATCATTGATGTGTCTATTTCTCTATCCTTTCCCATCTCTGAAATCAATAAAAATACATATGTATTTTTTAAGTGCCCCGCCCAGGCCAGCTCAGAAAGCAGGATCGAGGTGGAATCTGGTGGAAAAGCTGAATGGGAACCAAGGCTAGCTCCCAGAATATCATTTCCCTGCCAACTAGGTCTCCCCCCAGGAGATTGGATTGGATTCTCTAAAGGAAAAGGGGGCCATTTTTCTTCTCTACTCCTCCCTCCTCATATCCCCCACGTACCTCAAGGGCATGTCCAAAGAGCCAGTGGGTGGGGGGTCCTGGGAAGCTGTCCATCGCCCTGGCCAAGAACTGCCTCCGCACCAACAGATGGATGAACTTGAGGAGACATAAGACCAAGATCAGTCCCAAAGCCCACAGGCCTAGGCTGGAAAGGCTCAAGGCAGGCACCATGGCTAAAGTTGCAGCCACCAGTCTCCTCCCACTGCCCTCAGGTTCCCTTATACTCTAGACCTAGGCAGCTTGCCAGTTCCTTCCCACAGCCCTGCCCACAGCAGCCCAGAATGGGCAGAGCTTCATAAGGCAGAGACAGCAGCCCCAAAAGTTACAGACAACAGAAGAGATAGTCTGCCTGGACAACTAGTTCCAAAGGGCTGAAGAGAAACAGATGGTGGATTCCAAAGAGATTAGACAAAGAGATTGCCTTGGAGGAGCAAACAGAAAGCAATTCTTTCTATAATCATTGCCATAAAGACTTCCTATTCCTATAAGCACCTTGTTGTCTCAGGTGCTTTCTACCACTATCTCATTTAACTCAAACAAGGAGGTCACAGGTACTACTCTTTATATCAGTGTTTTTCAACCTTTTTTGGGCAAAGGCACACTTGTTTCATGAAAAAAATCACGAGGCATACCACCATTAGAAAATGTTAAAAAAATTTAACTCTGTGCCTATATTGACTATATATAAAGTAATTCTCTTGAATAGGAATCAAATAAACACAAAGAAAGTATTTTATAATTACTTTATTATGAAATATTAAGTAAACAAAATAGTGAAAAATTGTAAAATTCTTGTCTTGTCTGCACCTACGGCACACCAGGCAACATCTCGCGGCACACTAGTGTGCCTCGGAACAGCGGTTGAAAAACGCTGCTTTATATCCATATCCCAGATAATGAACCTGAGGCTCAGCTTGCCTGTGCTTTCCACTGTCCTTTTCCATATGGGCACTGGGAGGGCTTGCATTTATGCCAGGCTCATGATGCTTTGAGTCCCTTTTTAATGAGGTACTTCAGGAACAAGGTTCTAGCCTCAGAAGAGAGATTCTGGGTCAGAAAAGGGCCAACTTCACCCCAAGATCATAGTACAAATTTGACCCTAAAGAACATAATATTACCTTCAGGATGATTAGGAGGATCATCAAATTCAATCCCTCCTGGATTGATGAAGGGAGCCACTTTGGCCCAGAGACAGGGAGGAAGTTGTCTAAAGCCTCACAGCAAGGCAATTGTAGCTCTCAATTGCCCAGCCCAGAGTTCTGTTAAAGAACAAGGTTGACCCAGGTCCCAGCTTTGCCTGGGGAGAGTTTGCTATTTCTTCCTCCAGTCTTGGGTTGTAACAGTCAGGGCCCCACAGGAAACAATTCACTGTATATGTTTCAGATGAAAAGACATGGATGCAGGGCTCCTTTCAGTGGGATAGGCAGAGTTAAGGAATCAAACATGGTAGGGTGTGGCTACCAGAGACTAGCAGCAGCAGGAAACCGGAGCCTGAGGGAGTCAGAATGCAGAAATCAACCTTCCAGCAAAGCAAAGAGCAAAGTCTGGGCCTGTCATGGAGGCAGCAGTGGGCAAACTAGCAAACAGGTGAACCTGGAACTCTGATTCCAGAACTCAGATCACAGGTTCTGACTCAGAGAATGATACAATGTCAACTCCACCCCTGGCGAGACATCCTATCTAGTCCTACTCATAGGCAGAGAGAAAGCAAGATGACATACAATAAGAAGAAACCATAGGGAGTTCCTGAAATTCCACATTTGTGCTTCATTTAATTAGATCAGGACATGGAGTGCTCTTTTAAAATGGAAGTCATACGGTCAAAGAGTAGTGGTGCATAAAGAGCTACCAGAAGACTTACATAGTTTATGGTGAATTTGTTTATCTTATGATCTCAGCCTGATGGTATAATGGAGTGTTTGAGGAGATCCTGAGGGAGCTCCCATCTCTTGAAAAATTCATGGTTCCTGGTAAGAACCATTTAGGATGCACCTGGGAAGTGAATAGGACTAGCCGAGAAGATGATAAGTGGGTATAGTGGATATTTATTGATTGACTCCCAGTATCCATTCTCTGCTTCCCTCTTTCCAAGCAGTACCATGAATTTATTGCCTTTGGGGTTTGGTGGCATTAACCCATATTTCTTTATGAAAGTCTACATTCACATTGTGTGTGTCAAGGATAGGCACTCTACCAAAGTCAGTCAATCAGGGCTAATGACACTCGGTTTTGGTCTATAATTTAAGCTCTCTGTAAACAGACTCTCTGATATTGAATTTGAACCTGGAAGCATGTGCTCTCAGGAGTAATCAATGTGAGGAGAGCCTGACAAGAAAATACTCAATGCTGCCCAGCTGGTGTAGCTCAATGGTTGAGCTTCAACCTATGAACCAGGAGGTAATGATTCAATTCCCAGTCAGGACTCAAGCCTAGGTTACAGGCTCAATTCCCATTGTGACATGCAGGAGGCAGCCCATCAATGACTCTCTCTCATCATAGATGTTCTATCTCTCTCCTTCTTCCTTCCTCTCTGAAATCAATAAAAAAAAATATTTTTTAAAGATACTCAATGCCAAAAGAACAAAACTGAGAAATATTCAGAGAAAAATGAAATACTAGTTACATTGTTTGAACTTCTGGATCAAGCTTCACCTATAGCTAGGAGTGCCTTTGGATCTTTACATTATGTGAGCCAATAAATCTACTTTATTACTTAAATTCCATTTGAGTTGGGGGGTTTTGTTACTTGAATCCAAAGGTTTCCTAGATAGTATACTGGGGAAATCCCAGGAAAGTAGCAAAGACTTGGTTAAATTGGGCTGAAACATATTTAGGGGGCTAGCCTGTGACAAACTGAATGGAATTAACATGGAAAGGGTTAAGTGGGATGAACCTGGTATGCTTGAAGTGGTGGAAGTACTGAGAGGGCTCACAGAGGAATTCTAAAAGAGATTGCCCTGTGCAAGCCTCCCATAAGAGGGCAAGAAATAATCTGATTATGGTGAAAGTGAAGGGCATGGTTTGGAAAAGCCACTACCTGAGTATAAGGTATGAAGCAGAAACATAAACAAAGGAGCATCTTAGGAAACTGGAGTGTCAAGAGCAGAGTGAACATGAAGCCTCTAACAGAGGAGTAAGAAGGTTGGACTTTTTTGTGCTGCAGGGAACCACAGAAGGGTCTTAAACAGAGGAACAGGGTGGTCAGAGACATGTTCCAGGATGATCCCCTCTCAGTGTGGGTGCAGTCAGTATCCCTGAGCTAGCCCAGTGTGGAAGCGGCCTAGAGCCTCAGTTGGCAAGCAGGAAGAGGAAGTCAGAGGGAGAACCAGCAGGGTAAATGTTGATTATGGCCTTAGAGGTCTTGCATACCTTCTCCTGCCAACTATTTGGCCCAGCACTCACAGTCTATTTGTCACACATCCTGCTCTCCATTCACTGGCTGAAATCAGACAAGACACTAGCATGCAGTGAACCCATGATCAAGTACATACATGCGAGAATGGACCACCTTCAGGGGTCTGCAGGTGCTGAGTTTTGTGTGAGTTGAGAGAGTGCTGGCAATGTGCACCTACCACACTCAAGGAGGTGCCATGTTCCGATCCTCTCCACTTCCCTGGCACAGTAGGCACTTATAGGTGTGGGGAGAAGAAAGTGAGGAAAGGTTGTCTGGAAAATGCAAAATATTTTAGAAATACGTGCCTTTCTGGACACCTTTTGTGCTTGGGTTCCAGTAGCTGCTGCCTGGTGGGGAGTTCAAAGTTCACTTCAACCTGACCCCTTACTTGCCCAACTCACTAACCACAATAGCAATGAAAACTACCCTTCAGCCCTGCACCAGCCTTATAATGTGCACAAAGCAATGCCATGCTCTCAAGATCCTCACCACAACCCCATAAAGAAGGCCATGCAAGTAGGAGATACAGATGTGGGCAAGCACAAAGGATTGGGATTCGTCAAGGCATCAGATGCTTCTAAAGCTCCCCAGGTAATTCTAGTGTGCAGCCAAGATTGAGAACTATTGTTCTAGGTATACTATTTCCTTCCCCTAAATGTAATCTAGTCCTTCCTATCCCCTATCAGAAATTCACACTCACCACTCCCTCAGTTTGCTGAATATCCCTGAGAAATTGAGATAGGGATCAAGTTGAGGGTGGTAGTCCAAAGGTTGTAGAGACCAATTTCCTTGTCTTTTTTTCTTCTCTTCTTTTCTCCTTTTCCTTTTCCTTTATCTCCAGGGATGAGGACTCATAATTTTTCCTGATTGGCTAGCTAAACCAGTTGGCAGTGTGACCTCAAGCAAACAGTGTTTCTGTTCTTTTCTAGAGGAACCTAGATAGAGAATGAACTTTGGCATGTGGGCATACAGCCCTCCTGCAATTCCAGTCCAATTCTACCCAATTTGGCAACTCCCAGACATACGGTTCCAATGGTTTCTACCCTTTGAGACCTGATGGGGGCAGCCAGGAGAAAGCCAAACCTTTACCCTAGCATTCAAACCACCCACCACCTAAGCCTTGCCTAGCATTACCAGACAGGAACCAGTTCTTGACTTTGAGTAGGAAAGATTTCAAAATACAGGTCCATGTGATTTTGAGAGTATGTTTATTAATGCTAGGGACAGTGAAACAAAGAAAGGGCTAAGGGTAGAAGCAGCAGGAGAGAGTCTAGACAGTGCTCTTCTTTGGCTTCCTAGAAACTTTATAGGAAAGAAGTGAGCCAAGGTGGACTGTTGTTAGCTCACTGGGAAGTCAGAAAAAAAAGGGAAACTTGAAGGCAGGATCATGGAGTAAGCCAGGGACGAACTCCCACTGTTTGCTGCTCCATTGGTTGCAAGTATCATGAGGACCCTTAGAGTTTAGGAGGAAGTAAAAGTTTATGCCCCCAAAGGGGCATGGGTATGCTCCAGAGGGAGCCTACAATGGGTCTTTGTTTTAAGGGTTTTTATCTTTCTTCTGGAGTGAGTTTCTTAAGGGAGGGTTTCAGTAGAAAATTCATTAGCTTTCCAGTTGCAGTTTTAATATGCTAAAGCATCAAAATGAGCATATAAGTGCACCCCTATGTTCATAGCAGCACAATTTACAATAGCTAATATTTGGAAACAGCCTAAGTGCCCATCAGCAGATGAGTGGATTAGAAAACTGTGGTACATCTACACAATGGAATACTACATTGCTGTAAAAAAGAAGGAACTCTTACCATTTGCAACAGCATGGGTGGACCTGGAGAGCATTATGCTAAGCAAAATAAGCCAGTCAGAGAAAGATAAATACGAATATAATATACAACATAAACTGATGAACAAAAATAAATCTAGAGACAGGAAAGCATCGAATGAGCGGTCAAACCTCAGGGAAGACAGGGGAAAGGGAGGGGTAGGAGATCAACCAAAGGACTTGTATGCATGCATAAAAGCATTACCAATGGACACAGACAGTAGTGAGTGAAGGCATGTGCTGGGGGATGGGAGTAGCCGGGGAGAGGTCAATAAGGGGGAAATAAAACATATGTAATACTTTTATCAATAAAGAATTTTTTTTAATTTAAAAAATGAATGTATAGGGGGAATTTGAGATTATTCTTTGGTCTGCTTTATATTATAACTTTTTGTTGGGCCTGTCTGGCTCTAGTGGGGTTTTTGTGGTTTGTTTCCCTGTCTTTATCCATCCTTGGGTTTAGATAGCACAAATGGCGTTAATTGGGTCTCTGGCCTCTGTGTCCCCAACCACGGTGATTTAAGCCATGTATTCTCTGGTTAGGGAGAAGTATAAACCATTTGCTCTCAAAATAAGGTCTTGCAATTCATCAGCTAGCTATAAGTTGTTCAAATTGTTTGGCCTTGTTTAATTTTCTTTTCTCAGTTTCCCCATTCCACTTGCTCAGGAATTTTCCTAGCTTCTTACTATCCTGCCTCCCTTAGGAACAAACACCAGGACCTTCTTTAATTATCTAGTCTATCCAGAGGGTACAACCTGGAGCCAAAGGTGAAAAGCAAGTCTCCAGCGCCAACAGAACAATGGGGAGGTGAAGACTGAGGGAAGCTGACAATCCAGCCCCATTTCACCTCCAAATAGGTTTCCCAGTGAGTAGTTGAAGACATCTGCTCACATATCTACCTCATCTCACCAGATCATACCAGCCCTGTGCCTCTACTCATGCTGTTGTCCTTTCCTTTTTGCTCCCCTTTCCATCTTTTTTTAAAAAATTTAATTTAATTATTTAAATTTAATTTAATTAATCTTTATTGTTCAGATTATTACAATTACTGTATTCCTCTTTTCCCCTCATAGCTCCTCTCCACCCAGTTCCCACCCCATCCTCTGCCCTTACCCCCTCCCCCGCCCCCATCACTGTTCTAATCCATAGTTGTATGATTTTTGTCCAGTCTCTCCCACACCGCCAATACCCCTTTCCCCCAAGAATTGTCAGGCCATTGTCTATGCTCCTGATTCTATTATATTCACTGATTTATTCTGTTCATCAGTATTCGTATTCACTTGATTTTTAGATTCACTTGTTGATAGATATGTATTTGTTGTTCATAATTTTTATCTTTATCTTTTTCTTCTTCTTCTTCTTCTTAAAGAATACCTTTCAGCATTTCATATAATATAATACTGGTTTGGTGTTGATGAACACCATTTATTTCTATACAGGGGTGCAAACAAACAGGTTTGGAGAGTGCTGACATAAAGGGAAGGAGCAGGTCAAGGTTGCAAAATAAGACACTAGCGGGCCACAGAGGCTATGGAGGATTCACACCCTACCTAAGAGAGAAAAGACACTTAGCTTACTGCCATGCCAGGAAAAAGGCCTAGGACTCCCTGATCTTCTGAATTCTAAAGAGAGAACACACATTTCTATTTTATATGAAATCTCCCAGGTTTTAATTTTGGCATCTAATGAAATGTAACAAGAAACAAACATTGTGGGGCTACATAAAATACTAGGCTAGATGCCAGAGGCTAAGACCAACAAGTAGTAAGCATAGTTATGCAAGAAATCCACTGGAAAGCTAATGGACTTTGATATTCAGCAAGAGCTGAAAATCAGCTAGTAGTGCTGTTGACTGAATGGCTGAAGGCAGTTCCCTAACTTGATAATCTTTTTATTGTTTACCAGACTTTACCATTGATATGCCTGTTTGCATTCCTAAAGGTCAAATGTGTATTCTAGTAAATAAAAGCTAATGGGCCTGGGGATTCAGAGAGCCTCTTCCTAGAGAGTAAGGTTCCCCATGCCTTCTAAATTTATCTTTCTTGTCTAGCGTATCCATTTGTGCGTCAGCCCCTTCTTCAGACCTTGAACTCTAGCCACAAATAGATGCAGCATTCATAACTAGATGGCAGTGAAGATACCCAGTCTGTGACTTCTCTATGCCACACACTCCTTACCTGCATGATTCCATTAAGCTTAAAGAAATGTTTTAAATTTTAAAAATATAAGTCAGGAATAAACTAAAAAAATATCAAAGTATATTTGAAAAAAATATATATAATTTCTAGAAATGAGAAATATTAAATTAAAAATTGAACTGATAGCTTTAATAACAGATTAAGCCAAAAAGACAATTATAGACTAAAAGATAAGTATGAGACAATTTTTTTATAACAAAGCATAAAGAGATAAAAAGAACACATGATATTGGTTAATAAACATGGAGAATTTGGTAAAAATATCTAGCCTTACTGATCATAATTCTACAATAAGAAGAGAGAGCAAGAGTACAGAGGAGAGACAATTTGAGGAAATTATTATTTAATTATTAATTAGTGAGATTTTTTTAGGGTTGATGAAAGACAATATATTTTTAGAATCAAAAATTTAATAAATTCTAAGTGGGATAAATGAAAAAGAAATCCACATCTTAATGTATTATAGTGAGTGTACAGAACAGCAAAGATAAAAGATAATCACCAATAAGGAAGAAAATTAGCCTAATTACTTTCTAATCAACAGCAACAATGAAGCTAGAAGATGTAGGTTAATATCTTCAAAATCTAAGAGAAAATAACTATCAACCTAGATTTGTATACCCTGAGAAAATATCTTTCAAAAATGAGCTGAAACCGGTTTGGCTCAGTAGATAGAGTGTTGGCCTGTGAACGTGAAAAGTCCCAGGTTTGATTCTGGTCAAGGGTATGTACCTTGGTTGCAGGCACATCCCCAGTAGGAGGTGTGCAAGAGGCAGCTCATCGATGTCTCTCTCTCATCAATGTTTCCAGCTTTCTATCCCTCTCTCTTCCCCTCTGTAAAAACTCAATAAAATATATATTTTTTGAAAAATGAGAAGGAAATAAAGACATTTTCAGACAAAGAAAAGCTGAGAGTTTGTCACCAGCTCAAAAAACATACTTCAAAACTAAGGAAAGTAGATTCTGGAAAGAAGGTCCAACTTGCAATAGTGCATGGAAAAAGTGACAGTTACATGGGTAAATGTACATAAACATTGACTGTATAAAACAACAAACACCAGGTTTGCTAGTTTTGGCAGTCCAACATCCCCTGAGGGTCATGGATTATGAGATGGTGCAGGCCAGGCTGAGGGACCCCACTGGTGCACAAATCCGTGGACTGGGCCACTCTCTCTCTCTCTCTCTCTCTCTCTCTCTCTCTCTCTCTCTCTCTCTCTCTCTATATATATATATATATATATATATATATATATATATATATACTAAATTAACTGATAGTAATAATATGTAGGCACCAGGAGGGGAAGGTAAGAGTTAGTGTTAAAAAGTCCTTAATTATTTAGGAGGGGATAAAGTCTTGATTTTATTTTAATGCTAAAATTGGTTATGTAAAGTATACATTTTAAAATTTCTAGGTAGCCACTTAAAACTATAATTTAACAACTTTTAGCCCTAACTCATTTTGCTCAATGGTTGGAGTTTTGGTCCTCAGACTGAAGTGTTGTATGTTTGATTCCAGGCAAGGGTATGCCCTTTGGTTGCAGGCTTAATCCCTGAGCCCTGTCAGGGCTGGCGTGGGGGAAACCTATTGATATGTCCCCCTCACAAGGATGTTTCAACCCCCAATTTCACTCTTTCTAGAAATCAATGGAGAAAACATATATATCCTCGGGTGAGAATTAACAAGAACAAAAAAGAATATAATTTAAAAACTTTTAAACTTGAAGGTGAAAAATGGAATGAGAAAATGGTCAATTAATCCAAAAGAGAGTGAGAAAGAAAAGAAAGAACAATACAGAAAAAGTAAGGAAAGACAACTTTTATAGAAATAAAAACTAGAAAGCACAAAATAAAACAGAAGAAAGATGATATAACTCAATGAGAGGAGGGAGGACGGGGAGGGAACAATGTTGCACCCAGCGGAGAGGGAGATTGTGGGGGATTTATACAGAAGCATACTGAGAACACTTTTGGTGACAGTACTCAGTAAGCAATTTGGGTGTCTTAGCCCACCCTAACCCTGAATAATCTCCCACAAACATGTCCCTCAGAAGTAGAATTTAAATAAAAAGTGAAGTACTTGTTATGAAAGAGCATAAAACAAGTACTCCAGGTACTCCCCATTTCACTCCCAAAACATATCACCCATTCCAACCAGGATTCTTGAGAAGATTAGATGCCAAGATTTCATTTGCATATGCATATAAGGTGCTCCATGCAGTTTAGTGCATCTTTCTTTGGGTTTCTTCTCCTGAGCCTCAGGGCAGGACTGAGTCAATTGTAGGGACTCATCAAAAAGGCTTGGTATCAGACCAAATTGGAGGGGAAAGAAAGGGGCGGACTTCAGCGCTTCTGCGAGAGAGGGAAAGTAAGAGACATAAGCCAGGCAGAAAAAGATAAGTATCACATGATCTCACTCATATATGGAATTAAACGAACAAAATAAACTGTTGAACAAATAGATCTAGAGACATAAAAGCATGAACAGATTGTTGAACCTCAGAGGGAAGGCAGGGGTGGGTGAGAAGAGATCAACCAAAGAACTTGTATGCATATATGCATAACCCATGGACACAGACAATAGGGTGGTGAAGGCCTGTGGTGAGCTAGAAGGGGTCAATGAGGCAAAAAGGAGGACATATGTAATACTTTCAACAATAAAGATAATTTTTTAAGGCTTGGTATCACACCCAATGGTGGGGAAATGCTGCTGCATTCCTGGAGAGGGGTAAGGAACAAGAGGACAGGAACTCACTGTTACAAAGCTCTTTCCATACCAGTCCCATTGCACAACCAGCCTGACGGGCAGGTACCTCTGAGCTATGAGATAGTGAGCTTCCCATCACTGGAAGTGAGCAAGAAGAACTGGAGTTCCAGGCAGTGAAACAGAGGAAGAGGGGTTGACTCAATGCCCTCAGAAACTCCTTTCTCTCTAATTCAGGGATCAGGGCTCCACTTCAGCAAAACAGGCCCCATGGTGATTCTGTCCCCAGCAAGGTCAACCAAGGATGCTGGGGCAGGTGCAAGTCAGGGCAAGTAATCAAGTTCCCGGACTCAGGTTATAGTAACACTATACTGTGGGTCCTGCTCAGACAAGTGGAGAATACTTAGGTTTAGAACAGCTTTCAAAAAAACCTTTGAGAGCTCACTAAGTACCTTGGCTCCCCGCCTTCGGCCCTGCCCTGGGAAAGATTCCCTTTTCTGTGGTAAGCAAACACTGCTTAGCCCTCAGAGAAACTGAATAGTTTAAGAAAAGAGAAAGGTCCTGTGGATTGAGCAGCAATAGAGAATTGTGGGAGTGCCTTGCTAACCTAGGAACCACGCTGGGGCCAGAAAACAGAACACAGTGTGGGGGGTGGGGGGGGGGGGACCGGGTCAGAAGAGGAGTGAGTGGAAGGTGAGGAATGTAAAAAGTGAGAGTCAACAGTAAACTCTCTCAGCATGGCTGTGAAGAGAAGCTGAGGAACACCAAAGGGTGTTTGACTTTGAAGAGACGGAGACCCGAGAATTTCTGTAATGCTGAAGGCAAGATTCTAGTAGAGAACAAGGTTGTGAATTCAGAAGAGAGGGGAGCATAAGAGGTGGATCCAGGTGCTAAGCATGAAAGAGGACATGAGAACTGCAGTGCTTGCTTTCCTGATTGTCCCTAACCGCTTCTGCCTGCAGTGCCTACTTTTGGAGAAGAGGCATGAGAATGGGGTTGGAATTTTGAGGGAACCAACAACACTGCTGGATCCTTTTTAGGCAAGAGGAGGCAGGTTTTGGGCAGAGCAGAGGCTGCCTTGAGTAGGAAAGATGAGTAGGAAATGGTGGCCATCCAGAGAAGCTCCAGAACAGTCAGATGGGACATAGGGCAGAGCTGGTACCCAGCATACTGAGGGTAGCTGAAGGAGAGCAGAATCTGCCAGAACAGGGATGGCAAACACCTCGAACTGAAAGCTCAGACCTTTGACTGGCAATGGTGAGCTGGGTGGACCTGCCCACCCCAAGCAGAGTGAATCCCTCTCTCCATGGGATTCTCTTGATAAGTGAAATTCCCACAATAATGCCTAAAGTACCAAGTTTTTTAGACATGTTGATTTTTTTTTCATTTATTCCTCATAACACAGCCTCCATAAACAGAAATTATCATCCTTCTTTTACCAAAGGGGAAACTGGAACTCAGGGTGGTAAAGACAGTTGTCTGAGATGACTCAGCCAGAATTTATCCAGTTCAGTTTGACCACAAAGTCCATCCTTTAAACTTTGCCTCTGTGTTGGAACCATCTGAGTATGAATCTGCCCCACCTCTAGACTGTGTGCTCCTTGAGGGCAGGAATGGGGTCTGATTCATCCTCATGTCACCAGTAGACTCAGCAAACTACACAGGATTATTTATTGAGAAGACTCCAGAGACAGATCATTGTATACTTAACTAGTGCTCTAAGACAGATTTTATATACAGATTTTATATACAGAGCACTAAGTTAGGTATGCAATTTTACCTATATGTTCTCAAAAATTCTAGTTTAGCACTTCTTAGTTGGGATTCAGGAATCTGTGTTTTAACAACTCCACCAGGTGATTCTCATCATGAGAGAAGGTTGGGAAACACTGATCTAGCTAGTCTGACTCTTTCATTTTGTAAATAAGGAAACTGGGACTCAGGAAAAGAAAATAGGCTTGCTAGAGTCTCACAGCAAGTCCTTACAGGTGCTGAGTTCAGAGCCAGATCTTCTGACTCTGAAGCCCCAAGAATGAGCTTTTGTTCCCTTCCCTAGGGCCACACCCCTGTTTGTAAATTCCTATTTATTTACACCATAATCCTATTGTACACTATGTGTCCTGAACCTTGGGCAGAAACAGGTGCCAGGGCCTAAGAATGCTGCCCACACTTACCTCTCTGCCTCCTCTGCCAAAGAAAACCACTTCAGGAAACTACTCAGCCAGCTTGCCCAGGTAGGTCTGAGCTAGGGGCTAAGGTTACAGGCCAAGCATTAGTGTGGCTCTCCCTTTAAGGCGCTAGAGAAGACACAGGTCAGAAACATCTGTGGGAAGAGGGCTTGATATGATTTGGGGAGGTAGCTTCAGAGCCAAGGCCTGAAGGATAAGTAAAAGATAACCAGACAGAGAAGGGTCTGGGAAGGGTATTTCAGGTAAAGGGGACAGCAAATGCAAAGACCTGGAGGTAGAAAAGTGAAGAGAATATTCATAAGTTGCAAGTTCAGGGTAGCTGTAATGAAGATGCCATGAGATGCAGAGCTTAGGAGTAAAGGGGAAGAAGATGGGATGCAGGGCTGAGTGAGACCAGAAATACTTCCCATGCAAGGAAGAGAATGCCACTGGCCACTTCAGATGGGGGGAGTGGAATGAGCAAATAACAGGAGAGTACAGAGAGAAAATTATTTGAAACAGCACTCCCTTGCCTAGAAGCTATCAATAGAATTGATATCTCTTACCCTCAGGATGGAAACCAAACCCTTTGCCACCCAGGCCTGGCACACTAATTCCTGCAAGTCACCTTGGTGTTCCCTCCCTACCTGTAACCTTCAGTTCCCGCCTCATCTCTTGCTCACTATCCCCAGGACAACTTCTGCAGCACTTCTGTACTGTTCTCTCTTCTTGGAATGCTCTTGACAGGTCAAATGTCACTTCTTCCAGGAAGTCTTACATGATACACCCCTGCAATCTGTCTCTACCCCAAGTCCCCAGTGCTAATCTCCATCATAGCTCTGCTTATACACTTTTATAATTATACTAGAGGCCTGATGCATGAAGGTTCATGCAAGAATGGGCCTTCCTTTCCTTGGCTGCTGATACTGCCTTCGCTCTGGCCAGAGCTGCCTTTCCCCTCCAGCCTGAAGCTGCCTTTCCCCTCAGGCCTGAAGCTGCCTTTCCCCTCAGGCCTGAAGCTGCCTTTCAGCCTTCCCACACTGCCCAGAGGCCCCGAATGGCTGGGGTGATGCCGAACACCTGTGTCGTTGCCATGACAATAACAAAAACGTCCTGCCCTGCCCCCAGTCGCTTGGAGCTCAGTATGCAAATTAACCTGCCATCTTTGTTGGGTTAATTTGCATACTCAATCCTGATTGGCTTGTGGGCATCACAAAGGTACTGTCAATTAGCCTATTATATTACTCCTTTATTAAGTAGACTAGATGCCCAGCACACAATTGAAATTACACAGATTGGTGCTGCAGAAGTCCAGACCTGTGCTGCAGGGGGCCAGGACCTGCTCCTATCTTACAGCATCCCCTGATCCCCCTGCCCGTGTCAGCTCCAGGGCTGCAGAGGGCCAGGACCCACGCCTGACTCAGAGCACCCCCCCGGTCCTCTTGCCTGTGTCCACTCCAGAGCTGCCTGAGCCATCACACCGGCTTGGGCAGGCTCCCCTGCCTCTGACTCTGTCTCTGCTCTGAGTCTCACCTGCTTGCACAACCTCCTCCTGTCTGATGGTGACCCATTATGGAGTCCTGGCCTAATTTGCATATTACCTCTCTATAATATAGATAACAGGAAGAGGTATTCTCTGTGCTTCATGAACTCTATGACTTTTTCCTTCACGAGACTAGAGAAGTTTCCTGTCATTATTTGTTTATTTATTTATTTTAAATATATTTTATTGATTTTTTTACAGAGAGGAAGGGAGAGTGATAGAGAGCTAGAAACATCAATGAGAGAGAAACATCAACTAGCTGCCTCCTGCACACCCCCTATTGGGGATCTGCCCACAACCCAGGTACATGCCCTTGACCAAAATCAAACCTGGGACTCTTCAATTCACAGGCTGATGCTCTATTCACTGAGCCAACTGGTTTTGGCCTGTCATTATTTCTTTAAACAGGTTCCATATTCCTTGCTTATTTTCTTCTCTTTCTGGTACTGCTAGATGTAAGTGTTGTTATATTTCATGTCCCAAAGTTTTCTTAAATTATCCTCCTGCTTTCTAATTCTTTTAACTTTTTGCTGCTCTAATTGGCTGGGGTTTCTAGCTTGTCTTCCAAATCACCAATTCAAACCTCTACTGTACTTCGTTCAATGTACATTTAATTTATTCCAGTGTATTCTTCTTTTTCCATTTTTTAAATTAAGGTGCTAGAGGCCCAGTGCACAAAATTCATGCATGGGGGCAAGGGGGTTGTTCCTCAGCCCAGCCTGCACCCTCTCCAATCTGGGACCCCTCGAGGGATGTCCCCACTGGGATCGTGCCTAAATGGGCAGTCAGACATCCCTCTCATAATCCAGGACTGCTGGCTCCCAACTGCTCACCTGCCTGCTTTCCTGATTGCCTCTAACTGCTTCTGTCTGCCAGCCTGATCACCCCTTAACCACTCCCCTGGCAGCATGATTGATGTCTAACTTCTCCCCTGCCAGCCCATTTGTTCCCAACTTCCCTCCTCTGCTGGCCTGGTCACCCCTAACTGCTCTCCCCTACAGGGTTGATTGACTTCAACTGCCCTCCCTTGTAGGCCTGGTGCTTCCCAATTTCCCTCCCCTGTGGTGGCCATGATGTGTCCACATAGGGGCAGGATCTTTTTTTTTTATTTCTTTTTATGGTCTCACATAGTTGTCCTTATTCCCCCATTCCCATCCCAAACCCCTCCCTAGATATGCCCCCCCAACCCCCATTGTCCATGGCCACTGGCTAGGCCCATATGTATGCACACAAGTCCTTTGGTTGATCTCTTCCCCTTACCCCCATCCTCCCTTACTTTCCCTCTGAGGTTTGAGAGTCTGATTGCTGTTTCTCTTTCTCTGGGTCTGTTTGTGTTGTTCATTATTTCCTCTAGATGTGTGAGATCATGTGATCCAAGAAATACCCTTATAAGAACCTAAACTGCAACAAGCCATAATGGTTATGCTGAGAGGCAAATGAATCAGTCTATAGTGAGTTCCTTTCTGGGCCAACAGTTCTTTTGAGTCCCAATTTCAATGCCAGATAGTTCCTTATGTGTACATGCCAGCCATGATATTTCAGATCTGGTTGGTGGACAAATTGCGGTAATGCAGGTCCGCCCGTCTCTGGTTTGGTCCTGGGCATCCTTCAGCAACCCGCAGCTGCTGTCTGCTGGTATGCTGAGGCTTCGTCAGCATCTTTCATCTCTGAATTGTGTCTCTTCTGTCTTCATGGCTGGAGTGCTTCTGTCTATTCCTCTCTGTTACAGGATTCCAGATGGTCAAGGAGTTGTTTTCTGAAAATATACAAACATATTCTCGACCAAAAGTTAATAAAGGGATATTTTCTTTAAATTTGATTTGGGATTCTTTTCCATTCCCCCCCTCCCAAATGATTTTCCCCTGGCTTGTTTTGTCACCATGTGTGTATTTTCATGGGTATCTTGCTATTAGTGTTTCGAATGAAGGTTAATTTTCTAAAGCACAAATTTTTTAGATGTAAATTATTTTCAGGATATTTTTCCTTACATGATATTCTTCCACTGTCACTCCCTTTTTTACTTTAAATAATAGGAAACTTTTGGAAATTTTATACTGTAGTCTTGATAGCTTTTCCATTTTAACTTATTTGCACTACACTATGACTACTTTAAGTTCATAACATGTTGTGCAATTTTACCGTGGGACGCTCTGCCAATAAGAATTTTTGTTAACCCTTTAGGAACAGTTTTTTGAACAGTACAATCAGGTGTTGTTTTTTTTTTAAGAATATTTATTTCCATTAGCCACAGTACTTTCCTCTGAGAAATAGGCTACCATTCATCTGTCATACTCAACACTCTAACATCAATCTCATTTACCATGTGTGTATTAGTGGAGTTGATTATTTCCCTTCTTGAGAAGGGCCTGAGCATTCCTGCTGCTAGGCTGGACTTGGATATTAAAAACCCACTTGCCCACACCATGGGTATGAGACCTCTCAAATAAATCTTATTGCAGTGAGAGGGCAGTGGCTGTCAGCCAAGTCTCTGTCTGTTACCTGGGTCTAACTTTGAGCTGTGCATGGGAAGCGAAGCAGCCAAGGGGGCAGGAGACCTCCCTCAGAATAGGAGAAGGTTTAGGTGCCTGCCATGTTGCAAGGGGGGTTGGTAAGGGTCTGTGCCCCACCTCTGTTGACCCTCAAGTTCTCTCCTGATGGCCCCTCTGTGACTGTGCCTGTCTTAGGTTGTTCTTTCCTTGAGGAATCATACCCATCTCTGGCTAACCAGCCATCCTCCGGGGCCAAGCAGGGTGATGTGAGGTTTAGTTTTGTCTCCTTGGTAGCCTATGCCCCCATGGGCTCCATACCCAGCACCTGCCTCAGGAACCCCTCACCTGCTGGCGGGGCCCAGGCATTGATCTCATATTTTTGGGAACCCATGTTTGTTTTCCAGAGAGGACCCAGCTCCCCTCACTGGGTGGGCAAGAGATCCGTGGTACCAGCCACCATGGTGCTTCAGCCTTGGCATGAACTGAAAGGTCAGGCAACAATTGTGGGCACCTGGACCACAAGAAGAGGTTCATTTTTGGCCAAAAGGGCAAGATGGGCCAATATAGAATGCTCAGGTGCCTTCCCAGGGGGCCCTCTGTATAGTGGAAGGGATGAAGTCCTTTCATGTTGTTTTTAAATTGCTGCCAGACATTCAAAGGATTGGTTTGTATGTTTGTTTGAGAAAATTTTACAATGTGCTGTTGTAATTCTAAAATATCTAGAGCTGTGTTACCTTTGTCTCCAAGCACCATCTTGATTTTTTATTGATACCCCATGGTGCAAGGTACTATTATACTATTATAGGTAATGGGGATAACCCAGATGTGGGAAAAATTATAGTGACCTTGTGGAATAATATCATGTAAGGATATTCTTTGCTCTAGGCCACACATGTCAAACACAAGGCCCGCGGGCCAAATCCGGCCCGCCAGGCCTTGCAATGTGGCCCGCACCGCGCTGTCATCACTGCACTCCGCTGTGTTCCATCACAATGACACGCGGTGACATAGGAGGCTTGTGATCTCGCCGGCAGCTATACTTGCTATCTATTACGCATGCGCATAGATAACAAGTCACGCGAGATTCAGGAGGCGTGACCTATAGTCCAGCATCCGATGTGGTTGTGCGGGTGGCAGAGCAGAGGAGAGAGTGAGTGTGCGGGCATAAAAAATACACAGCAGAAGCTGCCAGTTCCTGGCATAAAGTGCAGGCATAAAAATCGCAACAGAATCTGCTATCTGTACCCAGCCAGGCATTTATTGACTGACTTTTTTTTTTCTCCACTCCATCTGCCAAATCAAGCTATCCCTGTGCAGTTTTCAACTTTTTCCTTCTAACGCAGATTTCCAATAAACTACATCTTTTACTGCCAATATTGATCCCAAAATGTCCAGGAAAAGAAAAGTTGACGGTGAAGGCAGACAATTTAATGACAAATGGGAAAATGAATACATGTTTGTGCTTAGAGAGGGCAAACCAGTGTGTATATTGTGTTATGAGACAGTGTCAGTGATGAAAGAGTACAATATACGTCGTCATTTTGTCACCAAACATAATGTTAAGTATGGCAAATATACTTTGGAAGAAAAGCATAAAATTGTTAAAGAACTAAAAGGCAAACTACAATCACAGCAGCAAATGTTTACAAAGGCTACAGCGAAAAATGATGCTGCAGTGAAAGCAAGCTTTATAGTGGCTGAAGAAATTGCCCGTACTTCAAGGTGTTTTTCAGAGGGTGCCTTTTTGAAGCAATGCATGCTAAAAGTGTGTGAGCAAGTATGCCCAGACCAGATACAGAGTTTTCAAAATGTCAGTTTGTCAAGAAACACCATTGCAGATAGAGTTCAAGAACTCTCAGGAAATCTATCATCACAGCTGGCTGAACAGGCATGCAGTTATCTCGCTTTTTCACTTGCTATCGATGAAAGCACAGACAACAATGATACAGCGCAGCTGTCCATCTTTATACGTGCTACGAAGACCGACCTCTCTGTCACTGAGGAACTTTTGGATGTAGCTGCCATGCATGGGACGACGACTGGTAGAGATATATTTGAGGCTGTGGAGAAATCTATAAATAATTTTAAATTACCCTGGGAAAAGTTGGTGGGGCTAACTACCGATGGCGCACCTTCAATGTGCAGAGAAAAGAAAGGCTTGGTTGGACTAATGAAGGAAAGAATGCAAAAAAGTCACTGCCACACACCCTTGATTACTTATCATTGCATTATCCACCAAGAGGCTATGTGTGGAAAAATTCTGGACATGAATGACATAATGACCACAGTCATTAAAACTATTAACTTTATACGGGCACGTGGCCTGAATCATCGCCAGTTCCAGCAGTTTTTACAGGAGGTGGGTGCAGAGCATGGAGACGTGCCATACCACACAGAAGTAAGATGGCTGAGCAAGAGCGCAGTCCTCAAAAGATTTTTTGAGCTCAGAGAACAAATTGCTCTTTTCATGGAAAGTAAAGGAAAGCCCTTGCCTGAACTGTTGGATCCCGCCTGGCTATATGATTTTGCTATGATGTGTGACATATGCGAGCATCTCGCCCAACTGAATCTGAAGCTGCAGGGACGCAAACAAGTCATCACGAAGATGTCTGACATGATCACAGCATTCCAGCGTAAACTTCAACTATGGAAGTCCCAACTGGAACAGGACAATCTTGCCCACTTTCCCGTTTGTTTGAGTATCTCAACCACTATTTCTGGTACTTTTCCTTGCAGTCGGCTGGCTACCAAAGTTAGCCGTTTACTAAGTGAATTTGAGCGGCGCTTCTCTGACTTTAGAACACAGCACTCAGGCTTTGACATCTTTGCCAATCCTTTTACAGTTGATGTCAACAATGTGCCCCATCACCTTCAGATGGAGATAATCGAGCTTCAGTCTGACAGTGGCCTGAAATCAAGGTTTCAGGATGTTGAAATTGAGGACTTCTACCCTCTACTGCCCCCTGACTCAATGCCAGAGCTCCGACTTCATGCTGCCCGTATTCTATCCATGTTCGAGAGCACCTATCTTTGTGAACAGATGTTTTCAATAATGAATCTGAACAAAAACAAGCACATCACGCATTACCAATGACAACCTCCATGCTGTTTTGCGGGTTGCTACAGCCCAAGAAATAAAACCGAACATTGACTCATTGATCCGGGGAAAACAGTGTCAGACATCTAGCCAGAAAACAAAACAATGAGCATTTTAGGTACATTCCAATATTACTGTTTTGCTTGATACCAATATTACTGTTTTGCTTGATAGCATGTGAGTTGGTTAACAGCGCTGTTAAGGAAAAGATTGTTCCACTCATTTTAAATTCACATTTCTGGTTAACATTGTCAGTTTATGACTGTTCAGTAAACCATTCGGCCCGTGATTTAGGCTGGATTTTAGATTTTGGCCCCTTATCTGATTGAGTTCGACACCCCTACTCTAGGCCATGGAAGTTCCATTTTAAACTGGCTATCAATTTCTTTTTGTATAGACAAGGTCTTTGTTTCATTTTCTACACCTCTCCCAGAAGGAAGGAGTGATGATCCCTTCCTTTGGTGTCCTCACCAGCTGGAAACCTCTGTTTAATTTTACACACAAAGGAACAGTGGTTTAATTTTGTGTCATACAGAAGGGGAGATAGGTGGTGACCCCTATGTAATTATACTTTTTTGTCCCACCTGTGGTCCTCCTGGATGACCAAGGTGTTTGGTGTCATCAGTGACTACTTTGGGCAGGAGGATCAGCCCAGGTAAGGGCTCCCACCAGTGAAGGATTAGGAGTTTAAGTCCAGAAATACTTACCCAATAGCCCTAGGTTATATTACCGTACAGCTGATGCCTGTTAGCATGGCAGTAAAGGCGTTTTCAGGTGTTCTTGGGGTTCTGGTTACTTCACACTTCTCTCTCTCTCTCTCTCTCTCTCTCTCTCTCTCTCTCTCTCTCTCTCTCTCTCTCTCTCTCTCTCTCTCTCTCTCTCTCTCTCTCTCTCAATAATATTATGTGTTCTTATCCCCCCCCTTATCCTCTACCCTTCACTCATACTCCACCCCCATGTTATCTGTGTAGGGGCAGGATCTTTGACCACATGGAGGCAGCCATCTTGTGTGTTGGAGTGACAGTCAATCTGCATATTGCTCTTTTATTAGATAGGATAGAGGCCTGGTGCACTGGTGGGGGCTGGCTGGTTTGCCCTGAAGGATGTCGCAGATCAGGGTGGGGGTTCCCTTGGGGTGTGGGGCTGCCTGAGCGAAAGGCCTGTGGTCTTTGCAGGCCAGCCACACCCCTTAGCGACCCAAGCAGAGGCCCTGGTATCTAGAATTTATTTACCTTCTACAATTGAAACTTTGTAGCCTGGAGCGAAGCAAAGCCTCATGCTTGCTCTGTGGCAGCAGCCATTTCTGTTTGGATTTGTTTACCTTCTATAATTGAAACTTTGTAGCCTTGAGTGCAGGCTTAGGCCAGCAAGGGCAGGCGGAAAGCTTGGCTTCCTCCATTGCCCGGGAAACGCCTCCCTCCTGCTCTCTGTGGCTGTAGCCATCTTGGTTGGGTTTATTTGCATACTTGCTGTGATTGGCTGGTGGGCGTGGCTGGTGGGCATGGCTTGTGGAGTTAAGTGATGGTTAATTTGATTATTAATCTTTTATTAGATAGGATTAATTAGGTAGGATTACATATGTACGTATCTTCCATTGCCACCTCACCCCACTCCAATACATGCCCTCACTCCCCAGTGTCTTGTGTCCATTGGTTATGCTTATATGCATGCATACAGTCCTTTATTTTTATTTTTTTAAATATATTTTATTGATTTTTTACAGAGAGGAAGAGAGGGATAGAGAATTAGAAACATCGATGAGAGAGAATCATCGATCAGCTGCCTCTTGCACACTCTCTACTAGGGATGTGCCCGCAACCAAGGTACATGCCCTTGCCTGGAATCGAACCTGGGAACCTTTCAGTCCACAGGCCGATGCTCTATCCACTGAGCCAAACCGGTTCCAGCCATACAGTCCTTTAGTTGATCTCTTATCTCCCCTACTGTTCTCTAAACTTCATGCTGTAATTTTACAGTCTGTTTGATGCTTTACTGCCTCTGTATCTATCTTTTTGTTCATCAGTTTGTAATGTTCTTTATTATCCACAAATGAGTGAGATCATGTGGTATTTTTATTTCATTGACTGGCTTATTTCACTTAGCATAATGCTGTCCAGTTCCATCCAGGTTGCTGCAAATGGTAAGAATTCCCTCTTTTTTAAAGCAGCATACTATTCCATTGTGTTGATGTACCATAATTTTCTGATCCAGTCATTTGCTAATGGGCACCTAGGCTATTTCCAAATCTCAGCTATTGTAAATTGTGCTGCTATGAACATAGGGATGCATATATCCTTTCTGATTGGTGTTTCTAGTTTCTTGGGATATATTCAAAGAAGTGTAATTGCTGGGTCAAATGGGAGTTCCATTTTTAGTTTTTTGAGGAAAGTCCATACTGTTCTCCACAGTGGCTGCACTAGTCTGCATTCCCACCAGCAGTGCACAACGGTTCCTTTTTCTCTGCATCCTCGCCAGCACTTGTCATTTGTTGATTTGTTGATGATAGCCATTCTGACAGGTGTGAGATGGTACCTCATTGTCGTTTTAATTTGCATCAATCGGATAACTAGTGACTTTGAGCATGTTTTCATGTATCTCTTGGCCTTCTTTTTATCTTCTTTCAAAAAGATTCTATTTAGGTCTTTTGCCCATTTTTTGATTGGATTGTTTATCTTCCTTTTGTTAAGTTGTATGAGTTCCCTGTAAATGTTGGAGATTAAACCCTAATCAAAGATAACATTGGCAAGTATGTTCTCCCATACATGGGGTTTCTTGTTTGTTGATGGTTTCTTTTGCTGTGAAAAAGCTTTTTATTTTTATGTAGTCCCATTTGTTTATTTTCTCTTTAGCTTCCATTGCCCTAGGAGCAGTATCAGTGAAGAAGTTCTTTCAGCATATATCTGAGATTTTGCTGCCTGTGGATTCCTCTAGTATTTTTATGGTTTTCCATTTTATGTTTAAGTCCTGTATCTATTTTGAATTAACTTTTGTGTATAGAATAAGTTGGTAGTCTAGTTTTATTTTTTTGCATGTATCTGTTCAATTTTCCCAACACAATTTATTGAAGAGACTCCATTGTATGTGCATGCCTCTTTTGTCAAATATTAATTGAGCATAGTGGTTTGGGTCAATATCTGGATTCTCTATTCTATTCCATTGGTCTATATGTCTATTCTTGTGCCAGTACCAGGCTGTTTTGAGAACAGTGGCTTTTTAATACAGCTTGAAATCTGGTATTGATCTCCAGCTACTTTATTCTTCTTTCTCAGGATTGCTGCGGCTATTCGGGGTCTTTTTTTTTTTATTCCAGATTAATTTTTGGAGAGTTCTATCTAGGTTTGTGAAATATGCCATTGGTATTTTAATGGGGAGTGCATATATATTTCTTTGGGTAGTATGGACATTTTAATGATGTTGATTCTACCAGTCCATGAACATGGTGTGTTCTTCCATCTGTTTACATCTTTCTTTATCTCTTTTTTTCAGTGTGCTGTAGTTTTCCGTGTATAGGTCTTTTAGCTCCTTCATTAAGTTTATTCCTAAGTATCATCAATTGATATGACTGTGTGATTTTTATCTCTCAATTTGTTTATGTGATGTATCACATTTATTGATTTGAAAATATTGTACCATCCTTGCATTCCTACTTGGTCATGGTGTATGATCTTTCTGATGTACTCCTGGAGCCAATTTGCTAGAATTTTGGCATCCATATTCATGAGGGATATTGGCCTATAATTCTCTTTCATTGTGTTGTCTTTATCTGATTTTGGTATTAGGGTGATGCTGGCTTCATAAAAGCAGCTTGGAAGTGTTCCTTCCTCTTAAAATTTTTGGAATAGTCTGAGGAAAATAGGTTTTAGTTCTTCCTTGAATGTTTGGTAAAACTCCCCTGTGAAGCGGTCTGGCCCCAGGCTTTTGTTTGCTGGAAGCTTTTTGATGACTGCTTCAATTTCTTCCATAGTTATTGACCTATTGAGCTGTTTAGATTCTTCCTGATTGAGTTTTGAAAGGTTATATTTTTCTAGGAATATGTCCATTTCCTCCAGGTTGTCCATTTTGTTGGAATAGAGTTGTTCATAGTATTTTGTAACAATCCTTTGTATTTCGGTGGGGTCTGTTGTTATTTCACATCTTTCATTCCTGATTTTGTTTATTTGGGTCCTCTCTCTTTGCTTCCTGATGAGGCTCGCTAGAGGTTCATCAATCTTGTTTATCCCTTCAAAGAACCAGCTCTTGGTTTTGTTGATCTTTTGTATTGTTTCTTTGGTCTCTATGTTGTTTATCTCTGCTCTGATTTTTATTATTTCCTTCCTTCTGCTTACACTGGGATTTTCTTATTGCTCTCTTTCTAACTCTTTGAGTTGTAGGGTTAGATAATTTATTACCATTGTTTCTTGTTGTTGTTGTTTTTTTCCAGTAGGCTCATAGAGCTATGAACTTCCCTCTCAAGGCTGCTTTTGCTGTGTCCCATAGAATTTCGATTGTTGTATTTACATTGTCATTTGTTGCCATGTTTTTTATTTCTTACTTGATCTCTCTGATAACCCAGTCATTGTTTAATTATATGCTATTTAGTCTCCATGTGTTTGATTTCTTTGAATTGTTTTTATTGTAGTAGATTTCCAGTTTTATGCCTCTGAGATCTGAGAAGATGCTTGATATGATTTCTATCTTCTTAAATTTGAAGAGACTTTGCCTATGACCCAAAATATGGTCTATCTTTGAAAATGACCCATGTGCACTTGAAAAGAATGTATATTCTGTGGCTTTGGGGTGAAATGTTCTGAAGATGTCAATTAATTCCATCTGGTCTAGTGCGTCATTTAGGATAGCTGTTTCTTTGCTGATTTTTTGTTTAGAGGGTTTGTCCAATGGTGATTGTGGGGTATTTAAGTCTCCTACTATGATTGTATTGCTGTCAATCTCTCCTTTATATCCTCCAGGAGACTTTATTTTGTTTTGTTTTGTTTTTTGTTTGTTTTTTTTTTTAATGTATTTGGGTGCTCCTGTGTTGGGTGTATATACATTTACCAGAGTTATTTCTTCTTGTTGGATTTCTCCCTTTAGTATTATGAAGTGGCCTTTTTTAGCTCTTGTTATGTCCCTCACTTTGATATTTGTCAGATATAAGTATTGTTAGCTCAGCTTTTTTAAAATTTATTTCCATTCACCTAAAAAATCTTTCCCCACCTTTTCATCCTCAGTCTTTGTGCATCTTTTTTTCTGAGTGGGTTTCTTATAGATAGCATATATATGGGTCATGTTTTTTCATCCAATCAGTTACCCTGTGTCTTTTGTTTGGGGCATTTAATCCATTTATAGTTATTATTGGTAGGTACTTATTTGTCACCATTTTTATTCTTTACCCTTGTGTTCCTTCTTCACTTCATTTTTTATTTTTATTTATTTATTTTTTTTTTACAGCAGATGCTTTAGCATTTTTTGCATTGCTGGTTTGGTGGTACTAAATTCCCTTCTTGGATTTGTGTGGGTTTTTTCTTCCTATATCAGGAAAGTTTTCTGTCATTATTTCTTCAAACAGGTTTTCTATTCCTTGCTCAGTTTCATCTCCTTCTGGAAACCCTATAATGCAGATGTTGTTTTGTTTCATGTTTTTCCAAAATTCCCTTAGTGTCTCCTCCTGCTTTTTAATTTTTTTCCCCCTAGAAGCTGCTTTATTTGGGTATTTTTTCCCGTCTTTTCTTCTAGCACACTGATGCTGTCCTCTGCTTCTTCTTGTCTACTCTTGATGCTTTCTATTGAGTTCTTTACAGCAGCAATGTCATTTTTCATTTCATCTTGGTTCTTCATTTTCTCTTGGTTTTTACTCATATTGTTGAATTTGTCTTCCATACTTTTCAGCCTTATGACCATTTCTCTGAATTCTTTCTCTGACAGGTTGCTTGCCTCCATTTCATTTACTTCCTTTTTGGTGATGCCTGTATTTCTTTCATATGCAGCTGTTTCTTTGTCTCCTCATGGTCTCTCTTATGTAGTTCTCTCTCTTATCCCAGGCAAAATCTGACCTTTCCATGGTGGAGTGTAGAGCTCCTCTGAATCTGCGTTTTTGTGCCAATTGGGGACCAGTGTTCTGGAGCTTGCAGCTGTTTGGTGGGTGCTGTAGTTGTAAATTTTCAGGCTTCTGATAACATTTACTTTCCCCTTCAAGATGGTGCAGTCTCTGCAGCCCAGCTGATGGCTCCAGGAAGGAACCCAGCAGTAGTGGGAGCTGCCTGGTCAGGAGAGCCTTGTCCAGCAGTCCTCCACCTTCTCCTGGAGTATAATTGTCCCTTAACTCACCAACAAACATTCTCCATGTGACCCTCAGCTGTTCTCTCTATCTGCTCTGGGACAAGGCTCGGGACATGTCTGTCTATTCTGCCACCATTTTTTTTCTCCATTCCAGTGTATTCTTGATGTCAAGTATGGAATTCTTTATTTATGACTGGTTTTTGTTCATAGTTTCTGTTTCCATTTTCATGCTATTGTAGTTACAGCTAAGATCCTTGTAATTCTCACTAAGTTCCTTTAGCATCCTTATAATTATTACTTTGAACTCTATATCTGATAAATTGCTTGCCTCCATTTCATTTAGCTCTTTTTCTGGAGAGTCCTCTTTTTCTTTCATATGGGATTGTTTCTTTGTCTTCCCCTTTTTGCTGTCTCTTTGTGTTTGTTTCCATGCATTAGATAGAGCTGCTATGCATCCCAGTTTTTGTGGGGTGGTCTTATGTAGTAACTGTCCTGTAGGGCCCAGTGGTGCAGTATCTTTGATCTTCTGAGATGGATGCTCTAGGAATGTCCCTTGGTGAGTAGGCTCCAGATGATTCTATTTGAGTAGCAAAGGACAAGGTGATCTCAGAGGCTAGAGGACTTTGAAGAACCCAAGGCAGTAATACCAGATCATCTATCTGACACTCCTCGTAGACAGTAAACTCACCACCCTCTGCCCTGGGCATTGGAAAACATTGGTAAATAAGTAACCTAGGGCAATTGGAAGTGTTCAGGGTTTGTTTCCATGGCATGCACATGGAATCTGATAAATGTGTAACATTTATGATACGTAAGGAAATCTTGCTACAAGAGAGGACACAGTAATTTCCAGGCTTGGGAACAAGCATCTGAAATTGACTTTGGGACTGACACAGACTTTTCTTGAGAAACCCAGAGCTAGTAATATTTCCTCCGTTATCAAAACCTCCAAACTACATCAGGCAATTAAAATCAGCACAGATAGATTAAAAAGTGAATCCCTCCATACCATGATTAATGTCTAATAATAAACCAATTAAATTATATGTATTACATATGTGAATGGAGATGACAAGACAAGGGCAAAAGATGTGAATCCAGTTCTGTCAAAAGAAGACAAAAAAAGAAAAGGAAAGAAAAAGGTATGGGGTTGTCATCTCCAGCTGTCTCTGAGGGCACTCCCTAGGGAAGATGCTGAGGATTCTGGCAGTAGATCATTCATCCCCTTCCTTGCAGCATGTGCTGAAGAGGAGGAATTACTTCTTCTTAACCAGTGCTTGCCACTTCTTAAGAAATGAAGCCCTAGAATAGAAAGGCACAGGTTGCCCCCCCTTATTCACAATATTGTTTTCCGAGGTTTTAGTTAACCACAGTTAATCAAGGTCCAAATATATTACATGAAAAATTCCAGAAATGAACTATTCATAAGTTTTAAATTACATGCCATTCTGAGAAGCATGATGAAATCTCACACCATTTCCTTTGTGTCCTGTCTGAGATATGAATCATCCCTTGTCCAGTGTATCCACACTGTATGTACAGTACAGTAATATATTTTCAGATGCCACATTTACATAATTTTATTATAGTATATTGTTACAATTATTCTGTTTTATCATTAGTTGTTGTTATTAATATTTTGCTTGCATAATTTATAAAGTAACCTTTATCATAAGTACGTATAAGAAAAAAAATAATTGTATATATAGGGTTTGGTATTATCCATGGTTTCAAGCATCCACTGGGGGGGGGGTCTTAGAACATGTACATGGGTATGGGGGGACTATTGTATTACCCACTCTCTGCACCTTCACTATCTGCTATTTCCAACCTCTTTCCTTCTCTTCTCTCATGATAAATGACATCAAAAGAGGGTGAGTAACGTGGGAGGCTAGAAGCTGTGCAGAGACTTTATAAAGACTGTGGACAGACCTTTGGAGAGGGAAGTTGCTGGGGAAGATGGAAGCAGGGAATGTGCCTCAAAGCTTATGACAAGACAGAACTTAAAGGCAGGGTCTTCCTCTGGCCATGCTAGGATGGAGTGGGAAATGTGCCTTTATTGTGGAAGGATGTCTGGAAGAAGGGGCTATCTGATCAGAGCAAGGACACTGAAGCTAGGTCATTCTTTATACAACTTTGCACAGTTTTCCTATAATCTCAGAGGAGACTAGAACAGCAGCAACCTGAAAGCATCAGCCTGAGCAGTTAAGCCATCTGAGATCAAGGTCATGCATTCTACAGACACCCACTAAGCTACTACTGTGTGCTGGGCCCAATGCGGAGTACTGGGACACAGAACAATCTCAGACATGGTTCCTGCTGTCCAGAAACTGTGAGACAAGTGAGAGAGAAAGAGACAAATCAAATTAGGATGGTCACGTGTTTTTGGTGTTGGAACCACAGGGAGGGGAGTGGAAAAAAGAATTTGTTCTAGCTAGAATGGAAAGCAAGGCCATGGAAACTTTCCCAGGGGAGTCATCACTAGAGCTGAGTCTGGAAGGAAATAATGTGGGTGGCTAAGGCCACTGAAATGGGGGACAGCTGGACAATTGTTGGAGAAAGCTTGGACACTGGGCAGGAGGTTGGGGATGATTGATGGAAGAAGATGGAAAGGGTTCCCAAGCCCAATTCATGCCCTAGAGGCCATGGGGAATGCTAGTTTTGAAGGAACTGAGGCATTGTCGGCAAGGCCCACTCTAGTTTTGATGTGAGGATTAATGTGGGGAGATAGAAAGGTCTGGTGGATGGGGGAGCAGGAGGAGGCTTATAATAGGGCAGTGACCATTAAGGGTCACCTGAATGTGGGACTATAGGGAAGGACAGAGGCCAGAGGTCAGGATCTAGTCTGATCAAATGTCCCAGATTCTAGTTCCCAGCTCTTGTTTTCTGTGTAAGCTTAGAATGGAAAAGAAGCATTAAAGATACCTTGAAAAAGAAGAGAGAGGGATACAGTTTGAAGAGAAACCAAGATGGCAGCATAGGTAAATACCTGAACTTGCCACCTCACACAACAACTTCAAAACTACAACTAAAAGACAAAATGGGCATCATCCAGAGCCACAGGAAGACTGGCTGAGTGGAAATTCTACAACTAGAAAGGGAGAGAAAAGCACACTGAGACTCAGAGGAGCTGTAGAAGTAAAGCTGCAGAGATATAGAGCTGTGTGCACGGATAGGGCTGGCAACTGAGTACGTGGCTGGCTTTTTTCAATCCCCAGGGAGACAAGCTCCCAACTGCTCTGACCTCCAGTTCTGGAGGCAAGAATCTAGGGACCCAGACTCATATGGGGAGAAACTGGACTGTCTGGAAGTGGGCAGAACTCGAGGGTGGCTTTCTCTCAGAGGTGCTTGCAGCGATTACTGCTGGAGACTGAGACCTGGGGATCTCATAGGGCAGGGATTACAGGAATCCATTTATATTTTCTCCGCTCTGAGACCCCACCCCAACCCAGCTGTGTGGAGAGGCTTTTGCATATGAGTAGCCTGGTCCTTTGAAATCTAAACTTACCTATCAAACTGCAGCTGAGTCAGAGAGACCCAGAACATCCAAAAGAGGGCCCAAGGCCCCACAGCAGCTTGCATTGCTTCACAGCTGGGCCTCATCTGGGCATCTCCAAAACCCAAACAAAGATAAGGAATCTGCAAATCTCTATGTAGTTCCTGCTGGGGGGGCCTTAGGCAGAAGCTAAATTAGCACCTCCTTGGAGATCCAAGAGCCAGTGAATTAAGGGGTCAGAGTAGGACCATCCAGATTACAACTTCTCAGATCCATAAGTTACACACTCAGAGAGCATACTCAGTGAGCACCAAAGCCCCACTGAAGCAAGTCTTGCCTCATAAAGATGTCTCCAGCACAGACATTCTCTCATCATAGACACAGATGATCCTCACAGCAAATTGGCCTGGAGGTCAATTCCTCCCAGTGATACCAACAACATTCAAGGCTTAACTACAACAAGACTGTGCATACAACCCACAAAGGGGTGCACCAAGAGTGTCCACCTCAGGTAACTAGGGAGGCTGAGCCACTGGGCCCTATAGGATACCTAGCACACAAAGCCACACTATCAACTCAGGGAAGCAGCCAAAATGTGGAGACAAAGAAATAGATTACAAATGAAAGAAATAGAAGAAAGCAAACTACTGGATATAGAGTTCAAAACCATGATTATAAGGTTATTCAAGAATATTCTAGAAAAGGCCAATAAATTAGTGAGACCCTTGATGATATGAAAAAGGATCAACTAGAAATTAAGCATACACTGACTGAAATTAAAAATAATATAAAGAGATCTAACAGCAGACTAGAGGATTGCAAGAATCAAATCAAAGATTTGAAATACAAAGTAGCAAAAACATCCAACCAGAAAAGAAAAAAGAAAAAAAAGAATAAAAAACTATGAAGATAGTGTAAGAAGCCTCTGGGACAACTTCAGGTTTACCAACATCAGAATTATAGGGATGCTAGAATAAGAGAGAGAGCAAGATACTTAAAACCTATTTGAAGAAATAATGACAGAAAATTTCCTCCACCTGGTGAAAGAAATAGACTTATAAATCCAGGAAGCACAAAGAACCCCAGACAAAAGGAATAAAAAATAATAATAATCCAAAGAGGACCACACCAAGACACATCATAATGAAAATGCAAGAGCAAAAGACAAAGAGAGAATATTTAAAGCAGCAAGAGAAAAACAGTTACCTACAAGGGAGCACCCATATGACTGTCAGCTGATTTCTCAACAAAAACTATGCAGGCCAGATGGGAGTGGCAAGAAATATTCTTGATGAATAGCAAGAATCTACAACCAAGATTATTCTACCCAGCAAAGCTATTATTCAGAACTGAAGGTCAGATAAAGAGCTTCACAGATAAGAAAAAGCTAAAGGAGTTCATCAACACCAAACCAGTATTATATGAAATGCTGAAAGGTGTTCTTTAAGAAGAGGAAGAAGAAGAAAAAGGTAAAGATAAAAATTATGAACAATAAATACATATCTATCAACAAGTGAATCTAAAAATCAAGTGACACAATAGAAAATGAACTTAAAGCAGTCATATTATAGTGCAAAAAAAATAAAATTTAGTAGCTATCAAGACTACATTATAAAATTTTCAAAAGCCTCCTAATATTTAAATCAAAAAGTGGGGAAAGTAGAAGAATATCATGTAAAGAAAATATCCTGTAAGTAAATTACATTTTTGAAAATTTGTACTTTAGAAAAATAATTTTAATGCTAAAAGCAAGACATCCATGAAAAACACACATGATGTCAAAACAAGCCAGAGGAAAAAACCATTTAGGCAAAAAAATGAAAAAGGATCCCAAGTCAAATTTATTGAAAATATTCCTTTATTAACTTTTGGTTGAGAATATGTTTGTATATTTTCAGAAAACAACTCTGAGACCATGTGGATTCTGGCAACAGAAAGGAATTGACAGGACTACTCCAGCCATGAAGACAGAAGAGAAGCAGTCCAGAGATGGAAGACGCTGATGACGCCTTGCCATAATAGCAGTCAGTAGCTGTGTATCACTACAGATTCCCCAGGACCAAACCAGAGAGGGTTGGACCTGCATTACCACCATTTGTCCACCATCCAAAACTGAAATATCATTGCTGACATACACACATAAGAAACTGTTTGACATTGAAATTGGGTCTCAAAAGAACTGTTGGCCCAGAAAGAAACTCACTACTGATTCATTTGCCTTTCAGCATAACCATCATTGCTTGTTTCATTTTCAATTCTTATAAGTATATTTCCAGTAGGAGATGATCTCACTCATCTACGGTAAATGGTGAACAATATAAACTGATGAATAAGAACAGACCCAAAGATAAGGAGCCATGAGTCAGACTGTTGTACCTCAAAGGGAGGGTGGGGATAAAAGGAAGAGATCAACCAAAGGACTTGTGTGCATACATATGAGCATAACCAGTGATCAAGGACAATATGGGGGTGGGGGCATGAGTGGGAAGGGGTGGAGGATTTGAATGGGGGGTTGAGGACAAATATGTGATACCTTAATCAATAAAGAAAATTTTTTTAAAAGACAAAAAAATAAAACAGATCAAAGCAAATAAAAAATAAAATCAAGTGAATAAATAACCTGATGAACAGAATAATCTGGTAAATATAATAGAATCAGGGGCATAGAAAGGGGGTAGACTGACAATCCTTGGGGTGGAGGGGGAAAGGGTGTGGGGTTTGCGGGAAGAGACTGGATAAAAATCATACACCTGTAGATGAGAACAGTGGGGGGTGAGGAAGGATATGGGGAGCCGTGAGGTGGGAACCGGGTGGAAGGCAGAAGAAAAAAAGAGAGAGAGAGAGAAGGCATTTGGGAGTCATCAGGTAGTAGCAGATTGAGAGGTAGTAGCCAGGATTAGCATGATTTCTTCCTTGAGCTGGGGATCTGCACTCAGCCCATGCAGTGTTGACTAGAGAAACACAATGGCTAGGAGGAGCAGGGTATCTGGGAAGCGGGGGGATTCTGCTTTGACTTCATTCAACAAGATCATTCAACAGACATTTGTGCTGGGCCTGCTAAGGTTGATGCACTAGTCCTTTGGGACCAGCAGACCTAGTTCAAATCCCAGGTATACCATTTACTAACTCCATGGCCTCAAGCAAGTGAGCCAGTTTCCTTAGCTGGGAAATAGAGATGGCCATCCCTCCCATGTCTAGTTGTTTTAAAGATTAGAAATAATAACATATATATAATTGTGGCACTTAACTGTAAATAGCAGTCATTATATTTGCTTAGAACTCTGCTGAGGTTTTAATGTAAAGTGGGAGTGGTCCCAAAGGAGTCCTAGGCTTCAGAAAGTTCTGTGTTTTGATGCTTCCCTCTGCTGGCCAAAATGGGAAGATTCCATTGAGAAGAAAAGCACAGCATGCTACTGGTAAGACCAGACAGAGATCCCTGTTTTCTCACTCATAAGTAGGAACCTTCCTATTCCGAGCGTCCCACATGAGAATCCCTCTAGAAGCTTCAAATAGGGTGTAGCATATAGAACCAGCCATTTACCAGCACCTCTCTGAGCCTCTATTTCCTTGGCTATAAAATGGGATGATGGTCCCTGGCATGTTTTGCAGAAGAGCTGTGAATCCCAAATGAAATCATACCTGTGGAAAACTTAGAAAACCTGAGCTATCCCACAAATGTTCATGGCCAAGCATGTTCTGATGCCCCTTCCCCACCACGCTGGGTGCTGGGAGCTCCAGGGTGACACAAGAAGCTGGCTCTGCCCTTGAGGAGCTCCATTCTTGCTGGGAGAAACAGTCATGCTTTAGGCAAATAGGGTGGGATGCGGACTGTATGTGCCTGGAGGACTCAAGGAAAGACCTGCTGTTATGTTAGGTTAGCCTATTCCAAGGACCCAGCTTTTCAGGCTTGAAAAGAAAAAGACTAAAACCAAGTCCAGAATAACCTGCAGGCTTCTAATCATCGCATCTCTTGGCATAATCCTTCTTTCTTTCTTTTTTAAAAAACTTTATTGTTTAAAGTATTACAAATAGTATTATAGTATATATGTTTCCTTTTTTCCCCCATTGACCTTTCCCCAGCCTCCCCTGCCCCCAGCCACATGCCTTCTCCTTCTCCCCCAGTGTCTTGCGACCATTGGTTATATTTATATCCATGCATACAAGTCCTTCGGTTGATCTCTTACCTCCCCTTCCCAATCCTCCCCAGCCTTCCTGCTATAGTTTGACAGTCTGATCAATGCTTCTCTGCCTCTGTGTCTATTTTTGTTCATCAATTTATAATGTTCTTTATTATCCAAAGATGAGTGAGATCATGTGTTATTTTTCTTTCACTGACTGGCTTATTTCACTTAGCATAATGCTCTCAAGTTCCATCCATGCTGTTGCAAATGGTAAGAATTGCTTCTTTTTTACAACAGCGTAGTATTCCATGTATAGATGTACCATAGTTTTCTAATCCATTCATCAGATGATGGGCAGTTAGGCTGTTTCCAATTCTTAGCAATTGTAAATTGTACTGCTATGAACATAGCAGTGCATATATCCTTTCTGATTGGTGTTTTTATTTTGGGGGGATATATTCCTAGAAGTGATATTACTGGGTCAAATGGCGGTTCCATTTTTAATTTTTTGAGGAAACGCCATACTGTTTTCCACAGTGGCTGCACCAGTCTGTATTCCCACCAGCAGTGAAGGAGGGTTCCTTTTTCTTCGAATCCTCTCCAACACTGTCATTTGTTGATGATAGCCATTCTATGGTACCTCATAGTTGTTTTGATTTGCATCTCTCAGATGATTAGTGACTTTGATCATGTTTTCATATGTCTCTTGGCTTTCTGAATGTCCTCTTTCAAAAAGTGTCTATTTAGGTCTTTTGCCCATTTTTTTAATTGGATTGTTTATCTTCCTTTTGTTAAGTTATATAAGTTCCCTGTAAATGTTGGAGATTAAACCCTAATCGGAGATAACATTGGCAAATATGTTCTCCCATGCAGTGGGCTTTCTTATTGTTTTGTTGATTATTTCTTTTGCTGAGCAAAAGCTTTTTATTTTTATGTAGTCCCATTTGTTTATTTTCTCTTTAGTTTCCATTGCCCTAGGAGCTGTATGAGTAAAGATATTGCTACAACAAATATCTGTTATTTTACTGCCAATGGCTTCTTTTAAGATTTTTATGGTTTCCCATCTTACGTTCAAGTTTTTTTATTTGTTTTGAGTTTATTTTTGTGTATGATGTAAGTTGTTGGTCTAGTTTCATTTTTTTGCAAGTGTCTGTCCAATTTCCCCAACACCATTTATTGAAGAGACTGTCTTGTCTCCATTGTATGCTCTTGCCAAATATTAATTGAGCATACTGGCTTGTGTCTATTTCTGGGTTCTCTGTTCCACTGGAACTATATGTCTGTTCTTGTGCCAGTACCAGGCAGTTTTGAGAACAGTGGCTTTGAAGTATAGCTTGATATCTGGTATTGTGATCCCTCCAACGTTGTTCTTCTTTCTCAAGATTGCTGCAGCTATCTGAGGTCTTTTTTTATTCCAGATTAATTTTTGGAGAATTTGTTCTAGGTCTTTGAAGTATACCTTTGGTATTTTAATGGGGATTGCATTGAATTCATAGATTGCTTTGGGTAGTATGGACATTTTAATGATGTTGGTTCTACCAATCCGTGGTATATTCTTCCATTTGTTCATGTCTTCCTGTATCTCTTTTTCAAGCACCCTAAAATTTTCCGAGTATGGATTTTATGTCTCCTTGGTTAAGTTTATTCCTAGGTATCTTAATTTTTTTGTTGCAATGGTACATGGGATTGCTTTTTTAATTGCTCTTTCTGTGAGAGAGAAATTATTGGTGCATAGAAAAGCCATAGACTTCTGGGGGTTTATTTTGTATCCTGCTACATTTCCATATTCATTTATTAAGTCTAGTAGTTTTTTGATGGAGTCTTTGGGATTTTCTATGTACAATATCATGTCATCTGCGAATAAGGATAGTTTTAATTCTTTTTTTTTCTTTCAATTTGGATGCCTTTTATTTCTTCTTCTTGTCCGATTGCTATGGCTAGTACTTCCAGGAGTTGTGAGAGTGGGCATCCCTGTCTTGTTCCTGTACTTAGGGGAAATGGTTTCAGTTTTTGCCAATTGAGTATGATGTGGGCTGTGGGTTTGTCATATACGGCTTTTGTTATGTTGAGGTATGATCCCTCTATTCCCACTTTGCTGAACATTTTTATCAAGGAAAACTATATAAATGAGTATTTTCCAAACTTAACTACCCAAAATACTAATTTTTTCTAAGATGTTAATAAATTTTATATGAAAAAGGATCTCCATGATCAATTAAATGTGAGAAACTCTGAGTAAAAGGAATTTTATTGCAAGATGTTTCTGAGCCTTCAATATTTAATGCCTTAGGAATTTGCAAACAGAATGTGGGTATAGTATATGCAGTACCTTTCAGGTTTCTTTGAAGGCACATTTATTAACACCTTATGGGTGGATTTCATGAAATAAAATGTTGATATCTATTGTGGTTCACCTTATGCTTTGGCTTCGAGGGAGCTCGGTGCTAGCCATAATGTTCATTTTTAATGTAGAATGTAGCTTAGATTTTTTTTTAAAAGAATTTTTGTGAGTTGATTTGAGCCAAACTGTCAACAATTGACAGGAAGCAGTACCTCAGTGGGTTGAAATAATGCTCCCAATGTAGCTTAGATTTGCGGTTTAATTATCTCCCCCAATAATATTTCAGGACTTCTGGATGAGACATACTTTTTCTATAGCAATATAAGACAGATGTTGCTATAGATGGGAAAACATTTCCTCTCACCTATGACTACCCTTAAGCTCTATACTATTTGAACTAATATGAGTCCCTGAATTTTAGGTTTGGCTACTACCAACCTGACAAAAGCTGCACAGCTTTAGGCTGAAGAGGCAACTTTAACTGGTCTTTTGTATCGTAAGGCTAGGATCTTAGGGTGGGCCCTTCAGGGTCTTCCTCCACCTCCAGGAATTCCCAGGCTGAAGGCTTACAGGGCATCTACTGTCATAGCTAGGTGGGGGAGAGTGGGCTGCTAGGGTAGATGGTGACCCAATAATCTCTGAGGAATCAGAGTTATCTGGTCACTTTGTGGTCCATAGAAAAGTCTTAGTTCATCTCTCAAATTGACTGAATAGGTAAGGTCTATCCAAAGATAGCAGCCCCTGTGTGATGGCCTTTAGCAAATTATTGATCCCTTAGCAAATTACTGCTCCCAAGCACAGCTGGAAGGGCCCCAAATGTAATATTGTCCTCATTATGGGTTTTTTTGGAGGGGAGAAGGATCACTGGGATTTTCTAAGGAAAGCTTGGTACTCAAACCTCTTCAAGGAAAGGGGGACCCCAGGAGATCTTTCTATAACTGGCCTCTCTAAACTCAATAAAAAAATATTTTAAATTATTTTTAAAGTGAAAAACATGAAATTGAGTCGATATTTTGTTCCATACACACACATACACACACACACACAATACATTTAAGGTGAACTAAGAACCAAAATGGATAACATAAAACTTTAAAGCACTTAATATAAAACATAGGTTAATACCTTTATAACTTTAACCTAGGAAATAATTTCTTGAACAATTTACCAAAAAAAGAGCTAAAAAAAATTGAATTATATTAAAATAATTGCCTCTGTTCATAGAAGACATTTTTAAAAATATAAACAATAATTTACATACTGGAGAAAAAGAAGTATAACAGATAGCTATCAAAGGATTTATACCAAGAATTTACAAGATGCCTATAATACTCAGAGAAAGAAAAGCAATTAAAAATGAACAAAAGTCATGATTAGGATTTTCACAGAAAAAGAAACTATATCTTCAGTAAACATTTTCTCAACCTCCTTAGAAATTAGGTAAATGAAAATAGAGACAACAATGATATCCCAATTACCCTTATTCATTTTACAAAGAATAAGAATTCTAACAATAGCAAATGTAAGAGAATGGGAGTCAATCTTTCTACTATACATTGTTGGTGGGAATGTAAATTGTGACAACCATTTTGAAAAACAATTTAGTATTATCTTGTAAAGTTGAATTTTCATATATTCTACAACCCAGAAATTACTCTTCAAGATATGTATATATGTGTATGTAAGTGTGAGTGTGTACAAGGAGACATGCACCAGAAGACATGTACAATACTATTTTATCAGTACTGTTCATAATAGGAAAATAATGGAAGCAACTCCAATGCCCACTGACAGGAAAATGGATAATAAATTGTGATATATTTGCACAAAAATATATTTTTATGTATAGCAGCAAAATTGAATTAGCCACAGCCCATATTACAATTTCGATGAAACATAGTAACATACTGAAAGAAAAAAAGCAAGTTTCAGAATATTGCATATAGAATGCTTTTTATAAATTAAAAACAAAATTTAAAAGCATGGCGTGTGTGTCTGTGTGTCTGTACGTGTGTGTGTGTGGGGGGGGTGCATGTGTGTGCACGCTTATGTTTCTTTAAAAACAAAAAAATAACAAATAAAAATTCAAAAATGGTGTTTACTGGGGATGGAAAATGGAAATAGACACTTAAATGTAATTTTTGTTGGTGTTCCTTCTTGGGATGAGTTGTAAGCTTATGAGAGAGAGAGGTGGGGGAGAATGAGAGAAGGAAGAAAGGGAAGAAGGGAGGGAGGGAAGTTGGTTTGTGCAAGGACAAATGATGACAGTGTCATAAGTCAAGATTATAGATAAGCCAATTTTGTGCAGCTGGTGTTAATTAAGAGGAAAAGGAAAAAGAAAAAGGAGGAGGAGGAACAGATAAGAAGTAAAAGAGGCTAGGGAAGGAGGGGGGAAGGAGAAGGAGGGGAAGAAAGAGCACTTAGGCAACCTGGGAGGAATCAGGGAAGGCTTTCCAGAACCAGGTACACCTAAGCTGAGCACTGAAGACCAATTAAAATGTATCCGGGTAAAAGAGACAAGAAAGAGCTTTTCAGAAAAAGTTAACATCAAAGACAAAAGGCCAGAACATTTGAATCTACAGGTTGCTAAGGGTATCTGCTGAGCAGAAGGCGAACTAGGCCACTATGAGAAATGAGACTAAGGAACTATACAGGTCCTGAGCCACCTCCAACAGCCTCAACAGCCTCAACCATAGAGGGAGGATGGGAACTAAGAAAGTGACTAAGTCAGGGCCCCCATTTCCTAGGTCTGAAACTGTTCTCAATCTGTTGGACCAGCAAGACTTCATCAAAGCAAATATGGCATTGGTGATCTGAACAGAGGTGGAGCCAGACATACTGTCCAAGACCATTTTTTATCAAAACCCCATGGTCTCTGATGTAGAAAAATTGCTCTAGTAGCACTGTGGGGATGGAATGGAGATTTGGGAGGGGTGAACCTGTAGTCAGGAAGTCTAGGGAGGAGGCAAGAGCAATCATGAGGCTACATCAGGGCTGATACTCTATCTGTGATTTTCCTGTCCTTGGGCTCCTGAAACCTGGAGTGTCAAAGTCTTCAGGAATTTGTCTGCAAAAAATTCCAACTGAGTCTTCCTGTCTTGGCCTGAATTATTCAAGTCTTTATCTGTGTTACTGATTTGTAGGTCCCTCACTCCACCTCTTGAAGGCACACCTGCACTCTCATCTCAGCTCTCAGGACTGGCACAGAATCAAGCCCAGCATCATTCCACACATGAGGATGCACAAGTGGAAATTTTATTAGGTGTTAAATATTGTGAATGTTCCATTGTTAAGAGTTTAAATTTTGTTTGCTCCTTTTAAAAAATATTGAAGTTTATTTTGTTTGGGCAAGCAAGTTAGTTACTTATGGATCAGTGTTGTTCTTTTTTAAAAGTTATTAAGGTACCCTTAGAGGAGCCTATATTATTATTATCCTTTTGAGGTCTCTATTGAATACCCCAGATATTAAACAACTTCTCTCCCCTCTAACCAGCTGGAGTATGAATGTCCCCCAACCAGGTCTAAACTCTGGAAATTACAGCTCTCTGGTAATTATTTGCCCATACTCAAGGTGTCTCAGCTTGTAAATGCACATCTTAGTATCTCTACAGAGACTCGCGGGAGACCCCTATAGAGGTGTCTGGAGCTCTCAGTCACTCTTTCCTCCCTGGTACTGTTCCTTGCAAATTCTAGTTTGTCCATCTTTTCAAATGTCAGTTTCTATCCTCAATCAAAAATACCCCTGTTTTCTCCATGTTCTTTGAGAAAGTGCCTTCAGGCCTAAAGTTAGAAGGATCATCGGGCTCATTTTGTTTGTCTTCCTTTTCCAGGAATCAAGTCCTATGTTAACTGTTGTCCAATGTCTGAATATTGTTTTATATAATTGCCAAGTTTTCTAGTTATTTATGCAGGAGGAAAAGTCCAGTACAATTCATTCATGTTCATCAGCTAAAATTCCTCTCCCTTGGGTCTTTACTCAAAGGTCACTTCAGAAGTCATAGTCACTCCACTACTCTGTCTCTTTTCTTGCTTTTTTTCTTACTACTCATCATCCAACACTATATATATAATTATCCATCTTATCAGTTTTTCCCTTCATTAGAATCTAAGCAGGGATTTTTCTGTATTTTGTTCCCTGTTATAGCTCTAGCACAAAAATTAGAGATTGGATTACATTAAATACCAAATAAAAATATGGATGGATGAATGGATGAAAACTTCATTTTTTTAAAATTGATTTCAGAGAGAAAGGGAGAGGGAGAAAGATAAAAACATCTATGGTGAGAGAGAATCATTAATTGGCTGCCTCCTGCATGCCCCACACTGGGGTGTTGAGCCAACAATCCAGGCATGTGCCCTTGACCATAATAGAACCTGGGATCCTTCAGTCCCCAGGCAGACGCTCTATCCACTGAGCAAAACCAGCTAGGGTAAAATTTACATTCTTTCAAAAACTTTTCCTGATGCCATCCCTACCCTTTCCCTATCTTGTATCATAATGTTGATTATATCTTTATTGTTTATATGTCTATTATTCTCTCTCTCTCTTTCTCTTAAACAGCGGGAATATAAGATTTTAATTTTGTCTATCTGTATATCCCCACTTTCCAACATAGGAGACTTATTTATGTGAATGGAAATTGTCCCCATCCAATACATGCAGTTGTCCAAAAACAACAGCAGAGGGCAGCACAAGCCCATGCATGTCTATATTGTCTCCCTCAAGCAAGTCTCAGGAAAGTAGACTCTAGTATCAGACAGAGCCTGAGCTACAGTCTTAGGCTGGTTTAGACACACAAAGCCGGTTACCTCAGAAAGAACTCAGAGGGCCCGGGTAGCCTCCTTTTTTTCCTACCCAATCCTCAGGTGGCCTTTCTGACTCAGCGTCTCCCACCAACACCAAATGTGTGTGTCCGAGTGCGTGCACACACATACACATACACACACCCCTTCTTCAGTGAGAAGAGCCTCTCCTCCACAATTCCATCAGCCTTCTCTTCCAGACTGTGCTGCTTACATTTAAATAAAATTCCCAGAGGTCCAGAGGTGCTTCCTGGTCAACCTGTTGACCCAATGCACTTAATAATTAGAGGGCTTTACCCTCTAATTCCCGCTATTTAAATGTAATCCTTACCACAGGCACCGCCAGGAAGTGAACATTTTTAGTTTTGATTTACACATGAGAAAATAGGCTCAGAGAGGAAAAGGAACTTGTCTTAAGGTCACACAGCTAGTAGGTTGAGACTCGAACCCAAATGTGCTGGTCCCAGAGCTCCTTCCATGTCCAGTTGCAGCCCTGTCTCTGGCTCAAGCCCCAGAGGAAGGTGGGCTGGAGGCCTCCTTGCAGCTTCTTTCCTCCCAGGATTATTGTTCTCATCCTAAAATAAACCCTGTCACTCCAGACTTGCTTTCTTATTTCTTCCAGTATAAACTCATCCTGTGGCATTTGCTCCCAGGAGCCATTGCCTGCTTCCTGGGAACTTTTGCAGGGCAAAGCCTGGATATTATTGGTGTGTTTCACAGCCTCACTCAGGGTAGAGACTCCCTCAAGGCAGGAGTGTTGGGTGGGTGGAAGGGTGGATGGATGGGGTCACCAAAATGAAGAACAATGCCTAGAAGCTCTTCAGGGTTTCCACTACTCTTCCTATAAGATAATTCAGCAAACAGTTCCCCAGCATAGGGCACTGTTCTGAGTGCTAAAGCACAGTGAATAGATAGGGAAGCTGAAGCTACTACACAGCTGAGGCACCAAAGCTTGCAGCAACTCGGAGGAGGCTGTGCCTGGGATAGGACAATCCCAGCGGTACAGCCCTCACCCCTGCCCACAATAATGCTGGGAACCACTTGCTACTTCCGGCTGCCTGGGACCCACTGGGAGAGGAACCATTGTTTAGCTTGGAGCTTAGCCCCTTTCCTACCACCCAATCCTTCCCCTCCCCATTGTCCTTAGTCCTCTCCTCAGGATGCAGCTGCCAGCACAACAGCAAAAGGAATGGGGAAGGGGCCTGGGGGAGCAGATGAGGCCATCCCAGAAGGAAGATTCTTCAGTTCCAGAAAAAGGCCCCAGACTGTGGGCTCCATCAGCATGGTGCAGGGCATTGAGCGCAGAACTCAGGCTTCAGAGGCAGACAGATTCCGACTCAAGCCCCAGCATCTGCCATTGATGTCCTGTGTGTCCCTGGGCAAGCCTCTTGCAATCTCTGAGCATCAATTTCCTCCTCAATTAGAGCAGGGATAAAACACTGGCCTCGCCCAAACCGGTTTGGTTCAGTGAATAGAGTGTCAGCCTGCGGACTGAAGGGTCCCAGGTTCGATTCAGGTCAAGGGCACGTACCTTGGTTATGGGCACATCCCCAGTGGGGGCTGTGCAAGAGGCAGCTGATCTGATCGATGATTCTCTCTTATCAATGTTTCTAATTCTCTATCCCTCTCTCTTCCTCTCTGTAAAAAATCAATAAAATATATTTTTTTAAAAACACTAACCTGGTGAAGATTAGCTTAGTGTAGTGAGGATTAACACCAAAATGCTTGATACCTAAGTATTTTAAAATGTTCATTCTCTTCCTTTCCCCCTCTTTAACCATAGCAAAACACCAAGAAAGATGATGACAGAGTTCTTAAAGCAAATAAAAGCAGTCTTTTCTATTAGGTAAATAAAGACATATCGTCAAAATTATATTTAATAAGTCTGTAATAAATCACATTTAGTAATTAATTGTATTAATAGGGGAGCTGACACTTATTGAGCACTAACTGTGAGTCAGGTACATTCCCTCTTCACAGCTACTCTGTGAGCTAGATATTGTCAGGGTCAGGGCCAGTGTGTGCGACCAGCACAGTTGCACAGAACCCCCCACTCAGAAGGGTGTCCCTGCATGAAGATTTAATGTTCTGTGGTTGCCATCTTGAATTTTGTAATAATTTTATTTTTGAATTTGTGTTTTGTAAATGAAGTCCATGAAACAATAGAGCATGCACTGGGGACCTGGAGTCTCAGCTCACAGGTCATTCTGTCTCTCATCACCTCCCCACCCTCCTCTCCCCAAAATGGGTTCTCACCTGCCTGTTTCCCTGTCCTTCTATCCGAGGAAGGGGCCTGGATGCAGGGAGGGGATGCACACCAAGTCAGAGGCCCCTGAGATGATCCCCATGCCCAAGGGAGCATAATATTCATTAGTGAATAATAAACAGCATGACAGGTTGAGTCAGGAATTACAAAAGAACGAGAAATATTTTTTCTGCTTTTTAACAAAGGGCCTTGCATTTTCCTTTGCGTTGGGCCCCATAAATTATGTAGCTAGTCTGGCAGAGAGGGCAGGATCTGGCGGACCAGAAGTCATTGCAGTTGGCCAATGCATCTGTGGCCTGCCTCACTCCTGTGGTTTCCTCAGCCCCTGGCTCCCTGTTGTAGTACAGTGGCCAGTAAGACAGAAGAACTCATTTAAACTTTTTTATTCAATGTCGATGAAGTTAAATGTAAATTTAATATAGTTAGTGGCAACTGTATTGTATTGCACAGCTCTAGAATCAAAAGGAGACAATAAAAGCAATAACTGCACCATGATTTGGGGCTTCAGAAGCACTTTCTCAGGCATCTTCTCATTTGTCTGTCCTGTGAAATAGATGTTATCCCTGTTTTGTGGTTTGTTTGTTTGTTTGTTTTCAGAGAAAAAACTGAAGCCCAGAAAATTTAAATGGTTTCCATGCTGACAGAGCTAATATTATAATAGGAAGCATGATTTAATTCCAGATCTCGTGATTCCAACTCCACTCATACTTCTGTACAACTCTGCTATCTTATGTAAGTATTCATCACATACTTATCAGTTCATTGTTACTAAATGCCTGCCTCTGGGCTAGACACAGAAAGATAAATAAGACACACTGGCTTTGGGTGTGTCTCCCTGAACAAACAGTACAAATGGCACAATAAGAAGGAGCAGGTAATTGCCATAAAAAAAAAAAATTACTTTAAGCCTGGCCTGCGTGGCTCAGTGGTTGAGTGTTGACCTATGAACCAGGAGGTCATGTTTTAATTCCTGGTCAGGGCACATGCTGGGGTTGTGGTCTTGATCCCCAGTGTAAGGCATGCAGGAGGCAGCCAATCAATGATTCGCTCTCATTATTGATGTTTCTATCTCTCTCTCTCTCTCTCCCTTCCACTCTGAAATCAATAAAAATATATTTTTAGCCCTAATTAGTTTGGCTCAGTGGATACAGCATCAGCCTGAGACTGAAAGGTCCCAGGTTTGATTCTGGTCAAAGGCATGTACCTTGGTTGCGGCATCTTCCCAGTAGGAGGTGTGCAGGAAGCAGCTGATCAATGTGTCTCTTCCATCAATGTTTCTAACTCTCTTTCCCTCTCTGTAAAAAATCAATAAAATATATTAAAAAAAAAAAAAAATATATATATATATATATATATATATATATATATACACATTTAAAGATTACTTTAAGTTACTTTCTTCCAATTAGTTCAAAGCACTTTGCTTTAAATACCATCTATATCTGATACTCTCAGGTTTATATTTCAGGCTCCAACCTCTGCACCAAATTCTAAATGGATATACCAAAAAAAAAAAAAGAGCCATTTGAATATTGAATTGGCCTCTCAAACTTGCCCCACACCTCCTCTTGATCATCTCAGTAAATGGCAATTCCCTTCTTCCAGTTGTTCCACACTCAAACTCTGAAGTCCTCCATTACTCCTCTTTCTTCACACCTTTCATCTAATCCATGAGTAAATATTATTAGCTCTACCTTCAAGAAGCATCCAGAATGCTCACCATCTCATTATTGGCACCCTAGTCATCATCATCTCTATCTGGACTGGTTTCCTTTGTCCCTCCCCTTCTCCCAATTCTCTTTTCCACTCAGTATGCCAGAGTGATCTTTTAAAAATCTGAACCAAAGTATGCCTCCTTTCAGCTTAAAGCACTAATGCTTTTCCAAAGTCCACACCACCATGCATAAGGCCCCTCACAATCTGGCCCCTGATCTCATTTTCCACCTCTCTCCTCTTTGCTCTTCAGGTCCAGCCACACCAGGTTTTCCAGGTCACTCCTTCCTCCCCGCCATTGCATAACTCATTCTTCCATTTCCTCCCAGTTTTAACCCAATGTCCCCTTATCACAGAGGCACTTCCCACCCTTTTATGTTTCAATTTTTTCATAACTCTTACCATCTCCCGACATTTAATATGCATGTCTGTTGTTGCTCTCCTCCCATCAGAATATTAGCTGCAGAAATAGGATTAGCAGATAAATACAGGATACCAATTAAATTTGAATTTCAGATAAAAAACTAAGTTTTCAGTTTGAAGATGTCCCAGAAACTGTATGGGACACACACTAAAAAAAACTATTCGTTTTTTTTTTTTTCAAACCTTACTGAGTGTCCTGTATGTATTTTTAGGGGGGACAGTAGTTGTTTTGCTCATCGCTGTATCTCCAGCGCCAGAATTGCTCATGACACATGGCAATATTTATGAAATGAATAACTGTGTTCAATCAGGTCACAAACAGCCCGTGAGTCAGAGGTGCGTTGCCACCAGACTAAGTTCATAAGTTCAGTTCCATAAACTTAAAAAAAAAATACATTTTTATTGATTTCAGAGAGGAAGGGAGAGAGAGATAGAAACATCAATAATGAGAGAGGATCATTGGCCTACTGCCTCCTGCACGCCCCCTACTAGGGATCGAGCCCGCAACCCGGGCATATAGCTCGAACCCGGGACCCTTCAGTTCGCAGGCCTAACCCTCTATCCACGGAACCAAACGGGCTGGAGCAGCTGAATAAACTTCCCACGCAAGTCAAGCACCAGGTGCTCCTGCAGACCCCACGCCCAGCCCTCAGGAAACAACACTCCCTCCCTTGACCAAGTGGGCTCACGCCCCTGTGGGGGCGGGGCCTCCCCATCAGGGGGCGGGGCTTCCCCACCGGGGGCGGGGCCTCCCCACCGGGGAGCGGCCCACCCCTCGCAGGTGTCCAGGGCCCTTTAACACCCCGCCTCCCATCTCTACTAGCTCCTGTGGTGTGACGTCACCAGGAAGACGGCCAATGGAAACGCGGCTTACTGGCAGGCGGCGCTGGCAGTTGCTGCCAAGAGGAAGTGAGCTGGAGCCGGAGCGATGGCCCTGGGCTGGAACCCGCGGCAGCCTCCGCCGCCACCTGTGCGTCGGGAGCAGCCGCGGCCGCAGCCGGAGCGGGGGCCGGAGTCGCGGACGGAGCGAAGGAGGCGCTTGTGAGCTGCCAAGAGTCGCCGGGGCCGGAACACCTCACACTCCGGGCGGGAGCTCTTCAGGTGGGCAGAGCCGCTGTCGCCCTTGCACCGCACCGTGCCCCCAGGCCCAGACAGCGGGCTGGGTCTCCGGGGCGCTGGGCTGGCTCCTCTCAGGCCGCGCCCTCCGAATCGGCCTCTGGGTTTTCCTCGGCCTTGGACTTCCTTGAAACTAAGGCCAGAGGCTGGAGGACAGTGAGCACCGTCGACCCGGACATTTGCTTGTCTCCCCGACTGTCCGGACTGTAGCAACTGGGAGCCCCCCCCTGCTGCCCTCTCTCCAGCTAAGGAAGGACGAGCGCGTTCCCGCTGTCTGGTTGTGCGCCTCTCCCTTCTCTCCCATTCAAGAACAAGTTTCTCTTCTCTCTTCATTGGAAATCCTGCCCGGAAGCCCAAAGCGCCCGTCTGTGTGCCCTTCCCCAGCTCTTGGAGCACCCTTAGAAGAAACATTATCTACTTGTCAGGGCTGAGTCTCGCTCGTTCTTGACTTGGTTTTTATCCTCTTGACTGACACTTCATGCCCAGGACCTTTTGGATCTCCAGCTCCCTGGCCATATCCATGTGACTTACCCCCACCCATCAGTTCCAATTTCCTCTGGGCTACAATCCCCAGCTCCCCTCCCGGCGGATCTGGTCAGTCCCACCCTTGGGTGGGAGTGACCAGGGGGCTCTGGCCCAGGATCCCCCACCCTGGAAGGCAGCTCCAAGGTACCAAGAGAGCTGGGCCTCGGGTATGAACCTGGCAGCTCAGGAGTGGGTGCTCCACTCACCCCACACAAGAAGATGAAAAAGCGCAAAGAGCTCAATGCATTGATTGGCTTGTCTGGGGATAGCCGGAGGAAGAAGCCCAAGAAAGGCTCAGGCCACCGCCTGCTTCGCACTGAACCTCCTGCTTCAGACTCCGAGTCCAGCTCCGAGGAGGAAGAGGAATTTGATGTAGATGGAAATCGCTCTTGCTTTGTCAAGTGAGTGATGCAGTGGTGAGGGGTGGGATGGCGGAAAGACCCAGGGAGCATATTGAAGAGAAGGAGAGGGGAGTTCTTGGGGGGGGGGGGGGGGGAATCAATCGGTGTAGTCCTTGCAAGGCAAAGAGGGAGAAAGTTGTTTCTTCAGGTTCTCAATGAAGGACAAGTTAGAGAGCTGTCTGTGTACAAGGAAAAGTGCTCTAAATCTAGGGTGGAAGTGTGGATGTGGGGAATATGCTAGGAGCCCAGGAACAACAAGTCAGGAGTAGCAAAGAAGCTAAGAATAGGAACATAGGAGCAGACAAGCTTTTGGAAGTAGCCTTTTTTAAAGGTCTCCAGAAATGGGCACCTTAAGACTGTAAATTAATATATATATATATATATATATATATATATATATAGTAATTTACACTCTTGATGAGTCTAAATCTTGGTGATGGAAGAATTTGTTGAGGGACATACTGTATGAGCCTTGAGAGTAATGGAACATGGAGGACAACATGAAGAAGCAGCTTTTTCCCAAACCACTTTCAAATGGTGCAGCCATTAGACCAGTGGTCAGCAAACTCATTAGTCAACAGAGCCAAATATCAACAGTACAACGATTGAAATTTCTTTTGAGAGCCCAAATTTTTTTTTTTAAAGATTTTCTGTTTCTTTTTTCTTAATATATTTTATTGATTTTACACAGAGAGGAATTGAGAGGGACAGAGTTAGAAACGTCGATGAGAGAGAAACATAGACCAGCTGCCTCTTGCACACCCCCCACTGGGGATGTGCCCGCAACCAAGGTACATGCCCTTGACCGGAATCGAACCCGGGACCTTTCAGTCCGCAGGCCGACGCTCTATCCACTGAGCCAAACCGGTCCCGGCTTGAGAGCCACATTTTTTAAACTTAAACTATGTAAGTAGGTACATTGTTATTTATTTTTTTAAAGACTTTTTTTTTAATTTTGATTTTTTATAGAAAGAAAGAGAGAGGGATAGAGAATTAGAAACATGGATGAGAGAAAAATCCATCAGCTGCCTCTTGCACACCCCCTACTGGGGATGTGCCCGCAACCAAAGTATATGCCCTTGACCAGAATCGAACCCGGGACCTTTCAGTCTGCAGGCCTACGCTCTATCCACTGAGCCAAACCGGTTTCGGCAAGGTACATTGTTATTAACTTAATTAGTGTACATGGTATTTTGTGGAAGAGCCACACTCAAGGGCCAAAGAGCCGCATGTGGCTCGCGAGCCGAGGTTTGCCGACCACTGCACTAGTCGAACCCAGTAGTGAGTACTGAGGACATTGGGAATTAGGACTCAGGGTTGGGAGAGGGCTGGAGGGAACCTAGAAGGTGCCTTGGACCCTCTCAGGGACTACATTAAAAGAAAAGATATTCTGCTGAGCATGTGGAAGCAAGGGCTAGGCAGAAGGTTGGGGTGTTAAAAGAGTCCTTTGAGTTTGTTTAGAGTTTCTTTGTCCTATTTTGTGAAAGGAAGGATTTGCCTTCTAATGAGCTTTGCCAGGTTAGGTATTTAAGGACAACCCTATGTTTGGGTTGTGAAGATCTGATGAAATGGAATAGCTCAACTGTAATAGTACCCTTTGGGTTAGTTTAGACCTAAGTGTTGGTTGAAATTTGGTGTGAAATCTACTCCTTTCTATGCTTCCTTCTAAGCCAATAGCTAGAGTGTACCAGGTGTCCACTTCACCCTACAATTCCTGTTTCTTTCATTCCATTTGCACTAAAACTTGCTCAAAAGTTTATGAAGTTTCAATAAACTAAAACAGGGTCCCCTGGAGTGAGCATGTATTATATTTGACAGAGACAGGTAGGTAAATTACAGTGCAATGATGGAATTGCAGAGAAGCCCAGGTTTAGGCACTTTCCTAACCTGAGATTGTTTCCAAAGGCTTGAATTCGTAGTGATTGCAATGAGCTGCAGCTCCCACAGGTGCTTCCTGAGGCCCCGAGGCCCCCGGGAAGTCCCTCTGTTTCATGTGAAGTTTTAAACCTTTGTACCGAATAGAAGACCTCTTCATAGGTCATATTACTTAGTTATTTTCAACTTGCTATTCAGATTTAACTATGTTACTTGGTAGTCCCTGGTAAATCAACTGCTTATTCATTTAAAAACGTACTTGCATAGCAATACAGGAATGCTATTTCTAATAAAGCTGTGCTCATAATCACCCTTGTACTCCTGGTTGAATTTGTTCTTGTGATCAGGGGAGACTATTTACGATGCTGCAAGATCTGTTATCCCCTCTGTGCTTTTGTCATCCTTGCCGCCTGTGTCGTGGCCTGCGTGGGCTTGGTGTGGATGCAAGTTGCTCTGAAGGAGGATCTGGATACCCTCAAGGAAAAATTTAGAACAAGTAAGTGGTCGCATATTTCAGAGTATAATCTTGGATTCTTTTCTGGGATCTAGGACAAAGTGGATCATGCTGAATTAAGGGTTTGCCCACTGGTAAAGCAATTATACATTATACATTTTTCCCCCAGTATTTTTCTATTCTTTCTTAGATGTCAGCTTCAATATAGTAACAGTTATTTGTCTTAAACACAAACAAAAAACAGTGCTTGTACACCATCAGCACAAATAGTATCTGAAAAATGGCATTTTAATCAACACTTAGGGCACAAAAGGGAAGCTAAGGTCCAGTAGTCTAGAAGGTTGGTTAACCTCCACCTGTTGCCACTTTATACTTTCTCAGTGCACTGGGCTATTTCCTTCTTCCTCATAAGCCCTTGAGAAAAATTTCCTCCTTAAAAATGACATAAGAACATAGGAATGGGCAATAACAACAGCCAACATTTATGAAGTGCTTACTGTGTACCAAGTCACAAATAAATATTTCTCATGAGTGGGTTTCAAAGTGTAAGAGACTTTCTTAAGTTATGGAGTTTTATATATTCTAAATTATAAAGTTGTATTTTGCATATGCAAAGTACTTTTTCTGAAAGATGGGTTTGCATGCTGGCTTCTACCAGATTTAACTTAAATATCTTCCTTTACCAACACTGAGATCTTCATTTCTCAGTTTCAAAGATTAATTTTCTAAGCTAAGGAATCAGTTCCAAGTTAATCACAAATTCACTAACCTTAGCAGCATTCGTACATCAGGACACTGACCACCAGGCTTTCCTAAGATCTTAAAGAAATCTGGCCCCAGAACTGGAATTAGAGATGCTAACTTACTTTCCATATTAAGCCTTAGGAAATCACAACATCCTAGTTTTCCTTCACTCCAACTTCTCTTGGCTGCTGCAGTTATTGAAGTTCTGAACCTGATCTAGGAACAACTAATCCTTAGTGCGTTGATGACATTCCTAGTGATGTTGCTTGAAAAAAAAAAAAAGGCTCAACTACTAACTTTGGTTTTCTTAAAAGTTTCTGATTTAAGGAATGGCCTTGGTAAGTCATTCTCTGCCAGAATCATCCTGACTTACATGTTTTATCAACTAGTGAAATCAGTATAGTGTAAAAAAGAATGAGATTTGTATTCTAGTTGTTGTTCCTCCTTAATAGTTGTCCTTAGCCGAATTGCAAGGTGTTTCTAAGGCCAGTGTTTTCTTTGTAAGGAGTAATCATTACTTGGAAATGAAGTTTTCAGAAACAGTGTTTAGCTGTAAACAGCCCATGAAGACACCTGCCTGTACCATCATCTCCTTAATTAGTTGGACTTCTTGGGTTTGTGCTACAGCTTGTTTTGATCACATGTAGCAGTTGTTTATTTATACATTTCAAAACATTGCTCAATTCTACCTCTCCAGTTCTTTCTCTGACTCCTCTGTGCCTGTGTTTAGAGAACATCCAAGTAATTTATGCCTTTGTCAGCGAATTTCTTTGTCTAGAAATACAGTTAAAGTTTATGTGTAATAGACCTGGCAATCAACAAGTCAACAAATATTTATTGAGCACTTGTTAATCCCAATTCCTGGAAATATTATATTCAGGAGAGTCCAAGAATTGTACCCTGGACTATGAGACACAATTTATATAATTGAGCAACATTCCCCTGAGACCCTGACTACATTTATCAGGCCCCTAAATAAAGCAGATTTAGAATTGTCAGTCCAACTGCATTGTTGACTTTGGTTTGCTACAATAGAAATGCCAGCACCTATAATGTCTAAAGCAGGACTTTCTGAGGGATAGGGGCTTGTCAGTCTATGGGCATGTTGTCAGTCTATGGGCTAAGCCAATGTGAACCACTTGCCCAAGAATTTTTGTTGTTATTTTGTTTTGTTTTAATCATCACCCAAGGATATTTTTTCCATTGATTTTTAGAGGAAGAGACAAAATACCGATATAAAAGAAACACATTGCCAAAACCGGTTTGGCTCAGCTGTAGAGGGTCGGTCTGTGGACTGAAGGGTCCCAGGTTCGATTTCGGTCAAGGGCATGTACATTGGTTGCGGGCACATCCCTGGTAATGGGGTGTGCAAGAGGCAGCTTGTCCATGTTTCTCTCTCATTGACGTTTCTAGCTCTCTATCTCTCTCCCTTCTTCTCTGTAAGAAAAATCAATAAAATATACTTAAAAGAAAGAAACATTGATTGATTGCCTCCTGCACACACCCGGAGTAGGGCCCGGGCCCAGCCCCTGGGCCCTGGGCTGGGAAGGAGCCTGCAACTGAGGTATGTGCCCTTGACCAGAATCGAACCTGGGACCCTTTGGTCCTCAGGCCGATGCTCTATCCACTGAGCCAAACTGGCTAGGGTCTGAGAGTTTTTTTGTGAAAACATACCTTGAGGTCAATGAGGTCAATCTTGTAAAGCTTAAATAATCTTTCCTGAATTCTGCTTTAAATATATTTCAACAAGTTAATTTATACCTCTTGTGTTTCAGGAAAACAGTGAAGTCATTGACTTAAATAAGATCATCTGCTTTAATACTTTTCTGAAAAATTCAGAGCCCATTGTTCTTTATTTCAATAAATTTTCCAAGATGCTTGTGAGGAAAGGAGGTAAGGTTGCTGAAATAGAAAGCAAAGCAGAGAGGCTTCGTTGTTTTTTATCTTGTATTCAAGGAGTAACTTGATCCTTAAGCTGAAAGTACTGGCTGTCCTTAACTCTTAGCTCAGTATTCCAGGTACTCCAGAAGACCTCCACAGTTATTCTAAGGAACATCTATTCCTAACCATCCCTCTTTGTCACTCAACTATGGAACACTAGAATAATAGAAAAAAGAATTAGGAAAAGAAGGAAAGTATTAATGAATTAAGCATCTCCTCTTTCAGGCAGAATAGCAGTGTGGTCATTTAATACAGAACCTAAAAAAATGATCTTGTGATGAGGGTATTAAGATGTACATATTTATGGTAGCTGGAGTATACTAGAAAGAGTGCTGGTACTAGGAGTAAAAGGTTTGACTGTTGAATCCTGGCTTGCTCATTACTAATTGTTAAAAACTTGGACAAGTCACTTATTCTTTCTGAGCCTTCACTTTCCATCCATAAAACATTTTTTTTTAAATATATTTTATTGATTTTCTTACAGAGAGGAAGGGAGAGAGATAGAGAGCTAGAAACATCGATGAGAGAGAAACATCGACCAGCTGCCTCTTGCACACCCCCAATTGGGGATGTGCCCGCAACCAATGTACATGCCTCTGGCTGGAATCGAACCTGGGACCTTTCAGTCCACAGACCGACGCTCTATTGCTGAGCCAAACCGGTTTCGGCCCATAAAACATTTTTAAAGTATATGTGTAATAGACCTGGCAGTCAAGTCAACAAACAAGATGTATTTGTGCTATCAAAGCACTTTGAGCATTCCTCTGTCATAGCGTATGTAACACCATATAGTAACTGTGACAGTGCCTCATGCCTCACTTCCTGCTGAACTGAGAACTTCATGGTCTTTTTATGCACTAGCACTGAGTGCAAGGCTGGGCACATGGTAGGCACTCAATAGCAAGTTTAATAGTTACATAAAAGTTTATTGCAAACTATAAAGATATAAAAAATTGCTATCAGCTTTATATGTTCTGTCTGAAGGGTGTTTGCAGAAATCTCCATTTTTTTATCTTGAAGATCTCAGGAAGAGAGCTAAGTAAGTTTGAGTCTTAATATACTAAATTTTAAATGAGTGTTTTCCATGTTGAAAGTACATGAATAAGTAATCATTAGTTGTTTGCTACTCTTCCTCCTATTTGTGGAGTTAGAGTGCCTTGACTTTACTTGTTTCTCCTACAGGGCCCCAAATCAGATAGTGTATATGATCCCTTCTCGGCTCATACAGTCCTCAGCATCCAGAGTGTGTTCAGGGCTTATCAGTTTTATATGTTTATTAGTTAATAATTGTAACCCGATTTATTTATGTGTTTATCTTCCACTTCTGCCTTCTACTTAATTTGTATAGACTGCAGGAAAGAGAGACTCCCCCTCTCCCTTCTTCACACACACACTCTTGGGATGTTGGACCACTTGAGAATGGCAGAAAGTAACTCAGGATGAGTTACCTCACTGAAAATGTAAACTAAATTTACTGAAATGCTAAGTGTTGCATAATTTAGACTGGTAAAATGTCTTTATTGTATGAGATGGATGTGTAGTCCTACAAACCATGTGTAAACCAAATGTTACATTAAAAGATTTTAGAGAAATATACACACACACACACACACACACACACACACACATATATATATATAAATTCTTCGGTGTATATTTTGAAAGATGAATAAAATACTGATTTCTTTTAATAATTCTGAATTTTCATATAGTAGGGACACCACTAGCCAGTTTTTCTCTTCTTATTTGTGTTCTTTATGATTTTTAGTTGTTGTGTTTGTTTGTTGAGTTTTCTTTGTTTGACTTAATAGGCTAGCATTATCTCCATTTCATACCCTACAATTATTTTACTGGAAAAGTATCTAAGTTCTGTGTACTTGGCACTGCTGGGCCCTGGGAATATATGACTAATATAATTTGGTCCCTGTCCTCTTCCAGCTCTCTCAGTCTGTATACTTGTATAGCTATATACTTGTCTGTCTCAGTCAGGAGACAGACAAGTATATAGCTACAGCACAGTGTATATTAAATGCTAGGAATGATAAAAGGTGGCTGTAGTCCAAGGTGGGGAGTGCAGCTATTTGTGCTGAATCTTGAAAGTAATTAACTAGGCTAGGGTGGCAGAAATGAAAAAGGGGCAAGCTAAAGGCATCTAGGCAGAAAGAATAGAGTGTGCAGGGTCATTGAGACTTAAAGAGGTTGATATATCAGGAAAATCTGCGAGGCTAAGAAGTAGATTAAAGAGATAGGTAAAGTAGTGAGAAGTGTGGTTGGGGAGGTAAGCAAAGGCCAGATTTATTCAGTAATACTGAGTGCCTGGTATATTCTAAGTGCTAACCATGCAGAATGTCTTAGTACTTACATTTTATTAAATTGTCTTATATCTTTCCTGCGTGCCAGTTTTTTGTTTCAAAGAAAGTATATACCCTGTTTCCCCGAAAATAAGACAGTGTCTTATATTAATTTTTTCTCCCAAAGTTGCGCTAGGTCTTATTTTCAGGGGTGTCTTATCTTTTCATGCGCTGTGTCTTATTTTCGGGGAAACACGGTAATAACTAATTTGGCACTGTGTGCTTTAAAAAAAAAAAAAAAGTAGGTTTTATTCTGGAGAACCAGTCATTATCAATATTTTCCATGTAAAGGAAAAGTACTCTTCAAAATAACAAGAGAAAGCACTCTTGCAAGCCTCTGCCTTCAAGCTGATAAATCTCTAAACCATTCAGGAGATATTATTTCCCAAAGGAAAGGCCAAATATCAGCTATACTTAGCTAACATGTTCCTTTATCTTCCTTTACTTTTACTTTGAGTTTTTGGGTGGATTTAAGAAAACACCTTGCTGTTTATGAAAAAGATGTAAAAATCTTAGTCCTTGTAACAGTACTTTAAAGGGGGTAAGAACCTACCTTGCATTTGACCAATATGAAATAGAGAAAAGTAGACTTAAGCACTTAGAGTTATAACTTATGATGTCACCTGAAGCATGAATGGAGTAAAGGTGGTCAGTATTTAACATTTATCACTTACTGTATGCCTGGCCAGCTGTGTTTAGTACTTTACAGCCATTCTTTCAATTGATTGTAAAAATCCTGTAAAGTATATTTTACAGATGAGGAAACGGAGCTCAAAAAAGTTGAGTAATTTTCTCTAGATCACAGTAAGTTACAGAGCTGTGATTCAAATCTAACTCTTACTGCTGATAGTCATTACTATCATTTTTAGCCATCTGACTTTTAAAAGTTGTATTTCCAGTCGTGAATAGCCCCAGTTAAAAGCTTTAGTATTAAAAATGTACATTTAAATAAATAAAAGGATATAAATTTAGTTATTATCCTCCTAGGGTTAACGTGTTGATTTATCTTCTTTCCTACCATATATGATTTTTTTTTTCTTGGAGCCATGAGGGAACTTTATGGCTATTTATGATTATTCTTATTTTTGCTTTTAGTGGAATCTAATCAGAAAAGTTCATTCCAAGAAATTCCCAAACTTAATGAAGAACTACTCAGCAAACAAAGAGAACTTGAGAAGATTGAATCTGGAGAGCTGGGCTTGAGCAAGGTCTGGATAAACATCACCGAAATGAATAAGCAGGTAGCAAAAGTGTGATTTTATTTCTTTGTAAGCTCTGAATATTTAGTCCTATTGGGTCTGAATCTGTAGGTATAAGTAACTCCAAATTGTTTTACTTTTTGTTATGGTTTTTGCAAACTATGATTCCAACACATTAAATTCAGGTAAAACAAGTAATAGTATGCATTTACCAAATAATTAAACTTTTCTTCAAAGGATAATTTTACAAAGTAGAGTATAATTTAGAGCGAATTGGAAATACTTGAGTCAGTTCTCATAAAGAGCAGTTGTTTTTGGAAAGAGTGCCATCTAACCCCCAAGAAAAAGGATAGCATATTTTTATTAGATAATAAGAGCTTATTTTGTTTAAGAGTATACAAACTCACAGACACAATCTTGAGGTATATACTATATACTATACCAAAATCAATCTGGAAACCATTCACAGCTAATGATAGTTATTCTAGCATAGCATAGGAGGAAGTGGCAGAGTTGGTTAAATACCTTGGCCAGGCAAGCATGCCTAGAGGAAAAACTTTCCAATCCCTAAAAGGTTTTTGATCAAGGATCTTGTATTTATATAGTTGCTGCTAGGTAACTGTAGCCCTTGTCCTCAGTTTTTGCAGTTTAATTAGGAAAAATGTGCATTAAAAAAAAAACCTCAAGTAGCAAATGAATGGTACACCTGCAAAGTGCTTAAAAATAGATGTGCCATTCTTGTTAGCATTAATAGGATATTCTCTTCTTCAGAATGGAGTCACAAAGTTCAGAATAAGCCAGTGGCAAGGAGCAGCACTGTGCTAGGATAAAGGGCTTACACATAGGCTGAGTGGCCAGATTATTATGACCTCTGAACACATAATAATCTGGGCCCTCAGTGTGTGTGTGTTATTTATTTATTTATTTATTTATTTATTTATTTATGGCCCGGGGCATGGATGGGGTCCGGCCAGCCTGGCCAAGGGGAGGGGACATGGGCAGTTGGCCGGCCTGCCTACTGGTCGAACTCTTGGTTAAGTGGACAGTTTGCATATTAGCCTTTTATTATATAAAATGTACACTGAGTGGCCAGATTATTATGCATTCAGAGATCATAATAATCTGGCCACTCAGTGTATTTCTGAAGTTCCCCCACAACCTTTCAGCAGTAGTGCAGAAGCTGGGCAATTCATCAGTTAAGACCAGAGATCAATGGCCTGGTGCTGCAGCTTTAAAACGTTTGCCTACAGTAAGAAATATTTTACATCATCCTATGTAATAAAGAATGAATATGCTAACTGACCCTCATGCTGTTGCAAAGATGGTGGCGCCCATAGCCAATAAGGAGAGAATATGCTAATTGCTGCCCTGCCCTCAAAGATGGTGGCACCCACAGCCAACAAGGAGGAAATATGCTAATTGACTGTCACACCCTCAAAGGTGGCAGTGTCCACAGACACAAGATGGCAGTGCCCAGTCCCCACAGCCCTGTCAGGGTGGCAGACACACAGCAAGGCCACTCCACGCACCTGCCTCCAGAGTTCCCCAGTCCTCTCAGCCCCTGGCCACCCAGAGCTGGCCCGAGGTACAGGCAAGCCTCAGATGGCAGCTACCCAGCCTCCCAGGGGTGCCCGAGACTTAGATAATCAGGGCTGGTTGAGGCTTGCACTGCCAGCAGTGGCAGTAGCAGAGGTGTGATGGGGTGTCGCCTTCCCCTGATCACTGGTTCAACTTCTGCCCCTGAGGGCTCCCAGACTGTGAGAGGGGGCAGGCCAGGCTGAGGCCCCCCGCTTCCAGTGCATAAATTTTCATGCACCAGACCTCTAGTTATCTAATAAACATATACATATATGTAGCAAATAAAAGTTTCTGAAAATATTAGCTTACCCTTATGATGCCTTATGATATTTTATTTTCTATTCTGTTCTATTTCATTTTTTTTAGTCATTTGTGAAATAATTGATCAGTTGTAGTATTTACTCATTATGTATTATCCTTGGACTCTTAGTATTTAGGAAAAAACAAGTATTCACTCCTTTTTCTGTAAAAAGAACAGGATAAGACTGGCCTTGTATTCACAGAGCAAATGAGCAGTTTGACCAGAGATTACATCAAGTGAAAATCAACCACAGTGAAGCACTGAGAGATAATTAACATCTCTCACTAGGGCAAACCAGAGATTCCATTTAGATAGTCATGGAGCTTACAGTTCTGGGCCAAGGTGAAATCTTTCAGGATGAAGAGCCAGCAATATCAGCTACATTCCTATCTCCTTGTCAAGCAGCACAGGATAAGAGTCAAAGGGGAAGTGTGTACTTGGTGTGAGGGCACAGTTTTCAACCCTTTCCTATATGTTTTGGTTTCACAGTTCTCTTGGAATCTAGAAACAAAGTAATCATTTTATTCTTCTCCTGGCTGTTATTTTTAGTAACAAAAAGCACCTGGGAAAGAAGATAAATGGGAAAGTTTACTTCAGTCCTAGAGCTTCATATATAAAAGTAGGAGAGATTGAACTTAAACCCTTTCCATTTTACCTTCAGTAGATCTTCAAAGTTGATGGGACTGACTGATGAAACTAACCTGAGGTAGAGAAATTCTCAGCTGGCATGGGTACAGAAGGACGGGTGGTGGTAACCTAGAGCTTTAGGCTGGTCCAGAGCAAGCATGTCAAAATCACGGCCCGCAGGCTGCATGCGGCCCACAATGAATATTTTTGTGGCCCAGCCAATATAATAGTATGTAAAAAACGTTTTAATAAAAATTTCATAACTTAATTTTACAATATCCTGTTATACATAATTGTTAATAACGAACTACAACATTCCATAATGACTGATTACTATAATCATGTTGCATTCGCTTCCCTTACACACCTTATGTGCAGGCGCACCATTTCTCCACTAATACTAGCAGTGAATATTTTAGCAGCCAGTTGCCATGTCATCAGTCTTGGACTGACTTGTTTGGTGTGCACAACAGGTTTATTTGCATTATGCTTATTAATTTGTGTAGTTGTTCAGTGTCTGGTAAGTTAGTATTTAAGACAAATATTAATTTTTATTAAAATGTTCTATTATTTTATGTTAACGATTACTCATTTATTTCAACCTTTTGTATTCAGCATGTCTCTATCGAAATAAATCTACATTTCTATGAAAATTGAAGCTCTTGTTTTTTTGCGGCCTACATAAACTTAAACCTTGTTTATTTGGCCTGTGTTAGCCTTTGAGTTTGAAATACTTGGTCCAGAGGGAGTTCATCATTCTCTGAATGATTTTCTAAAACTGCTATACATTTCTTATAGAAAGACATTTGTCCAAAACCAAAATAGTTACAAAAATAAAATTAATATTTAACCATGTTTCTATATCTCAGGGTAACCCTGTCAATTAGATTCTTTTAGTGACAAAATTTTTTTTAAAGAAATCTAAAGTGGCTTAAACAATAAAAAATGTATATCAGTTAACAAGGACTGTCCTAATCACAATATGAATTGAAGTTAATGTAGCCTGAAAAAAAAAGTTTGAAATAAGTTAAAATCAAATTTTGTATTGAAAAGTCTTTTAAAAAGTATTAAAATCAATTTATTTTTCTGTGTTATTTATGAAACTTCTAATTTCATACCCATGTCCATTCTCAACATTATAGGGAGTCTACTCCCATTCTTTGAAGACTATTAATTCAACAAATGTTTAATGAGCTGCTTTTATGGAGTTAGGCCTTGGATTCCCACCCTCAAGGCTCTTACCATCAAATGGAGGAAAAATAGAAAAGTAAATAGTTATAAAACAGCCTAATAAGCAATATGAAGCTGGTCTATATGAGCACTGTGGGGGCATTTTTTAGGTATGTTTCTAACCCAGACTGGCTGGATTCAAGCCAAGCTTCTCATATATCTTGAGCTGAGTCTTGAAGGGCTAATAGGAGTTGGCTAAATAAATCCTCTAGGGTATCCTCATTAATACACTTGATCTTCATCATTTGCAGATTTCCATATTTGAAAATTCACCTACTAGCTAAAATTTGTAACCTAAAAATCTGTACGTGTGGTGCTTTTGCAGTCAGTCACTGGCAAGCATACAGTGGTGAAAAATTAGTCACCCAATAGGAACGTTTCCAGTTGAAGTCAAACAAGGCCACACATTGCCTTGTTTCAGCTCATAGTGTAAACAAGTTTTCTTTTCATTGTATTGTATTGTATTGTAATATATTTAGTGCCATGGTTTGTGTGTGTGTGATTCTGCTTCTTAAAATGTACAACTATCATGTGCTTAAGTCTTATCTAATATTGCAAAGTTCAAGAATGCTGTGTTATGACTTACAGTGAAATACATGTGTTGGATAAGCTGCATTCAGGCACGAGTTAACAATATACATTAAATAAGATGTCTGTAAAAGAAATACACATAAAACAAATATGTATTTGTATCGTATGTATTGTATCGATCAGTTGACAAAAATGTTGTGACCAGGGGACTCTTGAAACCTAACTCTCTACTTCCCTTAGGGGCAATCATTCATTCAGTGTTTGCTCTGAATTTCCAGAAAAGTGATTTTCAACCCTTTTCATCATGGCACACATAAACTAATTAGTAAAATTCTGCAGCACACCAAAAAATACATTTTTTTTTGCCAATTTGACCAAAAATATAGGTATAATTTTGATTCATTTATACCAGATAGCCATTTTGTGTTAGCTGTTGTCATTTTTTTATTTTGTCAGTGCCCTCAACTAAATAGTCAGGTATTGCATATTTTAAAAATTCTTGCAGCATACTGATTGAAAATCTATTCTAGAACACAAATATGGTGAATTGTGAGAATTGAGTATATGTGCAAAAGCACAGACAAATGAAAAACAGTGTGTTCAGGGGATTTTTGTATTGTATTATAGCATAGTTTGGTGGAAAGAGGCCAGAAGTAAGGAAGGATATGTCAGCAAGAGTCATCAAGGACCTTGAGGGCATCATTTTCTATAGTATGTTCTATGTATATTTTTTGGCACTTGGTCCAGATATCTTATGATGTGACTAGAGGCCTGGTACACGAATTTGTGCACATTGAAAGGAAATTAATTAGAAGGTGGCCAGCAGGGCAGGACTGGGCCAGACATGCCCTGGAGCCAACCTCCCGCTATCTCTCCTGGCCAGCTGCACCTGCGGTGGCACCAGGGCTCAAAGAACGTCTGCAGAATGGGTGGGGTCCCTTGGCCTGGCCTGCAGGGAACCGAAAGTCCAACATCTCCCCCCCCCCCCCCCCCCCCCCCCCCCGCCAGGGGTCCTGGAGTGTGAGAGGGAACTCTGCAAAGTTGCTGTTGCTCCGCAGCTTCTGCAATGAGCGTCTGCCCCCTGGTGGTCAGTGAGTGTCACACCTATCAGTTGTTCAGTAGGCCACTTAGCCTTTTATATATATATATAGAAGATAGTCACAGTAGTCCCTTCTTATCCAAGACCTCCAGTGAAACCGCCAATAGTGCCAAACCTTCTATATACTATGTCTTTTCTATGCATACACGCCTGTGATCAAGTTTCATTTATAAACTAGGCACAGTAAGAGATTAACAGTAACAATGAAATAGAACAACTAAATGTACTGTAATAAAAGTTATGTAACCCCAGTAATTTTTACATTTTTTAATTCAGATCTACTCCTGAATCTGTCTAACCATCTCTTTCTTTCAAGAAATGGCTGGGTGTTACTCGTTTCAGGGAACACCTTGCTAAAGTTTTCGTGGAGGCTCAGTGCTTTCTGGCATACCATGTTACCATCAATCAGAGCACACTTTGTGTTCTTGTCTCCCATCCACAAATTTAATGCCATTTCCATCTTAACTAAGCATTTAACACACACTGTGGCCATAACTATTGCAGTTTGAGGTACAACAGCAAAACTAGCACAAATTTCTTTTCCTTCACAATTTCACAAATAGATTTGTTCTTACCATAGATCTTAACAACCTCAGCATTTGATTTTTTTTCTTTCCTTATTAAGTGGAGAACTTTCACTTTTTCACCTAAAGGAAGTACTTATAGCTTCTCTGGCATATCCCAATTGCCAGCATCAGTATTTTTGAGCTTTGGGGCCATTATTAAATAAATTAAGGATTACTTGAACACAAGCACTGCATGACAATCATCTGATACCAAGACAGCTACTTAGTGACTAATGGGCGGGTGGAGTATACATCCTGGATATATTAGGCAAAAGGATGAATCATGTTGTGGTGGGATGGGTCAGGATAACAGATTTCATTACACTACACAGAAGGGCATACAATTTAAAACTTATGAATTAGTTTATTTCTTAAATTTCCCCTTTAATATTTTTGGACCACAATTGACCACAGTAACAAACCACAGAAAGCAAAACTCAGTATAATGGGGGACTACTGTATTTGTGTGTGCATCTAATTACACTAGAAGGTTGTACATGGAACTCTGTGCTTTAGGGTGATAACTGCCGTTCATTAAATGCTTTCTTTATGCAACAAAGAAAGGCCTCTATTAGAAGTACTACATATGAAATCTTTTTTTCTCCTGTAGACCTATGAAGTAGGAGTGGTATCTCCATTTTACCAACAAGAAAACAGATTCCGAGGAGTAGTTGGCCCAAGGTCGCACAGCTGTGTAGCAGTGCTAACGTTAAAATATTCAGGTGCTAGGAGCCTGTCTTTCCCAGTTTTCCTTTCTGCCTTTCATCTTTATATCCACTATAAAATGCAGTAGGTGCTCAGTAGATGAAGTTGAAAGGGTGTGATGTCAGGTTCCTACTAGAGTTCATATTCATCATTGATGGTTGCCTGTTTTAGTAACTTTTTTGCTTACTATGTAAAGAACACTTCCCCAGCCGGTGTAGCTCAGTAGTTGAGCATTGACCTATGAACCAGGAGGTCACACTTTGATTTCCTATAGGGGCACATGCCCCAGTTGCAGTTGCAGGCTCAATCTCCAGTAAAGGGGGTGCGGGGTGCAGGAGAGCCAATCATTAATTCTTATCATTGATGTTTCTATCTCTCCCTCCCTTCCTCTCTGAAATCAATAAAAATATTTTTAAAAAGAAAGAACACACTTAATTTTAACCCCAAAGCAAAAAAAAATAAAAATGAAAAACAAACAAAAAAACACACCAGCATTTCAGATATCATAGTATAAAATTGTCTACAGTAGCTATTTTTAATTTTGCTAATGAAAAGTGTAATATGCATAAATGTCATCACTCATTTTTTGGCTGAAATTTTGGGTTTTTATCTTAATGGTTTCTACTTAATGCAACTTTTTTTAGACTCTTTGAGTCAGAGATAAGTTCTGTAATGCTTGAATCCAATCTGACATCCTAGAGCAGTCCCAGTGATAATGGAGGGAGACCCTTGTCTCTCCATTCTAGTTACCCATGTAGCTTTGCTGCAGTTTTCCATAGATTTTGGCATTATTCCACTCAAAAGAAAGAAATGTTGAGAGATGAAATCCAGCTTTGCAGTTTATGGGAATATAGCTGAATGCAAGAAAGTGTGATCCAGGTCTTATAAGTGAGTAAGAAGTCCTAGGTGATGTTTGGTAATTAGAGCATTAATGGTCAGCTCTCCAGAGTAAACTCTTTGAGTGAGGCAGCTGATACCCAACCAAGCCTAGAGAGTTTGGGGCATGGGGAGAAGTGAAACAGTACCTCACCTTATCCTGCTAGCATCAGCTTTCAGCTGCTCCTCTGGTTTGGGGAGAAATAGTAACTGCCAGCCAGCCACACTGGCCATTTGTAAGGCCATTACTATTCCTGAGAAACTTAACAAATAATTACACAAGTAAATAAATCATCATCACTTTGAGAATTGCCATGCAGAAAAAGTTTTCCTGGGCCTATTAATGTTGTTGCTCCCTACCTATTACCCAATTCCACACTCACCCTTCTAACCTAAAAAGAATACCTGTTTTATTTTTATATATAAAATCTTTACATCAGACTCTAATTGGAGTCCTACTTCCATGAATTCTGTCCAGTTCAGCACGCACTGATGTTCTTTTCTTAGAACTTTATTATCACATTTAGTACTTAATTTATTTAATGTTAGTTCCCTTCCATAGAGGGATAGATCCTCTACCTCCCTGCCTCCACCTCTTCCTTCCCTCCCCCTTTCTCACTCATATTTTGTGCCTCTGCCGCCAGCCTTTTTTCTGTTCTTCAAGATATGCCAAGCTCTTTCCTGCACTGGGGCCTTTACCCCAGCAGTTCCCTCTATCCTCAAATGCACTTCATTCAATTTATGCCTGATTAATTTCTTATTATTTAGATCTGTTTAAATGCCATCTCTTTATAGAGGCTTTTTCTAATCATCCAATATAAAGTCGCTACCCAGTCACTCATCAAGTTGCCTTATTTTCATTTTTTCCTAACACATACCACTATCTCATATAACATTGTCTGTGTCCTTGCACTAAAATGTAAATTCCAAAAGATCACTGATATCTGGTATAAAATAGGGCTCAATAAATATTTATTGCAGTAATGAATGAGTAAAAGTAGCTTGGTATCCCTGAACATTTTCCTTCCAAAGGGAAAGAAGAAAAAGAGAATCTAAGTTCCCAGGTTCCTCACTGGACTCCTTGTTCAGAGTACACTGCTGCTCACCCCGGAGTTCTGCTTAATTTCTTTACATAGACCTTATTATCTGATACTTTCCTTCTTTGTTTTCTCTCACCTACTATGATGGGTGCTCCATGAAAGCAAAACTTCATGGTCTTGTTTGCCACTATCTCTACAGTGCCTGCAGCAGAACCTGACACGGAGATGCCAAACGTTTGTTGAAGTAAAGAGTAGGGGTTCAGGTTTACTTTGTTTTTATGGAATAAATGCCCAGAAACTTTAGTGGCTATTCTGTGACCCTCTGAATATAATTGCTGTTGGTATATTTGTGTCCTCATTCTCGCTTTTGGGATAGGAAAGCAGTATGGAACCAGGAGTCTTCCAAGAATGTTTGAGCCACACTGCAAGGTTGTTAGAATATGATCTATGCAGCCTGAAATTGAGTATTATACAGGCTCCCCCAGCCCCCATATAAGAGAGAAGTCCAGCTGTGTAGAATTCTACCCCTAATAGTAAAAGGGAAGACATTTTATTTTGATTCAATTCCTATTTTAATACATTCAGTACATCAGTCCACAAGTCACTGGGTATTTATTGAGAACCTTCAGGGTACAAAGTAGTGCTTTGGTTGAGCTATTGAGTTTGAAATATTAATCACATTGTTAAACCAAAACTAAATTCCCAAGTAGTTGAAAGTGCTGTTCAAGTTGGCAGGGTACAGTTTCTATAGACTGTATTTTGTGATGATGGGCTTTTACTTTATATGTTCCCACTTGGGCAGGAACAAAAGTTCAGTAAATAACTAAGGTTTTATTTTTTTACTGAAATGAAATCCTTCAGGGATCTTTGATCATTAGCTTTCTTTCTGTCCTTTTGTTGAAGGATTGTGTTGTAATCACTATTACAATCATCTTTTGGGTACTTTAAGATTTTTACATTTTGTAGCTGCCAGGAGTTAGAGTAAAGAATAATTGCCTTTCTCTCTTTGGCACTAGTGTTTAAATTGGGCAGGGAAAGAAGGGGTATTATCGCTGCCTCCCCAGTCTCCAATCTGTTCAAGAATGAGCTGAATAAGGTGAAATGTCTGGATTACAGAAGTGCATAAAATCGAAGGGTGCCTTGACATCAGCATCAAATGTAGAGACTGTGAAGGAAGAATCCACTGTGCAAATTCTGTTTTCATTGTTTGTTCCTCTTCCTTTCAGATTTCTCTGTTGAATTCTGCGGTAAACCACCTCAAAGCCAACATTAAATCAGCAGCAGATTTAATTAGTCTGCCTGCTACTGTAGAGGGACTTCAGAAGGTAAGTACTATGTATAGACACTGAGATTACCCAACTGCTGTAATTCTAGCTTCTTAGATGTTTTCTTTGAAAACCCAACATTTGAAATCATCTGCTTCAGGAGGGCAGTAATAGAGCATATCACTGTGCCCTAAAGATTTTAAAGTATCTTTTTTGGTCTGATTAGTTGGGCATTTAATTTGCAACAGGTGACTTTAGGTCTGGTTTATGTGACTTTGCACCTTTTTATTTGGTTCTCCAAGTCCCAGGATTGCTATGCTGGGACTCCTATGTTAACATATGTGGGTTCTTTTTTCATCATTTGCCTTTTCGATTCATCATCCACTTTGTCTTCATGAAAGCAGACCAGTTGTATATAAGAGTTGCTCTAAATTGTTAACTTTCATATTACCATTTTTTAGAAAGATAATTTGAAGAACTGCAAACATTTAAAATTCAGGATTTGATAAGTGTTAGCAAAGAAAACTGCTGGGAATAAAAATGGTAAAAATCATTTTGGTAAACAATGTATGTTGTTTTATAAAAGTAAAGGTGCACATCCTCTAAGCCAGGGTAGGGTACCTTTTTTCTGCCAAGGGCTATTTGGATATTTATAACATCATTTGAGGGCCATACAAAATTATCAACTTAAAAATTAGCCTACTATATTTGGGCAGACACCTAATTAACTCACCCCTAATGCCTTGGCAAGGCCAGACCAAATGATTTCTTGGGGCTTATATGGTCCGAGGGCAGGATGTTTCCCGCCCCTGCTCTAGGCAGTTTATTCAATATATGCCTTAGGCAAACAATAATTTGGAATGTCTGGGTTTTTTTGATCCCTAAGATTCAGGCCTAGAGCAGAAGGCAGTGACCAAGCAGATGGGTAATACATAGGGATCTTTAGAGCTGGGTGGGGAGAGTGGATAGGAAGAAGAATGGGCCTACTTGGAACACAAGCAACATCAGCCCCTCCAGCAGGAAATATAAGAATGGATTCTGGAGCAAGGGAGTCAAATCTAGTCTATAACTTTTCAAATTTAGTATGTGATAACTTTGATTACATGCCAGGCTCTATAAATATATAAATTTTCTCCACAAAGGAGAACTTCCTAAGCCAAAAACAGAAACAAAACTTGCCATTTTATAGTCACTCCACTTGTGAGCTCGGTCTCCATAGTTTGCTATTTGTCCAATAATGTCATCTGTTTATAACTTTAAATACAAAAGTAGGGACAACTTTGATGAGGCCAAATACTTCTTGCCATTGTTTCCAGGTGCCAAGTGGGAAAAAGATAGGCCTCTGTAGCCTTTAGCACAAAAGCGACTCTGGGAGTCTAGCATTAGTGAAGGAAACTGGTTTATTCTTGCATTCATCAATTCAGTAAACGTTTGTGGAGCTTCTTCCAGAGCCAGGCACTTTGCAGTTATCGAGAATACCAAACAAGAACTTAATATCTTCTTGCACCCTGATGGGATCATACATACAGCCAGTTAGGAGTCTGTAATAACAGAGCTTGCATAGATAACATTCCAGCTCAGAGACTTCTACCCAATGTGTTGGTGTCTCTTTGCAAATTTGTGCGTTAATAATGTCAGACACTACTTCTGTTACAAGTGGCTCTGTTTTGAAGTGGTAGTTCATCTCAAATATCTAACCTCAGTATACTCAGGCACATAAGGGAAGGCACACAGGGGAAGTGTTCCCAGGAGAAGCACCCTGCTGCAGCTGTGCTCACTGGCATGAGCCCAGTGTCTGGCAACCATCTTATCAGCTGAGCTGAGCTGCACTGCTGCTGTGGGAGCGCCCTGACCACCAGGGGGCGGCTCCTGCATTGAGTGTCTGCTCCCTGGTAGTCAGTGTGCATCATAGCAACCAGTCAGTTGTCTGGTCATGAGATAGCTTTGACTTTTATATATAGAGATTTCCCCTTAGGCAATATATGCCTTAGGCAAACAATAATTTGGAATGTCTGGGTTTTTTTGAAATTCATAGTTTGAAAATATTTGAAATAATTAAAAACACTGACCTTCATTTATTGGTGTTTAATGTAAAATGAAATCAATGATATATACACTCCCATTAGAATGGCTAAAATTGCAGATACCAGTGTTGAGGGTATGAAGTAATTAGAATTTTCATACACTGCTACTGGGAATACAAAATGGTATAACATTTTAGAACACAGTTTGGCAGTTTTTTAAAAGTTAAGTATACATCTACCATGTGATCTGCCATTTACCTTCTAGGTATTGTGATTATAAGCATACTAGAAGCCCGGTGCATGAATTTGTGCACTGCTGGAGTCCCTCAGCTTGGCCAGCGATTGGGGCCAATAGGGACCAGCTGGAAGGAGGGACCTCGGGATGTTGACCAACTGCAGGAGGTTGGCTGTGGGAGTACACTGACCACCAAGGTGCACTCCTGCATTGAGCGTCTTCCCCCTGGTGGTCAGTGTACATCATAGCTACCAACTAGTCATAACAGTCACTTAGGCTTTTATATATAGATATAGATATAGATATAGATATAGATATAGATATAGATATATAGATACCCACATAAAGACATGGACACAAATGTTTATTCGAGCTTTATGTGTAATAACCAAACACTGAAAACAAACTAAATGCCCATCAACAGGGAAATGAACTACAATATATCCATACAACAGAATGCCACCCAGCTATATGCTGAGTAGCTACAGCATAGGTAAGTTTTAAAATAATTGTACTAAGTGAAAGAAGTTATCGTTTTTAAAAAGTGCATACTGCTTCTCTCTATGAAATTTATTTTCTTATTTTTTTTCTAAATATATTTTTATTGATTTTTTTACAGAGAGGAAGGGAGAAGGATAGAAAGTTAGAAACATCAATGAGGGAAAGAAACATCAACCAGCTGCCTCTTGCACACCCCCTATTGGCGATGTGCCCACAACCAAGATACATGCCCTTGATCGGAATCAAACCTGGGACCCTTCAGTCTGAGGCTGATGCTCTATCCACTGAGCCAAACCAGTTAGGGCTCTATGAAATTTAGAAAATGCAAATTGATATGTAGTGATAGAAAGTAGATCAGTGGTTGACTAGGGACAGGGATAACTTGGGGGTGATGGATGTGTATTATCTTGATTGTGTTAATACTTTCACAGGTATATGTATGTCAAAAGTTACATTTTGAACATGTGCAGTTATTGTATATCAGGTACCTCTTAATAAAACTAATACAAATTTTTAAAAAGGAAAAAACACTAACCTTACTACATGTTTATGTTCAGAGCGTGGCTTCCATTGGCAATACTTTAAACAGTGTCCATCTCGCTGTGGAGGCAATACAGAAAACTGTGGATGAACACAAGAAAGCCATGGAGTTACTACAGAGGGACCTGGTAAGGAAATCTACGAGCACTATGGAAAGTCAGCACTCTCCTGCCTCCTCTTTTCTGAGCAGTAATAGTAGAGATACCCACTTTCCATTTGTCTAAACAGACCCTACTATGCACCTTTAAAAAAAATACAGTAAGCAGTGTTTATTGTTATTTTTACAATCTGTAAAATAAGCAGTTAAGGTGGATAGAATTAAGAGCCTCAGTCTTTTGCAAATGTGCTGCAGGAGACACTGAAATAAGATACCTGAGGATGGAATGGGAAGAAGGAAAATGGAAAAGAATGAAAGGAAAGTGGGGAGGTGTCTCCATTGTTTATTGCTACATAACTAATCACACCACAACTTAGGGCTTAAATCAGCACTTTATTATTTCTCACTTTTCTGTGGGCCCAGAATTTGTCAGGGCTCTTAGACTAGGGAATGGTAAGAGGCCATGTGAAGGGGGCTCCAGAGGATGAAAGGCCATCTTGGATGTTCATGCTCCCAATAGAATGCAGCCATTTGTGTGACCTCAGCCTACAACATGTGAAACAGAATATCCCCACCCTGCTGAGCCTACACAACCCACAGAATACTGAGAAAGAATAAATTACAGTTCTTTTAAGCCACAAAATTTTGGGATGATTTGTTACACAACACAGATAAGTGAAACAAACAACCCCTGCAGTGCTCAGGGGTTGATTTCAAATGTCTCTCCACACTGTGCAGATGTAAGCTGTCTGCAGTTATTTGGAGGCCTGAGTTCATCTCCTAATGGGTATTCGGCTCCATTCAGGATTTATGAAGGCTGAAAAGGATAGCACAATCTCTGCTGTCATGCTGTGGAGATGAGTTATATGTACTTGAAATTGGGACTATTCAAGGTGTACAAAAGCTCCCTAGCTTCTCCACTCATTCCTAGATCTGTCCCCCATGTTGATGAATCTGTGGAAGCCCCAGTGAGAAGCTAGAATGTTCTGAGATCATGGCAGATGGCTAAGTAGGCTTAGTAATTACTTATTGCCTATACTAATCTCCATTCCTGTTAACAGAGTCAGTACTCTATGAAGGAGACCAGTAGAAGCGGCCAGATTATTCCATCACCTTCAGCTCCATCAGAACTTGACAATAAATCCCACAGCAAGAATATGAAACAGGTACTTTTTGTATCTGGCTTACCTTCCTGTGACCACAGTAGATTCTGGAGCAATCAGAGTAGTTTGTGCTTCGTGTTGTGGTTCCTCAGCTGACATCTCATGCATATTTGTGCCTGTGTGAGAGCTGACCAGAGAGGGGTTGGATAGGGATCCAAGATGCTGTCCTATCTCTTGTTTAGTAATCTGTGTTTTTTCCCCCTGCATGTCAATCAGTGGAGTAAGTTTATTTTCACATCTTGAAAGATTGAAAGACATAGAATGACCAGAATATCCTGAAACTCTTTATGAAAAACAGCAATCTGAGCAAGTTAAAGATGGATGGATAGCAGATTAACTCAGAGTGATGGCTGTTTTGAGTCACAGTAAATTCTAATAATGTTAAAAAGCATATCCTTACAAAGTTAAGATTCTCAAAAGACTAAAACAAAGAAGAAAAGGGATATTGAGTTCAGAATCATATTGAAGAAAATAAAGGAAATCTTCACTAAGAATAATTCCTGTCCTGAGTCTAATGCCCTTTAAAACCTATAGTCATCATTTCTATTTAAGTAGTAATCAGTAACTAAAGGATGTCAATAAAAATAATTGAGTCTTGTACTAAATAATGCACTACTTGTTATAGTTTTGCTACATGAGCCAATTCAGTAATTGGTATTGTTCCTAAGGTAGTTTTTTTCTGACAAATCAGGCAAATAGATGTTTCAGTTAATAACCCAGCAAGCTTTCCTGCCAGCAGGTGAGGTAAACATTGGGAAATCAATTCCCAACCTCTCAGCTTCCTGGGACCAGAGAGTGAATCATGTAGGTAGTCCTCTTCTCTTTCCCCCTCCTGTCTAGCTGAGGCCGAACAATTCCAGAGGGAGTAAACTGAGAGCAATTTAGAGTAGAGGGACAAAGCAGAGACAGACAATCAATGGTCTAAACCAGGAAAAGGAGTTTACTTCCGTAACTTGACATAATAATGGTTGTTCAGTGCTGCTGGCCTGCTTGTCTAGCATACATCTTTAGCTGGATTCCACAACTTAATTTATTTCCACTCCAGAATATCCTGTACCTCCACAACTCTTTAGAGGAGATAAACAGTGCCCTCGTGGGGTACCAGAGGCAGAATGACCTTAAATTTGAGGGGATGAATGAGACTGTCAGTAATCTTACCCAGAGAGTCAACTTGGTAGAAAGAGATTTGGTTGCTATGAGCAAGCGAACCTGTCCGTCAGCATCATAAATCTTTTCAGATCTTTTGTGACGTGTCTGTGTCGCAATGTCTTTTGTCTGTACGTGGCTGACATTACACCACCTTTTGGCATATTTGAGAGGCTACACATTTGTATTATATTTAATCCTCTAATCCTACACTAGCTCTGTGATGTGCGTGGCACAGTCGGTGTTGGTCCTGATTAGGAACGGAAATGTAGAGAGGTTTAGTTGCTTGCCCAAGGCTCACCACAAGTTGTTGGCAGAGATAACAAGCCTCCTATTATGTTACACGTGACCCATCTGGTAGGGAAGCTCTGGCACATGTTTCTAAGTGAGGTCTTCTTGATATTTTTTAAGTTGTTAAAGGGTAGGAGCAAAGTCAGTGGCAATAACTGAAGAATTTTTTGTCATTTCACTAAGCCAGAACTTGGCTTTCAGATTTACCCTGCTCCATCTGCACTTATACTTTTGCATATAAGATCAGGAAAGCCATTTAAAACAGATCAGAACTGGCCAGCTCCTCAATTTAAGAGATCATTGAATCCAGCTTCTCATTTTACATGTGAGGAAACTGGATGACCTACTAAGTCACCAATGCTAGCTGTCCACGTGGTTTACTAGTTTTCACATTATTCTGTGTTTCTTTAATCAACTTTCCTTTTGCTGGGATCCATGTGGATTTTTTTTAATAGTTGCAAGCCTCACCTTTAAAGATTTCATACAGCAAAGATATAGGCATATATAAAGAAATGGAAACCAAGTATAGGAAATTATACTGTGAATTTAAATAACCACCAAAGCTAGAAAAAACCCACAAATATAGTCAAATTCTGGCACATGGAAAGCAGTGTTTGAACTGGCTCTGTCATACTGGATCGTTGGCAGGTTGCCTGGAGGCTTGGAGGGTGGAGTAAGACTGTCCCTCTTCTGTTTTACAGGGATATGTAATTGACTACAAATCTGCAAAGATTAATTACTGCAAAAGGGAGTCTTGCTTTGAACTCTGCTTAACTAAACAGGGGCTAGGAATTTTGGATGATTTGTTGAGTAAAAGGCCTCTAAGGTTTTCGAGGCTTTTGTGAAAATTTACTATCCCAAACTTCCCCTATTCTTCCTCTCCTCCCCACTTTATTTTTCTCCAGAACAGAAAATTGTTAATAGTAAGGTCTGTCTTACTGCTTCTTCTACTAGTATCTCAACATGCTTCTAGATTAAAATTCTCTCGCTTTTTATACTTCAAAGTTTTAAAGTTTGAATGAATCAACTAGACTAAGCACCATTTTCAGCTTTGTATCTTGGTGGCCTTTCTCCCCCTCTTCTCTCATTCTTCTTCTGGTATTTCCACTGAAAGTGTTGTGAGATTTTTAAAATAAGTTTGACCAAATTGCTTAAAAAGTGCTAGATATTGTGTAAGTTTTAATGTTTGCCTTTAATCTTCTCTTGTTCTTTTTACCCTTTAAGATAGGTGATAGAGCTGCCACTTTGAAAAGAGAGTCTTTGCATCAGGTGACCAGCAGAATAGATACATTAAAAACCCAAAGCATAAAGGTAAATAACAGGAAGCTTGCTCTGACATAAAGATAAACGCATCTGCATCTTTGTGCTTTTGAACTGCTGCTGCTTTCTCAAAGGAAGCACTTTAGTCTAATTTGCTAAAACTTCAAGACAATTAGTATATTGAATAAGTGAAGAGTTTATCAGGCACCTGCCTTGTGCCAAGCACTCTGCCAGGAGCTGGGGTGACCATTCTGAGTAGGCTAGACACATGAACCCTCTTCTGGTGGAGCTCAAAGTCCATTAGTCAGAAAATCATTAACATGTAATTGAACAGATAATTAATCATGAGTGTGATAAATGCTAGACAGGAAAAGTATAAGATATGATGAGGGCATTAGCAGAGATGAGAAAGGCTTTTCTAAGGAAATTACTTTTAAGCTAAGACAGGAAGTTAAATGTACTAATGATGGGGAACAGTGGCTTAGATAACTTAAAAACATTGTCTAACCTAAAAATTATTTTTTATTTTTAAACTAGAGGACTGGTGCACAAAATTTATGCACTGGTGGGTCCCGAGGCCTGGCCAGCAATCTGGGCCAATCAGCTTTCCCACCTCCCTGCCTCCATGCCTCCTCCTTCCTTCTCTCTCTCAGCACCCCACTGCCATTGCCGCTGATGACCCGCTATGTTCCGTGCCACCCCCTGGTGGTCAGTGCACATCATAGCGAGCAATTGAACTCCTGGTCCCCCAGTCGAACTCCCAAGGGGACCCTTTGAATGTTAGCCTTTTATATATATATATATATATATATAGATTGCAGTCTCAGAACATGTATAATCCATTTAAGCCTCAGCCAGTTCCCTTCTCCTTGTACCTTTCTGTTTTATTGTTCATCCCAGACATATTTACAAGATAAGCAATTTGTGATATACTCTGATATCCCAGAAAAGAAAGTCTTAGGGTATCAGAATAAAATACAGCTAGTACACATTTTTACCTAAATTTATTAGCTTTACTTTTAGATCCTTTGTTTTTTTTAATTATCTCAATATGAATCCCTTTCTGCCGCCTCATCTAAGCATCCTAACCACATACCATTTCTCTTAGCATAAATTCTTCAAGCAGTTAGGACCTAGTTTTAGGTATATATGCCCATATATTAGCTTCCTAAATAAACCAAGAGTGATCTATATACTAACAGTATAGAAATAAAGGCAACAGAGAAATAATTAAATATATATTGAACAAAACAAACATGTAATGAGTTGATATTCTAATTAAGCACAGGATCAGGACCTTTCACCCTAGTTAGAAACAGGCCTCATAGAAACCAGACTTCTCTCTTTTTATAATTAAATTTATTTTTATATGCCACTCTAGATCATCCTGGAGATGAGGCAGGGTATAAGGTAAAAATTTTTTTAAAAAGATAATAAATAAGACTTTGAATTAGAAGTATTAGAGCTTCTTCTTCGTGTTCATACAGTTCCTGCCACTAGTTGAATGATCACCATGAGTGGAGAGAAGGAAGATCAGGGGAATATTTGTGGTTTGGTTGCTTTTTTTTTTTATGTGATAAGAGCATAAAACTCTACCTAAAGTGGTCTAGTCAAAAGGTGAAGTAATATATTCAGGAAAATTATTTAGTTAGTGTGAAATCATTCCTAGAAACCAATATGCTACTCATTTAGGAAATAGGTGTCGTAGAGGCACCTGAGCAAGGGGGCATTTCCTTTACTGCTGACACAGGCATGCCTTCCCCCATCAGCCAAATGTTCATAGTGAATCAGATCATCTCTAGCATAATGTTCCCTTAATGGTCTAGGCTCAAATCCAGCTAGGCCCTCATCAACACTGAGTACCGAAGATATCTCTAGTATTTGTTGATTCATTCCTTCATTGCCTGTACTGATAGGGAACCTCCTGGGGGTCAAACACTACATGCTAAATAGGCGTTGGGAATATAATAAAGAATCAAATGAAGTCTTGCTTCCGCGTTAAACCTCTGTGATCTTTATTTTGGACAGAAAGAAGATAGTTCAGATTCTCAGGTATCCAAGGTAAGGGAGAAACTACAGCTGATCAGTGCTCTCTCCAACAAGCCTGAGAGCAACAGGCCTCCAGAGACCACCCATGAAGGTGAGATATTCAGGGCTGGCTTCTGAATATTTCACGCAGGCTTGAGCAGCTTGCCTCCCACATGGAGTGGAAAGGTGTTTCGGCAGGACTGATCGAACCCAGTGAATGATGCCTGAGCGCACCGAGATGAAGCTGATACACTTTGCTTTCATTTAGCAAAAGCCCATTTGGTACATGATTTGTACTCCAGTCTATTAAGGGAAGAGGGTAATGTTTAGCTGGAAATAGACTTCTCCATGCTGTCTGCATCCAATTATAGGCAAAAAAACAACAAAAACATTACTGTCATAGCATGTATTAAAGCAGCTAAATGTTTATGGAAGTCTTTTCAATTTTTAAGTGCATAAAATTTACTTTAAAATAATTATTAGTCCTTCTGAAATACCATTAACAAATGATGATGGGATCATTGAATTGGAAAGGCCCTTGGCTTTAGGTAGGGACATACCTACTCAATATTGGCAAATATATCAACCTCCACTGGTTTAAGCTCTAGGAGGACATAATCCTAAGGCAATCTTAAGGTAGGTGGCTTTGACACCTACCTTCCACAAGTATTTTTTATTTTTGAGAAAGCAATACAACCTCTCTGTTCTCTTTAGGGTGGGATACAGACTACAGGAGGCCTTGTCCTAGCAGTCTGCTACACAACTGTATCGTAGCAATCTTTTAGCACCAGCTCATCTGGTGGCATATACCCCTGATCTGCTCATAGCACAGCTCTCAGGATATCAAATATCCAATGCTGTTTTCACTTGCAGCTTAAACTCTTAACATCTTAAACATGTGCTGGTGCTATAAGACCACAGGTCCTACTGAGCCATGCCAGAGACCACAGTTTTAAACCTTAATGTATAATATTGATTGATGTTCACTTAGCCCTAAACATGTTGAGTTTATGCCTTTAACTCATTCAGTCACTGTGCTACTTAATTCTCTGTTTTTATTTTATTTTTATTTATTTATTTATTTATTTAATATATTTTATTGATTTTATACAGAGAGAAAGGGAGAGAGATAGAGAGTTAGAAACATCGATGAGAGTCATCAATCAGCTGCCTCTTGCACACCCCCTACTGGGGATATGCCCGCAACCAAGGTACATGCCCTTGACCGGAATCGAACCCGGGACCCTTCAGTCCCCAAGCCGACGCTCTATCCATTGAGCTAAACCAGTCCCGACTTATTTTATTTTTTAATTACAGTTGGCATTCAATGCTACATTAATTTCAGATGTACAATATAGTGGTTAGACAACCATGTAATTTACATATATTTCAAGTACCCACCTGGCACTATACATAGTTATTACAATATTATTCACTGTGTTCTCTATGCTGAACTTATATTCCCATGACTGTTTTTGTAATTACCAATTTGTACTTCTTAATCCCTTCACCTTTTTCAGCCACCTCTCCAACCCCCCTCTCTTCTGGCAATCTTTTTTGTTTTCTCTATGAGTCTGTTTCTGCTTTGTTTGTTCATTTACTTTGTTCTTTAGATTTCGCATATAAGTGAAATCATATATTTCTCTTCCTATGCCTGACTTATTTCACAGCATAATACCCTCTATGTCAGTGATTTTTCAACCATTTTCATTTCATAGCACACTTAAACTAATTACACTAATTTTAGTAATCTTAATTACTAAAATTCTGCAACACAACAAAAAATATTTTTTGCCAATCTGACCAAAAAATAGATATAATTTTGATTTATTTACATAATCCTCTAATAAAAGAGAAACATGCAAATTGACCACTAGCCAATCAGGGTGAGTATGCAAATTAACCCAACCAAGAAGGCAGTTAATTTGCATATCCAGGCCAGAGCAGAGACAAAAGTGAAAGAAGTCAAGTGTTGCAAAAGGGAGTGAAGCTGCAGAGAAGCAAGCAAGTGGGGCAGTGGAGAAGGAAGGGAAGCAGGTGGAGTGAAGAGAAGGGAGAGAAGCCTGCAGGGCTGCAGAGACCGCAGCAGGAAACCCTATTGCAGGAATCTTCCTGCAAGGGGCCTCTAGTAATAATAATAATAATAATAGTTGCCTATTCTTTTTACTCCAAAGTGATTTTTAAAAAAACTAGGTGCCTATACTTGTATATAAAGATTTCTGGTATCACTAATTAACTAATCAACCTTATTATGTGATGTGACCAGTAAGGTGCAACTCTACTAGTACATGACCTACATATTCATGGTTCAAGCAGGGCATCCACACCAGACAGCTATTATTGTGTTGGCTGTTTTCATTTTGTTTTTAATTTTATAATTTAAGGGAGAAGAGATCGGTGCCCCTCACTAAATGGTCAGGTATTTCATGTTTTAAAATTTTTTTGCAGCACACCAGTTGAAAATCACTGCTCTAGGTCCAACTGCGACATTACTAGATTTCATTATTTTTATGGCCTAGTAGTATTTCATTGTATATATGTACCACAACTTTTTTATCCAGTCTTGTATTGATGGGCACTTGGGTTGCTTCCATATCTTGGCTATTAAAAATAACACTGTAATGAACATGGGGGTGCATATATCTTCTCAAATCAGTGTTTTGGGTTTTTTTTTTTGTTTTGTTTTTTGGATATATACCCAGAAGTGGAATTGCTGGGCCCATTTTTAATTTCTTGAGGAATCTCCATACTGTTTTCCATAATGGCTACAGCAATCTGCAATTCCACCAACAATGCAAAAGTTTTCCTTTTCCCCACATCCTTACCAACACTTGTTTTTTGTTGATTTATTCATGATAGCCATTCTGACAGGTGTGAGGTGATATCTCATTGTGATTTTAATTTGCATTTCTCTGATGATTAGTGATATTGAGCATCTTTTCATATGTCTATTGGCCATCTATATGTCCTCTTTGGAAAAGTGTCTATTAAGGCCCTCTACCCATTTTTTAAATTAGATTGTTAGGTTTTTTTGGTGTTAAGTTGTATAACCTCTTTGCAAATTTTGGATGTTAACCTCTTACCAGATGTATCTTCTTTCATTCAGTAGGTATTTTTGGCACAATTTTTCTTAAATTAAGTATATATGCATTTATCCTAAGAGATAAACTTCAATGCTGGTTTAACTTGGTGTCAGACTTGCTAATAACTAAAACCATGTGTATTTGTTACAGAACAGGTACAGAGTTTCACATCAAAGCCATCAGCACTTCCAGAATTTCCACAATCTCCTGGAGATGACATTGAGAAAACAACCCAGCTAAGATCTGTCTCCATACCAGGAATTGCTAGCATCAAAGGTAAATTTGTATACCATGGAGTAATAAGGGAAATGTTTAAAGTTATAAATTCCTAATTTTTTTAACTTGCAATAAAAAGAAATATATATAAATCTGGGCCAATATTTGATATACATTTGTATTATATAATTCTGAATAACAATCCAGGGAACATAAATATTCATGTATGATATTCATTTTACTAATAGGGAAACTGCCTAAGTCCACACAGCAAATAATTAATTGAGGCAAAATTCATACCAAGGCAGTCTGACACCAAAGTTTATACTCTTAACCAATGCACTATATTATCTCTCTGGTAATGTTTTTAGAGTTTTCATTCATTCATTGAATACCTAATTATACCCAGTGCTAAGCAATAACAATACAGTATAAGGAAGAGTCTCACATTCCTCACAGATATAAAAGTCTAGTGGAGAAGGCAAACAAGAAAACATAATAAATACTGTAAGATTAGGAAAAAAAGTAAAAGTTGACCCTATTTGTCAGGGCCCTCCAAAAATGAGGAGTCCTTTAGCTGAAAAGCAGTAAGATAAACATTAGTAAAAAGAATATGATTCTTAGAAAAGTATTACCTTACTCCCAACAGTGAATATTCTGTCCCTCACTGTGATATTTGGGTCTCCTGATTTTGCATTTGCTAACAGCCTGGAAAAATCACCCCATTCCTGTTCATTGCCTTTGCCTAGCTCCTCACCTCAGCTTAGATACCATTCCTCCAGGGAACATTTCCTTACCTCGCAGGACCAGATAAGGTTCCTTCTGTATATGACCTCTTCTGTTTAATACCTATCACTCTGTTGTAATTTCCTCGGGAGACATAAAATTTAACTTCACTCCTAGCCCTTAGCATAGTGGCTGGTACACATGAATATTTGTTAAGTGAATGAGTTCTCTACAGGCTACAGTTGAAGCATAGAAGACCTAAATTTATTTTGCCATTTAAATGCAATTATTTTTTTCCCATTGCAATTTTTTTCTTTCTGTTTTCTGGGGAGATGGGAGAATGTTAAGTTGTGTTTATTGTCAATACAAGTTGCCTTCTACTCTCCATTATTACTTCAAGAATTGATGAAAACGAATGGAGTTGAAAATCTGTTAAGAGCAGATTAAAAACAAGCCATCTTAACATTTGTACCTAACATAGATTTTACATGCTTTTGAATGGCTACACTTTTGAAATGATCTGGAACAGCAATTAGATTTTTATTGAAGTACTTCTACCAAGTACATAGCACATTTTATTAACTTATGCTTCATATACTAGTACACACACAATAAAAGGTTTTTCAGCTAGCCACTTGGTGGCAGGCATTGAGGACAAGCATCACACCTGCTTTTCTAGTTTTCAAGACTTTTATTTAGCTGCTTTGCTAAGACTATCTTAAGAGTGAAACTAGGCCCTTATTCAGAAGCTTGTCTACAACTCCTTGAAGGACTAGACCTGCACTGCAACTGTTTCTCCCCTTCAAATTATTACTATTCTTCTTAAGTACCAAACAGCCAGAGGCCTATTGAATCTAAGTGTGAAGTTGCATAAATGAAGAAAGGAAAGGAATTTAGGAAGATTTTTTATAGAAACATAAGCCTCATTGACTATCTTCTGATAGTAGAGACTAAATCTACTAAGTCATTCAATAGGGACATAATCAAGACCAAGTCTTTTTTATTTCATTTTTTGGTTAATCCTTACCCAAGGATGTTTTTCCCATTGCTTTTCAGAGAGAGTGGAAGGGAAGGGGGAATGGGGACAAAAAAAGAGAAACATCGATGTGAGAGAGTACATCGATTGATTGTCTCCTGCCTCAGTCCTGGCCAGGAGCTGGGGTTCAAACCTACAATCCAGGCACATTCCCTTGACAAGGAACTCAAGACCTTTTGGTGTACAGGCCAATGCTCTCATCATTGAGCCACACCAGTCAGGGGTCAGGTCCTTTTTAATGTTATGTAAATAATTGGCCCTCCTATTTGGAAACAGCTTAAGTGCCCATCAACAGATGAGTGGATTAGAAAACTGTGGTACATTTACACAATGAAATACTACACTGCTGTAAAACAGAAAGAACTCTTATATTTATAAATAGCATAGAAGGACATGGGGAGCATTATGCTAAGTTAAATAAGCCAGTTGAAAAAGATAAATATCACATGACCTCACTCATTTGTGGAATATAATGAACATAAACTGATGAACAGAAATAGATCCAGAGACATAGAAGCATTGAATAGACGGTCAAGCCTCAGGGAAGGCAGGGAAGGGGGTGTGAGTAAGAGATCAAGCAAAGGATTTGTATGCATGCATATAAGCATAACCAATGGACACAGACAGTAGTGGCGGGTGGTGAGAGCATGTTCTGGGGGGTGGGAGCATCCAGGGAGAGATCAGTGGGGGAAAAAGGAAACATATGTAATACTTTGGACATAGCTGAGGAAAGAATCAATGAGCATGAAGATATGTCATTAGTAATTTCCAAAATAAAATGCAAAAAATTAAATTAAAAAAAATAATAATTTTTAAATTATTAATTAAATGAGTGTTTTTTATGGGGTCCTTGAGAAAATACGAGAAGAAACTGTTGATAGACATTCTCCCACCTTATTGGCCCAAATGCTATCTTAGAAATAAAAAAGTAGATATAGCCCTGGCCAGTGTAGTTCAGTGGTTAGAGTATCAGCTTGTGCACCAGAGGGTCAGGGGTTTGATTCCTGGTCAAGAGTATGTACCTGCGTTGCAGGTTCAATCCCCTATCTGGGGTCAGGGTGCATGCAGAAGGCAACCAATCGATGCATCTATCTCAGATCAATGTTTTTCTTTCTTCTCCCATACCTCCTCCCTTCCATTCTTTCTAAAAATCAATGAAAAAAATATCCTCACTCAGGTATTATTGCTCTCTCTCTCTTAGCTGGAATAGATGTAGCTTTGAAGAGATATACAGAGAGGGTAAAAACATATTTGTGAGTACATGACACAGTTTATTACTGTATTAATTCTTTATTATTTTACTAGAGGCCCAATGCATGAAATTTGTACAATAGTAGGCCTTCCTTCAAGCAGGCACCTGGAACCCAGGCTTCCCTTGCAGCACCAACTTCCTCCAGAAGGTCTTCCAGAAGGACTTTCAGTCTAATTAGCATATTACGCTTTTATTATTATAGATTTGCCATACAAACAACTGTAAACCTACTTTTGCCCCTGGTTGTTTTTAGTTGAGAAATAATTCACATACCATATTATTCATTCTTTTAAAATGTATAATTCAATGTGCTTTTTTTTAGTATATTCACAAATTTGTGTAGCCATCACACTAATTCTAGAACATTTTTATCATCCCCAAAAGGACTCTGTACCCATTGAACAGTCATTCCCTTTTTTCTCTTCCCCCAGCCCTGACAACTAATCTCTCAACCACTGTCTCTTTGGATTTGCCTGTTTTGTATATTTCACATATAAATGGAATCATACAATATATGACCTTATATATACTTTTTTCTTGCATTATATTCCTTTCATTTAGCATAATGTTATCAATGTTCATCCATGGTTCATCCATGTTTTAGCATGTAATATATTTCATTCCTTTTCATCACTGAATAATATTCCATTGTATGAATACACTTAGTATTCCCATTCATCAATTGATTGCCATTTGGGTTGTTTCTACTTTTAGGCTCTTAGGAATAATGTAGCTATGAACATTTGTATACAAGTTTTTGTGTAGACATATGTTTTCATTTCTCTTGAATATATACCTAGTAATGTAATTGCTGGGTCACATGATAACTCTGTTTAACTGACAAAATGCCAGAGTCTATTTTACAAACAAAGCTTCTGACAATTATCTCTTTAAGCCTGTATAGTCCTTTTCACCCCTTCAACAGAAGAATAAAATCTGAAAATTCCTAAAGGAAGGCCCTGGACAGAGAAAAGGCCTGTCTATTTTATTCTCCTGCGATTATCTATCACTTCTTCTATTTTAGGAGGATAGTGCCATACAGTATTTCTCTCAAGGATCAAGAAAGAATTAGTCTTTCTGATTTAGTGATACTCTAATCTTTACCTTTTGGAATCAGAGTCTGCAAAATGGCTTTCTTTTAATGCTTTACATTCAGTTGAGGCTATTTTTTAAACTGTTAACTAAATTTAGCTATATTTATAGACATATACACTTTTTGCAATTTTTTAACAGATCTTCAGGATTTATTCCACAAGACTGGCCAGAACATGGATGGGGAGCTAACCTACCAGGAAATTTGGAACTTGTTAGGCTCTACTATGCCAGCACCAGAGAGTTTGAGAGAATTTGATGCTGATGGAGATGGAAGATACTCATTCCTGGAGCTAAGAGCAGCTGTAGGTGTCTAGTCTCATTGGACATATTTAGAAATGGATATATACCCTGGGCTACCTAATTACTACTCGCATAACAGAAACACCCCTTCTATTTATCTATCAGTCCTCCAATCCTCCAAACTATTGTAGCAGACACATTGCAATCTTTTAACTTGTTTGAAAAAGCTATATAAAAGTTATTTTTTTTAAGAAAGATCATTTTACTTATGATACTCAGAAATCTATGATTTCCTGAAACCAGTAAGATCTTAATTCTAAAATTGCTAGAATAAAAGTCAATCCCTTTTTTCTTTCTCTTTCCTTTTTTGAGGGAAGGAAACTATCTTTTAGAACTAGAAAATGTATATATAGTGAGAATAAGCCACCTTTTATATGTCACATAAATTTGCCTTAAATTAGCTGCACTTTATTCAGACTCAGAAAAATGTCTCTCCTTTAAAAGATAGGCTTTTTCTGTTTATAAATATTTAAAATGAAAGAAGAGTTCTGCATATTTTGTGGGAAGTTAGGAGGAATGGTTCGAAACAGGACATGAGCAAATGGCTTGTCAAAAATCGCTAATTTGATCTGGTAGCGACTAAAACTAGGCCCATGTCTCCTTCAGGCATCTCCTTTAGGTGCTACCGTGGGGTTTTGCCTGGTGGCCAGAGGAATATATTTAGGGAGTAGATATTGAGAACAGCATAGCCTCCAGGTGCAGGATAGTAAGATCTATCTCTTTGTTTCTGTCCTCTTAGCTAATTTCAACCAGTGACCAGAGAAGTATTCTTGGCATTTTTATTATTTTTTTATCCTATTTCAGGGTTTATGGACATAAAAAGTTATCCAGTGGGGAGCTATATTTCCCTCCCTGAGTGAGCAGGATTATCACACACACACTCTAGTCTCTCTTTAAGCTGTGGCTGACTTCCACCTCTGGATGGCAGGGCTGAAGTCCCTGGCCACTGGCTCAGTCTGGCTTCCCAGGAGCTTTAGAAGAGAGCTGTGCCTCTAACTCTGACCCAGGAAACTCTGAGATTTCACATGGGGGCTAACCAAGAACCTAATATGTTCCTCTGGGGGATAAGGCCATAAAAGTTGGGAACATACTAAGTTTCTTCATGGTTATCAGGTCAGAAGTAGCTGGAAGCTTTATGTCCAGAGGATGCCAAACATAGCAGACAGGCCTGGGACATTGAGCTTTACATGATGGAGCAAGTGTTTTCCGACCTAATGCAAGCAAGTGCAATACTTTTCCCTTTAAGTACTTCTATAGCCTGGGACTACAGGACCCTGAACTGAAAGGAATTATACCTCCATGCTATCTGTGCTGTGTTGTTCTCAGAAGGAGTCTCTGAACAACACAAAAGGAAAAAAACTTTGCAAAACTTAACTGTGCTGTAGGCCACGTCAGGGAGAAACTAGAGAAGCTTTCGTGGACCAACTTCTTTAGTGGAGCTCATTTCCATTTTAATTTTGTCCAAGTAGCCCATTTAGCCGTGGATGCAGCCAAACATCCTTAACTATTTAAGGGCTGGTTTTGTTTTGCTTTTTCTTTATATGATATTCAGCTTGGTGTAGGCTAGCCTTGATTTTTTTTTCCCTAGAAATATTAAAATTTAGTTAAAGCAAGATGAAGTCTTTTCCCATGAATGTGTCTGCTTACCTCATATGGCTTATGCTTCTCTTTGTTTTAAAAAGAAATTTTTTTTTTCCTTGCCCATCCAAGCTATTTCACTTTCTTGGAAAGGTTAAAATATAATATAAAATTAGCACTTTGGGTAACTTGAAGAGTACTCTTCTGGCTGCCTTCCATGCCCCCCCCCCCTTTTTTAATATATATACCCTAACGGATTTTGTAACAACCAAATAACACTCTAGCAATAAATTGAATTATTCTGCTATATTTGTATATACTGTACCATAAATAGTATGTCTACCTGGAAGGTATTTTTTTGAGAACTGATTTATATGAAATATACTTGGGGTTAATGTAGCTTGTCCTTTTTAGTTTCAAATTCTTATTCATAGGCATATACTTTGAGGACACCTTAACTCTTTGTTGTATGTACTTTCCTTTTGCATCAGAGAGCTATCATGGAGGAATCATTTTTTAATTTAGTTTAGTTTAATTTATCATCCATTTTCACCTCAAGTGTGTCTGGCTGGCATCATCCCTGAGCCAGGTATATAGTGCCATCCTCTCCCCCTACCCAATTTGGCAGAGGTGTTCCAGTTACCCGCTCAGACTTAAGACTACCCTTGTCACACAGCCTGGGGAAGTGCCCTATCTCCCAGGCAGAACTAGGGCACCTTGAACTCCTTTGTTCTAAGTTAAGCAGATTCATTGGTCTAAGAAGAGCCTCAGAAACCTATTGTTCAGTGTTTATTTGGCGTTTTTATTTGTAAATTGTCTTAAACTATAATCAAGCCTCACCTGCTGCCTCTCAGCTCTGAAAGAAAGGTCAACAGTAGTGATGAGTTGGGTTTGGGTTTTGGTTTCAGTTACTTGGCCCTTTCCACTCTGGCAGCTCCTAATGCTGCCTTTCCCAAGTTACCCAGAGCACTGATTCTGGTCCTTTTTTTGTCTTGTACATTCTGATATAATGTTTACTTAAAGGGCAAAAGTGTTTTGCAGGAAGAAAAGAACCAAAAGCAGAGAGAATCGGCTTAGAGCTGACTGTGATGTTATCTTAAGGGTGGAGAGGGGCCTGGCACTTAGGAATGTGCCTCAAACAGCAAAGCTGAAGAACACACACTCTTCACCTACTGGCTACTGTCCCTCCCACTGGTGTTTCCTCACTTTATGTTGCTGGACAGAACACTGTCGCCGCCCCCGCTGGTCTTGCCGGTCACAGTTGAAGATTCTGGCTGTGATGGGCTCATACTCATAATGGCCTGCTGTTGAGTTGTTTTTAGTGACAGCTTTCGTTTGCTACACACCTCATTGGCTTGCTTACCAACACCAGCTAGATGCAGTCCCTGCTTTCATATCCAAACCAGAACACATTTGGGTATTCCTGAGACTTTATAGAGCGTGTATTGTTTGTTATATGAACCTAACCTACCTTGTTGTTTTTTCACATTAAGAAATGTCAATCTACTTTGCTTTAGTGGAGCTATTTTGGTAATGTATAAGCAGTTTTGGTTCTGTTTGGGGAGTGAATTCAAGGTTTCCATGGCTTGATTTGAACTTTGCTTATTTCATATCAGTAAACAACCATCTTAATTTATCTAAATAAAACATTTCCTTTTTCTCCCACTGTGTCTATGACTAAGATCCCCATCCCTGGTTACTAAAGAAAAAACATATCTGCTTTGAAACCTAGTTTTATGGACTCCCCTCCTCTTGAAAGCAAAGACAGATTGTGGGCACAGTGTTCAATTGAAGACTACCTGACAAATGCAGAATTTGGACTGAAGGAGTGAAGGCTGCTTCTTTGGCATCTGTAGGTTGGGAGGGGAGAAGGGGAAGTTATGAGTGAGCCCCTGTTCCTGTATCAACCACAGAAGCTCTACCTAGGGCTGTTTTATATGTTGAGGTTCAGTGTAAGAACATGTTTAAAAGAAATGTTCCACTGTCTTAAAGGGTGTGGCCTTGAAATCCATCGCAAGAAAGTGGTCAGATAGGGGCTGGAGCTCTTTTGCACAGAAAAATATTAGAAAAATTAGCTCTACGTGGTTGCTAGATTCTAGGATTTCACACCCACATTGTGGGTGGCCTTCCCCCTCATGGAAGACTACATAAAGCTTATCTCATTTGAGCATCTTACCAAATATGATAAGACTAGAAGCACAGTGCACGAAATTCGTGCATGGGGCGGAAGGAGGGTCTTCTCAGCCCAGCCTGCACCCTCTCCAATCTGGGACCCCTTGGGGGATATCTGATTGCTGGTTTAAACCTGATCCTGGGGTTCAGGTCTAAACTGGCAGTCAGACATCCTACTCCTGGACCACTGGTTCTTAATCGTTCACCTGCCTGCCTGCCTGTTTTTCCCTAACTGCTCTCCCCTGCCAACCTGATCATCCCTAACTGCCCCCTCCCCCTGCTAGCCTGGTCGGCCCTAACTGCCCCCACCCCCGCCTGCCTCGCTTCTTACTGCTCCCCCTGCCAACCGCCCTCCCCCCAACTGCCCCCCTCTATTGGCCTGGTCGCCCTCAGCTGCCCCCCCTCCCGCCAGCCTTGTCACACCTCATGGCACCCCTGCCAACCTGGTCAGCCCATGCAGCCTGCTTATTCAGTTGTTTGGTCTCCCCCAACTCTTCTCCCTCCCCGCTCCCCCCCCCCCCCCGCTGGCCTATTCACCCATCACTGCCCCCCCCCGCCAGCCTAATCACCACCACAGCCTAACCCCCCCCCCCCCACTGGCCTGGTTGCCCCCAACTGCACCCCCTGCCAGCCTGGTCACCCCTAACTGCCCATCCACCAGCCTGGTTGCCTCTTACTGTTCCCCCCCCCCCCCCACCCCGGCCTGGTTGTCCCCAACTGACCCCCCTCCACTGGCCTGGTTGCCCCACACAGCCTGCTTCTTCAGTCATCTGGTTGCCCTCACTAACCCTCCTGCCAACCTGGTTGTAGGCAGCCATCCTGTGAGGGCATAAAGGTCAATTTGCATATTAACTCTTTATTATATAGGATGATTTCCTTATATCCAAAGTGAAAGAAAAAAATGTATATTCTGGGGCAGACCTGAGCTTTCTTACCTTTTATCTGGCACAAAATAGCTAGTATTATCTTCAGGGGTTTTTTAGGATCGTTTTCAGAAAAGTACAAAATTTCTCTCCTATAGTGGATCTTACCTTTTGGAAGGGCCATAAATCCCTTTAGGAAAGATCTTTTTTAAAAACTGGACATATTACGCCAAAACAGGTTTGGCTCAGTGGTAGAGCATTGGCTTGCGGACTGAAAGGTCCCAGGTTCGATTCTGGTCAAGGGCATGTACCTTGGTTGCGGGCACATCCCCAGTGGGGGGTGTGTAGGAGGCAACTGTTCGATGATTCTCTCTCATCGATGTTTCTAACTCTCTATCCCTCTCTCTTCCTCTCTGTAAAAAAATCAATAAAATATATTTTAAAATAAATAAATACTTTAATAATTTCCTTTAAAAAATAAAATAAAAACTGGACATATTTTTATATATTATTTTAGGGGCTTCACTGACCAGCCCTTCCCCCAAGCCACTCCATGGACCAACTTCATTCCACCCTACACACATACAAATCATTTGCCAAGTGTATTCTAACCAGGCATATCATTAAGGAAGGGACATCAGGGTGGATGGTTGGAAAATTAACTTTGAAGCCAGTCAGATGTAAATTTGAGACCTTGCTCTGCAATATAACAATATGGCAAATGCCCTTGAGAACTTTCTCTTCATCTGTAGGTGGAGGGTCACTGGCAATGTTCTTATATCAGAAACAATGTAGAGACAACCCCAACTCAGTACACATACATGTTAACAAAAGAATGTGATTGAGCCAGCAGTGCAGTGTAGCTCCTGGATCTCTGACCTGTTTTGCCTGTGACCTACCACTATGAATTGCCCAAAGCTATCACTTTGTGGCAGCTTTGCTTAATGTCCCACAGAATGGCAGTGCCTTTGGGTACCTATCCCAGAACCTAGCATACATTTTTGGTCTTAAGTAAAAATTGGGTAGAGGACTACCCAGAACCTAGCATACATTTTTGGCCTTAAGTAAAAACTGGGTAGAGGACTGTTGAGCCCATCACAAGTACTAGTTCAGTGTGTTTTCCCACAACCAACCCTCCAATTTCCATTTGTGTTGGTGATTCTCAGTGACCTTCAATTTGGTTTGCAGATTGTCCCTATCAAACAGGAGAAGGACTTTGCCCTCCTAACAACAAATGAGACACCAGGGAGCCTGGGACATTTTTTTTAATCTTTCATAATTTGACATCCAGATGTGCCCTAGCCTGTCAATACCTCCTCCGAAGTTAGCTCTGTCCCAGTACCTCCAACTTCCACACTCAGTGAAAGGAGACTACAATTCTGAAGCAAAGGGCTTGGCATTGAAGCAGTGGTCCCCATGGGCCAGTGTGGGGAGGGAAGGGGAGTGGAGGTTTCTTTCAGGACAAAGAGCCAAAGGGTAGGAGACGGAGTGGTTCAGCAGTGGAGGTAGGTTACACAGGGCGAGAGCAGAGGGCACCTCCTGAAAGATGGGAATCGTGAGTGGGGAGCTCTTCTGGGGCCGAGGCCTTGGGGAAGCTAGGGGAGGCTGTGGGACCAGCTCCAGTGCAGGTTGCGGGGGCACAGGGGTCTCCACCTTGGGGCTACTTTGTTGAGCAACATAGCTCCTACTCTCAGTGCTGTCCAACTCCCACAGAGCATCTGAAGTCTGGACCTCGGTATCAGTCGTGGAGACAGTCGGGGAAGGGCCCATGTTGATGGCTGTGTTCATGCCATAGTGCCTTCGCTTGTTAATCCAGTACAACAGTGGGCTGTAGGTGAATGTAGTGGCTCTCATCACCTCTCCCCACTCCTGGGCACGCTGTTTCCGCCGCAGGTTCTTCCTCCAGTGCAGAAAGAGGATGCAGCCACCAGTTAGCACTGAACACAGCCCCAGGAATCCAAAGTACAGCGCGATCCACACTAAGGCAATAAGAAGGGGAAAAGAGAAACTGGCTGATAGCTCTAACTTGGGGCCTGAGTTGTTTCTTCTTCTTAACCCATTCATTGGTCATTCCATCCACGTAACCATGCTCTTCATTCCTTCCCTCCCTCCTCATTGATTTCATCATTCTCTTAGTCAAAGTTAGATTTCCAGGGACCTTCAGAGGCCCCCTAGCCCTTTATAGATGAAGAAAGCTGGAGGTTGGAGTGGAGCATGGCCTATCCGGGCTTAGTCAGGCCTCTGGTTCTCAACCCTGGACCCATCCAATCCACCAGATGGAGAACCACACTAAAGGCAAGGCTTATCAAGGAAGTGAGAGTTTAACAGTTGACAGGGACACCAGTGTCCCATCCCATTCTACCCATTCAGTTGTGGTGGTCCTAGTGTATTCATAGCACCCCTCTGCACTCAAAAAGTCCTTAATTTTCTAGAGGAAACCATAGCTTAACTGCTTAGCACTCCTCCATGCAGGACCCACCACACACACCATCCATGCTAAAGGTCCTCCCAAGCTAAGGGCACCAAGCAAGGGTCAGGAATAGGAGGGTCATTTACCAGCAGGGATACTCAGGTCCTTCGGTTGGGAATCCATAAGGTCCAGCTCTGGTACCTTGCCAGTGGCCCTGGAGAGAGGGAGCTTACCTACCCATCTCTCCAGTTACTATGAGTCCTTGAAATGCCCAGGCCCCATTGTTTCCTAAACATGAGGTCACTGGATTCTGAGCATTGAGCATTCTGGAGGGCGGAGCTTGTGAAGTCTTGGGTTAATGATAGGGACTTCATCTAATGGTGTTGTACTATATGTCTACCACTTGAATCAGGGACTGACCCAGCCACTGAATTGTCTGTCCCCTACCCCTTATGGTGAACCCACGGAACAGCCCCAACCCCAGGAAAGGGCCCCAGTCCCTCAGGGACTTATCCATGTTGCTGGGCATTAAGGAACCATTGATGGAGACCTGTTCTCAGTGGGAAGTGTGGCAGGGAGCACACACAGCTTTGGGCAGCCCTGCCCTCAAGATGTGTGTGATCCAGCTGTCAGAAGAAAACCTGCTCAAGAGAACTAAGTGAATAAGGCCTCCTATCTTGTCTCTTAACAATCTTATTTTTGTTTCGTTACCTTTCTTCAACAAGTGGCGTTCATAGGGCACCACGTCCTGTGGGAGCTCCCTATTTTCATCTTTTCATCTTTTCCAGCCTCACCTTCCTCCCCATCCTTCACTTACCTCTCCCTTCTGATTAGGCCAGAATTCTTAGCACAGCCTGCTTACATTTCTGGAGTTTTGCTCATACTGCCTCTACTTGAGTGCCCCTCCCCACTGAACACCTGCTTATCCTTCAAAGCTCAGCTCAACTCCCATACACTATGACAAATAGTTGTTTCAGTTGGTTTCCCAGAATGCTATCATCTCCAGTTTGAAGAGGTTTTGAGGATTATCTAGTACCAAATCCATCAGATGCTTGAGGCCTGGAGGTAAATATCCCCTACCCAGCAACTCAGCTCCTGGGACTTGCTTGAGTCAGGGACTTACTTGCTTACATCTCCTGAGGCAACTTGATCCATTTATGGGTTGCTCAGTTAGAAAGCCCTTCCCTAATTAAGCTCAAGTCAGCCTCCCTGTACTACCCCTGGGCCTAGCTCAGCTTTTTGGCACCATTTAATTACTTTCCTCTCTGTGGCCCCCCAGCATGTGACTTGGGCACTATTCTGCATAGATTTCTTTCCAGGTTTACTTAACCTAACCCTCAGCTTGCCTCATACCTCACTGGCTCCTGCTTTGCAGTCTCCTTGGCTAGTTTCTCTTTTTCCCTGACCATTAAATGTTAGCATGCCCTCAGTCCTTAGCCCTCTATCTATAATATATTCACTCCCTCGGTGATCTCATTCAGACTAAGAGAGTTTTTTTTTTTCCTTTTTATTGAATTTATTAAGGGGACACTGGTTAACAAAATTATACAAGTTTCAGGTGCACAATTCTACAACATATCATCTGTACTCTGTATTGTGTGTTCACCACTGCAAGTCAAGTCTCTGTCCATCACCATTTGTCCTCCCTAAACCCTCCTTAACCTCTCTACATCCCTCCCGTCAGACTCATAGTTTTAAATATCATATATACACCTATATATACCGATAACTAATGGCTTTTTATCTCCAGCCCAGACTGTTCCTCAGAACTCTAAACTCATTCACACAACAGTCCAGTTGATGTCCCTACTTGTCAGTCTATTAAGTGATCTTAAACTAACATGACCAAAACTAAACTCCTGGTCATCCACCCTCTAACCTACTCCAGCCTTTCTCCTCTCCGTACATGGCAACTCTCTCCTTTCAGTTGTTCAAGCCAAAGCCTATAAGTCATTCTCAACTCCTTTATTCTCTCACAAATTCACTGCATTAGCAAATGCTTTAGGCTTGCTTTCAAAGCCATGTTCCTGTCACTATCACCTTATTCTAAACATTACCATCTCTCACTTGCATTATTAGTCTTCCCATAGGGTGACCAATCATCCTAGTTGGCCTGCAACTGAGGAGGTTTTCAGGACATAGGACTTTCAGTGTTAAAACCAGGAAAGTCCCAAGTAAACCAGGACAAACTGGTCACCCTTAGGAGAGCTTCTATCCTTGTGTACCCCCCCCCCCACCCCATGCCCCACATTCCACAAGCAGACAGAATGCTTTTAAAAATAGATCATTTTCTCTGCTCAAAACCTAGAGTGACTTCCCATTTCACTCAGATTCAAAACCAAAGCCTTCAAAACCCTGAGCAATCTAACTACCCTTCTCCGTACTTCTTCACACAATAACCTCCTTGGTGACCACAAGCAGGGCAAGCATATTTCTGCATCAGAGCATCTGCTTGTCATTTCCTTTATCTGGAAGGCTCTTGCTCTAGATATCCGTACAGCTCATGCCCTCATTTCCTTCAGGTCTCTGCTCAAGTATCCATATCTCTATTCTGCTTTTTTTTAATATATATAATTTAAATTCTTTATTATTTAAAGTATTACATATGTCTCCTTTTCCCCCCATTGACCTCTCCCTGGCTGCTCCCACTCCCAGCACATGCCTCACCCCCTATTGTTTGTGTCCATTGGTTATGCTTTTATGCATGCATACAAATCCTTTGGTTGATCTCTTAACGACCCCTTCCTGCCCCCCTGCAAACACACACTTTCCTTCTGGGGTTTAATGGTCTGCTCGATGCTTCTATGTCATTGAATCTATTTTTGTTCAGTTTATGTTGTTCATTATGTTCCATAAATGAGTGAGATCATGTGATATTTATTTCTCTCTGACTGGCTTATGTCACTTAGCAGAATGTTCTCCAGGCCCATCCATACTGTTGTGAATGCTAATAGTTCTTTCTTTTTATGGCAGCGTAGCATTATTCCACTGTGTAGATGCACCAGAGTTTTCTAATTCACTCATCTGCTGATGGGCACTCAGGCTGTAAATTGTGCTGCTATGAACATAGGGGTGCCTATACTCTTTCTGGTTGGAGTCTTTTATTTCTTGGGATATATTCCTAGAAGTGGAATTACTGGGTCAAGTGGGAGTTCCATTTTTAATTTTTTGAGGAAACTCCATACTATTTTTCCACAGTGGCTGCACCAGTCTGCATTCCCACCAGCAGTGCACGAGGGTTCCTATTTTAACGAATGGCATCTATCATCACCTAACATGATATATGTATTTATTGTGTCTCACAATACTCGGTGATTACAACCCATTAAAGGACCTTCGATGCTGAAGGACAACTACTACAGCAAGTGCCAGGAGACTTTAAAAGGGAGCAAGCTCCGGCGAGCACCAGCAGACTCGAGTAACTTTCCAGAGGAGACCTGGAGAGCAGAGGCTGCTGGTACCCACCCGGCGGGCGTAAATCGGGCGGGCTCCAGGGAGGAGGCGGGCAGTGGAGGGATGTGCAGAGCCCGTGGACCGGCGGGGCCTGGAGACCCTAACTCCCGCCCCGCCCCTTTCGCCCGGCCGGCCAGGCTCCCGGAACCTTGAGCGCACGGAACCTCGAGGCCGGGGCGCTGGCGCCGCGGACCCGGAGCGCCAATGGAGCGGGCGCGCGGCCCGCGGGCCGAGGCCGGGGCGCCCGAGGACACCGAGGAGGAAGAGGAGGTGGGGGCCGCGATGGCTGCCGTGGTGGCGGCTGCGGGCGGCGCGGGACCGGCGGTCCTGCAGGTGGCCGGCCTCTACCGGGGCTTGTGCGCGGTGCGCAGCCGTGCCCTGGGCCTGGGGCTCGTGTCACCCGCGCAGCTGCGCGTGTTCCCTGTGCGCGGCGCCTCCGGCCAGCCCGCGGGGGGCGATGGCGGCGGGGTCGGGGCCGAGCTCGAGGCCAACCCTTTCTACGACCGGTACCGCGACAAGATCCAGCAGCTGCGCAGGTGCGGGCTCCCGCGGGACTGGGGGGGGGGGGGGGGGGGGGAGGGGAAGGGGGAAGGGGCGGGCCGGAGGGCGGGGAGGAGGGGTCGGCGGGCCCGCGGTTCCGGTGTGCCTGTCGCTTCCTGTAGCCCTGCAAGGTGGGCACTGCCTCTGTCCGCACCCAGGGGAAGTACCAGGCTCTGAAAGGCAAGATCACTGCCTCAGGTCCCACAGCTACTGTTAGAGCTGAGAGTCTCTGCAAAGCCTTAGCTGTTTCTCCGTGGCCTACCTTTGTGTTTTAGTTTCCTAAGCAGGCAGCTCCAAGACACCTGTCCTTAAAGAAATGGGGAAATGGAGCCTTCCAGAGAAGGCACTTGACTTGCTCGAGGTCGCATACTGACTCAGCTGAGGCCTGGTAGTCATGTCCCAGTTGGATCATCCATTGAACCCTCTCATTAAGGTGAGAAAGCTGAGGATCAGAGAGAGTAAGAGGCCTGCCCGTGATCACACAGCTGGTTGGCATTCTTCTGCTTCCAGATGAAAGGACTTGGGGCTTAGAGGAAGTTTGTGGGGGCCATGGTAGGGTCTGAAGAGTTTCAAGTGGAGGAGCTAAAGGAGATCAAAGGTGAAAAGTAAAGGGGCTTAGGAGAGAATTTGGCAGGGTGAGCAGACAGTTGTCTTATGGAAGGAAACCAAAGACCCAATACTGTAACTTCTTTGAGTTTGGTCTCATCTCTCATTCCACGATCTTAATTTAATCCGCCATCATCTTCACCTAGACTCTCTCTGTCATCCTCTAGCTAGTCTTCCCCACTCGTCTTGGACCCCTCCATCCCAGTCCATCTCATTGCAACTATGGTGACTTTTCTTCTCTTTTTGAAAGAATGATGGAATAAATGAATGTCTATTTTTTGCTCTTCTTTCAACATCATTCAAATATACTCACATATTTGTCTTCTTAAAAAACCTTTTCTTGGCCTGCATTTCCCTTCAGCTTTTTCTCATTGATCTCTTTCACAAACAGCATATCAGGAGAGTTGTCTACTCATACTCTGAATATTTCACAACTATTCTTCATTCTCACCCACGAACAAATGAGTGACTGGTCTTAACTCTCCTCCACTAAATCATTCCCATCGACATTTACTTTCTGCTATGTTGAACTTGCCGCTGACCTCTGGATAATGTCCATATTCCCTCGAGTTCCTCACAAGGCTCTTATGCTGTGAGCTTTGCCGCCCTAGCTTTATTACCAAAACTCCCTATGAGCACTGTGGGTTAACACAAAGGAATACAGGAATGGGATTGGGGGAGAATATTCCAGGTAAGGGGAGCAGCAGCAAAGGTACAGGAGCATGAAACCACCTCAAACTATTTGGGAATGTTTGAGTAAAATTGCATCATACATCCGTAGCATTTTACTATACTTAGTTACTTGTCTGTCCCTCTTACTAGATAGAAGCTCCTTGAGGTGGGGAGTCTTTCTTCATTATTTTTGTATCATAGAGCCCAGAAAGGTAAACAGCAAGCAAGGGATAACAAAGTTTGTTGAATGAATGAAAAAGGGTAAGTTCTAGAAGCAGCTGAGAGACCCAGTCAGGGAGATGGAGGGAAAGCTGTGTGGATTCAAAAAGGAAAAGACCATGAGGTAGAGGTAGATGAAAAGGGGTATGAAAGCAGGGCCAAAAAAAGGGTCAGTAGAACCTGGGCCAAGTTAAGGGAAGAGGCAAAATAGAGCCTGGCCTTGGGACCCAGGACCAAACACGTAGAAGGATATTATGAGATTTTTTAAAGGGACTTACAGTCCTGATTGGTTCGTGCTGAGTCATACTCACAAAACCCTGGGCTAGTAGAGTATCAGCCACAGGTGTGATGTGAGCCAACAGAAGGACAAGTCTGTGTGCCCTGTTGACTCCAGTCCAGCCCAGAATCTGGGTTTTACATCACACTCTGCATGAGTGAATTGGGAGGATTTGATCTAGCTCCAGGCCCACTGTCTCTTAGAGTGTGGACAGACTGGAGTGTGTCCAGAGAGCAGGTCCACAGTGAAGAAAGATTCACAAGTCACTTATAGGAAAAGGGGTCTCAAAAAACTGAAGAAATTTTACCTAGAAAAGATGAATTTAAATGGTGACATAATAATGATTTTCACTCATATAAAAGGAATTAGACATTTTTCTCTTATTCCTGGGGATGAAAGATAACAGATAAATTTAGGCTCAAATCATTTTACTAATGACACCCTCATAATAATGAGTGCTTTCCACCCTCAACCCCAGGTGTGGCCTCCCTAGTTTTGGTACTTGTGGCCCTGGCCGGCAGTTGCCACACCCCACTGGGCAGGACCTTTGGAGCCACTCTGTACGCAGGAGCTGGCCTACTACAGAGGGAAACGTATACTCAGGTCATGGCAGTGAGGGGAGTGGTGTTTAATATTGCCTCTGGAAAGGAGTTTTATGGAAGAGACTTCCCTACAGTGCCTTGACCAGCCAGGATTCCACCAGAGAGGTGAGCAAGACATGCTTGGATATTATAGATATCATCCATGACACTACAGGTCTCATGGCTGAGGAGCTGGAGTATTCATCAAATATCATTAGCTGCACAGCCTGAAGAATTATTAGCAAGTATGACAGCCCCATCCTGGATTCAGGCCTGAAGACCAGCCCCATTTTGACATAAAGGAAAAATTCTGACGTTCCATCCGAAGGGGCAGGTTTTTTTTTAGAAAGATGGTCAGGGAGATACTCAGGTGCTAAATCTGCAAAATAGGTTGGCCAAAGCCTCTGAATCACCTGCATCTGAAGAAACAGATGTTTAACCTGAGGAGAAGATGCCAAGAACTAGATGTGTTCAAGTAAAAGCCTGACACCTGGTAGGAATGTTTTTAAATTTCTGCCTGAGGAGGTGACCAGCAAGATGGCCTCAAAGTCCCCTTCCCAACTTGAGAATTTGAATTCCAAGTACCCAAAGTCTAAGTACCTGAGAGGCCAAACTCTTCGTCACCCTGGGAAATATTCTGCAGGAGAAAAAGGTTACACCGGCCTCTTGAGGATTAACAATAGTTGAATAACTAGACAATTTTGTCCACTTTTTGATTTGTAGGCATGTGCTCAGGTCTAACTAACTGAAGGCAAATCCTTCAGCCTCTGAATACCTGTGTCCCTTCTCTGTAGAAATGGAACATGTTGCTAGTCCTTTCCAAATCTGAAAAGGCCCCAGTGGTTTAACTGGTTTATCTTTGATCAGGTCTGACCCAGCTGCTTTTGAGTCTCGACTAGAGAAGCGCAGTGAGTTTCGGAAGCAGCCCTTGGGGCACTCCAGGCAAGGTGATTTCATCAAATGTGTGGAACAGAAGGTAAGACCTGTCCCTTTTGGGGTAATTGGCTCACCAGTGCTCTCCACCCTCAACCCCAACCTGTATCCTGGAATTGGTCTTATTAATGGGTCAGCTGGATGAACGGAATAGAGCCTCTCTCTACTCAGCTCAGAAAATTGGGATTTGACATTGTATTTTGAAATGAGAGATGTTTCTTTTACTTGGAGAAAAACTCTTTTTTTGCTTTGGGTATCCTAAGTTTTAAGCGAATCCACCCATTCTTTTAATAAGTGATTAATTAGAATTAGAGCAGTAGTCAGTGGGTTAATCATTGTAAGGTTGGGGAATAAATTCAAACATAATTTATAGCTTTATGTGAAGCTATGACAAACATAATTTATAGCTTTATGTGAACAACACTACTACAAATACTTTAACAAATGTAATTTACCATAATAAACGTATAGTGCCAATAACAGTTCTTTACTGTATTATCAACTTTCAATATTATATGGGAAAGCTCTTTGCCCATTTTTATAGACAGATTTAGAAATTCAACTTTATGATAAGATGCAAAATAAGATTTCATTATATTATGGCAACTCTTAGGGTAAATATTTACTTACAGTCTTTCTTATCTAGTTACTCAGAGGAAGGCTGATTAATGGCTAATCACTCCATTTCCAACGCCTAGTCTTTTCTTTGAGTCATTGGTTTCTGTCACATGAGAAACCAACATCCTCTTTTGCAATGATTTTTTATTAAAAATGTTCCCTTTTCTACCCTGAAATAAAATGTAGACAATATAATCCATCTACACACACACAGTTTCAGAGGGGAAAATGTCAATATAGTGCCCTATGAAATAAAGGAAAGTATTTTTAAATAAAATTCATATTTTAATATGTGAATTCTTGGGCACAACTGTGATCTCAACAGTTATCAGATGCTTTCACCTATATGTGAAATCACTGTGAATAATATAAGTAGCAAAAGCTGACTGGTGCAGGGGAATTATGTTGGTAATTATAAAAACTTCCAAACTATGAGCAGTGTTGTAATCAGTGACCCTCATAGATTCCACAATATAGTCTTCTTTCGAGTTACATAGTAATCGCATTTCTGAAAAATTTAGTGTTTATTAAAGCCGTGCTTAAAAAAAAATAGAGAAAGAGAAAGAAAAGTGCCAGGGTTCTTTTCCCAACCTTACAAAGGGTTCAGCATTCTGGAGAGAGAGGCTGCGTGTAGATGATTAAGAAGGAGTCCAAGAATGAAAGATAAATTTTGAAAGGCATTGGGGATCAGAGGAGCTTCAGCTAAAAGGAACTGAAGACTTTTTCCTTGACCAAGGACCCTTGCTTTTATTCAACACAATTTATCCTAAGGCAAGGTAGAAATATACATTTCAAAGGGTATTGTCAGATTGATGAATAGCCAACAGCTGTTCAGGTGTTCGGCCAATAGGAGGCAATAAAATGCCCTGAGCTGTCTGACAGTTAACAATCCTATTCAGGTTTGGTGGAAGTGCCATTTAGCCGTTTCCAACAGGTAAATTACATATGTGGCTCACCCTTATTGAGCCACCCAAGTCCCATCAACCTTTTGATGGAACCCTTGTAATGATTACATGCTGAAATTGTTTCTCGGCAGAAAGAGGAAAGGAAATAAAACAGTTAGATTTCAGGTCCAGGTAATAGAAGGAAGGAAGGAAAAGAAGAAAGGTAAAAAGGAGGGAGAGTAAAGGGGGAGGAAGAGATGGAGGGAAGGAAGGAAGGGAGGGAGGAAGGAAGAGAGGGAGGAAGGAAGGGAGGGAGGGGGAAAGGAGGGAAGGAAAGAAACAGTTAGATTTTAGGCCCAGGTCTTTATAAAAAAGATGTTTCACTTACAAGGATGTCTAGCTAGACATTGAGAAGTTGTCCAGGATGAGGGAAAGTGCTTCATTAACTCATCTATAAAATTGCAGCTCATTTAGCATCCCTGTCCCTCCATAAATGCAGGTGTCACCATCCAGTCAATTATTGTGCTAAAAAAAGTTCTCTCCACAGATTTCAAAAGCATCTGTAGGGGAGTAGTAATGTACTCATTTAAATTTCTTATTAAGTGCTCTTAAAACTTGGGCACATAGTTTCAATTGTAATTTTAATTACTATATTTCACTGTTTTTTTAAGTTCTCATTTTTTTCACATTTTAATATCTTTGAAATTGCCTTAAAATTGATAATGAAATATAAGTAGTGTTATTGTTTAATTGGCATCATTTTCTAATACATCATAAAATAATGGTGCTTCTTAAAATCTGTGGTGTTCTTGATTAGATAAATTGCAGTAAGTTTAAATTTTTTATTTCTGTAAATATGGAAATAAATGAATTGGAGAGACATTGTTGAAAAAGAATATACCAGGCTTAGTCATTGAAAAGTGAAGGCGGTGTGCAAATGGAGGGTTTTGTTTCTTTTGTTTTCACAATACACCTAAAGGTGAGTGGTAAGAAAATGAAATCACTTCTCTTTGGTATGCTGTCAGTGTATAGGATCTGACCAAAAAGGTCAGGGTGTATCCAAATAGATTTTCCATTCTTTTGTCTAACTTGTGGTTATGAGTTCTATGGGCATAATTTAAGTAAGGTTTAGATATATTAAAGCACAGAGTAATGAAAGGCAGATTTTTATGCAGAAAGTGTTTTTCACCTTCAAATCCCAGATGTAGCTTGTACTCCTTCCCTCTGAAAGGCTTGATCTTGAACTGAGAAACTGAGTGGAAGACTCACTCAGAATAACCCATGCCCACTCCCAGAAACAATCAAAATTGGATTTCCCGACTCTGGCCTTTATCAGAGATAGTGGATTAAAAGAGAAAATAATCACCTGCAGTTGTTTTTTGCTTTTTTTGAGGGGAAGTCTAATTTGATGGAAGGAACATTAAGACTGAGTACTAAAAAGACTTTACAGTTTGCTGAGGATGTCTGCCATCAGAAGTACTGTCACAGATAAGAAACAGCCTAGGAAAATAGATCTTTCCATTCCTTGCCTCCTCTGTGGCTCGCTGTGGAGCAGAACATAGAAAACCCAATCAGCCCTCAATCTGGGAAGGAGCCCCTTATATCCATAAAAATAAGGATGCACTCTCTGTACTAGTAAATGCTGTATCTCATCTCTGTATCTCAGAAGCTATGAAAAAAAAGTTCTCACAAATAACTCTTAAGAACAGTATGTACAGTTACTATATGGAGTCGAGAGAAGTAAGTTCTTAGGTACAAAATTACTAAATGAGATACAGGGCACCTCACTACCTCAGTGATCTTTTTCTGAGTGAAGTATAGATTCATGTCTTGTCTATCATATTTTAGGAAAACACTTTGGGGAAACAGCCTATGAGCAGAGGATTCACTAAGGACAAGGTAGGTTTCTAATTAAATACCCAGTTTTGAACATGTAACATCTATAATAATAAAAATATAATATGCTAATTAGACTGGACAGCCAAACAACCTTCCGGACATCCTTCGGGATGAGCTTCCAGACAAAGCTGGGGTGGCGAGGGTCGGGGCAAGCCACCATAGCTGTGAGGGCCAAGCCCCTTGCACGAATTGTGTGCATCAGGCCTCTAGTCTATAATAAGAGACTGCAAATATGAACATGTTTACTGTGGTTCAGTGATTTTGTGATTTACCAACTGTGGTGATGAGAACTATTCTATGAATTTTTGTGTCCTTGATGTGACACCTATCATAGTGTGGATCCTGGGGATGTTAGAGGAAATATAGTGATACCCTTTTCCCCCATAGGAATATGTTTTTAAAAATCAAATAAGAACATGTTTACTCTGTTATTTAACTTGCAATTAAGGAGCAACCCCTGGCAGAATGGCAGTTAAATTAAAGATAAGCAAATTTTCTCCTCTTACCAGTTGCAAAGTGCTGCAGTGCTGGTTGTGAGGGTGAAGGATTTAGAAAGTACCTGTACCCCCCAAGACTAGAACTGCAAAAACCTGCCTGGGTTTGGGGGCTCACTTCTTTGCAAATAGGAGTTTTCTTACACTCTTCTCTACTTATTGAGGATTTGGTACACTGTACTGTCATGTTGCTTCCCGCAAAGCTTACAGATAAAGTTAAGCTGCTTTGTTTTTTAAATTGTGGTGTTAATTTCCTTTTATTTTCCCTTTCAGACTCTCAGTTCAATCTTTAACATTGAGATGGTGAAAGACAAAACTGCAGAAGAAATAAAGCAGGTATTGAATGAAAATGGGTGGATGTACTTTATGAAAATGTGTGCTCTGTGAACCAAATCTGAAAGTAGAACAGACCATAGATTTCCTAACACCTCTTTCTAGCCAAAAGGAAAAGTGGCCATGGATAGAAAAGTGATGAATTACATGAAAAATAGTGGCATAAGAAAACTTATCTTTCTTGGTCTCACTTCTGCACATCTAATCAACTCACATTTCCCCTTTTCTCTTCATTCCTATTGTCCACATCTTATTTTAAATTGTTGCTGCCCTATACCTGGATTACTGTACTACCTTTCTAAATAAGTTTTCCTGCTCTTATTTCTCCCACTCCTCCTACCATATCCTCATCAGTTGAATCCTCTTAAAGTTCTGCTCTGGAGAAGCATAATATATTGATTAAGAACTAAGACTCTAGAACCAAGCTGCCTATTTTAAATCCTAGCTCTGCCCACTTACTAGCTGAATGACTTGGATAAGTTAGTTAACCCCTTGGAGCCTTAGTTTCCCTATCTGTAAAGTGGAGATAGTAATAGTACTTACCTTATAGAGTTATTTGGGAAATTAAATGAGTTAATATTTGTAAAGCACTTTAAACAGTTCCTGGCACAGAGTAAATGCTATATTTGTGTTTTAATTTTTTAAAATTTATTTTTAAATATATTTTCATTGATTTCAAAGAGGAAGGGAGAGGGAGAGAGTGATAGAAACATCACTGATGGTAAAGAATCACTGATCGGCTGCTTCGTGCATGCCCCATACTGGAGATTGAGCCCTTAACACAGTCATGTGCCCTGACCAGGAATTGAACCATGACCTTCTGGTTCAGAGCTCTACACTTGACCACTGAGCCACACCAGCTGGGCCTTCAAAGCACTCTTGATCTGTCCTGCCTCTGGTTATTTCACTGTTATTTAAATGTTCATGTTTATGATTCTTTTCTCTAATCCTATATTAATAAATAGGTAATATGCAAATTGACCGTCACTCCAACACACAAGATGGCTACCCTGTGTGGACACAAGATGACCACCACAAGATGGCCAGCAGGGGAGGGCAATTGTGGGCAATCAGTCCAGCAGGGGAGGGCAGTTGGGAGGGACCAGGCCTGCAAGTTGGGGGTGATCAGGCCAGCAGGGGAGAACAATTAGGGGTGACTGGGCCGGCAGAGGAGGGCAGTTGAGAGGGACCAGGCCTGCAGGGGAGAGTCGTTAGGGGTGACTGGGCCAGCAGAGGATGGCGGTTGGGGGAGACCAGGTCTGCAAGAGAGGGCAGTTTGGGGTGACCAGATTTGCAGGGGAGGGCAGTTGGGGGCAACCAGGCCTGCAGGAGAGGGCAGTTGGGGGTGACCAGGCCTGCAGGGGAGGGCAGTTGGGGGCGACCAGGCCTGCAGGGGAGGGAGGTTGGGGGGGACCAGACCTGCAGGGGAGGGCAGTTGGGGGTGACCAGGCCTGCAGGGGAGGGCAGTTGGGAGTGACCAGGCCTGCTGGGAGGCGGTTGGGGGTGACCAGGCCTGCAGGGGAGGGAGGTTGGGGTGGACCAGACCTGCAGGGAAGGGCAGTTGGGAGTGTCCAGGCCTGCTGGGGAGGGCAGTTGGGGGTGACCAGGCCTGCAGGGGAGGGCAGTTAGGAACAATCAAGCTGGCAGGGGAGCTGTTAGGCATCGATCAGGCTGGCAGGGGAGTGGTTTGGGGGTGATCAGGCTGGCAGGCAGAAGCGGTTAGAGGCAATCAGACAGGCAGGCAGGTGAACAGTTGGGAGCCAGCAGTCCTGGAATGTGAGAGGGATGTCTGACTGCCTGTTTAAATGGGCAGTCGGACATCCCTTAAGGGGTCCCAGATTGGAGAGGGTGCAGGCTGGACTGAGGAACACACACCTCCCCCCAACCCTGTGCACAAATTTCGTACACCAGGCCTCTAGATAGATTATAATATGCTATTTATTGGCATTCCTTATAGTTCCATGAGTTGTGTTTTAGGTATATTGAGAGAATCAGAATAATAAAAACAGTATATGTGTCAGATACTGTTCATGCTTCATATGCACTATTTCATTAACTACTTTGTAAAGTAGGTGCTATAATTCCAAATTTACACTGAGGAAACTGTAGCTTAATGAGATTAAGTAACTTAGTAAGTGGTAGAGCTAGAGTTATTTGGGGAATTGAACATGAGACTCAAATCCATGTCCATTTCACTCTGCATTGTATTCCTTTATGGGAAGTTGTGCCAATTGCCATGGTTTCTTTTGGGTGCTACATCATTCATTTTTAGCAAACATTTATTGCATACCTATTAAATGTCAGTCTCTGTGCCAGACATAGAAATAAATGAGAGAATCCCCTACTCTCAGGGAGTTTTAACCTTATGGAAGGATAGACACAGAAATAAGGACAGTACAGGATTTTAACCTCTGTTAATAGAGGCTTATGCAGAGTCTCAAGGAGACCTCAAACTGACTTTGGGAAGAAGTGCCAATGGAAAGTAGACACCAACTATGTCCTTTAGTGGGGAGAGAAGCCAGGCCTGAGACTCCTTATCATATGACAAATATCATTTAGACTTACAATTTTATATACAAATTTGTGTTCGTTAAAATAATTTTGAGTGACCAAAGTCAACTATGTTAGGAATTATCTATCAATCTCGTGTATTTCAGTGTTGATTCATAAACTAACTACTAATATAAATTAAATAAAAATAAGCAAGATATACTATCCTTAAAATGAGAAGGCAGTGTTCTGACATGAAAAATAAAAGCAAAGCAACCTTAGGCTGCACTGATAGAGTGATTTGCCCAAGTCCTAGGAAGTAACAGTCCTTCTGTGCTCTGTGTTGGCTAGATCACACTTTGATTAGTATCTTAGTTGGGAATTAGTAACAGTCCCAATTTTAATGGGAATGTTAACGAAGAGCAGCTTTAAACGAGGGAGGTCCATTCTTCAGCACCAGTTCAGATGTCACTTTGGCTCTGATGTCTTCCTCTGCTCCTATGTCTTTGCTAATGTTATCATTCTCTGCTTGGAATGTTCTCTGATCTTCTTCCTTACCTCTATGTCTTCCCAGACTCCCTGTTCACCTGGCTAACTCCTGATCATTTTTTAAGATACAGCTCAAGTGTCCTCTCCTCTGGCACTCATTCCCTAACTTGGGTTAATGGCTATTTGTTGCCCTCATAGCACTTTGGCTCTGGGTTGCATTGTAATTCTGTTTGCTGAGCACAAACCTAAATTATTTCAGCTCATCTTCACAACAATCCTGTGAGGGTGATACTATTGCTGTTTTACTGATGGTTATATAGATATTATTTTGTTATTTTTCAGTAACTTGCCTAAAGTAGCATAGCTAGCAAATGATTGAAGCTGGGGTTTGTATCCAGACCTGCCTGACTCTAAACTCTGGGTTTTGAGTGACTAATGTCCTACTTTATAAGAAGGCCCACAGTTGGCTAGGGCAGTGGTTGCCATACTGCAGCTCACAAGCCACATGCGGCTCTTTGGCCCTTGAGTGTGGCTCTTTCACAGAATACCACATGCGGGCATGCACATACAGTGCGATTGAAACTTCGTGGCCTACGCGCAGAAGTCGGTTTTCAGCTCTCAAAAGAAATTTCAATCATTGTACTGTTGATATTTGGCTCTGTTGACTAATGAGTTTGCTGACCACTGGGCTAGGGAGTTTGGGTTTGGGGAAGGAAGAGAGAAGATATGAAAATGAAAAAAAAAGAGCTTGTCTATTATATACAAGGCACGTCTTGAGAGAAATGATTAACAAGGTCATAGACTCCATTTCTCTGACAGGAATTTGTTATTAAGAGTTACAGTTTAATTATCTAGAAGAGTAGATGGTATTAAATCTTTTTGTAATCATATACTAGAAATAAAAGAATTACTTTGGGTTTTCCTCTCTGTTATCAAATTGTATGTTACTGTGAGTAATGAAAGCTGTCATCATTCCTTGGTGCAGGTTGAAAAGATTACCCACATGTCATAGACATACTCTTTTTTTTTTTGTACAGATTTGGCAGCAGTATTTTGCAGCAAAAGATACAGTCTACGCAGTTATTCCTGTAAGTAGTTTGGAGGGGAAAATGAAAGTGTTATAGCATGAAGGTCAGGTCTCTAACCTTAGCAGGCATTTCCCTTTACTTTTCCTATGTTTATTGCCTCTTGAGATCTTACACTTATAGCTCTGAGGGTTTTTATTATGCCCTGAGTACCAAAGATTGGAAGCTCCATATGGTATATTTATAGCTCTTGTTTTCCCATATTCTGGTTTAGAAATGTCTCTTTGAGTCAAGTCTCTGACCAGGGAGCATGGTGTAAGTTCATGTTGCTGAGCAATTTCCAAGTCTTTTATTTCTTTCTAGTGTTTCCCAAGCTATTGGAATTTAACATAGGGCCTCTAGCATAGGTTTCTTCCTTTCTTGTGAGCTGCCTTGGAGCCTCTTCCTAATGTTTTTCTGACATTTCCTCTTACCAAGTGGCATTTTCTTATGGGGTGTTTTATTTCTTTCCTTCTTAAAATTGCTGTCATAGAGATTGTTACTCTCTGGCCACTGCTTGACCATGAAGCATCATTTGATGTACTGGGGTATCAGCTAGTTCTTTAATTGTTTTTCTTCCCAGAAGAGGAAATAGCCTAGGTTAAGTTTATATCAAGCAATATACACCAAGCTTACATGTGTAATTGTAAGATTAAAGAGAAAAACTTATAAATGGAAAATAAAGCCTGGCCTTTTGGTTGTTGTAAGAGTATTGTTATTTTTTTTCTACCTCTTATACATGTATACCCTTCCCCTTCAAAAGTTCAAAAGCCAAGGAATCTGTACTTCTATGATATTTAGATCTCTGATACTGGCTTGCTGTTTGGAACTTTTTAAGCCTTCCCTCAGACAGACTTAGTGACCTGATGTCTCAGACCCGTAGCAGAGTCCCCTGGAGAGTTTGGAGCATTTAGAGTATACACTGTTCACAGCACATTCTGATACTGACCAGCAAAGAATACATCTGGTTTTTCCTCTCTGTCATAAGAGGCATTTGTAAATGATGAAACTTAGATTGTTTTAGTTATATTTTAGTTCTGGAGTTCAGTCTTGGTGAATTAAGTGTCATTGTAGCTTTTTATGGGGTTTTATTTGTTTGTTTGTGACTTTTAGTCCTTTCTCACCTACAGGAAGAGAAGTTTGATTTGATCTGGAACCGGGCTCAGTCCTGTCCAACAGTAAGTTTCTGAATTGCTTATCCATGTTGCAAATAAGGATGTTTTCTAACCAATCTCTTCATGCTCCATGCTAGTTTATGTTATAGTTCTGTTTACTTAAGAAAGATGCTTATATGTTGATTGTACTGTTTAGCCTTATGAAATCATGTGAGTTTGGCACAGTAAGTCTCTGGCTTTTTCTGAGCCCGTTCTGATCGGTTCTCAATCAACAGTATAAGTAAATGTTGGACATAGAACCTGAGACCATAATATTTTCAACTTCCCTTAAGTGTCTGTTTTATTATCAATTTTCTTTTCAGTTTTGGCTATGCTATCTTGATTAGATGTAGCTAAAAGGAATTATGAGATTATTGCTGTAATAATGATCTAGGGAAGGGAATAGGTAAGGTGGGGCAGCTGACTTGGTGTTGATAATCATTTCTAGGATTCTAAAAAAAATTTTCCAAACATTGCCAAGAGAAAATAAAAAAACAACCTCGAAGTAAATGAGAGATATATCATGTTCATGGACTGGATGACTCCATATTATTGTCATTTTTCCACAAATTGGTCTATAGAATATAATCCCAATCAAAATACCAATAGGTCTTTCTTTTAAAGAAGTTGACAAGTTGATTTAAAAAATTTATTTGGATATCCAAAGGACATAGAATAACAAAACAATTTTGAAACAGAACAAAGTTAGTGGACTAACATTATCTTATGAAGACATTATAAGCTGTAGTTATGAATACAGTATGATATTGGCATAAAAATAGACCTATAAATCAATGGAACAGAGTAGAGAATCCAGAAATAGACCAACATATATGTGGTCACTTGTTTTTCAGCAAAGTGACCATGGTAATTAAATGGGGGAAAGGACAATCTTATTCTAACCTCACCCCATAGTCAACAATTAACTCAAAGTAGGATCTTATTGATCTTGGGTTTAGCAAAGATTTCTTAAATACATCACAAAAAGCACAAACTATTTAAAAAATTGATAAATTAATTTCATTAAAATTTTCAATTCTATACCCATGTTCATAGCAGCATTAGTTGTAATAGCCAAAAGGTGGAAGTAGCCCAAGTTGATAAATGAGTGGATAAAAAAAATGTAATGTGTATGTGTATAAAATAGAATATTATTCAGCTTTAAAAAAGGAAGGATATTCTGATACATGCTACAACATGGATGAACTTTGAAGATATTATGCTAAGTGAAATAAGCCAGTCACAAAAAGAAAAATACTATATGATTCCACATATGAGATACTTAGTGTAGTCAAATTTATAGACAGAAAGTAGAATGCAGTTGCTAGGGACTGGGGTGAAAATGGATAGGGAATTATTGTTTAATGAATATAGCATTTCAGCTTGAGAAGATTAAGAAAGTTCTGGAGATGAGTGATAGTAATGGTTACACAACATTGTGAATGTACTTAATGACATTTAATTGTACACTTAAATATAATTAAAATAAGTTTCGTGTAATGTTATTTTACCACAATAAAAAATTAAAATTTTCTACTTTTCAAAAGATCTTGTTATCAAAATGAAAAGATAAGTCACAGACTGGGAGAAAATATTTGCAAGACATATATTGACAAATGACTGGTATCCAGAATATATTAAAAACTCTTACAACTTAATAAGAGGACAGGCCACCCAATTAACAAATGGCAAATGATTCAGACAGTTGACAAATGAAGTAGAATGTCAGATAAGCACCTAAAAAAGTGCTCAACATCATTAGCCATAATGGGACTGCAAATTAAAGCCACAGTAAGATACCACTAATGTGACTAAAATTAAAAAGACTGACCATACCAAGTGTTGGTGAGGATATGGAACTCTCATGTATTCTTGATGAAAATGTAAAATGATACAACCACTTTGAAAACAGTGTGGCAGTTTCTATAAAAGGTAAGCATGTACCTGCCATACTACCCACCCATTCTACTTCTAGGTATTTTCCCAAGAGAACTGAAAGCACATGTACATTCAATGACTATACACAAATGTTCATAGTAGCTTTATTTGTAATGACAAAATACTGAAAATATCCAAATCTACCACAGTTGAATGAATAAAAGAATTGTGGTGTGTGTACATGTACACAATGGAATAATATTCAAGAATTAGAAGGAATGAGCTATTGATATATACAACAACATGGATAATTATGGAGAGAAGCCAAACCAAAAAAGAAGTATAGATTGAGTGGTTGCTTAGGGAATGTTGAGGAAAAGGTATGAATTACAAAGGGACTTTTTGGAGAAGATGTTCATTATGTTGTCCAAGGGACCAGCTATTAGATAGGCATTGAGGTTATCTCATCTATAGTAATAATAGAGGAATATACAAATTGTCCAGGATGCATCATAGTAACAGTAATGACTGAACAGCAGGCTATGTGGGGCAACCAGGCTGACAGAGGGGTTAGTGAGGGACAACGAAACGACTGAACTGCTGGCTATGTGGGGTGACCAGGTCAGCAGGGGGGTGGGGGCAGCTGAGGTCAACCAGGCTGGTGGGGGGAAGGAGGTTGGGCAGGGGGCAACCAGGCTGGCAGGGGTGCAGTTGGTGACCAGGCTGGCGGGAGGGGGCGGGGGCAGTAAGGGGCAACCAGGCAGGCAGGCAGGTGAGCAGTTAGGAGCCAGCAGTCCCGGATTGTGAGAGGGATGTCACAGATTGGAGAGGGTGCAGGCTGGGCGGAGGGCCCCCACGCCATGCATGAATTTCATGCACCGGGCCTCTAGTTTAATAATAAAGAAACAGCTTGTGTTGTTGGCAATACTGAGACAGTTTCATGACTGATGCATATTGGATTGATTATGCTTTATGTTCTGGCATCATTCTCTCCTCCACCACTCATCCCCAATTCTAAACATCTCAAGCATAAAACTAATTATCTCTTGGTGTTTAGAACTACAATATTAGCCTCAGATGATAAAGTATAAAGTGATTATAGTAAATGGAACAAAAATTAATTTAGCAGCATTAGGAAGTTTATAAAGTGAAAAAGATCCAAATGTTTATCAATGGAAGAATAGATAAATTGTGGTAAATTTCTATAGTAGAATTCCATACAACAGTGAAAATTAATGAATTAGAGTTATAGTTATCAATTTGGATAAATCTTAGAAGTATAATAAGAAATGAAAAAGCAAGTTGCAAAAGTTTATACATAGTTTGATATGATTTATGTTCAAAGCATGCAAACGGCACTGTTCCTTGTTTATGGATATGCACATACACATTAAAAGTATTAAAACTTGATTTGGTAACTGCTGTGCCATTTTGTTTTTAAATATATGTCCATGATGAAGGATTCATTGCCTATTGAAAGGGAATGGCAGTCAGCAAATGCAGTGGGATTGGAATGGGTTACAGGGAGCTTCAGTTGGATATCTAATGCTTCTTTCTTGGGTGGGTTGGGAAGTGTATATACATGCCTAAATGTTATATTATTATGGATGAATTTCATAATTTCAAAAAAATGTTTTCAACCAAAATATGGGATAAATGGAGTGAATGATACAGGTAACCACATAGAGGGACATAGAGGGAATGATTTTATTTATTCATCTACCTCCTTGTGTATTTGTTTCCCACAGTTTCTATGTGCACTACCAAGAAGGGAAGGCTATGAGTTCTTTGTAGGACAGTGGTCAGGCACTGAACTCCACTTCACTGCACTTATAAATATCCAGGTAGGTGGCTTCTGCTCATCTGCTAGAGGAAAGAGGCCTACCCCTTTGTGGGATCCCAAGCCCTTGCTGAGGCTTGAGAACACAGAATATATACAGACCCCCTAGCAGTATTTGCTGTGACACTGATGAATTGTCATACTTGATATGTTGGGCTAGCTTTCCAGGCCCTATACAATACCTAGAAATTGGAAAAGACCCCAAAACATGTTCTCTGACTACTTCGGGCTCTCTCCTGTGTCTTCCCCAGATCTCTAAAACATTTACTGCATGTGCCTCATTTAACAAACATGGGTAAGTTATAATGGTAGTCTGAAGGCAGGCTCCATGTCTTATTTGAGTTTTATTAATCAAGTCAGTCCTTCCCAAGGTGCTATGTAGTAGTTTCTACTCCATAGATGTTTTTTGGTTTGCTTTCCTCCTCTTTTTAAAAATTCCCAAATATTAGATTTAGTTTGATCCAAGAATTTGAAGCTTTTTTTTTTTTTTTTAATATGTTTTTATTGATTTCAGAGAGGAAGGGAGAGGGAAAGAGAGATAGAAACATCAATGATGAGAATCATTGATTGGCTGCCACTTGCACACCCACACTGAGGATCGAGCCTACAACCTAGGCATGTGCCCCTACCAGGAATTGAACCATGGCTTCCTGGTTCATAGGTCGATGCTCAACCACTGAGCTAGACTAGCTGGGCTGAAGCTTTTAAAATAAGTCAGTATTTCATATTAGATCATAACTAAGGTTGACATTCTATATTTAGAGGCCAAATCTGACGAAAACAAGCATGTATGATTTTGAAGTTGGGGTAAAGGGAGTGCAAAATAGAATGAGGGGGCAGCTTTCACTTTGTTATTTTTAAATTCTTCTAACAATCATTTATTGGGCACATAACTATAATAACAAACATTTAATATACTTAGTATGTTATGTGCCACTTATCGTTTAGTCCTCACAATTATTCCGTGAGATATTATTTCTGTTTATTCACTGCTAGTAAGTGGTATAGCTGGGTTTGACTGACTCCAGGTAAATGACTCAATAGTCTATGAAGTTATTTATTATGCTGTTGTGTTGGAAACTATGCTAGAACCTAGGTACCTATGAGCCAAAGTCCCTGCCCTCATGAAGCTCATATTTGATATGTTGGGCTAGAAAAAAAATCCAGAAATGGAATTATAATCGAAATGACCAGCATAGTAGAAGTATGTTCAAGAGAACTGAGAGGCTAACCTATTAAAAGTACCCTAGCAATACTTAGGTATTGATAATTAAAAGGACTCTTGTTGGAATTTTAGAGAGGAAACCCAGAGATCTTTTTTGAATGTACAGTCCTCCAGCACTATATGGGGGCTTTAGCTTTGAACCCAGCTTTTCTTCCTAGTCTGGATTAAGGTCTGATTACTATCCTGTTCATTGTTCATGAAATTATGGTATTCTCATGCTTTTCTACCTACCTCCCACTCAGCTTTTATTTTAAAACTGCACATTGCAAATCTGGCCCATGTGCCAACTCTCCAGCTGTTTGCAACAGCTTAAAAGAGCTCAGTCTTCAGAGCCAGCCAAGGGGAGTAGTGTGAAATGCACTAGTTCATAAAAGTGGCAATTACACAGGCATATTGCTTTTTTTAGAACTTCATTTGGTAGTTGCTTGTGCCATTTTGTTTTTAAATATATGGCTATGATGAAGGATTCACTGCCTGTAGTAAACATTTTCTGGGAAAAGAGCCAAACATTTTTCAGTTGAATACACAAATAATGCTGTGCAAACTGTCACTTCACTGTGCCTTGGCAAGCCTAACCATCCCCCCACTCACCAGTCACTAGACACCCAAGGGGCTGGTAAGAGCCAGAATTTCCTCCAGACTCTCTCTTACTCCGAAATTGCAGTTTTGTTGTGGTGATACCTTATTGTGCCTTGATAAGTGTTCTTTCTTACAGACCCGAGGGGAAGCTGCAGCCAGCCAGCTGATTTTATATCACTACCCTGAACTTAAGGAAGAAAAGGGCATAGTACTGATGACAGCAGAAATGGATTCTACATTTCTGGTAAGAATCAATTGTACCTCTGTGGATTTACCTGGTAGCCCTTGAAAGTAATATTCTTCAGTGAAATTCAGGAGAAGCAAAATTTAAGATACCTACATGTATTTATTTCTTACTTCAAGTTGACAATAACAGGTCTTGTTCAATCTCTTCTAAGTTGAAGTTAGTACAGATCCTCAATCACTTCTTCACAATTTTCAAATCCAAACGCTCTGAAAGCATTCTGCACCTTTCTAAAATTCTGAATTAAAAACACATCAGGCTCTAGGTCTCCCCCCGCCCCCTTATTACATATTTTTTATTTATTTTTTTATTGTTTACAGCATTATATATAGTAATACATATATCTCCTTTTCTCCCTCCACCATTGACTTTCCCCCAGCCTCCCCTTCCTCCTGTCGCATGTCCTCATCCCACCCCGTAATGTCTTGTGTCCATTAGGCCCTAGGGGTTTTAGGTAAGAAACTGGACACGTAAATGGCTTCTTAAGAGTAGGGAAGAGTTCCAAGTCTAGAACAGTGCTCGATCTTTTATCTTCCACACTGTTTGCACACACATTCCTCACACATAGTGATTTCCCTTGCCCCTTTTCCATTCCCTAGCCTAGATAGAGCATCGACCATATGCCCATAGGTAATGATATCATTGTGTTTGTTCTCCCCACGTGTCTAGGAACAGGAGCAGTTTTATGATTACTGTACAGCCTGTTTGTCTAACCTTTGCTCATTTTAATCTCATTTATCTGATGGCATTTAAGTTCAGGATGTCCTCAAGATACTGGCCACTCTCATGCCTCTTTTCCATGAGATTTTTCATTGCAATGCCCACTTATATTTCCCTTCTCTCTTACCAGCTGCATACAGGGAAGAAAGTGGTATAAGTTCCTTAGCTAATATTGGCACTTGGCTAGTATTTCAGCTGTATTGCAATAGCAGTGAGTCCCAAGTCTTGGGCACAGTTGGGATTCTACTTCCCTGTCCATTATCCCTGAAACTGTTTAGCGGAGATGAGGAAGTACCAACAAAAATTACTTAAAAGGAACAATTCAGTGACATAGGCAGAAAACTAAGATAATAGAATTTCCTGGAAGCTGAGATAACATGTTTCAAGAAACAGGGAGTGTTCAGCTGGCCAAATCTCACTTTCTGGTAGGGAAAATGAGATGAGGGCTGAGAATTTAGTACATTTCGCAAAATGGAAGTCATGGGGTACCTTTATAAGGGACATTTCAAACAGAGCAGTAGGATAAACACATAATTGGAGTGCATTTAAGAGAGTATGGAAAGAAGTTAGAATAAGCATAAATAAGTCTTTGAAAGGGTTTTCTGTGAGGGGAAGGAGAGAATGGGGTAATAGCTGGGGATGGGAGTGGGGAGAAGTGGAAGTGAGAGTGTTTTTTTGTAGTGTTTTAAATATGGGAGAAATAATAACTTGTATGCTGATGGAAAGATCCAGTAGGAAGGGAAATATTGGTAATGTGGACAAAGAGGAGTGAAATACTGAAGTGAGATTTTTGAGTCGGTAAGTCTGGGAATGAGGAAAATATAAAAACAGGAGAGAGGCCAGGATATAAGGACGGAGTTAAATGGATAGAGGTGGTAGTAGCCTGCAGAAATTCTTTCTAGTTTGTTTAGTGAAAAGAAAAGCCTGTCATTCGTTAGAAGTAAGGATGGAAAAATAGGTATTGGACATTAGAGTGGAAAAGAGAAAGTCTGAAATTATTGTCCTGGACAGGAGTCAGCACACTGTACCCTATGGACCAAATCCAGTCCACTGTCTGCTTTTAGAAGGCCCATAAGTTAAGAATGTTCTACATCTTTAAATGGTTGGTAAGGGGTAAGGGAGCCTAAAGAAGATGAATGTTTTCTGACCTGTGAAAAGTATAAAATTCAAATTTCAGTGTCTGTAAAAGAGTTTTATTGGAATACAATAAATAGCCGTAGTTATCACTTACTAGTACCTATTAACTGTGGCTATTGTAGCTCTGCAACAAAGAATTGAGTAATTGCAACTAAGACTATAGAACCCATAGAGCCTAAAATAATAACTGCCTATCCCTTTACAGAACGTGTATGCCTGCCTATGGTCTAGGAAAATGGAAGAGAGAATACCTGTGTGGGTACAGGCACAGAAAGAGAGGGCTGAGAGTTTCATTTAACTAGGGTTATGGTTTAGCCAGGTTGTATAATGAAGTAAAGTAGGAACCCAGAAGTTGAATGTAAGGCAAAGGACTGATTATAATTGTTGGCCATGCAATATAAACTGCATAAAGAGGGAAGTGAAAACAAGGGAGGTTAGAGACAGAATTGTGAGTCCTAGTGGAGTTAAAAGATTTTTGAAGTTGGGAGTGAGCTTAAAAGATAGGAAATAGTAGACCAAGTGTGTTGAGGTGCTTCAAATTGAAATTTGGAGGGGATATAGTTACCAATAATGACAAAGTTTAAGATTTGACCTGAGGAGTAAGTGACAGAGATTGCACTTTATTTTCTGGTCTTCAGCGAAGCACAGCCTCTAAACATTAAAAGTGCACTCGAGCTCTAACCGGTTTGGCTCAGTAGCTAGAGCATCGCCTGCGGACTGAAGGGTCCCGGGTTTGATTCCAGTCAGGGGCATGTAGCTTGGTTGCGGGCACATCCCCTGTGAGAGATGTGCAGGAGGCAGCTGATCCCCAGTAGGAGGTGTGCAGGAGGCAGCTGACCCCAAGTAGAGGGTGTGCAGTAGGCAGCTGATCGATGTTTCTCTCTCATTGATGTTTCTAACTGTCTTATTCCTCTCTCTTCCTTTCTGTAAAAAATAAAATATATATATATATATATTTTTAAAGTGCATTCGAGAGGTCAGAGGAGGTACCCTTCTACTTGGGCATCTTGACTGCCTCACTTTGGTGGTCTCAAAACTGATACAGTTCCCACCATCATTAAAATTTGCCTCCTGGCCTTATAACATTCCTCAGCATACCAGACAATAAATACAGGGTGGGGCAAAAGGTTTGCCGTTGTTCATATGGAAAATAATACAATAATTAATAAATAATACAAGAATAAATTATGTTTTATGTACTCACAACTGTAAATCTACTTTTACTCCACTCTCTATATATTTTTTAATATATTTTATTGATTTTTTACAGAGAGGAAGAGAGTGGGATAGAGAGTAAGAAACATCTATTAGAGAGAATCATTGATCAGCTGCCTCTTGCACCCCCCCCACTGGGGGATATGCCCGCAACCAAGGTACATGCCCTTGACCAGAATCGAACCTGGGACCTTTCAGTTCGCAAGCCGACGCTCTATCCACTGAGCCAAACCGGTTTTGGCTCTACTCTATATTCGCCTTGCATAAATCAACTTGACTGACTGTCACATGTAGTATACAGTAAGTCCTCACTTTGTCATTGATAGGTTCTTAGAACTGTGGCAAAATGGTATAACAAAACCAACTTTACCATAGGCAACTTGATATTCACAGCAGTTAAGTTCCTACAATATCTCTCCAGTGTTACAACAAAACAACATTGAATGAATGATATTACTCGAGGAGCTACTGTACAGAAATAGACATGTTAGAAATTACTATAGAGGTGCATGATTCAGAAATGGGAAACCAAGAATGTACAGTAGGTCCTCAGGTTACATCGAAGATCCATTCCTATGGTGTGATGTAAGGCGATTTTCGCCGTAAGTCGGAACCCACCACCTACATAAGCACCTACGTCACTCACATGGAGCACATACACAGCAGTAATGAAACAATAAAAACAATTTAAAAGAAAGATAACAATTGCTGACCTTTACTTGTGGTGAATAAATAATAAAAAACATAAAGCAGATATATGTACCTACGTTGAAATGACGGGACTTTTTTTTTTTAATAAATAAGTGGGAGATGGCGATGTAACCACGAAACAATATAAGTTGAGTCCGACGTAACTGAGGACTGCCTGTAATATAAATATATGGTCACCTGCATAGTCCCACATGAGTTTGTACTTTAGGCATAGTATTTCCAAATACAGTAAAGCAGATAAATAGAAATACATGGAAATTAAAGGTTTCTTCTTAAGTAATTAACTTTAATGCTGAAAATTTAGTAGCATATTAGAAAACCTTATCTGGTTCCATATGTCTATCAATAAAAGCTTTAATTGGAATGCAGTAAGTGCTAGGATAAAAACATGCACAGCATTCTGGGGGGTGAGGTTCCACAATTCAGAAGGAGGAAGGTGACTTCCTAGAAATGACACCTGTGCTGAACTTTCAGAGATGAGCCAGAGTTTTGCCAGGTAAAGAAAGGTGGGAGCGAGAGAGGCATGTTCCAGACAGAGCCAACAGCATAAGTAAATACTAGGAGGCATAAAAGGACTTGCGGTATAACAAAGAATTTGGTATCACTGATATATAAAAAAGGATTGGTGAGTTATATTTAGAGGTTTGGCTTTATCCTAAAGACACAAAAGAATCATTGGAGGAGAGATAATGACCCCAAAAATATATAGGAAGTAAATTGATCATAGCTATGAAAATTAAAAGAGGAGAAATCAGGTTTGTTAATATATCTCCTTATTGAGCAACATGGGGCGTTAATATGTTTATCTTCTCGGATCTTGGAAAGAGGAGGCTACTGCTTCATGTTGAGAATTAAGAAAACAAAAGGCAGGGGGTGAATAATCCTCGAGAGACAGATGCACATAGCTACCTGTATCTTACCTCCCTACCCACCACACTAGTGGTCTTCAAACTAGTAGGAGGAATCCTGGATCCAAACAAAATCTTACTATGTAAATCCTAGGATAAAACAGCTGAAACAGAAGTGCAGGGTCCTGAGGCACCTCTTCAGAGCCCTAGGATTCTGTTGTTGGGTCGGCACTATTCTAGAGTGAACACAGCTGAGGTAATCCCTGCCTCCACGATCCTAAGCCTCAAATAAGAATTGGTTGTCAGAGGCCCTTCAGTTCAGGAATTCAGAAAACAGTGATATTTGCCTAGGATTGTGGCATGCACTTGCTTTAGAAATGGTTTACTCTTAAGGCATGTTTAAGTATAAAAAAAGGTAAAATGGATGAAGCAGAGTTAACAACCTTGATTGATTTTAATTATCTCCCCCCACAGTGTCAGGGTGAAGTGGAGAGAGGGCCAGCCTAGGAGTCCAGAGGTCTGGTCCTGCCTCTGCTACTCTCTAGCCACATACCTTGGGCCTATCCCTGGATTTCATCTGCTTTGGTTTCCTGGCTTAGTAAATGAGGACTGGGTGATCTCGGAGGCTCCTTCCAGCTCTGAAATTCCATTAATTTGAAAAAACCAGCATTTTGGAAAAAGGCTTTAGATTAAAGATCTAGTCTCAGAGATTAGTGCCTGCTTGTGTTCAGAGATTAATGACCTGAAAACCCACAGGAGAGAATGGAGACAAAGCAGCCTAGGGTATTTATAAACCCATCCTCATCATTCTATAACTAGACATAGCACCCTCCTGACAGTTTTACGGGGAATTTTCCATTATCCTTTGGGGTTAGCTTTGGCCATAGAAACACAATGATAATGAATAAGTGCCTCTGACTAGTTAGAACTGGAGATTGACAAGATAGTAAAAATAAGAGTTGTTTGAAGTAACTTCTTTTGTAAGGTTTCAAAAGTACAGCATATGTCCTGACCCTACCTCTGTTACGTAGAGTCTTCTGGCCAGCATTTCTCTGCCTCTGAGCTTTCGCCTGGGGCTTTGCTGGTGCCTTTGTTATTAGTTAGAAATGGCTGCATAGCAAATACCCCAAACTTAGTGGCTTAAAACAAAAATTGGTTACCTCATAGTGTCTGTGGGTCAGGAATTCAAGAGCAGCATAGCTGGGAGGGTCCAGCTCAGTCTCGTGAAGTTGCTGTCAGGATGTTGGCCAGCACTACAGCCACCTGAAGGCTGATTGAGCTTGAGGATCTACCTCTGACCCTACTCTCATGGCTGTTGGCAGAAGACCTCGTTTCCTTGCCATATTGACTTCTCTGTAGGGCTTGAATGTCTTCATCACATGGCAACTGGCTTTTCCAGAGCAAGTGATTCAGGAGAGAGCAAGTTAGAAACTACTATGTCTTTTGTGACTTAATAGCAGAAGTCATTCTTCATCATCCCACTGTAGTTTGCTTATTAGAAACAACAGTAAATATAGTCTACACTCAAAGAAAGGGTTAATCAGAAGCCTAGTACTCACCAGCTAGAACTTGGAGCTGGATAACTATTTTTATTCTCCCCCCCAACCCCCCCAAAAAAATACACACACACACACACACACACAGTTATAAAGGAACTAAATGGAAGAGGGAGATATTGAGCATATGTATTAATTTATTCAAACATTCACCAGATAGTCACTATGTGCAAGGGTGTAAAACAAGCACACATACTTTGAGGAATTGATACTAGGGAAGATAGACAAAAAAAGAAAAGAAAGGACAAATACAATAAGTATGATAAATACGACAATAGAGGTAAGCATGGGGTAATTTGGGTACACAGAGAGGAGGCACCTGGCTAAGACTTGGGAGATCAGAGAGTTGGGGAAGTTTCCTGAAGCAGAGACTCCTGAGTGAGGGCCCACTTGCCACAAGACACAGCTTTTCAGTCCTGGGCAGACAGAGAGCTCACTATTCTTTTTACCTTCCAGAATGTTGCCGAGGCACAGTGCATTGCCAATCAAGTTCAGCTCTTCTATGCCACTGATCGGAAGGAGACCTACGGGTTAGTGGAGACTTTTAACTTCAGACCAAATGACTTCAAATATATGTCTGTCATCGCTGAATTGGAGCAAAGTGGACTTGGAGCGGAACTGAAATGTGTCCAGAACCAGGAGCAGACTTAGAGCTGCAAGGGTTGGCTCCTTTACAGCATCTGCTCAGCCCACACACACCCCACCCTTGAACTCAGGAGCTCAGCATCTATAATGCAGTCTCTTAAGGAGTTGCCCTGTGTGCTTATGTAAGAAATACTAATGGAGATGAGCCTTATTACTTGATAGTCAGGAACAGAGGTAGCCAAAATTCTGATAATTATCTCTCAGCACACTTGAGGTTTCCTTTTTAAGTGTTTCAGTTCATTATCAGAGCTAGCCAAAGATCAGCAGGATGGTTGCCTTGATTTTACACACTGTTGAAAGTGCATATGCATTCTGGCATTTTGATGGTACAACTCCCAAATGAGTATAGTTTCTCATCTTTCTAAACTTGTGACAAGATAGCTTGAAGACCTGCTATAGTTAGATGTGGGCTTTAGATACTCTTCACATGTGCCAGTTAGCTTGCCAAAATATAACCCAAATATCCTGTTTAGATTCTAGAACAACCGGGTATTGCAATCAGGATAAAGACTTTATCTAGATGCTCCCAGAGTTGCTTTTAGTGTAGCTGGTTTGAAGCATCAGTAGATGTCAGGTATACTTAAAACACACAGGTACAGTCCCTGCATGTTTTTAAACCATGGTTTGTGGCTCCTCCTCTTCTAACTTTGTCTTTTAGAATTTGTGTATTTGGAGGGGGTGAATCAGTGCAATGTAAATAAATCAACTTTTTATAAGGAAGGAACAATCTAGATTTGTATGTTTTTATGTTGTTTTTTAACAACTCTAAGCCGTGCTACTATTACATGAAAAAGTGGGTGGAAGCAAATGTTCCCAGGTTGGGTGTGGAGAAAGTATAGCAATAAAATAAGCTTTGGCTTACAGTCTTTGTTATATTCAGCAGTGAACTCTAAGCTATATGCTATCCTTAGTGTCAGTGCTTTGAGCTGATTTGATCAAAATTCATCTTTGGGCTTAGTAATTGCTTGAAACACCAAAAAATGAGAAAGGAGCTCTCCAGTTCTAAAAACTCTCATATGGTTTTAGAGTCACTGTTATGGCTCAAAGCTCAGTGATAGAGGAAGGTGGTAGTTACACACCAGTCTTCTGAACCTGAGTCCTCCCCGCCACCTTTCCCCCCATTGTTGTCAGCTGCCTCTACTACGCCTTTCCTTTTCTTGCTCTGACATGCTTCACTTTGTCTGCTGCTGCCCGAGATCTGGTGGTATGACACTGAACATGGTCAGTGGGAATGAAACCAGTAGTTACAGTTCCTGTGTATGTTTGTTTTCTTCATTACTGGTTGGGCCTGTCCCCAAGCTCTTTAAATGGGGTTGGACTTCCTATTATTTTTTGAGTTGAGTCCTTTTTGTTATACCTCTGAGTTTGTATATAGAAAGAGACAGATAGTGTTTGTTTAACTTGGAAAAGCTGCTAGCTAGTTTTTCACAATTTCTCTAAAGACAGGGTTATTTCCTGATGCAAATTCTGGACCTACCTCTGGTCCTGACAGTTCATTTTTTGAGAAACTTGAGAATCTGGATGTTTTGAGTCCCAGGAATCTTTAGCATTAGTCAGAGCTGTAGTGTGGGTATCCGGTTATGTTTGCTTTTCAGTCCAGATGGACCCAGCCATAGGACATTTCCTAGCCATAGGACATTTTCATAGCACCTCCACCAGAGGGTGAGAAAATGATGGGAAAAGAAATAAGAATTGGCTGCTCATTTATTGCTCTTCCCAGCTTTGCCCTAAACCACAAGGAAGACTATGTCCATGGACAGTTACACTGGAAAGATCAAAGCACCATCTGGCTGTTCCTTATATTTACCTAGGAAGATCTGGCAAAGAACTAAAAGAACATTGTAACATTGGTCAGTAAATTTGTCTGCTGGTGCAACATGGTGTTATAGAAAGTGGACAGGCTTTGGAGTTAAATGAATCTAGATTCAGCTGTTGGTGTTGCAATTCATTAGCTCTATAATATTGAACAAATTACTTAAGCTCTAAATCTGTTTATTCATCTGTAAAATGGGGATAATACTATCTACCTCATAGGATTATTATGAAAATTAATTTATAGACTACAGTAGAGCTTAATAAATGTCAACTCCCTTCCTCTTCTCTACCTCCCTGCCTGTCATTAAACGTCAATGCAAATTAACATTTCAGGTGTGCAGATCATTCTTTATTCCAGTTGAACAAGCAAACCTTATCTCACATGTTCTCAAACTTTAAGTGGAAGTAAAATTATTTTGAGCACTTCAAAATGCAGATTCCCAAGTCCCAAACCTCAGCCTGCTGAATCATAATCTTTGTAGAAATTCCTGGGACTCTGCATTTTAATATGTGCTCCAGATGATTCTAATGATGGTAAGTCACCAGCCACACTTTGAGAACCATTGCCTTATGAGTTCTTCACAAAAAAATGCCAGGTCTTCCTTTCCTATGGACATTAACCATAGAATTGGGTTCAATCTCCTGTCCTTTGCCTCCTATAGTGGTCCCCTGTGCCTATATTATATTTATGTATTTATGTATCTTTTGCCCACAATAGACTGTGAGCTCCTTGAGGGCCAGGCTTTAATCTCCATTTCTAGTGTCAAGGATATGGTCTGGAACATGTAAGATACTGAATTGTTTATTGAATAAATAAGTGACATGATTTTAGCCAAAACATCATGTTGTGTATGCCTATATTTAAATGCTCTGAATTTAAGAGAATCATTTAGATTGAGAATTTACTGAAGAGGAATATTTGTAATCCCAGGTACCAGATTATATACAAAGTCTCTGTAAATCACCAATCTTCTGGGCTGCCTGCTCAGTGCAATCCAGTAGTCCTCACAGAGCACCTAATCTGCCACCGCCATGTTAGGTGCAGACACGGAAAATGCATAGGAACCCTATTCTCAAGCTCTGTTCCAGCCACTGCCTATGTCTCTCTGGCCTCTGAATCTGTGCCCTACATCTAGCACCTGGTCATCATTTTCCTTATCTTGTTCTCAGGAGTATATGCTGCTGTTTCTCTCTTCTCCTCCAACCAGTTTGGAAGCAGTAGTCACATGTATGCTTTTTCTTTTTCTTTTCTTTTTTTTCTTTGCAGTCTCCATAATAACTGACCTTTTGTTCAATTTTGGAGAAGAGGTAAAAATGCCCATTTTTCCAGTCCTTTGATTTAGCAATGACTCGGCATTTATTAATATTTAGTGAGCACCTGTTAGATGTCAAGTACAGATATAGGAAGCTGGTGAATAAAGCAGAGATCAGGACAAATAAGGCCCTTGTTGTCATGGAATTTATATGCTTCTGAAGAAGACAAATGAATAACATTATTTCAAATACTGGTAGTGCTATGAAAATAAAAAATAATAATGTGATAGAATGCAGAGTGGAGGCAATAGCTTAATGGTCAGAAGAGCTATCTCTGCAGCGGTGACAGCTGATACTGGAGTTGAAGAAAACTTCCCAGTAAAGAGAAGAGCCAGGGCTGAGGCCTTAAAGTAGGGCCAAGCTCAGCATGCTTATTTCTGGGGCCCAAATTTAAAGGATCATTCCTTGCCTTTGAGCTCACAGTTCAGCAAGGGAGACACTAACATGAATAATTACAATATGGGCAAACTGACAGTGCCATTCTCAGAAGAGGGCCTTGGAGGGTTAAAGAATGCCAGGGAAGCCCTTGCCAGTGTGGCTCATTTGGTTGGGCAACATCCCATACACCAAAAGGTTGCCACTTTGATTCCTGGTCAGGACATGCCCAAGTTGATCCCCAGTAGGGGGTGTGTGCAAGAGGCAATCCATCAATGTTTCTCTCCCTCTCTTTCTAAATATTAATAATAATACTCAATATTTGATAAAGGAGGCATGAACATACAATGAAGTCAAGACAATCTCTTCAATAAATGGTGTTGGGAAAGTTGGACAGATATATGCAAAAAATTAAACTAGACCACCAACTTACACTATACAAAAAAGAAAAATAAACTCAAAATGGATAAAGGACTTAAACATAAGACAGGAAACCATAAAAATACTAGAAGAATACACAGGCAGAGAAAACTCAGACATGTCGAAGCAATTTCTTCACCAATACCCCTCCTAAGGCAATGGATACTAAAGAGAAAATAAACAAATGAGACTACATCAAAATAAAAAGCTTTTGCACAGCAAAAGAAACCAACAAAACAAGAAAGCCCACTGTATGGGAGAACATATTTGCCAATGTTATCACTGATAAAGGTTTAATCTCCAACATTTATAGGGAACTCATACAACTTAATAAAAGGAAGATAAATGACCCAATAAAAAAATGGGCAACGGACCTAAATAGATACTTTTCTAAAGAAGACAAAAGGAAGGCCAAAAGACATGGAAATATGCTCAAAGTCACTAATTATCCGAGAGATGCAAATCAAAAAGACAATGTAGTATCATCTCACACCTGTCAGAATGGATATAATCAACAAATCAACAAGTGCTGGCAAGGATGTAGAGAAAAAGGAACCCTCGTGCACTGCTGGTGGGAATGCAGACTGGTGCAGCCACTGTGGAGAACAGTATGGAGTTTCCTCAAAAAACTAAAAATGGAACTATTTGACCCAGCAATTACACTTCTAGGAATATATCCCAAGAAACTAGAAATACCAATCAGAAAGGATATATGCCCCCCTATGTTCAGAGCAGCACAATTCACCATAGCTAACGTTTGGAAACAACCTAAATGCCCATTGTCTGATGAATGGATTAGAACACTATGGTACATATATATTATGGAATACTACGCTGCTATAAAAAAAGAAGGAATTCTTACCATTTGCAGCAGCATGAATGGAACTGGAGAGCATTATGTTAAGTGAAATAAGCCAGGCAATGAAAGAAAAATACCACATGATCTCACTCATTTATGGGAAATAAAAAGCATTATAACCTGATGAACAAAAAGATAGATACAGAGGCAGTAAAGCATTGAACAGACTGTCAAATTACAGCGGGAAGGCTGGGGAGTGTCGGGGAGGGGAGAAAAGAGATCAACCAAAGGACTTGTACGCATGCATATAAGCAAAACAAATGGACACAAGTTACTGGGGCGGGAGGGGGCGCGGATTAGGACACACAACGGGGTAGGGGAGGCTGGGGGAAGGCCAATGGGGGAGTGGGGGAGGAGATATATGTACTACTATATGTAATATGTTAAGCTATAAAAAATTAAAAAATAAAAATATGTAAAAATAACACTACTGGGTACTGTGGAGGATGCAAATCTTACCAGTCTATAATACCTGGCATGAAATGCTTGAGGAAATTAGACTGTGAGAGCCACCCCTCCCTGACCTGTAGCTCTTTAACAATCATCTGCAATCTCAGTCTGAGGAGCTGTGAAGTGGGACACCTGGTTCTGGGGAAAGTTCTTCAAAAGACTGGGACTGTTGTTATCACCCACAATGCAAGGGCAAGGTCTGTACCTAACCCAGATATAGTGCCTGACATCTAATGAGTTCTCAGTAAATATTTATGTAATTAATGGATGGATAAATGAATGAATGAGTCCAATGTGCTGGTTCCACCCTTCCATGCTATCTCTCTAAGATGATAAAAACTCTATTGGTTTACTACTATTTTTAGAAGACATCACCCCAGCCCTCAGGGAGGTCCTCACCCCACAAGTAATATGGGGACCAGGAAGAGGTTGCCTTAATTTATTCAGGTTGCTATGACAAAATAACATAGATGGGTGACATACACAACAGAAATTTATTTTTCACATTTCTAGAGGCTGGAAAGTCCAAGATCGAGTCACCTACAGGTTTGGTGTCTGGTTCATAGAAGGCCATCTCCTAGCTCTGTGCTCAAATGGTAGAAAGGGAAGGGAGCTCTCTGAGGTCTGTTTTATAAGATCACCATTCCCATCACCTTCCAAAGACCCTACCTCCAAATACCATTGCACAGAGGATTAAGTTTCAACATATGAATTTAGGGGACACAAATATTCAGTCTACAGTAGAGATACCCAAATCTTAGTTTTCTGTATAAATATCACTAGGGACCTTGCTTAACCAGAAGCTTCCTGTACCCACCCCAAAGATACTGAAGCAAAATATCTATAAGAGAGGCCTACCTTTTCTGTTTCCTTTTTTATTATTGAAATTTTCAAACATACTAAAGTAAAACCATAGTATAATGAACCCCAAGACCCTGTTACCCAACACAAAAAAATGTTCAACACATGACAATCTAGTTTCATTTAGATCCCCACCCACTTTCTCTCCAAATCCCAGGTATTATATTGTTTAATCCATACATACCTCTGCTTATATTTCTAAAGGATAAATACATTTAAAACACAAAACATTTCTAACTTAATTAACCATAATTCCTTAATACTATCAAATGTGTAGTCATATTCAAATTTTCCCAATTATCCCATAATTTTTTATAGCTTTGCTCCAGTCTGGATCCAAACAAGGTCATATCTTGCAACTAGATATATCTAAGTCATTTTTTAACTTTTTAAATAATTTTAGGCTCACATAGCAGTTGCAAAAATAATAGCGTTCCTACATACCCTTCACTCAGCTTTCCTCAATGTAACATATAATAACCAGAATGATCAAAACCATGAAATTGACATGCACACAATATAAATACAGACTTTATTTTGGATCTCACCAGCTTTTATATGCACTCATTCTTTACTTTTTCCTTTTGTTTATAGTCCTGTGAAATTTTAGGTTTGTGGAACCACAGTCAGGATCCTATCACCCAGAGAAGAAAGTCCCTCGTGCTATGTATGCCTTCATAGTCAAACTTTCCTTCTCAGTCCTAACTCCTGGCAACCACTGATCTGCTCTCCATCACTATAATTTTGTCATTTTGAGAATGTATATAATAAAATCACATAGTATGCAATCTTTTAAGATTAAATTTTTTCACTCAGCACAATGCCTTTGAAATCTATCCAAGTTGCTACAACTCTCAATACCAGTTTGTTTTATTGCTGAGTGGTATTCCATATTAAGGCACTTTTAACTTACAGGTTTCCCCCCACCTCTTTTGTTTTCTTGACATTTATGTGTTAAGAATCTGTCCTATAGAATTTTTGTCATTCTGGATTTTGCTTATTTCCTTTATTCCCAGTCCCTCCTGTAACGGAGAGACCTCAGATGGTCTTCCTTACAGAAGACCATCTGATTCTGACCAAGCGAAATATCTATAAGGCTTGGTCAGAATCAGATGGTCTTCTGTAAGGAACCCCCATCCCCACTGGCAACGCTAAGGCGGGTATTACTGAAAACACTGGGAGAAAGGAAGCTGAGAGGAGGGAAGAAAGGGCCATGGGGGCTGTGGTAGTCTGAGGAAGGTTTGAATTGGGGTTATTCTCTAGGCAGGCAGCCCCAGAGGCTGAAAGGGAGGCACCACAGTGGCAGAGGAAGTAGGCTTGGACAGAACTTCCTGTGCAGGCTTCATGGTGGGTTCCATGGAAGGCTGAGCCTGGGACACTGGCAAACTGTCACCACAGCCTACCTTCTAACCCCCAACCCCTCTGCCACCAACTATCACCTCCACTCCTGGGACACCCCTGAGTTGGGAACTAACCCAAGTGGTTGGAGGGCATGCATCTGTAGAGGGCAATACCCACCACAGCTCTGTTGGAGGTCAGTCAGGTTGGGGAGGGTGTTATGAAATTATCCTAAGGCTCTTATGCATACAGGCTTCCACCACAGGCTCCACAGGTATTCTTTCCAAGATGGAAGTCCTGAAACCTGGAGAGGCGAAGACTATGCCTCCAACTCGAGGAGTGGGCAGGGAGCAGGGAGGAAAGAGTGACCTTGGAGCACAGAACACTTGAGTCAGGTTCTCAGGCTCAAGAGGGCCCTCCTGCTTCTCAGAGGGACTAAAGTCCATGTCACAGTGGCTGTGCCACTTTCGTTTGCACATTTACTCTCCCCACTCCCACCCCGAGAAGTGAGTACAGCTACCCAGGCTACATGGTTGGATCGCCCTGATGTATTAAGTATCCTTACATGTTGTCCTGGTCACTGCCCCTTGTCTTTCAGGACCACAGGAATGGGGCCATCCCTCTTCTACACACGAGCTTGCTGGGGCTTGAAGGCAGTACCCCAAAACGACTGACCATGGCCTTCTGCTGACCTTCACAGGTCTTCTGTGGGGCTCGTATTGTTGTGGCTTCCATTTTACAGAGGGGGAAATAGGCTCCGAGAGGACAAATGCCTTGTCTAAGGCCACACAGAATTTTAATGTACATTCTTTTCAACATTGTCTTTCAAACTAAAGGAAGTCCAACCTCAATTCCTCTTATTGCAATGAGTCTATTCTTTGTGCCAGGATGAAAGATATTGCAGGAATCTGGGCAGGAAAAGGCAGAGCTGAAATAGAAACTTTTTCTTGGGAGATTGAGAAGAAGGTGGGCCCCATCTGGCTCCTCCACTGGAGCTGTGGCCTAAGCTCAAGAAGCATACCCAGCCCACAGCGATCATACTGCAAGGGACTGGGGGTCTAACGGGGCCTCCCTCACCTCCCTTCCTTTGATTTCTGGCCAGGTTTCCCCATCGGAGTTTCCAGAAACCTGAGGGATGCTCTGGGGGTGCTGTAACTCCTTCTGAGAGGAGTGTGGACATAGGGAAACTTTTCTGGCATAGGAGGGACTGGGAATCCCCAAGGAGAGACTCCTCTGTATCAGTGGAGTCACAGGTACAGGCTCACAGGGGCAAGAGCAGGAAGCTTGTTCTGATAAGGCACTTGGAATGGTATGGATCAGGGGTCCTCAAACTTTTTAAAGTGGGGGCCAGATCACGGTCCCTCAGAGAGCTGGAAGGCCGGACTATATGAACTACTAATTCCTACTGTAACACCTCAGCTGCGCTCACTGCCCAAAAAACCTGGCGGGCCGGATCAGACTCCTCTGCGGGCCGTAGTTTGAAGACCCCTGGTATGGATGGAAGATGCTTTTGTGGTGCAGATGGGGAAAATTGAAGCCAAAGAAGGACAGGGGCTTTCCTAGAGACACATACGGCAGGGCCGGAGCCCAGCTCTGGATACCTCCCGTGCCACTGGAGCTCCCAACGAGAAGCCATGTTCTTGCGGTGGAAAAGAGTATGTCCACAACTAGGTTCTCAATGGTTCCCACCAAGCTTCAGAGACAGGGCCTTCTTTGAGCCACTTGTCATACCCAGGACACAGTGGCAGGGAGCAGTGCCTATAGAGTTACAGCACGCCACCAGGGAGCACAGGAGTAACCAGTCACACAGCTAAATACATTGCAAAGCTGGGACCTTGTTCTCAAAGGTCTGGATCTTCTCAGCCCCAGCAGAGCCTCCTGTAAGTATCTCTCCAGCCCAGACTGAGAGCCACAGGAAGGGGGGACAGGCATTTGAGAGGCCTGGGCTATCTCTGTCTTCTCCCAGGCTTCAACCTGTCAGCTACTCTGTTTCCCCGAAAATAAGACAGTGTCTTATATTAATTTTTTCCCCCAAAGTTGCGCTCGGTCTTATTTTCAGGGGATGTCTTATCTTTCCATGCACTAGGTCTTATTTTTGGAGGATGTCTTATTTTCAGGGAAACATGGTAGTATCAGGCATACCCTAAAAATCTGTGGGTGAGCTGGTGACTTCTGAAGCTCCTCCTAAATGGATCAGCTGTATTTCCCACAAGATTCTCTACTTTTCACTCTTCACCAGGCAAACCCCTGCCATCCTATAAAACCCAGTTGGAGGTACAGCAAATGACCATGTGCAAAGCCACAGAAAGAGTCACATCACATTCCAAAGAATCTTACCGACCACGATCTCCAACCACAAGGCAATATAATTAGAAGTCAGCACGAGAAACATAAACCTCCCCATAGGCTGAGAAACTAAGAAACCCCACTTCTAAATCAACCATGGGTTAAAGAGGAAATGACAATGAAATTATGAAATACTTAGAACTGAATGATAAGAAAAGCACAAAGCGGTTTGTGTTTCCTCTGTAAGTCAAAGTCCCTGACCCACATCCTAAGTTCCTTTCATTGCCTCCTCCCAACCCCCCAGACACACTCTAGGAGGCTGACTTCTATAGACTGAATCAACAGGTTCCCTGCCCTTGCCTTCAAGAGTAGGAATTGGCCAGTGGGGAGACCTGCCCAGAAGTCAGAGGGAGGGAGGTGGGGAAGGACCCCTTAGACCCCCAGTCCTTGGCAGTATGATTGCTGTAAGGGGCGTATGCCCCTGGAGCTTAGGCCACAGCTCCAGTCCGCAGCTCCCTCCTCATAGTTCCCACGTTGACAACTCCCTCCCAGCACCTCTCAGCTGGGGTGGGGGGGTGAGGGTGGTCAGCTTCAGCCTAGAATGGACATCAAAAGGCTGCTCTTGCTAGCCCTTTGGTGATACACTATCCATGTGGTTTCCCTGTACCCTGACTACACCTCTAAATAGTGCCTTCTTTAAACTCTCCTCAAAATGCCCAGTTAGGGTGTTCCATGTGTGTCCTGCAGTTAACTCACTCTCAGAAAGTGCTCCCCATCAGTCTGTAACCATGCTCACACTTCTGGATGACGGAGCTCTGTCCTTGTGTGATTTCTGTGTGTTGACCCCTTGCTGGCCTGTTGTCTGCTGAGGTCAGGAACTGGAGCAGCTTCCTTACCTGATGCCCTGCTCTCAGCACAGTCATGCTTAATACAGGGGGTTAAATAGGGCATCGAACAAGGACTAGATTTTAATCTCTTCTGCATAAACTTAGAGCATGCAAATATTTGTAGGGGTTTGAGATAGAGTTAAGGACCTAGGAAACCCCAGCCAGAAATAGCGCAAATGACTTCTGGCTGGGACAAAAGTAGGTGCTCAACAAAAGAAAGAATCTTCAGTTCTATGGACTGGGATTCCTCATGATCCAGTGTGTTCTCATGCCACCCATGGAGCAAGCAGAAGATCCAGACACAGGAGAGCCCAGAAAGCATCTGTGCCACAGTATATGCTTCCTCCTGCCACCAGCTCTCCCCTGCTCTTACCGGCTCAACCCTGCCCCGCCCCCCAACTCCCCACAGCAAGCCTTCTGCAGCCTATCTTTCTGTCTTGGCCCTCCCATTCTAGGCCTCCAACCTTCCCTGCTATCCCAAGACAGCCACCTGGTCCCTCATCCCGGAGCCCACTTGTGATTGGATGCTGGTGTGGGATAGCTGTCTGCCCTCAGGGAACCCAGGAAGAAAAGTAGGAAAAACAGTCAAGTCTGAAGGGTTTGGATTTGGTTGAAAGGAAGGAGTGAAATAAGACATTCAAATGGGAACAGCTAGAACAAATGTCTGGCAGTGGGAAATGGAGTGATTTCAGGTGAGGAGTGAGGAGAACCAGCCCAGTCTGAGCAAGAACCCCAGCCCTGGTGGGGGTGTGGTGTGTGTGAAAATCTGTGATCTGAGCATCTTCAGGGCAAGTCCTTTCAGTGAGGGACTCACTCATGAGTCCTGAGGCATTCATTCATTCATTCATTCAATGGGAATTATGTGCCTGCTGTGTGCCAGGCAATATACAAAGAGCCGAGGGTGTGGAAGTGTATAGGGCAGAACTGATCCCTTATGAGTTCAGGCACAAGTGAAACGCACGTGATTCGGGGAGAGCGAGAAAACTACCATATCTCGCAGCGCCTTTGTTTCTGCTCACGCGAAAACTGAACTTGTCCCCATTTTACAGCGGAGAAAGCTGAGGCTGCCTCCTAAGCAGACACTAAGTTTGCCCTACGAGGAGAAGTTGGGAGCACGCGATACAGACTTTCCGGAAAGGCGACAATGAGTGCGTGCACTGCGCGGGGGAGGGTCCCCACTTCCCCGCCCCTTCCCCGCCCCTAGGCCGGCCACAGCGCGCGGGCCGGAGGCCCGGGGAGGAGCTGGCGTGGCCTCGGGGGCGATAGGGCGACCGAAGCCCGGCCGGGCAGGCGGTTGGACAGGCGAGAGGACCGCGGAGGGCGAGCACCAGCCCAGCACGCTGGCGTTGTCCCCGGGGCCGGACGAGGACGAGAGCTAACCCACCGAGGCGGACCCGTGAGTGATCCCTGCGCCCGCGCGCCCCCGCCGGGGACACGGACCAGCCTCGTTTCCACTTTCATTTCTCCCGCTGTCCGGGCGTGGCGCCGTCGGGATCTCTGCCCGAAGGCAGGCTGGCCACAGTCCCTCGGTTCAGGATCCGAGCAGTGAAAGTGGAAAGTCGGGATTTGGGGGTGCCACTATTTGAGGGGGTGTGTCTTCGGGAGCGGAAATGTTTGGCCTGCCCCTCTGGGTCCTAGGACCGGGCTATTCTGGCTGTTAGTCTGGGGAGAGAGGTGTCAGGCGAATGGCGGCCAAAGGGTGGGCTTGGGTGGCTGTGCGTTTGCAGTCTGTGCAGACTCTGTACAGAGCACGGAACCCCACCTCGACTTCTCTCTCGGATATCCACCCTGCAGGGGAGCCCCCAGCGCCCCACAGGCCTTTCCCACAGCTCTAGGCTGGGTTCTAGGTTCAGCCTCAGGAATGGTAGGTGTGGCCCTGGCAGGGGGCTGTGTCAGAAACAGGAAGTGTTCCTCTGTGGTCTTCCTTTGGGAAGCCCAGATGCCCACCCAGGCTGTGAGCCCTCACTGACCACTTGAGGGGTAAAAGGTCGCAGAATTAGAAAATAGGGCTAAGAGGGGGCAATAGTTTTGATTCAGGGAGGGATCAAAGGTTCTGAGAGGGGTAGAAACTCAGGAAGGTTATTGGAGTGGGAAGTGAAGAGAATCTAGTGGCATGGAGAGAGGGCAGGCTTACCTTTTCCTGGGGGAAGACCCCGGCCTTGAAATTCTACAGCAGTAAGGTGAGACTCTAGACCCCTGGTCAGGACACCCAAGTTACTGTGGGGCAGTGGGGAGGCTCAGCGTGTTGGAACAGGAATGAGATTGATCTAATTGCTGGGAAGATGCTTCCCCTCTCTCTCCATTCCCCTCCTTTCCCCTGATCTCCACCAGGCCAGGGACCAGCTAGTGCAGCCCATGTAGGAAAATGGTCTTTTATGCTTAACTTGGGCTGAGCCCCACCTTATCCCAGTTCCCAGTTCTGCCCTTGGAGAGCCTCTGCCTATAACTTGCTATGTGAATGAAGGCTCTCAAGTCCCCTTTCAGGGCCTCAAACTCCCCGTCTGTATAAGAAGTGGGTTGGGTCAGTTGATTTCTCAGGGCTATTTCAACCCTAAGATTCTTTTTTTTTTTTTTTTAATTTTTTAACTTATCTTTAATATTGAAAGTTATACAAATGTACCTCTCCCCCCTCCCCCCTATTGACCCATTCTAGCCCATCCCTTCCCCTCACCCCAGGTCTTCACCACACTATTGTCTGTGTCCATGGGTTATGGATATACATATGTAAGTAATTTGGTTAATCTCTTCCCACCCATCCACGCCTGCCTTCCCTCTGAGAACCCTAAGATTCTTGAGTTTAAGCTTTCCTTAAAACCTGAGCATTGACCGTGTGCCAGGCCCTGACCTAGGCTGGGCGTGGGGGTGGCTGGGTGTGAAGATTCAGAGGCAGGACTGAGGATCATATTCAGGGATCAGCAAGAAGCCCAGGGTAGTTGGTGGGGAAGTGGGGCAAGAAAGGCAGGGTAAGGTGTTGAATTCCAGTCTGAGGGTCTGTTGGTAACAGTCAGTAAAGGGAACTGGCCGAAGGCAAAGAGCCCAGGAACCCCCTTGATTGCAGTGTGAGAGATTTGGAAGCACCTGCCCAAGCAGAGTTTAGAACGCAGGTAATGAGTGAAGCATGGAAGTCACCTGCTCTTGGGTCAGGAAACTTATGCCTCATGCCTGGGACTTCTTTGGGTGAGAAGGTGGGGATAGGGGATGGATTTTCCAAGTTCCTCTTATTTTATTTGACTGTCCTCTTCTTTGCCTGCCTGTTGTGGTTACAACAAAGAACCCCTTTTCCGAACTCCTCCTCTAGCTTGACTTATGGCCGGACAAGACACTTCTCCCAACCCATATTTACTGTGCCCTTGGTTACATCCAGTGTCACCTTTTCCCCCATCCTCCTTCCCCAGTCCTGTCCCAGTATTACTAGAGAAAGGAAAAATGCTCCAATGTCAGCACTGAGGTTTTGTTTGTGGCTATATTCAAGTCTCAGTCTAGGATTGGAGTCAGCACTCTCACTGACCAGGCTCAAGGTCAGGTCAGAGTTCAACCCTGGAGCCAGAGCTCAGTGCTTGGCCTATACTAAATCTAGTGCTCAGTCTGGGGTCAGGGTCAATGCTCAGTTTGTGGCTAAATTTGTCTCAGTAGGAACCTAAGTCTGCATTTCCCAAGACCTCACACACTCCCAGAGGAAGAGCCTACCTGGAGAGTCACAGTAACATGGACTAGATCGGAGTGACCCAGGAAGTTGCATGGGCCAAGTCCATGCCTACCTACTACAGTCATGGTGGTGCTGGGCCTATAGCCCAGGACTTCTGCCTGCAAGCTTGGGGCTCTGATTGCTGTCCCCAAGGTCTGTTCTGAATCTGGAATTCTTCAGTTCTAAAAGGCAAGGCAAAGTCATATGAATTTTAGATGGACCCAACTTGGTGGATCTGACTGCATTCCTACCTTCTAGTTCCAGGCACATAGTGGGTGCTCTAGGAATGTCTACTTTGTAGCAGGTGCAGGGGGGGGGGGGGGGCCTGTTGGGGTTTCCGCAAGGGGAGGCTGGCTTGGAGGGAAGGATCTCCAACTGCTGTTGGAGGAGGTGGTGTACTTCTAGACCTGCTACCTCCCCCTCTCCTCCAGCCACTCACAGGCCACCCAGCTGGCCATATAAGGGCTTTTCCTCTTTCAGGGTAATAAAAGGAAAGGACATTTTTGGTAGAAAAGTCCCTTCTGCTCTCTGGGAATCCCCGGTGGCTGGTAGCCTGCCGGCCAGCTGGATGAACTATAAGATATCCCAGAGGAAGCTGAAAGAGGGAGGGGGGGTTCCTCCTGCCCCCAGCACAATGCCGCCAGGCTCTCCCACGCTGCACCAGGTGGCCTCTGGGCCCCCCGAGGTCATCTGGCCCAGGGCCAGCAGGAAGCCTCTGCCACCTCTCTACTGGTCAACAGCAAGTGTAAGAAGCACCTGCTTGGATCCGAGGCCCAGCCCTCTGTGAGATGCAATGCATGTGGAGAGGAAACAGAATGAGAAGGCAGGGCTGTGGCACTTGACAGGGGAGAGAGGGCAGCCTGGGAACAGGGCAGGGTGCTGGACGGAGGGGGTGAGGAAGATTTAGAATCCGGAAGAGGCTGCTGAGGTGGGCCAGAAGCTGAGAGGTGAGGGGGAATGCTGTGCTGGGAAGTCAAAGCACATTTGGCAAGGACCTGACCACCATGCTCTTCCATGCCCTTGGCTCTGGCAGGGCATCCGCAGATCCTTCCCCTGGACACCCGTCCCTCAGCCCAGCCTGGTGGCCATGGCCCTGTGCCTAAAGCAGGTGTTCGCCAAGGACAAGACTTTCCGGCCGCGGAAGCGCTTCGAGCCCGGCACACAGCGCTTTGAGCTGTACAAGAAGGCACAGGCGTCGCTGAAGTCCGGCCTGGACCTGCGCAGTGTGGTGCGGCTGCCGCCAGGCGAGAACATTGACGACTGGATCGCTGTGCACGTGGTGGACTTCTTTAACCGCATCAACCTCATCTATGGCACCATGGCTGAGCGCTGCAGCGAGACCAGCTGCCCGGTGATGGCCGGAGGGCCCCGCTACGAGTACCGCTGGCAGGACGAGCGGCAGTACCGGCGGCCAGCCAAGCTCCCGGCACCGCGCTACATGGCCTTACTCATGGACTGGATCGAGGGCCTCATCAACGATGAGGATGTCTTTCCCACTCGCGTTGGTGAGTGCCGCCTGGTCAGGCCTGGCCAGGGAGGGAGGGAGCCGCCGGAGCCCATTTCACAGATGCGGCATTTAGTTGGATATACCCTGTTTCCCCGAAAATAAGACAGTGTCTTATATTAATTTTTGCTCCCAAAGATGCGCTAGGTCTTATTTTCAGGGGATGTCTTATTTTTCCATGAAGAAGAATACTGTACACATTTATTGTTAAATGAAAATAAAGGAAATTTATTACCTGTATACGGTACGGTAGTACTGTAGTTGTCAACACAAACCAGACAAACTGTGAATCCTACACTATCAAGAATTTACTCATTTATTCAATAACAATCATGTCATCATCTTCTGGACCATCATCATAACAATCCTATTTCTGAATTTCCTAGTGAATTTCTTGTGACTCCATTTCTTTCAGAATCAGTGGACCAAATCTCTCATGTTTAGCCTAGGGGGGCCTTATTTTTGGGGGATGCCTTATATTTCACTCAGAAGGAAACCTGTAAGTAGGTCTTATTTTCGGAGGATGTCTTATTTTCAGGGAAACACGGTAGTAATTCTGTGGTGTGTGTGTATGTGTGTGTAATTTCCATCCCCATTTTGTGAAAGAGGAAACAGGCTCTGAGAGGTTCAGTGTCTGCTTGTCAAGATCAGACATCTCAATTTTAGACAGCCTGACTCCCAGTTTGGGCGGCGGTTTCTTCTTCTCTTCTTCTTCTTCTTCTTCTTCTTCTTCTTCTTCTTCTTCTTCTTCTTCTTCTTCTTCAATATATTTTATTGATTTTTTACAGAGAGGAAGAGAGAGGGATAGAGAGTTAGATACATCGATGAGAGAGAATCATCAATCAACTGCTTCTTGCACACCCCCTACTGGGGATGTGCCCGCAACCAAGGTACATGCCCTTGACCAGAATCGAATCTGGGACCTTTCAGTCCACAGGCCGATGCTCTATCCACTGAGCCACACTGGTTTTGGCTGGGGTTCTTCTTCTCTAACGTTAGAGTGCCCCTCCAGGAACCACACTGGTGAGACCACTATGATCCTCAGAACCTTCCGGAAGAGGTGCCTCAAGGTGCTCCTAGCAGGTTACCCTCCTTGGGTTGATCTGACTTGCAGCCTCATGGGAGTTCCCTCTGACTCGGGTCCCCAGAAGGGGAGGGAGTGGGGACTGAGTGTGTCTGGCGGTACTTCCACCTCAGAGAGCTCTAAGGGCAGAGCTCCAAGCCTTGGAGACTTTTCTTATCTCAGCTGGGCAGCCTGGGCGGATAAGGGTGGGTAAGGGAGATGAGTGATGTCACCCTGGCCCTGCTTCCCCACCCAAGGGCATCAAGAAGGGGTGTTAGCATGACACTGTGTTCATCACAGCAGCCCCACCTGGCCTCACGGCTTTGGAAATCAGAGATGGGTGGGGCGGGGTGGTCAAGCCCAGAGGAGAGAAGTCTGAATGCTGAGCATTGAGTCACAATTCAATGCCCTAGGCCCCTCCCCAGCTGGTGGCCTGTCATTTCCTGCACTATCATGCCCAACAGTGGGTATCTTCATTTCACACAGGAGGAAACCGAGGCCAAGAGAGGGGCAGTGCCCTGAATCAGGAGCGTTCAGAACTGCAGCTCAGGTCTCTTGGAGCCTGGGCCCCAAGTCTAGGTAGGCAGGACCAGTCTGAGGAACCTGGGCTGGGCCTAGAAGGGCTCACAGAGAGGCAGGGCTCAAACCTTGCTGAGAACAGTGAGGAAAGAAGGGATCTGTGGAGTGGTAAGCAAGCATAGACCTGTGTCTGGGCTCTTATTCCCTTCTAGCCTTAACCCTTGGGATGGCAGAGAAGAGCACATGGCCACCAAGATTTCCACCCTGAGCATGGGGACTATAGGAAACTGTCTTTTTCACGGGTTCTAGAGATTTTTTTTAAAATATATATATATATATATATATTTTAAATCAATTTTAGAGAGGAATGGAGAGAGAGAAAGATAGGATCATCAATGATGAGAGAGAATCATTGATCAGCTGCCTCCCGCATGTCCCCTACTGGGAATTGATCCCACAACCTGGGCATGTGCCCTGAATGGGGACCAAACCTTGACCTCTTGGTTCATAGGTCAATGCTCAACCACTGGGTCACACTGCCAAGCCCTAGAGCTCTTCTTCTTCTTCTTCTTCTTCTTCTTCTTCTTCTTCTTCTTCTTCTTCTTCTTTTTAATATATATTTTATTGATTTTTTACAGAGAGGAAAAGAGAGGGATAGAGAGTTAGAAACATCGATCAGCTGCCTCCTGCACACCCCCTACTGGGGATATGCCCACAATCAAGGTACATCCCCTTGACCTGAATTGAACTTGGAACCTTTCAGTCTGCAGGCTGATGCTCTATCCACTGAGCCAAACCAGTTTGAGCCCATGGAGCTCTTCTTGAGCAGAGTTTGTGGCATTTGTCTCAGAGGGAAGCTACAGTGCAGTGCAGACAGGGTTTGAATCCTGACTCCAGTCAGTACTAATTAATAGTTATGTGGCCTTGGGCAAGTGGCTCCGACTTTATGCACCTCCATTTGATCGTATCTAGGATGGCTATCATACCCATTATCACACCAGGCAAAAGGGTCGAAGGACCCAGCACATGGCCTGGGTCACAGATGGAAGAGTAAGTGTTTTTGAAGATCTGAAGGAATGAGAGAGAATCTGAACTAGTTCTTGAAGCTTTAGCAATTCCCAGGATTAGGGGTCTGGGACTGCACTGTGGGAGGCAGCTGATGCAAAGAGGAAGGAGTCAGGGTGGGGTTGGAAAGGGAGGTCAGGATCCTGAAAGTCCCTGAGCAGGCTCCATCCTGGGAAGTTAGGACTTAATTCTAAAGGCTCATGTTTTTAAAAATGGACCCCAGATGTTGATGAGCTCCCCTTGGAATTTTATCCAAAGGTGTCTGGTGAGAGCACCTACAGATGCATATGTTTCTGGGGAGAGTTGGGGCATTACTTTCTTTCATCATACTCCAAGGAGGGTTGTTCAGTGACCCCCTACCAGGTGGCAGAGTCCTGCTCAGAGTCATGGACAAAGGTGGAAGATAATTTGCATTTCAGCAGAACAGAAGCAAATCAGATTTGTGCTTCTTAAAAAGGGAAGTATGGGGGAAAGCAAATCACGATCGCTCTCTGTCTCCCACAGGGAAGTGTGCTAGGGAAGAGGCCATCCTCAACAAGAGCTACCTGTATGTGGGAGGGCAGGCAGGGCTGGGTAGGGTTTCATACCAGGATTCTGATCCCCCTCACTTCTGCTCCTCTCCACTACCCTAGGAGTTCCCTTTCCCAAGAACTTCCAGCAGGTCTGCACCAAGATCCTGACCCGCCTCTTTCGAGTCTTTGTCCATGTCTACATCCACCACTTCGACAGCATCCTCAGCATGGGGGCCGAGGCACATGTCAACACCTGCTACAAGCACTTCTACTACTTCATCCGAGAGTTCAGCCTGGTGGACCAGCGGGAGCTGGAGCCACTGGTGAGGCCAAGCCCCACTACCCTCCCCTACCAGCGCTAGCCTCTGAGTTTTCTGATCCAAAGTTTACATGTACTAAGAAAATCCAATATCCAAGTGGATAAATTAGGGGAAGACAATTCATTGAACAGTGACTCTGTATTTTAATAGAGAATCTGTTCAAGTTACAGTTTACAAACCCAGAACTGCAGCCTGGAGTTGGGGTGGGAGGAGGGAAGGGGCCGGGTTCGGGCAGAAGAGCAGCCAGGACCTAGGGTTTAGGTGGGGGCTGCCTGGCAGGTTGAGTTCTGACTGATTCTCATTCCCCACCCCACCCCCACCCTCATCCCCACCTTGTGTCTCTACAGAGGGAGATGACAGAGCGGATCTGTCACTGAGCCTAGACCTGGACATTGTTGCTCATCAGATGATCGTCTGAATATAGAGTGGCTGGGAAGGGGGACCCTCAGGAGTCTGGTGGCAGAGGAACCTGAAAGCCCTGGGACCCCTCCACACACACAAAGCCCCTGGACTTCTGGTTCTCAGGAGTCTGCCCATATGTCCCCTGACTGCTTGTGAGTGGAGAAAGGGAGAATTTAAATGTGGGCAAGCAGGAGGAAAGGAGGAGCTAAACCTCTGACATGAAGTCTAGGGATGGGGTAGGCTGGAGGATTTCCACTCTGACATTTGACCTTTTTGTAGTGGTTCCCAAGTCTAACTGGGCAATGTGGATGTGGTTGAGGTGATGGCAAGAAAGGTACAAGAGTGGGCAGCTTGTGTGTGAGTGAGAAGTGTGTGTGTGTGTGTGTGTGTGTGTGTGTATGTGTGTGTGTATGATTTTGACTGTGGAGTGTCTGTGAGAGCCAGCCACCTTAGACCCTACTCTCCCTATCACATAGTAGGACCTCATAAATATTAGGCAAATGGATGAATGGAAAGAACAGGAATGAGAGAGGAAGGGGATGAGGAGGGATTGGGACAATCAGACTATGATCACTGTAGAAGTGATGATAATTCACTGTCCCCACTTAATGTGCCTGATGGTGTGTAAGAACAAAATGTGGTTGTATGCAGCTCTATTTTTTGAAACATCTAGGCTACCTTTTTCCATCAGCATGAATTCTGGGAAACTGTGGGGAGATAGGAAGGGAAGCATTGCCTGGGTACTTAAATCGCTGGCCCACGACAGACACAGATTCTGTTTGCTCAGCCAGAGATGCCCATCAGCTGTCATTTCACTTAGCCCTCTGCCTCCAGAAAGGCCTGATTATAGACAGCCTACTGAGGAGGAAGGAGTGATCCCTCTGGCCACAGTGGTCCTCTGGTGCATAAACTGGGAATCACATACTCCAATCTAACTTCTAGAATCCGTACACTTGGCTCCCAACATCTGAAGCCCAGCACAGGATAATAATCCAACCCAAGGATCTAATAGAACTTGAATTGGGAAACTCTGGAGTCTTGTTTACAATCTCAGGACATTAAGAACCACGGGGCTAGTGAATGCAGTCTTCCAGGCTTGGAGAAACCCCATCCTTCAAGTACTTGCCTCCTTTCAGCCATCCTGAGACATTCCAGCTGGTTGGCTCTCAGAGCACAGCTGTCACAGAGAAACTGGGATGTTGATGTTCATTCAGTACTCCATTTCTCAGCACTCCCATGCCCAGCCCTGTGCGCAGACCCACAGGTGGGGAAATTGAGGCAGGGACAAGGCCCTCTCTTCCCAGAGCCTCCATATTGGGAGGCCAGAAGGAGAGCCAGAGAAGACCTGAGGAGCATCTAGTCTCACTCACAGAATCCTCCACGTACCTAAGAGGAAATGGAAGCCAGGAGGAGAAGCTGTCCTAGGCCTCAAGGCAAGGCTTTGTGGAGCTGGGGAAGAAGCCATGGTCCCGACTCCCACCCCAGGGCCTGTGCATTGCTACACAGGGAGATGAGAAGCACATGGAATGAGGGTTTGATAGCCCCTTTCCAGGACACAACTATTCCTGCTTTGAGCAAGGACTTCTAGCCTGATGTGCCCAGCTTTCCCTCAGGTCTGTCAGAGTCATCTGCTGAGCCAAACCTCCAAACTCATACCCCTCTCTATGACCCAGCAGCTGCCTGATCTCTGGGGAAGCAGACGGAGCTCCTGGAGTCAGCCCACTGGACTCGGGTTGCTACCTCCAGAGAAGTTCCCAAGGGAAGCAGCCCTGGCCTTGCAGCTTTGCCAAAGGCTTTAGAGTGAGGAGGTGGGTGGGGGAGGAGAGGTGGTCAAAGATTCTCCCAGGGACAGTGGGTGGAAACAGATTCTAGGCTGTGGCCGGTGCTGATTGAAGAAGGGGTGAAGTGGGTGGGAGGGGTGGGAAGGGAAAGGGGGAAATCTATTTTTGTGAAACAGAGGGAAGACTTTATTGTTGTTATTTTTTGTAAAATAAAGGAGGCAAACTAAAGCAGTGCTGGTGGGAAGCTGTGGTCTGGGTGCCACATGGCTCTTGGGCAGACTGTGGAAGGAACTGGGCCAGAATGGGGCAGGGAGGGATTTTTGTCCTTGGCCATAAGGAGTGTGGCTGACATGGTCATGATGGCCCAGCTCTCTAGGGTGGAGACACCAAGGTTTTCCCAGGGCTCTGAGAATGCTGAACCTAGAATTCCTGGGCAAAGCTAGGACCCTAGGAGTGGGGAGGACTGGCCCTTGCCTTTGGGGAGCTCAGTCTCTTCTTGGGAGATTCTTGTTTCACCTGGCACTGGCTGTTCTCATGCCCTTAATGTGGGTGGTTTATTGGAGCTAATGGGTAAAGGAACAGGGCAGAAACAATGCTAGCCCTAATCACAGCAGAGGAAGCCCTTCTCAAGAAAATGCTGTTGGGATCAGCTGGACATGGGGCTGACTCCTGAGCTTACTCCCCAGGAGACACCTGAGTCTCTCAGCTCAGGTCTTGCTTTCATTCCACTACCCCTTACCCTCACCTGCCCACACAAGTTGAAGAACACCTTGGCTCTTAAGAGTCAGCAAAGGCCCACCCAGAGCTCTCCCTCTACCTAAGAAGGAGCCTGGCTCCGTGCAGCAGCTCTCCTGCGAGGCAGAGGTCTGGGTTCTAGTCCCAGCCCAGCCCCTGACTATGGCAGGCCCCTCCAGACCTCCATTTCTCCCATCTATTTCATGACCAGGCATGGAAGCAAGGAAATAATTGACTAAGCTCCTTCTAATATTATGTGTCAGGTACAGTTCTAAGTGCTTGATATACAATAGCTTGTTGAACCGAGTTTGTCTTTGGGTAGCTGCCTCGCTTCCTTCTTGGTGCCAATATCCCCCCTTTCACTGCTCTAGGGTCTGTAAGGCCCTCCACTCTGCTGTCCCTTCTTCTGGCTCACCAGAGGAAGCCCAAGTCCAGCATTCTAAAAGGTGGCTCTGCTTGCACACCTCCTGTGACAGGTCACTCACTACCTCCTCAATTGCTGGAGAGTTCGGACTTCTGGAAAGTTCAGGTTTTGATATCACAGTTGTTTTGAAATACACCATCGCAGTGAGGATAAATTAATCTCAGAACTGTGTGGCCAAGGCCTGCCCCTTATAAGCCATCACAAAACTGTTTTGAGAAATTCAGAGAGGGGTGCTTAAAGAAGACTAAACAGAGATAGAGAGGAAGGAGGAGACAGAAGAGAGAAAACCCCCCTCTCCAATTGGAAGGGCAAAACTTTGCATGAGAGAGTCCTGGGAGAGGCAATGTATTAGGGGCGGAGGGACAGTTTGGGCAGCCAGGCTGTTGAAGCCTTTGTTTTCCTGGATTCACAAAACTGTTTGGAGCAGGGAATACGAAAGTGAGCCATTCTCCCCCATCTTGGAGCAGAACATTCTAAAGGCTGCCCCACCACCCTCAGCCCTGATGAATACTGCAGCCTTTTCTTTGAGGTTTCCTGCTGCCACTTCCCCTTCCCTGGGAGATGTATGTAGTATGTGTTAAAGGGAGCCACAAGCATGGCTGGAGCACCACCTGATTTGAGGGATCCCTTACTCCTCTGAGTTTCCCAGAGCCCTCCTCTCTGTTAACTGAACTTGATTGCCATAAGGAGGACATAGCGATTCTGAGCACCTGGATTGGAACATAGGCCTGAGTGGCTCAGGAGCAGCTGGTTATTGAGACATTCAAGGAACAGAGGGGAACAGGCCAGCATGGCCTCTGAGCACATGAAGCTTGATGGGCCCAGAAGGTGATGATGGGGGAGATTAGGATATACAGGGGCCTCCAGGTTGGACTGAGAGATTCTGAAAGTGACTGAATCCAGATGCTTGGGAGAAGAACCTCCTCCAGCCTTCACCTACACTGGGAAATCTAGCAAAGCCCTGAATGTTTTCTAATGTTCCAGACCTCCTTCCATCATGCAGATGAGAAGACTGGGCTGAGAAGGGGGAAGGGAATTAATGTTTTCCAGATGGATGATGGGAAGGAAGTCCAAGAGGCTCATAACAATCCTGAGACAGGAAGAGAAGGGATATTTATTTCTATTTCACAACAGAGGAAACACAGAGTCAGGACCTGAATCAAACCCAAGTCAGCACTCTCATCACACTTGCATCTTGGGAGAGTGGGGAGGGGAGGATTGAAATATAAATATGTTTGCAGTTAGTTTTCTCCAAGAAATGAACTTTTAAGTCTTTTTATTTTGAACTACTGGGGGAATGCTTTACTAAAGGAGAAACTCTCATCGTGAAATTATAGGCACCCAAACCTCTTAAGAAACTTTACAGAATTAGCTCTCATGTTAGAAAAGACAGGCAGCATAACCCCCATGTGTGAAAGACATTTTTAAAATTCCTTCTTGGCATGCAGAAGCTCTCGGTAAATGGTAATGACACCTGCTGCTTCCGGGCCTCCTCCCTCCTGGCGCTTCCCAGGCTTCTCAAACTTCAGAAAAGTTTGAGCATCAAAGGAGCTAAGCCCCACCCACTTCCCCCGCAACCTCCCCGCTCCTCTCAGTCGCGCCTGCGCAGTTTGCCGAGCTCGCCCCACCCTCTCCCTGGGCGCAGCCGTCAGCGCGCAGGCGCAGGCCCGCCCCTTCGCGTTTCTCAGCGGTCGGCCCCGCCCCCTCGAGTCTAGTACCGCCTCTTCCGCGTTCTCAGCTGAGCGGTCTGCCGGTGGGGGAGCGCGACCGGTCCGTGGCAAGTCCGCCGAGGGGAAGACCAGACGGCGAGGTATCCCTGCGAGTGAAGCGAGGTTTGGGGAGGGCGTGTCTGTGAGTGAGTTCCTGTCCTGGGACGGAGAAATCAGGGCTTTCAGAACTGTCCGAGGTCACGACCCGACTCTGCTGCGGGTGTCAGCCCAGGGGACGCTTTTTCAGGGTCCTGTCAGGGCTCCGTCTGTGAGGAGCTCGGGGTGCAGCGCGGGTCCCGGTCAGGCTCGGCCTGTGCCTGGGGTCGGGGCCGGGGTGTGGCAGGGGTCGGAGCTCAGTCTGGGGCCAATTAGAGAGTGAGTCCTGCTAGCTATATGACTGAGTTCAAGGCTCAGGCGGTCCAACATCATGAGTAATTTTTCATGTGAGGAATTTCTAATATTCTTGTCCTACGCTCTTTTAAAGTTAACTGTTTTCATTGAAAAACCCCTGACACGTGCGGGTGGCTGTGCCTTGAGGAGAGAGCACAGGGTCGGGTGCCATCTCTCCCCTTTAGGGAGGGACTTTCCAGGCTACCTGTCAGGTGGTCAGGAACAGGGCCAGCACGATGACTGAGAGGGATGACGTGTTGGAAGTGCCTGGCTCTGGGTCAGGCGGTCCTGGGTTCAGATCTCACCTCTGCAACTTCTATCTGTGTGTCCTCTGGCAAGTCATTTCCCCTCTCAGAACGTTACTTTCTCCTATATAGAAAGGGCAAAGTAGGGTCATTGTGAAAGTTGAATAGAATTCCGTGTGTCACCCAGCATAGCGCCTGTCATGAAATGGATGTGATGTATATGAGCTCGGTCATTTTGGACTAGGGTGCTTTAGGGAGGCCCTGGGGGAGGGGGGGAGAGTTGAGGTGACCCAGGTCCTGAAGCCTCATTGCGATTTATAGGTGGCTCTGACCTTGTAGGATGGGAAAGGAACAGATGCTTGTAAACCATTGCCCATGTGCCAAGTGCCATGCTGGGAAGTTGATATATATTGCCTCACTGGCTCCTTAGCCCTTGGCCAGGTGTGTTCAGCCCCTCTTAAGAGAAATAGGCTGGAAGGGATGTAAAGTGGAGAGCAAGGGTTGGGTTTTTATGTGGAGGTGGGCCAGCTGAAGATTGGTGCCAGCTTATCCCACATCAGCTCTTCCCTTACTGTGACCCAGAAGGATAATTGGGTTCTTGACTTTGATTGGGAGGCTTGTTGCTCTAGTTCTCCAGAAGATTTTGATGGCCAGAGGGCCTGGCAAGTGAGCACCTCCTGAGGGCAGATTGCATGAAGCTGGACATGGCAGAGAGGAGCTCTGTGAACGGGAGCTGTTGGATTCCTGCACATGCTTCTGCAGTGTGGTTTCCTGTTACGTGGTCTCATAGTAAACTGCTAACTTGATTCCTTTTGCATCCTCTTTATGGGTGCCCATATGGTCTTCCTGAGACAATGTTCTCATCATTTTTTATCTCCTCTCAGAAACCTTGGTGGGCTTCATTGCCTACTCTATAGAATTTGGACTCCTCAGCCTCATACACAAGTTCCTCCATAATCTGTTACAAAACCTCTCTTCTCTCCTGTTTCCCCTTGTCTTGCTCCCGGTGACCCAGTCAAAACAAACCACTTTTTGCTGCTCAAACACTCCCTGCATGTTCCTTTGCTTGTATTCCCTCTTCCTGCAGTTCCTTCTTCCCTATCATCTTTCAAGGCCCATGTCTCATGTGACCTGTCAGTGAAGCTTCTCTGATTCCCCTTCTGGATTAGTTGTCCCCTTCCCGTCTTCTGTAGCAGAGGCCACAGCTCGACTATAACTCCGTTTGCTGTCTGCCTTCAGGTATATCACCCCATATGTACTCTGAGTACATTGGTGGCAAGGGACCATGTCTGTTTCATCCCTCCTCTGCCTGGTACATAGTAGGCCTCTGCAGTGTTTGTGGTTGGATGAGTCAGTGAAAATTTTTATTTACTTGTTTTTGTTTTTGTTTTATGAGCTTTCAGGTTCAGAGTGGGCCCTAGTGTTTTTCCTTCAAGAGAAGATGTGCCTAAGGAGAGCCCTGGTGTAGATTGATTCTGCCCTAATTACAGACATCAAAGGCAAGAAAGTGCAGGTATTCTGCACAAAAGAGGATTCTTCCTTGCTGCTCTTGTTTTCAGGCTCTTGTATTGCCTTTGCAGTACGTTTCGTTCAGGGACCTGCACTGAGTATGATATACACCGAGTGGCCAGATTATTATGATCTTTGAACACATAATAATCTGGCAACTCAATGTATATCCTATATAATAAAAGGCTAATATTTAAATTGTCCCCTCGACCAGGAGTTCGACCAGCAGGCAGGCCGGTCAACCGCCCATGTCCCCTCCCTCTGGCTAGGCTGGCTGGACCCACCCATGCACGAATTCATGCACCGGGACTCTAATACAGATATTAGAGTGTTCAGAGATCATAATAATCTGGCCACTCAGTGTATACTCTATAGCTCACAAATGGGAAAGTGCACAGGTGGTTTACAATTGGTTGCCCTGTCCTTGGTTCCTTCCACTTGGGAGCCAGCAGCTACACATTGACATTTTCCCTCGCCAATTAACTTCAGCATATGGAACAGAAGGCTCTTTGTTGTTCATAGAAAAATATACATCGTTGAAGGTAGAAGGAGCATGGGAATCATCTAGTTCTATCTCTTTGCTTTTACAGATTGGGAAAGACCTAGAGGGCAGAGGACTTGATCAAGATTGCACAGGGAATCAGCCAGTGGTGGAAATAGTGCTGGAAGTGAGAAGTCCTGGCTCTTTGTTTTTTTCAGTTAACTACATTGTTAATCTAACATTTATTGAGTGCTTACTATGTGGCAGGTATTAAGTGCTTTATATGTATCATCTCCAAACTCTATTTTATAGATTTGGAAACTGAAGCAGGTAGAAATCATCCAGAGCTACTTTAGGATTCACAACTCTGGTTTTTAATATGGTTTTGATGGTAGTCATCTCCTAACCAGTTGGGGGGAACAGTTCACCAAAGAGCTTGCTCCCACATCACCCACGTCACCCTACTCTGTGAATGTGTGCCGTCCTCCCAGCAATGTCTGTCTATACCCTGGAGGGATTCTTGAGAGGAGTCCAAAGTGTGTTGAGAGATTGGCTAAAGGAATAAAGCGTGCTGACATGGTTATCAGTGGATCTTAGTTTAGGAACATTAGAATTAAAAATTGCAAGTCTATCAAATCAGGCAGTAAATATAAGAGCTTTAGAGTAAACTCACTCCAGGATCTTTTCTGTAAAGATTCCCAGTCAAGGGTGGCAAGATTCAATTCAATAAATAAATATTGAGGTCTTGCTATGTAGAATACCCTGGTATTGAGAAATATACACAGGAAAAACCTCATATTTCCTGTCCTATAAGTAATTTTCTTCTTAGAGCCTTCTCCCTCTAGTGTAGCTGGGAAGATAGATAAGTACATAAATAACTGAAATCAGGCTGACTATGGCAAATGTAGTAAAGAATGTAAACAAAGTGGGAGTTTGGAAGAAGGAGAAATCAATCCCAATGTGAATAAAGGGGGTCTAGAGAAGGATTCTTAAAGGTGGAAAATTTGTGATGGGCCTTGAAGGAATTTAATTCCTGTGAGAAGGAGCAATTTGAATAGTGGCCTAGAGGTGGAAATGAGTGTGTGTGTGTGTGTGTGTTGGGGGAGAGAAATGGAGTTGATAAGGTGGTGAGGAGTGGAAATAAGCTGAAATGGTGGTTTGTGCTCAAAATGTAGAGAAGGGAGTGGGGAGATAAGCACTAACATTTACCAAGTGTCTGCTTTGTTTTGTGGCTTGCAATATGTTAGATGCTTTACACACTATAATTCAGTTAATCCTCACAACCCTGTAATATGGGGATATTTATCTCCTATTTAAAGATGAAGAAACCAGATCTCAGAAAGATTGAAGTGACTTGCTCAAGGTCAGGTAGCTAGTAGGTGGCAGAACTTGGTCCACACTTATGAGTATTAGATTCAAAGACCCATGTTCTTTTTTTTCCATTGGCTCTGCAGGCCATGACCAGGACTCTGTTTATTGTGACTGCAGAATGGAGGTCAGACTAGAGCTAAGCAAGTCCCAGGATGGGGACATTGATGAGGAGGCTGTTGACATAGTTCACTTCAGGCTTAAACTGTGAACTACTGACCTACTATGGAAAATGCCTGGTCTAGGGCTGCTTGATTGGTTTAATATGTGAGCATTATGGCAGCTCCTGCAGTACCATAAATCAGTGTATTGCCATTCTTAGATAGTAGGATCTTAGAATCCATTTATAGAGACTTCTGGCACCCTGTAGTTTAAGCATAGCTTCTAATGTGAGATTAACAGTTCATTACAAAAGTGCCTAGGGAGGAACTGATTTGGCACATAATTTTCCTTCATTTTCTCACTTTCAAACAAGAATCTATAATGGAGGAAAGAGGACTACACTTAGAGTCAAAAGACTGGCATTCAAGTCCTGATTCTGCTCATTATAATCTGTGAATTCTCAATGTCAGCTTCTTTCTCTGTAATATGGGGGTATTTTGGTTCACTTCTGAAATCTCTTCTCTTGCTAATATCATTCATGTATTTCGTTGTTCTTCCTGACTTGGGGCAGTATAAGGAAGTAGCTGAGAATATGAACCTAGATCCAGAGACTCTAGAGTTTAAATTCTAGCCTTTCATCTTTCTTATATAGAGAGATAGTAGTTAGGTATATAGGGAGAGATAGTAGTTAAGTATATACTAGTAGACTCTAGAGCAAGCATGTCAAAATTGCGGCTGGCGGGGCCGCATGCCTAGTTTTATTAAAGTCATTTTGCCTCTAGAGACATATTGCCTGGGTTTTAGACCTGGCTCTATCACTTGCTAGCTATGTGACTTGGGCAAGTTATTTAACCTTCTTGGGTCTCAGTTTATTTTTCTGTAGAATGGCATACAAATATTACCTATACCATGGGGTTATTATGAGGATTGAGATAAGTTACTATGTTAAGCACTTATTAGTAGCACAGTGTCTGGCACATACTAGGTGTTCAATTGATATTAGCTTTAATAGTAATAATATTAATTGTTATTAATGTCCAGTTAGATATTGTTTTTTTATAGAGAGTATATATTAGGGCATTATCCCTGTCTTACTGTGACATTGTTGCCTCCTCTTTCTTTCCATTGCCCCATCAGGAAACGTTGAAATGCTAGATTGTTCCATCACGGGATTGCAAAGCATGACATGAAAAAAAGTGCCTGTAGGAAAAAGGTCAATAAAACATCTTTGGCTCATTAGAAAATCTTACCTGACTTGTGTCTTTCCCACCTCTGTCCACGGTAAACAGAAACAGAGCAGCAGATTGATTCCCTTTTGCACAGCCTTCAACAGAAGTGCTAATCAAGACATTTCAATTCTCTTGCCAAAAAGAACAATAACAGTATCTCTGGAAAAATGGTGCCTATTTGGTTTTCCTTTCTCTCCTCCTTAAACCCCCCTGGCATTAACTTAAGCCATTTCTTCTTGTTCCATTTTCCATGAATATGGAAATGTTTCTTCTGATTATAAAGGGAGGATGAGGTCAAGATTTTCTCATGAGAACCTTTTGTGTACTTAAAGTCAAAATCGAGTTAGGGCTCATCTTCTCTTCTCCAGGCTAAACAGCCCTGGTTTCTTTTACCTTACTCTTAAAACCTATTTTCCGTTGCTTGGATCTCATTGGTCATGCTTCTTTTCTTTCTCTTCGGTTTTTCTACTTCTTGGCTCTAACCCAGACTATACTTAGTCTGCTAATAAGAGTCCAACTAAAACACTTTAAGGAAAGAGTAGCTTCAGGTGTTTCCATTCTTTTATTCAAATTTATTGAGTGTTTGCCGTGTGCTAGGCCCTGTGCTAGGGATAGGGGACCCAGAAACAAATCAGAAATAGTCTCTGCCCTGTCCCTAATGCACAGTCTAGGGGGAGATGCGCAATAAAATGTTATAGGGGATTTAATTATGTACAAGTGTGGGAAGCTGGAAATTGTTGAGGGCAGTTCCATAGAAACAATCTATTTTGCCTGGACTGTAGGTCAAGAGTTGAGTAGAGGAGTAGTAAGACATAATGCAGGATGGATGGTCTGGGGCAAGTTTGTGGAGGCCCTAAGTGACAGCACAGGAGCTTAGGATTCCAGAAGCAGTGGATACTCATTGGAGGTGTTGGAGCAAGGAAGTGAAAGGCTCAAATCTGGCTTTTTGGACCAAGGACAGAGATACCACAAGCCTTAGTTTTATCTGCTCACCTTGATGTTTTCTGTCTTGAAAGTGATATGGTGGAACCCTTATTTGTATACCTGATGTGTTTTTGTTGTTGATGATGTTTTGCTCTGAAATTTCTATAGAAAAACTAGTTCTTAAGCTCTGGAGAAATTTCCCTATACAGCAGAAAACTTAGGAAGAATTGAGAGAGAATTGGGTGTCCAACTTATATAAGATCCAGTGGCAGGCCGATCTGTGTAGGTTTGATCTGGCCACATTCACCCTACCCAGCCCTATGCCAAGAAGAATACAAGAATGAGGAGAGGATTTCAGGGCTCATCTGGGTATTTGGTAAGAAATGTTAAAAAGATGTAGGCATTGCCAGAGTCAGATGTTCTTGCTGGGGAGGAAAAGCGGCTCAAAGGAATTTAGAATGTTGCCAGAAGGAATCAGAACCAACCAAGCATTTGGAACCTGTATCATGTATCTGAAAACCTCCAAATTCTTTCTCTTTGCCTTTGTGCTCTGCTAACAGTTTATTCCTTCATGCTGCCCAGTTGTGGTTTACAGAGGACTTTCCAATGCCACAACTGATCTGGCAAGCCGTATCCCAAGTTTAAATAATAGTTACTGTACTATTTATTGAGCACTTACTCTATGCCAGGCATTATGCCGTGAACTGGATATATATTAGCTCATTTAATTCTTACAGCAACTCTCTGTTGTAGATGTTATTGACCCTATTTTATAGATGATGAGAGTGAAGCACAGAAGGGTTGAGCATTATGTCCAGGGTTACTTCATTAGTATATGATAAGGCCAGAATCTGAATCTAGATCCTAATGGTTCGAAAGCCCATCAAAGCTTCCTACTGTGGCTCTAAACAGTGGAATAATACAAAGTCCATAAAGGAATTCTGAGGGTTTTTACTGTAGACTACTAGAGGTGTGCGTGTGTGTGGGTGTATATGTGTATGTAGAGGAACAGAATTGTAAGGAAGGGAAATAAGATGGGTTGGCAAACTTGACTATAGGCCATTTCTGGTTCACTACCAGTTTTCATTTAGACCACAAGGTAAAAATGTGTTTTATGTTTTTAAATGGTTGGGGGGAGGGAGGAGGAATCAAAAGAAAATTAATATTTTGTGGCATGAAAATTCAAGTTCCAAGCAGTTAGTTACCTACAATGGAGCACCCATATCACCGTCAGCTGATTTCTCAACAGAAATTTTGCAGGCCAGAAAGAAATGGCAAAAAATATTCAAAATGATGAATAAGAAAGACCTACAACCAAGATTACTCTACCCAGCTAAGCTTTCATTTAGAATTGAAGGTCAGATAAAGAGTTTCACAGACAAGAAAAAGCTAAAGGAGTTCATCACCACCAAACCAATATTACATGAAATGTTGAAGGGTATTCTCTAAGAAAGAGGAAGAAAAGGAAGGGGAAAAAGGGAAAAATGTGAACAATAAAATGGCAATAAAAACATATCTATCAACAGTTGAACCTAAAAATCAAAATAAACAAGCAGGAAATCTAATGAACAAAATAAACTGATGAATAAAATAGAATCAGAGGGATGGAAACATGGAAAAGATTAACGAATCTCAAGAGAGAAGGAGCGAACAGGGTGTGGGAAGAAATTAACCAAAGATCTTATATGTATATATGCATTACCTATGGACATAGACAATAGGGTGGTGAAGGCCTGGGGTGGGGCGGGAACCAGGTAGAGGGAAATAATAGGGGGTAGGGGAAGGGAGACATCTGTAATAATCTTAACAATAAAGAAAGAAAATTCAAGTTTCAGTTCCATAAATATTTATTGACATATAGGCACAATCATTCATTTACATGTTGTCTATGGCTGCTTTTTCTCTATAAAGGCAAAATTAAATAGTTGCGACAGAGACCATCTGATACACAAAGCCTAAAATAGTTACTATCTGCTCCTTTACAGAACAAATTTGCCAACCCCTACTATAGGCAACAAGAAGAAAGGAACACAGAGTTTAGTAATATTGTGACAAGACTAAAGGCAAAGAATTGAAGTTTATGGCTATCTTGGGAAGCGTTGAGACCTACAAGGAGAGAGCTTCTTTGGGCCCTGGAAATAGTTTCATTGGGTCACAGAGATTTGTTCAGGAGTAAAAGGCACAAATAGGAAGGGTTATTCTATGTGCCAACATTCTATATTGGACAATAAACATATATTTTGTGGGTGAAGTAATTCATTCAGATATTTACCAGAGTCGTGTGTGTGTGTGTGTGTGTGTGTGTGTGTGTGAGGAGTTTGTAGCCTAGTGGGAGAGCCACATAAGCATGTGTATAGCTGGCTCTAAGTATTTTAGTAGTACACTGTGGGTTTGATTAAATGCTGGATGAAGTAATTTGTGGGACTATTTTCAGTAATTTGTGATGGGCCCCTAAGAAAGAATAGGTGCTATTCTTCAAAGAGCTACATAACAGGCTGAGGGAAAGCCTGACAGTATAAGTATTTGGAGCTTATAAGATTGGGAAAGAAAGAAACATTAGAAATGATTTAAAGGTTCTGTTGCTGGGCGACTGGCAGGATGATATAATCTGATAGAGAAGAAGGGAAAAAGGAAGGAGGCGGTGGGTGGGGTTGGGGTGAGTTCAGTTTGGGACACATGATTTGAGGAAATGGCGAAACATCTGGCTTCCAGTTAGAAAACCTTTTTAGAAGTTTTGGCACCAAGTTCCCAGAATTCAGACTTAAACTGCTTTTTCAGATCTTTTCCATTGGAAAAAGGGGGAAGTACACATTGATATTGTAGAAAAATTCACAAATCTGTTTTGACACATGATAGCTAGAGCCATGCGATTAAAAATAGCAGTGGACAGAAAATGAAGTCATCACATAGAAAACTAGCAAAAATTATTCATTTGGCATAAAACCTTGTTCCTGTTCATGCTACCTGCTACCCTCAGAATCTAGTTTATCTTTCTGCTTCTAAACTTGGACAACAGAGAAATGTCAGCTTTTACCTTCTACGTGAGACTCTTTTTATGTCTTTTTGGTTCTAGAATTCCACAGTGGAAACAGAATCTGAAAACTTTTACTCAGACACTTGTTAAATCTTCAAATGCTTAATCTCAACATTTTCAAATGCTCAAATGTCTGATTTTATAGTAAAGACTAGAGAAGTCTGTAATTCTTTGTATATATCTACTTACTGGTGTAATGTATAGGTTTGGGGAAAACTAAGGTTGACCTTTATCTTCTCTGGTTCCTTTAAAGAAGTCAGCATTTAAAAAAATATTTTTATTGATTCAAAGAGGAAGGGAAAGGGAGAGAGAGAGAAACATCAATAATGAGAGAGAATCACTGACCCATTGGGGACTGAGCCCACAACCCAGGTATGTGCCCTTGACCAGAATCAAATCCAGAACCCTTCAGTCCACAAGCCGATGCTCTACCCACCGAGAAAAATTGGCCAGGGCAAAAAAAAAAAAAAAAAAAAAAAAAAAAAAGTCAGCATTTTGATATCCTTTCTATTTCTGCTTTTTAAAGATTTTCATGGCAGACATGATGAGGCAGAAGCTGAACTGAAGCAGAGAACTGAAGAATGTGTGCTACCTCTAGAGACCATTGAAACACGTCCTGCGGCTGGAAGACAGCAACCCCCTGTCAGAAGCATTATTTTATCTGGAATTTCAAGTTTATAGAGGATTTGCTTTCCAAAAATTGGGCAAACCTATAGGTAAGACTGGCTATCCATTTTACTTAGACTTTTAGATTGCTTTAGATTGAAATTATCTATTTCCATAGGAAGGAGCCAGTCAGACATTTCAGTATTCAGTTAGGCAGCCAGGATTAGCTGGACTGCTTGGCATGCCTAAGACAGTTACTTAAAGGGGGGAAGCACATTTCTATCAGAATATAATAGCAGAGACGCTCATAAGGAAAACCATGCAGTAAGTAAATTTTTTTTTATTTTTTCATTATAAAATAACTATATCATAACAAAATAAAATACAACAGAAGTATAAAAAATAAAATTTTGTACCCATTCAATTTCATTCTCCCAAAGTAACCATTGTTAAAATGACTCCAGATGTATCTTTTCAGGTTTTTTTATTTTTAACTTATAAGTGACATATATGATGACTGTTTGAAGTGTTCTGTATAACATTCTAACCTGGGGTTCTATCATGCCTGACAGGTTATAAATAACATCATGTGTTAAATTTGACTAGCTTCTGTCTGAATGTACCCCTTCCTTGACCTTGTCCCCTACGTAGTAATCATATAATCAGAAACCAAATCAGCCAACTAGTAGGTCTGGCAGAAAAAGAATGTAACCTTGTACCTGATACAAGAACTGCCATGAAATAATGTGGTTGGACTGGTTTGTAGTTCTTTCTACATAATATGCCAAAACACAAAATACAAAGCTATCTCAGAGCAATAAGAAACTTCTGATAAATTAGGTTTCAGATTAATACAATAATGATAAAGTGGTGATAATATACTTTTTAAATGTAAGTTAGAGCAATGATGACCAACTTTTCTGACATCATAGCTCACATATAAAATGATATTGTTTAGCCTGATGAAAGGATCATACCTGATTCATAGTACACCATTAAGGTTTCTAAATAAAAGCATTCTTGTTGATGTCTGGCTAACTCTGGCTACCCTCTTCTGCTTTTCAGCATTAAGGTTTAAATATAGTGTAATAGTTTAAAGTTTGAATTCTAAGCCAAACTACCTAGATTTAAATCCTAGCTCTGCCACTACTAGCTATGTGACCCCAGACAAATTACTTCATCTCTTTGTATCTCAGTTTCTTCAGCTGTGAAATGTGCAAATATGATACTTACATCATAGAGTTGTGAAGATTACCTAAGTTCATACCTGTAAAATGTGGTATTTATAAATTGCTTAGAACATTACCTGGCATAAGCACCATATAAGCATGTGTGTACTAGAACTACTTGTAGTGGTAATGTTTACTTTACTTGCTGTTATACTGCTTCAGAGAAGTAAATGTTATGGGCTCAGTCTGCCCAGGCTCTTCCTGATTGCCTCCTCCTCTGCCTCACATTTCTTAGTCTTGGGCTGTTCCTTAAGAGTGTCCACCCCCCTTACTTTCATTGCCTCAGTTTCATTTTCTCAGTTTCTATTTGTTTGGGGGCCCTCAGCCAGCTGATAACTGAGAAAACTGCTGAGTTGATCATTATACTCATCAGCTTGTTCTCACCGCTGTTCCATCTCTAGAGAGCTCTGTGACTGAGGGAAGTAGATATTAAAGAATGTGAAGAGGAGTGAATCCTAGACCTTGAAAAGAACTCTAGAATGGTTGGGAGAGGAGCATGAGCTGAGTTAGCCGAATTGTTAGCCAGCAAAGACTCATGTTTGGTGGGAAAAGGATCACCTGATGTCACATACCAGATGTTGTAGGAGCTGGTCAGTTCTCTGTAGGCTCTGCCAAAATATGGAGCAGAGCTGGTGACTCTGGGGGCACTGTGGCTCATAAGACTTCATAGAGAAATGACAGTTCTTTCAGTAGGTAGTCCTTAGGGATAGCTTGGGGGAGAACACTAGGTTAGTACTTTCATGTCAGGAACACCTGTTGCCTTTGTAGCCCTACTGGGTGAGACTCTTTATCTGCTCTGTGAGTTCTCCGGGCCCTCTCCCCATACAGGAGCCAGGTTGGTTGTTGGATCTGTATCTTTAAAACCTGTTAGCCGAGCGGGACCTATAAATACGTCAAACGTAAACAATATCGGGAACGGGTAGGCCGTATGAATACGTCCTTGAAATATATGTTGTGCCCTGAGAGGGACGATATATATTTTTTGTAATCTTTATAATTGTTTGTAAAATTTATAATTTTTTAATTCGATGTTTCCATTTTTTTGTTGGTATTCTTTGCTATTTGTTTGTAATTTTGTATTTTCCTTTTGTGCTTTATATATAAATAAATGAAAAAATATAAATTTCATTTATTTTAATTAAGTATAAATAAAAAATAATAATAATATGAAATTACGTCCTCCGGGCGTGATGAACTGACACGTCCTAGTGAAAGAGTTCACGCCTGTTACAGGTTGCGTAATTAAAAAGGGAACTCCCCAGTTAACAGGTTAACAGCTGTTACTATAGGAGTATAATCAATACTTGTAGAGTAGCAGATTTTACAAAGAAGGGAGAACTTGCATTACTATTCTTACTTTTTTAAATATATTTTTATTGATTTCAGAGAGGAAGGGGGAGATAGAAACATCAGTGATGAGAGAGAAACATTGATTCGCTGCTTCCTTCAAGCCCCCTACTGGGGATAGAACCTGCAACTCAGGCATGTGCCCTGACCCAAATCAAACCCAGGACCCTTCAGTCCACAGGCCAGTGCTCTATCCACTAAGGCAAACAAGCTAGGGCATACACATGTTTTTTGAAGTACATTTATAGAAGTATATCATTGGATTCTCACAGAGTTGCTGGAAAAGGCGGGCATTATTTTTAAACTTATTCTGTAGAAGATGAAACTGAGATTCTAAGAGGTGAAGTAACTTGGTCTTGGTACTATGTCTGGTACTATCTGAATCAGGACTCTCAGTTTGGTCTCCTGATGCCAACCCCAAGTACCTTCCCTATCAGCAGTGTGCTTTCTTTCCAGCTCCATCTCCACCAATATACAAATGTGAACCACCAATATACAAATGTGAACCAAGATGAAGGCAGGGGCAGGAGGAGGTGGAAGTGCTGGGAGCCTCCACACCAGCTGGTTCAGTCCAAAAACAAAAGAAGTGCTCACTTTTTTTCTCTGAAATAACAGACACATTGCCCAATCCTGTATCAAGGGTTAGAAAGTTAAAAACCTTTTGGGTCACAGTGCTCTTTTTGAGAGGAAGTTTATCAGGGAATTCATGAAACTGTTGTCTGAAGCACAAACATGTACCCACAAACATACTTCTTTCAGTTTGTGCACTCATACTTAAAGGGCCTGGGTAACATGCCTAACACCTCATATTTGCATAATTTTATATCATTTTCATTTCAATGCATGTTCTCTGAAGGCTGCTGTATGTCTAACTTAAGGAGATGCAAAGGTGAAGAGGTGGCAGTCCTGGCCTTTAGGAACTTTGGGGAGCTCTCAAGGCCACATAAAATCAGTGCTCTAATAATTTCCAGCAGGGTTTAGGGAGCAGAAAATGAATTTCCAGTTCAGTGCAGTAATCCCATCTATAATATTTGCATAGTGCCTAACAGAGTTTGCACAGACCTTACTTCATTCAAAGGGATGGAGACCTTTGGGATGGGTTTTAATAGCTGGGAAGAAACCTTAGGCCAAGAGAAGGAGGTGAGCCAAGGACCTGCTTGGTTGTGGAATGTTGCCCTCTGAAGAAGCTTTTATTAAATGATTGCATGCATATTAAATAAGGTCCCACAGGCCCTACAAGTGTACTGTTGATGATAAAATAGACTATGACAGGCTCCAGAGAGGAAACTATCTACCCCTTGGTAAGATTGTAACACTTCTCCCTTCCCCTTTCCTTTAGTGTAAATAGGGAAGTTAAGCACATTTTTTCACTTCACTGTCTTCCTACGTTTTTTTCTTCCTAGTTTCAAAAACAACTCTCCTTCAACAAGGTCTGTTTCTAAGGAAAGTCTTAACCATTTGTCCCTTCTGGCGTACCCTCTTCCAATGAAACCCATGCAGAATAGTCCAGGTACTCTATCTTTTGTGTGTGAAGCCCTAAAAATCTAATATTGAGTGTGCAGCCATGCTCAGAGGTATGCTTCTTCCACAAGAGGCTCCCTCAGCCCTGCTGTGGTAAGAACCAAGTATAAATTGCAGCTAACAGGGTTTTCTAGCTAGAATCGTAAGAATGTTTGAGCATCCCCTGTGCATTATAATACCACCAGCCCTCTGGCTCCTCCTCTACATTGCCTGCTTGTTGGCTGTTTTGCTTGTCCTTGGGCCTTCCATCAGTGTGGGCAGGGGAAGGAGAAAGAGAAGTGAATCTAAAATCTTCCCCATCTGCACTTGGTTTGCAGTGCTGGTGAGAAAATAAATGGGCGCCAGGATTGACATTGGACTGCACACAAGGCAGAGCAAGAGGGACAGTGGTCCCTCCTCAGCCTATTGTCACAGTGGTCAGTGCCCCCTCCCTGAGCTCCTGTAGAATTTCTCACTATGTTGAGCAGCTCTTTTCTTTTTAATATACATTGGCAAGGGTGGATATTTGGGTGCAGATATTTAAGATTAATTTTATTTTTAATTCATAGTGTGTTACACAAGAGGAATCTTGTGTTTGAAGCTGTTGGCTAGAGTAATATTTTGAGATTCTCTATGGATTCCTATTATCCCTGTGTTTATCTCTTCTATAAAATATAATTGAAAATCTGTCACCAGATCCTAAAAGTGGGAGGAAGAATGCACCTAAATTGAGCTGTCAGACACTTGGCTGCCTAACGTGCTTTCTGGATTGTGATGTTGAAAAGGGTTGTCGTTCTGTGTGCTTTCTCCTCATGGCTGTCATGTATTCGCCTCTGAGAACAGTGCATAGAAGACGTGCATTGGCTCTCATCAATCTTCCTGAGTCATTTCCCTGATCATGTTCAGGAGGGTCCTCTGAGAAGAGAGTGGGCCTTTTCCCTCAATGGGCAAGAGTTAGCTTCCATTTCAAAATCTCTCAAAAAAAAAAAAAAAAAAAATCCAACAACCCAGAGCCTGTGTTTATTGAAGGTTGGTCTAAAAGGCTCTCACACCATATGCCCCATCAGCACTCGAGTGCCTCTATTTTAGAAGGATGTAAAGGTTTAATCACCCTGGTGGGGATTTAGACCCTGAGACTTCAGAGAAATCTTATTATTTCTAACTGCAGGCAAAGAGTATTAAGGCTCCACTCTGGATCAGGGGCATGACATGTTCTGTAAGTAATTTATCTTTACCAGGGGAAGGCCCTTACTAGAGTGTCTTAGAAACAGTACTACGATTGGGTACTGGCTCATTATTCCTCCTTTTCTCTTTCTTCTTCTCAGTCTCCTGCTTATTCTTTTTGTCCCTACTTTTTCCTGCCCAATGTCCAAATATCTGCTTCCCAAATTTTCCCTTTAACAGGGGGCACCAGGTGCCTGCCAAGGAGAGATAATAATGCTTTTGCAATAAATGACCTCATCCAGCAGCCTGGTGTAGACCTGTCAACTGCACACTTCTGAATGGACCCTACCTGTATCCCCTCAAATAAGGAACAGAGAGGGAAGCGTGTGTTCTGGCTCCATAGGCACTCACCTGTGCTCATAGATATCCCTGCCCTATTGTACCTTCACAGAGGCAATCTCCACTGAAGGCCTTTAAATCCCTGTGCACATCCACATAGGGATGTTACTAATCGTATGATTTTTTTTTTGCATTTACCTCTTCCAACCTCACCCTCCTTCCTGTCTTTCTGAAGCTAGAGAATGTCACAGGTGGGATTCTGCTTATGGATTCATTGTTCTGTTTGGGGACTATAGTTTGATTGGTGGCAGATCTAAATCCATGTGCTAATGAGCTTGGTTAAAGCAGGCCTCTGCTATCCTCTTTTAATCTAGCCTGTCTGTCTGAGTTTCTTTCCACAGTTAATGATCTGCTGTAATGGTTTTGCCTTTAGTTTTGCCTCCTGGGTCAAAACAAATCAATAGTCCTCACAGATATTTAAAAACCATCAGTGTAAAGCTCCTGGGTCTCAGTGCCACCCCCCTCCCCCGGGTTTTGTTTTGTTTTTGCTTCTGGGTAAACTTAAAGCTTGATCAGTACAGTGATATTTCTCTCGCATCTCCTCTTTTCTCCCAGAGATGGGCAGCAGTGAACCCCTTCCCATTGCAGAAAGTGACAAGAGGAAGAAGAAGAAGCGGAAGGCCCGGGCCACTGACTCCTTGCTGGGAAAGTTTGAAGGTTGGTCATGCAACTCTCTTAGAGCAGGGCCTGGGGCTCCCCAAGTATGGGAGGAGCTTCCCAAAAGCTCGTGGGTCTAGATCACAGGATCTGTGTTATCATAGAGCTAGCTCGTGGTTATGTGTATGATAGCGATGAAAGAAGGAGTGCAAGAGTTTACAAGGAGTGACAGAAAGGGAGAGAGCAGAGATGAGAAAAGCCCTTGGATGAGGCACAGGCTTCCTCCGAATGGTCAAAGAACAGGAAGACCAATCTGTCAGAGTTGTACGTGCAGTGAGATTGGCTGGTGCGTTTCAGCCCCTTCCAGATGTGATCTTCCCCTCAGCTGTTCCTAGAAGGGCTGCTGAGAGGTAGAACAACCATGTAAGAAGAGGAAGAGAGGGCCATGGCTGCAAATGAAACTTCAATCTTCTGTAAGCAGAGAACTTGACTCCAAGAGATTGCAGCTACTTGTGCTGAGTTTGACACCATTTTAAGAGTGACTGTTGTGTTCAAAGGACACAGTGTTGATGATCAAAAGTTTTGAATCCTGTGTGAGGCACCAGGCTCAATGCTTGTCCTGTTACCACTGGGCATGTGGTGGGATGGAGTGAATCACTGAACATTTCTGCAAAGAATTGAAAGGATCAGTAGCTACTCCTAGTAGTGACATGCCCCTTCATCTATTCTGTTTCTTTTGTGAAACCTGAAATAGCTTCCCCTCATGGCCCCTCTTTACAGTATTGCAGATACACTAATGAGTTGATTGTTTTGTAGAGTAGTTCTAGTGACCGGCCCTTTATGAGTCAGGAATATTGGACTTCCAACCACCAACCTATTCGGACATGTGTAAAAGGCTAATACTAAAGTGTCCATTGTGAGTAAAGCGTGTTATTTAAAATTCTTACAAACAACAGTGTGTATTTTTAAAAAATTTTTATTGCATTTATTGGGGTGACACTGGATAATAAAATTATATAGGTTCAAGTGTACAGCTCTATAATATATCATCTGTATATTGTATTGTGTTCACCATCCAAAGTCAAGTCTGTTTCCTTCAGTATTTATCTCCCATATACCATCTTATACTTCCCCCCACACCTTTCTCTCTTATAATCACAATACTGTGAGTTTGTTTGTTTTCTGTTTAATACCTTCACCTTTTTCCAGCCCCCTAACGCCCCTCCCCTCTGATAGCTGTCCGTCTGTTCTCTGTATCTATGAGTCTGTTTGTCTTTAATCCAGTCAGTAGATGTGTGTGTGTGTGTTTGGCATGATTTTTAGAATAATTTCCAAATCAACAGGTCTTGCTCTTTCAATGAATATGAGTAGTTCCTGTTATTCAAGGATGGCTTGTGCAATTGTAGGGCTTCTCATGACTCAGAGTGATAAAATCTAATTTCATGGTTAAAAAGTATTCTACGCAGTCTGTGGGTTTAAGCGTTAGGCTTCCTCAAGAGGAAGAAGCCGAAGAATGGAGGCTAAGGGAGAAGGAGGCCAGCTCAGTAGAGACTATGATGGAGCTGTAGTTTCTTTTGGAAGGGCTCAAAGAGCCTGTGCTATTTGTGAGCTTGGGCAGGCCACCTAAATGTTCTTTCAACCCAAGCCTATTACTCTGTGAGAACCACTCTGACTCAGCACCCTAAAAACCTCGAGGCTTCCGTTTACATTTATGTGTCTCCTGTTTCCTGTGGTTGACTTCTGGAAACTTTTCAAAAACCTCCAATGAGGGTCCTTTTTGTGTGGTATAAAATAAAACAATGATTTATTCCCCTTTGTATCACCAATGCCTAGCACAGAGCTGGGCACATAGTAGATACTCAGCAAATGAGTAAATGAATACATAGTGTCGATTCAAATTCATCCTTCTAGATAGTAGATCAACCGAAGGACTTGTATACATGCATATAAGTGCAACCAATGGACACAAAACTCTGGTGAGGGAGGGGATGTGTGGGAGGGAGGGAGGGGGTAAAAAAAAATCAATAAAATATATTTAAAAAAAAAACAAAACAAAAAACAAACAAACAAACAAACAAACAAAAAACAAATTCATCCTTCTATGAGGATGCCCCAGATTCTCTGAACAGATAGATTTAAACTTTCCCTTCCCTGGTTCCTTTTTACCATGTCTTGTCCTCTCTCTGATATTCTTTCCCACTATCTAGTTTATTCTGGGGTCATTTGTGTACATGTCTGCCTCCCCCATTGAACTGTGATTCTTAAAGAGCAGGAACTGTATTTTATTCCTTGCTTTGTCCCTATTATGAATTTAATATGCTGTCTGACACATAGTAGGTACTCGGGAGATATGTGTGTGAATTGAAACCCTTTCACTGACTTCATCAAATGGGGAACAGGTGTTTTCTACATGATCTGGTTGTTGAGAAACTGAGTTCTGAAATGGCCAGGAAAGCTAATGGTCTTCCTCGACACCATACTATGACGATCACTGTGTGCCTGTGTTGTCAGCCCAAGTAAGCTGAGTGACAGAGCTCTTCTTTCCATCTTAACTTGCAAAGGGTGACTCATCTCTCATCCATTTCATCTCTAGATGTGTACAAGCTGACCTCTGAATTGCTTGGAGAGGGAGCCTATGCCAAAGTTCAAGGAGCCGTGAGCCTGCAGAATGGCCAAGAGTATGCTGTCAAAGTGAGTGTCTCATCTGGATGCCAGGCTTTACTTTGTACATAGTCAGTGCTAAACCAAATAAATTTCATATGCCCCAATGTGGTGGCTCAATAAGATTTGGGGCTCCAAAGCTGTATTTGCTGAATTCAAATGTTGGTTTCTCTACTTGCTGTGTACCATTAGGCAAGTTACTAAACCTATCCGTGCTTCAATTTCCTCATCTGTAAAATAGATGTAATTATAGAACCTATATATTATTTTTGTGAGGATTAAATAAGTTAGTATGTGCAAAGGGCTTGAAATACCTACCTCATAGTATGAATGCTTCTTATTAATCTGACAAATGAAATTAGCTTCAGGGAGTAAACAAACAGATTTGGAATCGGACAACCACATGAATCTCTGTTTTGACAAACTACTACTATTTGACCTTGGTAAAGTCACTGAAAATCCTTGAACCTCAGTTTCCACATCTCCAAAATGAAGATAATAATACCTGCTCTTTCTTTCTCATAGATTGGTTATAAATATGAAAATAAAAATGAACTGGTATTAGTAGAAACATTTTACAAATGACAAAATGCTCTACAAATGATGTAGAGCATTGGTCAGCAAATTCATTAGTGAACAGAGCCAAATATCAACCGTACAACAATTGAAATTTCTTTTGAGAGCCAAATTTTTTAAACTTAAACTTCTTCTAACACCACTTCTTCAAAATAGACTCACCCAGGCCAGGGTATTTTGTGGAAGAGCCACACTTAAGGACCCAAAAAGCTGCATGTGGTTCACAAGCCACAGTTTGCCGACCACAGATGTAGAGTATCATGATTATGAGGAAGGAGCACTCAGCTATGGGACAGGAGAGGTGGCTGCTAGCTGTGTGATCTTGGAATGGCTCACTTCACCCCTCTGTGCTTTCACTTGCTGACCTCAAATGGAAGAAGAGACGGATTGAGAGCAGTGGTTCTCAAAGACCCTGCATCAGGGTATTTGTATTTTTAACAAGTTTCCAAGTGATTCTAATATCCACCAAAGTTTGAAAACTACTGATCTAGAAGCAAGGTCTTATTGACTCCAAGGAGGCAATTCAGACTTATTTCAAATCATCCACCTGAGCCACCAGGCCTAAGCGGTGCCTCATATGGGAAGACTCAGTCAAATTGACTCCTGGAAGACGTGTGGTTTTTGTGTTTTTTAAAAAATATATTTTATTGATTTTTTACAGATAGTAAGGGAAAGGGATAGAGAGCTAGAAACATCAATGAGAGAGAAACATCGACCAGCTGCCTCCTGCATAGCCCCCACCAGGATGTGCCCTCAGGTACATACCCTTGACCGGAATCGAACCTGGGACCTTCCAGACTGCAGGCCAACGCTCTATCCACTGAGCCAAACCAGTTCTGGCAAGATGTGTGTTTTTTAACCAATTGGCCATAGTCCCAGCTGTGGATTTATTAAGGGGAAACTTCTGCTAAGCCATGTTCCTTTTTGTTGCAGTATTGTTTCATATGGTAACAAAAGTACTGCCAATCCTTTTTGGAAACAGATCAGTATAAATTACAAGTAATTTAAAAAAAAAAATAATATGCATGAAGGGTGGTAAAAACTGCAAATGTCAATTGATTTTCAAATGTCTGAATATATTTATGGATGACAGACCTATTTCTTCAAAGTTGGCTCATAAGAGGAAAACCAGGCTCTTCCTCCATGTCCCCTGGCATCTTTGGGCAAAGATGGACCCTGGCTTGGCAATTCTCGGATTTCAGCAGTTCTGTCCATGTCTCTCGTGTTTCTTGAAAATCTAGAGATGGGCTGCTTCTCCCCACATGGCTGCACAATATTTGGTTTTATTAGGGCTTTCCCTATCAGCATACAACTGATAAACACTAGAGTCTCAAGGTGGGAATGAAATTTCAAGATAATCTAATCCTGAGTATCCTCTGTAACTCCTCAAATAGCTATGCCATGTTCTGCTTCCCCATCTCTAGTAGTAGGAGTACATTTCTTCCTCAGAAAAAAATTATGCCATTGCTAGATAGTTTGCCTGCTCGAAAGTTCTTCCTGACTTTGATCTGAAATATTTGGTGAACGAATTAGCTGAGTAGCTTCTGTGCCCCAGCACTACACCTCTCTGTGCAGAAAACGGGCCCAGAGGTTTGCTAACAGACATGGACTTATTTAGAAAATTGCATTGGTCATGGATGTGTGTGCTACAACATATTGGAGAAGTTTGTGATGTTCTACTCAGCATCCATGGATTGAAGGAACAGGATGTCATCATCAGCTGCCCGCTCATCATGTGGGACTGTGAAGCAGAGCGAGCTCTGCAGAGCAGCAGTTTGGGACTCTGGATGGGTCCGGAGACATGTTCAGAGTCAGCCACTCCCTGTGTAAACTACCTGCTCATCTGTTGGCTCACGCATCCCTTCAGTCAGTACTTGCCAAGCGTCTCCAAATACAGGTGGGGAGGGGAGCATCCCACAGTATCATAGGAGAGATAAGGCCTCTGGGTTTTCTTGAGAGAAGATGTATAGGATACAGGCAGATATATAGGCTAGCAAGGGCTTCGGAGGCAGCTCTAGGCTTGAATTCCAGCCCTGCCACCTATCAGAGCTGTGGGCACAATGTTTTACCTCTTTCTATCATTTGGGATTTTGTTGTAAGAGTTAAGAGATTATGTACCCAAATGACTTTTTATCAAAGGTAAGTTCTCAGATGAACTGCAGAGCTGGCATTGACCTGGGCCCTTCGTTGCCCCTTGCTCTTCCTCCAGCACTAGGAGATGCTTCATTAAAGTTTATAAATTCTTACCGGAAAAGCAAAAAGAGATATCCTTGGAATAAGAGCGGGATAGAGATAGCTCTTTGTCTTGCTGGCTGCCTCAGTCTCCCCTAGGCAGCTGGGGACAGCCCTCAGAGGCTTCTGTGGAGTTGTGCTTGGCCAGAGTCAAACAGCCCAGCCAGGCTGGAAAGCCCTCGGGCCAGTCTGCAGCTTTGCTGGCAAGGCCACAGGGCCTATACTGCCAAGTCCTACTCCAGACTTGTGCTTGTAACTGACTTGGGCTAAATTTGGCCATCTGTTCTGCCAGAGGGGCTCCTGCTGAGTGGTGTTTTGAGTTCAGGTGTGAGTATTTGACAGATGTTGTTCTTCCCATAGATCATTGAAAAACAAGCAGGGCACAGTCGGAGTAGGGTATTTCGAGAGGTGGAGACGCTGTATCAGTGTCAAGGAAACAAGTGAGTATAGTGTTGGGCTTGTTGCTGCTTCTCTGGGGGGATGTGTGACCACAGAAAAAGGTTCTTTTTTTACCACCTCCTGACCTGAGCTCACTCCCTCCCCCACAACTGCATATGGCTCCTTCTGTCTTCCAATGTTTAGAAAAAATAGAGAGAATAAATAACAACAGCAAAGAAGCTATCTCCTGTTTAGGCTGAAATGCTATAAATATCAGCAATTAGGCCCATTAGATGAGTGAGCAATCTGAATTAGTGTCTGGGACAAAAATCGAGTTTTATTTCTTTCAAGTGCCTGTGGAAACTAGGCTGCCTAGTGGAAACTTTTAGGAACCTGCTGTGATTAATGGATGAGAATGATGAGAACTATTAAGAATATTTGCTGCTGTTTTCTGTTCGTATGGTAGTTACATATATGCAGCTAATACTGAGGGTCGTGAAACCTGGTCTAACCCTCTGTGCTTGACAGCTGAGCCAACGGGCTCTCCAACCCTGTCTGAGCCTGCTCACCACCAGCCCCAAATGAGTGGCTCTCCCGCTGTGGCTTTAAATCAGGGTCACCTCCAAGACTTCGCTTTCCCCTTTCTTTCTCTCCACGGTAGGGTCAGCAGGGAGCCAGTGGCCCGGTATTGATGGCTTTGTCATTAAGCTTGGAGGATGGGGGCTGCTGTTGATTTAACTCCAGGCACTGCCTCTACAATCTTCTTTTACATTAGGCCATTTTGGCCATCTTATTTGGACGCCTTCACACTAGTAAAAGCCTGGTGTCTCCCAAAGTGGTCAGCATTTTTTTATGAGGGACAGATTTTTTATTTTCAGCCTGCAGCTTCTGAGTTCAGCATTAGAGACTCTACTTGGTTTATTTCGTTCTTTAAAGGGGAAAAAAAAGCCCCAACACCTTCAATATCCAGGCTGGTGGCTTCCCTACTGAGTTACAAGACGACCTTGTTGGCGGAGCACGGTAATGCTCAGGCAGACAGGAGTGCTCACCGGGGAAGGCCACAAGTGCTACGGTGGCTGGGAACACGGTGTTTCATTAAGCAGCGCTTAGCAGTTAGGGTCTAGTGGTGCCTCCGTTAGGCCCCAAGTCTATTTGACAGATGTTTCCATTTTCTCCAGGCAATGTAAATACTGCCCCGTGATTTATGGGCAAGAGGGAGGGCAAGTAATTATTTGCTGCTTGCCTCCAGGACACACACCTACTATTCAGTGTTATTAGCCGCAATTGCTTCCAGTCGGCTGCAGATTTTATTCAGTTTAATGTGACCAGGACTTTTTTATAACTCTACCTAGTGGGTTTTAGGGTTGGGGTTTGACAGCACAGACTTGGTAAAAACACCAGAGACTAAACATTATGGAAAGATAAGGTGACCTGAGCCTTGCTAACACCATTGGCTGCTTCTCAAACACGGGTCTTTAATAAGCATTCTGATTTCAGGTTGATTTCTGCCCTGTTACAGGGTGTTGTATATATTTTTTCATTGTATATTTGTAAATGGGCTTTAATATATAATACCATTTTTTCCTTTTCCTCCTATTTTTCCCCACTTAAGGAACATTTTGGAGCTGATTGAATTCTTTGAAGATGACACAAGGTTTTACTTGGTATTTGAGAAATTGCAAGGAGGTACTTACTGTTGAGTATGTGTTTGGACTTCTGATTAAGACCCAGGGTGGTGATCATCCATCATGAATCCCAGAGACTTCTAAAACGAGTCAAGCTAATAAAAAGGATGAAGGACTTAAAACTGCCCTTGATTTGGGAGAAGGGAGGCCGGAGGGAAGGATGATAATTAGCATTTTGCAGAGCCTAGAATGTCACCTGTGTGGGCATTCTATAAATGCCTTCTCATTATAATAGGGCTCATAAATAGATATATGTAGTCATCAATTTATCAATCCATGATTTGACACATTCACTATTTAACAGAATTAATTGTGGGTTGAAGCTCCTACATACATTGTGAAGTCCAGAAAGGCTCACCAGAGGAGAGGAGGGTTCCATTGTTTAGGATACAGACCAAGGATAGAGAAGAGGCCCAAGAATGTGCCAACCTTCAGTTAGAATGATGCTGTTCTTTACTATCACCACTACTGCCATCATCTATACACACAGTCACCAGCATGCATGCTGAAGTTGCTTTTCTGACAAAGAGAAGGAGAAAGAGAAGCGCTTGTCCTCCCCATCACTTACCCAACCTTGGACACATTTGCAAGGTGAAGGTTAGGGAGGGTGTCTGGCACTGAGTGGAGGACTATGTGGAGGGGTTTGATGGTTAAAAGACCGTGCCTTAGAAACCAGCCAAGCTAAGTTTCAGTCTAGCTCCATCACTTACCGTGGGCAAGCCACTTAACCTTCCCAAACAGTATTCTTTCTTCTGTAAAATAGGGATAATGACAGCACCCACCTCCTTGGGATGCTGTGAAGGTTAAATGAGATGATTCATGTGAAATGCTTAGCTCAGCACCTGGTAGGTACTAACGTTTTAATAATTATCAGCAGTTAATTTTATTAAAACAATTGGCTATGATGGGGGCTAGCTGAGAAGTATGTTACACTCCACCTTCCTTTTTAACAAGTTTGGAAACAAGAGACTCCACTGCAGCAAGGAAAACATGAGATCTAGCCAGGAGCTGGTTTTCTTGGAATGTTTCCTAACATGTTAAGATCCCTTGATTGTTTCATCTGGCAAGTGAAAGATCTTTAATCTCATGTCCGTGCCAAAAACAGAATAAGTAAACATGTACCACTTTTAGGACGACACCTTCAGTCCAGAAATACTGGCTTCCAGTATTTCTGGACTGAAGGTGAGCATAAACCACATTGGAGCCAAGCTATATGTATATGCTAGTGCCTGTATCTGCCCCGCCCCACCCAACAGCACTAGGACTTTGAATTATATGATTTAATACTCGATGCCGCCGGGATCATCTGTACATATCACTCAGAGTGCAACTCTACTGAGACCAGACCCAATGGGTAAAGAGTGTGATTGGCTCAGGGTAACCCATCTGCCCAGCATTTGGGCCACAGGTCTTCCTGAGGGGAAGTCTGCACAGGTTCTGGGGCCAGACTTACTGGGCTTAAGTCCTGATGCTACCACTTACTGGTGTATGATCTCGAACAAATTGCTTAACCATTCTTGTGTTTAGGTTTCCTATCTATAAAATGGGGATAACTGTATTTTATATATTTTGTACAGTTGTGGTGAGGCTAAGATAATCTATTTAAAGAGCATTACACAGTGCTTGGCACATAGCAACTACTCAGTAAGTGTTAGCCAACAAAATTTACTTGGTCTTTGAGAAATTGCAAGGAGGTACTTTGCTATTAAGTATATGTTTAGACTTCTAATTAAGGCCTGAGGTAATGATCGTCCATCATGAAACTCAGAGACTTTTCAAACAAGTTGCCAATAAAATAATAATAATAATAATAATAATAATAAAGTTCAGGGGAAAGCAGTTTTTTTCTCTTTTTTTTTTTAGATCTTTGCATATCTGGTGAGGGTGTGGAATTTCTGTTTGTAGACTATGCTGTCATTTGGATCTAAAATCAGAGGCAAAGGAGGAAAAATTCCTACAGAGAGGCCCCCTATCCCAGGTGGATTCACTTGTAGTTCTTTTTTATTCCAGAAGCCAAATGGCATTTACATATTTTGGTCATTTAAATAGTTGTTCTCACTCTCTTCTGTACTCATCATAGACAGGTACAGAAGTTAGCAGTCGGAACGGATTCTATTCAGTGCAGTTTTGTGCTAGTACCTCCTCTGTGCCAGGAACCACACTTGGTGCTAGACATTCAGCATTGAATAAGCCTATGTCCTTCACCCAAACCTGTGGACACTTGACCTTTGACAAGTTGTACTCAGTAAAGCCTGAAAAGGCATTTCCTTATGTTCCTCTGCTTCCCAGGCTCCATCCTGGCCCACATCCAGAAGCGGAAGCACTTCAATGAGCGAGAGGCCAGCCGCGTGGTACAGGATGTGGCTGCTGCCCTTGACTTCCTCCACACCAAAGGTAAGCCAAGCCTTTGCCGTGGTGGTGGGTTGGGCTAGCCAGTCTCTAGGGACCAAGGGAACAAGGCAGGCCAGGCAGAGGGGCTGGGCCAAGAGCTGGTGCAGCTGGCAGCCTACCCATGAGGGTGAGGGGGAAACCAGGTGCCTCCAGACTTCTGATGTGGGTGGTGGATAGATGAGGGCCTGTTCAGAATGATAAGGATTATGGAAGAAAGCAGGGAAGAGAACACTGAAATCATGTTGAATAGGTATATGTGGGTGTGTGGATGTGGATAATTTTCTTTCCCTTTTCAAATGAAGAATGCAAACCATGCATCATACCACCTCTCTAGTATAAATATGTGGGTGTTATTCCTTCTAGTCTTTTAAAATATACCACCTATATTGGCATGATAGTATATTTGTAATTTTATATCTTGTTCACAATAACTGGAAAATACGTTTTTCTATTAACATGGTAAGTTTGAGGTATCTGTTGAACCTCATAGTGGTAAAAGGTAGGGCTGCTAGTGTTTGAATTACACTTTGGTTTACAATCCTTATTTAGGACTAATTATCTAAGATTTTTTTTTTTTTTTTTTTTTAGTAAATTAAATGTTTTTGCAAATTGGGTGTTTTTCCATTTCTATAAATATATTTAATTATAACATACATTTTTTAATTTGCCAAACTGCAGTGCCATAGAAATAATGAATTCTGGCTTTACCTTTTTACCAGCTAGAATAATGCCTACTCTACAGAATTATGGTGAGAATTAAAAGAGAATTGTATCACCAACAGTAGTTAACACTTAGATAGGACTTGTTATGTGCTGCGCACTATTTTAAGCCTTTCATCTGTACTTACATAATTGAGTGTGTCCTATGTGTGTCTACATATACAATATGGAGAATAGTGCCTGGCACATAGTACATGGTTCTTCAATAATATTATTTCCTCCATCCTTATCCCCCACTAGGCAGAAAGCATTGTTATTCCTAATATTCCCTTAAAGCCGTGGTCGGCAAACTACGGCTCGCAAGCCATATGTGGTTCTTTGGCCCCTTGAGTGTGGCTCTTCCACAAAATACCACGGCCTGGGCAAGTCTGTTTTGAAGAAGTGGTGTTAGAAGAAGTTTAAGTTTAAAAAATTTGGCTCTCAAAAGAATTTCAATTGTTGTACTGCTGATATTTGGTTCTGTTGACTAATGAGTTTGCTGACCACTGCCTTAAAGCATTCTACCTGATGGGAATAATTTGTGACTTTGCTCTGCTCCCTTCACTTCTGTGGATGTGGGCCAGCTTGGCTGTGAGTGTGCAGGACCACTGTAGGCATCCTGCTCACGCACCCCACCTTGTGCCGGCAGCACAGTGCAGGCTGGTGTGGAGGTTCTGGTTCATTGATTCTACCCCACTTCCTCCAGTGGCTGGGGGAGATCTGCACCCAGGCCACACCATGTTGGGGGCCTGACTTGTACACGGGATGAAAATTCCTAGAAGGGGGGGGGGGTCTGTGCTTTCTGCAGCATGATGAATGGCAGTGGTTCTGTTTCTGAAAGCTGGGATGCATGTAGGTAGCACCTGCCTGACAGAGATTTACAACTGCTCCCCAAGCTGCCTTCATAGATTGCAAAACTGGGTCACGCTTTTTACAAGATCCATACCTTAGAGGGGAGTAAAGGGGCTTTTATTATTTATTTATTTATTTATTTTTTTACAAAAATGCACTAAAGGGAACAGAGGCTGGTGGTGTCTGAGGAGTTCTGAAATGCTTGTTAGCATCTAGCTGGCCAGATGCCCATGTGCCTAGAAGTTGGAGGGGATGAAAAACGATTTCCAGCTGAACTTGGCTGTTTTCTAAATAACTTCACACCGGGAAGATGAATTGAACAAGAATGGGTCAGCCCGGAAACAAGTTCCATGCTCTTAAATACTGGACACACTGCAGCTTAACCTCTGGGAAATGAGCCGGAGTAGCTGGATGGCTGGTACGCTCACAGAGGCAGACCTATTATTACACATGGCCCTCAGTTCTCAGGCTGGGGAATGCCACGGCCATCAGCACCTATTTGGAGAGCAAGGCTCCATGCGTGGCTCATGATCCTTCTGTGGGAGCACTTGCTGTAATGGAAAATATCTTTCACTTTTAGTGAGGAGAGCTGCAGCCCGACTCAATTTGTGCAGCCTGGACTGGGTTGCTCTGGGTTCTCATTCAATTAGGTGACTGATGAAGTCATTGAACCTGCTGGAGCTCGGGTCTTTCCTTTCGTGAAGAGCCTCCGGTGGGCTGGGCCTCTGTCACCTGCCAGGGAGTCTGAGAGATGGATGACCCAGGGAGTTTCAGTAAAGCGGACTCTGCTTCTTCCTGTTATCCTACAATCCTCTGCTGCTCTCCAGTCCTTCCAAGCAGTAGCTGTTTGGCATTGGCTCAGCCTTGCAGCCCTCCTGTCTCTGCCTCATACATTCTGCAGGAGGAAAGAGAGGGGGGAGGTTTCTGGGTCTACCACTAGAATTCCTTAGCCCTTCCTGTGAGATGGTTCTTTGTCCCTGTCTTTGGTTAGAAGGTGGTTTCCTCCTAGGTGCCTTCTTGGCCCAGTCAATAGACTTTAACTCCTCATGTGCTCAGCTACCATCTGCAGTCTCCTTTAGGAGGGCTGGCTGAAAAGCAGGGGGGAAGAGGCTTATCTGAAGAACACTCATAGGCCCAACCAGGCCTGCCATGCTCTGGCAGGACTGTCTTGGATATGGGAGCAGGAGAGAAGGGAATTGGGCAAGCTTTGGGAGATTGTTCACTAACACTTGATCCTCTGAACATTAAGGAGGTCCCACTGAAGGGATCTTTTTTTTAAATCGGCCACACAAGAAGAAATGAGGTAGAGCAGTCTCAGCCCCCGGAGATGCTCTTAAACAAGGCACTCATTATTTCTGCATTGCTGTTCCAAACATGGCTGTTTGCAGAGCTCTTTGCTCTGCTTCGTGTTGGGCTTCTTATTCCTGGTTGTCCCCACAGTGCTGAGAGGTAGGCTGGCTGGGATTGATTTAGCCCTTCTCATCCTGCCCGACTTCTAAAGCTTCTGCTTCAAACCGACTTGCAGACTCAGTGGTGCTTTAGGTTTGTCTCTGGTTACTTCTGCCTCCTGCAGCTCGTTGACTTTTTAATGTACCATAATTGGGAATTAATCTGCGAACAGCAGCATTTGGAAAAAATTAATTGTGTGTGGAATGTTTGATAATTATGTGCATATGTTAACCATTTCCTTGCTCTTTGTCATTTCAGGCATTGCTCACCGAGATCTGAAGCCAGAAAATATATTGTGTGAATCTTCAGAAAAGGTACTTAGGATGTTACAGTGTTTACACTGATGTGGGGGAGCCACCTTACTTTCAGTTTTGATTAGCAGTTTCCAGGCTTATTCCTTGTCCCTTCTTTGCTGTTTCAGCAGTGTGATTGGCTTAATCCTGAGAGTTTGTAAAATATAGGAGACCTACCCAAAATGAATGTTTTCTAGTCCAATGCACATACCTTTAGAGCAGTTGATGGGAGTCATAAACAATAACTTAATCTTACATGAAGCAAATCTCTGCCTATAAATGTTGTTCCTATCATGGTATATATGTCACTGGAGGTCATAATTAGGAAGCAGGTTCTTTTTAAAAAATATATATATATATTTTTTATTTATATCTTACAGAGAGGAAGGGAGAGGGATAGAGAGAAACATCGATGAGAGAGAAACATCGATCAGCTGCCTCCTGCACACTACCCACTGGGGATGTGCCCGCAACCAAGGTACATGCCCTTGACCAGAATTGAACTTAGAACCCTTGAGTCTGCAGGCCGATGCTCTATCCACTGAGTCAAACCAGTCAGGTCAGGAAGCAGGTTCTTGAAAAGAGTTTCTGTTTCTTTTTTTTGTTGCCCATTAGAAAGTAAACATTTATACTTGTTGTTGAACAAATGCCATCTATTTTAAACTTTCCGTCAACTCAATTTACTAGTAAATGGAAGTGTTTGCATTTCCATAAGCATGTATGAATTTGACAGATTCTGTATTTGCTACGAAGGGATTAGGCCTTGATGGTTTAGATGGCCCACATTTATAGTTCTCTGTGTGTGTATGTGTGTGTATGCATGAACACATGTATCTTGGTCTGAATTAAGGGATAGCTCATACATGAGGAATGGCTATGAGTAAATACTTAGTACTTACAACTTTTGTGAGGAATAGTAATGTTTTAGCTCCAATACGATCTTGTGTCTTCCTGTCAGTGACTCTGGCATTGATATAATTTATCATTATTATCATTATGATTATTAATAATTGTTATAGTTAACATTTGTGTGCTTACAGTGTGCCAGCACTGTGTGGGTATACTAAATATTTTTTTAACTATTTTATATTTATAAAATCTCATGAGATAGATTGAAAGGGGAGGGAGGGGAAAATGAAGAGAGGGAGGAAAGAAGGAAAGGAGCAATTGGGACTTGTCCAGGCTCCCCCAGGAGGTAAATGTGTGATCTGAGACTCCCAGAACCAGCACATTTGATTCTGTGCTGCTTCTACCACACAGACCATTCTCCTGTGTGCACACAAACCACCCTCCTGTGTGGCTCCAGAGATGACTCATGCTTTGTGTGGTCTCAGGCCAGCCATCGCGGTTTGCTCTGGCCTGAAGGAGGACTTACAGTGCTTAAACCGACAAAGTCCCAAGCAAGCAAAGACAAGTTGGTCACCCTCAGCCGCCTGAGATGGTCAAGGGTTATTTTACTCATAATTCCTTTGCTCTCCACCGAATGGTCTGCAAGGAGTGTGTCAGGAATACATACTGACTTCTCTGACTTTTTGTTCGTCAGCAGTATTCCATAGGTTTGCTACTTGTCTTATACTCAATTCATAGTAGCCTGACCATGCTGTGCAGGCATTTTCTCTTAGTCAGGAAATAGGCAAGCGCATGGGGAAGAAGACACTGTAGGATGGATCCTCAGGTGATGCCCAATTAACCCAAGGAGAGTAAGCATGACTTGACAGGTAAAGCTGGGCTGCAGGGTGGCAGCCACATAACTGTGCACCCACATAGTCACATTGGTCACGGCCATTGGTTTCTTGTATTTATAACCTTCACGCTCTGTTTTCCTTTTTAGGTGTCTCCAGTGAAAATCTGTGACTTTGACTTGGGCAGTGGGGTGAAATTGAATAACTCCTGCACCCCCATAACTACACCAGAGCTGACCACTCCGGTATGTATCACTGGGCACCCTGCCACCTCCTTCTGAGCTTCTGTACATTTGGAGTGCCCCTGACCCAGAGCTCTGGAGTCCAGAGCAGGGGGCTAAGGAAGGAAAACGAGCATGTCTGTACCTCTTCCTGCTGCCTGCATTGTCACCTGGCTCACTGCTTGTCCTGATGCCATCCTCCCTGCCCAGTGCTTAACTGCTAATGAAACTGACATTAGAGCTTTTAGCTTGGGGTGGGTCCTCTGCCAATGAGGAGACAAATTACATCTATAAGAATAGGCTGAGCCCTGGATCCCCGCCCAAGGTAAAGACAGACACCACCCCCAGGCCAGCCCTTTGGCTCTCTCAGTGAAAGCTCTGAGAGTCCCCTTCCCTCTGCCAAAGTCTTGGCGCATCACCTAGCGATGGCGGATGGGGAGTGTGGCTTCTCTGTGGCAAGAGCTGAGGTCCCGGGCTCTCTGCATGCAGGCTCACATGGCTAAGTTGTTCTGTTGCTTCTCTCACTTCACACTTCATGCCCAGATGGTGCTGCTGGGAGCTACTTCTTCCCACAACATCTCTGTACATACTCGATATTCTGTAATTATAATCCTTTGGAGATTTGCTTGCTTGTAAATGAATTTTCCTAATAATCTTTATTAAAGACATGCATTTGACTATGCCCATGTCTTATTCTGAGCAACATTATTAGAAATGTTTGTTTATTAGCTTTTACAACACTGAACTACTTTGTTCTCAAAGGCATTAACTCTAATTGCCAATAACAGAGAAAATGTCCTTTTTTCACTTACCATCTTTCCATCAAATTAGAGTGTGTGTTGGAGGTGTTTGGGGGGGTGGTTTCCTGGTGAACCTGAAATAATGAAGAGGGGGACAAAAAGCATTATTTATTTTTATCAGCAGTTTCTATGCAGGGATGTGAGGAAGGAATCCTGGTTCCAGGCTTTGCCACTGATGTGCTTAAACAAATTCCTCTCACATTGTAAGGCTTGGTTTTTTCCATCTGTAAATGGGAGAAGCAGGGAGACTGGATTTGTTCTAAGAGTTCTCCTAGCTATGATGGTCTCTTAATTCTAAATCCTTGGGCATGCTTGCTCTGAGCTTGCAGGGAAGCTAGGCAGGACTTCGCTTGTAAGAAATTCTTGCTGCATGGAATCGATCTCCACAGATCTCCCCCAGAGCCGTGCTTCCGATACATTGAAGCACCTGCCCGTTAAGTGACTGGATACAGAGAGCTGAGGCAGGGAGCGATTCCTGGAGCTTCTTGGCCAGGGGTCTCTGCTTGCTGGAGAAGGACCAGAAAAGATAAGGTGACCTGGAACTGGTCACATGGATCATGGGGATGATAGGACTCAGTTTCCCAATGTTCAGTTGGCCTAGCTTTTCTAAGTGCATTGGTGTCATCAGGCGAGCTCTCTGGCTGGCTTTCCTCACAGCTCTGCAGCTCCCTCCTTTTGCTCAAGTCCCATTACGCTCTGCTTTTTGCCATCCCCTCTCCCTGTGACTAAGCCTCTTTCTTCTCTGTCACTTCCCTCTCCCCAACCCTGGCCCCCACAAGTGTGGCTCTGCAGAGTACATGGCCCCGGAGGTGGTGGAGGTCTTCACGGACGAGGCCACGTTTTACGACAAGCGCTGTGACCTGTGGAGCCTTGGCGTGGTCCTCTACATCATGCTGAGTGGCTACCCACCCTTTGTAGGTCACTGTGGGGCCGACTGTGGCTGGGACCGGGGAGAGGTCTGCAGGGTGTGCCAGGTGAGTGCAGTCCCAGGACCCACTGCAGAGCAGGGCTGGGAGCCCGCAGGGTTGCAGGATGCCAAGCGAGACTGGGTTTGGGGATTGCTCCTGATCTGTAAAGGGGTACAAAGTGCCCCTGCCCTCTTTTGTCCAAGGGCATCCACCAGGTGAAATAGAGATACCTAGGCAGTTAGCCCAGCCAATTAGAGAAGATCATACCTCAGCTGAGTCTGCAAGAAAGCGGGTATGTGTGGCCTCAGGGGAAAGGGGGCAAGATATACAAGTAGAAGAACAGCACAAGCAAAGACACGGAGGTTTACAAAGACACAGAGGTTTGAATGTGTAGAGGGAAGACAGTAGCATGTAAGGCAGATTGTGGTGAGAGATGAGAATTTAGAGGTTGCCAGGAGCCCATTCCTGGAGGGCCCTGTGTGAAGGGCCAGGGGATCCAGGCTTTGTTCTATGGTTGATATTTCCCACACATCACCCACCAGCCTGCCAAGTAGCATAGCCATCTGCCTGCCAAGGGCATTCTGTGTCATTTGATGATTTAGGGGAGAGGATAGGGAGTCTGTGGCTTCAACTGAAGTCAGTTGGGCACAGAGTGACCAGACCTGGCCTGTGTCACCTCAAGAGGAATCTTCTTCACCTAGAACAAGCTGTTTGAGAGCATCCAGGAAGGCAAGTATGAGTTTCCTGACAAGGACTGGGCACACATCTCCAGTGAGGCCAAAGACCTCATCTCCAAGCTCCTGGTTCGAGATGCGAAGCAGAGACTGAGCGCCGCCCAAGTTCTGCAGCACCCATGGGTGCAGGGGGTGAGTGACCCAGGGAGGGGCAGCGTGCCACCTCCTCAGGCTGCAGTGTGGCCATGAGGAAGCTCTCAAACTTCAGCTGGAGGGAGACTGTACAGCAGTTTCAATTCCTGTGCACACAGCGTGAACTGATTCCTAACCCGGCCCCAGACTGAGTCCCACCCGTACTGGTCATGCACTTGGTCACAGACTGAGGCCCACGCTGGCCCATGCTTCCCTAGAACAAACAGAGGCCTCTGGGGAATTCGGCAGAGGCATCCAGCCCAGGAAGCAGAGTGGTGTCATGGGTGCCTACAGTGCCACCCCCTTGTACGAAGACCACTAGCTGAGAGCACCCAGGAGCAAGGCCTTGCTGCCTGCTTGCTATGGCTGCATGAGGGGCACATATGGTCCCTTTGAGGTCCTGGGGTCTGGGTCTTTTCCAAAGGCAAATGGTGGCATTTTCACCAAACTATCCAAAGTCTCTACTAGAAATCATTTTTAACCATCCTTAGTTATTGATGGGGCCTGACTTCTGTCCTCCTCCCAGGGGTCTGCCAGACCTCCTGGGAGTCATTATATCTCGGCCTCAGTGGCTCCGACAGCCCCATGTTACAGGTGGGACCCAATCCCAGTGTCTCTCAGTGGCGAATTCCCAGCCACTCAGGAGTTGCTGTGTTTACTGAGTACTCGCCACATCAGACACTTGCAATAGTGGAATGAGTTAGACCCAGTCCCTGTCTTCATGTTCCAGTGGGGAGAGGGAAACAGGGGATTGAATGACAGGGCAGTGTGGCAGACACTTGGGGCACCAGTGGACAATGACCCACCTCTGCTTAGGACAGGCGGTGGCAGGGAAGGGGGAATGTCTCACAGGGGAAGGGGCTTGAAGCTGGGCCTTGGAAAATGGTGAGGACTTTGCCAGACAAAGAGGGCTCTTCATGCAGAGGCCACTGAGCTGCGGGCTGTTTCCTGCTTGTTCTCTCCTTGGCAGGCCTGGCCAAGTCCCTGTGCTGGGCCAGAGCCTGTGGTAACCTACCCATTCTGTGCTGACATGGGTGGGGCAGCTTTTGAAGGAGGGAGCAGCACTTACCCACAATCTATCCTTCCCATTCTAGCAAGCTTCAGAAAGGGGACTCCCCACGCCGCAAGTCCTCCAGAGGTAAATGCTCCCACACACTCAACACTCTTCCTACTTTGGCTTTGACTTCCTCATGCTCTCAGCCACATGGGATGGAGGTGGGGGTGGGGAGCCCATCGCTAGGCTCAGGCCTGAAGAGGCTCCTGGCCTGCCTTCTCCCCACTTCTCTTCCTTTCTTTACCCCCAGCGGTAAATGTCTCACCCCTTCTCTTCCTCCACCCGGATGGCTCCCCCAATCCTCCAGCATAGCTCCTCCCTGTGCTGTGCAGGAGAAAACCCTGTTTTGCATAAACAAACACTTGAACTCTAACTGGAAATCACCATTTGCAGCCCCTAAAACAGACCTTATCTGTGGGTTATTACAAGGTTTCCTTCTGCCACACGTGGTTTGGTGAAAGTAGCAGGAATCTGGACACTGTAAGGCAGTAGGATTGATTGTGATATAAATACTACTAGACAGTAATAATGGCCATGTATAATAAATACCACATGCCAGATGTGGTACAAAGAGAGGTATTCCTATTATCCCATCTTATAGTTTAGAAAACTAAGGCATAGAAAGATGAAGTTAACTTATCCAAGGCCTTGGAAGTTCAACTTTGAACCCGGATCTGTTTGATGTTAGTGCCTTTTAACACGTAATCACATTCTTGGTGAGCACTGCCCTGTTCCCAAAGGGCCAGGGATAAAGCATTGTGGGAATCCCTCCAGGAACCAACCTCACGGCCAGTTTCTGGGAGTTTCACAGGGAAGTCTTACACTTTTATATTCTCAGTTCCCTTGAACTAGAGTGTACTGCCCAGCTTGTCCTACCTGATTCTTTGGAGCTGTATCCAGATGCTCTGAGGCCCCAAACCTCAGATCCACTTCAGCAGTTTCATTCAGCACACCCCAAGTGCCTGTATGTGCCAGCCCTGAGCTGGCTGCTAGGGACAGACACAAAGGGTCAGGCCCTGCTCTTGGAGTTCTCTGCCCTGACGGGAGAAGGATACACATGGGTGGGTTTCATGTGCCCAGCCCTCACTGGGAGAGCTCTGTGCACAGCTGTGGAGGAGGGTGTGCGGAAAGAATGGGGCATTTGTCCCTCAAGTCCAAGGACGGTAATTGAGGCTTAAAGCCATTCCAGCCTCAGTGAAGTCAGATTCCAGACCATGTAAGAACGATTTTGCAGAAAGCAGTCTTATGCTGGCTCAGGAAAACCCGGTAGAAGTGTGGACTTCAGCAGTGGGCGGGGATGTCAGGGAGCTGGCCTGGCTGAGGCCATTGAGTCCTGCCTCCCTCGTTTCTCTGCTTTTCCTTCTGTCTCTGCAGAAATAGCAGCACAATGGACTTGACGCTCTTTGCGGCCGAGGCCATTGCCCTTAACCGCCAGCTGTCTCAGCACGAGGAGAATGAACTGGCAGAGGAGTCCAAGGCCCTGGCCGAAGGCCTCTGCTCCGTGAGGCTTTCTCCACCCTCCAAGTCACGCCTGGCCCGGCGGAGAGCCCTGACCCAGGCAGGCCGAAGTACGGATGAGGGGCCATGCCCCACCCCCACAGTTCTCAACTGACTCCAGTCACACCTTCAGACCTTAGGCCTGACCAGGTGTTGCCTTCTGGAAACCTGTGAGGCCAAAGTCTGCAGAGTCCACTGAAGGACCTGCTGTGGGGCTGGAGCTGCTTTCTCATCCACAGAGGCCCTGAGGTTCCCACCCAACCCCCCATCTCCCCCAGGGACCTCAAGGAAAAGACTTTTTCCAAAGGGGTTGTCTTTGAAAAGGAAAGCAATCACTTGTCACTTTGCATAATCGCCTGAGGCAGGAACATCTCTGCCGGGCTCCAGCCCACCTGCTCACCCGCCTGCAGATCCTGGATCAGCCTGCCAGCCCGCTCTCCAGAATGGGCAGTGTGGCGGCTGGGGCTGCAGCCTTCAGGGAGGCAGTCTCAAGAAGCGTCAGTTGACAGAAGCCCTTCCCTCCTTGCGCAGTCACCCCCCACTCTGTCTGTCCTTCCACCTTCCTCTGTCCTCCGGATGTCCTCCCCTTGGGCTGAGCAAAGCCGTCCCCTCAATTCAGGGAAGGGCAGAGAGGCTCTGCATCCCGGAGCCAGATCAGTCTTCCAGTCTGTAGCACAGAGAAGCACATAATCTTTCTTTGCCGTGACCGAAATGTGTCCCTCATTTATCATCCTCTTCCTTGTTTGGGATTGCTGCTAAAGTCAGTATTATTTCGTTTTTAAAAAGTTTTTTTTTTTTTTTTAACCTTGCTCTTCCCACTTGCAAGCCCATGGACTAACTAGAGTACGTGGAGGCTCTTCTTTTCTTAAATGCCCATGCGTGTGAAAGGTTTTAACCAGCTGTTTTCTATTATTTTAATTGGTTTTAAGTGACTTAGAGTCCAAGTCTGCTGCTGCCTCTCAGGCCTGATGTGGAAGGTAGCACAGGTCTGGGGCCTGAGGCAGCCCAGCTGCCCGGTCTGAGTGATGTGGTGCTTGCTGCCTGCCAGGGAGTGTGAAGGTGAACCTGGCATCAGATGAGCTGAGCTGCTGAGTTACCTAAAGAAAGTCGATATGCATATCTCAGGCAGACATTTATACTACACCACGATGCTGTTATACATTGTGCTTGTTTGAATAAAACTTTTAAATTAAAGCTGTGGCCTTCCTGGTAATCCTTTCTTTGCCTGCAAACCTGAAGAGGAGAACGGACTGCATTGGATTCACAAAACAAGGTGAAGGAGACACGATTGCTTTTCCTTTTCAGGTGAGGAAATGAGGGTCATCAAACATTTGTCCATCTCCTAGTCTGTGCCACGACCCAGCGATGAGTAAGAAATAGCCTCTGCCTTTCAGGGTCTCCCCATCAAGGAAAAGGTGCTGTTGGCAGGCTGGCTTCAAAGCATGCTTTCACCGATGCACCCTCCGCACAGCTCGGCCCACCACCCGGGTGGGAGCAAAGTTCCCCTCTGTCTAAAGCAGCCCTTCTTGAGGACCCATTGTGTGCCGAGTTGGCAACCAAGAAAAATGGCGCCTCCCATCCACGGCCTGCGTGTTCACCACGCAGAGGGCTCTTGTGTGCGTGTCCCCTGTAATCTCAGAGCCAGGCTGGAAAGGACTAAGGCAGGGCCTTTATAAGTCCCCAAGGAGGTGGCAGGAGGGAGAGCTGAGTGTCAGGGCAGTGGACTGGCAGAGCAGAGCTGGAGCGGGGACTAGGGGCTCTTCACTCTGGGGGCGGTGACGGGCCCAGCCACAGCTGCCCTGTCCTGTGAGTGCCTCCGAGGGATGACAACACACTCTACTGGCAGTCTTCTCTCTGCAGGACCTTCACCACCCTCACATCCCGTCTCCATCTGCCCGGAGTGGGTTGGGCTAAGAAATCAGGCTTCACCATCTGAGCCTTTTAGCTCCAAGTCTCCCAATGCCTCAGGATTCAGGGTCAGGGTATGAGTTTTGTTTCTGGACTCCAGCCCTAACCTGGTCAGTCCTTTAGGTTGGCCCAGCAGGGAGGTGACTTCCAGGGGTTTCCTGGATCACACACTCCCTGCGCCCAGCTCCACCCTGCCCTGCACGCAGCTCCAGCTGGTCCCTCCTGCCGCTGTGCTTGTGCCCAAGCTGTACCCTCACCACCCACCTCCCACCCCAGACCACCTACTGGCCCCCATCCTCCACTCCTCTCTGTAAATGCTACTTTGCCTACTCTGGTTTGCTAACTTTAATGTGCAAGTTCTCTCTGAGAAGCTTGAGGCATTATTACATTTAATTCTCACAGTAGTCCTATTTGGAAAGGTACTATTATTTTACCCTACTTATGAAAAACCAAGCAGAAAAAGGGAAAATATCGCTTTCCCAGGGCTGTACAGCTAAGAAGGGAACTGGAATTCTTTCCAGAGAGACTTGGGTCCCAGAGCTGGGCTGCAGGGTTCAATCCCAGCTCTGCCACTTACTAGCTTTAGGTCTTGGGTAAGTTGTTTCATTTCTGAGGGTCTCAGTTTCTTTCACCAAAAATTGGGCAGGCTGTTGTGAGAGTTACAAATTAACAAACGTAGAGCATTTAGGCCGTTTCGGGCACACACAGAAAATGCTAGTACTCAACAATTGTTAGCTATGATCGTTTTGGTTATTATTATTATTACCTCCTGTTGCAGAATTACTCAGCTGGGTCCCAGGGATGGAGATGAGCTCCCCCCCCCCCCCCCTTCCTAGGCTGTGGGTGGAGCTGGGTCTGGGCTTTCCAGATGAGCCCGGTAACCTGCCCTTTAGGGGATCCTCTGCTGACAGGCTGCTCTGCCCCTCTGAGGTGAGGTTCCTGTTCCCAAGGGGCAGCGGTAGGCGACAGGGCCCTGAATTCTAGTCCTTCCTCTGCCTCTGTTCACCAGGCAACTGTAGGAAGGTTGCTAGGCAACCATAGGAAGGGCTTTACTCTTTCTGAGGACCAGGCCGTGTGCCTGGCTCTGCTGGCAGAAGCAGATGTGGCAGGCACACTGGGGGAGGCTTTGAGGCCTAAAACTGTGGCAGCTGGTTCCCAGGCTCTAGGATTCACATTTAGGTTGGACCTTAGGAGAGAGCTGGTCCCAGACAGTGGCATGTGCCAGACCTCAGGCCTCAGCATAAGGTTAGGTCAAGGCTCAGCATATGCCCTATTTCCTAGCCCAACCCACTCCTGTATGAGCTCCATCTGGGGCTTGGGCACAGGGACCAGGTGTTTCTTTCGCCAGGTCCCCACCTGCCTGAGCTCTAGGGCCCTCCTCCCTCCTTCTTGGCTGCCCCTCACCTAACTCAGCTCCAAGAATAGCAATGCCTAGGTCCTGTGCCAACTGTTCCAGCTACTTAGGTCTGAAAGGAATGGAGGAGCAAGGTTCCCTCATGGCTGGCACTCTCGTTGCCATGGTAGCTGTTGCCTTGGAAGCTGCTTCCCAACTTCAGCTTCCAAACAGCCCGGAAAGCTGCCTGTCCCCCAGGGGAACAGTGAATTAATCATGCTCTTTTCCAGGGTCCTCACCCCTCCAGGAAAATAAACAGAACTAAATGAAACCCGGGCATTTTTGCCCACTCTTCCCACCCCTACACCACCTTTGGGTCTGGAAGGGAAGTTCAAGGCAGGCTCCCTCCAGGGCTGGTCTCACCAGGAGACTGTGATGGAACTGAGCGGTGACCCATGGCCTCACCACACCGAGTGTGGGTCTGGAGGACCCAGGCAGCAGGGAAGAGGGCGCTGAAGCTTGTGAGGTGGGGCGTGGTGAGTGGTCCGGCTCTAGTGCCTTGCACTTCCATGTTACTTACCTGTTGTAGTAAGCATATTGTCCAAGGACAGATATGCATTTCAGAGATGATACAGCCTGTTTGGAGATGAGAACTGGCAAGCCTTCCTCTCTACATGTATAATCAATGGAGGAGCAGGCATCAGAAAAGTCCCTTAATGACGCTCTCCTGTGATGAGGGGAAAGGTGCAGGCTGGACTGATCTTTCAGCTTACAAACCCTAAAAGAGCTCACAGTGCCTCTTTTTGCAGCCCTAATAGGGAAGCCAAGGAAAGGTATATGTTTTTTCTATGGGAAATGCTGACCCTTGAGAAATGGGATTTGAGTTGGGGACAAACATGTAACAAAACTCAATGAAAAACACCTAGAAGCTGTCTTCAAAGCAGCCAGCATCTTTTGGTAGGTCTGGATCTCAGAGAGTTACTAAAGGGAAACATCCATTTGTTCCACGTATTCATGCATTCATTAGTTAATTCTTGGATGTGCCCTGACCAGGAGTCAAGCCCACAGTCTTGGTGTATGAAGATGATGCGCTCACCAACTGAGCTACTGGCCAGGGCTCTCTGTGCTGTTGGAACTGATAATGGCTCAGTGTGTCTCTCCTCCAAATTTCCTCCTTCGATCTGGGCCCTGGGGGATTTGCAATGTCAAAGAAAAACTCTAATTTGTTATTTGGTCTCCAGTGTTTAGAGGTCAGAATGTTCTGGAATTGGAAACTCGTGACGCACAAGCATCCCTGTCTTCAGCCTCTGCCATCCCCCTTCCCATTAACAAGATGAGCAAAGCAGGACTTAGGCAGAGGCGTGGCTGGCCCACGTCCCACAATTCCAGATGGGAGACATGGCCTCAGAGCCCCTGTCTTACTGATGGACCTGGCAGCTCCCTTCAGCCTTACAGCATGAGGGGAGCCAGCACAGGTCCTGCCCATCGGGGCTATGCAAACACATTATGGAGGCGAGGGCTCTGTAGAGGATGTTCAGATTCCCAACGCTTCCCATCTCAGGAACGTTTTCATGGACAATTATTTTGCGGCTCCTTCTGAAACTAGTCAGTGGGGGATCAATTACGTGTAACAGGAACATGGTCTGTCATTTGATGCCTAATTAGAGGAATAATCAGACCTCGTCCTGGTGAGAGGCACAGGGGATACTGGCAGCAATGGCTGAGGCTGAGCAATGTCCACCTCCAGGGGCTTTCTCCCTGTGAGCCAGGATCATGGCCCAGGGAGCTCATGGGTGCTCTGCAGGCACCTCTCCTCTCTACACCAATTTGAGTTCATACCTGTCCCCGCCCAGGCCTCTCTCCAGCATCTGAGCATGCCTTCCCGGGGCTGTAGCTCAGTCAGGCGACTCTGGCCTTCTTAAGCCCCCCACCCCCACCAAGGAGAGCCCGTGTTAGAGACAGAGATCCTATGGTGCCCTCAGCCCTCCTCTTTGCCCACTTGAGGTGGTTGTGAGGGTTCATGCCTTCCCTGAGCTCTGGTCCCCTCTGGCTGTGGCATTCTGTGGAGCTCACTCTCTGCAACTGCCCTCAAGGGCTCACAGGCTGCAGAGGGTCACAGAGAGAATGAGAACTGATGGTGGGCACTTTGGGACATGGCAGCAGTGACGGGCAGCCCATCCACTCAGGCAGTGTCAGAAATGGCTTCATAGAGTGGGGGCTGGCTGACCAGGGTCCCTAAGGATGAGAAGGTATTCACTAGACTGCAGGAGCCAGGCGGATACTCAGCAGGAGGGCAGCCGAGGAGAAGGGAAGGGACTAGGGCCGGAGGCAGCCTTGGAGACAGAGACCATGGGCCCAGCTGTGGTAGACTACAAGTGTGGTGGGAGAGATGGGAAGAGAAACCAGTGGGTTGGGATGAACCCTGGGTACTATGCCCAGATATGTAGGTCCAGGGCTAAGGTTAGGGCCATATTCTGGGATCAGGGAGCCTCTGGTCCATATAGGGCCACAGAATACAATCCGTGATGAGGGCTAGAACTGGAGTGGGGTAGGGGTGACAGGGCTGGGCTGCCTGGGCTGGGTGAGTGCTGCCTGACCTCAAATTGGTAGATCCTGCCAGTAGGTCAGATAGGCTGGACAGAGGAGCTCAGGCAAGAGGTCGGGAGGCGCCATCCATGTCCGAGTCTCCTGACTCAGGCGACAGACACCAGCCCCCTCCTGAGCTGATTCCAATCCAAATTCCTCTCCCAGCCCTAGCCCCCGGGGCCCCCACCACTGCTCTCCCCTGTCAGCTCCCCGGCCAGGGTTCCCAGGAGGCTAGAAGGGCTCACTCTCTCAGCCCACTGAAAACTAAAGGGGAGTGAGTACCAAGCCTAATTGAGGAGAAGGGGAAGGGGGGGTTTTAAGCTAGGTCTCCTCAGGCCTGCCTACAACCAGAGGTTGCAGGATGGGGTGGAGGGGGGAAGGGAGGGAGGGCAGGCATACAATGTGGCTTGGAAGGGACACCTCTCCTCCTCCTCCTTCTGTCCTAGTTGCTGTTCCTGTCTCTTGAGTCTCCTCCAGGTCTCCTTCCCTCGCTCTGTCTCTGAGTCCCAAACACACCTCCAAGCCAAAGGGACAGCAGAGTGAGCCCTGAGTATGTGGCCAGGGAGTCTCCTCACACCCCTGACTCCTGAACCCCACGTGAAGCCAGTAGCTCATCCTGCCCTGTCAGGGACCAGCAGTGGAACCTGGGCTGACTGCCCTAGAGGCCGCTGGGACCCAGGCAGCAGCTCACATTGCAACCTCATGAATAACTCAGCACCTCCCTGCTGCCTGCATCTCAGAGGAACCTGGCCCCTGGACCCACCCCCTCCCTACTTCTTTAAACTTTCATGGGCCAAGGCTCAGTGGCAGCTGAGCAGCTCCTGGGAGCTGGGGCAGGATGACCTGGGCAGGGGAGCTTGGGCTGAGCTCTCCCAGGAGGAGGTTGGCAGTGGAGGACCCCATGGGGCAGGCCCCGCTCTCCAGAACTCAGGCAGCCAGCACTGGGGGTGGCCAGGCAGGAGTCCCCAAAATGGCCCCCAGCTTCAGAGACCTTTAGAGGAGGAACAATAAGCTGGGGTGACCTGGAAGAGACCATAGGTCAAGGTGGGGGACACCGAGGAGAGCTGTGGGATAGGGTTGCAGATAAATCTAAGGGTGACAAGCCCAGGATCTTACTGCCCAGAAACTCCCACCCTGAAGGTGGAGCTCCGACAAGGGACAGCCAAGAGGACCAAGACCTCCAGGGCTTTGCTGGGAACAGGCCCCGCCGGCTGGCCTCAGCGCCCTGGGTAGGCCTGCATGGACATCCCCGTCAGCAGAAGAGACTTCCACTGCCTGCAGCTGGCATGCGTGGCACTTGGCCTGGTGGCCGGCAGCATCATCATCGGTGTCTCCGTGACCAAAGCTGTGGCTGCTCTGGGTGGTATCTTTATTGGCGCTGCTGGTCTGGGTGAGCAGGTGCTGGGCTCAGAGAGGGGCAGGGGCATGGGCAGGTGAACAGGAAGCGAAGGGAAGAGCTGGGACAACAGGAGAGGGTGGAAGCTAGAGCAAGGCAGCTTTGGGGGGGGGGGAGGGGGACAGGGAGGGAGAGGAAGGTTGCGGGGAGGTTCCCTCCATGGACTGCCAAGAAAGGAGCTGTGCCCCATTCCTCTCTGGCCGCTCCCCCTCTGGCTCTCCAGTCTCAGGCCTGGGCGCTTGGGCTTATGGTAGGATTCATGAGCCTGATGGTGGGTTGATGGGAGCAGATAAAAGGAGACAGAGTTCCCAGTGAACCCCCCTTGAGCCAAGACAGGATGTAGCTCAGACAAAGGGTTTCCTTTTTTCCTCCGCATGTCTCAGCAGCACATCTGTCTGTCCAGGCATCTGTCCATCTGTCTATCCGGGCCAGTCCCACTGATGTGCCCACAGTGATGCTCAATACCATCTCTTACCCCAACTCCACCACCCTGGGCCAAACAGAACCAGAAGCCCTAGGCTTGTGGGCTCTGGACATCTGTGTCTGCAAACTCCAGCCAAGGGTCATGGACCCTTGGTCTGGGGATAAAGTTGGAATGGCAGGGTTCTTCTGCTACCCCCTCTCCAGGTCTGGGTGGAAATGAGCATACTGAGGAGCCTTCCAGCCTACCCTGGGGGATTTGGTGGTGGTTGTGGCAGCTGAGCCTATTTCCAGTGGTTGGGTGGGGTCTGTAGCCCACATGTGTCAAACACAAGGCCCGCGGGCCAAATCCAGCCCGCCAGGCCTTGCAATGTGGCCCGCACCGCGCTGTCATCACTGCACTCCGCTGTCAGTTTATGACATTGTCAGTTTATGACTGTTCAGTAAACCATTCGGCCCGCGATTTAGGCTGGATTTTAGATTTTGGCCCCTTCTCTGATTGAGTTCGACACCCCTACGCCCCTTCCCCAGATAGGCACTGCTCTCTGCTCCTCCTGGGACCTGCTGTTAGAAAACGGCCCCGTGCACATACTCACAGGCTCATGTTGACACACCCACAGCCCCAACCTGCACACTCCTCCATGCCAGTCCAGTATCACCCTTGTAAACCACCCTGGGCTCACAGCCCACCCACAGCTTCATGCAGCTCCCACCCCCCAGGTCTCTCCCCATCACAGTACCCCTGTGTCTCTCTTCCCAGGGCTCCTGATGTTGGCCTACCCCTTCCTGAAGGCTCGGTTCAACCTGGAACACCTCCTGCCCAACTTAGGTGAGTCCTCTCCCCGTCCCCAGCAGTCTCTGCCAAAGTCTGTGCGAGACCCTTTGTATATAAGTCTGTGGCCCACTGTGCAGGGAACAGACCCCACATGTGTGACTGCTCCTGCTTGTGTGTGTTGGAGTTGTGCGTGCGTGTGTGTGTGTGTGTGTGTGTGTGTGTGTTTGGGGTGTTTGGGTATGTGGTACAGGCATTGCTATGACTATAGTACAGCATATTCCAGCCTGCTGTAAAAGTGCCTAAAGTAGCTCAGAGCACCTAAAACTCCCATCTCCCTTGATAGACTTTCCATCTCCCCCAAACCTCCAAAATCTCCAGATCTCCCCACTTCATCCCTGAGCCACCATAAACCATCTTTCTCCCACAAGACCTCAGCTCCCTTATATAACCCCCACTTCATCTCACCTCCCCAGATACACCCTCCCATCTCCATCAATCCTGTGGGGTTTTATATATCCCCAGTTCTCTACCATCTTTTCCTTCAAGGCCCTTTCCCCATCTCCACCCCATCCACACCAGCCCAGAGAGTGTAGAAGACCTAAAAGAACAGAATGGAGCAAAGACAGCAGCAGGAATGGAGATTAGACAACAGGAAGGATTTCTCTTTCCAAAACTGGCCTAGTGACCAGGGAGCTTGGGTGGTCTCATCCTGCAGGGAACCTGAGAGTCCACCCCCATCCAGCGCCAGACCAGGGGGAGGGAAGATCCAACGCCAATGGCAATAAAGAGGGTAAGTACCACAAATTCCAGAATCCTTCTTCCACCTCTCCCCTCTGGCTGAACAGCTCTGTGGGAACCACGAGAAACCTTGAGGGGCATGCAGAAGGGGTCTCCCCAGCCTCAGAGAGCCCGCAGAGTTGGGTAGTTCTCCCATAGGTTTAGTCAAAACCCTTGCTCCCAGCTGAGCTTAGCTCCTCTTGTTTGTCCTCAGGACCTGGGATAGTCAGCACCTCGCTCCTCCTCCCCACCTCCATCCCATGCCCCAGTTCATTTTCTCACTCTCCCACGGTAGAATCCAACTCTCAGAGCTGGTACCTGAAACTGGGCACCTTCCTCCTGCCCCATCTCCACACACTGGAAAATTCCAGGCAGGACTCTCTAAGACGGCCCAGCCCACAGTGCCTGGCACCAGCGGGAAGATGCCTCAGCTCAGCATAGGTGCCGTGCCCGACACTGTTCCAATCACTTTACATATATTAATTCATCCCATTCTCAGAACAACCATATGAGGAAGGTGCTGAAATTAGCCCCACTTTATATATGGGCACAGGAAAGTTAAGTGACAGAGCTTGGAAGTAGAGGGGCTAGAACTGAGCTCAGGCAGTCCGGCCCCAGTTCCTGCCTCTGATCCCACACCAGGCTGCAGTCCTCTTGAAGGGCTGTTCTGGCCATTCACACCTCTATGAAGGGGGCTGAAACTGCCTCCTGGGCCTCCCCCATCCCCTCCCTAGTCTATCCCACTCTGCTCCAGGTCCCTCTGGGTAGCTCTGACCCAGCGATCTGTCTACTCAGGCAGCCCCGTCCTGGTCTCTCCCTCAGGAGTCCGAAGCAGCCTGGCCACTGTGAGCAGAACCTTGGAGAAGCTGAAGCCAGGGGCCCGGGGGACTGGGGAGAGCTGAGGGGCTACCCCCTGCCCTGCGTCCCCCGCCCCCCGCCCTCCGCCCCCTTCCTGCCTGCCACCCGGATTTCAGAGCCCTCCTAGGTCTAAACCAGAAATAAATCAGGTGCTGGAGATGTCAGACCTGCATTCACCTGGCCACGGCTCTTGGCTACGAGATCCACAGAGTGGGAGTCTGGAGGTCTGAAACAAGATGTCGCTGGAAGCCCTACAGGGGTCTTTGTTTTAGGCTCTTGACCTGGATTTTCTCTCTGGACTTCAGCTCAACTTTGTTCTATTTTGTATCTATTGACTGGTTTCTGTGGAATTTAAGGTCCAGGGATACCTCAGTCTCTTGCTTCAGCCTGGCCACAGAAGTGAACCACAGGCCCACAGGAACCACAGACAGGGTCCTGGCTGGGCCCTGGGCCTGTAGAGCTCACTGGCTGAATAGAGGGTCTGGATCAGACTCTTTTGGGGATATTAAAACTCTGGGCAACTCCTCAGGGATCTTAGCAGCAGTGAACCAGAGGGGAAGTGGGGGGTAAGGAGGGTAGAGGGATCCTAAACAAAGTGGTCACTGTCATGACGGAAGGCTTCCAGGAGGAGGTGGCTCATCCCCTGAGACTCTTGGTATTTGACTCTAGTCAAGACATCCAGCCTCCTTCTTCTTCCCTCCCTCTCACTGCTCTTGAACACTCTAAATACATCCAGCCTCCAAGCCCTGGCTGATGTTCTCCTGGAGGCCCCTCTGCACTGCTCTGCCTTTCGAACCCCCCACCTTTAAAGGCCTAGTTCCAAGAAACCTTAACCATAGTTTCCCCCCCCCCCCGCCCCCGGTCCTCCCACCAGCTTGTGTTTCCCTCTCTCGATAATCATCAGGCAGGTTGAAGTCTTATTTTTCATAAAATAATAATTAATCCTATTTAAACCCACCGTATGTTGCCATTTTCCTGTCACCATCAAGTCCCAAGGTGCTCAGTAAAGGTTAATGGCTTAATTGTAATAGACAAACCATCTCCCAGGCTTTCTCTAGAGATCCGCCTCAAGGCCTCCTGTACCTACAGGCTTGAGGCAAGGAGGACCTGGCCCAGGTGCATGTGGCTATACAGAACACATTACTCCTCCTTCCATGCCACTCTTCATACACATGCACCTTCATGGTCTTTTCAGAGACATCTGTTTGTGGCCTCTGAACTGGTCTGGTGAGCAAAAAGACAAAGCTAGGGAGACTCTCATTCTGAAAGGATCTGTGCAGGTGGCACCTCCTCTTGGAAGCCTCCACTGATTTTGCTGTGCTCCCATCACCCCAGGGCTCCCTCCACCATAGCCCACATCACTCTGAATGGCCCTTGTCTATTTCCCCTCTTGAGGGTAGAGGCGGGGAGAGCTGGGCATACAGAAAATACCCAGTGGAGGTTGGAAAACCCAACCCAAAGTGGGAGAGACCATCTCACTGTACAGATGGAAAGGCTGAGACTCTGAAGGAAAAGGACTCCTCAAGTCCCAAGGTGGGAGATTGTGGAGCCATGCCTTGCACCCGGGTCTCCTCTCTCTCCCTGCCCAAGAACTATTTTCTGCACCTGCCACAAGGACCAGCTCCCTGACCATGAAGGGACAGAGCTCCGTAAAGAGGCTCAATTTCATATACTCTGGCCCATAGTGGAGTGTTTCATTCTTCCAGCCTGGGGGAGTCAACTTCCCTCCTTGCCTTTTCCTCCTCCCTTCCTCATTCATGTTCCTGCTCCTGTTACTGCCTCTTCTCCATTTCTCCTCCTCTTCTCAAAACCTCATTATCATCAATAGTACTCCGGTGTGATGGCCCCTCCTTGATCAATAAGGAACCCTTCCTCCTGTCTGTCTTCAATCCTGACCTGCAGCACCCCCAAAAGTGCCCAAGGCTGGAGGGGGTGGGAGTGGAGCAAGTGGACCTGAGCTCTCCCACACAGGGCGGCCCACCGTCTACCCTTCCCAGCCATGACCTCCCCGAGGGCTGACAGGGCAAGGCACAGGGCAGTGTTGGGGATCAGAGCGGAATAAATTAAGGAATGAACACATAGAAAGGTTCTGGAGCCCTAGCCCGTTTGGCTCAGTGGATAGAGTGTCAGCCTGCAGACTGAAGGATCCTGGGTTTGATTCCGGCCAAGGGCACATACCTCCATTGCAGGCCCTGGTCGGGGCTCGTGCAAGAGACCACCAGTCCATTAGTGGGTTTCTCTCACATCAATGTTTCCCTCTGTCTTTCCCTCCCTCTAAAAATCAATGGAAAAATATCCTCATGTGGGGATAAAAAAATTTTTTTAAAAAGGAACTGAAGAATTGGGTGGGGTTCAAAGGACTCTTGAAACTGGGTGGGAGTTCTTGAGGCCATGCCTGGCTCCTCTTTTCCCCCACTCCCCACTCCCTAAAATGAGCTCCTTGAGACTCCTTCCCCAAGGGGGAAGTGAATGTCCAGATATCCCTTCCCCAAGCATATCTCCTCCACCCACACGCCCTCAACCTGATCACAGGAGTGGTCCATGTAGAGACACATGCCTTCTCGCCACCCCTGCTTTGGAAGAAGGTGAGGTTGGGCCAAGGGGGCAGGGGTGGAGTGATGGGTAGTGTTAGGAGGACGTGCCCTCTCACCTCTGAACAGCTCCTGATCCCTGCAATATTTAAGCACTGGAGGGGTGTGGACAGGGCCAGGCCATTAGACCTGCTCTGCCAGTGGTCTGTTCAATAAATGAAATCAGTTCTGTCCGATAGCCCTGTTCTGACCTGGTTGGGTGGTGAGGGGCGTGCTTGTCCAGGCAGTCCTCTAGGCCAGTGTTTCCCAACCTTCTCTCATGATGAGAATCACCTGATGGAGTTGTTAAAACACAGATTCCCGAATCCCAACTAAGAAGTGCTAAACTAGAATTTTTGAGAACATATAGGTAAAATTGCATACCTAACTTAGTGCTCTGTATATAACATCTGTGTTAGAGCACTAGTTAAGTATACAATTTTACCTATATGTTCCCAAAAAATTCTAGTTTAGCACTTCTTAGTTGGGATTCGGGAATCTGTGTTTTAACAACTCCACCAGGTGATTCTCATCATGAGAGAAGGTTGGGAAACACTGCTCTAGGCCAACCTGGGGACTGACTGGCCCCGGGTGGAGTCTGGAGTTTTGACTCACATCCTTGTTCTGGCCCTGTGCCTCACTCTCCTCATCTGCCAATGGAGGACAAGGACAGCAGCCCCCTCACAGGACCACTGTCAGCATGGAGGGTGCTGGCACCAGGTCACACCAGGGAGGGCTGTGCATGGATGGGAGGACGGATGAAGGCGAGGCAGAGAGGCTTTTCCACCTGAACCCGGGGGTCTGGAAAATCAGCCTCTCAGATGCCCACCCGGTCTCTCTATCACAGCCCAGGCTGGTGGCCTTGAACCTGCACTCCCTCCTCATTCTTTCACCCCAAGAGCCCTTTCCATCATCGCTCTGGGGAGACACGGTCCGGTCCCTTAAGAGGCTTGTGGCCACACCCCTTTCTGGGGGCAGGATTGGTGGAGGGTGGTTGGGGAACAATCCCATCCCTGGGAGAATCTCCCCGCTCCCACAGCTCCGTCCCCACACCCTCCAAGGATGTAGGTCTGAGGCTGCAGACAGAGCCCGGGGGACCAGCACCCCGCGCTGTAAGGGTGAGCGGCGCTGTGTCCACCGCGGACTCAAAAAGTCCAGCCTGGAGCCTGCGGGCGGCTGGGGTCTCTGCAGGGGGCTTGAAACCCACAAAGATGCCAGAGAGGGAGGGGAAACGCGCGGCGAGGAGGGGGAGGCAGGACACTTCGTGGGATCATCGCTTCTCCTGAGGCCAGAGGGAACGAGGGGCCGCGACCACGACCACGCTGGAATCTGCGCGCCTGGCCGCCGCCCAGCGCACCGCTCACTCAGCCCTCCCCCAGCGCACCGCTCGCTCAGCCCTCCCCGCCCAGCGCACGGAGCCAGGGGCTCCCGGCCCATCGCACCCTGCCCATCCCGCTGCCCACCCGCCGCGGAGTCCCGATCTTCGCAGCCAGGCCGGTGAGTCAGGGAGATCAGCCCACCCTTCCCTCCTACCCCACCCCACCCCATTCCTGCTTCAGGAATCTCTTGGAATCCATTCCTCCTGGGTGCTCAGGGGGCCACGGACTGGCTCAGGCAAGTGAAGGAGCTGGAGGAAGCTGGAGGGAGGATGGAGATAAGAGGAGAGGGGGGGAGAGGAGAGGGAATGAGGAGGGGTGCTGTAAGGAATGGAGAAGATACTTCATCCAGCCCTGAACCCCAGGGGAACTGGGTTGTGTCTAGACAGGAAATCAGGGACCTGTAGCTTTGAGATAGGGTTCTTCCAAAAGAGATGGAAAAAACAGGGAGGGACACAGAGGGGAGACAGCACAGAGTGGCTGCTTTGGGCCACTCTGCTAATCTTTGATCTCCCCCTTTTTAACTCTGTAAGAACCTGCCCTAGAATCCACCTCCAGCCCCACCCAGCTGTCCATCACTGGCTCCCAAAGCGAAGGAGGAAATCAGAGAGAAGTGGGCACAAAGTGACTTCAAAACTGAGAGGCAGATGAAGCCAGGAAGACAGGAGACACAGAGGACCCTCTGACCAACTCCTCCCTTCACCATTTATATAACCCTATTCCCTGGGCCCCTGGGAGACTCAGGCACTGCTTTGGGGGAGTGGCTGCAAAGAGGATATAATTCTGGTCCTCAGGGAAGGCCACCGGGGGATGCACATCTGGACACAGGAGTCATGGGTTGCCTGCTGATTTGGGGAGTTAAGGGAGGCTTCCTGAAGGGAGTGGCATCCCAGTTGCACTCTGAGGGCTGAGCTGGAGTTAGCAGGTGAAGGTCAAGTCAACGGGTGGTTCAGGCCCAGGGAGCAGCATGCTCGCTGGAGCACACCTGGCGAGTTCAGCTCTAATCCTGCACAAATCGCTACCTGGAGGGAGCCAGGGCTGAGGTTTTAATCCACAGGGAGAACGGGGGAAGGTGGCAGAATGGGGGTGGCAGTGAGACCAGAGGAAGGGCTGGATTCTGGAGATACCTGGAGGGGAGAAGCTGCAGGGCTGGGTAGCAGATTGGGTTGGGGATTGGACTGGAAATGCTCTGGTGCTCTGAATTGGGGGTGGTGGTTGGGGAGGCCTGAGAGAGTCCTGTGTCACTGGGACCTCTCAGCTGGACCATCCTGACCAAACTCAGCAAAAACTGAGCCCTGGTAAGAGAAACTGCGAGCAAATGGGAAGGCACCCGCAGAGCAGCTGGAATGGCCTCTGCCCCTCATCGCCTCTCCCAGGGCTCCGGCTCTCCTCACTACTGAGTAGCTCCCCTCCACCCCCACACTCCCAGGTAAAGAGAAGTCAGAAGTCTCCAGAGGCGCCTCTGCTGGGCAGCACTCATTGCCACCAAAGAGACAGGCAACTGAGAGAGTGTCTGTCTACCTGTTGGCCTGTGTCTGCAATTCTCAGTGTGTCATGCATCCGTGTTTATATTTCTGGACATGTCTGGTCACTGAGTGCCCATGGGTATTGTGTGTGTGTGTGTGTGTGTGTGTGTGTGTGTGTGTGCACACCCCAGTGCCTGCCACTTGGGGTGGGGAGGGGCCTGTGAATTTGGTTGGAGGGGGAGTGGTGGCCACTCTTGGGGCTTTGGGGAGGCAGAGTTCAGTAAGAGAAGCTGAGAATCTTCCAGGATGGTGAATAAGCCAGCAATGAGTATGGGGTTTCCTGAGGATGGGGTGCAGTGGGGATGGGAGGAGCTTGGGATAGAGAGAGCACTGGGGCTGGGAATGGTCAGGGGAAGGGGCTGGCCCAGATTTTTCAGCAGGGGAGGGGGGAGAGGGACAAATGGATTAAGATCAAGAAGAACAGAGGTTTCACAGTGAGGGACAAAACGTTCAGACTGAGAAATGAGTCCCTCAGTCACACTTGGAGGATGGGGGCTGGGCCCAGTGGCTCATGTCTGATGGCTGATGGCTAATATTGCCCAGAGGCTCTTGGGCCCTTGGATCAGGAACCTGGAGCCAGGAGGCCTGGCAGCTGCCCCTGGCCAAGTAACTGTTCTTGTACAACACAGACGTCCAGACCCATGGAGGGGCCAGGGTGTGGGGCAGGCTGATCTCAAGGGGCTTCAGGCAGAGACCCCCTCCTCAGGAGTTCTTGCCTCCACCTACTGAGGACCTATTGATAATTGTTGGAGGCTTTCAGATAGCAATAGCATCAAGTGGGAGCATTCTACTTCCCAATTAAATACTCCAGCCTGTAAGTGGCACAAGTCATAATTCACAAGTCACAGCCCCACCTGATCACAAATTGGCCAGGAAGTGCAATCTTCACATGTGTCCAGAAGCAGGAAGAACCAGAAAGGTTTAGTGTAAGGTGACCAGACATCCCGCTTTTGGCGGGACAGTCCCGATTTTTAACAATTTGTCCCGCGTCCCTAGGCATTTTAAAAAAAAGTCCCAATTTTTAAAAATCGGGACTGTACCGCCAAAAGCGGGATGTCTGGTCACCTTAGTTTAGTGAACAACCACAGTGACAACGGAGCTGGCCAGAGCTCCCTCAACGAAAGAGTGCCCGGTATTGCAACAGCTCCAGCTGGAGGGCCACTGTCCACAAGTGGAAATGGTGGTGCAATTCGAATTGCAACAGCTGAGCGACCTCAACACCTCACCTCTGTGTACCTTCCCCAAATCCCAATTAACCAGGGTGGAGGCAGAAAGAGCCCTTAGCCCTTTCTCTGCCTGAGCGGAAACTCTGGAAGTAGTTTTGTCTTCCAGAGTCAGCTTTGCCAACCAGGGGCAGATAAGAATCATTCATTGACAATTAGCACTTGGAAGCTCAGCCCATGGGCAGGCGTTCTCTGTTGGGCTTAGTGTGCTAAGCCAAGGAGCAGCAGAGTCTGCCTTCTGGAGGGACACTCAGAACACACCCCAGCTTCTCCTGTGCTGTTGACAGGTGAGCAGTGTTAGTGCTAATTACAGAAGCTTATCTACAGGGCCCTGAGGAGAGTCTAAGCTCTGTGCGACAAGACAAGCGTTTAGCAAGCCTAGCACTGTGCTAAACTGAGAGCTCAGGCTTCCAGATCAGAACACCAGGTTTCAAATCCTGGTACCACCCCTGCTACTCAGTCGTCCCGTGTGAGTTTAATCTGTCTGTGCCTTAATAGCCTCATCTATTAAATGGGGCTATCACAGTAATAGTTTATCTCCTGTTACTGAAAGTGCTCAGCATAGTACAATTAATTTAGCAATCTGAAGATGCTAATTTCAGATTCTCACCTGGACTTGCTTCTGGCTAAGATAGACTAGCTTGTATCAGACCAACTCACTCACTGAGGATAACTAAGAATGCTGGAGTAGACAGTTCAGAACTCTGTTTAAAGACATGGAAGAGCTACCAAGGCTGAAAGGTGTTGAGTGACCATGAACTTGGAGACAAAAGAATATTTGGTTTCACTTTTTCCCTTAAAGCATTTTTCAATTTATAGGGGGCAGTGGCCGCGGAGTTGGCAAGTCAAAATAGGAATTCGGGGCTTAAAAAGAAGGGAGGCCCTATTTTAAGAATAACAACAAATACAAACTTCAGTTTCTAGTTGGGGATCTTAAAGGGCTATCCTCTGAGAGTACCACTAACCACATATAACCCAGGCTCAGAAAGCCTGGAGCACAGCTCAGAGTCCCTGCCATCTCAGAGCGGGTGAAAGTGGCCTGTCCTTTCTTGAGCTGCCTGTCAGAAGCACAAGTACATCTCTTGAGGAAGTTGACATCATTCAGAGCCTCAGGCTATCTCTGCAATGCTGAACATTTAATAAAAACTTAACTGGCATTCCAAGAGGTAAGAGTAAGTGGCCAAAAACCAAGAGCAATAAAACAAATAACAGAAACAAGAGAACCAGATATTGGAGTTTTCACACATCGACATTAAGGGGTTTAATATGTTCAAGAAAACAGATAAGAATCAACAACAATAACAACAAAAAACTAGAATCTTTGGAAAATAATCAAGTGGCAATTCTAGAAATGAACATTCTAGAACTGAATAGATGAAGACACAGGTGAAGAGAGGATTGGCAAACCATATGACAGATCAGAAGAAAAGTAACCAGGCAGAAGATAAATAGGCTAGAAAATAAAGAATAGAGTGTAAGAGACATAGGATAATGTCAAATGGTTGAACTGGAGCACAACTAGGGTCTCAGCAGTAGAGGAGAGAAGAAAATGGGGAAAAGATAATGGCTGAAAATACTTCAAAACTGGGGTGGCAGTGGGGAATCAAGCCACAGATTGTACGAAGCCCCGGAAAGCCCAAGAAGGATAAATATGAAGAAAAATCTCACCTGGGCACAACTTAGTAAAACTGCTGAAAGTCAAAGACAAAGAGACTTCCCTACAAGGGAAAAGAAACTTGGACCCTCCAGCCACCTGGGGCCTGCCCTTCCTTGTCCAGGGTCAGCTTTCAGGTGCTTGTTGGGTAGTGAGGTGAAGAGCCAGACTCCATCCCCTCCACCAGGGCCTCCTTCCTCCCGCCTCAGACAGCCTTCCCATAGGAGGGAAGACCTGCCTTTGTCAGATGATGTTGAATATTCATATAGCCCCTCTTTTCAAGCTCCTACCCACCTCATGAATATCCAATATTGAATATTGGACTTGAGAAATGGTGGTGGTGGGGGGCAGGGGCTATATTAGGGAACCTCACAGCCCCTCCTGAGGGTAGCAGGAAAGTTAGGCGTTACCTCCACATCAGCCCTCAAGGGATCAAACTCTGCCCTGTGAGATGAAGCAAGACTGCACACAATTGCACCAGGTCATGTGTTCCCTGACTGGTCTCAGAGTGTCATCTTTTAGTGCAGCCGTGGGAGCCAGCTCCACCTCCCACTCTGAGCCTCCATTCCCTCACTTGTGAAATGTGGCTGGTAATAAGTATCAAGCAGTTGTTCTATTCAGTCATGAATGTGAAGTGCTTTGCAAACTGGAAATTGCTGTACCCAGAAATTAGTGGTTACTATTTCTGCTCAGCAGGACCAACAGCTGCAGGTTATAGAGAGCAAATGGTTCATGCAAATGTGGAACTTCTTCAGGGATCTGTGGTCTGTAAATGCCCTCAAGGATCAACATGGGGTGTGCTGTTTTTTGGTTTGGTGTTGTCTTTTTTTTGCCAGGATTTGGGAATTTCTGAATTCCTGCCAGCTTAGTGTATCAGCCCCGTGCTTCTGGATGGAGTCCTAGTAGAACTGCTACCTCTCACTATGGAGCCAGAGAAGGGAGCCCTGGAATCATCAGATCTGGGCAGAAATGGAGGTGTCCCCGCCCCTGCCAGGCTCTCTGACCTGCTTGGGCCAGGCTGGTTCAAACCTGTGTCCAGAGCGAAGACCTGAGCTACCCTTCTCTGGCACCTCCCCCTCATTTTCATTCACAAGTAACCAAACCCTCTCCATCCCACTGTGTGCAGGCCTTGGACACCCACAGGACAACTCAAAGCCTTGAGCACTTCCACCGGAGGGACAGACCACTGTTCTCTTTGCAAACGAAACAAGGCCAACCTCCCAGATCTGAGAGCTTATTGCCCCCTTGTCTATCAACTGCCACTCTGGCAAATGGCGAACACTCACTGAATTGTCACTTATGTTCCAGGCTCTGTTCTAAGCATTTGATTTAGCTTAAAGCATTTAATTATTACTTCACCCCAAGGTAGGTTCTCTTATTAGCCTTACATGACAGGTGTTAACACTGAAGCCTGGACAGGCCACTTGTTCACATCAGGCTCTCTTACTTATCCTGCATGCTCTGTTCCCAGGTGTGGTACCATCTGCTTATGTGCCTCTCACCCCACCCAGAGCCCTTTTTTTGAAATATTTTTCATAATTTTAACACAACTCCACAGTTATGATCTCACCCTTTGAGGGACTCCATACCTATGACTTTATGTTATAGAACAGAATTCTCAATAGAAGTCTTAAATCCCTAGACTCTGATTACCTTATGCTTGCTTGTGCATGCACGCCCCGAATTCTAGAATCCAGTGATGGATCCCAGATACTAGAGAATCCTAGAAAGGAATTCTACCATCCAGTGATCAGGCTTGTGAGTCCAGGTTCAACAGTAGAATCCTGTGTGGGGGGGAGGGGGGCTGGGCAAGGTGGGATGGAGGTAGGATTGGAATCTTATAGAATTCCCAGCTAGAAAGAAGCTGGGGCCTTGGGTCTGTTCCAGCCAAACCCAACCTACATAGGGACTGTCCCTTCTCACTGCCCATCTGAGACATTAAAAGCTCCTCACTCTCATGCGGTCACTCACTCCAGGGCCTCACCTGATGTTCAGGATGTCACTGCTGTGCCTACCATAGCCTAAGGTGGGGACATGCAGGCCAGGAGGTGGGCCATTAGGTCCTGGTCCTGGATCTGGGGTAACTTGCTAGACCTCTTCTGGGCAAGGAGGGGTTATACAGGATGATTTATAAGGCTGGGGGAGAGGGGGCCACAGCGGGGGGGGGGGGGAGGGGGGGAGGGTGTCTAAATCCCAAGAGGGGCCACTTGCCATATAACTACTACTGATAATGATTCTCATTCCAGCACTTTGAAGCCATTCACTCCATGTAATTAGCCCAAGAAGGCTTCCTGGAGGAGGGTAGGTGGAGAGGCTGTGTCTGTCTGGAGGAGAGAGGGCAGTAAGGCTCTTCCACCGGACCACTGTTCTCCAAATTAGCCAGAGGGCTCCAGGGACTGGGTAGGAAAACAAAGGATGGCTCTTTCCCGGTGGGCTATTGCTTCCCAGAGACAGAGGCTGGCCAAGATGACCTGTGCACTCCCAGGCACTGGAGTTAGCCCCAGACCTGACAGTGCGGTTGGAACCTGAGCCACGCTGCTGCTGACCCCTCCACCCTCTTGCTCTGCCCCACAGGATGACTGGGCGCTTGGCCGCTGACATCGGGGCTGGTCCGGGCCGGCAACCAGAAGGAGCCTGATGGGTGCTCGGCCTCCCCAGACCGATGCCGCCCAAAGGGAAGAGCGGGGGGCCCTCTGCACAGGCGCCCGCCGCCGGCGCGCGAGGCTGGTTGCCGGAGCTGCGGTCCCCCGCGCTGTGCTGCGCCTGCGGCCTGTGCGTGCTGCTGGCGGGCCTGAACGTGACCCTGGTGGGTGCCTTCGCCTCCTTCCCGCCCAAGCACTACGCGCCGCTGGTGGCGGGGCCGGCGCTGCTGGCGGTGGCGCTGGGCCTGTTCGCCGCCTGCTGCGCCTGTAGCCGCCGGGGCCCCGGGGCCCGCCCGCACTCGGCGGCCGCCAAGGGTCCGCGCCGGGGCGGCGGCGGCGGGACGGTGGCGCTGGAGATGGAGAGCAGCGAGCGCACGGCGCAGGACACCACGGCCATTCAGCTCAGCCCCACCGCCTCGTCCGCGTCCTCCGGCCGCTCCAGCACCGGCCCCGCCCCCCGCCCCTTCACCCTGGACGCCTCCGCGCCTGCAGCCGCCGACACGCCGCGCACCAACGGGGAGCGCCTCAACCTGCCCCGGGAGCGCGCCGCCCCCTAGCGGCCGGGGCCCTCTCGGACTCTCCTGGCCCAGGTCCCTCCGTTCAGTGCTAAAAAACAAACAAACAGAAGACAAGAGAAAGGACATTTACATAAGGGTCTGGTGCTGAGCACAGGTGGCTCATGTGTCCCACCTCTAGGACTGTTAGGGGGCGAATGGGTCGAGGCATGCCCCTCACCCCAGGAGGGGGCAGCTCCCTGGCCCTTTAGGTGGAGTGTGCTGGGCCCTACATTACTTCGCTCCCAGACTGAATGAAACTGGGCCTCTGGACCTCCAGTCCCTAACACCACTACCCAGGGCATTTGGACACGGAACAAAGGCACTCTGACAGGGACTAACTGCTGGGGGTGGGAGGAAAGGGGAGAAGGGGAGGAGTATCAGCCTGGCTGTCTCCTGCCCCTACACACTGAGAAGTCACCAGCTCTCCCTTCTGACCAGCTCTCCCTTCTGCTCCTCCCCGCCCTCCTCATCTCTACTCCATGACCTTTGGGGATTAGTTGAGGAGGATGGAGGTTCTGATTTGAGCTAGGATAGTTTCTAAGGTAGAACTGGGTTGTACACACCCCTACCCTCAACTTGGGTGCAGGGGGAGCTGAGGCTAGGGCCCGACGGAGTGACCCAATGAGGGCTCCTCCTGTGCATCCTCTCTGTGCTCGCTTCTCAATAAAGCACCTTGGAGTCAAGTCCGCTGTGGCTGTACAGCCCCGAAGGAGGGCCTGATTACAGGGCCCTGGGCTGGGGTCCTCCCATCCCCTTGGAGACGTAGAGGAGAGGACTGTGTGACTGTGAGCAAAAACAGACTGGGGTGCCTGTGAACTGGGGAACAGGTGTGTCAGGCTGGGGGACCGAACATAAAAGACTGTGCCTATGGGAGAGATCACCCGGCTGTGTGCATGAGGTAGGGAGTGGGCATGAGGTGGTTGAGGGCTGTCACCCAGTGGAGATGGGAGGAAAGAAGGGCTCCCTATGGTTATACAAATCCTAGTCGTTTCTTTCTTTTATATATATATATATATATATATATATATATATATATATATATATATATATAAATTGATTTTTTACAGAGAGGAAGGGAGAGGGATAGAGAGCTAGAAACTACGATGAGAGAGAAACAGCGACCAGCTGCCTCTTGCACATCCCCTACCTGGGATGTGCCCGCATCCAAGGTACATGCCCTTGACCGGAATCGAACCCGGGACCCTTCAGTCCACAGGCAGACACTCTATCCACTGAGCTAAACCGGTTTCGGCCCTAGTCGTTTCTTCTGATCTGGCAGAATTGGCAGTGTCTGGGCTTAGCTGTGCTCTGTGTGGGTGGGTAATGGCATCTGGTAGAGGGCTAGAAGCTGCTTTGCAAGAAGAAACAAAGGACCTGGAGTCTGGGGGGAAGACACGGCAACCCTGGGCCAGGCCCTTCTCTGATTGTGGGGACCCGGGCCAGCAGTGCCTGGGACGGTGGCACACACTGGACCACAACCGCTTGCTGACCATGACTCCCTGCCCACCCGCCCTTGGCTTCTTCAGCCGCCATTTTCCTTCCAGAGCGGGCCTCACTGCTCTTCTGCTTGGGCCCAGGCTCTTCCCACCAGCCCTGAGATTCTGTCTTCCTTCCTCTGAGCCCCGTGTCTGCCTCTGCTTCTCCTGCTGTCTGCCCTCCCATTGACTGGGGGACTAGGGAATCTATATACATAGATGCTGAGCAGGCCATCTCTATTAATTCACATGGGTCGATGGGTCCTAACCTTTGAAGATCTAGCCCCTGGAGCTGATGACCTCTTCTCAGCGCACTTCCCCACCCCCACTGTGTGTGTGTGTGTGTGTGTGTGTGTGTGTGTGTTGTGTATTATGTGTGTGTTTTAAGGTTGCCACCCCAGGCTCCAGTTCCAGATCTGCCTCTTCTGGTTCACTGGTCTGCAGCCTCAGATGCCACCTGCTGCTGGTAGAGTAGGAGATGAGGGGGCCACTGCTGATGCTGCCTTGGGGTGTGATTTGGCCCACCCTTGTACACCTTCTTAGTAGGAGACACCCCAGATTCTAGCCCTAGGATGCTAGGCTCAGCCCACACCCCTCTTCACCTGCTGGCAGAGGCCTAGACTTGCACATCATCTTCCTCTTCTCCCCCCACAAGAAGACTTTCAGATCAAGGAGCCTGGCTGCTGAGGAGGAAGCACAAACAGGTGATAAGAACTTGAGGCAGTGGGCCACAGAGAGATGGTGTGAATGAATACAATGGCAGTGAGGTGGGGTCAGGGGAAGGCATTGTCTCCCTGGAGTCTCTCTCCCACGGCTGTGCCCAGCTGAAGGTCATTTGCTCCATCTGTGGTGGCTCCCTCTCCATAGGCACACCAGAAGATATTCTCTATACCCCAGGACTCAGTTTCCAGTCAGCCGCCCTAGCAACATCCCCTCAACCCAGGCCTGCCCTGCCAGGGGACTCCTCCCCTCACACTCCTTCAGGCCCCTCTAGGGCAGTACACCAGTGCAAAAGCCCTAAGGGGAGAATGAACGTGGCCTCCGGCCATCAGGCCAAGAAAAAAGGGTGGTGGGGTGGGAGATGAACTTGGCGGGGAGGAACTATTGCTCGGCTCATATAAAGCTGAGTAAGCCAACACGAGGAGTCGGGATTTTATTCTCGGAGAGATGGGAGCCACTGGAGGGTTTTAAGCATGATCTGATTTATGAAGAGCGCTCTGCCTGCTGTGTGGAAAACAGTGTTGGGGACAAGAGGAAAATAGGGTTAGGAGGTTATTGCTGGGGGCTGGGACTGGAGTGGTGGCTGTGAAGGGGACAGATTTGACATCATGTTTGAGGTTTTCCTGTTGGGGGAGTATAAGGAGAGGGAAAGAGAAGAATCTGCGATAAAGTTCTAAAATCTTGGTCAGAGCAGCTGGGCATATCTGGAGGAAAAGCAAGGGCTGTGCTAAGATAAAAGGTCTGTTAGCTCAGTGGAACTTCCCCTGGAGCTGGAGCCACACCCTGAATTCTGGAAAGAGAGAGAGGGGATGCAGATTTAGAAGCCACTGGCATTGGGTGATGGCTAGGCATGAGTCCAGATGAGGCCCGTGGGAGAGATGAAGATGGAACCCAGAATCTAACTAGTCTAATCTCTGAGTCTAGTTGCCCAGTTCTGAATCTCACCTACCCTTCTGCTGGTGCTGGTGCCTCAATGATGAGGTCTATGGAGGGGGAGTAGGGGATTATGAAGAAGTGAATGGACTGTGAATTCTGAGAGGTTGGACTCTGTCTTGTTCACTGCTGTGCACTCAGCGCCTACCAGGCACAAGGTGGTGCTCAACAAATATTTGCTGAGTTAGTAAAATATGTGAATCTTATCCCACAGCTGAGACTCTAGAGAAAATGATCAAGGAGCCAACTCTGGGCAGGAAAGGTGAAAAGCTCCCTTTGTGTGGAGGAGTTCCCTGGCCAATTCCTTCTTTCTACTTCTTTGTGAAGAGCCTGGAGAACGTGGGACTGTAGAGATGGCTGGATGGACATGGATGGACATGCCTGAAGGCTAGGCTCCCATAAGTAGGCAATGGCCATAGAGATGTTCCAAGCCCTTGGAAATAGAAACTGCTGAAGAGTGCCACTAGAGGGCAGCCTGGGCACACGACGGGCTAGAGACTACAGCCCAGGCAGCCTGCACACATTGGCCTTTTCCACTTCTGAGGGTCAAGGCCCTGTGGAATGGGAGGAGTGGAGAGTTGGGTGTACTAGCTGAGGGGATCAGAGAGGTTAAGTCAACAAGATTGACTAAATGACACCTTCAACCCTGGAACCTGACCTATCACAGAGGGAGTTCTGATCCCAAACTAACTTAGCCTTTGTCAAGGTCACAGATAAGTCCTGAGTGGAGTCATAGACTGAACCCTCACCCAAGTCCATAGTGAGTCCTGGCCTGAGCTTGATCCTGGTTACACTCTGAGCCCTGATCCTTCCATGTCCATACACTGAACCTTGATCCTGATCTTAGACTGAGTTCTGACTCAGCTCACAGACTGAACCCTGACCTTTATCCAAGATTGAGTCCTGACCTGGACACCAACTGAGCCTTTATCCTGGACACATATTAAGCCCTTATTCTGGTCACAAACTGAACTCTGACCCTGAGCCATACACTGAACCCTGATTCTGAGAGCAGACTGAGCCTGACCCTTGTCGAAGAGCCCCAAATCTGGTCCTACCTGAACTTTAACCCTGATCCATACATTGACCCCTGAGCCTGGATAAGGACCGAGCTTTCTTCAAGGTCACAGACTGAGCCTTGATACCTAAGATGTGCTCCCCCAACACCCAATTGAATTAAGGATCTTTTTTAAAAAATATATATTTTATTGATTTTGTACAGAGAGGAAGGGAGAGAGATAGTTAGAAACATCGATGAGAGAGAGTCATCGATCAGCTGCCTCTTGCACACCTCCTACCGGGGATGCGCCCGAAACCAAGGTACATGCCCTTGACCGGAATCGAACCCGGGTCCCTTCAGTCCCCAAGCCGACGCTCTATCCATTGAGCCAAACCGGTCCCGGCTGAATTAAGGATCTTTCAGATGAGTCTCCCATAGGCCAGGCTTTAGCCCCAAAAGGAAGTAACTCCTGGAGCCACTTTTGAGCGGGAGAGAAGGATTCCTGGGTCTTTAATGGTCCAGAAACTCCTGGACGTTAACCAGGCAAGAAAGGCTGGTTGCAGGCTGTCCAGGATCTGAGGGAAGAGGACGGCTGGGTCTTCCAGGAGGCCCTGGGGTTCTGGTGTGGGGCCTTCCTGCTGCCAGCGTGTCTGGGGGCCTCCAGGCTGGGAGCCTCTTCCATCTGCACTTGTGACTCGTGCAGGACCTGGGCAAGTCCCTTCCCTCTGGGCTGTGCTACAGCCCTTGTTACCTTCTAGGGGAAATGTGAAGAGGAGGTGAACTTCTGTGAAGAGAGTGGGACCGAGCCATCACTGTGTCCATGTCCCCGCCCTGTGCCCTGGCAGGAGGGGACACTCCCTTGCTCTGGGCAGCTATCTGGCTGGTCACTCAAACCAGGCAAGAAAAGATAAGTCACGCACAAGGTGGCACCGGCAGGCTCCAGCCTCAGGTGGGCTGCGTCCCTTGAGACAGGAGCACGGAGGCCATGTGGGGAAGGAGGCAGAAGTCCTGGACATGTGAGGAGGGAGGTCTACACGGGACCGTGCAGCCCCTCCCCGGACTCACCGACCAGTTCAGTTTCTGTCCCCAGGGTGCCACCTGGGTGCTCGGGCCTGCAGGATCAAGCTGGCCTCTGCCAGGCCCACCAGCCTCGAGCTCACCTTGGGAGGTACCCAGGGTGGCGGTGAGGACTGAGCCAGGCAGGAGCCAGGCGGGGGAGGGGGCAGCTCGAGTCAAAAAACGCTGACGCCAGAGACAATGAGCTCTCCGAGGCTGAGGCAACTCATTTGGTCCCGGCCACGCTTTATTAAATTCTCATAAACCTGTCAGGGGGGACAGGGCTCGCTTCAGTTTACCTCATTAGCCCGACACAATGACGGGGGTTGGGAGGCAGAGGGAGGGGGCGACAAGGGGAGGCCGGGCTCAGAGCTGAGAACCGAGCCAGCCGGGAAGATAATTGAATTAAGTGGCTTTTGTTAATGGTTTTTAAGACTCCGAAGTGTAAATAACATTTAGGGGATTTCGTTTAATGGGGCTGGGGTTTTAGGGACCCAGGGAGCTTAGAGAAGGTCCGGCCCAGGCCCTGCCCCTCTCTCTCCCCCATCCCAGGGCAGCTTGGGAGGAAAGAGGCAGTGAGCGCCAACACTAGGTGTAATGAAGTTAGTCTGGGAGGAGTGAGGGCAGGGCCGGGGTGGGGGGTGGGGGGAAGACAACTTCCTGGGGTGTCTTTGAACAGATACAGAGAGGACGTGAAGGAGAGGACATGGAGGCAGGGCTGACCGCGATGACATGCCCAGGCTTGCAATGCCACAATGCTATTGGACAATGCAGCCAGGGCTGTTACTGGGGTGTTTCTGGAGGCATGGCTGTGAGGGTTTCGGGGACCTGGCTTCCTGGGGCAGCCACTGCTCATTCCTTACGAAGAATTGCTTACTGCCAGTCTGAGGGACTCCCCTGGGAGGCAGTGAGCACCCCATCACAGGACAGGCTGTGGTGGTGGATTAGACTCGACCCCAGGCTTCCTGCAGGAGACTGGATTTGAACTGAGCTATAAGAGAACCTGCAGGTGGAGTGGGGAGCTCACTTCTCTGGGGGCACAAGGGCTCCGGGGGGGGGAGGGGGGTGCTGGAAGCAGATGTGGACAAGTTGTCTTAGGATCCATCACCAGGCTTTCCTCAGTCAGTTACAGCTTCTCCCTCCCTGCAGACATGGTCCAAGCGTTTGCTGGTTGGGCTGGAAGCAAAGGGCTCTGGGCAGGTCCCATGAAGCTGGAGGTACGATGGGGCCGGGCTGGTCCTAGGCCAGCCCACAAAGGGTTAAGGCGCTAATCGCCCTGCATGTGACAAAGGGAAGTGGGTTTTCTGATCCAGAAAGGATCAGTCCTCGGGAGGCCCCATCAGGCCCTTCAGCGTGAAATTACACCCCAGCAGGGGTGCTCTCCTCCCCCCACACACTCTGCCCGCCTCGTCCTGGCACAGGATTAGGGCCTGGAGTCATCAGCTTAATAGCTGCCTCCCCTCCCAGCCCCTCTCCCTTGGAAGCCTACAGTCCAGCCTCCAGGCCTAAGCCAACCTCTCCTCACTTTCTGCCCACCTGTCCGTCCATCTATCTGGTCATCTCTGTCCTAACTCTTGGTCTGGTCATTCCATCTGTCTCCTTGGCTGACCCCTGACCCCTGACCCCAGACCCTATTTTAGTTTTTTTATATAACCTTTAATAGGCACCCCAAATGTATTTGCTTCTATCTGCTATCTGTCTCTGCAGCAGTGCTAAGTGCCTTGGCAGGTAGTTGGTACTCAGCAAACATTAGTTGACTGGGTGTGGTCCCTGAACTCTGGACATTGGTGCTCAAGACTGAGGGGAGGGAGCTAAAGCCCGAGCCAGGACAAAGCCATGGCCTGAGGTCCCTGCCTAAGACCCAACCTCATCTCTAGAGGGTGCCAGGAGTGTGACAGACCAGGAAAGGGAAAAGCCCTTCAAGGCCAGACGATGCACACTCATCCTTGGGTGCTGTCCCCGGAGGCCTTTCCATCCCACTTCCTTGGGCCCCTGCTGAGCCTTTGCCACAGGAGTGACTCTAAGCCACACCTGCACCCGCAGCTGCATGTCCCCAGCATGGGCAGGGGACTCAGATGGAACAATTGAGGAAACTGGAGGGCAAATATCACAGAGAATCAAAACCCTGGGAGGACATTCAGAAAGCCAGGCTGTTCGAGGCAGGCTGATAGCCTATAGAGACGACACTCCAACCTTTGCACATGAGTTAGAGGCCCAGCGGCAGCCAGGGCCCCACTACAAGGCCAGACAGGAGCCAGTTCCTGAGGCCCCTAGACAAGAGCTTGGCCCTCGCACTGCCCTTCCAGTTCAATTTAGCAAGTATGGTATTGATTCAACACCAACTCTGAGCCATGCCAGGCCCTGCTCAGGGAGCTCCATCTGGGTGTGGATATGACCTGCACGTTGCCGAGACTGGTTTGGCTCAATGGATAGAGCGTCAGTTTGGGGACTGAAGGGTCCCGGGTTCGATTCTGGTCAAGGGCATGTACCTTGGTTGCGGGCATGTCCCCAGTAGGGGGTGTGTAAGAGGCAGCTGATCGATGACTCTCTCTCATCGATGTTTCTAACTCTCTATCTCTCTCCCTTCCTCTCTGTACAAAATCAATAAAGTATACTTTAAAAAAAAAAAAAAAAAAAAGACCTGCACGTGGGGGCCTAGAGGGCTCGAGAGGGCGGGGCTTGCCCTCCCCTAGATAACCAAACAAGGCTTCCCGGAGAGGGTGTCAGGTGGGTGGGCTCTAAAGAATGAATAGGCTTTTCCCAGAAGGAGGGATCAGCAAGAGCAAAGACAGATGGGAAGGGCACAGCGGGGGGTCCAGTTTGGTTGGACACCCCAGAGCAGTGTGAGAAGAAAGTGTCCCCTCCCTGCTGGCTGCCCAGTGTGTCTGTGTAGAGGTGAGGGGAAGGGTGGGGTGACCTATGAGTAGCCAGGCTGCCAGGTCTGCCAGTGGCTCAGGTGGAGAGGGCAACAAAGAGCAGCTTTGTGTGCCCATGCTCACACTCACACGCAGCGCACACGCCCCACAGAAGTTCTTTCCAAGAATGGCTCTGCCAAGATAAAGGAGCCGCTGGGCGGTCAGCCCCCAGAGGAAACATCGCTCCTGTGGCTTTGTTGTTCGAAGGGCTTTCGGCATCCCAGGACTCCTCTTGGAAAGGATCTCGGGCTGAGGTGATGGTTCCCTGCAGCTGGAGAGGTGGGAGATGATGGCACCGCCTCCCTGGCCTGGCGGGGGGGGGGGGGGGGGGGGGCAGGGGGCCAGGCTTGGAGCATTAGCAGCAGTGGCAGCAGTTTAATCCTAAACTTTCATCACCACTGGCTCAATTCCCATGGCCTGGGGGCAGGCAAAGATTTCCCCATTTCACAGATAATAAACGGAGGTTCACAGAAGCCTCACAGCCCCACAGTGAGTTAATGCTAGAATGAAACTGACATGGCACCAGTCACACACTTAGCTCAGCCCTGGCCTCACCCTGAGCCCCAACTCTGACCCTTATTGAGCCATGACTTGCCTTAGACTGAGCCCTACCTGTGACCCACAACTGATCCCTGATCTCAGCCACATACAAACCTTTGACCTGGCCCCATTCTAAACCTCTAACAGAGCTGTGAGCTGCCCTAGACTGATCCCTGCTCCTAGCCTCAGATTGCCTCTACTGTTAGCTTTAAGCCCCTGTGCTTGTTATTCTCCCCTGCTCCTTTACATGTATGCATGTGCAATTATTCCAGAATTCTCTCTCCATAGGGCCAGGGCTTGAGTCTATTGTTGTTCACCACACTGATAATTGTATTATTATAGCATTAATAACAAGCATGTATTGAGCATTTACTAAATGCCAGGCTTTGTACTCAGTATTGTTTAGATGTTATCTCATTTAATCCTCACAAAAAGCCCTGAAGTACATGTTTTACGCCCATTTTACAGATGTGAACACTGAGCTCCAAGGTCACACTAAGAGGAGGTGTGTATTTCCCTCTACCTATTACACTCAGCTGCCTAGTGAGGGACAGGGAAGGGACAGGGAAGTCTCAACTATAAGAGCAAGAGGAAGCATTTGGACAGGTGGGAGAAGCGAGGGTTTTCTGGAGACTCTGAGTCTCTGAAGCAACAGAAGGGCCATTTGAGTAGAGGGAGACTGCGATGAAGGAATGAGACCAGCTACACAATTGATGCAGTCCAGTGCGATGTGAGAATGCAGAACTGCTTGTTAAGAAATTAAGGATTTCAAGGAGGGTCTTATGTAACTGCACAAGTCACATGCCCGTGATGGTGGCCCCCAGAGGGGATGTGTGTGGGGATGGATGTGTGGATCTAGGAACATGGCTGTTACAGTAGCAGCTGGCACAGGGTCTGATTCGCCACCTGAGGGTATTTGGGCAGTATCCTCAGCAGGCACAGGTCCTGGGGCATCTCTGGGCACCAAGCTGGCAGTGTGGCTGGAGAGGCCCATGTAGAGGGGAGTTGGTGTCACTAAGAGTTGGGTGGTGCTGTCTGGGTGTAAGCCAGGGAAGTGCACATCTTGGGGATGGGGTGAGTGTATGTGGAGCATCCAGGTGACAGACCACGGTCTGTGTTTGTGAGGGCTTGTATGGGGGAGTAATACATAGTAGACAGACAGACATCCTGAGATTGTGTGGTCAGGTGCAGAAATCGGCATGTTCCATGTGTCTGAGAGGGAAGATATGGGTGTGACCATGTGTGGTTGTGAGGGGGGAGGGTGTGTGTATAATTGGGAGTGTGTGGAAGTATGTGGGAGGTTGGAAGCATATCTCCACACCGTCTCTCAAATGCAGCAAACAAGCCCAGCCTGAGCTCAGACGCATCCCCCACACTCCCTCCCCAGCCCACAGTCCTGTCCATGCCACCAAGCCAGAGACTCAGGAGCACCTCAACCCCTCCCATGCCTGCAGTCACCACAATCCTGCTACTTTCTAAATCTCTCATCAGTGTGACCCCTTCTCCTTGCCCCTCACCCTCCAGGCCACACGGATGCCACCTTCTTTGCACCAGGACATGACAGGGGCCTCCTTTCTGGTCTCTGTCTCTTCATGAACCACCATGCCCCAAAGGTATGGGACGGGGGCAGGGCTTACCAAAATGCAAGCCTGACCACCCCATTCCCCACTGGGAATAGCTTCCAATGTGCTCCCCGAGGCCCTCACACTTGAGGCCAAACTCACAGCTTCCCTTCCATCCTCAGCCTGACACTAACCCCCACCGTCCCAAAGGCCCACCCAGACAGGCCCTCCAGGGTTCAGAGCTCACTCAGCCCACAGGTGTGGTAGTGCTGTATGTGCGCTGCCACTCCCAGGACACATTCTCTCTTGCCCTCCTGGCAGACACTGGACCTAAGGGACTCAACTCAAAAGTCTCCCCCTTAAGGGCCTTCCTGGCCTCCCCCAGCTTAGCTAGGGACCCTTCTTCTATACTCCTCGAGTTCTCTATTTTTGAACCCCAAATTACCCTGCGTTGTAACTATCTTGAGAGCAGGGACCATGTTTCTCCTTAGTTGTTTCCATGTACCCAGCACAGGGCCAGGCATACAGCAGGTGCTCAGTAAGTGCTGAGTACGCTAAGTAATTGGCACTGCAGGGTTACCTGGCTCCCTCCAGGCCAGGAAAGGTGTGGGCCATGGTGCTGAGGAATGTAGGCAGCAGGCAGTGGCGTGGGTCCCTGAGGGTGCAGTGAGAGACTTGGCAGACATTTGATCTGCCAGCCCCTGACAGGGAAGGGGGACAGCAAGGTGAAGGGGGCTGCTCCCCGCCCTAATCCTCAACCCCACCGGGGAGAGAGGAATGCATCTCCTGGGGTCTGCCACCACCCCTGGGAAGGCCAGCAGGCAGCCCTCTGCACACTGTTCGGACTGCTGGGGTTCTCCTACCAGGAAATCCCCAGAGGTGACAGCCACCCCTCCCAAACCCCAGCCTGGAGCTGGCACAGAGGCCCTGTGCACACTCTGGAACCTGGCGAACAGAAGTGACCGCCTGCCATCTTTTTCTGGAAATGTGAAAGGAACTGAGATTTCACAAAACAAATTTCTTAGTTGTGCCCTTTTCCTGCAGTTATTGCCATTCTGGACAGTCTCACACTCTCCCCCTCTCTCTTGCTTGTGCATAAGCGCACACACACACACACACACACACACACACGCGCGCGAAAGCAAGCAGACACGTGTACAGGTTCTCACGTGTACATATAGATGAATAGACTGTAATCACACACACACAGACCCTCACCCTGACCTGGAGGGTCCTTCATGAATCTGGACACCATGCTGCCTCCTGTAGCAGAAACCCCTTCATCTTTTGCTTGCTCATCCTCCAGGTCAAAACGCTCCTGCCAGAGGTGGCCCATCCCATTGGAGAACAGCTCTGCCTTAGATCCAATTGTGCCTTCCTGTTATGCCCCTTTGGCCCTGGCTTACTTGCTGTTTCCCACAGAATCCCCGCCCTCTCCATCACATAGACCCGCCCCCAGGCGGCCCTGAAGCCCCCAGGTGCCCGTGCCCCTGGCCACCCTGCCACGTGTGCTTGGGTGAGTGAGGTCCATGCAGCCCAGAGTAGGTGGAACCCTTCCCACCCCGTCCCTCCGCTCCCATGACCACTCCAGAGTGACACAGCAGCTGCCAGTTGGTTCGGAGCTCTCTCCTTGGCCCATACAGAGTGGCCAACCCGTGAGGCAGGCCTGCTTCCTTCCCCCACGGCCACAGCGCTGGACATGCAGTGACAGACCTGGAGACAGCAACTGCGTAGCCCACTGCAGGCATCTCTGGGAATGAACCTGGACCAAAGGCTGTGCTGCCAGATTCTCTTTTATTAGCCAAGTAGGACAAAGAGTAGGTCACAACGTCACAGGAAGTCAGACAGACAGACCGATACACAGGATAGAGTGTCATGCTGCACTACGCAGGGGGCAGGGCCGGGAAGGGGGTTCTGAGTCTTGTTTTTTCAACTAACAGAATAAATAAATACGGTACACAGTGTTTTTGCCACAGGCTGGCACAACCTCTAAGCACAAATGGTCACAAAACAGCTGGTTTAGAAAGCAGTTTGTATAGCCTGCTGGCTGTGGAGTCGGGGTTGGGGGTCCAGGCCCCTCTGGACCATGCTCTGGGGAAGTGAAGAAGCAGAGGAATGGAGCCTACAAATGAAGGGAGAGGTGAGGAATGAGGCTTTCCTGGAAGGGCATCAGGGTGACTCAGCCAATTCAGCTTCAGTCCCCAGTGGTGGTGGGCCTTCCCAAGCCCACACCCTCTGATCCTGTAGGGGACCCTCGGTGCTCTCTCCTCTTGCTTTCTAGCTGCTTTCAGTACCTGAGGCTGGCCCCCCAAACTAGGTAGAGATCTGCTCAGGCTCAGGCACTTCCCTGCCTTCTCCAGGCTGGTAGAATTGGGCCGATTGAATGAGGAAGCGTTGACAATGATCTGAGGGAAGCTGAGCTGAGCCTTGGGTGGGCCTGGCTCCATCCAGGACAGAACATGACTGTGGGGTGGACTTGTCCCTTAGAGGTCAGGGGAGGCTGCCTAGAGGAGGTGATGTTGAGAGCTATTAGATTCCAAGGCCCAGTCAGTCATTTGCATCCAAGAACAGGCAAAGAGCTTCAGTCCCTGGTCCAGATGAGATTTTGTTCGGTTTGGAAACATCTTACTGGAGCTGATTCCAGAGGATGAACCAAAAATTTCTCCTTTCTCCTAAAGTCTCTGCCACCCTCCTGTCCCTGTATCCTGCTCTGGTACTCCTATAGCTGCTGGATTCATCTTCCAAATTCCAGAACCCAGATCCTGCTTCATCTGATCCCCTGTTCAGAACTCTTCACCTGCTTTGGAGGTGAGGACTCTTGTCTGGATCCAAGGCCCTCAGCCCCAAATCTCATAAAGCGAGCCATGCCTTCCCTGTTGTTTATTCAGTCTCACTCAGCTTTCCTGGCACAGACTACCATCCCTCTCACTTCCCTCTTCAGACTTCTCCATCTGCCTCTGCCAAGGATGACGGACATCACCTGTTCTGCAGACCAATCCTACCAAAAAACCAACAGACACCCCCACCCCCACCTTCTTCCACTGGGAGAGGAGACAAGCCTTAGGAATTTCAGGTGCAACTTCTCTAAACAAGGGGTGGAGGGGTCAGTGGGTAGAGGGGTTGGGGTTCAGTCCCCAGTGGTAGTGGGCCATCCCAAGCCCATACCCTCTGATCCCGTAGGAGATCCTTGGTGCTCTCTCCTCTTGCTCCCTAGCTGCTTTCATGACTGAGAATCTATGCAAGCCAGCCCCCTCCCCCTGACCTTGAGCCCCAGACCCTATAAAAGGCATGGAGATGGGGTGACCACAGAGGCCGGCTCTGGAACTCAAGAAAAGCAGAATCAAATCCAGATTGTCTGGATTTAAAGTAATCCATAATACTTATTGGGAAACTGAGGCCCAGAGACCATAGTTGTGCCTACCGGAGAGGCTTGTGCGTACAACACCCATTGCTCCCCAGCAAGGCAACTGTAATTCTCTAATTCATACATGGTGCTTTTGAGTGGTTTTGTGGTGGTTGTGAGTGTCGTTGAAAACTTCTGAGCACAGACATGCAGACTACTGGAGCTGGAGGAGACAGCACAGCCCATTGAAGCCTGATGAGGGCATGGGCCCAGAGAGGCAATGGCTGGCCCAAGGTCACGGTGCTTTGAAAGGGAGTTTGCTGAGCATGGTTCCCAGTCAAATGGGAACACGTCAAGGACTAGCTGAAAGGAGCCCTTACTTCAGCGATCACCCTGGGACAGGACGCCATAGAAGCCTGAGACCACGCACTGCTGTGTGGTTTGCACTCACTGTGATCAGGAGCTAGAGTCCAACCTCCCTTCCTGGCTCAGATGCACCCCTGTAATGGACACTAACTGCTGAGCCTGGAGGTGAGGGTGTGCAGAAGGGGACCACCTCTCTCTGAGAGCACTCATCCCCCTCTCACCTCCTTCCAACCAGGGAAGTCTCACCAGAGAGGTCTAGAGCCTTGTGGGCAGTCCTGGATGATCAGGGGCAGCCGGCCTGTCCGGGAGGGCTTGATGCCCACCCCAGCCTGATTCCTGCCTCAGATCCCTCTTCCTCAATCTTAGGAATGGGCCTCAAAGCTGAGAATAGAGAGGAAGAAGAACATGGCACCCTATCCCTTCTAGAAGCCAGGCAGGGGATGATGAGGGGGCAGGGGAGTGGTTACAGGGTCTCCAGCTGGGGCCTGATCGCCTCCAGCTGCCCTGAGAGGGTGCCGTGGGGGAGGAGACAGGCAGGCAGAGAAGGAACAGAGTAGAAGCAACACCACTACAACTAAAAAGCCACAACCCCAAACAAAACAGCCTGGGAATTGATACCAACACAGCCAGCACCAAAGAAGGAAAGAGGGAATGGGGCTAAGAGCCATGGGGAAAGTGCAGAGTCGGGGAGACAGAGGCTGGGGGAGAGGCCGTAGGAGCACGACAGGCAGGGAGAGGAGGTCAGGGAAGGAGAGAGACAGAGAGACAGAGAGAGATGGGAAAGCCAATGTGAGAAACAGGAGCTGCAGGTGGAGGCAAAGGTGGCTGAGAAGAGCTGGTGGGGGGCCTGGGCCAGGCAAGTGCCTGAAAATATAGTTTTATATATTTATATTTATATCTCACATTCCACACATCAACTCACTAGGGGGCAGGAGACATGGGAGGAGGGAAGGAAGGAGGCAACACTAAGGTGGGGCTCCAGTCAGTGAGAGCCTCTCACTCTCCCTCAGGGCACCCCAGCTTCTCACCTCCTCCCACTGAGCCTCCATGGGATCCAAGCGGGGCCATGCAGAGGGTGTGTGGGTACGGCTTCACCTAGGGCTAAGGCTCTGGGGAAGGGGGGCAGGGAGCAGGATTCCCGAGCCAGGACCTCTGGGCTCGCTGAGTTAACTCTGGGGATAACCCTGGGGCTGGGAGGGGGGCACCCAAGACCCCTAGCTGGGCTGGCGGCCAGCAGTCAGTTGGGCAGGGTATCCAGTCCCAGGGAGGCTGCATGCTGCTTGGCCCGGAGCCGCAGGTTCTCGATGCTTGTGGTTTTACTGTTCAGGGCGGCTGAGGCAGGTGCCAGGCCTGCTGGGGGCGCGGGCAGCAGCGGGGACCCCCACACACCCTGGTGGGCAGCGGCGGCTGCTGACAGGGACTGGTAGTATGACTGGCAGTGCAGTGAGCCCAGGGGGGCCATGTTGACGCCCAGATAGGGCACGGCAGCGGCTGCAGCAGCGGCAGCAGCAGGGGCCGGGCCCCCTACTTCGAAAGACGAGTAGTGCACCAGGTTGTTGGTGGCCGCCATGTGCTGGCGGAATTGCTCCTGCAGACGGAAGAGGCTCAGGGGGGATGAGGAGTAAGAGTGGGAGGGGCCCAGGAGGCTGCCCCCCGGAGCTGCAGGAGCCAGGGCCAGGCCGCCTGGGGAATCTGCAAGGAGAGAACCAAGGACTCAGGACAAGGTCGCTGGTTTTCCTAGGAGGGGCCCCCTCACTTTCCCAGCCCCTTGGCACTGATGGCAAAACAGGCTTTGGTTGAAACCATATTCCCCCATGTCAGCCAGGACACCCCCTGAGGCATCCCTCAGAATCTGGAGAGCGAGAGCAAGGAGCCCAGGCTTCCTGAGGGAGCCCCAGGGACCCTGACAGGGCTCCCACGTGTGGTTTCTTGGGAAGAATCCACCCCCCCCCCCTTTTTTTTTAAAGGGCCGTCACCTGCTTCCCCTCTCCTATCAGTGGCTCCCTCTAGCTCTCAGCTCCCAGCCCCATCCTGCCCTGCCTGTGCCTCCTGCCAGAGCTCTGTTCCTTGAAAACCATGGCTCTGAGTCTCTGCTGCATGTGGGAATCTCAGGTACCAATATGGTCCTCACCCAATATGCACAGGCACATCTATACTGGTTGTTAAAATACAGGAATGTCTCCAGAATGGTTGACAAATAGCTTTTGCCCTGAGTTCCCCCAAGTACCCCTCCCTTGCCACCCAGCCCCTCCCACTGAATCTCCAAGACCTTCCCACGGTTCAGCAACTAAAGAGTGACCACCTGACATAGGCCCAAGTGCATTGTGGTAAAGGCTGACTGACTACCCGCTGCTCTGACCCACCTCATATACCCAGGCCACTGTCTGGCGGTTCTCCCTGGGGGGCCCTGCCCACGCACAGCACCTCCAGCCTCACCTGCCTTGGGGCTGCCCCTCTTGCAGGCCAGCGCCTTGCTGTCAGCCCCAGAGCTCTTCTCAATTTTGGGATCTTCAGCCCCTGCCCGGGGGTCCTCCTCCCGGTCTGGCTGGTCCTCAGGGGCTGACTCACTGGCCGACTGCTCTGACAGGCTCAGGTGCATCTCAGTAGGGGGGTCACCGGTGGGCAGGCTGGGGGGCTGCTCGGTCTCCAGCTGGCCATCTGGGGTTGAGGCCTCAGCCTTGCCTTCCCCATGGGAGCCCTCAGCCTCTTTCTGCTTCTGGAGCTGCTCTTTCTGCAAGCTGCGCTGCTTCTTCCGAAACTTGGCCCTGCGGTTCTTGAACCACACCTGGGGACAGGGAGAGGAGCCAGAGAAGGGGGAGGGAGAAAGGGGAGCTGTGGAGTGGGTGCTCTGGGCAGAGATGTGCCCTGCCCCACTAGGAAACACAATATTGTCCCTGCCCCACTAGGAAACACACCCTCCATCCCTTCTAAATGCCCCTGCTGTCACAGAAGATGTTCACGGAGACAGCAGGGACTCTGGCACTGAGGGCTGCGCTACAGGCTCCTGGACAATAGGAAGCCAGACTGATGGGCTGGTGCTTGTCTGCAAGGTCTAGTTGAAGGGGAGGGGCCCTACCTGAACCCGGGCCTCAGGCAGGTTGGTGCACATGGCCAGCCTCTCACGCATCACCACATCCGGGTAGTGAGTCTTCTGGAAGGTCTTCTCCAGGGCCTCGAGCTGCTGAGCAGTGAATGCCGTGCGGCTGCGACGCTGTTTGCGGTGCTGGGAGCCATAACGGGCCTCCAAGATGATGTCTTGAAATGTACAGCCGTTGGAGGACAAGGAGAGGGGGGCCCATTTAATTATGGGAAATAGGCTTTAAATCCTGCTCTGCTCTGACCCGCTGCAGACCCGCAGGCTCCTGCCAGAGCTGAACCCTGGCCCTTTCCTCTTGGAAAGCACCCCTCCCTTCTCCATAGGACTGGGGTTTCAAGTTTGTGTACCCATCACTCACTATCAGGTCCACCGAGGTCTAACGCATCGCCATGAACAGCTGTCAGGAATGTGGTTGAGGTGGTAGGTGGGCATTGCCCTAAGATCCGTCAAGTCCCAGGATACTTAGGTATAATATTCTGAGTCTACATGATGCTAATGATCGGTGAGTCCATGTCACAGAGTTTCTAATGTCCTATGATGCCCTATGACTCTGAGAGTCTGGATGCCAACAGAACCCTGGCCCCTGACCAGGAGAAGTCTGGCTGTGAGCTGGGACTTTTCTGCAAGGTCTGGATGGGAGAGGTCTGCTGGGTAGACGGTATCCTCTGGCCCTTGGCTCCATCTCTGCTGGTGGGAACCTCATCGTTCCAGCTGGCCTGTGAGTCTCTGAAGGGGGGGTTTGATGTCTCAGCCAGAGAAAGCCTGGCCCCTGGCAGGGCCCTGAGAGCACAGTTTTGACCCTTTGGGGTGTTTCCTCGAGGAGTAGAGGACAGAGACCAGGTTCTAACCACTGCAGGCTTGGAGGGGAGATAGGGTGGAGCACTATTGATTTAAGGAAACCACCCGGGATAGATGCCTGCCTTGGCTGGTGTCCAGCCTCCAGCCCTTCTGCTTAACTCATCGCTGCAGGATGGGCAGGAGCCTCTCTCCCCAGCCTCCCATCACCTGCCTGTGCTGAAGGAAACCCGAGTTGCCAGCCCTGAGCTCCAGGAACTGGAGAGTCACTCACAACACTTTTGATCAGGGAGGAGGCAATTGGGTATCCAGGAAGCCTTGGACTTTGGGCTGCTCCTTCTTCAGTTTAAAGATGAAGCCCTGAACGCCCCCACCCCCACCCCACCAACACTAATACCAGCCTGGACTGAGCCCTGAGCTCACGCTGGTCACCCTGGGGTGGGAGATGAGTGGTGATCCTCGGCAGCCAGGCCCTGTTTGAGAAACAACAGCCCAGTATCCTGTTTCTGGCTCTAGGGATGACAGGGGCAGGTGGTCACAGCCTTTGAGGCCAGGCAACCTCCTGCTGGAAGCCCAGACCTCCATACAAAGACCCCTCTGGAGCTCATGTCCCTCTTGCTCAAGAATTAGGTAATTGGGGGAACGCTGAGTCTTCCAGTTCCTCGGTGCCCTTTTCCCCAGAAGAGGTGGCCTCCATCCCGACTCCTCCTTTCTGGGTCCTGGCAGGGTCCAAGATCACACCTCTATGCAGGCAGGGTCCTCTATCCCACCCCATTTCTAGGCCTATGCTCATGCGAGTTCTGCTCCTTCACCTTTTAAGGCCTGGCTCCTGCTCCATGACCTCTAGGAAGCCTTCCCTGACTACAGCAGCTGGTCATATTGCTCTGAGCAGCCCTACCACTTGGTCCTGGCCACATTTCTCCTGCCATGCCATCTCATGGGTCAATAGGCACCTTGTCTCCTTAGGGGTGCCCATGAATCCTCTGAGCATTGCCTGGCATAGGGATGGGGCCACGTGTAGTCAACAGCTCCTTAAGGTTTGATCTGGGACAGGAAGGGGGTGACATCACCTCCCAGTAAACACACTCCTCACCTGTGCCATCAAGTTCTTCCATGCCCACGGAGAGGCTGTCAGGACAGGGCAACGATCAATTTAACCAGGGGCTGTAGCCCTTCATGAGCACTGACCTTGGGACTTGGGTAATAATGGCTTCTGAGCACTTACTGAATATTTTGCATAAGTTATCTCAAGTAACTTCCCAGACATTCTATGGATGATCACTGCCATTGCCCTCTGTTTACAAAGGGGAAACCGAGGATCCGGAAAGACAGGTGAGTGGGCAGACCCTGCAATGACTGCAAGTCTGTGACTTCAGAGCCCATATTTTTAGCCATATGTTATGTTCCAACCCTCTGCCCCACCTCTGCCTAAATGTAACCTGTATGAGCCTCAGTTTCCACAAATTTGATATAATAACCTCTCCTTATCAGGATTGAAGAGAGAGAGAGAGAGAGAGAGAGAGAGAGAGAGAGAGAGAGAAACTCACACATAGGTATATGAAACATGGGAGCCCTCATATTTATATGATTTCCTGAAATATCCTCTCTCCCCTGGACACTCCAGCTACTTCCTGGCTGTAAAACTCTGGGCTAGTCTCTTACCCTCCTACCTAAGTCTCTTCATCTGTGAGACCAGCTAATGAATCCCTCTCTGGGTTGTTAAGGGAATTTGAAGGCATAGGGCCACACAGCGCCCTAGGCAACCACACCTAGGGGTGCTCTGGATAGCCTCACCTAGATTTTGAATTGACATCCCTCTCTGTTGTTAAGTGACCTGGATCTTCTCAAACTTCCCAGAGGAAACTTTCCCAGTGCTCCCTCCCTCCTATCTCTGCCTTCCAGAGTCTCCTCCACTAGTACTCTCCACCACTCCCAATTTTCCTAGTCCCATCCCCACAGCTCTTACCAGCCAGGCGCTCAGCCAGTGTAAGTGCATGCACTGATGGCCGGTAGTCCGGGGCATGCTGGGCCTGCTGGGCCGCCTGCTGGTGCAGGTTGTACATGGCACTGAGTGAGTTCATGGCATGCAGCGAGTAGCCATTCACCCCGTAGTGCTGCATCGCGGCATGTGCCTGCAGACAGGAAAGAGAGAGAGGTGACATGAGGCAGGGTGTCACACACTACTCTGGGAGAGACCAACAACCCACAGCCCAGACCTTGGACATCCACATCACCCCCAAGAGGTTCTGCCACCCATCCGGAAGTGTACCATCTTGCCCGTGTCTAAGAGTATGAGAGTTCCTGTACTTATTTCTTCATTCACCCATTCATTCATTGATTTATTCAGCAAGGCTTGTGCAGGGTTTAATGCTCTCCGCTCTGTAATCAGGCTCCATGGCCTGGAATCTCACTTAAGTCACTTAACTTCTCTGACCCTCAGTTCCTCCATCTGCAAAATGGGGCTCATAACATACTGATCTCATGGGGTTGTTACAAAGATTAAGAGAAGCTTTTACAATAGGGCCTGGCAGGCAGGATGTGCTCAGAAATGGGACTCATTTGATTTGTCAACCTATTTGCTGTTTTATGCAATCACTTCCTCACTTACCCATCTAGGCACTTACTCATTTGAACATTCATTGATTCATTCAACAAACATTCACTGAGGCCTACATGGGGCCAAGTCCAGAGCTGAATTGGGGACCTTGAGGCATTTGCTCTGATGTAACTCTAATGTGTTATATAAGAACACTGTTGTTATGACTATTATATATTATACATTAACTACCATTACCTCCCTTCGTTCTCACCATACTCCCAAGAAGCAAGCAAACCAAGAACAATGAACCCCATTTACAGATGAATCTACTGAGGCTTAAAGAAAGAAAGAAAGCAGTGACATGTCAAACCACACAGGCAATTTGGGGCCTTTCCCATCCCCATTGTTTCAACCTCATTCTTTAGTAGCCAGCTCATCAGCGAATACATCCCTCCTACCGAGATGGTTCAGATCAACATGAGGCTGCCCAGGTCCCATCAGCCCTGGTCTCCTCCAGACCCTCACAGTCCTCATCTGAGCAACCACCCTGTGTCTGTCTAAGATGTCATCTTTGGAATATGGCCCAATATCTGTAGATTCCCAAAGGCACAAAGATGGTTCCTGTTTCTGGAGTGTGGTGGGAGAAGGGAAGGTTGAGGCAATGGAAGGTCCATGTGATAAGAGGAAGAATGTAGCCAGGTGTCCCAGCTCCCCACCCTCACTGAAATAGACACAGGCTACCCAGAACCAAACATCTGCAGCATGCGTGCACAAACACACACAGATAAGCACACATACATTTCATGCGCAAACACACATATACAGATGTTCTTCGAAAGGCATTCACAGAAACAGTCATTCACACACAAAAGTCACAAATTCAATGTCATTATTCTCACAGTGCCGCTCACAGACATTCTCAGAGACATCTATCCATGCAGCAGGTATATCTACACAAGAACATCACACACATACCCACATTCACATATTACACATGTTCATTCAACAAATATTTATTAAGCAGCCATCTAATAAGTACCAAACAAAGCCCCTGCCTTTGTGGAATTTACATTCCAAAGGATGGGGAGGCTATATGACAACAAATAAAAGACGTGGTAATGTCAGCCCAGAATAGTGCTCCGAAGAAAAATAAGGCAGAGGAGGAGGATAACAAAGAGAAAAAGCAAGCCCCAGCCGGGTGGCTCAGTGGGTTGGCGCATCATCCCCAAACACCCAAAAGGCTGTGAATTCTATTCCCGGTCAGGGCACATACCTGGGTTGTGGGATTGGTACCCAGTCAAGGTGTGTGAGAGAGGCAGCCGATTGAGATTTCTCTCTCACATTAATGTTTCTTTCTCTCTCCCTTCCTCTCTCTAAAATTAATAAACGTATCCTCAAGGTGAGGATTAAGAAGAAAAAGAGAAGATTATTTTAGGATATATGTTCAGGGAAGGGTTCGCTGCTATTTGAAGGAAGCCATGAGCAGCTCTGGAGGAAAGGCTTTCCAGGCAGAAGGAACAACAAGGACAAAGGTCCTGAGACGTGAACAGCTAGTTGCGTGTGTGGAGCAGCAAGAAAATCAGGTGGGCTGGAGCAGAGAGAAGGCGGGAGCTAGGGCAGGAGAGAAGCTGGAGGGAGAGAAGGGGGGAGCTAGGGCAGGAGAGAGGCTGGAGGGAGAGAAGGGGGCCAGATCTCGGAGGGCTTACGGCCCATTGTAAGGCGTTTAAATTCTATCCCTAGTGTGATGGAAGCTCCTGGAGGGTCTTGAATAGGGAGTAACATGATCCGATTTGTTGTTAAAAGCTCATTGTGGCTGCTGTACAGGGAACAGACTGCAGAGGGTCAAGAAGAAGAAGAGCAGAGAGACCAAGCCCTTGCAGAAGTCCAGGCCAGCAGCCATGGAGGTACCTGAAGGGCAGTGCGGGAGGAGGTGGAGGTGGTGAGAAGTGTTCAGATTCATGATGTATTTTGAAGGCAGAATCGACATGATAGTTGATAGGTTAGTTATACTACACTTGATCTTAGCCAAAAGGCCGAGAAGCGATGATAGGTTAGTTATAAAGTAAAAAACAGGACAAAAAAGGATGGCTCAAGCTTTTGGCCTGAGCAACTGAATGAAGATGGGTCATTTCTCGATGATAGGTTAGTTATAAAGTAAAAAACAGGACAAAAAAGGATGGCTCAAGCTTTTGGCCTGAGCAACTGAATGAAGATGGGTCATTTCTCGAATCAGCACTACTGAGGGAGAAGGGAGTCTGGAGGGGGAAACAGAAATCAAGTTTTTAAGGGAACATAGTAAGTGTGAAATATAGATCCAACTTCCAAGTAAGAATATTGAATTGGCAGTTGGACACACAAGTCAGGAGCTGAGGAATAGATTTACAGATTTCTGAATCAGCGCTCACACATAACAGCTACCAAAACACTTACTTGAGGAAGCCCACTCTATGCACCATAAATATGACCCGCCCCCCCCTCCAGCAGAGATCTAAGAGAATAGAATGACAAACATGGCAACATAACGTATTTAAACATTGTATAATAGCCCTGGTGGGGGGCTCAATTGGTTGGAACATCCAAAGGTTTCGGGTTTGATTCCAGTCAGGGTACAAACTTAGGTTTCAGGTTTGACCCCTGGTCAGGGCACGTACCAGAGGCAAATTATTAATGTTTCTCTCTCACATCTCTCTCTCTTGTTCCCTCTCTCTCTCTCTCTCTCTCTCTCTCTCTTCCTTTCTACCCCCCTCTCTAAAATCAATTTTTAAAATTACATAATAGGATACACCATAATCAATAAACTTTAAAAAATATTAACCATATAAATGACATGCCAAAATTGATTAAAATGTAATAGCACAAATAAAAATAAAAGAGACCATTTATAATATATAAAGAGCTCTTATATAGAAGCAAAAACATAATCATCTTCAATAAAAGACGGCTAAGTAAGTAGACACCTTATTAAGCAAGAAACACAAATAGCCATTTGACATATGACAAAAAGCATAGCCTTACTTGTAACCAAACACATAAAAATAGAAATCATAAGGTATTTTTTCACCAATCTGATGAGCAAATATGAAGAAAAATTATTACCCAACGTTATCTAGCGGGGGTGAGGGGGTGGGAAATGGTCCCTACCCTACCTGGCTGACAAAGGAGCTCTTTAGTTCCTGCATCAAAAGCCTTTAGAGAGAGCATCGTTTGGTTCAACAATTCCATTTCCAGAAATTTCTCCTTCAAGTATGCAGAGATACGTGTACAGGAATATTTATCACAGCTCTGCTTATGATGGCGAACAATTGGAAACCTCGCTGTCCACTGAGAGAGGGTTAGTTCAGAAGATGAGGGACAGCCGTGCCGGTAGTGAGATACGGTGCACAGTTTAAGACAATGATGTGTATCCGTATGTGCTGATGCTCACAATATATTGTTGAGTGGAAGAAATAGGTAACAGTATGCATGATTTGATCCCATTTTTGTAATGTATGTATGAAAATGCATTGGGGGGAAAAGCCTGGAAGGTTATACCCTGCCAAGTTAACAGGCGTTATCTCAGGGAGATAGCAGATGGGATTACAGGTGATTTTCACGCTTATATCCTTTCTTTCCTTTTTGGAGGATGGTGATGGGGAGGGTTGTCCTTGTGTTCCAGTGGATGTGGGGATGAGCCAGGCTCCAAAACAGGTGGGAAAGAGGGAACAGAGTTTAGAAGTAGTTTGATCCATCCCTTCTCCCACCCATATGGGGTTGCCCCTCCCCCACCAAATTCTAGCTTTGTTGCTTTAACTCACTCACTGCTGTTAATGTGGTGACATTTTAATTGACTTAATTATTGCTGATCCCAGAGCTTTTGATGCACAAGTCTTTATTAACTGAAGACAAGAGAGACAACTCCCCCAGCCCACTGGCCATCAGCAAGTCTACAAGACCTTCCCAGTCTGTCCTCTGCCCACCCCTCCAGTCTGATGCCCTCCTCTTCCTCAGCCCCCAGCAATGCCATTCCCTCTTGTCACACCCATGCCTTTGCTCTGGCTGGGACCCCACCTGAAATACCATTTCCCTCCCTCCCCCTTCACATGTCTAATTCTTCCCTCTCCATAAAGACCTACTGTAGTTCAGCTTATACCTCCTAGGACATTTCTAAGAAGGCATCTCTCCCCTCTCCAGGTTCCTTATAACTACACTCGGGTCACAGAAATGATGGTGACAACAACAACAATAGCTACCATTTACTGAACACAAAGCACCTTCCATGGATTTTTCTCAATTCTGGCACCTGAGTTAGAGCAGTGTGATGGCACATCTTTCTCCCTCACAAGACTGAGCTTCATAAGGGCAGAAAGGGCATCTATTGTATTTCTGGACTCCTCACCCCAACCCAAATCACAGGGTCTGGCATAGAGGCAAGTTCTGGAGATGAGGATCAGATGAATTAATTAAGAATAACAGCTATTTGTTAAGATAGATCAGACATCTCCAACAATTCTCCCAATGCTCTGTCTAGGAGATAGGGACTATTATTATCGCCATCTTACAGATGCAGAAATGGAAGGTGAGAAAGATGGGATAATTTGCTCCATTAGGCCACGCTGCTAGGAAGCAGTGGAACATGTTTCCACAGATGAGGTTCCTCCCACCAGCTAGTGTTTCCTCACCCCAGTCACCCAGGCTTTTACTCTAACACATTCCACTCTCTGATTTGATCCAAGGCAATAGGACAACAGCAAAGGAAAAACATATGTGCATGTTGTGTGTGTGTGTGCTATGAGATGAGGCTGTGTGTGTGTGTGTGTGGTGCGCCCAAATCTTCCCAGATGAGCTCCTCTCTCCAGCCTCACACTCCTCTTCCTCACTCCAGGTGGACATCAGAGCCCAGAACTTTTCTGAGGCCCCAGAGGGGAAGTTCAGACCTGCCCCTGGGGTGCTCAGCCCTTGTCTGGATACAACCTATCACTGGAGCTGGGTTCATGTGGTACTACCTAGTCACTTGTCTGCAGCTCATCTCACTGTTCATGTGTGGCCATATCTGTACACAGCCTGACTGTGATTGGCCACATAGCCATGTGTACATCTATGTGTATGTAGTATCTGTGATTATTTATATCTCTATGGGTTTGTTTGTCTGTAGGCACGCGCTCGTGAGTGTGTGTGTGTGTGTGTGTGTATGTATGTGTGTGTATTTGTGTGTATGTGTGTTACCACAGGAACAGACACTAAATGGTACCCTCAGAAGTCATGTGGCCCTAAAAAGGGTCTGAGAGAGAACAAGTGAGAAATACAAAGAGGGGGGGAAAAAAGTAAAGAGATGGAGTTGATGCAGTGAAATAGAAAGACCATCAACACAGAGAAAATAGATTTACCTTATCCATTTTTGTTGTCGTCTCTGCAACACTAGCACGGAGCCCAGTACACAGCCAGTTAATTTATAAAAAATGTAAATTAGTAAATAATAAGTATTGAATGGATGAGAAAGAACCACAGGCTAATAGGTGGTGAGGGAGGCAGAGCCACCACAGCCCAGTATGGTCCTCAGGGCAGAGGGGACACTCGGGAGTCCACTCTGTCTCCACCATCTTCTCTGCTCCCAGGACTATCAGCCTGGGTTTGGGTGGAACCATGCCCAGTGGTCCCTTTTCCAGCAATAGGGGCAGTTCAGACCTGCCCCTGAGGCTCTCAGCCAGGCCCGGCAGCTGGAGCCCCAGCCACATCCAGTTCTGAGTGCTGTGGGTCCTGCAGGGAGGCCAAGAGTCCTGTGGGGCCCACGGGAGCCTCTAAACAGGGCCTTGCACTCCTGGCCCCAGGCCGGGCCCTGCGTGGGCTCAGCCCACTGCACACTCCAAACAGAATCAATTATATATTTAAAAGGTGCCGCCCAGCAATTCCTGGCAAGCCAGGAGAGCCATCCATCATGGTGCGGCCGCGTTTCACAAGCTGTCGAATTGTGCTTACATTGGTTAAAAGAATCTTTATATTTCATTAAGCAAGCAGATCGGCGGATCTCCCGCCACAGGCGCCATATAGATGGCTTTAATTTTCCAAATCTGCAAATGCATCCGTTATGTCCCCGCGTCGCTGCTGGCTGCGGCCTAATGCCCAGCCAATCGAAGAATCAAGCAGAATTTTATTAGGGGGCATTTTTTATAAATTAACAGCAGCCCTGCTAGGAAACCACACACAAGGCGTCTTTGATTAAAAGGAAAGTGGGCCCTTCCTTTGGTCACACAGGGCTCAGCCACCCCATAAGCCTCCCCGTCTCTCTTCATCTCTCCCTCTCCTTTTCTGAACTTTCCATCCCCCTCAGTTTCCTCTCACTCCCACACACAGTGGGGAACAAGGCAGAACAACTTTGTTGAAAGGAAAGGAAAGGAAGCAGGAGGGGAAGGTACAACATTCTCTGAGCGACCTGCCTCCTCTGTTCCAAGCAGTCACACAATCTCATTGGCAATGACAGCTACTTTTCACTGAACATCTACGATGAGCCAAGCCAACTTCTACTCACTCAGCACAATAGATAGAAATTATTATCCCCATTATATGAATGTGAACACTGAGCCTTGGGGAGGTAAAGTCACCTATCTATGGTCCCACAGTGAGTCAGTGGTAGAGGCAGAATGGGAATCCCAGGTCACTGAGAAGCTATCTATCTGGTACTTATTTCTGGAATGTGGCCAGGAGATAGGCCCTGGTGAGGACTAGCCATGGATGTCAATGGCAGCAGTGGGGACTGAAGGTAGACCATTGCCACCGCCTTCCTTCCCTGAGAAATGCTGCTGACCTTTCAGTCTTGGATGCCCCCCAGCAACCCTCTGGGGGAAGAGGCCTGAAGCTCCTCCTCCTATCCAACAGTTCAGAGACCAAGATGACTTTTGCTCAGCAGGTAGAACAATAATACATGAAGCCAGGCTGCTATATGACAATGGCAAGGGTTCTGACATCTCTAATTTCTGCTATGACACTGCCCCAAAGTCTGCCCCAGGAGGGAGAAAAAGAGCTGTGGTGAGAAGGGTGTTACCCAGGGCTGGCCAGACACCTGAGGGGGTGCTGAGGAGAGAGTCCTCCATGGGCGTGCATGGGTGTGTGTCTGTGTTGGGGTAACTGAACAAGATGACCTAGAATTCTTCCAGCTCTGAGCTAGTGGGTCCAAGATTTTGAGAAAAGCCTGTTCCTGGCACATGCCAGACACTCAACTATAGTAACCTCATTAATGTCTTATCCCCACTCTATGAGGGAGGCAGTATGATTATCTCCACTTGACAGATGAGGAATTGAGGCTTAAGGAAAATGTGTCACCCTTGGCTGTTTGGGAATAAGGAAGGCTGAGCCCCAATCCCAATAAGTATCCCTATTCCCACATCAGTCCTTGGTCCTACGTTTCCAAGAATCAGCAATGGAAGCCTATGATGTAAGGGTGTACCCAGACCCCTGCCTTACCCTGGCCAAGGATGCTGCAGGCACAAGGTCTGGGGGCAGACTGCAGATGAGGCTCTCCCAGTGGCACCTTCTCAGATGCTGTTTGTTTTGCAGGAGCTCCAAGGGCCTCAGAGCCATTCTCCGGTCACGCTGAACCCTCCAGCCTCCCTGAAAACCCGCTGTCGGTATCAGCCTCTCAAAAATGCAGAAAGCCTTTTCCTCCCCTTGCCAGGGACCAGACTGCTCTCAGCCATGCCTCCCAGGGGGTGGGTGAGGGCACCAACAATTCAGTGATTCAATGTTGCCAGCAAGGCCACGGAGAATAATCAAGGACACATTCTAGACACTTACAAGGGCTAACGGCTGGGAACGTGGCACCATTCTGGCTGTCTAAGAGCTGGGGAGTCTGAGGCACATCCACCTTCCTCAGATCCTCGGCCCCCTGCGTTGCAAACCTCTGCCCTACCACTCCATCAGTGAACATTTAGACTTGTTTCCACCTCTCCTCATTTAAAACAAATGAACTCATCTCTCAGACGAATTCCTTCAAATGCAAATTTCTGCAAAGACATTTCCAAATGAGTCATCCACTTCCTCCCATTCTTCTTGCTCCTAACCTACTATACCACCACCCTCCCCCTCCCACTGAGAGGCAGCTCTCCACCTGTGGTGGCCTCCTCCTCTGGGAAAACAGTCCCTCCACCAGCATCTCCTGGAGAACCCTGGTCCCTCACACTAGGTTTAGGCACCCTGTTCTCCAGGAAGCCTCTCCTGATACCCCATTCTGGCAGATGACTTCTTTGCACTCCTACCCTCACATTACCTCACCAAATTGCAGTTGCCTGTTTGCCCACCCTTCCCTAAAATATAATAACTAATTTTGCTCATAGAGACCTGACAGGTAGCATCTCACTTACTCCTCACAACAACCTCATAATTCCCATTTGATTGACATGACAGCTGAGACCCAGAGAGGTAAAGTCACTTGCTACACAGCTAAGCAGCTTAGCCGAGGGAAGCCAGGGAGTCGAACCCTGAAGTGCTCACCTCACCTCACCTTCTGTAGGGCAGAGTCTGGCTCCAGAGCCGCTACTTCGTACCCCACCACAGGGAACGCGAGACATTCATTCCAGGAGTAAAGATAGAGCCACTGTTTTTGTCAGGCAATGGACTCCGGGACCGTGTAATAGGTTCCGGCTCCAGGCTCAGATTCTAGGGAAATGCAGCTAGTCAGGTGCCCTGGATGAGGAGAGACTAGCTCTGGGAGATGTGTGGATAGCAGCAGAGCCCAGAGCTGAGTGTCTCCTCCTCACCCTTGCTGCCCTGCCTATCCCCGGCAAAAGCCCCCGCCAAAAGCCACGCCACCTCCTGGCTATAGCTGCAGCCCTGACCCGAACACAGTCTGAGCCCCGGACCTGTCTCACACTGAGCTCTGGCCACTGCTCTCACCCAGGACATGCCCTCTGGGTGCGCCAGTGGCATCTGATGCATCACCCTAGCCCCTACATTGCTACCATTAACCCCACACTGCCTGATCTACGTGGGGCGGGAGTGAGCTGTGGCTGAGGTCCAGCATCTCCAGCATTCCCCTTGCAGCTCAACGGAGGGCCCCTGAAGTGGTTCTGGGGTTGGAGCTGAGGACCTCAGACAGGTGGGCGTCAGAGTGAGTGGCTTTGCAAGGGTCAGATCAGGGGTGGTAGACTGGGGCACCTGGAGTTCCATTCCTGAGTAGATTCTCTCCTCTCGCCTGGGCTCCGGGATAGAGCGGGGGAGGGGTGCCGGGTCCACGATGGGTCTCAGGACAGACCCCGCCCCCGCGGGCCTCTAGAGGAGCCCAGGCGCTTAGTTCCCTACACAAACTGTTATCCATTAACATCCAATTATCCCTCGGTCCGAGCCATTAATTATAAATCAGCCGCTAATTGGGGTAATTAGCCCCCCGCAGGCTAATGGGCCGAGACTGAGGGAAGCCCCTCCGCCTATGCCCCCTTTTGAGGTCCTTAATTTGGGGTTTGGAGGGTGCAAAGAAATCAGGCGGCTGAAGTTATTTTTTTTTCTTTTCTTCAGACAGTGAAATGCGGCAGAGGGAGGGAGAGAAGATGAGAGAGGCCGGTTTTTCTTGTGTTGTTCCCCCCCCCCCCCCCCGCCCCTCAAATCCTGTCAGCATCAGCTCTTGAAGAAGGCCCGAGGAGAAGGGTCAAGATAACGGCTTGATTCTTCTCTTCCTTTCCCGCCTAGAGGCAGCTAGCACGCCGGGGACGAAGCGGAGGGGTCCGACGGAGCCAGGGTGGAGCAGGGGACAGGGTGAGCCACCGCCGTGATCTTGGCTTCTCACCTGCGCGGAGGCAGCCTCGCTCGCCGGGTTCGCCCCGGCAGAGGCTGGGGCACCGCAGGAATGAGCTGGGTCATTCCAGGCTCCCCCGGACCCAGGCAGTGCAGGCCGGGAAACGGACTGCGGAGTCCCTGAGGAGCCGCCGTTCCAGGCCCAGGTGCGGGCCTCGGACAACTGGAGGAACTCCGGGAGCGGCGTGGGGTGCGGGTCAGAGATCCCGGTTCCGGCAGACAGACGGATAGATACAGGGCCCCGCAGCCGTGGGGATACAAACAAGACCTGGCGGATAGGGTTGTGGAGGCTGCAAAGGGCCGCGGGACCGGGTGGGCTCCACTAGCCTTGGGGCGCCCTGACGCAGCGGCCGAAGCGGCCGAGGGCTGGCTGCAGGAAGTGACCCCGCCTGGGAGATGCACTCCGGCCTGGTGGCTGGGGACCCAGGGGACTCTGTCCTTTGCCGCTGCGCTGCCGGTGAGCCGGCTACAGCCAGAAGGACATTTGGGGCCGGAGCTGGGATCCCGGGTCTGTGCGTGCTGGGGCATCCGGCGGCACTGGGGTCGGGCCAGATAAGTTTGTCGGAAGAACGGACGGATGGCTAAACGAAAAAGAGAAATCTCTGGAAGGCGGGAGGACTCTGGTTAGGATAACGGAGGAGGACCCAGCTCCGCGCCCTTCTAACCGGAGGGGAAACTGAGGCGAAGGAAGAGCTCTCACTTACCCAAGGTCAGAGACGAGGAGGAGTACTTAGCGCAAGACGAACAGCCAGGCCCGGACGCAGGCTGCACCGGAAGCTCCCGCGTCTCCCCGGCACCCCTCCCTCCCCGCCGCCCGCTCGGTAATGGGCTTTGTGGGCGGCGGCGTCGCCCCAGGCCTTGATTAGATATTTATTGCTGTCATTTACATGGGCACCGCGGGGCGGCCGAGCGGGACCGAGGGGAGGGGTGGGGGAGTTGGAGGGGGAATGGGAGAGGGGAATAGAAATGGGGGGGGGGGGGTGTTTGAAGGGCCTGGTTCCTGGAGGATCTGGGACCCGGCAGGGGGAGCGAGCGGCGGAGCCTGGAGAGAGCTGCGGGAATGAGGAGCGCGGAGACCAGGCGGGAGCGGTAGATTCTGGCTTTGGGGCTGTGCCCCGCCAGTTGGAGTGGTCGGGGTCTTAGCTCCTGGCATTGCCCTTGTGTGTGGGGCGTCTCCATGTGATGCCTCAATGTCCGTGTGCGTTTAACCTGTGTCTATCAGAAGGATTTGTGAGTGTGTCCAGCAGACCTGCCCTTGTGCTCGTGTGTGTGTGTGTGTGTGTGTGTGTGTGTGTGTGAGAGAGAGAGAGAGAGAGAGAGAGAGAGAGACACTTTTCACCATGTGTGCCTGAGTGAGCTACCCATAATCCAGGTGATTAGTCCACGCATCCCACTCTGTGGTGGTCAGCCTGTGTGTCCAAGTGTGGCACAGGTTGTTCATCAATCTAGACTTCGTATACATGGGTGTGTTCAGGATTAGCTCAAGGATGAGGGCTGTGCCCCCGCCTCCCCCAGGTTCTTCCCATTGCTCCAAAACCCACGCTGGTTTCAGGTTCTCCAATGGTCAAACCCCGTTTGCTGGCAGAGGGCTGTGGATTCCCAGTTCCTGGCCTGACCTGGCCAGAATACTGTCAGACCCATGAGTCCTTTGTAGAAACTTTTTTTTCCTGCTTAAAATCCACTGGGCAGCTGTGAGTGTGAGTAAGGGGATGGAGTCCCCAGTGCAAGTCATGATCATGTGGGAGCAGAGGAACACCTTGATTTCTCCACCACACGGGATCCTACAGGTGGCCCGGACGTGGGTTCGGGTATCCATCCCCCAGGCACTCACCCATCACTCTGGAAGCTGACTGAGAAGCCTGCCCTCAGGGGGAGCCCATCCCTGGCCTGGTGCTGGGCTTCACCGTGGCCTTCGCCCAGCGCGGGTTTCCACATCTCTGCACCTTCTCCCTTCTATGCGGATTTCATTTCGAAGCAGGGTCTCTGCAGCCCAAGCCAGGTTCCCTAATCCTCCAAGGAGTCGTGCCCCTAAAGGTCTGTGGGGCTGCAGGGTGGTGTTTACCTCCTCCTGAGTACGACTCGCTGTTTCTTGTCTAAAGACTTTCTAACCCAGCCACAGAGCAAAGGAATGTGAGCCAATTATCCGGATAATTTGTTCTCACTAGGCAGAAAATTCGTTGTTGTTTTTTTTTTTTTCTGACTGTTTACGCACACACATTAGCAGAGCCGGGAGGTCAGAGTGTCGGCCCCTTTGGAAGGCGACTGGCAAAGCGGGGAAATCAAACGCGAACTCCCCCTCAAAATGAAAATTACGTACACCATCCCACCTAACACTAACACTAACAGGGACACGACTTCTAGGAAGACACCGGCCCGGCCAACCCGCCTGCAGCGTACACGATTGGGAACCCGGTGAGGGGAAGGGCAGCCGGCTGTCGCGTGGAGCAGGGAACCTGCACAGTTTCCGCGGATGCGGCGCCAACCACCTCCGCAGTGCGAACAGCTCTGTCCCCAAGTCCCAGGAGGCGGTAAACCCTCCTCTCTTCCCCGACGCCTTGACACCGGAGCCTCCCAGAAAATCAGCACCCGCCTGGCAGGCCCAGGGCCTCGGCAGACTTGTCTAAAACGAAAAAGGCCGTCCCGTGCCCTGGGCGCACCGACCCTGAGCCCGCATTCCACGCCAAGGAAAGAGGGTGAAAAGGCCGTGACCCCAGCCTCCTCCCACCCTCAACCCGGACTCCCACGTCGCACAAAATCACAACCCTGAGGACCCCGTTCCCCCACCTGAATCACGGGAGGTTCAGGCCCCAGAATCAGGGCGAATGGGGAGAAGTTCCGTGCAAGGCCCCCCTGCGTGCAACCGCGGGCCGTGCACCGAGTCGGGGAACTTGTGACTGGAGGGAAAGTTCAGCTGGCCGCGTGAGGACATGCCTGTTCCAGGCCAGGAGCAGGTCGCGGCCACCGGATGGGAGGCCCAGAGAGACCCCGCAGCTCCCCCAGCCCTTGACCTCCATACCCAGGGCACCGCGCGAGCAGCTCCAGGCTGGTGCGTCCTGCGGGCTCCCGCCGCTTCCCCTGCCCGCGCCGGCCAAGGCCGCGGGACGCAAAACGAATTCAAGGGGATGCGGTGCACTGGGCTCCAAACGCCCACCTGGGGGACTGTAGTCCGAGGCCGCATCTAAGAGGACAGAGGTTGGCTGAGCGCGGACTTCCCCCCGCCCCCCCTCCAATTGGAGAATTTGTGCGGAATCACAAACCGAGAGAAAGGCGCATTCGTCGGCGGCAGAGTTTGAGCGGAGCCAGACGCCGGGCAATGCCCCGGCAGCGCGGGGTTCGCTGCCGCGCGGTGTGGACGCGGAAGCCGTCCAGGCCCGGGCGGCCCCCGCGCTACCGGGCAGGGACCCGGGCGGAGGGCCGCGCCCCCGCCCGGGGCTCCGCGACGCCCCGGGCCGCATCTGCTCCGCATTACCTCTGCCACCTTCTCCCCACCCCCTCCAAACCGAGAAGGATTTGTCTCCGCTCCATAACCAAACCTTTTTTGTATTTATTTTTTTTTTCAGGGGCGAAGTAATATGTTCCAAACGAGGCAAAACCGTGACGGATCCGAAGCGTCCTCCACGGGTGCCTGCGCCTCGGCCTCGGCGCAGTTTCTGGCCGCGGCTCGCCCGCCCGCCTCGCCGCCTCGGGATTTCGAGCGCCGCGCTCTTCCCGGCTCTGGGTCTCTCTCTCTCTCCGACTCCAACTCCGTTTCTCCTGGGGTGTCCTTCCCTCCGCCTCCCCCTCTGTATCTCCCTGATTCTGTCTCCCTGGCTTCCTCAGTCTGTCTGTCTGTCTGTCTGTCCGTCTGCAAGTCCCTGGTCCCAAGTAAACTTTCCGATTCTCCGAGCCAGCACCGGACTGAAGGATCTCAAGGGAGGAGGCGGTCCCCGAGCTCTCCGCCCGCGGCCTTCCCGCCCCGCCGCCCAGCCGCCGGCCCCGCCCGCTCGCACCTGGTCTCCCCGGCCCGCACCGCCGCCGCCGCTGCCAGCTCCGCGCGTCAAGGCCGGGGCTGGAGTTTTAAACAGCGTTTCCCGGGCGCCCGGCTCGGGCCCGTGCGCTCCCTAATGGCCCTGGTCGCTGCCAATCAGGAGCCGCTCCCGCCCCCGCCCCGCCCCGCCGGTGCTGTGGAGAGGCTCTGGGCCTAGGCAGCCAGGGTCCGATTGTCGGTGAGTCTGTGGACCTGGACAACCCCTGTCACCTCCTCCGAACCTCTGTCTCTCTTGGGTTTGCAGAAGCTGCAGGCCGATCCCAGGGACGAGGAAGGGTCTTGAGAAACCTTCTCCATTCCAATGCCTCACCCGGGCTGGGGTTTTGGGGTTTAGCATCAGGATTTGTAGAGATGGTGTGGGGAGCCCTGAAGGACTTTCACCCCACCATCCCTCCAAGATTGGTCCGGAGCTGCACGACCAAGCAGGCATGCACACTCCACACACACACACACACACACACACACACACACACCCTTTCCCTATCAGTCCCACACTACCTGCAGCCCTGCCACCCCTGCACCACCAAACCACCCCACAAGTGGAAATCAGAGTGCACAGCCCACACACTCACTCCATGGCACTTCTAGCAGCCCATCACCTGTCTGACAGCTGGAAGCCTCTGGAGCAGCTGCAGGTGTAGCACAGCTTCACAGACAGCACAGACACCTGTCTCAAGGGGGACAGACACACGGTGCCTGGCCCACAAGGGGAAACCCTGGGCCTGGGGCCCTCTCACATTCCTTCCAGGGCCCCACTCTCTCCAAGCAGGACTGGTGCGCAGATGCACAGGAAGACAACGTGGTCAAGCTGGCTCTGGGGCCATGCGGTGATGGAAGCCAACTCCCGGGAGATGTCTGAGGTGTGTGCCACAGGGGCAGGTTAATGCCCATGCTGCGAGGGGTGTAGAGTGGCAAGTGACTGGATTGAGGCTCTGTATGTGTAGTTGTGTGGAGATGACTGGAGAGGGGTTTAGCCAGGTGTGTTGCGGTGTATTGGGGAGGGGGTGTATAGTGTGTGTCCCTGTATTGGTGGAATTCTGTGCAGCTTGCCTTTGGCCACAGGGGCAGCAACTGTGGGTTACATGAACCAGTGCTCCCAAGACCACAAGTTCATGTGTACCTGTGCAGCCTCATATGACCGTTCAAGTGTGGTTGTGAATCCAGGTGACTGGGTACAGGAAGGACACAGGACAGGCACATGGTACTACCCTTGAGGCCGGGGCAGCTGGATCCTGGTTCTGACATTCCCTCTGGTCTGTAAGTGATGCTCTTGGGTCTAGCTCCTGGGAGCTGGGCTGTTTGCTTAGGAATGAAGGCATGGAGAGGTGTGAGGTGTTGGCTGGCTGATGCTGCCAGTAGGTTTTAGAGTCCTGGCCTGGGTTAAAAAGGTCAGGAATTTGGGGCTTGGCAGGCAGAAGGGGCCATGGACAGAATTAAGGATTGATCCCCTGGCAGAGTTGGGGGCTGAGCGCGTCAGGGCGGGGCTGGTGGGAGCGGTGGGCCTCAGAAGGGAGGAGAGGGGAGGGGGTGGTAAGAGGATTAGGCAGCTTAGACCCTCTCTCCCACCAGGATCCCCCACCCCCATCCCAAAGCTCCAGAAAAGATTTTTTCTGCCAAAGCAAAACCGTTTAGGCTCCATTTAAAGGGACAAGAAAGGTGGAGTAGGGGCTTTAAATAACTTTTTAATTTCCCTTCAAAGATCCAGCCCTGTGAGGGAGGGGAGAAAAGAGAAGGGAAGGGAAGGGGAGGAAAGGGGAGAGAAAGGAAGGAAAGGGAAGGAAAGGGAAGGGGAGGGAAGGGGAGGGAAAAGAAAAGAAAAGAAGGGAAAGAAAGAGAAGGGAAGGGAAAGGAATCAGGACAGTGGCAGGCACTCCAAGTCTGGAGAGATATGGAAAGGACACTTCACTCCTACCTGCCTGCCCTTCACACACAAACATAAACATGGATTATCCCAGAGAAAATTGTACCGCCCCCCCACACACACACACAGTCATTCAGTCATACACCGACCTGGATACAGGTGCACATATGTTGGCTGTTTGTGTGTGTGTGTGGGGGGGGCACTGAAGTCTCTTCCATGGTAGCACAGGTGTGCCCCTCTCTACCCATAGCCTTCTCTACTTGGCGGTGCCAGGAGGGTGTGCTGAGGGCACCCCCACGGAGGAATCCGGCTTTACTTGGGGCTCCCCTTCAGCAGGAGGGAGTATCATCTTTCTTTGCCCAGGGACCCAAGTCCCACACATCTCCCTCCCCACCCCCCACCCCCGTTCCTGCCAGTTCCAGGACAGTGGCTGCTGGGCAGACTGAAGGGGGGGGGGCGAGGATCCCAAACCAGCCTGGCCCTGACTTGGGGTCAGGCCTGGACTTGGACATGGGGGTGCAGACTGTTGAGAATAGTGCAGGTTCTGCTGGTGAGCTAAAGGGCTGCTGAGGGCTCCAGGCTGTGGGGCAGAGGGCCCAACTAGGCACTTGCTCTTTGAAGGAACTTGTCTGCCACACAGACTCTGAGCCCAGCTGAAGAAATCCTTGCTTGCTTCCTATCGTAGGTCCCTACCAGTGCCAGCTGTCCCAGAAATGTGGACAGGGTGGCTAAGTGGTCAGTACACACCACACTGGGCCTCCACAGAATAGAATTCTCAGACTCCTGGAGCAGCCCCACTACCAGCCACACCCACCTCGGCAGGGATGCACTGGCCTCCACACATGAGGACACCGTGGGCAGAGAGCTACATTCCCTTCCCAGTGCACTTCCACAGCCATTGCCATACCGTGCTGGGCTCTGGCTGATGGTGGACACTCATGGAGAGGGTGATGCAAAATCCCTGGCACCTACTGGGATGGAAAGAGAAGAAAACAGGGTAGGAGAGGTACAGGGAGGGTGTCCTTCAGCGAGTTTGGCATGCCACAAGGTGGGTGGGCTTTACTGATTTAGCAAGATGATTCTGAGGGTGCCACCGTCTAGACAGGCGCTAAGAAATGGGAATGATTCAGGGCCCCCCTCCTTAGCCTGCTCCTAGAGTTTCCCCACCGTCGCCTGGGGGCTGAGGCAGACACCTTCAAAGGGCTTAAGAGGAAAGCCTCCCCAGACTGGCTGGGGACCGCCCCCAATAGTCTTTCCTGGGCTACTGGGGTCTGGAGCGGGACGGAGGCAGCGGTGCATTTCGGGATATGTGTGTATGTTTGTGAGAATTCATTATCCTGTGGCTTAGGTGCATATGAGTAGTCACATGTATATACTCCTATATTTGTATGTAACATGTATGCGTATGTTTAACTATGCAATATGTGAATGTAGACCGGTGATTATGTAGCTTTATGGGGGGAGGGGGACATTGGAAAGGCATTTCTTTTTCTTTCTTTCTCTTTTTAAATTAAAATATGTGTACATATCTTATCAATACCCCCCCCCCCACTCCCATACATGGGAAGGCATTTCTAAATTGAACCAAATGGGTAGGCAGGCAAGGGATGAGCTAACTTGGGTCCTTGGGAAATGGGATGCTCTCGGGGCTTCAGGCCCTGGAAACTCCCAGACGACAGGTCGGTCCCAGCTGTCTGTGCAGAGACCTGGGAAGTGAGGGTCCGAGGCTCCCTGGAGACCCCAGGCCCCTGCCCTGCCATTTCTGGGTTCTGGGCTGGGTTTTAAGTATATATGTCAAATCCAGATCTTCCATTATCCCCCGCCGCCCCATATAAACATTATGAAAGGGAACTCTTAGCCTCCTGGGCCACTCCCTGCGCAAGAGGGGAGGGACAGGTGCCCCATGGGGCCACTCTAGGCGCCCCCCCCCACCCCCCTCCAGGGGTAGGAAATACCCTTGAACTGCGGGGAACGGAAAGGCTTGCCCAGGAGACCTGAGACCAGGCATCTCCACGCTGCTTCCCGAGGCCCACTCGCCTCTGAGTCCAGGTTCGGGGCGGGGGCGCGGGTCCAACTCCCTGGCCCACTCGGGTCCCCGCGGCCGGAGCTCCCCCGCCCGCGCCCCATCCTTCGCCCCAGCAGTGGCTAGATGGTGGTGGCTTAGATCTAATTCGAGAGTTAATGGCCGCGGCCGCCCCCACACACACCGCGGCCCCCTGCCCCCGCCCCTTCCCCAGCCCCGGGCAGGGCCGCGGGCCGCCCGCATCTGCGCGGTCCGCGGCGATTCATCATCTTGATCCATGGCGCGCGCTGACGGCGGCCCAGGCCGCGCTGACAAGACTAACAAAGCAATTTGCCACGAGCCATCTCCTGGACAGGTTATTAGCGCGGCCGCCGCTTAAAGAGCCTCCTTCCCCCCCTCCCCTCCGCCTTCCTCCCCAACCCCGGCGCGAGGGAGCTACCTGCTCTGTCCCCTCCTGCCCCTCTCCACTCAGAGACACCCGCGTATAGCTGGCGCTTTCTGACCACCCCAATGTACCCGCCACACACACACACACATACACACATATGCCACCCAGTCCGTTGACAGCACATTCCTTCCTCCCTAGCTGGGCTGGTACCTGTTCAGCCCCCTCCCTCCAATGCGCCCACCTCTCCCTAAACCCTATGCTTGCTCCTGGCCTCTTTCCCCACCTCCCAGTCTTTCCCCAGTACTACCCGACTTCTCCCCTTACCTTCTCACTCCCAAAGGGTCCCCCCACTTCTACTCTCCACCCTCCTTACCTGCCCTATCCACCCCCTTGCCGCAGGGACTAGAGATCCTTCTTTATTCCCAGCGTGGGGGGTAGGATTTCTCCTACTGTGCCTTTGAGAGTTTCCTCTGACCACTGTGGCCCATGGTAACCTTACCTAAAAGGGAGGATGGCCCAAGGTCAGCCGGGTGGTTATGAAGGTGGGAGAACGCTCTGGCTTCTCCAAGGATGAAGTGACATGGTCAATTTGGGTGGACTTTCTGTGAGGGGAGACTGTGAGTGCCAGGGGGGAAGGTTGGGCCCATCCAAAGGGAGGCTCAGAGAAGGCGGGGACTTGTTTAGGGCCACACAGCAGGTCAGGGCAGAGGAGGGACTGGATGGTCCACACACTCAGGTGTAACATCCCTGGCTGCACCTCCACCACCACCAAGCAATAAGGGTGGGGAGAGCTATATGTGCAAGTGGGCATGTGTTTGGCCAGATCTCTCCCATATATATATATATATATATATATAGCCACACATTCAGATCCCCCAAAGCAAAGTAACTATTTGGTCATTTCTGACAGAAGTCTATTTTTGAGAGAATTCTCTGGGCACTGTGAATGTGGTCTGGTTCTTTAGCTACATGGCAGGTCTGCGTGTGAACAGCCTGCCTGTGTAATAGGTGAGCTCCTGAGCGGGTCTGGGTACATGCATAAAGCCAAGGGTTACACAACACGGACAGGGGGGTGTCAAACATGTCTCTCTGAATATATGTGGGGGTTACTCTACATGTGCATTGGGGGCGGTGTCCCTTTGTGCATACAAGAGGCTTGGAGGGGCCAGCTTGTGACACATGTGTGAATGTGTCTGTGCCTACCTAGGGATTCAAAACAGGAAAAAGCTCCCATCCCCTTGTTCACTCTTCTCTCAATCCAGGGCCTGAACACTCCCAAACTGTCATGGCCCAAAGCTGGGTGGTGGGGAGAGACATAGCCCTGCTCTGAGAGCCTGAGGAAGCACCTTCTGGGGGACCTGGAGAGAGGAGGGGGCACTCTATTTGCAGGGCAGGCCGTCTTAAACCTCCACCAGGACCCAGGGTAGTGATAAGAGTCCAGGTGGGGGCTGGGGAATGGGCCATGAACCAGGAAACTGCCTTTTTTCTTTCCCTCTGGCCAACCAGGCCTGTCTCCACCCACCGGGAGGCCCGGCTCTTTCGCTGCTTGTGCCACCACTGCGTCCCTGACGTGAAATATGGGGGGCGCAAGCCGCGCTGGGGAGATTTGTCATCTGTGCTCAGCGGGTGACTCTATCTGCAGACTATTAGAGTATAAAATATATTTTACAAGAGTTTTAGCTACAGGTGACTTGCTCTTTATTACTAGATGTGGGCAAAATCAATACTTCTGTAACTAAAAGATCATTTATTTTGCTTTTTGAAACATTTTTCAACAGGGGCACTGGCTAAGCTTGCAAAGCTATGATTAAGAGTTATGGTGGCGCCTGTTTCCCTTAACCCTTCAAGTACCGCAGCCCAGATCCTCCTAGCACTGGTACCTGCTTGTGGAAAGACAGACACACAGACACACAGGCACACGGACATACATCCCAGTCGCAGCAAACACTGGCCAGAGTGCACCGGCCCCCAATCTGATGAAGCCATCATGCAGGCAGACAGTGCATGCCTACCCTGTTCCACATAAACAGAAATAGCATATAGGCTCCTTCCCAGCTGGAAACCCACAAGTCAAATGCACATGGGCACAAGGGCAAGCTACATGAAAGACACCAGCACACACTTCTACACCCAAATCTCTTTCACTTCATGCCCTCACCCATTCACACATATACACATTGACAGTGAGGTGTGCACAGCCATATTGTGCTAAATTCTGACTCTGTGTCAATGGCCAGCTAACAGTGGGGACCCTAAATGAGATTGGAAGATGCTGAGAGGATCCCATGAATATAGCTATTGGGCAAGGAATGGAGAGTCCCAAGGAATCTCAGGGCCCAAAGATGGGATCTGAGGAACCTGGGCCCTACTTCCGTGGTCAGTACCCAGCTCTCCTCAAGCCCTTATCCGCATGACAGCCTTGTCCCTTTTCTATCAACTAAAACAGGGATGTTCTTTCTGGAAGCAAAGCCACCATCTAGGAAAACTGTGATGTCATATAACTGTCAAGACTGATCTTTGGTGACCACCTCTGGCCTGGGAGGGTTCAGAATGATTAAGTGGCCACATACTAGTTCCACAATGCTGTTACCTCAGCATCTTGGAGGGCTCCTCTAGCCTTTATCTAACTCAGCAAATCAGCATTAGTCAGTTGTTATTTATCTCAAGTGGGGAGAAACATGGAGGAAACTGTGACAACCCACTCATAAGTGCTCTAATGGTGAGACTCCAGACCATAAGACTGGCCAAGTGTATCAGTTACCAACTGCTGTATAACAAATTACTCCTAAACTTAAGTGGCTTAAACCAAACATTTATTTTACCACAGATTCTGAGGGTGAGGCATCCAGGAGCAGCGTAGCTGGTTCCAGTGTGGGGTCTATAATGGGTTGCAATTATCTGGATTAGGAACCCATTCTCTATAATGGGATCTGGAAGGTCCTTTCCCAGGAAGACTCATTCACATGACTGACAGTTAATGCTGGCTGTCAGCTGGGGTACCCCGTCCTCCTCCATGAGGCCTCATGAGCAGGATAGCCTGGGTTTCTTTATACTAGTATAGAGGATAGGGTCCAAGAGAAGAGGAGAGAGAAAGAGAGATCCAAATAGAAGTTGGAGTCTTTTATAACCTAACCTCAAAAGTGACATCCCATCACTTCTGCTCTGCCCTTGACCTTACAATCAAGTCATGAAGTTCTATCCACACTCAAGGAGAGAAGAATGAAGCTCCACCACACAAAAGAAGTGTCAAAGAATTTGTGGTTCATATTTTAAAACTACCACAACTAAACAAGGGGACACTTTTATTCTACCTAGGGTTTCCAAAATGACAAGTACCTCCTGGTGACATCAAACCCCAAGTAAACCATGGAGCATCTGGAAGTGGGGAAGGTATGGCCAGGTGGTACTAGAGACCCAGAGGCAACCCTTGCTGAGGACCACAGCATAGCAGTATAACATGCACGATAATTAAATGGATGTGCCCTGGAGCAGACTGCCTGTGTTCAAATCCAGGCTTTGCCACTGACTTGCTGAGTGATGTCTAGTAAGTCACTTAACCTATTTGCCTCAGTTTCCTTATTTGTTAAAAAGGGTAAATAACAGTACCAACCACCCAGGGTTGTTATAAGGATTAAATGAGTTGACATTTAGCATAGTGCCTGGTATGTGGTAAATGCCACAAAAGTATCAACTAATAAATACTATCAGTTCCTGCTGCTCATTGGTAGCCCTTCCTGTGGAGACTTTTGCACAGGGATTTAGTGAGGACCTTTGCTATTCCTCAAGCTAACCCATGTATCTACCACCCTACCTGGTTACCATGGGTGCTGCCCTATCCCCAGCCCCACAGTCTGGGACCAAGCTCCATTTGACCCCACCAGCCCAGCACTGCCTTTTGTGGCCTCTCTGGGAATGTTGTGCAATATGTCGGCCACAAATATTTTATGAGCAAGAGGACAGAAAGAAATATTTCTCTATCGACCGAAGTCAGGCCTGCTCCCTCCCCCTTCTCTTTGGAAGTCTCTTTGGTGATGAGAGGGACAAGGTGGGGGACAAGGGGAAGACTACTCTCTCAGCAGAGCCCCTGAGGAGCAGCCCAGACTCAGGGCCTCTTTTCTCAATCTCCCCAGTGCCAGGCCTGAAACAACTACCCCTGGAAGAGGGCTAGGCAGATCCGTATCTAGGAGACCCGGATCCATAGGACCCAAAACCCTCAGTCCCTTGGGGTAGGCTTCCCCTCCAAAGCCACCTGGTCTAGGAGTCCCAAGACATTTCACCAAATACCAAGAGAAAACTAAGGTTTTTGTAGAATGTTGTTCATGAAGCTTCATCTATTCAATTTGAAACCCCATCCTCTCTATTCTGTCTTTTTAAACTTTTTGACACTAGCCTATCCTTGCTTTTATGAAATGATGTAAACAGCAGTTGGTAGTTTTCCCTCACTGCCTTTATATGGTGAAAATGAGCAGCTGGCAACTTTATGCTGGAACTCACATTTAACAAATCTCCTCTTCTATGCGGAAGCACAAAACCATCAATAATACCTGCTAACCATGGCCTGGGCTCAGGCACAGGGTGAAAGGGCAGCTCACCACATTCCTGCCCCAGCTCTGCCAGCAGCTTGGTGGCACCCAGGACAAGCCCCTTTCTCCCCCAGCCCTGATTGGTTTCCATCTGCTCAATGAGCAGGTTGGACAGATGTTCTTTCTCAGTCTATGATCACCTGCTCTGGCCTCTACCCTAGGACCTCCCCCTCCCAGCTCTCCCTGCCTTACTCCCTCATCCACCCCTACCCTGAGATGACCTCAAGTAGCTGCTGATATGCTAGGGATGGCAGGCTAGGCCTGGGGGTCACCTCTAAGTGGCCTGAAATGCCCCCTCACCAGGATCCCTTAGAGACACAGCGTGAGCTGGGAGCAGGGAGATGGGAGGGGTCTTCAGACTTTGGCCAGGGGGACTTTCGTGATGCACTAAGGAGGGAGAGAAGGATTTGTCTACTCTGAGTTCTTGGGACCCCCTCCTGCCCTGCCCCCAAGGCTTGGCTGGAGCACAAGGGGCCCCTTTGTGGGGCCTAATCTCAAATCACTGAGGCTTTAGCGACCTTCAGGGATGAAAGCGCTAGGAGCTGGCGGCTGGGAGGTGGTGTGGGGGCAGCCCCACTAATCCCCGAGCTTTTGCCAAACAAAGCTGCCAGAAGGGGCTGGCTCCCGGGAGATGATCCAGGGAACCAATTCCTGGAGCCTAACCCACTCTGACAGCCCAACCAGGAGAGACTCGCTGCTGGCACAGTGGCCCCAGCTCAGCTGGAGGGGCTGAAGAAGGCCTGGCCTGGGACCTTGGGAGGCATTTCCTCCCTGTCACCCGGGGACACCTCTCCCTGTCCCTGAGGCTGTGTTTCGCTGCTTCCTTTCTCTCCACATAGAGCTCCGCTGGTGCCCTAGTTTCTCCATTGCAAACATTTCAGCCCTAATACCCTAGTCCCGTGGTCGGCAAACTGCAGCTCGTGAGCCACATGCGGCTCTTTGGCCCCTTGAGTGTGGCTCTTCCACAAAATACCACTGCCTGGGAGAGTCTATTTTGAAGAAGTGGCGTTAGAAGAAGTTTAAGTTTAAAAATAATTGGCTCTCAAAAGAAATTTCAATCGTTATACTGTTGATATTTGGCTCTGTTAACCAATGAGTTTGCCAACCACTGACCTAGTCCCCCAACACCTTGGTTCTTAGCCTGCAGCCCCTAAGTTCCACAATACCTCAAATTCTCAGCCCCCCAATATCTCAATCCTCAGTATTACAGACCCAAATTTTTTAGCTTCTTATCTTCTGTCTCCTATCTTCTCTTCCTACCCCCAGTCCCAGCTCTCAGACTCCCAAACCCCCAGACCGCAATCTCAACTCTCCAGGTTCCCAGACATCAATCCTTAACTGTCTAGTCTCCCAGCCCTCCAGCTCTTACCCCAGCTTCCTCCAGCCTCCACAGTACACCAACAGCCCCTGTCCTCCCAGCCTTTCCCCTTCCAGTCTGACTTGATACTCCTACAGTTCCACAGGATACCTCTGGCTGTCGCTGCCCCATTCCATTCCATCTGACCTTGCTCTCGGCAACCCTGTGCCCAGACCTATGCTCAGCTTGGCTATGGAGAGGCCTGGGGAGGAAGAGGATTCTGACTTCACCCTGAGTGAAACTGCACCTCCCACCAAATATTCCCTCCAGCTGTGATCACCTTGGGATCCTAATGCTTCATCCCAGTCTCACAGGTGAGCACATCCTCATAGCCAGAGGAAGGGCAGGGACCCTGCTGGGCTTAGTGGTCTGAGAAAAGCCACCCAGAAGGCTAGCTTCCTCATCGAGGGGGGCAGCAAGGCTGAGGAATCCCCAGATGCAGAAATCTCCACTGGACCCAGAGAGAGCCAGATGCCAGGTGGGGTCACCCAGACCAGCAGAGGCCACTGAGGAGCCAGGATGGCTTTGGGGCTCCCAGAGGAGGGGTTGGGCAGGGCAAAAGGGTTAGATTCCCAGGAGAAGGGTGGGGGCCAGGCTGGCCCAGAGCATTTTCCCACCGTAGCCTCTGCTGTCTCCACTCCACTAATCTGATTACGATATTTACCAACCTCCCATGGCCTGCTGGGGGGTGGGGAGTGGAGCGGGAAGAAAGGGGTTTGACACCAAGGATCTCAGTTCAGTTCCCAGCATAATGAGAGGCCCAGAAAGGTGTTTATGGGTCTGAAATGACTGCAGGAGACCATCCCTCCTGCCTGCCCCAGGTCACTGGGCCATCTGAAAGACCCCTCCCCAGGCTTCCTCAGGAAGTCTGTCCTGCCTCCTTCCATCTCCAGATGCCTGGATCCTCTCCAAGCCACTTCTGAGCCCACCCGTCATGCTGTCCCATCCCCGAGCCATGACTATGATATCATTCAAATCTAGAGTAGTGTCTTCATTTCTAAGGATAAAGTCTTTATGGTGAACTTTTAGGCACTGCGGACAAAATGGGTGGTGGTGCAGGCCCTAAGGAGCTACTCTATCTAGTTGAGGTCAATGTCATACACACTTGCTTTGACTTCAGACCCAGGTTCCTCAGGCTCAGACCTTCCCTGGGTGTGTGTTGGGAGGGGGGCACTGCCTCAGGTTTCACTCAGAAAATAACAAAACAAATCCCTCTCTTTCTCCCTCTCTCTCTCTCTCTCTCTCTCTCTCTCTCTCTCTCTCTCTCTCTCTCTCTCTCTCACACACACACACACACACACACACCTGGGCACTTACTATTTATTAATGTGTTACAGATACACTCACACTGTCACAGGGAAGGTCCACCCCTCTCAGGTCCCTCTCTCTCCTCTGTACCATTGAGCACCAGACAGGTCTGTTGCAAAGCTGTGTGCTTGCTTCCTGGTGTAGGTGTGAATTCCATGGAGGGAAGACACTGCCTATAGGTGAGAGGGGAGCACTCTCACTCCTTATCTCTCCCAGTGGGACCATTTTAGAGGCATAACACCAGTTTCCCTGAGGTTGAGGACAGTGGAGGTGGCCCTCCTCAGAGGAGCGATAGCAGCTCTTTCACCTCCCTTTCCTTCAGAGGTCTATGCTCCCAAGCGTATACACCTCTTGCAAGCTTCCAAATAGAGTTGATCTGAGGAACAGGAAAGAGGTGTGTTGTTTTTCTTAAGTTATCAATACAAGATCAAATTCAAAGTGGGACAAAACTCTGAATGCTTTCTAGGTTCCTACCCAGAGTAATCAACATCTATGAGTTATTCCAGCTATGGGTCCTGAGTATAGAGAAAGGATTGGGCTCCCCCTGCTGTCTGATCTCCAGAACTGCGCCTCAACTCAGGGTGTCCTGGCCAGGATCCTTATATATCCCTCAATCACACAAGGACTCTTCTCAACTCCCACCTCCAGATGCCCTTGGTTGGGCCAAAGAACCTATTTTGCCTTGGGTCCAAATTCCCCACTGGCAGCTGACTGGAGAAGGAGATGGCCTGGTTGAGACAGTTGTAGGCTTGATGGAGTTTCATAGGTTTAATCTTGGCTTTTTAGCCTGCAAGGGGCTGAGCGAGAAGAGAGTCTAACACAGAAAATTGGCTAAGAGAGGGGAATACTGGAGAGGAAGGGCCAGGAGAGAGGAATCTGATGGGATGAGAGAGGGGACAGATCAAAGGGGCTCCGATGAGGAGGACACGGATGATGGGGAATGGAGAGACATGCACAGGTGAGGACCCAGGTGAACTAGGGAAGAGCAAAGCGGGCAGGGAAGGTGCAGAGTGAATAGAGGACACCATGAGCAGGGGCTCATGAGCAGAAGTCGGTGCCCCCTGCCGCCTGCCATCCACTGCTGCACATCCAGACCCGAGTGTCCAGCCAGCCCTGTGACTGATGGCCAAGCCCCCACTGAGGCACTGAGGGCAGGCACTCAGCGAGACAAACAGCTTGGATTTCTGCAGCCTCTGGACTATGGGGCATGGTGGGGGCAGTGGGCAGAACAGATTGAATTCAATGCTGTGGTCAGAGGCCCAGTCCTGGGGAACAGCCAAGCCTTGGGCTCCTCTCCTTAAGTATCTGTCTGGCCCAGGGGTTCTCGCTCAGGCAGGCCCAGCCCTTTTGCTGTGAAGCCCAGAAGGGAATCCTGTCCTGCTGGGTTGGAATCCTGAGTTCTCAGGCTCTTAGCCTGACAGGTGCCCTCAGGGCAAGACAGAGCCCTGTATTCCAAGGCTTCCATGGTGTGCCAGCACAGACAGCCAGGCCCAAGGAAACTCTTCACCTCACCTTCCTTCAACCCCTGGTGCTATGTATGCATGGGCACAGGAGGTGTTCATCAGACCATACTTACAGATTATCCAGCCCCAAAGTCATGGGTTCTGTCTCCCAAAGCACTCTCCAGCCCAGCTCTCTGAAGGAGAAAAGCCGGCTTCATTATGTTTCTTTCTCAGTAAGGACCTTTTGGGGGCAGGGGAGAGGCAGACCAGGGTGAGCAGTGTGTAACCTTCCCGTTGTCACCCAGCAGACAAGCTGGGCTAGGACTGGGTGTCTGCACTCATCCAGGGCCCTGCCCACTAACTTCCCTGCCTCTCCAGGGTCCTGTGTAGGAGGGGGTGGGGGGAAGGGGAGGAGACCATCCATCTGCTCTCTCCCACCCCAGCCTTTTAGGACGTTTCCACACAAACATTATGCAAGGGCCAGAAGATCTGTGGCCACGAAGAGGAGTGAGGACCTGGGTAAGTAGACTTGAGATGGCCTTTCTGTCTCCAAATCCTGTGAGGTCATCTTGGATGTAGAGTGAGTGCCCTTAAGGGGGTCTCAGGACCCTGGTACCACGAGAGCCAATCAGGACTCCAAATGAGGAAGCAATGAGACAGGTGGCCTGGGAGGAGCTGAGCTTCCCGTGCCTGAGAGAATTCAAGAAGAGGCTGAAGAAGAAGGCTGGATGGGGTGCTCCTTGAGGATTCTTCCAGCCTTGGAGTCCCAGGCTGCTCCCAGATAAGAATGAGAAAACTCATCCACCCTCAGACGAACCCCTTGCTTCCTATTCCTCTTTCTCCCCAGACACCTGGTCAAAAGGAAGTGTCTGAGTGGCCTCATTTCTCCAACTTTCCTTCCTCCAGCCCCAGGCTTCCCGAGGGAGCCTAGTGTTTGGGTTTAAAGAGGGCCCAGCCCACCCCACCTGCAGCAACCCCTCCTCCCTAGGCTTCTTGTCGAGCCTGGCTGAGCGAGGGGCTGGGGAGGGGGCTCATCAGCAACTGCAATGCAGCTAATAGACCTTCAGCGGCCACATCCTATTACCATGCAGCCCCTCCTCAGCCCCCCAGCCTGGCTGGCCTGCGCCTCTTGGCGGCCCTGGGGACCAGGCATCAGATTGGAGTCAAGATTCCAAGAGTGTCATTTGCCGCTGTTGATGGTGCTGATAATAGGGACAGGCTGGCGGGCAGGAAGCGGAGGCGCAGAGGCGGATTCTCTATTAAGGCTTCCCCCTCAGCGCTGCAGCGTATGGGAGGCAGGCCAGAGCTGGCACCCGGCAGGGGCAGGGAGGAAGCTGGAGAGTTCCATCTTGTGCGGCTTGCCCTGCTGCTGTCTGCTGACTTCATGGGCTATGGGAGAGAGCTGGAGGACCCGTAGTGATGGGGTCAGAGGATGCCAAATCCCAGGGGTGCAGTGGCGGCGGGGGGTGGGAGTGGGGTGGGGGGCAGTGCGAAGTCCCTGCTCCCTGCTTTGCCACTCTATATCATGCCAAGAGTCTACCTGTCTGGGACCTAAACCCCCTGTCACTGACCAGAAAAGCAGGTCCTTGCTCTCCTAACGGCTTTCAGAGCAGAACTCTCCAGGAGGCAGGAACCCTCAGCCCCTGCCCAGAGAAACCTGGCAGAGCCTCCCCTCAGTGGGCACAAGCCCTGCTAGGAGCTTGGCCAGAGGAAGTTCTTAGAGGACTTCACTGCCCCTGTACCTCCTCCACCACTGCTGCCACCCCTCAGCTCTGCTGTCACCACCATCACTGCTCAGGCCCCTCTGTCACCAGCCTCCAAAGAACACAGCACTCGCTGTCCCAGCTCCTGCAGCATTACCACTCAGCTCCTGGCCAAGCACAGGCCCTGGAACATCTCCAACTACTGTGTTACCATCGATCGCATATTGCAGCCCTTCTGTGCCTGAGCTCATCATCTTACAAATGGGGATAATCTTAGCTACCTCAGAAGGTTAAAATGATTAAACAAATTACCACATATAAACTATTTAGAATAGTGTAGGGCAGCAGTTGATACTCCATAAATCGTACCCTTGTCATTATAATCCCTATTATCACCATCACCTTCATCACCACCAGCTCCACCATCATCATCTCCTCCTCCAGTGCCTTCCTTAATAGTAACAGCCACTATCATTCACATAGGATTCACCCACCATGTGCCAGGAACTGTTCTAAGTATTTTACATATATCAACTCACTTAATCCTATGACTATTGCCATCATTCCCCCCACAACCTCCACCATTATCATCACTTCAGCTCTCTTCCCACCTCCATTAGTGTATTAGCACCACCACATCCTCTCTCCATCTCCAAGGTCACTGTCCTCATCATGCCATCTCAGCCACCATCAGATTCTCAGCACTGTTACTGACAGGCCACCCAGAACAGATTCTTGCTTCTGTCCTCCTTAGGCCCTAGGCTCTGAAAGCTGTGAATGTTCCCTGTGATACAGGCCTGTTAATGTGGCCAGACCTAGAAAGGACAGAGAAATTTAAATTGCTACAAAGCTATTCGAATGCAGCTAGAATTTAAGGTCGGCTGGAGCCTGCAAGTGTGCTTTTCAAAGCTGACTTCTCAATTCCCCCAGGAAGCCCAGTGCGGTTTAAACACCCTTTTAGCATTCCAAAAAGCTTCTGATGTGGAAAGACACCTTCTACCTCACAAACGGTTGAAGTGAGAACAGATTTGTCAACACAGACAATCCCCCCCATTAGGTTCTAAGAAGTCTGTTTTCTCAACCTACCAAAAGCCTTGAGGGTGGGAACATAGCCTCATTCCTCTTCTTGTCCCAACTCTTCTCCAGTACACCCCTCCCAACCCCCAACACCAATGAATAAATGGAGAGATGAGCGCTAGCTGGGCCTGGGAGGGGGAGCATCTTGCTGTCCATGGTACTGAGACAGCCTTGCTCTAAAGGCCCACAGGCCCCTTCTTGTCCTTCACTTAGTCTTGTCCTTCAGTTTTTCTAGTGCCCATCACAATTTGTCACCCCATCACTGTTTGCAAAGCCCATTGCCATTTGTAGACCCTGTCCCTATTTACCAGTACAGGGCTTATTATTGCTTGCTGAATCTATTGTTGTTTGCAGAGCCTTAAATTATGTGCCAAACTCATCAGGCTATTTGCAGAGCCCATTACCATCTGCAGAGCAGAACCCATCACTAGTTTCTGTGCCTGTCACTGTTACAGATCCCAACATAATTTGCAGAATTTGTTACTTCAGTATTTTCAGAGCCCAAGACTTCACAAAGTCCATCTCTAGTTGCAGAGCCAAGCCCTACATTTAGATCTCACCATGGTTTACAGAGCCTGTCACCATTTGCAGAGCCAAGATCTGAATTCATTTAGATGCTTAAGTAGCTCTTATCATCCACCCTTTCCAAGCAGAGAGATGGAGAAAGACAGAAGGGAATAGAGCCAGAAAGAAAGGAAAGGAACCATAGAGGAATCTATATTCAGTCAACAAAACTCCTTTGGGCCTAGGCCTGTGTTGGGCTCTGTAAACAAATAAATGGGGAAATGCAATAAAAATTATTCCTAGTGCTTGAGTCAGGCTCTGTATTAAGTGTTTTACAGTTACGGTCTCATTTTAGCTTCACCATAATCCAGAGAGATAGCAACTGATCCTATCCCCCTTTTACAGATGAGGAGGATGTCCCTGATTGGGAGAGATAAAAACAAACAAAAAACAAAACAAAACAAAAACTTACTCATTATAATAGAGCTTGTTAAGAGCAGGTCTAGAACTTGAATCTGGGTTTCTTTAACTCAAACATCCATTTCTACTGCTTCTCATGAGGTAAAAATGGAGGGCAGGGGAGGTGCGAAGGTACGGAGAGATTGACTACCTATCTAAATAAAGATGAAACCCTTTGAAAGCTTTCAGAGTGTCTTTGGCCTGAAGATTGAGTCCCAGTGCAGGCTCTGGAGAATAAAGCCCACCAGAGGGGATATGAGCATCCAGGACACCCAGCCTAGGACAGGCCAGCTTCCCCTGTCCATTCAGCTCTGTGCTACTGTGGCCTTCAAACCCGAGCATAAAGACCTCAGAGAGGCACACAGAGGCTTATCCAGTGTGAAAGACAGGCCTGAAGGCAGAGACATAAAGACAGACTGAGCAATACTAGGATACAGAGACAAAGAGAGACAGGCAAGAGCCAGAGATAGAATCACAGAGATATTTATACAGAGTCAGACAGAGACTTGCATTCACAGAGAGACAGAATTGGATATGGGGAGACAGAGAAATAATAGACAATAGAAATAATAGAAATAGAGATACAGAGAGGCAGGGAATAGGAGCTGGAAGAGGATGGAAGAGGGCTCATTGGTACCAGTCAGGGAGAGTACCTGTTCAGGACTAACTCAAATGGACCATAGCACCTGGCAAAGGTCGGGGAGGTGCTTACTGAAGAAGCAAAGGCAGCCCTTCCCAGAATGCTCTGGGTGCCAACTGTAAAAGAGTCTTCTGGGCACACTTCCTTTCCTGAGTAAGAATGTGCACACAGCCCAAGCCCAGGGCTTAAGCTCATCTCTGTCCCCTTCCACCCACCTTGGGAGTGACTCAAGAATCACCACCTTGAGTTCAAATGGGTTCTGGGCCTGGAATTTGGTAGAGGTCGAATGCTTTCCCTGGCTTGATGCTTTAGCCCTCTCCTCAATCACTGGCGCCCCCAAGCCACCCTAAATAGGCAGGCAATTTTCATAAAACAACACATTTGCTGTGCAAACTGGCAGGGTCTCCAGCCCCCCTCCCCTCTAGTCAGTCACCCTTGCACCCCCACCCCTGTATGGAAATCTTCTGATTTCCATAGCCATGTCTTGCCCCTCAGGCTAGATAATTGGATGACTTTCTTGAAAAGATCCCTGCTGGTTCCCAGCTGTGTTGACAGCATAAAGTAAACAGAAGATGCTTGGGGACCAGGCACACAGTAGGTGCCATCAATTATGGAGTTACTGTGGCAGGAACCCTTTACTCCTTGTCAGCCCCCACCCTACTTTAAGAGCCAGTGCAGAATATATCCAAACTAGAGAGGAGTTGGTGGGACTTTGTCTCTTCACCTGGTCAGAGAAGAGGAAAGGGGAAAGCAAGAAGGCCCATGCAGACCTGGAGTCTCATTTCAGTCTAGACCCCGCTTGCCTCTGCCACAGCCTCAGATGGGCCATGGCCTTCTCTCTCCGGGAAGGTAATGGCTTCTGGCCTAAAACAACTGAGCCACTCCACTTCAGACTGGCCTCTCCTCTCCCCAACCACTCCTCATGCACATGTACTTAGGGGCTGGAGGACTGGGGCAGAGGAGTGGGAGGGGAGTTCAGGCATCTCCTCCCTCAGGGCAGTTTACCCAGATGGAGTCCCCAGCCCTGCTGTGCTCTCCTAGGTAATAAGCCAGAATGGAGGAGGGGAAAATTGTAGGGGCTCCCAAGGGTTCTCCCTTCTCCCCAGCCTTCCTCCTTTTGGGGGTGGGGTGTCAAGATATCACTGGCTGCTGGATTCTTTCTGCAATCTGCTTTTCTGGACTAATAAAAATAGTAATAATAATACAAGTTCCCACCGCTTGAGCATATACTACCTGCTAGCCATTCTGCTTCATTTCCTTTGTATCGATCCTATGAGGAAGGTACTATTTTATCCCAATTTTAAAGATGAGGTCTGAGGCTAAGTACCTTGTCCAAGGACACACATCTATTAAGTGGGACAGCAGGATTTGGACCAGGGCAGACTGTGGGGAAGAAGGACCACTGGGATGCCTCTGAGTCCCCACCTGGAGGCCCCATAGGTGTGTATAGGAGGTTGCTTTCTCTCCATTCTCTTCCCTTTGGTCCTGAAGGCCTCCCCCTGTATTCCCTTGAGGGGTCCCTGCCTAGGGGGTCCTTCCTCACAGCTTGGCTGCTGCTGCTGACCAAGCCCTCCTGCAGCCAACTAATCACATCTGCACGACTGGGGGCCAGAGAATCCTCCCTGAGTGTGAAATCAGGCCTGACTGCCTTATGGGGCCAGGCACCCTGATGGGGCAGGTGAGGGGCCAGGCCAACTGGCCTGTTCTGTCCAATAGGTCAGAGATACCCATTAAATTTTTTTTTCTTGAGGGTCTGACTCCTCCAGTTCATTCGCAGGGGTCCTCAAACTTTTTAAAGTGGGGGCCAGATCACGGTCCCTCAGAGAGCTGGAGGGCCGGACTATATGAACTACTAATTCCTACTGTCACACCTCGGCTGCGCTCGCTCCAAGGGATTCAGACAGCTGGAGCAGGAAGTCCAATAGGGAACCAAGCTCAGGGAATAGGGCTTGGTTACACAGGGAGGGGAATATTCCCCCTCACCCCCAGCAGCCTATACCAGAGCACATCTTCACCCTACCATAAACTCCACTCCCCACATTGGCCAGGGTCCAGGGGTCAGCGCAGACCACCTCAAGGTGGATCCCAGATTCTGAGGATAACTCTGTCTCACACACAGCTTCTTCCCAGTGATAACAATGGTGGGTGTGACAGACACGCTGTCACATATGTACATACAGCATAGGGGCTGGGGGCAGCAGCCAGTGACCTGCTTGCTAAAGACTCATTAACTCTGATCCCTCTTCCCCATTGATGAAGTCAGCACGGGGTCACTCTCTTACTGCCTAGGGGATGGGGTAGGGTGTCCTCCATGCCCCAGCATTTGCACTCTGCCATCCTGGCAGCAGCTGTGGGGACTGACAAAGTGACTCCATTTAGTGTCCATTGTCTTTCCATGGAGAGGATTGGTCTCTCTCAAAGTCTGAGCCTGTGAGTGTGTAAAGAGTGTATATGTCCATGGTCACTTTGTGTTTCCATGATGAGCGCCTGTCTGTGGTCCGGGTGTGTTCACAGTCACTGTGTGGCTAGAGATATACACACCAATGACCACAAACAAATATGGTCCAAAGGCAGACATATTGCCAAAGACTTACACAAAGACTACAGACATGCACTGAGCACAAAAGCATGTATGTTCCCTGGACACGCACTGATCATACACACTGAACAGTTTATAGAGGAAAAAAGGCTGAGAAGCTTTCCTGACATCCTGCCTGGGGTTGGCTGGTAGCTGGGTTCTGTGCCCTTTCCCTGGCTAGGTAAGGGGTAGCTATCATTCTCTCTCTCCCCCACCTCTTCCCTGACTGCCACTCAGGAAGCAGCAGGCCCAGAAGACATGGTGAGGAAAGTCTTGGACCCTCAGCCGCAGCCAGAATGACCTGGGAGACTCAGCCCATTTCCCAGCTCAGGGCCAAACCTCAGTTCCTCCCACCTGCCCTGAGAAGGCCCCTGGCACAGAAGTCCAAGGGTAGGCCCAGACTTCAGAGATCCTGGCAGATCATACTCAAAACCTCATCTATGCTCTCACGTACTACACACACACCTATGTGTCTTCTGTGTGCCTCCCCGGGACAGGGGCAGAGAGGTCTGTAAGAGGACATAGCTGAACCTGGCCATGTCTACTTGGGCCCTTGTGTGGCTGACATCTAGTCCTGTGTTCATGGGATTTCTGCTGGGATGGCAGAGAGGCTGCATATCTGAACACATGGTGTGTCTGTGAGTGTCTGTGCATGCTCCTGTCCCCATGAGACAGGGTTTCATGAGTGTGTGAGCAATTATGGGTTGGCTTCTCCGTGATGCTGAGCATGTGTCTATGTGCTCATGCCTCCCAAGGTGTTCCGCGCTTTGTGGTTTGGGAGGGTGACTGTGGGCCAGTGTGTGTGTGTGTGTGTGTGTGTGTGTGTGTGTGTGTGTGTGTTTGTGGGCTTGCGGACCTGGGTTATTGTGGGCCCTGACGTGTAGCTTTACCTGTGCGATTGTGTGCCTGGAAAAGGGTGGCTGCGATGTCTCAGTGGGCTTCTCTCCCAGGCCCAGCCCGACGGCTTCCATTCACCCAGCTGGGAGCCGCGGGCGGGCCGCCGGCTTGGGGAGTCCCTGCCCCTCCTCCTCCCGAGAAAACTTTTCCCAAATCCCCGAGCCGCTTAGGGCGAAGCCGCCCCCGCGCCCTAATCCGCGCCCCCCGCCGATCTACATAATCGGGTTAGCGCCGCGCTCCCTCCCGCTCCGCCGCCGCCGCGCGCGATTCTCTCGCTGTCACTTAGGGAGGCTCAGCGCGATTTGCGGCCTAATCCCCCGGGATCGCTCGGCCGCCGCTCCCCGAGGGGCCGCCAGATTGTTCCCTTCATAATTGATTGACTCTATTTGCCGGATTGGGACTTCAAAGCGCCGGCGGCGCGGGGGCGCCTGGGAAGGAGCGGGGCCCGGAGCGGGTCGGCGGGCGCCTTCCACCCGCAGCCCTGTCCTTGGCCCGGGAGGTTGGGCATGAAATTCACTGATGATGATGGTGGTGATGACGAGGACGTGGTTGATGCTGACGGTGTGGATCATGCCATGACCTCCACTGCTGGCCAGGTCTGGGCCAGGCTGGGCGCTCAGAGCTTCCAGAGTCCATGCTCTAACCCCCTCCCAACTTTAAAGCCTCCCAACCTTAATGTCCCCATTTTACAGGTAAACAAACTGTTCAGAGGGATGTCTTCCTTCTGGGTTCTGGGGATCCAGCTGTGGGTCAGGCTGACCCTGTCCTTGCCCTCCACTTGGAACTTGATCCTAGGGAAGGAGGCAGGTGGGCACACCAGACACAAGCAAAGAAATACAAGAATAGAACAGGAGGTAAAAGGGTGTAATAGCAAGAAGGGGCGGGAGAGGCCAATGTAATGGAGTGGTTCTTCTTGGGGAGGGAGACTGCTGAGCCTTGAATGCTGTGAAGGAACCTGCTCCTTGGAGAGCTGGGACAGGCACAGGGGCAGAGGCAAAGGCAGTGGAGCTGTGGGAAGGCTCCTGAGCCAGGGCACACCTCTAACAAGTAGTAAAGCTGAGAGTAGAACACAGGGCTGCCTGACTTCAGAGCCCAGAGGCACATTTCCTTTGCCACCTGCCCAATCTTAGACTGAGCCTCAACCTCAACACGGGCTGAGCCCCTAACAGAAATGTCTGGGCAGCTCCACACAGTTCACTCCACACTGGCTCCTGGATTGGCCTGTCTCTGCTAGTCCCTGTGTGGGCTAGAGGCCCAGGCTCAGGGAGGTGTTAAGAGGCAAATGGGACTCAGAGTATTAGGGGTGATCCTTATCCCACTGAGCAGGGACTGCCTACTGGGCTGCCCTTAACCCAGAGCCTTCCTGGAGCTAGGGCCTGCTGCACCCCCACCCCCCAATCCTGAGGAGACAGGGGCATGGGCAGGGGCAGGGCAGGGAGGCAGCTGGGGGAGCTGCACACCTCACCCAACCATAGCCAAGCTCCCAGGAATCCCTGGCCCGGACTCGGAATCCCTAGAAAAGCTTAATTAATTCTTGATTACTCACTGTCTTGCAGCTGCCATTAACCACCTCCCCAGCCTGGGCCCAGTTAGGCCACATAATTAAATTAGCTCTGGGAGAACACTTCCAGGCGGGAGCACGCTACTCCTGCTGGGCCTCTTCCAAGTTCTGGAGAGGCTCAGAGACACCGAGGGGAGTATCCAGAGTCACACAGCGGGGCTAGAACTGGGGCTCAGGGGTAACTCCCTGAAATTGCTCTGGTTCCCCCTCCTTCCACCTCACTTGAGACCCCTCCTCTTAGCACAAATTTTAAATGTTAAATGTCTTTAAAGTGACAAGAGACTTGCTGCTGTCCTTAATTAAATTTATGCCAATTCACTGGGCTCTTGGAGGGATGGATTTGGGACAGGGGAGGGGAGGTGGGGATTTCCATGGAGTAGGAAGCAGAAGTCTGCAGTAGTGGAGGTATTTCCCACCTTCAGGGCCAAAGAGATGAGACAGAGGGAGATGGGGCCACGGGGGGGGGGGGGGGGGGGGGGGGGGGTTGGCAGGGAGGAAGAGTTGGGGCAGTACAGTACTGAGGCTCTGTCCACAGGAGCTCCTTTGAGGGAAGTCAGGGAGTCACTTTCCCTTCAGAAAAGAAACTAGAAGAAATAGCCTAGAAGACAGTCTGAGGTAGAAGTATATGCATGCACCTTAAGCTGAAGCAGAAGGTGCTGGAAATGTGGGTCTACACAGAGTTAAAAGGGCCTTGTTGAAGTCTCCACATCCCATCAGCTCAGCCTCCCTCCCTGCAGCCTTCCCTCCCTCAAGCCTAGGAGATGCTGGCTGACAGCCCTCCCTCCCCCAAACCCAGCTCCTTGTCACTTCAGAAAATCAGAAATAAGCCCTAGTGATTAGAGGGAGAGGAGAGTGAGATGGGGCTTAGAGGCCCAGGCTCAGGGAGGTGTTAAGAGGCAAGTGGAACTCAGAGTATTAGGGAGGGGGGCAGAGCTAATAGCTTCTCTGGGTATCCCTCCCCCCAGGACTGTAGTACCCAGGGGAGGAGAGAGAAGGAGAGGGGAGAGGAGAGGGATGAGAAGATGTGGGGAAGAGAGCAGAAAGACATGTGGAAGAGGAGAAGGAAGCAGGAATTAAGGGGAGCTGAAGGAGAGAGAATGAATGAATGAATGAATGAATGAGAATGGAATCAAGGAAGAAGAGGAAATAAGACAGAAGTAAATGAGAAGGAAAAGGGGAAAGTAAATGAGAAAAAAAGAGAACTACACATTAAATAACAAGATATCATTTTCCTATTTGATTGAAAAAAAACAACAACACATTTAGAAGAACCTGGCTGGGGTGCTCGGTGACTGAGCATCTATCTATGAACAAAGAGGTAATGGTTTGATTCCCAGTCAGGGCGCATGCCCAGCTCCATCCCAGGAGGCAGTGGATTGATGATTCTCTCTCACCATTGATGTCTATCTCTCTCTCCTTTCTTCCTCTCTGAAATCAATACAAATCTATTTTTATTTTATTTTATTGTTTAACCTCCCCTCCCCCTTTGTCCTTCCCTGGCCTCCCCACCCACCCACGTGCCCTCACCCCCCATTGTCTTGCATCCATTGGTTATGCTTATATGCATGCATACAAGTCCTTCAATTGATCTCTTACCTCCCCTCCCCCAAACCCTTCCCAGCCTTCCCGCTGTAGTTTGACAGTCTGTTTGCTGCTTCCTTGCTTCTATATCTATTTTTGTTCATCAGTTTGTAACATTCTTTATATTCCTCAAATGAATGAGATCATGTGGTATTTTTCTTTCACTGACTGGCCTATTTCACTTAGAATAATGCTCTCCTGTTGCAAATAGTAAGAATTCCTTCTTTTTTATAGCAGTGTAGTATTCTGTTGTGTAGATCTACCACAGTTTTCTAATCCACTCATCTGCTGATGGGCATTTAGTCTGTTTCCAAGTAAATTGTGCTGCTATGAACATAGGGGTGCATAAATCCTTTCTGATTGGTATTTCTGTTTTCTTGGGATATATTCCTAGAAGTGCTATTACTGGGTCAAATGGTGGTTCCATTTTTAATTTTTTGAGGAAACGCCATACTGTTTTCCACAGAGGCTGCACCAGTCTGCATTCCCACCAGCAGTGCAGGAGGGTTCCTTTTTTTCTGCATCCTCTCTAGCACTTGGTATTTGTTGATTTGTTGATGATAGCCATTCTGAGATGGTACCTCATTGTCGTTTTGATTTGCATCTCTCGGATGATAAGTGACTTGAGCATGTTTTCATATGTCTCTTGGCTTTCTGAATGTCCTCTTTCAAAAAATGTTTATTTAGGTCCTTTGCCCATTTTTTGATTGGATAGTTTATCTTCGTTTTATTTAGTTGTATGAGTTCCCTTTAAAATTTGGAGATTAAATGCTTATCAGAGATAACATTGGCAAATATGCTCTCCCATGCAGTGGGCTTTCTTATTGTTTTCAAATGAATTTTTAAAAAATCATTTAGAAGATAATACCCTGTGTTGATGAGAGTACGGGAAAAGGAGACTTGGGAGCACAAATTGGCACAACCTTGGAAGTTCTGGAGGTGAAGGGCAGTTTGGCCATAATTATCAAAATTTTAAATAATGGTATACATTTCCAAATAACTCCACTTCTAGGCATCTGGCCATAGCAACACTTGCCTCTCTGCACATGAATAGAATAAAATGCCTGGAAGGAAGGAGAACTCCCAATTACTGGCAATGGAACCAAAGGTTGTGGTAGGGATTTAGTTTTTCTCTTTGTATTTTTCTGCATTGTGATTTTTACAATGAGTTTTCTTCAAATCACTTATTAGTTATATGCATTTAAAAATAATAATTTTTAAGAGGGATGAGGAAGGAATGGAGAGCAGGAGAGAAGAGTAAGAAGAAAGGAAAGAAGGTGATGTAGGGCAGGGGGAGAGCGTTGGGGAGAGACTGACTGGGACAGGAGGAGTGATGCATGATGGGGGGGTTGTTGACCCATAGGAAGGAGGGGGCTACCACCCAGGTGGTACCCAAACACATTCCTTATCCCTGTCCCCATCACAGAAAATCTGGCTGAGGCCTGAGTAATTGAAGGCTAATTGGGTTTTAGGCTTGTTAATGCTCCTGTGAATGTTTGCACTGAAGAGAGCCAGTTGATCTGGATAAATGACTCCCTGTGGGTCTCCAGGGGGAGGGAAGAGACACCAGAAGAGTCTTATGGATGATGAACAGGTAAGGAGTTTTTAACTCCCTCAGTGGGGAGAGGTTAGTGTGCATGGAAAAACTGAGGAGACCTTGGTCTGGGCTTGGGAGGGGGTGGAAGGAAGAGACTAGTTCAGGAAAGTTCTGGCGCCAAGCCCTAGTGTGGGCAGGGTTCTGGCAGACAGGAGGGAGAACAGGAGGGTGGTCAGGGCTGAGAACCCAGCCCAAATCCTACAGACTGCAGGGTGAGGATCTGGTCTCCAAAAGGGCAAGGAGATAAGTCTGGCTACTAGGGATAGGCACTGGGGTTCCGGGGAGTACCAGGGCCTCTACCCACACTTAGAAGCAGGTTGTTTGGTTTGCACAAGGATGGATCATTTTTAGAACTATTTTATGGGCTGGGCTGAAATGGGCTCTATGGCCCAGGCCCTTCATACCCTTTGGAGCATCCTGTACCTCCAGGCCCAGGTCTCAGCCCTCCCTCCCAAATCCTCGACCCCTGAGTCCAGTTGGGAGCCTCCTGCAAGGAGGCAGCCTGCCCGCTGGGCTGAGGTCTCTGAGTTTCCCCATCCTCTAGCCAGTGGGCCTTGTTGGCTTCTGACTGTCCAACCTCATGGAGGCTCTACTACTCTGGCATAAATGTGTTGGCAGCCAGAGAAGGAGTCAGAGGAAGAATGGTCCATAGTTCTTCCCGAAGAGACCAGATGATGGCTAAGGAGGCATCATGAAGGGGAGGCTGGCCCAGGCAGCTGAGGAAGAGAGAGGGAGGCTCTCGGAGAACGAAAAAGGGCTTGTTTCATAGAGTCGCTCCTTGGGGGAGCTCAGCGTTCTGCAAGAGCTGGGAATTCTGAGAACCCACAGTGAGGCCCTTCCATGGGAAATCCCCACCCTTCATAATCCATTTCCCTTCTCCAGGGGTCAGCAATACCGGATGTACTTTTAAAGGATCAGCTGCACATTTGTATTTTTCCCCTCCTCCTCCTCCTCCTCCTCTTCCTGCGGCCTGGCTCGGGGACTCGGGCCCCTGTGACAAGGCAGGGAAACATTTAATGAGTTTGTATTCCCTGAGAGCACAGTGACTGACAGCCGCCCAGGGGGTCACCACTCTTCTTGTCCTGGAAGAAGATGCAGCAGCTGTGGGGCTCTGTGTGTGCATGAGTGTGAGTGCATGCCTGGGCCCCCCATGGATGCACACCTGGGGCTGCACTGGAGAGGGCCTGGCCAGGAACACCCTTCCTGCGAACAGAAGCCACTGCAAGTGCTTGGGGAATGGGGAAGGACTTGGGGAATCACAGTCCTTCCTGGAGGTACCTCTAGCCATAAACCTCATCCCTCCACCTGCTCTCCTCGGGCCACCCTCCGTATACTCAGCTTGGGCCAGGCTGGTGGGAGGGATGCCCGAGGCTGCCCACAGTGGGGTTTGAAGGAATCAGGGGGCATGGTCGATGTGGAGGCCTGAGTCTGCATGGGTAATGAGGCCAGGGACTAGCTTGTCAATAGCGTTTAAGTACTTTTCTCCCATTTTCAGGCCAGACTGAATTATTTATTCGTTTCTGGTCAATCGCTGGTAATGTCATTAGCATTTGTCTATCAAAGGGAGCAGAATGGGAGTGGTCCCCTTCAATTGACCCCCACATCCAAAACTGACTCTCAGGGGTGAAGCTGTCCAGTTCCCTGCCCCTGCCCTCAAGTTATCCCGGGACCAGGATTTCTCAGAGGCCCAACAAGCAGCATGTTGTCTATCCCTGTGTGCCACAGCTTTAAGCCTAGTGGATCTAAGGAGCAAGAGTTGACTGTGGTGCTGTCCTAACAGTGGCTGCACAAAGCCCACAGGAAGCTCCGGTGCTGGGATTCCTTTCAGACTTGTCCCGGACTGAAATAGGGGCAAGACCTTTGTCCTCCTACATGGACCAGTCATCCGTGGAGTGCCCCTAGGGACAGGGCATAAACCTGGGAGAGGCAGCTGAAGGCAGTTCCCTGGGGAAGGGACTTGATGGTGAGTAGTTACCAGTAGCCAACACCCCAGCAGCCGCAGAAACAAGTGCCTTGGCCCTCGGCCCTCAGCCCTTGAGGAGGGTAGGCAGCACCGCAGCATCCACAGTGGATGTTCTGGGCGGCATGGAGGAATGGGACACTAGGAGTGTCGGTGGGATGGCTCAGTTTATGGAGGTGTGCGTAGCTACAAAATTTAGGGGGGTGTGCCTAGACAGGGCAGTTTGTATAGAGATAGCAGGATAAGAAGGCATCATGTGCCCAGCCAGCATGGCTTTGTGATTGAGTGTCCATGTGTGAACCAGGAGGTCACGGTTCAATTCCCAGTTGGGGCACATTTTTGGGTTGTGGGCTCGATCCCCAGTGTGGGGAGTGCATAAGGCAGCTGATCAATGATTCTCTCTCATCATTGATGTTTCTATCTCTCTTCCTCTCTGAAATCAGAAATACATTAAAAAAAAAAAAAAGGCATCATGCTGAAACCGGTTTGGCTCAGTGGATAGAGCATCGGCCTGCGGACTGAAGGGTCTCAGGTTCGATTCCTTTCAAGTGCATGTACCTTGGTTGCGGGCACATCCCCAGTATGGGGTGTGCAGGAGGAAGCTGATTGATGTTTCTAACTCTCTATCTCTCTAACTCTCCCTTCCTCTCTAAAAAAAAAAAAAAAATCAATAAAATATATATATTTAAAAAAAAAAAAAAGGCATGTGGAGGGCTGGGGCAGTATGGGGGACAAGGCAGAGATGAGTTGGGGGACACCAGTGGGCCAAAAGTTTGGAAGACAGAATGGATAGATGGCTCTTCTTAATGCTGGGCCTGCCTGGGCTGTGCCCTGTGGGCTAGGGCCTGGTGGGCCCGCAGGTCTGAGCAGCCTGTGTGGATGGGAAGAAAGCCCCCCTCTGGGCACTGCTGGCTCCTGAGCCGCTAAGCAGGATTAGCCTCCTCTTCCTCAGGAGGAGGGGCTCTTCTCCGGCATCAGCCACCAGCTCTGGCCCTAATCCCCCTCGCTTTCTAATCCATCCACGACTTTCTTAGGCATTAATGTTGGGCTCTCAGTTCCCTAAGCACTACCCTGAAGATGGGAGCGGGGCTCTGCTGGGAATTAGGCCAGCCTCAGAGGATGGCTCTGCAGACAACTGGAGGGAGGCCAAGAACAGCCCCCAGCCTCTTCCTCTCTATAGCCCCCAATTCCCAGACAGGACCCAGGGTCTCATAGGAGTCCCTTCCGGCTCACTGTGAGAGCCAGGTGAGGATAGGGGTGCAGAGAGAGGCTGCAGAGAAGTGGAATGGGTATGGAGTTTAGAGGTGGTGCAAGGCAAGGCTATGAGGGTGATTCACAGTCTGGCAAAGGCAGAGACAGGAGAGTTCAGGACACTCTGTGCCATGACAGACTGGAAGGGTAAACTGAGGCCAGAATGTATAGGGCTTGGTGCCAGCTGAGGAATTTGGGCTTAGGGGAAGTAAGGAGTCATGATGGAGAAGTAGTAGGATTCAGAGCAATTGCATTGGCACCTGGGAAGGAATGATGGGGGTGGGGCAGAGACTGGGAGGTGAGAAGGCTCTTGCTATGATGCCAACAGCAGGCCAGGTGATGAGACCCAAAAGGACACTTTCCCAAGGTCACCCAGCACCTGCTTCCAGTGCACTGGGCAGCACAGCGACCTCTGTAGTGGCAGGGACTCAACTGCACTTGTGAGGGATGGAGGTAGAGGTGCCCTGGTGAGGCAAGTTGTAGTGACAATGCATTGACTGTTGGTGGCTTCTTTTTCAAAAATATGTTTTTACTGGTTTTAGAGAGAGAGGAAGGGAGAGATAGAAATGTCAACGAGAGAACCATCCAGCGGTTGTCTCTTGCACACCCCCTACTGGGGATCCAGCCCACAACCTGGCATGTGCCCTGACAGGGTAGCAAACTGATGGGCAACCTGTTGGTGCAGGGGACGACACTCAACCAACTGAGCCACACCAGCCAGGGCTGTTGGCAGCTTCTTAATGATCAGCTATTCCAACTATTAGAAACAGGTAGCGGCAGCCTGGCTATAACACAGAGCAAGAGAGGCTGGGTGGACAGGACCTCCTCCTGCCCCAGGACACAGTTAGTGACAGCTTTGAAATCAGAGAAGCAGAGGAGGCAGGAGAGCCATTTACAATGCAGGGAGGCCAAGTAGTGCAATGGCTACAAGAGGGACCGTTGGACCATGCAGTGTCCCAGTGGAAACCCAGGGCGGGGTGGAGGGGGGCACTCAGCTACTGTTGTTGCTGCCCATGGCCACTAGGTGGGCAGTCAGAGGGGCAAAGGTTGGTTCCCAGCTCTGTGTGCTTCCAGAGCTCTTGAATGCACCTTCCCAGAGGCAGTGGTAGGCGACTGGGGTCCCCAGGCTCTGGAGGGCAGGTGAGTGAGGGTATTGAGCGGGTGGTGGGGTGTCGAAAGGTTGGGAGGTTCATCACGGCAGGTTCGTTAGGCCGTCCCAGCAGGCCCCTCTCATTGGGCCCTGCTAATGAGCTTCCACTGGATTATCCGCTCCCACCTCCACTCGGTTTACTCTGTCAAATCGAGTTTGCATTTTAAATGGGAATTTGACAAGACGGGCAATTTGTCTGCTGACGAGGTTAATGGGTGTTAGCCCTGCGGACTGAGGACAGAAAACCCAGGCCCCTGCATAGCCTGGCCTCTGCCCAGATCAATGACCCCGGCTGCTGCTCCTCCCTCCACTGGAGTCACTCTGGCCCTCCCAGTGTCCAGAGGCTGTCCCCAAAGCACCCTGTTTTGGGCCACCATCTACTGCTCAAGTGGGTGACAGGCCCCTCTACCTGGTCTCAGACGGGGCTCCTGAGGCTTCGCTGTGTCACCCCTCTCAGACCATGGTTCCCAGGGCAGGGCCTGGTTTTCCCTCCCAGCTGAGCTCCCAAAGGCTGGGCACTGTCTCCTCCCTCCTGTCTTCCTCACCTCCCTCTCAACATATGCGACTTAAAATGAAGCTTTAGTACTGGGACATACACTGGTTGGCAAGTGCCCACGCCCAAATGTTGGGGCTCACAGGGGAGCTGGGGAACCCTTCTGAGGCTTCCTGTTGGAGCCCAAGTTGGCCTTCCCTACATGGGGTCCTTCCTTGAACCACCCCTTCCAAGGCTGAGCAAGGATGCAGGTTTCTGGGACCCCAGCCCGCGTCCAGGAGCAGCCCCTGGATGGGCTCGGGCTGTGGGAGAAGATGCCTCAGCATCCCCTCCTCCCAGGGGCCTGGTGCCCTTCCCCGCCCGGCTAATGTGCCACAATTACCTCCTAAGTGCCCAAACAAATGTGGCTGCTGGGGGAAGTGACACGAGCTCCAGGTGATGGATTCGTGCCATCGGGGAGCCGGGCGGAGCGGGCCCGAGCGGGGGGCGGGAGGGGGCAACACTAATATTGTATCAGCGTCGGTGCGGGCGCCACGAGCCGGTGATGAATATGTGTCACTTTACACGGCGCACACTCGGGGGCCTGGCTGCGCAGGCATGGAAAATAGAGTGTCTGGGATTAATGATATTGAAAATGATAGAGAGCAGATTGGAAATGGCTTCGCCCGCCCGACCCGCGGAGATGGAAACGTACCTCACAGCTATCTGCCCAGCCCGGCCCCCCCTGCATCGCTGCAGAGGCCCACGCAGAGGCCCTGCGTCTCATTCCTCCAGCAGCTCCTTAGGATGGCACATAGGGGAGGTACACCTGTGAGTGGAGACAAACTCTCAGCCCCTAACTGACCTTTGGTCTTGGTTCCAGATGAGTCTGACCCCAGTCACCCAATGAACCTTGACCGTGGCCACAGACCAAGCCCTGTCCCCAGTTCCAGCTGAGGCCTGCCTCTGGCCACAGACTGAGTCTGCTGAAGCCTGAGCCTCTCACAAGAACAGGAGGGTTGGAATGATGGAGCAGGGGAGGTGTGGGGATGAGGCAGGAGAGTGTGGATCGCTTAGCAGCATAGCGCATCCCCTGCGGGCGGGCAGCTCAGAGCCCAGGCTGTCACTCCATGGTGTGGACTCCCAGGTCAGTGAGCAAGTGAACAGGTGGCTTCTCCACTGATGTCTTTAGTGTTTAATTATGTTGTTTTTTATTGCTGTGTCTGCACACATAAGTATACATTTGTAGAGGTGTGTGTGTGTATCTCTGTTCAACCATAAACTTGTGGGGTTGTGTCCAGCATGTGTAGGAATGTGGGAAACTGGACTTGTCCTGTGTGCCTCGATGTATATACATCTCTGGGGAAAGGGGGTCTGTGCATGTGTGTGAGTGTGGCTTATTTTAGGGCCCTTTGCATGGATATGAGTGTGCCTGTGGTGAGTGTGAGTGCCTGTGTGTGTTTGTACCCACAGAGAGAGGAACTTCATATGTGGGTGTTGGTCAAGTAAAACTCTTTTTTTTTTAAATCTTTATTGCTGAAAGTATTACATATGTATCCTTTTTTTCCCCATTGACCCCTTATAGCCCACCCCCACCCACCACCCCAGGACTCCACATCGCATTGTCTGTGTCCATGGGTTATGCATATATGTATACAAGTTCTTTGGTTCATCTCTTCCCACCCACCCACCGTAGTATACTGTTTTTCTCATTAACCTAACTAGTAAAACTCTTATGAGGCTTGACTCTGGTCACAGGCTAAATCCCCAGCATCAGACAAGATGCCTCTCCTCATTGAAATGGAATCTATCACACTGGGATTTCAACAAATTTTCCAGATGGACAGCAACCTGGAAACCAACAGACCAGCCTCAACATCCATCACCACATCAGTCCCAATCCAAACCAAGGTCAGGAGAATGTGCCTACTCCAGCATCATTCATTCATTCATTCATTCATTCAACAAATTCTTCTTGAGGGCTCATGACGTGGCAAGTACTGTCTTTGATGAACAAGAAAAACATGGTTCCTGACTTCATGGAAGGCGCATCCATCAGAGAAGACAGACACTAAACAAGTAAACAGGTAATAAGCCAATAATGGCAGAGTGTTAAAAGTACTGCAAAATAAATATTGGGAAGGTCATAATAATGGGGTGACTCATCATTAGTTGGGGTAGTCATGGCTGGCTCCTCCATATAGGTCACCTTTGAGCCAGCCCCATGGAAAGAGGAGAACAGCGAGTCCAAAGGCCCTGGGCATATTGGAGGCTATGTCAGGAGAGAGAAGTCAGGAAAGAAGCAGGAGAAAGGGTAGGGCAAGAACAGCTGGCCTTCTAAACCAGGGTGAAGAATTCAGGTTTCTTTTCAGTGGGGTGAGGAGACATTGGAATGTTGAACCAAGAGAGTGATATGATCATATCTATGTTTTGAAAGAAAACTGATAGTACAGCAGGAAATCTTTCAGAGGTTCTGGTATTAATCCTGGGCCCAGGATGCACGTCTTTCTAGCACCACTAGCAGTTCCCACACACCCCACATTAGCAGCAGCAGCAACAGCACAGCTGGTGCTTTATTTAGTCCCTCCTGACACCATCTTGGGGGCCTTTGGTTCCCTGTCCACACTGTCCCAGTCCTGCCACACTACCCCCACCTGACTCCTCCCTCTGCCTCCCTCTCCAACCATGGGGTCTCCTAAAACTGCTCTCTCTCCAAGACCACCTGAGTCTTTCCAGGGCCCTGCTATCATCTGATGAACCCGTGCTGAGACAGGAGTGGAGGCCCTGGCCAGTGGGGCTCATCATGTGCACCAAAAGATGGTCAGGGTACATGCCTGGGTTATGTGGCTTGATCCCTGGTAGGGGGTATGTAGTAGGTAGGAGGCAGGAGGCAGCAGGCAGCTGATGTCTCACTCTCACATTTATGTTTCTCTCTTTCTCCCTCTCCCTTCCTCTCTCTAAAAATCAATAAAAGATAATTTTTTACAAAACAGAGGAGTGGAGGAGAGAGCCTCACACTGGTGATGAGAAGAGCTCTGTGCAGGAGCCAGGGGCACAACTCCTAGGGCAGCCCATTTTCAATCGTGGGACCTCTGAAACCACTCCCCCACCCCCACCTCACCCCACAGATATCCCCAGGGGGTCCTAGCACATTGTAGGCAGGGGGCTCACCTCCCTGTCTGTCTACCCCTATGCTTAGCCGATGGAGAGAGGGGTACCAGGTGTCTGGTTCACCCCTAGTACAGCACTGGCACATGGAGAGGCCATCAGAAAACACGTTTGGGGAGTGTGTGCGTGTGTGTGTGCGTGTGTGTGTGTGTGGGGGGGGGGAATGAAAGGACTTACAGCAAGTCCCACAGGGAAGAGGGTACTGGATTACCTGATTCCACCCCCAGACTCAGCACCACTCCTTCTGCCCTGGTGCAGGCAGGCTCCCTAGTGGCTGCGACTTTTGTATGTGGAGGAGGCAGGAAAAGAGGACTGAGGCCTCTCTGGGGCTGCTTCTCTCCCCCTTTCTGCTTCAGTCTCTTGCCTTCTGCTGGCTGGTTTCTCTCTCCATCTCTTTCTGCTCCTTTCTCTCCCTCCTTCCCTGCCTCTCTCTCCCTGAGTCATTTGCAAAGCGGAGATGGCCTAGCCCATCTGGGAGCGAGAGCAGGGCTGGTGACGGAGGCGCAGGTAATAGCCGAGCAGAGGAGAGAGACGTGGAAATTTATGACATTGAAAATGACTAAGAGAGAGAAAGTGTGTGTGCGAGTGTGTGAGTGTGGGAGGAGAGAGCAGGAGGGGCAGAAAGGGAGAGGGAGAGAGCTCTTTTGAGCTCTTTTATACACACACTCCCTGCTTTACCCCTCTTTCCAACCTTGCAGAGCGGAGAGGGCATGGGGAGGGCGGGGGGGCAGGGCTGCCAGCACAGAGACAGAAAGACAGACAAACAGTTGGTAGGACAGAGAGGGCAAAAGGAAGGAGAAGAGCAGATGAGACCAGGAGAGGGGGGAGGCTGTGAACCATCAGTGGAGAGATGACAAGTGTCTGGTTGTGGCGCCCACTTGTCTCTACCCTGGTCTCAACTTTAGGAGTTCTGGTCTGAGGTGAGGGGTGTCCCCATGGCATATGGTAGCATGGAGTCCGGAGTCTAAGCTGGTGTTTTCTGAGGGATGAGGCTCAGAAAGGGCCAGAACATGCTCTAGGCTACACATTAGGTCTCCTTCCTCCCAGCATGGCTATTCCCCCACAGATGCTGTGGTGTGGAGAGCCAGGAAGTAGATGGACTAGATGTTGTAACCAACATCAATTCCCTCTGGACCATGGGAGTCAGGGGAATGGCCAGAATGATCTGTCACATCTTCTTGAAGTTAGAGGAAAATGTTTCCATGCGTTGGCCCATAATCCTTTCTGCCCTAGTCACCCCTATACCACCCAGGATGGCATGGCATCATTGGAGACAGAAGAAATGAAACATCCATCAGAGAGCTGTGCATGCCACCCCTGAGCTGGGGCCAACCCAGACCCAGTGGCCTGCCCTCCATCCCCCTTCTCAGCCCCCCTCTACTACCTTTTGGCTGGAAGGCAGCTGAGTCTCCTCCCAGGCACTGTCCCTTAACCCAAGGCTCAGGTCTTTGCTCAGAATCCTTCCTTCTCTGGACCTAAGTTTCCTCATCTTTGAAATGAGGACAGTAACACTCACCTGTGTCCATCTGCTTTGGGCCAGAGAAGCCATGGAGCTCAGGGGAAGCTCTGATCTACCTAGGTCTGGAAATGGTCCTCTATTAGAGCCATGAGTCATCTCTACTCCAGAGGAGCTCTCGGCATTCCGGCTGATGTGTGGGTGAAGGGAGAGAAAATAAGACTCCCAGGCATCCCACATATACACAGCCATCTCCCAAGGAAGCTGATATGTCAGCTGCTCAAAGGGCAGAACACATGCCCGGGTACAGGCAGAGGCTGAGGCCTAGAGAAAGCCCTCCCCCCCCCCCCCCATCATACAGATGGCAAGATCTGAGTCAGGCCCTGCTAGTCCGGACCATGTACCAGGCCCCTTGTCCTGCCAGATGTGGGTGGAACAGGTGCCTTGGGGCTCGAAGAGGCCTTGCCTCCAACCCCCAGTAGCTTGGAGCCTGACTCTGCACAGGTGTCCAAGTTCCCCCAACTGTGGAGGTCACTCCCCAGCCCTGCCCTGTCTCCCTGGCAGCCTTCTCCTCCCCCCTCTTCTCCCCCTCCCCTGCTCTGTAGCCCTCTGCTGGAAAACTTTCTTGGATTAACCCCTTCTAGCCCAGGGCATCTGAAGAGGTGGTGATGTACATTGGTTGGTAGTATAAGCTTTAGGCCCAGAAAAACCCCAGATCACAGCCCCTTGGCTGGGTGATGGGCTCTTCATTTAACGTCTCTGAGTCTTATCTCCTCATCTGGCCAATGGCCCCAGGATTTGGGGACGATCGCATGAAATTATGGATGCAAAGTGACTGGCACAGAGGAGGTGCTTGGCAAATGCCAGCTAGCATCCGGCCCCTGGTACCGCACCTCACTGCTTAGGGGGCTGAGGGTGAGCCCTGAGGGTGGGGAGAGGAAGAAGGGCAGTGGCAGAAGCTTCTGGGAGCTCCTGCTCACTTAGAAGAGATAAAGCCAGCCAGAGCTACAGTGGGAGAGACTCAGATTAGCTCTATGAGGGACCAGCTCTTTGTGAGACACATCTCAGAGCCCACCTGGTCCAGTCTGTTCTGAGGCCTCATTCCAGAGGCAGCGCTAATGCAGCGGTGGTTGCTCTGTCTGGGGAGCAGAGGGGGAGGTGAAGAGTTCACTGGGCCCAGGGCTGCGGGCAGTGGGCCTCCCACCCAGCCCCAGTGCCCTGGCCCAGCCCATCATGGCCGCATAAAAGGTGACGGATGGTTAATGGGGGAGATAACAGGATTCATAAGGGAAATTTATCGGTCGCTCTGGTGGTATAAATATGTTTATAGCGGACCAAGGGGAAATGAAGAAGCCCCAATAAATCACGACGAAGCCACCAGCCACTAATAGGCAAGCAGCCGCGGGAACCCCAGCATTGGCGCTTGCAGACACCCCCTCTGGCTGCCCGCTAATGGCATGGCAGGATTGCAGGCTTGTCAGGCAGGCCGCCGGGCCCACGCCATGGTGGGAACAGGACCCTGGGGGCCACTTCCACGGGACCTGAGCTGACCTGCCTGGTCCAGCCTCTCCTTCGGCAGATGTGGGCTCAGTCAGACTGGAGAGCTGAGGGAACGGGGCAGGGGTGGAGGTGGGGGCATGTCAGACGTCTGGGCGGCCCCATGGTGCAGGGCTCTGGGTCAGACATGGCTTCAGACCCTCTTTGGGTTTCCTTGTCCACGAAGTGACTTGACAACCTCAGAAAGCTGTTCGGAGGAGGAGAGATAATTCATTAATCACAGGGCTTAGCACCTGGTAAACCTCCATAAATAGTAACTACTCTTCTTACTTGTTCCACGGGTTTTCCCTCTTGGGGAAAGTGCTATGCCAAAGTGAGAACACTCACATAGAAGTGGATCGCATTGTCCTCATTGTGTAGATAAGGAGCCTGAGGCTCAGACGTTAAGAGGTTTGCTTGAGGTCTCACAGCTAGAAGAGAAAGGCTCTATTCCATCTGCCCCGACTTAGGCCCACTCCTTCCTCAGAGTTTCTGGGTTCCCTGTCCCCACGCTCTCCAGAAGAAGCTAGGATTCCAGGGGCCTTGAAGTCCTCAGGGCAAAGCCCTGGGGGATCTGGCAGCAACTTGCTGATGCTAGTGAACTAGGCCTCAGCTCTCTGCCCACCCCTACCCTCCTGGCCCTGCTCTTCCTTCCACTCATCTCCCACCCCCTGCACAGCCAGGGCCTGACTCTGTTACTGTCCCCCTCCCCCGTCCCAGCACTGAGGTTGCTGGAAGCTTCCTCATGGCCTGCCCAGAGTGCTTTACACTCCCTTTCCCTCCAGACTCTGCACCTGGTCACAGCCTCAGTCCAGGCAAAGGTCTCCTCTAGCCCAGCTCACCGCTCCCTCCATACCTTCAGCAAATATTTATGCGGCTGCCAGGGCTTGCCTGGGAGGTACTAACTGTCTGGCGGAGGAGTCAGGCCTGGACCACGGAAAATGATGGGGTGTGTGCTTAGGCCAAGGCAGGCACCTGCGGCTGGGGAGGCCTGAATCAAAGAAGGAGCGGGAGGAAGCGGGAAAGCATTTCCAAGAGGAGAAGCAGCTTGGGTGAGAGACTAGGGGGGCAGATGGGACGGAGCTCACTGGGGTTGGTGTGACCACTTTTCTCTCAATGCGGAGACACACAGGCGCTCCCCGCACCCGCCGCCCACTTCGGGTTCCTCACTCCTTCGTTCCTCCTTTGACGGCCACCCTGTTCAGCTTACCCCACCCTGGACAACGCCGCAGCCTGCTCCCCAGTTCCCTGCTAGGACAGGCCTCTCTGAAAACAATGCCCCTCACCTAATCACTTCCTGGGGCCCAGGTCTGTCCCCCAACTCCGCTGCTCGAGACAGCAGAGCAGCTCCCTCAGCCCAGGAGGTTAGGGTCCTCACGCCAACACTGGGCGGGGGTGAGGGGGTGAGGGTGTCACAGGGCTCCCCTCTCCTTGCTGCTCCGAGAAGAGACACCCAAGCTGCCTTTGCTTCCCCGATGCGCTTTGCTCGCACCTCTGCCTCGCTTTCCCTCGCAGTCCCTCTCCCTGACTCTCGGGGAGGGGGGGGGGGGTGTCTCTGGCTCTCTTCCCCCCAGTCCCCCTCTCTCTCTCCAGCCTCTCCCTCCCCGTCTCGGGCTCCGTCTCTCGCCGTCTCTCCCTCGCGAGCCCGGGCGGGGGAAATCGCTCCGTAAATAGGCGGATGGCCCCGGGCGCTCCCGGCGCAGACACTCGTTTTTAGAGCCGGTAATTGACTCCTTTCAGTTGATAATTCATGGCTTGCATATGCGCTTTAATGCTGGCGCCCGGGGAGCGAGCGCGGCGGGCGGGAGGCCCTCGCGCGGAGCCGGGCGGCCGGGAGGCTGGAGAGGGAGCCGGACTCGGGGCGGGTTTCCGCCGCGGCCGTCTGTCCGTCCGTGTACGGGGGAGAGGGGGGGGCGCCCCCATAGGGTCGGTCTGTGGGGCCCTCATTGGCCTGGCTACGTGACGAATTGGGAGAGCGGTGGGTGGGGTGAAGCCGGCAAGTCCCTGCACCAGCGAGGGGTGGGGGGGTCAGGGGGCGACGAGAGACCGACTGGCAGAGCCTTCGAAATGGATGGGGGTGGCGATGGGGCAAGACATGCCAACATCTTTTCCCCTTGCAGTCAAAGGGGAAACCGGGCCTAGAAAGGGGATAGGCCTTTACCCATATCCCACAGCGCAGAAACAAGACTGGAACTCAAGGTGTCTTCTTCCCAACGGGCCTCAGACCCAGCCTTTGAAGACCCACCTGGCCCTGTGCATTTTCCTGTTTCTGAACTAAAGTCCTCCTCTACTGCTCCCGGCCAGGCTTTCCCAGGAGGCGCTGGCTCATCCCAGCGAATGCTGGACGGACACCCAGACCATGCCCCCTTCTCACTCCACAGCGACCCCCAGGTCATCTTCCGCTTGGCCTTCACCTTCTGTCGATCTGTCTCATCCTGAGGCTGTGACAGATGCCATCATTATTTCCACTTTACAGAAGAAACTGAGGCTCAGAGAAGTTGGGAGATTTGCCTAAGGCTGCAGAGAAGGCCGAGCCTGGGTATAGGAGCACCCAGACCAAGCCCTCCCAGGTGGAAGTACTACAGTGAGAAGGGGAGACGCAGGAGATGTCATGCCCCCGGGGGCCCCATGTGCACCCACACATGGGCCTCAGAGAGGCCCCCACGGCAAGAGACTCTGAGGGTGCCAATGACCTGCCTACACTCACACAGACCAGGTAAAGGTGATGCTGGGAGGTAGTAAGAGGTTAGAGGTCAGTGGGGAAGCTGGAGCTGGGGAGGAAGGCAGATCCCAAATATCAACTCAAGAGAAAGCAGACAAATCCCAGCCTGGAGGGAATTCTGGCTCCAGGCTGGGGCTTTCTCAGTCCCTGAGCCTGGTATCTTTTCTCCTTTTCTCCAAGCCAATTTCAGCCCAAAATAGAATTCTATCCCCTATCAGGGGTCTTCAAACTACGGCCCGCGGGCCACATGCGGCCCGCAGAGGAGTCTGATCCTGCCCGCCAGGTTTTTTGGGCAGTGAGCGCAGCCGAGGTATTACAGTAGGAATTAGTAGTTCATATAGTCCGGCCCTCCAGCTCTCTGAGGGACCGTGATCTGGCCCCCACTTTAAAAAGTTTGAGGACCCCTGCGCCTAACTCCTCTAATATGCAAATATTTTACCAAGTCAAAGCACCTGGCTTATTTCTGTGTCCCTCCCTCTGTTTATTTTTTCACCCTCTAGTGTCCCCATCTTCTCAACGGAGTTTGGACAAAGATCTAACTGAACAAGTCCTGGTAACAGTGGATCTGATTAAAGGCGATAGTGCAGTGATGTCTGGGCTGTTTGAAGCTCAATGCTGCCCCCTGGTGCTCAGACTGTTACAGCCAGCAAGCCGCAGGGAAAGGAGGCAGGAGACACTTGAGGTAAATAAATAAATAAATAAATAAATAAATAAATAAAATAAAATAAAGCCTCTCTGCCCTGCTCCCCCCTACCCCACTATGTCTGAACCTTTCAGACCTCCCTCTAGAGGGGAGGAAGAACACAGCAGGATCCCTACTCACTAAGTGAGGGTAAGCCCGAGGCTCCTCCAGCAGAGGTCTCAGAGCCTGGAGAGGGATGGAGGCCATAGTGACAGCAGCAGTAGCCCAGTCCGCCCTGCACCTGGAGATCCCAAATGGTTTCTTCTATTTTAAGTGAGGTCAAGACTGCCCTTCCAGTGTGACACCTGGGGTCTTCAGGAGTGTCAGTCAATTAAACACATGCCTTTTTCTGCTTGAAATTCCACTATTTGTGTTCAGAGGTCTTCAACAAATGTAGGATGGATGGGTGGATTCAATTCCTTTGTACTGAGTGAGATATTGTCTCCAGAAGGTTTGTGCTGTTAAGTACAAGGGGCGATGAATTCGTTGGTTTTCCTAGTTGGCTGGAAGTGGGACTACAAAGAGGAATGGGATAGGAGAAGGGGAAGTTATGTATGTGTGTTTGTTTTTGTTATGTCCATATATATCTTTACTACTTACAAGAACCTTGCATATATATTTTAACTTATTGGGGTGGCATTGGTTGATAAAATCATATAGGTTTCAGATGTATGGTTTCTATAATACATTCTCTGTACTTTCATCTATTTTTTATTCTCAGACCCACCTTGTGAGGTAGGCAGGTTTCCATTATTCATCCTAATGAGGTCTTTTCTCCATAAATACTGAAGAATGCTTTTGGATGCTAGTTTTCATGTACTTAGAGAATAAATAAAAGTTTTCTACTGGTAAAATCTGTTTTTCTGAATAACTTTCGTTTCGGAAATGCCATTAAACACTTCTTATTTTCATAGTCTATCTGGAGCCAGCAACTGGAAATAGAATGGGCATGTTTCTTCAAAAGTGACTTTTGCATTGTGTGACCAATGATGGGCCCAAAGTCAATAACAGGCCTGGTCCAGGCAGCTATCATGTGGTTTCCACGCTGCAGACACAAGGTATTGTTTTTGCCTCATCACTGCCACTGTCCCCCCACCGGTAAGACCCAGTGACGAAAGGAATGGGAAAGGTAAGTTTTGGTATGTTGGGACAATGCTCTAACCCAGTGGTCGGCAAACTCATTAGTCAACAGAGCCAAATATCAACAGTACAATGATCGAAATTTCTTTTGAGAGCTGAAAACTGACTTCTCTGCATGGGCCATGAAGATTCAATCGCACTTCATGTGTGCGCCCACACGTGATATTTTGTGGAAGAGCCACACTCAAAGGGCCAAAGAGCTGCATGTGGCTCTCAAGCTGTGGTTTGCCGACCACTGCTCTAATCAACTGAGCTACCTGCCAGGAGGAAGGGTAAGTTTTGATCCAGGAGGATCTCAAGAGATCAGATGAAGGGAAGGTCATGAGGGAGTTGACGGGATCAAAGAAGGCTTCCTGGAGGAGTTGGCATTTGACAAAAGGCTTGGAGGACAGAAAAGACAGCGATGATGTTCAGGTAAAAAGAAAAGTCTGTACAGAGGTAGAAGCACATCATGATGCCTAGAGCACAGCCTCCGTCATGTCCTCACACACGGCTCCAGTGTGAAGTCATGAGGGAGGCTGTGCTTTAGCAGAGCCAAGGCAGAGGACACTGGAGGACTTTGGGAGGTGCCGTGTGTCTCATCAAGAAATTAGCACTTTGTGGGCAAAGCACTAGTGTGAGCTGAGGCCTAGGTCCCAACTCAGGGTCTGCTCTGAATAGGCTTCCCTTCCTTGGTCTTGTTCTCTGAAATGTTCTTTAGACCCCAGTGGGGGCCATGGCAAGTTCTTGTCAGGGAAATACCTACCGTGTTTCCCCGAAAATACGACATCCTCCGAAAATAAGACCTACTTACAGGTTTCCTTCTGAGTGAAATATAAGACCTACTTACAGGTTTCCTTCTGAGTGGCACCCCCCCCCCGAAAATAAGGCCCCCCCTAGGCTAAACATGAGAGATTTGGTCCACTGATTTTGAAAGAAATGGAGTCACAAGAAATTCACCAGGAAATTCAGGAATTGGATTGTTATGATGATGTTCCAGAAGATGATGACATGATTGTCATTGAATAAATGAGTAAATTCTTGGTACTTTTGGATTCACAGTTTGTCTGGTTTGTGTTGACAACTACCGTGCTACTGTACCATATACAGGTAATAAATTTCCTTTATTTTCATTTAACAATAAATGTGTACTGTATTCTTCTTCATGGAAAAATAAGACATCCCCTAAAAATAAGACCTAGCGCATCTTTGGGAGCAAAAATTAATATAAGACACTGTCTTATTTTCTGGGAAACAGGGTAGAAGTCACAGCTCATAGAATAGTTAAGTGATCAAATCTAACTCCCTCAATTTGTAGGTGAGAAAACAGACCCAGAGAGGGGAAGTAATTTGCCCAGCATTGCATGGCAAGCCAGTGGCAGAGCCAAGACTGGAACCCACACTTGCAGGCTCTCAGTTTGGGGCTCGTTCCCCTCTGCTGCAATCTGGGATAGCATCTGGGGGACTGGGCTGGAGGAGGACAGCTGGAGGCAGAAGGCCATCAGGAGGCTATAGTGCTGCCTAGATCAGAAGTCACAAGGCTGTCCAATAAGAAATGTTTATTAAGCCCTTCACCCTGATCCCCATCTTGAGTGGCTCTGAGTCCATGGATGAAGCACCTACAAGGACAGAAAAAAACTGCAAGGAAAAGGAACATGGTGGGCTTCCCAGAGGAGATAGGAGGTGGATATGGTATTCAAGAGAAGAAAGGGGCATCGGGAGCAGACTTGGATAAAGATGTAGGAAGGTCTCCAGAAGAAATGGCTTGTCATTTGGGTTCCCCCTGGTTCTTGGCCAAGGTCTCCACCTCCTTCATGAACCGAAGACAGAGTTCCTCTTCCCATGGCAAAGCGATGCACTGCACAGCCACTGGCAGCCCCACGGATCCTTCCACCGCCTGCGCAGAGAGAGTGTCGGTAAACCAGAGCCTGCTTCCTGCTCACAAGCCCCTTGCCCACCCTTCCTCACCTCCCGTAGGTATGCATTAGTCCAAATATCTCATCTCTAGTCCATATTAAGATATAGACTTCCTGGATCTCAGAGTTCCAGGCTTCCTCGGCTCTCAGTAAAACCTGGGAAAATTGTTCTTTGTCTACAACTCTCCAGGGTAAAACTTTGTTCCTTGTGCAAAGAGCTTACTATAACAATGAAATATAGAACCAGGTATCCAGCCAATGTTCTTAGCGCAGCAAAGAAGAATGTGCAAGTCCCTGATCCAGAACCTGGTTATACTTCTGCAGTGAAACAGGTCTTGGCTCCAAACACAGGCCCAGGAACGTGGGGGCTGACCCTGAGTGCCTGCCATGACATCCAAACATAACTTTAGGAATTTAAACATGTTCTCATTGCTTTGTGACAGCAATTTCCCATCACACTAGTATGCAGCAAGAATTTTTAAAGCATGCAATACCTGACTATTTAGTCAGGGGCACTGACGCCTTTTCTCTTAGATTGTCAAATAGAAAAATGACAAGAGCCAACACAACAATAGCCATCTGGTGTGATGCTCGTCTTTTTTTTTTTTTAATCTTCACCTGAGGATATATTATTGATTTGAGAGAGAGAGAGAGAGAGAGACATGTAAGAGAGAAACACCAATCAGTTGTCTCCGTTATTTCCAGGTATGTGCTCTGACCAGGAATCAAACTGGCCACCTTTTGATACACAGGACAATGCTCAACCAACTGAGCCACTACAGCTGCACTATATATATATCACTTTTAAACAGCTCCTGGAACAGAGTCAGAGCTCAAGACACATTAGGTCACAGGTGTCAAACACAAGGCCTGTGGGCCAAATCCAGCCCGCCAGGCCTTGCAATGTGGCCCGCACCGCGCTGTCATCACTGCACTCCGCTGTCAGTTTATGACATTGTCAGTTTATGACTGCTCAGTAAACCATTCGGCCCGCGATTTAGGCTGGATTTTAGATTTTGGCCCCTTCTCTGATTGAGTTCGACACCCCTACATGATTAGGTAGTGTAATTATTATTATTTTCTCAGCAATTCCACTGAGTAACTCTACCACCAGGTAGGTCAGTTGATTAGAGTGTCATCTGATATAACAAGGTTATGAGTTCAATCCCAGGTCAGGGCACATTCAGGAATCAACCAATGAATGTATGAATGGAAGAACATATCAACGTTTCTCTCTTTCTCTCCTTCTTCTCTCTTTCTAAAATCAGTAAGTAAAAAATAAAATCAATAATTTCTAGAAAAATAAGTTACTTAATGTTTTACTCAGACACATGCATACTTTTCAAAGTCAGTCTCTCTCTTCCTCTCTCTCGCCCAAGTCAGGATTGTTATTTTAGACCCTGTATTAAATAGGCCCATAGAAACATTTCCTTTTGGTAAGTCACCTCTGAATTCATAATAGTAGCATTTATTGAACACTTCCTAAATACAAGACTTTATACTAATTGCCTTAGTCTTTTTTGATTTAACCTTTAACATAACTGCAAAGTAGATTTTTTATTCCCCTTTCTCCCCCCTGACAAAGAAACTCAGGCCCAGAGAAGGGCAGTGTCCAGTTGTTTCACAGTAAGCTCCTACCCAGGGGCCTTCGCGCTGATCTGCCCTCCCTGCCTCTGGATTGGACTTTCCTTACAGAGGTGTCGAGTAGACCACTATTTTCATAAAGTATTCTCCCCCGACAAGGACAGAGGATGACTTGGAGCTTAAATGGTGTGTCCTCAGGGATAGGGTGACACTTTATTACTTTAGCAGAAGTGATAAAGGCTAAACCCTGGGAATGCCCAGACCCATCCCATTCTGCCCCTCACCCATCCACAGGGATTGAGGCAAGAATCAGTACCAGTCTGTGCTCCTGGGGGAGAGGGACACTGACCTCCTTGAAGTTTCTGTCATTATTATCTCCGTAGTATCCCTTGTAGAAGGCCAGTTCCTCCTCATCCTGTAGCGTTACTGTGGTGACGGGCACTACGCCAACAGGGAAGTCCAACACATTATACAGGCTGGCGTAAGAGCTGCTGCCTGTAGGAGGATCCAGGTTAGCCCAGGAAATCACCAACTCCCAAAGACTCAGGTGCGGAAGAATGTGATGTGAGTAAGCACTCCCTCGGGTCCTTCCCAGAACTGCATTTCTGTGGGCTTGAAATAGCCCCAAGAATCACCTGACAAGCACTCCCTGCTCTTCCCACAAGGTGGGAGGAAGGAGAATCCCCATTGTCCAAGCCTTACTCAGTGCCAGGCACTGGGCTGGCCTCTCTCCATTGCTGATTCTCTGAATCCTCTAACCCTTGCGAAATGGGGGTCACTAGACCCTGTGTACAAATGAAGAAACCCAGGTGCCAGATAGGTAAGATGGCTTTTCACAGGCTGCACAGTTGGTGAGTGGCAGAGACTCAGCTCATGCCCTCCAATACACTAGGCTTCAGGATGGCTGGTGTGTGCAGTGCAAACCTGAGTTGAAAAGACTTCTCCATGGCAACAGCCACCTGTGTGCAAGGACTGAGCATCACAGAAGTGGTAGTGATGCCTACAGAGGACAGCAGAGAGCAGAGCACGGTGTGGGTGTGCCTTTGGGCAGCCACTATGGGAGCCCAGGGGAAAGGGCTCCAGGCTTGAGGTGGGTTTTCATTCTGTATTGACATTACCTCTGACACTTGCACCTGTTCTGGGCATGAGACCCAGTAATGCCTCAGATACTGCCCTATGCTGAGGCCTGCATTTCAGGTGGGTTGGGGTGCAGATACCTTTAGAAATGGGGCAGCACAAAGCATGCTAAGAGTGAATGCACATGCTCAGTGAAAGAAGCCAGACACAAAAGTCTAATATTTTATGATTCTGTTAATATGAAATCCTAGGAAAGGCACATCTATAGTTAGAGAAAGCAGGTAAGTGGTTGTTGGGGGTGAGGTTAGGAAAAAATTGCAAAGGAACATGAGAGAAATTTGGTCGGTGATGGAAATATTCTATATATTTATTATAGTATTCTTTTGTTAAAATTCATTAAATTGCACTCTGCAAATTTATTGCATATAGGTTATACAAATGGTCCCCAATTTATGATGGTTTGATTACATTTTTTTTTTTTTTACTTATACATATTCAGTAGAAACCAGTTAAACTAAGCTGATGTTCACTAGGTTAAATGCAATTTTGACTTAGATATTTTCAACTTACAATGGATTATTGATACATAACCCCATCTTAATTTGAGGAGCATCTGAGCTTTTTTTTTTTTTTTTTTTTTTCCATTTTAAAAAGCAAATGGAAATTCACTTAAAAAAGTTCATTTTTAAAACAAATGGAAATTGAGAGTGTCTGCTAACAGGTACAATATTTCTTTATAAGGTGATGAAAATGTTTTGGAATAAGGTAGTGGTGGTGGTTGCATGATATTCTGATTATACTAAAACTATTAAATCACACACTTTAAAATGGTGAATTTATGCTACCTGAATTTTATCTCGATTTAAGAGAAAAAAATTTTTTAGGTGAATAAAAATAAAGATCAAGATAACATAGGCAATGACAGGACTCAGAAGTACTTGACTCCCTAACCCACCAGTACCCAGTGTCCTCTCACTTGATGCTTTGGCAGGATAGCCTATATAGAAGGCAGGGTCCAGATCTGGCGCCAGCAGCACATCAAGCTCCAAGGACCTCCACTTCTCTATGAACTCTTGCTGATATTCCTGCAGCAACAACAGAGGCAGGAGTGGATAAGACCAGCAGAGGTCACTGTTTGCAGGATAAGGTCAGGTGCTGCCAGGCTGAGTTGGGTTAAACACCAGGAAGAATTCCCAAGCTATGAGATGCAGACCGAGATATCTGGGAATGGTCAGGGTCTTACCAGGGGCTAAGGTAAAGGGATAGGAAGGGGAGTCTCAGATTTGGGGGCAACAAATAATCTAGGCCCCAGAGAGATGGACTAGGTTAACCTCATAGGTTACTAAGCCTTCCCAACCAGGTCCAACCAGGCCTCCCCTGCAGGCCAGGACAGAGCTCTGCCCTCTGTCTGGCCACTCCTGTCACCACCAGGCTTCTGCTGCCCCTGATCCAGCAATCCCTCAAGGTCTTGCCAGGCACACATCACCTGCACAGCTGTGTGCTGCTCCCACAGTCTCTTGGGTGTCCTGGAGGAATGAGGAAGACATTGGGAAGTCCAAAGGTCAGATTGGGAGGATCTTCTCTCATACAAATGGGGCCTGATGCCCACGAGGCAGGGCCTAGCCTCAGTGCAGGCTGCACATCAGATGATGGGCTGGGAATAACTCTGTGTCTTGTCCCCTCACCAAGACACCTTGCCTGTCCAATGTTCCCAAGAATACACATCCTCTGGTCAATACCCCACTACCATCACCAGCCACAAGGACTTACAAGTGTGCCCCAAACTATTGTTTCTTTCTTCACCTGTGAGGCTCCAGGTCAGCCCTCAGGTTACTTCACCCCAATTACAGCCAGCAACTCAACTCTAAGACCCACCAGACCAAGCCCAACAGCAAACCCAAGTCTAAATCAGAATTCTCTTCAACCCACATCCTCACCCCAGTTCCAACCTTAACCACAATTCCAACTCAAACCAACTTCAACCCCAGCCCAAATCTAACCTCAATTCAGAGCCAACCTTTTATCACAACCTAACCCAATTCTAGCCTAAACTCAGAACTTACCTCCAAATCAAACTCCAATCCCAAACCCACTCAAAGGTCTAAATTTAACCCAGTGTCAGGCATGACTCTAAAACCATAATTAGATCCCAAAGTCTAAATTGTCTTTGCCCTAGTGAACACCAACTCTAACCACATGCCCCTCACTCAGTTATCACCATCCCATGCAAAACCCTGTTGAGCTGAACCCGAGGAGACCCAACTACTCACTTCACTCCACGAAACATTTCCAAAGTCTGGGCAGTTCGGGGCTCCTAGAGATAAAGAGAGAGGGAGACACCACATCCAGAAACCACAGACCAATACCAACCTGCCCTGGATGAGGGTCCAGGAAGAGCAAATCTGCTCAGTACACTGACATGGAGCCCTCAAGTCTTTCATAAGCCAGTACCACCTCACACAGCCCTGAGCCCTCTTTAGGCCCTTCCCCCTCTCTAAATCCCCTTCCCTTTCTATGAAACCCCTTCCTTTCTCTAAGATGTCCTCCCCCTATCAGAGCCTCTCTGAAGCTTCCTCCCCTCCCTGAGAACACTTCTCTGTTCTGGCCTCTATTCCCTTCTTTTAGCTCCTCTTCCTCTTGAATCAAGCTCTGAGCCACCAACATTCTCTGGATCTCATGCTCCTCTCTGACTCTACCCGACTCCTGAGTCAACCTCCCCCTCTTCTGAGCTTCTTTCTCTCTGGGCCTCACCCCCTCTGAATCCCTCCCCATCCTAGGCCCACACTCACTATGTACTTCAGGATCCTGGCCAAGATATACTTCACCAGGTCTGGCAGGCGGAGATTGGTGACTGTTGCCTTCATGCAGGGGTCCACAATGTCTCCCTCACTGAGGAACCACAGGCATATAGCTGGTCAGTTACAGCTTTTCAGTCATGGACTGATTCCCACACCCAACCGACTCCCCCTCCATATATAAGCCACAGAGGGAGGTCAGACCCAAAGAAACACTTCTTTTACCACCACTATTAACCTGGAACATCTACATTCTGAAAATGAGGCCCGAATAGATGATTTAAGGTCACACAATTAGCCATTGGCATCCCACCAGTCCAGGCCCACAGGTCCCCTCCCCCACCCCATTTCCACCATGGTTCATGTCTGAGTTCCAACAAACGTACAGCTTCTCGAGAAGGGTGGCCCCTCCATCAGCAAACAACCCCCCAGTGTAGAGCTGTTCTATGACATACTCTATCCGGGGGATGGAGAAGGGAATGACCTGTGGAGACAGAGGTTGAGTCAGGGCCTGGAGCTTTTCCTACCAAGCCCTGTTTTCTCTCCACATCCATCAGGATCTAAGGAGAGACAATCACATCACTCCTCATCTCCTTCTACTTCTGCTCCTCAGCAGTGCATGCTAGGCCTATGGGTAGGTGCCGTGCTCACTCCCTCATAGGAATGTGATGGGAATTCGACCAGGACCTATTTCCTGCCTGCTCCACTGTGATCCAGCCTCATACCAAATGCTTTACATAAGTGAACTCATTTAATCTTCACAGCTGCCCCATGTGGCAGAAAACTGAGGCTCAGGGTGTTAAGAGAATGGTTAAGATCACACAGTACGTGTGTGGCCAACCAGCAGTTTTCAAAGAGGAGGCAGCCAGGACAAGCCACTGGGGTATGTGGGGCAAGGGAGGAGGGGGAGGAAGATTTTGAAGACAGGAAGATCTTTATGGCCATTTGAAACTAAAGGAACTTTAAGAATGAATCCCTGAGTCCCCACCACTGAAGGGAGAAGGCACAGAATTGTGATGCCTTTCTCACAGGATGAACCTCCCATTCCTCCCACTCCTCCCATTTCTACATCCTCCCAATCCATCTTCTCCATGGAGTTCAGGGAAAACACAATAATCTCAGGACTCAAATATAATTTCCTTTCTCTTTAAGAATGGTCCAGTCCAGCTTCTCCCCAAACCCCACCCCCCTTCCCCAGGGCTAAATAAGCCTACCTCATGTCCTGCATCCTGGAGCAGTCTGCAGGTGAGCCTCACAGCCCTGGCCATGCTAGGAGATGGTTGAGAGTAGCCATCTGATTCATAGTAGCCAATTCGAAGGGGCCGGGTACTGGAGTATATCTGGGGGCAAGAGGAGATGAGTAGGGCTCTGATGGGAGATTGGGCTGGGGACAAGGTGATCTCACTCTCTCCAGGAGGACCCATATGTAGGCTTTCCTATATACCTTTCAGGCTTTAGGTCCTCTGGAGAACCCCCTGGAATAACAAAAAAATGGTTGGGGCCCTAGCCAGTTTGGCTTAATAAATAGAGTGTTGGCCTGCAGACCGAAGAGTCCCAGGTTCAATTCCAGTCGGGAGCACATACCTCAGTTGCAGGCTTCCCCCAGGTCCAGGCCCTGACCTGGGCACATGCAGAAGGCAACCAATCAATGTGTTTCTCTCAAGTCAATATTTCTCTCTGTCTTTTCCTCTCTTGTTCACTCTCTCTAAAAATCAATAGAAAAATATCTGCTGATGAGGAAGAAAGGAAAGAAAGAAAGAAGGAAAGAAAGAAAGAAAGAAAGGAAGGAAGGAAGGAAGGAAGGAAGGAAGGAAGGAAGGAAGGAAAGAAAAGGAGGAAGGAAAGAAAAGGAGGAAGGAAAGAAAAGGAAGGGAGGAAAGAAAAGGAAGGGAGGAAGGAAAGAAAAGAAGAAAGGAAAGAAAAGAAGAAAGGAAAGAAAAGAAGGAAGGAAAGAAAAGAAGGAAGGAAGGAAGGAAGGAAGGAAGAAAGAAAGAAAGAAAGAAAGAAAGAAAGAAAGAAAGAAAGAAAGAAAGAAAGAAAGAAAAAGAAAGAGAGAGAAATGAATGGGAATGTGAGTGACTGGGTGGATGGAACAGATAGGTAGATCAATTCATGAATGAGTGAGTGGGTGAATGTAAGAGAAGGTAAATGGGTGGGTAGGCTGAAATTTGAATAGATAGAGGAGTAGGTAGATGAATAGATAGTTGGAGTTGAATGGGTGGGCAGTTAAGTAGATGAAATAGAGTATTTTTAAGCTAAAGACATTTTAGGACAGGATAAGAATGGAGAGATCAACAGAGGCAAAGAATGGATGACAGACAATAATAATAGGTTGATCAAACCAGGATGTGTGTAGGGAGTTGAGCATGACTGAGCATGGGGGCAACTTGCTTGCTGCACCTTGGGCTAGAAAATGAGATCTTCAAAGGGGTGGTCAAATAGGTCAATGAGGAATGAGGGGAGGGGAGAGGAAGGAACCTTCCAGGTCTGTTCCCCAACCCAGCTTACCTCCTCCCTGAAGGGCATGAAAGGCACAGTGGGGTCCAGCTGGTGCATGTATTCACTCAGCAGGGCTCGCAGGCACAACGCCAGGCTGTCCACATCCCGGGCCATGGGGCCAGCCACGGTGGCCACTGCACAGAAGAGGGGAAGGAGGCATCCTTTCTGCTCTGGGGACCCCCCCCCCCCCCCCACTGCCTGGCCTCAGAGGGTGGGGCCCAGGGCCATGATCAGGGCCAAAGGAAGAGTTCATGGGGCCATTCTGGGTCAAAGACTGAGGACAGGTGGGGTTGATAAACCTGCCAAAGCAGCTCTGGTGCCTGGAGGGAGAATCTCATCTGGGACAGAACATCAAGAGACCAACAGGAAATATTAAGTCTAGATAACAGAAAGCACTTCTTAGTGGGGCAGAATCACTGGACTAGGGGAGGCCAGGCAGAAGCAATGAAGTCCCTTCTCCCAGATGCCTTTATCACCAGTGGGGCTGATCTATCTGAGATCAGGGCTGAGTGAAATGTCCTTTGGAGAAAGGCTGGCAGGTTTGTTTTTGAATAGACACAGAGGGGAGCTTACCTGATTTCTTGCCCTTCACAGCAGAGGCAATTCCTGTGTAGCTGCAAATCCCCACCCACAAAGAGCCCAACTCAGCACCTGAAGGCTTGAGCACCCAGCCAATGCACTCCCCCAGGGCTCAGCACACATGCATAAGAGCTGCTTCAACTCTCTCATAACTCACTATTACCCATAACATAAAGTTTGATCTCTTTGACTACCCTTCAAGGCTCTAAAGTATCAACTTCTATAACTTCCTCTTCTAGCTCTTCCATGAACACATCTTGCTCCAAGCAGTTAATTGCTTACAGATACAGCCTTTTGGACTCCATACCATCTCTTCATGTCCATCCTTCAAAAACAAAACTCATGGGGGAGATAATAGATCAACCGAAGGACTTGTATACATGCATATAAGTACAACCAATGGACATAAAACTCTGGGGAGGGAGGGTATGTGTGGGAAGGAGGGAGGGGGGCAAAACAAATCAATAAAATATATTAAAAAACAAAAACAAAAAAAACTCAGATACTGCCTCCTTCAGGATGCCTTCCCTTTCCTTGCCCTGCCTCTGAAAATTCAAAGTCTTGGCTTTTACTAGTAATAAATCTCTGGTGAAAAAAAAATGTTAGCTTCATCCTGTCAGTTCCCACAAGTTTTGACCCTCTCTTAGAGCCCCAATCACTTTCTGACTAAGCCATTTGGATGTCTAAGGGGGGCAGAGGCTAGGTCTGGGAGTGCTCTGAGTCCATAGCACAGGGGTCACCTATAAAGTAGGTACTCAGACTGGAGTTGAAAGATGAGTGGATGGATGGATAGATGTAAATGAAGGCAAATATGGATTGATGGCTGGGTAGATGAGTGGGATGGATGGAAAAGATGAATAAATAAACAAATGGAAGGAAAAATGTATAAGTTTTTCAAGGGCTTGGTTATTGGACTCTTTTAGTCATTGATGTATTCCAAGTGCCTAGCATATAGTATCTGGCACAGAGCAAATATTCAATATTTGTTAAATAACTTAAATGGTAGAAGAATGGTGAAATTGATGGATAGAGACTGGGATGGTGACTACATGGTTGGATAAATGGATGAAGGATGGATAAATGGATGGATTGATGAATGAATAAGAGAAAGTGTAGGTAGATTGATAAATGTAAGATGATTCAATTAATGAACTAATGAGTTAATGAATGAGTGGAAGGTCTACTCCACTGCTACTTGTAAAAACATGGTATGTTTAGCTGTGGCTAAGGCAGGAGTTATTTGAAACCCTCCTACACCACTTTCCCCTAGTACTAAGCTGAGTGAATGAGCATTAATGTATGGAGCAAGCCCCTCTGTTCCCCAGACTCCTAATTTCTCTAGACTGGGCTGAGCCTACTCTTCCCACCCCCACCCAGCACCATCACTGAGTACCTTAGGCGGTCTCTTGAGGTCCGGAGGCCATAGACACCACAAAAGCCGGCTGGTAGGCGGATGCTGCCCCCTGTGTCAGTACCCATGCCTAGGATGGAACCTCCTTTACTCAGCAGAGCTCCTTCACCCCCTGAGGAACCTCCAGGGGTCTTCTTTAAGTTAAAAGGATTCAGGGTCTGTCCATAGATGGGGTTGCTGCAATCAAAGCTGAGGGATGCAGAAGAAAAGGGGTTGGGAGGTGAAGGTTTAACTGGGAAATGTTGCCCCTTCCCCACATAGAGGCTGACCACATGGCTGCTTCTACTCATGAGCTCTTTCCAGGGGCTGAGGTGAGAAGCTTCTACTGCAGGAAAGACCCATAGCAGACACCAATCATACCTCCTAAAATAAGGAGCAAGGAGCCCACAGCTCTGTGTCAGAAAAATGAACATGCTAACCCCAGCCAGTGTGACTCAGTCGGTTGAGTGTTGTCCTATACATCAAGAGGTTGCACATTTGATTCCTGGTCAGAGCATATACCCAAGTTACACGTTCAATACTCCATCAGGGTGTGATAGAGTGTGTGCAGGAGGCAACTGATCTATGCTTCTCTCTCACATCAATGTTTCTCTCCCTCCTTCTTTCAAATTAATGTTGTTGTTGTTTTTGTTTTTTTTTTTTGTTTTTTTTTACTGGATACACTAAAGGATGAATGGGGAGGAGAGAATACAAGATGAGAAGAACAATTAGAGACAGAAGCTGGGAGAAAAATAGACTTAATTTTCAGAACCTCCAAGCCCAGGAGCCTTTAGAGACAATTGAGCCCACACAATAGAAGGAAACTGAGGCTCTGAGAGTAAAAAGACTTGCCCAAGAACCTTCGCTCTTGAGGTCTGCATGACCGATTCCCACTTTACCCTCTGCTCTAAATCAGGACTTTAAGGTGCTGTTTCAGTCAGTCCTGGACCTGGCCCCAGCCCCTTCCCAGCCCCAGCCCCAGCCCCAGTCCCCAGCCTCCTAGCCCCAATCCCAGCCCCAGCCCCAGCCCCAGCCCCAGCCTGCCCACTTCAGAGACCTGAGCAGCGTCTGGGGAATGTTGGTCTTAACGAAGGGAATAGCCCCCTGGGCCTTTAGCACTTTCACAAGGACCCCATCCTTGGCCGCTGGCTTCTCCAGAAACTGTGCCAGGCCACAAGTAGAGTCATGGTCCTGCAGGAAAGTGATATTAACTCCAGTCCTTGGGGGTCAGGGTAGAATCACACAGTGAACAGACTCTCTTCCCCACTAGACCCTCACCCACATCCATTCTCACACCCTCTGAGACAGTGCTGCACCTTAGGTGAATTCACATGTGGCAGAAGAACATGGTGATTAAGAGTTTGGGTTTGGTTTGAACCTATCTGTTGGGGCCAGTCCCCATTGGCCACTTTCTAGATGTGCATCCTGGACTAAATGACTTGCCCATGTCACTCAGATATTCACAGGCTCAGTGGCATGTGTGCACCCCACATACATATACCTGAGCATATACACCCCAGGACTCACCATGCAGTCATAGGGGTCCTTGAGACTCATGGGGACCCCATAGAGAAGGCCTCTCTCACTCTTCTTGAGCTTCTTCAATGCCTGCAGTTGTTCCTCACATTCTTCCAGGAAATCTGTCAGGCAGTTCACCTCCTGGTGCACCTTTAGCGCCTGAGCAACATCAAGGGAAACCAGGTAAGGGCTCACATTGAGGCCAGGGACAGGACATTCAGTCACTACAGCCCCTCCACCAATTGTGACTCAGAGCAGCATTAAAGTGACAGATGACCGTAGCAGGAACACACTCCCAAGCTACCTGCAGCACCAAAGTTACATCTGCCCTCCAAGTCCTCTAAGTAGAACAATGACAAGTGACATTCCCCACTCCAGCCCAGAGGCAGGTTTAAGTCCTGACCCTGACCCCTTACCCCACCTCCTCTAAGTAGCTACAGAGGACACTCTCCAGACTCAGCTCTTCCGCCTGCAACTTCTGAGCCAGCTCCACCAGGGGTAGCTCCAGGATGGGCTTGGGGTCCAGGCCTGGCTCCTGTGGAAATGAGATGGTAAGAACAGATATCAAAGACTGATCCATTCAGACCCACTCCCACACACTCAACATCACACCACATACACTCCATTGTACATATGCACATGTGCTCAGTACGTATCTATCCCTGTGCTCACCCTTAGCATTAAAAACATTTATTGGTCTGTCTCCAGGTTGGCATGAAGGACCTATAGGAAACAGGTATTCCATTCTGTCTCTGCTTTCCCAATGCCCAGCCCAGGACTTTGCACAGAGTACAGTCTGAATCTTAGCGTTGCTATTCAGAAGGGGCACAATTGGAGCGGGAGTGACATTATATGCATATCTTGAGACTCAGGGGTTATGAAAATGAGGTTCAGCTCTGTGTGGTTTGCCTTCAGGGGAGCAATTCAGCATCCCACATTTCCTTCTTATTCGGTCCTCCCATCCCTGATGATCTGACCTTGGGAAAGAACAAGAGTTTAGCATGACTGGCAGGAAAACTGAAACCCAGCCTTGACCACACCTTGGGTCAACTGGATAAGCCAGGGTGGGTCCCCTCCCCTGCCATGGCCTAGGTGTCATCAGAAAGAAAAGGACTAGAAGTCAACCATTAGTCAGTCATGTAGAATGACCACAGATAGGCCCCCCCAGCTGTTCTGAGCCGGGTCCTTCAGGGAATGATGGAAAGCCTGACACTAGTCCCTCAGGACTCCTGTCAGGGGCAAGTATGACATGACAAGGCCCTAGAGCACAGCAGGCACTCAGGAAGGCAAAGTTGTCCTCCCTTAGTCCTCAGCCCCAGTCCAGACCCTGAGGGACACAGAGAGAGCACTGTTTGCCCAAGGACACACAGCTAGTAAGTGGCAGAGCCTGGATCCACATGCTTGCTGAGTCATCCCCCCATGTGACTACTCTCATAGCAATACATACTACCAATAGGTGTTTTTGCCTCCTTCATATCTCCCACCTCTGACTCTACAGCCTCCTTCTTGCCTAGAACCTCAGACAACTGTGTTTCTCAGTTGTCTCAACAGCCTCATCACTGGACCCCTTGTCTCAAGTCTCTTCTCCTCCAGCTCAATCTCTTCACTATAACCTGGATGATCCTTTTTAAAAAAAATATATATTTTATTGATTTTTTTTTTTTTTTTTTTTTTTTTTACAGAGAGGAAGAGAGAGGGATAGAGAGTTAGAAACATCAATGAGAGAGAAACATCAATCAGTTGCCTCCTGCACATCCCCTACTGGGGATGTGCTCACAACCAGGGTACATGCCCTTGACTGGAATTGAACCCAGGACCTTTAGGTCCACAGGCCGATGCTCTATCCACTGAGCCAAACTGGTTTTGTCTGGGTGATCCTTTTAAGATCTTATATAATCTAAATCTGACCATAAGTTCCAACTGCCTTCAGTATAAAGTCGCAACACTATTCTCATCAGTGTAGTTTATAAGGCTTTCAAAGTACCATGTGTTCATTTTCAGATACACCAATGTGGTAAACTTTAAATATTTTTCCTGCACCAAGTCATTAAATCCTCATAAAAACTCTTGGACAAGCATTCTTATTATCATTTCCATTTCACCAATGAAGGCAACTGGCTCACAGGGATGTTAACTCTCTGGCACAAGGTAAGGGAGCCTGGACTCTATATCTTCACCATTACTCTCTACTGGCTCTATAGTCTGAAATTAAAACTTCTTCACTGAAAGCGAGCTGTGGAGGGTTGTCAAGTCCTAAGCCTGTATATTCCTTGACAAAAAGGCGTTCTTTACCTTAAATAATCCTGTCTATTGTCTTTTTTGTATCCAAGATACTTTTGGAATGTTTGAGTAATCCCTTTTTTCCAGACTACTCAACGCACAATCTCCCACCAGAGCCCAAGGTCAGGGTATCTTATTCCCTCCTTGTTATCTTGTTCCCTGCATATCATCTATGTGCTATAAATGTTAATTATTAACTTTCCTCTACCCACTAACGTAAAAGAAGAATGTGTCTCTTCATTTAACTTTTTTATCTAATCCCATAGATTTCCCCACTTTGCTTTCTCCCTAAACTATCACCAATGAATTTTATAAATCCTGATGCCTCCTCTTTTGATTGTAATGTATACAATAGGATGCAAAACTGCCATGCTCTGGAGCATTTTCTCAATCCATTGAGATTTTGCTTCCCAGCAATAGTCAGTTTGGCTCAAATAAACTCATAAAAATTCTTACAGGTTTGGACACTTCTTACGTTGGCATTACATAACTTACTAAGTGATCATCCTGATATATCTTGCACCCATCTGACACCATACATAGTTAATAGAATATTATTGACTATATTCCCTATGCTGCACTTTATATCCCCATGACTATTCTATAACTACCAATTTTTACTTATTAATCCCTTCACCCTTTCATCCATCCCCCCAACCCTGCTCCCACCTGGCAGTCATCAAATTGTTCTCTGTACCTATTGAGTCTGTTTTTGTTCTGCTTGTTCTTTTATTTTGTTGTTGTTGTTTTTTTAGATTCAATTGATAGATATGTATTTATTGCCATTTTATTTATTTTTTTATTTCTCCTCTTCCTCCTCCTCCTCCTCCTCCTCCTCCTCCTCCTCCTCCTCCTTCTTCCTTTTCCTCCTCCTTCTTCAAGAAGACCCTTTAACATTTCTTGTAATACTGATTTGGTGGTAATGAACTCCTTTAGCTTTTTCTTGTCTGGGAAACTCCTTATCTGTCCTTCAATTCTAACGGATAGCTTAGCAAAATCTAGAGTAATTTTGGTTGTAGGTCCTTGCTTTTAATCAACAATCCAAAGAAATGAGGATAGTATACGAAGCCTCTGGGACAACTTAAAGCATTCCAAAATTCACACCATCAGGGTATCAGGAGGAGAAGAGAGAGAGGAAGAAACTGAAAACCTATTTGAAAAAATAATGACAGAAAACTTCCCTAAGCTGGTGAAGAAAATAGAATAAGATGAAGCCAAAGATGTTCAAATCAAGATGCATCATAATTAAAATGCAAAAGATTAAAGATGAAGAGAGACTTTTTAAAAGCAGCAAGAGAAAAGGTGGCAGGTGGATGCCATATCAGAGACTCCATCAATCTGGCTCACATTTTTTGCCAGATTCCCTGAGTGATTCCCTGAGGCTCCAATCTACCCAACTTTCAACCCCACCCAAGCTGTTTCCAGTGGCTTTTCCACGTGAATGGTCTGTCCTGGCTCACGCTTCATATCATCCTAAAAATCTACCAAACAAGTAGAATCTGGCTTCAGTGTGTCCCATACCTCTGGCTAAGTGGTCTTAGGCCTGGTTCTAGTACTAGCAGGCCTTGGTTTGCAGCTTGGCCTCAACCGGGCACCTCCAAGCTCAGCAGTTCACTTTGTAGCTCATGCCAAGTGGCTCTGGGCAGAACACAGGTGGAGGCCCCAGAGCCCGGCACACTGGTAACCTGGAGAGGATGGGAGAGGCCCAACCACACCTTTTCAACCAACCTTGTTGAGTGTCACTTCCATCTGATAGATCAAATTCATTGACTCCCCAAATGACCACTCATTGAAGACATCATTAGTTTGATTACGAAAGTGAGAATTTTCACATAGATAGTGCTTAGGTACCTCGGCTCCACTGTAAACGTTTATTAACTTGAACACTATCATTATAATCACCATCCCCACTGTAGATATGAGGAAGTTAAGGCACAGAGAAGTTATTTAAAATATACAGGGTAGGAAAAGTAGGTTTTAAGTAGTTTGTATGGAAAATAATTAGTAGTTATGTCGATGTACTCACAACTGTAAACCTATTTTGATCCACCCCTGTAAATGTCAGAGTCAGGAGTCAAACAGGCAGCCCAGCATCCTTAATTTTTGTGTTACACAACTTCTCACTGAGGCCTGTAAGATTAGGATCAAAGTAATTTAATATGATCCTTATGACAATATTTATGAGTTCACTGTCAACAGAGATGTTGACTATGTAAAATCTCAGAGGGCATTAGGAGAGCTAGCAAATTGTGGATGTAATTGCTACTAGTTCTGCAGAAATTAAGCAAGATCAATTCAAGGAATGAGCTCATTCACATTGAAAGTCTGCTTAGACTTCCACTTCCCCCTGCTAGTGCCTCGACAGTGTGCTTCCTTAGGTACTTGTTTGGCCCACACTCTCCTCCAGCGATATCCAGGTCTTGATGTAGAAATTCGATGTTAGGCAGCCCATCCCTGCCCCAAATACTTACTGCACCGGACCTGTCCCTGCCATGATGCCCCTGCCCTCTGCCTGCTTCTTCGGCTCAGGGCTGACCCTGCCTACCAGGATGGCCACAGGAACACGGCGCGGCACACTGCCACCCACCAGGGCCCCAATGCCTACATTGAGTTGTTATCCCTTTGCTATGGGAATAAGAATAAGAAGGGGGAGCCCAGACAGGAGGTCACGATTCAGGGCATATACCTGGGTAGCAAGCTTGATTTCCCAGTGTGGGGTGTGCAGGAGGCAGCCGATCAATGATTCTTTCTCATCATTGATGTTTCTATCTCTCACTCCCTCTCCCTTCCTCTCTGAAGTCAATATATATATTTAAGCTTTTAAATAAAAGAATAAGAATGGGGAGATCCCTAGGCAAATTCTGGGCTGGGGATTCTACTGAAGAGGAAGAAGAGGAGGTGCTTAGGGAGCACAAGTGGAGACAGAAGCTGCAGGGAGAGCTAGAAGATGAGTGGCAGGAGGTCATTGGGCAGCTCCAAACGATGTTTCCCATGAGGCACAGGAACTCTAGCCCTTCTCAGCCTGGTCAGATCAACTGGCCTGGGAACATGGGCAGAAGTGCCAGCAACAGCTGGAGGCAAAGGGACCTGGGCATTTCCACAGGCTGAGGGTAGGAGGAAGACCAGTGGCTCCTTAGAGAGTGAGCCAAGAGCCAAGGAGGAGGAACTGCATAAGAGCCAGACCAGCAGGCCTAGGAGCAGGTGCAGGAGCCTCACAAGGACCCAGACCCCAGGGCCCAGAACTCCAGACAAGCAAGGAGGGGCAGCCTCTGGCACTTTGGCAACCTGTCCTGGCCCTGCCCTGGGGGAGAGGCCTGGGAGGCCATGGCTGCAGCCCTGATGGCCAGCCCCCACCCCAACCTGGGGAGGAACAGGGGGCTCTGAGGAGGTACTTGAAACACCCTGGCTGCTTCCTACAGTGTTTCCAGATCAAGATTGAGATCTGGAAGCTGGGTTGCGTGCTGGGAGAGGTGACAATCCTTTCTCAAGTCCTGAATCACCATACGGAGGCCCTCAAGTGACCTCAGATAAACGAGGAGGAGTTGTTGGGAACACAGCCTTAAAGGCAGGGCAGCAGAAAGGGCCCAATCAGGGATGGGGATGACAAGGACCAGGACCAGGCCGATGTTGCATAGCAGAGGATGTGGGTGGTAGTGAAACTTGTAAGGAACCGGGATGGGGAGGACAAGTTACCACTGCTGCTCCTTGATTCTGCCCTTTCCTAATAAGGCCTGGTTCCACACCTCATTCCTGGTATCTCCTCCTTTTTTTCCATTGCTGTGGTTTGCATATCCATGACATCTCCTGTCCCATCCCACCTGCCAAAACCCACAGCTTTTACACACCTGTGACCCGCACACACACTAACATGAGCCCTTAGCCGGAGACAGGAAGCCCTCTGCTGGCCCACCTGCAAGGTTGGTCCTCAGAAAGCCCAGTTTGCCCTCCAGTCTATTCCACTACTCCACTCTACACTGAGAGATGAATGTGAACAGAATAATAATAATAATAATAATAATAATAATAATAAGGAATTAAACCAGTTTCCCTCTCCTTCCCCAGCACAGACAGGGCTTCCCCTTTGGTGAGTCACTAGATAGACTGGGTTAGGGCAGCTGGAATTGGGGGCCATAGTAGGTGCTGGGAGGTCAGGGGATAGAAGCAGAATGGATGGAGGAAGAGCCCTGTGGGAGAGTGAAATTTCAGTTGCTAAAATATAAACAGAGGAAGTAGGAAGAAAGCCAAATTATGTAACCTGAGTTCTCAGTTCTTGGGCAACCAGTGATCCACAGCCAACACCATCTCTCCCCTCTAGCCTCTAAGTCCGATCTCTCTTCCAGGTCCCGAGGAAAGAGCAAAGAGGTAAAATGGACTCAGTATAGTCCAACTGCTAAATACTAAAGTCAAATAAGCTGAGGAAGTGATTCTCTTCTCATTTTAATTAGCCTGGGAATTTAAACTTCTGAATTTTCCAGTCCTGCATCAGTGCCTAGACATACATCAGATCTCCAGACAACCCCCTGATTATCTCTGCAGGACTCATGTAGACATTAACCTGACATCCATTATCCAGAGCACTGGATGTAACCAGACCTCTTGGTGTGCACCTTCCAGACCATCTGTCATCAGTCATCCAGATCACTTGACAGCTGACTGATAACTATCCTGGACCAATAATAGAGCTAAGAATGCAGAACTGATAATTCTCAAGAATGGCCTTACTATATAATAAAAGCATAGTATACAAATTGTCCCCTCCACCAGGAGTTTTTCAGGGAGTTTGACCAGGGGTTGGGACTGGCCAGGGGAGGGAGGGAGACCCCAGCAGTGGCGAATGGGCTGAGGAGAGGGAATATCCATTGGCAGCAGCTAGGGACACTACATGCACTGGACTTCTAGTCCTATCTAATAAAAGGATAATATGCAAATTAACCATCACTCCATCACAAAGATGGCAGTACCCATAGCAGCCAGAGCACTGGACACTATCGGTGTCGTCCCAGTGACAAGCCTCAGTGTCCTACATGCCCCAACCTGCGGAGGGAGGAAGAGAGGGTGGGTGGGCGGGCCTCTGCCAGAGGCCAGCTGGGATGCGGGATGCTAGTGTTGTTGCAGGCTGGACTGAGGGACCCGTCTATGCAGGAATTTTGTGCAATGTGACTCTAGTCCTATCTAATAAAAGCCTGATATGCAAACTGACCAACACACAAGATGGCTGCCCCCATGTGGTCAAAGATGGCTGCCCCCCTGTGGATACAAGATGGCCACGCAAGATGGCCAGCAGAGGAGGGTAGTTGGGGTGACCAGGCCTGCAGGGAGAGCAGTTGGGGTGATTAAGCTGGCAGGGGAGGGCAGTTGGGAGGGACCAGGCCAGCAGGGGAGGGCAGTTAGGGGTGACCAAGCTAGCAGGGAATGGCAGTTAAGGGCAACTGGGCTGGCTGGGGAGTGGTAAAGGGGTGATCAGGCTGGCAGGCAGAAGCGGTTAGGGGCAATCAGGTAGGCATGCAGGTGAGCGGTTGGGAGCCAGCAGTCCTAGATTGTAAGAGGGATGTCCAACTGCTCATTTAGGCCAATCTCAGTGGGCAGTTGGACATCCCTTCAGGGGTCCCAGATTGGAGAGGGTGCAGGCTGGGCTGAGGGACACCCCCCCACCACCACCTTGGCATAAATTTCATGTACCAGGCCTCTAGTTTTACTATAAGAACTCAACTTTTCATTCTTCTTCATAAACACTTCTGGGTTTTTGCCTAGTTATGTCTCCAATTTTCATATCCTTGAGTTAATGATAATTTTCATATCTTCATCATTTATTTCTAAAAAGAGAGAAAGAAAGAGGAAAAGAAGGAGGAGGAAGGGGATAAGGAGGAGGAGGAGGAGGAAATGGAGGAAGAGGAAGAAGAAGAGGAAGAGGAGAAGGGGAGGAAAGGTCTCTATTTAATGAGATTGCCAATCACCTAACGACTCGCAGTTACCGGGAGAGCTTTGAAAGAGAGAGACATCTTCAAAAGATGATATCCACATCAAAAGATCCTCACAAGTTGTTTTTGTTGGTTTTTTTAATCAATAAATTATTTGGAAATTGTTAGAATCATTTGATGTAAGAATTGAGCCTCAACTTCTATTGCTCTTAAGCTGTTTTAATATATAGTTTAGTTTAGAACAAATCATGCCTTCTGCCCAGTTCCATAGCCCATTGGATGTCTGCCTTTTCCACACTTACCTGGAGCTGCCTTATCATGGTTTGAAAATCAAAGAAAATATATTTTCAAGTTTTTAGCATATTGATTTATTATTAATCTTTCCAAAGTGGTGGTTAAATATGCTTACTATTGTGAAAATCCTCAACCCTCAGGGCAGCCTATTTCCCCTTGAAGTGATCAGAGCCTCCTGGTAAGCAGCCTTCAGAATGAGCAGCTTGTTTGCTTACCCCAGTGGACCTTACAAACCTTTTCTATCTCTTCTATGGAAACAGTGCATATCTCAGGCTTTTCTCTGCTTGGCATCACCTATACTGTTCTTTCCTCCTTTTGGAAAACTCCTATACATCTTTCAAGGCTCAGCTCTTTGAAGCCATCCCCAAATGACCTGCTCCAGAAAGAGTAAATCACCCCTCCTGCCAAGTCCCACAGCTCCATAGGCATCTGACCTTCACCACATTTGGCTGAGTTGCTTCCCATCATGTTGCTTCCCTGTTTCCACTACACCCCACCCAGAGTGAGAACATTTTTAAAACAAGTCTGAGTCAGACATCATATCTCTGTCCCAGAGTTCAGCAGAAAACAAGACCACAGAAGCCATCTGTGAAATGTTGCTAAACAGAACTGAATTGGGTATGTTTGAACCCTACGAGGGTTTGCCAATGTCTCAGCTTCCCACCTCCCTGGGACATAAAGCTGGACATATAAAGCCTTGAGGGTATCCCTGGTGGAGGAGTGACCCAACTAGGAAGGTGCCCAGGACAGACCTGTAATAGCTTTATTCGGGGGAGAACAGGCAATGAGAGCCTGTAGCCTTGAGAGAAGGCTGGAGACTCCATGGGTGACCTCACCCAAACCTTTCCACTCCTCCAGCTAATCAGACACACACAGCCCCACCAGGTACTGAGACCAATAGGTATGTATTCCAGATGACCGCATGAATACTATCCAGATGTCCAGACACATACAGAACCAGATGTCCTTTCACATTAGACACATGATCACACACAAGTTTGTATTTTGTTTTTTTTTAAATCAAGAAATTATTTGGAAATTGTTAGAATCATTTGATGAAAGAATTAACCTCAACTCAAACATTCAGACCCAAACATATCTAGATATACACTCCAAACCAGTAAGATGACACATACACACCCAGCCAGACACACATATGCCAGACCACAGGTATGGAAACAAACACAAGCAGCACAAAATAACTCACCAGCGAGAGGCACAAACAAGCAGGCCCTGGTGTTAGCGTAAAGGAACCTAAACCCAACACCACCCACAGATGGGGTCACCATATGCACACAGGAACCCTCTCCATCATGCTGACTTGCCACAGCAGCCCCATTAGCCTAGATTTCCTCCCCATCAGCCAAGGAGGGGCAGCTGCTCTCTAGGGGCAGATTGATTCATCCAACTAATTAGCCCCAATTAATATTAATACACATTCTCAGGAACTGCAGCAGCTCCAGCAGAGAAGCTGCCCACGGGGGCCATCAATCACTGTCAGGGGACGGCAGAGGACACTCAGGAACTCCAGATCATGGGGACAGTACCTCAGGCACTCTCGCCAATCCCCAGCCCCAGAGTCCAAAGGATGACCACTGCCATCAACCAAAGTTGGGAACCCTAAGATACTGCAAGCCCATCCTTCCTTGAGCAGTCAGGGAGCCCAAGGCCCAGAAGGGGCTGTCACATCCTCCAGGCCATACAGCAAACACAAAGTACAGTGTGAACTTGTCTCCATGCCCCTCCTTCCCACCCTTCTGTCAACCACTCTAGCTTGGTTTTGTGACACACCCAGGGCTCAGTTACTTCACCTGCGAATCCCAGTTACAATGGTTGTCACAATGCCACGAAATAACCCCATCCAGACTGTCAAAACCCACTACTAAGTTGCATAGCATCCTGGGAGGAGCCCATCTCCAATGACCCTCTGTGGTTTGCATCTATCAGGTACTCAGCAAATATATGCAAAACCTAATGGGGTGGCTGACTGGAGGGAGAATATGTAGACCAGGGTTCTTATCTCAATGGAGTTTGGGGGTGGTCAGGAGCTGAAAGAGGCCTCTTGCCTCCAGTTTCTCCATCAGTTTATTTTATTTCAACAAATAGCCCACGTGCACACCACCATGTTACTGAGCCACTAGGAGAACAGAGAAAATACACTGACCCCGACCTCAAGGGACTCAAAGGACATAAATGGGGAGGAACTGGTGATACAAAGATCTAGCATAGAGCTGAAATGGGGGATTGTTCCCCCAGGCTCCCTGTCTTCTTGAAGGGGATGAGGCTACGAGAGGGGTGTGTCCTGAGATAGGACCCACCTGTTGGGACTGAGGCTGGGGGCTTCAGGAATTGATGTCTACTCACCTGTTCCCGGAGACGCTGTGCCAGGGCTGCCATCTGCTTCAGCGCCACCTCCCTGCGCCTCTGTGCCTTGGGGATCTTGTTCCGTGCTGGAGCACGCTGCTGGGAAAGCAGGGCAGCTGCCAGCAGAGCAGCCCCCAGCAGGGTCAGCAGCAGCAGCCCCAGCAGGGGGTAAGAAGACAGCAATAGCTTCTCCAGCATCTTGGGGCCTGTGTGGATGTGTCAACTGCTTCCTCAAGATCACTTGGTACTTATTTGTCAGCTACGCCACTGAGCACCCTCCCACTCCTGAGCCCCAAGGGGAAGAGCCAGGCCCTGGGTGTGGGAGATCACAAAATCCTCCCAGCTGGTTCTTACCTCCACCTGCATTTCCTGGGGACAAAGACCCTGTCCCTCAGGCCATTCAGTGCAAGAGGCTTTGGCAGAGACAAGCCTGCAGGTGGACAGATGACCAGGCTCTGATTACACTTCCTTCTTTTCCTCCTCCCTCATCTTACCCATCAGACCCCAGCACCTTAGTATGACTGCTGCCAGTCCTACCAGGGTTGCCTTTAAGGTTCCCTGTTGCTTTTAGGATAATTGCCCTTAATATGGCTCACAGGCCAGGTGGACTGAACAAGCCATGTGTGCCCAGAGTTAGCAACTCACTCTGGGGAGAACAGGGGCCCAGGCAGAGAATAAAGGAAGGAGATCTGGGGGAGCAGGTATGGCTCAGAAGACATCTGTCCTTGGGGATATGATGCAAGGAAATGATGCCCCTGTTAACCCAGGTGAGCTTTCGTTCCCTACTCCCAAAGTAAGGTCACACTCTCTTCCAGGCTTATCCATTTTCTCCTTGGACCAGGAGCTCCCTATGGGCATGGAGGGCAGTGGAGAGGGGTCTGGGGTGGGGGGAGGTGAGGAGGTGGAGGTGACTTGCTGGAGGAAGGACAAGAAAGATGGGGAAGCTGTGAAGCAGTAGGGCAGGAGGGACTGGGTGTGTGAACCTTTCTTGTTGGGTGTTTCAATCGGATGTTTCAGCCCTCTGTCTCAGACGAGAAGGGTGACTCCACTCTCAAAACTGGGAAGTCAGAAGCAGCAAATTTAGTGGGATGGAAATGGGTTTGTGGTTGGTAATGTTGCTTCTGAGCCCCTGAGGGTCAGACTATTGACTTGTTGATCGGCTCGTCATGACCCAAAGGGCAACCCCAAGGCCATCCACCCTCTGACACTTTGACTCTTTCACCTCCAAGGGGCCACTGGAACTATCTCTCCTGTCAGCATATTCCCCATGTACTTTCTCTTCTTTTCTGACATATTCCCCCCACCTCCACATCCCTCACGGGACCCTGGCACTCCCCTGGTGACTCAGTTCCCCTGGACCTTTTGGCACCTGCATCACCTCCCTAGCACCTTAGGCCTTATTACATCACCTTTTTTTTGGAATTACCCTTGGATTACCACATCACCTCATTTTATCTCTTCATCGTATTTTTAAAATACCTTATATGTTTACTTATTTCCTGCTTCCTTCCTTAGAAAATAAGTTGCCACCCGCGACCCAAGCCAGCCAGCCTGTGGAGCCCCCCGCATCCGCGTCCTAGCTTCCGTCCCGCGCACCAAACATTCCGGGGGTCCACAGCGCAGCGGATTCCTGGGGGGGGGGGGGGAAACCCAAAAAAACAAACAAAAAAACCCATCTACCTAGTGGCTGGCCAGAGGTATAGGGAGAGACAGATTTGATCCATGAGGCCCGAAAAGGAGGAAGGCCCACTGGGAACATGGCGACTGTCCAGGCCTCCACCCCTCACCACCCCTGGAGAAGGGTAAGATCCTGATTGTGAAGGTGGAGGAGGACTTCCACTGGGAAGAGGAGCCCTCCCCAAAGATGGAAGGCCCCAGCTATGAGACCTCTGCCAGCTCTTCCGGCTCTTCTACTACCAGGAGGTGGCCGGCTCCTGGGAGACCCTGAGCTTCCTCTGGGAGCTCTGCTGCCGCTGGCTGTGGCCGGAGCTGCGCACCCAGGAGCAGATCCTGGAGCTGCTGGTGCTGGAGCAGTTCCTGATGGTGCTGCCTTGGGAGATCCAGGCCCGGGTGCAGGAGCGGCAGCCGGAGAGTGGTGAGGAGGCCGTGGTCCTCGTGGAAGGACCTTCAGCGGGAGCCCAGGAAACAGAGGGGCCCGGAGATACTCCCTGGCCATGCAGTGCCCCACCAGATGGGGGAACAGTCTTTGAAATGTCAGGCAGAGGCCCAGCCAAAGGAGTTGTCCCTGGAGGAAGGAATTCAGGACTCTAGCCAGCAGCCCCCAGCCCAGCTAAGCCAAAGACAAAAAAGAAACCCTGAACTCTGGCCAAAGAGGGGCCCAGTCACCTCCCAGCACCAGGAGATGGCAGCACCAGCCACATCCTTCCTTGCAGCCTGGACCCAGGTACCAGTGACCTTGGGGGACATGGCCGTGTACCTGTCTCAGGAGCAGTGGGGGTGCCTGGACCCAGCTCAGCAGGACTGAAGTTGGGACATGCTGCCAGAGAGTGAAGGCCTTGGGATGCAGTTGAAGGATGGAGAGGAACACAGATGAGAACAGAATGGGATCGAGTGCTGACGGCTCGGTGCAGGTTCCAGGTCCCCCATTCCCAGGTCACAAGCCGGCCCCTGTCAGGGGATTGACCAAATCTGAGCAACTTCTGGAAAGAGGGGAGCCCTGCAGAATGGCAAAGCCATACACATGCCCCGAATGCAGCAAAAGCTTTAGCAAGACGTTCCACTTGACCAAGTACCAGCACATACACACCGGGGAGTGACCATACCAGTGTCCCATGTGTGGGAAGGGTTTCAGCGACCACTCCAACTTCAGCACCCATCAGCGGGTCCACACGGGTGAGAAGCGCTACCAGTGTACCGAGTGTGGGAAGCGCTTTAGCCAGAGCTCCAGCCTGGTCATCCACCACCGGATACACACCGGGGAGCAGCCTTATGTGTGTGCTGAGTGTGGGAAATGCTTCAGCAACAGCTCACACTTCAGCTCCCACCACAGGATGCACACAGGCAAGAAGCCCTATACATGCCCAGGCTGTGGCCAGGGTTTAATTGGGGTACCGACCTCCACAAACACCAGAGGACCCACAATGGGGAGAAATAACCACATAGCTACAACAAGGGGGTGTAGCCACTACCCAGACCCTCGAGGCTCCAGGATCCCCAGGGGCCAAAGCCTGACTACCATGCACAGTTCATGAAGCTGCTAGAGCCAGAAATGCTGACCTTAAGGCATCTTCACATGGATTCTGATCTCTCGGCCTGGTGTGAGGGAACATTTCAGGGAACATTTCAGGTGAAATGCTGGGCCCAGGGCCAGGTGTCTTCAGTTGTAGGGCTGCTGTATAAATGACCACACATTGGCCGGGTTGCAACAACAGGAATTAATCCTGTCAGTACAGGTGGCCACAAGTCCAAAGTTCAAGTGTCTACAGCACTGGTGTCTTCTGGAGGCTCTGGTTTTTACCCTGTAATAAACGAGACTTGATCAGAAAGCCTGTCTTGTCTCCGTCTCTTGTGTCTCTTGTCCCCTCATTCTCACTTCCCCTCTAGGGTCCACGTTGACTTACCTGTGGGTCGGGGCAACCCATATATCTGCTGTCTACATGAGATCCATCTCAGAACAAAGGACTCACATAGACTGATGGTAAAGGGATGAAAAAGGTTTTTCAGGCAAATGGAAATAAAAAAAAAGAAGCTGGGGTTGCAATATTTATATCTGACAAATTAGACCTCAAAGTGAAGGCCATTACAAGAGAAAAGGAAGGTCACTTCATAATACTAAAGGGAGCAATTCAACAAGAGGATATAACTCTGGTAAACATATATGCATCTAATAGAGGAGCACCCAAATACACACACACAAAAAGAATAATTTCTGGAGGATATCAAAGGAGAGATTGACAGCAATACAGTCATAATAGGGGACTTTAATACACCACTAACATCACTGGGAAAATTCTCTAAACAAAAAATCAGCAAAGAAACATCAATCCTAAATGACTCACTAGATCATATGAAATTAATTGACATCTTCAGAACATTTCACCCCTAAGGCACAGAATACACTTTCTTCTCAAGTGCACACAGGTCATTTTTAAAGATAGACCACATATTGGGACACAGGCAAAGTCTCCGCAAATTCAAGAAGATGGCAATAATATCAAGCATCTTCTCAGATCACAATGGCATAAAATTAGAAACCAACTATAATAAAACAATTATAAAATCAAACACCTGCAGGCTAAATAGCATGCTATTAAACAATGATTGGGTTATCAAAAAGATAAAAGAAGAAATAAAAAACATCATGGCAGCCGAGACCGGTTTGGCTCAATGGATAGAGCGTCGGCTTGGGGACTGAAGGGTCCCGGGTTCGATTCCGGTCAAGGGCATGTACCTTGGTTGCGGGCATATCCCCAGTAGGGGGTGTGCAAGAGGCAGCTGATCGATGACTCTCATCGATGTTTCTAGCTCTCTATCTCTCTCCCTTCCTCTCTGTACAAAATCAATAAAATATATTTAAAAAAAAAACAAAACAAAACATCATGGCAACAAATGACAATGAAAACACAACAATCCAAAATCTATTGGACACAGTGAAAGCAGTCTTGATAGGGAAGTTCATAACTCTACAAGCCTACCAAAAGAAAAAAGAAAAAGGAAAAAAAAAGGTAATAAATTATCTAACTCTACAACTCAAAGAGTTAGAAAGAGAGCAATAAGAAGAGCCCAGTGTAAGCAGAAGGAAAGAAAGAATAAAAATCAGAGTGGAAATAAATGACATAGAGACAAAAAACAAACAAACCAACAAACCAAAAACAAACAAACAAATAAAAAACAAAAACAAAAACACAAAACCACAATACAAAAGATCAACAAAACCAAGAGCTGTTTCTTTGAAAGAATAAACAAGATTAATGAACCTCTAGCCAGGCTCACCAAGAAGCAGAGAGAGAGGAACAAATAAATAAAATCAGAAATGAAAGAGGTGAAATAACAACCAATTCCACAGAAATACAAATGTTATGAAAAACCTAGAAGCTTGGTGCATGAAATTTGTGAATAGGGTATGTATGTGTCCCTCAACCCAGCCTAAGCCCTCTCCAATCTGGGACCCCTAAAGGGATGTCTGACTGCCCATTTAGGCCTTATCCCACCAGACCAGAACGGCAGTCGGACATACCTCATTTAATCCAGGACTGCTGGCTCCCAACTGCTTATCTGCTTGCCCACCTGATCACCCCCTAACCATTTCTGCAAGCCTGATCAATGCCTAACTGTCCCCTGCCAGCCCAATTGCCCTTAACTGCCCTCCCCTACTGGCCCAATCACTCCTAACTGCCTTCCCTTGCCAGCCTGGTTGCCCCCAACTGCCCTCCCCTGCAGGTCTGGTCCCCCCAAACTGCCCTACCCTGCCTGCCTGGTTGCCCCTAACTGCTCTCCCCTGCTGGCCTAGTGGCCCCCAACTGCCTTCCCCTGCTGACCTGCTTCCCTCCAACTTTCCTCCCATGGTGGCCTGGTCCCCCCCCACCCCCGCCCCGAACTGTCCTCCCCTGCAGGCCTGGTCACTTCCAACTGCTCTCCTCTGCCCACCTGGTCACCCCTAATTGCCCTCTCCTGCAGGCATGATCGCCCCCAACTGCCATCCCTTGCAGGCCTGGCTCCTCCCAATTGCCCTTCCCCTGCTGGCCTGATTGCCTACAACTGCCCTCCCCTCCCAGCCATCTTGTGGTGGCCATCTTGTGTCCACATGGGGGTGGCCATCTTTGACCACATGGGGGTGGCCATCTTGTGTGTTGGAGTGATAGTCAATTTGCATGTTACCTCTTTATTATATAGGATACTACGAACAACTCTATTCCAACAACATGGACAACCTAGATGAAATGGACATATTCTTAGAAAAATACAAGTTCCCAAAACTCAATCAGGAAGAATAAAAAAACTGGAATAGGCCAATAACTACTCAAGAAATTGAATCAGAGATAAAAAATGATCTAACATTCCTAACTGGTTTGTTTCAGTGGATAGAGCTGATGCCTGAGAACTGAAGGGTCCAAGGTTCAATTCTGATTAAGGGCATATACCTCAGTTGCAGGCACATTGATGTTTCTAGAAACCATAAAAATCCTACAAAACTCCATAGGCAGCAAAATAGCAGACCTATGTTGTAGCAATATCTTTACAAACACAGCTCCTAGAGTCATGGAGACTAAGGAGAAAATAAACAAATGGGACTACATTAAAGTAAAAAGCTTCTGCACAGCAAAAGAAACCATTAACAAAATAATAAGAAAGTCTATTGCATGGGAGAACATATTTGCCAATGATATTTTAGATAAGGGTTTAATCTCCAAAATTTACCAAGAACTCATACAACTTAACAAAAGGAAGATAAACGATTCAATCAAAAAATGGGCAAAGGATCTAAATAGACACTTTTAAAAAATATATATTTTATTGATTTTTTACAGAGAGGAAGAGAGAGGAATAGAGAGTTAGAAACATCGATGAGAGAGAATCATCGGTCAGCTGCCTCTTGCACACCCCCTACTGGGATGTGCCCACAAAACAAGGTACATGCTCTTGACCGGAATCGAACCCAGGACCTTTCAGTTCGCAGACCGATGCTCTACCACTGAGCCAAACCGGTTTTGGCTAAATAGACACATTTTGAAAGAGGACATACAGAAGGCCCAGAGACGTATGAAAACATGCTCAAAGTCACTAATCATTCGAGATGCAAATCAAAACAATAAGATACCATCTCATACCTGTCAGAATGGCAATCATCAACAAATCAACAAATGGCAAGTGGAGAAAAAGAAACCCTCGTGCACTGCTGGTGGGACTGCAGACTGGTGTAGCCACTGTGGAAGACAGTATGGAGTTTCCTCAAAAAGTTAAAAATGGAACTTCCATTTGACCCAGTAATCCCACTTCTAGGATTATATCACAAGAAACCAGAAACACCAATCAGAAAGGATATATGCATCCCTATGTTCATGGCAGCACAATTTACAATAGCTAAAAATTTGAAACAGCCTAAGTACCCATCAGTAGATGAGTGGATTAGAAAACTATGGTACATCTACACAATGGAATACTATGTTGCTATAATGAAAGCCTAATATGCAAATTGTTCAACTGGGAGTTTGACTGAAAGTTTGACCAGTTGCTGTAATGTGTGCTGACCACCAGGAGTGGTGTGGAACATGGCAGGTGTTGGCAACATGGTGCAGGCAGCAGGTGGCAGTGGAGGCACTGCCAGCCCCAATGGGCTCTGATGAGAATGGGACTGCAGTGGAATGGTGGAGCTGGTGAGGAGGCAACACTAGGCCATAGTGGGATGCCAGGTGGGGCTGTGGGACTGGGTATATGAGCTGGGGGCCCCATTCCCATAGGGCACCCCAAGGGACCCCAACCTCCATGAATTCGTGCATTGGGCCTCTAGTGCCACTATAATAAACAAGGAACTTTTACCATTTGCAACAGCATTGAAGGAACTAGAGAGCATTATGCTAAGTGAAATAAGCCAGTTGGAGAAAGATAAATATCAGATGACCTCACTCATATGTGGGATATAATGATCAACATACATAATTTGATGAACAAGAATAGATCCAGAGATAAATGGCAGGGGAGGAGGAGGGTTAGAGAGCAACCAAAGGACGTGTATGCATGCATATTAACATAATCCAGTGGTCAGCAAACTCATTAGTCAACAGAGCCAAATATCAACAGCATAACGATTGAAATTTCTTTTGAGAGCCAATTTTTTTAAACTTAAACTTCTTCTAACACCACTTCTTCAAAATAGACTCTCCCAGGCCATGGTATTTTGTGGAAGACCCACACTTAAGGGGCCAAAGAGCCACATGTGGCTTGCAAGCCTCGGTTTGCCGACCAGTCATAACCAAAGGACATAGACACTGGGGCATTGGGCGCTTTCCCGAGATGGGAATGGCTGGGGCAGGATCAATTGGGGAAAAAGGAGACATATGTAAAATTTTAGACAATAAGAAAAGGTAAAAATAAAAAACTCTCTTAGATCTACGTCCTTCATAGCTACTATCCTAACATTGTTCCTCCCCCTCCCAGCCAAGCTTCTCAGATGATATTTCAGATTGCCTTTCACTCACTCCTCCACCCAACCCAGTCTGCATTATGCCCAAATCATCCCAAGGATCTTCTTTGAGTTACATCAGCAGCATTTGAAGCTTCACCTCCACCCTTCTCGAAGTATGTTTGTTCCTTGGCTTCTGCGACAATGCAGCTCTTGGCTTGTCACTTCCTTCACAAGCTTTCCCTGATACTCCAGGCTGGATCAGGTCCAATTTGGTTTACTCTCATAAAATAGTGCTTCTTCTTTATTGCACTCCTGACAAATGTTTTTGTGTGATTGTGCATTTGATGTCTGTTTGCTAGCAGAATGAAAGTGCCATTCAGGCAGGGACTGTTTCTGATTGCTTACCCTGGGTGCACTGTGAGAGGAATTCAGTAGATACATTGGAGAAATGGAGGAATGGAAGGGTAGGGAGTTGGGATCAGGAATTGCGGACCAGGAGAAAGCTATAAGTTGAACTGGGGGGTTATTTGTCCTTATGGTAGACAGAGGGCAGGGACAGACTAGGATATTTCCTGTTGGGGACAAGAGAAGGAAGTATCAGAAGAAATCAAAATGGGTTCACTAATAATAACAAGTCACCCATTCCTCCATTCAATAAGCCTTTGCTGGGTATCCGTTGAGTACTAGGCACTGTGCAGGGTGCTGGATATACAAGGGCAAACCCCACACAGCCCTGACTCTGTGACATTACCTGCCTAACGTGCCCAGGGTCACCACTCCCAATCTACATGTTGGAAACTTGGGGGAACCAGCCAAGGCTGGTTGGGACGCTCACTACTTAATTATATGGCTATCTCTTAAAGGTGTAGCAGATCAGGCTGCCCTGGTGGGTGACCTGGAGTGAAACATCCCAGGGCTCTTTTCTTGGCCTTAATCTGATCCATTTATTTATTGGTGACATGGATGAAGTTGGAGAGGTCCAGTGCTCAGATTTGTGGGTAGACAAGCTGGGAGGCAGAGCAGAAAGAGTGAGCAACAGTGCCAGAATTCCAAAGGCTCTCAATAGGCTGGAACCTTGGGCTAACTCCAAACAATGATGTTTAATAGAGATAATGGCAGGTCCCTGGACTGTGTTCTGAACTCCAATAGCACAATCCCAGGGAGAGGAAGGGGTGGTGGACAGGGACATGACAGTCACCTACAAATAGACACCAGCAGAGCACAGCACATGGATGCTGCTTCTGTCTTTAGCGTACATGGTCACCTTGCAGAGAACCTGGCACTCAGAGGGTGTTTAGTGCATATTCTTGGGATGATTGTGCAAAGAAGTCAGGGATGTGGATTCAGGTCTTCTCTGTTCAAGTCTTTGATTTCGACAAACCAGCAACCTTCCCTCAACTTGTTTTCCCATCTATAAAGCAGAAATGGTGATGCCCATTGTTTCCAATGAAATAATGAAACATAACTTCAAGCCTAGTACTATCATTAAGTCACACTCCCTACTTTCAAACCTGCACAAAAGCACACCTGACAGTTGTAAGAGGACAACCACCTGTGCCTTGGATAAGCAGAAGTCTTGGCAATATAGGAAGAGCACTCCAGAAAGAGTAAGCTCAGTGAGCAAAGGCTTCAAGGTGGGAGATGTGCACCTGTGGGCCATGTGGCCAGGATGTGGACACTCAGGAAGAAGATTAGAGTGTGCAGCAGCACACAGGCCAAGCATGGCCTTGTAGGTCATTGCCAAGAGTCTGGACTGAGCACAAGTGATATTAAAGGTCTGAGGTGTGACCAGATCTACATATTTACAAAGGTTACCCATTCCCTGAATATGGTAACTTTCTCTAAGATGGCCACCAACAATCCCTTCAATTCCTTTTTAATGCATCTACCATTCCTCCATTGAGAGGTAGAGTCTGTTCCTCACCCTCCTTGAACCTGGACAGGCCTTAATAACTAACTGGCCCAATAGATTATGGAAAAGATGTTATGAACTTCTGAAGTTACGTCACAAGAAGACTTGCAGCTTCTGGAAGGGCTCCTTAGAATGCTCACTCTTTTTAAAAAATATTTTTATTTATTTTTTGAGGTAGAAAAGGGGAGAGGGAGAGAAACATCGATGTGAGAGCAAAACATCAACTAGCTGCCTCTTGCATGCCCCCTACTGGGAGTCAAGCCCACAACCCAGGGCATGTGTCCTGACCAGTCATCAAAAAGCAACCTTTCGGTGCATGGGATGATGCCCAAACAACTGAGCCACACTGGCCAGGGAAGAATGCTCTCACTCTTGGAGCCCTGAGCTACCATGTAAAAGTTTGACCACCCTGCTTCAGTGACCATGTAGAGAGGCCCAGAGTCCGCATGGAGTGGGGAAGGGCCCAGCTGAACCTACCTATCAGCTGTGCCTGCCAAAGCAGCAGACATGTAAGTTAAATAATTTTAGTCACTTCAGACTAGGTCATCTGTCAGCTGAATATCATTGGAGAATGACTCCAGTAAATGCCATAGAGCAGAAGTATTAATCACCCAAGTTCTGCCTGAATTCTGGACTTAAGAAATTGTGATTTTTTTTTTCCAAGCCACTATGTTTTAGGTTGTTTTGTTAGTTTGTTATTTAATACTGCAATAATCATAGCACTGAATAATAATCTGAGATAACAAGATACACTATTAGAAAATTATTACCACTATCACTTAATTATCTTGTAGATTAGGCAACAGAAATGGAGAACACATGATATATAAATAAACTGAGCATTGTCCTACTGGTTTGGCTCAATGGATAGACTAGCATCAGCCTGCATACTGAAAGATCTTGGGTTCAATTCTGGTCAAGGGTTATGCCCAGGTTGCAGGCTTGATCCCCAGTAAGGGGCATGCAGGAAGCAGCCGATCAATGATTATCTTTCATCGTTGATGTTACTCTTTCTCTCCCTTCTTCCCTGAAATCAATAATACATATATATATATATATATATATATATATATATATATATATATATATATATATAATTTAAATAAGTAAACTGAGCATCATGTTTGATTTTTTAAAAATTAAAGGGCCATCCAACTGTGATATGAAGGACAATTGGAGACCAGCTGGAGACAGGGAAGACCAGGCAAGAAGCTGTGGCAGTGGACCCAGGGAGGGAGGGAAAGGCTAAAACACGCAGAGGGCACATGAATTTAAGGATGTTGGTGCCATGGACCAGTGGTCAGACAGAAAGAGGAAGTGGCTGGCTTGTGTTGTCATTCCTCTGTGCCTCAGCACCAGAGGATACTAGAAAGCTCACGGCATAGGTTCTGACATAGACTGATGCAGTTTCTTTATTCTAACTCCCCCACTTCCAGCTGTGGGCCCTTGGATAAAGTGTGTCACCTTTCTATAAAAAGGGATATGGCACAGTAGGGCCAACAAGTCTGTCACAAGCAAGCAAATGATGCCTACAATTTGGTAAATGGTGAATTAAATGATAACTATTGATAACTATTAAGTGCCTAAATGGGTCATAGTAAGTTCTTGGTAAATGTCATTCAATACACCCTTCCCCCTTTTACCTGATGACGAGCAAATGCATCATTCCATGCAGTAGTGAGGGTCTTTACTACACACCAGGCACTTCCCGTCCTCTGGTCATTCAGCAAGTATTCTTCAGAATGTAAGCTCCAGAGGACAAGAACCCATCACTCATCACTGCAGTCCCAGCACCCAGTATGATCCTGGCATGCTCACAGAATTGAGCATCTTATAAGCACCATTCCACATACCAAGACTACAGTGATGAGCAAGACAAAGCACAGCTCTCAGGAAGCTCGTTTTGAGAAAGAAAGAAAGAAAAAAAAACACATATGGTCCCAGATAGTGATAGTGCTAAAAAGGACAAAGGGTGACATGTTAGGAAGTGTCAGGGAAACTGTTTAACCAGTGGGTGATTAGAGGAGGTGACACCGGAGCTGAGTGTTCCAAGCACAGTGATCCAAGCTAACACCAAGGCTGTAATGCTTGGACCAGCTTGAGATGATCAAGAAACTAAAAGGTACCCGTGTGGCAGGAGCACAGTGAACGAGAGGAGACACCCCAGGTGGGGCTGGAGAGGTGGGCAAGGGCCACTTCACACAGGGCCTCATGGGACACAAGGACCCTGGATTTTAATCTTGATGGGTCATTGGAAAGTCTTAAGGACAGAAGTGTTTCAATCTGATATGCACATGTGAGAGCACTCTGGCTACTATCTGGAAAGTAAATTGGGGAACAGGTGATGATGTGTGCAGGGAGCCAAGTCAGGCTATTGCAGCATCCAGGAGTTAAGTTGCTTGGATTGGAGTGAAGCAGTGGAGATGGTACTTGCGCAGTGACTACCTCCTCCACCTTCTGGCAGCATTGGGTCCCTTATCTTCCCTTTTCCCCTGCACCTGGGGAACAGATGTGTTTGTGTCAACGTCCACCACCCCCACAAGCCTGGGAGCCCAAAGATGGTTGAGTTCTAGGACCATTCGGCATAGGGTGGGTATGCTCATATTGGGGCTTTAAGGGTGAAGGAATGAAGGAGAGGCATCCCCCAATGCAGCCTTGTGTCTGAAGGCACAAGAATATAAATAACCAAAAAAGAGAAATGGGTGAGGAGGAAACTGGGCAGATGGCAGGTAGCTTTATGAAATAATATGAGGTGAAATGACATAACTATTACAAGGAGTCAGGGCAAAGTACATCAACTATCAGGTCATCCCAATATAGGTGTCCACGTGGGTTGGGCCTTCTAGTCAGCTCCAAGGTGTGGCACCCCAACAAGGCAGGGTCACCTTTGGCAGAGAATGCAGTTGCTACTGGTTGTACTCCTGGAGGGGAAGTGCCTTTGGAGGAGCAGAATAATCAGAATTTGAAGTAGGCTAGGTAGAGCCTGTGGCCTACCCTACCAGAAGGCTCAGGCTCAGAAACACCTTCTACAGCAAGCAGGAAGGTAGCACTTGGACTGGGGTGTGGGGGAGCAATGGGGTAAGGAGGAGTGAGGAGATACTGCTGGTAGGGCCAAGAAGTCTGTCACAAGCCAGCCAACCTTCCGCCTGCTAGGCAACGCAGTGCAGTGCAGTGAGAGGTGACCTGGCAGACTGAGCTGATAGCTCACTTGCATTTTAACTGTCAATTTGGGAATTGCCCAAAATTGGTAAATGTTTTTGCCTCTCTCTGCCCCTGGACCCCCACCCTAGCTCAGGCCTCAGGCCCTCTTCCTGATTAGGAAGATGGACCAACCTCTTTATCCCGCTCCTGCCTCTACCCATCCAGTCCACTGTCCTGCTGCACTTGTGTGATCATTCAAGAGCTCCTCATTGCCTGTGAGATAGGATTGAAGTTCCTGAGCTGGCACCTCAAACCCACTTTGATCTGGAAATACCTACATCTTTGCTCCTTCTCCTGCACCCATTCAACATGCCTCCACCTACCAAACTCATCCTGGTCTTTGGGCACATTATTGCTCCTTCTCCCTGGGATGTCCTTGTCCCCTATCTCAGCCTCTGGAAATCTTCTGGACTCAACAGAGGCCCTCCTCCTTCAGGAAGCCTTGGCCGGCCCTGTGAGCACTCTCTACCAGATCACCCTGCCTGGTGCTCACCTCCCCAGGCCTGTGGACTCCCTGCCAGAAGGGTCAGCACTCCAATGGTACCAGCTCAGGGTCAGTACTCCAGTCTCCTTGCTGCCCTGTGCCCAGCCCTGTGCTGGCCACCGAGGACAAAGATATACAATAGAGTCCCTGCCATCAGGGAGAGCCAGCGTGCTGAGTGAGGCAGTTTCTCCCCCCTGCCACCCCGCCCCCCCCACACACACACAGATGCCCAGCATATGGGGCAGACTTTGGGAAACTGGCCACCTACTCCAAGGTTCAGAGGCACGAGGAAAGCCTTCTGGAGAAAAGGGGTCTGAGCTAGGCCTCAGCGTATCTAAAGGTAGAGAAGCAGAAAGGGCTTCCTCAGCAGAAGGAAGGAGCAAAGGAAGGAAGAAGAGAAAGGGCAATGTCTAGCAAAGCAGGACTTCGTCTAAGGCAGGGTGCGGGAGAGGGTGAAGTGCTGGGTGTGCAACACCCACTCGAGAAGCCTGTATATGGTGGGAACAGGGGGAGGTTGGGGAACAGGAAAGTGATGTGGCTAGAATCAGACTCCAAAAGGTCAAGTCTCCAACCCTGAGTGCCTTAACAATGATGGACAGAAAGTACACAGACTAGAAACCGTTCTTTGACTGCTGTTAGTAGGGCTTTGCCTATGGCATACCCACTGGCTCTCACATGGGGAAGGGGTCAGGGCAGAGAACTGGGGACCAGACTGAGGGGCAAGGTCCAGGGGGTCTTGGCTTCTTGGAATGGGGAGGCAACCTCTGCCCCAAGTGAACGTTTCCTTGCAGGATGGCAGCTGTGCCCTGACCAGGCTGGGCGCAGGTCCAGTGGGTCCTCTGGAGCTGGCTGGGTGGCTGGGCAGGCAGCAGTCAGAATGACTGCTTTTCAGGAGTCATCAGTCGCTCCACTTCCCGCATAAACCGCAGACACAACTCCTCCTGCCAGGGCAGAGTCACACACTGCACGGCCACAGGCAGCCCCACGCTCTTCTTCATGGCCTGCAGGGGACACAGGGATAAGAATGGGAGGCAGCAAGGTAGAACCCCACCCCAGGTCCAGCAAGCATCCCAGATGGAGATGAGGGGCAGCACAGCAAGCCCCGCCTCAATCCTTCAGGGTCTTGTGTGAAGAAAGATAGACAAGGCCGGCTGGTGTGGCTCATGTTTGAGCATCAACCTATGAACCAGGGGGTCATGGTTCGATTCCTGGACTGGGCACATGCTCGGGTTGCAAGGTCGATCCCGGGTGGGAGTGTTCAGGAGGCAGCCGATCGATGACGTTTCTCTCTTAATGATGTTTCTATCTCTCTATCCCTCTCCCTTCCTCTACTTCTAAAAATAAATGAAAACATATTTAAAAAAAGAAAAGAAAAAGAAAGAAAGAACAGAAAGACAGGCAAGACCTACACATGCTTATGTTTCCTCCACCGCAGCTAGAGTTAGGAAATGGGTGAATCCAGGAGAAGGAAGACCTGGAGTTGGTCAGGCCAGGCCTCATGACCTTACCTTCCAAAGCACCTTGTCCCACATATCTCCAAAGTAGCCTCTGTAATGTTCCATCTGGGCCTCATCCTCAAGAGTCACTGTGGTGACAGGCACCACCCCCGCTGGGAAGTCCAGGCAGTTGTAGAGCAGAGTGTAGCTGACGGCCCCTGAGACACAGCACAAGTGGCTGGAGCGGGCCAGGTGACCTATAGTACCAACTGTCCTGTCTGCGTCTCAGTCTCCCATCCTGTGAAGTGGCACCCAACCTCCACAGACAGGGACAGGCTCTCTCCCAGGGATGAGATTTGAGTGAATGACAAAGCCCAGGAATCCAGGTTCAGGCCAGGCTGGAGAGCCTGCTGGGGTTTGCCCCAAGCCTTTGCCCAGGTAAGCTTCCCCACCTGGAATGTCGTTCCTGTTTCCTTGGCTTATCTAAATCCCACCTGGACTTCAAATTCCACCTCCCCACACCATAGACTCTGTAACTCAAGACCTCCAACTTGAATAGTGTGGAGGACAGGGAGCTCATTCCCTCCCAGGACATCCCATCTTTCCAGCCAGCCAGACTGAGTCTCCTAAGAGCCAGATCCTCCCCCAGGGCTCCTCTTCTTCTACTTCCCAGCATCCTTGCCAGGTACAGGGCTGAACTCCTAGAACAGAAGGGATGGGTGTGGCTATCAGGGGCATGGTGGGGAAGCAGGCCTCACCTGAGGACTTGCCTGGAGTATTCAAGTTCATAGCAGGGCCCAGCATGGGGGTGAGCAGCACATCCAAGTCCAGTGCTCTCCACTGGGTGATCACAGAGCTGCGGTACATCTGGGGAGAGTACCATCACAGCAGGTGAAGCACTCAGACCCAGCCCATCCCATAAGCTCTTCGATGCAGGCAGCGTGGCTAGGGGCTGGGGTGGCTGGGGACTGGGGATCTAAACTGAGCCACAATGGGATGAAGGTCCTCAGGGCACACAGGCAGGGCTGGTTTTAGGGGGAAGTGAATTCCCCACCGCCTATAAGAACTGTAGACACCATTCTTCTGGCCAGGGTAGGGCCACATAGTGCCTGGTTACAGGCAGCAGCATAGGAACCAAAAGGCGATCAAACTACGAGCCCTGGGCTGACCCAGCTCCCAAGGATGTACATTTGGGCAAGTGAGAGTCAGAGAGCAGGACCCGAGCAGGCCTGTCCAAGGAAGGGGAGGGGGAATAACAGGCTGCTCCAGAAGACAATGAAACCAGTGCCCAAGAGACCCCACTGGCGGATGCCCTGTTCACCCCTCCCATTCCCCATCCTGGTCTAGTCTGGGGGCTCTGCCTCACCTCGATCCCGTGGTGCAGTTCCCAGAGCTTCCCAGTGGACCTGGCGGAGGGAGTGAAATCACCAGCCATGATGGTAACAGCCATGGGGATCAGGAGATGAGCAACATCAGCCCCCTACTCTTAACACCTCCCAGCTCTCATTCCTGCAGACCCTTCTCTACATTATGGGAGCTCTGAGAGGGAAGTAGTGCAGGGCAGAATTTCAAATCCTTACTGTCCTGTTGAGATCAGGCCCCAAGAGGGACTTAGGCTGAGTTACTTAGTGACTCCACCGCAGAGCCAGGGCCAGACCAGGCCTGATTCCTAGCTACCCTTAGCAGAGGGCAGAGTTGTCCAAGGTCCTAAATGCCTGGTGGTGAGAAAAGGAGCAAGTCTATAGGATGCCAGGGCCTAAAAACGGGGCAGCTTCTGCCCTGCTTTTCCCGCTCCAGCCACTAAGGGGCAGATAAGACCCAGTGCAGCTCAGTTCAGTTCAGATCTCTGAGGAGCATCCTCACAGGGTCCCCAGTACTCCTTGCCCCCTGCCGCACAGCAACTCCTTCCTGGTCCTTCCACCCATGCCCCAGCCAGCACAATCTTCTCCCCATCACTCCCATCCTGTGTCTCCCTCCAGCCCTTGCTTTCCAGCCAGATCCGGACCTTGATCAGACAACTTCCAGGTCCCACCTGAAGGTCACAGAAGGACTGTGGAACAGACTCTAACTCAAGGTCTCCAACTTGAATAGTGTTGTGGACAAGAAGCTCCCATCCTCAGGACTAGTCAAGCTGGAAATCTTGAGTAACAGCCTCAGAAGTCACTTCCCACCTTTTCCTGTCGGAAACCACTTAAACCCAGGTCTGAGGAAGAGAGAGGCAGGCATCAGGACCTGGAGATTTTCTTACCGATACTTCAAGCTGTTGAGAAAGGCTGCCAACCGTGGGAACTGCAGAAGGAAAGACACAGAGTCAGTGAGTCAGCTTTGAGCCAGGTGCTGACAACCATCTTCTTCAAACCACCTTACCTCCTCTCTCTGTCCCTCCCCCAGGTCCCAAGTGGCACCCCTTTCAGCATGCAGGATGACTAAAGACCACAGGGGTGGAAGGAGGAGAGGAATCTGGGCGGGGGGCTGGGAAGAAGAGGCCATGCCCGCCAGGAGGGACTAAGGAGAAGGGGAAGAGCCCCAGAAGCTCCCTCTCCCGCCCCACCTCTTCCCTCCCTGTGCCCTCACCAGAGGCTTCATCAGGAAAGACAGCAGTCCCTTAAGCCACTCGGGCATCTTCAGAATCCATATCATGTCCCCCAAGCAGGGGTCCACAAAATCACCTTTGCTGGGAGATAAACGGTCCAGTCCAAGCACTCCCACCCCAGACATCCCTCCTGGCTTACCCCGCCCACTGGGTCCTCCATTTTCTATTCAGCAACCTTTGTCCATCTCTCTCTTCATCAGATGCCTGTAACTGCTGGTCTCCAAGCCCTTCAATTGCCTCCTTTCAAATGTGTGACTAGTTTTCGCTAATCCTTCAGGATGCCTGAGCACTACCCCTTCCTTGCTGGAGGTTCCCCAGGCCAGGACTCCAGGTCGCACTCCCTGGCAAACTCAGCTCAGAGCAATAAGGACTGAGGGCAACATCTCCCTGGCCAGGGCTTGATACCGAGGGCACCCCCTATTGATGATGCCAGCCTGGCGACACCAGTGGGGCTGTCCAAAGTGGGCCACCCATGACGCTTATCTCTGAGGCTGTCCCTGGTTCTAGATCTCAGGGAAAGGTCTCAGGTAGCTGATCCTGGGCCTCGGTCCATGGCCAGAGTGAAACATAGCACCTTCCATGAAGCCTGGACCATTGTTGACCACTGGGAAAGTCCAGTAAGCCCAGGCACATCACCACGAGGCACCTCACAGGCCTGGCCTCTGCCTCTGTCTGTTTTTAAGGTCTAAAAACATTCAAGTGGAACCAGCCTCTCTGAACGTGAGCTCTGCAAAGTCCCTTGAAGCGGGTCTGGTCCAACCCACCTCAGAAAACTGAGGTCCTGCTCGAAAGGGAAGGCTATGGCTCAAGTCAGAAGGGTCTCTTCTCCAAAAAGACAAAAAGAAAAGTAAAAGAAGAGCCTCAAATCACAGCATGTTGTCTAAACCCCTGCCCTCCTGCTTAACCCTGCCCTTATCTCTCTATCTTTCCCAATAGCCAGGTAGCCCCTGCCCATCTCCTACCTCCCAAAGAGCTCAGCTCGGGGCCAAACCACAGATGCTCAATCCAGTCTCCCCTTGAGCTGGCACCTTTCCAAACTGTCCCTGGTAAGGTATCTCCAGGCTCAGCCTGCAGTTGGAAATGCAGCGTGGTCCCTGCCCAGAATGCCTAGTCCTTCTTTGTGTTCAGCTGAGGCCTGCCCCTCTTCCTCCCCCAGGTGGCCCGTCCTTGGAGGTCAAAGCACTCCACTGCTCTCCCTGGGTCTACCCTTGTCCTGATCCCACCGCAAACCCCAAAGACAATCATCACTTACAAGTTCTGTAGGAAGCTCTCGCCACCATCACTGAACAGCCCGCCGGTCGCTAGCGTCTCTAGAGCATAGGCTATGTTGCTTGGCATGAAGGGAATCAGCTGCGGGGATTGAAAGGTATAAGCCCCACCCCTAGAAACACTTGGGTCTGTCCATCCCTTGCTGCCCCGATGGGCCTTGAGGATGGACTGGACCAACTCTGCCACACGGTAGCTCTCACTGCAGCCACAAAGGTGGCCTTACTGGCCCATGAAAACGTCCCGGAGCCACACATGAACTGTTCTGAGATTAGCAGACCAAAACCCACTGGCCCACCATCTCAGGGCCCCGGGAACCTATGGGCATTGGCGCACCAGGTGGTTGATGAGGCCTCCCAAAGCCACCATCACACATCCCTAGCACAGGGCTGAGGTCAGAATCAATCACTTACCCCAGCACTCCTGATTAGCCCTGTCAATACTGCTACTGCAGGGACTCAGTTCCCATCCCCAACCACAAAACAGTCAGGATGCAAGGATGTCAGGAAGGGGTGGTGGCATGGTGGTGGCCAGGAAGGCTTCCCTGAAAGAAGGGCCATGCCAGGGTTTCTGGGCTCCCGCAGCCGTACCGTGTGGCCAGCAGCCTCCAGTTTCTGTTTGGTCTCCAGCACGGCTCGCTTCATGGCTGGGGTGGGCATGGTATAGTTGTCTGTTTCATAATACCCTACACGCAAGGGCCGAGAGCTTGCATAGACCTGGAGATGAAGCACAAGGGTCAGAGTCAGGTCAGGAGAGGGTGGTCCAAGGAGGGGCTTCCCGAGATTGGAAGCCCCTCAGCTTGACACAGCTGCCAGGCTGAGGCCTGCAACCCCTGAGAATGGATCGCCAGCAAGGCCAGCCCCTTCTCAGAATAACTCACACTGACCCTGCAGATTCCCCTCATTTATATGAGGAAATTAAGGCTTCAGATCCAGATAATGAGATGGGCCCAGAGTGGTGCTGAAATCGGTCCAAGGCCACCAATGCAGAGTGACAATACTATGAATGGAACCCAGGCATCCTGTCTGCTGCCTATTTCAAGAATGCAAGACCTGACTCCCATGATAAATCGACCAGACCTGATTTCTACCTCTCCCCCTTTTCAGGGAGGGGTTCAGTTAGAACATCCTCCTCTGCTGGGGAGGGGAGCTCAGGCCATCCAGCCCAGATTTCCCATCTGCCAAGGAGCACCGAGGCCCACTCTCCTGTCCAGGGGCCTGCGGCCTTCCCAAGGCAGCTGGGGCTGCGTGAGGGAGCAATGGAGCTTGCATTGCTCAGTATACTGTCTGCATTAACATGACTTTACTCTTCCACTGTCTGCGTCCATCTAACTTGACTACTCCAGAATGTTTTATACATAAAGTGAAAATAATTTTCCGTTTCTGAAAGACCCATCAACTCTTCAGCAGAAGTATAAAATGACATCTTATACTCCAAGACTCCTTAAATCCCTCACCTCAAAATGCTCACCTTGCTGTGCCCACCAATCCTAAGCTGTTATTAAATCATGATCCTGACAAACCCCCACACTGAAATACTCACCTTAAATCAGACTTCAAAATCTCAACAAATGTCCCCACTTTGTCCCCTGGCCTTTTGAAGTATACTCAGGGAAGAGTCAACTGTCCTTGACTCACTCAGCCTACATGCCAAGCATCACAAAGGAGGTTGGGGATATGGACACAAATACTGAAGAAAGGCTCCTATTTGCTGAGTGTCAAACACCAAGGCGGTATATCAGTTCTCCTTCAAGTTGTTCTGGTGCTGGGAAGTGGTTCCTCAGTGGCAGCAGCAGAGGCTGGGGCTAGAAGGCCCGACCTGTCCTTGGCCAACATTCCTAGCTGACAATTTGGAAGACCGAAGTTTCTAAATGCAGGCAAGGGCTCCACCTGGTGGCTATCTGCGGAGCAGCAGCTGACTCTGGTCTCAGGCCCCTAGGGACTGGTTTTTAGGAGATAGGGCTTCCCAGGCCACCCACACTGCCTGGGGGCTGCCCTCTGGGCTCAGGAGCAGCAGTGACAACTGAACCCACCCCCATCCCTACTCACCTCCTCCTTGAAGGGCAGGGGGGGCACGGTGGGGTCCAAGCGGAACATGTCCTCACACAGCAGTGCTCGCATGCACAGCGCCAGACTCTCCACATCCCGAGCCATGGGGCCAACTGAGAGCTGTACTGTCAGGTGGGGAGGGGAGGGAAGAGAGATCACTCGGCTCTGGGGTTGGGTCCAAGTAAGGGGCTGGGCCATGGCCCAGGAGTGTGGACAGAGATAAGGAGGTAGATCTAGAGTGGTTCAGAAGATGCAGGGGCAGAGGTGGATCAAGGAGACACCCCCCCTCCCCCCCCTCCAGAGCACTAAGGGAACTGCAAACCTCACCTGCCACCTGTCCATAGACACAGCCCTTCAGACCAATCTTGCTGGATAAGAAACACAAGATAATTGGAAACAAGAAAGAGCCAACCTCAGTCCCACTCCTCACCCACCCACACAGTAGCTCAGAACTGTTACCACATGAAAGCTAGGAACCACAGCCAGTGGAGCTGTGGCTTTCCCTCCCAGAAAAACCCCAGGCAGGGAACCCCTGTTAGGAACCCAGAGAGATGAGAAGCTAGGCCAAGGTCACACCACGAGGGACCCAGAAGCTTCCTCCATCCACCTCCTACACCATACCTGAGGCGGTTCCCTGTAGGCTTGAGGCCACAGATGCCACAGAAGGAGGAGGGAAAGCGGACGCTGCCCCCGATGTCAGTGCCTAAGCCCAGGAGGGAGCCTCCAGCTCCAATGAGGGCTCCTTCTCCTCCTGAGGAGCCCCCTGGGGTCTTGGAGGAATCCCATGGGTTTGTGGTCTTGCCGTAGAGGGGGTTACTGCAGTCATAGCTGGAGGAAGCAGGGATGGATCAGCTATGCCAAACTGGCACAGGTGACCCTGCCTCCACCCCACACCCAGGAGACCCAACCTGAACATGGACTGGGGCACGTTGGTGTGCACGAAGGGAACAGCGCCCTGCAGCTTTAGCACCTGCACCACCACGCTGTCGTACTCTGCTGGCACCCCCTCATTGACACTCAAGCCCAAGGTCGAGTCCTTGCCCTAGAAGGAAGGATGGACACAGAGAGGGATAATATGGCTGATGAGTCAGGGCCCTTTCAGCAGCACAGGGTCCACTTCCACCACCCTCCCAGAGGCTAAGACAAAGCACACCATGGTGCCCACTCAAGGCCTGTGGACCTGACGATTCCTCTGAGGGCCAGGATAAGACAGGACACAGAGCTGGCTGGCTGGGTGGGGAGAAGCTGAGGCCTGACACTAAGGCCGGGCATACCTTGTAGCTGAAGCACTCCTTGAGGCTCACGGGGACACCGTAGAGCAGGCCCTGTTTGGGGGCCTGGGACACCTGAGTCTCACAGTCTGCCAGGTAGGTGGTCACACAGTTGGTCTCTTTGTTCACTTCCCAGGCCTAGGGGAAGGAGAAATGGACACAAGGCAGAGTGAGGCTGTGGTAAAAATGTGGTCAAATATACATAACATAAAGCTGGCCTTTTTGAAGTGTACTTAGGGGAAGGGTAGCCAGCACCATGGCTCACAGCCAGGAGCGCAGAGAATAATTTAGGGCCCAGCACCCACGTCACTGGGGACATCTGGCTATCTCTAACCTTCAACTCCCCAGAGACAGAGAAAGAGAGTCATCCTAGGGGCAAGACACAAGCAGGGCACTCGAAAGGGCAAGATACTGTGTCAGAAGCCCTACAGAGAGAATGAGTTGGGAAAAGGTGACCCATGGCCACTCTCCTCCTCCTTCAAGCCACACCTCTGCCCAGTGATGCAGTCAGGGCAGATCCCCATCTCAGACCACACTGGGAGTCAGCACAATGCAGGGCTAGACCCAGGCTCTCGCCTGCCAGAGCACAGCACTCTCCCCTCTGCCCTAGGCCTGGCCCACATATCTCCCAGCTTAGCTTCCCCTCTCCCAGGAGCTCTTGAATCTGATAATCAAGACACACGGAGGAGTGACTGACTCATAGTAAAGGGAGTGGGTGCTTGACTGCAAGGACACACTCACTGTGATTGGCTGCCACTAGGCCTTGCTAAAGCACACTCAACAGGGCCCTATAGGAGGGAAAGGTCAGGGAAGAATGAGGTGCAGTTTAAGTAAATACTCTTGTTCCTATGAAACACCTGAGAAAATGAGCCTGTTACCACACTCAGGCTCATGAAATCTGTCTCCAGGCTACTTACCGCATGAAGATAGGAAGCCAATCTATAACTAGAATGCTTTCCGGTGATCCCTTTCAAGAAATCATGCAAAAGTCACACTCATAAAGCACAAACATATTTCAAACACATTTCTTGAGCACTTCTAAACTAATAAAAGCCTAGGTGGCCCTCACACACGACATTGTCACAAGATGGCCACATAACAGCGTAGGTGGGACCTGGCAGCAGCTCTGATGAGGCCTGGTTCCGGCGTCTCTGTCTCTGCAGCCTCGCATGGGTGTGGAGGAGCTGGTGGGAGCAGGGGAGGGCAGTTGGGGGTGATCAGACTGGCAGGTAGAAGTGGTTAGGGGGAATCAGGCAAGCAGGCAGGTGAGAGGTTAGGAGCCAGCGGTCCCAGATTGGAGAGGATGCAGGCACCCTCTCCCCAACTAGTATTATATAAAAGACATGGTGTCCAGCATTAAGGCACAAAGACAAATAAGAAGTTCTGTCGCAAGAAAGCTCACATTTGCCATGGGAAAGAGAAAGACAAAGTAGGCCCTACAATGCGATGAGAAATCTGCTATTAGAAAGTGAACACAGTGCTAGTCAGTTTGGCTCAGTGGATAGAGCATTGGGCTGCAGACCAATGGGTCCCAGGTTCGATTCCAGTCAAGGGCACATGCCTTGGTTGCAGGCTCCTCTCCAGACCAGGCCCTAGTCAGGGTTCGTGCAGGAGGCAACCGATAGGTATGTTTCTCTCACATTGATAATTCTCTCTGTCTTTCTCTCTCTCTTCCACTCTCCCTAAAAATCAATGGAAAAATATCCTCGGGTGAGGATTAACAACAACAACAAAAGAATATAAACACTAAAGAGGAAACCCTACCTTGGGCAGGGAGGGGAGGAGGGTCAGGGAAGGCTTTGGAAAAGGGGACTCCTTCTCTAGGCCTGAAGGCTCGGCTAGGGGAGCTTGTACCAAGCAGGGCAAAGACGAGGGAGAAGCGCCTTCCAGGTAAAAGGAACTCCACACAAGCCAGCACAGAGCATGCCAGGCCCTAGAAGTGCCAGCAGCTGAGCTACCTACCACTGATGCCCCAAGCTCCAGAAGGCTTTGGCCAGAGAGGATGCTGGAGACAAAGGCAAAACAGAATCAGAGAATCTGAAGAACTGGAGACCTGAAAGGGGTCTGTCCAGGAGGCTGGTGCTTGAGCGTGGAGGTAGACAGTGCTAGAGGACCAGGGTGGCTGAAGAGGGGTCGGGAGAAGGGGATGGACTAGAGAGAGCCATAGAAAAGGAACAGATTAGACTTGGTGACCAATGGGGAGGGGCAGGAGGGAGAGGGAAGTCTGGGCTGAAAGCCAGGTTTCCAGCAAAGACATGATCAGTGTCCCCTCTTCCTCCTCATATATACAGAATCAGTCTCTCTCTCTCTCTCTCTCTCTCTCTCTCTCTCTCTCTCTCTCTCTCTCTCTCTCTCTCTCTCTCCCCACACACACACACACACACACACACACACCCCTCTGGCTCCTTTCCTCCCTGGCAGCTCCTAGCACTGAGGTCCTACAATGGCCCTCAGCAAGATAAACTCCGGGCCAGGTTTCCCCCACAGCCTGTGCAGAGAGAGCAAATAGGAAGGAGCAGGGAAGATCGAGGGCTGGCCAACCAACCTTACCTTTCCCATGTAGGTGAAGAGTACAGCCTGGGGGGACAGCTCCCCATTATGTAACTTCTGTACCAGTTGAGGCAGAGTCAGGGCCAGCAGTGCCTTGGAGTCCAGGTCGGGGTTCTGGGGAGACACCTCAGATCAGTCCTGCTCCCTGAAGGGCCTATAAGCTTGCAGCGGACACTTTGTCCCATGTCCTGAAAACCTCACATCTACTAAGCAGATGCTCACTGTAGCATGCCAATCCATGACAGACGTGCCCATCCACAAATCTGACACCGTGACCCACCTTTGCCACCTTGGACAGTGCAGATATTATCTCTTCAAGAAGCTTCCTGGAGGGGACACCCAGGGAGAAGCCATGCATGCCCAGGCTGATTATTTTTTTAATAAATTAGAATTTATAAAAATGAAAAACCTAGGCTCTGCGAAAGATGAAATGACCAAGTGTACACTGGAGGGAAATATTGGAAACCACATTTACATCCAAGTAGTAGAATGTGAATGCACCACACACACACACACACACACACACACAAACACAAAACAAAAACAAAAAAACACACACAAAAAAACACCTCAAAATGAAAACAAACAATCCGATTACAAAGTAGGCAAAAGACATGGACAGGCACTTCATTGAAGAGGATATACAGATGGCAAATAAGCAGATAAAAAAATCAAAACCATAGTGAGATAGTATGTAACATCTATCAGAACACTTCAAACTAAATATAAGAACAGTCCCAAATGCTGATGAGGATGTGAAAAAAAAAAAAGTCATTCGTGCATTGTGCATTGATGGTGATGATAAAAATGGCATGACAACTCTAGAAAACAGTAATTTCAAAAAACAAGCAAACAAACTACTATAACAAAAACATGCGATTATTACACATCCCAGCAACTCAATCCAGGGCATCTATCCCCGATAAATGAAAACATGTGGCTCCCAGGCTTGACTCAGCCAGCCTGGGATATTCAGAAGCTGCACTTTACAAAGAAAGGTCTGCCAGGTCTGGCTCCAGGAGTAAACCTCTGAGCCCTTGGAATGTTATTAAATCACCCCCAATGGCTGCCTACTGTGTGCCAGGTGCTATGCTGGCGTGCTCTATGATTTATTAAATCTACTACCATTCCCCTTGCACAGAAAAGAAACTGAGGCTCAGAGAGGGGGAGTGCCTTGCTTAGGACCATACAGGCAAATCCCAGTTCTCTGCCCACCCAGCACAGGCTGCCCACTGGCTGTCCACCTGCACCTGACCATCCAATCAGCAGAGGAGGGTGAAAACAAGAAGACCCCATCCTGGATAGTTAGGCTGCAGCTGGAGGCCACATCCAGAGGAGGATTTTTTCATTCATTCCACAGAGATGGTGCCTACTCTGTACCAGGTGCCACACTCAGCAGGGGTGATATCAGGGAACCAAGAAGGTAGATGCATACTTTGGGGGGTTTATACAAGGTGCAGGTTGTGAGGGAGCAGATAATAAGTTAACAAATAAGCATTTCAGATAGTGCGATATAAGTTAGAGAGAATAAAACTGGGGGGGGGGGCAGAAAGAAAATAAAACTGGGTGAGGGGAATGGGCACATACAGGTAGAGTGTGGTCAGGGAAGAGCTCTCGGAAGGAGACATTTGATCAAACACCTCACTGCCAGGCCTCAAAGGCTCCCAGAGTCCCTGGGATCAGCCCCGACCTGCAAACACACAGCCACTCCTTCCTCAAGGGCCTTGGACTAATTTGTGAACAGGGGCTAGAGGAGATCCAAGTCACAGCCACCAGTTCTCACCTCTATGGTTTCCTGCTCTTGCCAAAGTCTTCAGGGGCCTCCTTGTTGCCAAACCCCACAGGAACTTCTCCTTTTTATTTTGCTCCATGCCTCACTGACCACACATCAGCTTTCTTCAATTTCCTCCTGGGTCTGGACATACCACCCTCTCTGATTCTCCTCCTGCCTTTTGGCTACTTCAGTCCTCCACTTAGTCAACAAACATTTTCTGAGCATCATCTATGTGCCAAGAACTTTGTTAGAGGCTATGAATTTAGAAGTAACTAAGATAGGCAAGTTCCTGATTACGGAGAGCTTATGTTCAAGAAAATAAACAAATTAACAAGTAATAAATAGACCACAGTGTGACAAAGCAAATAAACAGAGTGCTGTGATGAAAACAGCAGAGAACTGACCAGATGGTCTGGGCAGGTCTCTCCTAGGATGTGACATGTCAGCTGTGATTTGAAGGTGCCAGACATAAGGAGAGATAGAGACCCCTTGAGTTTCCCTCAGGGAACCTCTTTTTCCCTCTTTGATAGTGGGGGAAGTCATTCATTCTGGTGGCTCTCTCCGGGCTCTCCACCTCCCCCAATGGCACCCCGATCCTCCACCCAGCCTGACTCAACTGAGCTCAATCCAGTCACTGGTGCCCACCCTTCTGTGTCCTTCCCCCTAAGTTTGCTCCCCTACTTCCCACCAGCTCATTCTCCTCCTCCTCCGTGTATACCCTCACTCAGGGAAGGGTGCTGCATCCATCCAGGTGCTCAAGTGAGAAAACAGGAGTCAGCCTGGACTCCTCCTTCCCCCTCCCACCTGCATCCAATCACTCACCAAGCCCCCTAAGTAGCTCTGGAAAACGCCACCTTTCCATCTCCTCTACCAAGATCCTCACTGGTGCTCATCCTTTCTCTTCCAGCTCACTCAGGGACCACCTAGCTGGGCGCCTTGCCCAAGTCTTATCACTCCCACCCACTGTTCCTGCCTGCCCAGACTGAGCAAAGCTCAACCAGGGCTTGGCTTTCCCCTTAAAGCCTCCTTACTCCACAAGCATGTTCCAGGAGGGGTTCCAGGCATGATCCTGTCAGACTCCTCTGCATCCCTCAATGCGACACCACCACTCATACTCTCCACATACACCCATCAAACAGCCTGTGTACCCCAGCCTCAATATTAGGAGCACTGTCCCCTTTCTCTTAAATTGTTAAGCAGATACAATACTTATTTGGGATTTTTTTTTTTAAACAATACAGGGAGCTACAAAGAAGAAAAATATGGATCCATGATTTCTCTCTATACACACTAAATAATCCCTGGATTTTTTTTTTCACATGCACTTCAATTCATTTAGTTTTACAACTTATAATTCATTCTAAAGGCTTAACTTCTTTGTTGGTATAACAGCTTTATTATTTCAAATTAAGACATCACATGCACTAGTCCATCATGATGATGCAACATTTAGCTCTTCCCTGGATATATTTTTTAAGATATACAAAATAATCCCAGTTGGCATGGCTCAATGGTTCATCATCGACCTATGAATCAGGAGGTCACAGTTCAATTCCCAGTCAAGGTACATGCCCAGGTTGTGGGTTTAATCCCCAGTGTGGGGCATGCAGGAGGCAGCTGATTAATGATTCTCTCTCATCATTGATGTTTCTCCCTTCCTCTCTGAAATTAATACCTTTTAGAAAAAAAGTATACAAAATGAAAAGTGAATATTCCCTCATCTCTGGGACCATCCTGCCCAGTCCCTCTTCAGAAAACAAAACCATAGTTAAGAGTTTCTCATTAACCTTATAGGGGGAAAAAAGTTTATGAAAACCCACAATGTATATAATTGTTGACATATATTCTACTTGGCACAAAGGGATCATACTATATACACAGTACTACACCTTACTTTTCTCACCTCACAATAAAAATAGCAAGATTGTCCCCCTACCAATTATATAAATACTAGAGGCCCAATGCACAAAATTCATGCACGGGGGGGGGGGGGGGGGGGGGGGGGGGGAAGAAGGGAGGGTGTCCCTCAGCCCAGTCTGCACCCTTTCCAATCTGGGACCCCTTGAGGGATGTCCAACTGCCTATTGAGGCCTGATCCCAGTAGGATTGGGCCTAAACTGGCAGTCGGACATCCCTCTCACAATCTAGGACTGCTGGCTCCCAACTGCTTGCCTGCCTGCCTTCCTGATTGCCCCTAACCGCTTCTGCCTCCTAGTCTGATCACCCCCTAACCACTCCCCTGTCAGCCTGTTTGATGCCTAACTGCTCCCCTGCCAACCTGATTGTCCCTAACTGCCCTCCCTGCAGGCCTGATCACCCCTAACTGCCCTCCCCTGCTGGCCTGGTCACCCCTAACTGCCCTCCCCTGCAGACTTGATCACCCCCAACTGCCTTTCCTTGTAGGCCTGGTCCCTCCCAACTACCTTCTCTTGCTGGCCTGATCCCTCCCAACTGCCCTCCCCTGCTGGCCATCTTGTGTCCACATGGGGGCAGCCATCTTTGACCACATGGGGGCAGCCATCTTATATGTTGGAGTGACAGTCAATTAGCATATTACTCTTTTATTAGATAGGCCTGGTGCATGGGTGGGGGCCAGCTGGTTTGTCATGAAGCGTGTCCTGGATCAGGGTAGGGGTTCCCTGGGGGCATTGGGTGGTCTGAGAGAGGGGCCTGTGGTGGTTTGCAGGCCAGCCAGCAACCTCCAGCGACCCGAGCAAAGGCCCTGATATCTAGGATTTATGTCTCCTCCTTAATTTCAAAGACATAAAAGAAGCTATGAAACTTTTATTTTCTGTGCAGTGAGTGAGTTTCAATTGATGTGCCACAAGAATTTTTAAAGCATGCAATACCTGACTATTTAGTCAGCAGCACTGACCTCTTTTCCCTTACATTGTCAAGTTTAAAAAATGACAACAGCCCTGGACTGTTTTGCTCAATGGATAGTGTGTTGGTCTGCAGATTGAAGGGTCCCAGGTCTGATTCTGGTCAAGGGCACATACCTTGGTTGCAGACTTGCTCCCAGGCTCCAAGTCTCGGACAGGGAGGCAACCAATCAATGTGTCTCTCTTACATGGATGTTTCTCTCTCTGTGTCTCTCCTGCTCCTTTCCATTCTCACTAAATAATCAATAGAAAAAATATCCTCAGATGAGAATTAACAATCACAACAACAAAATGACAACAGCCAACAACAATAGCTGTCCAGTGTGAATGTCCTGTCTTGAACCATAAACATTCATGTCGAATAACAGAGTTGCATCTTATTGGTCACATTGCTTAATAAGGTTGTGCTTGATTGGTTAATTCTTGGTACCAGAAATCCTTATATACAAAGTATAGGCACCAGATTTTTTAAAAAAATCACTTGGGAGAAAAAAAAAGTAGATAATTACTATTACTGTTATTTTTTTGTAAATCAATCAAAGTAATACCTTTTTTTTTTTTTTTGTCAGTTCAGCAAAAAAAAGATACTTTTTGTTGTACCACATTATTTTAGTAATTAGTTTATGTTTGCCATGAGATGAAAAAGGTTAAAAATTGCTGCTCTGGAGCATTTAAGATCTTGCTCCCCAGCATATGTTTGCCTCAAATAAACATTAAAATTCTCTACAGTTCTGCACATTTCTACATTGACAAATAACTGCCACTCCTCCATCTGTTTTCTTCCTTTTGAACCACCTACTGTCCTAATTCCAGGTATTCTAGATTGCCCTCTATGTCTTTTTTATTTTTCCTCATGGTTTTGTTGTTGTTGTTGTTTATAATATATATAAATATATATATTTATTTCAGAGAGAAAGGGAGAGAGAGAGAAATATCAATGAGAGAGAATCATTGATCGGCTGCCTCCTGCATGCCCTCAATTAAGGATTGAGCCCACAACTCAGGCATGTGTCCTGACAGGGATCAAACTGTGACCACCTGTGTTTCATTGGTTGATACTTGACCACTAAGCCACTCCAGCTGGGCCAATGATATTTTTTCCATTGATTTTTTTTTTTTTTTTTTTTTTTAAAGAGAGAGTGGAAGCATGCAGAAAAGAGAGAGAAAAAACAAAACAAAACAATGATGTGAGAAAGACATCGATTGGCTGCCTCCCGCATGTGCTCCCTGACTGGGCTGGGGATCAAGCCTGCAAACCAAGGTAGGTGCCCTTAACCAGAATTGAACCCTCAACCCTTCATTCCTGGGCTGATGCTTTAACCACTGTAGGGCATCTCATGGGTTTTTAATCACTTTTGTTTTATTTCAAGATATTTTTTGCCCTGGCCAGTGTGGCTCAGTTGGTTGAGCGTCATTCCATGCACCAAAAGGTTATGGGTTTGATATCTTGTTAGGGCACATGCCAGGGGTTGAGGGTTTTATCCCTGGTAGGGGGTGTGAGAAAGGTAGCTGATCAATTTTGTGTTCTCTTGTCAATGTCTCTCTCTCCCTCCCTCCCTCCCTCCCTCTCTCCCTCCCTCTCCCTCTCCCTTTCCCTCTCCTTCTCCTTCTCTCTCTCCCTTTCCCTTTCCCTCCCCCTTCCTTTAAAAAAATAAAAAGCATATATCTAAAAAAATAAAAAGCAAAAAACAAAAAAATATATCTCTTCCATTTGATCATGTATGCCACTGATACTGGTCTCAACAAAAACTATACTGTCCTTAGATTTGAAACAGGTAAAATAAAATGTTCCCCAAAATTGTTCCATCAAGTCAAGTCCTGCCAGAACCATGGAAGTTATCAATAGGTAGTTATGAAATGATAGTCCAGGAACTACCCTGACTTCTTCTAAATTTGTTTTTCAGATATGAAGCCAAGCCGTCAGTCACAGGGATGAACTCAATACCTGGTTGGGAAAGTCCTTTCCTGGATCCATAAAAAGATCTGCACAATCCCAGTATGCTTTGCTTCACTGGCATATACCTGGACATCAGTGTTCCAAAAAAAGCAAAAGCCTAACCTACTCCCTGATTGGTTAACCCCAGCAACTTCCATGTTCCCAAGCCATAAAAATCTCTAAGCCCCGCATTTTGGGCACAGAACCTGAGAACCTAGCTCAGTTCTCTCGCCCTCTGCAGAGCCTCGATATATCTGCCTTTGGTTTTATCAGTGACCTGGTGTAAATTCTGTTATATCAAGAAATAAGAACCCAAACTTGTCAGCAACAAATTCATCTATTGACTCATTTTGTGTTAAAATTAGGTTCAAGATGGGCTTTGAAAAAAGGCCAGGAGATGGAACTACAGGTCAGATCCATTTGAAGGAAGTAAGACCAATGGGATTTGGACAAAATAAATGTGAGGGAAAGGCATTCGAGGTAAATTACAAATGCAAAGATACGGAGGCATGAGCAGTTGTTCTGTGATGTTTTTCCCAGCAATAATAGTCTATTAATAATGTTCCCCCTTGTAGACAGAAAACAATGGAATCAACTAGGTATTTCATCACCAAAAAAATAATTTCTTCAGGAAAAAGAAGGGTTGCACCTGGCTGGGTGTGGCTCAGTGGTTGAGCACCAACCTATGAACTGGAGATCACATTTTGATTCCCAGTCAGGGCACTTGCCTGGGTTGTGGGCTCCATCCCCTATGGGGGTGGGGGTGGGTTGTACAGAGTGTGCAGGAGGTAGTTGGTCGATGGTTCTCTCTCATCATTGATGTTTCTATCTCTCTATCCCTCTTCCCTTCCTCTCTGAAAAAAAAAAAAAAGATATATTAAAAAAAAAAGAAAAGATTGCAATCTAGGGTGAATCAAAATGGCAAAACACATGCACACACTGAACCAAACCAAACCAAGATGGAGGAGACATTATAAAGAGGAAGTGGAAGTTGAAAAGGAGGTGGGAGTTGTTGCCATAATATAAATCTGTGATAAACATAGGGTTCCTCCACATAAGGCTCTTTAATAACATAAAGTGCCAGAACTCCTCCCATCAGCCCCAGCTCCTCCCACAGACCCTCCCAGTTCTGTCCTGGTTAAAGTCTCTGTCATAATTTTAATGCTCTCTTCAGTCTAGAAAGGATATCAAAACTCATTTAGGAGGCAGGTTGGAGGAAAGCAGACAAATAGTTGTTAAGCCTCACATGGTCAATAGAGAGTTACCATAAAAATGCCTTACTCTAGCGTTGTTCTAGAGATCTAGAGAGATAACTATCTTGTGATGATTCAGGAAATGTTTATGATTCCCCCCTCTTCCAGCACTGCCTTGGAATACACGAAGTATCTGGGCTGGATGTACTCTCCCGGGGCCTACTTACCTCTGTGGCCCTTGCAATTCAAGGCTGGACGAGAAAGCCTCAGAAGAAAGGCTGCTGAGACAGCCCCAAAACCCACCTCCCAGTCTGTCATCCAGTGACTCCAAAGCCAAGCAGAGGGTGTATTAAGGTCAGGGAGGTCCAGGCAGGCTGACTGCAGCCCACCTCCTACCTGCCCCAAAGGCCTACAAAGCTATTGTCATCAATATCCCAAACCTTTGCTCATAGCTCAAAACAGTAAGACTCCTGAGGTAGCTCTTCCTTTCTTCTCCAGTCAAAAGGTAATTTCCTGGCTTCCCCTCCTGGAAGAGCCAAGCTTTGGGGTTCTGAGGTCAAGCTCTCTTGCTCCAAGGAGGGTGGGTAAAGAGGTCTTTGTATTTCAAGGCCAAAACTTCTGCCCTAGGAAATTCACTTCTTAGAATTAATGAAAGGTGGTCTCTCCAGAGGGAAACTACTAATGCTTAAGGTTGAAGTGAGAGAATACCCACCTTTTAACCACCCCACACTCCTGCCAGCTGGTGGGTTCTCTGGGACTGGGAGGGGAGTTCTGTAGGCAGGCACTGTGGGCAGATTCCTGCAGCTGTCCCACGCAGCATTTGGAGCTGGCAGAACTCAGCTGGCTGCACAGAGGACTTGGGAGATCCCTGAGGGGGGGCACCTAGGAACTTGGGCAGAGGAGGAGGGCTACACAGTGAAGAACCTGTGCTCAGGTAGGGGAAGTGACCAGTTTGGATTGAACAACAGGGTCTCCCAATCTGAGCGTGGGGAACTCTAAACATTGATGATAGATTTTTGAGCCAGTTTGATGAACGAAGGCTGGAACCAAACATATTTTGATTTCAATAAATAAACAAATACGAAATATCCTGGCCCAGGAATGGTATGGAGTAAATTCATCATCTAGCCAAAACCCCACCACAATGAAGGCCATACGCTGGGCCTGTCCAGTCTCCTTTCCTAGTATCTGTCCACTCCTCCTCTCCACTGGAATGAGGCTGGGTAGTCCCACAGGACATCTAGGTTCTGGTCCCAGCTCAACTCCACCTCAAAAATCACTTGCTGCATCTGAGAATCCGTTCCAAGCAATTTTCTGTGACTCCCACGGAGGTACACCCTCCTGCCTCCTGTTGTCCCCCCATCACCGGGACTGCCTTCCTCCCTGTCAGATGGGAATCCTATCAAAACACACCCCCTCACAAATACTCCTGGCAAGTCTTTTCTCCCTCAGCACATACAACTGCCACAGTTTAGCATTTTGGTTTCTATCTCACATATACTCTGAGAGAAAGCCCTCTTTTCTAAGTCCCTCCTCCACCCTCAAACACACACGGAGCTAGAGGGAGCTGTTGACAGATCACCAGGGCTGGAACTAAACCTGCTCACGGAAGGGGCTTGTCAGGACTTGGCCATCACAACCTGAGAGGTAGGAGCTGGGGCGACTTCCCTTCCAGCCGGCCTCTGTCAACAACCCCCGGTGCATTTGGGCAAGTCCTTCTCCGGGTCCTCTTGGACAAATCAATGAGTTTGAACTGTAAGCTCTCCGGGTTCACTTGGCCATCGCCGGCGGTTCCAAAGTCCTAACCCCTAGCATCATATTGGTTCTCATGCCAGCGTTTTAGCGTTCTCATCGGCAAGAGATCTTGAGCTTCTCTGGCACGGAGCAAAGCTCCTCTTTGGACCTAGTGGCGTGATGGCCTTCCAAAACTTACCCTCCCTTTCTCTTTCGTTCCCCTTCCTCCCCTTGGAACTACCTGGCTCAGGAGGAGCACGGGATGCATTTGAGCAGGAAGGGGTTCCGAGAGTTACAAACCTGCGCTGCCCACACACCTGCGCTGCATGCCACCCGCCCTCCGGGCAACTGAAGGTGCTGCGGGGGACTCCCCCCCGGCGACCCCGGACCCCGATCCGAGCGTCGTCACCTGGAGCCGGAAGCGCTGCGCCGCCTTGTCCATGCTCTCCAGGGAGTCCCTCTGTCTCTGTCGCGCCCGGGCCGCCGCACCCCGCGCCCGCCCGCGCCCGGACCAGCACAGGGCCACCGCCGCCGCCACGAAGCAGCAGGCCAGGGCCGCCCCGGAGGCCGAGGCGCCCGAGAGCTGGGCCCACAGTTGGCCCAGCACCATGATCCCCCGCTACGCCGGCTGCGGAGACAGACCAAAGACCAGACCGCACTCGCGGGTTTCGCCGCAAAACCCGGCCTGGATCCGCCGGGGATTCGCGCTGGCCGCGCCGGATGAGAGCTGCGCGGCCGCAGGGCCTCTCGGGAGCGCGCCGTTGCTAGGCAACGGGCCCGTGGCTGGCGGCGCGCAACGGTCAAGGTCCAGCCGGGTGGCAGGCTGGGGTGGCTGCCGCGGCCTCGCGCCCTGGATGAGGCTCAGCCGGGGGAGCTCGAGGGGCACCCGCTTCCCCTGGGCGTCCTCAGAAGCACGAGCGCAGCGGTTCGGTGCCACGGCTCGGCCCGGCCCCGGCTCAGCCCCACGCACCCCACAGCCCCAACTCCCTGAAGCCGAGGACAGCTGGAGGCCCTGCGGGGAAGGCCAGCCAAGAGAACTGGGAGCGGAGACAGACTGGGCTCGGGGACCTGACTGATGCCCACAAACAGTTCAGCAGCATTTTTACTGGAGAACCTTGCAGCTGGCGGGCACCAGAGGATGCCCACCTCTCCCCAGCGGGAGGCTCCCGGGAGGGGCCACCCTGGGACCAGCACAGGAAGTTCCCTTGGGGCGCCCACTTGTTGCCCTTTTCTCTTTCTCCAGCCCCGGGATCCCATTTCTGTCTCCCTGGGCTCTTCTTGTTGGCCAAACCCTTCATCACTTGTCCTTCTGCTCCACCACCCCGGAAACTGACCTTCCGAGGTCATCTTTTTCCAGTCGTAGGCCCTCCTGGAGTTCAAGCAGAAAGAATGCCTGGCCAGGAGGAGTCTGGGCACCTCCGAAAGACATCCTCTGAAAATAAGACCTAGCGCATGGAAAGATAAGACATCCCCTGAAAATAAGACCTAGTGCAATTTTGGGAGGAAAAAATATAAGACACTGTCTATTTTCGGGGAAACAGGGTAGTACCCTTCATCAGGGGGTGAGGGATTATACACACACACCTCCCATTTAGGCCTCTCTCATAGAACTTTCTGTACTTTATCTCATTTGCCCTCCCAACAGACATATGAGGAAGACATTTTTATTATCAATTTATAGATAAGGCACCTGAGGACCAGAGGTTAATTAAATGATTTCTGTGGGTCACATGGGTGGCTGAGTGGAATTCCATCTCAGGTTTATTCCTAAACTATTGCTCTTAGCCGTGCAGCAGTACCACCATCATGGCCCCTGGAAGTGAGCCCTCTAGGATGGAGTATAGGAAAGTGCCTTGTGACTGGAAATGCTATTTGCTGAAACACCACAGCAGCTCCAGATCTGTCTTTACCTCTCTGGATCTGTGCCTTTACCTTTAAAAGGGGGTTGATTATATAATGCCCACTTTGCAGGATTTTTAGGAGTCTTGTAAGGTTCTTTACAAGTGAAGTGTTGCCTGGCACACAGTAAGCCCTCCATAAGTGTTTAGTGGCTGAATTAAATGCCCACTGTGGAAAGCCTTGAATGTTATTAGAAGAATCTGGATCTGAGGGCTTTTAGAATCACTGTCAGGCCATTGAGCAAATTCCAGAGGGGTCCAAGGCCTACAAAAAGGACCTGGAGATCTGGATGGGGTCTTGAGGCCAAAGCAACAAGTCCTGGGCTTGTAACAGAGTGAAATGCTTACTACCTGGTTCTCTTTTTAAAAATATGTTTTTACTAGAGTAGTGGTGCATAAATTCACATACAGGTGAGGTCCCTTGGCCTGGCCAGCAATCGGAGTCCATTGGGGCCATCTCACGCAATCTGGCGGGAGGGACCATGGGCAGTTGGCTGGCTGTGGGAGGTTGACTGTGGGAGTGCACTGACTACCAGGGGTCAGCTCCTGCATTGAGCATCTGGCCCCTACTAGTCAAGACATCATAGCAACTGGTCAACTGGTCATTCAGTCCTAATCGTTGCTAAGGCTTATATATATATAGATAAATTTCAGAGAGGAAGGAGAGAGAGAGAAACATCAATGATGAGAGAGAATCATGGATTGGCTGCCTCCTGCATGCCCATAACTCAGCATGTGCCTTGACTGGGAATCAAACTGTGACCTTTTGGTTCATAAGTCAATGCTTATGAACACCAAGGCTGTGGGGGCCTGATTCAGTGGGGGCCAAACATGGCGGGGATCTCCCTTTTCCGAGTCCAACATGGAAAGAGAGATGAATGAACTGGTTCTAAGTGGAGGTGGCCAGGGATTGAGAAATAATAGAAAGAAAGAAAAAGACGCAGAAATAGATTTAAAAGCTGGGAGCTGGGTGAGATGCCATTCTGTCTGATGGAGAGGCAGCATGACAATGACTCTGACCCCTCCCAGCACATTTATTTTATAACCCTAGTACCAGGAAGTATCACCAACTTATTCGCATTTTTATGTAGGCTCTAGCATGGCTGGCTTTACATATCTAGTCACACCCCTGTGACACCTGGGCTGATAACATGTCCAGCCTTATTGGGGAAGCAAGTTCCCAGGGCATAGCTCTGACTATCACCCTGAGTTCAGCTGACAATAATTTTTAAAAATGCCCATGTGCCTTCCCAGGCGCTGTCTACACAAGGCCACGCTAACCAGGCTCTGAATCTATCTTAATTCTAGCCTGTATTTCTCCCATGACCTTCAGATGAATAGCTCCTGCTATAGACATGCTAATCATTAGACAACTTCTGCTTGAGGCTTGAAATTTTGGTAAAGATTTGCAAGACTGGATTCAGATCAGTGGGGATCAGAACTAAGGAACAAGGAGATTTAGATTGCTCTCTCTTCTTTGGATCCATGTTGGCACCTGGATGTTGCTGCACCCATTCTCCCTGCCCTTGACATAAAGGAAGCCTGAATTCTGAGCTCTCTTAATATAGGTTTGGGAAACGTCTTCTTGAGCTGGTGGCAACTTCTCCATCAATAAACTTTTTCTTATGAAAAACTCTGAAGTCTTGAATATTGGCCTTTTGAAGCATCAGGCATACAAGCCTTGAATCAGAAACAGAGTGTCTAATGTTCAGATCACAGTAGGTAATCACTCCATGCCTCTTGTTACCAGAAAGGAGACCTGGCCCTGAGTAGGTCTGCCTAGGGCCAGTCGGTAGTGTGTGGGTTCTTGACTTCATGCAGGAAAAATTTCACAACATGAGGCTAGGCAAATTTTGGAGGACATTCGTTAAAGCTGGGAGCAGTGAAACAAGGAAGGGCGGGGGGAATGAGCATAGGCTGGGCTGCTTTAGCTCTAGGGGTGTCGAACTCAATCAGAGAAGGGGCCAAAATCTAAAATCCAGCCTAAATCGCGGGCCAAATGGTTTACTGAACAGTCATAAACTGACAATGTCATAAACTGACAGCGGAGTGCAGTGATGACAGCGTGGTGCGGGCCACATTGCAAGGCCTGGCGGGCTGGATTTGGCCCGCGGGCCTTGTGTTTGACACGTGCTCTAGGAAGTCAGAAAAAGAGGCCCTGGCGACAGGTTCAGGGGGTTTGCCAGGGATAAATTGACACTGCCCATTGCTGTCCTGGTTGCAAGCCTCATGGGGTCCCTTAATTTAAGAGACTGACACCTGTGGGGGAAGAAGTGGTGCTCCTGGAAAGGAGAGAGTACTCTGGGTCCTTCGTCTTGAAGCTTTTATCTCTCTCTTGCAGGTGAAAATCCTAGGGGAGGTCTTAGAAGGTTTCAACAGAATATGCATCAGTTTCCTAGGTGTACTTCAAGGTTATGATCTTCACTGATTGATCAGTGTCAGGGCAGGGAGTCATTATCATTGCGACTGGTCTTGGTGTCACCCACCTGGTTTTGCTGCTTTTCTGGGTCTGGAGCTGAAATTCAACTGAGGCCTAGATGTTATTTCTAGGGAGGTGATCTTCTGTACCTGCTGTAAATTGCTGTCAGTTTGTTGAGCTATCTGTCTCAGTTTCCCATTTCCACTTGTCCTGCCTTACTGACCTGTCTCACTCTGAGAGAGGATCCCAAGACAAGTCAGCTCTGGCATTCTGTAGTTCAATTCAAAAGATATCTCCTGTTGTGAACTGGAAAAACTGAGACATGTATCAGATCTCAAATCTGGCCTTGTGGAGCTTAAGGTCTAGTTGGGAAGGATAAAAACATGCATAGACCAAGAAATAAAAGGCATGCTTTGGTGGAAATTCAGAGATTGTGCTGCATGAACCCAAAGAGCCTTGGATGCTGGACCTTGGCTGGCCTGAACAGCCTGAACAGCCTGGGGGAAGCCAGACAGCACAGTTCAAAGCTTAGCTCTGAAGCTGGAGTGTGTGGTAACACATCTTTGTAATGTGACTGTGCCCCAATTTCCATACCTGTAAAATGAGGATAATCTATATATATAATCCTATCTAATAAAGAGGGAATATGCTAATAGACCATCACTCGATCACAAAGATGGCTGACAAGTTCCCTTAAGGAGCCTTAATGAGTAATCAGCAGGGATCTGAGGCTATGCCCTCCCCCGCCTCTGTGGGGTTTGATAGGGGATCTCAGGCTGCACCCCCCCCCCCCCCCCGGCAGAGCTTGACAAGGACCTCAGGCCATGCCCCCCACCCTGGCACCAGGCCAGGGGACCTCAGGCCACACACCCTACCCCAGAACTGGGCCAGGGGACCTGAGTCTGTGCCCTCCTGCCTGGCAGGGCTTGACAAGGGACCTCAGGCCATGCTCCCCACTCAGCAGGGCTTAACAAGAGACCTGAGTCTGCATCCCCCTCCTGGTGCCAGGATGGGGGACCTGAAGCTGTGACCCCTGCCTGGGAGGCTTAACAGGGATCTCAGGCCATGCCCCTCACCTGGTGGGGCTTGAGAGGGGACCTCAAGGCACATCCCCTGCCCCATCTGGGGGACATCAGGCCACACCCCCCATCTAGGCTCCGGGCCAGGGGACCTGAGGCTACGCCCCCTGCCTGGTAGGGCTTGACAAGGGTGGGACTGGTGGGGTCTGGATCTAGCCCAATGCGGGGGAGGGGGGTGTGTGTGTGTGGCCAGGTCTGGGTCTCATGTGATTTTGAGGTGCATGTGGGTGGGCGTGGACTTGACTCTGGGTCCCCCTTTTAATGTGCATGAATTTCATGCACCAGGCCACTAGTCTATATATATAAAGAGCCAGGATCCATAATGGCCTAATGATGACCAGTCCATCCTCTGGCCCTCAGGCTCCATTGACCAGGGGATGGCTAATGGGGGAACTGGGGTCCCTCAGGCTCCAATGAATCCATGGCAGCAGCGACTGGTGAGTGGGTGGAAGACAGATTGCTTGGTCCCTCCCCCAGCCTGCAGGCTCCCATTGATCAGGGAACTTGCGTGAGTGGCATGGGGACTGGAAGGCAGGCCTCTTGGTCCCTTCTCCTAGCCCTCAGACTCTAATCAATGGGTGGCGGAGGTGAAGCAGAACTGGGGACTGGCTTCCTTAGTAGTCCTGTAAGTCAATCTCCAGGGGACAGGCCAGGCACCAATGGACCAGCACCTCTTGCCAATCCTGACAGTGCTCCTGGCCTCCTGGAACTCAGCCTTGGGCACTGTGGCCTCTTTGCTCCACAAGGAAGAAAGGATACCACCAGCAGCACCAGGGGCAACCAATGTTGACTGTTTTCTCTCCCTGTGCTTCCTCCAGGTCACTTGAGTTGGTCCCTGCCTACCCCGCTCCAGAATAAGTGTGATCACTGCACACGGAAGGAATGTAGAAAAAAAACAAAAACTGGAAGAAACCAAGATGGCAGCATAGGGTAGACACCCGAATGCAGCCTACCACAACAAATTTAATTTAGAACTGGAAAACAGGGGAAACATCGCCCTGAAGCACCGGACAGCTGGCTAAGAGGAGGCTCTGCCATCTGGGAAGGAGAGAGAAGGCAAGCTGAACCTCAGGAACTGTGAAGGTGCGGAGAACTGTGTGAGTGAAAAGGCGGCTGCCAGACTTTGCTGCTGGCTTGCTTTCGGAGCACGGAGAGGGCGGGCTGAGTTCGCTACTGGCTTACTCCCTGCGCTCGGAGAGGGTGGACAGCTAATGTGCTGTGGCTAGCTTTCTTGTTCAGGAGGAAAACAGAAGCACCCTATTGCTCTGATAGACGTCCCCAGGCAGGGAGAGGCCAGACTGTCAGGCAGTGGGCAGAGATCTCTCGGAGGTGTGTGAAGCTAGTGGCCATTACTGTGGGACTCAGAAACCAGACCCTTGTAGGGAGGGGCTGACCAAAGTTTGTCTGCACCACCCTGAGACTCCACCCCATCCAAGAAGAGCACAGAAGCCCTTCCAATGGCTAGCTTTCTTGTTCACTGCAAATAGGACTCTCCTAGGGAGGAACAGACAGGAATCCAAAGCTTGTCTGCCCTATACCAAAGAGGTGCGCGCGCCTGCAACCAATCTTACGGGAGTCAACAAAGCTTGTCTGTGCCACACCGAGACTCTGCTCCATCCAAGCAGAATACAGAAACCCTCCTAGCTGAGACACTTCTGATCCTCATAGCCAATTGGCTTGGAGATCAGCACTTCCCAGTGATACCAACAACAAGCAAGGCTTAACAACAAGACTGCACAGACAGCCCACAAAGGGCTACACCAAGACTGTCCACCTCAGGTAACTGGGAGGCTGACCCACTGAACCATATAGGACACCTTAGCACACAAAGCCACCCTACCAACTCAGGGAAGCTGTGAAAATGCCGAGACAAGGAAACAGATCACAAACAAAAGAAATGGAGGACAAGAAGCGACTGGATATAGAGTTCAAAACCACGCTTATAAGGTTTTTCAAGAATTTCCTAGAAAAGGCCAATAAAATAAATGAGACCTATGAGGATATGAAAAGGGATCAACTAGAAATAAAGAATACATTGTCTGAAATAAAAAAATATTATACAGAGTTCTAAAAACAGAATGGAAGATCGTAAGAATCAAGTCAAAGATTTGGAACACAAAGAGCCAGAGGACACTCCTCCACAGAAGCAAGAAGATAAGAGAATCCAGAAAGTTGAAGATAGTGTAAGAAACCTCTGGGACAATTTCAAATGAACCAACATCAGAATTATGGGAGTCCCAGAAGAAGAGAGAGAGCAAAATACCGAGAATATACTGAAAGAAGTAGTGACAGAAAACTTCCCTCATCTGGGAAAAGAAATAGACATATTTCCAGGAAGCCCACAGAACCCCAAGCAAAAGGAATTCAAAGAGGACCACACCAAGACACATCATAATTAAAATCCCAAGAGCAAAAGACAAAGAGAGAATATTAAAAGCAGCAAGAGAAAAGCAGGTAGTTACCTATAAAGGAGCACCCATACGTTTGTCAGCTAATTTCTCAACAGAAACCATGCAGGCCAGCCGGGAATGGCAAGAAATATTCAAGGTGATGAATAGCAAGAACCTACAGCCAAAAATACTCTACCCAGCAAAGCTATCACTCAGAATTGAAGGCCAGATAAAGAGCTTCACAAATAAAAAAAAGCTAAAGGAGTTCATCACCGCCAGACCAGAATTATATGAATTGCTGAAGGGGGTTCTTTAGGAAGAGGAAGAAGATAAAGATAAAAATTATGATCAACAAATACGTAACTATCAATAAGTGAAACTAAAAGCCAAGGGAATTAAAAAACCTGATGAACAATATTAACTGGTGAATATAATAGAATCAGAGGTATGAAAGGGGAGTGGACTGATAATTCTCAGGGCAAAGGGGAGTGGGAGGTGTGGGAAGAGCCTGAACAAAAACTGTGCACCTATAGATGAGGACAATGGGGTAGGGTGGGAACCCGGTGGAGGGGAGCAATTGGGGTGGGGGGTGAGAGAAAGAGGAACATTTATAATAATCTGAACAATAAAGATTTATTTAAAAAGAAAGAAAGATAGAAAGGAAGAAAGAAAGAAAGAAAGAGAAAGAAAACAAAAACTGGTAACCAAGAGAATGCCGCAGTCAACATCTAGAGTCCGGCTCAGGAGAATGAAGAGAAGGGAGAATTCCATAAGTTGGCTAATGCCAAGGTATTTCTGGGTGACTTTCTGGCATGTGACAGTTGTGTGACCACAGAGGAAGGAGTCCGTTTCTCAACAGAACACAAGGACTTCTTCGTGTTCTGAACCTTAATAAGAATGTGATACCTCACAGCATAAGGTCCTGGCAGTGTCTGTGTGTTCTTAATCTCTGTCTTATTTTGCTGCTAAATTCAGCCTCAGTGTCACTGATGCATCCAGAAGACTCTGCAGCTTTCTCAAAGCCTTGGGATGCACTGTCTTTGACATGAAGATAGCTACAGACTTCAGCATCTTGGAAAGCCAGAAGGAATTTGTGCATCGGTACTGCCAGCACCTGAGGAAGAGTTCTAACTACCCATGCTGATCTCCACCTGCCCCACTGGGACTGATATGCAGAGCGTGTGCTGGGTCACCCCATCACCCCCACTTCTGCACAGCCAAGTCTCCCCAGCAGATCATGGGCTCTCTGGTGAAGGATTACTTCACCAGATGGCAGAACCTGTCCCCAGACAAGATTTTTCACATCATTGTGACCCCATGTCATGACAAGGAACTGGAGGCCCTTTGAGATGTTCCCACAAGTTTACATATTCCTAGGGTACTGACTGCATGCTAACCTCACATGAAATTGTCCAGATAATGGAGCAGAGTGACCTCGCCTCGAATGATGCTGCCATGGACACTCTTTTTAGAGGCAGGAAGAAGGAGTTGAGGTTCCACGAGGGTGCCAGCTCCGACAGGTCCCTGGCACACATCTTCAGGCACATGGCCAAGGAGCTGTTCAATGATGACATGGGAGTGCTCACCTACCGCACCCTGAGGAACAAAGACTTCCAGGAGGTCACCCTTTAAAGGGACGAAGAGGTTCTGCTACACTTTGAGGCTGCTTACGGCTTTTGGAACATCCAGAAGTTGTCCTGAAGCAAGATCTCCTGTCACTTTTTGGAGATTCTGGCCTGTGCCGGGCATGCCTAAGTGGCAGGAGCCAGACCCAGGCGGACGTTGGGCGAGCAGACAGGGCACTACTGCGGCAGATGGAAGACATCTACACTGCCATCCTGGTGTGGCCCTGGAGACCAGTGCCCATGTGCAGGAGCTGTAGCAGGAGTGGTTGGGGCGGTAAGGGGGCGGGGGACGACTCCCCCTGGGGCCCCGGCAACCCTGCACACTGCCTAGCAGGGTCCAGGGCAGTCTGCCAGGACATCAAGTGGTAAAGGTCCAGCAGATGCCTGGCCTGCAGGCCTCCTGAAGAGGGGTGTCAGACAAGTGAAGAAAAGGCTTAGCATCTCTATCATTGCTTTGGTTTTCAGAATTCCCTGTTCTCCATCTGTCAGCTCCCTCCCTCTGAGGGGCGCTGTCGTCATCACATGGATGCAACTGGAATATTGCATTTCGAGAGGATTGCCCCAATGTACGTATCCTTTTATCCAATGATGAAAAATTCCAAAGAACAAGAATGGAGACAGACTACTGTCCTTTAGGCTTTAAAGAAAACCCAGAAGTGTCCTATGAAGAGCTGAGACTTGGTTCTGTCCACATGTCTCAGAGATTGGGTGAAGAAATGGCCGGGTTTGGCCCTGACTGTACCCACTAATTTACTCATGAAGGTGTCTTTGCCACAATGTGAATAAACTGCTACCTTTTGGAATAGGGGCTCATATGAAAGTCTGCATCCCCAACATTTCTTGAAACAGACCTATGTTCTGCAGCTGTGGCAACTGTCCTGAGATCAGATCTTGTCGACCAGGTCCTGTCACTGAGGATCAGGGGTCACTGGAATGTAGGGCCCTCCCACTATGCCCTTTTATATTCAGTGATTGAGCTGAACTCACTTTGGTGGAGGCCTCGCAAGGGTGTCAGGTGTCACAGATGGAAGGATGGAGAATGGAGAGGCAGACACCCTGCTCAGTCCCTGCCTGGGTGGGGTCAGGCAGATGAAGGCTGGCCAGCTCACCCCACAATTGGGTGAGATAGTGTCCTCTGTGTCCACCTCTCACCCGGTGGGCCTGGCCACTCCCCTCAGCTCTGGGCAGCCCTCTGCATTCCACGGCAACATGCTATGCCCTCACATGCTGCTCACCCTAAGTGAGAAGGAAGAGAGCAGTTGACCCACAGACAACTACACAGAAAGATAGGGTTCATGGCTGGTGAGTGCAGTAGCAGTGGCGCTGAGCTCCTTCTGCCTCCATGGCAGAGCTAAAGAGTAGTGAGATGAGTGGTAAGGAGCAGTGAGTAGGCGGGTAGTAAGGAGCAAGGGGTCCTGGACTGCAAGAGGGATTTCCAACTGTTAACTTAGGTGGGTGGGAGGTGTCACAGATGGAAGGATGGAGAATGGAGAGGGGTCCTGGACTGCAAAACGGTGCAGGCCTGGCTGAGGCACCCCCCCCCCCCCCAGTGCATGAATTTTGTGCACCGGGCCTCTAGTTATTATTTACTAGAGGCCCAATACACAAAATTTGTGCATGGGTAGGGCCCCTAGGCCTGGCTGGGGCCAATTTGGCTCTTCTAGCTGCTGGCCTGGGCCTTCCTTCCCTGGCTGCCAGTTGACAGCCAGGGGCTTCCTTCATTCCGCAACACCCCCCGGTGGTCAGCACACGTCATAGCAAGTGATCAAACTCCCAAGGGGACACTTTGCATATTGGGCTTTTACATATATAGATTAAAAATATTATACCCCAATGATCTAGTACTATTATAAGAATAAAATGACTTAGTACATATAACAGCCAGAAAAGGGCCTAGCATATAGTAAGCAATCCATGCATATTGATCATTATATTAGTACTTGAAAAATAGAAATGTAGAGAGGGGTTTTCTGACCTGAGAAGCCTATCTCAGCAGCCAGACTGCCTGAGTTCAAAAACTAACTTTGCCACTTAATTACTGTGTAGCCTTGAGTCACTTTAACCTCCTGTGCCTCTGTTTCTTCATCTGCAGAATTGTGAATATTATAAAGCACTTAGAACAGCACCTAACCCATGATAAGGGCTCAGTAAATATTAGCTCATTATTTTAATCATAGATGTGATACATTCCTACCAGTGTTTTGGGAAGGCAATGAGGAGGAAGGTTTGGGGAGAGGCAAGCTAGAGGCAGAGACAAATGGAATGAAAGAGGATGGTGCAAGGATCTAGTGGGGGTGGCTTTCCAGAGCTCCACTTGTGGTATCAGGGAAAGCATCTATAATACCATACCATACCATACCGTGAATCTGAACAGCATATATTTGCACTCAGATGTTGTATGTAAGGGAGGATTGCGCTTATCTGCAGTTCCTCAAGCAGGCCTGGTGGGTTCGTTGAACAGGATAGGGGATTCTCCCCATGAGCTGGTGACTCTGAGCAAGTCACCCTAATGTGCCCTCAGCTGCCAAATGGAGAGACATGTATTACCTAGTCAAGCTCCCTCTGAAGTGGGGGCAGGGCTGCAAGAAGTGGAAGAAAAGCTTGCAGAGGGAGCTTCTCAGGTTCCAGAGAGTTTTAAATCTGTCTTTGTTCTGGGGATGAGAGAACAGTGTGTGTGTCTCTGTCCTCAGTAACTGCTTTGCCTCTCCATTTCCTTTCACTTCTGTGTTTCTCCTCAGGACCAAAAGGGAGGCCAGGAGGCGGGCAGAGCCCAGTTCCAAGGAACTCACAGTCGCACAGGTCAGGTAGGACACCACACTCAGAATCACTGTCTGTGGGCACTTGATAATTTTCAAAGCACTGTCAGGTTTTTTGCTCTCAGTTCTTAACCCCACTACCACCTCAGAGGCCCCCTACTACCTCTGAGTTAGGAGAGAATTTGTAGCTTCTCCCTTCAGGTGTGGTCTATTTTCCCACCCCTGTAAATATGGCCTGACCTTTGTGACTTTCTTTAACTAGTAGAAAACAGTGAAAAGAATGTTGTGCAAGAGATTTTCTCTCTATTTTCTGAAACCCTGACTCAGCCATGAAAACAAGTTTAAACTAGCCTGCCTGAGGATGAGGCCATGTGGAGTGGAACCTACTCAGCCATTTGCCCCAGCTCACTCCCTTCCTTCCATGGATGAGAGAGCCCAGCCAAGAGGAGCAGAGCCACTAATTGCAGATATATGAGTGAACCTAGCCACGCCCAGCTTATATGAGCAGAATCACCAGCCAAACCGGCAAAGTTGGAAAATAATAAATAAGAGTTCCAAAGTGAGACGAAAGTTCTCTGGAGACCTAATTTTAGAACTTGCACAACATTTGGTTTCACCAAATTTAACTGGAAAGAGAGAGGACCAGAGTCCCCTGGGGCAAATCTACTCAGGGTGGACAGATTTAGACACAAAAAATTCAGTCCATCTCTTGTCAAAATTTGAATGTCCCTCAGAGGGTTACTGGTTTGCTTTATAAAAGCCATCTTCACTTTGCAGAATGATTCCCCAGATAAGTTCTTTAAGTAACATTGCTATATGTTAGGATTTGATTTACACAAACCCACCAAGAATATATTCTACCAATGCCTCCCAAGAAAGGAAGCATGTGCTTTTTTTGCATGTCGGTTTTCAAAAACTGGTTTGCCACCCACAAGATGTTGTCTCTCACACCTTTTTGGATAGAAGACCTATGGCATACAAGCAAACTCCACACTAATCCTTGTTATCAGATCTAAGTGAAAAGTAAATACTTCTCAGAAACAAAATAAAAATGTTTCCCACTTGGCTGGTCTGGTTCAATGGCTGAGTTTCAATTTATGAACCAAGATGTCAGGATTTAATTCCCAGTCAGGACCCATGCCAGGGTTGCAGACTCAATCCTCAGTAGTGGGAGTGCAGGAGGCAGCCTATCGATGCTTCTCTTTCATCATTGATGTTTCTAACTCTCTCTCTCCTTTCCTTTCCTCTGGCATCAATCAAAAACATTTAAATAAATAAAATATTTCCTTAATAAAACTGCAATAGCTATGACTCATTATTTGTCACATTATTTTATCTTATACTAGAGGCCCAGTGCATGAAAATTCATGCACTGGAGGCGGGGGGGGGGTGGGGGGGGGTGGGGTGGGGAGAGGACGGTCCTCTCAGCCCGGCCTGCCCCGTCTCACAGTCCAGGAGCCCTCAGGGGTGGGAGGTGACCCAGCAATCAGGGGAAGGTGACGCCCCATCACACCTCTGCTGCTGCCACTGCTGGCAGTGCAAGCTTTGGCCAGCCCTGGTTACCTGAGCCTTGGACAGCCCTGGGCAGCTGTGGTACTGAGGGGACTGGTGTACTCTGGAGGCAGCCTTGCCACACACCTGCTGCCCCAGTAGAGCTAAGGGGACTGGGTGCTGCCATCTTGTGGCTGTGGGCACTGCCATCTTTGAGGGCGGGCAGTCAATTAGCACATTCCATCCTTATTGGCTGTGGGCACCTCCATCTTTGCAATGGCATGAGGGTCAATTAGCATATTCCCTCTTTATTAGATAGAACTAGAGGCCTGGTGCACAAAATTCGTGCACAGAGTTGGGGGGTGTCCCTCAGCCCAGCCAGCACCTTCTCCAATCTGGGACCCCTCGAGGAATGTTAAATTGCCCGTTTAGACCCGATCCTACCGTTTAGACCCAATGGGATCGGGTCTAAATGGGCAGTTGGACATCCCTCTCACAATCCAGGACTGCTGGCTCCCAACTGCTCGCCTGCCTGCCTTTCTGATTGCCCCTAACTGCTTCTGCCTGTCAGCCTGACCACCCCCTAACCACTCTTATGCCAGCCTAATTGATGTCTAATTGCTCCCCTGCCAGCCTGTTTGCCCCCCACTTCCTCTGCCAGCCTGGTCACCCCTAACTTCCCTCCCCTGCAGCGTTGATCACCTCCAACTGCCCTCCCTTGCAGACCTGGTCTCTCTCAACTGCACTCCCTTGCAGGTCTGGTGCCTCCCAACTGCTCTCCCCTGCTGGCCATCTTGTGTCCACATAGGGGCAGGATCTTTGACCGTATGGGGACAGCCATCTTGTGTGTTGGAGTGATGATCAATCTGCACATTACTCTTTTATTAGATAGACTGATGCTATATGTTAGGTACTGTCCTTAACACTTTACTAACATTAGTTCATTTAATTCTCTTAATAACCAATGCTGTAGATCCTTGCCCAAAAGAGAGCTCCCTGAAAAACTCATGAATGCTTTGCTCATGAAAGATTCTTTCAGAAGAACAAATTTCATCATGCATACATTAATAGCTGCCAAGGCGGGGTAGCCAAACCCTCTGATTCTCAGCGTGTTCTCAAGCTCAAATTACCCTCCAGCTTCTTCCCACAGCCACCCCCACATTTTCTTTTAGTCATCTGCCAATTTCAGAAGAACTTCCAAATAAGAATTTCTGCCTGCGGTTTGTGTCAAGAATGTGGGGCAAGATGGCTACCACACATAGCTGGTGCTCCTCACACCTCTTCTTGGTGATGTCCTCATTGATGATCTTAAGCAGCTCAGGATGTGGAGTCTTATCAGAAAATAGATCCAGGGCCTGGGAGGCCATGTCAGATCTTGCCCGCAGCCCATCACAATCCACAGGAGACTTGCCTTTCAGAAATATCTTTATTGTAGGAAATGCCCTTATCTTATACTGGCTGGCTGGCATCTAATTGGCCATGGAGTCCATAGCCACTAGCTTCACCTTCCCTTTCTTTTGCTCTTTCACCTCTGTAGCTGCAACGGCCCATTCTGGCTCTAGGTTTTTGCAGTGTCCACACCAAGGGGCATAAAACTCAACATCTTCCAAACATGTTCACTGTCAAGAACATTCTTACCAAAGCCGTTGTCAGCTCAATCACATCTTTCTTACTTGAACTTTCACTTCTACCTTATCTTACAGAACTGTATCCTCTCCCCCAAGGTGGTTCTTGATGAGCTGGCACAGGGCACTGACAGCAGCATCCACAATGGAGTCCACAGTCCTGCCACCCTGATAATCTTATGTTTTTGTTGGACCCAAAAATCTTGATGGTAGGGAATCCCTGCACCTCATACTGACTTCTGAGGGACTGATGTTTATCTGCATCAACTGCACCCATTTTTACAACATCTTTTAAAGCAGTTGCTACTTTCTTCCATTCTGGTGTTAACCATTGGCAGTGGCCACACCATGGAGCAAAGAATTCTACAAGCCACAAACTATTACTTCAAATAACTTCTTGGTTGACATATGATGGAGTTAATTCAATTACATCATTACTAGAAGAATACAGCCTATTCACTATTAGAAAGGTGTAGCTCACCAGACCTAACACTAGGCTGTGTCTGGGCCACTGCACAATCTTGCCAACCCTCAGCTCTGCTGCACCTTGCCCCTGTCCCTTCTAGTAGGCTAATTTTTAAGTTGATAATTTTAAGTTGATAAATGATGTTATAAAAATCCAAATGGCCGTTGGGAGAATAAAGGTTCCCCACTCTTATCCTATCTAATAGAGGGAATATACTAATTGTCCCTCACATCTTTGCAAAGATGGCGGCACCCACAGCCAATGAGGAGGGAATACGCTAATTGGCTGCTCCATCCTCACATATGGCAGCACCAACAGCCACAAGATGGTAATGCCCATTCCCCTCAGCTCTGCCGGAGCGCCTGCCTCCAAAGTCCCCCAATCCCCTCAACCCCCAGGACTGGCCCAAGGCGCAGGCAAGCCTCAGATGTCAGCAGCCCAGCCACCCAAGACCTGCCCAAGGTGCAGGTAATCAGGACTGGTCAAGGCTTGCACTACCAACAGTGGCAGCAGCAGTGGTGTGATGGGGCATCACCTTCTCCTAATCGCTGGGTCACCTCCCACCCTGAGGGTTCCCACACTGTGAGAGGGGGCAGACTGGGCTTTTAGCTCTAGAATAAAGTTTAAAACTTACAATGCCAAGTTTTATGTAAAGATATGAAGTAAAACATTATCTTTGGACTGAATCACCATAATTTGTGATTCTTGACTTTGGGAGAGTTCAAGGTAGAAGTTCCCAGCAGGGCTTTCATGTTATTCTGGCCATGTAATCAAGCCATGCATATGTAAGCAGTTAGACCAGTGCCCTTACCTTGGCCAAGAATAAAAAAACAGATATCCAGCCGAAACCGGTTTGGCTCAGTGGCTAGAGCATCGGACTGCAGACTGAAAGGTCCCAGGTTCGATTCTGGTCAAGGGCATCTACCTTGGTTGCAGGCACATCCCCAGTAGGGCGTGTGCAAGAGGCAGCTGATTGATGATTCTCTTTCATCGATGTTTCTAACTCTCTATCCCTCTCCCTTCCTCTCTGTAAAAAAATCAATTAAAAATATAAGCAATACATTTAAAATTAACTATTTTGCTGCCATAAGCATCTAAAGGCCAACTTTAAAATAATTTTTTCTTGAGAATTTCCAACTGAAAATATTCAATAACACCCAAATTTTAACATATTTATTTTTACAATATTCATTGCAAATTGATTTTTTAAAATTAAATTCAAAATATCATGGAGTGTGGGGATGGTTTCTGTTTTGGACGAGTGGCAGTTAACTTGTTAATAAATTATATTGTATGTAAATAACTTAAATAAGGGCATCATGTTACTTTTTTAAAGGGCACCATGCTATATTTAATCTTTTGGGACTAGATTTTTTAATATTTTATTGCTAAGATTCATCCATGCTATATTTCACTGTAGTTCATTTGTTTTGACAGCTGTGTAATATTCTATTATGTGAATATTCCAGTTTATTTGTCCACTCTTGTTCATGGGCATTTGGGTTATTTTCTGAGATGAGGGCTGCTATAAACATTCTTGTACATGTCTCCCAATGTACATATATTAATTTCTCTTGGATTTATCCCAAGTCTGGAATAACTGGGTTGTAGAGTAAATTACTATTCAATTACAGGAGATAAATTCTTTTTTAAAAGTACTTCTCTGCTTTTCTTACCTGGGTATTTCTGTCTCCAATTAGACTTGCACTCCAAGGGCAGAAGACCCTCTCATCTTGAATTATCACTGCTTTGCTTTCAACTAGGACAGCTTGCACCCCCAGGAGACCAAGGGCAGAAGCCCAGGCATCTGAGTAAACAACAGGCAAGGAGCACATACCACACAAGATGCTAATTAAGATCCTACTCCCTAGAGATCCATCTTCCTGGATTCACTAGGATTTTGAGTCTGGAAGGTCTTCCAGGGACCTCAGTTATAATGCAAATCCCAAAAAAGGAGAAGGCTTAACCTCATCTAAAATCTTTCTCAGCTGGTATCACTAAATCCAAATAAGGACTAGCAGGAAAGGCATAAAAGAGCAAATAGAGTGATAAAATAGGAAAAGAAAGGATTATTGGGAAGAACTAAGAATACCAGTATTCTAAAAGTATGCACCTCTTCTGCACAAGGACCAGTATTTCAGAAAAACATTTTAATTAAAAAACAAATAACTACATGTGACCACAAACCATTTTTAATATCCCTGTCATTAAGATATGCCTTATTTGTGCTAAATAGTTAGAATCCTATATAATAAAAGGCTAATATGCAAATAGACCAAACAGCATAACAACCGGTTGCTATGACATGCACTGATCCCTCAGGGGCAGATGCTTAATGCAGGAACTGTTCCCTGGTGGACAGTGTGTTCCCACAGGGGGAGTGCCGCTCAGCCAGAAGCCAGACTCATGACTGGCTAGTGCAGCAGCAGTGGTGAGAGCCTCTTCCGCTTCCGACGCATCAGTTGGGCGACCTCTGAGGGCTCCCGAACTGCAAGAGAGTACAGTCCGGGCTGAGGGATTCTCCCCTCTGAGTGCATGAATTTTGTGCACAGAGCCTCTAGTTATAACATAATTGACATGCAAATAGTAAGCACACTGTATGAGGTGAGGCCCTAAGATGCTGGAGAAAGAGCTCCTGAGTGATTTGGGATGGGTCAAACAAATGGCAGCAGAGCTCAGCAAAAGACAAGGAACAAGGGGGAAAAAAACCCCAGAACATAATAAGACATTAGGAGATTCCTAGGTGGTCAGAAAGCAAAGGAGGAGCACTGCCATTCTCAAGGATGAGGCCTCAATATCCCCCACAATCCCAATTACTACATCTCCAGCAGCTCCCTGGCTACCTGTCATACATGAGCTCAAGATATACTTGCTAAAGAAATGAATAATAGAAGACACACACACAAGAGTAACACAACCTTGTGACAAAGCAACTTCCCCAGTCACAATTGGGCAGCAGGAGGAATAGCTGGAATTATTAGCTTAGGAGAGCTTTCTCAATGTAAATAAGCAGACTGCATTGGCTTAACATTTTTAGTTATTTGTTTCTTACATAAGATCATAGCCATATGGAGAAACTTGTTTTGGCCCGCTGACTGCTTAAGACTGATCATGCAGACCTTACACTCATCTCAAGTGTAAGGGGCTCTGTAACCAGGGGCCTGTAAACAGACATCGAGCCACGTAGGAGCTAGTGCTCAGTAGCAGCAGTTGGGACAAGTAGAACTAACAGTACTTGGACTAATATGAGGCCCCCAATCACAGCCTCAGCTCTTTGGAGCTTCAACAATTTTATTGACTAAATGCTTTTTCCCCAGTTTACAGTTTAAACTGTGGGCCTGCTCACTGGCTCCTCCTCCTAAGCCCCCAATGGAGCAGGAACATTTAGTATAGGCTTAGAGATGGAAAGTGGGAGATGGAGTATAATAAGTGAGTTAGAAACCTGCTGATGCTCCACAATTGAACAGCAGGACAGAAAAACTCTTACTTCCTATTGATAAAAACTACCTATAGAAAGACTTAAACACGATGGAGATGGGACCAGAGTGTTTCTTTGCCAATGGTCTCAGTTTCCAATGACTCCTTGGGAGTATATCCTTTGTCTTCACACACCAGGGCTCCAGGAACGGGGTGATGCTATGTCAGTCTACACATTTTGCAAAAGTACATAGGCCCAAAATTGGCCATGAGGTTTGGGATTACCAGCTCCCCAACCTGGCAGGATGGGAAAAAAAAGAACGTGTCCATGAAAAGCTTTCTGAAGGGAGTTAGGTCTTCTACCCGAACTTCGATGTTATATTGATTAGCCAGGAGTTCGATGGCACCTTGAACCACATACTCATTCTGTAAGTGTGAGAGTGAGCAGGTGGAATACATAACATAGCCTCCTGGTTTCGTGGCAAGAAGTCCAGCCCTGAAACCAGAAAGAGACAAAACAGTGACTAGTGAGCTTCCCAGAAGTAGGAGGACAACAGAGGAGCTGGAAGCATGGATAGAGGTGTCTCCTGTGGAATGGGTAGCTCATTCTCAAGGCAGAGAGCAACCCAACCTTATTCCATGAGCTCTCTTCTCGAAGCCTTTTTGAAATGATCCCCTGAGCTGTGGCTCTAATTATGAACCAAACCCTGATGCTAGCTATGGACTGAGTCCTTACCCCAGTCCTAGAGAACCTTGACCTCAGCAACTATGTTTCCAACTTGAGCTACTTACTGTAGGGAGTGCTATAGGGTTAAGCCTTGGACTGACCTGTTGGCAAAGCCACAAGAAAGTCGCAGGTTAGAGGGCACGGCCCTCTTAGCATAAATAAGCTTGACCTTATGACACTCCCTAGATCCTTCCTGAGTAGCTAGCTAATGGGCTATAAGAGGTGTAGCAAGTGCTGCCAAAACAAGTGAAACTAACAAGAACATTGTAACTATGGTGACCACTACCTTGTTTACCTCTAACTCTAAAATAAAGGCTCAGTTTGCCGCCTGGGTCTCTCTCTGTGGCTTCAGCCAGGCGCAGGAAGATCCACCTAGACCCAACTTATTCTCTTAGTCTGTCTTTTCTACATCCTTCGCTGCTCCCACTCAGGCTCCCCGAAGCCTTGGATGTGCTGGTACGGCACATGTGGCATCCAATGCGGGGCCTGAATTCGGGGGAACTGCAGTTGTCAGGTGAAAGGACGCTCTAATAAAGCATGTGCAGAAAGCAAAAAAAAAGAAGGTAAGGAGCGAAGTTTAGTAATAACTAGGTGTAAAACATGGGAAATTCAGGATGGCAAGGAAAGAATTTATACGTATCCATGCTTAAGGCTATGCTCCAAACACGGGGCTGTTCTGTGAAGTATGAACAGCTTTTCGATTTATTGGATTTTGTAAGTAAAACCTGCCCATGGTTTCCTGAGGAAGGAAAGGTAAATGTAGAGGCATGGGAGAAGGTGGGAAAACAACTTAGAGATGCTAGAAATGAAAGCCAAAGGGCTACATGGAGTGGAAACAAGCAGCCTGGACTATGTCCAAGAGGCAGGAGAGGAAAGCACTGGGTAAACGAATGCGGCTCCAAGACTGATGCTGATAATAATCCAGTGCCTCCTTGGCAGGGAAACTTCAAGCAGAGCCAGCCATCCGGGTCTCTCTGTGGCCTCAGCCAAGCACAGGAAGATACACCTAGATCCAGCTTATTCTCTTTGTCTGTCTTTTCCACATCCTGTGCTGCTGCCCCCTCCCCCCAACCCCCCGACACACCAAACCCTTGGCTGAGCTGGCCCGCACACTTACTGTACTGGGACTAGATGGAGGTAAGTTGACATACCAGAAAGTGAATCTATGTAGCCTACCATACTATGCATGTCCTACTACATAGAGTTTTTATGTTCCAGAGAAGTCATCCTCTTGATGTCTGTCTTCTCCACAGGTCCTTAGACACAAGATCCTTCTATGGGTGATGGTCTTGGAAAGAGCTTCCAGTCCCCCAGGTGACCAGACCACCCCCCCCACCCCACCCCACCCCTGACACTTTGGCACAAAGTCCTGGGTTTATGTAAATCTATCACTCACGCAAGAAGCTGCACCTGCAGCATAGGTAACTTCTGCCGCTCCTTCTTTCTTGAGCGCTGAAAAATGTTGTTCTCCTCCTCATGAAGGGAGTGGCGGTCTGTGGTACAGGGCACATCCACCAGCACCTGTCCAGCAGTGTTAAAGGATAAAGTATTAAAGCTCCTTAAGGCCAAGGCTATTTTAGGTCCCTGATCTCAGGGGTTTGCAGAGCGCTCCCTCTGCCAATGCTTCCATTGTAGAGTAGCTGACAAAACTCATTTTAACCTGATAGGCCAGTTAGCGGCAAACTCATCAATCAACAGAGCCAAATATCCACAGTACAATGATTAAAATTTCTTTTGAGAGCCAAATTTTTTAAACTTAAACTTCTAACGCCAATTCTTCAAAATAGACTCACCCAGGCCATGGTATTTTGTGGAAGAGCCACACTTAAGGGGCCAAAGAGCCGCATGTGACTCTTGAGCTGCAGTTTGCCAATCACAACAATAGACAATTGTGAAATAATGAATGGGAAAATAGTATGTTTAGGTATACTCCTAGTTAGTTAAAAACAAAAACAAAAACTAAAACCAACACACCAATAGCTATAATTACATACTTGATATCAACCTATAAGAAGTCTTTAGTACTTCAGAGCTCTGTCCTTGGTTCAATCCTTAGCTATTTGAATAAAATCATCTAATTTACAGATCATAGAGTGTCCAGAGGGTAACTAATATACTCAACAGGATTAGGATTTAAAATATCTTATGCTACCCTGGCCAGGTAGCTCAGCTGGTTAGTGTCATCCCAATTCACCAAGGTGTTGGGTTCAATCCCCAGTCAGGGCACACACAAGAATCAACCAGTGAATGAATAAATAATTGGAACAACAAACAATGTTTCTCTCTCCCTCCATCTATCTCTCCCTCCCTCCCTCTAAAATCAATAAATAATTTAAAAAAATAAAATCTTATGCTAAAACAGTGTCATATCTGATATGAAAAGTTTTAAAGTGAGAAATGTAAAAATAATTCATTTCCTAAGAGCCTACACTGGGCAAGGCACCAAAAACAAAAAGAAAAATGTTTAATTGTCCTATGTTTATATATTTTAAAAAAGTAAAATCATCTAGGAAAAGTATGTTCATTTTTAGCTAAACAGAAACTCCAAGTAAATTAATAATGACCCATTGTTCAATACTTTGATGTTTTCCTAAGCTGCATGAATTGACATAATACATAGAGTCCCGTATCTCAAGAACTATGCTGGCCTTCGCAGGAAAAAGAAATATTAATAAGGATGCCCAGAGAAGGGCCACTGGGAAGTTTAGAAACAAAACTTCTTCTTCCAGCAATGTAGTGAACTAGATGTCCTAAAACCCTTGCAATACAAAACACCTGAAGAGTGGATAAAATAGCCTGGCAGTTTTTCTCAGTGGTTAGAGCATTGGCCTTCAGACTGAAGGGTCACAGGTTTGATTCCTAGTCAAAGGCACACACCTCAGTTGCAGGAGGCAACCAATTGATGTGTCTCTCTCACATCAATGTTTCTCTCTCATTCCTTCCCCACTTCCTCCACTTTCTCTAAAAATCAATGGAAAAATATTCTCAGGCCTCAGGTGAGGATTAAAAATAAAATTAGTGAAATCCTCAAAAGCCAAAGAAAAAGTAGAATCATAGTCCTGGCTGGGTGGCTCAGTTGGCTGAAGTGTTGTCATGTACACTAAAAAGGTTGTGGGTTTGATTCTGAGTCAGGACACATACCTAGGTTTCTGTTTCAATTCTGGTCAGAGCATGTACAGGAGGCAACCGATCGATGTTTCTCTCTCATATTGGTGTTTCTCTCTTCCTTCCTCTCTCTAAACTCAATAAACATATCCTTGGGTGAGAGTTTAAAAGTAAAAAAAGTAGGCGCTAGCTGGTTTGGCTCAGTGGATAGAGCATCAGCCTGCAGACTGAAGGATCTCAAACTGGATTCCAGTCAAGGGTGCATGCCCAGGTTTTAGGCTCGATCCCCAGTGGGGGGCATGCAGGAAGCAGCCAATCAATGATTCTATCTCTCTCTCCCTCTTCCTTCCTCTCTGAAATCAATAAAAATATATATTTTTTTAAATGTAGGAGCACAAATGTAGGGAGGCATGCTAGAGCTGAAGCCAATGGCTTCTATCTATTATCAGATCCCTAGTCACCCACACACACCAAGAAAAGAAAAAGAATAGAAAACAGGGCACTGGGCCCATTTGAAGTAGGGAATTGGAATGTAAATCCATAGCAAAGCCAAAATCCTCAAAGGGCTACACTGTCAATCAAAGAATAAACTAGAAAAAAAAAAAAAATCAGTTCACAATAGACAAGATACTTTGTTTTGGCTTAACTCTGGGCAAAAAGAAAAAAAAAATATCCCTGAGAATTTTTAATGACTAAGATAGA